>NC_090335.1:49184668-51807725 GCF_035084215.1 Heptranchias perlo
TAGGTCCCTTGCTTTTCGTGGTATATATCAATGATTTAGACTTAAATGTAAGGGGCATGATTAAGAAGTTTGCAGATGATACAAAAATTGGCCGTGTGGTTGATAGTGAGGAAGTAAGCTGTAGACTGCAGGACGATATCAATGGACTGGTCAGGTGGGCAGAAAAGTGGTAAATGGAATTCAATCCAGAGAAGTGTGAGATAATGCATTTGGGGAGGGCAAACAAGGCAAGGGAGTACACAATAAATGGTAGGATACTGAGAGACGTGGAGGAACAGAGGGACCTTGGAGTGCATGTCCACAGATCCCTGAAGGTAGCAGGACAGGTAGATAAGGTGGTTAAAAAGGCATACGGGATACTTTCCTTTATTAGCCAAGGCATAGAATATAAGAGTGGGGAGATTATGCTAGAACTGGATAAAAACACTAGTAAGGCCACAGCTAGAGTACTGCGTACAGTTCTGGTCACCACGTTACAGGAAAGATTTGATTGCACTAGAGAGGGTACCGTGGAGATTGATGAGGATGTTGCCAGGATGGAGACTTGAGAAGGCCTGCACCCACAGCTGGTTTGTGCAGACCAAGTGCTAAAGTTCACATTACACAAAAATTATTCTTTGATTCCATTTATAGGAACATAGGAACAGGAGTAGGCCATTTAGCCCTTTGAGCCTGTTCTGCCACTCATTGAGATCATGGTTGATCTGTGACCTAACTCCATGTACCCACCTTAGCCCCATATCCCTTAATACTCTTGGTTAACAAAAATCTATCAATCTCAGATTTAAAATTAACAATTGAGCTAGCATCAACTGCCGTTTGCAGAAGAGAGTTCCAAACTTCTACCACCCTTTGCATGTAGAAGTGTTTCCTAACTTCATTCCTGAAAGTCCTGGCTCTAATTTTAAGGCTATGTCCCGTAGTCCTAGACTCCCCAACCAGCGAAAATAGTTTCTCTCTATCTACCCTATCAGTTCCGTTAATATCTTAAAAACTTCAATCAAATCACCCTTTAATCTTCAAAATTCCAGGGAATACAACCCTAGTTTGTGTAATCGCTCCTCGTAATTTAACCCTTGAAGTCCAGGCATCATTCTAGTAAATCTACACTGCACCTTCCTGGACAGTTTGAGAAGTACCTTGTAGTATGGTCCTCGAGAGGTACACAAGATATTCATTATATGCTACCTCCTGGATAACTGAGCTATCCATAGTGATGGCAGTCTGCATGGTTCCATACAATGAATTTGAATGGAGGAAACAGAACTTATAGAGCTGATGGTCTTGCAGTGGCCTGGGATTATAAGGGAAATCCATCATTCAGGGGTATTTTGTCTACAAACTGAAGAAAACCAAGAGAAAAATCACAGCAGCAGTTATGGGAACCATTCCACAAATGAAACTATGCCTTGTTATCATTTTAATTATTCAAGCCAGAACAAACATTCAATATGTAATGCACCCATATGATTTTGGCCAAACTACCTCAATGCTTCTTTGTGTGCAGAAAAGTGGGCCTGGCATGCATTAATGGCTGTTACTTTAAATACACGTTGGACAAATTATGTCAAAGACATACAATGTAATAAAATAAATACAGAACATTTTTGTTTACAAATATTATTGTGTATGATGCAACCTGTTTGGTGAATTTATTGTTTCTACCTCATGGCAATATATTCCTCAGATGGTTGTGTTTGTACCAATAATAGTAAACCTAGGGGAGGGAACCAGACACATCCAGTTCTTCAGTGATAGATGTTGAACTGGACCGATAGCACAGTATCAAAAACTAATGCCTTAACCTCTGCCATCTTATGGAAGGGCATGTTGGATTCTGCTCTTGGTTCAGTGGCAATGTAGCTTAGAATTTACAGCAGCATAGGCATGATCTTGACTACAGAGCTCTCACATGCCTAAGGTACTCCAACTATGCTGTTACATCAAGGAGCCATCTATTTATTGAGTCTGTATGACAGTATGGGGTAGAAATTCATCTGCACCCATTTTTGAGCCCAGACTCAGCGTTGTGCAGACAACCCGTGCCCCAACTAAGAGGTCTTAGGCCAGCTCGAAATTGGGCCTTACCGACACTTTGGGCTCTATTTTCGCACCCGCGATCGGGTGCGTTCGTGGCAGGGGGGCTGTGAAAATCTGCAGCCTCGCCGTCCACCTCTAACACGTGGAGCTCCACAACACAGTGCTGTGACACATCCACCTGCACAGCAGGAGGGAGGGCAACCGCAGAGAGAGATGCATCGCAGAGGGCACTACCCTCGCCACAGGGTCTACAGACCGAGGCTCAGCTTCCGTAGACATGTAGTCGTGGACATCTGCAGCCTCCTTCATGCCGAGCTACTCCCGGCTGGCCCGAGCACCATCTTCTTACCTGTCACTGCCAAAGTCACCACTGCCTTCAACAACTTCTCCTCTGCATCCTTCCAGGGTGCCACCAGGGACATCGCCGACATCTCTCAGTCGTCTGCACAAAAGAGCCTTGCAAATACACCTACACCCACTCTGCAGTGACACAATGGGTGGCATGAGTTGTGGGTCTTCATAGTGATCCTCAGGAAAGGGTGTTATTGCACAAACCAGACAAGATTCGCAAAGATGTGGCAGTAGTGGTGACAATATAATATGTTATGTGAGTTGATCAGAAATGAAATATAGGTAAACACCATGACAAACCCTCAAACACCCTTCATGCTCACAATAGGTTTGCCTTACGCTTCCTACTGCACATATGTGATGCATGCTCTGTGGCTGCAGCACAGGTAGTGGCAGGATGAGTGAGGCTGACCGTGAAAGAGATGCATGAGAGGGTGAGTATGAGATAGAGCCATGAGATTGTATGAGGATTGGGTTGAGTGGTAGTGGTGGGAAGAGTATTCAAGGTGAGTACGTGCAGGTAAGATGAGGATGAGGTTTGAGTGGGTGTGAGGGGTGATGTGACAGAGTAGTGTTGGCAGTGCAGAAGGAGATGTGGGGTGGGGGCGGTGTTGTGGCAGATGGAGTGTAGGGGAATGAGTAAGTGTACTCACTTCGGCTGACCTACTTAGGTGATTGAAGCGTCTCCTGCACTGTATGCAGGTGGGCAATATGTTGGTGGTGCTGGTGACCTCCTCTGCCACCTCGAGCCAGGCCTTCTTGGTGGCAGAGGCAGGCCACTTCCTCCCGCCCACCGGGGGGAAGATCTCTGTCCTCCCCCTCCTCCTCACCCCATCCAATTATACCTGGAGACCTGGAGTGAGGCATCATTAAACCTGGGAGCAGCCTTCCCTCTGGGCTGCTCCATGCTGTAATTTTTCCTATTTTCTGCAGCGTCAGTCAGTGGAGGACTGCCCCTTTAAACAGGGCTCCTCCAGCTGACAGAAAATAGGAAAAATTACAGCATGGAGCAGCCCAGGGGGAAGGCTGCTCCCAGGTTTAATGATGCCTCACTCCAGGTCTCCAGGTATAATTGGATGGGGTGAGGAGGAGGGGGAGGACAGAGATCTTCCCCCCGGTGGGCGGGAGGAAGTGGCCTGCCTCTGCCACCAAGAAGGCCTGGCTCGAGGTGGCAGAGGAGGTCACCAGCACCACCAACATATTGCCCACCTGCATACAGTGCAGGCGACGCTTCAATCACCTAAGTAGGTCAGCCGAAGTGAGTACACTTACTCATTCCCCACGCGCCCAGTCGACCCCCCGCTGAGAACCCGCTGCCCTGCTAATATCGAGCCCTTTATGTGAGAGCAGCCAGCACAATCACAATGACGGTGCAGTCGGGGGAGCATTCCTGCTCCTCCTGGCTCCACAGGAAGGTTTTACTAAAAATTGGCAAAAAAAAAACTTGCTTTTAGTTGATGGCCACAGTGGCCGCTGAAGAATCCTGGGCAGGGCAGGCCTTATCCCTGCCCTGCTCATCACTACCCAATTAACTGACAGGACTAAAACAGGTGTTAGCCCCTCACTTACACATGTAAGAGACCTGTTTTAGACAGCTGCCAGGGACACCTGGAAAATAGCCCGACCCAATTTTGAGTTGGGGGTCGGATGATCTGAGTCGGAGGATCGGGGGCGGAGGGGGAGGATTTAGGTCGGGGGTCGGGGTCGGGGGTCCGTGATCGGGATGGGGTCTGCGATTGGGTTGGGGGCCCGTGATCGGTTGGGGGGGGGGGGTCAGTACAGATGGGCTTGTTGGGCCTGGGGGAAGCACTCCTGCTCCTCCATGCCTAGAAGCTGTGCCTTTCTCGGCACTTACCTGCAGTCTCCGGCCTTCTCGCCTCCTTTCACGAGGCGTAAAACAGAAGGCCTGGGAATCCTAGCCTCCCGGGGTGGAAATGGGGAATTGGTTAAAAATGGAGGCCTGGAATCTCCTTAAAAGGTTTTAAGGCCCGACCCGCCTCCTGGGAGCGGGTTGGTCGCCCGCCCCTCATCCCGCCCCCGTGAAAACCGGAAATGGCGGGTTGGAGTTGGAGGTGGGTCTGAAATGGTGGCAATTTTCAATGCCCCCCTGCCCCCAACCCACCCATTTTTTACTTTTAAAAATTGAGCCCATGGAATTCATTATTTAGGTAAAATTAGTATGTGTTTAGAAATGCATGGGTTAATCAAGGACAGCTATAAGGATTTGTTGGATGTGTGTAAATAATTCAATAGAAGAAATGATAAAGATGTAATTCAAATGGATTTTCACAAGGTGTTCAATGATGAACAGGAAACAAAGTTAGAGTAAATAGGTGCTGCTTGCTCTGGAGAAGGGTTGGAAATGGTGCACCCCTGGGAACAGTGCTGGGTCCATTTTTGTTCGTGGCATATATAGATGATTTGGACTTGGAAATAGGGAACACAATCTTGAAATTTTCTGATAACAAAAAGGTGGTTTGGCAAACAGTGAGGAGGACTATTACAGATTTCAGGAACATATAGACAAGTTAGCAGAATTAGCAGACAAGTTAGCAGAATTAGCAGACAGGTGGCAGATTAGCAGACAGGTGGCTGATGCAATTCAATGTACATAAGTGGGAGGTAATACATTGTGGGAGAAAAAGCAAGGAATGGGAGTACACACTTGATACAAAGATACTGAAGGGTATTGGTGATAAAGCCATTAAAAAAATGCCAACAGAATGATGGGTTTTCTAAATAGGGACATGGGGCCGATTTTCATTTCCAGCAGACATCAGGCCACCTGCCTAATATAATCGGTGAGAGGCTCAAACCATTTTTATGATCGGACTTCATTTACATTCTATTGGTGAGCTGCCTGCATGTTTCCAGTGCTAAGAGCAGCTCACTGTTTGGGAGGGCAGAATATCCTGTCAGCCTGACATGCATTTAAAATGACCTTGCACCTCTTAAATGGAAGCTGGCTGTGCAGTCGTGGGTTGCGGGAGATACAATTTTTAAAAATTGCTGAGAAGAATGTGTTGAGTTCCAGGGCTCCATGCTTTTCTGATACTGCTGTGGAGGTACTACTCGAGCAAATCCAGGCCAAGAAAGGACATCCTCTTTCTGTCTGATGGCAAACAGATTCCCAGGTAAACCAGCATAGAGAGAGGTTGCTGAGCATGTCAATGTCTGCAGCATTACACCCAGGACTTGGCTGCACTGTAGGAAAGATTCAATGATTTGACCAGGACAGCCAAGGTGGGAATTTCTTCATCTGTCTTTTTCTCTAAATGAAGCCTTACAACACCACAGTTTCCTCCTAGCTCTCCTAATCCCCCCCTCCCCCACTGTACATGGTTCCATGCCACAAATTCGAGTCAGACACTTAACATAGGAACACAGTACCATAGGAATAGGAGTAGGCCATTGAGACCATCAAGCCTGTTCTGCCATTCAATTAGATCATGGTTGATCTTTACCTCAATTCCATTTACACACCCTTTCTCAATATCCCTTGATACCCTTAGCTCTAATTTTAAGATTATGTCCCTTGTTCTGGATTCCCTCAACTCAGAAATAGTTTCTCTGTATCTATCCTATTGAATCCCTTTATCATTTTGAACACCACAATTAAATCACCCCTCAACCTTCTCGGGGAGAGGGACAAGGATCATGGGAAGGGTAGGCAGTAGCAGTTGAGTGGCAGCACAATACAGCATCAGGTTGCCATGCCATGTGCGATTGTTTGAGGAAAGAGAAAAAAGTAATGGAAACAGTCACACATCCTGTTGCATTTAACCTCCAGCCTCACTATCTCTGATGGTCTGCAACCTCCCTGCTCCAATAACCTTCTTTGGAATGTGGAGTTGGATGGTTGCCGACACTCCCTGATTCTGGTCTTCTATTGCAAAAAGAGTGGGAGTGGGTGAATGTGTGCCCCTGAAAGGGTTGCGCAGATTTAGATTGCAGCTTCATAATGTGCATGCTAAGAAGGAGAAGCAGTAAGCTGTGAGCGAGAGGGAGAGGTGGCTGTGTACAACAAAGTGCCTCCAGTGTGAAGTGTGAAAGCAGTTTGCAGAACAGTGAAAAGCGTTCCAATTGTAACCGGATAGCAGCCAAATGTTGTTTGCACCAGTACTGAGGGTAGTAGCAGGAGTTAAACATCAAAAATAAAAGCACGTGGAATTGGAGGTAACCTGTGACATGGGTTGGTAATTGGTTGGGAGGTAGGAGTCAGAGAGTAGGGATAGAATTATAGAATCATAGAATGGTTACAGCATGGAAGGAGGCCATTTGGCCCGTCGAGTCCTTGCCGGTTCTATGCAAGAATGATCCAGCTAGTCCCACTCCCCCGTCCTTTCCCTGTGGTCCTGCAAATGTTTTCCCTTCAAGTACTTATCCAATTCCCTTTCAAATGCCACGATTGAATCTACCTCCACCACCCCCACGGGCAGTGCATTCCAGATCCTAACCACTCGCTGTGTAAAAAGGTTTATCCTCATGTCACTTTTGGTTCTTTTGCCAATCACCTTAAATCTACATCCTCTGATTCTTGACCCTTCCGCCAATAGGAACAGTTTCTCTCTATCTATTCTGTCTAGACTCTTCATGATTTTGAACACCTCTATCAAATCTCCTCTCAACCTTCTCTGCTCTAAGGAGAACAACCCCAGCTTCTCCAGTCTATCCACGTAACTCAAGTCCTTCATCCCTGGAATCATTCCAATAAATCTCCTCTGCACTCTCTCCAAGGCCTTCTCGTCCTTCCAAAAGTGCGGTGCCCAGAACTGGACACAATACTCCAGCTGTGGCCAAACCAGTGTTCTATAAAGGTTCATCATAACTTCCTTGCTTTTGTACTCCATGCCTCTATTTATAAAGCCCAGGATCCTGTATGCTTTTTTAACCACTTTCTCAACCTGCCCTGCCACCTTCAAAGATTTGTGCACATATACCCCCAGATCTCTCTGTTCCTGCACCTCTAAAGGGAATGTTCTCTGATTGGCAGATTGTGTTCCCCAGGGATCGGTACTGGGGCCTCAAGCTTTTCGCAGTATATATATATTAATCATTTGAATGAAGAAATAGAAAGTTGTATATCCAAGTTTGCAGACGATACCAAGTTAGGAGGCACAGTAAGTTGTGTAGATTGGAGCCGAAAGTAACCAAAAAGGCTAATGGAATGTTGGTCTTTACCAGAAGAGGGTTGGAATTCAAAAGTGAGGAAGAGGTGCTTCAGTTGCACAGAGCCTTGGTCAGACCTCATCTGGAGTACTGCATTCAGTTTTGGGCACCGTACCTCAGGAAGGGTATATTGGCCTTGGAAGGGGTATCACACAGATTCACCAGATTGATACCAGGGCTCAAAGGGTTAAATTATGAGGATGGATTGCATAAGCTTGGCTTGTATTCCCTTGGGTTTAGAAGGTTGAGGGGTAACATAATTGAGGTGTTTAAAATGTTTAAATGATTCGGTAAAATGATTTGTTTAAATTATTTTTTAAATGTTTAAATGATTCAATAAAATGATTCGTTTAAATGATTTTCCTGTTGCAGGGGAACCTAGAACAAGGAGGCGCAATCTTAATATTTGAGGCCATTCAAGAGTGAAATCAGGAAGCACTTTTTCACACACAGGATAGTGGAAATCTGTAATACACTCCCC
Organism: Heptranchias perlo; assembly: GCF_035084215.1. Lineage (NCBI taxonomy): Eukaryota > Metazoa > Chordata > Chondrichthyes > Hexanchiformes > Hexanchidae > Heptranchias > Heptranchias perlo. Next base: position 49,192,710 of record NC_090335.1, read on the forward strand.
CAACCGGCTGTGAATTCTGGGCCAATTGAAATTTTCAAGACTGAGATCGACAGATATTTAGGTAAGGATATCAAGGGATATAGAGAAAAGGTAAGTAAATGAAGTTGAGGTACAGATCAGCCATGATCAGCTCATAACCTTGCAAATTTTTCCTTTTCAAGCATATATCCAGTTAAAATAGGAGAATACAGGCTGGATTTCCTTCCGGGATGGTTTCTCCTCCAGAGGTAGGTCAGGGCAGGACTTCTGCCCATCATTCTGTTTCCGCCATGACACTAAACCATTTTTCTGGGTGAGGGGTCATCAAACATGTAGTGTGGGCTCCAGATGGTATCTCCGCCACATAGAGGGGGCCCACCACTGTCACGCATCAGGATTCCCGCTGTAACATCATGAGGACAAGAAGCCAACATTAAAGGAGCAAATGTACCCCGAAGAGTTCAATTACTATTTTTACAAAGACACTGAATGAGTCACAGCCTCTTCTAGAGCAGATATGGTCACTGAAGAGAGGGGGAGGTGGCCACATCTGGGCCCTCTCCCTCCATCAGAGCCCGCAACTGTCTTCCTCCTGCTGACCCATCATTTATTACTACCTCTCCTCAGGTGTTACCCGGGGAGTAGAGAAATCAGCCTGTTTCCCTAGTGGCAACCTACCCCTCCCCCCACCCTACACCTGACATTATTTAAATGCAGTGGCGCAGCCAAAGGTTGGATGACCAAGTTCCTGGCTGTTGGGGCCGGGGGAAGAAAATCCCTGTTGCTTGCTTCAGGGACAGGCACCAGCACCTCAATCACTATTATCAGTGGTGTAGCAGAATAATCTATGTGATCACCTTTGATTTTAACACAATGGGGTCGGAAGGAAAGGAAAATAATCTGGGTGGTGTATTTGGAGCCTAGAGAGAGGAAGAAAGAAATGTTCAACAGGCACGGGTCATGGTAGTATAGATGAAATAGAGAAAGACAACAAAGGTAGTGATGGAAAGACAGGTTGGTGTCTAGAGGTGAAAAAAGGATCAGATGACAAGTTGTTTTTTGGATCCTGTCCAGGAGTGTGAGACAAGTCCTAGGAGAGCCATTCCAAATATGGAAGCAGTATTTCTGCTGTTTTCTACATCAACTTTAGGTCCTACTACACCTGGTTTCATTGTAATGGTTGTTACAAAGTACATGAGCATGATGGAGTTGAATTTTGATCCCCACTCCCTTCCTGTGGACAACTACCTTTTCTCGAGTTAGTGGCATCCCTAGATGGGCTAGTTGAGATTGGGAACTTGGTGTGTGGGAAATCACAGGTATAAACCTCTATCCTACTGTTCTGCAATCGAGTATGTTGATAAACTGGCATATTGTGCTACCAAGCCGTCTCTGAGATCAGTCATTTCTAGCTGTTGCTATTATCATTTACTACAGAAGTATGAGGCACTCATTTCTGAATCAGAGAAATTTGGATTATAATGTGTGCCTTTTCAATTAACTTGTTCTCAAGTGTACAGGAAAACACTTCTTGCTGTAAGCTCTACCAACCATCACAAGAAGACTACTTCTTGAGCTTTCAATCCAGATTATTTTAAAAATAGTTATGAACTTAATGATTTGGAATGGGATTTATTATATTGTAATATGAAGCTTTATCATTTCTTTTACATGGATCACCGGATTGCCAAATCACTGCTTTACTTATAATTGTGCAATACGTGCATTTTCTAAATGGGAACATTATTGGATTATTAAAGCATACTGACCAGAGGGGAAAGTAATCCATTGGAAACTGAATGAGATTATAAAGATACATTATTTTAATTGATCTACTGCCAGAAAGTGGATGAACCCCTGCTTCAAGCACCTGCAGTTGCCTGGAGTAAACTACATTCCTAAAAATGATTTGGACACTGCAAACTAGGAGAGTGCAGAAGGCGGGAGGGGGATGGAAATAGCCTCTGGCAGGCACAGAGCACATTGCAAACAACAGTTATATGAAGTCTTACAGCATTGGAGGCTTTCAAATATGCAATACACAAAATTTCTTTGAGTTTTTTAAAATTCATGCCCTACCTACCTTTTCCCTTGCATCAATGTATCCTCCTGTAATTGAGAGGGAGGGATTGCATGGGCTACTGTTACTCCAAGAAATGTGACTGAAACAAGGCAGGATCACACCAATAATTTCCTCCCTTGTGAATGGAATGCATCCCTTACCCACAGTAATCAACCTAGTGACTTGGCTGAGAACTGACTGACACTTGAACTTCTGATGACCTTCAGCTTGGGAAGCAATAAACCAGTTGAGGAGCTGTACCAGGCTGCTCCATAAAGTGATTCTAATGCACAATCTGTCATTAGCTTTGTGATTGGTCTGTGTAAAGAAACAGATCCAGTATATTCAAATAGTTCATTACATTCACAGTCCTGAGTGATTTGTTCATATGACTAAAGAGATACCTTACTACTTCTTGAATTTCAAAATTTTGACTGTACACCGTATGTTATTAAATCTTGTGGACTCGAAATTCCTGGGTTGGGAGAGGGTGAAAAACAATAGCTGTGCCTGTGAAAGGGGCTGAGATTCGGGACAGGCTCTAGATCCTCCTGGTTTCTGTTCTATTTACATTTCATCATCAATTCCAGCATATTGAGGGCAGCACACTCACAATATCGCAGCCATGCAAAATAGTGGGTTTAGGATGTGATGACATCAGCTGTCCTAAACTCCATCACTTCTGGCTTCCCATGCACTCTTCTAAATCAGGTATATACCAGTATATAGCAGGAGCACTTGACATGACCCGCTGGTCAAGGTGGGGCTGGTTTGTTAAAGTTAAACTGCTTAATTTCGGTGTTACCTGACAGACTTATGGACGTTTCATTGGATTGCCTGCATCGATTTGAATTTTTTTTTAATGTTCTAGTTCTGAGACCTTCACCTATAATTGTCTTTACCCAAGGAGGAAAGAGGCAATGCCTATCTGAAAGTTGCAAAATGGGCTTCCCTATGAGAATCCCATTGAACATGATTTACATTTTGGAAGAAGAGGAGCAGCAGGAGGCTATAAGGAAGGCTAGGCTTATCAGGCAGCACAAAAAGAGAGCCTGATCATCCCGGCAATATTCATCCAGCAGGATGTACCAGCCCAGGTGATTGTTCCAAGGTCTCTATTATAAGTTATATCTCAAGAAGCAGCACTCCAGTCATAAAGCTTTGGAAGAGCTCTGTTCACTGCTGCTGCAAGATCTTTAGACAACGTCAATGGCATGGAGAGCTCTTGTGTGAAAGTTCCTGTGAAGGACAACGCAGGGCACGAACAGAGCATTTTTCTGTGGCCTAGAGGGAAAACAGCCACATCATGTTGCGCTACAGCTATTCTACTGGTACTGGGCTCAGGATACTGTTTACCAGTCATTAACAAAAGAACAAACCTTATGGATGCAGTAAGAACCTTAAATACCTGCGAGAGAGAGCAATCCCAGATATCCTCTAGGCCCTCCAAGATGCTGTCCTGCATACTTCAGAATCTGGTAGCCATCGACTTCTCCAAATGGTCTCTAAGACTTTCAGTCCTTCACTCGGTGCCTCTATATTGAATTAACTGACTTGCCCAGATCTTTTGTGAATGAGGGGAAAGATGTTCCTGTGTTCTTTTAATGTGGGGTCAGGAGGAGCACTCCTTTAAGGACCGTCTGTTAGGCCGCTTGTAGGCCTGGTTTTCCTGAGTGCAGCTGCGCCAGCAGCGGCTGCCTCAGGGCAAACCAATCCTGCTGTCGGGCCCTCAAACAAAATGAATATACGTAGAATTACATAGAATGTACAACACAGAAATAAGCCATTCGGCCCATCAGGTCCATGCTGGTGTTTATGCTCCACACGAGCCTTGTCTCTCCCTACTTCATCTCACACGAACAGCATATCTTTCTATTCCTTTCACCCTCATATGTTTACCTAGCTTCCCCTTAAATGCTAGTCGCCTCAACTACTCCTTGTGGTAGTGAGTTCCTCATTCTAACCACTCTCTCTGGGTAAAGAAGTTTCTCCTGAATTCTCTATTGGACGTACACAGTCCTAATGCCAGTTTCAGGTGTGAGCACTGCACACTGATTTTTTGGCCTTTGACAATGTGGCGGGCGGCTCACTTCCAGCTCGTAATGAGCATGCGCGTTCTGCCTGCCATATTGTAGGCTTGGGAGGCCCTTTAGTGCCCGAAAAATGGGTGCTGCATGGCTGAATTTCTAGGCCCACACACCAAGGTGAGAGGGGGGGAAAAGCCGGCGAGTTTTATTAACACGTCTACCAGTAAATCACTCAACCAGGAGGAAGTCAATGTCACAACCCTCTTCCTGGCTGGGAATACAGACAAAAAGACAAAGGGACACATGGGCAGTCAATCAGGATTTTAAACCAGAGGCTGTGAGCTCCAGGCCTGAAGTCCGGAGCTGGAAGCTAAAATGCAGGAGGTCGGTTTTTGCAGTTAGATTATGTCAAAAACAATTAAGTCAACCCATGAAAGGGACTGAACAAGAGGTTTATTATTTTTCTCTATCTTTTGAGGAGAGAAATAAAATTGAGTGAAATAGAATTTGCTTTGCCTGTTACTGTGTACGTTCATTTGCTGTCTGTAAAATAAACCAACTTAATGATCTGTATCTGGCCTTGTCCCACTAGTCCACCTTTAAAAGATTTGAGAAGTGCACATGAGGGCACATGCAAAAGGCAGAATCTAGTTAAGATCACAAGAGGGTCCTATTTTTATACCCTTGGGTTACACTATCACATAATTAGATATTGGGCAGTGCAGGCATACTCCTGAACATAAGGCTCTTGGACCACTTCCAGGAGTGACCAGTGTCAAGAGAGTATCTAAGGCAGACCCAAAACTTTTAACACATCCTACAAACTCTCTCAACAGTAAGAAAACTGTTCATATAGTTTTACATTTTTTCTGAAAGTTTTCTGAATCAAAGTAATGTGGACTTAGCTGTTTAGATAATCTGGAATGCCAAACACCCAGAAGTTATTCCTCCTCCTTAGTGTAAACAAATCATCAATCTCTGTAGAGACTACTTTATCTCTTTTTATAAATATGAAGTACTAACCTTGAACACTATAAATCGCTCATCGCCCTCACAAAGCTGCACCTCCACTATTTTCTCTGCCAGAAAACTCATGGAATGGATAGATCAAGGGTGCAATGGCAGGATTTATTAGAAATATTAATAATATGTCCAATTTATGTTAAGAGTGACTGACCTATAAACTGTAAGATAATTCATTTGAGTTGGGAGCTAGAAAAAAGGGAAGTCTATTACCACTTTTTACCAGCCTTGCTCACCTGTTTCCTCACATCATTTATTAAACTTTTCCCACAGAGAGAAAAATATCCAATAAATTGGTATAGCCTTTTGCTACTTGCTGCTTGCTGTTAAGTTGGATTTCATTTACGTAAAGGGATGAGTTTACTCAGTTATATGGTTTATTCTGTTGTACTGTTGGTGAACAAATTTCAGCTCTGAATTGCTGGTTCCATTTAATAAAAAGACACACATTACTGCAAAATTGGCTTAGTGCATTATGTGGTCTTCATCTTTAAAGTGAAAGGGACATTCTCTTTGGACTGTAGGATTGGTTGAAAAGGCGCAATAGTTCATGTAGGTTTTTCTCTATGTGTAGCAAAACCCTAAACATGTTAATAAAGAAAGCATTCACAATTTTGTTACATATAGAGAAACCTTCCCCAAACATCTTAGAAATGAGTCCAGGATAAAAAAAAGTCTGAAATTTTGGTATTTTGAACAGGAAATCTGAACTTTAAGGCTGCGGGTGCAAACCAAAGCACATCTTCCAAAAAGAACTTTAAATGAACCAGCAAACAAAAATTAGAAATTCCAGAGGTGGGAGAGGTGGAGTGCATTAAATAAAATGTGGTGCCATACTAGTTGAAGGAGTACCTGGACCTGCAAGGTTTCCAACCCTCTAATGTTCCCTGAGAAATTGCACTCCAAGAGGAATAGACACTTGTTTTCCCTGCCACTGTTAAGTTCAGAGATCACTTTGGGGAAATAACCAGGGACTTTCTTGAACGTCCTCAGGAATTCCACCCAAAGATCCAGGTGTAGGTCATGACCTGGGCCATAAAAAAGCCCCCAGTTGAAAATAAAGGGAATCAATGTCTAAGGGAGCACACCAAGCTGTTTCTAGGACTACTCCTCCACCTAGAAAATCTTGGAATAGGAATATTGGTGGAGCTGGAGGTCAAAATCACTCATGCAGTTATGAACCACAAACCAGAGGTAAAGGTGAGGCCTTTGGTGACGAATGTTTCTCCAAAGAATAAAAACATCCAGCTTTCAATAAAGGTGGAAAGGTTACCGTGATTCAAAATGGAGAAAGATTCTAAGTTAGTTGCAGAAACAAGAGGATGCCAAACTAGTTGCTGTGATTAGGCAGGACAATGGCACAGGAATTCATAGCTCTGCTTTTTTTCCATTTTTGATAATCCACAACACTTGGACAAGCTACAGCTTCCTACTCTAGAGGATTCATATTAATAACAAGCTTGTCCATAACATATGGTCCACAAAATCATAAGGAAGACATTTATGTCAGCCTCAGTAGTAAAATAAAAAGTAGTGTCAAACTCTCCCTACCCACCCCCTTTCTCTCAAATACTATAATGAGAATTTTAACTCTCTCCGGTCAGTGGGGAAGGAACGGGGGAGCAGTTAAAATAGAGTGGCTCCATTTCCCACTCCAGTCCCACCGATTCTCCCATTTTAACACCATTGATTTTGGCGGCGGACGAAGCTCCCACTGGACTCCGGCAGGAGCCTCATTAATAAATGAAAATCAGGGTCCCATGCATACATGGGACTCCAATGGTATTTTAACACACTCCTGAGTAGCGCACCCACCACAGCCAGGTAAAGCTGCCGAGAAGCCAGCAAGGTAAGTAGTGGAACATGGAAAGTCCAGGCTTCTGCTGCCCCGAAATCTATGCCCATCCATGATACCTTTGCAACACCCCCATCCCGGACTTACCATGCTACTGAAAGCCTACTTTGTGCCAGCGGGCACCCACAGGTCATCCGATCTGCATCTCACAAACCCCTGCCCCACCGACAAGCTGGTGTTTTACACTGTAAACGGGCAATCAGCTAATTGGCGACATTCAAATGAGGTCTGGCAGTTACAATCTGTCAGGCCACCGATGAAGACCCCCACACAGGCTTGCAGTCTGCTCCCAGCGGATTCCCGCCGGTAGTTAAAATCGTCCCTATATATATGTTATTAATATCACTATTTTATTTAATGTAATATGGATTGTCACACCACATACCATGACATTGGGCCAAGTAGTGAGACTTCTGGAAGGAAGCAGTATAGGTTCTGGAAGGAAGCAGTATCAGTTCAAGCACTCAAGCCCCTTAAGAACTAATACATCTATTGCACTTCCCAGTGAGCTCAAATCCACAACACAATTTGGCACTAATTGCCATTAAGTTGGCATTTTCACTCGGAAAGACTGGAAATCATATTAGTATAGGGAGTGAAGAATTCTTACTGGTGCAGTAGGAGGTATTTTTCTCGTTAAGGTAGATTGTTGTAGTAGAGAATATTGACCTTTACTTTATACCCGATTGAGACCTAACCTGGGACTGCCTGAAACTGACATTGTCCAAAAGCAAAAATTGTCCAATTCTCCATATTGACACCCATAAATTTGATAAAATTTCAGCAAAATGATTTGAACAAAATGAATAAATTTAAAAACAAACTTTATATTTTGCTGATGTCACATAATCATTTGTGGTATAACAAATAAACTATAATTTACATTGCACCTTTCACAACCTTGGGATGTCCAAAAGCACTTCACAGCCAATGAGTTACTTTTGAAATGTAGTCACTGTTGTTATGTTGGCTGTGGGGTTTTACCTGCATCTAATCCATGCAATGCATGATGGGAGACTCTTGATGCTTACTGATATTGTACAAAAGTAAAGATGTCCCATTCTCCAGTACTGAATAAAATATTCTTTCTCTCTTACTCCCCAGCCCCCCAAAAAATGTTTGATTTTTAACAAAATTGTACTCTTCAGTTTACTCTGTTTTGCATCCTATAACATTATTGGTCACTTTTAGATCAAGTAGTCCATGGTTACGTTCCATGTGAAGTATCCCTATTTTACACCAACAATAAGGAGTCTTACAACACCAGGTTATAGTCCAACAGCTTTATTTGAAATCACAAGCTTTCGGAGCTTTCCTCCTTCGTCAGGTGACCTGACGAAGGAGGAAAGCTCCGAAAGCTTGTGATTTCAAATAAAGCTGTTGGACTATAACCTGGTGTTGTAAGACTCCTTACATTTGTCCATCCCAGTCCATCACCGGCATCTCCACATCATTACACCAACAGTGCAGCTCTCCCTTCAGTGCATCATCACTGTGAAACGACCACTTTTATATATTCCATTCTTCGGGCATCTGAATGAAGTTACGTCAAGTTCATGTCCATTTTGCTCATATTTTTCCATGGTTTTATATAAAGGCCTTCTCATCACATAAGGATACTTTATATGAAAATATATTTTAGAATGAATGACCCAGTTAGACTTGTACATTTGAATGTGTGTTTATGACTATTTGATAAAACCTACAAGATGCAACCTGTTTTCATAATATAAATTATATACTTTATTTTAAAATAATTCCACTTCTTAAAAATATCCAAATGTATTCAAATATTATCTAAAATAAAAACTGTGAATTTTTACAGCAATTTATCTTGGGAAAGACCGATATCAGCAAACATGCCACTTCAGGTATTAAGAATTAGATAATGGGAGAGGAACCTTGTATAGGAAACATCTTTCGTCATTCATATAACTTTACCCAGAACCCATACCAAGATAGAAACATAATAGTAACCTACAGCTCTAAACAGATAATTATACAATGGTCTGACCACAGAATAAGAATTAGCAAGTTAGCAACAGAGAAGTGAATGCTATGAAAGGGCCTTTACCATGTGAGTTTAGCTTCATTGAGTTGTCAGCCTTTTGAAGGGAATGATACCCTACACATAAACTCTACCATCCTTGGACTGATTACATCTTAAACTGATCTTCAGTACACTAGAATCACTGGATATAGTTGAAAGAAAGGACCCAAACCAAAATCCCAAACCACAAGCACACCAAGAAGCTGGCCTGAGGTGGGGATGGTAGACCCATGAATTGTGGGAAAGAGACCTGGCATTCTCACTTCCTCCAGCGATCAGGCTTTAATTAAACTACAGCGCTGTGTGGATGGGCTCCAGTACTGAAAGACTGGAGAAGGGAAATGGAAAACAGATGTAAGTGAGAGGTGTCTTTAGGGTTTTATGATTTTCTTTTCACAGTTGAAAGCTCATCATTAGTTTTGCAGCTGCTCTGTCATCCTGCCTTTCATTCATCAGCTCACAGGGGCTTTAGATCTCATTAAAACACCAAATGGCCACTCCACAGCTGCTGTTGTGCATCTGGCTTTTGCAGATATCTCTGTAGGTACAACCCAACACCATCCTACCTGTTTTGTACTAATTAGACTTGCAGCAGCTGCTCAGGGTCACAAATAAATTAAGTTTCAGAAAGTTGTACACAGTTCCCTCCGCAATACAAAATATCTGCAAAACAAGAGGGTCCTCAATAAATGCTGCATCTTTCTCTTTCACACAGTTCTGAGAGAGCCAGAGAGTGGTTGACAGATTAAAAATTCAGTCTTATTACCACAAGGGGCATCATTTAGGGATAATGAGAAAGCATGAACTCAATGTCCCATTTAAAAGGAACATGCTGCGAATATTTTTTTGGTCACTTTCTTATTATCCTGTGGTAGCGCTAATTTTACTGAAATAGCACCACCCTGTGGTATATGTTCCCTGTATATTTCATCAGTTACATAAGGAATAAAAAGTCTTGGGAATATTTTACTAATTTTTTCTATTAGGTGAAACATTTCATGAAAAGCAATCCACTCCATCTAAAAGAGGAGTTATTAACCTGCTGGATGTATACTATAGGTCACCAAATAGAGGGAAGGAGATAGAGGAGCAAATTTTCAGGAAAATTGAAGAAAGATGCAAAATCTTTAGAGTAGTGATAATGAGGACTTCAATTATCCTAATATAGTTGTGGAAAATAACAGTGTCAAGGGCAAAGAAGGGGCTGAATTCCTGAAATGCGTACAAGAGAACTTTCTTGATCAGTATGTTTCCAGCACAATGAGGAAGGAAGCAATGATGGATCTAGTTCTGGGGATTGAAATAGGGCAAGTGGAGCATGATTCAGTGGGGGAGCATTTAGGAAACAGTGATCACAATATCATTAGGTTTAGAGTAGTAATGGAAAAGGACTAGGAACAATCAAATGTGAAAATATTCAATTGGAGGAGGGCTAATTTCAATGAGTTGAAAAGGGATCTGGCCAAGGTGGATTGGAATCAAAGATTGGCAAGTAAAACAGTAAATGAGCATTGGGAGGCCTTCAAAGAAGAGATAGTTCAGGTACAGACTAGATACATTCCCATGAGGGGGAAGGTGGTGCCAGAAGACTGCAGGATTGCAAATGTTACACCCCTGATCAAAAAAGGGGAGAGGGATAAACTCGGCCACTACAGGCCAGTCACCCTAACGTCGGGGGTGAGGAAACTTTTAGAGACACTAATCCGGGTCAAAATTAATTGGCATTGGAAAAATATGAATTAATAAATGAAAGCCAGCACAAATTTGTTAAAGGCAAATCATGTTTGACTAACTTGATTGAGTTATTTAATTAAGTAATGGAGAGGGTTGATGAGGGTAGTGCGGTTGATGTGTATATGGACTTTCAAAAGGCATTTGATAAAGTACCACATAATAGACTTGTTAGCAAAATTGAAGCCCATGGGATTAAAGGGACAGTGGTTGCGTGGATAAGAAATTGGCTAAGAGACAGAAAGCAGAGAATAATGGTGAACAGTTGTTTATCAGACTGGAGGGAAGTGTGAAGTGGTGTCTCCCAGGGGTCGGTGTTGGGACCATTGCTCTTTTTAATATATATAAATGAACTGGACTTGGATATACAGGGCATCATTTCAAAGTTTGCAGATGACATAAAACTTGGAAATGTAGTAAACAGTGAGAAGAATAGTAACAGACTTCAGGAGGACATAGACAGACAAGTGAAATGGGCAGACACATGGCAGATGGAATTTAATGCAAAGAAGTGTGAAGTGATTCATTTTGGTAGAAAGAATGTGGAGAGGCAATATAAATTAAATGGTATAATTTTAAAGGGGGTGCAGGAACAGAGGAACCTGAGGATATATGTACACAAGTCTGTGAAAGTGGTAGGACAAGTTGAGAAGGCTGTTAAAAAGGCATATGGGATCCTTGGCTTTATAAAGACGCCCTAGTAAGAACGGGATATGACGCTCGACTCATCGATCGACAGTTCCGACGGGCCACAGCGAAAATCGCATAGACCTCCTCAGGAGACTAACATGGGACGCAACCAACAGAGTACCCTTTGTCGTCCAGTACTTCCCCGGAGCGGAGAAACTACGCCATGTTCTCCGCAGCCTTCAACATGTCATCAATGACGACGAACACCTCGCTATGGCCATCCCCACACCTCCACTACTCGCCTTTAAACAGCCACCCAACCTCAAACAGACCATCGTTCGCAGCAAATTACCTAGCTTTCAAGAGAACAGCGTCCACGACACCACACAACCCTGCCACGGTAATCTCTGCAAGACATGCCAGATCATCGACACAGATACCACCATCACACGAGAGGACACCACCCATCAGGTGCATGGTTCATACTCCTGTGACTCGGCCAACGTTGTCTACCTCATACGTTGTAGGAATGGATGCCCCAGAGCATGGTACATTGGCGAGACCATGCAGACGCTGCGACAACAGATGAACGGACACCGCGCAACAATCACCAAACAGGAGCGTTCCCTCCCAGTCCGGGAACACCTCAGCAGTCAAGGACATTCATCCACCGATCTTCAGGTAAGCGTACTCCAAGGCGGCCTTCGAGACACACGACAACGCAAAATCGTCGAGCAGAAATTGATAGCCAAGTTCCGCACCCATGAGGACGGCCTCAACCGGGATCTTGGGTTCATGTCACGCTGCACGTTACCCCACCAGCGAACAAATGTTATCTGTTTTTAATATAATGGGTCAGTTGCTGTCTTTTCTATGTTTCTACCTCTCTATCTCTGTTTGTTTTTTTTTTGTTTTTTTTTGGTGATTTGTATATTCGGAGACCTTGCAGTTAACACCTGTCTGTCTGCACACTGATTGCCTTGGCAAAGGCAGTTGAAAAAACTGTCTGTAATCACCAAGCATTGTTCTGTGATTTATAAATGCGATTTCATTTCGAGGATTTCATTTCCAACAACATTCACCTGAGGAAGGAGTAAGCCTCCGAAAGCTTGTGAATTTAAAATAAAATTGCTGGACTATAACTTGGTGTTGTAAAATTGTTTACAATTGTCAACCCCAGTCCATCACCGGCATCTCCACATCATTTATAAATAGAGGCACAGAGTACAAAAGCAAGGAAGTTATGCTAAACTTTTATAAAACACTGGTTAAACCCCAGCTGGAGTATTGTTGTCAATTCTGGGCACCACACTTTAGGAAGGATATCAAGGATTTTGAGAAGGTGCAGAGGAGATTCACTAGAACGGTACCAGGGATGAAGGACTTTAGTTATGTGGAGAGACTGGAGAAACTGGGGTTTTTCTCTGTGGAGCAAAAACGGTTAAGGAGAGATTTGATAGAGGTGTTCAAAATCATGATTGGTTTTGATAGAGTAAACAAGGAGAAACTGTTTCCAGTAGGGTCAGTAACCAGAGGACACAGATTTAAGGTAATTGGCAAGAGAACTAGTGGCAACAAGAGAAAAAAAATGTTTACACAGTGAGTTGTTATGATCTGGAATGCACTGCCTGAAAGGGTGGTGGAAGCAGATTCAATAATAACTTTCAAAAGGGAATTGGATAAATACTTGAAGGGGAAAAGTTTGCATGGCTATGGAGAAAGAGCAGGGGAATGGGATTAATTGGATGGCTCTTTCAAAGAGCCGGCACAGGCACGATGGGCCAAATGGCCTCCTTCTGTGCTGTATCATTCTATGATTCTATGAAATGTATTCCTGAACATTCAGGTAAACATTTGCTTTGACTTGGCATTGGCTTTCAAGAGTACAAATCTTAGGCCCTTTTGAACCTTAATCTGAAACCGAACTCTGAGTTTTGAACCTACGGTACACAAGTCAGAATGGTGGCATTTTTTACTCACGAGGCCCCTTCTGATTTTCTCTTCCCTGCTAAGAGTTGCCTGGCCTCTGCTTGCAACTTCATACACTCGTACCTGAGATTGGAAACGCAAAGGAGTGGGGGATTGACCCTACATTCTGTACACTTGTGCTCCAACATTCAGGTTTCACCCTGCTGTCAGCACTTGACCCATTTAACCTACAACAACAAGTGTTTAATGACAAAGTTAATTGGTAGAAATCGCTCTGTGCGATATTAACATACGAGTGCTTCATCCATTTATGTAAAATTCCATTTTCTGCTATTTTAATGGAGGTGTCCACCCATTTATTTTAAATGCTCCATTAAAGTAGTTGACAAAGGGTTTTCATACAAATGTGCTAAGCATTCGTACGTTAAATACTGCAAAGTTCATTTCCACCCCACTATTTTTTGAGGATTTTAAATGTGACACATTCGGAGACTGAAAGTCATTGTAGGGCAGCAAAAGATGGGGTTGATGGTCAAGCAAGACTTATCATAGGGTAGGATATATGTGGCAGAGATTAGGGCAAGTTAGAGTTTATCCAACACAGAGGATGGGAGACCAGCAAGTCAGCATTGGAATAGCTGAGCCTGGAGGTGACAAAAGCATGGATAAGGATTTCAATAGAGCAGGAATTAAATTAAGGGGAGATGAGTGATATTCCAGAGATGAAAGTAAGTGGTCTTGGTGATTGATAGAATTTGGGAGCCAGACCATCCATAAAGGATAGATTATGGATGGTCTGGTTCAGCCTGAATCAATGGTTGTGAAGGTGGAATGAATAGCAAGGGATTGGAGTTCATGGTAGGCAGCCGAAGGAAATGGATTTGGTCTTCCCTATGTTTTTTTTATTCGTTCATGGGATGTGGGCGTCGCTGGCGAGGCCAACATTTGTTGACCATCCCTAATTGCCCTTGAGAAGGTGGTGGTGAGCCGCCTTCTTGAACCGCTGCAGTCCGTGTGGTGAAGGTTCTCCCACAGTGCTGTTAGGAAGGAAGTTCCAGGATTTTGACCCAGCGACGATGAAGGAACAGCGATATATTTCCAAGTCGGGATGGTGTGTGACTTGGAGGGGAACGTGCAGGTAGTGTTATTCCCATGTGCCTGCTGCTCTTGTCCTCCTAGATGGTAGAGGTCGTGGGTTTGGGAGGTGCTGTCGAAGAAGCCTTGGCGAGTTGCTGCAGTGCATCCTGTGGATGGTACACACTGCAGCCACGGTGCGCCGATGGTGAAGGGAGTGAATGTTTAGGGTGAAGGATGGGGTGCCAATCAAGCGGGCTACTTTGTCCCGGATGGTGTCGAGTTTCTTGAATGTTGTTGGAGCTGCACTCATCCAGGCAAGTGGAGAGTATTCCATTACACTCCTGACTTGTGCCTTGTAGATGATGGAAAGGCTTTGGGGAGTCAGGAGATGAGTCACTCGCCGCAGAATACCGAACCTCTGACCTGCTCTTGTAGCCACAGTATTTATGTGGCTGGTCCAGTTAAGTTTCTGGTCAATGGTGACCCCCAGGATGTTGATGCTGGGGGGTTCGGCGATGGTAGGAAACAGTTGTGATTCATCTAAGACTTGGGCCCCAATATTTACAGGGAGGCGGGGAGGGAGCGGAGGTGTTGCAGTGGCTGGAAATCCTGGAAACGCGGGTAATGAGGAGGTCCTGCTAAATTAACGGCAGGGACTCATTTGAATTTTATTTCTTCATTTGCCAGCCAGCAGCCGGCCAGATTAAGAGGCCTGGCTGGCTGTCAGACGGGAAGGTCTCTGCAGGAAGGCCGCAGAGGAGGGGAAGGAGGGAGGCAGGGAGCGATCACAGTGGGAGAGGGGGAAACCGGGGGTGGGGGGGTCGGGGTGGGTGGCAGGGGGGGAGGGGGGGCGGGGTGGGTGGCAGGGGGTGGAGATCAAAGGGGGGTGTTCACGGGGGAAAGAGATTGTGGGGGGAAATCGGAAGAGGGGAAGATATTGCGGGTGAAGATACCGGGGTGGGTAGAAGATCGCTGGTCGGCCTAGAGATCGGGGTGGGGGGGGGGGGTATATATTGCGGGGCGGGGGCGTCGGCAGATCGCGGTGGGGGGGTTGGCGGATCACGGGGAGGGAAGCCAATCGCAGCAGGCTTGCTTGGGGGGCCTCCTGGGCAAACCCAGCCCACAGCCGTTAAATGTAAAAGTCTGCTAAAATCTTAGGCACACACCCTCATTAACATATTTAAATTACCGACCTGCCACTTGAGAGCAAGTTACTCGCCCCCTGCCCCCCAACAACATTTGCGTTAAAACCAGGAGGGTTCAAGGCGGGTTGATGTCGGGTTTCAGATCTTTGAAATTTGAACCTGCACCCCACCCTCCCACCCCACCCCACCGCTACTGTTCCACCCGTCATGGGATGTTAAAATGCCCCCCTTGATGTCAGATAGGCAGTTAAGGGGTCGAGATAAACACTTCCCAGCAGGAGACACTGTATATAAATCTGAATTGGGAATTTTGCCTGATTGTCCCCCTCCCTAACCCAGAGGCAATTGTAACACCCCTACTGCTGAAGAATTGAGATCAGCTATCTCAGCATAGACTAAGGTTCAAACTTGGGACTGTCCTGGTCTGTATCACTTAGTTTCATACTTGGCAGTACATTTACTAACTGAGCAATCAGAAAAGAAAATCATTGTAGGGTTTAAGGGCAACAGCGTTTCTGAGCCCCTTCCTTCAGGTGTGATATTAAACTGAGGTTCTGTTGTCTTGGTCAGAGAAAAACATCCCATTGTACTAATTTGAAAGGTTCCAATGGCCCGGCCACTATTGCCTAAAAAAGCCCTTCACGGATCCCAGTGTAAATTAGATATGCAATGTCAGCGGCCTACTCTGGTTAAGTATCTTCATTGATCCAGCTACTCTAAGAAAAGGTTAAATCATTGTAAAATGTCAACATCTCTCCAAACCATTGACTGTCATATCATTCAAAAATCTATTATTTGTGAAGGATCTGAAACTCAGTCACACCTGTTTTTGAATAGTGAAAGTTGACAGGTTTCCGTGGTTATGGATTAGGTACACTCTGCTGATAATGTTGAAATGTCATTCTGCATTTAACTGCAGACAGTGAGAGATACAAAGTACACAAGGTTTGAAATAAACAAAGCTTAGCCCTGTAATGTGAACAATATTTATGGTGGATTTCACCCAATTAATTTTGTCTACTTTCTTGGCAAATTGAGGCAAAGTTGGAAGACACGTGGGCTTAATCTTCAGTCTTTTCCTTCAGTTATTCATCCTAACTAGCTTAGAAAGACATTATGGGGGAAGATTTCCTCTGTGCGCTATGTGTAGCAAAATCATAATTGTTTTTATAAAGAACGTGCTTAGAATATTGCTACACATAGCAGTGTAAAGATATCTTTCCTCTTCACATGCTTGTCTGTTGTTGTTAAAATATTGTTCATAGCTGATTGAAGAAAATTACAATACTTTAGTCTCTTCTGTAATGTTTGAATAAATTTATATTTTGCATCTATAATATAATATTCAGTCCAAGAACAGCATTAGCTACTTATGGTATGATTAATAAGAGGACTAGATGGTGCTGGAATGCATTGGGCCTCCTATAGGTGTGATTCCAATAGAGTGAACAAGTGGAGTCTTGTTCAGCTTAAGCAGCTGTGCAGTCAGCAGGGAGCAGCCTGTCAAACCAAAGTGAGAAGAACTATGACACTTCTGATTAAGACACTGTTTTGAGTAATAATTCTGTCACCAAAATACCTTCCAATTGACAATTGATTTTAAGAGGGAGTGTTTCTAAACACAAACCATAATTTTACACAATCAAATTACAAATAACTTCTTTACACACTCCTTTTAAATTGCTATTATTATTTTGGAAACATGCCCTAGATGGATAACTATCAGTAATTCTATTTTTTTATTAAAAACGCCATTAAAAGAGACACTACCCCTTTGTATGTTTCCACAGGCTTGAAGCAACTTATGAAAATAAATGACTGGCATCCACATATAAAAGTAATCCAATTAAAGAGACTTTTTTTGTAAATAATATTAACATAAGAAACATAAGAAATAGGAGCAGGAGTAGGCCATATGGCGCCTTGAGCCTGCTCCGCCATTCAATAAAATCATGGCTGATCTTCGACCTCAACACCACTTTCCTGCCCTATCCCCATATCCCTTGATTCCCATAGAGTCCAAAAATCTATTGATCTCAGTCTTGAATATACTTAATGACCGAGCATCCACAGAAATCTGGGGTAAGGAATTCCAAATATTCACAACCCTCTGAGTGAAGAAATTCCTCCTCATCTCAGTCCTAAAAGTTCCACCCCTTATCCTGAGACTATGTCCCCTAGTTCTAGACTCTCCAACCAGGGGAAACATCGGGCTCCATTTTCGCACCCCCGAGCGGGTGCGTTCGTGGCGGGGGAGCTCCGAAAATCGGGGATTCCCGGGGCGGGTCCGGAGCCCGGCTCCAACCCGCCCACTTCCGGGTTCCCCAGTGACGCGCTTACATGCGCGCGCAGCCCCCGCATGTGGGACTCCCGCTGGCAATTAAAGTCAGTGGGATGCCACTTGAAGTAATTAACTAGGTACTTCAGGTCATTTACAGACCTGATTAACATGATATTTTAGGAGGGGTGGGATTTTCAAGTCAACTGAGCGTGTTTCCCGTACTGGGGGAAACACTCCCAGTTGAAATGGACGTGTTGCAGCCATCAGCCTGTGGCAGCTGTAAAGGTCCATTTGACAGGTGGTGGGGGGGTCGGGGGAGACCCTCACTCATTGCAGGAGGCCACTCTGTCACTTTGGACAAAGTTTGGCCTCCACCACCCTCCTCCTAACAATAAAATTCACAAACTTGCACACTTACCCAGGTGTCCAGACACATTTACCTACCTTGCGGACCCCCTCAAACGTACATCTCTCTGAGCAGCAGTGCACACGGAGGCTCAGAGTCACTTGACATGTAGTGTGGACATCTGCAGCCTCCTTCATGCTGAGCTGCTCCCACTTGGCTCCAGCACCATGTTCTTACCTGTCACTGTCAAAGTCACCACTGCCCTCAACAACTTCTCCTCCGAATCCTTCCAGGGTGCCACCGGGGCCATTGCCGATGTCTCTCAGTCGTCTGCACAAAAGAGCCCTGCAAATACACCTACACCCTAATTGCCCTTGAGAAGGTGGGAACTTTGGCTGGAGGAGATGAATCATAAAAAAACACACACTTTGTATGTCAGGACTCAAATCACTGAGGTTGGGAACAACTTCAACAGATGTGACAGTACAGCAGGGAAAGAAATGGTAAGGGAGGCAGGAGGTGGTGGCTGCAAGCTGCTGTCTTAATTTTTTTGCCAACACGTCAAAGCCGGGAAGTGACTTGCCCCATGCTTCATATATTTGTATCAGGCATTGAGCTGCCTAACCAGCAGTTCTTAAAGGGACCGCTGGTGGTCACGTCACAAAATGCAACAACCTTCTTTCTCTTTTATTTTTGTGGAGCCAGGAGGAGCACAATTACTGGGTCCACTGCAGCCCCATATTCACCCGCCTCCTGGATCGGCTCCACCCCAGGCCCAACCTGCTAGCCAGCTGGCTGATTTCCCACCCTCCCATCACCAGCTCGTGGTTACTTTTAAATTAGGTCTGAACCTGAAAATGGTTTGAGACTTCCAACACTGGTCACACCACTACTCCAACTTCACACCTGTTTTGAGCATATGTTTAAAATCACTCCCAGTGGTCTTTTTTTGTTTTAGGAAAGGTCTACTTTGGTAGGATATTAAGGTAAGATATGCAAACCAGAGATCAAGTTAATAGATGAAGCAGTTTAATAGTTGACTCCCAGTCTGCAAGTCATGAGTCCCATAGTTTCTTGACACACTTAGCTGAGTGATCTTTCAGCAGTTGCTAACTCAGCTACAAGAGTATGTTTATCAATGAAGCATACTATTTCATGAGAAGGAAGATTGAACAGTTCCTGTGTCATCCCACTAGAATCACAGCATTTGATGGTGATCATGGAGATACATTTATCATAGTTGTTAAATCAGAAGCGCAGCCTAAGGATGACAACTCAGGCTGGTTCTCATTTTGATTAGAATTTAAGGACCTAAAATTCAAGCCGTTCAAGCTCTGAGTATGAAAAGCATAGTATGCAAGACAAATGCGATTTACGGGAAGACCTTTGACTGAACTTAATCCAGTATTGATTCAAATAAAAATCAATAATTCTGATAAAAAGAAATGCCTTATGAAGTCTGGTGAAAGTCTAATATGGACTTTTTAAGTTATTGAGCTGGTGAATCATTGTTTGTGACTATACTTTCAGAGGTACATCTAAAGACGTATATATGTCATGGAATGTCATGGCACACCATGGATTGCAAAGGGAATCCAGTGATTGATAAGAGGAAGCCATATATAAAATTGTCTAAAATCTAATGAAGCATTTTCAGTTATTCAACTGTAAGAATGATATAAATACCCACATATAATATCCTACTCATTTTCAAAATGAGCATATAAACATAGGACAGGACAGAACCAGAAAAGATCTTAACATTGCGAATGAGGGCTGCAAAAGCTGACATCCATGTAAAAAGCAGATGGTTCGCAGTGAATGCTTGCTATAGTTCAGCATTCTGTTTACCTTGTTAATTGTTGCTCCACCTGCCCAGTGGAAACCAGACAGGTTTAAAATGAACAGTTTCTTACCCTCTCAGCTCCCAACCATTCACAATTTTAACCTGTAGGGTTTTGTAGGCAGATGAAACACCCGCCTAAAGCCCATGTTGTTTAAATTATATTTCTCCATTTTTATCTCCTTTACAAAAAGTATATTTGCTTCAGGAAGGAGGCACTGAAGGTGAGAGCTAAAGATTCTCAGCACCCTAAAGAGATTAGAATGGTGCCACTTTGCATTAATTTGGCACAATTTAGATACTTCAGGTTCAGGTTAGCGTGCCTGTTAAGTGTTGAGTCTCTAACCAAATCTCTGCCAACCTTACCTTTAGCTATATCTACGCAGATGCATATATCATATGTTGGCACTGATTTTTTTTTCCATTTATATTTAATTGGAAACCAAGGAATTTAAGTCAACCCCCATTCTGTTTAATCTGCTTCCAGGTCACACGTTCCTGGTCTTTTCGTGATCTCTGAGTGCAATATTAAGTGTTTTTAGGGAACTTTTATTTCACAGAAAGTAATCACATTCTTACAGCAAATTATCAAATTACTTTCTTAAAATATTTTTATAACCAAGACTGGGATATTTAAGTGCTGATTTTGGTTAATAGTACTTTATTTAGTGCATACTAGTCACTTTTAGTAAAAAAAATTGTGAAGACTTATTTCTATTCATGCAACAAATATACAAGGAAGCATTGCTTTAGTTACTATATTTGAGAGATTGCAAACACATTTTTATTGTATTCATGATATTTTTGCACATAGCAACCAAAGAAATTCTTCTACTCATTTTTACTTCTTTGATAGTAACTTAAAGGAGAAGGTAATTGTGAGATGAGATACTTTCAATGTATCTTTGTCCCCTTGTTTAGTTAGAGGGAAAAATAATTCCAAATTCTCTTACCTTACAGCAGAAATTTGATATTTAATATTGTTAAACTGCAGCTTTGTAGCGATCTATCATTTCATGTCTCACCACAAAGCTTCTTAACTGCTATTGTGGCTACAGGTCCCCTTAGTAAGTAGCTCTGTAGTGTTCCACAATTATTAACATACTGATTGGAGGCATACAAGACTGGAAATTACAGTTCCGGTTGGGCACTCCAGTGCAACGTCTTACTTACTGCATTTGTTTTAATTTGTTCCTCTGTCTACAGATTAGTACAAGTGAACCCATTGTCCCATGAAAGGCCTTAAGGCTGGATATTTTTTTCATTGGCAGCAGGAATTAAGATTCACTGTTGTGCCAAGAATGGAATCCAGGAAGTTGGCGTCTGCAGAAGATGTATGTAATTCCTATAACCTAAGGTGTATACTATCCCAGGTCTTACGACTAATGATTGATTGTCTCAACATGTACCAATTGATGTGATCTCCTACAGCACACTCTTATTATTCTTGTGTAGGAGGCAGACAGGAGTGGAATTGGCAGTAACAGTTTGCATTTTTCATGAATACCTCAGAAACCATAAGTTCTGTTTTTACAAAATTTAGAGAGTCTACTTGTCATGACTGGAGATTAACTTGTTGATGGATTAGATATTGTTAATAACTAGATACAATTGGCACATGCAACTAATCTAAGAGCTGAAAAACATTGGGGGCAAAATTAGTCTCTGCCGGCAGAGTGAAATGGATTCATAGTGAATCGGCAGCCTGTTTTACATATTTTCTGATTTTTGTTCAGTCCAAGTAGGGAGGAGAACCCCAATGCTCATTTCCCTTCCAACAGAGAAACACATCTGAATTGCTAGAGTTCCACTGTTGCCAAAAATTGGCTGTCCGAGACCCCTGTTCCACAGTTGCATCCATAATCCGGAAGGCTTGGCAACGTGGCTATTCCTTTCTAACATCAGTGTGACTGAATCGGATCAGTCATTTACTATTAAAAGCCATTGTAAAGCCAGGAAATCTTGGGGGCGAAATTGGGCCATGTAGCATCCGTTTTGTAGGTGCTACATGGACTCCTAAGCCCCGAAAATGGCATCCGAGACTCGCACACGCTTCCGAAGTGAAGTGCACGGGACGCCATCTTGGTAAAGTCATTTGCGCGCGTGCACTTAACGCACGCCGGCAGTATCTAGAGTAGGGAGATTATGATGTTAATCAGTGTGCAACACTGAGTTGAAGCAGCTGGTGGCATTTTGGAACTCCACGCTCCAGCCAATGCACTGTCTCAACCTCGCACGGCTGAACAGGGCTTAAACGGCATGAATGACCCTCCCCCACCTCGACCAGCGCTATTTAAAGGGATCATGCAGGAGTTACAGGTTAGTTGCTGGATTATTTATTCTGACTGTTGGTACAATTTTGCGTGTTTGTGGAAGTTTCCTAAATTTGGAGAAAGTTGTAATATTCTATAGAGAGTGGTCTGGCTGGTCTTGCAGTACTGTTAATGGCATTTAAAATAGTGTGCTGATCAAAGTTGCTCCAGACATGAGTGGCCTACTAGGGCTTCCTCTGGGAATTGAACATGACTGGGAGCATGCGGAGAGGCCACGCAGAGCAGGACAAGCTGCCAAAAGAGGGAGAAGGAGGAGAAGGAGGAGGAGGAAGAGGAGCAGGGCACTCAGCAGGAGGCCATATCTAAGGAGAGTCTTCAGAACCAATTCTCTTACCTCAACATCAGTGACGACTAGGGCATCCAACAGCTGCGGTTCACTAAGGAGATTGTGACTGAAATTTATCAATTGCTGCAGCCGCAACTGCAGCCTCAGAGAAGGGAAATGGCAGCAGTGCCTGTGGCTGTCAAGGTAACCATGGCGCTTAATTTTTATAGCTCTGGCTTCTTTCAGGCTGCTGCTGGAGATATAAGCAACATCTCGCAGTTTGCAGTGCACTGCTGTATAAGGGAGGTCACTGGGGCTCTGTACACACTCTGAAACAGGTTCATCTCATTCCCTCTTGCCAGAGACAAGCAGCAGGAGCAAGCACGAGGGTTTGCTCGCATTGCGGCCTTCCCCACGGTGCAGGGTGCCATTGACTGCACGCATATTGCCATGCATGATCCACATCTGAACTCGGCCTTACTCATGAACAGAAAGGGATTCCACTCCCTCAATGTGCAGCTGCTGTGCGACCACACACAGCGCATCATGCAGGTCAATGCCCACTATTGTGGCAGCAGTCATGATTCCTTCATTCTGCGGCAGTCCAACCTGCCACCTATATTTCAATCAGCACGGCAAGTCAAAGGCTGGCTATTGGGCAACAAGGGTTATCCCCTCATGAAGTGGCTCATGACACCGGTCCGGAACGCACACACACATGCACAGCAGACGTACAATGAGAGCCATGCTGCCACATGGAACATCATCGAGCACATCATAGACGTCCTCAAGCAACCCTTCCGCTGCCTGGACCGCTCTGGAGCAGCCCTGCAGTACTCAGCTGAGCGGGTATCAAGATTTGTCATTGTATGCTGCATGCTGCTCAACCTATCCATTATGAAGGAACAGCCCTTGCCACCGCCTACCCGGCGAGAACCTGAGCAAGAGGCAGAGGAGGAAGAGGAAAAAGAAGCAGAGGCGGAGGAGAAAGTGGAGGAGGTCGAGGAGGAGGAATTACAGCAGGAAGTAGAGGAAGAGGCAGGGAGGCAACAAGGTAGACAGGCCCTGTCTGCCAGGGCTCTGCATGATCAGATTATTCATGAGCGACACCATTAACCTCAATGACACCTCCCCATCCACCACTCCTTACCTTTCCTCTCCCACATGACCATCAAATCGTCCTCCTTATGATTACACATTGCTTCCTCCCTCAGCTCATTGCACAAATGAAAATCAACACCAAATACAAATTCATAACCACATTTATAGATTTACACATGAAATGATCCAAACAAACTGAAACTATTCACCTTTGTGAATTCTCTTAGTGCCTGTCGTTTGTGTTTCCTAGTGCTCCTACGAGGTGCTTCCCCAGTGGCTGGAGCATGGGTGGTGGAAGGTTGCTGACCATCAATTGAGGAGACTGCAGATGTCCTTGGAGGATGACCTCGAACAGCTCTAGGCCGGGAGGACCCACCACATGCAGATCCCTCCTGTATCCTAGCCTCTAATTACGCGCAGTGCCAGTCTCTGAGCTGGTGGTTGCGAGTGTAAGATTAAGTGACGGTGTGTCTGCATCATCACTGTCATCTTCCTCTGCCTCCTCTGACGGTGCCAGTTCCAGGTGTTGGATATCTGAAATGACAAAGGGACATGGGTTGAGTTGTGGTGCGGGGAGAGGAGAAAGTAAGACGTGCGTGCTGACACCATCTGCAGCATGTGAGTCAGAAAAGATTTTGGGATGAGGGAGAAGTGGGAGCGAGAAGGAGGATTAGGTACTCAGAGACCCTCATCATCGATCCCTCCAGCACTGCCTGTGACCACGGCCACAGCGACGGCCTGTCCACTGATGGACAGCACTATCTCCTCCATGGGGATATAGACGTGTAGACGCGCCTGTACGCCCCCAGTTCTTTCCTGCTGCCTACTGTTATGCTCCACCTTCTCCTTCAAGAAAGAGGGAAGTGTGTCAGTGAATGTCCTAAATGATGTTTGGGTGATGTGGCTGTCATGGTTGAATAGCTGCCAGTGTGTGTGACCTGTGAGTTGTGGGTGTGCGGCTTGCAAGAGTGATACAGTGTAAGGGTGAGATGCAGCATCTGATTCAGAGGGTTGTGTACTGATTGAGAGAGTTTGTTGGTAGGTGGGTGATGGGGGTGTAGTGCGTGGAGCAGTGGATATGGCTAGTGGTGCAGTTGGTAGGATATGCCAATTGACAGTTGAACTCATTCACCTTGACCACTCATGTCAAATCATTGAACTTATTCCTGCACTGCATCCATGATGCTCCGGGCATTCGCCTCGGGCGCGACTTCCTCCCACTGTCTCTTGAGCATATGTCTGGAGAGCCTCCTGCTCCCCTACGGATAGAGGATGCTCCTCCATCTGTCTACCCCTACCACCAAGGCATCCAGTGCACTGTCCGAGAACCTTGGTGCACGGTCTCTCGCTGGCGCAGCCATTCTTCAATATCTTCCAACACAGAGTTACTTCCCAAAGGACTTCCTGTAGCCACAGTGCACCTCCCCTTTAAGAAGTGCAGGCTGCCTTTAAGTAGTGCTAGCCACTCCCGATATTGGGGCCCTCTGCGGGTGCGTGCAGCCAATCGACAGCGCAGGTAGCTCTGGCTGCACGCAGCAATCGTTTAAATCATCAGGCAGCACGAATGTTACATGCTGCCTGCATCGCTGCGATTGGGCGCGGGTTAATCACGCACTGCGATCCCAACGCCCTTTTTCGGGGGTTATTCAATATAACCCCCCTTGTGACAATAGAACTTCTAGATGATGTGAGTCTGTCAGCTATTGCAATGGACATGAATTTTTTACAAATTTTTGTTGCACACATGATCTTGTTAACTAAGCTTTCCATCTCTTATTTTTATTTTTTTCTCTTCTTAAACTTTTTATATCATTTAAACACAGTGCATTAATATGAAATTAATTTATCTATTTTTTAAAATAATAAATTAGTTAATACCTTAGTTAAAATAGCAGAGATAGGAATTGCGAACAAAGCAGTAAAAGTTTCTATGTTAATATTGCAAACTGTAATTTCTAGCCTAAGATTTTAAATTCTACCATGCCCCTTTTATTTACTTTACTCCCCTCTTCTTTTTTAAGTTGTGTTTCTCCTCATTCACACCCACAGTCCATGCACAATTCGCTGCCCAAAAGAACGAACTGTCCCAGGCCATTGTTGTGTTGTTCTACAATCAAGTTATTGAGAGGCAGCAACCTGCAGCAAAATACCCTTTAATTCTTTTCCTCTGTCCCACTGAGAAAGTGTTCAGCACTCACCCTAATGAGCTATGGCCAAGATCAGGAATCATGTGTAGAGAATTGCAGACATGAACCTGTATCCCACCACTCTGGCAAAATGCTTTAATGATTTTCCTTCAGTTACAATTTACCATTAGGCAGATAAATTAAATAAACACATTCAATAATGTATCTTTGAGTATTTCATTTTTATTTTATCTTTTTTACTTTTAGTAGCCAGTAATTCTTGTGTTTTCTTTTATGAACTCGTGAATTTTGTTTGCTAGAAGTTGGCAGTAATGAGCTTTATAGTGAGTAGGCCTGTATTTGTTGGTCCAGTGCCAATACATGTAATATTCACACTCCTATAAACCGCGAGATAATAACAAGGCAGGCTTCAAAATAGCAATTGCCTTTATTGAACAGATTGCCACTGAATCATAAGCACACCACACTCAGAACTTCATCCTTTGACTTCTGAGAGCTGTAACTAAGGAATTTGGGTCAAAAGTCAAATTCAACAAAACTAATTAAAGGTGCCAGCCTCTAAAATGCTAGTTGTTTTGTTTTATTATTGCACTGGCACTCTTGTTTTACTCCATCCTACCATTAAACAAATGTATACAAACCAATAAAGATTATTGTAAAACTAGAATAAGTATGGGAGTTCGTACCTCTAGGTCAGATCTGTAGCACTATATGTGACCCTGTGTTACCAGCCCCTATACATCTGGTACATGTTATACCATTATGCACTTGGTACTCATAACTGTAAATTACTATTCACAATCTGACATTTTCTGATGGTTTTTTTGGTGGGGAGGGAATAGGGAGGGGATTAAGATAAAATATACAAGTGTGAAAAAAGTTTTAAAAAAATATTAGCAGTCTTAAGTGAAACAGACTGTAAGCCAACAAAGCAACGTGAAGCAGGTTTAATTTGAACTGATATATAACAGAATTGTAATTTATTTAATTTGACTTTCCTCTGGGGAGCAACAGTGTTGAGTCCAATTCCTGTCCTGAACTATGGAAATATCAGATGGCATTTAATAAATATTTACATCAATATGAAACTTGTGACAGGGAAGTTTACCAGTGGGAGACATACAGTTTGTTAATTACAAAATGAGCAGAAAAGGGATGTCACAACTTGCCACATTTTCTTTGAGACTCAAACTGTGCATCTCACAGTGCACATTGGACCTAACTTTGGCAATTTACAGTAAAGGTGAAAAAGGATAAGAACAATAAAAACCTAGGCTCGAATACTAACAGCTATGGGAATGCAACAGTACTGGCAATGTAATTTAAATACCAGTGTCAAATCTTACAAGTATGCAGACTTGCCAAGTCTTACACATTCAATCTATTTTAAACTCTGGCATACTCTAACACACTCTAACACATATATTTGTACATTTTCTGCCAATTCACTGTTCTGGAGAATATGAATTTTGAAGAGAAGAAAGGAAAGCAATTCAGAAAAAGGCTGCATTTGCCTGTAGTACTTGCAGTCAATGGTATTTCCTGTACTGTTGATCTAGACTGTCCAAGTTAGCAAGAATCCTAGTCCAATCCAATCTCTAAAATCAATAAACATGTAAACAGATCAGTAAGATTCCTACGTCGAAATAACCTACCCAGCAACGTGTGTGCATTATTTGTTAATATCTATATATAAAGGAAAGGGCTTGCATTTATATAGTGTCTTTCATTACTTCATAACATCCCAAAGTGTTTTACAGCCAATAAAGTACATTTGAAGCATAGTGACTGGTGTAGCATAGGGAAACACTGCAGTTAGTTTGCACACAGCAAGGTCCCAAAAACAGCAATGAGATACATGACCAGATCATCTGTTTTTGTGATTTTGGTTGAGGATATTGGCCAGGACACCAGGAGTAATGTCCTGTTCTTCTTTGAATAGTGCCATGGGATTTTTTATGTCCACTTGAGAGGGCAGATGGGGCTTCGGATTAATGTCTCATCCAAAAGATGGCATCTCCAACAGTGCAGCACTCCCTCAATACCCCAATTTGTGGATTATTGCTCAAATCTCTGGAGTGGGGCTTGAACCGGCAACCTCTGATTCAGAGGGTGATAGTGCTACCTCTAGGCAAAGGCTGACAATATATATATATATATATATGTGGTCTTTGTGACATTAGCACTCACAATGGAATATCATCATGTGATGGGAAGAGAAGGTAAGACAGATTTCTTTACCCCACAAACTCTGTATCTTGTATATACTATGGTACAATATGAATGTATAAAAGCTTTGAAAATATGCAGATTTCCTTAGGAACTGAATACATTTTTCAGGCAAAAAAAGAACCACTCACAACTAATGATCCACAACCAGTTTAACTAATTTTTCATGTCAAAAAAGTCATAAAAGTTCAAAATACTAAGTGTGTACTTCAATTTCTGTAGAATTAGACACTACTAAAATAACTTTGATCACTGAGAGTACAGTTATTAACTGGGATTCAGCCAGTACTTTGTCGTAATGGAGCACAAATATGAGGTGATAAAGACATTTCAGGCTAGAAAAAACAGTTATGCGTATTAGCTTGCCGGGGAACATTGTTCACTAATTATCCTTATGCACAGATACAACTGAACGCAAGGAAGTACTCATTCCTTCTTCAGATAGCAGGCTATTTTAGATTACACCTGGCAATCTATGCTACAGATTTTGCTTCACTTTGGAAAATTACAAATCAGCAATGCTTGAAATATGCTCGCTTACTTCTCACAAGGTTATCTAAAGCCATGGAGACCTCTTCAGGCAATACCACCTACAATACCGCTCCAAATTGCTTTGAAGATATCCCAGGTCAAAGGGCATTAAAACTGTATTTCTCATAATTACATTCAGGTGTTCAGGCATTCACAGCTTTCGGAACAGTGTTTTTCCCCAGAAATACAACTGCCAAACAGATATGTATTGTAAACAGCCACACAGGATGACTGTATTTGAATTGAATGATCCATTGATCTATTCCAAACACCTAGACGGGTCCCCATTCCTATGCAAGGTCTCCCTGAACTGTGCATTGTTTCTGCCTTATCCTGAAGTGTGTATATCATACAATCTGGGGTGTGTATTCTCTGCATCCTGAGAAACAATGAGAAGTAACCAACTTTAACTCAGTATGTACTGTGACCAGAAGAATGAATTCAATAAATAATGCATCAGCCACAAAAATACCCCACTTTTCTCATACCTTGGGGGTGATTTTAACCCCAAGAACGGGTGGGTTGGGGACAAGTGGGAGTTGAAAATAGTTGTTTTTTGGATCGCGATCGCAACCCGGCTTTATTGCCGGGTTTAACATCGGCACAGAAAAGTAGAGGCTTCCCACTGGGAATGAAAAGTCCGAAAATTTTGCAGTTGTGATCCAAAAAAACAACTATTTTCAACTCCCACCCGCCCCCAACCCACCCGTTCTTGGGGTTTAAAATCACCCTCCTTAACTCAGTTTGTGTGTGGTAGCGCCAATGAACAGAGCAACATGGCTGATCCCCAGGGTCAGAGGGAAGAGGAATGAAATAACCTAGGGCTCTTCAGTTTCAAAAAGAGACATCTCCTAAAAATATATGATACTTTACTGAATGAGTGGAGAAGGTAATCCCAAAACATTACTTCTAGATACACAAGGGCAGCAGGACCAGATGTTATATATTTTGGATTTGGAAGGGCAAATTTAGGACAGACATCACGAAGTATTTTGTTATAGAGGGTGATGAACAACGGGATGTTGAGGCCAGGTAAAACTGGACTCATTTAAGAAACAATCAGATAATGGTATTCTGGAAGGATGAGATCAAATGGGCTGAAGAACCTTTGTCTTGTGACATTGTGAGCAACTTAACATTACTATTAGGGTAGGCGTCAGTTTTGTGATGGTTGAATAAGTAGGTGATTGTTTTGTGATGGTTTATATGGTTCATGGTTGTTTTGGCTGTTATTTGGTGGGTGAGTACCTGACTTTCTACTAGCCTTGAGGTGAATATGTACCTGGGTACAAGGTTAGTTCAGTGGTCAATATGTGCCTGACCCCCTGGTGATCCAATGGAGGCTTTGTTATTTGGAATTCTGATTTAGGTTTAAAGGTTTTGATATTTTAGAGAATCAAAATCTGAATTGGAATTTATCCTAATGCTCATCCCAACGTGAGAGGAGAACCTACCAGCCTGCCAATGAACTTGGAAAGGTAGCAATTAAACTACAACAAAGCTGA
This sequence comes from Heptranchias perlo, assembly GCF_035084215.1. NCBI lineage: Eukaryota > Metazoa > Chordata > Chondrichthyes > Hexanchiformes > Hexanchidae > Heptranchias > Heptranchias perlo. The sequence continues at coordinate 49,222,799 of NC_090335.1, forward strand.
GAAAAATGAATGTACCATACAGGAAGCAGCTAGCTAGTAGAATTTTCAATGCGTACAGCACAGAAAACAAACCTATTTACTGAGCACTTGGAAAGATGACACTGTCAGTGACAGGTATGACGATGAGGTGGCATTTATGATATTAGCATTCACAATGGAAGAGCATCATGTGACAGGAAGAGATGGTGAAACAGATTTTTTTTCCAGTGTGTTAGAAGGAAACTCTGCATATTGTATATATTATAGCACAATACAGCTCCCATAACACAACATCCTGCTCCATTTCTCAAGCAAGGTTCACAAATTGGTGAAGACAGATTTCCTGTTATTGTTGCCATTTGGTTATCGTCAACTGTGGCTGGGAAATTAGAGAAGAAATTAATGCGTTGTGGGATACAGTCACATTTTTCACTGAAAACTTTGAAAAAGTACAAAGGGTTATTGTATTTTGTTTCTTTGCCGGCCTAAGTAGTGAAAAAGAAGAAAAAAACATTTTCTGGTGCATCTAGAATGTCTCTATTTTGTGCTGTTGTATATTCAGCCTTGAAATGGTCAGCAAAATCAATTCCATCAAACCAAGTTATCGAAGAAAATCAGAGATTTGAAAGGTGTGAGGAAATGTTGCCTTTTCTGCTGCTTATGTTTAAAGATTATATTCTGGACTCAAAAACAAAGAACGTCCTCCATTCAAATTTTAAGTCAACTTGGCTCAGTGCCTCTAATGCAGAAGGTTGTGGTTCCAAATCCACATCAGAAATTGAGCACATAATCTAGGCTGACAATTCAATGCAATACTGAAGAAGTGCCGTCTTTTGGATGAGAAGTGGATGTAAAGGATCCAATGGCATTATTTGAAGAAGAGCAGGGATGTTTACCCAGTGTCCCTCAACGTCACCAAAAACAGATTAACTGGTCAGTTAACCCATTATTATTTGTAGGATCTTGCAGTGTATAGATTGGCTGCTATACTTACCTACATAACAACTGTAATTCAAAAGTAATTAATTGGGATAATATGAGAATATGAGAGGCCCTATATCAATGTAAATTTGTTCTTTTATCTCATATGGTATTTTAAGGTATAATGTTGAGTATTGAAGTGTCACTTTATTGTCTGACATTGTAGGACTTGTTTGGTAAGATCTTCTTGTATTGGTGAAAAATGTATTTTTATAATGATCACCACGGTTTTGTTTACTAATGTCTTCCAAAGTAATGAATCTTTTACCCTACTGTACTGATGCCCAGAAATTGAAACAGTTCTGGTTTAATTCTACTCCATTAGAAGTGGGAGATTTACCTTGAGCCAGATATACTGAGTTCGCTCAAATTTTGTCGAAGTTTGGTATGTGTGTGTGGATTATTCCAGAATACTCAACAATGTGATGACATCATAGATATTATCGCATAACTGAAAGGCAAAATCTAGAAGCTGAGTCAGATAACAGTTATATTGAAGCCAGCAACTGTACAAAAAACAGTGGGTTGTGCTGGTTTCATTTCTTCAAGTCAGTTTGGAACAAAATTTAGTGATTATTAAGCTTTGCAGGCCAAATTGTAGACAATCTTGGAGCCATTCTACTTTCAGAATTTTAGTATAATTGGGTTACAAGTAACTTCTACCATTCCAGCATGTCAATACCAACATTTTCATCATCAGTGCTAGGAAATCCTGGGACATTCTCCCAGATATTTTGTGAACACTGGCACTGGCCTGTATGCACACAGGTTGCAGATCTACAAACTAATATTTATCATTCACTGGCCATCTGTTAAGAAATAACAACACACATACTAATTTGATATTCCATGGATGCCAATATATTGCTTAAAAAACAATTGTCAAATTGCACACAGGGATAAAGAATAAAATATCCTTCTGTGTGTAGGCAAAAAGGAACATGCCTTTACTCTACATGTCAATGTTCATGACTCTGGGAATTACAGACACATACGCACAATGTCGGATTAACCATTAACACTTCTATTTGTCTGTTAGACAAACACAATTTTAGCACAACATACACAGAGTAAATACCTGAAGGGTTCCCGTTTATGCTACCCAGACTCAAGTGCTAGTCAGCCTAACCTTGCCCTGGGTGCCTCAACTTGGTGACCAAACCAAGGACTCGCTCTTGACTGCCGTGCCCAGATCTCTCACTACCCTCATATTTATGTACTGAATTATCGTGGCTGCAACATGATGATCAATTGTGTGCTAATCTCACTTGGTCAGTTTGGTCAATGGGCCTCAAGACCGGAGACTCGCTTAATCAGTTTGGTCAGTGGGCCTCAAGACCAGAGAGTCACTTGAACAGTTTAGTCAGTTTGCCTCATGACCCATCTTCTTATTAACAGTCAGCCTAGTAACAGTTTCCTAAATTAATATAGTGGCCATTCCACGTGTCAATTCAACACTGGCCATCTTACATGTTCCCCCTCACATGCCTTTCCTGACTGAAAGTCAGAGAAGGCATGTTCATTGGCAACTGGGCAGCACAAATAAAGTCCCCCTCTTGTGTTACAATTTATTTTCTCTCACAGAGTATAATAATTGCATCATTTCCATCCGGCCCTGGGTAGCCTGCTGTCTCTTCACCAGGCACCGAACGTAACAGCAATACATAAGCATTATAAGGACAAAACTAGACTGTACAAATAACAATATCACTAATGTTAGATGTAGCCAGGATTTTGGGACAGGTTGTATGTTGTCTCATACCAGGGTCCCGCTCCTAGTTCCTCATCTATCTGACTAGATTTTTCCTTAACTGTCTGTTGCATGGTTACCAGATGTTTCTGGGAGATCGTGGTGCGTTGCAAGATTTGCTTCAGATTTAGAGAGAGTGGAGGAATTGGATGCCCGAAGGCATGCGCTGCCTCAACAGCTGCAGCGATTCCTTTGATTTTTACTCGGAGGGTGGTGGAATTGTGTTGGTGTGTCGGATAATACTGATCCTCCCCAATTTTGATTTTCTCAGTGAGGTGGAAGCAGAAGTTAGAGGTTGTGAACGCGGATGTCTTTAATCCATGTTTATATGTTTTTCGATTGGTTACTCCACGGATCGTGCCATTGGGGGTATATACCAGCCTATGATTCGGGTGGCCCCATTTTTCAACGCTTGTGGAACAGACCAGGGGATCGTCCTCGTTTAAGGTGAATCCAGATCCCGGATCCCCTGGCTCAGTTACATCACAGGAGCAAACCAATGCTCCTCCAATCAGGCAGCAACATTCGCTGTTAGGTGCCTTCCAAGTTACGCCTCTTCTTATCAAGATTAGGGCTGGTTTAATATGCTCCGAATGTACCTCGCCCTCTAATACTCCCACCGAGGACACCGTAAATAGTTCCCATTCCTGTGACTTCTCCAATTTGGGCTACCGGAGGGCTGTTCCAACGAAAAGTTCGGGACTGTTATCTGTGTGATTACGACTAGGGCATGATCCTCGGGCCACCATCGCCCTCCTATATCTACGGATCTTACACAGAGGAGGGAAATCAATTCCAGGGTACATTGGAGAGACCCACCCGTGGAGTTGGTCATCAGACACCAGAAGGGGATCCTCCCCTCTTCTAGGTCTCGTAGTCCCTCTGTACTTGTGCCAGGAGGAAATTCCCGTACACCGTGCACGCTGCCACCTTTGCAGCTTGACTTTCTGATTCCTCATTTTCCAAAATAATGTCGTTAACCTCTTCCTGAGTTTTTCCGAGTGCTGTTACAACCTCAATAATTGATTGGAGCATTATAGTGTGCTCACTTAGAGACTGTTTTTGTTCCTCATTCATATCTTTCAGCAAGCCGTGCAATGCTTTGCACATGGCCTGATGCTCCTCCCAAAAATCCTCTACGTCTCAGGAATTCATCACTGTGGTTCCAAGGGCTCCTCCTATCCCCATCCATTCCATAAGGTCTCTCTTTCTACACGTCCCCCTCTTCGATACAGTTATATTCCCCTTGCTGGAGCTATTCTGCCCCTCCTGTTCAGGCACCTCCACCCATTTTTCCTCTCCTGGTGGCCATTTATCTCCCCTCTCTCTTCCAGCAGTGCGTTTATAAAAGTTCTAGATTGGTTGGTCTAACAGCATCTGGGATAGTCATTGGTACCTTAGCTCACATAACTGTTATGGAATGTTTGGAGCCGAGATCTCAAAAACCACGGGAACGTTCTCCTATACGACGCTATTGATCAAGATCTGGTGTGCGAGGCATACCACCAGCCCATTACACGGTCCTTGCCAAATACCCGGGCAAGTGCCTGTACGATTGGTGTCAAAATGGGTCTTTTTCCCAGGTATCACTACTATTTTAACACTATTCTCAAAAGATGATCCCTAGATTTCCCTACATCACTGGCCACTTGACGCTATCAGCCGAAGTCCAAGAAGGCCAGACTTCCCTGACGTCCCCTTCTCTGGCCCACAGGGTTCCTTTCCCTGGGGGTCTGCCGGGCTATCTGTCAGCTGTACAATCTCTGACACTGTCCAGCTCCTTGGGTAGCCGAACATACATACCATAGTTTCACACCCGACCCTTTTGTGATATTCAGTATCCCTGACGTACCGTTATCAATGTGAACACAATCATTGCATGAAACAAACATGTTACACGTGCCTTGCATCCATCCCACAGTAGAATTACAGAATGGTCTCCAATTCTGGGACATCTCATATTCCTGTAGTGGTCCCCTTTTTACCGAGACACATCGATAATGGCTCTGTGTATTAAAACAGACTTGTCCGTGATTGCATAGGGTGCTATTCACGTTGCATTCATCATTTTCACCTGTTGTTTGGAGAGCAATGATCAGTCTGGCCCCAAGGAGGCCCATAAGTACAAATCCCAGCATTGGCATTACGATTCTGCAGGACATCCCAATCTTCGGAGTCGTCATGGCAACCTAAAAGAGACCACACGGGTAACTCTCCTGATTAGCTCATTCCTCAGGAGGCTTGTGAGTTAATTAGGTGAAAACCGAAGTGGTTTTCTCCTTTTTCATTTATTTGCCTCTATACCATGCGGGGTCCATACACCATACCATGTGGGGTCCATACCCCTATACCATGTGGGGTCCATGCCCCTTGCCGTAGTGTGGTCCCTTGAAGGGCTATTGGGTCTGGGTCCAGTGTCGGAGTGACGGGTGCCGCTCCCCCATCCTCTTCCAATACCCATGGGGGAATGTAGGGTGTGTCTGCCTCCATCAGGCAGATCGGAGCCTTTGGTTGTGGCGGATTGTCACCCAGATACCTCTTTCATTGATTAATGTGGAGCGACTTAACCCTTTTAGGGAGCTGTACTGCGTATACCATGGGGATGGCTTTGTCAATGATATTATACGGGCCCTGGTACAGAGGCTCAAAGATTCCCACTCGCGCATAGTTACGGATCATTACCTGGTCCCCTATATCCCATTCTTGGGGTTTATGGGGTTCCAGCAAGAGTTTTCTGCAACATGACTTCCTGCAGATGCTGGTGGAGATTTTGGACAAACTTGTCCCTCTCTACCTCTCCCATCAGCCTTTCTGTCAGCTGTGGGACCAGGAGATGAGCAGTGTTACGCATTGGTCTACCAGTCATCCGTAATGGGGTTGCCCGAACAGCCATGAGTACCAACGGGAGTCTAATATCCCATTGTTTAGGACTAATCTCCTTATGGAGCTTCTCGTTCAAAGTCCTATTCATTTGTTCCACGATCCCTCAAGACTGGGGATTGTATGCCATATGACATTTACCCTGTACGCCCAGGAATTTAAGCATGTTGGCCATTACTTGCTCCATAAAATGGCTCCCTTGGTCAGATTCCACTATCCTTGGAATTCCCCACCATGAGAAAACCTCCTTTACTAGAATTTTGGCCGTGCCATGGGCTGTCGCCACTTTACACGGGAAGGCCTCCATCCATTCAGAGAAATTGTCGACAACAACAAAGCAGTACTTATTCCCACTGGATGTGGTGGGGAGGGGCCCAATATAATCAATTTGTACAGCTTGCCATGGCCGTTACACTCTCCGTGTGTGACCAAGGGGTGCCTTTCTTTTCTGGGGGTCAGGGTTATTTGCTGCACACACCGAGCATCTGTCACAGAAATTCCAGACATTATCTTGAAGGTTAGGCCACCACGCTACAGCCTTTATTTGTTTGGTGGTCATGACACGGCTCGGGTGGCCTGCTCCTGGTCCCCCATGGACCAATTGTATAAATTCTTCCATACGATGGTGCGGGACAGCCCATTGGTCATTATGGAAAAGCATTCCCTGTCTTAACACTGTGTCAAGGTAGAGTCCCAGAATCTCCTCATCATTTCGTTTGGCTCAGATAACATTTTTGAGAACTGGATCCACAAGTTGCACCACTGAAAGGTCTACTGGGGAGGAGGAAGCCTTACCGTCAGATGAGCCATCCGCCATTGCTAGAACCATCCCTGACTGTTGGGGGTCCCAAGGCGTTCCCTCCATTGCTCCCTGCTTAGTTAGTGCGTCCTCCTTTTGGTTGCCCTCCCAGCACAGCTCTGCCTTGCTATGTGCCTTGACCTTTCGAATGAAGAAGTTAGTGGGGGACTGTTGGATAGCGTTAAAAATGGTCCTCAGAATGGGGGCAGTAAACAAAGGTTTGCCGTCCACCAACTTAAAACCCCGTCGTTGCCAAAGGTTCAAGTATTCTGTCATAGATTTACAGGTCAACATGGAACCAGAACATATAATGAAGGGAGTGGGGAATTCAGTGGGATGGGTGACAACGTATGCCACCGCCTCCAATTTTGCCTGTTGTGCACTAAAATGGGTGGGCAATTTAAGGGCGAGTGTCACATTACGCTTCTCATCCTATATCCCGCAAAAGTATACCAGGTTCCCTCGTGGATGTAACTGGATCCGTCCATATATATATCCCTACAATCCGGGCATGGCTCGGTAAGCATGACCCCGTAAATACAACCATTGTATTCCACGTGGCACTCATGCAGGGTCCCTGGATAAGCCATATTTCAGGCCAGTTTGGGCTCCGTTAACCGTTACAAAGTTATCTGTTGAATGGGCAGTAGGAACGTCCAGCAGGCCAGCCTAACATTGCTAACAGTGCCATCCTGCAGTCGTCCGGTCAGTAATAACTTTGTGTAATAATCAAGTGAATGGGACTCTCCCCTGTAAAGACCATGAAGTGCTTGACCACCCAAAAGACTGCCAGCAGGTGGCGCTCGCAAGCCGAGTATCCGAGCTCGACCTCACTCTGTAACCGGGACGCATATGCTAAGGGCCGATCTTTACCGAGCACAGGCTGCATCAGGACAGCACTGAGCCCTAGTTCTGAGGCGGCTACCTCGAGAACAAAGGGTCTATTCTGGTGGATGGAGCCCAGAACCGGGGCCTGTTGAATCTGGTTCTTTAAGGTCTCAAAAGCGCGTTGGTAATCAGGATCCCAGATCCACTGTTGATCTTTCCTTAAAAGGGAGTACACAGGGGCTGCCATTGCCACATAGTCCTCAATAAACTCCCTGCAATAACCAGTGAGATCAAGAAACGATCAGAGGGCAGAGATATTCGCTGGAATAGGGAGGGCTTGAACCACTGGAGGAGATCCCCCAGCAGTTGCCCATGATCTTCCCCACCTTCGGTGAACAGTAGGACGTCGTCTACATATTGCACCAATGAAGAGGGCTTAGAGACTCCCTTAGGTGCCTGCGCCATACACTGGTGATAAATAGAGGGACTATTGTGGAATCCCTGTGGGAGACAGGTCCAAGTGTACCGTTGTCCCTTGAAAGTAAAAGCAAATTTATACTGATCTTCCTTTCTAACTGGGACTGACCAAAACCCATTGGAGATATCCAAGACGGTAAAAGTGGTGGCTGCCAGGGGAATATTGACAATAAGGTCCGCCGCCACTGCCACAGTGGGTGCGCACGCTGGGATATCCTGGTTTAGAATGCGATAGTCTATAGTCATGCACCATGAGTCATCTGGTTTCCTCACCGGCCAGATAGTGGAATTAAACCTCAGTGGCGATGGGGCGCAAAACCCCTTGTTCAACCAGGGAATTAACCGTTCGCTCATGGAGGGCATTAACCACTGTGGGGTAGAGATATTGCTTTTGTGGCTTCGACATTGGATGTCCGGCAATGCAAACTTCTACCCCGATCATTCTCCCACAGTCATTCTTACGACGTGCAAAAACGTTCTGATGTTTCTTAACTCCTCCCCTCAATGTCTCAGGGGCATTAGAACTCAGCTGTTCTAGGTCGTATACAGTGGACAGGTGTAACACGCACACCGGTCCCTATTCAGGGCGAATGATCATGACAGCGTCCAGACTCCCTCCACATCCTGTCCCTGCCCAAACACAATTATTTTTAAAATCTATAATCGCCTGATGGTGAAGCATCCAGTCAGACCCGAGTACCCCACTGTCCCCATCCTCCCATCTCATTAATATACAGGTCCAATCTGTTTGGAGTGGACCGATTGCGACTGTTAAAGGTTTGGATACCACCCCAGTCCTTTCCTGGCCCATGAATTCTGAGAGCTTATAAGGTTCTCCCGATGAGTGGGGTGAGTTAAGAGGGTCACTATCGTGGACAACTGTCCGGGAAGTCCCAATGTCCACCAAATAATCTCCCTCCCTGCCCCCGACCTTTAATTTCACCCAAGACCGATCCCACACATCACAGGTGATCGGGGTCAGATACAGCTGACGGTAATCCCTCGACCTAGCTTCAGGTCCTGTCCCAGCCCCCCATATATCCCCGGATCGGGAGTAAATAACAACAATTTCCGATTTTCTTCCACATCTAGGGCGTGAATACCAGCAAATTGTGCAACCGTTAAGAAGGTGGGTTCGGGCGATTGGCCATGTCTGATAGGTGGCAATTTCGTAGCAAGTTCCTGTAGTTGGCCCGTAGTGTGGGGAATCAAGAAGGTGCTTGCAAGTAATGGTTCGTCACACTCATTCTGACCGGGGGTATATTTCTGTTGCACTATTGGCAACATCGGGCTCTCCTGAGGGCCACAGGGGTTAAATGGAGGAGGGCGACTCCCGGCACATTGGATCCCATCATCAGGTCCTTGTACCTCTGTCTCATCCCACTCTATGGCCGGGGTCATTAGACAGACAACCCTCGTTGGGCACTAAGTGCTGTTTTCAGCCTATTAATTTCTTGTTGAAACTGACTGTGACAAGCAGTCTCACTTTGCTGCTGTTTTAAAACTCTATAAGCTGCTTTCATATCCTCACACCCCTGTTCTGCCGTCTCACATTTCTGCTCCCACTCATCTCTTTCCTGTGTTCGTTTCTACAATTTATCCTTCGCATTAGTCAGAGAACACTGTAGAAACTGCTTTTCACACTTAAAGTCTTCCTGCATTTGTAACTTCTCCTCTCCCACCTTTTGTAGCTCTTTCATCAACCTTTCTACTACTGCTTCCTGATTACTCAACTGTTCCTTCAACAGTTCGATCTCCCCATCTTGTTTGGTATTCTCCCCTTGTTTGTTCGTAATTTCGCGATCCATGGTCAAAAGCCAGACCGCCCATTCAGATTTCTCTTTTCGGGCCGAACTTTCAAACCACTCAAATGCTCAGTTCTTCGGACTGGGTGCTACCAAAATGTATTTCATCCATTCTTCCTTAGGATTTACCTTTCGCAGACAATACTGGTACATTTGCTCATGGCCTGGTGTGGGCCACTTTTGCTTCCCCTTACTGCTTAAGCCCCACATTCTGTATAATAGTCTATTCTCAGAGTTCTGCTACGGTCGCCAAATCTGTAGGCAAAAAGGAACGTGCCTTTACTCTATGTTACAATGTTCGTGACTCCGGGAATTACAGACACATACACACATTGTCGGATTAACCATTAACATTTTTACTTGTCTAACTCAAGTTAGACAAACACAATTTTAGCACAACATACACAGAGTAAATAGCTTAAGGGTTCCCGTTTATGCTACCCAGACTCAATTGCTGGTCAGGCTTACCTTGCCCTGGGTGCCTCAACTTGGTGACCAAACCAAGGATTCGTTCTTGACTGCTGTGCCCAGATTTCTCACTACCCTTATATTTATGTACTGAATTATCGTGGCTGCAATCAATTGTGTGCTAATCTCACTTGATCAGTTTAGTCAGTGGGCCTCAAGACCCATCTTCTCTCTAACAGTCAGCCTAGCAACAGTTTCCTAATTTAATATAGTGGCCATTCCACATGTCAATTCTACCCAGTGGCCATCTTACATGTACACACATGTTAGAGCAACAGTAATGCACATGACCTTCAGTGGACGTGGATCACTATGGTAAGATAATATTACACAGTTCCCTTTGTGCATGTGTGACAAGTGTAACTTTGCATTTGAAATTTTGTTTCCTTATTTATTTTATGTTCTGAGTGTTTAACAGTTGTATCTGTGAGTATCTGAGAAAGAACACAAAAATAAGAACAATAAATAAAGGAATAACTTAAAAGAAGGAACTCCTAGAGGGACTATTCCATCATTCAACTAAGGAAGGGAGGTCCATATAAAAACTCCAACATTTAGATATATTTATATTGGAAATATATCGCTGTTCCTTCATCGTCGCTGGGTGAAAATCCTGGAACTCCCTTCCTAACAGCACTGTGGGAGAACCGTCACCACACGGACTGCAGCGGCTCAAGAAGGCGGCTCACCACCACCTTCTCAAGGGCAATTAGGGATGGGCAATAAATGCCGGCCTCGCCAGCGACGCCCACATCCCATGAACGAATAAAAAAAAAATATTTAGACCACCCACTTCCACCTCCATAATATTGCCCCCTGCAACTCTGCCTCAGCCCATCTGCTGCTGAAACGCTCATCCATGCTTTTGTTACTGCCAAACTTGATGATTCTAATGCTGTCCTGGCCGGCCTCCCCCTTCCACCCTTCATAAACTTAAGCTCATCCAAAACTCTGCTGCCTGTACCTAACTCGCATCAAGTCCCATTCTACCATCACCACAGAGCTCGCTGACCTACATTGGCTCATTCAAGTTAGGTATACTGAAACTACTTGTGCTGTATAGTATCTGTTTCAATCTTTGTTTCTGTAAATAAATTCTGTCAGTAGCTTTAGTCTAAAATAGGAACATGAGAATATAAGAACAGGAATAGGCCATTCAGCCCATCATGCCTATTCCGTCATTCAATTAGATCATGGTTGATCTGTATCTTAACTCCATTTACCCATCTTGGTTCTGTAACCCTTAATACCCTTTCCTAACAAAAATTTATCAACCTCAGTTTTGAAATGTTCAATTGACCTCGCCTCAACAGCTTTTTGGGGGAGTTCCAGAATCCCATTACTCTTTGTGTGAATAAGTGCTTCCTGACATCACCCCTGAACTGCCTAGTTCTAATTTTAAGGTTATGTCCCCTTGTTCTGGACTCTCCCACCAGAGGAAATAGTTTCTGTCTATATACTCTATCAAATCCTTTAATCATCTTAAACACCTCAATTAGATCACCCTTAATCTTCTATGCTCAAGGGAATACAAGCCTAGTCTATGCAACCTGTCCTCATAACTCTTTTAGTCCCGGTATTATTCTGGTTAATCTATGCTGCACCCCCTCCAAGGCCAATATATCCTTCCTGTGGTGCGGTGCCCAGAACTGAGCACACAGTACTCCAGATGGGGCCTAACCAGAGCTTTATATAACTGTAACATAACTTCTACCCCTTTGTATTCCAGCCCCCTTGAGATAAAGGCCAACATTCCATTAGCCTTTTTAATTAAATGAGTCTGGGGTTTGATATTTTCTGACTTACTGATTGACAGCAAACATAGTGGGAATCCTATGAAAATTCCAGCAAACAATTTATCATGATCAGAGCTAATTGATAGACCCAAGGTACACCAACTGAATACAGTAGAGAGTGAAAGATGCAGAGTTCAGATTGTAAAAGATGTGATACATTTGCAGAAATTGCTGTCAGACTGTTTGCACGAGAAAAACTTGTTGGAAAAACCTCAAACTGTAACAGAAACAGTATGCAAGAAGGAAAAATAATGGACACCAAGCAGGGAACGGGAGAAAATTTAGGAGGAAAGGCCAAAGGTGCAGTCAAAAAGAAGGATTTTTAGCATAGTCCTATGAGAAATGAATTTTGACCACTTTAATGCAATTCCTTGTGGGATTAGACCACAGTATAAAACTGCCCACAATTCATATATTTTGGCAATCGTACTCAAGGAGGCCATAAGGAAGGCCAGTATGGAAAAACTTACAGTGGTACTCTTCTGAGGTTGTAGAAAAGGCACATTATTACAGCGCAGTAGAGGGAGTTTTACTCTGCATTTAATCATGCCATACTTGTTCTAAGAGTACTTGATGTTGACGCTGCCTGACAAAAGTGGAAAAGTGTTCCATTCTACTGTATAAATGCATTATCTTGAGGATAAAAATTCATCAAAATCAAAATTAAGAAAGAAACCTTGTCATATGTGGAACTAATAATCAAGGTTTCCAAACTTTACGGTAAATATTTTATTATGCAGCAGTACTCATTTTAAACTGCAGAAGAAAAGAAGAACTCTTCAGATGTAAAAAGTTTGCTCTGGCATTTTGTTATAACTGCTAAAACAATTCCGGGCTTTCAGTTCAGGTGGTTGTGAGTTCAAAGACTAGCCTTGACTGACATTCAGATTTTCACAAGGTGAGGTTCACCAGCTCTCTGCCAGGATGTCAGATGGAGTAGTGGAGTTATCTTTGCGGTGGGGTGGGGTGGGGGTGGGGGTGGGGGAATGGGAGCATGGCAACAGAAAAGACCACAGAAAGATCCTGGAAAAAATACACATTTAAAAGGCTGCCAGTTGTTGGTATATTAACTTTCTCTACCAATGTTTGTTGGTTCTGAATTCACACCTGCCATTCCAAAATGGAGAGCTCCCAATCCTCATGGTGCTATTTCAGATGAGACAGTAAGAAAATGTTACTATGGAGCTGGTTTCTGTGAAGAAGGAAAAAATTCATGGGATAAGTGAGTTTACACACATGACAGGAGAGCTCCCCCAACTCCATAGCGATCCTGATCGTCCCCATCCCCCACCCGTAGTCTCTTCCAATCCCCACTCCCAGGACTTACCTGAGGGCCACTGCCGGCAAGGCAGGCAGCCCGAAATTGATGTCTTTACTCCGGTGAGCTGCCTGTGGAGGCATGACCAACGTAGAGCATGCTGACAAGTCTGGAGGACCAATTTGGTTTGGGCCCACGCTGATTGCGCAGTGCCATGTCGGGGCCTGAGAAAGCCCAGACCAAAATCTACCCCAATGTGTTCAATTTGATCAATGTTTTGCAGTTCTTAAATCACAGGATGATGTTAGCACAGCCCTTCATTTTTTGTGATATTTTCATTGAACATTACCAAACATTGTTATGATGTGACTTACACACCATCGCATCTTTAGAAGAATCAAAGTCACTTCATTTAACGTAACTTTATTCTAACATCCTAATCCTCTTCACTCTTTATTGTCAGTTCCAACTTCATTTTGTATCCAGAAATTTTTAAGCATAGATCCACTTTATAATTTTTCAAACTGGAGGCCTGTGACCAGCGGTGTGCCTCAGGGATCGGTGCTGGGTCCGCTGTTATTTGTTATTTATATTAATGATTTGGATGAGAATTTAGGAGGCATGGTTAGTAAGTTTGCAGATGACACCAAGATTGGTGGCATTGTGGACAGTGAAGAAGGTTATCTAGGATTGCAACGGGATCTTGATAAATTGGGCCAGTGGGCCGATGAATGGCAGATGGAGTTTAATTTAGATAAATGTGAGGTGATGCATTTTGGTAGATCGAATCGGGCCAGGACCTACTCCGTTAATGGTAGGGCGTTGGGGAGAGTTATAGAACAAAGAGGTCTAGGAGTACAGGTTCATAGCTCCTTGAAAGTGGAGTCACAGGTGGATAGGGTGGTGAAGAAGGCATTCAGCATACTTGGTTTCATTGATCAGAACATTGAATACAGGAGTTGGGATGTTTTGTTGAAGTTGTACAAGACATTAGTAAGGCCACACTTGGAATACTGTGTACAGTTCAGGTCACCCTATTATAGAAAGGATATTATTAAACTAGAAAGAATGCAGAAAAGATTTACTAGGATGCTACCGGGATGGTTTGACTTATAGGGAGAGGTTAGATAGACTGAGACTTTTTTCCCTGGAGAGTAGGAGGTTTAGGGGTGATCTTATAGAAGTCTATAAAATAATGAGGGGCATAGATAAGGTAGATAGTCAAAATCTTTTCCCAAAGGTAGAGGAGTCTATAACGAGGGGGCATAGATTTAAGGTGAGAGGGGAGAGATACAAAAGGGTCCAGAGGGGCAATTTTTTCACTCAAAGGGTGGTGAGTGTCTGGAACGAGCTGCCAGAGGCAGTAGTAGAGGCGGGTACAATTTTGTCTTTTAAAAAGCATTTGGACAGTTACATGGGTAAAATGGGTATAGAGGGATATGGGCCAAGTGCAGGCAATTGGGACTAGCTTAGTGGTATAAACTGGGCGACATGGACATGTTGGGCCAAAGGACCTGTTTCCATGTTGTAAACTTCTATGATTCTATGATTCTATAATAGTTCCACTGTCACAACAGTCAGATCCAAGTGTGCACAATTCCCTCAGAGGGAACAATTTTATCAAAATCTATGGAAAATTGTAGCTGCAGCCATTGTATGAAGTCAATGACTTCTACAAATTGGTTTATTTCAGGCAATAATAGAAACCCACTGTGCAATATCTACGGAGGCACTAAAGTTTTGACACATCAAGGCAAACATAAAATTTAGCACTTCCTTATTAATAAATATTTCCATTACATTTTTGTTTTCTATGCACTTTTTTCTGTGACTGCTTCTGTATTTATAAATTCAACTATAACATTATTAACAAAAATAAGTGAAAAAAAATGGCAAAGTTCCTATATGATTTGTCTAGCCCAAATATTCTGGATTTGTGTCTGGATGCAAAACAAAAGACTTCTTGACGCCCACAAGGATTTCCCAAGGTGTAAAACTTATGATTTATGTGACAGCTGCATAAGAAGTGAAAGTCTTTTGATGCTGAAAATGTGGGAATTAAATTAAGGAATGGGAGATGCAGATTTTGGTAGCTCGGGGCTGTCTGCTTTGCTTCCTTTTAGGAGGACCATTGGTGATACAGAAAAAAGTAGTCAGGGTGAAATAGTGTGAGAGAGAAAAAAGAACAAACCATTAGAAAAAAAAATCAGGGATTGCCAATAAGAAAACAAGACTGAGAGAATAAGAAAGAGATAGAGATAGGTAGAGACAGAAAGATGAAGAAAAATAAAGAAAGGCAATGTGAGAAGAACAGCAGAGTGAGTAGAAAAGAAAGATAGACAAAGATGGAAAGACAAAACATTTACCAGGATTGTTTTACTGGGAGTTTTAAAAACATAGTCCCTAGACACTGTTGAGTAGAATTTCATTGTGAATAATACTTTTTGGATGCAATGTAAATGTGAAAATTAAATTAAGGAATTGGAGTTGCAGATTTTGGTAGTTTGTGACAATCAAAATCTCCATCTTCCATTTCCTAATTTTTTTCCCATATTATCAAACTCATACTATACCTGACCTGTAAAAGATGAAGAGAAACATCAGCCACAGGGATCAAGGATTGGCCATTCAATTTCTGTCCTCCCCATACCTTGAAATACCAGGACAATGGGAATTCTTCAAGTTCTCGAGCCACAGATAATATATTTGATGCTGTGCTGATTGTTTTTTGCCAGCTTCATGTTGATGTTACATTGTTACAGCATATAATGTAATTGCTTCATTCATGAATCTGCTTTCTGCAGTTGTCCAGTCCATAGGAGCAGAGGAACAGGAGTAGGTCATTCAGCCCCTCAAACCTGTTCTGCCATTCAATTAGATCATGGCTGATTTGTATTTCAACTTCATTTACCCGCCTTTGTTCCATATCCCTCGATGCCCTTTCTCAACAAAAATCCATCGATCTCAATCTTGGTACATGCCACCTATCTCTGTGCTCAGAAATGACATCACTCAAGCATGTTTTGAGTTATAGTGGGATTGATATGACAGTCTTGAGTGATATTGTGGATGATACTCTATTCCTTTCAGGTACGGCAGCATAGTGGTTATGTTACTGGACTAGTAAAACTAGAGGCCTGGACTAATAATCAGGAGTCATCAGTTCAAATCCCATCATAGCAGTTGGGGAATTTAAATTCAGTCAATTAAATAAAATCTGGAATAAAAATCTAGTATTATGAAACTACCAGATTCTCCAAAAAACCCATCTGGTTCACTAATGACCTTTAGGGAAGGAAACCTGCCATCCTTACCCGGTCTGGCCTATATGTGACTCCAGACTCACAGCAATGTGATTGATTCTTACCTGCCCCCTGAAATGGCCTAGCAAGCCAATCAGTCATGATAAAATTAAAACCGGATGGACAACGGACACAACAAAGGCAAAGGCAAACCAAGCCCAGTCGACCCTGCAAAGTCCTCCTCACTAACATCTGGGGACTTGTGCCAAAATTGGGAGAGCTGTCCCACAGGCTAGTCAAGCAACAGCCTGACACAGCCATACTCACAGAATCATACTTTTCAGCCAATGTCCCAGATTCTTAAATCACCATTCCTGGGTATGTCCTGTCCAACCGGCAGGACAGACCCACCAGAGGTGATGGCACAGTGGTATACAGTCAGGAGGGATGGCCCTGGGAGTCCTCAACATTGACTCCGGTCCCCATGAAATCTCATGGCATCAGGTCAAACATGGGCAAGGAAACCTCCTGCTGATTACCACCTACTGCCCTCCCTCAGCTGATGAATCAGTCCTCCTCCATGTTGAGCACCACTTGGAGGAAGCACTGAGGGTAGCAAGGGCACAGAATGTACTCTGGGTGGGGGAATTCAATGCCCATCACCAAGAGTGGCTCGGTAGCACCATTACTGACCGAGCTGGCTGAGTCCTGAAGGACATAGCTGCCAGACTGGGCCTGTGGCAGGTGGTCACAGAACCAACACAAGAGAAAAACCTACTTGGCCTCGTCCTCACCAATCTACCTGTCGCAGATGCATCTGTCCATGGCAGTATTGGTAGACGTGACCACTGCACAGTCCTCATGGAGACAAAGTCCCGTCTTCACACTGAGGACACCATCCAACGTGTTGTGTGGCACTACCACCGTGCTAAATGGGATTCTGAACAGATCTAGCAGCTCAAAACTGGGCATCCATGAGGCGCTGTGGGCCATCAGCAGCAGCAGAATTGTATTCCACCACAATCTGTAACCTCATGGCCCGGCATATCCCTCACTCTACCATTACCAACAAGCCAGGATCAACCCTGATTCAATGAGGAATGTAGAACAGCATGCCAAGAGCAGCACCTGGCGTACCTACAAATGAGGTGCCAACCGGGTGAAGCTACAACTCAGGACTACACACATGCTAAACAGCGGAAGCAGCATGCTATAGACAGAGCTAAGCGATTCCACAACCAACGGATCAGATCAAAGCTCTGCAGTCCTGCCACATCCAGTCGTGAATGGTGGTGGACAATTAAACAACTAACAGGAGGAGGAGGCTCTGTAAACATCCCCATCCTCAATTATGGCAGAGCCCAGCACGTGAGTGCAAAAGACAAGGCTGAAGCGTTTGCAACCATCTTCAGCCAGAAGTGCCGAGTGGATGATCCATCTCAGCCGCCTCCCGACACCCCCACCATCTCAGAAGCCAGTCTTCAGCCAATTCAATTCAGTCCACATGATATCAAGAAACGGCTAAGTGCACTGGATACAGCAAAGGCTATGGGCTCCGACAACATCCTGGCTGTAATGCTGAAGACTTATGCTCCAGAACAGGCCATGCCTCTAGCCAAGCTTTTCCAGTACAGCTACAACACTGACATCTACCCGACAAAGTGGTATGCCCTGTCCACAAAAAGCAGGACAAATCCAATCCGGCCAATTACCGCCCCATCAGTCTACTCTCAATCATCAGCAAAGTGATGGAAGGTGTCGTCGACAGTACTATCAAGCGGCACTTACTCACCAATAACCTGCTCACTGATGCTCAGTTTGGGTTCTGCCAGGACCACTTGGCTCCAGACTTCATTACAGCCTTGGTCCAAACATGGACAAAAGAGCTGAATTCCAGAGGTGAAGTGAGAGTGACTGCCCTTAACATCAAGGCAGCATTTGACCGAGTGTGACACCAAGGAGCCCTAGTAAAATTGAAGTCAATGGCAATCAGGGGGAAAACTCTCCAGTGGCGGGAGTCATACTTAGCATAAAGAAGATGATAGTGGTTGTTGGAGGCCAATCTTCTCAGCCCCAGAACATCACTGCAAGAGTTCCTCAGGGCAGTGTCCTAGACCCAACCATCTTCAGCTGCTTCATCAATGACCTTCCCTCCATCATAAGGTCAAAAGTGGGGATATTCGCTGGTGATTGCACAGTGTTCAGTTCCATTTGCAAACCCTCAGATAATGAAGAAGTCCATGCCTGCATGCAGCAAGACCTGGACAATGTCCAGGCTTGGGCTGATAAGTGGCAAGTAACATTCGTGCCAGACAAGTGCCATGCAATGACCATCTCCAACAAGAGAGAGTCTAACCACCTCCCCTTGACGTTCAATGGCATTACCATCGCCAAATCCCTCACCATCAACATCCTGGGAGTCACCATCGACCAGAAACTTAACTGGACCAGTCACATAAATACTGTGGCTACAAGAGCAGGTCAGAGGCTGGGTATTCTGCAGTGAGTGACTCACCTCCTGACTCCCCAAAGTTTTTCCACCACCTACAAGGCACAAGTCAGGAGTGTGATGGAATACTCTCCACTTGCCTGGATGAGTGCAGCTCCAACAACACTCAAGAAGCTCAACGCCATCCTGTACAAAACAGCCCACTTGATTAGCATCCCCATCAACCACCTTAAACATTCACTCCCTCCACCACTGGCGCACCGTGACTGCAGTGAGTACCATCTACAAGATGCGCTGCAGCAACTCTCTAAGGCTTCTTCGACAGCACCTCCCAAACCCACGACCTCTACCACCTAGAAGGACAAGGGCAGCAGGCGCATGGGAGCACCACCACCTGCACGTTCCCCTCCAAGTCACGCAACATCCTGACTTGGAAATACATCGCCGTTCCTTCATTGTCGCTGGGTCAAAATCCTGGAACTCCTTTCCTAACAGCACTGTGGGAGAACCGTCACCATACGGACTGCAGCGGTCCAAGAAGGCAGCTCACCACCACCTTCTCAAGGGCAATTAGGGATGGGCAATAAATGCTGGCCTTGCCAGCGAAGCCCACATCCCATGAATGAATTAAAAAATCTGTCTCTAGGGAGGATTCTTTTCACTTCAAAATTTAACCTTTTATTTTTTCTTGAAAGATAATCAGTTTTGAAGATAAATACTCTTATTTACTTTAGATTGTATCTTACTGTGAAAGACTTATTCTTCATTAAAATGAATTTCATTACTGGGCCTGGTTCCATTTCAAATAAATTTTTAAAACAATTTTGCTAATGCTGTGAGGAGGCCTGTACTCTGAACTTTCACTTTGTGGAGTGTACTTGTTCATAGATATTATGTCTTCATTGTCTGGATTTCTTAGTTCCTTAATGCATGCGTATGGAAGATGACTTGCTCCCAGCTTAATAATTAGAGAGAACTCAATTTCCATTTTAACAATAGTTATTAATATATTTTAAATTGCAATATAATATAATTTAATATAATTTGTATAATCATAGATTGCTTACAAATCCTAAAAGTGCTCTATGATTACATCATAGTCATTGTTGATACATTCCAATAGCTTTACAAAGGACAGCTGTTTTATATGTACCAGAAATATATTGGATTTTTGTGACTAAGCATTTCCGTTACAGAGTAGATATCAAATCCTACTTCAAATATGTCTTAATAGTTTACATATGTAGCACTCAAAAAAGTTGATTCAAAACCATTGTTGGACTTATTTTTGTCTGTTCCACCCTTTAATTATTATTTTAAATGGTGGTTTACTAATTGGGTGGTAAGGCTTAATGCCTTTGATTAAGTATCATTGCTAAATTTAAAAATAACACCAACAGACGTTTTTAACTCCCAAAACAGTTTTGTAATGAATATTAATAGCAGCAAAACACTATTGAAGACAGGACAATTCTACTCCATAGACCTCGAAACCACCAGGGAATCATCAGCTAGTGACTGTTAGTTTCAATAGACCACCAAGAATGAGGGATCACATACACATAGCTGTTAGAACATCATCAAATTTGGACACATAGCAACACAAGTAACAATCTGTAGAAGAAAGAGAAGAAAAAGTATTAATAGATTTACAAAGTCAGCCTCAGTTTTTTGTAGATACAAACACTTGCCCATAAAGCATAGCACAGTCCAGACAAATGGCACACTACTACTAAAAATGACATCCTACTGAGGTATAGGTAAAAGTCGGCAAATTGTCCCACTGTGAATGAATGCTCTCTTTTTGAAAGGTTAGACACCTTCAAACGGCCTGTTAGACCAAAACTCTGATATCCACACATGAATCCACACCGGTTTAATCCGGTTCAAATTCAATTTGGAATTTTATTTTAAGCTCATTCCTACTGATGATACATGTTTACATGAGCACTTTACCTAGAGATCTTCCAATCATTATTGCAAAGCTTTAAACAGGTCTGGAGGAGTGGACCACTGTTGTAGAAAGAATTTATAACTGCCTGAGTTTTTACATAAACAGATCAGCAGAAATGTAAATGCTGTAGATCCTAATAGTAAAAAAATAGTGCTTTTTATAAAAGGAATTTTATTATGGTGGTGTAGTCCTGCTATCTATTCTCCTGTGGTTATGAAATTCTTATTATGTCATATTTTAAAATGTTGCAGTGCAGAGCACCATGATCTTAGTTTTAGCATTTGACCATTCTGTGCAGTTAATACATTGCAAAACCATAACTTTGTGCCTGTGTCTGCAAGAAATAGCCTTTTCGGTTACTGGTAAGAGATTGTTCCACTCTCTATTTCCCTGAAAACTGTTGGTTTATAAATGTCTGTGAACACTTGATGCATAATCTTTTTTATGATGGTGCAAAATAATCTAAACTAGGATTTTTAATTCCTTAATAAGAATCACAGTTTTATCACTTTCTAAAAATGGTGCTGTTGTACTGATGAAGCAGACTCATATCTGCATTACCACTGTGAAGTTTACATACCAGCCATTTTATTTACTGAGTGTATACCTGCTTTTGTAAAACAGAAATTCTTGACAAGAGCTCCTTGAAAGTCAGAGCTGCATTGGTGACATTTAGCAAATAGCGTTAAAATTGCACGTCAGCAAGACTCTTGGTTACTGCAAACAAGTTCAATTTGCAGCTTGTGTATGAGAAACAGAAGTCGTTTCCTTCAGCTGTCATCATTGGGATGGCAGGGTCTGAAGCCAATGTGTTCTTTGTTAAGAAGCTGTTTGTTGTCAGTCAGATGGGAAGAGCTTGGCTCTCGTACTTTCAACCTTATTGTAATGATTTGTCAACAGCTCAGCAGTCCTCCCTATGGAGGAGATTGAAAGGATACAACTTGATAGTAGGGTGCCAATTATAACTTGGCTGTTCAGTTAAACTCCATTTCAATTATATTAATTTTTTTTCAATGACGCATATATTCTTGAGTAAAACAGCAATGGGTCCGTTTCTAGATTAAAGCAAGTCCTGTGTATTCCCAGCTGAAAGCTGAATCTATTTAAGATTTCCTTGAGCCTAAACACTCATTGCAGTTGGCATTGTGGTAGACAAGAAAATCTAGGATCGAAGCCAGTTACCAGCTTTGGCACCAGATGAACTATACCGCCATATTTGGAGTAATCAGATTTACCACTTGGCCTCAATGTATTACTGAGGGTGGTCTGCCTTTTCACCGCAGTGATTGGAGCTAGAAGCTGATTGATGTCTGAATGGTACATGCAGTTGGTTAGTTAGACTACTATGTCCTACAGAAAGCTTCCATCATCACTGTGGAGCTTAGGGGAGAGGTGCAAAGCAGATCAGCATCAAGTTACTAGGTATCTTGACCTTCGCGATAACATCACTCTGGTTACACGATCGAACGGAAGTTACCCTCACCCTCCACCCTCCCAATTTTAGTTGCCGAGATTGCTGATATTCATGAAATTATGGAATGACTAAAACAAAGATTGTGATTCAAATCTAGTATGTTCCGAAGCTAAAACTAATTTAGGGCTTCAATGTTTGGAAACAAAGTCTGACAATCAATTTATTAGATCTGTAAGAATGTCTGTCAATCACAGGTAATGGTGCATTTTGATTATATTATCACACTACCACTTGACCCAAATATATTTGGAATGTTTGTTCCATGGCATCTGACTGACACCTGATCGACAATTAGCCATACAGATCGATTGAGCTGTTTTTGAATCCTGATAATTTAACTCATATTTTTGAGAACTTTGTTAGTCCTCTTAACTTCACATTAGACAGTGGTCACACATGACCAGGCACCGGGTTGCTGTTGTAGTGAAACAATACAATCGTACTGGCTTTTTCACTAATGTCAAAAAGAGTTAATAACAGAAACTAGTACTAAAAACATATTGTAAAACTGGAAAATAAAAAAAGCAAAAAAAACCTCAGACCCTTTAAGAGTTCCATCACGCATGGAGCCTCTCTTAGTCCCAAATGGGCGAAGGGAGCACCCAACCCAATTCTGAGCTACGCAGATGGAAAATGGAGCCAGGCCTCATTTAAATCCAATAGAATATTCCTTTTCCTTTTTGGCAAGACCACTTTAAGACAGCCCTAGACAGCGTAGACCTGTTGGGTCAAATGGCCTGATTCTGTGCTGTAAAATTCTTTGTAATTCTATGTAATTCATACTCCATCATAGAACTCAGCAATGGATAGTCACTGAGTTCACTCCTGGTTTGGAGATCCCATTCATGCAGCATCTCCAAAATCTGATTTGAGCCCATTGGGATTCCCTTGGTGGTAACACTCCGATGTCATGACAATGCCAGTTTAGTTGATTTTTTTTGTTTTAATTTTTAAACAAGTTCAGACTTCAATCCCAGTGGATAACTGACTGCGGAATGATTTTTTAAAAAGTTTTTTTCTTCTGGACCCCCAAACCTTGCTCTCTGGGGCCTGAATTGCAAAGAGCCTTAACTTCCAGTGGGCCACTCTGCTGGTGCAAGTACAGAGGAGTAGAACTCCCATCTGCTCAAATCGAAGGCCAATGACCCATCCCAAATCTCACAGCTGCTCTGATAGGAAGACCAACACAGGAACAAAAAAAATTAAAGCTATTAAGTCTTCAGCTCCTAAGGGAGTGAAAGTTGCATTTTTTTTAATGATAATTGATCTCGTCTGAGGTTGATTACATTAGCCCTGGCAAGTCCTGGGGCTTGTACAAGGACCTCAATGGAACTCGCTGTTGTCAGCTAATGAAAGTTTCGCTCTGGCTTTATAATGATGTACAGTGTAGCCCAGGATGTCTCCCAGATAAACCCTTTATCCTGGGAGCATGAGCAGAAAACTCACCCTCTTTCTGCCACCGGAATTTCCTCTGTGCCTTACACGGGCAGAATCTCAATGGAACATGAATCCCAATGGAATATTGTTGGGCTGTTTTCCAGTGCAAAAGTCCAAGGATAATATGGTGCAAGAGAGTTATGCCAGTTTTCACACTACACCATAATTTCCTGGGACTTTTGTGCCACCCTCCCTCAAAGCTTGGAAAACTGTGAAATGTTCATTATCATAGCTCCACCCCCACTGAAGATCATAGCGATCATGAATTTCCTGGATTTAAGCTAGTTTTCTCGCCTCATTCTGTTACGCTGAGAAATCATGGTGCAGGTGGGGCCTTGGTCACCTGGTTGCGATGGATTTATGACTCTCTTATGATTCTCAGCCTGGGAAGTTCATTAAAGTTTTTCAGCCTCATCTCTGGAGTCTGAAATTGATCTCTCAGCTTTTTCCTGCTTCTCGATTACTTAGATCTCCAGATTCCTGTGAGTGTCTGAAGCCATTATTTTCAGGACTCCTACCCCTCTTAATGCGTTCAAAAGGGCAAAAGGATTGCCATGACTTTTCCACTGCCATTGGCTGCGCCTCTTATGAGGTCCCTGATTTAGCCTTGTATTTACTTTGCCGTTTTCAAATTACTTGCCCAAGACATTTTGGCGTAGATTTGCAAAGGGAAGATCAACGAGTAAATTATGGTGTAACTCGCCGATCAAGCTTTCCAAGAAATTTTTGGCCACTATTTCTGGTGTTTAAAGCAAATTTTTTAAAGAGTTTTAAAAAAATTTCTTCTTATTGAGACCTGCATTGTATTTTCTATATCTTTGAATGCTTTTTTAAGGTATCAGAATCTGTTACATTAAAAAGAGAAAAGCTTCCACAATTGCATTTTCTTAAACATCCTGTTCTTAATTTTCATAACATCAATATGAGGGACTTAAAGAAGATAGATGGCATATGTTCCATGTTTTCCCTCGGCCCCAATCGTTCTCTGTCGGTTTTTACGTTCCAGTGTATACCAATGCGATTCTCAGGGTTTTTAGACGCAAATTGCCATCAGCAAAATTGGCGTGGAAACCGGCATGATTTCTGCTTATGGGCAATCCAGGAAATTCTGAGCCATCTGGTTTACAGTATCCATATACAGTAATTGATGCACTACCATACAATACCAGATATCAGAGAGTTAACATCTTTACTACACTGCGTGATACTGTACATTATCCTGTTCCATTCAGTGCTACACTACATTGGACATTTTCCAGCGACAAACACCCCTGAAATTCCACAGGGGTTCTGCTGATCTCCCACCTTAACTTTGGTGGGAGATCAGAGAAACTGCCATAGAAAGGACAGAAATGGTTGAAAACAGCCACTTTTGCCATTTCTCGGGGGTTTCACTAATCTCTCACTGAAGTTACGGTGGAAGCCTGAAAGAACTCATGTGGAATTTCTGGGTGAAAATGTCAGGTAGCACCGTAATGAAAATAGACATCATCAGCATCATCATAAACATCAACAACAACAAAAACAACAAGTTCTACAACACCTTTAAAGTGTGATAATATCCCAAGGCACTACACAGAGACATAAAGAAAAACATAAATAAGACAAGAAAATATCATCAATTAGTTAACAGGGTCACTGTCACTAACATAACAACACAGAGCAAAGGATGAAGGAGAGGATATTATCTTTCCAATTCCTGAGCATTTGTTGATGTAGGAGTACAAAGTGGCTCAAATAAAGACAATGTACCCAAGAGTAACTGCAATAACAGCACAGGTCAGAACTTTCAAAGCAGGTTTGGTTTCAAAGAGGACCCGTGAAGAATATTAGCACGTCTTCATCCGCAGGACACATCAACTTTCCTTGAAGTCGCTACATCCTTGCTGCACAGCACAGCCAATTAGGAGGGTGCTTCAGGACATGCTTAAATTAGTTGATCAAAACAAGCTTCCCTAATCAGTAAGTGAGTGTGAGCGGGTACTGTCTATAAACTGCCTGTAGAATGAGTGACTTCATGTCTTACAAATGTCATTGAAAATTATTTTATTCCAGTATTCAGGTAGTTGAAGCAAAATATTGACTGGTAAAGTTGCCATTAGAATGTTTACATATATATTTTGCATGCAATAAATATACATGAGGATTGCATTAATGTGCTCTGTGGGTGTAAACAAAAAGCGATTTGTAATATAAAGCACTGTGGTTCAAAATTTAAAGATTTGCTAATTATGCTGCTTTAGAGGTTTAATTAAAGCATGTGAACATATTTTTTTTCTATGTTACGGATACCATGCATGTCTTTAAAATGTAACTGGAGATCTTTAAGATCCAGACTGGTTAATGTGCTTCCAAATATGAAGAGACAGCTTTTGGCATTGGGCACGAGCTGTGGTATGATACAACGATGAAAAGAAACGGCAGGGATTTTCTCACATCAAAAAATTGCAATAGCCCTGCAGGGAGGGCCACACTTCCGTTAGTGAGGAAGAAAGTGGAGAATCAAATGCAAACAAAGGCAGCAAAGTCATGGTATGGTCTGGACCAGGAAACCCACAAGATAGCAGGAACAGAGATTAAATTACACTCATTTAGGAAGGATTAAAAGACTATAATTCAATTGCTTCCAAACTCTGTATCTTAATGGCAATCTGTCAGTTCTGAGCTAATTTTAATTCTAACATGGAATAAATTTACAAAAAGAAAGTTGTGGCTGCAGCTGGAGAGAAAGCTCAGTTACATAAATAGATTTCGTCAGAGTTCCTGTAAAATATTTGTTCTGTCTCTTTGTCACATGTGGATGATGGATTGTATTATTTATAGTTATTATGCTTCTATGGTAACCAATGCCTTTTTTTGGCTTGTTCTACATTACTTTTTCAAGAACTTAAATGAATGTAATTTGACTGGCTTTAGTTAAGTACAGATAATAGAGGCTCTAGACGTGAGTTTATTTATTTTTGCATTTGGTATATAATTGTTAAACAAAAGCTACCTGTGAGTTGCACAGTACACCCCAGCCCCATTATAATACAATTCTGGGAGCCAAACATTTTATGTATGACTGGATCTCTGATGACCTTGCTCACGTTGAGTTGGAGGATAAGCTGTTTTATAGGAACAGGTATGTCATACCATTGGAATGTTCTCAAGCTATTAATTAATGGTGACTGAATAAGTCAAATTGGGGGAGACATTCAACCTTGTTTTGTTCTTTTATCGGGCGTAAAAAGAGAGAAAAGCTTACCATAATGGGGCCAGGATCTCCCACATCTGATCTGTAAGTTCCCAAGCTCAACAATTGCCATATTGGATTGGGTAACATTTAGTTGTCCCAGGAGGCCACCTGAAAGGAGCAGGGGCCTAATCAAAATATTTAAGTAAGGGTCCTGCACCTTTTTTAGGACTCTTCTGAGATATTTGTGTGTGAGAGCACCTGATTCATCCACGCTTAGGCCCGCCGAACAATCATAGTGGGAACATTCGGCAAGCAGACTGCAACAGTGGCGTTAAAGTAAGTCTCTGGTCAGCCTTTATAGGCTGCTGATGGGCTATTGGGTGATTTTTCTGGCTACTTTGGCTGCTTTTCTGTTGTTGAGAATTCTTAGAGTGAGTTTGGTTGGGGGCGCGTGGGGGGGTGGCTGCAATCTTTGTGAGGATTGACTTCAGCACAATCTTCCACGATGGGAGTGCTATTTGGCCTGCCTTTGGGGCTGGAACATGAGGAGGAAGAGCAGCAGCAAGGAAGACAGCACATACAAAGGGAGGCTGCAAGAAGAGGTGAAGGAGGGCATAGGAGGCCTTACATTAAGCATGTCTTCAGAAACTGCATACCTTAATTGAACTTGACAGAGGAGTAATGTGTTAGGCACCTCCACTTCACCAGGGAGGCAGTGACTGAACTATGTCACCTGTTTCAGCAATAATTGGAGCCCAGCACCAAGGCATGTGCAGCACTGCCTGTGGCTGTTAAGCCTCAGGGTCATTCCAGACTGCAACAGATGACATAAGCAACATAAGTCAGTTTGCTGTGCACAGTTCCATCAGACAGGTCACAGATGCATCCTTTGCTAAGCGGCAAGATTTCATCAACTTCCTCATGGAGGCTGCCAAGCAAAAGGAAAGAACTGTGGGATTTGCCCAATTGCTGGATTTTGACAGGTGTAGAGGATCATAGACTGCACCGACATAGCCCTGTGTGCACCCTATGAACAACCAGCAATGTACTACAACAAGGGCTTCCATTCTTTCAACATGCAAATCGTGAAAATCCATAATGCCTGCCTTCAGGTTTCCCCAGTGGCTACAGCAAGGAAGGTGATCATCCATTGAATGCACTTGAGATGGCCATGGTGGGGCAACTTTGAGGAACTGTGACCATAAAGGGCCTGGCTGCTGACTGTAATATCTTGGCGTCGACGAGGGCAGCCTGGCAGCATATAGCCAAAAACCCTGAGGGACAATATCCTCCAGTCTCGCCAGTCGCTATGCTCCTAACGCTTCCCCTGCCCAAAATATCCATGATGTCCTCTTCTAGTGGGGACAGTATGTGGATAGATGGTGGATCCCTTGTATTGTGTTCCAGCTTGTCCTGCAAGAAAGACGGTAGTCCAGTGAGATCTTTTGAGGATGTGCATGTCAATGTAGAACAGTGTGGATGGTGTGTGAAAGATGGTACAGGTGTGAGGAAGTGAGGGAAGTAATAGTGAGGACATTAGCAGGTTCAGAGTGTGGCAGTGGCAGCAGAAGGAGGTGGAGTGAAGTGAGCTGCAGTGATTGGATGAGAGTGATGGGAAGCGAGGGAGGGAAGGGTTGTGAGTGCTGGGGTTATGAGAGGTGCAGGGATAAGCAGGAAATAATGAAAGATATGAGTTAGGGGTCTTAATTTAGCAGCCCTTGTCAGATCATTAAACATCTTTCTGCATTGCAGCCAGGTCCTGTGTGCAATGCCTCTTGCGTTGACCCGCTCTGCCACCTCTGCCCACCGGTGCCAAGAAGCTTGCCTGGAGACCCTACTGCCACTGAGTGGAAAGAGGACCTCCTTCCTCCTACTGATCTCCTCCACCAACACTTCCAGAGCAATGTCGGAAAATCAGGATCCCTTCCTACATTACCTCTGCCTTCCATTTTGACTGTTCAATTGCAATTCAGTTGAATGTGGCCAAAGCGCACCACCCTTTAAGAGGTACAGGCTGCCTTAAATGCCATTAGTGATCACCTATTTCTCCCCCCCTGCCCAATTAGGCGAGCTGCCAATGAACAGTGCACGTAGAGCTGGCAGCTCACCAATTTTAATCAAATGAGGCACAGGCACCAATTTGTGTCAGTTATGAAGACAATCAGCAACAGTGCCACAAACTCCAAAGCCATTTGAACATATTTATGTCATTTTTTTTTCAGGATGACATATATTGAGAATACACTGAATGACAGACATGTCATCCTGAACAAGGAACACAATTGGCAACTCTGCCAAAAGGTGGCAATTCCATGATCTAGTATTAATGTTCAGTGAGACTCTTCTCTATATGATCACCAAATTATTATACACACTCAGTATGTGTATCGGTCTTATTTAAGTGATTTTTAATTTAAAATTCTGCAGGTATGAGTAATAAAGCAGTTCACCCTGTGCTAGGTAGTGGACCACAATCACTCACCACACTATCCCGATCAGATGCTCAATGGATCCAAGAGGCACCAAGTCATTGCTGGCCAGAACCTAATCCCTCCGAAACACCGCAACTCTGGGTTCTTGGCTCTAGCACAGCTCCTGCTCATTAGTAGTCTGGTTCTATACATGGCACGAGGATTTGCAGCATAGCACCTAGGATACAAACACCAGGAGAAAGAGCTAGAGCTGGAGCACAGGGAGGCAGCAATTCCATTACCAACCCCTGACTTTAAATTCAAGTTTAAAGAATTTAAAGCTGGTTCCCAAGGTTATGGCTGGAAATAGGCATTTCTCAGTGGCAGGTCAGCAGACTAGAGCAAGGGGAAAGGCACAGGAGGGGCAAGTGATGGAAAAAGGCAGCAGGAGGCTGCAGGAAGCCGCATTGCGAACCTACCTAGAAGACAGAGCTAGGAGTGTTCAATCAGAGATAAGACATACATCACAGAAATAGCCAGAAGGAAATAACATGACGGGAGAGAGTTACAAGAAGTGCACACCATACAAAAGCTTTTAATATATTACTAGAGGATCTCCTGTGTCATTGCCAATGGTAAGAGACAGGATATGGTCTTTTAGAAGGAAGTGGATCTGATGTGGCATTCATTACTGTAGGAGAGACAATTTGCTAAGGTGTTTGTCACCCTATAATTGTACAATCTGGCCACCGGGCAATGTTTCCTCAAAAATTGCTCAAAATATTACATCTATAAATTTTAGTTTACCATTTTTCCTCTCAGTAACTGAAAATTCTAATGTCCAAAATAAGGATTTAAACAGATTTAAACGTACATATTTCGCAATTGAATTTTCTATTCTGTTTTTTAATGCCTCATTAAAGTTTTTACTTGTAGGCATCAGCCTTTCCAAAAAGCTTGCATTTCTCCGACCTGGTGGTAACGGCCGCCTTGCTCTCTTCCGGGTTAAGATGGCACATATTGACATAATAGGATCCCGATTTGCATAACTGTAAGATACATCCTCTGAGTCACAGGCTCTTCAAACGCCTGAAAAATCAGGCCTTTTAAAATAAGAACAGAATGGGCAATTCACCCACTCCATTTTAACTGCCCACCCACCCGGGTTTCTGCTGGACGGGAGAGGTGAAACTCCCACCTGTCTTAGTAAACTTGTCATGCTATAATTACACTATCACGCCAGTAGTGGCACTACAGCCAATGCCTAGGTGAATTTCTAATAATGACTAATAACGAATAACTAATAATGTAGGATTACAGAACTGTATGGAACTAATAAACATTTCCTAATTTACAGTACTCTGGATAACACCTGAAAGTTAGATTCTGGGCAGCTGTGGAGCATGAACTTCAGAATATGTCCCTCCTGACCAGGTTATGTGCTTGATTTGCAGAGCTGACTGTCACTCACATCCATCTCTCTGAGTTGAGAATTTTCTCAGTGCCTGGACAGAACAGTCTAGACATGAGAATAGCATGATGAGACTGTCAAGTTAAAGAATGCAGAAATAACTGATAATGAATAAATACATATTTCATCTGATGAACTGTGTATTTATTACATACAACACAGGTATATCTGATTGAAATGCAGAGAATTCTTATTCAGCAAGACTGTCCTTTTCTGTCACCCGATGAGGCCACAAATTTTAGTTTCAGGTTTAAAAGGGAAATAGAGTGGCAGAGTAGGAATGTCCCACTTAGATAATCTCAGCAGGGACAGCAGTGGAACTCCACAATTGGTCCATGATCCCAGGTTAGGAATAGGAAAAATCAGAGTCTCCACTCCTGATCAATATTCATACAGGAAGCATGCAAGTGTAGATGGGATTGGTTTTAACTGTGTCATTTCCCTTACCACCATCATGGTCAAATAGCCTATTATTGCTTACTGTCCAGGATCACATATGATGAATGGCCATTTGAGAGATGTATCAGAAGGCTTTCAATACTTGTGGAATTGCATAAGTGCTTGCCAGCAGGAAAGGAAGGTTAAGGGAGGGCTGGTGGCAGTAACAGAAACACTGACAAAAATAATGGAAAACATTAACTCAGATGGACAATGCAAATGGGAAAAGTTGGTACTGAAATGAAACAGAAGGCTGTAGGGTGATCCTGCAATCTCACACTCCTACAGGAGAAGCAGCACTCGGAGATAGGGCTACAATATTCAACTTCAGTTCTCTGACCCACGGTCTCTGTGAGTCTGGTTTACCGTTGCGAGTGCAGGATTATTGAATCACTATGAAAAAGGAAAAGGTGCCTGGGACTATGTTGCGGGTTGTAATTTTGGGGTCAGACAACCATATAAGCTTGTTGAAACATTTCTCTCCTAGTGTACAAAATCAGTAAACCCCTTTTCTTTTGGTCATCTAAGTGTCTGACAAGGAGAAACCCAGCACCATGTTTAAAAGGCTCCAAAGCAAGCTACTGAAATATTCACACAGGTAAAGTTTCTGTTTGCCCATCATGAGGTAAACACTCTCTCCATCAAGAGACATGCCCGGTTAACCAAGTCCAGAGAGTTCAGATACAGCTTGGCGAGAGCCAAGAGATCACATGGGTATTGCTGGAGTTTAACCAGCTGAAACTGTGCAACCTGCCTGCACCAATAACATTTCTGCTGCTTGTCTATGCACCCTATCCATTAGGGCATTGCTTAGAGGGCAATCAGGAACCAAGTGGGAGGAATTCCACCCCCAGCCCCCACCCCATGTCTTATTGCTCCAGGTCTCACTAGTGAGTCAGGTTGCCCAATGAATCATCTAAAATATTCCAGACTGGTGTGGATCTACCTGACTGCGGTATCAGATTACCAAGTCTGCCACTGAAAGATTCCAGTCTTCTACTGTCAGACATCATCTTAGAAGCAAGTTGATCAAACCTTAGAGTTAAGTACAGGGAGCCCAATACAAACCTCTGGACACAGACATGTCTGTCAAAATGACCACAGCCAATCATTGACCCTGCCCCTCCTCACAGATCTCACATACAGCTGTCAATCAAAATCACCAACTCCAGACTGACGTGATTCTTTGATCTGAGCCAGAACTACTCATAGTTCGATGAGGTTCTTACTCAATAACAAAGAGCAATATAGGGTTAATTGAAAAAGCTGCACTTGAAGGGAATATGGATCGGAGGTAGGAGTACAACATTGTAGCCCCAATTTTCTGACCCATAGCACCCTGCCAGTGTGACATCCCATGGGAGCACAGGAGTGTGAAATTCGCCCTTATATTAATTGGATATATTAAGTAAAAAATGAGACATCACATAAAGCATATAACTGAAATCTCAGCAGGAAACAAAATACTGAAAATCAGAGTTGGATGTACACAGCATCATTCACACGGCAAAAATAATGATTTTACGTTAAGATCTCAATAAACATTTGGTGAAAACTGCTTCTATTTTAGTGCAAGAATTATATGAAATCTTTTTATTTTAACTTTAAGTATCTGAGTTACTAACTTGTCCCAGTATTGCAATGTAAGTGGAGGTTCTTGGTTAGTAGTTGTAACTTGGGCATTGTTCCCTTAAGGAGAAATCATTGACAAAGGATTTTACCTTCTTTCAGCAACTGTGGAACTACTTGGTGGAAATCCATATTCGTCGCCAGTAGTCTGATTGTTCCCTTCTGAATGGACTGTGGATTCTTTCTAGACTAGATGTAATAGGTAAGGACCAGCAAGAGGGCTGACCATGATGCCAAGTGGCATGCGTAGTGTACTGTCAAGTCATACGAAAAATGACGGACAGGAAAAGACCTACTGGTCAATCGAGCCTATCCCATATAGTTGCGATGCCTTATGCATTACATTATATACACTCCCCAGCCACCCAGAGCCATGTAATCTCTCGGGAGAGATGAAAAATCAGATAAAACCCAGGCCAATTAGGGGAAACAAATCTGAAAAATTCCTTTCCGACCCCCTTAGGCAATTGAAACTAGTCCGGGAGACCACCCTGACAATGATTAACATTATAAGTCCTGCCATGCCACTTTAGAGTGGGCCTCCCAAGCACAGCTACCTGGTAATGATAGTAAAAGCTAAGGTTTAGCAGGAAGGAAGTGACATCTGCTTCAGGGAGTTTTCCAGACAGCATGTAACATTCATAGAGTACTATCAGCGGCCCTCAAAGTTTAGCATTGGGCTCTTTCGATGCTTGTGCTAGGCATATTTACAGTGTAAATATTTCTAGATATACATCTCATAGATGAATCGAGGAGACCACAGACACATTATTCAACACGGCTACTATCGTTAACAGCAGCAACACAATTCTATGGGATTTCCAAGAGTCCAGAGGGTCATTGACTGCAACCATGTTACCATTTGGGCCCCTATGCACATTGTTTTTCTCCATATGCCCAGGAATGGATTTTTTCACTCTTAATGTGGACATGATACTCGACCACCAGCACAGAATCATGCAGATCAATGCCCCCTTCCCCAGAAGCTCTCATGATGCCTTTGTTTTAAGCCAATCATCTGTGCCACCCTTATTTGAAGGGGTATGAAGAGCAGAATGATGGCACCAGGGTGACCAAGGCTACCCTAGGCAGCCATGGCTCCCTATACCCATGCACTGATCATGGACAGAAGCAGAGTGCATGTGCAATGATACTCCTGTTACAACCAGACCCATTATCAGACACTGGCATCTTGAAGCCGCGCTTATGTTTGGACTAATTGGTCGGCAGCCTTACGGCACAACTCTTCTCCGTCCCTCAAAGTTCCCAGATTATATGTCATCTGCTGCATGCTCCACTAGGTCACACTGAAATGAGGCTTTAGCATGCAGTTCAATGGCCAAGATGGCAAAGCCATGGATAAGCAAAAGGGTGAAAATGCCAATGAGGAACTAGCAGAAATATTAGCAATGGAGTAAGGAACCAGCACTTTTTTTTGACAGAGGTCATGGTGGGTGAGGCATTTTACTTGAATTATTTTTATTTGAAAAACTTTTGTTTCTATTTTAGTAAGAATCTGAGAAAAAAAAATCTCTTGGTAAATCTTGCAGTAAAATATTCTGTGTTTGGTTACCCATGTGTACTACTCTCACTTCAGTTAATTATTTCAATACAAAATGACAACTCTTTCAACTGATTTTTTGCTGACTGTTTCTATTTTTTATATTGCTTTAGTATTTTCAATGAATTCCAACTTTCTCTTGACCTTAATTGACCCATCAACTCACCTGTCCATTGGATGAGTTTTGGCAACTGTCAGCAGGTTGAAGGGCAGGGAACATTTTGTGGATATGAAGCACACTATTTCAGCACCAGTACAACTGGTCCCTCTTATGCAGAAATGCATCTATTATCAGCAGATGATGGATTGGCTTTGACAGAGGCCATAGAACATCTAAGACCCAGAATGTTCCACCATCCTAGCAACATGAAGAAGGGGCAATGGTGGGAGGGGAGGGGGGGAGAGAGGGAAACCTAATTAGAATATGTGTATGTGTTGGGGATGACTAATTAATTTGTGCAAATATTATCAGGGACAATCTCACATATACACACACATGGATGGATGGATGGACGGATGGATTGGGGTCACAGCAATGGCAAGTTCTTACAGGCCTCACTAAAAATGAATTCTCAGCTGCTTGGGTCTTCCTACAGGATATATGTGGTCATGGTGTTCTGTTAAACAGCTGTGTAAATTCACAGCTGCTAGAATGGGACAACTATCAGGTTCTCCATCCCAATCCCAGTTGAGAGTATTAAATTTTTAAATGTGAAGCACTCACAGATTTACAAAGTGCCACAGTGTTTGGATTCAGATGGTGAGAGAAGCCAGAAACTTTAATCCTATTTCATGGCTCTGATTATTTGGCCAGATAAGTCAGAAAAAAAAACACATGTGTGCACTTCTTTAATTTTTTTTTAAACTGAAGAAAACAAAGCTGTGCTGGAACTGATTGTGAAGTTTAATTTGATGCTGGGAACAGAAATGGATTGAACTTAAATGAAATGCAAATGAAAAAAATTCCCTGAGTCTGGTGTCAGAGCCCAAGGGCGAGGAACATTACTTCAGTGTAAACTGATCCCAGCCTCTCTAATGAAGACCACGTTGGAGGCTGATGTAAGGCCATAGAGCTTGGAGATGGAAGACAGAACAAAGGGGCTCTGAGCAGTTCACATGCATAACAACTAGGTGAAGTCAGTGCACCCCTGGCACATTTTCTGTTATAAATAATGATGCAACGTTTTGCTGAGTTTATTGACTATAAATCGACAGCAGCTGGAAGAGCACCACAGAATATAAAGCAAACGGGAGGTGGGAGAAATCTGTCTATCTATTCACTAGGAACTCTAGCACCCCGGATTCCCTCTCCTGATCATGATCCAATGACCCCTGCTAGAAAGTGCATGTGTGTGGCTGTCAGGTGATCTCACTATCAGGTCAGCTGTGATGCCCCAACAGTTGAATAGCCTCATAGTCATTGTCTATTCACAGATGAGGAATGAGTTGGTGCATGAGAACTATACTGTAGCATCATAGCAACTTCAGGAGAAGGGGAAAAATGACTTTTTTTCATGCAAGACTCACCATGACAACTGCTTTTGTTATTACATGTTGTACAGTACATTATAACTGGTGGGTCATGGTAGTGGTTCCGTTATTGGACTGGTTATCCAGAGGCTTGGACTAATAATCCAGAGAACGTGAGTTCAAATCCCACCATTGCAGTTTGAGAATTTGAACTCAGTTTAAAAATCTGGAAATAATAAGCTGGTATCAGTAAAAGTGACCAGGAAGCCGTCATAAAACCCAACTGGTTGACTAATGTCCTTCAGAGACGGAAACCTGCTGTCCTTACCTTGTCTGGCCTATATGAGACTCCAATCCCACACCAATGTGATTGACTCTTAACAGTCCTCTGACGTGGCCTAGCAAGCCACTCAGTTGTATCAAACCGCTCAGCACACGGACTGCAGCGGCTCAAGGAGAAGGCCCACCACCACCTTCACAGTACAACAAGGGATGGGCAATAAATACTGGCCAGGTCAGCAATGCCCACACCTCTAGAAATGTGAAAAATTGCACAAATTTTATGCAGATCCATTCCAAAAATAACTGCTTTCTCCACCTTGTAGTAATTTACCTTCCAGCAGAGAAATGTCCGTTTTAAGCAAAGTAGTTAATAATACAGATAATTTTTTTGTTCAGGTTATTTTAATGAAATGAATATTTTTTTCTCAAACCTGTTAAATTAAATTGTTGAATATAACATCTTTCTAGTAATTTTGAAAATCGACTTTGTTTTTGTGTTTCATTGTGGAGAGCAACTTGCTACGTTTTAATGCTAATCTTTACAAGTATTCATTTTAAAAAAGGACTTGCAATTTACAAATTACTAGAAAAGTTGCTTTTGATAAAATTGTGATTTGAGACTTTTAAGTATGTTGTCTATGTGTATGTGTTCAAGAGCTTTACATATCGTCAAGCAAAGAATTCAAATTCAACTACAGTGATGGCAGAAGTGATCTTATTTAATTAACCAATCTGCTTGAATTTCACCAGCTGAAAACTAATTTTAGGAGAGCTAGGAGAATCTTAGCAGATGGGACTGGCAGTACAAATGAACTGCCAACGTGTTTCTGATTTTGCTATCTCAAAACATGTGAAGTTGGGCATAGGTTTTCAAACTAGGGCCTCCAAAGACATCACTTTTTTCTCTTGATCTTTCATCAGATGTAACTTCTGTATACTAATAAAACACATTTGTGAAATGATAGTACTATTTTCCTTTGGGTAGTTGACATTATCTTTCACAAGTTACATCAGGGGTTCCTTGGGTTCCCTGGAGTTTGTTAGTATTTGCAGGGGGTTCCCGGGAGTTTGTTAGTATTTACGAGGGATTCCCGGATGTTTGTTAGTATTTGTGGGGGGGTTCACGGGAGTTTGTTAGTATTTGCGGGGGATCCTGGGAGATTGTTAGTATTTACGGGGGGTTCCCTGGGGTTTGTTAGTTTTTGCGGGGGGTTCCGGGGTGTTTGTTAGTATTTGCGGGGGGTCCCCGGGAGATTGTTAGTAATTGCGGGGATTTGCTGGGAGTTTGTAAGTATTTGCGGGGGGTTCCTGGGAGTTTATTAATATTTGTGGGGTGTTCCCGGGAGTGTGTTAGTTTTTGCGGTGGGTTCCTGGGAGTTTGTTAGTATTTGCAAGGGGTTCCTGGGAGTTCGTTAATATTTGCGGTGGGATCCTGGGAGTTTGTTAGTATTTGCGGGGGATTCCTGGGAGTTCGTTAATATTTGCGGTGGGTTCCTGGGAGTTTATTAGTATTTGCGTGGTGTTGACCGGAGGTCACCGGTTACGGTTATTGGCTTAGTACAAAGAGGAGAAGAGTCAATTCTCTCTTAACTCTCAACTCACTTTATTCACGTCGTTAGATCATATACATATAGCTTATACGTCTGGTTAGATACAGACATGCAGTTTTGCAGCCCTTAGCCAATGGGGGGTTACCAGGAGTTTGTTAGTATTTACGGGGGTTTCCCGGGATTTTGTTAGTATTTGCGGGGAGTTCCCATGGGCTCGATATTGCCAGGGCTGCGGGTTCGCGGCGGGGGGGGGGGGGGGGGCGACTGGGCGCGTGGGTAACGCGCCCGGTGAAATCAGTCTGCCCCGCGCGCGATCGCAGGCTAATTGGATCCACTTACCTGGTCTTCCGGGTTCCCCACTGCTGATCTGCGCGTCGGGCGGGCTGCACATGCGCAGTAAGCTCTGTCAGCTGGAGGAGCCCTATTTAAAGGGGCAGTCCTCCACTGACTGATGCTGCAACAAATAGGAAAAATTACAGCATGGAGCAGCCCAGGGGGAAGGCTGCTCCCAGGTTAATGATGCCTCACTCCAGGTATCATTAGATGGGGTGAGGAGGAGGGGGAGGACAGAGATCTTCCCACCCGCGGGCGGGAGGAAGCGGCCTGCCTCTGCCACCAAGAAGGCCTGGCTCGAGGTGGCAGAGGAGGTCACCTGCACCACCAACATATCGCCCACCTGCATACAGTGCAGGAGGCGCTGCAATGACCTAAGTAGGTCAGCCAAAGTGAGTACACTTACTCATTCCCCTACACTCTGTCTGCCACATCACCGCCCCCACCCCACATCTCCTTCTGCACTGCCAACACTACTCTGTCAAATCACCCCTCACACCAACTCAAACCTCATCCTCATCTTACCTGCACTTACTCACCTTGCCAGTACTCATCCCGCCACTACCACTCAACCCAATCCTCATACAATCTCATGGCTCGATCTCATACTCACCCTCTCATGCATCTCTTTCACGGTCAGCCTCACTCAACCTGCCACTACCTGTGCTGCAGCCACAGGGTATGCGTCACATATGTGCAGTAGGAAGCGTAAGGCAAACGTGTTGTGAGCATGAAGGGGATGCACAAGGGTGTTTGAGGGTTAGTCATGGTTTTTACTTATATTTAATTTCTGACCAACTCACATCACATATTATTTTGGCACCACTACTGCCACGTCTTTGCGAATCTTGTCTGGTTTGTGCAATAATGCCCTTTCCTGAGGATCACAATGAAGACCCACAACTGATGCCACTCATTGGGCTCGATTTTAGGGTCGGGTTTCCGGCGGGTTTCCAGCGGGGGGGCCCCGAAAATCCCGATCTCCGATCACGTGACCGGAATCGGACGAAATCCCGGCCACTTCCGGGTACCGCGCTGACGTGCGGGGCTGCGCGCGCAAGCCCCGCTGGTGGGAATCCCGCAGGCAATTAAAGCCAGCGGGGTTCCACTTGAGAGCACTTAACTTGCTCGTTGTGGTCAGTTAATGAGCTGAAGCAGCTGTCAAAAGAGGAAGTGTGGGATTTTACGGTCAAAGCAGTCAGTTTCCCACACTGGGGGAAACAGGACCCTTCAAACCAGGCGTGTTGCAGCCAGCAGCCTGTGCCAGGTGCCAAGGTGCGCTCCACGGGGGAGCGCCCTTACCCACGCAGGAGGCCACCGCGTCACATAGGGCAACCCCTGCCCTCCACCAACCCCCGCCAAGCCAGAGGACAGACCGACACGAAACCGCAGCCCCAGTCCGAGGACCCACCCACCTACCCTGCACAACCCCTCACACCAACACCTGCCAGATGGGTGGTGCGTTGACATCGTCGGAGGACGAACAGGATGACCAGCCCCAGCAGCCTCACAGTCCACGCCGTCCGCCTCGGAGAGGTGGGGCCCCCCAACACGGTGCTGCGGCACACCCACCTGCACAGCAGGAGGGAGGGCAACCGCAGAGAGAGATGCGTCGCAGGAGGCACTACCCTCCGCACAGGGTGTACAGAGCGAGGCTCAGCTTCATGGACCTCTCCGAGGAGCAGTGCATACGGAGGCTCAGAGTCAATCGCCAGGTAGTCGCCGACATCTGCAGCCTCCTTAACGACGAGCTGCTCCCTGATGGACCAAGCAGCATCTTCTTACCTGTCGCCGTCAAAGTCACCACTGCCCTCAACTTCTTCGCATCCGGTTCCTTCCAGGGTGCCACCGGGGACATCACCGGGGTCTGTCAGTCCTCTGCACACAAGTGCATAAGGCAGGTCACCGATGGGTTGTTCCGCAGGGCCTCCCACTACATCAACTTCGCCATGGACGAGCGCAGCCAGATGGAGAGGGCGGTTGGATTCCATGCCATGGCCGGCTTCCCACGGGTGCAGGGTGTAATCGACTGCACCCACATCGCAATACGGGCACCTCCGCATGAGCCAGGGCTGTTCATCAACAGGAAGGGGTATCACTCCATGAACGCCCAGCTCATCTGTGACCACCGCCAGAGATTCCTACACGTGTGCGCCAGATACCCCGGCAGCTGCCACGATGCCTTCGTCCTCAGGGAGTCCGCCGTCCCGCCCATCCTGCAGGCACCCAACGCCGGCAACGGCTGGCTCCTCGGCGACAAGGGGTATCCCCTCCACACGTGGCTCATGACACCTCTGAGGAACCCCATCACCGAGCCGGAGCGTCGGTACAATGACAGCCACACTGCTACCAGGTCTACAATTGAGCAGACCATAGGGCTTCTCAAGATGCGCTTCAGGTGCCTTGATCGTTCTGGGGGAGCGCTCCAATACACACCATTCAGAGTGGGACGAATCATAGTTGTCTGCTGTGCCCTGCACAACATGGCCCAACAGAGAGGGGTGCCGCTGGAGGAGGCCCCATCCACACCCGCCACCCACATTGAGGAAGGCGAGGGCGAGGAGGAGGAGGAGGAGGAGGAGGAGGAGGAGGAGGCGGAGGCGGAGGAGGAGGAGGAGGACGCGCCCGAGGATGTTGGACGACCCATGCGCCGAGCCGCGACTCACCGGGATGGTCGCCGGGCCAGGGACGCACTCATACGTCAACGGTTCTCCTAGAGTCAGACACTGCGAGGCGCTCGCATCTCCTCACCTGCACAGGCGAGCGGCCATACCAGCCCCCTCCACTGAAGAGTGCTGCCAGTAATCCTGCACCCACAGCAGTGTGCCCAATGGGTGGCAGCAGGTGTTCGCCGTCATGATGGCCTCCACGGAACGCAACTACTGCACAAGCCGCGGAAGAATGGACGAGAGGTGGCAGGAGTGGTGAGAATAGACTATTTAATATGTGGAATGTGACATCATTTAAGAAACAAAGTACAAAATAATAAACACCCTGGTGTATTCCCTTTGTGATTATAAGGCCTTTGGAATTCTTCTCCGGGAACCCCTACGTGGTGCTACCCCTGTGGCTCCAGCAGAGGTAGTGGCAGGTTGCTCGTCTTCTTGCCTTGACCGGGTAGATGCTTTTGGCGGACGGCCCCTGGGTTTCGGTGCCCGTGAGGGCACCTCCACAGACTGCTCCTCCTGCACCGGGGCAGGGGCAGACTCGGCCACCTGGAGAGGAGGCACCATTGCGGGTGCTGGTTGAGAGGTGGGCGACGGGTGGGACGTGGGGACGCCTTGAGAGGCGTCCCCGCTTCCATGTCCCCGGTCACCATCATCCCTCTCTTGGCCTCGGCCCACATCACCCCTTCCACCCTGCTGGACGGCAGTTTGGATGGCATGTGTGAGGCCTTGCAAGGCCACCCCTAGTGTATCCCTCAGCCTGTTGGTGGCGTCGGAATGTTGCTCACCCTGAATCCGTACAGACGTTGTGAGGGCCTGCAAGGACTCGAAGTGGAGCTGTGCGTGACGCTCGAGGGAGGCCAGCCTGTCCTCCACCGCAGACAGTCCCGCACCTACCTGCGACACTGTGTCGTCGGTACCCTCCTGTGCCTGCGCCACCAATGCCCACATGCAGGAGGTGGACTCCTCCATCGCCTGCGCTATTGTGGACAATGCGCGCGGCACCTCTGCCAGCACCTCAGCAATTAGCTGGTGGCCCTCGACGACTCTCCTTTTCTCTGGTGGCCCCCTGGGTTCAGCATCTGGGTCCGGCTGAGCAGAGCCTGGAGATGAGTGCTCCCTCCGTCGCGGACCCTCCGCGGCTGCCCCTGCCACCAGGGTCTGCTCATGCTCACTCGTGCGCAGTGACTCACCAAGTGCTACCCCAACTAGTTGGCGAGGGGGACCCACCAAGGTGCGTGTCTCTGCGCTGGTGGATGGTTGGCTCTGATGTGACGATGCACCCTCAGAGACCGCCATGTCCTCTGAGGAAT
The DNA here is from genome assembly GCF_035084215.1 of Heptranchias perlo. Classification (NCBI taxonomy): domain Eukaryota; kingdom Metazoa; phylum Chordata; class Chondrichthyes; order Hexanchiformes; family Hexanchidae; genus Heptranchias; species Heptranchias perlo. The sequence continues at coordinate 49,264,678 of NC_090335.1, forward strand.
CGCCCTCCATGCTCGCTTGATCCAAAGACGCACCTGCAAGAGAACAGAGGGCACTTTGAGGCATGTGGACCAACTTGACAGTGCGCCTGATGGCAGGTGATGATACGGTCACTCGCGATCATGGGTGTTGAGTGTCAGCTTTCCCTTACCGCCCATTTCGGCAGCGACACACTCGCCATCGGCCACCGACAGGCAATGTCGCGTGCGGGCGAGGTCGAGCGCCTCCACCTCTGCGTCGGTGAGCTCCACCACTTGCGGCGGCCCACCTCCGGTGCGTGCCCTTTCGCGGTTGTTCTTGCTCCTCTTCTCCTGTGAAGGCAAAACACAGATGTGTGAGTGGGTGCGTCTTGCATCGTGAGACGCATCGAGCATCGGTGTGGTTGGGTTGAGCGTGGCGCGGAACGGATGGGAGGAAGTGTGGGCCACGTGCCCATCCCATTGCATGGGGATTGGGGTGTGTGGTAGTGTTCGGGTGGGGTCAGGGACGGTGGGTACTTGCGTGCACGGCGAGGATGGTGAATGAGTGGCTGTGAGGATTGCTGATGGAGCGCAGTGGTGGCTGTGCAGGAGGGGGTTGTGATCTGCTTGGCGTGATGGTGGGGACGGGATGTGGGAGGGTGCGTTGGTGTACTCACCTTGCCAGACCTAGTCAGGTCATTGAAGCGCTTGCGGCACTGCTCCCAAGTCCTTGGGGTGTTGCCCCTGCTGCTCACCTCCGCCGCCACCTCTGCCCATGCCTTCCTGGTTGCGGCGGCAGGGAACTTGCGCCCATCCTCAGGGAAGAGTGTTTCCCTCCTCCTCCTCACGCCCTCCAGCATCAGCTGCAGTGCCAGATCTGAAAAACGGGGCGCAGCCTTTCCCCTTGGTTGAGCCATTCTCCCAGACCTCTTGCTTGCAGCAGGAGGGGCTTTGGGAGACTGCCCCTTTAACTGGAGCTCCTACATCGCGTCGACGGTACTGCGCATGCGCAGCCGGCCGGCACGCAGCTGGGGAGCGCAGAACCCGGAAGCAGGCCTTAATGGGTCCAATTATCCCGCGATCGCGTGGGGGACGCGAACAATTACCCGTCCGCGTTTTCGACGCTCCCGGAGGACCACCCGCTGGGAACCCGCAGGCCTGCTAAATTCGAGCCCATTGTGTCACTGCAGAGTGGGTGTAGGTGTATTTGCAGGGCTCTTTTGTGCAGACGACTGAGAGACGTCGGTGATGTCCCCGGTGGCACCCTGGAAGGATGCGGAGGAGAAGTTGATAAGGGCAGTGGTGACCTTGACAGCGACAGGTAAGAAGATGGTGCTCGGGCCAGCCGGGAGCAGCTCGGCATGAAGGAGGCTGCAGATGTCCACGACTATATGTCGAGTGACTCTGAGCCTCCGTGTGCACTGCTGCTCAGAGAGGTCCAGGAAGCTGAGCCTCGGTCTGTGGACCCTGTGGCGAGGGTAGTGCCCTCTGCGACGCATCTCTCTCTGCGGTTGCCCTTCCTCCTGCTGTGCAGGTGGATGTGTCACAGCACTGTGTTGTGGAGCTCCACGTGTCAGAGGTGGATGGCGTGGCCGACGAGGCTGGTGATGCTGTTCGCCCTCCGAGGAGGTCATGACTGCAGCTAACGCGGCCCCATCCGGAAGATGTACATCTGAGGGGGTCCGTAAGGTAGGTACATGACTCTGGACCCCGGGGTAAGTGTGCAAGTTTGTGAATTTTATTGTTAGGAGGAGGGTGGTGGAGGCCAAACTTTGTCCAAAGTGACAGAGTGGCCTCCTGCAATGAGTGAGGGTCTCCCCCCCCACCAGTCAAATGGACCTTTGCAGCTGCCACAGGCTGATGGCTGCAACAAGTCCATTTCAACTGGGAGTGTTTCCCCCAGTACGGGAAACAGTCTCAGTTGTTTCTAAAATCCCACCCCTCCTGAAATATTCCCTTAATCAGGTCTGTTAATGACCTGAAATACCTGAATAAATACTGTTAAGTGGCACCCCGCCGGCTTTAATTGTCTGCAGGAGTCCCACATGCGGGGGCTGCGCACACACGTCAGCGCGTCTGTGGGGAACCTGGAAGTGGGCGGGTTGGAGCTGGGCTCCCGACCCGCTCCGGGATTCCTCAATTTTCGGAGCCCCCCCGCCAGGAACGCACCTGATAGCGGGTGCTAAAATAGAACCCCAGGAGTTTGTCAATATTTGCAGGGGGTTCTTGGCAGTTTGTTAGTATTTGCGCAGGGTACCTGGGAGTTCAGGTACTTCCAGAAGGCATTTGATAAGGTCCCACATAAAGACTGTTAGCTAAGATAGAAGCCCATGGAATCGAGGGAAAAGTACGGACTTGGTTAGGAAATTGGCTGCGCGAAAGGCGACAGAGAGTAGGGATAATGGGAAGGTACTCACATTGGCAGGATGTGACTAGTGGAGTCCCGCAGGGATCTGTCTTGGGACCTCAATTATTCACAATATTTATTAACGACTGAGATGAAGGCATAGAAAGTCTCATATCTAAGTTTGCCGATGACACAAAGATTGGTGGCATTGTAAGCAGTGCAGATGAAAACATAAAATTACAAAGCGATATTGATAGATTAGGTGAATGGGCAAAACTGTGGCAAATGGAATTCAATGCAGACAAATGTGAGGTCATCCACTTTGGATCAAAAAAGGATAGAACAGGGCACTTTCTAAATGGTAAAAAGTTAAAAACAGTGGATGTCCAAAGGGACTTAGGGGTTCAGGTGCATAGATCATTGAAGTGTCATGAACAGGTGCAGAAAATAATCAATAAGGCAAATGGAATGCTGGCCTTTATATCGAGAGGACGAGAGGACAAGGGGGCAGAAGTTATGCTGCAGCTATACAAAACCCTGGTTAGACCGCACCTGGAGTATTGTGAGCAGTTCTGGGCACCGCACCTTCGGAAGGACATATTGGCCTTGGAGGGAGTGCAGCGGAGGTTTACTAGAATGATACCCGGACTTCAAGGGTTGAGTTACGAGGAGAGATTACACAAATTGGGGTTGTATTCTCTAGAGTTTCGAAGGTTAAGGGGTGATCTGATCGAAGTTTATAAGATATTAAGGGGAACAGATACGGTAGATAGAGAGAAACTATTTCTGCTGGTTGGGGATTTTAGGAGTCGGGGGCACAGTCTAAAAATTAGAGCCAGACCTTTAAGGAGTGAGATTAGAAAACATTTCTGCACACAAAGGGTTGTTGAAGTTTGGAACTCTCTTCCGCAAACGGCAATTGATACTAGCTCAATTACTAAATTTAAATCTGAGATAGATAGCTTTTTGGCAACCAAAGGTATTAAGGGATATGGGCCAAAGGCAGGTATATGGAGTTAGATCACAGATCAGCCATGATCTTATCAAATGGTGGAGCAGGCACGAGGGGCTGAATGGCCTATTCCTGTTCCTATGTTCCTATGTTTGTTAGTAATTGCAGGGGGTTCCCGGGAGTTTGTTAATATTTGCAGGGATTTCCTGGTAGTTTGTTTGTATTTGCAGGGATTCCCGGGAGTTTGTTAATATTTGCGGGGGGTTCCCGGATGTTTGTTAGTATTTGCGGGGGGTTCCCGGGAGTTTGTTGGTATTTGCAGGGGTTCCTGGATGTTTGTTAATATTTGCGGGGGGTTCCCGGATGTTTGTTAATATTTGCGGGGGGTTCCTGGGAGTTTGTTAATATCTGCGGGGGGTTCCTGGGAATTTGTTAGTATTTGCGGCGGATTCCAGGGAGTTTGTTAGTATTTGCGGAGGGTTCCCGGGAGTTTGTTAGTATTTGCGGAGGGTTCCCGGGAGTTTGTTAGTATTTGCGGAGGGTTCCCGGGAGTTTGTTAGTATTTGCGGAGGGTTCCCGGGAGTTTGTTAGTATTTGCGGAGGGTTCCCGGGAGTTTGTTAGTATTTGCAGGGGTCTCCCGGGAGTGTGATAGTATTTACAGACGGTTGCTGGGAGTTTGTTAGTATTTATGGAGGGTTGCTGGGAGTTTGTTAGTATTTATGGAGGGTTCCCGGGAGTTTGTTAGTATTTGCAGGGGTCTCCCGGGAGTTTGTTTGTATGTGCGTTGGGTTCACAGGAGTTTGTTCGTATTTGCGGGGGGTTCTTGGGAGTTTGTTAATATTTGTGGGAGGTTCCCGGGAGTTTGTTAGTATTTGCGGGGTGTTCTTGGCAGTTTGTTAGTATTTGCGGGGGGTTCTTGGGAGTTTGTTAATATTTGAAGGAGGTTCCCGGGAATTTGTTAGTATTTGCAGGGTGTTCCCAGGAGTTTGATAATATTTGCGGGGTGTTCCCAGAAGTTTGTTAGTATTTGCGGGGGGTTCTTGGGAGTTTGTTAATATTTGTGGGAGGTTCCCGGGAGTTTGTTAGTATTTGCAGGGGGTTCTTGGGAGTTTGTTAATATTTGTGGGGGAATCCCGGGAGTTTGTTACTATTTGCGGGGGGTTCCCGGGGGTTCGTTAATATTTGCCAGGGGTTTCCCGGATGTTTGTTCGTATTTGCGGGGGGTTCTTGGGAGTTTGTTAGTATTTGCAGGGGTCTCCCTTGAGTTTGTTTGTATTTGCGGGGGTTCCCAGGAGTTTGTTTGTATGTGTGGTGGGTTCACGGGAGTTTGTTAGCATTTCCGGGGAGTTGCTCGGTGTTTGTTAGTATTTGCGGGGCGTTCCTGGGAGATTGTTAATATTTGCAGAGGGTTGCTGGGAGTTTGTTAATATTTGCGGGGTTGTTCCCGGGAGTTTGTTAGTATTTGCGGGGGATTCCTGAGAGTTTGTTAGTATTTACGGGGGATTCCTGAGAGTTTGTTAGTATTTACGGGGGGTTCCCGGGAGTTTGTTAGTATTTGCGGGAGTTTCCTGGGAGTTTGTTAGTATTTGCGGGGGGTTCCCGGGAGTTTGTTAGCATTTCCGGGGGGTTCCCGGGAGTTTGTTAGCATTTCCGGGGAGTTGCTGGGAGTTTGTTAGTATTTGCGGGTGGGTTCCCGGGAGTTTGTTAGTATTTGCGGAGGGTTGCTGGGAGTTTGTTAGCATTTCCAGGGAGTTGCTCAGAGTTTGTTAGTATTTGCGGGGGGTTCCCAGGAGTTTGATAATATTTGCGGAGGGTTGCTGGGAGTTTGTTAGTGTTTGCGGGGTTTCCCGGGGGTTCGTTAATATCTGCGGGGGTTTCCCGGATGTTTGTTAGTATTTGCATGGGGTTCCCAGGAGTTTGTTAGTATTTGCAGGTGGTTGCTGGGAATTTGTTGGTATTTGCAGGTGGGTTCCAGGTAATTTGTTAGTATTTGCAGGGGTCTCCCGGGAGTTTGTTTGTATTTGCGGGGGTTTAACGGGAGTTTGTTAGTATTTACGGAGGGTTGCTGGGAGTTTGTTAATATTTATGGAGGGTTGCTGGGAGTTTGTTATTATTTGCGGGGGGTTCCCGGGAGTTTGTTAGTATTTGCGGGGTGTTCCCGGGTTTTTGTTAGTATTTGCGGGGGGTCCCCGGAGTTTGTTAGTATTTGCGGGGTGTTCCCAGGAGTTTGTTAGTATTTGCGGGAGGTTCCCGGGAGTTTGTTATTATTTGCAGGAGTTTCCCGAGAGTTTGTTTGTATTTGCGGGGGGTTCCCGGGAGTTTGTTAGTATTTCCAGGGAGTTGCTCGGAGTTTGTTAGTATTTGCGGGGGGTTCCTGAGAGTTTGTCAGTATTTGCGGGGAGTTGCTCGGAGTTTGTTAGTATTTGCGGAGGGTTCCTGGGAGTATGTTAGTATTTGCGGGGGGTTCCCGGGAGTTTGTTAGTATTTGCGGGGGTTTCCCGGGTTTTTGTTGGTATTTGACGGGGGTTCTAGGAGTTTGTTAGTATTTGCAGGGGGTTCCCAGGAGTTTGTTAGTATTTGCGGGGGGTTCCCGGGTGTTTGTTAGTATTTGCAGGGGGTTCCCAGGAGTTTGTTAGTATTTTCAGGGGGTTCCCAGGAGTTTGTTAGTATTTGCAGGGGGTTCCCAGGAGTTTGTTAGTATTTGCGGGGGTTTCCCGGGAGTTTGTTAGTATTTGCGGTGGGTTCCTGGGAGTTTGTTAGTATTTGCAGTGAGTTCCTGGGAGTTTGTTAGTATTTGACGGGGGTTCCCGGGAGTTTGTTCATATTTGCAGGGGGTTCCTGGCAGTTTGTTACTTTTGTGGAGGGATCCCGGGAGTTTCTTAGTATTTGCGGGGAATCCTTGGTAGTTTGGTTGTATTTGCGGGCTTTCCGGGAGTTTGTTAATATTTGCGGTGGATTCCCGGGTGTTTGTTAATATTTGCGGGGGATTCCCCGGAGTTTGTTAATATTTGCGTGGGATTCCTAGGAGTTTGTTAGTGTTTGCGGGGGGTTCCCGGGGGTTCGTTAATATTTGCGGGGGTTTCCCGGATGTTTGTTAGTATTTGCAGGGGGTTCCCAGGAGTTTGTTAATATTTGGGGGTGGGTTCCAGGGAATTTGTTAGTATTTGCAGGGTCTCCCGGGAGTTTGTTTGTATTTGTGGGGGGATCCCGGGAGTTTGCTAGTATTTGCGGGGGATTCTTGGCAGTTTGTTAGTATTTGCGGGGCTACCTGGGAGTTTGTTAGTAATTGCGGGGGGTTGCTGGGAGTTTGTTAGTATTTGCAGGGGCGTTGTTAGTGCTTGCGGGAGGTTCCCGAGAGTTTGTTAGTGTTTGCGGGAGGTTCCCGAGAGTTTGTTAGTGTTTGCGGGAGGTTCCCGGGAGTTTGTTAGTATTTACGGTGGGTTGCTGGGAGTTTATTAGTATTTGCGGGGGGTTCCCTGGAGTTTGTTGGTATTTGCAGGGGTTCCTAGGAGTTTGTTAGTATTTGCAGGGATTCCCGGGAGTTCGTTAGTATTTGCGGGGGATTCTTGGCAGTTTGTTAGTATTTGCGGGGCTACCTGGGAGTTTGTTAGTAATTGCAGGGGGTTCCCAGGTGTTTGTTAATATTTGCAGGGATTTCCAGGAGTTTGTTACTTTTGTGGAGGGTTCCCTGGAGTTTCTTAGTATTTGTAGGGGGTTTTGGGAGTTTGTTTGTGTTTGCGGAGTTCCCGGGAGTTTGTTAGTATTTGCAGGGCTTTCCCGGGAGTTTGTTAGTATTTGCAGGGAGTTGCTGGGAGTTTGTTTGTATTTGCGGGGGGTTCCTGCGAGTTTGTTAGTATTTGCGGGGGGTTCCCGGGTTTTTGTTGGTATTTACGGGGGTTTCCCGGGTTTTTGTTGGTATTTGACGGGGGTTCTCGGGAGTTTGTTAGTATTTGCAGGGATTTCCAGGAGTTTGTTACTTTTGTGGAGGGTTCCCGGGAGTTTCTTAGTATTTGTAGGGGGTTTTGGGAGTTTGTTTGTGTTTGCGGAGTTCCCGGGAGTTTGTTAGTATTTGCAGGGCTTTCCTGGGAATTTGTTAGTATTTGCAGGGGGTTGCTGGGAGTTTGTTAGTATTTGCGGGGGGTTCCCGGGTTTTTGTTGGTATTTACGGGGGTTTCCCGGGTTTTTGTTGGTATTTGACGGGGGTTCTCGGGAGTTTGTTAGTATTTGACGGGGGTTTCCGGGAATTTGTTAATATTTGCGGGGGGTTCCCGGGAGTTTGTTAATAGTTGCCGGTCGTTTGTTACTTTTGTGGAGGTTTCCCGGGAGTTTCTTAGTATTTGCAAGGGGTCCTTGGGAGTTTGGTTGTATTTGCAGCCTTTCTGGGAGTTTGTTAGTATTTGCGTGGGATTCCTGGGGGTTTGTTAATCTTTGCAGGGGTTTCCCGGATGTTTGTTAGTAATTGCAGGAGGTTACCAGGAGTTTGTTGGTATTTGCAGGTGGTTGCTGGGAGTTTGTTAGTATTTGCAGGTGGATTCCAGGGAATTTGTTAATATTTGCAGGGGTCTCCCGGGAGTTTGTTTGTATGCGCGGTGGGTTCACGGGAGTTTGTTAGTATTTGCGGGGGCTTCCTGGGATTTTGTTAGTATTTACAGAGGGTTGCTGGGAATTTGTTAGTATTTGCGGGAGGTTCCCGAGAGTTTGTTAGTATATGCGGGAGGTTCCTGGGAGTTTGTTATATTTGCGGGGGGTTCCCAGGAGTTTGTTAGCATTTCCGGGGAGTTGCTCGGAGTTTGTTAGTATTTGCGGGGGGCTCCTGGGAGTTTGATTATTTTTGCGGGGGGTTCCCGGGAGTTCGTTAGTATTTGCGGGTGGTTCCTGGGAGTTTGTTAATATTTGCGTGGGATCCCGGGAGTTTGTTAATATTTGCGGGGAGTTCCCAGGAGTTTGTTAGTATTTGCAGGGGGCTCTTGGCAGTTTATTAGTGTTTGCGGGGTGGTACCTGGGAGTTTGTTAGTAATTGTTGCGGGTTCCTGGGAGATTGTTAATATTTGCAGGGAGTTGCTGTTAGTTTGTTACTTTTGTGGAGGGTTCCCGGGAGTTTCTTAGTGTTTGCAGGCGGTCCTTGGGAGTTTGGTTGTATTTGCGGTCTTTCCGGGAGTTTGTTAGTATTTGCAGGGAGCTCCCAGGAGTTTGTTAATATTTGCGGGGGATTCTTGGCAGTTTATTAGTATTTGCGGGGCTACCTGCGAGTTTGTTAGTAATTGCGGTGGGTTCCCGGGACTTTGTTAATATTTGCAGGGAGTTCCCGGTAGTTTGTTAGTGTTTGCAGGGATTTCCGAGAGTTTGTTACTTTTGTGGGGGGTTCCCGGGAGTCTCTTAGTATTTGCAGGGGGTCTTGGGAGTTTGTTTGTGTTTGCGGAGTTCCCGGGAGTTTGTTAGTATTTGCGGGGGGTTCCTGGGAGTTTGTTAGAATTTGCAGGGGGTTGCTGAGGGCCCGATTTTAGCAGGCCTGCGGGTTCCCAGTGGGTGGTCCTTCGGGAGCGTGGAAAACGCGGACGGCTAATTGAGTGCGCCCCCCGCGCGATCGCGGGATAATTGATCACATTAAGCCCTGGTTCCGGGTTCTCCGCTCCCCAGCTGCGTGCCGGCGGGCTGCGCATGCGCACTAACGTTATCGCAATGGAGGAGCTCCACTTAAAGGGGCAGTCCCCCAAAGCCCCTCCTGCTGCAAGCAAGAGGCAACACAGGATGACGCAACCCAGGGGCAAGGCTGCGCCACGCTTCTCCGACCTCGCGCTGCAGCTGCTGCTGGAGGGTGTGAGGAGGAGGAGGGACACGCTGTTCCCGACGGACGGACGCAAGTGCCCAGGCTCCGTCACCAGGAAGGCATGGGCAGAGGTGGCGGCGGAGGTCAGCAGCAGGGCCAACACCCCCAGGACATGGGAGCAGTGCCGCAAGCGGTTCAATGACCTCACTAGGTCCGGCAAGGTGAGTACACCAACGCACCCTCCCACAACCCGTCCCCACCATCACGCCAAACATATCACAACCCCTCCTGCACAGCCACCACAGCGCTCCCGCAGCAATCCTCACAGCCACTCACTCACCATCCTCGCCGTGCCCGCAAGTACCCACCGTCCCTATCCCCACCCGAACACCATCACACACCCCAATCCCCATGCAATGGGATGGGCATGTGGCACACGCATCCTCCCATCCATCTGCCCCATGCTCAACCCACCCACACCAATGCTCGATGCGTCTCACTATGCAATCTGCACTCACTCACGCATCTGTGTTTTGCCTTCACAGGAGAAGAGATGCAAGAATGACCGAAAAAGGGCCCGCACCGGAGGGGGCCCGCCGCACGTGGTCGAACTGACGGATGCAGAGGTGGAGGCGCTCGACCTCGCCGGCACGCAACATTGCCTCTCCGTGGCCGATGGCGAGTCTGGCGCTGCAGAAACGGCCGGTAAGGGAAAGCTGACACTCAACACTCATGATCGCGAATGACCGTATCATCACCTGGCATCAGGCGCACCGTAACGTTTTTGCACATGCCTCATATTGCCCTCTGTTCTCTTGCAGGGCCGTCTGCGAGCGCTGTGTGTGAGGAGGGCGATTCCTCAGAGGACATGGCGGTCTCTGAGGGTGCATCGTCACATATCAGCCAACCATCCACCAGCGCAGAGACACGCACCTCGGTGGGTCCCCCTCGCCAACTAGTTGGGCTTGCACATGGTGATTCACCGCGCACGTGTGAGCATGAGCAGACCCTGGTGGCAGGGGCAGCCGCGGAGGGTCCGCGTCGGTGGGTGCACTCATCTCCAGGCTCTGCTCAGCCGGACCCAGATGCTGAACCCTGGGGGCCACCAGTCAAAAGGAGAGTCGTCGAGGGGCACCAGCACATTGCCGAGGTACTGGGAGAGGTGCCACGCGCATTGTCCACGATCGCGCAGGTGATGGAGGAGTCCAACTCCTGCATGCGGGCATTGGTGGCGCAGGTACAGGAGGGTATCGGCAACATAGTGTCGCGGGTAGGTGCGGGAACATCTGCGGTGGAGGACAGGTTAGCCTCCCTCGAGCGTCACGCACAGCTGAACATCGAGTCCATGCAGGCCCTGACAACGGCTGTACGGATTCAGGCTGAGCAACATTCCGCCGCCATAAACAGGCTGACGGATACACTAGGGGTGGCCTTGCAAGGCCTCAGACATGCCATCCAAACTGTCGACCAGCAGGGTGGAAGGGGGGATGTGGGCGGAGGCCACGACAGGGTTGATGGTGAACGGGGACATGGAAGCGGGGACGCTACTCAAGGTGCCCCCACGTCCCACCCGTTGCCCCCCTCTCAACCAGTACCCGCAATGGTGCCTCCTCTCCAGGTGGCCGAGTCTGCCCCTGCACAGGTGCAGGAGGAGCAGTTTGTGGAGGTGCCCTCACGGGCACCGAATCCCAGGGGGCGTCGGCCCAAAGCATCTACCCGGTCAGGGCACGAACAGGAGCAACCTGCCACTACCTCTGCTGGAGTCACAGGGGTAGCACCAAGTAGGGGTTCCCGTAAACGAAAGCCAAGGGCGTTATAAGCACAAAGGGAATGCACCAGGGTGTCTGTTCATTTATACACTTTTTGTTTATAGTCGTTCACCATGTACATATTAAACACAATCGTTCTCACCACTCCTGCCACCTCTCGTCCATTCTTCTGCGGCTTGTGCAATAGGTGCGTTCCGTGCGGCCCATCATGACGACGAACACCTGCTGCCGCCCATTGGGCACACTACTGTGGGTGCAGGAGTACTGGCGAGACTCTTCTGTGGAGGGGGCTGGTATGGCCCCTCGTATGTGCAGGTGATGGGATGTGAACGCCTCAGACTGTCTGACTCTAGGAGAACCGTTGACGTATGAGTGCCTCCCTGGCCTGGCGAGCATCCCGGTGAGCTGGTGTTCGGCGCATGGGTCGTACATCATCCTCTCGCGCGGCCTCCTCCTCCTCCCCCTCCTCCTCCACCTCCTCCTCCTCCTCCACCTCCTCCTCCTCCTCATCGTCGTCCTCAATGTGGGTGGCGGGTGTGGATGGGGCCTCCTCCAGCGGCACCCCTCTCTGTTGGGCCATGTTGTGCAGGGCACAGCAGACAACTATGATTCGTCCCACTCTGAATGGCGTGTATTGCAGCGCTCCCCCGGAACGATCGAAGCACCTGAAGCGCATCTTGAGCAGCCCTATGGTCTGCTCAATTGTAGACCTGGTAGCAATGTGGCTGTCATTGTATCGACGCTGCGGCTCGGTGATGGGGTTCCTCAGAGGTGTCATGAGCCACGTGTGCAGGGGATATCCCTTGTCGCCGAGGAGCCAGCCGTTGCCGGTGTTGGGTGCGTGGAAGAGGGGCGGGACGGTGGACGAAGGCATCATGGCAGCTGCCGGGGTATCTGGCGCACACGTGTAGGAATCTCTGGCGGTGGTCACAGATGAGCTGGGCGTTCATGGAGTGATACCCCTTCCTGTTGATGAACAGCCCTGGCTCATGTGGAGGTGCCCGTATTGCGATGTGGGTGCAGTCAATTACACCCTGCACCCGTGGGAAGCCAGCCATGGCATGGAATCCAACCGCCCTCTCCATCTGGCTGCGCTCGTCCATGGCGAAGTTGATGTAGTGCGAGGCCCTGTGGAACAAACCATCGGTGACCTGCCTTATGCACTTGTGTGCAGAGGACTGGCAGACCCCGGTGATGTCCCCGGTGGCACCCTGGAAGGATCCGGATGCGAAGAAGTTGAGGGCAGTGGTGACCTTGACGGTGTAAGGGGTTTCTTTTTTACTGTTTCTCGGGCTTATAATAGGTCAGCCAGTTATGTTTTCCTGAGCTGCCCTGCCCGCAGTGCGGTTGCGAATCGCTTACCCCTTCCTGATTCTGAGCTGAGGACTTATCGAGTGGTAACAAAGACAGACAAACAGACCAGTGGATTGGTACAAGGAAAACCAATGTTTATTAATAAGAAAACTAAAACTACAAAGTAAACAGTATAATACAGAAGATAAAAAGAAATCGCTATGGATGTAATACAGTTTTACGCTTAACGGGTTGGAAGAAACGGACACATCGAGGGAAAATTCTAAAATCACAAGTTTAGCAATATCCCCTTTAACCCCCACCCTTACACTTATGCTAGGTTGTCTTGTGGCGGCCAGAAAATTAATGCTCACCGGTGAAACAGATGAAAAGGCCTGGCCCCTGTGCCTGCTGCTGCCGTCGACATGTGGTTGCGAGGTTTACTGAATGGCCTTCCTTCTTAGGTGCTAGCAGACAGACAGGACAGGGCCAAGAGGCGAAGAGAGAAGAGGAAGAGATATACTGGGCAGCCCCAGTTATACCCTCTTGGTAACAGGTTTTTTTCATACCTCATCAGCTTGCTTCATTATTTGATTTAAGCACGAAACGTAAGACAAAGGACCCCATCTCTGGCCCATTTACATTAATGGCCAATTCCTGTATTTCTGAGTTCCATAACTGCTTTAAGACAAAGGACCTAATTTCTGGCCCATTTACATTAATGGCCGGTTCCTGTATCGATCTGTTCCATAACTGCTTTACCATTGTTCCGAATGTACCTTGATGGTTCACCTTTTGTCCTGCAATCACTTCCTGCTCGAATTTTGATGTGTTGGCTGGCCATGTTGATAGCTTGCCTCAGGGCTAGAATGCAGCTGCATTGTTTAAAGAAACCTGTCTGAAACACGAAGCCTGCCGAGTTGTTGAGAATGCAATTTCAAATCTGCCGGTCCTCGGCCATGTGTCTGACTGCAGCCATTTTGAGAGACCTTGAATTTTTTAAAACAGTCACACCAGGGTTTCTTTAATAACTCCAATAAATCTTCGGGGTGGGGGGGACATGTGAAATTTTGCGAATCCCTTCAACGGCGATGGGTAGGAAGATGCTGCTTGGTCCATCCGGGAGCAGCTCGTCATTAAGGAGGCTGCAGATGTCGGCGACTACCTGGCGATTGACTCTGAGCCTCCGTATGCACTGCTCCTCGGAGAGGTCCATGAAGCTGAGCCTCGGTCTGTAGACCCTGTGCGGAGGGTAGTGCCTCCTGCGACGCAGCTCTCTCTGCGGTTGCCCTCCCTCCTGCCGTGCAGGTGGGTGTGCCGCAGCAACATGTTGGGGGGCTCCACGTCAATGAGGCGGACGGCGTGGACTGCGAGGCTGCTGGGGCTGGTGATGCTGTTCGTCCTCCGAGGATGTCGAAGCGGCCCCCATCTGGCAGGTGTTGGTCTGAGGGGTTGTGCACGGTCGGTAGGTGTTTCCTCGCACTGGGGCTGCGGTTCCATGTCGGGGTTTCCTCTGGCTTGGAGGGGGGTGGTGGAGGGCAGGCGTTGCCCTATGTGACGGAGTGGCCTCCTGCGTGGGTGAGGGGTCTCCCCCCCACCTGTGGAGTGCACCTTGGCAGCTGCCACAGGCTGCTGGCTGCAACACGTCCGTTTGGAGTGAGACTGTTTCCCACAGTGTGTGAAACAGTCTGAGTTGAAGGTAAAATCCCACACTTCCTAATAAGACAGCTGAATCAGGTCATTTAATGACCTGAACAAGCAAAGTAAATACACTCAAGTGGCATCCCGCTGGCTTTAATTGCCTGCGGGATTCCCACCAGCGGGGCCTGCGCACGCAGCACCGCACGTCAGCGTGGAACCCGGAAGTGGCCGGGATCGCGGCGCGTTCCGGTCCCGCACCTGGGGATTGGGATTATCGAGGCCCCCCCGCCGAGAACACACATGAAACCCGATGCTAAAATCGGGCCCTGGGAGTTTGTTTGTATTTGCAGGCGGTTCCCGGGAGATTGTTAGTATTTATGGGGGTTTCCCGGGTTTTTGTTAGTATTTGACGGGGCTTCCCGGGAGTTTGTTAGTATTTGCAGGGGGTTCTTGGCAGTTTGTTAGTATTTGCGGGGGCTACCTGGGAGTTTGTTAGTAATTGCGGGGGGTTCCCGGGAGTTTGTTAATATTTGCGGGGGGTTGCTGGGAGTTTGTTAATATTTATGGGTGTTTCCCGGGTTTTTGTTAGTATTTGACGGGGGTTCCCGGGAGTTTGTTAATATTTGCGGGGGGTTCTTGGCAGTTTGTTAGGGCCCGATTTTAGCACCCGCTACCGGGTGCGTTCTCGGCGGGGGGGCCCCGAAAATCCCGAAATCCAGGTGCGGGACCGGATCGCGCCTCGATCCCGCCCACTTCCGGGTTCCCCGATGACGTGCCGGCGTGCACGCGCAGCCCCCGCTGGTGGGAATCCCGCAGGCAATTAAAGCCAGCGGGATGCCACCTGAGAGTATTTACTTTGCTTGTTCAGGTCATTAACTGACCTGATTAAGGGACTGTGTGTGATTTTAGATAAACATGGGACTGTTTCCCACACTGGGGGAAACACTCCCAGCTCGAATGGACGTGTTGCTGCTGTCAGCCTGTGGCAGCTGCAAAGGTCAATTTGACAGGTCGGGGGGGGGGAGACCCTCACCCATTGCAGGAGGCCACTCCGTCACTTAGGACAAAGTGTGGCCTCCACCACCCTCCTCCTGATGGTCACAGTCACCAACCTGCACACTTACCCCGGGGTCCGGAGACATGTACCTACCTTGCCGACCCCCTCAGATGTACATCTTCCAGGGGCCGCCGTAGCTGCAGTCATGACCTCCTCGGAGGGCGAACAGCATCACCAGCCTCACCAGCCTCGCCATCCACACCGTCCACCTCTGACACGTGGAGCTCCACAACAGAGTGCTGTGACACATCCACCTGTACAGCAGGAGGGAGGGCAACCGCAGAGAGAGATGCGTCGCAGAGGGCACTACCCTCGCCACATGTTCCACAGACTGAGGCTCAGCCTCCTGGACCTCTCTGAGCAGCAGTGCACACGGAGGCTCAGAGTCACTCGACATGTAGCCGTGGACATCTGCAGCCTCTTTCATGCCGAGCTGCTCCTGGCTGGCCCGTGCATCATCTTCCTACCTGTCGCTGTCAAAGTCACCACTGCCCTCCCGAACTTCTGCTCCACAGCCTTCCAGGCTGCAACCGGGGACATCCCCAATGTCTCTCAGTCGTCTGCGCAGAAGAGCCCTGCAAATACACCTACACCCACTTTGCAGTGATACACTGGGTGGCATCAGTGGTGGGTCCTCATAGGGATACCCAGGAGCGGGCATTATTGCACAAACCGGACAGGATTCGCGAAGACATGGCAGTAGTGGTGCCAATATAATGTGTGATGTGAGTTGTTCTTTAATTCAATAGAAGTAACAACCGTGACAAACCCTCAAACACCCTTGTGCATCCCCTTCATGCTCACGACACATTTGCCTTACGCTGCCTACTGCACATATGTGATGCATGCCCTGTGGCTGCAGCACAGGTAGTGGCAGGTTGAGTGAGACTTGCCGTGAGAGAGAAGCACGAGAGGGTGAGTATGAGATAGAGCCATGAGATTGTATGAGGATTGGGTTGAGTGGTAGTGGCGGGGTGAGTACTGGCGAGGTGAGTAAGTCCAGGTAAGATGAGGATGAGGTTTGAGTGGGTATGAGGGGTGATGTGACAGAGTAGTGTTGGCAGTGCCGAAGGAGATGTGGGGTGGGGGCAGTGATGTAGCAGACGGAGTGTAGGGGAAAGACTACGTGTACTCACTGTGGCTGACCTACTGAGGTCATTGGACCGCCTCCTGCATTGTGTGCAGGTGGGCGATATGTTGGTGGTGCGGGTGACCCCCTCTGCCACCTCGAGCCAGGCCTTCCTGGTGGCAGAGGCAGGCCGCTTCCTCCCGCCCGCCGGGTGGAAGATCTCTGTCCTCCTCCTCCTCACCCCATGTATTGATACCTGGGGTGAGGGACCATTAAACTGGGAGCAGCCGTCCCCCTGGGCTGCTCCAAGCAGTCATCTTTGCTATTTCTTGCAGCATCTGTCAGTGGAGGACTGCCCCTTTAACTAGAGAGCCTCCAGCTGACAGATCATACTGCGCATGCGCAGCCCGCCCGACGCGCAGGCCAGTGCCGCGGACCCCGGAGGAGCAGGTAATTGATTCCTATTAGTGTGTTGCCTGCTACGATCGCGTGGGCAACCCACTAATTTCACCGAGCGTGTTGACCACGCTCCCGAAACCCAACCCGCCGGAAACCCGCAGGCCTGCTAAAATCAGGCCCCGGGAGTTTGTTAGTATTTGCGGGGGGTTGCTGGGTGTTTGTTAGTATTTGCGGGGGGTTCCTGGGAGTTTGATAATATTTGCGGGGGGTTTCCCGGGTTTTTGTTAGTATTTACGGGGGGTTCCCGGGAGTTTGTTAGTATTTGCGGGGAGTTGCTCGAAGTTTGTTAGTATTTGACGAGGGTTCCCGGGAGTTTGTTAATATTTACGGGGGTTCCCAGGAGTTTGTTTGTATTTGACGGGGGTTCCCGGGAGTTTGTTAATATTTGCGGTGGATTCTTGGCAGTTTGTTAATATTTGCGGGTGGTACCTGGGAGTTTGTTAGTAATTGCAGAGGGTTCCCGGGAATTTGTTAATATTTGCAGGGAGTTGCCGGTAGTTTGTTACTTTTGTCGAGGGTTCCCGGGAGTTTCTTAGTATTTGCAGGGGGTCCTTGGGAGTTTGGTTGTATTTGCGGTCTTTCCGGAAGTTTGTTAGTATTTGCGTGGGATTCCTGGGAGTTTGTTAGTATTTGCAGGTGGTTGCTGGGAGTTTGTTAGTATTTTCGGGTGGGTTCCAGGGAATTTGTTAGTATTTGTGGGAGGTTCCCGAGAGTTTGTTCGTATTTGCGGGGGGTTCCTGGGAGTTTGTTAATATTTGCGGGGGGTTCCCGGGAGTTTATTAGTATTTGCGGGTATTTCACAGGAGTTTGTTAATATTTGCGGGGGGTGCTTGGCAGTTTGTTAGTATTTGCGGGGGGTTCCCGAGGGTTTGTTTGTATTTGCCGGGGGTTTCTGTGAGTTTTTTAGTATTTGCGGGGGTTTCCGGGAGTTTGTTTGTATTTGCGGGGGTTCCCGGGAGTTTGTTAGTATTTACAGAGGGTTCCTGGGAATTTGTTAGCATATCCGGGGAGTTGCTCGGAGTTTGTTAGTATTTGCGGGGGGTTCCCGGGAGTTTGTTAGTATTTGCGGTGGGTTCCTGGGAATTTGTTAGCATATCCGGGGAGTTACTCGGAGTTTGTTAGTATTTGCGGGGGGTTCCTGGGAGTTTGTTAATATTTGCGGGTATTTCACAGGAGTTTGTTAATATTTGCTGGGGGTGCTTGGGAGTTTGTTAGTATTTGCGGGGGATACCTGGGAGTTTGTTAGTATTTGCATGGGGTTCCCGGGAGTTTGTTACTTTTGTGGAGGGTTCCCAGGAGTTTCTTTGTATTTGCAAGAGCTCCTTGGGAGTTTGTTTGTATTTGCGGGATTCCTGGGAGTTTGTTAATATTTGCGGGGTGTTCCTGGCAGTTTGTTTGTATTTGCAGGGGATTCCCGGGAGTTTGTTAGTATTTGCGGGGGGTTGCTGGGAATTTGTTAGTATTAGCGGGGGGTTCCCGTGAGTTTTTTAATATTTGCGGGGCGTTCCGTGGAGTTTGTAAGTATTTGCGGGGGGTTCCCGGGAGTTTGTTAGTATTTGCCGGGGGTTTCTGTAAGTTTTTTAGTATTTGCGGGGGGTTCCTGGAAGTTTGTTAGTATTTGCGGGGGGTTCCCGTGAGTTTCTTAATATTTTTGTGAGTTTTTTAGTATTTGCGGGGGTTTCCGGGAGTTTGTTAGTATTTGCGGGGGGTTGCTGGGAGTTTGTTAGCATATCCGGGGAGTTACTCAGAGTTTGTTAGTATTTGCGGGGGGTTCCTGGAAGTTTGTTAGTATTTGCGTGGGGTTCCCGGGAACGTGATATTATTTGCGGGGGGTTCCTGAGAGTTTGTTAATATTTCCGGGGATTACTGGGAGCTTGTTAGTGTTTGCGGGGGGTTCCTGGGAGTGTGATATTATTTGCGGGGGGTTCCTGGAAGTTTGTTAGTATTTGCGTGGGGTTCCTGGGAGTGTGATATTATTTGCGGGGGGTTCCTGAGAGTTTGTTAATATTTCCGGGGATTACTGGGAGCTTGTTAGTATTTGCGTGGGGTTCCCGGGAGTTTGTAAGTATTTGCGGGGGGTTCCCGGGAGTGTGATATTATTTGCGGGGGGTTCCTGAGAGTTTGTTAATATTTCCGGGGATTACTGGGAGCTTGTTAGTATTTGCGGGGGGTTGCTGGGAGCTTGTTAGTATATGCGGGGGGTTGCTGGGAGTTTTTAAATATTTTCTTGGATTCTCTGTACCTAAATGTTTGAAAACCATTATCGTGGAGGATACCGAAACAAATGAAGCAAAAGAATAAACCAGCAGACAAAGGTAAGTGATACAAACTTTCTGCTTTACTGTTCAGTGTTGCTGCCAGTGAATAAGAGGCGTTTCTCCACCAGCTCTGAAAATCACAGCTCCATGGGTAACTATGACTTTGATGATGTCCTTGACTTGTAGCATCAACAGGAAAAATGTCCAGCTGTTTTGGATGAAATGTATCTTTACAAACATTTAAAATAACAGGTACAACAAACAATTAGAATACTCACTGCATGGCGGAATTACTTTCTGCTGTGTACTCATTATCAGAAAAAGATGATGTGGTTGAAATTTTACCCTAGGTTTCCACTCAAGTTTGCTTATTCCCAAATGGCACCCAGGTGCCCTCCTGCAGTAGAGTGGCAGTCTCAGGTAGAGAAGATATCAGCTGAAATTAGGGCTGTCCCTTTGTGTAGGAGCCATGGGTAAACCTGTGGCCCCGAGACTGTCCCTTCTTCCTATTCTGAAGGACATGTGACTGTAAGAAAGTGATAAGGGATAGAAAGAGAGAAGAGAGTGTGCCTTGCACTCCACTTCTGAAGTCTAGTGACAAAGGCTCCCTTCACCCCAACCCCTGACACTGGCTTAAAGTCAGGATTAATCTCAACTTTAACTAATCTTGTTACTGGCAACAGAAACAGGAGCAAGGAGAACAGCAATCAAAGAAACCAGATGCATTAATGGACTTCATGAGAGAAGCACTGCAGCAGTCCATTTGCCTTTTCTTGCAAACATTACTGTCAGTACCTGTTAACATTTCTGGCTCCCAGCAGTTAATTACACATCTTTTTATTTAAGCCATCGCACCTGCCTTCTTTCATAACAAAACAAGCTCTTGCTTTTCCAGGTTAACTTGCCCTGGTTTTACAATGGCTGACTGGGGTCTATTATTGGCTGCTGAAGTGGAAGAAGAGGGATTATCCTGACATCTTGAGAATAACATTTATACATAATGTTGGTTGGTAAATTTCTCACAACCTTGCATAATAGTTGTACTACTCCATATTGTTAACATTTAAACCCTTGAAAATATTTGCTTCGGAAGCACATTCCTTCACTTTAATCAAAGTCACTTTAATCAAAGCTGATTTGAGGATATTTGGATGGAAAATATTGTATCATTGTGAAACATGCTTTTGTTGTGCATTGAACAGAACTTTCAAAGTGATGTCTGTCAATCATGGTTTTTGATGTACCACCATCATATTGTTATAACAGGTCCTTGAGTTTACAACAATAAAAAAAAGTTGTGTTGTCACATTTCCAGTTTAAATATCTCCAAATTAGTTGGGATTCAAAGAACCATTCAGGCTATTGAAGTTTTCACATAGTTCACGCTGCACGATAGAAGTGTATCCCCTATTTAATTGCATACCTTATTTAACTGTATGCTCCATTTAAAATTACAATAACTGCAGAGCTGTATATCTTCAAACAAATCATCCCTGCTTCACCCAGTGGGATAGAAATTGGATCTCATAGCACCTGATTAACTGGCTTAAAACAGGCGCAATGAGGGTTAATTTCGGGGCCCAAAATATGCCTGAAAGACATTCGACATGATACAAGGCCATACTCGGGCCTCCAGTTGGGGTGTGCGCTCAATGCATGACACCCACTTTACGCCCGAAAACAGGCCTAAAGGAATTTCCACCCCTGTTTCTCCACTGGCTTCATTACATGTAATCACTGACTATCCAGTCTAGCTTTTTTTTCAAATAATTTTGTTATTACTGTTTTATACAAGAATTTACATATTGGGGGTGATTTTAAACTCCAAGAATTGGTGGGTTGGGGGCGGGAGGGAGTTGAAAATAGTTGTTTTTTTGGGTCGCAACCGCAAAGTTTTCGGACTTTGCATTCCCAGTGGGAAGCCTGTACTTTTACGCGCCAACGTTAAACCCGGAAATAAAGCCGGTTTGCGATCGCGATCCAAAAACAACTATTTTCAATTTCCACCCGCCCCAACCCACCCGTTCTTGCAGTTTAAAATCACCCCCATTGGGCCCGATGTTACCAGGGCTGCGGGTTCTTGGCGGGCGGGCTATTGGGCGCGTGGGTAACGCGCCCGGTGAAATGAGTCAGCCACCCGCGCGATCGTAGCCCAATTGGATCCACTTAACTGCTCCTCCGGGTTCCCCACTGCTGATCTGCGCGTCGGGCGGGCTGCGCATGCGCAGTAAGATCTGTCAGCTGGAGGAGCTCTATTTAAAGGGGCAGTCCTCCACTGACAGATGCTGCAACAGAAAAAATTACAGCATGGAGCAGCCCAGGGGGAAGGCTGCTCCCAGTTTAATGATACCTCACTCCAGGTATCAATACATGGGGTGAGTAGGAGGGGGAGGACAGAGATCTTCCCCCCGGCGGGCGGGAGGAAGCCGCCTGCCTCTGCCACCAGGAAGGCCTGGCTCGAGGTGGCAGAGGAGGTCACCTGCACCACCAACATATCGCCCACCTGCATACAGTGCAGGAGGCGCTCCAATGACCTCAGTAGGTCAGCCAAAGTGAGTACACTTACTCATTCCCCTACACTCCGTCTGCCACATTACCGCCCCCACCCCACATCTCCTTCTTCACTGCCAACACTACTCTGTCACATCATCCCTCATACCCACTCAAAGCTCATCCTCATCTTACCTGCACTTATTCACCTCGCCAGTACTCATCCCGCCACTACCACTCAACCCAATCCTCATACAATCTCATGGCTCTATCTCATACTCACCCTCTCGTGCATCTCTTTCACAGTCAGCCTCACTCAACCTGCCACTACCTGTGCTGCAGCCACAGGGCATGCATCACATATGTGCAGTAGGCAGCGTAAGGCAAATGTGTCGTGAGCATGAAGGGGATGCACAAGGGTGTTTGGGGGTTTGTCATGGTTGTTACTTATATTGAATTTCTGACCAACTCACATTACATATTATATTGGCACCACTACTGCCATGTCTTCGCGAATCTTGTCTGGTCTGTGCAATAATGCCCTCTCCTGAGGATCACTATGAAGACCCACAACTGATTCCACCCATTGTGTCACTGCAGAATGGGTGTAGGTGTATTTGCAGGGCTCTTTTGTGCAGACGGCTGAGAGACATCGGTGATGTCCCCGGTTGCACCCTGGAAGGATGCGGAGGAGAAGTTGTTGAGGGCAGTGGTGACTTTGACAGCGACAGGTGAGAAGATGGTGCACGGGCCAGCCAGGAGCAGCTTGGCATGAAGGAGGCTGCAGATGTCCACGACTACATGTCGAGTGACTCTGAGCCTCCGTGTGCACTGCTGCTCAGAGAGGTCCAGGAAGCTGAGCCTCGGTCTGTGGACCCTGTGTCGAGGGTGGTGCCCTCTGCGACGCATCTCTCTCTGCGGTAGCCCTCCCTCCTGCTGTACAGGTGGATGTGTCACAGCACTCTGTTGTGAAGCTCCACGTATCAGAGGTGGACGGCGTGGATGGCGAGACTGGTGAGGCTGGTGATGCTGTTCGCCCTCCAAGGAGGTCATGACTGCAGCTACGGCGGCCCCTGGAAGATGTACATCTGAGGGGGTCCGCAAGGTAGGTACATGTCTCTGGACCCCGGGTTAAGTGTGCAAGCTGGTGACTTTGATTGTCATGAGGAGGGTGGTGGAGGCTAAACAGGTCCATTTGAACTGGGAGTGTTTCCCCCAGTGTGGGAAACAGTCCCAGTTTGCTCTAAATTCCCACCCCTCCTCACATAATCCCTTAATCAGGTCAGTTAATGACCTGAACAAGCAAAATAAATAGCTTCAAGTGGCATCCCGCTGGCTTTAATTGCCTGCGGGATTCCCACCAGCGGGGGCTGCGCGCACACGCCGGCGCGTCAGCGGGGAACCCGGAAGTGCGCGGGTTCGAGGCGGGCTCCGGTCCCACTCCGGGATTTCCCGATTTTCGGGGCCCCCCCGCCAGAAACGCACCCGATAGCGGGTGCTAAAATGCTGCCCATTATCTCTGTTGATGGTAGAATACAGAATAACAATACATGCACTTTGTAAGTTACATGGTACTTACAGATACATATACAGAAGATCCTATACAACAATACAGTTCTTCACACTTGGGTGGGATTACTAATTGTCAGGGTAGGGGTCTCTTTCTGTCAGGACATGCAAGTGATGCAGGAGGAGGGCTGGTGAAAGATTTGTTGCGTGCTGGGTTGGGGCAGCACTTCTCTGTGGAAGGAAAGTGGTTTTGTTGGGATGGGAACTTTTTCTTTCAGAGGTTAGCTTACAGGTCCCTTTGGCTGTGGAGATATGGATGACTGGCATGGACCTGCAGGAAAACCTCTTGGTGTTTTCCTAGTTCCCCAGGTGTAATCAATACATCACTTGTTTAGTTTGGCAGATGCTACAGGTTGCTTGTCCTTGTTGTGGAGGTGGGCATGTCTGTTTATGCCAATGCTGAGGGATGCACTTTCTTGCTGCCTGGAGTTAAAGCTAGATGAGCCTTTGAGTGGCAGGGCTCTCTGCTCTGCTTGCAGTAGGCTGATTAGGCATACGGTTGGGTCTGGAGGGATGGTAAGGCTGGTCATGCCCTTATTGACTTCCCAGACCTTCATCCAGAAGGGCTGCAAGTGAGGAATGTGTGTTGGAATGTGCCATCATCAAATGTAACCTAACTAGCAAGAAATATAAAAACAAATTGTAAGAGCTTCTACAGTATGTTAGCCTTTATGTAAAAAGGAAGAGATTAGCAAAAGTAAACGTGGTTCCCTTAGAGGCAGAGACAGGAGAAATTATAATGGGGAATAAGCAAATGGCAGAGACGTTAAACAAATATTTTGTATCTGTCTTCATAGTAGAAGACACAAAAAATATATCCAAAATAGTGGGGAACCAAGGGTCTAATGAGAGTGAGGAACTTAAAGTAATTAATATTAGTAAAGACAAAGATGACAAATCCCCTGGACCTGATGGCCTACATCCTAGGGTTTTAAAAGAGGTAGCTGCAGAGATAGTGGATGCATTGGTTTTGATCTTCCAGAATTCCCTAGATTCGAGAATGGTCCTCGTGGATTGGAAGGTAGCAAATGTGACCCTGCTATTCAAGAAAGGAATGTAAGGAATCTTACAACACCAGGTTATAGTCCAACAGTTTTATTTGAAAATCACAAGCTTTCGGAGGCTTTCTCCTTCGTCACTCACCTGACAAAGGAGAAAGCCTCCGAAAGCTTGTGATTTTCAAATAAAACTGTTGGACTATAACCTGGTGTTGTAAGATTCCTTACATTTGTACACCCCAGTCCATCACCAGCATCTCCATATCATTCAAGAAAGGAGGGAGAGAGAAAACAGGGAACAATAGGTCAGTTAGCCTGACTTCAGTAGTAGGGAAAATGCTAGGATCTATTATTAAGGACGTAGTAACAGGGCACTTAGAAAATCATAATATTTTTAGGCAGAGTCAACATGGTTTTATGAAAGAGATATCATGCTTGACAAATCTATTAGAATTTTTTGAGGATTTTCAAAAGGCATTCGATAAGGTGCCACACAAGAGGTTGTCGCACAAGATTAGGGCTCACGGGATTGGGGGTAATGTATTAGCATGGATTGAGGATTAGTTAATGGACAGAAAACAGGGAGTAGGAATAAACGGGTCATTTTCACGTTGGCGAATTGTAACTAGTGGAGTCCCGCACGGATCAGTGCTTGGGCCTCAGCTATTTACAATTTATATTAATGACTTAGATGAAGGGACCGAGTGTAATGTATCCAAGTTTGCTGACGATACACAGCTAGGTGGGAAAGTAAGCTGTGAGGAGGATGCAATGAGGCTACAAAGGGATATAGACAGGTTAATTGAGTGGGCGAGAAGGTAGCAGATGGAATATAATGTGGGGAAATGTGAAATTATCCACTTTGGTAGAAACAATAGAAAAGCAGAATATTTTTTAAAAGGAGAGAGACTAAGAAATGTTGATAGTCAGAGTGATTTGGTTGTCCTTGTACATAAATCACAGTAAGTTAACATGCAGGTACAGCAAACAATTAGGAAGGCAAATGGTATGTTAGCCTTTATTGCAAGGGGGTTGGAATATAAGAATAAGGAAGTCTTGCTGCAATTGTACAGGGCTTCGGAGAGACCACACCTGGAGTACTGTGTACAGTTTTGGTCTCCTTACCTAAGGAAGGATATACTTGCCTTAGAGGTGGTGCAACAAAGGTTCACTAGATTGATTCCTGGGATGAGAGGGTTGTCCTATGAGTAGAGATTGAGTAGAATGGGCCTATATTCTCTGGCCTTTCAAAGATTGAGAGGTGATCTCATTGAAACGTATAAGATTCTAAGAGGGCTTGACAGGGTAGATGCTGAGAGGCTGTTTCCCCTGGCTGGAGAATCTAGAACTAGGGAGTCATAGCCTCAGGATAAGGAGTCAGCCAGATAGGACTGAGATGAGAAGGAATTTCTTCACTCAGAGAGTTGTGAATCTTTGGAATTCTTTACCCCAGGGGGCTGAGGATGCTCAGTTGTTGAGTATATTCAGAACTGAGATCAATAGATTTTTGGACACTAAGGGAGTCAGGAGATATGGGGGATAGGGTGGGAAAGTGGAGTTGAGGTAGAAGATCAGCCATGATCTTATTGAATGGAGGAGCAGGTTCGAGAGGTCGTATGGCCAACTCCTGCTCCTATTTCTTATGTTCATTATGTTCTAAGTTACATACTGCATTGTGTAGCACCACATTTTACAGAAAAATAGTACTACTTGAATCATTTCTTCAGAATAATTTGATTCATATCACATTTGCCAACATATCATTAGCCAAAGACTACAAGAATTTAAAATGGGAGATAATAAAAATATAGTGTGAATATGAGAATCTGCTCACTTTTATTGCTTTCAGTAGCAATGCATTAAGGGGAGGATGAACAACACCATTGTATCTAATTGACGATACTTCACCCAATATCGTATTTCAGCATGGGTACATGCAAAAAATTTCTACCTAATGTAGTCAATATTTTTATACACTTTATATTGAAAAGAGGTAGGAAAAGCTATTTTTGGACCTTAAAACATGACAAAAAAACATTACAAGCTCAGAAATTTGGAATGCATTATGGCTTTCCTGGAGAATTTCTTTAAGCAACAAATTAACGTCCCATTCTTATAAATGTTAACTTGCTAGGTGTTTGTCTAAAGAGGAAGTAGGCTAAATATATTTAAGACTCTTTATGATGTCATTAAGAAACTATTATAAGGCAAGCAAATATAAAATCATGAAAAAAGGCACATGTTATTAAACAGAAGTTGATCAGCTGCAGTGGAATAATTCAGAACGAGAAAGAATAGCATCTAATCCATGCAAAATAAATCAAGGGGTCTGGCTGGTACCGTGGGCTAAAATGTGTCCTTTCACCTCTGTGACCTGATTGTGAATCCACTCCAAAACTGATTGCATGAAAGTCTCTCTCTGGTCAGTAGGAAATTAACAACTTCATACTTAACAAGACATACTTGCTCTTGAGGCAGTACAAAGAAGGTTCACTCGGTTAATCCCGGGGATGAGGGGGCGGACATATGAGGAGAGGTTGAGTAGATTGGGACTCTACTCATTGGAGTTCAGAAGAATGAGAGGCGATCTTATTGAAACATATAAGATTGTGAAGGGGCTTGATCGGGTGGATGCGGTAAGGATGTTCCCAAGGATGGGTGAAACTAGAACGAGGGGGCATAATCTTAGAATAAGGGGCTGCTCTTTCAAAACTGAGATGAGGAGAAACTTCTTCACTCAGAGGGTAGTAGGTCTGTGGAATTTGCTGCCCCAGGAAGCTGTGGAAGCTACATCATTAAATAAATTTAAAACAGAAATAGACAGTTTCCTAGAAGTAAAGGGAATTAGGGGTTACGGGGAGCGGGCAGGAAATTGGACATGAATTTAGATTTGAGGTTAGGATCAGATCAGCCATGATGTTATTGAATGGCGGAGCAGGCTCGAGGGGCCGATTGGCCTACTCCTGCTCCTATTTCTTATGTTCTTATGTAACTTCACTCTGGTGCAGTAGGTGCTTTTCTGTGTTTGGGACTGCTACTGACAGATTTGGCTGTTTTACTGAATTGTGGTACATACTGTGATACTGTTGGCACTCACTGTCCTGGTCACTTGCTGCCACTATCATTGTGTTTCTCCTCTTTGGGTGTGCATCGCTGCCTAAGTTAATGGCAAGTTGCACCCCCTTACTTCCTTGCGCTCCTGAGGCAAGCAAATGTAACATTTTTTTAAAAGAGAAACTGTGAAAGATCTGTGTGCATAGAGGTTCTCTATTGATTCTTTCATTCAGAAACAAAATATCAATTTCCAAATTTACCTCCAAGTTCTGCTTGTTGTTATCAAAAGTAAGTCAATGCGCTTGATTTTACACGTAAATTGCGGGTGTGTTGGGGACCGGGGGGGGGGGTGGGGGGGCTGCGAAAATTTCAGAAATGCAGACAGGGTTCGGAAGCCGGCTTCAACCCGCCGACTTCCGAGTTCCCCACGGGCGCACTTGTGTGCGTGCGGGCGTCCCAAATCCGGAAGTCAGCGGGGACGATAGTTAAAGGGCCAAATATACTTCATTGAGGTACTTAAGGCACTTTACATGTGAAATATTAGATAGTTAGAACGATTTTTAACTTACCTGAGCGGCTTTCCCATGGCTTCTGATTCACGCCTGGTCAAACCAGGTTTAAAGGGCTGGATCAGGCAAAAAGAAACAAAATAAGTTAAATAAAAAACCATTGCACGAAGATAAAACACAAAATCAACCTTCCTTTCCACCCTGCTCTGATGTCCGATGTTTCCCTCTCCAATCTCCCCCTCTTTACTCCCCATCTTCCTCTCTTCACCCCCTCCCGATGTCCCCCCAATCTTCCACTCTCCACCCCTCACCCACCCCCCTGCCCCCGCGTTGCAGCTCCTGTCGGCAGCCAGCCTGTCAATCGGGCGCGAAACCCGGAAAGACCTTTAATCACCATCAATTACGTTGCGATCACGTCGGAAACGGTAAGTTTTGTTTATTCAGGTTTGCCACGCGCACCTTCACTCCCCCGCTGCCAACCCGCCACCATTTCAAAATTGAGCCCAATGTCTCTGAGCACTGAAACGCCAATCCCAAAACAATTTTTCCTGGCGAGGTCTCTTTAAGCTTGTACAGGCCATTAAGTACTGCTGCAGCATACAATTTCCTGCCCTTAAATAGCAAGCTTCCAGTCATAGACGGTACTAACATCGGGAGCCTGGCTCAATATTAAACTTAGGAGGATCCCAGAAATTGTAGCAGGGTCAACGTACTTTACTTCTGCAGTTGTAAATTGCAGTCCGCCATTATTTTCCCTGAGTTTTCAACACTCCGGGTGCCCAAAAGAGAAAAAAAAAATCCCATCCCCCATGAATCATGAGCTCACCTTGATGAGCAGACGAAAAACATAAATTTAAAACGATCCAAACCAGTATGAGTTACTGATGAATTTTGAGACACCACACAACCAACAATTGTGATACATGCCATTCTTTGGTACTTAACCAAACATATTAGCACTGAATGTGCATCACCCCTTCATTACACACAGTGCACAGAAGAAATCTTCTCCATCTTGTCCTGCCTATGCACAGAAAAGGTGACCATTATGCAAACTCTGATGACTAAATTTACATTGGGATTACAAAATGGTATAAAACTAACCAATAGAAGTCCTAAGGATTCTCTGTTGTACAGCAACATCAGGAATCTTCTCAAATAATTGTGTTGGTTGTACTTTGCCAATCTGTGAGAAATATAATTGGCATCCATCACAAAGTCCCAGAATACTGAGTTATAGCACAGATTAAATATTATGCTTTTAAAGTAACAAACCCAATCTAAACCAGCAGTTCTTTTATCCAATAGAAGCTATCAAGAACACATCTGGGGCACAGCAAATGTTCCCTATGGACAAATGGTCCCATTAAATCACCAAAAATACTGCATTAAAATTATTATTTTCATTTTTCTAAAATCTAACTAGTATTCTCTTATGATTGATTGATAAAGACTTATCAAACACTTTCTGAAAATCTGTGCATGCAATGTCCATTCATCCTCCTCTATCTACCACCTCAGTGATTCTGTCAAAGAACTCTATTAGATTAGTCAGACATGACCTACCTTTCACATTTTTTGAGCTAGGGTGATGGAATTCCTCCATTCAATAAATGTATTGGAAAAGTAGACATTTGTAAAAAGTGGGTAATCTGCTAAGGGAATATTTGTCACTATTTAGTACTTGTCTACAGCCCCAAAAATGGATTATCGAACATTAATGAAAAGGTAGGAGAAAGTGAAATTGTACTTGGTAAGACTTTGTTAATCACAAACTCAGGCAGCATTCTACTGCTGCAAAGTCAAATCGAGTGTGAGTATCTTACTCCTGGTCAGACCTGGAGGTACGAAGCCAAATGAACAGGAAGATTTCAAAGTATTACCCTGGCCATGGCCATAGACCAGCTCATGTAGGCACATAGGAACAACACCACCTGCATGTTTCCTTCCAAGTCACACACCGTCCCGACTTGGAAATATATCGCCGTTCCTTCTTCGTCGCTGGGTCAAAATCCTGGAACTCCCTTCCTAACAGCACTGTGGGAGAACCTTCACCACACGGACTGCAGCGGTTCAAGAAGGCGGCTAAGGGCAATTAGGGGTGGGCAATAAATGCTGGCCTCGCCAGCGATGCCCACATCCCATGAACGAGTAAAAAAAAGTATGTGCTTTATTTGTCAGAAATGGGGCATTGTGCATACTCTAGGAAATAGTAGAAAAACAGAGCAAAATAAGAGTCATTTAAGCTAGTTAGCAAACTGAAGGCTGTTGTATTCAAAGTATCGCCCAGCAATGGCTGATGTAGACATTTCTGAAGAGGAATGCAAGTGCTGAAGGCATGAGATCTTTTTTCTAGAGGAGGGGTTTAGGCTCCTTATAGAAAATTGTGATTTTGACAATATTTTGGTGCATTTTGGAAGGACAGACAGTTACAATTACTTATTGGGTATTGGAAACTATTGCCTTCCAACTCCACAGCAATTCTAACCAGCTAACTAGCATTGTTTTATTAAAAAGGGAAGACCTCAAATCAATTAAATCAAGTTAACTTTTAAAATGTTTCTGGACATACTTTTCTCATAAATACATATTACAATTGGTCAGTGACACATTTTCCATGCAGCATCCTCTGAATTGTTTCTTATACATTGCTCACTCTAGTGACTGCATTTGCTTTAATGAGTCCCTGGTGTAGCCTTGGATTAAGCCTTCCAACTCGGGTTTTGAAATGTTCACTTCTATAAAATCGCACTTCCAATATTTGAGATATTACACATCGAGAAAAACATGTTAAATTGGACAGATCACAAATCACGTATTTAGAGCACCAACTAAATCCTTTCTCATCCTTAGATTTAAATTTAAACAGAAACAAATGCCTCCACGATGAGTTGGCTGCTGTTCTCATTATTGTGCAGCCACTATTTCACAGCAACGTGTTACTTAATATGTCATTCTGGGCCTTCATTGTATTTTAACTCAAAAATTGATTTGTTTTTATATAACAGGTATGTATACAAAAATATTTATTTATAATAGCTACTGGTGTTGAGATAGGGTTTGTGGGCACTCAGCCCTAGGTCACCCTTCTAATAATTCACTTGGCAGTCCCAAATGAGTTTAACAAGGCTTTATTATAACATCAGCAGAATCATCGATACACACAGTATTCAAGCGACAATAACAGAATACAAGGTTGGTATTACCCAGTTCCAAGTCTCCCGGACAGCAGCGCAGCATGTTGTTCTCTGCTGTGTTTAGATCCTTTGTGATTTTTGATTTATACCTTTCATTATATTTTTGTTGGATACGCCCACTCTTGCATTTGCTGAAACTCATCTAAAATGCACAGAGTGAGTGTCTTTGCTCGATTTGGCTTTAAACAGCTTGTTTCTTACAAATATTGCTGTGTCCTTGTTTGTCTCAATTAGGCGTGAATTTCCTGTACTTGATTGATCTTTGTTTGTTATTTATCAAGTAACAAGGTCAAGGGCCCTTAATGTAAGGAATCTTACAACACCAGGTTATAGTCCAACAGTTTTATTTGAAAATCACAAGCTTTCGGAGGCTTTCTCCTTCGTCAGGTGAGTGAGATTCCTTACATTTGTACACTCCAGTCCATCACCGGCATCTCCACATCAAGGGCCCTTAAAGTTACTGAACAGTTAACGGGATTATCTTTGTTTCCTTTGTTTGATAAGATAATTGTAAACAATTTTACAACACCAAGTTATAGTCCAGCAATTTTATTTTAAATTCACAAGCTTTCGGAGACTTCCTCCTTCCTCAGGTAAATGTTTTTGACATTTACCTGAGGAAGGAGGAAGTCTCCGAAAGCTTGTGAATTTAAAATAAAATTGCTGGACTATAACTTGGTGTTGTAAAATTGTTTACAATTGTCAACCCCAGTCCATCACCGGCATCTCCACATTTTGATAAGATAGAGCTGGTCAAAACTTCTTATCTTATACTTTCCTGGGCAAACATGTGGTCTCGAGTGACACCATTTGCATCTATACAATAGAAAGTCAATGGATAGGCTTGGACATGTTTTGACTTCTTTGATTTGACAATTACCTTGTACAGGACACTTATTGCTGACAATTGCTTCGTGCAGACTGACCGTCTCGGCGACATCTGTTCCTTGATCAATAGAGATCTCTTATCAGTAGAACTGACAGTTCTTTTGTTTTTTCATATTATGTTCTTCTATTTGACCCTTTGTACGCTGGGCACTTTTTAGTATAGGCTAGCTACTTCTATTTTCTTACAGTATTATCTTACGCTGGCGCAAATTCATTTTTATTAAAGGAAAAGGAAATTCTTGTTTCTGAGCAGAAATATTTTGATGTTTTGTTAATAACATCAAGTCTGTTAACAGAAATGACCCTATCTGCTAGGCTGCTCTGGTGATGTCAAACTTGGGGAAACCACATTCAATTCAATAAAGGATCTCAGAGGTGGTAAATTTATGAGAACCAAGTTAAAGACTAGTGAAATGAGATTTCATTCTTTCTACTGTGTTATGAGTTGTAACATGATGTTTTTATTACCTTAATATTCAAAGCTATGTAAAATATAAGACAAGGCTGATTATAATGTGGGTGCACTGGAAGGGCACTCAACAGGAAACTATAATATGCTTTCAACCCACAATGGAATACTGTACTCAGTTTCAAAGTTGTTACATGAATATGGACATAGTAGCCTAAATTTTTTGAGTTGGCACCAGTGCAAGGTACTTCACCCACTGCCAACACATATTGGAAAATCGCACGTCCATTAGCCATAATCGTCCATTTAATGGATGGAAAATTGCAGGCAGTGCACCTATGTTTTTCTGATGCGGCTGGTGGGGATCAAGGCACCTTATTGCCAACACTGACTCAGAACATTTACCTCTATATATACAGTAGGTGCTGTATCCTATGCAATGGAATGATAGACAATCATTCATTCCTCAACAGCATGACAAAAAACAGATTCTTTGATCATTCATCTCATTGCTGTTTGTGCCTACAAAACAACATTGACTACAGTTCAAAAGTAATTTATTGTCTGGAAGTACATTGGGATTTCTTGAGGATAAGAAATGCACTATAAAATTGCAAGTTCTCCTTTATTAATTGTGCTAGTGACATCTAGTGGCAGAACATGAATTCAGCACACTCCTGTTTCATTATTCTGACAGTTTGAAACCTCTCTAAAGGCTGGGAATTTCCTCAGAGCTGCTCCTGCTCTGCTGCCATAACTTTCCCAGAAATGTGGAAGAAACCCCATTTACACACATAAACGGGGTTTCCAATGTACTTCCAGTAAACTTATGGCAGCGGAACGGGAACAGCTCCAAGGAAATTCAAATGCATGGCCTTGTTTCACTGAAATGTTGACAGCCCATTGACTCGCTGAATGCAGACTGAACTTAACGCTGGTTGATAGCAATAGCTAATTCATTCCCTTAAGTGGATTACTAACATTGTTTAGTGAAATGAATCATCTTATGTTGGACAGCAAAAATATAATTCACTTCTTTATGAAATGACACATCTACTTTTTGAAATATTATACCTGCAGGAAAAGATGTTACATTTGAACAAATCATGGGCCATAGGTTTAGAACATCAATCAATCCCCTTCCCATCCCAAAACAAATATGAACAGAAACAAATTACATCCAGGATGGGTTGGCTGCTATTTTCATTATTGTACCACTAACCACTAATATTTTACAACAATGTGCTATTCTACAAATTAAACAAATACTGAACCAATATGGCTTAAGGAAAACTGGAACACCTTTTTTAAAAAGTGAAATATTGAAATAAAACTCCACATCAAGTAAACCCAAATATTAATGTCAGAATGAAGTGCTCTGATAAATATGATAGCTAAGTAAAAAGAATTAAATGAAATATATAATAAAGCTTTAAATAAAAAGTTAGCAACAATGCAATATTAAAATGCCTTCTGAGCATAATTAGTAATTATGATGCCAAATTATTAATTTCAATGTTTACATTCAAGAAAAGAATAATTCAGTGCTAAAATTGTTCATTAAAATTGTTTATTAAAGAAATTGCTTTGTGTTTGTTTGTAATTGAATCCAGAGATTGCTTCCTTTATTTGAAAATGCTTCCAAAAGATAACTTTACACAGAAATATCCTTCTATAAGTCAAATTCAAAGTAACAAGGACTGCAACTGAAAAAAAAACAGTTGTATGCTGACTTCACAGACATGGAGTAGGCAGGATTAAGATCCCTGAGCTGGAGAAGGTGGAGGAATTGGTAGGGCTGGGGAACGATCTCCAAGGACAGAGTGGGTAGGAGTAGGCAGAAATATGCAGTAGGCAGGAGCAAATAATTCCAGAGACTTCTTCTTCTGCCAATTATACATTCTGAAATCTTCCTCCTGACCTCTCACTTTTTGTAAAGTCTCTTCTGCCAGCTCCCAACCATTTTTCTAATCATTCACGCTATTGCTGTCTCTCAAATCTCCCAGTAAAATAATTGAAGGAACGCCATAAGATTTGGCTGTTTCAGTATCTTTTGTACAATCTACTTTCATGCCAAGGAGCTTGGTGCTGACTTTCCATACAGTGCACTGTATCTCTTGCTTTGAGAGTGGTTATGAGTAAAGGCATAGGGCACAGTCTTGGGAATTGAAAATACGGGTTAGAGGGGGAAGGTTAGTAACATGAAGCAAGTAGGAGGGAAATGTCCAAGGTATTGAATGGAGAGTCAGAGTTTCTGTTACACTTCTGATGAAGTAATGACAGTGGAGCGGGAGCAGCTCCGAGGAATTTCCCAGTCAAGGTTTGCAGCCAATTAGATACTGACTTTAGCTGTAATGCTCCTGTGTTTGAGAGTGGAGGGAGAATCACTAGAGGTGGAGGAAATTAGTAAATATAAAGACAGAAAAAAGTTTTTTTTTTAAATGTGAAAACAGAAAATATAGTCTGTATGTATATAGGCCCCAAAATTCCTGGGTCCCCAATTCAACAGCTCAGGTGCGGCAGAGTATGGCTTATGCCCATAGAAATGTAACCCAGCTGAATATATGGCTATATAAATAATGTTAATAACATAACAAACATTAGAAAAATGAAATAATTTCCCCTGAAACCATTAAACTTACCTGTAATTAATTTGTTCTCAGGATGTGGGCAACGCTGGCAAGACCACATTTATTGCCCATCCGTAGTTGTCCTGAGAAGGTGATGGTGGACCTTCTCCTTGAACCCCTGCAGCCCCTGTGCTGATGGTACCCCCAAGATGGTGTTAGGTAGGGGACTCCAGGATTTTGGCCCAGCATTAGCACTTATGTGGCGCAAATGTTACTTGCCACTTGTTAGATCAAGCGTAGATGTTGTCCAGGTGCTGCTGAGGCTGCCATGAGCTGCTCCATTCGGATCCTAATGCGCAAAAAGTCTCATTCACCCACCACCCCTGTGCTCACTGACCTATATTGGCTCCCGGTCCAGTAATGCTGCGAATTTAAAATTCTCATCTTTGTGTTCAAATCCCTCCATGGCCTCGCCCCTCCCTATCTCTGTAACCTCCTCTAGTCCTACAACCCTCTGAGAATTCTGCGTTCCTCCCATTCTGGCCTCTTGTACATCCCTGATTTTCTTTGCCCCAACATTGGTGGCTGTGCCTTCAGCTGTCTAGACACTAAGCTCTGGAATTTCCTCCCTAAACCGCCCCACCTCTCTACTTCGCTCTCCTCCTTTAAAACGCTTCATAAAACCTATCGTTTTGACGAAGTCTTTGGTCACCTGTCCTAATATCTCCTTATTTGGCTCAGTGTCAAATTTTGTCTGATAACGCTCATGTGAAGCCCCTCAGACCATTTTACTACCTTAAAGGTGCTATATAAATGCAAGTTGCTGTTGTCCATTATTAGAGAAATTGTGAATGGAGCTGAACACGGTAGAATCATTGGCGAACAGCCCCACATCTTAACTTACAGTGGAGAGAAACTGATTGATGAAGCAGCTGAAGTTAGTTGGGCCGAGGTTTTTGCCCTGAGGAACCTATGCAGGGATGTCCTAGGGCTGTGATGATTAGTCTCCAATGACCATAAACATTATCCTTTCTGTCAGGTATTATTCCAGCCACTGGAGGATTTTCACTTTGATCCCCATTGACCTCAGTTTTGTTAGAGCTCCTTGATGCTATACTCAGTCAAATGCTGCCTTGATGTTAAGGGCAACTCATTTTACCCCATCTCCAGCATTCAGCTTCTTGTGTCTATTCCTGGATCAAGGCTGTGACAAGGTGTGGAGCCGAGTGCTTCTGGCAGAACCTGAACTGAAGATTGATGAGCAGGTTATTCCCACATTATTGGTTCTTTCTAGAAGCCAACATGTGTCTCGAGGGCCTGAATCTCACTTTTCAACCTTGCCTGCAGCTTGATTTCTTCACCTGGATTTTGTTATTTGTTTCTTTACCCTACAAGTCAGCCCAAATTGCGCATGCATGGCCTGGGGCTCTGTTCTTTGTCCATGCATGATTTTTGACAGACCTGTTTCTTTAATCATTTTCTCATCCCTAATCCGTTGCATGGGCTCAATTTTCGAATGAAGTAGCGGGTGCGTTGGGGCTATGAAAATTGAGGATATCCCAAGTGGGTTCGGAACCCGGCTCCAACCCGCAGACTCCCAGGTTCCCCACTGACGTGTCTGTGTGTGTGAAGGGCCTCACGAATGTGGAAGTCCCACTGGCAATTAAAGCCGGCGGGATGATACTTAAGAGAGCTATTTAGATACTTGAATTACTTGAAGTATTTAATTTTGTGCACAATGAGGCAGGGGTCTGATTTTCAAACATCCTCAGCGTGTTTCCCGTGCTGTGGGAAACACTCCATGTTCTACCAGACGTGTTGCAGCCAGCAGCCAGTTGGACATTCAAATGCTTGTTTGACAGATGGGGATAAAAGGTGAGTTATTGCAGTAGGGCACTCAGTTCTTTCAGACAAACATTTGTCTGGGAGATTTTATTGTTTTCACTAAAAATTCTTAGTTTCCACTCAGAATTCTTCTGTTCACACATATTTACCAACTTTTCAGACCCCCTCAAACTGACACCATCAGGATGGTGGGGCGTCATGGCTGCATTCACCACTACATCCGAGGATGAGCAACATCACCAGCCTTGCCACCCCTCCCTGCACAAAGAAGTCCTGCAACTACACATGCACCCACTGTAAAGTGACCCAATGGGTGGCATCAAGTGTCGCCGTTCATGGTGAAGCTCATGAAAGGGCCCTATCACAAAAGCCAGTCCAGAATGGGCAAGACGTAGCAGTAGTGGTCAGAATGATAGTATTTAAACCTAAATATAAATGAAAAACATGGCAGTCTGTCAGACACCCTTGTGCATTGCCTTCGCGATCACAAAACCTTAGTCTTTCTCCTCCTACTACTTCTACGTGGTGCATCCCCTGTGGCTGCAGCAGAGGTAGTGGCAGGTTGTTCGTGTTCGTGGCCTGACTGCTTAGATGCTTTCAGACCACACCCTCTGGGTTTTGGAGCCTGTGAGGGCCCCTCCAAAGACTGCTCCACCTGCACCTGTGCAGGGGCTGACTTGGCCACCTGGAGAGGAGGCAGCATTGCAGGTATTGGTTGAGAAGGGGACAACGGGTGAGACGTGGGAGTGCTTTGAGTGGCGTCCCGATTTCCATGTACCCTTTTGCCATCCTCCCTCTCCTGCACCAGGCCCACATCACTCCTATCACCCTGCTGGACGACAGCTTGGAGGACATGCGTGAGGCCTTGGAAGCCCAGTTGTAAAGTATCTGCCTGCCTGTTTAAGGCAGCAGAATGTTGTTCACCCTGAGTCCAAACGACCATTGTTAGGGCCTGAATGGACTCATTTGTGAGCCGTGCTTGAAGCTCAACGGAGGCTAGTCTTCTCTCCATCGCAGACATTCCCGCACTTACCTGCGACACTATCTCAGACACTTGCTCACGTCCCTGTGACAGTATCTCAGGGATTCCTTCCCATGCCTGTGCCACCATTCCACTCATGCAGGAGTTGGACTCCTCCATCCTCTGCGCTATTGTGGAGAGTGCGCGTGGCACCTGTTCCAGTACCTCACAAATGTGCTGCTGTCCCTTGATCATTTTCCGTTTAAAGGATGGCCCCTGGGGTTCAGCATCTGCGTCCTGCTGAGCACAGCCTTTAGAGGAGTGTGCCCACTTACGCGGATTCTCCACAGCTGCCCCTGCCACCAGTGTCTGCTCGTGCTCACTTGCGTGTGGTGAATCATCAGGTGCCAACCCAACTAACTGACTACTAGGACCCACCGAGGTGTGAGTTTGTGCGCTGGTGGATGGCTCACTAAGATGTGACGGTACGCCCTCAGAGGTCGGCAAGTCCTCTGCGGAATCGCCTTCTACCATCACTGCGGTGGTTGAAGGGACTGTAAGAGAACAGAAGGCAATATTAAGCATCATCACGGATGTATCATGTTGCGATGAGCATACTGAGGTGTTCAACATGGCAAGCATTGTTAACATCAATTCATAGTGTGTTTTTTTTATTCGTTCATGGGATGTAGGCGTCGCTGGCAAGGCCAGCATTTATTGCCCATCCCTAATTGCCCTTGAGAAGGTGGTGGTGAGCAGCCTTCTTGAACCACTGCAGTCCGTGTGGTGAAGGTTCTCCCACAGTGCTGTTAGGTAAGGAGTTCCAGGATTTTGACCCAGCAACGATGAAGGAACGGCGATATATTTCCAAGTCAGGATGGTTTGTGACTTGGAGGGGAACATGCAGGTGGTGGTGTTCCCATGTGCCTGCTGCCCTTATCCTTCTAGGTGGCAGAAGTTACAGGTTTGGGAAGTACTGTCGAAGAAGCCTTGCTGAGTTGCTGCAGTGCATCCTGTGGATGGTAATGAATGTTAAAGTTGTGTCACCAGACGTTTGTGAGGTGCCAGTCTCGCTGTCCCCGACGGACAGGCACTCGAGGGTGTGGCTGATCTCCAGCGCCTCCTGCTCCACGTCTGTGAGGACCACTACTTGTTGTGGACCCCCTCCAGTCCTCGCCCTCTTGCGTGCATTTTGCGCTCTCTTCTCCTACAAGGAGACAAAGAACAGAGGTGTGAGTGAGTGATGGTGAAGTGGCCAACCAATGAACGCATTGCTTTGGGTGAGGCTGACCGTGAAAGAGGTGCATCAGAGGGTGAGTATGAGACAGAGACATCACAATGGATGAGGATTAGGGTGAGTGGTATTGGTGGGTGACTAATGGCGAGATGAGGAAGTGAAGGTAAGTTGAGGATGAGCCTTAAGTGGGTGTGAGGAGTGATGTGATCGAATAGTCTTGGCAGTGCAGAATGAGTTGTGGGGGGAGGGTGGGGAAGGTTGATGTGGAACACGGAATGTAGGAGAATCAATAAGTGTACTCACCTTTGCTGACCTAGTTAGGTCATTGAAATGTTTCCTGCACTGGATCCAGGTGCGGGAGATATTGCTGCTGCTGGTAACCTCATCTGCCACCTCAAGCCAAGCCTTCTTTGCGGCAGAGGGAGGGCACTTCCTCCCGACCGCGGGGTAAAACACTTCCCTCCTTCTCCTCACCCCGTCCAATGGCTGCTGCAGTGAGGCATCGCTGAACCTTAGAGCAGCCTTGCCCATGTGCTGCTCCATTGTGATTTCTGGGTCTTTGCTCCAGCAAAAGCCTTTGGAGCAATGGCCCTTTAAATAGAGCTCCTCCAGCTGACAGCCTGTGATGCGGTACTCAGACCTCCCGCTGCAGAGCTTTCAGACGGCAAACCCGGAAGCCACGTTAAGCGGCATCAATTCACTTGCAATCGCATGCGAAACAGACGTATTTTATTCGTCGGATTATCCACGCGCCTGTTCACCACCACCCCCCCCACCCCCCCCCCCCCCCCCCGCTGCCATCCCGCCTCCATTCTTAATATTCCCTGTTATTTTGCTGCATTTTTTCAAATGTGCTTGAGCCTGAGATTCCACATCTTCCATGCATGTGAAATCTCCTTATTCAAAGACAGACAGTCAGCAATACGCACAAAGACAAATGTAAGACCTTACCTTCCCTCTGCCCAGGCTGTCTTGCACCCATCCAGCCCTGTGATCGCTCCTATTTTCGGGCTACCCTAAATTCCTGTGAAATTGTCTGCTGGCAGAAATATGCCCACCTCAAAGTCTTACATACAAATGACAGGATAATGAGGGCAAAAGCTGCTGTCCCAGATATTCTGCTGTTTACACCAGAATTACACCCACTGTAACTAATGCCTGTAGAAAAAAGGAGTAAGTTGCCTGCATGACTTCAAACCGGGAAGCGGTTGCATTCACAGGCTTTAAATGTCCACAGTCTTTGTCTGAGACATCAGCTTTGACTGAACTGGTTAGAAAAATCGCCTGTGCTGCTAAGAAAGCATTCTGTAAACTGCCCTTCGGCAGCTTCAGGAAGGGAACTCTTTCTCTTCCCACCATTCTGTAACAGAGCCCTTACCGTGGGGTTCACTATGGCCATTCCTATTTATGTCCTTTTGATCGAGGCAGAGCAGAAGCAGGAGGAAGCAGAAATCTGAGAGGTATGTAGACCTTCAGCTGTGTAGGCAGCCTGGTCCTATATCCTGCAACATACATGAGCAAGTATCTGGGGGAGCTGGCTTGAAATGTCACATGAGCTGAATCAGGAGAGAGGACAGCATCATGAAGGCACCTCATGGTGGGCAGGTGTCCCACACTGCCTCAATTCTCGCAGTGCTGTTATGCCACCGGAATTTCAGACCCATAGATTGGATGAACTCACGATCCTGACACGGCATATATATTGTGAATTGAGACACAAGAGTTCTGCAGGCTTTGCAGGATTCTCCATCCATTATCATTAATGGGTGGAAAATCCTATGGATGGTCTGAGCTCCACACCTGAATTCCCAAAACTCTCTTGCGACACCTAAAGCTCCATGCCAAGAGTGTGAATTCATAACATTTACCCTATAAAGTGCACTAAAGACACAAAATAAAAGAAAGAGGCAACAATGATGAGAACAGAAATACACTATGGAGATGAATAGGATGAATTGCTGGCCAGTGACTGGAAATAAGGGAATAGTCACAGGATACAGGCTATTTTAGTATCCATAAAGCAAGCAAAAAGATTCCATTAACTCTATACAAGATGTAGTTTTAATAAAAGTGTCAGTCCTATAGTTTTCTCCCACTTCACATGGGGAAGCGACTGGCCTCCACCCAGCAACTGTTTGGGGTGGTACATTTAAATTCAGGAGCTCACTCTTTGGGAAATCATGGGCACTGACCCACGTTCCATCACTTTGTCATGTAGTGTGTTGAAACATTCCTGAGATAGGCCCTGGAGCAAGATACTGCTTGGGATTGTGGCTCTTTGTACAAACACTGCTGTGTGCTCTATATTATTATGGAAAATTTGAGAACTATGTGAGATTGAGAACTTCTCAATTCACTATATTTTTTGATTTTTTTTAACACTGCAACCTTGATATATTTTTACATTTTGTGCAAAAATGCTGCTGCAGAAAACCTCTATTATGGAAAACCATAGCAATGGAGAAAATGACATACTCTCTGAGATTTCATCTGAAATTCTTTTGGAAAATATGGCAACCGTTATTTGACTTTTATAACCAATCTAATGTAGCATGACAGATCTGAATTGAATGTCAGGTAATCTCAAAGATGTTGCACAATACAGTATTCATTTTATATAGTTGATTTATTAGGTAATATATATTTATAGGCGTATAGCAATTAGTTTGCTGGCTCAAATACAAGAATGCTTTTTTTTAATGACACCTGTATTAAACCTATATAAAAACTACAACACTACAACTCTCTTTTTAATCCATGGCTGGCCATGAAGTACAGTTTTCAAAGTTTTATATATTTATTAAACACAATGGAGTGTCAGCCATGGCTCAGTGGTAGCCCTCTTGCCTCCGAGTCAGAAGGTTGTGTGTTCAAGTCCTACACCACAGACTTAAGCACAAGATCTAGGCTGACGCTCCAGTGCAGTACTGAGGGAGTGCTGCTCTGTTGGAGGAGCTGTCTTTCGAAGAAGAGCGGGGAGTTTTCCCTGGTGTCTTGGCCAAAATTTATCCCTCAACCAACATCACTAAAACAGGTTGTCTGGTTATTATCATATTGCAGTTGGTGGGACCTTGCTGTGCACAAATTGGCTGCCATGTTTCCTACATTACAACACTGCAAAACTACTTCATTGGCTGTGAAGTGCTTTGGGACATCCTGAGGTCATGAAAGGTGCTATATTAATCAACATCTTTCTTTCTATTAACTACTTGATCTTTGCTGTTGCTGTGTGCAACATAATTAATAGCTATTCATTGTGTTCTAGTATTGCATCACACTCCCACCCTGTTGCTATTTGTAATTAGATTCCACTGCATTTTTTTCAGTAGTTTAAACCTGGTCTATATATTCCTTTTGATTCAGTGTTTATTGCTTTTGCTTATTTTCTTCAGTTCCAGTGCACCTCAGTGATTTACATGATTTAAGTAATTTCAGAACTAATAACTTTCTGACTTGGTGCTGCTGACAGGATCACTGCTGGCAGTACATATTGGAAATTTTGGCGCACACTGTGTATAATTTTCCAATCATTCAAATTAAGAACCTGTATTTCTATAGCGCCTTTCAGGTCCTCAGGATGTCCCAAAGCTCTTCACTAACACCCCACTGATGTTGAATTTCACCCCTGGTGCAACTTATCCACCAATGCTTAACATCCAGACAAGAAAGACAAAAATCTACCCCAATATCTTTAACCTCTCCATGAGCAATACAACAGGAGGTGCACTAGTAGTAAAATACACACAACTGTTTTCTTCCTTTGTGTTCTCCTATTGACTTCACTCCATAATTATGCAATGTAATGCAATCATGGACAGGTTGAGTCAATGACCACTTTTTTTTCATTCCTTTCCACTCCTGCTCAATGGTTAGGCCAAGAATTAGTAAAACTTACTCCCAAACAGCAATAGGTGAGTTTGTATGAGTGGAAATCCTGGGACTATCTGATTGAGAAAATGAACTGGTTCAAGTCCCATTCCAGAGACTTGAGCACAAAATCCAGGCTGACTCCTCAGTGGCAGTACTGAGGGAGTGCTGCACTATCAGAGGTGCTGTCTTTCAGGTGAGACGTTAAACCGAGGCCCTGTCTGTCCTCTCAGGCGGATGTTAAAGATACCATAGCACTATTTTGAAGGAAAGCAGGGGATTTCTCCCTGGTGTCCTAGCCAATAATTTATCCCTCAACCAACATCACTAAAATAGAATCTCATTGCTGTTTGTGGGACTTTGCTGTGTGCAAATTGGCTGCCGAGTTTCTTACATTACAACAATGACTACATTTCAAAAGTGTTTCATTGGCTGTAAAGCACTTTGGGACATCCTGAAGTCATGAAAAGCATTAAATAAATGTGAGTTCTTTCTTCTATATCACCTACTCAGAACAATGCTGTGAATAACAGCTTTGACACCACAAATGGGATATTACAGACATATTAAAATAATAGTGAGTGGGGGAGTGAACAACATTATGAAGAGGATATAATTTGGAACTTTCTAGCTTACCAAAAAAAAAATCACTTGGTGATGTTAAGTACAAATGTTTATGTCAGTTTGAAAATCTAAGTGCCTGACTAACCTAGATTCCGGTGAGTTTTTCTTTTCCTGGTACTCATATTTCTTGCATGGCATCCATGTACCAGTTTGCCTGCATAACAACAGTCACTACATTCCAAAAATAATTCAATGTATAAAACACTTTAAGATGTTTCAATAGAATAAGGTGCTATATAAATGCCAGTAATATTATTATTTATAACAAAATTAAATGTATGGTATGAAATTACATAACTGGCAGGATGGTATTCCAACACTCTTCTTTCAGTATATTTTAAG
This sequence comes from Heptranchias perlo, assembly GCF_035084215.1. Taxonomy (NCBI): domain Eukaryota; kingdom Metazoa; phylum Chordata; class Chondrichthyes; order Hexanchiformes; family Hexanchidae; genus Heptranchias; species Heptranchias perlo. Next base: position 49,307,809 of record NC_090335.1, read on the forward strand.
TTTATTGAGCTTTGAGCCTTATGCAGAACTCCCTCAAGGGTTATGTATTTAATTGGGCTTCTACTGTATCAGATCTATAACAAAGTCGCACAGGATTTCAAACCACTGGCGATCTCCCAGGGTGGCTTCAGCCTCCCAGTTCCAGCCAGATGTCTGTCAATCAGGCCCACCCTGTCAACCCAACAGTGAAGCTCAGCCTTTTGACGTTGTCTGGCACAAGATGGTGTCAGGTCTGTTGTGCATTAAGCACATGCACAAGGGTATCAGATGCCTGTACTGGAGGGTCTGACTCTGTAGAGTGGTTATGTTTGTGCAGGTGGTCGCTCCACACCAAATTCTGAATAATTCAGATGGCGAAGAAAGCAAAGTTCAAAAACTGTGCACCAAAGAAGGTCAGATTGGTGAGTGACATGTTTGTTTAGATACAAATCCAGAATTAACTCTTTGAGAACTAAACAACTTTCACTAAACTATCTCTCAAAACCATTACCAGATAATATATGCAAAAAATGGAATTAGGAATTTTACAAATTGGACAAATGCATGCTCATGAGATAATTTTTTTTGCTGTCACCCTTCCCCCCCTCATATGTGTATTGCGTGGCGGTGGCGGGGGTGGGGAGAATAAAATTATCAGTTTTGTGATTTGTGGGCTTTGTATGTTTGAGGTCTGCACAGCTGATTCAAACAAGGTGGGTATTACATCTTTTGTCTTATTACTAGCTGATTCAAACAAGATGTGCATTGTACTGTGCCATACAAGATCATCTGTCTTAGTAATAGCTGTTATGTCAGCCTCAAGCAAAGACACAGATGGAGGGCAGCGTACTTCCCAACAGAGAGATATACATAAAGGTGCAAATAAAGGGAAATATTTTGTTTTTTCTTTCTCTCCTTGTTTTCCTTCCCCTTCAGACATTGTAAGGAGGGGGACAATGACAATGGATTCATTTGGAAAATCTTTGTAAAGATACACAAGGCAAGCACTAACCTGTATTTGTGCTGTAATTTTGTACACAATGATATCGCTACAATTTTATTTTTTTTTGCTTTTTCTAATTTTCTCCCCTCTACTCCTGAAGGCAGCAACTCGTAATGAGTGGAGGTCCATGGGTGCTGGCATCTTGACTACATTATTCAAGTAGTCATCCTTCATGTATGGGTCTAGACAGTAAACACTGTTGGCTATTTAACTGTGACGACATCATTGTTGAATCCGATCCTGCCTTCATCCAATGTTCACACACAAACATTTTACAGCAGGGATCACCTGAAAGTGATCAGGAATAGGAATCATGCCAAACTTTACCCTTCTTTAACCCAGGGACATTGTAGCCTAGTGTAGTACAATGCTCCATATGATGTGATGGCTAAAATAAACTGATTCAGCACAATCTATAATTGAACCTGGATATTCATGATTCCATATGGCTTAGTTAGTACAGCAATTCTAAAAGGCTAATCAGGTAACCTGCTCCCAGATTTCTGTAATTGGTTTATAAGAAGCCTGTGAGAGGGGCCTGGAGTGACTCACCTTTCTATATTCCATCCCTCCCTATGGAAAACCTGATTTTCATTTGCTGTTCTGCTCCTGCAATGGCACAGCTGAAATTAGGAACTCAACAGTTTGGGGAATAGAAGCCCTGAACCCGGTTTCTTATAAACTACAATACAATGTGTTGGAATTTCAATGTAAGATACCACTGCCCCAGCATGCTGTACATTTTGCAAAGTAGATATAGATCTTCTCAAATGTTTGCAGAACTAATTTAGTTATATGAACAAATAATTGTGTGTGTGTTGTAAGAGTTCATACTACATAACATCCCTTACTACCATAGGGGATGTTGGGAAAATTACACTTGTCAACGTTAGTAATACAAAATGTAATGTCAAGAGGGGAATAATAAGCAAATGATTAAAATTATTGGCCAAGGAAATTGTCTGAAAGAATTACTGTCAGGAAAATGTCAGAAAGAACAGTGGATGAGTTCTATGTGAAAAGGCTAATTTATCTTCACTCTGTCAATTAATGTAAGATCTCTGCAATGCCAAAGAACCAAGATTTTAACATAAATTACATCTGTGAGCTTTCACAATGGCTCAGTGGGTAAATGATGGTCAGCCTGAAGTGACACTGAGCCCATTAGGCCAGAATGGTCTCATGTTCAATCCCTGGTTTCTGCAGAAGTGTCCATGCTCTCCTGACTGCTATCCAACAAACCCTCCTGGAAAGTGGATTTATGCATTTTGGATGAGGACAGAATCAAGCATTATAATTATAGAATTTTACAGCACAAAAGGAAGTCATTTGGCTTGTTCCACATGAGGAAGCTCTCTGAAAAAGCTATCCATTTAGCTCCATTTCCATGCCTACTGCGATAACATTTTAAAATTTTTCATCAAATATTTATCCATCAACTATTTATTTTCTTAGCCCAATACAGTCTTTGACAGTTCTCTAACTCTTCACATAGCTGAAAAAGCTTTTCACATTACAACCACAATTGTCTACAATCCTCTTTTCAATTAGCCTTTTAGCTAACCTAACAGCGGGCTTAGTTTCTTTAGTTGTTCTCCATATATATCTTTGTTTTGTTGAGTATTATATTACATTAGTTTGTAGAAATATTTTTGTACTTGACCAGTCAGCCATCTTGGCTTTTTCTTACCACACTCCCTTCTTTTAACTTTGGGCACATAGATGTCTTCCACATGTTTAATTTTGTACTTAAAAACTTTCCATTTATATTCTACAGAAAATGCTGGAAATATTCAGCAAGTCAGGCAGCATCTGTGGAGAAAGAAACAGAGTTAACGTTTCATGTCAATGATCTTTCATCAGAACTGGAAGAGTTGAAAATTAAACAGTTTTTAAGCAAGTACAGAGCCAGGGAAAGGGGGGGAGGGAAGGTAAGAACAAAAGGGAAGCTCTCTGATAGATGGACAGCAGGAGTGATTAAGTGGCAAAAGGGATGATGGTACAAAGCAAGAAGGGTGGTAATGGGACAAGTAAAGAAACAAAAGATGGATCTAGAGGAGCTGTAAATGGCAACATCATAACCATTACCAGCACCTGCTGTCCGAAAAAATGGGAGCAGTGGTTATGATCTGAGGTTATTAAAATCAATGTTGAGTCCAGACAGTTGTAAAGTGCCTAATCGAAAGATGAGGTGCTGTTCCTCGAGCTTCCGTTGAGCTTCATTGGAACAGTGTAAGAGGCCGAGGACAGAGAGGTCAGAGTGGAGTTCGGATGGAGAATTAAAATGGCAAGTGACCGGCAGGTCAGGGTCACGCTTGCAGACTGAGCGGAGGTGTTTAACAAAGCGATCACCCAATCTGTGTTTGGTAGAGGAGACCACATCGTGAGCAGCGAATACAGTATACTAAATTGAAAGAGGTATAAGTAAATCGCTGTTTCACTTGGAAGGAGTGTTTGGGGCCCTGGACAGTGGAAAGGGAGGAGGTGAAAGGGCAGGTGTTGCATCTCCTGCACTCGCATGGGAAGGAGAGTGGGTGTTGGGGGTGATGGAAGAGTGAACCAGGGTGTCACGGAGGGAGCGGTCCCTTCGGAATGCTGAAAGGGGAGGGGAGGGGAAGATGTGTTTGGTGGTGGCATCGAGCTGGAGGTGGCGGAAATGGCGGAGGATGATACGTTGAATGTGGAGGCTGGTGGGGTGGAAGGTGAGGACAAGAAGGACCCTATCATGGTTCTGGGAGGGAGGTGAAGGGGGGAGGGCAGAAGTGCGGGAAATGAGACAGACACGGTCGAGGGCCGTCAACTACAATGGAGGGGAATCCTCAGGTTGAGGAAAAAGGAAGACATATCGGAAGCACTGGTGTGGAAGGTGGCATCGTCGGTACAGATGCAATGGAGACAGGAAAACTGGGAGAAGGGAATAGAGTCCGTACAGGAAGTGGAGTGGGAGGAAGTGTAATCAAGGTAGCTGTGGGAGTTGGTGGGCTTATAGTAGATATTGGTTGACAGCCTATCTTCAGAAATGGAGATAGAGAAATTGAGGAAGGGAAGGGAAGAGTCGGAGATGCACCGTGTGAAGGCGAGGGAAGGGTGGAAATTGGAAGCAAATTTAATGACATTTTCCAGTTCGGGGCGAGAGCAGGAAACGACACTGATACAGTCATCAATGTACCGGAAAAAGAGGTGAGGGAGGGGACTTGAGTAAGACTGGAACAAGGAATGTTCCATGTAGCCCACAAAAAGGCAGGTATAGCCAGGACCCATACGTGTTCCCATAGAGACATCTTTTATTTGGAGGAAGTGAGTAAAATCAAAGGAGAAGTTCAATCTTAACTCTGTTTCTTTCTCCACAGATGCTACCTGAATATTTCCAACATTTTCTGTTTTTATTTCAGATTTCCACTGTGCCCAGTATTTTGATTTTCATTTATATTCTACATTGGTTTCATCACCAACCAGTAAGATTAATCAATTTACCTGTTCCAAATTCTCTGCCATTTTAGTACAGTTCACCCTTCTGAATTCTGGTACGAGTTATAGATTTCCAGTACCTTTCATTCTACCAGTCAATTGAAACCATATAATATTACGGTCGTTGTTGCTCAGGTGTTCTCCCACAAGGAGGCCTGATACCACATTAGCCTTACAAGGCACCTGTCTGCTTCTAGCGGGCGCCTCAGCTACCTAAATGAAGTGAGCAGTTAAAATAACAGCCAGCATGATTACAGCGAGAACGGGCTGGTAAATCAAATCGATCGATTGGTTTGGGTTAAAATTGACTCCAAGAGTTGTCACCAAAGCATAGGTAAAACTTTGTTTTCTTTTTTAGATAGAAAATTAGCTAGTTTCACATCCCCACAGTTAACAGACAAGTCCTTGTGCATGTGGAAATAGCTGAATTTGTATAATGTGAGCAGGCGTTGTGAGTTTATAAATGTGAGTTAATAGTTGTTAATGATTTAAGAAAGAGCCAGGTAGTACAGAAGGCCATAACAGAGCCAACAATAATTATACCGAGTAGAGGAAAAATGTTATTTAATTACTTCCTCTTCAGATCCCCAGCACTATATATCATTCAATGGCACATAGGGTGGGCAGATGACCTATTCATAGCTTCTGTCAGTCCCATTCTGTAGGCAAGTTTCCAGATGTCTGGAATTTTGCTAACAGTCTAAAGACACCAGGAAGTGTTATTGCTATGCGGTTCAACGGTCATTCACTAGGAATGAAGGCTACCATTTTGTAATTACAGTTTCTAATGTTGGAAAGAAGTTAAGAAATCTCTTTCAAAAACCCCAATCTTATTAATTGGGGTGGAAATCCAATTAAATCAAGCTTATGCAGTTTCTTTGTACTTAAGAGCCCTGTAGATCTGTCTAACAACTCAGAGCTGGTACTAAATGAACCAAGTTGGTGGCAAACATAGCAACCATAGATTTTGCAGCTTTAGTAGATTTTACTAGCTCAATTGGTAAATTTAAATCTGAGCTAGATAGCTTTTTGGCAACCAAAGGTATTAAGGGATATGGGCCAAAGGCAGGTATATGGAGTTAGATCACAGATCAGCCATGATCTTATCAAATGGTGGAGCAGGCACGAGGGGCTGAATGGCCTACTCCTGTTCCTATGTTCCTAGATGAGGAGCAGTATCAGTAGGAGGGATGGACACAGGGTAGGTAAGATAGAGTGAAACGATAGAGGAAAGAGGGCAAGCACCACAACAGAATATCGATTACAACCATCCAGATCTGTACTGGAAAATCAAAGTACCTAATCCACCCTGTGCCACATGGTGCCATAGGACCGACTTCCACTATGTTCTGAAATGTCCAATCTGATTTGGTCTCAGAAGCTAAGCTGAGTTGGGGTTGTTTAGTACTTAGATGGTAGATATCTATGAATACCAGGTGCAGTTGGCTTGTACCGTCCAACAGGTTTTAAACTAATTTCACGGACTTCCAGGTCGCCTGTAACTTTTTCGGCCTGCAATTCCACATTTTTGCTGCCTCTCTTCTGCAGTCTTGTCTGCACCCAGGTGGCCCCGGAGAAGGAGCATGCGGTATCCTTCTGCTTAAGGCCTTCCGCGACTGGTGGGCACTGCTGGGACTGGAGTGTGTAGTGGACACTTGATATATTATTATTATTTAGTTTGATTAAGTTGTTTTTTTAGTTGTGCCCCTTTAAAATGGGGTAACCCAGTGCATTCTTATAGATTATTTTTTAGAAAAGGCATAGGAGCCATAAGTTCAAACTGGTGAAAAGCAAATTTAGTTCTGAGTCCAGGAAGAATTCTTACACACAGAATAATCAACACTTGGAACATCCATCCATCCATGTAGAGAAGACTAGCCATATGGATGCTGTAGGAATTCCTTTTGGTTAGATGGGCTAAGAATGGCTTTCCTCGCCTGTATTTATTTTGCAATGAATAGAGCCCACTTGATACACAGTTTTCTGCTTTTAACCACGTTGATGGCCCTGGCCTCAGGTTGGACAGAGTTTAGAATGAATGTTCAATATTCTAAAGATTGAACCCAGTGCCAGTTATCAGTACCATTATCCGGGAATCAATTACAATCATTCAGCCTCTGGGTGTAAACCGGACACTGACCCATTGGTTTTAATTCACCATTCGTCCTGCTTCAATTGTAACTCCATCCCGGGGGAACTATTTTTGTGCATTTTTAAACATTAGAAAATTATGTTCCAACCATTTCCACACCGTTCACCTGAGGAAGGAGGAAGCCTCCGAAAGCTTGTGGAATTTAAAATAAATTTGTTGGGCTATAACTTGGTGGTTGTAAACACAGCGGAGCGGCCGTAATGACGTCACGCGCCGTCGCTGCGACCTTTCACCTTTAACTCCAAGATGGCAGCGCCCGTTCTGAGGAGGATTTCAAGATTTCAAGGTTTTAAACTCGGGGTGAAATCCTTCAGCAGCGAAGTGACCTCGACACCAAAGGTATTTTCACCCAAAGCCGGCGCGGCGCAGCTCAGCTCGTCTCATTCAAAACCTCTCGGTGCGAAATACCAACCGCTCCTGTCCCGGGTCGGTCGCAACAGCTGCCTCCCGGCGGATCCCCAGTCCCGTGTGCCGAGGTCACTGCCCCCCCCCCCCCCCCCCGAGGTGCTGCCGCCAGAAACCAAACCGAAGTGCGGCCTGTGTTCACAGCGAGAGAGTTTAATGGGTTGTTTCAGTAGTTGATTTGCTGCATTGGATTCACCAACTGATCCTTTTTAAGTAAAAGTCACTGATGCTTGAATCTTTTTGCTGGTACACAATTATCTTATCTTGTGTATCTTGCCCTGTTTGTGTTAAGGGAGGCTGATTGATCCTTTCTCTATGCAAAGCCAGTATTATGCAGATAGTTTCTTCTCTGGGGGTGCCCAGTGTTTGGCTGCTCCCACAGACGCAAGATAAGTGTTTATAAATGGAATAAATACATCTAGTCTGGTCTGTAATCTATCATCCAGTGGTAGTTTAATGGGTGCAGTTATGACTGTCCTCTGGGCATGAAGGAAGATGCATCTTTTTTCCTTTGTGGTCTCATGTATCAATGTGGTGTGACCAGGCTTTGGCTTTGTGAGTACCGTGTTTTAAGGCCATTATATGTGCATCCGATATTACTAGGTGTACCTGATGTAATATAAGAGCCCTACACTATTAAGCTGATGACCTTTTGGATGTGTATAAATAAAAGAATGATTATGGTAATGAGTGCTTTAGGAAGGTGCAATCCGACAGCACCTTTTTTTAAAAAGAAGTGAACACTCAATCATTAACTCTTTGTTTTTTCTGTTATTTTGTAAAATATTCTATATAAGCAGTTAATGCTGATAAACATTTTGTGAGAGGAAGTATTACAACCAGAGTGACAGCTGAATTAATATCTGTTGTTAATCTTGGGTGCTTCACTCATAGGAACATAGGAACATTCAGCCCCTCATGCCTGCTCTGCCATTTGATAAGATCGTGGCTGATCTGTGATCTAACTCCATATACCTGCCTGTGGCCCATATCCCTTAATACCTTTGGTTGCCAAAAAGCTATCTATCTCAGATTTAAATTTAGCAATTGAGCTTGTATCAATTTCCGTTTGCAGAAGAGAGTTCCAGACTTCTACAACCCTTTGTGTGTAGAAATGTTTTCTAATCTCGCTCCTGAAAGGTCTGGCTCTAATTTTTAGACTGTGCCTCCTACCCCTAAAATCCCCAACCAGCGGAAATAGTTTCTCTCTATTCACCCTATCTGTTCCCCTTAATATCTTATAAACGTCGATCGGATCATCGAAACTCTAGAGAATACAACCCCAATTTGTGTAATCCCTCCTCGTAACTGTCATTTGAACTGTAATTGTTAATTCAACTTCCGAACAGTATCAAGGTTGGCAAACCCTCTCAGCCAATCAAGTCTGGCTAATGTTCTTATCACTCAAGGGGGGGGAAAAGAAAGAATTGCCATTTACTTAGCATCTTATTGTATCTCTGAGATGTGCCTCAAAGTTTTTGTTTATTCGTTCATGGGATGTGGGCATTGCCGACGAGGCCGGCATTTATTGCCCATCCCTAATTGCCCGTGAAGTGCTGAGATATAAACAATTGTAGATCACTCAACAACAATTGTTTATATTGCACCCAAGGCACCTTTTATGTAGGATGGGGGAAGAAGAAAAAAAAGAAACAAATCAAAGGAATATAGGGCTGGATGTCGAGCCACAGTGTGAGCATTAGAAGAGGTGATGGGAAGCTTGGGTGAAAAAGTAGCTGTGAAAAGATTTTTTTAAAGATGGAGTGTAATTGAGAGGTGGACAAGTTTAGGCAGGGAGTTGCAGAAGATAGAGAAGAGGCGGCTGATGGTTCTGCCAATAATGATGGGATGATATCGAAATAATCTTGGTTAATTGCAGCAGTACGAATTATAGGATAATACTTTTAAGACCACAATTACGTCGTCATGCCAAATTGAAAAATTGAGTCATTTTATTCTGGTTTGCTTGGATGCAGGGCATGGTCTATTATCACATCAATAACTTAGCACTAATACAAGTGATTCATTTGCAGTTTCACTCATGGTCAGCATAGTCCCTCTCCTTTCCTCCCAGAACTTGATGGGTCTTGGCTTATATACCCAATTTCACTTTGCCCCTCCCCTCCTGGATTCTAGGGACGGGCGGAGCTACAACTGCAAATTTCCACAGTCCAATCTCTCAGGGTCATAACAACAACAACATGCATTTATATAGCACCTATTACGTAGTAAAACTTCACAGGAGCGTTAGCAAACAAAATTTGACGCCGAGCCGAGCCACATAAAGAGATATCAGGTGACGAAAAGCTTGGTCAAAGAGGTAGGTTTTAAGGAGTGTCTTAAAGGCAGAGAGGTTTAGGGAGGGAATTCAGAACTTAGAGCCGAGGCAGCTGAAGACACAGCTGCCATTGGTGGGGCGATGGAAATCGGAGTTGCACAAGTGGCCGGAATTGGAGGAGCGCAGCGATCTTGGTGGGCTGTAGAAGGTGATGGATAGAGAGGGGAGAGGCCATGGAGGGATTTGAACACAAGGATGAGAATTTTAAATTCAAGGTGTTGCCGACCCGGGAGTCAATGTAGGTCAGCGAGCACAGAGATGATGGGTGAACGGGACTTGGTGCAAGTCTGGATGAGCTGAAGTTTACGGAGGGTGAACATTGTCGATAATTTTTTAAATATGCATTTGGGTCACCCGATACCAAGTGAAAATGCCTGTATTTCACACAAAATGGATTCCTTTTGAAATACAAAGAATATAAGGAAAAATAATTTGGTGATCATGGAGATTATAAATGGTTACAAGATAATAAAATCATTGAAACATTTAAATGTCTGTTACAAACCACCTAGGCTTTCGTTTCCATTGTACCTATTACTAGAACCACCTCAGTAAGATGGCTGTCATCCAGTTAGTCTAGGGAATTGGTTATTCTTCACATTATTCTGCAGTAATAATGCAATAGCCTTTCAGAATTAACATAATTAATATATATTGATCTAACTGCCATTAGCACTGTTCTCATTCTCTTTAGAGCAATGTGTATATTGTTAAAATTATACATGTGTCTGCTTGGCTCAGTGGCAGCACTCTCGCCTCGGAATCCCATGATCTTGGGTTCAAGCCCCAATGTAAGGCCTTCAGTACATAAGGCTGACACTTCAGTGCAGTGCTGAGGGAGTACTACGTTGTTGAAATTGCAGTCTTTCCGATTTAGATACCAAACCATGGCCCTGCACACCTGTTTAGGTGGACATCAAAACATGGCACTATTCAAAGAAAAGCAACATTTATCCCTCAACCAATACCACCAACCCAAGATTAACTTAATTTATCTCCTTGCTATTTGTGGAACTTGTGTGCATATTGACTACTGCGCTTGTCTACATAACAACAGTAATTGCACTTTAAAAGTACTTAATTGGCTCCGAAGCATTTTGAAATGTTCTGAAGGTGTGAAAGGCGCTATATAAATGAAGTTTGCTCTTTTATAATGGCGTGTACAGCTATAATTTAAAGAAATAACTGCTGAGCGAGGCTACATAGTTACCTTACTGTCAAGTATTCATGTACCCCTTGAAATCTAACATTTAAAAAATATTACTAATATATTTTAGGTGAAAATTCTCAAAGTAATGCACCATTTGGCTGTCATCCCCATTCAAACCATTGGTTGTTGTGTTTTTGAAGCTGGGTTGTTGAAATATGATATTTGTTTCCTTAACCTCAGCTCCTTACTCCTCAGTGGAAGACCAACATGTAATGGGAGGTGAGGGATAAGCAAAGGAATGAGCTACATTTGAAAATACTTTAAAGACAACTGCCAGTCAGCAGGACAACCATTATAATAGTCAAAGGAGTATATAACTAAAAGTTTCGCATTTGGCAAAGTCCATGTTATCTATCGGATGTGAAGAGTGCTGATTGGTCATTTGTTTTTTGCAATAAAGCAATCAAACAAAAAAATTGCACATAGAAAAAATTCCTATTCCCGAAGAAAACGGAAACAATTGGATCCCTGAAGGTCCTTTGAGAAGCCATGAAGGATCCCCACATATTGCACTGTATACCCATAAATGTAAACTTAAAACATAAATATCTGTAAAAATCTGAATAATTTTTGGGGGGAATCTCAAAATTTGCCTGTGAACCTATCCCATCATCCAATATGTCCAACAACTATCTTTCACCCTCGCCCCAACAGTGCTGTTAGGCTTGTCGCCTTCTCCATTCTTGAGCTCAACTTTGTGTCACAATTTTTTCATCCTAACATGAGAACTGAGCTAACAGCTGCTTTTCTGCCCCTCAGTGGTACTTTCTTGCAGTGGTTTCCCAGCCCTGTGCATTCTGGATAAGCCAAAAATTAAAGTAGGGAATAAGGAAAAAGTGGAGGGTGCAAGGCAACTACAGATTAAAAACATACAAAATTGAGCAAAAAGGCAAACCAAAAAAGAAAGTATGGGGGGGAAAAAAAAAGCACGGTCAAGGAAGAGAAGGGAGAATCTAGCCAACGTTTTTTTTAAGAAAAAGCTATCTGTACTGCAGTGATTGTGAGGCAATAGCAGCTCCACTTACCCTTTAATCTTCGATTAGGCCCTCCTCAATCACTGCTGTCCATATTTTTATTTGTGATCAGCATCTTCCCCTTTATTTATGTCCTCAACTTGGATATTTTAAAAATTTTGTTCTGTGAGCAACAATATGGGAGATGAACAAGTAATTGTTGTTAAAATTACTAAATGCACGCTTGTACTTTCCCACAAGTAATTGAGGCAAAGCCATTATGTGTTCGTAAACTGGAGTATTCCCTAATCTCAGACTCAAAGGATGTCTGTGACCCAAACTGTTGAGCTTCACTCTTGTCGCTCTACAGGGAACTTGCCACATTGTGCTGGCTCTACGCATTTAAGTTTTACATTAAGCCAGATTTTATATATTTTGTCTCTGTGTAGAGCAAAGTCAGTCAGCATGAGCTTTGATTAGAAAATTTTACAGGAGAATTACCAACATTTTTAATGAAATGTTACTAGTTAGTCATCTTTCCTTAAATTTAAATAGATGTTATCGGCTGTCCTTCAACAGAGTTAAACTCCACTGTTTGAATCTGCACAAAGTAGACGAATATGGTCAAGACTGTGGTAAAAACCCTGCAATAACAGGTTGAATAAATACTACAGCCATATTGAATAAATCTTCTCATCTGTCTTGTATTAAGAGGAAAAAAGAACTTTCTGTTTCCTACAACTCGTGATTGGAATGAATTGCTTTCCATAGTAAAAGAATATTCAAATATTTATTGCTTTCAAAAATTGATTAGACATCTTAATGGGACATATAGTTGTTCATACTAATAATTGGGTTTGGATATGGATAGCATGTTATTTTTAAACATTTACACTTTTTAAGTATTGGAAAATTTACACAATGTATGATTTCATTCACAGCAGGACACTGCTGTTAACTAGCCTCTATTGACAAAGCCAGGTTTCTTACTCCATTATATATACACTTTGAGTATTGGACTGCACTCTGGCTAAACACTGTAATTAGACCAGACCAGCTCATGCTTTGTGCCTATAGTATTTCCAGTCATAGTCTGCGTAAGTTTTCTCTCTGGGCCTTTTATTAATTTTGTCTCTGTCTGTAATGTCTTTTTTATTTTATTTTTCTGTCATATTTTCTCCTTTTATGCTTTATTCTTTCTCGTCTCACTATAATCTTCCTGCTCTCCTGGTTGCCAAAATAATTCCAAAGAGGCTGTCTTCCTCTTCCTCCCTCCTTTCCCAGGAATATTTATACAAACATTTTAATTACAACTAGAGCTTAAGATAAAAGAAGAAATGTAGTTGGGTCTCCCCAACACAGTAACACACACCGAATAAAACATAAACTGTAAAATTACCATCCTTTTCAACTTCACTGGACCTTGTAGTAATTTAAGGCTAAATTTGACTTAAGATTGAAAGAATGTGTGTGTTTACTTGTAACATGCAAATGTACTTGGCTAGTGATAATTGCTTCACTTTAGCTTTCAGAAACCATATGTGGAACAGATTATTTTTTGTGGACACATAATAGGGAAACCACTGGCTACAGTACATCACAAGGAATCCCTTACAACTCACCAGCCATAAAGCTGTGAAGATTTTCCTCATGAATTACAGAAATTGTACACCCAGGAGTATGGACTTTTTGAAGATAGATTGCAAGCTATCTTTTTATTTGTAGCAGGCAGATTTTTAATTTTTCTTTTAAAAGATGGTCTGAAAACTGACTGAACACACGTGCCAGTGGTATAAAGTAGATGTGTTTTAGGGAGTCTCTGTTACTGCAGTTCTGCTGCATTATTTCACTGAGTAAATGGACTACTTACAGGGTGAAGATAAGTCCTTAATGGGCCACAATTTGCTGTAGCAGGGCATTAGTTAAACTTGCCTTGCACATTTAGGTTTTTAAATTTTTTGCGTGGCAAGTTGCTGAAAGTGCGAGCTGATAACATCGCAGTGAAAGAAACGGGGCATTTGGGATCTGAATGAATAGGGCAAGCATCTGTATCTCCTTCACCAGTCAGATTGAAGGACTGTTAAATTAACAGTGCAAGGACTGAGAAGGAAGTGTAAATTAGAGTGGGTGAATTCAATGTAAAATCAGGTACAGAAAGAGAAATACAGAGGGGAAGAAAGATTGGATTGAGGAAAAAAAAGAGACAAAAGGAAAAGTTTTTTTTAAAATGTAAATATTTAACATTTTTAGCATCTCCAACAACAATTAAAACCTGAAGAAATGAAACTCCACACTTGTAATTGTTAATTTTCAGTGCCAGAAAGGTTGACTGGCAGTAATTAACACTTATCATGCCGTTAACACTTAAAGGGTACTTAGACTGAAATGGCCAAGACTTAACTTTTTGTGGCAAGTTTAGTTTGTATCTACCACGCAAATACAGCAACTTCATGCCATTTAATGCATTTCAGTGGTGAGGCAGACAGCAAGATGCTGTTTTCATGAACCAACGGCAGAGCAGCGCATCTTGGACAACAACGTTTGGATTTTCGCGTTTAACCTCTCATCTGCCGTCGCCTGAAGTTGCTGTCCTATTTGCGCATAAATAATGGTGAACGCCCTTAGCCTCACCATTATTTTGGGCCAAAATTTTCTGTCAGTGATTTAACCCACCCCCAAAATTAGATCTGAAAATAATAAACAAAAGCAGTGAGGGTAAGTATGTAACATTCAAAGTACTTACACCTAGCATTTTGCTTTCCTTCTATTAAATTATTTTGTCCATGAAAACTACTAAACTCCAACAATGCTTTAGTACCAATGATCGCTATAAAACTATTCCCTCTTCCAGGTCAGAATGTAATAAATTGACAGCCTAACAATTGGGAAAATAATTGACATCTCATTTAAAAAATATTTTTTCCACAAGCAAAGTAAACCACTGAGCTTGTTTTGTGGCTAGTGTGGAGTAATGGAGCAGAGATGAAGGTATGAACAACACGCTGTGACTTCACAGATAGTGTGTAGCAATTGAACAGTGAGGACCTACAGGATAAGTCTGACCCGATGGGAACATGGAATAGCAGAAATAATTTGTGTCCTAGATGTTAAATACAAGGGGACTGAAGATGGGGTACGGGCAAAGGAGGAAAAATCATTCGAAGAGGTGAGGTGGCTATGTTGGGAGTGAGAGGAATAGGGACAAGGCAGTATAGTACCATTAAATGGGCCACAGAGGAGAGGCGATGTGGAAGACATGATTGAATACTTCCAAATATCCAAAATGGCAAATAGATCAAGCAAGAGTGACAATTCGCCACAGTCACCCAAGATGTTATTGGTAATATTTTCCAGGGCGGTCTCAGTGCTATCGGTGGGTTGGAAACCGGATTGGAGGGATTTGAACAGGGAGTGATAGATGAACTAAGTGCAGAGTTGGGTGACTATCTTGGGTTGGAAAAAGTAATGGAGTCGCGTGTGGGCTTTTGAGGGAAGAGGTAATGATGGCCATCTTGAAAGCTGTACAGACGGTACCAGTGGATAGAGAGAGTTTAGTTTTTGAGTATGGGCCTAGATGGAGAAACTAACGGGTAATGGGCTACATGAAGGCGATGCATTTCCCAAAATCAGAGTGGGAAATGTGAGAGAAATTGCGTAGGGAAAAGACAGTGGGGAGATGAATTTGGAGGAGGGAGGCAGTGGATGTAAAATCTGTTAAACGGATGTCTCTTCTTGAAGACAAAAAAGTCCATAAACGACTCAGATTTGGTGTCGGGTGAGGATTGATGATGCAGGTGAAGGAGATCTAGGAAATGGCTTGTGATGAAGAAAAGAATCTTGGGATCATTCTTGCCTTCCAGAATGATCTTGAAATTGTAGGAGAATTTTGCGGGTGGGTGAGCCACGTCTGGTGGTATACCATGGGAACAGAGAGGTTGGAAACTACCTTGGACCTAGTGGGAACGAGCATTGAAGAAAACTCCAGTAGATCGGTGGAGGTATCAATAGTGCTGGTAAGCCAGGCCAGATAGATCACACTGTCCTGTACATTATTTTGTTTCTATGTAAGAGGGAATTGGAGAGGATAGCTTTTTTTTTGCCCCAGGATGGAACAATTTGGCTGCAACGTTTGGAGTGAGGTTAATTTGGAAGGAAATGAAGTGGTCAAGGATTATCCTTTGTCAAGTACAGAAAGCTGGGAGGTAGAGACCTCATGTAATGGCAAGGTTGAGGAGGCGCAGTGCTTGTGGATGGTGGCATTTATCTGGAGGCTAGGATCAAGGGAGAACCGAGCAGGACGAGTCCATGTGGAGGTCGAAGTCTCTTAAGATTTTAAAAAAAAGACAGTGCAGAAAGTGAATGAAGCTAGAAGGGAGGAAAGTGCACAAAGTTGTGGCAGTGGTTCTTAAAAGAGAGGTGAAAGAAAGAAAGACTTGCATTTATATTGTGCCTTTCACGAGCTCAGGACATCCCAAAGCACTTTACAGCCAATGAAGTACTTTTTGAAGTGTAGTCACTAGTGTAATGTAGGAAATGTGGCAGCTAATTTGTGCACAGCAAGGACCCACAAACAGCAATATGATAATGACCAGATAATCTGTTTTTTAGTGATGTTGGTTGAGGGATAATTATTGGCCAGGCCACTGGGAAGAACTCCCCTGCTCTTCGAATAGTGCCACGGGATCTTTTACATCCATCTGAGAGGGCAGATGGGGCCTCGGTTTAATGTCTCATCTGAAAAACGGCACCTCTGACAGTGCAGCACTCCCTCAATACTGCACTGGAGTGTCAGTCTGGATAATGTGCTCAGATCTCTGGAGTGGGACTTGAACCCACAATCCTCTGACTCAGAGGCGAGAGTGCTACCTACTGAGCCATGGCTGACACAGGTGAAATGGCCTCATTTAATGTGGGTGAAATCTGGTAAAATCTTTTATTACCAAAAATATGTTTCAGACAATTCTGACTTCAGTCAAAATAAGTACTTCATCATATCTGGGCTCTTGTGCCATATTGAGCAAATCCAAACAAATACAGACAATGAGACAATGGTGAAGAGGAGTCAACCTGTTGATAGAAGATTCATTACAGCCTAGAGATTGAATTACCCTGTTACATAAGTATTATACATGTAATGGGACAATACATGTTAAATGTGTACAGAGCTTGAGCGTATAGTCTAAGCTGCCATTCCAATACAGTACTGAATGAGTGCAGCATTGTCAGGTGTTAAAATAAGGTCCCACCTGTCTATTCTGGTAAATGTTGAAAGATCCTATGGCATTATTCAAAGAAAAGTGCTCCTAGTGTCCTGGCCAACATTCCTTTCTCAACCGATGCCATCTAAAAACAGAAAATGTTTGAAATATAGAACAGGACTGTCAGCATTTAAAAAGGGAAAAGCTAGATTGAAGCTTAGCCAGAAGTTAAAACTGGACCAAACTTTATAGATACTGCTGGACCTGTTGTGTATTTTTAGCATTTTGTTTTAATTTCAGATTCCAGCATTGTTTGTTTTTTTTTTCTTTTTATCCTCACCTAAAAACTGGTTATTGACTATATAATCCATTTGTGAGACTTTGCTGGTGGAGAATGACTGTGACGTTGCCCACATAACAGCAATCGCTTCACTTCAGAAACTGTTCAATATGCTAATTTCTTTGGGATGTTTTAACATGAAAGGATATATATAAATGCAAGCAGCATTACTATAGAATGTAAACACATTTGACAAGTGGTTTTCCTGGTTAATTTTTTTCAGTTGATCTTTATTTCTGTTGTAACTAATGTTTCATGGTTGGGATCGTGTCCTCCTGAGATGGCAGTAATGTCAACTTGCATTAATATAGTGCCTTTGATGTAGAAAAATGTACCAAAGCACTTTATAAAGGGGTAGAGCTGGGTGTTGTCACCATATATTTGGTGACCTGACCCCATGTTTGTGGATGATACTGCCAAGGGGCAGCTTGTAGATGAGGAAGAGCATGGTGTCCAAGGATAGATCTTTGGGGGACTTGAAGGCAATAATGTGGGCATGGGAAGAGAAGCCATTACTAAAGATGTTTTGGCTATGATTGGATAGGTAAGAGGGGAACCAAGTGAGGGTCGTCCTACCAGGCTGGACAGCGGAGGAGAGGCATTGGAGGAGGATGGTGTGGTTAACCAGGTCAAAGAATGCATAGGGGTTGAGGAGGATGAAAAGAAATAATGTACCACGGTAAGTAATTTTTTGTATTTTGACCTTACACATACTACACAATCTTTACTGCGATAACAGCTTGCATTGTTAAAGTGCTCTTCATGTGCAAAAGACATACAGAAGTACTGTCATAGTACAGATTTTACAAAAGCCCATCCCTTGCATTAGTTCATTACCACCAATGCTTGGAAATGGAGGCAGTTCATAACCTCCAAAACACTTCTGTTTTCCCTCCTCTCTCTTTCTCTGCTGGCTGGAATGTTACGCCCAGTTTTCTGTACCTAACTTTTTTTCAAAGCAATTATTTATTTTCCCACAAAAAGAAACTCATAGAAGGTTGAATCATGAAACATATACAGGACCTAGCCTTCAACTGTAGCTCCATGTAATATTAGAAATACCAGGAGGGCTGTCCCAAGTGTCCTGGCATAATAATGGGAGGAAAGTCTTGTAATATGTATAAAATGAACAATATGGTATTATTTAGAGACATACTGTAAGATTGCGAATGCAATAATTGCACCACTTTATCCTTCACAAATCATGTGAAGTTCAGTTTGAAAGGGGAAAAATGTGCTCTACTGTAAGATTTAGAAAGACTATTTCTAATAAATGAAAAACTGATGCCTGTTCAATAATGAGAATGGAACTGATGCTGCAGCTTCAAAGCTAGCTTTTAACACTTTGGCTATTGCTTTCCTATTCTAAACCTCTGATAAATAATTAGAAAGAAGTTTTTGGCCATTCAGAACCTGAGTTTGAGATTAGCAGGCTACTGAGTTAATTGAGTCAATCATGTGCAATCTATTCTTTGGCACTGGAGTGTTATAAGAAGTTCTGTTCCATTCCATAATTGTAGTGGGTCCAATGGTTGCCTCTTCCTGTCCTTAAAAGTTGGACGTATTTTCAGGAGAAATGTAAACAATTTTACAACACCAAGTTATAGTCCAGCAATTTTATTTTAAATTGCTGGACTATAACTTGGTGTTGTAAAATTGTTTACAATTGTCAACCCCAGTCCATCACCGGCATCTCCACATCAGGAGAAATGAGCAGTCCTTCCTTCGAGAAGTGCGTCGAAGCCTATTAATGCCCATGTCTTAGCAGCTTCCATTGGACGAGTTGTTTCAGGAGCAAAATGTTCACTACACTTGCAGAATTTTGCTGAACTGGTTTTGGAATGATGTGAATGCCTTGTTAAATAACTGGCGGGGAGGTGGGGGGTGGTGGTGACTCAATTGAACCAACAGTGACAGCAACCACAAAATTAATTTAAAAAATCAAGAGTACTTATAATTCAGCTTGCTAATTTTTTTTTACCTGAATTCAGGTAAAATCACCTGCAAACAAGTAAGTGCTTTGTCGCCAGGTCAGAATTAAAATGGGTTATTCATAATCAGAAATTTTTGGAAGGAGCAAATAAAATATTGTAAGTAAATGGTACATGCTTATAACCGTTCATGAAGTATAATGCTAAAAGGAATTTGTGTATTAATAGCGGCATCTTCAACTTCACTCGGCTGACTGAAGGTGTGCTCTATGTCAATGCTGACAGTTATCTTGTTTGGCACAGAGTGCATAGAGGGAAAGGTGGGCATGGGTTCCTACAACAAATAGGGAGCTGTCTGTGCTTGTTCCATCAGTACTACGCAATGCCGATGTTGACGTTTGAGTCTTGCCAGGTTTACCCTAATTTTGGAATTCTGCTTTGGGAGGGTAGTTATCAGGTTTAACCATAAAATCAGAAGGCCTATTTATAAATACATGTACATCTAACACTGCGATATTGTGACTAACAGAGTCCTTAGGTCAGATCCCTGAGGTACTGAGGTGGTTGCAGCTGTCCAATTAGAAATTTGTTAGGTATGACCTTGGTTTTGTAAACTCATGTTGGCTTAAATTTATTTCCTCTTCCCATGTTAAATTTAGTTAGATTCCCTCATTTATAATGTGCTCCAATATTTCTTTCTACTAAAGAAGTGAAGCTAGCAGGCCTGTCATTCCCTGGGTCACACTTCTGACCTCTTTTTAAAAATTGAAGCAACATTAATCATTTTCAAATTTCCTAATGTGATCCCAGTATCTAATCAGCTCCAGAAGTATTTCAGCCACAGCTCCTATATATCTACCTTAGCTTCCTCAAAGCCGAAAGATCATCTGTGAGGAGGACGTTCAGTGTAAAGTAGTTCCTGCCACTACTCCATCAATCTAATGTCAAAAATGAGGAAAAGATCTCTTGCCTTTCAGAAGATACATTTGTTAGTCATTTGCCCTTCCTCTGAAACAGAAAATGCTGGAAATACATAGCAGGTCTGTCAGCACCTGGAAAGAAAAGGGTAGATTAGCATTTTGGGTGTGGACCCTTTGTCACAAATTCTGGCCCGAAATGTTAACCTGTCTTTTCAGACAGACCTGCTATACTTTTCTAACATTTCTTGTTTTTATTACAAGTTAGTATTGTCTGGTTATCACTGTAGTAACATGTATGGAAGAGGATGGGGGCAGAAGATAATAGTACTCTTAAATTTCTTTCTCTACACCATTTTCCTTTTAGTGCTCATGCACACTTTTTGCCTGGTTGTAAATTTTTAAGTGCTTTTTTATGGCCACTTCATAACTAAACTCTTTTTCATTCTATTTTCCAGATAATTCTTATAGTGTCTTCTCTTCTCAGTGTTTCAAGCTTGTTGTTCAAGGCTTTGTGCCACTCAGTCCACAGTGAAGCAGATGCCCAAAAATAAACCTTTCCAAAAGCTATTGCTGTTTGGTGTGTGCTATAAGCTATTAAATCCAACAGCTCACTAGCAATCTCATTCCTATACACTAAGTGCCTATAATGTCCTACAAGGAACAGTCATTAACAGTGAACCTAGATCACAATTGAAGATCTCAGATTCTGGAGGAAGCTTACCAGTAATCACCATTTTATGAGGAGATTCTGTGTCTACTGTCATTTTATATTCTCTCCTCTTTCCCCCCCCCCCCCCCCCAAACAAGGATTGGGGGAAAATGGGAGGTTGGAGTTGTAAGATGGTAGTTTAGGAGGCATATCCAGGGGACATTGGTAAGTTTACTAGAGCACTAACGAGCAACAGGTTTCCCTTAGCTTAATATATGCTGCAGCAGCAACTGATGGTTGACTCTACATTTAAAATTTTGTCCTGTACCTCCCTGGTTGCTCAAAGGAACATAGTGTGCTGGAATGAGGTTACTACTGAGCTGCTGGATTACATAGCTTATAGCATGCACCAAACAGCAATAGCTTCATTTTAAGAGAGGTTTATTTTTGGGCATCTGCAGCTGCTTCAGTGTGGCACAAAGCCTTGAACAACAAGCTTGAAACAACACTGAAGAGAGAAGACACTATAAACATTTTCTAGAAATAATAAAAGAGAGTTTTGTTTAAAGTTCTGCATATACAGGATAGTGTTCCAGGCAAGGACATTGTTCTGGACATTGGTTCTCCAGTCTGTTAATCCATATGTGTAATTTTTAGATTGATATGAAATGTTGAGGAACGACTCCTGTGGTCCTGGCATAAGCATTGAGATCTTACTTCAGCACTGACAACAAAGACTGCTCTCATCATAGTCTTGTAGAGGAGTGATAGCCCACCCACATCTCTTCAATATTGGGGAGAGGGGGAAGGAAGGAGGGGGGGGGGGGGGGGGAAGAGAGAGAAAGAGAAAATATGCACGCACGCATGCCCTGGCATTAAATAGGTCAGTGCTGTCCAATAGAAATTGCTGACTAGCCACAAGTGTGGCTACAGTAACACCGTTTTAGCCATATGCACTAAATGTAGTAGAATATGCCTTACATGCACTCTCACAATACAGTAAATGTGCTTCAACAAAAGCAAAATACTGTAGATGCTAGAAATATAAAATAAAAACAGAAAATGCTGGAAATACTCCAAGTCAGGCAGCATTTGTGAAGAAAGAAACAGAGTTAACGTTTCAGATCAATGACTTTTTGTCAGAACTGTACTTTGTGTGTATTTACTTAACCAAGGAAGTCACGATCAAACAACACTTGCACACTCTACTTTTCGTCTATCATTTTACCAATAAACGCATAAAAAGGTTAAGTCCACGTGCACATGCCATGTGAGTGAGTATTGGGATGATGTGCCCAACAATGGTGTCCATTATTCATTTTTTATTTACTAATCCAGAAATGCAATTAGACACATTTGGATTCTGAATTAGCTACATGTGGCTAGTGACTAAAGTATTGGACAACACTGAAATAGGCCATCCTCTTCAAGTCCACCAGTCTGCATGACTTTCAACTGTATTAAATCCAGACTTTTCTGAAGATTCCCACTCTTTTACCAGCCTTTCTCTTGATGTCCACTGTAAAGTTAGAACAGTAGTTTGACGTTTCCAGAGCTGTTGATAAACGTACACCATCTCAGCCTCATTAAGAAGCTGGTCTCTGGGCTCCAATGAATATGATCAAAAGTAATGGTATTCCATTTGCTAATGATACTAGCCTCTACCAAGTGGTTAGCAACCCGTCTGAAAGGCAAATAGTGTCAGAATTGAACAGGCTTTCACACTCCAGCTACAGACATTCAGCTCCTTGGGTGGTAAATTAATTTAACTTACATCGAAGATGTTTTAAATTGGTTAGTTTGGTTTTGTGCACATTTGATGGCAGCATGCTTGCTAGTAGGATGTTGGTTGTTCAGCATGTGATTTTTTTCTTTTCCTTGGCATGAGATTGAAAATTTGTCAGTAATAGCATTAACCAGAAATGGTGAAAAATAAACAAATTTCGATGCTCAGGCTTTTAAAAATGTGCCAAATTACAGACATGATTAGTGTCGAGCTGTGCAGGACTGCACAGTAAATAGTTTCAGTACTTCTATAACCACTCCATATTACAACCTGGATACTTGCTGCCTTAAATAGCCTCATTTCAGCAGTTTCCATATGAGGAGACCTGTCAATTTTGGCATCCTCTGCAAGGTTAGTATTAATTCTACAGCACTTAAAAATTTGCAAGGACCTTTTTAAATAATTCAATTATTGGAGCAACAAGGGTTGGACTGGTGCAAAATCATCATTTAATATTGTACCAGTATGTAAGAACAATAAAATAGGCTGGTTCAGACATTGAAAAGGTACATTAGTCAAACCTGTTACTGTACAAAAACGCAGTAATGCTTTATGAATATATATAGAATCTAAAATACTTCTTAAATTTCTACAATGATTTTCATGTTTGAAAGTGTGTTAGCAATGATTTTTTTTGAAGTGCAAAGTGCAGTGATTGTTATTGTGAATTTGAGTGCAGTAGCCATTTTGTGCCAGCAACATCCCACAAGCAGTCATTTGATGAATCACCAGTTAATTTTTTTTTAAGTGGTATTAGCTTAGAGAGAAATTTTGGCCAGGATACCAGGAAAATTCCCTAGACTACCTAAACTACTAGAACAGAAAGCGGAATCCTCAGTTAACATCTCATACAAAGGATGTACATCCAATAATGTAGACCCATTGGGAGGCTAGTTCAGAAAGCAGAGAGCTGGTCTTATGTGCAGATAATATAGATGATTCTTCAAATTAAAACAAACACATGCTGAGCCAACCCAATACGTCATGGGTGCATGCATAGCGATGCAATTTAAGACTGAGACACAAGCATGCTGACCATTTGATCCAGTGCACACATGTAGCAGCCCAATAAGAGGTCATAATTCTGGCAACAGTTCAGGCAAAGCACAAAAAAGTTTTCCATACTACCGTCAATTGTGCTAAAGCCAGTGAGTTTACATTTGGAAGTGCCATTTTGTTTTCCCCAATAACTTATTGGTAGCAATACATTAAATAAACCTAGTGACAACAGTAGTTCATATTTTGAATACCTTAAACAGATGGAAGTAACCATTTTGACTAAAGCAGGAAGTTTACTCTTGGCACTATTTACAAAATAGTTAAACTGTTGATCTCGGCTCACAAGAAGTCTTGGTGAAAAAGTAATATGAGACAGCTCCAGATGTTTTATAATGTGATTTCTATGTAGCATTCCAGTGTACATTTTATTACCCTTTGATTTTTGTAATGTGTGCATACTCCTGCTTTCCTTTGCTCTGCTCTATTACAGTGACCTATGCTGCTGTGATACTGAAGCTTTAGGTTTGTGGTCTCGTGGTATGGCCCCACACATTTTTCCTCTAGCATTTTTCCACACTTTGGCAAATGCAGATGGACAGAATCGCTGTTTTAAACAGGCATTCTAAAGTAAGAATATAAGAGTAGAGATAAGAAGAAAAATCACAACTGACAGAAATCTGAAATGTACAGCACCTGT
The DNA here is from genome assembly GCF_035084215.1 of Heptranchias perlo. Lineage (NCBI taxonomy): Eukaryota > Metazoa > Chordata > Chondrichthyes > Hexanchiformes > Hexanchidae > Heptranchias > Heptranchias perlo. Next base: position 49,331,837 of record NC_090335.1, read on the forward strand.
GTCAGCATCTGAATCAGAAAGGTAGGTGAATGCTTTTGGTGGGCATCTTCATCAGATGAAGGATCTCCCCCTAACTGCCCATCTACTTTTTGCTTTCAGCTGCTGATTAACCTGTGCAATTCCAACATTTTTATGAGTATTTTACAAACTATTGATCCGCCAACCTTATTTTTTTGTATTCTTACAACAATTTGAAGGTTTCAAAGCTTGTTTTGCTTCTGTTCTTCTGAGTTTACAAATGTCGTCCTATGTTTCTCAAAGTTAATGCATTCCAGTGACTCTGCCAGATGAGGCATGTGACTCCAGAAATTTATGGTGTGCTAACTCAAATCACAATTCCCTAGGTATTTATAAAAATGAATGATTTCATTTAAAAAAGCAACATTACTAATTGTGAATCAATCTGCTTGTCGTAATGTAATTGGGGGTTTCTTAGGTGCACAATGCAGAGTTTTAAGCCATTGTCAGAAATTCCATTAGAAATAAGAGCAAGTAATGGTGGTGTTATTCAGGATTTATTGCAGAAACTTAGCCATGGGACTCTTAAGCCTCATTAGGAACTGGTTTGTGAAGATTTTCGGGAAAGTTGTTCTTGTTGGCAGCAGGGCTCCTGGATAGTTGCCAAGCACATACACAGCAGCACTTCATTATCAACAAGAATGACAAACCCCAATTTGTGACTCTCCTTCCAGTCTAAAGTGTGAATCAAATCTCTAGGTCAGAGTGCCGATTAATTGAAAACTTTACACATACTAAAATCTCTTTCTATGCAATTTGGATCAGTGTAAGATTTTTTTGGAGGTTGATTATCATCCTATTGATGTCAATGGTCTAATTTAATGCAAGTCTCTGCAGATGTAAGATTAGTGTCTAACCACCAGGTGTTGTTCCTTTTTACGGGCAGGTCAAATGGTTTCAGTGAACTGTAAAAGTCAAGTTCAGTTCTAAAATTCACAGTAGCAAATCACAGTATTCCTGACCTGTCTTTAAAGAGATCTCTGAATGTTGAAAATCTGAAATAAAAATAAAACACAATGCTGGACATTTACACTGACGAACCGGATTCTTTCCCCTCAGTCTGGTTCAGCAAGAACTGATTCGAGTACACCGTAAAGTTCAAACAACTTTAATAGCAGATCTTAGTCTGTAGCTTCAATTCAGATTCCTGAGAGAATCCGAACGATTCTAACAGAATAAGGAGAGACAAAGACAAAGACAAAAACTCATACCTTTATACAAATCCATAGAGGTTGGAACATCATTAACACAAAAGTCAACACCAATCATAAGCCGGGCACAGGCTGCCATGCGGGGTTACATTATTTCCGGCCAATCATAGACAATCCATATGCTGACCATGTTGCTATTAGACATCAAAGGGGTTACTTCCTCACTTTCCAACTTGGAAGGTTCTTCCCTGTTCCTTCTATTCCTTATCTCCCAACCTGGAATGTCTTTCAACTTTGGCTAAGCTCGTTCCCTATATTGATCTGCCATAAACATGGAGACATTCAGACCAGTCCTTGACTCACATCAAAGACCTATCATTGATAAGACAATGCAGGCCTGCTGACTAAGCAACCATATGGCCCAGCAGGAGGGCCAGGCCACTTGTATCAATCTCAGTTACTAACTAATTAACCCTTTCTAACCATTTTGCATTCTGCTTCTTTGCCACATAGGCATTTTAATATTTTACTAAAAACTGACCACGTAGGGATTCTCATTCCCCCCTTTTATCATTTAATGATAACCAACCCTTGTTTACTCATCAGTTCTGCCTAAGCAGAGTCTCATACACGAATCTGTTCCATTGCCGCCTTACAGCAGATTTTAACGCAAGCAACGATCAGGCCAAAAGTAAGTATTGCTACAATTAGAATAACTAATCCATGCATCAAGTACGATCCCCATGAGCCACTGAGGAGCCATTCTAACCAACCTTCTCCCAGGGTCTGGTGTAATTTTGTTACGGCTTTCTGTATATGCTCAACCAGATTAGTTATATTTTCTGAGTTATCTGGTATGTAGGTGCAGCATTCTGATCCAATCAGTGCACAGGTTCCCCCTTTTGCGGCTAACAGGTAGTCTAAAGCCATGCGATTCTGCAAGGCCATTGTCCGAATGGCTATCATTTCTGCATTTGTATCCTTCAGTGCCACTGCGGTGTCATTAGCTACTTCTTCTAATACCGAAGCCATCTGCCGAATTTCCTTAATTGTCCTGGCTACCCCATACCCAGGGAACAAAATAGCGAAATATCGCTCCGTTTCTGTAATTTCCCTTTTAGACCTATATTGGTAATGATCCGCTAGGGAAGGCAAGTGATGAACATGGGGTACTACATATCCTAAATAACAGGACCCGATCCAGTTCTGAGGCAACCATGGGTATGCCTTATGGCCGCATATGAAATACGTACCATTATATGCAGTTAAATTTCCCTTTTTAGCCATATATATAAGAGGCTGAGAGTCAAGGTGATTCCACAGCAACCCACTGGTTTTATTAAGCGTTGGGGCCCATTGGCCCTGGAACATGCCCTGGGTAGTCAGGTTGACTATGGGCGGTAGCCAATAGTGGGTGGTGCTGCAATCACTATGTCCCATAAAAGGGCCATTATTTGGGGCATTCTTATTCCAACATACCGTCCCGTTTGGTCTAGACGTATTGGTCAAGAGCAAGAACGGGGGCTTATGGGCTTGATTGTAATTAGGCTGGTACCATCCTCTAAACTCATTAAGACTATACCCCGCTGATGCCCATTCTATTGTTTCCGGGGTTCCTATCGCATTTCCCGAATTGTTTCGTCTAATGACCCATTCCGCAGATTCATGGGACATAAAGGGAATCGGCTTTAAAGGGATACCTCCCTTGGAATGGATAGGAATGTGAGAACACACCCAACAGCTGGAGATACCCTGCCGTTTGGCATACACATAACTCATGTACAGGAAGGTGTTAACGTGCAGTTCGCGCTTTTGGAGTTGGAGATCTCTCTTTCGTCTCTGTAGCAGAGAACCCCCTAATCTTGGATAGTTAAAAATCTCTATGGGGGCTAACCCATTACGCTTTCTCCCTTGGTTAAATCTCAGGTACCGATCGTACCTCTGTGTATCTCTCTCTTGTTCACACAACTCAGAGGTCTTTTCCCCTTCACGTTTACAAACATAATCATATTTGCACTCAGTCCAATAACAAGGTATTCCTCCATGCGATATTCCAAACTCTATCGAGCGGTGGGGCTGCCTCAGGAGCCCGGCACATCCATCTATCCGGGTGATGTTCCACCTTCCGAATCCGTCTGGGTCATTATCGTTGCATCGAAGTACGTCTCCTTCGCATAAGTGGTGTATGCGCTTAGGCTGGTCCCGTCGACATGTTCTCCCTTTGGTTACTCCCAGGGTCAGCAAGAGTTCAAGGCAGAAGATCCAAGGGAAGACTTTCATAACTGGTCACGATACCTATATAGGGAAGATTTCTTAGAAGAAAAGAAAAGTTAGCATTTTAAGTTTGAGACGTGGAACTGATAGTTTTACAGTGGTGGAGGTGAACCCAAGCACTCTTCCCCTCTACCTTCACAGCGGTAGGGGTGGTGAGTAGAACCTGATAGGGCCCCTCCCAACGAGGTTCCAGTCCTTTCCTTGTCCAATTCCTGATTAACACGTACGTTCCCGGTTCAATTTTAGATGGACTGGCGATAGGAGGAAGTTCGACGTAGGCAGCTCGTACCCGAGAGTGGAGGCTTCTCAATGCCTTAGTTAATGACAAAATATAGTTAGTCATTTCTGTCGTCATGTGGTGAAAGTGGACAGTTTTCGGAACGTTTTGATTCCACGGGGTCTTGAGGGGTCTCCCGTATATAATTTCAGCAGGACTTAACCGTGCTACCCCAGCCGGAGTAGTACGTATCTGAAATAAGGCTATAGGAAGAAGTTTAAGCCAAGTAGTACCAGTCTCTGCCTGCAGTTTAGCCAGTTTATTTTTCAAAGTCTGATTAGCTCGTTCGACCAACCCAGCGGCCTGTGGCCTGTAGGCACAGTGTAACTGTTGTTTAATGCCCATTTGGGTGCAGAATTCCTTGTTCACCTGACCCACAAAATGAGGGCCGTTATCTGAACTCAATTGATTTGGGATTCCGTATCTCGGGATGATCTCTTTCATCAGAACTTTTACAACAGTGGAGGCTTTGTTATCTGTTGTCGGATAGGCCTCTATCCATTTACTAAATACATCAACAATAACTAGGACATATTTATAACCCTGACATCTTTCCAACTCAATGTAGTCCATCTGGAGGGTCTCAAAGGGACCTTCCGGCAAAGGGGTCTTTCCCCATTCGCAAGGCACTCCCTTCCCAGGGTTGTATTGTTGACAAATGAGACAGCGACTGCTGATGCTCTGAGCTAGGGCTTGCAACCTAGGATGCCACCAAGTGGCCAGCAGCGTACCACTAACAGCTTTGGCACCACAATGAGTTGCAAAGTGTACACATTCAATAACCCATACTGCTAATTTATCTGACATACAGGTCTGCCCCACAGGGGTAACCCATAATTTAGATACACAGTCATAAGTACAACCAAGTTGTTTCCACAATTGTTTATCACAGTCAGGAGCGTCCTCCTGTAATTTAATGACGTCTTGGATGGTTGGCATTGGCTTTTCAGAGGGAGACTTGCTCTGTTTTGAGCTTTTAGTCTGACTCATCATTCTAGGGACAACCACCCTCTGTGTCTGGGACACTTCCTTAGCTTCCTGATCAGCATATCTATTCCCTATATCTACTGGGGTCTGTCCTGTCGTGTGGGCGGGGCATTTTATAACCGAGATCTGTCTTGGTAGCATAAGGGCTTGTAACAAATCTGAAACTAACTTCTGATGGGAAATCTGCGTACCTACAGAAGTCAGAAACCCTCTGTTTTTCCATAACTGTCCAAAGTCGTGAACTACCCCGAAAGCATATCTCGAATCTGTATAGACATTAACCCTTTGGTCTTTCCCGAGGACACAAGCTCTTATCAATGCAAACAGCTCCGCTTGCTGGGCAGAATATGGAAACTCAAAAGCAGCAGATTCGACAGTTTTACCGTCCTGGTCCACTATTGCATATCCAGAAAGTTTCTCTCCAAAGGAACCAATAGAGGCACTCCCATCCACGTACATAGTTATGTCCGGATCTTTTATTGGGACATCAGATAGATCATCTCTGACAGAAGTGTCTTCCTTAATTAAAGATAAACAATCATGTCCTGGATCAGTCTGTTCCATGGGTGGTTCTGTGAGAAAACATGCTGGGTTGATAGTAGTACAATGTTTAAATCGCAGTCTAGGATTATTAAGCAGATATATCTCATACTTATTCTGTCGAGCCATGGTAAGATGTTGAGTCTGCAGCTGTCCTAATAATGCAGTTACCGAGTGTGAACTGTATACAGTGATGTCCTGTTGTAAAGTCAGATTAGCCGCCGACTGTAGGCTATTGTAAATGGCCGTTAAAATCTGAGTACAAACTGGATGTCCTAGTGCTACTGGATCTAACTTTGAAGAGTAGTACGCCACCGGTCTATGCTTGTCGCCATGTTTTTGAGTCAAAACAGCAGTCGAGCAATCAGCGAGGATAGTACAGTACAACTGAAATGGTCTGTCATACAAGGGTCTCCCCAATGCGGGTGCTTGTGACAAAGCTTCCTTTAATCTCTCAAATGCTCCCAAGGCATCAGAATCTAGTTGAAATTCACCCTCTATGCTGGTGTATGGTGTTAATAATTTAGTGTCCAAAGCAATGTTAGGGATCCACTGTCTGCAATAGTTTACCATTCCCATCCACTGCCGGACCTCCTTTGCAGTTCGAGGCACAGGGAATTGACAGATTGGTTCAATCCTGCTTCTTTCTAGGCTCCGCTCAGTTGCTGAGAGCATAACTCCAAGAAACTTAACCCTCTGTTGGCCCACCAGTACTTTCGACTGGGATACTATGTACCCTAGCGAGGATAAGTGATTTAGCAATTGGGCAGTGTCTTTTCGGTTACTCTGCTCATCAGGGCTGGCTATCAACAGATCATCCACATACTGGACTAGTTCAGACCCTTGTTTCAAAGTCAAGGTCTGTAATTGTTCCTGTAAGCATCTAGAAAATAATGTTGGGGAGTTAACAAAGCCTTGTGGCAGTCGGGTCCAAGTATATTGCTGTCCCTTGTAAGTGAAGGCAAAAAGGTACTGACTTGATGGGTCTAGCGGTAAGGCGAAAAAGGCGTGTTGGAGATCGACTACTGCAAAGACTTTGGCTGTTGCAGGAACTTGAGCCAGAATATGAGCTGGATTGGGCACTAGCGCGTGGAGTGGCTGTACAATGGCATTGATTGATCGCAAATCCTGTACTAATCTGTACTGGTCTGGCTTGCCTGGCTTTGGAACTGCCAGTATCGGCGTGTTACACGGGGACTGACATTTAATCAAAATCCCTTGTTTTAACAACCCAGCGATCAATCTGTCAATGCTTGGTATCGCCTGTTGCTTTAGTGGATATTGTCGAATAGAGGGTAATACAACATTTTCCTGCAGGGCAATATGAATAGGAATCATTTTAACGCATCCCACCTGTGTGGGATCCTCCGCCCACACTTGCGGATTAACATATTCTGGTTTTTCATTGCCCACATGGTGGCGCAATTGTGCCCTGTTAACCCTTGGTGTCTGGTAAAACAGAATAGTCCGACCGCATGACAGGGTCTGTTTCTGTCGATTATTTGAATCAGCTTGTTCGACTGTCTGTTTTATCATGGGTCCTAAATCTTTCGCATGGTACGGGTAATTCACCTCCCAGGTGATATGTGGGGCTCCCTTTATTTCAAAGGGTCCTGGGTCCCATCCTATTGTTTTTGCAGCACCCCGAGGGATGTAACCTGTAACAGGTGCTTCCTTCCACAACTCTGAGGGGATCTCAACATACTCTGCTCTCCCTTCTGGTCCTGTAACCATAGCCCGGCGAATAACCTCCCATTCCGTTCCTATATAGCTTCGGTAAAAGTCCTCCAATTCCTTATTTCTCCCACTCATATCGTAGGCCAAGGTTACATGAAGGGAACCCTCATCTTCGAAGTCCAGAGACCACCATTGTGGGGTGATGGAAACATAACACTGCATTTTGGGAGCCCATGGTTTCACAATCAGTCCTTCGTCCCCGCATTCAATGCTCAGGCGGAATGCACATAGCAAGTCTCTAGCCATGAGGTTACAGTCTAGTCCACTTGTAATTACAAATTGGTGTTTCACTGACTCATTTCCAAATTGTACTTCCACTGGTTCAGATATCGGGTATTGGCTCACTTGTCCCTGAAAACCAGACAGACTCTGTTTTTCCCCGGACTCAGGGAGATTGAGCTCCGATCGGACAGATGACATGGTTGCTCCGGTGTCTACCAAGAATGTATGTGGGTTTCCTTTAATCATCAGTGACAAAACGGGCTCCTGCTCTGACTGGATCCCGTTTACCACAAGGTTAGCTAGTCAATACTGGGGGAACGGATTGTTTTGGGAAAAGTCCGTATATCTTCCTCGTCCTCGATTCCCTTGCCAACCTCCTCTTCGCTGCCCTTGCATATGGCCCCCTCTTCCCTGTCTACGGGAGGGACATTCCTTGCTCCAGTGGCCTAGCTGACCACAATTGAAACAGGCATCTGACCCTGTTTGTCTCCCTCCTCCTCTTTTCCCTTCAAAATTACGTCTCGGAGGAACGTAGGGTGGGCCATAGTTAGGGGCGGTTGGTCCGTTAGGGTGTGTATCGTACCCATACCCTTCTCTATTAACCCATCCTGGAACACAATACTGAGGCTCCATCTGATATCCTGTTCTGTCTGAGGTGCGTTTCGGCCCTTCCTTTTTCACCACATACTCAGTTTTAACTTGAACTTGGGCCTGACCTTCCTGGTGCTTATTATCTATCCAGTAGTATTTTACTGCCCTATTCATCTGGCTGGAAGTATTCTCTGACCAGTCCATATTATTAGTCCTAATTGCTTGAGAAACCGGAATCGGTAGGCAGTTCAGTAGCATAGCGCAGTACTGTGGTGAGTCTCTTCCCTCACGGTACGCTGTGTCCCCTGATTGATTCCGGTATACTTCCGAGAATCTTTCCAAATATTCATCTGCTCCTTCTCCCTTTTTAGGCCTGGTGTCTAAGATCTTAGTTATGTCAATTGGTTTTTGTAGAGTAGCACTAAGGGCACCCAAAAGACGCTCCTGGCGCTCAACATCATTGTTTGGTATCTGTGCTACCAATGCGACATGAGTCCGGACATTCAATTGGTCCAGGAATTTGGTATGTTCAGCATGGGTTAAAACTTGCTGTATTAGCGACCATAAGTCCCTTGATTCTGCATTATAGACAGAAACGGTAGTCTTAAGGAATTCTATAAATGCGGTAGGTGACTTTCTCCTATCCGGCACCCCAGATAGAATGGCCATTATCTCGTTAGGTTTCCATGGACAGTACACATCTATCGTTCGGGAGTTGCCGGCTACTCCAACATTGTCTGGGTTTGGGTCAAAAGTAGGATTAGGCATCGGCCTCATTGGTAACTGACGAGGGGTCGGCTCATCCCTAGCTAGTGTCTCAGTAGTACGTTCTAAGTTTAGTGATGGCAAGTCGTCTCCTGACTCTTCAGTTTCTGCGTCTCTAAGTCCCTGACTGTCCAATCTCTGATCTCTCTGCTGACTTAAACTAAGTGGGCTGACTGAGAATTTAAATGTTGGAGCCAATAATTCCCTAGTTTTACTTCTAGTACGGGAAGCAACCGGGGAGACAATTTGAGGCATTATCACAGGGGTCTGAACAGTCTGTACCATAGGCCCTGAAGAATAGATATTACTGTACTCAGGAGGGGCACTAGGACCCTGGGGAGCTACACGGGACCTACAATTCCACTCATCCAATTCATCATCGTCTCCCCCAGCCAAGGCAAGGCCAATCATTGGATTACATAATCCACTTTTCTCAACCAGTTTGGGCTCGCCCGAAGTCTTTTCAGACCTCTTTTTAGAGCACTTTTCATGAGCACATTCTCCTTTTAGGACCTCTACGGACTTGACCACCCCTCCTTCAGTGAGTCCTATCCCTAACTTCAACGCATTATCCTGCCAACTTGCTAATAACGAAGCTTCTTTCAGTTCTTGACAGTACTGTCTCCATAAAGCAATTAAATCTTTGGCTACTTTATTTCCGTTATTTTTCCAAATTAATTCCTGTGCTTTTATGGCAGTATCTAGGTCTTTAACTCCTCCCAATGGCCATTGACCATTCCCCAGTTTTTTATTCAACCCGCCTGACAATTGTCTAAATTGTTTTGCCTTGTCCGGATATTTTTCACACAAAGTCTGTAAGGCACTCCCTGGTTCTGCAGAGGTATCCAGACAACTACCCATTCTATGTCCCGTTTTCCTTTACTCTTAGTCAACTAATTAATACAACCGTATTTGAACAGAATTCAAAGATGGACCTGACTCCTTGTGCCTCACAATCCCAAGTGCCTTTGGTCTCTACACCCACTTCAGGGTCCTGACCTTCGCGTGGGGGATCTCCCCTCTTAACAACCGGTCGAAGGCTGCGTGTTGAGACAGGCACTTCCTCCCTTAGTCGATCAGCACAAGCAATCAGTTCCTGTTTATACCCACTCACCAGGAACTCGAACTCTAACTCTCAGTGATAATTTTAATCACTGACTCAAGATTCTGGTTTATAACAAATCAACAAAAACTCGAACTCTAACTCTCAGTGATAATTTTAATCACTGACTCAAGATTCTGGTTTATAACCAATCACCAAAAACTCGAACTCTAACTCTCAGTGATAATTTTAATCACTGACTCAAGATTCTGGTTTATAACAAATCACCAAAAACTCGAACTCTAACTCTCAGTGATAATTTTAATCACTGACTCAAGATTCTGGTTTATAACAAATCACCAAAAACTTGAACTCTAACTCTCAGTGATAATTTTAATCACTGACTCAAGATTCTGGTTTATAACCAATCACCAAAAACTCGAACTCTAACTCTCAGTGATAATTTTAATCACTGACTCAAGATTCTGGTTTATAACAAATCACCAAAAACTTGAACTCTAACTCTCAGTGATAATTTTAATCACTGACTCAAGATTCTGGTTTATAACCAATCACCAAAAACTCGAACTCTAACTCTCAGTGATAATTTTAATCACTGACTCAAGATTCTGGTTTATAACAAATCACCAAAAACTCGAACTCTAACTCTCAGTGATAATTTTAATCACTGACTCAAGATTCTGGTTTATAACAAATCACCAAAAACTCGAACTCTAACTCTCAGTGATAATTTTAATCACTGACTCAAGATTCTAGTTCGATCACTGACCCGAAGTTCTAGTTCGATCACTGACCTACCGCTTACAAGTTATTCCCTCAGTCCCTGTACTGACCCTCAGTGATATTCAACCATTGACCTCTTTCTGCTATTTCTGTGTATTCGCCAGACTGACCTGAATCTCGTAAAGACGCCACTCGAGTGTTAGCGATTGGACGATTCGTCGTCAGACTTAACAGATTTAGGAAAGCCGATATAGTAAAGAAAAGTTTACTCACACCGGGCGCGCCCTTCCCGTCCTCTGTGTCCAAGACAAACCGCCTCTTACTCCGCGAACTCTCGGTGAACGACCGTTGAAATCCCCGTACGGGCCACCAAATGACGAACCGGATTCTTTCCCCTCAGTCTGGTTCAGCAAGAACTGATTCGAGTACACCGTAAAGTTCAAACAACTTTAATAGCAGATCTTAGTCTGTAGCTTCAATTCAGATTCCTGAGAGAATCCGAACGATTCTAACAGAATAAGGAGAGACAAAGACAAAGACAAAAACTCATACCTTTATACAAATCCATAGAGGTTGGAACATCATTAACACAAAAGTCAACACCAATCATAAGCCGGGCACAGGCTGCCATGCGGGGTTACATTATTTCCGGCCAATCATAGACAATCCATATGCTGACCATGTTGCTATTAGACATCAAAGGGGTTACTTCCTCACTTTCCAACTTGGAAGGTTCTTCCCTGTTCCTTCTATTCCTTATCTCCCAACCTGGAATGTCTTTCAACTTTGGCTAAGCTCGTTCCCTATATTGATCTGCCATAAACATGGAGACATTCAGACCAGTCCTTGACTCACATCAAAGACCTATCATTGATAAGACAATGCAGGCCTGCTGACTAAGCAACCATATGGCCCAGCAGGAGGGCCAGGCCACTTGTATCAATCTCAGTTACTAACTAATTAACCCTTTCTAACCATTTTGCATTCTGCTTCTTTGCCACATAGGCATTTTAATATTTTACTAAAAACTGACCACGTAGGGATTCTCAACACCAAAAGAAACTAACTGAGACATCTCATTGCTGTCTGGGACCTTATTATGTACAGATTGGCTGTCACTTTGTCCCCCAACACATTGAGTATAAACTCCTTGCCCCACCTTCAAATTCCTCCACAGAATTTGGTCAGGTCCCAGTGGGCACAAATGCACATCTTAACTAATTGAGTAATTGTAATCCTTATTCCATAGAATAGCTAACGTGAACAATGGAATTGATACTTGGCTGTAAAAACAGAAAGGCAGATTATTATCTGAATGGTGATAGATTGAGAAAAGGGGAGGTGCAACGAGACCTGGGTGTCCTTGTACACCAGTCGCTGAAAGCGAGCATTCAGGTGCAGCAAGCAGTTAGGAAGGCGAATGGTATGTTGGCCTTTGTTGCAAGAGGATTTGAGTACAAGGGCAGGGATGTCTTACTGCAGTTATACAGGGCCTTGGTGAGACCACATCTGGAGTATTGTGTGCAGTTTTGGTCTCCTTATCCAAGGAAGGATGTCCTTGCTATGGAGGGAGTGCAACGCAGGTTTACCAGACTGATTCCTGGGATGGCAGGATTGATGTATGAGGAGAGATTGGGTCGACTAGGCCTATATTCACTAGAATTTAGAAGAATGAGAGGTGATCTCATCGAAACTCTAACAGGACTAGACAGACTAGATGCAGGGAGGATGTTCCCAATGGCTGGGGAGTCCAGAACCAGGGGTCACAGTCTCAGGATACGGGGTATGCCATTTAGAACCGAGATGAGGAGAAATTTCTTCACTCAGAGGGTGGTGAACCTGTGGAATTCTCTACCACAGAAGGCAGTGGAGGCCAAGTCATTAGATGTATTCAAGAAGGAGATAGATATATTTCTTAATGCTAAAGGGATCAAGGGATATGGGGAAAAAGTGGGAACAGGGTACTGAGTTAGGCCCAAAGGGGCGAATGGCCTACTCTTGCTCCTATTTTCTATGTTTCTATGATGATGGGATTCCGGTATGAGTTGAGCCAAGAGTTGTTGGACAGCATCTTTACCAGTGTACTACTGGGGATTCCTGCAACTTATAGTAAAGGAAATACTTTCAATCTGATTCAGTTGGCATCAGAAGTGTGTGAGAAAGAGAGAGAGAAAGAACTTGCATTTGTATAACGCCTTTCATGACCTCAAGACGTCCCAAAAAGCTTTACAGTCTCACTGAGGTGCACTTAACAACAATTTGCCTTTATGTAGCATCTATTTTGTAGAAAAAGTTCCGAAGGCACCATAGTAGTGTAAGGACAAAAGAAAACATAGTAGCTGATGTGGGATCTGGAAATATATTGCTGCAGTAGGGAATGCTCTTCTAAGATTAAGGCCCATTGTTAAGGCAGTGCAGAGAGAGAATCTTATACTGACCTAGACGTATGTAATGGATGCCAAAAGTGGAAAAATGTCCTATTTTGTAGCACTGACATCCTTCATCTTAATGAGTGCAGAATTCAATGTCAAAAGCTCTTTCATAGTTACCTCAGACTCCAATTTTCTGTGTTGATGCCGGTTATTAATCTTAAAAGAATTATCATGTTGACTGCTTTGATGGTCTCGAGTGAGAGTTTAAAACGTTGAGCTGCTTGTACTTAAAAATACCACAATGCCCATTATAGGATTTGTTCCAGGCTTAGCCACAAAGTGGAGTGTTTTAAAAGAATCGTGTCTAAGCTTTGGGAGCAGGAACTGCCAACATATCTGACACTATGCCTTACTGTGGGCTAAACACAAAGCACCACTGCAAGGCTTCTCCTGGCTTTGAAATACTACTTTGTCTGTGACCATATCCTTAAAATCATTAGTTGAAAATCTGTAACTAGAAGAGCCATCTGATCACCAGAGTTCTTTAATTCAGGACTACCCCTACAGTTCGCTGTACAACAAGTTCCTGATCTGAGCCTTGTTATCAGGTGATTGGACATTTTCTGCAGAGAGGGAATGAGAATCGGAGGGAGAGTTGCCCTTGCCAGTTCTCAGTCAGCTCTCAGTGGGCGGTTACGGAGGCTTGGGATGGTGTGTCATTTGGGAAGAAGAGTACAAGATTTAAACAAAAAATACTTACTTGTCAACTAATCTCCACAATTATTTGTGCGATAGTGAATATAATCGTATATTTAGACATCAACTTATGTATAGATCTTAGACAGATGGCACTGTGAGCTCACTGAATTTAACGTGTAATCAGCCAAAACTATCCTGTGTAGACATTTCATTGTAGAAACTTTTGCATGACCGTTGCTACATAAGCACTAAACAGTTTTGTTACAGAAGTCCAGAAGCAATAGTCCCATTAGGGACGTGTGCCAGTAATTTAGCTCTGGAGTATTTGATTTCCATTTCCTGAAGATAAGGAATAATGTCCTCAACTGGCGTTCCAATTTGCTTTCATTGCGCTGGCTTGGGTAGTTCTCAGTTGCACTGCTAGAGCATTCTATGTCACAAAAGTGCTCCATATCAAGGAGTGAAAACTGCCTCAACAAACCTCATCGGAACAAAACCATCCTTGATTTAGCTGAGCCTGGAATGATAGTACGGGCAGCTGCGGAATCCATGTGGCTCAGACGATCACAACATCCTGGCTAACTAAGAGGATACCAGGAAAAAGTGGGAACAAATATTAACAATAAACATTTTTTAAAAAATAGTTGCCATTGGTTTGGTTAGTGATTATGGAAATCCGTTGGGCCAAACCTTATGGCTAGTTGTGTGTAGGTACTAGATTAACCAGATGGTCATCTTTCCATAGAAAAATGCTATCCTCACTAGAAATATCCAGGCATTCCCCAATTAAAGCTGGCAGGATCCCACTTAAGGCAATTAATTTGATAGTTAAAGTCGTTAGGAGACCTGATTTGGAGGATATTTTAGGAGGGGTGGGAGTTTCAGATCAACTGAGCATGTTTCCTGAACTGGGGGGAAACACTCCCAGTTGAAATGGACGTGTTGCAGCCACCAGCTTGTAGGAGCTGCAAAGGTCCATTTGACAGGTGGTGGGGGGAGACCCTCACTCATTGCAGGAGGCCACTCTGTCACTTTGGACAAAGTTTGGCCTGCACCACCCTCCTCCTAACACAAAAAATCACAAACTTGCAACCACAACCCTGGTGTGCAGACACATTTACCTACCTTGCGGACCCCCTCAAACGTACATCTTCCGGATGGGGGCCGCCATAGCTGCAGTCATGACCTCCTCGGAGGACGAACAGCCTCGCCAGCCACGCCGTCCACCTCTGACACGTGAAGCTCCACAACACAGTGCTGTGACACATCCACCTGCACAGCAGGAGGGAGGGCAATCACAGAGAGAGATGTGCCGCAGAAGGCACTACCCTCACCACAGGGTTTACAGACCGAGGCTCAGCTTCCTGGACCTCTCTGAGGAGCAGTGCACACGGAGGCTCAGAGTCACTCGACATGTAGTCGTGGACATCTGCAGCCTCCTTGATGCCGAGCTGCTCCCGGCTGGCCCGAGCACCATCTTCTTACCTGTCGCTGTCAAAGTCACCACTGCCCACAACTTCTTCTCCTCCGGATCATTCCAGGGTGCCACCAGGGACATCGCCGGCATCTCTCAGTCGTCTGCACAAAAGAGCCCTGCAAATACACCTGCACCCACTCTGCAGTGACACAATGGGTGGCATCAGGTGTGGGTCTTCATGGTGATCCTCAGGAAAGTGCATTATTGCACAAACCAGACAAGATTTGCAAAGACGTGGCAGTAGTGGTGATAACAAATTTTTATGTTTTTTCGCAAAACAAACAAAAGTAAATCAAAAACATGACATTTTGTCTTACACCCTTGTGCATCCCCTTTGTGCTCACAAAACCTTCGCCTTACGTTTACGGGAACCCCTACGTGGTGCTACCCCTGTGGCTTTAGCAGAGGTAGTGGCAGGTTGCTCTTGTCCATGCCCTGACCGATGAGATGCTTTGCGTGGACGCCCTCTGAGTTTCGGTGCCTGTGAGGGCCCCTCCAAAGACCACCTGCACCTGTGCAGGGAAAGACTCGGCCACCTGGAGAGGGGGCAGCATTGCGGGTACTGGTTGAGAGGGGGGCAATGGGTGAGACGTGGGAGCGCTTTGAATGGCGTCCCCACTTCCATGTCCCCTTTCACCATCATCCCTCTCCTGGCCCAGGCCCACATCACTCCTTCCACCCTGCTGGACTACAGTTTGGAGGACTTGTGTGAAGCCTTGGAAGGCCAGTTGTAAGGTATCTGTCAGCCTGTTTAAAGCGGCATAATGTTGCTCACCCTGAATCCGAACGGCCGTTGTCAGGGCCTGAATGGACTCGTTGAGCTGTGCTTGAAGCTCGATGGAGGCTAGCCTTTCCTCCATCGCAGACATTCCTGCACCTACCCGCGTCACTATCTCGGAGATGCCTTCACGTCCCTGTGACAGTATCTCGGAGATACCCTCCTGTACCTGTGCCACCATTCCACTCGTGCAGGAGTTGGACTCCTCCATCCTCTGCGCGATTGTGGAGAGTGCGCGTGGCAACTGTTCCCAGTACCTCTGCAATGTTCTGCTGGCCAGCGATGACTCTCCTTTTTATGGCTGGCCCCCAGGGTTCAGCATCTGGGTCCAGCTGAGCAGAGCCTGGAGAAGAGTGCTCCCACCAACGCGGACTCTCCACGGCTGCCCCTGCCATCAGGGTCTGCTCGTGCTCACGTGTGTGGTGACTCTCCATGTGCAAGTCCAACTAAGTGAGGACGGGGACCCACTGAGGTGTGTGTATCTGCACTGGTGGATGGCTGGCTCAGATGTGACGATGCACCCTCAGAGGCCAGCAGGTCCTCTGAGGAATCGCCCTTCGCAGTCACGGCGGTTGCAGATGGCCCTGCAAGAGAACCGAAAGCAATATTAAGCATGTGGACAGATGTTTAAGTGATGCTAAGATCGTTCGCTATCATGAGTCCTGAGTGTTAGATTTCTGTCACCAGCTGCTTGTGTGCTCCCAGTCTCAGCGTCCGCCACGGACAGGTACTCCAGCGTCCGGCTTACTTCCAATGCCTGCTGCTCCGCGTCTGTTAAGACCACCTGGTATGGTGGGCCCCTTCCGGTCCTTGCCCTCTCCCGGGCATTCTGGCATCTCTTCTCCTATCAAGGCAAAACAGAGGCGTGATTGAGTGATGGTTGCATAGTGACCTGCTGCATGCATTGGTGTGGGTGGGGGTGACCGTGAGGGAGATGCATGGGAGGGTGCGTGTGAGACATAGCCATGAGATTGTATGAGGATTGGATCCGTGGTAGTGTTCGAATGGGAACTAGGGCGGTGAGTAAGTGCAGGCAAGGTGAGGATGATGGTTGAATGGATGTGAGGAGTGATGTGAGAGCGTTGTGGTGACAGTGCAGAAGGAGTTGTGTGGTGGTGGAGGTCATGTGGAAGGCGGAGTGTGGGAGAATGCGTAAGTATACTCACTTTGGCTGACCTGGTTAGGTCATTAAAGCGCTTCCTGCACTGGACCCAGGTTCTGCACACATTACTGCTGCTGCTGACCTCCTCAGCCACCTCCAGCCAGGCCTTCTTGGTGGCGGAGGGAGGCCACCTCCTCCCATCCGATGGGAACAGAATTTCCCCCCTCCTCCTCACCCCATTGAGCAGCACCTGGAGTGAGGAGTCAGAGAACCTTGGAGCAGCCTGGCCTCTGGCCTGCTCCATTCTCCAAAATTGGTTCTTTGCTGCAGGAGGACTGCCCCTTTAAATAGGGCTCCTCCTGCTGATAGCCTGTGATGCGGGTGCGCCTGCTGCGCAGGTTTGGAACGGGAAACCCGGAACCACGCGTAGTACCTTCAATTATGCTGCGATCGCGTGCGGAGCACCCCGAATTCACTGGCCGCGTTACCCACGCGCCCAGTCGACCCCCCCCCCCCCCCCCCCTGCTGCCAACCTGCCTCCCTCCTAATATTGGGCCCTGGTTTGGCATTGGAAAGGTGTCTGTAGTTATAATGAAGTTTTGCCTGAAGTAAATTTGTATAGACCTATCGTGTTTTGTTCCATTCCCATCGCTGTTCAACTGCTGTTAAGTGCCCCCCACCCCACTATAAAAATATAGGCTGAGCTAATTTAAAGCTTGTTAAAACTTTGTTAGCGAGCTGTTAAAGATTTGGCCACATATATTATTTAAATGAGACCATTTGCTCCTGCCACTATGGACTCCATTTTTCTTGAATAATTTTATCTTTGTGAAATGATTTAGATAATTTGAAGTTACAGCTCTAGGTCACTAAAGATCATCAATAGAAAAACATTCATATTGATTTCCATTATTTTCCATGGAACTGTTAAGTAGCTATTGGTTCATTAAATCTGGTGTGACCAATAGCTTTTTCTGCCTTTTAAAATTTCCACACAGTGTTTCTATGCTTCACTGAACTGAATATGGGGAAATAGAGGAGAAAAAAGTGTGCATTTAAAAGTTAAATAATCTTATTGTCACTTGTATGGTGAAATATAAGAGTCTGGATTCAGCTTGGGCACACAATAACTTTTGTGTAAAATCTTTTTAAAAACTGTATTCAGTTATCCTACAATCCATAATGATTTGCCCTTTGGATCTGTGCATACCTTGAATTGTATATTTCTTCAGTACACATAATTTAGAGAGCATTGCACGTTACAGGTGTTATAAGAAGGAAATTTTATCATCAGTTGAAATCTCAAAAAGGTCTTCCAGTACTCTTTGGGTCAAGCCCATGCACGCAGTGTAAGGGTTAATGCTTGCTGTGATAGAACCCCATGGTGTATAGCTCCCCCAAACACTCCAGCTCTTACAAGAGGTCTCTGTGCCCTCACAGTGGGAACTTTGGAGGAAAGCATCAATCTTACCTGTCTTGACTACGAACCGCAAATTTAATGAACAGATCCTTTCTTTTGCCACATGTGCATTACTCAAACCAACAGCTTGTTTGTAAAGGACAAAAAATTATGGCATGTAACTTAATGTGGTTCGTGACAATGCCACTGCTCACCAAGTCTGTTTGAAAATCATTCATTTACTAGGACTTTCCTCCCATAAATTTACTAAAATGTGGTTCTGCCATGTAGTACATTTTTTAAAGTCATGTAAGTGCCTCCTTGCAATCTGTTGAATAACATTTATTGAACGTGAGGAGTTTCCTGAAGCCCAGAAATGGCCATGTGTGAGTTACAATATCATGTGCATGTTTCCAACATCCAGCACTGTTGGGGGCTGCTTAGCTTTCAGACAAGCAAGTATCTGTCAGGGGGAGGGTGGGGGGGAGAAGTTAACAAATGTCTAAATTGTCCTGCTGTCAGTAGGTTGTAAGGGCCTAAATGAAATACATGGCGAGCCACCCCGCAATACATAGACTATTCCAGGATGCAGCAGCTAGCGCGTATCCCACTTAACTTTTTTTTTGTATCACAAAAATATACACAGGGAGTCAAAATCAAATGAAGTCTCCAGATGAAGCGGTGTTTGAAGGTGGGGGATAATTGGACCAGAGCAATGCAGATTCAATCCCCATTTCAAGTCATATTTTCTGCCCTTATTTTTAAATTTCCACTAGTTAATCTCCTGTGGCATTGCACAGAGAGAATCAAGTGCAAGACTAGTATTCAGGCCAAGGAGGTTAGAAAGCGGTGGGATTGCTGGGCCTGGACTGGGGTAGGAGAGCGGGGGATAAGAAAAGTAGATGGGGAAGAGGGGTGCGAGGAAGAGGAGAGGATCGGGGTAGGAGGGGTGGAGGAGAGGGAGCGAAAGAAGTCAATGAAGGAATGGACAGCACGGGGACAGGGCCGATTTCTTCAGTGTGGGAGGAAGGAGGGAAGTTGATGGGGAGACGGAGAGCAGAGGGGAAGTGGAGGAAAGAGGATAATGGTGGATGGGGAAGGGTTGGGTGACACGGGGCGAGAAAGGTTATCCTCTCAGTTGGGGGGGGAGGTGAGGGGGTGCAGCTGCACTAGGTTATGTACCAATTCCATCTCTGACTGGGAACGTTTTTCTTTGAACATTAAGGTGGTTACGATTGTGGTTCAGGGTAAAGGTGCAGTGCTGATTTGCTTCTGGGTGAGGGGCTAGAACAGGCACGAGTTTTATTTTTCTCAGCAGGTGAGGAGGGAGTGAATTTGCCTCACATTGGATGTGGGAGGCAGGAATAGGCCTGGATTTGTTATAAGTTGGGGTTTGCTCACCAAATTTAGGTTTTCTAGTATGGTATGGGTTCTTGCAGCATGGCAATTTTTGCTGAATTGGAGGAAAATGTGGGGGGTTTTGGTTCACATCATTCTGTGGCTCCGGTTGGGTGTATTTCGCTGGAGTCTTCCTCTTCAGTGTTGCCATTCTTCTTATCTACAGTTTTTCAGGTGGCTGTTACATTTTGAGAAGCACAAAGCCATGATTGATGATCGTGAACTTTCCATTCCAAATTTTCCTGTTTGCACTTCATCCATTTAGTTCTTGAGTGGCATAGGTATCGGCGGCTATCCGGAACAATTCTTTAGGCCATGATTTCCTTTTCTGTCATTCTTTTGGAGACTGTGATTTGTTTCACAGCAGTAAGATTTTGTTCCAACAATTTTATTTCTCTTTTTTTTCCATAGCAAGATTTATTTTCTCGATAACAGTAGCTTGGATGATCTCTGTTACACTTTCTTAGCAGGCTTTTATACTTTACTATTATGTTCTCCTCGATTGAGCATATATTGTGGGCCTGTTGATATGACTGTTTTTCTTGTGGGAAATTAAATGGGATTTTTGAGGGTTGTGTGAGGGGCTGTCACATAACATTAACATCTGCCCCATTGTAATCAATTAGTCACATAATGTAACATTCCTAGCGCCACCTACAAGTTTTGGAAACTTAAGACCACTCACTTTTTAATATATAATAGATTATAAATTTCTATGTCCACATTTATAATAGAAACTATCTATGTAAACTTATCACACACTTGCTAGTGGCAGCAGTAGAGCATCTCCACTTGGAGGAGCATGATAAGTTTGTATAGGCAGTTTCCATTGTAAATGTGGACATGGGAATTTATAATGGAAAAATTAACAAGGAAGTACATACAGATGCAAGACTTTTTTTGAAAAAATATTATAACATTTAGCAATTTGAAATAATTGCCAATGGTTCATATAGTAATTATCCTAACTGCAAAACCTTCTTCAAGCACAATCTTCTTGTGGTTTTTAACCATTTCAGCATCATGGGTTGCAAATGTCAATGACCACAGTAATTCAAGATCTGCAAATTTGTTCAAACATTAATCTCTTTATCAGATACAATGTGCCCTGCCTCTCAAAAACTTTACTGGAAGTTAGCTAAAAACTTAGCAATTTATACTGATGATTTTAGAGCTCTGCTCGTGAAATACAAGTTTTATTTAAAGACCAGGAGAAGACCTGGACGATCATAGAGAAGTGGAAATATTATTTCTTAAAATAAAAGTGGTAAGTCTAACAATACTCTATACTGAGACCAATGTGGAGTTGCTAAACTGCAAGTCTGTATATTTTATACACAGTCATTCTTTGTGCCTGTTGTGACAATTCCTGATTGGTCTGACCTGTTTACTATTTACTGACAACCAGTGAGGTTTCAGATGAGACAGACGCCTACCCAAAATCTGAGCTGTCGGATCAATTAGGTGGGAGATGGGGCCCAATTGATTGATCTGGATGGGACTGGTACCAAAAAATTCAGTCCACATTACATTTCTTTCTTAACCTTGAAGAACCAGTTATATTCTCAAATTCCCTTGTTGCGGTCAGTGACATTTTAAAGTAGTTACTCCAGCTGAACATTGACAAGACCAAAGGCAACTGTTCTGTTCCTAATTCCCAATTCCACCCCGTTCTCATTTGTGTGTTCAGCCTGAACCCAATGGTGCACAACCATAGTGTCCTACTTGATGCTGAACTTCAAATCCCATCCATCACCAATGCCACCTATTCCTGATTCTATGACAACACCTGCTTCCACTCTTGCCTCACTACTGCCACCAGGTGGCTCTCATCAATACATCTGTCACCCCCAGGCTCAAATTCTCCAGTGCTCACCTCCCTAGACTGATTTTTCTATACTAGGACATGCACACCTGTTTTCACCAGTCTCCCAGCAAATTGATTTCAAAGTTCTCATTATTATTTACAAATCTCTCGGCGGCCTTGCTTCAACCTACCAGTGTAAGCTCCTCCTGCCCTTTTCCCCATTTCATGCCCTGTGTTCCACCAACTCTAACCTGTTGTGTGTCCTACCTTCCTTTTAACTGTACCATTCTCTTCCTCAACACCCAACTCCTACTCAGTACTTCTTTTTGTTCCATCCCTATTCCTCCTGCCCTCACTCAGAGAAGTGCTCAATGGTACTTTACCAAGATAGAGATGCTAAATAAGTGCAAGTTGTGGTAATCTATTGAAGTCAGTGATATTTTAAAATAAAATTAGTGTTCAAGGTGTAGGATCAAAATAAAAACAGAAAATGCTGGAAATACTCAACGAGTCAGGCAGCATCTGTGGAGAAAGAAACAGAGTTAATGTTTCAGGTCGATGACCTTTCATCAGAACTCGAAGAAGTTGAAGATTAAACACTTTTTAAACAGGTACAAAGCCAGGGAAAGTGGTGTGAGGGAGGGGAAGAAAGAACAAAAAGGAAGATCTCTGATAGGGTGGCGAGCAGGAGTGATTGAATGACGAAAGGGATGATGGTGCAAGGCAAGGAGGATGGTTATGGGACAAGTAAAGAAACAAAAATTGGGTCTAGAGGAACTGTAAATGGCAACATGAGAACCATTACTGGCACTTGCTGACAAAAAAAAAGGGGAGCAGTGGTTATCTTCTGAAGTTATTGAAATCAATGTTGAGTCTAGAAGGTTGTAAAGTGCCTAATCAAAAGATGAAGTGCTGTTCCTCGAGCTTCCATTGAGCTTCATTGGAACAGTGTAGGAGGCTGAGGACAGAGAGGTCACAGTGGGAGTGGGACGGGGAATTAAAATGGCAAGCGACCGCCAGGTCAGGGTCATGCTTGAGGACTCAGCGGAGGTGTTCAGCAAAGCGATCACCCAATCTGCGTTTGGTCTCCCCAATGTAAAGGAAACTGTGTTGTGAGCAGCGAATACAGCGTATTAAATTGAAAGAAGTACAAGTAAATCGATGTTTCACACTGGAAGGAGTGTTTGGGGCCCTGGACAGTGCGAAGGGAGGAGGTGAAAGGTCAGGTGTTGCATCTCCTGCGCTCACACGGGAAGGTGCCGTGGGGAGGAGAGCGGGTGATGGAAGAGTGGACCAGGGTGTTGCAGACGGAGCGGCCCCTTTGGAATGCTGACAGGGGAGGATCTTGTCTGAACTTTCTGAGCTGTCTGAGAGGCAATCTTTATAAATGGCTCACAAGTGGCAGCTGCTGAGGTGTACTCTTTTTTTTCTATATTTTTTAAACTTTATTTGTTAACAGTGCCAAGGAAAGTTTGCTGTTTTTAAATTTTCTGTTTTCTGCTTTTAGATCACTTGCCATCGCACTTCTCCTTCAGCTAAGAAGATGGAACAATCCAGGCGAGTAGTGCACAAATGGCAGACCCTAGTCTAGAATTGGACTTTCAGTCCATTTGAGAGTTGGGGTTCTTCTCTCCGGCTCCCCCCCCCCCCCCATCCTGCTGGGCTGATTTCAGTATTATCTGTTTTCTTAGGAGTGCAGCAGACTCGGCAAGTGAGTCTACTGTTTGTTTGAACGTTATACTGATTGGTAATGCCCACCTTCCATCCCTGTATCACTTTATTTTTGGACTGTATGCCAAATTGTTCTGCTCCTTAATTAGATTGCTAATACATAAGGTTCTGTCAAAATAGCATGACCTGTCATTTCCTACAGGGGACAAAGTGTGGAATAAATATTGGGAACATTCCAAGAGACAGAAGCCTATATTTTCCTTAGCCGCAATCACTGACATTAAGTTAGTCGGGTCTGTTTGACCCACAGCGGGTCCCAGCGAATTTCCCAGGATGAGTCTAATTTTGGGCAAACTTCCGACAGGATTTCTGTCTGCTTATCGCTATGAGGGGATGGGTTGGTTGTGGGGGTGGAGGGAAGACAAGAGACAGCCAACTGTGCTGTCAGCTTTCCTTAGCTACTGTTTATGTTTGCCCATCTAACATATTCCTGCTGCCCCTTCTCAAATGAAGGGTGATTGTGTGCCATGCTGATTCTATAGTCAGATGGACCCACTCTAATTTCATTGTGCACCCCTGGTGAAGATTATAGGCTTTTCTATGGCAGCCTGTGATGATGATAGATCCATGATTGACCGACCAAATAGTGTGAGTTATGGAGCTGGATTGGTGCTGATTTATGTAGCAGTGGCATACCAATACACCAGATGCAGTGCTACAGTATATTGCTTCATCCAGCAACTGAGGCAGTAATTATGAAACTCCTCCATTCCCAGAAGAGGAATGCATTCAAGGCTAGGATTGAAATCCACTTCTTTGGTTTTGGTCACCTTTTCCAATTTCTCCCTCTTTAGTTCGGCATCTTTTTTGTACCTCCATTAAGTGTTTTGGGATGTTTTCCTACATTAGAGGCGATAAATAAATGCAACTTGTTAAAATCTCCGACTCTCTAATAGGAAATCCCGGGCTTTAAAGCTGCTGCGCTATGTTCTGTGAACCAATTTATAGTGTGTTATAGCATTAGACAGAGTGCCAAGACTACAGTTTCCACCAAAATTCACCACGCGGTGAATTCCAACTTTCACTCGAAGTTCAACCGCCTCTCCAGAGCAAGGAATTTGTGCAGATTTCAGGGCATCAGAGACCCTTGACAGCCCAGTGATACCCGTGAGGGAAGCTCCTTTCATAGCATGAATCCTTCACAAAATTTAGACAGAAGAGACAATAATCATTCTCATAACCACTTACTGGCCAAGGAACCCTTCGTTCTTGGATGTCTTAATGTTAATGTTGATTGGCCATTAGAATTCTTCAAGGGGACAGCTTTGTTGGATCCTAGACATGTTGTAAGTACCAAGTAATGGTGGGAATTGTGCTCCACTAGGTTCCCCCAGTTTAACCAGTGAATAGCTGAGTCATTCAGACCCACAAAGGTCCCAAGTTTGATCCCTATCTGTCCCGTGTTTACAGATCTCAGTCTAGGCGGTAGTAGGACATGTGACCTATGCCATAGAATGAGTAAATTGGGGGCGTCACATCAAAGTAATTTGCAATCCTAATACATAATTAATGAACCATTTAAAAAGTTGGGTGTAGATATGATAGGTCCTCTACCAATCATGAATAACTGATTGAATAGTATGTCTTGACAATGATGAATTATGCGTTCAGTTCTCCAGGCGCCATAGGACTCAAATCCATGGAGGTATATGTAGTTGAGTATGTGCTCAAGTTGATAGAGAATTTGATTACTTTGGCAGAACACACTTTGAAGAATTTGGAGCAGAACTACTAGAAAGTCTGGTACAACCGCAGTGCAAGAACCTGACTATACCGAAGAGGCTAGAAAGTGCTAGTGTTGCTGCCTGTGAAGTGAAATGAGTTCCAGCCAACCTGGTGGAAAAGTGCAGTGATGCAAATTAGGTGGTCAAGTTACCATCCTGACAATATAAGCATCAGGTGCACCATGTGAATATGCTGAAACCTTGCCTTGATCATGATAAGCTGGGTTTATGTAACTTTTTTACCTAGAGGAAAGTGAGGATGATGGCATAACCGATTTTGGTAACCAAGAACAAAGGTGATTCTTCAGTGGGGAAGATTGCTATAGCTATCCAATTATCACCTGCCTAGAGACAGCAGACTGAGGAGTTGTTAGTTTTCAGCCAGGCAGAGATGGGTACCAGGCAGAGATGGGTACCAATCAGCCAACATGCATATCCAGTCCTGTACTGTGTACAAGAGTGCGTAAAGAAGAAAGTGTGGCAGATATTAGAGTGAGGGCCTATTTATCCTTCATGGAGCCCTTCAGCTTCCCATCTAGTCCTCATTCCAAAGAAGGATAATAAACCTGTATTTGGGTGGATTATCAAAGATTTAATGACCTGACGGTAGCTAACGTATACCCTATGCTTCATACAGAGCAGATTCTTGTGAAGTTGGGATGGTCAGCACCTGACAATGCTTGACCTGACCAGAGGTTCTACTAAGTGATGAAGCCATAGCATGTTGCACTTTACCATGGGGAGTTTGCAGTCATGGCTTTTGGGATGAAAAATGCATTCTAAGGAGCGGAACATAGTTTCAAACAGCCTGTTAATTTAGTACATTGTACTTTTCTTTGTCATTTAGTAGAAATGTAGCTTTTAACTTTCATCACCCACTTGCACTTTGACAGAATATACTCTGCATTTGTAAAAGTGAATATTAAAAATAAATTTACAGGATGAGCAGTGAATTGCATAATTGATAGTCAATGTTTATTAATGAAAAATGAATTTCTCTGCTTTAGATTCCACCACCCCCACTCCATGGTGAAAATGTTCCTGCCTATGAAAATGAGCCATGATGTGGAGGTGCCGGTGATGAACTGGGGTGGACAAATGTAAGGAATCTTACAACACCAGGTTATAGTCCAACAAATTTATTTTAAAATCACAAGCTTTCGGAGATCATCCCCTTCATCAGATGAATGAGTGAAAGGTTCTCAAATCGCATATCTTATATTAGGCTGGGACAGCATCACACCAATCAAAAGGTGTCGTTGTTGTTCAAACAGGCCAGTCACGGAGAACAGCACGTCCCAGTACACTGGATATACATTGTGTCAATTATACAGACAGAAAGAAAGAGACCCAAATGGCAGCGAGAGAGAGAGACTTTTTTTTCCCTTTTTTGCTGGTGGGGTTACGTGTAGCGTGACATGAACCCAAGATCCCGGTTGAGGCCGTCCTCATGGGTGCGGAACTTGGCTATCAACTTCTGCTCGACGATTTTGCGTTGTCGTGTGTCTCAAAGGCAGCCTTGGAGAACGCTGACCCGAAGATCGGTGGCTGAATGTCCTTGACTGCTAAAGTGTTCCCCGACTGGGAGGCAACCCTTCTGTCTGGCGATTGTTGCGCGGTGTCTGTTCATCCGTTGTCGCAGTGTCTGCATGGTCTCGCCAATGTACCATGCTCCTGGGCATCCTTTCCTACAACGTTGGCCAAGTCACAGGAGTATGAACCATGTACCTGGTGGGTGCTGTCCTCTCGTGTGATGGTGGTATCCGTCTCGATGATCTGGCATGTCTTGCAGAGGTTGCCGTGGCAGGGTTGTGTGGCAACCTCTGCAAGACATGCCAGATCATCGACACGGATACCACCATCACACGAGAGGACACCACCCACCAGGTACATGGTTCATGCTCCTTTGACTCGGCCAACGTTGTCTACCTCATACGTTGCAGGAAAGGGTGCCCCGGAGCATGGTACATTGGCGAGACCATGCAGACACTGCGACAACGGATGAACGGACACCCCGCAACAATCGTCAGACAGGAGGGTTCCCTCTCAGTCGGGGAACACTTTAGCAGTCAAGGACATTCAGCCACCGATCTTCGGGTCAGCGTTCTCCAAGGCGGCCTTCGAGACACACGACAACGCAAAATCGTCGAGCAGAAGTTGATAGCCAAGTTCCGCACCCATGAGGACGGCCTCAACCGGGATCTTGGGTTCATGTCACGCTACACGTAACCCCACCAGCAAAAAAGGGAAAAAAAGTTGTGTTTTAATATTCTCTCTCTCTCTGCCATTTGGGTCTCTTTCTTTCTGTCTGTGTAATTGACACGATGTATATCCAGTGTACTGGGACGTGCTGTTCTCCGTGACTGGCCTGTTTGAACAACAACGACACCTTTTGATTGGTGTGATGCTGTCCCAGCCTAATATAAGATATGCGATTTGAGAACCTTTTACTCATTCACCTGACGAAGGGGATGATCTCCGAAAGCTTGTGATTTTAAAATAAATTTGTTGGACTATAACCTGGTGTTGTAAGATTCCTTACATGAAAATGAGCAGGCAACCTCTGCTAATGCCATTCTGTAACTGATGTCAGTCTGCATGAGAACAGCTTGTGTTGATTTGCCATTTGGTGGTTGTTTTTAGTTTAGGTCCCTCCATGTGAAGAAGCACCTTGCTTCAACTTGGCATCTCCCCCAATGACACATTGAAGGACCAGAATCTCCCCATGTAGGGAACTGGGACCACATCCTTTATCTCACCACTGCAGAGCACAGGGTATTAAATGACCAGTATTTTATTGCACCAGATGTAACAGCAAGGTTTTGTTTTTTTTAAACTACAATGTGGTTTAAATTCTCTTACAGCAAAATTGCTGCTAAAAGGCACATTCAAATAGTACGTAAAGAGTCAGTGCATTTGTCACAGTGAGTTTAAATATGCTTTAATAAATCTGGTGGTGGACTGGACACACTCTCATACATTAGAGAAGTAGTTGGAATGCTGGAAATTTTTTATTGAAGGCTGGTATTGAAAATGTGGTGTACAGTCAAATTTCATCATAACTTCAGTGAGTTGGCAAAGTGATGATTTGTGGGGATGTATTATTAAAGTTTGAACTTTACTGACTACAGGAAATCACCTCGGGGACCAGGGAAACGGCTTGTTGTAAGAAAAGGATTGTAATAGAGTTTGTTGTAATTACATTTGACCGTATCCGAAACAAAAGAAATTCTGTTTCATTTATATGCCATTAAGCTTCCTTCAGCCCTGTTTCAGCATTTGCCCTTCACTCTTCCAACTCTGGCCCCTTTTGCACGCCTCCTCTCTCTGCTTCATGTTCAGTGATAGAAGCGCAGCCATCTCAGCCCAACGCTATGGAACGCTCTCCCTAAAACTCCATCTTGCTATCTATCTCTCCTCCTCAAAACCTACTGGTTTCAACTTGCTTTTGCCCACCATCCCTAACCCTTCTCCCATACTGCTCAGTGTCTAGTTATTTTCGCCTCAGTGAAGCACTTTAGGACATTTTGTTACAATAAAAGCATGTAAGTGCAAGTTGTTGTAAAATGCTCTTGCTCCTTTGTAAGGGGTGATTTTGATATTTTAATACATCAATGGTGTAGCCTGCATGATTGAGTAGATGGTTTGCTGCTGTTGTCATACAGTAGGCACTTCCTAAGATGCTTAATAATCATCTGTTGCAAACATGCTCTTAAGAGCTGAGTTAATGACTTTAGTACTTGGGCACTTACTGTAGAGGACATTACTGCAATTTGAAGGTGGCACATAGAGCCGAATTCTCGTTCATATATTTACTCTGGAATTTGGTGTGAATGTGTCTGCAGTATAAACATCTTCCATGATATCAGACCGTGGTAAACTGAGGTGTGTTGCTAAGGAGATGATCCTGATGCCATGCTTGAAAATAGTGTCACTGAAACGCTTGACTATTTTTAGTTGGCACAGCCATCATAGTAGAATTCACTGGCTTTGAGAAGCCTAAAACTGCTGGTACTTCATTTTTTAAACCAACTTTATTTATTTGTGCTAGTACTCGTGGGAGAAACAAAGCCTCACAGCTGCTTCTCCATGAGCTGTGTGAGCCCATTTTTATCCTGATGAAATTCTGGCATTCCAGAAACATATTAGTACCCCACTAGTATTTATTTGGTAGTGTGAAATGAAAATACTGTACAATGTTATTGTATTTAATATAATAGGAACTTTATTACATCAGCGCACTGAAATGCATAATTTGATTAAATTTAAAAATGCACCAAACAAAAAAGAAACCAATCTATGTAGCAGGAGTATATCTTAATGTTTCTGGACCTATTTCATTTGCCTGAGACATCAGACCATTGTTCAGCATGTAGCCCGTGCTGCCACTTACAGTAATGTTCTCTGGAAGCATTCAATCCAAAGGAATGCAAATTAATTTTCTACCTCTTCAGTCTTGTGACTTGCAGATGCATGTGTTGTGTTTAAAATATAGAAAGGGAAGCCCGAATTCTGTTTGGGACATGTGATTTAACACTTCACTGTTTTGATTGGTCCGACATTAGGATTTCACCAACTAAACCAGCTTGAAAGTTTTGTAAATTTAATCCCAGAGGATAACTGGAATGCCGAACACACTCACTCCAGTATGTGTTTGTGAGGGCTAAACTGAATCATATTTATAAACAGTCTCATTTTGATGAGGTGAGGAAAAGTCTTAAGATTTTAAATGTTACAGTTAAAGCCACCTACGGTCAGAATCATCTCCCCATTGCCCCCTCCTCCAACTGCAGTTTCCAAGTATAATATATTCACAACAAACACTTAGCATCCTCCATGCAGCATATTTGGGTACAAATATTTTCTATTGGTAGGCTAAGCTAATCACAAATTTCTCCCTCCACCATGCCAGTAGTTCTTAGGCTCTTGTGAGGGTCAGTCCACGGTCTCATCACTTAAGGCATGTCGTTTGTTCTGAAGTGGGATTTTTCATAATCGATTCCCAGATGCCTGTTCAATTTCTTTTTATATTGAACTATAAAATTCCATGAATAAGTTGCACCTTCAGGCAAGTCTACAGATCTTGAGGAATGAGCAATCTTTAGCCCTCTGCTATCCAACAGATGTAACTTTTACATTGGTGCAATGCATGAAACTGTTTCTATTTTAACTAAATGTGCTGGGTTTAAAACTAAAATTCAGAGCCCTTAGATGGTTCAGTTGATGTGTGCACTGTCCAGTATGGTACTGAGACACACAGACAAGGAAGATCTCAGATTTGAACTAGCTGACCTCAGCTGGAGTGATGGTATAACTGACCTTGGGTCCCTGAGCCAGGGCTCCAGCTCTTTATTGTTACTCAGTGACCCCACTTGGAAAATACACCTTTATTGAGAGAGGACCAGACTGGGCTTGGCTGTGATGGATGTACCCTTTAGTTAACTAGCCTGAAAATACTCCATGTCTAGACTCACACGTGAAAAATAGTCAACTTGGGTGAGGTTCTGAAGTGCAGCCAGTACCTGTGGAACCCTATTCCAGCGTGAGTCAGTGCTTTTGGAAGGGGAAGAGAGCAAATTGAGGAAAAAAGATGTATAATATAAAAATAAACTATATCTGTATTATCGTACAATCAGACTTCACAGGTACGTTGAATATGCTGATGTCCATCCAGTCTGGGACTAGTATGCTCTTAAAACTGATTGTGAACACGTGGCCACCATTTGCTTTAATGAGTACAGGAGTATTTAATAAGCTGTACATTATAAGGAAAACAATATTTACTTTTAAATGCAGGTTGCTAGCAGAGTCTTCTCTGGAATCCAGCCAACTGGGATCCCTCACCTGGGAAACTATCTCGGAGCTATTGAGAGCTGGGTGAGGCTGCAGGATGAATACAGCTCCAGTCTGTATAGTATTGTGGACCTGCACTCCATCACTATTCCTCAGGACGCTGGCACACTTAGGCAAAACATTCTCGACATGACAGCCAGTCTCTTGGCATGTGGTATTAACCCTGAGCAATCAGTCCTATTTCAACAATCCAAGGTCAGTTCCAGCTAACTTTCTAAATCTTTTTATTTCCCGCTCCCTCTTAATTTTGGCAGAGCTGTAGACCTCCTGAAGATTATTAAACATTTTGCATTCCACATGTACAAATAACACATTCATCCAAAGAAAATACTTGACTTAACTGGGTTGTAAGATCCAAGCAGACTCAACAGCACTGAACCAGCTTTTTGCAGTTGGACACACAGGTGGTTGTTACAATGTGTCGTGAATTGTGAAAATAACTTCATGCCATTAATTGGATATTTTTATAGCGATTGCTACAAAGTTTTGTGGCTGATTTTTCTTTTTCCTCTTTTCTGCTTCAGAACATTTTATTACATTAATCTGTTTTCTCCGGCTCCTAATTCATGCTTATTCTGGACTTCATTGAGGCCCTGTGCTCTGACACTTGAATCCGCAATTTTTTAGTATGGGATAATTGCAAAGCAGTGAAGCAGTATTTATTACATTACAAAGCTTGGGAGCTTTACTATAATGGTAATTTGTACTTTTTTCAATGTGGTTCATGTTATGAATTTCTCTTGGTTGTCATTATTCTGAAAAGCCTATGATGCTTTAATAAAGAACCATAGTAAGTCACATCAAGAAATCTAATTACCTTTTCTTTTTGTGTTCTTATTCTAAAAATAGTAGATTTAAGATCCTCTGAAATATATGTCATAAGGTACAGGTTTTCCCCAGCAAAATTAGTTTTTATGTTTTGCCTCTAAAGATTCTGCTCATCCTGTTATCTACCTGGAAAAACCCTGCCCAACTGTCTCCCACACATGACATGCTTGCTTAACATGAGGGCCAGACACCCTACCTGTTAACCAGCTTAGTTAGTGTCATCAAGCCAGAGTGAGCAAGACCCAGGGGTTTCATTCAGAGATTTAGGTGGTGGCAAGTAGGTATACAGCTCCTGGACATAAATGTGTAGGAATTTTCCAGGTAGGGTTTGAGGGGAGAGTGCACAGAGGGAGAGATTGTCCAATTTCAGTTTCTGCTTTATTCATAATGGAGTGGTTCGACAACTATATAAAAAGCTTAAGTCAGAAGCCTGGCTGTTACTCAGTGAATAAATCTAAGTTGAGCAGCTATTCAGAATAATTAGAATTAATGGCGGTTTTCACCTGTTACATCTCAGGTTATAAAAACAACCAGTTGATCTGCAGAATATATGAAAAACACAAAGTTTAAAAAAAAATCAGATTAATCATTGCCTTACAAAAATATAGCCTTTCTACCAAAGTAAGGTTGAAAGGGCTGTGAAATCAAGGTTGCAATACCCGTATTACACTTAATATCAGGCCATCACTCAATTAATAATGCAAAATTATTTTTCTAATTTCTTGGCATTTTGTTTCTCAAAATTAGCTTACCTCTTAGACACTATGATTTGTCTTGATTGAATAATTGTTACTTCTCTTGTAACTGTTTCTTCCAGTTAATTCCTTTTTAAAGAGTGCCTGTTAGCAAACGAATGAAAATGAAATCTAATGAAAATGTCACCATATTGGTCTGAGTCATGTTAGACCAATATGGTTTTGACATTAAAGATACTGAGTTGTTAAAGCAAAGAGTAATAGCTGGAAAGCAGGTCTTTTTACTGCCATTTGTCATTTTGCATGATAGAAACAAATTCAGGATCATCTCCTTTTCTTCCTAAAACCACCAAAGTACTCTGGCAAATAAAGTATCTGATAGGATGGAAAGACTTTCCCTGGTGGAGTTTGCGGAGTGGGGTTTGTCATTGTAAAGAAACATCCAAGAGAAATGCCATTAGGCAGACTTTCGCTGTCTCAGCAACCACTGCATAGTAAAAATGGCTAATCACAGAAGCTTCAGATGTTCTAATGTCTGGCAGCTACCCAAACTCGCTGTACATTTTCCAGAACATTTCCTAATCCGCCAACCTGTTTACATGTGTTATTTGTCTTTAAGATCTCCGAACACACAGAATTGGCATGGATTCTGGGATGTCTGACGAGTATGCCACGATTACGTCATTTACCTCAGTGGAAGGTGCCCGCTTTCTTGTTGAATCATTTATAGTAAAGTCTGTAGGAACTCATTACTATAACCGTTACTATCTGTCTATGGTGATATAGGTGACGATGTCTGATTAATACGGATTGCAGTTGTAAATATCTCACCTGCATGGATTAAATTTTTAAAAAATTTCCAAATAAGTTATATGTTTGTCACTGACCAAGTCCGTGATACCATCAGGAGGCTAACAAACATTGAATGTTCAAAGAGGGGCACTAGTAATGTATTATTCATAGGCAAGGAATTGCATTTTTATTATCATCTTAAGAACCTATTCATCACAATTCAAGCTTGTTTTCTTGCTGTAGTGCAAAAAATTACTGAGAACTGGTGAAACTTGTTTCACTCTGATTGTAGTTCTATAAAGACTAAACTTGAGCACAGCAGTGCAAAGTGAGCATTTAACCCTTAATGTGTCAGCTTGGCTCCATGGTAGAACTCTCATCTCTGAGTCATAAAGTCATGGATTCAAGCCCTACTCCAAGACTTGAGCACATAATCTAAACTGACGCCTTAGTCCAATACTGAGCATCAGGTTTTCGGAGGTGCTGCCTTTCAGATAAAATGTTAAACCATCCGCCTGTTCAGGTGGACATAAAAGATCCCATGGCACTCTTTGAAGAAGAGCAGGGACGTTCTCCCAGTATCCTGACCAACACTTATCCCTCAACCAAAACCAGCAAAATCAGATTTCATTGCCATTTGTGGGATCTTGCTGTGCATAACTTGGCTGCTGCATTTCCTTACACAAAAACAGTAACTGCTTCAAAAGTAATTCATTGGCTGTGAAGCACTTTAGGATATCCTGAGGATCTGAAAGGTGCTATATAAATTCAAATCTGTTTTTCCTTCTTTCATCCAAAGAGGGAAAGATCATATAGATAAAATCCGTTGGCTTTTTGATAAACGCAAGCATTTTATTTATTTTTGATATTTTTTTTAGACGAAAGCAAAAGGTAGCTTCAGAACATCCCTGTATGCAAGACTCTTGTTTTCTCAACAAAGACTGCTTTAGGAGTCCAACCACAGAAAAGTAACTGCTATCATGGCAAACAGCTTCAAATTAAAAACAAATTGCTGAATCCTTGTAATGATTAGTATTTTTACTATATTTTTGCAGATGAAAAGCTCTGGTCAGAAGGAGGAAGGCAGTTTGGGTCTGTTTACTTACCCGGTCCTGCAGGCTGCAGATATTCTGTTATACAAGTAAGAGATATTAAGCAGCATACCAATAGTTCTAATCTGATCTGTGGATTTGCTAGTCAACCTCTTGGTGAATACATGTGTCTATATTTATATACCTCAAGCCCTTTTTTTTCTTAAATCTATGAAGCAAACATGTATAAGAATCAACATTCAACAAGCTTTATTACCTCTGTTCTTGATCTGTATGTTCTTGAACATTCCCCCTGCTCCTTGTCTTGCCCCACTGCAATTCATGGAAGCATTCTGCCTTCCATCCAGTCCCTTCCTTGTATCATACCCATGTGGGCCATCAGACCTTGTCAGGCATATTTAACCACCGTTGGATGCAATAGGTAGACTTTTCCATTTTTACTGGAACTGATTTAACTACTGTTCTAGACATGGATTGCCTGTTTGCCAGCATTGGTGAGCCATTTGGTTCTGCTTATTACTTCTAAACATCTAATCCCTACCTGGTCATTAGCCATGGCTATCTGTGTGGCTGAATTAAACAGTGTTGTATCCATAAATTTCCCCAGGATAAGTATCATATTGCATAATACTGCAGCTACCTATCTCAGACTACTCGCTGCAGTGTTAGTTCTAACCAGACAGTACCTGATTTATGCTGCCTAGCTGGAACTCCAATTCTCCTGCCCAGGCCTATGCACCTGCAAACTGAAAGATTCTCTCACAGTGATTTATATTTAAATGCCTAGAGAGTCCATGCAGCAGTGTCTGCACGCTCTAAATATTTAAATTAACAGTAAATAGGTTTGAAAATAGTCTATGAGGCCCAAGGGATCCCCTGGGCTCTTTGTAAACCAGGTTTTCTTTCACACCGGAATTGTACTCCATTTGGTGTCAAATTGAAGTGTGTGAGACTACCCATTCCAGGCAATATCACACCACTTTCCACCAGAGTCAGGGCAGATCCATAATCTGGATTTATATTGCCACTTTAATGTAAGGGCTTCGCAGCCTCAAAATCTTTTGTATCACCGTGGCATGAGTGTTCATTCAGCCCCAACCCAAAATGAACAGACTTGGCAGAGCGGCTGCGCCCCCAGCCCAAAGTTGGCGTCAGGAGGTTCGAACCATTTTGGGGTTTTGGCCTCATTTAAATTCCTCCGGTGAGCTGCATATACAATGTGGGCAACTCGCTGCAGCACGCCATTTGTGGAAGGGCAGGAAATCTGTCAGCTCCCACATTGAGCAAGCTGGCTGGTAGGTCGGATTTGGGAATGGGGGGAAGCTGATCCCAGAGGAGGTCGAGCATGTGCCTGCAGTATTTCTGTAGATCCAGGAGGGAGCATTCCTGCTCCACCTGGCCCCAAAGAAATTTAGGGTTTTTTCTTGAGCGGCCACCAGCGGTTCCTTTTAAGGACCGCTGGTTAGGTTGCTTAATGTCGGGTACAAATGGACAGAGTGCATGGAGCACATGTTTCATCCATTTTACTTCAAAATTGCTATCAGGGTCCTACAACTGGTGTATTTTAAGCAGCCCCCTACTGGGTGCCGTGCTCCTCTTTACAAACCTGCCTGAAAATTGCATCAGACGAGCGATAGGTGACCATGGGGCAGCCAAGGTGCTCCCCCACCACCAATTTTTAACTGTCGGCCATCCTTTTTTCAGGTGAGGAATGGAGGTTCGCTGGCAGTTGAAAATCTCCCCCAACGTCTCCAGCAATTGCCTTAATAGTTCAACTATGTAGATTAAATTGAATTAAGTAATGGATCAGTGAATACAAGGCTTTCAGACAAATCAGACTTTGGAATCAGTATAAGTAAAACTAAGCCGTTTATTGTAGATGCACAGTGCTGTCAAATACATTTTAAACACTAAACTGTAATTGCTGCAACTAATTCAGAAGTATGACATCGAGGAATGGTACATTGTGGCATTACATTAGCAACCATACCATTATCACCATAAATGGGCATTAAAGCAACTTGCTTCATTGTGTGAGAATTGTTCTTAATTCTTAGCACATTCCAGATGTTGATAGCTGATATTGTGGCTTGCCATTAATCTTCTCTTTAAACTGTTACCTACTTTATCCTTTTGGTAGGATTGCTAAGAAATGGATTTTTCTTATGTCCTATTAGGTCAACCCATGTACCCGTTGGAGAGGATCAGATGCAACACCTGGAGCTGGCGCAGGATATAGCCCGAATCTTCAACAACCAATATGGCAGCTGTTTTCCTGTACCAAAGGCTATTCTAAGTGAGTACAATAATAACTGCTAACTTTTATAGTGCCTTTCACATAACATATGTCCCAAGTGTTTCACAGGAGATTGGAGGAAACTGAGCAGGAGTGGGAAGAGCTGCTTTAGGAGGTGGTCAAAGAAGTAGATATTGAGGAGGTGTTAGAAGGTGAAGTGAAAGGTTGCAAGGCAAAGGGGTTCAGGAAGAGAGTATGAGTGTAGGCACATGACCGCTGGAGGCTCCAGCACTGACTGTAGAACAGAGAGAGGGGGATACAGAAGATTGCAGGGGTGGCATTTCAAAATGAGAATAAAGATTTTAAAGTCGATGAGCTGGAAGATGGGAAGCCATTGGAGGCGAGCGAGAACAAAGTGATGGGTAATGCTGGACTTAGCGTAGGATAGGGTACAGTCAGCAAGGAGACTACTGAAGAAAGCAAACTTTGAGGTGATGAAGCAGTGTATGAAGGTTTCAGTAGCAGTCGAGTTGAGGTAGGGATGTAGGCAAGACAGTGTTAGAACAGGGGAAATACAGTCTTAATGACAGACCAGATGTGAAGGAACTTAGCTCAGTATAGTACAGGACACCGAAATCGCACACTCTTGATTCAGTCTGAGTAAGCAGTCGGGAAGAGGGGTGGAATCAGAGCCTGGCCATCATGTTTCTGATTGGAAGTAAACAGAATTGGTTCTGTCTGGTCAATGTTGAGGTGGCGCAAGTTCAGATCCAGCCTCTGTTGGACTGGCATTGCATAAAATATGGATTGCAATATTGAATATTAATTTAACGTTTGAATATTACTTTACAAATAGGCATTTTTTCATTAATTCCTCCTCATTACAGGTGAAACTAAAAAAATTAAATCACTGAGGAACCCTGCCGCAAAGATGTCAAAGTCAGACCCTCAGAAGTTAGCGACTGTGAATATCACCGATTCACCGGAGGAGATACTATTGAAGTTTCGCAAGGCAGTAACAGACTTCACCTCTGAAGTGACTTATGACCCAGAGACACGCCCAGGAGTATCAAATCTGGTAGCAGTGCACACAGCAGTGACTGGAATGACTGTCGAGGAGGTTGTGCATCAAAGCAAAGGATTGGACACTGCACACTACAAATACGTGGTGGCTGAGGCAGTCATTGAGAAGTTTGCACCAGTTAAGAATGAACTTGAAAGACTTAGAGCTGAGAGAGGTTTCCTAGAGCAAGTCTTAAACCGTGGTGCTGAAAAAGCAAAAGAATTGGCAGGCCCTGTGTACCATGAAATCCGAAAACTAGTTGGCTTCAGCTAACCGCCTATCAATTGTAAATCATAGCTACTCGGTTACTTTAGCATTGCGGCAAAATCTGTTTGAAATGAAAGCCTTGTGGAAGAGGTGATCATGGTGTACTTAAATAGGTGGTCAGTGATTATTTAAGAGACATGTATATTCAGGATCTGCACAGTTTATCACTTACTGAATATAATTAATTGGTATGATTATAAGATCTTATACCTACTTTTTTTTAAACTGGGTCCAGAGAAGCATGGCTCAGTTGGGTGGGAAATGGAGATGTCCCAACATCATATCACTTAAAAATAAAAAGCAGATTTTTTAACATGCCTGTCAAAGCCAAATTGGATTCACTCCAGCTCCCAGAGCAAATGAAACGTATTCAACCACACTGCACCATGTAATCTTCCCCTCTCCATTGGATTAGCACTTATATTCTAGTGAAAAAACAATGGGCCGGAACTTGCTCCGACCGGCGTGGAAAGGCTGTCCGCACATCCTGTGGACAAAGACTATGAAAATATTTTCCTCATGGTCTCCGACGTCCACTTGCTCCCTTTTAAATTTTTTCTCAGTTCAGATCTGTGATTTCAGCGCACCTTCCTTCCTACCGATATAGACTGTGGGAATGGAAGCCACGCCCACAGAATCTGTCGCGAAGAGAAGTCACGCCCACAAGCAGGCAAGTAAAACTCATTCATTTAAACTGAACTTCTCTGTTAGTTTAAATAGAAATTTAACACACCTTTTACTATAAAAAGCCAAGCAGATGATTTAATTTAATGAAACTTAGAGAAGTTAAAAGTTTAAATGTTTTAATTTTTAAAAATCTTTTTTAATGATCAAAAAATATTAAAATAAGAGTAATTTGACATTCCACATTTTTAAAATTTAATTTTTTGTTTCGCAGTCATTAACGATCACCACGCTTTTAAAAAGTAGTGTAGGGCTGTTATTTTCCAGCGTACCTTTTGGTGGCGTAAGTATCTTTGTTCCAGATGGGCAGATGGTTAAGTTTATGAATATTTCCTGATTTTATTGATTGTAGCGTAGGTGGCCCTTTAATTCGTACCTGTCAAACCGACGGCGAACCAGTGGGAGCAAGTTCGTGATTTCGGGGTTTCACTACACGTGCATATTCACGAACTTGCTCAATCGATTTGCAGGTGATTGGAGTGGATGCCATTATTGAACGGCGTCCTCAGGTGAGTAATTTCTGGCCCAATGTTTTGATGTACTGTGCTATCTATTTCCTGTGTCAGTGTGAGAAAGCTTTTGTCTTGGTTAGATTTGATCCTAGACCCAGGAGGAATAGGTTTCATCCCCTAGTTTCCCAAGTAACATCCCTGGTAGTCGTGCGTCAAACTATGGAACCTGTGATTGACTTCCCTGTGCTTTCATGGTTTCACCGTGACATTGGGAGGTGATGTGGAGTGGAGACTGGCTCCAGAAATTTCAAAACACCTACCCTGGAATGAATGCTCTTTTGCACTTCCTACTTGTCAACTGAACAGCAGCAGGGACCGAGGAGCAAATTGCCTGCCCTCAGTTGGAAATGGAGATGAACCTAAAATAAGCGGGGGGAAATTTAAACTAATTACAATTTAAACCTACTTTAAAGACCAATTCCACTGTGTCATCAAAAATGGAAATTTATTGCATTATTGCTGCTAAATGTGCACATGTTCATTGAAAAATAGAAGTGGTATTTGGAATGAAAACCAGTAAAATCCAAATACACATTAGAATACTTGTGATATGTATTGGATTGTAAGTTCAGTACTGGCCTCATTTTTCTATTGATTGGACTGAAAGCACAAGAAGTTCAGCATGGCTTATGGCTGTGTTCACACAAATAGTATGAACAGTCTAATCAAACAGGAGATGGTAAATACAAAAACTGTGGACTTGTTATAAATCAGCCATTTTGGTTTAGAGAAAACAAAATCTGATGTAACAGAATCTAAAATGTATTTTATTCTTCAGTGTTCT
Source organism: Heptranchias perlo (assembly GCF_035084215.1). Taxonomy (NCBI): domain Eukaryota; kingdom Metazoa; phylum Chordata; class Chondrichthyes; order Hexanchiformes; family Hexanchidae; genus Heptranchias; species Heptranchias perlo. Next base: position 49,371,438 of record NC_090335.1, read on the forward strand.
CCCCAACTCACTGATACCCTTCCATGGGCGCTAAGTGTCTGCCATACCATGCCCATAGCACTATCTAGGCTCAAACACCAAGAATAATGAATTTTGGCAGCCTATTCTGCATTGGGAGGAAAAGGGACAAATCAGTCTAGTCCGATCCTATACGCACCCAATGTCCACACGCACGACATTTATTTTTCTAGATAGTGATCGAGACTTGGGACCCTGACTGATTTTTCCCTCCCATTCTCTTTCTTCTCTTCCCCCACACCCCCCCCAATTCTCATAGATTGTGGGGTGTTGTGGTCAACTATACTATCCTTGCAGCTGAGATCAGCTTAATTCACCACAGACCAGGGGTTAAAGCTATGATTTTCCTGGTCTCTATGCATTACCCCTCTGCTATGTGGTGCATTTAATAACTGAGGCATTGAATTTAATTGATCTTTATTGGCAATAAATGGAATATTGATGAGTACATGTAATTTTAACAATATTTTTAAAATTCTCGATCTCTTTTATTATGTTATACTGTAAGGAATTGTTTTTGTATAATTGATGGATAAATTTCAAATGAGAACAAGTTTTATTAGCACCTGGAGCTTGAGATATATGTAAATTTGTGGGAAAGTTGATTATAATGTTTATTTTTCCCAGTATGCTCCTTGATATGCACCTAAATAACCTATGAAGACAAAAAGCTTGGACACTCCTAATACTTTAAATCTTCAGTCACTGAGAGTAACTGTTGTGATTCTACAGGAGAGTAGTCACTGTCATACTTTCCTGTGTATTAAATATTTATTTCTCCCAATCACTTCTCCCCCTATTAATGTTGATGAGAGCTTGCCTCCTACACAAGGGATGCGAGTTTTGTTTGAAATGTCATGACAACGTATAAAAGGTCCATGGCATATGTCCATGGTGTTTTGCATTTTGGAGGAGGATGGAGCAGCTGTTGACTTAGTTTATTCCTGTAGAATTCTTTGCATCTAATATTTTCCTTGACTATTTAGCCAAGTTGGCTAGTGGATTCAAGTCAAGAAAGCCAACAGGCAACAGATGGTTCATTTTGGACTTTATTTTTTCAGCATTAGCCAAGTTGGCTCTACTATACAAGAAGCTCTGTGGTATGGTAAATATTATAACAATGTACTGTAACTTGTTTTATAATAATTGGACCATATGACCTCACAGCTCACAAAATAAACTTTTTTTTACTATATATAAAATGAAATTATGGAAAAAGCTACACTTGAGGAACTGCTGCCAGTCATTACAATGTCTTTATAATTAAATTCAACTTTATTGTATTCCAACCAAGCTATGGATCAGCAAAACGTCACTGCCAAATGTTGAAAAGTAGGATAGTCTACAGTAAATATTTGAGGCGCATTGAAATAATAAAAAGTGTTGATTTCTCAAAAAGTAAACTAGCAAAATAACATGAGGAAGCAGATAACCTACCATGTCCAGTAAACTGAGAGAGTTGTTTATCATCAGAAATCACTCATTGTCCTTTCTCTGGCTTGTTCAATCAGTTTATATGGCTTAAGAGGAAAAAAGTACTAAAAATGTATATACTTCAAGTGATCCAAGTTAAATTGTCATGATAGAAATCGCATCCGATTTAAAGAATGTGCAAATACAACCACTGATCCAGAAACCACATGTGAGGACACATATGGGCGGCTTGTGATTTGTGAAATCTTTTCCATGAATCATCTCTTCCTCGTGGAGGTCGGATCCATGTGTGAAAAATGTACTTGTACCACAGGCACCCAATGGTGCGTGCTCTTTATACCACGTGTCTGCTTTTATTTTGTATCTCTGAATTTTAAAATAATTCACTTTTTGGATTGATCTTTTGTAAACATTGCAAGGTTAAATTGTTTTATGGATAATGGAGTGATTCAACCATTGTCTTGTGCTATCACTGTTAAGTTTAATAGCTATGGCTTTATAGACCACACACATGGCATAAAAGCACAATGTTCCATCTTGGAGAAAGCTAACCACAACTTTTATTGCATGTTAGATGTTTGACTTCTCCGGCTGATTCAATTTTTAGTTGTATATGGCTGCCACAAATTTATGTACAAGAATGACGAGGGCCCTTGAGAGACCAAGTAGGATCGTCCACTGGGCCCTTTTCACTGAACATGCTTGCAAACATATCAGTCTTGTCTCACACTCGTGTTGGGCTCCACCATTAGTAGAGGGTGGGAATGTTCATGGAGCTTCCTTCTCCTATTAGTGACATATTGTAACTGGGCTTTAGTATACCTATAAAGATGTTCACTTCTATCATATGAAACAAAGCCACTTTGAGAATTTTTTCTATGTGCTCAACAATTCATCTGACCTTTGTTAACTTCAGTCTGCACTCTTACTGCCTAATGCACTGGAGCGATGTATGATTTTTCTCTTCAGTCATACAACAATCAACAAATTAGAATAAAGCTCTTTAGCCTTACCACATCTTGTTGAGAGTGGTGGTGGACAACCAGGAAACTAACAGGAGGAGGAAGCTCCATGAACATCCCCTCCCACTCTCAGCCCAACACATGAGTGCAAGAGACAAGGCCAAAGTGTTTGCAAGCATCTTCAGCCAATAGGGCCAAGTGGACGATCCTACTTGGCCTCCTCAAGGTCCCTACCTTCATTGGTACCAGTGTTGGAGCCAATATAGATCATTCCATGTGACATTAAGTACACTAGACCCAACAAAGACTGTAGGCTCTGACAACATCCTGCCGTGATGCTAAACACCTTTGCAGCAGAGTTAGTCCCTCCCCTAGCCATGCCGTTCTAGTATAGCTATGCTAATGGCATCTACCCAACAATGTGGAAAATGTTTCTGCCATTTCTTTAGGATTTCCTCAATCTTCCATTGAAGTTATGGTGGGGAATCGAGAGAGCCCCCACAGAAATTCCAGGTGTATAATTCTACGAGCCAAACTGAGCTTTTGTGGAAAACTTTTAAATCCACACACTGTTTCTCTTCCAGGAATTTCAAACTATCCGTCCTTTTCAAACTACCACCAGTTGCTTCTCTGAGATTTTAAAGAACTGTCTTTCTCATTGGATTTTTCCAAAACCCCATGATTGACCAGAATTTTTTCGAGTGGCACGAGTGGAAATCTGATGGTTGGGGATCAGCCATCCATTATACAGCCCACCCAATTTTCCTTTGAGTTCTGCTTGGGCCAAAATGAAAATTACCCACAGTGCATTTTAAAACAAGCCATTAAAATTCAAAAAGAAATTGTAAGTGAAATACGATTTGTCCCAATCACAAAGTCTATGTATTTTAAAATTGTGTCTTAGACTTCATCTCAATCCTGTTACCAGAACAAGCACAACAATCTTTACAACATTCTATCAAGATAGCTCTGTGTACAACTTTGGCTTTAGTTGGCTGTTAAATTCTATCTGCACATTGACTTGAGTTTAAAGAGGCAGCACCTATCCAAAAATTTTGTCACAGTAATATTCCAATAAGTTATGGTACTATTAGTATTCTTGAACTTGTGAAAAATACTCTCAATGCAGAAATTGCAGCACAGCAGGGGTTTATTCGGCCCATTGTGCGTAGGCTGATCCTGGACGCATCTGGAGCTGTCTAATCCAATTTCCCTCCCATTTCTCTATATCCTTTTATATTCTTCATTTTCAAGTATTTATCCAATTTCCTTTTAAATGATGTTATAGTCTCTGCCTCAAGGGCTACTTGCGGTAAAGCATTCCATATTCCAGCAATCCCCTACGTAGAAAAAATTCTTCTAACTTCCACTTTTGTTCTTCTAGTGATAGTCCTGAGTCTATACTCCCTTGCTAATGATTTGCCACCCAGTGGAAACAACCTTTCATTCTTTGCCCTCTCAAAACCTTCTATAATGTTGAAAAGCTTTATAAGATCCCCACATTATCTTTCTCTGTTCCAGTGAAAAAAAGACTGCAGTTTTTTTCAAATATTTCTTCATAGTAATAATCTCTCATTCCTGGTATAATTCTAATGGCTCTAATATTCTTCCTACATAATGGGGTCTCCAAAACACTGCATACGGTATTCCAACTGTGGCCTAACCAATGTTTTGTGCATAATTTCCTTGCTTTTATATTCAATACCCTTATGTATAAAGCCCAGAATCTTTTTAAGGCCATTCCTAGCTGAACTCCCACCTTTTTTCCTGAAATTTGCATATGCAAATTGATGCTCATGTTCTGAGTCCTTACAATAATGAAAAATAACACATCAGTACAATATTCTGATAAAAAGGGGAACAAACTAGTCAATGTTGGAAATCTGAAATATAAACAGAAAATATGGGAAATAGACAGCATGTGGATTAGTTTCTGATGAAGGGAACACATCCAAGCCTGTCTTTTTTCTTTACAGGTGCATACTGACCTGTTGTGCTCTCTAGAAGATTTTACTTTCCATATTGCTTGAAAGTATATCTTAGTGAATAACCAAATGTGATTGTTGATCATGTTTCATTGTATAGTTACAAATTTCACATACAGTAAATGTTATAAAATATTTGTCAAGACAGTGCCCATCTCCTCCAAGCAAATCTCCAAGAAGATGGTTGGGCTGAGGATGTTTCCCTAAGGAACTCTTGCAACGATATCCTGGGACTGTGATGATCAGCATCTGACAACCATGACTATCTTCCTGTGTATCAGGTATGACTCCACCACTGGAGAGTTTTCCCATTGACCCCCACTGACCTCAGTTTTGTTAGGGCTCCTTGATGCCACATAAACATACGAAAATGACAGACAAGTAAAGACCAGCTGGTACATCAAGTCTGTCCTGCATCGTCATCATGGTGCAATCGAGCGTCATGACTCCCATTGCCCCTAACCTACCAGCAGCCACATGATGATCTGGGAGATTAAAAAAAAGTCAAGGCCAATTCAGTGAGAGGAAAAAAATCTGGTAAACTCTTCTCTGACCCCTGAAAGTGATCAAAACAAGTTCCAGGAGACTAATGACCATGAGACACATTGCCCAATGCCCCACCTATCTTTCGTAAGCTGCAGTATTGTTCATAGTTAAGCACTCATCCAGCTCCTTTTGAACATTTGCAGTGAATCTTCACTTCTCCCAGAGTTGAATGAACTTATGTGAAAAGAAAAACTTCCTGACATTTAACCTATGCTTAAGTAACTTATATGCATAATGCTTGGTCAAATGCTGCTTTGACATTGAGGGCAGTTACTCTCACCTCTCCTTTGCATTCTACTCTTGTCCATGTCTGCATCAAGGTCAGTTCTGGGTGGAAGCTGAACTAAGCAAGGGCAAGAAAGTTATTGGCGAGTAGATATTGCTTGATTGCACTATTGATTACTTCTTCCATCACTTTGCCGATGATTGGAAGGAAGCTGAAAGGGTGGGAAATGGTTGGGGTTGGTTTGTCGTGTTTTTTATGAATGGGATATACCTGGGCAATTTTCCACATTATCAGATAGATGTTGGTGTCATAGCTGTACTGGAATAGTTTGGTTAGAAACCAGTTATTACTTGTGTGCATATCTTCAGCACTACAGCTGGGCTCTCATTAGGGCCCATAGCCTTTGCTGTGTCCAGTGTACTCAACCACATTAACATCATGAAGAGTGAACCAAATTGACTGGCCATTGGCTTCTATGATGATGGGGACCACGGGGGGAGGATGGGTAAGACCATCCACTTGGCAGTTTTGGCCAAAGATGCTTGCATGCACTCAGAACCTAGGTAGCTTTGTGTTGTAGTTTCACTAGGTTGATGCCTCATTCACAGGTATGCCTGTTGCTACTCCTGGCTATGCCTTTGTACACTCCCCTTTAAACTTGGGTTAGTCTCCTGGCTTCATGGAGATGGATCCATGTGATTACGGATTGTGATATATAGTTCTCTTGCTGATGATGGCCCTCATGGAAGCCCGGTTTGGGCTGCTACATCTGCTTTTAGTCCATCCCATGAACACTACACAATGGAGGGTGTCCTCACATGAAGACAAGACTTCACAAAGACTCTGTGGTCATCACTCCTATCAGTGTTATCTTTAACAATGCAATAGGTAGATTGGTGAGGAAGAGGTCAAGTAGGTTATACCTGTATTAGTTCCCTCATCACCTGATGCAGGTCCATTCTGGCAGTTATGCCCTTAAGCTCTCAGCCAGCTTCATCAGTGTTGGTACTACTGAGCCATGTTCGGTGGTGGACATTGAAATCCCTCACCCAAAGTACATGTTGTACCCTTTCTTCCGAGTGCTCCTTCCAAGCAGTGTTCAACATGAAGGAGTACTGATTCATCAGTGGAGGGGGCTGGTAGATAGTAATCAGCAAAAAGTTTCTATTTTGGTCTATCTGCCAGTTGAACAGGGTATACCAAAAGATGGTGATGGAAGAATCTGGAAGGCTGGCTGGAAGATATGACTCTGTGAATAGAACTATGTCAGGCTGTTGCTTAACTAGTCTGTGGGACAGATCTTCCAATTTGGGTACCAGTCCCCAGATGTTAATACGAAGGACTTTGCAGGGTCGACTGGAGTTGGATTGCTATGTCTTGGCCTGATCTGATGCCTGGGTCATTGCCAATAGGTTGGATGATATTTTTATTATTCTGCTTTGTAGTAGTTGGTTTACAGCTGAGCTGCTTAAGAGAAGGCATTAAAAGTCAGCCCGGTAATGTAGTACTGGGTAGAGGCAGCCTTCCCTGAAGAACATTAGTGGACATTAATGAACCAGTTGGGTTTTTACAACAATTCAGCAGCTTTTAGGGTCATATTCAGCCCACAAATTACCTGATTTACTAAATTTAATTTCAGAATTTGGGATTTGAACTCACGACATCTGAGATTACTGGGCCCAACTCTAATAACCAGTTGTAATATACTTTTACATTTATTATAGTTTCCGATGACGACAATGTTAGAGCTTGTTAGCTTTTACTTACAGCCCATTTTCCTGTGGTTGATGCAATTCAGTGCGTACAGTGAGGTGTAGTGAGAATCTGGCTTTCTGCTGACCAGGTGCATTGAATTACAGCTGTGTGACTCCGCTCTACCAGTAGAGGACACTACAGTGTGTTTAATGTATCAATGTACAAACCGGAGAACAACACATGAATCCAACGGAAAGGGGCCGTTCAGATCCGCCGCATGGACACACGAATCCCCTGAGTTGTAATTAACTACTCAATTGCATAGCCTATGGAAATGTTGCCATATAGAGTTAAATAGATACTTAATTGCAAAATATTACTTCATGTGTAAAGTATATTTCCGGGCAGATTTTGTAGCTGTATCTGTCTAAAACCAGTTCATTTGATTATATTATAATAATGTAACGTTTATCTTGCCAATGCAACTATTTATTTCCCTGAATTTATAATCGTATTGCTTTCCTTGGAATGATCGGGATTTTTACAGGATTTGAACGCTGTGATTCTGTTACGAACGTATCCAAATCTTTCTGTATAAGGCCACGGAATCCAAGAATAGTTATAAAAACCGTCGAAGATGAATGCCAGTGATTTAATGTCCATCGATCGGTTCTAGTAACAGTGTCGGTTGTATTTAAAATAATGAATGCCGGTTTAATAGGAGACTGCCTGAGTATACATGTAATACTGGAGATGCCGGAGCGTACCTGTAGCACCGGGACTGCCTGAGTACAGGTGTAACACCGGAGACGGCCTGAGTATACCTATAACACTGGAGCCTGCCTGAGTGTACCTATAACATTGGAGACTGTCTTGAGCGTACCTGTATCCGGAGACTGCCTGAGTGTGCCCGTAACACCGCACTGCCTTAGTATACCTGTAATATCAGAGACTGCCTGAGTATACCTGTAATATCAGAGACTGCCCGAGTGTAGCTGTAACACTGGATACTGCCTGAGTATTCCTGTAACAATGGCGACTGCCTGTGTATACATGTACCACTGGAAACTGCCTGCGTATACCTAAAGCACTGGAGACTGCTTGAGGATACATGTAACATCAGAGACGGCCTGAGTATACCTTTAACGCTGGAGACTACCTGCGTATACACGTAACACTGGAGACTGCCTGAATATACCTGTAACATCGGAGACTGCCTGAATGTAGTTGTATATTCAGGAGCCTGCCTGAATATAGATGTAACACTGGATACTGCCTGAGTATTGCTGTAACACCGGAGACTGCCTGAGTATACCTGTAACACCGGAGACTGCCTGAGTGTACCTGTAACACCGGAGACTGCCTGAGTGTACCTGTAACACCGGAGACTGCCTGAGTGTAGCTGTAACACTGGAGACTGCCTGAGGACACCTGTAACACTGGAGACTGCCAGAATATCCCTGTAACATCAGAGATTGCCTGAGTGTACCTGTAACATCGGAGACTGCCTGAGTGTACCTGTAACATCGGAGACTGCCTGAGTGTACCTGTAACACCGGAGACTGCCTGAGTGTACCTGTAACATCGGAGACTGCCTGAATGTACCTGTAACATCGGAGACTGCCTGAGTGTACCTGTAACACCGGAGACTGCCTGAGTGTACCTGTAACACCGGAGACTGCCTGAGTGTACCTGTAACACCGGAGACTGCCTGAGTGTACCTGTAACATCGGAGACTGCCTGAGTGTACCTGTAACACCGGAGACTGCCTGAGTGTACCTGTAACATCGGAGACTGCCTGAGTGTACCTGTAACATCGGAGACTGCCTGAGTGTACCTGTAACATCGGAGACTGCCTGAGTGTACCTGTAACATCGGAGACTGCCTGAATGTACCTGTAACATCGGAGACTGCCTGAGTGTACCTGTAACATCGGAGACTGCCTGAGTGTACCTGTAACATCGGAGACTGCCTGAGTGTACCTGTAACACCGGAGACTGCCTGAGTGTACCTGTAACACCGGAGACTGCCTGAGTGTACTAATGACGCTCGTTAAGTGCACTGAACAATTTCATGTTGCTAACTATTTAACAAGATATCTGCTTAGACAAAAATTGCCCGCGTAACATTGTATCGATGGTCAATGTTCACTTTGCAAATTCTGAAAGAAAAAGTGTTGGTAAAAAATACAGTTTCTAGCCGTACTTAGTCTATTTAAATATTTAGCTGTGACTAAACGCGCGTGAATTGTCAGAGTCCAACAAAACGAGACGTTAATCTGATGAATTATCACTGTTAAAACATTTTAATGATTGTTGATATTGAATATTTCAAAGAACCTGTGTATTAAATGACCAGAACTATATTTGTAAGTCCTGGATAAGCATCTAATTAATGTTGTAAATAAAATACCCTAATTACCGACGGAAATTCAATAGCCGACGTGGTCTCTAACCCTTCGGCCCCTCTTGTTTCTGATTTATTCGTTCTCACCAGTTGAGAGATTCCGTTTACACCGATATATGAGGTGTGTTGTATTCTTACAGTAACGTTTTTAATTAACTGCGTCCGTCATCGATCAAAGGTGTAACAATCCTGACTGATCACATGAACCGATAGATGTGAAAATACACTGGGCTGCGCTTCTGGGGGGGAAACATTGCCGTTTACTGTAAACGGTAAATGTAAACAATGACGGTCAAAATAAATAAATCGACAGTACCATCGTTAATTAGTTGTTATATCGAGAAATACGGATGGCAAACATTAGCATTAATTGAGCTTGCAAAGTTACTCAGTAAGCTGTGTTTGTTATATTTGCAGAACCCAACTAGTGACTAAAGTCCACAACTCATCGTTGTTGAAACTAACATGGGATTTGCAAAATACCTTAAATTTTCGAAGATTAATATAAAACACGTCTGCGGTGTTTTTGTTTTGTAAATCATCTCTCTGATTCAACTATGATAAGAGTTGGTTAAAAAAATTAAAATGTATGGTTTGGATTTGAAAACACGTGAGACAGTACCATGTGCCTGTTTATGAATTGTAAACAATTTTACAACACCAAGTTATACTCCAACAAATTTATTTTAAATTCCACAAGCTTCCGTTCACCTGACAAAGGAGGAAGCCTCCGAAAGCTTGTGGAATTTAAAATAAATTTGTTGGACTATAACTTGGTGTTGTAAAATTGTTTACAATTCTCAACCCCAGTCCATCACCGGCATCTCCACATCCTGTTTATGAAGATAGCATGATTTTGTACGATTTATGTATTACTGATGTTGGTATGGAACAAACATCATGTCTGAGCAAACATATACACACATCCATTAGATTCCTTAATAGTGTTATTCCAATAGCCAGTTGCCGAATCAAGATCCCCGTGCCTAGGATGCAGTCAGGCTCAGTAAGGTACAACTGTACAGCGATGTGAATCCTAACCAGTTATACCGCAAGATCAATGGATTCACTTTGAAACTCGACCTGGGCATATATTCGATATCTCGGGTCGATATCGGATCAAGATCGCGGTTCCTATTCATCCTGAGCTGAAGTTGTTCCAGCCAAAGAAAGCAAAAAACTTCCTTCGATACGTATATGTGTCACCTATTTAACACGGGACAGAAATATAGTACAATATTACTATATATGAAAAATATTGTGGTGCGGAAATGTAACAAAATATATGGCAATGTTCAATGTGGCTTAAGTTTTAGGAAAGTCGTGTTTTTACCGAATCCTGACCCACCGACTATCCAAGCAGGGGGCAATACCCGAGTTAGTTTCATTTAGTCCCAGATAAACCTGCTAAAAGCCTGGGTATTTTGACCTGAGCCAGGAGACTTTAATTCCCTTTGATCTGACAGAGCAGGCTGGCCCAGATAATCTAGCAAAAAGAAACAAATCCTGCACAACTCTTGGTTTCATTTTTCTAAAAGCCCAAATTACATAAACAATCTTTCGCTCTCGGTTCTTCGCGAACTTCTGCACTTTACCCAGGCGGGCAGCTTCCCTCTCCCACTGCTCCATGCTAAAAACGATCAACAAAAACAGAAATCAGATCATTGTGTGCCAGGGCTGAGGTTTCAGCAGACCGAGGGCTACATTAAACAATTTATTAATTTTCAACAGGAACACGCGCGACCAGGAAGCGATCATTACAGAACGCCGGGAAGAGGTGACTTTTATTTGGGATACATTTTGATTGACGTCTTCAAGGGCCTAGGATAACTGGCAAAGCGTCATTGTCATGTATTATTGTTATTATTATCCAGGAAGTAGAATTGCCTGAAATGCGTTTGAAATTAGTTGATTCTTTCAATTATTAAATTGAGTCAGTTGGGTTGCAATTTTACTCTGCAATTTTTATATTCTGATTAGGCAGTCCCCTCTCCAACATTAGAAATAAACAGCACGGAGAATAAAAGATGCCTGGGAAAAAGTTGTAAGGTTGGAGATTAATATAGGGCTTCTAATGTCAGGATGGCAGAGCTGAATCTTTAGACCTTGTCTTTGGTGTTGGGCCTCACCATCACTATCCATTGTAGAACTCAACAGAAATTGATACACTCCTTAAGAACTATTTAGATTATATAAACAGAGACAACCCAATAACGGATTGTGCGATCGTTTATCTGAATAACTCCAGTGTGAAAAAGCCAGGACCCAGTTTAAAAAGTAAGACAGGCTGTTTTACCGGGATGTTCGCCACCCTGTATCTTACAGCGAGGTTATGAAAATACTTTGCCAGAATATCAGGCAGGCAGTTGATTTTTCTTCATTTGCTCTTGTGATGGGGATAATGCCGCATTTATTGCCATCCCTAATTGCCCTGAGGGCATCAAGCGTCAACCATCCTAATGTGTGGCTGGAGTCACATCCAGGCCAGATCAGGTAGTGGTGACAAGGTCCTTCCCTGAAGGACATTCGTGAATCAGCTGGGTTTTTTTTTACCACAATCGGTCATTGCTTTTATGCCAGCACACAAATTGCCAGATTTATTAAATTCAATTTCACAACTTCATTTTTTTTCTTTTTTCTCCAGATCTCTGGGCTCCAGTCCAGTACTATAACCACTGGCTACCGTTACAAATAAAAACACATAAGCTGCAGGAACTTTTAGGAAATATTTGAATATGATGTTTTCCAAGCTGTTTAATGTAAATAGTTGAGTATTCTACTGTGAACTTTTAAAATGTACCATCTTTCAGTATAACATCTAAAAGATCCCATGGCACTGTTCGAAAAGTAGGTAGCTCTCCCCTGTCCAGGCTAACATTGCTCCTTCAACCATCACCAACAAAAACATATTAACCGGTTCTCATTCGTTTACTTTCTGTGGGAGCCCTGTTGTGCACAAATTGGCTGTGCACTTTGCTACATAACAACAGTGATTGCACTTCCAAAAATAATTCATTGTTTGTGAAGGGCTTTGGGACGTCCTTAGGATCTATTGAGGCATTAAATAAACGTAGGTTCTTTTTGCTTTCTTTCTTTAGATACAAATAGCAAGAGATGTGAAAATATCCCGCCAAATTATTGAGTACCAAACGGGGCTGCTTGAAATCTAAATCAAAAGCAAAATACTGCGGATGCTGGAAATCTGAAATAAAAACAGAAAATGCTGGAAATACTCAGCAAGTCAGGCAGCATCTGTGGAGAAAGAAACTGAGTTAGCGTTTACCTGAGCAATGGCACTTTTGTTTCGACTTTGCATGGGGCTCAGTACCACGCACAGTAATCGCCCTTGTGCGATTCACTACTACTTGATGCCCAGTGTCACATTTGTGAATATATATTCGGTCGGGCTTAGTAGCGTTGGCGAGTGTGACGGGCCTAGCTCCGTGCCTTAACAATCATAAATAACTGACAGTCAGATGTGACGCCGTCTTCACAGAAAGAGTCTTCAATTTTATTTTAAATATAAATTTTAAAGTAATGACAGTCTTTAGTTTTCGCAATACTTTTATGACATAAAGTAAATTCAGGAGAGTATGAATATGGAAATTATCCAGTGATGATCAGATCATTGTATATCCTGTCGACAATTTCATTACTCGTGAATTCAGTGGCCATGTTGCGGTTCACTATTCTCAATATCCCATAGTTTCGGGTCAATGTCCAATCTATTATTTAGAACGGCTGCGGGCACGAAAATAGCAAGTGTTGACTTAACGTGAATGAAAACAATGTAGTTGAGAAGGAATTTAGATCCTGTAAAAACTGGTCTAATTTCCTGTTAAAAAAATCCTAATTTCATGGCACCGAAGAGTGGTAACCACCAACTTGTAGAACAAAGTTAAATGTTCGGAAGGGTCTTCGGGACACACAGATGTTGGACATCGCCCGCTTCCAAACTTAATCCAAGTCCTATTCTGTTAGTTGTGACTAGATCTGGAATTTATCAACTTTATATATGAGGTGGTTTGGTCTTTGATAATGAATATCAAAACAAATCTAAAATATCGTTAATTATTGTTACAACAATACAAAAATGGAGGGACAGTTAAATATGTATACACGTATTAGTAGATATTACAAATACATGCATCACCGCATGTGCTGTATGCACATATAGAAACGCATATATACATATGTAATTCAGTTTTATACAGCGTGCTAGAGACAGTTACGCATCCAATAGCTACGGAATGTGATGTGATGAATTGTAAAACTGTCCGAAACACCTCCAGTGATTGACAATGATTAACATACAGATTGTTCAAGATCCAGGCTACTAACGCGATCATATTATTATAACATTAGCCTAAATTATCATAACAACAGCACGGAGCATTATTTCTGTGCTTTTACAATAGCTAATCCCACATCTTCAGATCTTTGTTTGGAGTCTGTTGTTTTCTGTTTGTGACACCTGTCATGTTAATACTGTCAGCTATGTTCGCTTCTTATAGATATATTTTATATGAAATGTCGCGGAGCTTGAAAGATTTGTCAGAACTCTAATTCTAAGATTACATTTAAGAATGAATTCCAAATAATATTTTTTCAGATGGGTCGGTGTGTGTGTAAAAGAGAGCGAGAGAGAGAGAGCGCTATTTTGGAACTACTTGTTCTCCTGGTCCTTCTAATTATTCTGAAAATACATCCAAAGTGAGAGACGCAAAGCAGCATATTTATTAGCTCCTCTGTCTATCGATATAATCTGCTGTTCAATTACAAGACATGTAGTAGTGAATACAAGCATGGTGCCTCTATTAGCCTTTGAACTCAATATTAGAATAAAAGCCAAATGGAAAAATAAAATAAAAGATATTCACGATATCTTTGCAGATAATTCTGTAAAAATTTAACGTTGGTTGAAACGAAATCTATTGAAGTAAGAAAGTTACTAGTATAGGAAGTGGACACTTACCCTTCGGTGCACTTTTCTTTTCTTACATTCTTCGTTTCCTTAAGTTCTTAATTTCCTTCAATTATTTCCGTAACTTTTTTTCCCCTTTATTCTTGATACCCGGTAACATTTTAGCAGAGTAACCCCATCGTTTTTTTTTTGGCGGGCTGGGGCTTGGGCGGGTGGGGGAGGTGCTTGGAGGTGGAAGATTAGTGGAGCAGTACAATCTGCTGGGGAAGAGGAGAGGGGAATTATTTAATGGACAATTATTTATTAAGTGGAATTCATTTGCTTTAATTTAAAACATGCTAACCTTGGTTGTAATTTGCGAGTGGGTAACGGAGAGATGGCAGTACTGAAATGAATTGACCTTATCGCATACTAATATGAAAATATTAGGCTTTATTTGATGGTTTATCATTATATGATATATGCGCACACGTTACATTATACTTTACATATAACATATGCATGCGCCCATTACACACACAAATATATACATATGATATTCGCTGTCGGCATTTATCAGTTCCCCGCTAGTCTTTTTCAAGGAACGATTTAAATTACTGAATCGAATAATTAGAAACTTGATTTGTGGCCTTACTCTGGGTTATTTCCAAACTAAAATGTTTTAATTAAGTAGCACCAAAAAAAAACCAACTAATATAATTTATTGATGAATTTATGAACAAGCAGAAAAGCCCAGAATGTTACCGCGTGCTCCACTTTCAGGTCTTTAAAATAATGGAAATCTGAAATCAAGCAGAAAATCCTGCAAATACACAGCAGGTCTGTTAGCATTTGGGGGGGGGGGGGGAGAACAACGAGCAAAGGTCGGTACCCGAACTGTTAACTTGTCTTTGTACAGATTCGAATGGAACTGGTGTGTCTTTCGAGCACTTTCTATCTTATTTCTTTTTTTCTTGGTGCCAGCTGAACTGTGCACCTTGCAACAGATGCCCAGCGAGGGTTAGCTTGAAACTTTATTTTGCAAATTATTTTTTTAAAAATCAGAATATCTGTTTAATGTTAATTCCGGTCGGTATATGTACCCCCACAGCAGGGTGATGAACGTGCAGGTTTTAAATCCGACCGGACTCACGATTATGTATTTTTAAACAAAACCACTGCTCCCACAAAGCGACTGCGTGTCCCCAAACTAGAGCGGATTTAATTAATGGATATATACATAAAAAGAATACTGAATATTAAAACAACTACGGCACACAACATCCCCAGCCAACGAATATTAGTTTTCCTGAAAAAAAATCTAAATTGTATCTTTTCTACGTGCAGAATACTCAAGGGAGGCATGAAAGGGCGGTACAGTATTGATTTGTTTGATTTATACATTTTTATTTTTGCCTTTTAATTTGTTTTAATAATAGTGTAACCAGTACATAACTCATCTTAATTCATTTTGAATCAAAATAAATCCCGCCGAGCAAATACAGAATGCTGCTCTAGTCCTAAAAAAATATCCCAAATGTTCTTTGATGTGCATAATACAAGGGTACCAAGGATAAAATAACGTTTCAATATTTCTGGAACAAAAAAGCTTTATTTCTCAAAACTGTATTTCCCAGTAGTTGTCTCTAGTTCGCTCTCCCGTTCCTTCTCAATCTGGCAAGGAGAAAGAGAACCACATATGTAAGTTAACCACTTAGTAGCAGCAATTGAATGATAATTATGCAGAAAATGAGTGTCTCTTCAAAAGCTGCGCTAGCATGAATATAGTTCCTAAGATATTAAGTAACAACAGTCATCGGCGTCAGAAATGCGCAAGAAAAGTATAGCGAAATTATGTTTTAAACTTGTTAGTAGTAGAATTTCCAACATCAACATAAGTGTGTCAGCAGCCGCCAAACGGTTAATCCTAAACATTTCTATTCCATCTTAAAACAGTACACGAATGGGGGTGGAACGTAGTGCTTCTTATCCAGTTAGTCCCAAACTATGTAAAACGACGCCTCGGTTCCCAAACGGTTAAATCCGAGCACTTTTTGGTCCCTGACCATCAAGGTGTCTGGTGGGGACAAAATGTCCAAATTTGCGGTTGTTTGTCTTGGAATTTTACTGGCGTGTCATTGGATACTGGCTGCTGGCTGTGTGTCTATTGGACGGGAGAGTTTGACAGACACTCAGACCTCTCCCCTGCAGTAAAATGCTGCAGAAGTTTGCATCAATCAGCCAGGGGGGAGATGACAGAGTGGAGGCAGAAAGTGGACTAAATTCAATTACTGCTCTCACTCAGCCAACAACATGCTAACTGGGACTGTGAGAGATGTAACCAGCTCTGGACTTCTGTAGTTCTTGTGTGTATGAAGTACTGAACTTGCAGCCATTATTTTGTTTAAATTTGGAAACTGCTACTCTATATACTGCCGGCTCTCAACTTCTCAAATTGGTGTCTTTGAAGGAAAGTTTGGTGTTTGCTCATTCTTGGACGATCCTTGTGCGGGCGATGAGTGAAAGGAGGAGATCTGCAGCTGCCCTCAGTTCAAGGGCTCACGCCTTCTCCGTGGAAGCACTGATCGGGACAAATAAAAAGAGGAAAATCCAGGAATGGGGCGAGAAGACAATGGAACTGAGTGTGGACAGTATAAGCCCAGAATCGGAGCTTGCAGACAACGTGGATTCAAGCCAGTGTATGGAGATCAACTCCGGTTAGTGTTAAAAAAAATAGCACTCGGTTTTCTCCAACGCCTCTTCCTGACTTCAACCACTTTACAAACAGTAGAGTTTAAAAACAGAAGTATGGTGGGAGATCAATTCTCTGTCAAAGAGAATCGTCCATCTGAAGTTTTCTTTTCTTAAAAAAAAACCTTACTTTTATTTTCCCGAACTAATTTTGCAAACTCCCCCTCCCGTTTTCAGGGACACATACTATTCTTGGTGGGAGGAACAAATCCCGCTCGTTCTCCATTTGAAAAGGAAATATCCAGTTATTCTAAAAACAAACTCTTCCGTCATTTTCTGGTTTAAAACCTTAGGATCTGACGCTGTGCACGTGTTGTCCGCTTTCACTCTTTTTAATAGGCGGCCAGGCTGCTGTTTTGCAGAGTGTTTCTCGAGGGATAGCACCGGGCCCCTTTTCGGTCTGTAAGGTTTGCTGTTTAGTCTTTGCCGCTTTGTTGGGTCGCGCGTTGTGTGGCTAAGTTTTATCAGAAAGTTAAGACCTTAAATTCGCAGTAAGAGGTGGTTCACTTTCCTCGATGTCTGAATTTATATTACCATTAGTTAAATTGCACATTTCTGCTCTGCACTATGGACACAAACTAAATAATCCCCGCTGTTTGACAGATTGTTTAGCGAGTCAGGAGTCAGAACTGACGGATGTGTCCTCCGTTGCTGTTACTTGGTGTGGACGAGTCCAACTATTCTTTTGCTCTCCAGTCTGTATCATTGACATAAATATTGTAACAGTCCGAGTGATCTCTAAACAGAATATTTAAATAATAATATACACGCCGCCGTTTTGCACCACAATTCATTCACAATCCTGGTTGCAGATCTTGTTCTGTTTTGTGATGGTTCCCAATCAAGAGTCAAACGGGTTCAATTTCTAACCTCTTCGGGGTCCACAATGATATTCGTGCACCAGCTCCAACCAGGAGCACGAAATGTGACATTTATTCTACAGAATGATATAAACAATTAGTAATTCTGTTTGATTCTATCAGTTTTGTTTTGCTTCCATCCTGCAACATGTTTTTGTATTATGTTTTATTATTAAGGATCTCTGTTGTCGTTCTTCAGTAGCTGAAAAGGATTATAACATGTTGTCTGTGCAACTAATTTCTATTTAGGACAATTTTGTTTCCCTAAAACTCTGCCACTCTGTTTCATTTAATTGTAAGACGCTGTTACAGATGTGTCTGTGCCCAGGGGTCTGGTGTAAGGCCGCTCACTACACATCTTTCACTCACTGTCAAACACCGTGTCAGTTTTAGCTCATCCGTTCCATCCGCGAGGGACCTTTTACAATTGTCCAGAAAAAAAAAGTTTGTCTCTCGTACAATACGAGAGTTAGAAACGGGCTGATATTAGAAAATGTAAGATTTGAATAAAAATAACTTTTTTTTCTAATAAGTCATACGGTTCCAAACGTATTGATGCAAGGAAGAACAATTAGCTCATTGACCGTGGCGGGCTTGCACATAAAATGACAATAAAGCTCCTTCACTCGTTTCTATTTCCCACTGATAATTTTATTACATTGTAAATGTGAATTCCATCTACAGAGACGGGTCCGATTCGGTTTCTTTTTATAATTACATTTGGTGGTTTACAGGCAACAAACCCGTTACAAAACAATTATGTTTCGATCAACTCTTGTGTAACGCTCGGCTGCCCTACTTTTAAACGGAGCAAATGGGAAGCTATGATGAAGAGGGAATGATTGTTTACAGAAAGTTTGTAGTATGCAAGATAAACAGAATCGCAATTGACTATTTAAATGACAGGTGCCTGTTAAGGATAATTGCGATGGCGGTGAACATTTGGAGATTTCCACTGGGCTGCTCTTTAAAGAGGAATGAAATCGGGCGCTAGTATTATTATTTACTCTTGATATACTATGCAAACAAATCAAATAATGGCACAACACTCCACTCTTTTGGAAGGAAGCGATAGCTTTGAAAGACAGATAGAAAAGAGTCTCACTCCCCATCAACAACAGGTTGGGATCTCACTGTTTCAGCTCTTTTCATCTTCTGTTTCAGAAATCTCCAACACCTAAGCGGCGCATTTGGTCTCCTCTTCGTTAACCTTAATACGAACGGTTAGTTTTTTCAAAGGAATACTGACATTTCCATCGAAATTGTTATTCCCTGGTTAATCCTTTATTTAGGAGAATACAATCCGTGGTTTTGACAATCACTCGTTTTTCTGTCCCAAATTTTAAAATTTCTCAAACACCACCTGAAGCCCCAACTATTATAAAAGCCCTGACTTCAGAGAACCGCAGGTATCCCAGAAATGAGACAGTGTTGGAAATGAAGAGCGGACTCGTCATCTGAAATAGAAAAAAAAGGTTAGCTTTTCAGGTAGAAGCTATTCTGACAGTTTATTTTTCAGATTTCCAGCATTGACTGTCAGGAAAAAACCGCGAAACCTTTCAGTTACTGTCTGCAATCATTTGGCAACTGGAATTAGAAAGGGCTTGCTTTTAAAATATGGGGTATATATTATTCCGATTCTTCTCAGTGTTCATCCACATTAACCAATCTCTCCCTCCCGTATCTACAAGGAGGAATTTGTGGTTAGATCAAACGAGGTCGGTCAATTTTCGAAATGTGATCTGAGGGAAAACGGTTATTTTCAAGTACTGGCGACATGCGCTGAGTATAAGTGCAGATGTGAACAGGAGCGAACCGCGGGTTAACTTCTGCTATACAAGTGCATCTTGTATTTGAAATTTCTCATTTATTCATGTCACCTTGTGAACGATTTGCTTTGCCTGTTTACTCCAGATAAGTTTTTGGAGTTTTTTTTAAAGCAAATCTATTTTTATTAATATGAATATTATTAATATTAACTCGTTTTAAATTAGGCAAAATTAAAAAAACTGGCGTCGTTGGTCACTCGTGTATCCACAAGGAATCTGGAATAACATTTACTGGATTCTGTAAATTACAGGTTTTGTCCCCTTTTTCACAGTACCGGTGCTGGGCTGCCTTTCTCTTTCAGGACCCTTGCAATAGTTCAGAAGAAGCCAACAGCTGATCCTGAGCTGGAAGAGTGATTTATTAGTAACTTCAGGGCTGTGCAAGCGAATCTCCCGGATTGTTCAGGGTTGGCTAATAACTAAAAAAGATAAAAGGACAGACGGGTAGGAACGTTCAAAAAGTCTTGGGAGGGTATTTTTAAAAGTACTTTAGAACAGGCAGTGTTCTGCATTCTGTTTAGTATTTTAGAAGGGGCGACGTTGGACGATGTTTAATACTGTAGGAGATATATTCTGCATTCTGCCTCGTATTTTAGAAGGGGCGGCGTTGGACGATGTTCAATGCTGTAGAAGATGTATTCTGCATTTTGCCTCGTATTTTAGAAGGGGCGGCGTTGGGTGGTGTTTAATACTTTAGTAGACAAAGTATTGGAATTTCGGTTCAACACTTTAGTTCAGACAGTTTTGGAATTTATGTTTAATGCTTTACTGGAGGCACTGTTCCACAGCTCTAATTATAGTCGGACAGTTTCGTGTAATACTTTAGTAGGGCTGGAATTTAGATTTAAGACACAATTTCTTTTTAATACTTTAGTGGACACAATGTTTGAGTTTCTGTGTATAACTTTAGTAGAAGCAATGTGGGCTTATATTTTGTTTAATCTGCTAATATTTGGATCATACCTTTGTTTAATACCTTAGAAGAGCCCGTGTGTAATTTCAATATGGTACAATAGTAAAGGCGTATTTAATATTTGGGAAGAGGCAATCTTGTAATTTGGATGAACAACTTTAGAAGAGGTAATGTTGTAAGCTTGGGCATTTGAGAAGAAGAAAAGTTGTGATTTCAGTGAAATATTTTTAGAAAAAATAGGTTTGCCATCTCAGAATGATACTTTAATAGAAGTATTGGTGTAATTTATGTGCAATATTTTAAAGACAATATTGTCATTTCATTGGATTATTTTAGGAGGCAGTGTTGTAATATTTTGTTATAATTTCTGTGTAGTAATTTGGAAACAATATTGTTTAATCCAGTGTATTATTTTAGAAAAGATAGTAATGTAAATTTAGTGCAACATGTTAAAATAAACAGAGCTGTGAATTCAACACAATATTTTAGAAGAGGCAATATTGCAATTTCAGTACAATACGTTCAAGAGATAGGGTTAAATTTTCAGTCTAATAACGTAGGAGTGGCAGATATTCAGATAGAGCTATTGTAATTACAGTGTAATAATTTAGAAACTGAAGTGCTGTCATTTCAGTGTACTACTTTAGATGAGGCAACGTTGTAATTTTGGTGAAGTTCTTTACAAGATGCAGAGTTGTAATTTCTATATAATATATTAGAAAAGGCAGTGTTCTAATATCTATTTAATATTTTGGAGCAGCATTGTATTTTGGGTGCAATATTTTAGCGGTTTTGTAGTTTCACTGTATTATCAGAGAGGTGACTGTTGTAAATTCATTGAAAAATTAAAAGAAACAGTGATGTAATTCTAGTATAATTTATTTGAAAAGTCAGTATTGTGATTGCAGTGTGATATTCTGGAAGAGGCAGTATTGTAGTTTGGGTGCAATAGTTTAGAATAGACCGTTTTGCAATCTCAGTGCAATATATTAAAAGGGAGAGTGTTGTAAGTTGAGTTAAATGTTTGGGATGGGGTAGTACTGTAAGTTTAGTGTAATATGTTAGAAGAGGAACAGTTGTCATTCCAGTGTAATATGTTGGAATAGGCAATGTTTTAATTTCACTTCAATATTTTAGAAGAGGTAGTGTTGTACTTCTAGTGTAATGTTCTAGAAGAAACATTATTGCAATTTCAGTGATTAATTTAGAAATGGATCAGTTATAATTCTGTCATAGTATTTTACAAGAAGCTAAGTTTCAATGTAATTTGTTAAAAGACACAGTGTTGAAATTTTAGTGTAATATTTTAGAACAAGTAATATGTTAATTGCGATGAAGAATTTTTGAAGAGTCAATGTTGCAGTGTTAATGTGATACTTCAGCAATGATAATGTTGTAATTTCAGTGCAACATTTTAGAAAAGGCTGCATGGGGCAGGTGGGTTCCAGAAATGTGCTCAGTGCTGGAGCACATCAGTGGGCACAACTGCTGGGATTGAATCCCATGGATTTTTGGAGCCATGGACTTTCTCTCTCTCTCTCTCTCCCTTTCCTCCCTCAGCTTTATACACTTCCTGGAGTTTATGGAAAACACAAAACAAAAACTACAACAGGTGTGAAATCAGAGCACTGTCATCGCCAACCCCCACTCTCTCTCTCCCTCTCGCTCTCTCTTGCTCTCTCTTTCTCTTTCTTTCTCACACACACAGCTTCTCTTTTTGAAAAAAAATATATTTAATATAAATTTTACCTCAATAAAGCTTTTGAAAATTGTTTTCTTGGTTTTCAACATTATATGAAGAAAAGCTACTCAATAGATAGTGCTAGAATCTGAAGAAAAGTATTCCAAAAGTACAGCTGACTGGTGCCGATGCTTCCTGCTGAATTAGGCACACATGCTCAGATTGCCGAATCCAAATTCAGCCCACAGAGTCATAACAATGGGCAAAAAAGTTGTGTCCAAACTGAGGCAATTAGGAGAGTACTTTATTCAAGGAAAAACTTTAATGAAGGCATTGAAAGGCACAAAAGA
Organism: Heptranchias perlo; assembly: GCF_035084215.1. Taxonomy (NCBI): domain Eukaryota; kingdom Metazoa; phylum Chordata; class Chondrichthyes; order Hexanchiformes; family Hexanchidae; genus Heptranchias; species Heptranchias perlo. The sequence goes on from NC_090335.1 coordinate 49,393,997, forward strand.
TAATTCAGTGGGTAATTTTAATTATTTTAGATTTAACTTTTAATTTTTGTTTTTTTTTATTCAACCCTTACTTTAGACATTAGAAATTTCAGTTACTGAGAAAAAAAGATAGGTGAAAAAATTAGAAAGCAATTTGTGGGTATCTAATGGCCGGATTATGCAATCAGATTGTGATATAGGGCCCGATATTAGGAGGGCGGCAGGTTGGCAGCGGGAGGTCGACTGGGCGCATGGGTAACGTGCCCAGTGAAATCGGGGTGCTCCGCAGCTTGATTGAAGGTACTTGCCTTTGCTTCCGGGTTTCACGCTGGAAAGCTGCGCAGCGGGCGGACTGCGCATACGCAGCATAGGCTGTCAGCTGGAGGAGCCCTGTTTAAAGGGGCAGTCCTCCACTGACTGATGCTGCAGAAAATAGGAAAAATTACAGCATGGAGCAGCCCAGGGGGAAGGCTGCTCCCAGGTTTAATGATGCCTCACTCCAGGTCCTACTGGATGGGGTGAGGAGGAGGGGGAGGACAGAGATCTTCTCCCCGGCGGGTGGGAGGAAGTGACCTGCCTCTGCCACCAAGAAGACCTGGCTCGAGGTGGCAGAGGAAGTCACCAGCACCACTAATATATTGCGCACCTGCATACAGTGCAGGAGGCGCTTCAATGACCTAAGTAGGTCAGCCGAAGTGAGTACGCTTACTCATTCCCCTACACTCCGTCTGCCACATCACCGCCCCCACCCCACATCTCCTTCTGCACTGCCAACACAACTCTATCACGTCACTCCTCACACCCACTCAAAGCTCATCCTCATCTTACCTGCGCTTACTCACCTCGCCAGTACTCATCCCACCACTGTCACTCAACCCAATCCTCATACAATCTCATGGCTCTATCTCATACCTCATGCATCTCTTCCACGGTCAGCCTCACTCAACCTGCCACTACCTGTGCTGCAGCCACAGGGCATGCATCACATATGTGCAGTAGGAAGCGTAAGGCAAACGTGTCGTGAGCATGAAGGGGATGCACAAGGGTGTTTGAGGGTTTGTCATGATTTTTCCTCATATTTAATTTCTGATCAACTCACATTACATATTATATTGGCACCACTACTGCCACATCTTTGCGAATCTTGTCTGGTTTGTGCAATAATGCCCTTTCCTGAGGATCACTATGAAGACCCACAACTGATGCCACCCATTGTGTCACTGCAGAGTGGGTGTAGGTGTATTTGCAGGGCTCTTTTGTGCAGATGACTGAGAGACATCAGCGATGTCCCCGGTGGCACCCTGGAAGGATGTGAAGGAGAAGTTGTTGAGGGCAGTGGCGACTTTGACAGTGACAGTTAAGAAGATGGTGCTCGGGCCAGCTGGGAGCAGCTCGGCATGAAGGAGGCTGCAGGTGTCCACGACTACATGTCGAGTGACTCTGAGCCTCCATGTGCACTGCTGCTTAGAGAGGTCCAGGAAGCTGAGCCTCGGTCTGTAGACCCTGTGGCGAGGGTAGTGCCCTCTGCGACGTATCTCTCTCTGCGGTTGCCCTCCCTCCTGCTGTGCAGTTGGATGTGTCACAGCACTGTGTTGTGGAGCTCCATGTGTCAGAGGTGGACGGCGTGGCTGGCGAGGCTGTTGATGCTGTTCTTCCTCCGAGGAGGTCATGACTGCAGCTACGGCGGCCCCCATCCAGAAGATGTACATTTGAGGGGGTCCGCAAGGTAGGTGAATGTGTCTGCACACCGGGGTAAGTGTGGAAGTTTGCGAATTTTATTGTTAGGAGGAGGGTGGTGGAGGCCAAACTTTGTCCAAAGTGACAGAATGGCCTCCTGCAATGAGTAAGGGTCTCTCCACACCCCCCCCCCCCACCACCTGTCAAATGGACCTTTGCAGCTGCCACAGGCTGATGGCTGCAACATGTCCATTTCAACTGGGAGTGTTTCCCCCAGTACGGGAAACAGTCCCAGTTGACTTGAAAATCCCACCCATCCTAAAATATCAGGTCAATCAGGTCTGACATGAAGTTCCTACTTAATTACTTTAAGTGGCATTCCACCGGTTTTAATTGCCGGCGGGAGTCCCACATGTGGGGGCTGCGCGCGCATCTAAGTGCGTCACTGGGGAACCTGGAAGTGGGCGGGTTGGAGCTGGGCTCCGGATCCACCCCGGGAATCCCCGATTTTCAGAGCCCCCCCCCGCCACGAACGCACGCGAAAATCGAGCCCATAATCTCACTATAAAATAGCACCTATTGTGTAATGCAGTGTACACCTTTATCATTGTAAAGGCCTATAGGAGTAACAAGTATTGCAGGAGTTTTCAATGGAACGTGCATCCCATATACTAATTTAATATATAATAGGTAGTAGACATTGCAATGGTGAAATTTCATTCTAACATTCAGGCAGAGGCAATGTTGCAATTTTAGTATAACATTTCAGAATCATAGAATGATACAGTACAGAAGGAGGCTGTTCGGCCCATTGTGCCTGTGCCGGCTCTTTGAAAGAGCTACCCCAATTAGTCCCACTCTCCTGCTCTTTCCCTATAGCCCTGCAAATTTTCCCACTTCAAGTATTTATCCAATTCCCTTTTGAAAGTTATTATTGAATCTGCTTCCACCACCCTTTCAGGCAGTGCATTCCAGATCATATCAACTCACTGTGTAATTTTTTTTCCCTCATGTCACCTCTGGTTCTTTTGCCAATTACCTTAACTCTGTGTCCTCTGGTTACCAATCCTTCAGTCACTGAAAACAGTTTCTCCTTATTTACTCTATCAAAACCCTTCACGATTTTGAACACCTCTATCAAATCTCCACTTAATGTCTGCTCTAAGGAGAACAATCCCAGTTTCTCTAGTCTCTCCACGTAACTGAAGTCTTTTATCCCTGGTACCATTCTAGTAAATCTCCTCTGCACCCTCTCTAAGGCCTTGACATCCTTCCTAAAGTGTGGTGCCCAAAATTGGACACAATACTCCAGCTAGGGCCTAACCAGTGTTTTATAAAGGTTTAGCATAACTTCCTTGCTTTTATACTCTATGCCTCTATTTATAAAACCAAGGATCCCGAATGCCTTCTCAATTTGTCTTACCACCTTCAAAGATTTGTGTATGTACAAGAAGAGGCATTGTTATAATTAAGTGAATTAGCAGTTTAATATTTTTGAACAGGTATTTTTGTATTTTTAGCATGATATTTTGGAGGAGACAGTATCATTGTTTTGGTGTAATATTTTAGAAGCATTGTAAATTCAGTGAGATGCTTTTATGATGGAAGCGTTGTATCTTGGTAGAGGGAATGTTGTTATTTGGTGAAGTTCTTAAGAAAGTACTTCCACACCGTTCACCTGAGGAAGGAGGAAGCCTCTGAAAGCTTGTGGAATTTAAAATAAATTTGTTGGACTATAACTTGGTGTTGTAAAATTACTTAAGAAAGGGCAGTGTTGTAGTATCAGTGTAATATTTTGGGAGATGCATTGTTATTATTTTGGTACAATATTTTACAAGAAGTAATGTTGCAATTTCAGTGCCATACTTTAGGAACAGAGGAAAGTACAAGGCCATCCAATCAGTTCAATAAATGAATACCTGTTTATTGCTCAGTTCTTCTATTCTCTATCCGATTTGTCTTTAAATAAAGTTCCATACTCTCTGTCCCACTGCCTCCCTGAGCAATCTGTTTGATATGTTCACCACCCTCTGTGTAGTTAAATTGAAATTATGCATCCTCCCATTTCTAAGTAGACAGACATGTTCCTGGTTCTAGAGTGGAAATCTTGAACATAATATCTGGTTCAATCTATCTACAGCCTTTAGAATTTTAAATACTTGAATAATATCGTCTCTGAGCTTTCTTTTCTCTACAGTATACGATTCAGGCTCTCTTCATAGCTCAGATGCCTTAAGTTAGTTACAGTTTTGTATCCCTTTTCTCCACTACCTCTAATGCTTGGGTATCTTTACTGCAGTAGAGTGACCAGAATCATACACACTGTGTGGCCATAGCAGTGCCTTTTGCAGACATGTTGTCACTTTCTGTGATTTGTGCTCTATCCTTCTCCTATATATCTCAAGATCTGATTAATCTGCCCTACTGCTTCCACACACTGTGCTGTTGGTTTCAGTTCATTTCCACCAATACTCCCAGATTGACTCCTGTGTTGTGTCCTGTAGCCTAGAGCCATTTAATTTATTGTTTAATTCCCTTCCGTAGAATCATTAATATGCATTTGTCCATGATGAATGGTATTTTCCACTCTTCATACCATCTTTCCAACCTATCCGGATCTTTTTGTATTTGGTCTGCTTATTCCATATTATTTGAATGCCGACACCCCTCCCCCTCTCTTGGTGTCATCTGAAAACTCAAACAGCTTTACTTCTGTCCCCAAATCCAATTTTTTTCTATACACTGAAAACAGCAGTAACCTCAGTACTTATCCCTTTGGCACCCTACTAGTGAGCCCTTGCCATATTGGCACAACTCTATTCAGAATAACCAACCCCCCTTTGTTCTCTCTGATTTAGCTAATTTTCAATCCACCTTAGAAGCTTTTCTCCTATTACTATCCTTCCTACCTTGTGAGTGAATCATTTGTGTGGCACAAGTATCAAAAGCTTTCCTGAAATCTGAACATATTACTCCACGGAATTTCTATTCTCATTTCCTCCGAGAATTCCAGTAAATTTGGCCAGACTGCCCCTCACATAAATCCATGCTCACTCTCACTTACCATGTCATCCCTATCTATGTGTTTCATTATCCTCTCTTTCAGTATGCCTTCTAGCACTTTACCCACAATTGATGTTAGTCTCACGAGCCTGTAGTTTCCTGTGTCATCCTTGTGACAAAAATGATACATTTTTGTCTAAGACTTAGCTTGGTATAAGCTTCTTTAATTCTGACACAGTGCATAAAGGGTTAAAAACCAGCTTCACTCACAGAAAAGTATTCCAGCTCATTTATGATTCATTATTTTAACATTTAATCAATAGTTTGTCTAAAGACAGGTGTCCAGGAGAGGGGCCAAATCATTCAATTCAAAAAACATACTTTGTGGCTTGTTCAAATATACTTCTGAACAGTTAGTTAAATTCTGTTAGGCCTCAGTCTGAAGTTATTTATCAGCTTGTCTTTTTGAAATGGATTAGTCTGTCTGGAGTCTCTGAAGCGAGTTTGTCTGGAGCTTTCAAAGTGAGTTAATGAGGACAGATAACTTCTGATAATCCCTTAATGATAGTAGCAAGGACATGATCACTTTCCCTAGCCATTTCTTTAAGTATCCTTGTATTAGATCCATCCAGCTATTGTCCCTTATTTTCCTTTAACTTTCTCATTCTATCAGCGACTGTCTTATCTGAAACTGCTATTTCTTTTAGGACTTCCTCTTCCCCCTCCATACGTGGAGGTTTAACCTCCATGCTGTGAAGACTGCCTATAGTCTCTGCGAATGCAGAGAAGTGTTAATTTGCTTTATTTACAATCCTTTGGTTACTCCATTTCATGCCACTTTTCGGATCTTTCAATGGCCCCACCATTCCCTCTGTCATGTGTTTGCTATAAGTATGTTTATACAAATAGAAGAAGAAGAAGAACTTCCATTTATAAAGTGCCTTTCACAACCTCAGGATGCCCCAATGTGCTTCACAGCCAACGAAATACTTTTGAAGTGTAGTGCGTGCTGTATTATAGGGAAACGAGGCAGACAATTTGTGCACAGCAAGGTCCACAAACAATAATGAGGTAAATAACCAGATAATTTGTTTTAACGATGTTGTGATGTTGTTTGAAGGATAAATGCTGGCCAGGACACTGGTGAGCCAATTGGGTTTTTACAAGTGCTTGACATTTCTCTTACTACTCCCTATCCTTGTAACCTTATTTTACACTTGAGCTCGTTGACCAGTTTCTTAACCTTCTTTACATTGTTTTTATATTTGTCTCAGTCCAGTATGCTACTTATAACATTAAACTTTGGTAACAATGAAGATGAATTTCCCTGGGGGTTCTTCCAGTCATCCACTATAACTTCAGTGGAAGAGCCATGGAAACCCTGGAAAAACCTTGTAAAAACCGTTTATGTCATTTCTCTGGGAATTCTGCTGCTCTTCCACCAAATTTACAGTGGAAAAGTAGGAGAACCCCGATGGAAATTCACCTTCACTCTCTTTTCTTGCCTTTATCCCCTGCATTACTTCCATTGTTGCTCTAATCAGTCTTTTTCCCTCTGTTACCTAGTAATATATATCTTTTCTGTATTCTGTATTGTATTTCTAAACATGTTTTACTTTTCTTTCATTCTAACGGTGCTGTCCAGTCCAGTCTCCTTAATCATCTCTCAATCCCTCAAAATCTGCCTAATTTACTAACATTCTAATTGTTATGAGCAAAGTCCAGTCTTCAAATCCAACTAAAGAATATTTATATTGCACTCATTTTCTTTTCCTAACCTTAAATTTCATCATGCTGTAGTCAATGTTGTCAAAGTGTTTTCTGACTTCACATCCTTTGCCATCTCCTGATTGTAACTAAAAATTTGATCCAATAGCACTCCTTTCTTGTGTGATTCCCTTGACCAACTGTTCCATGTAACAATCCAGTATTGTATCTGGGATTATGTTTTCACTCCTAGTGTACCTTGTGTAGATTTCTCAATCTACCTCTAGTAAATTGAAGTCACTCATAACAATTGCTTCTGTTGCTGTAAGTTTCTCTTATTTGTTTATAAAGTTCTTGGTCCAGTCCTTTCTTCTAGCGGTCTATATCAGTACCCATTATTAATTTCCTTCCCATTATATCTCTCATCCCCATCTGCATGGTTTGCACATTATCCACATCCAGACCAGATAGCTCTGTCTACATTTTAATCAAGCTTTCTTTCACCTAACGAGCTATAGCACCCCCCACCCCCGAGTTTGGCTTCTCTATCTCTGTATATCCTTGCATATTTGCTTATTCCATGGCAATTTTTAAATATTATTTGTTCTTGGAATGTGGGCAGTATTTATTGCCCATCCCTGGTTGCTCTGAGGTCATTAAGAGTCAACCATGTAGCGTGAGAATGGAGTCACATGTAGGTCAGACCTGGTAGGAGTGGCAGATTCCCTTCCTTTAAGTGAACCAGTGGTTTTTTCAGGATTCAGCAGCTTTCGTTGTCATCTTTTGGGGACTGTCACATAAGTTTACCAGATTTATTTATTTTAGTTCAATTTTCCAACTTGCCAACAGAGCCCTGGATCAGCAATGACATGGGTTGGGTAAACATCCAAGTTTACAGATTACTTCATAGAGATACAAAACAAAAGTAAATGTTGTAATTTCAGTTTAACATTTTAGAAGTAGTGGTCATTTGGATGAAATACACTGTTGAAATTCCAGTGTAATATTTTAAAGGGACAGACTAAGAACATATCTAGCAGCCCAAAATTGGGCATCCATGGGCCATCAGCAGCAGCAGAATTATATGCCACCACAATCTGTAACCTTATAACCCAGCAGATCCCTCACTCCTCCATCGCCATCAAGCCAGAAGACCTACCCTTGTTCAATGTGGAGTATGGAAGGACCCCATGCCACGAGCAGCACTGTGCATTCCTTAGAATGAGATATGAACCTAACAAAGCTACTAGATTGTGTTACCTGCATGCTAAACACCAAATATATCATGTTAAAGTCAGAGCTAAGCAGTCCAACAACAAACAGATGAGAACTAAGCTCTGTACTCTTATCAAATCCATTTAAGAATGGTGGTGGACAACCAGGCAACTAACTGGTGGCAGAGGTTTCATGAGGTTTCATGAACATTCCCACCCTCAACCATGGTAGAGCATGACACAAGGCTAAAGTTCTGAAAGTTCCTTCAGCCAAAAGTGCGGAGTGGATGATTCTATGTAGCTTGCAGAGATTCCACCGCTATAGATATCAGTCTTCTCCCAATCATCAGGATAATGATGAAAGAACCATCAAGTGACACCTTCCTTCGTGATTTCTTCAGCGGGTTAGCCTGACTGAATTAACGAATTGGCATATTGCAGTGCAAGTAAATGAATGTTCATTTCCGTTTAAAGAAAAGCTAAAAGCAAGCAGAAACGATTTGAAACGTGTTACGGGTGAATGGTTATTATGAGCAGGGGGGTAGGGGGAGGATGCATTGTCTGTTTAACAAGAAAAGTCCGTCCCCTTCTAAAGGCAGATTGAAGAAATCTCGCTGGTATCAAATTCCACCCGAAAATCAGGAAGCCTTTCAAAAAATGTAATGTATTGATTGAGGCTACTATTTCTGAGAAACCTTTTACAGTATCTACATTAAGTTTTGACCGTTTCTGGAAATGAACAATAAAACGTTTATTTTATCACCCGTTAATGCAATATTAAAAATGTTAAAACTTAACGCAAAACTGGAATATTTGTGAGGTAATACCAAACAGAAAGAATAGAATATTCGTTTCTATTAAACATTCCGGAAGGTGTCCAGGATAAATGTATTTCCCGGAGACCTCTGCCTGGTCTGTCAGTTTTCACGTAGCCTTTGTAGTAGGAATAACGCAGACTTTCTCAATCCGGAGACTCATTTTACCCCAGCAATTCTCTATCTCTGTTCTTACACGGTTCATCCCAGACCCAGCGAAATCCACTGTCTTGAAAATTACAAATGAAACGTTTGGCTGAAAAATGATTGTAATATAAACGGGTTCGAGAACTGATCGATGCTGCAAAGCTCCAGGAAGATAGTTAGACTCAAATGGTTCGAGAGTTGTAACGTTCTAGGGCCGGCTAAAAACTGGGTGCAAATAATTATATCAAATAATCGTTGGTTTTGATTACCGGCTCAAACATTGCTCGGTGAAATCGGTGTAATATCCGAAAGTAACTAAATTAAATCATCAGTCCAAGTATTTCGCATCAAAAGTGTGTTTTCATCTAACCCTGTGGATCCTGTGTTCAACCTTAGGGTATCATCAACAATAAGGACCCCAACATTGGGCAACCGTATTTCTAAAATATTTGGAGGAGTGCGTTATTTATTAGAAAGAAAGATAACGTTACAGAGCAAGATGATATTTAGGATATGGCTGGATTTTATCAATATCAAAGCCTTGCTTGTTTCTGTCATTTGTTTCTAAATTCGAATATTTATTTCAGAAATGTATTACGTAACAGGAGAGATTCTCGGCACAAAGCTAAAGATAAATGATCAGTTAAAGAGAGGTCATTAGCACCAGTCACCAGTAAATAGCCTGTTCTACTGTAATAATATATCAAAGAAAAGTTATAGTTTTATTATTTACCAGGATGACCCGGCGAATAACACGAACTAGGAATGCTATAACACTAACTATGATCTGGAATGCACCGCCTGAAAGGGTGGTGGAATCAGATTCAATAGTAACTTTCAAAAGGGAATTGGATAAATACTTGAAGGGAAAAAATGTACAGGACTATAGGGAAAGAGCAGGGGAATGGGACTAATTGGATAGCTCTTTCAAAGAGCTGGCACAGGCACGATGGGCCGAATGGCCTCCTCATGTGCTGTACCTACTATGATACACTGAACTAATCATTTATTATAACACTAAGTTTGAAAAAATTGAACAACACTAAAACGGATCAGATTCAACAGAAGTGAAATTCATCAGTATTTTAGTAGCCATCTAAAACTGTTACACACCTTAGGCCATTTCTTTATTTTATTGCTAGATCCCAATAATAGCTCATGAAACAGAAGGCGGCATTTCTACACCCTGTAAGTTTTTTTAAAAAGGGCAGATTATAAAATTCACAGTAAACTGCAGGGCATGATCAGGGAAAAGATACAAGAATGTTCGCAGGCCTTTGCCCTTGCACATTGAGTGTGCTTCAACAGTATTAAAGGCGAGCGGCTATGCGTGTACATGAGTCCTTGCCTGTGTGTAGGGCAAGCCTTGGGAGCTCAGTGTGTCCGCTTGGAGTCATGGGTTTGGTAGGGAACCTCGTTTCTATCCTCTGAGTTTTTGCGTGCTACTGAATTACTGCATCGAATTCAGATTGCAATGGATATTTAGAATCATTCTTTAAATTACACAAATTACATTTTACATCGCTATATTCTGATTTTATGAGATGCCGTTGACTTGAATTTACCACTCAGATCCCCAGTGGGGAGGATTCTATATATGGAAAGCTTCTGGAAAAGATCCTAGTATGCTCGTGTCATTTTATTCTGATTCACTGAATCCTGAATAGATTCATCATACAATATCTATCTACCACAATGCATTAGAGTTACATTGAAGACTTTTCGGTTAAGGGTACAGGTGTACTGGCACTTTTGCTTCATTGCAAAATGTAAAAGATGACTCTGGAATAGTGTGTGAGACCTTTCTCACACTGGCTCACATCACTTGGATTTTACCTCATCTATGAGCAGAACTCAAGCGTAATTTCAGGCCAATTTAAAAAGTGGTTAGACATGTTGGATCTTCTTTATAAACTTAAACAGAGGTTTGTTTAAATATTTTGAGAAAACGGGCATAAGACTGGAGCTCCCTACTGGCCGTGAGAAGGTGATTGACAGTCTGCAGCATAACTCTGGTGTTGGCAGCTGCAAACCGTGCTGTTCAGATACTAGTCTCAGACCAGCCTAGTAATGCACTATTGCAGTATAACAAGCACACAACACACACACTCATAGAGTTAAATTTGAATTTCACAAACTTCTGACCATGGCACAGGGAAAAAGAAACTTAAAGGTGTTATCACTGACTTCCTGCATCATATGTACAACAAACCGATACGTTCCAGGAGTCTTTATGACGTTATCAGTTATATTTAATGACGTGATATGTCATCGTTGGTTTAGAAAATGGTCCCACTGTAGGCTGGCATTAGAGAGGTTTGGATTGTCCTGTAATTCCAGGCTGAACACTGATTAGTCTCATGTTTGATAGATGCAAAGAGGTCAATTGCGGTCAATATAAGACAACAGAAGAAGTATGAAACAATATATACAATTCTAACTGCCTGGACATAGAATTATATAGAATTACATAGAATGTACAGCAAAGAAACAGTCCATGTGGCCCAACAGGTCCATGCCTGTGTTTATGCTCCAAATGAGCCTCTTCCCTCCCTACTTCATCCAACCCTATTAACTATTTCATCTAACCCTATCACTACTTCCTCTAACCCTATCACTATTTCATCTCACCCTATCACTGCTTCCTCTAACCCTATCACTACTTAATCTAAAGGAATCAAGGGATATGGGGAAAAACCAGGAACAGGGTACTGAGTTAGACGATCAGCCATGATCATTTTGAATGGGGGAGCAGGCCCAAAGGGCCGAATGGCCTACTCTTGCTCCTATTTTCTATGTTTCTATGTTTCTTACCTAACCCTATCACTACTTCACCTAACCCTATCACTACTTCACCTAACCCCATCACTACTTCACCTAACCCTATCACTACTTCACCTAACCCCATCACTACTTCACCTAACCCTATCACTACTTCACCTAACCCCATCACTACTTCACCTAACCCTATCACTACTTCACCTAACCCTATCACTATTTCACCTAACCCTATCACTATTTCACCTAACCCCATCACTACTTCACCTAACCCTATCACTATTTCACCTATCCCTATCACTACTTCACCTAACCCTATCACTACTTCACCTAACCCTATCACTATTTCACCTATCCCTAACACTACTTCACCTAACCCTATCACTACTTCACCTATCCCTAACACTACTTCACCTAACCCTATCACTATTTCACCTAACCCTATCACTATTTCACCTATCCCTAACACTACTTCACCTAACCCTATCACTACTTCACCTAACCCCATCACTACTTCACCTAACCCCATCACTACTTCACCTAACCCCATCACTACTTCACCTAACCCCATCACTACTTCACCTAACCCTATCAGTACTTCACCTAACCCTATCACTACTTCAACTAACCCCATCACTACTTCACCTAACCCCATCACTATTTCACCTAACCCTATCACTACTTCACCTAACCCTATCACTACTTCACCTAACCCTATCACTACTTCAACTAACCCTATCACTACTTCACCTAACCCCATCACTACTTCACCTAACCCTATCACTACTTCAACTAACCCTATCACTACTTCACCTAACCCTATCACTACTTCACCTAACCCTATCACTATTTCACCTAACCCTATCACTACTTCACCTAACCCTATCACTACTTCACCTAACCCCATCACTATTTCACCTAACCCTATCACTACTTCACCTAACCCTATCACTACTTCAACTAACCCCATCACTACTTCATCTAACCCTATCACTACTTCACCTAACCCTATCACTACTTCACCTAACCCCATCACTATTTCACCTAACCCCATCACTATTTCACCTAACCCTATCACTACTTCACCTAACCCTATCACTACTTCACCTAACCCTATCACTATTTCACCTAACCCTATCACTACTTCACCTAACCCCATCACTACTTCACCTAACCCTATCACTACTTCACCTAACCCCATCACTATTTCACCTAACCCTATCACTACTTCACCTAACCCTATCACTACTTCACCTAACCCTATCACTATTTCACCTAACCCCATCACTACTTCACCTAACCCTATCACTACTTCACCTAACCCCATCACTACTTCACCTAACCCCATCACTACTTCACCTAACCCCATCACTACTTCACCTAACCCCATCACTACTTCACCTAACCCCATCACTACTTCACCTAACCCTATCACTACTTCACCTAACCTATCACTATTTCACCTAACCCTATCACTATTTCACCTAACCCTATCACTACTTCACCTAACCCCATCACTACTTCACCTAACCCTATCACTACTTCACCTAACCCTATCACTATTTCACCTAACCCTATCACTACTTCACCTAACCCCATCACTACTTCACCTAACCTATCACTATTTCACCTAACCCTATCACTACTTCACCTAACCTATCACTATTTCACCTAACCCTATCACTATTTCATCTAACCCTATCACTACTTCACCTAACCCTATCACTACTTCACCTAACCCCATCACTATTTCACCTAACCCTATCACTACTTCACCTAACCCTATCACTATTTCACCTAACCCTATCACTACTTCACCTAACCCCATCACTACTTCACCTAACCCTATCACTATTTCACCTAACCCTATCACGACTTCACCTAACCCTATCACTATTTCACCTAACCCTATCACTACTTCACCTAACCCCATCACTATTTCACCTAACCTATCACTATTTCACCTAACCCTATCACTACTTCACCTAACCCCATCACTATTTCACCTAACCCTATCACTATTTCACCTAACCCCCTCACTATTTCACCTAACCCTATCACTACTTCACCTAACCCTATCACTACTTCACCTAACCCTATCACTATTTCACCTAACCCCATCACTACTTCACCTAACCCTATCACTACTTCACCTAACCCTATCACTACTTCACCTAACCCTATCACTACTTCACCTAACCCTATCACTATTTCACCTAACCCCATCACTACTTCACCTAACCCTATCACTATTTCACCTAACCCTATCACGACTTCACCTAACCCTATCACTACTTCACCTAACCCTATCACTACTTCACCTAACCCTATCACTACTTCCTCTAACCCTAACAGTATTTCACCTAACCCTATCACTATTTCACCTAACCCCATCACTACTTCCTCTAACCCTAACAGTATTTCACCTAACCCCATCACTATTTCACCTAACCCTATCACTACTTCACCTAACCCTATCACTACTTCACCTAACCCTATCACTATTTCACCTAACCCTATCACTACTTCACCTAACCCCATCACTACTTCACCTAACCCTATCACTACTTCACCTAACCCTATCACTACTTCCTCTAACCCTATCACTATTTCATCTAACCCTATCACTATTTCACCTAACCCTATCACTACTTCCTCTAACCCTATCACTACTTCACCTAACCCTATCACTACTTCACCTAACCCTATGAATAAGGTTGTAATTTACTTTTAATTTTCTCTAGGAATCAGATGACACATAAAGTACAATGAGAGCAGGTTCTCTTATGAAATATTATGAATTTCCATATTATATTGGAAGCTTGTACTCATAGTTTACCAAATGAAATTTCTTTATTCTGTTGACTGCATTCTCAGAAAGATTTAAGCAGTGAAAAGCAGAACTAAATTTACTTAGAGACTTAAAAGAGACTGTGATATGTGACAGTTGAATAATTTAGTCATATAATTCAAGGATGGATATAATAAAGAGATAATTTTGCAGTTCTAAAGCAGAATTATAATGATTTAAAGAGAGAGTAACTACTTCAGATACTATCAATGATATTCACAGGGCACCTCATTGATTTTAGTTTTTTAAAATAACATTTTAGTTTTTACTTTTTAAAATATTCCTATTTACATGACTCCTCGGTTAGCTCTATATATAACCATTTGAAGCAGTACAGAGGCGTTTTAGAATATTTAGAAAAAAATGGAAAAAACAAGTCACCCCACAATCATTAGGGAGATTAAGAACAGTGGCAGTAAACATCCTCTGCAGATTTGCTGCATTTTTCTAACACGCCCACTCACTCTTAAAAATCTGTATCTAGGACACCATTAAAGAGCCTTGTAAATGGAACTACTTCAAGCTGAGAAGTGCTCTCTAATAATCTCTTATCTTAGGTCATGCCTACCTTGTTCCACTAAGAGCCCGGAAAATATAATATAAAGGATATTGTACAAGTTTGATCGTGAGATCCAATGATGTAAGAAACAGCAAAAGTGACACCTGAGAGATTTATGAATGTCAGAAGTAACTCAAGAGAGTCTTAAACAGATTGCCAGCTACCTGTTGTTATTTATGGAGTGCAAAATTTTGATTTAAAGAGCAATCTTTTTTTCTTTTTTAAATTGTTATAAAATGAATGTGCAGAGACAAAAGGCTAAATAGTCTCAGTTATACTGCTGCTTTTTTAAAAATTCGTTCATGGGATGTGGGCATCTCTGGTGAGGCCAGCATTTATTGCCCATCTCTAATTGCCCTTGAGAAGGT
This sequence comes from Heptranchias perlo, assembly GCF_035084215.1. Lineage (NCBI taxonomy): Eukaryota > Metazoa > Chordata > Chondrichthyes > Hexanchiformes > Hexanchidae > Heptranchias > Heptranchias perlo. The sequence goes on from NC_090335.1 coordinate 49,409,095, forward strand.
GGTGGTGAGCCGCCTTCTTGAACCGCTGCAGTCCGTGTGGTGAAGGTTCTCCCACAGTGCTGTTAGGTAGGGAGTTCCAGGATTTTGACCCAGTGACGATGAAGGAACGGCGATATATTTCCAAGTTGGGATGGTGTGTGACTTGGAGGGGAATGTGAAGGTGGTGTTGTTCCCATGAGCCTGCTGCCCTTGTCCTTCTAGGTAGTAGAGGTGCTGTCGAAGAAGCCTTGGCGAGTTGCTGCAGTGCATCCTGTGGATGGTACACACTGCAGCCACAGTGCGCCAGTGGTGAAGGGAGTGAATGTTTAGGGTGGTGGATGGGGTGCCAAGCAAGCGGGCTGCTTTGTCCTGGATGGTGTCGAGCTTCTTGAGTGTTGTTGGAGCTGTACTCATCCAGGCAAGTGGAGAGTATTCCATCGCACTCCTGACCTGTGCCTTGTAGCTGGGGGAAAGGCTTTGGGGAGTCAGAAGGTGAGTCAATCGCCGCAGAATACCCAGCCTCTGACCTGCTCTTGTAGCCACAGTATTTATGTGGGTGGTCCAGATAAGTTTCTGGTCAATGGTGATCCCCAGGATGTTGATGGTGGGGGATTCGGCGATGGTAATGATGTTGCATGTCAAGGGGAGGTGGTTAGACTCTCTCTTGTTGGAGATGGTCATTGCCTGGCACTTGTCTGGCGCGAATGTTACTTGCCACTTATTAGCCCAAGCCTGGATGTTGTCCAGGTCTTGCTGCATGCGGGCATGGACTGCTTCATTATCTGAGGGGTTGCGAATGGAACTGAACACTGTACAATCATCAGCGAATATCCTAATTTCTGACCTTATGATGGAGAGAAGGTCATTGATGAAGCAGCTGAAGATGGTTGGGCCTGGGACACTGTTCTGATGAACACCTGCAGCAATGTCCTGGGGCTGAGATGGTTGGCCTCTAACAACCACTACCATCTTCCTTTGTGCTAGGTATGACTCCAGCCACTGGAGAGATTACCCCCTGATTCCCATTGACTTCAATTTTATTAGGGCTCCTTGGTGCTACACTTGGTCAAATGCTGCCTTGATGTCAAGGGTAATCACTCTCACCTCACCTCTGGAATTCAGCTCTTCTGTCCATGTTTGGACCAAGGCTGTATTGAGGTCTGGAGTCCTGGCGGAACCCAAACTGCGCATTGGTGAGCAGGTTATTGGTGAGTAAGTGCCGCTTGATAGCACTGTCGACGACACCCCCCATCACTTTGCTGATGATTGAGAGTAGACTGCTTTGCATTGCTGTGAAGCAGTTTCTACTTCAAAGTAACACAAAAGTGATAGTGTCACTTAGAGTTGGGTTCTGACCTATGTCTGGTGGGTAGCAGTCTGAGATCCCCTAGAGAAGACCACCTCATACTTCTTGGACTATAAACTGAACTCAAGTGTGGTGACAGGCCTAGTTGAAAAAGTGCTTAGAGTTCCATTGGACCTGCTAGACGCTTTTTTCTTTGTTATTTGGATATTGATGATACTGGCAATGCAAACTTTATTGATCATCACTGGTTGCCCTGATGGCATTGTTGCTGCAATGTATGCAGAAATGCTTTCCAGAGATCTCTCCTCCACTTCAGAGGGTTGCCACACCATGTACTACACCATGTAGTTTGGGACTGGAGTCAGATGTAGGCCAGGCCAGGTAGGAGTGGCAAATTCCTTTCCCTGGCAGACATCAGTCTTGCAGTTGGGCTTTGAGAACAGTCCAGCAGCTTGCATGGTCAGTTGATGGACATAAATTATTGAATTCAATTTTATAATTTACCATGGTGGGATTAGGAACTCACAAGCTCTGGGTTATTAATCCACTACCATATCATGCCCATTATAAACCGAAACAGAACTTATTTCAATGATTTGAGTGTGAGAACACTTCTGCCTATCTTCTCAATACATTTAACATTTTCTGGTCAGGAGCAGAGCGCTGCATATGTGTGTATGCACTTGTGCACAGAGATCTATCCTGGCTATCTCTAAACTATTCTGGCTGGCAGAATAAAATTTTCAGTCAGATGGTATAAACAGGGAGCTGCTGGCTGCGAATGAACACTGTATGTATCAATCTGAGATCATAGTTACAATATAGCTGCAGCTTAAGAGTGACACAGTACTGACATAGGACTAGTATGTATGTGGCAGAGCATGATAGATGCTATAGTACAACTTGGGTTTTATTCTGGAAGTGGATTATAGGAACAAAACCTACAATATGCATTATTATACAGAATAATAATGATATCAGGAAGCGTGTGAAAATGAAAATTCACAAGTTGATCTTGAGTGATTTCAAACTGTCCGCTGAGTCCTGAGATTAGATTACAGATTCTAAATCATTCTCTGATGTCATGAATTTATTACAGTGTATATGTGTTTAAATTTTAATAGAATAGATTAGTAACATCATTGTTAGATTGTTAGGAATTCTTTCTGTTGTTGAAAGTGTCTGATTATCTCAGCATGGTGTTGGAGAGTGCTCATTTTTAAAATTTTCCCTTGGTGTAGCTGATCTCCTGTGGGTGTCAGATACTTCCTCTGGGGAAATGGTCTAAGTAGTCCCTCAGGTCAATTAGAGGCTAATTATTGTTGTCATTGGAGGTTTTTGTAAAACAGCAGCTGCTTAGCCCCTCTCCTTGTTATCTCAACAACTACTCCAGGTTATCTCAAGATCAGACAAACAGCAGAAAATAACTAGATTTCTTTTCCATTTTGTATACCTTTTTAAGATTGTTCATTTGTGATTTGTTCATATTTGATACAAAATATGACATCCAGAGTGTGACTTCTGGAGTCTGAATTTAGAAGAAAGACAGACACTCTCAAAACTTTTATAGAGAGAGATATGAAGAAGGACCAGAGTGGGAGAAAGGGCAGAGCCCTCAAGAACCTTAGAATTAACAGAAGAAGAGTCAGTGGATAAAATAATGAAAAAGGATCAGAGAATGCTCACTAGCAGTCCAGTACCTCACTACAGTGGTAGAGAATGTTCACTTGCACACCAGTGTCTCAGTACACCGCTGGGGAATGTTTATTGTAGAAATCAGGGCAGCTGCATAATTCCTGTTTACTACAATCTCATTAAGCATAGAGAGAGCTTCTGTGTGAAATATTTTTTCCACAAATGTTTGACTTCCATTATATAACCGTTATGTTGACATCTGGCATACAGTTCCTTCAGCAAATGTTATTTACTTATTTTCAGTGTCAGTAACAATAACAGAAATCTGAGTTTTTAGGAATCAGCCACGGTTCAAGCTCTTGATGTACAGCACACATGTGTGGGTGTGAATAAAGGCAGGATTGGGCATGGCTTAATGCCCTTCATCATTGAATAGCCAACTAACACTGGTATATTCAGCGTGGCTTGCCCCATTGTTTCCCCTTAGTAGAAGTATATTGTGTATGTCTTCTACTTCCTAATGATGTGCTCCTTCTAAATGTTTTCCCAGTGGCACGAGGAAGTGAAGTTATTGTTTATTGTATGTCGGTGTTGGTCTGTAAGGATGAAGATGGCCCAATACTTCTTGTGCTGGATAAGTAGATGACCCTGCAACTACAGACACTGTGGGTACAATTTGCAATGGCTGTCTGTGCCTATATGCTATTTGATACATTTATAGTCATTTGAATGGGGTGACTGGATATGGTGCCACCCTGAGAAGCATCTCCATCATTCTTGCCAGTTCCTGCCATTCACCTGCGACTGGATACTTCCTCAGAGATGTGTGGCTATCTCACCTTGATTCCCAAACATGGTGAATCCAGACAAGGCTATAAATTGGAATCCAAGGTCTTTAGAGCCTCACTCATAGCATTCATTAAGGAATCTATGGCTGCACTTAGCAGCTCAGGCAAAAGGGCTCTGCTGCAGAAGTGGTCACATTTCCCATGGGTATTGTGCACCTTGGTTACATGGTGATACAATATTGCACAGATGCAAGTTGTGGACTCCTCAACAGATGCCTCAACGCTGTAGTTGCTTCTAGCACACTCACAAATGGCTGTATGGATGCTAATGTTGAGCTATCAAGCTATAGAGCTGATGTTGCAGTTCCTCCAAGTGCACCTGTATTTTCTTTGTGCTTTGTGCTTCACCAAGTTCTCCCTGCTGGAACCATCATAGTGTGAATATATCTGGATATATTGCCATTGTAGGAGTTGAGGCTGCACATTGGATTCTGACACTCTTTCTCTTAGATGCCTAAAGGATCCGAAGAAGAATATATTTTAAAATGTTGGCAGTAAGCCACCCCTTGAAACAAAGATTTATGTGGTAAGACTTTGTAGTGTGCCTGTGTGGGAGGGAGTGAATGAGTGAATAAATAAGGATAGAAAGCATGAAAAGCAAAGTATGATACCAGCCATGAGTTTTGGGATTGCCTGAAAATACCTCCTCCCATACTTCATCTATTGTCAGAGCATCCAGAATTTGCAGTGCCCTCTGTAATAAGGAGTTAATGGCTGCAGCATCACAGACTTCCTTCCTATCTGCCTTTACTGATGCCAAACAGGAACATATGTTGGGAAAAGCAATATAGAGATATGTGTGACCCAAGTGCCCAGACCACCAGCCACCTTATGTAAATATGTCAACATGCAGCTGCAGCTACCTTGTGTTGGTAGCATGTTTGGTCTTTGTTGCTTGTCACATTTCTTGGGCTACAGAACAAAGTACATTGTGCTGGTAACAATGCAAAGTGACCTGGTAAAACATGGATATGCATGTGCATTCGGAAAGCACAGGAACTATATAGAACTGCACGTTGTGCCTCTATAATGCCACACCACACTTACATTATAATGTTTTTATGATGCATTATACGACAACACTGTTAAATTATGCAAAGTGTGAGCAGACTTACCTTGGCAACCTGAAGTAGACCAGCAAATTTATTCTTCCCCTGATCCCAGGTCTGAAACACAGGTGAGGCAGTATTCACTCTCCCTATCACCTCTATCTAGGTTTCTTGGCAGTATCCTTTACTGAAGGGTGCTCTTCCACTTCAAAAAAGATTCACTCTTCTCTGTAGCACCTCCTACAGTAGCACCTCCAAAGCTGAATCTTGGAATGGTGCTGTTCTATTTCTATGCCTTGCTTTGGCATTTTTAAAACTTTTGCAACCAGTTCCTTTTTAAGAGCTGGTATTGCCAAATAACCCACCCTCTCTGCCAGCAAACTCCCAACACTTCATGTGCTAAGCCCAAAAATGTATTTAAATGAACTGACCTTGCATGACAACATGCTGACAGCTCAGTGGAGGACAGGTGCACACAGTGCACAGAGAGCAGCAGTTCTGGTACCACTGCACCCTGATCACATCATCATCCCTAGGTGTCAGTCTGTTCCATAACTCTAAACATGAAGAAGCTATTCCTTAAATTATGTTGAATTACGACTTCTCTGACCTGAAATGATCTATTCTGGTCCCTTATCCCGGTTTTCACAATGTACCTCTCTGTATCCACCTTATCAATTCTCTTCAGTGTGCATATCGCTATTTGGGTATGATGGTGTTCTGGTTATGTTACTGCACTAGTATTACAGAGGCCTGGACTAATAATCCAAAGGACAATGAGTGCAAATCCTTCAATGGCAATTTGAGAATTTGAATTCAGTTTTTTAAAATATGTAAAAGTGACCATGAAGCTGTCAGATTGTTGTAAAAACAATCTGAACCAACCAGTTCACTAATGTCCTTTAGGGAAAGAAACCTGCTGTTCTTACCCAGTCAGGCCTATATATTACTCTAGTCCTGTACCAATGTGGTTGACTCTTAACTGCCCTCTGAAGTAGCCTAGCAAGTCATTCAGTTGTATCAAATCAAGAAGGCAGCCCACCATAACCTTTTCAGGGCAACTATGGGTGAGCAATAAATGCCAGTTTCGCCAGTAACGCCCACATTCTGGGAATGAATTAAAAAATTCCTTAGCCTCCTTTCAAAGAGCAGTGATCTAAAACCTAGAATCAGCTTTGTTGCTCCTCAGATGGCTGAAAAAGGCAAACTATTAGAAAACAAAGGGCCTGAATGAAGATATTTACTATCCTTATATCTAAAACGCTGTATCTCAACTATCATCTACACTGGCTGCTTTGTACATCTCCCATTCTCCAGACAACAGGATGGCAGTTAACTTTTTCCAGGTTTCTACCAAAGTTGCTCTGAGATTGGCCAATGACAGATACTTGAGAACTGCCGCACTGGCTGATTTTCCTCCCTTTCCTGTGGGGAATCTGACACCTTCTCCAGGCAACTGAGCAAATATCCAGAAATCACAGGTGTGAACTAATGTCCCACTGCTCCACTGAACATTGATACAACTCCATGTTGGGTCAGCAGGTTGCCCTCAGTGCATTTGTCTAAAGTGAAATTTATACTTTTTAACAATGTAGCCTGTAAATTTGGAAAAACAAAGTGATCTTAAATAGTAATATATGATTCCACTGAGATGCCAGTTCTCAATGAATAATCCACCTTCTGAAATCTTTAAAATATCGTTTGATTAATTACTTACTCTAGAAACTGAGGTATGGTCTTCCGAGCGCTGGCATGGCTCTAGAACCTTGCCCGGGTGCTATGTGTGAGACACAACAAGCTATTTGACCTTAGGAGCATCTCAACCAGACCCATTTCTGTCCTAACCTGATGTTCCAGCATAGGTGACTGGATGGCAATTGGAGTGAGATCTTTAGCTGATTCTTTTCACCTCTCTAGCCCAGGTTTAATTGTAATGCTTCTGTCACCAGCTTAGTTGACATCAGCTAATTCAGTGTAGACCAGGAATTGAACCTGAGATCTTCCTGGTCTATTGGCCTCAGTATCTCCAGAGGGTGGTGCTGTTATCCACTGTGCTATTGGGTGGAAGTACATTGATAAATTTTTATTTAAAATTAATCACATATTTTTGAAGGTACACTTTCAATATGTTTGTGAAACTGTGCCACATCATGTGATGTATGGAGTGTAATCATTTATTTTAAGGACACATAATATATTGATAATGCACATTGTAATTGTAAATATATATACAATTAACTTTCTTGACATTTCAAATTCTGATATATAGTATAACAGATACAAAGTCGCAACACGGACAAGATTTGTATGATTTTTATTTGCAGAGAATGGAAATATAACAAGGGTTTTAGATTTTCTGTTTTGTTAAAGTTTTGGACAGGGCAATTGCATTTTTTTAAGCACAAGATCCAGTAAAATTGGAATAAAAATGAAAGAGCTGGAAATAAGACATAATTTAGGCAGTTGGAGAAATTACAAAATATCCTTACCCTCTACGGTCAATATGAAGAATATCAAAACAGGAATTCTTATTAAAGACACATTTCTGATTTTTTTTGTACTTTCTCCATTCAAATGTTACTTCTGCCAGATGGAATTTCCAGTGTAAGTGCTCACACATGTAGTTTTGATTGACGGGCAGGAATCAAAATGGGAGCAATGCCTTTTAACATTTACTACACCCATTGAGTTCAGAAATAAAATAAATGAAAAATAAACACGTTTTCCTTTTTTCTCCCAGTTTCATAACCCACCTGATTTTCATAAATGACATTTTAATTTCAGGAGTTGAAATTAGAATTGTTCTGTGTTTGACCCTAAATTCTCACAACCTGATTATATATCATGATGTGGCTATACCAACCATGAGGAGACATTATCATTGGCATGTATAGCACAAGTGATTCTCTCTCTGTACAATTAAATATATGCTGTATATTGAACAAATAACTTGGAGCTAGAATAATCAATTCAGAGGAGGGTAAGAACCACAGGAGCAGATAGCTTAAAAATGAATAATATCCATAGACATTGGGATAGTAAGGGGAAAATCAGCAATGGTTCCTGCTGCTAATCATTATCCAGTGGTGCCCACTGAAAGAAACATGCGTGTGGATGTCAAGGACAGATGAGGCTTACTACCCATGATTAAATAGGCTGACATTCACTAACTAGGTTCACTCATGAGAAATGTCCACTTGAACAAGATACTAGAGAGTGGTGGATGCTTGTGGAATTACTCCCAAGACTGACTTGTTACATTCTGGAAAAATGAGAGAAAAGGATAGAAAATTGAGGGGGGAAATCCTCAATAGAAACATTTAGTTTGTTTGCTCTTCAAAACCTCTCCACCCAAGTAAATTTCTGACATACAAAAATTTTATCAAGACATTTGGAAGCACTTCTTCATTTTAATCTCTTGGTTCCCTTGAGTGCAGTACAAAATGGATCAACAGATGCCCATAAATTCTATAATGAGGACAGAATATAGAAAACGCATATTCAAAATGGAAGCAAGTACAACTAACTAACCTCACGAAGTTAGATGTGACTTGCTAAGTCTAGATCTTGGTTAATTTAGTCGACTTTTGCTCAATGTCCTTAGGCAAACTATTGTTCACTTTGGAAATTGCTTCCATGACATCCTGGGTCACACTGTTGTTCAACCCAAAGATGATGGTTAAATAAATGTAATATGAACAGGAGTTCCATCAGGTTTTTTTTGCCCTTAGGGCAAGCTTCTTCACTTCCCACCTGGCAGCTGAATGAGAACTGACAAAATTGCAGAAGTATTTGGGCTGGGATATGTGGTAAGAATCTGTGACTCAAACCAGTTGCCCCATTCAACTTCACATGCTTTTTAAAGCTATGTAAATTGTTATGTGGTTTAAGAAAGCTAGTGCAGTCTTGTGATTTTATATAGTTCCTGATTTTTCTATTTGTAACGTTTCATTAATTTACCTAATACCAAGGGGAATCACTGATGTAAAATGAGGACCTTTAATGTTGGCTCTGGTACTTTGAATTAACTTTTTTTTGTGTAGGTAACAACCCTCTTTGTTATTTTTTTTCCCTTTATTCAATTGGACATTCCTACCCCATGAGCAATTCACAACCAAGAAGGCATCCTGCTGCCAAACCTCCACCAATGCTGCATCAACCTAGAGGTATGAAAGAGTGGCTGGCTTGGAAATCTCTTCCACTTTAATTTTCCCTGCCTCCTTCCCTGAGGGGAAACTATTGACCTCTATTCAGCACTTCACACAGTGGAGTGGGTAAAAAATTGAACTCTTGGGTATAGGGGATCTTTGGAATTAATCCACATCCCCCCATTTTGTGGCACCACAATGCTTCAATGTGCCACTCCACTGGGCCTTCCAGGTGGAATAATATCTTTCAAGACGTGTATTTTTAAAGTGGAAATTTAAATGTATTAACAATATACACTGAGGGATCAGATGCATGTACAGCAATAGATGAATGACAATGAGTTACAAGATTGTCATTCAGTTCAGTATTTCTGAGCACGTCATAAACAGTGAGAGAGCCTCAGGCACTTTATAAATCCCAGTAGGATTGTAATGCTTAATTACTACTTTTCGATCTGCCAGATGTTTGATATTCAATATATTATGTAGTCTGTTGTATATAATTTTTTTTAAAGTTAGATTTCTTCACCATTAAATGCCTGCTGCATTGCCTATAGTTAAAGCAACATGTTAAGGTGAATGGGTAACAAAGGTGCTAATGACACAGAACCTGAATGCATAAGTCATGTGCCTTCAGCTCTTACATCATAAGATCGTACAACAGGGAAGGGAGGTCAGCAGTGGATTCATGGGAAATATACTGCACACTATATAACATAAGGGAGTAATTTAACATAACATCTCATGAAACATTCCTTAAAAATGCTGCATTTGTACATTGATACGATGCAATACCTTAAATACTGTATTTCTAAATATTGCATTACTCAGGAATGTGAAACACCAACCCCCTGATCTGTCAGCTATATTCTGTGTGCCAGTCTAGCTTGCTTTATGAACTGCTAAAGTTAGATAGAGGTTTGAAGAGCTGCTGTTTAAATTGTGAACTCTGGTAGGAACAGTGACTGCATGTAAACCAAAGTAACTTTCTGAGCAGGAAATGTTGAACACTGGCATTCTGCATCATCGATGTTTCATTGCTCTGAAAATTATTTTAATCATTTTTCTATAGGGTTGACAAGTTTGATGACTTGTATTATATAATATTTCAGGTCTGGAGGAGTGTAGTATATATTAAACTGTTCTTGTGTTAAAATGTTATTAATTTTTCATTCTTTTAAAAGCAATAATCTATAAAATTCTTCCCATCCTATGCCTACATCCATTAATAACATTTTGGATAAATACAAAGCAGCTTTAAATATAATTCTGATACAGCAGAGAATTCCATTGTGCCTATCCACATCTTGTTTAATCCCATTCTGTACAACTCCAATGTACCATTTCACATCCCCTTCACACCTATCACATTAAATCACAGTACTTGTTCCACATATCCATTACCCTGTGGTACAATTTTTTTTGAATATCTCATTTTGCTTGAGTCTTGTTAATTCTTCGCTCATGTTCTGTATTTCTGCGATTAGAATCTAAGTTAAATTGCATACCTATACCTAATACCCATTCCTCTTAGTATTTTAAAAACTTGGATTGTGTTCCCTCTCATTTTTTTTTCACAGTGCAAACAAATTGACTCCTGTAAGTTTCTTGTCATAACTTGGAGCCATAATTCCTTGAATTATTCTTACTGCTCTTCTCAATATTCTCACCAATGCATCAGTGTTCCTTTGAAGATAGGAGCCTGGAATTTCCCTGGGGTTCTCTTGAATCCACTGCCATAACTTTGATGGAAGATCAGCGGGATGGCCATTTCTGCCATTTCTCTCAAGTTTCCAATACTCTTCCACTGGTGGGGGATCTGGAAAACCCTGTGGACATTCTCTCCCAGGCTGTCCAAATTATGTACAATATTCTAATTGTATCCTCACCAGTGCATCAAAATAATCTATTCAACTTATAATCAAATGTTTTTGAGATGTACCTCAGTACTTGACAACCTTGTTGATAACAGCTCCACTTTGACTCAAGTGAATGCTGCATCAACCTGGAGTGAATCTAAGATATACATTCTCTATTCTATGCTTTTAATGTCCTTTCTGTAATGTGGTGCCCAAAACTGCACACAAGACTCTAACTGTTGACTACCCAATGTTCTGTACAACTGTAACTTTACTCTTGTACTCTATGACTCTATTTACAAAACAATTATATTATTCACTCCCAATCATCATAATTCTATAAAGCATTGTAAGCTACCATGGCCCAGCATTTGAAATTGATGAATTTGATCTGCAGCTCTTAAAAAATACAGTCAACTCCGGATATATGAATTACTATTCCATGCAGAGAATTCAAATCTATCAAATCATTTGGGGTCATTCCCATTATATAAAATTCCTCATTAAAGCATAATATTTAGATTCAGAACTCTCCTTCAAACTGAGTCTTGCCCATTATCTGGATTTTAATACTCAAATTCACTAATTATAGTTAATGCACAGATATTTTACTGAGCGACATCAACATGTTTCAAAAATGCAATCACCTCTCTGCAAAATGTGTATTTTTGTTAAGTGTTTTCTGTTAATGTTGTTTAGACTGATTGAATCATTTATTAGGCTGTGATCCAAATACCCTGCCAATTGGCTACTTTTAACCAGTAATTTACAAAAACCCTCAATCAAGCACAATTTTCATCCATGTGTAAACTTGGCAGTCTAGTGATACATCCATCAGGATTTATCTGTATGTTCACTCTTCCCTTCAAATTAGATTTTTTGTTTTGCCTGGATGTGAAGATATTTCAGCTAAAAGTTGGATTGACACATACTAAATGGAGCATGTAAACACTGATCTATTGTTAACCATAATGGAGTCACTGATATGACTGAGGTAACTGACTGATCGATTTTGCCATTCAAGAATTCTGAACACAATTGTGATTGGCATCAAGTCTCCTCTCATAGTGATTAATAGGTATGGTTGATTTTGTATTTAGTATCTTTCGAATAGGTAAATTTAACCGTGAAGCATTATCTCAGATATTGCACAAGTGTTTTTTCTATCTAAATAAACTTAAGGCTAGAAATAACTAAGTCATGTTTTGGGATTTTTAGATCATTTTTCCACAAAAAAAGCATTTGGAAAAAAAAAGTTACTTTTCAAATGTTATGTTTCAAAGCATAATTGGCCCAGATTTTGCTGAAAATAATGGTAAGGCTAATAATGCTAGTTGTTATTTATGCGGAAACGGTACAGCAACTTCAGGCGAGGGGCGGATGCGTGATTAAACGTGATATCCAAAAGTTGCTGTCCGAGTTGCGCCACTCCGCCATTATCCTTGCAAAAACAGCATCTCGCTGTCTGCCTCATCATTGAAATGCATTGAGTGGCATGAAGCTGCTGTATTTTTGCAGTAGATACAAACTAAACTTTCCACAGAAAATTAAGTTTTGTCCATTCCAGTCTAAGTACCCTTTTAACGCCATGATAAGTGTTAATTTCTGCCAATCAACCTCTCTGGCACTGAAAATGAACTATTACAAATATGGAGTCTCATTCCTTCAGGTTTTAATTGTTGTTCGAGATTTTAAAAATGTTAAATTTTAAATTAAAACTTTTTTGTAACTTTTCCTTTCTGTCTCTTTTTTCTTTATCTTAATCCAATCTTTCTTTCCCTCTCTTAATTTCTCTCTCTGTACCTGATTTGATATTGAATTCACCCACTCTAATTTACACTTCCTTCCCAGTCCTTGCACTGTTAATGTCACAATCTTTTAATCTGATTGATTACACAGAGATACACAGTTGCTTGCCCTGTTCACTCAGGTCCCAAATGCCCAGTTTTCCTCGCTGCCACGTTATCAGCTCACACTTTCAACAAAGTACCAACCAAAATTTTGAAAAGCTAAACATGCAAGGGCAAATCTAACTAACAGCAGATGCCATTATATGCCCTGCTACAGCAAATTATGGTCCAATGTATTTGCATAAGTTTAAAAAAGGCACTACGATGTAGATGGTTAACATACTAATAGATGTTCATTTTCTTCCCCAAAGACCGTAAACAATAAGCAATTCATTAACCTGTCTTAATAGTTGCTAATCATCTCATACACATTGTAATAAAAAGTCTCTGATCCCTTTCTGGCTGTGAACAGAAGGAGATAAAACACAGAGACAGAGACAGTCGGTCAGTTTTTTGAAACAGAAAGCTACAAGACAGCCAAACCCTGCAAAGGCTAAAAGGAGGTTGGAATGCAAGAGAGAGTAGTTATTCTGATTAAGTCAAACAACACAAACTATTGATGTGGGGAAGCATAAAATGTTCATTATTTTGTATTATTACATGAAGACAAGATGTACTGATTGAAATGACTGAATTCAATCATAACTGTTGCTCTGTATTTCATGTGCTGTGAGATAAAGCAGCTTAAAGACTTGTATTGGTCTCGTCTCACCAAATGTTTGCTCGATCCACTTTTGGAGAGATTGAAGGATACACATGGGAAAGTCACAAATATCCAGTTTAGATAATAAGGAGGTATTATTGTTACACTTGGCCGGCCTCCCATCTTCCACCCTCCATAAAATTGAGCTCATTCAAAACTCTGCTGCTCGTATCCTAACTCGCATCAAGTCCCGTTCACCCATCACACCTGTGCTTGCTGATGTACATTGGCTCCCGGTCCGGCAATGCATTGATTTTAAAATTCTCATCCTTGTTTTCAAATCCCTCCATGGCCTCACCCCTCCCTATCTCTGCAACCCTCCGAGATCTCTGCACTCCTCCAATTCTGGCCTCTTGCGCATCCCCGATTTTAATCACTCCACCATTGGCGGCTGTGCCTTCAGCTGCCTAGGCCCTAAGCTCTGGAATTCCCTCCCTAAACCTTTCCACCTCTCTACCTCTCTTTCCTCCTTTAGGACGCTCCTTAAAACCTAGCTCTTTGAGCAAATTTTGGTCACCTGTCCTAATATCTCCTTAAGTGGCTCGGCATCAAATTTTGTTTGATAACGCGCCTGTGAAGTGCCTTGGGACATCTTACTACGTTAAATGTAAGTTGTTGTTGTAAAACTAGATATTGGACAGTACGGGCACATGCCTAAATGTAGGATACTTGGACTGCTTACAGGAATGACTAACACTGCAGTAGCCGAGAGACTATCTAAGATGAGACTGAAACTTGTAACAGCGATATTAGTGGACAAACATTTAACACATTCATATTACATTCCTCTGCCCATTATTTTAACAGAAACATTGACCCATTTAAACTAAACAGGTTAACACCGCCGCTAAAGTGTTATCTGAACATGTTAAACATTGTTACTTTTTAGTTGGCTTGAATATTTTCATAATCTCTGTTACTAAAGCATTCTGATGCTGAATGCTGGGTAAACACTGGATGTAACTTTTTTCAAATGTGGTAAATGTCTATGATCCAATATTGCTACAATGTCTATTGCGAGCTATGTTAACAGTTGGTTCATTAACTGCTTGAATCTGTTGTTTAATCATTGGAATAAACATTCATATATTTGTACTTTATCTTGAGATAGCAGCTAAAATAATCTTAAACTACGTTATGTACTCAGCAGAGGTAGTAGCAATGTAAACCACCAGCAAAATTAAACCTGTAATGTTTACAGAGGCAGTGGGGAAAAAGTGATTAATTTCAAGAATAACATGCAAATTGGGGAGAGGTGTTTATACTGCTGTTAATTTGCTTATTGTTTTGAGCTACCAGTGCAGAACCAGGATCTAAATGAGTCAGCTTTTTATATCTTACACTGGAACTAGCTTAACAAGGATTTACACTAAAGCCTTGAGTGCTGGTAATGGATCTGTACAAGTCACTTGTGTAAATAGGCCTAGGGTTGCAATGATAATCATCAATTCACTTCTTTTCAGTTCCTGCTTCTACATATTTGTAAATAATTTGCCAATACTAGCAGTTTAAAAGGAACACCATTCTGAAAACTTTCACAGCGCTGTGAGAAGACTAGACTAGATTAGGCTGAACACCAAAATTTTTCATAGTGGAAACTGAAAATGAATGCAGAAAATATAATTGTGATTCACAGGTTAACTGTGTTACTGCATTACTGTGTTAACATGATGAGAAGATGTCATCAGCAGCCTTGTAAATCTCAAAACTATCAATACCGTGAGACAATGCCAAAGGAATCATCATAGTCAAACCTCTTATTGTCTAAAGTGCAGTTATATGTGCTAAAATATGACAAGAAGTGAAAGCTGACAATAAATGAGATCAATAATAAAGGCCATCAATGACAAAAAGGGGCTTATACAACAACCTACATTTATTAGCACCTTTAACTTAGCTAAACATACCAAAGCGCATTACATTTGGGAATCAGAAGTGAGCAGGAGTAAGAAGGAAATTATGGGAGGTGGCTGAAGGTGCAGTCAAAGAAGTAGTTCTGAAAATAAGCATTTCAAGGTGGGGGAGTGATGCAGCAAGGGAATGCGGCTTAGAAAGAGAGTACCAGACTTCGGAGAAAAGATGGCTGAGGTCTCTGCCACTGATGGTAGAATGAAGGAACATGGCCCTTAAAAAGAGGTGATAATAAGCAAATAGAATTTAAAATAGTAAAGGAAAGAATGATAACTAGGCCTTACCTCCTTTTTGGAGGGATGATGGCTGACACTCCAGTAACTTTTATTAACATTTCTTTTCTGCCTACAATGGTTATGATAAAGGGTTGCACATGAAGTGCTAACTTATCCTTTTCTTTCTGGTGCTTTTTACTTCATATTTCTCATGACCTATAGTTTCCTTTATCCCTGAATATTGTCTAATGAGATTTCTTTTGTTGTGTTTGCAGAGTCCCAGCTAAGCTCAGATCAGGAGCAGAGCCCAGGAGCAGAGGGTGAGAGCCCAACCCAACATACAACCTGTTCCTACAGCTCTCCCACAGAACTCACTCCCAACTCCACCTCATCTCTCCCAACCTCCTCCATGGATGAGATTCAGATGGAATTGCAATGTGCAGATCTCTGGAAAAGATTTCACGACATTGGCACCGAAATGATTATTACCAAAGCTGGAAGGTACCAAACAAAATTTTCTTTTGATCATTTAAATCTGTGCCATGTTAGTAGACCTCAGCCTGAGACACTGTTTCAAGGCTTGATTTTTCCAATGATCTTCATGCTAGACTCCCAAGCTCCTCCTACATAAATTCCAATGCATCCAGAACTGTCTTTTATCCTATTCTATGACCTCCAGTGGCTCCCCAACCCACAGAGCATTGATTTTGAAATTTTTGTTTTCATGTTGGTCCATGGCCTCTCTCCGTCTTTCCTCTTCAATCTTCTGCAGCCTTATGTCCCAACATGCAACCTTTGCTCTTCCAACTCTGGTCTGCTCTTTGTGAACCCCTCCCTCTGCTCTACTATCGGTGGCAGAACTTTTAGTCACTACATCCCTACGCTGTGGAATTCACTCCTTGACCTCCTCCTAGTAACCTGTTTCCATGCTTTCAAAAGCCTCCTTAAAACCTACCTTTTTGACTGTCCCTATGGTTAGTTCCTGTAATTATTCTCACTTTTTGCTTACTGAATTCCAATTTGCTGTAAAGTAGTTTGGAACGTTGGTAAAGGTGCTACATAAGTGTGAGTTGTTGCTACAAATAGCTTCAGTACCTCATGTTAGGGAGCTACGGTTCCCTCTCTTTATTACCATCTAGTGAGCCCTGTTGTAAGTGCACTTGTCTCTAGACAGGTGAGGATCGAATCAAAGCTAACACCATGTGAATGATGGCCACTGGGCAGGGTGGCAGGAGGCCCCAGTGCCTTTTGAACTGTACCCCAGCAAGGAATCAATGTCTTCAGGACAGGAGGGAAGAACAGAAAATTAATGCGAAAAAAGTTCAAAAACAAACACCTGAAAATGTTCACCTTTTGTTACACTGATTACATTCTTAAAATATAGTAAATAGTAAATATAGTAAAATAAATATTTTTCAAGAAACACCCTTGCTTCCCCCCCACCCCCCATTCTTTCAACATGGAAGATTCATGTGAAGTTAGCAGCCCAGCGAAGAGTTAACAAAACTTGGATTCATGAGATTTGAAGTTGCCAACATCTGGCTAGGAATACAGGGATTGAAAAGGAAACTATTCAAATCACAGTTCCTATGAATTAAAAAGTTGAAATAATTTACTTAACCTATGCCCCCAATTTTTACATTTTTGGAGATGATTTATTAATAGGAATGTTGATCTGAGCTTTATGGATTTATTTTTCTGGCTTAAGCCTTCTAGGGGCTGTGCTTTAAAAGTCCACAGGCTGCGATCCTGGCAGTTACGCTGGGATGGCACCCGCCTGTGCCCTCCAGCACTGATCACACCAGAGTTTGCAGGATCTGCAGGACAACATCTCATTTGCATGGGGTCAGTGGGTGCCTACACCACTACAGGTGAAGCTTTGTTGCCCACGGGTCCCGTGCAACTGGAAAATCCCCCGCCTGTCCACCATTGAGAGGCAGCCTCCTCCTCCCTGAGACTCCAGCCATCTCCCCTTCAGCCCCATGTGTAAGGGGGTTGACATAGAGTTTTGGGAAAAAATTAATTAATTTTTTATTCTGAAACTTGCTTTTTCATAAATTGAACTCTCTCTCTCAATACACACTTATTTCATTCCCCTCTATAGAATTCCATTCCCACCCCCTAGATGACCATTCCTGGAGAGATTTGCTCCCAGACCACTGTTTATGGAGCTATCCACCCAGCTGCTAGAAAATGTATCAGGGAACTTTGAGTTGACGTGGCCCCTGATTTTACTGCTCTATCCGGACTGCTCAACTGAAATGAGGAATAATTAAAGAATCACTGACACAAGCCAGATCTACCATTCTGAGTAATAACCTGTTAGTGCTCCAACATGTTGACCACCAGGCATCATGCAGGCACTCTTCAAAAAAACCTCCCTGAATCTGATGGAACAACTTTCAAAAAAAAAACTTTCATCTTGCAAGTAAGCAGCTTGAACAGGGCATTACTCTGAAAATGTTTTCAAATGAGTCATTGAAAATATAACTGGGAAAGGATTGCAAAATAACCACACAGATGTTACTGACCATATCAAAGAATCATTTTCAGAATCTTACCCTGCACAGATTTCATTCAGAACTAACTATAAGTTTATAACATTGAAAAGTTTAAAGGGGAAGGAAATCCCTGGGGCAGTCAAAGTTAATAAAAAAAAAGTCTTTAATTCCCCTCCCTAAAGTGTTTCTGCCATATAATTTCACTTTCACTTATTCCCTTGTTGAAATGCTTTTTAACTGAGGGCAAAGGCGAAAATGCAAACTAGCATTAAATTTCATTGCAATGAATTCTGAGCACACAACTCTCTTGCATTATGCATAGATGTCACCACTCATTCTGTGCTCGACAGGCCATATGTAAAATGATTGGAACTCAAGAACTCTTTGAAAGTGAATTTGAATCTGTACAAGTATGGACAGCTTGCAAATCAGGTTCAAACAGAATTAACCCTTCTTGGACTCACCAACTTTCAATTACATAGAAACAAGTTTCCCTTTGTATACTTTTCTAAGGTGCGGAAACATAATGTTGGGTATTACCAAATACAAGGAAACACCATATACATTCAATGTTCCTAATATATGCCCTAAAGTAAATGAAAACAATCGCTCTTCACTTTTGCTATAGTTTTATTTCTGATTTGCACCCTATACCTTTTCTCTCCTAGGATCTGCTTGTTACATCCAGGATATACTGTGTTTCTGTTGTTGAATGTGTTGTCATTTATAAAGGCCAAATAGGTTAATAAATGGGACGCATTAAGTCATGTCAAAACACTGAACCCATTATCACTTGTCCAACTGTTCAGGGTGTACCTGGTGTCAGCTCGGGATAAATCAAACCTAAACATTCAGTACCAAGACAAGTTTACTCATTGAAACTGACTTACTGGTTTTCCTAAAGAATAATTAGCAGAGCTGACAGCCTGCTATTTTGATTCAGTAACGTAAAGCTTCAAATGGAGTTGCACTGATGGGCTGGAACTGGCCAAGAGTTGATTAACCAAAAATTATCACCGTTGTGGGGTTTGGAGCTTTGAATAACAGGTAGCGACTAAAGCGTTGTGTGGTAAAAGCATGTGATTTTGATTTTTACTGGATGTTACACCTCAGGTTGTGTTTAATAGCCAAACTCTATAACTTAGCTATAGACTAGAGGATGAGTTAATATCCAAAAGTTTCCCACACACGAAGGTTTGAGGATCTGATGAGTGAAGCTAGATGTTTCCCTACTGCTGGAGGTGCAACCATGTGTAATGAGTTAGTGGGGATATTAAGCAATTCCAACATTTGAATGGGGGTAGAGGGGGACAGAACTTATACCCAAAATGTTTGGTGGGGAAACACATTCTTCTCTTTCCCTCTCAGCGGTGTGCCTAAGCCTAAAGAGAAGGAGAGAGAATGGAGGAGTCAATTCCCAGACTGCTCTTGTTCATCCACTGCTCTACCAATTAGCAATTGGTTGTGCTCTCAGTCAGGGAATGGTAATGGCTTGAGGGGCTTAAAGAGAAAGGGGGAAACGTATAACCTATGAACTACTTCTTTATAATTAAAAACATGGTTAATTTTATTCACAGGCGAATGTTCCCAGCAATGAGAGTGAAGATCACAGGGCTGGATCCTCATCAGCAATATTACATAGCAATGGATATCATCCCTGTCGATAACAAGAGATACCGGTATGTTCCACAATAGTTGGGCCACTGCTGTTTAACTGTATGGATATCTTTAATTATAGTCCAAAAATTTGGGTTTCAATCTGGTTATTCCATGATCATTTAATAATTTAGATATTCATTGTTTATAAGAGAAGGATGCACTTTGGAAGGAGAATTACAACAGGAACATTAAAATTAGTTCCACATACCTTAATGAAGCATCTCTGTTTTTTAGGGTTGGATCTCATTGTTGCTCCTCTAAGGTGTTTCCAAATGATTGTCAAACTAAAACATGTCTAATATGTGAATAATCGTTGAATAATTCACTGTAATAGTCAAAATGAAACTTCACTTTAAACTTACATGATCTGATGTGATTTTTAAATTGGTTTTGCCATTACTTTAACATGTTTTGTTTAACTCATTTTAGCTTGGTTTACTATGATGTACTTGATGTCTCCTATACTACAGGATGAAATAATTTACAGAGGATATTGCTTAGTGACTCTGGGTTTCAGTCAGGCAATTCCCTATTTACACTCTGGCTGAAACATCAATTTTGTTCTGCATATGAGGGCCTGTAAATATGTGCAGAGCTCCTCTTCCAGCAATTAATATTGAAATGTTTACAATGTGTGGGCAGCAGCATCAGCATTCTGTAAACAATTAAGCTAACTTAAGGACCCTTGAACACTTTTTACACATGGTTCAACACAATGCGGAACTTACACTTCAGCCCCAATTTTACAAACGTCCACTGGCAGTACAGAACCTTGTTTGTGGTGTGTGCAGGTTGAATCATTGGATACACCATCTCACACCTGATTCATACTGCACTGTATTTCACGACTCACACGTTTTGGGGCAGAAAGGAGACAGCACTACAAGCAAGTTCAAGCCACATTAAAATAGTAAAAGTATTCAAATGAAATCCTACTCTGAATTTCATAACAGTGGACAAGGATCTGCCCTCAGTATGCAGCTTGCCTGTATAAAATGGGCACCTGTCTGCCTGACCTACTATGACCTAATTCTTACAGCAAGCTTTCTGGTGTTTCATTTAGTGTTGGAGTGCAGTTTTCTTTCGTAGTGAGCATTTATTTTCTTTTACATTTGAAGATCTTGGAGACTTTATCCCCCTTGTGCATTTGTGCCTTTTTGCTAAAACTGTCAGTTTGCTAAGTAAGACTTTCTTGAAGTTTTGACAATTGGAGTAAAAATTGCAGTCAACAAAGCTGAAAGGATAGAAATCCCTTTAGCTATTCCCACAATGCTGCATGATTGGATGAGAACAATGAATTCATGAGGAAAAATCATCAGGGCCAACACCTCGGGCTCCTATTAATATCCAAAGGCCTATCTTTACAGACCATGTCATTTCTATCTGGGTGTATCAGAGTAGACCTGTTTTCACCACCTCCATGTCTCTGAGAGGCAGTGACTGAGCTTTGTCTTTTGATGCGAGCTGACTTAATGACAGCTTCAAGGACTGGGATAGCTCTTCCCATGTCTGTGAAGATCGCTAAGGCATTAAGCTTCTATGCAACAGAATGCTTCCAGGTCACACCACGAGTCATCTGCCAGATAAGCCAGTCTATAGTTCATACTTGCATAAAGCAACTGATTGACACAATGTTTGTCATCTTTATCACTTTCCCAGTGGAAAGGAGATATCAATGGGAGAGCACAGAACTTTTACTGACTGTTAGGTTTCCCAAGAGTCCAAGGCATTGTAAATGAGGCCATTACGGATTCACACACCAACCCAAATCATGCATGAAGAGGAAGGGCTCCCACTCCACAAGTGTTCAGGTAGTTTTGACCACAAACACATATGATCCTGCATGTTAATGCCCATTATTTAAGGAGTAGCCATAGCACTTTTATTATGCAACAGTCCATTATTTGAAGGTCTGAGAGAATGAATGGATGGCTTTTGGAGGATCAGGGGTTTCCTTTGCATCCATGACTCGTGACCCTAATTAGAAACCCTCACCCTGCAGAGGAGCACAGATAAAGTGAGATGCATGCCACCACCCAAGTTGCTGTTGAGCATATAATAGGGATGTAAAGCAACATTCCTCAAATTTAAAATTCTCATCCTCATCTTCAAGTCTTTCCATGGCCTCACCCCTCCCTTTGTCTGTAACTTCCTCCAGCCCTACAACCCTCTGAGAACTCTGTGTTCCTCGAACTCTGGCCTCTCATGCATCCTCCACTCAACTCAAAAACTGCATTCACTCACTCAGCTATTTCCACCCATGCAGCTTGGGCTTCGAATTTAACAGCTGGGTGGCCTTTGGTACCAAAGAATGTCACCTTCCTTCACTATTCCTCCTATAGCTAGATCTCCAATGAGGGAGTTTTAAATATAGCCCTCATTGCACACATCTCTCCAAGTCTATACTTTCACACCTCCTTTCAGTGTAAGGCAAAAAATATAAAACAAACTCCCCTTTAATGGCAAGCAGCAGCTCTTTCAGAGCTGGTGGTTTGCTCTATTTTAAGACTCCCAGCCTGGCATAAATGCAGGCCTGCCTTCCTGCACATTGAAATAATGAAAAGTAGATGTAGCATGATTCATTTGAAATGAAATAAGTCAATTAAAAGTTCGAAATCACTGTGCCTGTGTGAAGAGGAGTGCATGAGGGCAGGAGGACCTGAGGTAAGAAAGGACAAGTGTAAGTAATAGGGCATGTAACTAATCTGATGATGTCACAATAAGCTATTCCTTGATGTTATCTACTGGTGTCATAAACACTCACTATTAGAATCTTCAGTGGCCACTACACAACATAACTACATGTAAATAACATAAATTTAAACATCTTACTTTGATTGTTCAAGAAACAAAAATTTGTTCACATTCAAATCTAGCTTTTAGCTTGTGCTCACTATCAAGTCATCAATGATCATGAGTGAGACTTTATTACAGTTTTTAGTCTCAATTACCGATCCAGTGATACACAGGGAGCCACTAAGGTTTCCTGATTTTGTTATTTGTTTCCTTTCCATCTGCAGATACGTTTATCACAGTTCAAAATGGATGGTGGCTGGGAATGCAGATTCACCAGTGCCTCCTCGGGTGTACATCCATCCAGATTCTTTAGCTTCAGGGGACACGTGGATGCGACAAGTCATCAGCTTTGATAAGCTCAAACTTACAAACAATGAGTTGGATGATCAAGGACATGTATGTAGATAATAATTTATATTTTAATGACAATCGCTGATGCTGAAGTAGCTCGTTTCATACTAACATTTATATTACAGAAGTGGACAATGCTGTTCAGTCATGGAGCAAAATTACCCACTCAGTTAATGGTTGCTGGCATTAGTTAAATTACATGAGCAGGTGCACAGCACACTAATAAGCACAGCACCAAACTCATTGCTGGATTATTTTTGTAATCATTCACCACCAATTTCAAAGTCTAGTTTGACGTTGACATTTTTGGCATTTCAATTCCATAGTTCTCATAATCAAGTAATTCTGAAGAGAATATCATTTTACTGATTTATTTTCCAGACATATCTCTTTCTTTCCTGATTCCAGATCTAAGCTTTTAAATAAAGATTGTGAAAAAGCATACTTTAACTAAGAAACTTATAAATTGAGTCAAACCTGAATCATTAAAAATCTGATATGCCTATATATAAAAAATCCTAGTAATTTTCATATTTTAACCAAGATCTATTTGTTCCTAACTTAATAAATATATACACAGCCAATCCCACTATATGCAAGTCTACTTATAAACAACTTTTGATCATTTCTGACCATTGCATATGACTAAATTCCACCGAATTATACGAATGCTGTAGTGGTGTTTGATATTTGTGATACAAATTGCAAGATTAGTTTTCATGAAGCATGCAGTAGGTCTATAAATCAGTAGTGATAAACTGTATAGGATACATTCACTTCGAAAACAGACCCACTGTTACTCTTTTCAATGTAAAAACTATTTTTAAAATTAAAACCGACGGGCAGCGAATAATTGTAAACTTAAACTGCTTTGCACTCTGTGATGGGACCAAGCCCTCTACGGTCAAAAATAGCACAGACCAGATGTGATTCAAATTTTCCATACCCAAAATGTGCCTCAGCTCCAACTTCTGAACAGCACTCTATACCGCATCAGTGGCGTTTTTCATTCTCCATACTTTCTATTCTTGTGTCCTACAAAGGCATAATTTTCCAATTGATGACAGTTGGTGCCAACTCTGTGGGCAATTTTATGTTGTGGATTCATATCCATTGGCAACTGGATTGGCAGTCAAATCTAATTCCCCATAGCAGCTATTATAAAAAAGAAGCTTGTACACCCTGTGTAACTTCCAGAAGTCAATGGACAATGTTCTAGCTTTCTGCACTACCTAATTATCTTATGATGCTTTTATTTAGCATTTTCCTTCAAGCTACAGGTTAACATGTTTGTGTGTGATACCATATGTGGTGATATATTGTTCTAGGCCTCTGTTTGACTATGTTAAGGACAGGTTTTGTATGAACTATGAATTAAATTGTGGCACTTACTGTTCAATTTTTAAACAGCCAGTTACAATCCAGAATATAATTGGTTGCCATATATTATCTGTATAACATAATGCACAATGGGAAGACTCAAGTTACACCGCTGGCTACATATTGTTCAGGATTGCACTGAGCTCCTTGACAGCAGTGGTCTATGTTTGAGTGTTTGAGCACCTGCATAGAGTTACACTCCCGGGTCTTGTTTAACATAATGTTATGAGAGCACATTCAGGATGTCTCTCATTACATTAAAAGAATCAACATAAGTTTATAAAATTTCTAGGACAGCCATGGCAATTTTAAAACATGGCTTTGCACCAGGATAGAATTATACTACACCCAAGAGTGCCTGAAACTTTAAAATTCATTTTGTTTCAGCTACAGTTATACTAAGTCATTGTGAGGTTTAAGTGGTGCGGAGTGCTTGTCTTACTACAGTTGCTAAAACAGTTGTGCTGCATATTTTACCTTGACTCGTAACCAAAGTCATTTTGCACCAACACAAATGCATAATATAACAGACATAATAAGAAAATTATTTAGAGCATATATATAAGCAGAAAATACAAATTTTGTCTCTTTTTTGCTAAATGCTTACTAGTTCCCAAATGTAAGGATTACTCTGGACACATGCCAACTTGGAACTAGACTGAGACTTACCAAACTCATTTAACAAGACTTTGATTAAACTCTTTAGATAAATTATTTGTTTTTCCTTCAGAGAAAGGAAACTTTCATTCTCTCTGTTTGGGCTGGACTCCATCCCAGGTTCTGGAGATGAGCAGGCAGTATTAAAAATAACTGTATCATCACACCTTTCACCATGGAAACACAATATTTCTTCATCTGTCATGGCTGGATCTGAAGTCAAGCCCAAGAGGACAATGTTCCAATAAACTGTACTATTGAATCCCTTACACAGACAGAGGGAGGAGAGCTGCCCTGCTTTGGGACAGCACTAAACAGGTCCCCATAGTGAAAGTTACTAAAGCAAAGAGAACAAACCTTATTTCTCTGTTTCTGAGGTGGATTACAAACCAGGTCACAGAGGTGAAACAATAATATTTTAATGCACTTTGCCACCAAGTCATAAGAACATAAGAAATAGGAGCAGGAGTAGGCCATATGACCCCTCAAACCTCATTCAATAAGATCATGGCTGATCTTCTACCTCAACTCCACTTTCTCGCCTTATGCCCATGTCCCTTGATTCCCTTAGTGTCCAAATATCCATCAATCTCAGTCTTGAATAAACTCAACAACTGAGCATTCATAGCCCTAAGTCCTCAGAATAAACATTTTCAAACATTATAAATGTAATGAAATTCTTATATGAACTTCGTGACAGTTAAGAGTGTCAGCACAATAATTTTAGCCAGACATCAGGTCATTATTTTGAAACTCTACAAATTATTTTAATAATTGACTGCATATGCTTAATTTTCTTTATGTACAACAAGCTACAGATGGCCACAATTTTCTAATAGTTGTGTTGTCCAATTAAGATGTAACATTCTTCTTGATTCAGAGCCCACTTTCAACAGATGATTGAGAGTTATTTATTTGTATTTAATAATAGTTGTTATGGTCTCTGCTCCAAATACATTGGCCTGCTGAACGCAGTGCAATACCAACAAATGATACAGTCTATGCCAGGCTGGCTTGTTGCTGAATTGATGGACTTGAGGGTTGAATCCAAGTTCTAGCTCATTGAAAACGCGTTTCTTATTATGTGCTGGCGGTATGCTACATCTTCAGATGGAGGAGAAACTGGTAGGACCAGTCCTGATATACCCTGGTGCTCTACTTTTTGATTGCTAGTAAAGTGACACTGATAGCCAGGGTAAAAGAGAAGACATATTTTCACCCTTCGCTGCTAAAATTAGAATAACCACAAGAACCAACAAGAAGGACCTAAAATGAAAATATAAGATTTTAAAGAGACTACACCGTTTTTTTTTAATTACACCGACTGACATCTATCTAATAGTTGGACTTTGCAAAAAAATAGTTGACCGTTTGGTAATGCGCCATAACGTAACTGTTAATTGTTATAAGAAAAATTACCAAGTGAATTTGAAACCGCAAGTCTTTTTGGACAGTACTCATCAGTGAAACTACAGTTACATACAATTAAAATAAATTTATACAAAGGGAATTTACAAGCAGGTTTCACTTTAAATTCATACGAACGTACACAGGGACATACCAAGATGATGAACAGGATAAGAGCGGCTGGTACATCGAGTTTGCCCCATACCGCCATGGCGCAATTGACCATCTGTTCCCCAAAACCCACCAGCAGCCCCTGTATTCAACTACTTGGTATTTCAGATCCTGTTATTACAAAACTATGCAAGGAAAATGCATGTAATGCGGAGTTATGCTTTTTTTTACCTACAAATAAGTTTCACTGAATTATAGTCTGATTTGGGATAAAGTTTTAATGTGACCTAAGCAAATCACTAACTTTCAGAGCTCCAAATCCAAGAATTATAGCTGTGATCCGAAGTCAGTCTATTGTGAAATAATTTCAATGTCATAAAAAGATCGTTAATAAGCTGCTGCCGAGGTTTTTGTCCACTCGATCAATGGAGTCTGCTTAAATGTAGAGTTGAGCAAATATCAGTTTCCTTCAAGTACCTGCCATTTGCTCCATGATTAGTGACTACATTTCTGATCACTGTATTGCATTAGTAACAATACAATGTCACTGGTGACCATTAGCTACTTCAATTCATTGATCTCAAAATATCGCCCGCTCGCCACTATATAAAGTAAAGATCGCACCCGCTATATCTACCGAGAGCGCGTTTCATCTTCCTACAGTTAATATTCATGCAAATTTTAGTCGAGAATCATCGGCACCGGTAAATGGTTTAAATATTCGCGTTTTCCCAATTTAACCACATTGCTACCTAAATCGTGAGAGTTCTGTTCAAAACGATACATTTTCTTCCACTTTCCCTCTCTCTTCTAAAGCAATCATGACATAATTATATTTATATCTATTTTGTTGGATTATCCAATTAATTTAATTGATTAACTGGAAGAAAATGACGCTTTGAATTGCAACCAAATGGTGGCCATATATGTCTGAAAAGCGAGATTTATTCCATCTTAATTTGAAACGAATACAATGCAGATCATTTTGTGATGTTTTAACCAGCGCGCATGTTCAATTTTTGGCTGCATTTCTATCCTATTACAGTACAACGTAAATCAGATTTGCCTGTATTTTTGTTTGGCTCACGCAAAACTAATTCATTGTCTTTATTCTTCATCTTCCACCCCCGATTCTAACAGATAATTCTTCATTCCATGCACAAGTACCAGCCCCGGGTGCATGTGATCCGAAAGGATTTCAGCAGCGAGCTGTGCCCAACCAAACCAGTGCCTGGGGGAGAGGGAGTAAAAACCTTCACCTTCCCGGAGACGGTCTTCACTACAGTGACGGCATATCAAAACCAGCAGGTAGGCGTCCTGCTGTCAAATATAATATCATACAGAAAGGAAGGTGCATTTTTAAAATTATTATACAGAAAGGAAGGATGCGTTTTTTATTATTATACAGAAAGAAAGGATGTATTTTTAACAGTCGTTGAAAAAATTATTTGCAGAATTTATTGTTTAAACTGCAGTGAGGGCGAATCGAAGCCAACAGGTATGCAACCTGACCGTTATTAAATTCTTAAGAAAAAAAGAATGCAAGTGATTAATATTTAAAATATAATTATCGTTCAAGGAACTGGCTGCAATTAATCATAACGAAACAATAGGCATATTTTGTGTTCAATTAAAATAGAAAAAGGAAAACTATTGATAGTCTTTTTTAAAGATTTTTTTCTGAACTTTGGAAATTGAGCAGAAATTCCTTTAATATTATAAACAAGTAAAGTAAATAATTAATTCAGTGGAATCATTTGTCTTTTTATGCATTGTTCTTACTGCTTACAGTTAAGTTTAAAGTTTTTTTTAAAAACCAATCTTGTTACGGTATTTTTAACTATATACAAGGGCTATTTCATTGGAACTAATAGATATCTAATTATTACAAATTAAACACTGAGATAATGAGAAACATAAACACAAATACATTTCATAATCGACTACGACCTCCTTCCCAGAGAGGACCTTGACTCTACGAGCTGATAATCCAGACCAACAAGAATGTTATAAATGTAGCTGGAAAATGCCGTCTAGAAATCTTCAAAATATTCCGCCACAGACTTTACTGGAACTCCTGGCTCGTTAAAATAAATGAATGAACGAGTAAACAAAGATATATATATATATATATATTTCCATGACTTTAAAAAAAATCTCAAACGGCGTTCCTGGGCCCCATTACAAAAAATCCTATTCTGCATAATTAAAAAAACGATTCCAATACGTGGAAGAATTTCTCTCGCGGCGGTTGCAAAGAAGACATGTACATTTGTTATGAGAGTCTTTCCGGTATTTCTACACATGAGACCAGAGCGATTCTTCTCTCCACTCTCAGCTCCGCAACTGGATTCCTGTTCCAGTCCTTTCCAACTCCTTGCTTTAGGCGAGATTTTTCTCATCATTCGTGATTTACCTGTGTAATTTGAATATGGCTGACCAACTTTCGAAGTGTCACACATTTGTTATCACAGCAGTAAATGCACAGTGTTAGGCTCACTGTTCTGCTCACATCCACGTTTAAGCAAATACAATGTGGTATGCGATTACAAAGAAAGCAACTAATATACTTCCTTCAATATCTAGAGCAGTAATCTCAAATTAGGTTCCTAACTAATTAATTCAGTCAAGAAAACACACTTTTTCAAGAACGGGTGTATTGGGGGCGGGTGGGAATTGAAAATAATT
Source organism: Heptranchias perlo (assembly GCF_035084215.1). Lineage (NCBI taxonomy): Eukaryota > Metazoa > Chordata > Chondrichthyes > Hexanchiformes > Hexanchidae > Heptranchias > Heptranchias perlo. The sequence goes on from NC_090335.1 coordinate 49,438,148, forward strand.
GTTTTTTTTGGGTCGCAACCGCAAAGTTTTCGGACTTTGCATTGCCAGCGGGAAGCCTGTACTTTTACACGCCGACATTAAACGCGGAAATAAAGCCGGGTTGTGGTCGCGACCCAAAAAACAACTATTTTCAACTCCCACCCGCTCCCAAATCACCCGTTCTCGGGGTTTAAAATCACCCCAAAGAGACAAGAGCTGCCGAATATATTTGAAGCCTATTTCTAACGTCTGAAAATAAGAAGCAGATTTCTTTAGTTTTTCCCGCAACATAAACAAAATAAGCATAAAGCCGTTACTGTGGAAGTCAGGTAGTAGTAACTCGACTGGTCAGCTACAAACTTTTTATGTATAGCACATTTTGCAGTAGATGGAGTCCTCATGGTATATTCTATTTGGAGGTTGTTACTGCTGCTTTAAAATTACCACTTGATTTTAATTAACGCAAGCATTCAATATAAACATTCATTTCTTCCGGGAAAAATCGTTGGTATAATATTTAAACTGAAATGTTCATTTTAATTAAAGGATGATTTAATATCAAGTATTTTGGGTATTGTAAGGTTATTTAAACCTCCTGGAATTGTATGGACTACAGAGAGAAACGCCACAGATTTTACCCCTTTCCATTTAACCTCTAAAGTCTCTAATAGCCCCCCCCCCCACAAAGGAAATCAAATATTCCTTTTAAACAATGATTCCGAATAAACAACATTTATGAGGATTATGAAAAAGCGCGATTCCGTATTCTCTGGATCCGTGAACAGTTAGGAGTGACTTTTCTCACCTTTAAAATACAGCCTGTTTTGTTACATTTCACTTATAGGCCGCATTTATTCCAGCCTGACTGCAGCCCGGCTACAAATCCGGTTTTGAGAACCAGTAGAGGGATCTGGGCATTCTTACCAGTGCCTAGAGCTCCACTCTTCCCTGTTAATGATGTATATGTTTTTAGGAACAGCCACGGGAGTGTCTAGATTCTCAAAACATTTAAACTTCTACATATGTTGATGCAGTGTCCGGGAGAACCGAGGGTCCCCTGAGCACTATTGAAATCAAGTTTGACACCACACCAGGTATACTCATTGATATGTGCCCGCTTCCTCCGGGCAGTTTTACATCTCTGGACTCTGGACCAGACTTGTTCCCAGCAATGTAAACATGGCAGTATAACTACAGTCATTCTACAACAGAACATTCTGTGCATTTCGGGTTGCAACGTGTGCCTGTTTTACCCTTCACAATACTCCGAATATTTCCCCGACACCGAGGCACTATTTTATAGCAGTACTCGGACGCTCAGTAAGTTATAACCGAGCGTGATGCGGTGAAGTGGAAGGAAGCGGACAAGATCCATCTCCAGTCACAATGACTATTTTGGAAAATTCTTAAAGCTGATTGAGGGATTTTATTTAATATAAAACAAAGTCCTCTAAAAGAATCAATTCGGACATTAAAAACTCCTTCTCATTATGAGAAGGGCACATTCTTTTAGGCTTCACATGCTTTATCTAAATGCAACAGATCAACTATCTAACGGCAGAAAACCCTAGGAATCTGAAACCTTTATGCGAGACTATTTTGAACAGATTAAACTGTATAAATAAAATGCGATTTTCAAAATATTATTAGTAATATCATAAAAAATAAATCCTCTTTATCTAAATCACGTTTACTGTTTTTCTTTCATTTTCTGTAATGAATTAACAAAAGCTCTTGACGCAGTTGTGTTTGAGGTTATTTTAATAACATCATTTGTAACACAAAACATTCTTACTTCCTTTGCTTCACTTATTATTTAATGGACTTTTGACTTTGGAGTTTATCTTATTTTCTAACTAAATTCCATTTGTGCCAGGAAACAATGAGAAACAATTATTTAATTGTACATAATGCCGTGTAAATATATCCCCAGTCAAACGTTTCCCCGATATGTTCTCACAAAGAAACCAGGGCAATTCTTCTCTCCACCTGCTCACAAACCATTATCACCTCTCCGCCGATTTAAAGGTGAATTTATTCCTTTTTTTCCCAGATTACAAGGCTGAAGATCGACAGAAATCCGTTTGCGAAAGGATTCCGGGACTCGGGCAGAAACAGGTGAGGAGTTACTGCTTAAAATGCTTTAAAATAAATAATTCAAAACATGACAAGCGTTTTGTACTTTTAATCAGAAATATAAACATGTCGTACAGATGAGAAATGTCTGTACACAACAGGCAATGAATGGTCGAACGTCTTTAATGTTTAAGAAGGTTTTGGAAGTGCGCCAGCAGTTTGTTCAGTTTTTACTATTTTGAAACAACCGGAGCCACAGCTTTCTTCCATTTACTGTAACGGGCCAGGAGCCAGTGCTTCCTAGCAATCGTCTCCTCCCACATAAAAGCGGCGGTGCCAGCGACTGACATTTCCCAACATCGCCTACGTGGCTGTAATCGCGATCACAGCAACTCTCCTCTGTCACTTTCATTGAACCTGTAAGGAAATACAGTTGCTATGAAGAATGTGGTGCGTGTAAACTATGTTGTAAAAACAAAATAGCTATTTTGAAAACAAAATTACAGGAACTTTATCGATTCTTGTAATGCTGTGGTGATAGTTACACTAAACTATAAACTACTACAGTTTTAACACAGTCGTTGTTTTAGGCTGCATTTACAATGCCACTTCCACATCCGTGCCAAACGGTTTTAGGTGTACATCAAGGTGCAAATGGTAGAATAAATTGGGAATCAGATCTCAGTCTTACAACACTCACCTTGATAAGCACAAACATCAATATGTACAGTGGACAGTCTGGCACCAGATATAATATCAGCGCTGGTGTAAAACCACATTTAATCAGCAGTCTACTGGACCTCGTCAAGTTTATGACTTTTTAATGTTCGAAGATAGTTGACGTTTCCGTCCCCGCTGCAAACATTTAAAACTAGCCGGGGCCGCGAATAACACCGCTTGTATTCAAGCACACATGCACAGAGCTCCTTTGTCACTGACTTCAGTGCAGTTGGCAGCAAATGGCAGTTAGCAATATAACCAGTCTGCTAACCAGCATTGCACTTCGCTAATATTGGTCTGAGTCTAGCAGCTGAAGTACGACTGTAGATTAAGCTATTTGTAAGGCAGCAGTTATGCTGGAGTTCCTGATCTGCGCCGGGTAGCTGTTGAATGCAAATCGCAGCCACCAGCGAGGAGTTATACTGTTGACTGCAGCAGCCCGTGAGTTCCGTAAGGCCAGCCAGAAGGCACATGTGTGCTTGGATACATACTCAGAGCTCCCTCCTTGGGTAGTTAGTGTTAGCAGAGTGCAGGTGAGAGCATTTATTTTTTCCTAAAATTAAAATTTTGAAAAATATAAAGTGATCAGGTGGTCCACCATTTAAATGCAGTTTTGCACTGGGTTGGAGTTATACTGCAATTTCAAACCAAAGTGAGACAGACTCCTAGAGAATTTCATGCTACTTGGCTTTAATGCATTCACGAGTTAGATCAGTACCTAATTCCTGAGTGGTGCACCTTCTTTGCATGAATGCTCACCCAGAACTACTGTGCATTAATATGAAACTAGCACCACGATTTTTTGGAACAGTTGGCCCCCAATTTGTAAATTTGAGATGGTTGTCTTTTTGCAGTAATGGTATTGTAATTTTATTGAAATTTTGCTGGTCAATATATACTTTTCGTTAAATTGAAAATCAATATCATAAAGTCCTTAATTTCTTTATATTATGTCCTGGTTCCAGTGGACAGACTTGGCAGCTGTTAGGCTGATTGAATTATTTTTATGTGAGGTTGAGAATGGTGTTGATCCAGAGTAGCAAAATAATTCAAACTTCGCTCACTCAAAACAATCAGAATAAACACAGCTGGTCCATGACAAGATAAGTCAATTTGAAAAGAAAAGAGTGAATCTGCAATTCTGTTATAATATCTGATATTGGATAGGTGTTGAATCCTTTGATTAATCAAATCTAATGTGAGTGTCCTGATACGATCTCTAACGAGCAACGGAAATTTGCATTTCTACAGCATTCCTCATTTGCAGGAAGATTGTGCAGTAAAGTCTTGCATCAGTGGAATAATGTAAATAATCTTACATTAAAGGAGAAAAAGTTAACATGTAGGAGGAAAAAGGGAAAATGATTAGGGGAGAGGCTGAAAGCACAGTTGAAAGGAAGAAGATTGGAGAAGATTTTTTGTAAACAAGGTACAGTCATGAGGTGTAGAAACCTGATGAACTGATTGGCCCTGTGCTCAGAGAGTTCCAAGGGCAGGCTCCATGCATGGTTATCAATGGTGGAGCTGAGTGAGCAGCGGACAAGGATAATCAATGTTAGAAAAACCATGAGTACGTGCAAGGACTGAAGGTAGGAGAAAGTCACTGAAATAGGATGGGACAAGTCTATGGAGGGATCGGAAAGTAAAGATGAGAATTTTGAAGTTAACTCATAGCGGTATGGGGAGCATGGAGAGGACAGGGTAATGAATAAAACACTGTCCACTCTCCCTAACTCTGTACCTTTGCCTTAGAAGGGCATCCTTACTTCACCAGTGCCTTTTTTTCCACTTTCCACACCAACAATCCTTTCTGGCAGCCCTGAGTGGGATTAACGATGTACTGCTAATTTGTGCTAAAAGATGGCGATTTTGTCCTGTTGGCTGGAGCCCACCAAGAACTGTGTTGAGTTTGTAACTGTGTATACTAACATCCTGACAGTTTCTATAATCCTGTAAAACAGAAGTGCACTCACAGTATTTCAGTTTATAATATAAATGTTCTGACAGTGTCTTTCATTGTGTATAATACTACTGTCCTAACATTGTCTCTAATCCTGTATAATAAAAAATGGACTCTCTTATTTCTAAGTGTCAGCCTGGTTCACTGGTAGTGCTCTTGCCTTTGAATCAGAAGGTTGTGGATTTAAGTCCCACTCCAGGACTTCAGCACATAATGGAGGCTAACACTTCAGTGCAGTACTGAGAGAGTGCTGCATGGTTGAAAGTGCGATCTTTTGGATGACGTGCTGAGCCAAGGCCTTGTTCTGGTAGATGTAAAAAAAATCCCATGACACTATTCAAAGAAGAGCAGGGGAATTCTCTCAGTGGGTTGGCCAATACCCATCCTTCAAGTAACACCACCAAAAAACAGATTATCTAGTCATTTATCTCACTTGTTTGTGAGAACATATTGTATGCATATTATCTGTCACGTTTGGTTCTAAAACAACAGTAATTACACTTCAAAAGTAATTTATTGGGTGTGAAGCATTTTGGGACATCCACAGGATGTGAAAGGTGCTATCTAAATGCAAGTTATTTCTCCTTTCATTCTACAAGTGGACAATTTTACATCCCTTTTAAGAAGATATCATGTAGCTTTTTAATAATACAGATATTGGTTTGGGACTGGTACCTAATTCAAATGGTTAGAAGTCCACAGGCTGAATTATGCTGCCAGCTCTCCGCTCTTCTGTTCTTGAGCAAAGCTAAACTCAGTGATATTTAAATGCCACATAAATTTTCAAAGTTAATGAATATCGTCCAGCTCTTCACAAACATTAAAAACTTAGGATGCACTCACACTGCAGCTACTGTTCCGATTCTGGTAGCTACAGTTCGGGTTCCAGCCAGGCAGAACCATGTTTACATTGCCTGGTTGGAACTGTAGCAGCCTTGCCTAGAAGAGAGCTGTGTGCATCTGATACAGATGTGTACAGAACTATCTCCCAACAGATGAAAACGCAAATCATAGAATCATAGAAAATTAACAGCACGGAAGGAGGTCTTTCAGCCCATCGTGTCCGTGCCCGCCAAAAATGAGCCACCCAGCCTAATCCCACTTTCCAGCACTTGGTCCGTAGCCATGTAGGTCACAGCACTTCAGGTGCACATCCAGGTACTTTTTAAATGAGTTGAGGGTTTCTGCCTTTACCACCCTTTCAGGCAGTGAGTTCCAGACCCCCACCACCATCTGGGTGAAAAAAAATTTCCTTAGCTCCCCTCTAATCCTTCTACCAATCACTATAAATCTATGCCCCCTGGTTATTGACCTCTCTGCTAAGGGAAATAGGTCCTTCCTATCGACCCTATCTAGGCCCCTCATAATTTTGTACATCTCAATTAAATCACCCCTCAGCCTCCTCTGCTCCAAGGAAAACAACCCCAGCCTATCCAATCTTTCCTCATAGCTAAAATTCTGCAGTCCTGGCAACATCCTCCTAAATCTCCTTTGTACCCTCTCCAGTGCGATCACATCTTTCCTGTAATGTTGTGACCAGAACTATACACAGTACTCAAGCTGTGGCCTAACTAGTGTTTTATACAGTTCCAGCATAATCTCCCTGCTCTTATATTCTGTGCCTTGGCTAATAAAGGAAAGTATTCCATATGCCTTCTTAACCACCTTATCTACGTGTCCTGCTACCTTCAGGGATCTGTGGACATGCACTCTAAGGTTCCTCACTTCCTCTACACCTCTCAGTATCCTCCCATTTATTGTGTATTCCCTTGCCTTGTTTGCCCTCCCTAAAAACATTACCTCACACTTCTCCGGATTGAATTCCATTTGCCACTTTTCTGCCCATCTGACCAGTCCAATGATATCTTTCTGTAGTCTACAGCTTTCGTCCTCACTGTTAACCGCATGGCCAATTTTTGTATCATCTGCAAACTTCTTAATCATGCCTCCTACATTTAAGTCCAAATCATTAATATATACCACAAAAAGCAAGGGACCTAGTATTGAGCCCTGCAGACCCCAACTGGAAACATCCTTCCAGTCACAAAAACACCCTTCGACCATTACCCTTTGTTTCCTGCCACTGAGCCAATTTTGGATCCAACTTGCCACTTTCCCTTGGCTCCCATGGGCTTGTACTTTTTTGACCAGTCTGCCATGTGGGACCTTGTCAAAAGCCTTGCTAAAATCCATGTAGACTACATCAAATACACTACCCTCAACTACCCTCCTTGTTACCTCCTCAAAAAATTCAATCAAGTTAGTCAGACACGACCTTCCCTTAACAAATCCATGCTGACTGTCCTTGATTACTCCGGTCACGGTTTATCCTGTCCCTCAGAATTGATCCCAATAATTTGTCCGCCATCGACGTTAGACTGACTGGCCTGTAATTACTCGGTCTATCCCTTGCACCCTTTTTAAACAATGGTACAATGTTAGCAGTCCTCCAATCCTCCAGCACCACACCTGCATCAAATGAGGATTGGAAAATGATGCTCAGAGCCTCTGTTATTTTCTCCCTTGCTCCCTTAATACTTCCTCTCTCACTATGTTTATCCCATCCAATATTTCACACTCCTGCTCCTTAACTACAATGTCTGCATCGTCCCTCTCTTTTGTGAAGACAGACGCAAAGTATTCATTAAGAACCATACCCACATCTTACGGCAAATGTTCAGAAAGCAGGAAGAGGAGAGAATCCCTATTCTCTAAACATTTAAATTGAGGTTAGGTGAGTTTACAAAGTGCCCCAGGGGATCCTCTGTGCAATTTGTAAATCAAGTTTTACACCGTACTGGATTTACATTTCATGTGGTGTCAAACCAAAGTGATGTCAGACAAACCCCTCCACCTCCCAAGGAGTTTCACTTCACTTCGCTCCAAGTCAGGTTGGATCCTGATTCCAGAATTATACTGCCAGTTTAGTGTTGGTGTGAAGATGTTAAATTTGCAAACTTTTAAAGTGAAGGACAGTAGAGCACCTGGAATCTCCTTAATTTTATATATTAAGTTTTTTAATAGATGGCTGCACAATGGTTGCACTTATACTGCAGCAAGTAAGAAGCCAGGCAGTGTGAGATTAGTTCCTTGAAGTGAGTTCTTACCAGAATTTGATGTGCTGTCTGATTAGCAACTTTACTCCCTAGTTACATGGAAGTTTTTTGCATGCAGTTGTATTGAAGAGCTGAATTAACAGCAACTTCAGGACTATGGCTCCGATATTTACGATGTTTGTAGGAGTGTGAGATACCCGGAAATTCCAGGAACTCGGCGGTCCTGCCGAATTTAATGGCAGGATCTCATTATAATTTTTGTACTCTGTTTCCTGCCTGGCAGCTGGCCAAATTGACAGGCTGGCCAGCTGCTGGGCAGGAAAGCCAGTGGTAGAAGGCCACAACCGGGGATAGTTGGGGACGGTCCCTGGCAACTGGGACACATCGCAGGTTGGTGGGGGGGAAGGGGGGCTGGCCAGACCGGCAATTGGGAGGAAGAGGGAACTGGGAAACATCGCGGGTTTGGAGGTGGGGGGCAGCCGATCGCGGCAGAAGATTTGCTTGAAGGACCGGGAGAAACACTCCTGCTCCTCCTGGCCAACAGGCAGTGCTACAAAAAACACTTACCTGCTGGATCCGGCTGCTCGCCCCTCCTTTTAGCTGTTGGGTTTCCACAGCCTTGGGAAACCCGGCCGGCCAGCCTTAAATTTAAATGGCTACCAAAATATCATTTAAATATTATAACTCCTGACCCGCCTCTCCAGAGCGGGTTACTCAGACGCCCCCAAACCCGCCGCGGTTGAAACGGAAGCAGGCCTGTTTGTGGTTGGTTGGGGTCAGGTTTCACACGAATTAACCCCCCCACCCGACCCTCTCCCTCCTGTCGCGGGGGGGTTAAAATTCCTTCCATATGGGTGTGTTTGTATGTGTTCATTCTGTTTCCTTATACCATTGGATTCATTATCTCCTCTGAGTCATTTCCTTGCCGATGTCATCATTCTATGTTTAAACAAAAACTTTAAGTGGAATGACATAAAAAAATCAATGAAGTCAGAGTTTCAGGAGCTAGGGAGGAACTTAAAAAGCAGAACCTCAAAGGCAGTAATCTCTGGATTACTCCCAGTGCCACATGCTAGTGAGTATAGGAATAGTAGGATAAAACAGGTTAATACGTGGCTGGAGAAATGGTGCAGGAGGGAGGGCTTCAGATTCCTCAATCATTGGGACCAGTTCTGGTGCAGGAGGCATCCATTCAAGATGGGCGGATTGCACCTCAACAGAGCTTGGACTAATGTCCTTGTGGGGAGGGTAACTAGTGCTGTGAGAGAGGGTTTAAACTAATTTGGCAGGGGGATGGGCACCAGGATGAAACATTAGAGAGGAGAAACAAGGTGCACAGAGGATTTGGAGAGACAAATAGCACTCAAGTTACGAATAGTTCAGAAATAGGAGGGATCAAACAGGGGACAAATGCGAAGCAGTCTAAGATGAGTTTGGAGTGCATGCATGTAAATGCGTGGTAAATAAGGTTGGTGATCTGCAGGCATGACATTACATGGGACTATGATATAGTGGCAATAACAGACACCTGACTCAAAGAAGGGGAGGATGGAGCACTTAATATTCCTGGCCACAATGTATTCAGGAAAGATAGGGAAGGAAAGAAAGTGGGGGGGGAGGGGTGGCAGTATTGACCAAAGAAACTATTATAACCTTGGAAAGGGATGATGTCATTTTGGGGTGGAAGACAGAATCTATTTGGTTAGAATTAAGGAACAATAGAGGAACTATTACGCTACTGGGTGTATACTATAGGCCACCAAACAGTGGGAAGGAGATAGAGAAGCAAATTTGCAGGCAAATTACAGAAAGATGCAAGGATTATAGAGTAGTGATAGTGGGGGTCTCTCGGTTATCCCAATATAGACTGGGACACTAACAGCGTAAAGGGCAAAGAGGGGAGGAATTCCTGAAATGTATACAAGAGCACCTTCTTAATCTGTGTACTTCCAGCCCAATGAGGAAGGAAGCAGTGCTGGTTCTAGTTCTGGGGAATGAAGTGGGACAAGTGGAGCACGTTTCAGTGGGGAGCATTTGGGGAGCAGTGATCATAATAGTTATGGAAAAGGACAAGGAACAATCAAGTGTAAAAATACTTAACTGGAAGAGGGCTAACTTCATTGAGTTAAAAAGGGATCTTGCCCAGGAGGATCGGAATCAAAAATTGGTAGGCAAAATAGTATTTAAACAATGGGAAGCCTTCAAGGGGGAGATGGTTCCGAATCTTAATAGACACCTTCCCATGAGGGAGAAAGGAAGGGCATCCAAAGCTAGAGCTCCTTGTATGACTAAAGATATAGAGATTAAAATGAAACAGAGAAAGGAAGTTTATGACAAATGTAAGGTTCATATTACTGTAGAGAACCAGGCTGAATACAGAAAGTACAGAGGAGATCTAAAAAAGGAAATAAGAGGGGCAAAGAGCAGCTAACATAAAGGGGAACTCAAAAGTCTTTTATAAACATAGAAATAGTAAAAGGGTAGTCAAAGGAAGGTTGGGCCAATTAGGGACAAAAAAGGTGATCTTCTAGCGGAGGCAGAGGGCATAGCTGAGGTACTAAATGAACATTACACATCGGTCTTTACTAGAGAAGAGGATGCTGCAATAAAGGAGGAGGTAGTAGCAATATTGGTTAGGATAAAAATAGTAAAGAGGAGGTACTTAAAAGTCTGGCAGTACTCAAAGTAGAAAAATCACTTGGTCCAGATGGAATGCATCCTAGGTTACTGAGGGAAGTAAGGATGGAAATTGCAGAGCCTCTGGCCATAATCTTCCAATCCTGCTTAGATATGAGGGCAGTGCCAGAGGACTGGAGGATTGCAAATGTTACACCCCTGTTCAAAAAAGGGGAGAGGGATAAATCCGGCAATTACAGGCCAGTCAGCCTAATGTCGGTGGTGGGGAAACTTTTAGAGACAATAATCTGGGAGAAAATTAATTGGTTATTGGAAAAGTATAGGCTAATAAATGAAAGTCAGCATGGATTTGTTCAGGGAAAATCATGTTTGACTAACTTGATTGAATTCTTTGATGAATTGATGAAAAGGGTTAATGAGGGTAATACAGTTGATGTTGTGTATATGGACTTTCAAAAGGTATTTGATAAAGCACCACATAATAGACATTAGCAAAATTGAAGCTCATGAGATTAAAGGGACAGTGGTAACAAGGATACAAAATTGGTTAAGGGACAGAATGCAGAGAGTAGTGGTGAACAGTTGTTTCTCAGACTGGAGGGAAGTATACATTGGTGTTCCCAAGGGGTCAGTATTAGGATCACTGCTCTTTTTGATATATATTGATGACCTGGACTTGGGTATAGAGGGTATAATTTCAAAGTTTGCAGATGACACGAAACTCAGAAATGTAGTAAACAATGTGGAGGATAGTAACAGACTTCAGGGGGACATAGACTGGTGAAATGGGCAGACATATGGCAGATAAAATTTAACGCAGAGGAGTGTGAAGTGATACATTTTGGTAGGAAGAATGAGGAGAGGCAATATAAATTAAATGGTACAATTTTAAAGGGAGTGAAGGATCAGAGAGACCTGGGGGTGCACATACACAAATCTTTGAAGTTGGCAGGACAAGTTGAGAAGACTGTTAAAAAAGCATATGGGATCCTTGGCTTTATTAATAGAGGCATAGAGTACAAAAGCAAGGAAGTTATGCTAAACCTTTATAAAACACTGGTTAGCCCTCGGCTGAAGTATTGTGTTCAATTCTGGGCATCACACTTTAGGAAGGATGTCAGGCCTTAGAGAGGGTACAGAGAGATTTACTCGAATGGTACCAGGATTTAGTTAGAATCTGGGGTTGATCTCCTTAGGGCAGAGAAGGTTATCAGGGGATTTGATAGAGATGATCAAAATCATAAATAGTTTTGATAGAGTAAATAAGGAGAAACTGTTTCCAGTGGCAGAAGGGTCAGTAACCAGAGGAAACAGATTTAAGTTGATTAGCAAAAGAACCAGAGTAAAATGAGGAAACACTTTTTTACGCAGTGAGTTGTAATGATCTGGAATGCACTGCCTAAAAGGGTGGTGGAAGCAGATTCAAAGGGGAATTGGATAAATACTTGAAGCAAAAAATTTACAGGGCTATGGGGAAAGAGCAGTGGAGTGGGACTAATTGGATAGCTCTTTCAAAGAGCTGGCACAGGCACGATGGGCTGAATGGCCTTCCTCTTGTGCTGTACCATACTATGATACTATGAATGAAATGTCAAAGTTGATCCTAGTTTATCTTAACTAGTTGATCCTTAAAAGGAACCTTGATGGTAAGGTTGCTTCTTTATGTTTCTACATCCAAGAGCCACAGTGACTGAACTTTAAAAGTGATTCTACTGTTCAGTGCAGAAATTTTGATTTTATGACTATCTAAAAGTAGCCCCCATCTTTGTAGCATTAATGGCACCTTGAAAATACAATTAGATTTGTGTTTGTCCATAGCTAGTTGCTAACAACTGAGTTGCAGGCAGAAATATAGGCCCAGATGTCCTATAGAATTATATGTGCATTTGAAGACTGTACAGACAGCAATGTGGTTAAAAGAAAATTGTGCAGCAGTTTTTAATGATTTTATGAATTTGGGAACATTCTGCTCATACAGTGCTGTCATAATAGATAGATTGTGATAGAAACCTGTTTTTAATCTGCTGTTCAGAGATGGATTCTAACGTGCTGAAAGCTATTTGAAATAACCAGCACCGACTGTACTGAAGTGTGTTTATAGTGATATAGAGAAATCTGAAGGAATGATGTAACTATTTCATAACATTAAATATTTAATAATGATATTGATGTTTGCAGTATATTTCTGCAACACACAAGCTGGTATTAATCTAGTACCAGATGATTTCTTATACCTAAAAGTGTGCTTTATTGCAAAGTACGAATATATTTTAAAAAGGTAGGATTTCTCTTGACATAGTCAGTGCAGAAATGAATCCTCAGAGTTATTTTGCTGTCATTGGGTGAGTTTCATGAATTGTTGGCAAGACTGCTGGATGGAACATAGTTGGTCAACACTACTCCGTTTCATTGGGTGGGGTGGGAGGGGATGTTGTGAGTACTGCTCTCTCCTCAAACACATGGCTCTGCACTCAGACATTTATGGATCCAGATTGAATGTAGGGGCATAACTGCCCCAGTCTCCAGCCTCAACCAAGAATTATAGTGACAGAAAGTAATAGGTGGATATTCAATAGGGTGAAACAATGGGAGAAAATGCTCCCATTTATTAAGAGTAATGAGTAGCATTAATAGAGATATGTTTTAAGTAGACAAGTCAACAGTTGAAATAGCTAAGTAATATCCAATTTCTATTGTATTAATATGGAAAAATTCCATGAGAATCTTTCTTTTTTCCATTTCCTCAGAAAAGAACAAATTTTGACTTGGTGCATAAATTAATGTTTTATACTCGGGAGACTTGTGTTTTCTTTCAATCAGAACCCAACTCATTCAGAGTTACTGATGTCAGTCAACACTTTGTTATTGTGTTCATTTAGAAGTTCTAAATAGTGACACCACAGCCATACTTCTTACTAATTCATTCAGTTCCTTCAGTCCTTGGAAAACATTTGACAATCGCACATTTCACTGACTGCGATATCAGGAACTCAACAAGATCAGGAAGCTTTATGCATAAATAGAAGTTTAAAAAAGGGGCAAATCCATGATTTATGGAATATTTTTAATGAATGATTTTGTTCAAAACTAAAATGCATTAAGGTTGAAAAATATGTTAAAACTGCTCACTCTGACAAACAACTGGCTTAAAGATTTAAAAAAAAAATCTAAATCTTTTCAAGTCTTTTTTTTAAGTGAAAAGGAGTTGCAATATTGAATTATATTTTTAATAACAAATTGAACCATGTCTCTTCTCAACTGTAAACATTTGTAAACATTTTAGTCTGAATTAAGTGTACTTTTGTGCAGTCTTGTAACAGAGGCAACAGAACCCTTACTTTCCATTCAGATGGCTGAAGTATGGAGTCTGAGGGATGTTTTCATTGTTAGGAGTGAATTCCATTAAATGTTGGCTGGTCTGTTTGATGGGGTGCTTTTGTTACATGGGGGCTTTCCATCTCAGTTGGCTCAGTCACTACAGGTGTACCTACTCTCAATTGAATGAAGTGGTATTGATGAGAAGTTGCATAGTGATGAATGGCTCTAATGGGAAAAGCCAGAATAAAGATCCAAATAGAATTGCATTGGTAAAATCCATTAATAACTTCCTGTTGAATGTTAATCCATGCATTATTTTCCTTTTATTTGTCATCTTTAATTAAAAAAAATGTTTTCAGCAGTATTATTGTGAGCTTGTAGGATTTCTTTTAATGTGGTTTCTTTTTCCTTAACTCTTCAAAGATCTTCCCACCATTCTTCAACCTCCGTGATAAGAAAATTGAGGTCCTCTCCACTCTTTTCTCTTTTGGGTTGTCTGTTATTTGTTTTTGATCAAAATGGTTTGGTGGATATACTGTGACCCATTGATTTACTGCCCTATCAGCCTACTCCCCATCAGCAGTAAAGATATGGAAAGAGTCATCAATAGTGCCATCAAATGGGACTACTCACCAATAACCTGCTCACTGATGCTCAATTCTGCTTCCATCAGAACCACTCAGCTTCAGATCTCCTCACAGCCTTAACCCAGACATCGGTACAAGAGCTGAATGACAGAGGAGAGGTGACAGTAGCCACCCACAACGTTATTGCAGCTTTCAACCAAGTTTAGCACCAAAAAGGTTAATGGGGTCAACGGGAAAACCCTTGAGTGGTTGAACTCATACCTGACACAGTGAGGTGGCTGTGGTTGTTGGACAACAGTCATTGCAGCCCTAGGTTGTCACTGCAGGAGCTCCTCAGAACATCTTCTACCCAACCATCTTCAGCTACTTCTCTTCATCATAAGGTCAGGGGTGGGGTTGCTCGCTCACAAATCTACAGGGTTCAATTCCAATCACATCTTCTCCAATAATGCTGTGGCCCATGCCAGCCTACAGCAGAACATGGACAACACCTAGGATTGTACTAACAAGTGGCAAGTAACATTTGCATCATGTACGTGCCAGGTAATGACCACCTCCAACAAGAGAAAACCCAACTACCTCTCCCCAACCTTCTAAAATACCACAATTGCTGAGTCCTCAACCATCAACATCCTGGGGACACCACTGACCAGAAGCATAATTGATTTAGCTATGGTTACAAGAGCAGGCCAAAGGCATGCTACTCTGTGATGAGTGACTCATCTCTTGATCCTCCAAACATTTTCAAGGCACTAGTCAGGAGTGTAGTGGAATACTCACTAGTCACCTGAGTGGGTGCAGCTGCAACAGCATTCAAGAAACTTGACCCCATCCAGAACAGAGTAGTTCACTTGATTGGCACACAGGCACTGAACAATATATAACTCCTCCATCACTGGTGTACTGTGGCTGCAGTACGTATTATCTATAGGATGCGCTGCTGCAACTAATTAAGCTTGTTTCAACTGCACCTCCCAGCCCCACAGGCCTCTAAGACCAAGAAGGACAAGAGCAGGAAAATCAGGGGAACATCATCACCTCCAAATTCCCCAATAAGGCATCATCCTAACTTGGTCAAGTATCAACTTTCCTTCACTGATGCTGGGTCAAAATCCTAGAATTCCCTACCTAACACCATTGTGAGAGCACCATCACCACAAGAACTGCAGTGTTTCAAAGACCACCACCAACTTCTCAGGGCAACTAGGGACATATATAAAACTCATGTGAACATATATAAAACTCATGTGAACTGAGATGATCTTAGTGTTTGTCTTTTTGGCTCACTGGATACCATTGAGTTTATTTATAAAATATATTTATAGAGATTGAATTGCTGAATGTAAGACTTTGGTCAAGGATATCATGACTTTGAATTGCAGCCTCAACTTACACTCAGACTTACCTTCTCCGACTGCACGAGTTTTGCCATTTCTTGGTTGAGCAACTAGATAAAACACATTAAGACTATCAAGGACTTCAGTTCTAGGAAGAGCCAATATTACAAGGACCAGCTGCTGTCTATCAGACCTCTGCAGGAGCAGAGTTGTTAGTGACTACTGTAGAAATCCTCAGTTCAAACTGCTCCCTTGGAGGAAAAAGTGTGGCAAAGGCAGTGAATTTGGTTGAGGGGAAGATGAGAAAACCTGTGTTAAAGAAGAGATAAGGACATCAAGTTTCTCAAAACTTTAAGGAAGTTATTCAATCCTCAAATGTTAGACCGTGATTTATCTGATTGACTGCAGAGGAAATAAGCATTGAAGAAATAAGAATTTTATGCAGTGCAGCAAACTTTGTGACTCCTGGATATGCTGCACTGCAGCCGAATTAGCAGTAAATAGGAAGAGATGTGTGAAAAGCAGGGCTAGGATCAGTTATTTTAATTGGACCATCGTAACTGGAAAAACTGGGTTGAGATGGTTGAATCATAAAACCCTGGAAAATCAGTCAGAATCTTCCTACCCACATGGATGCAGATTTATACTGGGTGTCTCCAAAGTGCCCAGCTCATTTGTATCAACCCTAACTCGGTTCCTTGAGCACATACCGAAATAACATACCACATGGAGAAAGCAAACAAAAAATGAAAATGCCAGAGTCAGAATGAATGACATTAAAAAACACTTCATAAAAAGTCTGTAGCTCTTCTCAAGTACAAAATATTTGAGGATGGAAAAGGAAAGAAACATTGCCCTAATACATAATACAGGATGCATGTGGAACCAATTAAACTGCCAATATAGCAGAAATCTTTTGTTGTTCTTATACAACACATTAAATGATTTACACCAAGTAGAATTTTTTATTGATGAGAAAGGAAAAGAGCTAACAGAGGAAGCAAAATTGTCATACAAGTGAAGATGGACTTTATTGAGTGTTTCTTTATGAGTTAACTCCTTTATGGTGAGCTTCAGTTGACACTTTGCAGAGCTGAAAATGCTACTATGTTTATGAATACAAATTGAAGTTAATTTAATTCTTAGGTCAAGAAATTGAACTTGCTATGGCAAGTTAGTGGCTCAATCGCTTTGTGCATTGGTCTGTACCCGCGTGAGGCCGTGCCAAATTTGGCATCTCGTCTCATCTAGCATTTAGCCAACGAGCTGCAGACGCTGATCGGGTGTCCCTGATGCAGCTCATCAGTTTAGAGGTCACCAATTTGGGCGGGTTGCGATACCGGCAATTTTCCTGGTCCTGGGGGGGGGGGGTGGTGGGGGAAAGAAGGTGGACGAACTCCTTTAAAGACCACTGGTTCGCCGTCGTAGACCCAGAAAATCTGAGCAATGTGTGCTCTGCTTAGTTTTTCCGCAATTTGATACTGGGGTCCTGAAACAGGCGTTAGGCCCCTGATTAGAATACCTCTCTGGGCGGTGCCCAGGGCACTCAGAAGTCGCCAACTGCCTATTTGGTAGTCGGCTTATTTCCAGAAGAGATTGGGCGCAGGATACTACCACCCAAAAATATTCCCCCAATCCTGATTTTATACCCAGAAATGAGGCACAACATATACCAGTTTCTACTCCTTAATCTTTTGATTGTGTCATACCATAACCAGAACCTCCCCACCCCCACCTCTGTTTTGATTCTGATATACTTGCCAGTTTTTTTAAAATGGAGGAATACATGTTTATTTGGCCCTGAAATCTGGAACTAACCTAATACTTCTCTGGTATTGATTTATATGAGGAAATTGCAACTTTAACAGTTTGTCTGGTTCCAAATGTGTCGGACTTTGGCTGCTTTGAACTGAATTGTATTAAAAGCCCAATTCAAGGCTGGTGCAGTCAGCCTTCAGTTGACATTGGAGATTTTGTTATTTAGGAATTTTTGGTAATTTTGTAATGCAAATCTTAAACAAATATTCTCCATTTAACCAAAGCTTCTGAGTAGCTAAGTAAATGTAATCAATCACATCAAATTTGAAACTCTAGTTATCGAGAGCTTAGTGATGGCACATTCTAGAGTGTTTGTCACTTTTCATTGTAAGGTTTCTGTTTCCAAACATTTTAATGGGATCATCTACACTTATAATGAACTAGAATGTCTTCTTGGCTGTCACACTGGTAGATGTGTGGGCAGGGACTTTAATCTGTCCATGTGCATGTTGAATTTGGATGTTAGGTGAGCTCACAGTCATGTCCCACAAATGATCGGCAGTTTGCACTTGAGGCGGTGGAAATCCTCTCAGGCTCCCTGCAAACAGCCTCATGTTTACTGTTTCATCTGATGATAGTGGGCATGGGGATGGTCAAGGATAGGCAGGGGGTACAATATTGCATGGAGTGGGGAGCACTACTTCTCAAGAGGAGTCGACTGGGAGAGTGTTAGAGATATTTTTGGCTGCCACCATAAGGTTCTCTTTGGCATCCTCTTCCTGCTCTTGTTGCTGCTGGACCCCCTCCATGTCCCTTCCCCCCTGTTGTCTCTGTCAGTTCCCTCTTGATCAAATTTCAGTGCAAAATTGTGCAGCATGCAGCAGGTAAGCATTACTATGGAGACCCACTGGGGACTCTACTGGAGTGTTCCACTAGACCTAAAAATGAACATGAAACATGCCTTCAGCATTTTGATAATGTGTTCAATTAACATTGTGGTGGAAGAATAGTCCTCATTGAACCTGTGATCTGCTGGGCTCCTGAGGATCCTCAACAGTGTCATTGGTCAAGACTGAAGGAGGTTGCATTTATCCCTCAGGATCCCAGTGGACATTTGCCTTTAGTTTTTGAAGAGCGGAAACACTGTGCACTGCCTCAAGATGAAAGTCATGGCAGCTCCCCAGATAAGAGCATTCACATATGTGAACTCATGACAATGGTCATACACTAGCTGTACATATATGGAGTAGAACCGTTTTCCGATGCTGCATGACATACAATGAATAAAGGGAGTCCATGCAGACACGAGTTCCATCGATAGCCCCTTGATCTTTAAGGAATTCTACCATATGGAAGAATCCCATTGTCCTCTCAGACTGAGACCTTTGATCAATAGGGAAGGTAATGAACTTAACAATGTGAGAAAACAAAGCATTTCATTCCACTGAAATCATCTACCTTCAGCAAGCAGAAAAAACAAAGTCAAATGATTGCAATGCAATGATTTGCCAGTGCTTACAATATAGAAGTCATGTGGCAGATTAAAAGCACTTCTGCCTTCATCCTGCACTATTGCAACAGATTACATCTGATTTATACAGGTGCCCCTTTTGACAGTTGTAAATAAAGGTGTAAAATGATGGAAGAGACTCACTGACAAATACTATGATATCACGGAGGCCTAGAATGGGACATTTAATGTGGCAGTTTCATCTTTCCGGATGTGTGTGATGCCATTTGAAAAAAGGGATGTAACACGTGAACCCAAACTTTTATTTTAGAAAGTCAACTCAATCTGGTCTAATTTAGTCATTTTGTATTTGGAATTTGTTGCAATGTTCAACTCAATCATGCAACATTCCATAAGGAAATGTGAAGCTGGCAAAGGGAACTGTTATAAATCTGAGGGCTGTGCGATTTCAGCAAGATTTAGAAATATTGGGCTCGATTTTAAAAGTAAAAAACGGATGGGTTGGAGGCGAGGGGCATTGAAAATTGCCACCATTTCAGACTTGCCTCCAACCTGCCCATTTCCGGTCGGGATGAGGGGCGGCCAACTCACTGCCAGGAGGCCGTTCGGGCCTTAAAACCTTTCAAGGAGGCTTCAGGCCTCCATTTTTTACTAATTCCCGATTTCAACCTCGGGGGGCCAGGATTCCCGGGCCTTCTGCTTTATGCCTCCTGGAAGGAGGCAAGAAGGCCCGCGACTAACGGGTAGGTGCCTAGAAAGGCACGGCTTGTGGGCCCGGAGGAGCAGGAGTGCTTTCCCCAGGCCCAACAAGCCTACCTGCACCAACGCCCCCCCCAATGATCGCGGATCCCAACCCTGATCGCGGACCCCCGACCATGATCCTCCGACCCCGACCATGATCCTCCGACCCCGATCCCGATCCTCCGACCCCGATCCCGATCCTCTGACCCCGACCCTGATCCTCTGACCTCGACCCCGATCCTCCAACCCCGATCCTCTCCCTCAACGGCCACGAACCCCTCTGATCCTGTCCCACCGTGACTGACCCTTGATCCCATCCTCCATGACTCACGACCCCTATGCTGACCTATACCCACCCGTGCCCACCTATGCCACCCATGCCTCTTGTCCACCCATACCCTTGCCCACCCGTGCCCCTTGCCCACCAATGCCCCCCAGTGTCCCCCCATCCATACAAACAAAGACTTACCTGCAGACTTCCTCTCCCTGGCTGCCACTAGTCTACTATATTGTGCAATGATAATTAGCTATTGGTTATTTTTCCATCATTAACAAATAATCATTTCGTTCCACTAAAACTCTTGTAATTTCTCTTGTACTATATGCACAGCTCGGCATCTTAAAACAGCACACTGTAAAAGAGTTACATGTAAATTTGGCTTTCCCTTTTGTGTAGTGTGATATAATTGACAGGATTCATTCTGATTGTGTTCAATTTTCTATTTCTGTCATGTGATGTTTTTTCAAAAGACTCATAGCCCATGGAAATCAATTGTGGTCATTTATATTGTTGCATATAGTATATACATTAATTGTTGAGATGTAGTCTGTAGCAGAAACTTGGAGTTCTGAGTACATCACCAGCATATCTGGAGTGTAGAACAGCCTTATAATACTACTGTCCAACCCAACTACAATTCCATATGGTCTGTGGTGTTTGCATTAGCAACACGTACATATTACATACTACAGGAAAGCAGTGATAGATGGCTTCTCTAATTGGACAGAGCTTCAGTGGAATAGATGGTGATGGAAGTAAAATCACCTGCTGAATGAGGACTAGCAAACACGTGGGACAGCAGAGGGAGTACAGAAATCCTCTGAGACTTGTCTGGTGAAATGCAAGAATGGGACAGAGTTTGATTAAAGGCAGATTTGGTTAAAGGTGCAGAGTAGCAGGGATCATGAATGCAGCAGTTTTCTATATGGATGGGCTTTTGGGCTTGAAATAACTTCATGTAGAAATTTGAGGTTATACGTGACAGAGGTATGTATAGCAGTTGTCATGTTCAACTATAGACCTGAAAAGATATGATCTACATTTGGAGAAGCTGTGATATGTCTTCCATTAACACACAACTCCTATGTGTTTCCATAATTACCTCACTATACTCTCTCCATTTTCTCTCTATTGTTTTGCTTCATTGTTTGGAATTTGTTTTGCTACTATTTCTCCATGGAGATGTATTTCCGGTGTGTGCATACTGTTAGATACATTGTCTCAGAAAGAGTTACAGCCTTAACATGTCCCAGCTGGCTCGACTGTGCGACTGAGGTGCCAGTGAAACAGATGCAACTGGAAAATCCCAGGTGTGGGTTACCACTGACAGTTTATTTTTATGCGGCACTAGAATTCCTCATAGCGAGAACCACCTAGCCATGCACTAGTGATTAGAGATATCCACACAGAATCCCATTGGTCATCAGCCTGCTCCCTCAACACAAAATTAAACAAATCAAACATCATAAAATAAATATTGCCTTTCAAATATCTTTCTTACTTCTCTAGAATCTTCTTTCAGCCTCATTTAAACCTCTCCAGCCAAATCTTATAGCCTTGCCACCTGATTTCTTTTATACTGATCATTCTCTATTCTCCCATTCTCTTTCTCACCTTTCTCCAGTCATAAGCTTGTTCCCTAGCCTTTTTGCATCTCTCCCCATCCTTTAGTTTTCCCTCTTCATCTTTTACATCTCCCTGGTTTTACAAAATATTCTCTATGCACTTTTACATTTTTCTCCCAATCCTACATCTTGTCCTTCTTTCCACCCTCTTTCTTTTCATCTCTCTCCCTGTTTCTGCAGCCTGTTTTCCCAGTCACCTTGTCCTGTCAGAAGAAATGGAATTCAATGTCATGCCCCTCTGATTGGGCCACAGTATTCTATAAATAATCACCACTTAATTAGGTAAGTTACGTAGTAAAATAGTTACAGTTTCAGGCAGGCCCATCTAACCCACCTATCCACAGTAATCCCTTAGTGTATTTCTAATAACCCTCAATCCTGATACGAACAAGTCTAGATCCTAGACAGGATCTAGTCTTAATGGGTATCCCATTAAGGTTTCTTGTTCCATCACCCGTAATCTGTTCCACATACTTACCACCCTTTTCGTAAAAAAGTTCCTCCTGCATTTATTATTTTAGAGTTATACAGTTATACAGCACGGATAGAGGCCCTTCGGCCCATCGTGTTGCAGGACCAAACGTGTACAAAAGAAATAGGAAGGCAGAAGCAATTGTTGAGAATTCATGGATAGTAACACAAAAGTGCAAAAAGTAACATTAAGACCAGTTATGCTTGAGTACTTAGTGATCTAGGAAACATTAAATTAATACCCTGCCTATCTTACAGTGCTGCCTCTTTGGATTACAAACCAAGTAAAATATCTTGATAATCTGCCTTAAGTAATGTTTATTTAAATAAAGTAGGGAGTATACTTAGAACAAGTATGTAAGAATTGTGGAAAACAATTATACAATTCAGGGATTTACTTTAATACAGGGGCTTTATAAAGCAAACATTATAAAATTAAACAACATCCCTTCACAAGCTAAGAATTTAGAAGAGCCAAGACTCAGAATAGGGGATTTCCAACCTATAAACTGGATTGGTTAAGGGGTTAAGAATAAATTTTGTGGGAAATGTTGGAACATAAATCTGACTGGAACAGTGTGAGAAAAAAATGGAGCAGCTGGAAACAGGACAATGCGGAGATTAATGTGTGCGTTGAAGCTATACACAGCTATACTTCCTCTTTGCTTTCTTTTGATCAGGACTGGCTTAGAGGCCATCATGGAGACATATGCCTTCTGGAGACCTCCTGTTCGGACCCTCACATTTGAGGATTTCACCAACATGCAGAAGCAACAAGGTAATGGGGCAGGATTTTTACTTTTGTTTTTTCCTGTACAGGCTACAGAATTTGCAATGGTCATTGTCACTGCCACTCTCTGATTAGCTCTTAAGATGCTTCCTGTCAGGTTGTATCTCCAGTTCCTTCTCTAGAGAAGTACTATTGCCATGCGATACTCTTCACTGGTATCCCAACTGAAACACAGCTCATAATTGAGACTGGAAGTTTCATGTATTGGACAGCCCTGGGGCTTGAATTCAGAATCAATGAGATGCAAACTTGTCAAATGAGAATTATAACCACTGCACTGTGAAACACAACTGACTTTTGGAAAGTGTAATTTTCTGCATGATTTGAATAAGTGGTTTGTGCTAAATTGTAAGAAAGTAGATTCTTCCAGGTGTACAAAGTGATAATAAACAACTCTCATTTTATTAATCTGCATCACTTAACAAATCATTTTAGTCTGTACGTGTATTTAATTAGTATGTATCCCTCTCATTCTGAGGCCTCTTTCTGCAGGTAATACAACGTACTCCAGGAACTAGTCCTGTTTCATCTGAAGCTGATTGAAGGTGAACTTGTAACATTGAAGAGATGGACAATGTTATATTTTCCTACTTTGAGGTGCATTGCCAAAATTTCAAGAAGATGCTGTGCAGCCAGTCTGAGAATTAAGTGCTCAATCTTATTGTGGCCAGCAAATTTGAAAGGCAGATTGAATGACTCAACCTCATGTCCATCTGACAGAGAAGTCAATATAGCAATAGCTAGGCTAGGCTGCTATGGTCGTATTAGCGATAGTACTAATACTGGGCATGTAATAAGACCCAATGATCATGGTGCAGGTCAGCTGCAGTTATTTCAAAGGTAATAAGCTGACACTTTTTCCTAGTTTTCTAATGGATTTTAATGGTATTGATACCAGAATTCTACTGGCAGGCCCCCGAATATGTACCAGATTTTACTAGGCTGCAAAATTCAGCATTGGCCTATTCTCATATTTAGAGAATTTCTTTCCAAATTTCTTTTATTTTAAATGTTGATTTTTATTTCCCTTCTCTACATTGAAATTACGTTCCCCTTTGTACCACACACAATTCCCAGGTTGAGAGGGAAAGTATTAAACCTGCTTCTAGATCTGCATGAGGATTGTATTCTTCACCTGTTTCCCCTTACTCTAGAAAGGTGCATCTCCCAGATAACACAACTAACCATATGGAGAATAATGGTGGAATAACTTCCATCTTACTCCTCTGTGGTGCAGTGCATTGTTAATATTTTCTTATTGATATTTATTTTGCTGATACGCAAGGACAATAGATTGTCATCTCATATAGTGTTTGAGATTCAGGGTAGATTATGGAATGTAGGACCAAACAAAATGTCTTTCTATGATATCTCCAAATTCCCAAAAGGAATGTTAAAGGTAATTATATTTTTGAAAGTTTGATTTGATATGAAAACATTGTATTAATACAAAGGTTATAAGCAAGTTACATTCTAATAATAATGGGCTATTTTGTCCTTTGGCCTAATTGGCAAAGAATACGACTTGTGTTTTCCACCCATTTAAAACCAGTTGAGGGTGCTTGTGTATGCCAATTTCATACTGCCCAGAGCAACGCATGGTTTTACTTCTCTCACACTCTCCCATTGTTTTCAATTGGAGACACATTCTATATGGGTAATAAATCCTCGTTGCTTAAGACAGCCTTTTATGATGTCATAGAAAAGACAGAAAAAATCATAGGGAAAAGGTTGTATGAGTGCCAAAAGTTGAATAAAATGCAGTTTTCTTCTCAACCATGGATTGGAACTGATCCAAGTTTGGCAGATTGATTTATTTTCATATTTTGATTCATCTTATACAGTTATTTTATTCTGTTAGATGCTGTATTTTAGTAACAACCCATAATATTTGGTCTGGCCAATAGTTTTCTGTGTTTTCTCAATCTGGTCTCCCAGGGCAAGGGCTTAGGCCCATAGCACAAAATTGCATTCTAAAGCTATCACTGGCACTATATTATTTCACATTATTTCTGAGAGATGTTATAAGAAAAACAATGCTAGGGGACCAAGTCTAACAGTGTACTTCCAGAGTAGAGGTACATTATTAGTTTAACAGTGGGGCTCCATATTGCATCTAACCTGTATCCTGTGAGAATACTTGATAATATCACTGATTATAAAGTGGTAAGATTTTCCATTCCTAGCACTGCCATTCTTCCTTCAGCTACTGTGCATATATGCACACTACCCCATGTCCACCACAAAATATTGGCAGACCATTCAGTCTAATGGTTCATCTTGTTTTTATAGGTAAATATTAAAATAAAACTTTATTCTGGATGTAACGTTATTTGTCATAATAATTACTCTGATGACTCAAACTTCCTTCTTTTATGATCTAAAATATACCTGACTGGCATTAGTGCCACTCTGTTTTTATATATTTTTTTACATAAAATCCAGGCCAAATTGTAAGGATTTGGGAGTTTGAAAGTGCAGATTTAAGTAACTTGGGGGAGAGTTTATTCCAGGGTTGGACTCAGCGGGATGTAGGACTGGAAGGGGAGAGGGGGATGTGGGTGGTGTGGAATACAAGGAAGTGGTCGGAGATGGCCTTGTTCGTGATCAAGATCATGGCAGTAGAGAGGACACGTGAGATGGCTAGGTCTAGAGGGTGACTGTGAATATGAGAGTTTATATAGAGGACAGGAGGGCGGTGAAATCAGAGGAGAGAGGTAAAATTAATTGAGATGGACACCAAAGATGAGGAGTCATTCAGTGCAGAGGCTGACGGAGAGAAGGAGGGAGGATATATCAAGAAACTTGGGGTGGTGCTTGGCGGGGACGGTTGAGAGTGAGGATTTTAAAGGAGAGACAAGAGGATTGGAACAAGGTGAGTTTCTCAAAGGAGGAGAAGGTATTAGAGGATTAGGGAGAGGGACCAAGGTGTGATTTAGTGATAAGGGTACACTGCAACAATGATGGCTTGGGCAGGGCAGATGTTGAAAAGTATAGCCAGGCAGGGAGGCTAATAGAGTTCTGCAGGTTCTGTTTAATCCCTACTGTTCACACTATTCATAAACAATTTGACAAAAAGTGCTTTGTGTGATATTGTTATATTTACTGATAATATCAAGCTGAAAATATATATGAGATAAACAGCATTCAAAGTGATAAGGGTCAATTAAACAGATGAGTTAAGGAATGGTATTAGATTTTAATATAGATAAATATAAAGCAATCTGTATTGGAACAGGAAACAGCAAATGAAGGGTGTCTGTTAGCCTGGGTCAGCCTTAGTAATTTGAGGATGAACATTTAACTTCACGTTGGAGGTGGAATTCGACTTCAGCAGTAGCGCAAATCGGCAGTAGCAAATTGGCCACAATTTATAAACCCTGCCCAATTTTTGTTTCCATTGACCAATAAGATCAAATCAGTGTCAAGTGATGTAGTTACTCTTCAATGCCATTTATCGACTTCGTTGCCTGATGTAACACCACTTCCTGCTCCAGTCCATCAACCATGGGCGATACAGGTCCTCAGGCAACCATTACAAAATACTGTTTCAAGGGATCCACGGCTACTCCGAGGTACAGCTATGTGGAGCTTTTGAAGACATTTTTTATACTGTATTTTGAGGTTTTTTGGCAAAGGATTTGAAAATCCTTGTAGTTACTGCTACAGGTTCTGAACTATTAAGGGGTTTCTAGCATTGCAATTATTTCTTGATGTGGGTTCATCTAGAAATCCCACTCTGAGAGGAGGAGAAGAAACAGCAGGAGGAAGGAACAGACAGAGCTGTAGCTAGAGGAAGAGCAAATGGAAGGATGCTTGGAAGAATCCTTACCATCCCGGAACAACATACCTGCAGTTCTCTGAGGAATGGTGTGTTGATTTACATCTGCAAAAAATCTGGAAACGTATCTGATTGCAAAGGACATTGGAGATTTATAGGTGTGGAACAAGAATGTAATGATAAATATCCCATGACATACAATGGTTTTCATGCTGAAGAGGCTGTTATTTTTTTTGTTGGGGGGTGGGAAGAGCTATGGAGGGTGTTGTCTAGCGAAGGCAGCATGCCATATTTGGATAGAGGAATTTTCTGGAGTTTTACCTCATTACCTTTGAAAATCAGGAAGTACTTAAAAAGAACTGTCTCTTGGGAGATTAAATGGCTCTAGCCATGAGTTTACACAATCACTGTAAAGAGCATTGATCTATCATTCCTCATTCCTTGCTTTCTTATGTGTTTATGTTCTTACTTTATCTCAACAATAAAATAAGTTTATTTCACCAGTGAATAAGATTTTAGTTACCCATTCAGAGCTGTGACCCTTCCCTCTGGGGTTATGAAGTCATCCTCACTTGTGGAATAACTTGCAGAACACTGGAAATTGTTTTGATTTGTAAGTTCTCTATTTATCTGATGTTTTCTGTTTTGGTTTCAGGAAGTAGTACAGGAACATCTCCAACAACTTCTAGCCCAGGAACTCCATCCCCTTCAGCATCTTCCCACCTACTGTCTCCATCCTGCTCCCCACCAACTTTCCATCTGGCCCCTAACACCTTTAATGTTGGCTGCAGGGAGAGTCAACTCTGCAATCTCAACCTCTCTGAATATCCAGCCTGTGCCCGAGGCAACATGGCTACACTGCAGAGTTATCCTGCTCTAGCTGAGGGTGGATACAACCGATTACAAGGTCCCAGTGCCTCTGCTCAACCACCATCAGAAACATTCGTTCCACAGAGGACTTCTTCATTAATCTCTGCAGTACCCACCCCTTCTTCATTACCAGGCAACAACAAGATGGATGCTTACAGCAGTCAACTGCCACCATTTACTGCTTCCCAGTTTCAGTACGTCATGCAAACAGGAAGTCCTGCCTCTAACACCTCTTCATCTCACATGTTTAGTGGTAGTCATGTCCAACAGAGTTCCTACAATGCCTTCTCATTACACAACCCATATAACCTTTATGGTTACAACTTCTCTGCCTCCCCCAGACTGGCAGCCAGCCCTGAGAAACTCAATGCCTCCCAAAGCACTTTACTCTGCTCCTCTTCACCCAATGGGGCCTTCAGCGAGAGACAGTTCTTGTCCACGGGAATGGATGGGATGCATGTGATTGGCTCCACTCCTTCCCAGCAGCCTCAGAATGCGTGTGACACCAGACAGTATGGGACTGTCCCAGGGAGTTCTTCACAAATGTCAGTGCATATGGTATAAAAGCAATATTTAAACAAAAATCTTTACCTGAGTTGTCCATACACATACAGTACTATGCACTAGGGCCTCCACAGTTGATTGATGTCAGTACCAGCAACAGTAAAATAATGTCTACAAAGCACATTAATACTAATCATCCTAAGTTAACTGTCCTACAAACAGCAAGGCCACCCCTAACACAATGAACTCTGAAGCTGCAGTGATATTGGAATAAGCAAACCCTTAGCTAAACTATACTAAGCACAGAAGATGCAAATGTAATTGGGTCTCTATCATTGTCTAGAATTTGATGATATTTACCCTTTTACACAGGTTACAGCACATATACATAATTGTGTTTTTACAAGCAGCCTAATTTTCAGTAACTGGATAATGCCTGTCCCTTGCAGAGACACATGTGATTTGCATTGACTGTGGACAACATACACTGTCTAGTTTTGAGTAAAAGTTGCTTGACTTTCTCAATACTTGAAAGTATTATGTCCCATTTTTGGACCCTTACCGTGCCAAGTTCCATATAGTTGCGTTCAGAATTGTCTCATCATGCAGTTGTACTGCACACATACTGTAGTATTTCAAGAATGGCCCATTCCAACATTTCTTTATGCGAGGCCCTTAACGGAAGAACTTTGTTTTAAGTTTCTAAGAACCAAGCTCATTTGTTTTTTCTTTTCTTTTGCAATTTTGCAAACATGTAATGTTGACTATTACGATACCTAATTTGAACAAAGTATAGAAAATACAAACAGTGTATGTATTTGAGCTCGCTGTGAAGAAAATGCAAACATTTCTAATCAAAGCTGAAGAAGTCTATTAATTGTGAAATTTTGTTATTTCAAAAATGCTCCTATTCATCCAACTGTTCTTACTAAATAAATACTATTGAAAGTATGTGCACTGATCCAGATGGGCACAATGTTGTGCAAGTGGCAAAGAACAAAAATCATTAACTAACCCTATTTGGTGATAAGTGTATTCGGCTGTCCCATTGAACTCCTTAGTTTGGCTGTGTCGTATGAAATAGCAAAAAGGCACACAAAATCTACTCAGTCTCTGGATGTTAAGACAACATATCTTCATCAAAAGAAGAATCAGCACTTATCAAAATGGTCACAGAACTTGGTGAATGACATGTGAGGAAACTCTTGACTCTTTTGTGCTAAGTATTTGGATCTGTTAATCTAACAATGGAAACTTAGTATCCCTGGCTCAAATAATTGTGCCTGTAAAGAAGCAATCCCCTGTAAACTACTCCTGTAAGTCAAATTAAAAATGTGTGGGGAATGAAACCATGCTTGTGAAAATGTTCCTTTTAAACGAATGTTCCCATTACAATTGTGCATATGAAGTGGATTGTGTTGCATTGGACGAAATGAAGGGTTAATGCATTTGTGTTTTAAATAGGCAAAGTTCAAGATACGCATCAGCACAGCTTCACTAACCGCCAGATATGATTACGATCTGCGGTATTCAGGCAGCATTATGCTTGTTAATTGGAACAAGAGAGGTTGAAGCAAGGAAATACACAGCTGCAGCAGATAACTGTGCATATTTGGGGTCTGAATCCCCAATGTCTGACCCATATGTGATCAGGTTTATTCCATGCAACTGCATCACCTTTTCCTGTTTATTTAGATTGGACTTTTATATTCAAAAATTAGATATATAGAGTATTTCTAAATGATTGTTAATGGGCCCTTTTTTAATCCTTTCTTCGTGCCTTGGATCTTCCTATTTTTAATAAATTAATGACCTCAGGTGCAGAATTATGTTTAAGCATTCTAGAACGTTCCCAGTTATAACTGCATCAAACAAGTGCTTCCAACTTTCCTATGGTATTTTCAGTAAAAATTCAGTTATATTGCAGAGAATAAACCTTTCCTTGCACAACAGTTGTGCAAGGAAAGGTTTATTCTCTGCAGTATTGATCCCTGACTGCAAATATTGTCTTTTCAACTCCCCATCGCCAGAAAATTTGTGACATTGCCTCCTTCCACAGAAAGGATATGCAGATCAGATATAGAACTTCTTTTCAGACAATTCTTTTGCACTTTCTGGAAGTTCTGGGAGATGCTAAACTGTTTTGCAGAGCTGCCTGTATCGACCCGAACAAACTCTGTAGCGTTACTGATTAAATCTTACAAATTCTTGGAAATGAATAATTCCTTTCTACCCCAAAGAACTCCGACAGTTGTAGACGTGAAAAAAAAACTTGTAGAAAATCCTCCAGATGGACAAATTAAACAACATCAAACTCGCAGGAAAAGCTTTGTCATGATAAGCAACCTCATAGGTAGGCTCCTGATTTTCCAAGAAAAAACAGCAAACTTGTCGAGAGGCCCTATATTTTCCTAAATAAACAACCAAAAAAAACCAAAACCAATATCCACTGATAATTAACTTTCCACATTTGAAGTTTCTTTTTTGCAAGGTAATTTTATTCTAGTTTAAATTACTTGGAACTAGAAAAGATATTGTCACTTATTTTACCAGGTCTAGATTCTTCGAGTCCAGATTAGGCGTGCAAGTATAAACAAGATCAAGATTGCCATTCTCATTTCTATGTGTGCCTGTGCATCAGGTGTCTGCATTTCTGCGCTATCTTCAGATGAACATGATCTGCTTATTGCATTACATAAGAGAGATGAATGAACTGAGCAATATTCATTGAGAGCAACTCTTATGAACTGAACTGTGCATCACAATGGGAAACTTTATGGATGTACAGAGATTATACTGGGGACGAAACAGTGCATTATATAGCAGAGCTTGCTGGATTAAATAGTTTATTATACTGGGGACCTCTGTGGGTTAAACAGTATTATACTAGAGAGCTCTTTAGACTAAATAGTGTATTACATTAGGGAGATCTGTGGGCTCAACAGCATAATTATAGGGAAGATCATTTGATTGAATGATACATTATACAGGAGAGCACTATGGAGTGGGTAATATATTTGCTGGAAAGTATGAACTGAACAGTGCCCTACGCATAAGGGTTGTACGGAATAAACAATGTATCGCACAAGGAATCTAAATCTACATCTGTGGATAAAAATAAATATTTTTAATCAAATTATTTAATTGAGGGATAATTTCATTGGCCTAGTGTGCTCATGGAGTTTCAAACAGCATAATTATGAGTGGCAAATATTAATAAATAAACACTTTTTATTGGTGATTAATAAAAACTTAATGATGTTTTGTTAAATTTATTTTTATTCTTCCCCTCCCCCATCGCTTTTTTCCCATTTGTCCTCTGAAGGCATCTTGCCTATAAGTAACTATTTTAATATGGTAAGGAATGGTGGTCCAAACATCAGTTTCTGTACACCCACTGCCATTGTGTATCCATGTTTAGTTGATGACTTATCGTGCTGTAACGATATCATTACTGCCCTGAAAGAAACCAAACAGAAATTATGGGATGCTCTGAATTTCAGCATTTTCTACAAAAAGATAACTGTGCCAGCACTGGACTGCTCACATCTTGCTCAGGTTCACTCAGCATCATGTCCCAGTCTCACACTTGCACAAACTCAGGAACAAGTTGCATTGGTACAGCCTTCAGTCAATTGGTACTGAACAGGTTCAAAGCAAGCACTAATAGGAACTTAATTCAGGCAGATGCCTTGCTTTGTTCATATTATTTTACTATAAATATTAGCCTCGCTTCTGTGACTAGATGAGATAACATAATTCATTAGGTAAACTACATTCTAATTCTGAGCAAATCAAGCCACAGTAACCAACATTTTAAACTATATCTGCTCAGAATTGAAATTCTGCTGGTTAAGAATATTCAATTGAATTTAATAGAAACATATTTAAAGGCAACTTTTAAAATAATAAGCAATTCAAAGACCTACTTTTCTAAATACAGCACACAGCTGAAAGGTTATGTATTAGTATTGTTTGTACTGCCTACCCATTAATGCTGCTGGGGTAAGATTCTGAAAAAACGCCCTGTTAAACATCTTGTGATTGTTTAACGATTGTTTCTTACACTGTTTAAACTGCTCACTTCTGAAACTTTCAAAAATAACCATGAAGACTTTTTTTTTGACAGTATCAGTGTTGCTTGCTATTTTTCCTTCAAATATAAATTTGCTGGGATTCATGTAATCATTCACCATGGCCCATTATGGAGCAGTTTACAGGATAAGGTAACTAATTATCATTACTGATCTCCACAAAAGGGACGACAGACGCAATTTAGAATCTCATTGCTGGTATTGGAACATGAATGTATGACACCTCCATTTTGGATAGGAAGGAGACATCATTTTGTGTTCCTTCAGTGTTGTGCCTAGAAAGTCACTATGTGTTGCTTTCATTGAAAGAAAGTATGGTTGCAAGCAACTCCCTCACAATTCTTTTACAAAGTATCATTTAGAATCATCTTGGAACAAAAAGCAGCATGTAGAAAGTCAAACTGTACAGTTTTTTTTATTTTGGTTGGCTATTTTTGAAGCAGGATGTGATATAAAGCAACAAGGTTGAAGAAGGAAAAGGAATTGGCATCTTCTGTGTGCGCAAAATTCTAGGTGAGCTTCTTCCAGTAGCTGACACCGGTAGTGTGGCTCAATTGGACATATGATAGTAAATATGATAATATGTTTATTAGATCAAGTTTATTAACAAGTTTTGGAAGTCACATCAATTGTATAATTTTTAAAAAGTTAAGTAAGCTAACATTGACTCCCTTAAGTAACACAATCAGATTTGATGGATGATAGCATTAGATAAATCTCCTTTGTGATGTGTTGTTTATAAAGACTCATATTTATGTGCTTAATGCTAAATCAGTAATGTAGATAATGAAACAGACCAGCCAGATATATGTAATATGTAAAAAGTGTAGGGAAGAAGCCTATGCACGAAATTGTGCATATAGTGACAGAGCAGAGAAATGTTTCAATAAATAATTCTGAATTGCTTACTTTGGTTGTGAATCTGTTGTGTGAATGCTTTTCTTTACACACATACATCATTCTCTGCGAATAAACCACATATTTTGGTGCCCATGCTACAACTCTCACAGACCTTAATGTTTCCAATTTCCTTGTTGGGTGTAGTAAATCACAAAAAAAAAAATCTTCATTTCAGCATTTGGAGCCTCCTAAAGTTGTGCACATTTTATATGTTGCAATAAATCAAACACAAAACGAGTTTAAATCTGTTGCAGATGCAACACCAAAAATGTCACATTTCTATGATAAGTGCCCCAGATGTGGTAAGGATGAGCAGACTGTCCTAGGATCCCTTGTGTGATTTGGTTTGATCTTCATGTGAACCAAATCCATCCTGTTGAATTGTAAGTTAGATCTGAATGAGTCCGATTGCTGGCCATGCAATACTACAACGGAGAGCTTCGCTCAGCCTGTTCCAATTTCTGGCTTGGATTTGTGAGTTTGAATCTGGTTCAAATCAAATATACTTCCCAAATTCTGATTCTGTTGGATCTCTGGCCCAGTTATGGGCTCACTTTAAAATATAACATAGCTAACATCAATGCTGAATCTTCTAGCAATGTTCAGATAAGATGTACAAAATGAATTTACTTCTATCAGGCTCAAATAGTCATTTTCCCATTCAAGATTTGTCACTTTCCATCACTAATGAAAAAACACGGGTAGAATTTCTCATTAAGCATCCACAGAAATGATGCAAAAAGAAATTTTGTTGAACAATGAAATCTGATTTAAGATCAAACAAGATCCTTATATTTGGTTAATGCCTTTAAATTGAGTTTGTAATCCTATTGGTCACTCAGCCCAAATGGCCCTTAAATCAAATCAAACATAGATAAATTAAAACTTTTAATCAAACAAAGTCTTTATCCAATAGTATTTTACAGATTTTTCTAAACTTTAAAATCCCATCAAATTTTGGACGACTGCACAGAATAACAAATTCAAGGCTTAATTGAATGAAAGATTCAGATTATTTTGAAACCCATCTGCGTTTTATTTTTTTGTTTACATACAAATTGGAAAATAACATTAGTATTGTGAGTAATTCTTGTCAATCACAGAATTAGTTGCACCCTTTAAGAAAGTCAAGTGACAGGGAGAGGAATGTGTGCTGGGGGCTGTTCCATGGAGGCAGTGGCTGCGATACTTACGGGGAGGTGGGGACAGAGCGGGGACAACTTGTAGCGGCCGGGAAACCCGGAAATACAAGGAACGCAGAGGCCCTGACGAACTTAACAGCTGTAAACAATTTTACAACACCAAGTTATAGTCCAGCAATTTTATTTTAAATTCACAAGCTTTCGGAGATTTTCTCCTTCCTCAGGTAAATGAGATTTTCTCCTTCCTCAGGTAGATTTTCTCCTTCCTCAGGTAAACATTTACCTGAGGAAGGAGAAAATCTCCGAAAGCTTGTGAATTTAAAATAAAATTGCTGGACTATAACTTGGTGTTGTAAAATTGTTTACAATTGTCAACCCCAGTCCATCACCGGCATCTCCACAACAGAACTTAACAGCAGCACCGCGTTTTAATTTTCCTTTTCCAGACTGGCAGCCAGCCAGATTGAGAGGCTGGCTGGCTGTCGGGCGGGAAGGCCTGTGGCATCGGGCCACAGCCGGGGTCCGGAGAGGAGGGAGGGAGAGATCGTGCTTGGGGTGGGGGGGGGGGGAAAGAGATTACAGGTCGGCCTGGAGATCATGCAGGGGTGGGGGGTCGGTCTGGAGATCACGGGGGGGTTGGCCTGGAGATCACGGGACGTGGTCGTCGGATCGTGGGGGGGTGTCATTGGATCACGGGGAGGAAGGTCGATCGCGGCAGGTTAGCTTGAGGGGTCAGGGGGAAGCACTCCTGCTCCTCCTGGTCCACAAGCAGTGCTATAAAAAGCGCTTACCTGCTGGATTTGGCTGTTCTCGCCTCCCTTCAGCTGCTTGGTTTCCCAAGCCCTGGGAAACCTAGCTCGTAGCCGTTAAACCTAAAAGGCTGCTAAAATCTGAAGCACACAGCCTCATTAACATATTTAAATTACGGACCCGCCTCTTGAGAGCAGGTTGCTTGCCTGACCCCTAACCTACCCCGGTTAAACTGGAAGCAGGTCAGAGGCTGGGTACTCTGCGGCGAGTGACTCACCTCCTGACTCCCCAAAGCCTTTCCACCATCTACAAGGCACAAGTCAGGAGTGTGATGGAATACTCTCCACTTGCCTGGATGAGTGCAGTTCCAACAACACTCAAGAAGCTCGACACCATCCAAGATAAAGCAGCCCGCTTGATTGGCACCCCATCCACCACCCTAAACATTCACTCCCTTCACCACCGGCGCACTGTGGCTGCAGTGTGCACCATCCACAGGATGCATTGCAGCAACTCGCCAAGGCTTCTTCGACAGCACCTCCCAAACCCGCGACCTCTACCACCTAGAAGGACAAGAGCAGCAGGCACATGGGAACAACACCACCTGCACGTTCCCCTCCAAGTCACACACCATCCCGACTTGGAAATATATCGCCGTTCCTTCATTGTCGCTGGGTCAAAATCCTGGAACTCCCTTCCTAACAGCACTGTGGGAGAACCGTCACCACACGGACTGCAGCGGTTCAAGAAGGCGGCTCACCACCACCTTCTCGAGGGCAATTAGGGATGGGCAATAAATGCTGGCCTCGCCAGCAACGCCCACATCCCATGAACGAATAAAAAAAAACAGGTTTGCAGCGGGTTAGGGTCGGGTTTCAGATTTATAAGAATTTAACCCCCCGTTCCCTCTCCCACCTATCCTGGGAGGTTAAAATCTCCCCCCCAGTCTCTTTTAAAACTGAAATTATAATGTTGTGCAGTTCTGTTTATTAATTAATCAATTAATTTAAAACTAAGACCAAGTATCAATCTAATTTTGTGATGGATGATAATGAGTGAGAGGTAACATTGTCACTGACTACTGATGTAATCATTGCAGAGTGTTAAATTCTCAGTCAAGTGGGTAAAATGCACCATGTATTAATGAACCATACAATGGAGGGACATCTAGCTTCAATCCATATTATGTCCTTGGCTGGTCCATCTGGGTGTTACAAAAGTCTTTATGGTTCTTTGGTTGTAAAAATGGCAAGTACTGTATCCTGATTGCTATTCAGCAGCCCTAACCTGAATTGCCTGTACGTTTACATATCAGGTGAGGACAGGATCAGGCTTGGTTCTGATGTCCTTCACGGTGGCAGGGCATATCGAACACTCAGGCAGATTTTCAACTTCAGGAGGAGAGGAGAAAATTGGAGAACCGGAGAAGTGAGGGAAAAAAATCAGAATATCACAGTACTCCCAAGTTACAAGAGTGTAAACGTATAATACACTTTAAACATTCTCAGACTGGCTAGACTGCCCACTTTAGTAATTTAAGCATATGGAAATCATTATTATGATAGTGAATGTCCGCTCTCATTATACCTTGGTTGTAAACATATTCAAATAATATGTGTGTTTATCGGTCTGCAGCCCTTCCCCTTTATGTGCTGAAGCTACAAAGCAGAAGTAACTATCATTTGCTGAATAAACATGATTATTAGATCATTCATTAGGGAAATTAGGGAAATTGTAAAGAGTAATTTGTGCTTTTAGTAACCATCAGGATTATTTTTGTGAGCCATTGGTCCCTGTCATAGTTCCCTTCAGCTGCACACTACTGTTGTGTCACCTTAAATAGTAAAATAATTCACAGGATAGCTTTGTGTGGTAAACATGCTGAAATAATAAAACTTTAACCGTATGAAGATAGGTACTTCTATTAGAACTGAGCCATGCAGACCGAAAAGGTACCAGGTTTGATCAGGCCTAAGGTGTGATGATCTGGCAGAACCAAGGCAATGGTAAGAGCACTAGAATTGACCTTAGTGTCCCTGTGCTAGGGAGTGGTAATATCAGCCAAGATCACTGCTGCAGATGGCTGTCCAGCAATCCTTGTTAGAAAGTGTGCAGGTGTGTGGACATTGGGTGAAGATGGGATTCGGCTTGCCTGTGATACCCTAATGGTTAGACAGTCTGCCAACATGAAGAATTGCCACTTAAGAGGATCTCTGAGGACTGCCAATGCCAGTGAAGTATATCCAAGCACGGGTCAGCTCTTTCAGGAAAGAAGAGCTGAAATTTGGAAAAATAATGTAATTATTAACCAGACCACAGAATGAAGACTGAATGGACTCAAATGACTTGGACAACAGACATTTTTTGTTAGGTTATCAAGTTTAAAGAATAGATAGCCCTTCTGCTATCAATGGAAATCTTGAATTTCTTCATCTGCTCTAAGTTACCTCTCACACCTTGTACAAAGATGATTGTGAGTGGCAAAGAAAAAAAATCCTGGAGTAAAGTTACAGGGGTGGAAATCCGTTTTGGTCAAGAAATAGGTGGCGTGCTGGAAGTGCGTGCCAGAAGCCAAAGGCCTGAGGCTCACCTGAAATTGGGTCAATATATTGCTGCAGATGCCAATCAGGCATCAAGTGGGTCCTGGGAATATATTCAAAAGAGCAAGCATGTGAGTCTTGTATGTATTATGCATGTTAGTGAGTGAATTCACATTCATAAGACTCCAGATCACATGGTCTAGCATGTGCATCAGATGATGTGTAATTGCTTGTCGATTTGTGCATCTACTAGTTTGTCTGTGTCTATACAGTCCATATATTAGTATGTTTATGTATCATGCTGTCTTGTGTACGTGTTTGTAAAGGTAAGTATGCATGTATGGTATATAATTTAATGTGGGGATATGTGTATATGTTTGTGTGTGCATTTAATTACTCTCAGCATCACTGTGACTAGGGTCAGCAGGTCTGCCCCTTTGACCCATTACAAATGTGGAGCACATACAGGCCACATTGCAGAGGAAATTTGTTATTGAAAAGAGTCATTCATCACATTAGGAAATTCTACACAAACCTTATGTGTTTTCCTTAGTTTGGTCATTCTGTGCAGGTGATTTTAAAGACTTTCCTAATGAAAAGATTATTATAAGATCAATATTAAAAGCTGCATCTATTTTCAAAAACTGGACTGAGTCACAAATATTGGTTTAGAAGTTCTAATGTGTTACCATAGTTACATCATTATTTAAACATGTTGGTTTCTAATTTGTCTGTGTATTCTTAGTGTTTGCAGCCTGGTTCAGCCTTAGTCCAGCGCTTCCCACCAAATCGGACAACTAGTAATAGCTGTGTTGTCACCATTTGATGCAATTTATTCCCAGCTGAAAATGAAAAGTAGTGAGCTTTTTTACTCGAAAAGAAACATAAGCTGAACATGAACAAGCAATCTAAAATGTATTTTTATTTAAACGTCTATATCTGTCTCCCTTGATGATTCATACACATCTGTTACCTATTTGTTTTCATTATTTCTTGAAATCTTTGGTTACTACCCATCTTCAATCTACGGAGTTGGCGGAACAGATAATGCTGCAAAGTTGTCCACAGGCAGTAACTTATGGGGGGATGATTTTAAAACAGAGCCGGGAAGGAGGCGGGGGGGCTCACGAGCTGTGCCTTTTTAGGCACCTACCTGTTAGTCTTGGGCCTTCTCGCCCGATAAAC
Source organism: Heptranchias perlo (assembly GCF_035084215.1). Lineage (NCBI taxonomy): Eukaryota > Metazoa > Chordata > Chondrichthyes > Hexanchiformes > Hexanchidae > Heptranchias > Heptranchias perlo. The sequence continues at coordinate 49,476,720 of NC_090335.1, forward strand.
AGAAAGCCTGGAAATCCCAGCCCCCATAGGGTTGAAATCGGGAATTGGTGAAAAATGGAGGCCTGAAGCTTCCTGGAAAGGTTTTAAGACCCAACCCGTCTCCTGGGAGCGGATTGGTCGCCCGCTCCTCATCCCGCCTGGAAATGGGTGGGTTGGAGGCGGGTCTGGAATGGCAGCAATTTTCAATGCCCCCCCGCCCCCAACCCACCCGTTTCTTAATTTGAAAATTGAGCCTATGATATTTCATTTGAAGGAGGGAATGGCTGAATTCCTTCAACTCACCACAAGGATATTTCTTACTGGCTAAATAAGGACACTAGTTACAATGTAGGCTGCAGCATGGACTCTTTTGGAATCCTTGCTCCCATAGCTAAAAAGACTGATTGGTGGAACTATGTCTGTGAAATGCTAGTGTGATATTCTTAAAGATTCTTGATTTAAATCTATCTCAGATGGACAAGTTAGAGCTATCGTATGTAAATCACCACCAGAAACTACTCCCAAGGGTTTGCTGAAAAGGGGCAAATTTTTGTTTTAATTAGTCAGAGCAGTTTATATATTGTCTAAATTTGTGTTCATATCTTACTATATCTTTTTGCTTCAATATATTACTTTATCTGTAAATAAATCTAAAAAAATGTGTAGCCTATAAGCAGTGGCCTGGTGGTATTATTTTTAGATCTTCTAAGGTGATAAGAGAATGTGGTGGGTATTCCATATATTCTTCAGTAAGCAATTTGCTGGGATTTGGGGCTGATTGTTAATTCTGGCTTATGCTAACCCATATCTGATAGTAAGAAAGATGCATATTTTGGTTCATAGGAGATTTGTTCTGCTTATGGAAACTGTAATCCAGCAGGGAATATGAGAGAAGTGTTGGGAAAAGTCTGAATTGTGAAAATTGTTGGCAGCAAAAGTAAGATAATTTTGGCCAAATCAATTAAATACCTATGAATTAAAAAAAAATTAAAAATAACATTTGTGCACCTGTTATAATAAGCCCCAACTCTTTGTGGATGAGGCGCACTAAATGATTCACACCTGCTGTATTGCACTTGCCCATGTTCAGTGATACTCCAGTTTCCTCCAACATGGCACATCTGCATGAAGAAGTAATCATTTCACTCAACCATAAACACACTAAAATCTACTCACTAACGTGGGGTAGGGGAGGATTACATTCGTGAGTAGATTGACTGATTTCTACGTGTGTCTTGATGTGACAGCATCGTTATACACGTAAGTTGGAGGGTTGGGATATTCTGTCAAGTACAACTGATGCAGGAAGAATGCACAGTCAGGCTCCCACTTTCAAAAGGTCTGGCTAGAAGTGCTGTAGGGTTTCCAATTTATAAACTACCAATTGATGTTGTTGTTACATTAAGTAGTCTGGTGCTGAAGTCAGAACCAAATCTGTACAGTAACAATAGCATTAAAGGAACACATTAGGTAGCAATAGTTTCTTCATTCTTACCCACATTTGTCACCATAGAAACATTACCTCCCACTTCATGCAGAAATCAGTTAAAGTATAGAAACTTCTACATTAGAAATGGCAACTCTGTAAACTATTCAATTTACCTCTTCTGAGTAATTTTTGCAGTATACTTGAGTAGAATTTCTTTCCCTGACACATATTCCCTTTATCCTTCACTTGTTGATATGTCTTAAGCGAAGAGCTTAAAAGAATTACACACTTAACCAAGTCTGTAACCATAGGCCACTTCAGTCTCTGGATGGTAGATTTGACAAATGCTTTCCACCTGTTGAAGAAAGGAATGTTGAGTTAAATTTACGACAGCCCTGTATCAACCAATGAAACAACACTCACCAGAAAGTATTTTAATTACAAATCTATAATTGAATACATGTTTAGTTAATAAAAATTCAAAGTTTTAAAAAGAAATTGCTATAACTCCCTGGACTACTGGTTATGAACTCAAAAGGCCAAAATGTTAAAATGTTTTAAACATCTCAGCTTGACATCTGAGTTTCTAAGCATTTTTCCATAAAGTCAACTTAAGTTTTATGTATTTTGTCCAAAATAATTATTGAATATCAACCAGAACTTCTTTTATTCCTCTCTCCTACTAGTCTTTGTCATGACATATTGAGTTAATACTTACAGTATGGGAGCTTGGGTGACATAGTGGTTTAGTAAAATGTTCTTTTACCTCTGGTACCAGATTTCAGATCCAGCCCAGACTAATCTGATGAAAGTCTTGTCTTATTGATGTAAGGGTGCTATATGAAATGAGGTCGGACAATCTCAACCCAGTTTCTAATACAATAGGATCCATTTCACAAAAGTGCCCATAATTTGTCACAACTTGGAAATCTGACTCAACGAGATGGCTGCAGCAATAAAGACATTTATTTGGTTCATTTTAATTATTGGTTTATACTCATTAGTAACTGGATACCAACTAATCAAACTCAAGTAAATTAGAATTCTTTAAGCAGCCATGAGAGAGAGGAGCCTCTCGGCTGGTTTTGAACCCAAATTTTAATGTGAAAGGGGAATGAATGCTCCAAGTGCCACTCAGCCCTCAAAGTATAATAACATATCATTGTAAAAACATGGTACCAGATGCTGGCAAATGCACTCAGATATTTAAAGCTTACATTTGTTTATTTGAGCCATTTTTGAAGTAAATTCTATAAAAGTCTATTGAATTGCACCTGTTTCAGGGTTCTTTTATTCACACAATCCCATACAGAAGTAACGTTTTAAATTATCTCACTGGGGTGAGGCATTCCTATTGTTGCACAATACTAATTCTTTACATTTCAAGTTTTATAAGCTAAATTGAATTTACTTTTTAAGGTGATGTCTAGAAAAGGAATCACATACAAGTAATTCAGATATCATAATACTGGGTTATTTTTGTAAATCGGTGCTGGGGAATTGGGCACTTTTTACTAATTTTGTCACTGTTTTGACAACAAGCACCTCAAGTGAGATATATCATGATTAGATACATGAAACATGAAACTGTGGCGTCTCATTCATTCAGGTGATAAATTGTTCTTAGAGATTTTAAAAATGTCAAATTTAAATTTTTTTCTTACTTTTCCTTTCTGTCTCTTTCCTCTCTCCTTAATCCAATTTTTTATTTCTCTCTCTTTATTTCTCTTTCTGCACCTGATTTGACTCTAATTCATCCACTTTAATTCACCCTCCTTCTCAGTCATTCCTCTGTTTCTTTCTCAATCCTTAAATCTCGTTGGTTAAGTAGATACACTGTTGGTCCCACCATTCACTGAGACCCCAGATGCTTCATTGCCCTCACCACACCGTCATCAGCTCGCACTTCCAGTAAGTTACGGCAAAACTTTTGACCTGAAGGGTGCAGAAAAAGTCTAATTGACAGGGCACGCTGTAAGATGCCCCCCTCCAGCACGATCCAGCCCAATATTTCATATGCAACGTTCTTCCACATACTTTCACATATAATCCTCTACTAACTTCCAATTATTCTATGTGTAGTTCTCTTCTACCTATTATTCTAAATGTAACTGTCTTTACTCTCCATTATTCTATATGTAACTCTTTCCTACATATGCCACATTCCAACCTTAATTTTTTTTTGCATACCCATTACTCTGTGAAATAACCAAAATCAGAGTTCCAATAAATGTAAGAGCATAAAGTACTTTTCTTCCATTTTACACCACACTTGTACGGCTGTGAAGTTTTGGAAATATAAATTATGAAGCAGGTGGAAGAAAGGAAACAACAAGGCAGGAATGAAAGATATACATAAGTATATCATTATATGTGAGCTGTAAAATCTAATACAGCTACCATATGTACACAGATGCAGCGTAAGATTTTGATGTGGGAAAACACAAAATATACAAAAACGCCTAAGCTTTTTTCAAGGAGGCTTAACGTTTGTGAAATGGGCTTTAACCTTTTAGACCTCCTCTAAGTCTTGAGACTTAACTTTTTAAAATCCCAGCAAGAAACTGTGATTCCAGTAATTGTTGTGCAGCTGGTGCAATGTACCCTAACCGTGCTCAGCTGTTCTTATGCTTGGACTCACATAAACGACTCAGGGTGACGGGACTTAACATCACAGGCATCTGCTGACACTATGCAGCTCTCTCCAACAACACCAAGGTCACAGTCCTACCAGGAACAAAAATACACTACCTCAACACAACAAGCCAGATAGGCTTGAAAATATTAAAGTAGAAACTGACAGAAGATATTTATGCTTTATTCAATGGATGCCTGGTGTATTTATAGTTCAACTGAGGATTAATATCTGGTACATGAGTCTTTAGGTAGCGTGTGCTGACATTAACCCTAGTCAAAAAGCCAGACATTTGGCAGCTAATATTAAACAAGATATTTATTCAATACCACTGTTGTTATTTTAATGTAATGTGGTCTTGTTTTGAACAAAAATAAATAAATTTAGGGCAACTGTAAGTGAAGTGCTTGTTTGTAATGTTCTTGTAACCTCATAGGGGTAATTTTGGCTTTGTGCGATAGTGTAAAACGGATGATAGTGTACTGACAGCCCGTTTTACACCTCTTCCGATTTTTATTTCCATTGCCTTCAATGGGAAGGGATAGCCTGATAAATGTCTTCAAGATTATGAAGAGTTATGATTAGGTAGATAGAGATAGATTGCTTCCACTAATCAGCAGAATGGTAACAAGACGGCAAAAAGATAAGATAATTACAAAAAGGATTAAAGAGGTTAGAAAATATCTGACTGCAGAGGAAAATGTCAAGCAATACTGTTTTGTGGGATTTATGCTCTATCTGTGGCTGCACGTCCCAAGATAGAGTCAGATTTTTCTTTTTGCTGTCACATAATGTGCTATTGGTTTCAGTGTGTTATCAGCTACATCCCTCTTTTATGTTGTGTCCTGTAGCCTAGAGCCATTTACATTATATTCCTACCTTTTTTACCCCTTCCCTAAACTCATTTGTTCACATTAAATGCCATTTGCTACTCATCAGCCCACTTTCCCAACCTATCCAGCTTGTTCCATATTTTGTTTGCCTGTTCCCAATTGTTTGAAACCTTCTTCCCAATCCGCACCAAATGTTTATAGCTTTGTTTCTGCGCCCAACTCCAAATTATTTATATACACTGTAAGCAGCAATATCCCCATCTCTGGATCCTGTGCCACTCTGCCAGGGATCCCTTGCCATGTCAATACAGTTCCATTCACAACTATAGTATGACTTTTTCTGGTTTAACCAATTTTCAATCCACCTCAGAAACATGCCTCCTATTCCATGCTTTCTTACGTTTGGACTAATTGGGGATAATTTTGACTTTGGGTTAGTGAGTGTAAAAGATTTTGGAGAGGGAATGAGCATAGCCAGACATTGTGGTTCTTATTTGAGCCAATGGCATTGGAAGACATAGAAATGAGATCCTGCAGAGGAAGTTTCAGGAATAAAGGGATAGATTAAAAAGCAGGACCTCAAGCATAGTAACCTCAGAATTACTCCCGATGTCGTGCGCTAGTCAGTATAGGAGTAGAAAGATAAGGGAGGTAAGTGCTGCAGACTCTGCCAGGTTAAGACTGGTAGTGCAGTACCTCCTGGGCATTGATGACAAGCAATTCAGGCACTTTAAACAATGTGAGGGGTGGTCATTGTAAGTGGCAAACTGCTTAGAACAATGTATTCTTGGCTGGCTTCTCTTACCTTGAATGGCTTGATAAGGTCTTTAAACTTTTCTGGCACTGAGATACCCTGCATGGGATGTTGGCTTTGGCATCGACTACCTCCTTCCACTGCCCTTAATCAGCTTTACTTAAGAGTATATGTCGCTCCGTGCCAAACAAGGCCTCCCTCCTCTGCCTGACTTCATCCAGCAGCTTTTTGATAGCTCCATTTGAGAACCCAGAGGCTCTCAGTTCTCTTGCAGACCAATCAGTCATCATATTGACAGTAATTCTGATGCTGTGTTCCCAAGTTAAGTGATAGTCCCTTTAAGTTGCTGCAGGCCATTAAATCCTTCAGCAGTATGCTACTTTCCACTCTCCTCCTCAACTGGCGAGCTTTCACTTAGAGGCATTCCTGACACTTGGAACTTGTCCTTATTTAAATTATGCTAACCTCAGAAACCAAGGTGGGGTCAGCCCATGTTGGGTAAGCGCAAATCACACACTGCCCTACTTCTGCTCAGGATTTCCCCAGAGTAGAAATCTTTAGGGGGCTACAGGGTGGATTTTCCATTCTGCTACTGCCCAATTTTCGACAGTAGCAGAGCTGTCGGGATTGGGAAATGGCGGAGGGATTTTCTGTCAAGTGTATTCAAATGATATAGTAACTATAGAATAATTCAACCAACGTATTTCCTATCAGTGACACTTAAGCAAAGTTGGGCATCAGGAATACTGTTTTGTTTCTGGTGTCCAGTGTCGCTGAGAAAGCAAGAGGGGGGTTTTAAATTTCAAAGGGCAGCCAAGCCTAATGTAATTGATAGCAGAGCACTACAACAACAACTTGCAGTTACATAGCGCCTTTAACGTAGTAAAAACGTCCGAAGGCGCTTCACAGGAGTGTTATCAGACAAAATATGACACCAAGCCACATAAAATTGTACTATTTTGAAAAACGTTCTTTCACTGCAGTCCTGGGATCTTCATCACATCTGGTGGAACGGATTGCCTGCCCGTTGTAAAACTCACCCAATTTCAATTCCACTGCTTACAATGGGATGAAAAACAGGATGATTCTACCAAGGAAGGCCAGATTACCGCCCAGACAGTGAAGGTGAAAATGTACTCCAATGTCTCTATAACGCATTCTGTATGTTTCTGTAATTTTCTGTATTGTTAGCTTACTAGCATTTTATTTCTGTTGCTGTACTAATAGAAACATTCCCTGCAATGATTACACTGTTTTCCTTTGGATAGCTGACACCGTCTTTCCAAAGTTGTCGTGGGGTACCCAGAAGTGTGTCATCACTTGCAGCGGATGCCCACACAGCTAATTTTGAAAACCTGCAGTCATTTTATTGATATAACTGGTGGTCAGATTGCTTCTATGTCGTGCTGAACATAAAATCAGACTGTGGATGTTTAAGTTCTGCCTGTGCTCAGATTACCCACATCGCTATTATCTGGCACTAATCCACCCTTTTTTTCACTTTATGAGAAGAAACACTTCTTCAGCTTCAAACCAATTGATATCCTAGCTACAACAGCCAATGATGGGTGTGATCCCCTTAAAAGATTTCTTTCTGGAGATTGCAACGGGATCTTGATAAATTGGGCCAGTAGGCCGATGAATGGCAGATGGAGTTTAATTTAGATAAATGTGAGGTGATGCATTTTGGTAGATCGAATCGGGCCAGGACCTACTCCGTTAATGGTAGGGCGTTGGGGAGAGTTATAGAACAAAGAGATCTGGGAGTACAGATTCATAGCTCCTTGAAAGTGGAGTCACAGGTGGATAGGGTGGTGAAGAAGGCATTCAGCATGCTTGGTTTCATTGGTCAGAACATTGAATGCAGGAGTTGGGATGTCTTGTTGAAGTTGTACAGGGCATTGGTGAGGCCACACTTGGAGTACTGTGTACAGTTCTGGTCACCCTATTATAGAAAGGATATTATTAAACTAGAAAGAGTGCAGAAAAGATTTACTAGGATGCTACCGGGACTTGATGGTTTGACTTACAGGGAGAGGTTAGACAGACTGGGACTTTTTTCCCTGGAGAGTAGGAGGTTAAGGGATGATCTTATAGAAGTCTATAAAATAATGAGGGGCATAGATAAGGTCGACAGTCAAAATCTTTTCCCAAAGGTAGGGGAGTCTATAACGAGGGGGCATAGATTTAAGGTGAGAGGGGAGAGATACAAAAGGGTCCAGAGGGGCAATTTTTTCACTCAAAGGGTGGTGAGTATCTGGAACGAGCTGCCAGAGGCAGTAGTAGAGGCGGGTACAATTTTGTCTTTTAAAAAGCATTTGGACAGTTACATGGGTAAGATGGGTATAGAGGGATATGGGCCAAGTGCAGGCAATTGGGACTAGCTTAGTGGCATAAACTGGGCGACATGGACATGTTGGGCCGAAGGGCCTGTTTCCATGTTGTAACTTCTATGATTCTATGATTCTATGTGATAACTTACAATACAATAGTTATCAACCATCAAGCTAAATCCCTTCCCCAATCTTATTTAAGCTTATTTAAAGCTTACATAATATTCCATACCTGGCTTCTGGCTCTTGTGTCAATGGGCCAGATTTTGCTTGAGCGGGGCACATGTTAGTACGTGCCCTGTTAGTTAGACTTATTCATGTATATTTAGATTTTAACATTTTTTGTCCACAAAGTTGCTGGAAGTGCAAGCTGATAACGGCACAGCGATGGAAACATGGCCTCTGGGACCTTGGCGAACAATGGGACAGTGTATCTCTTTAGAATCATAGAATCATAGAACTGTTACAGCACGGAAGGGGGCCATTTGGCCCATTGAGTTCGTGCAGGCTCTCTGCAAGAGCAATCCAGCTAGTCCCACTCCCCTGCCCTATCACTGCCGCCCTGCAACTTTTTTCCTTTCAAGTACTTATCCAGTTCCCTTTTGAAGGCCATGATTGAATCTGCCTTCATCACCCCTCAGGCAATGCATTCCAGATCCTAACCACTCGCTGTATAAGAAAGTTTTTCCTCATGTCTCCTTTGGTTCTTTTGCCAATCACCTTAAATCTATGTCCTCTGATTCTTGACCCTTCCGCCAATGGGAACAGTTTCTCTCTATCTACTCTGTCTAGACCTTTCATGATTTTGAATATCTCTATCAAATCTCCTCTTAACCTTCTCTGTACCAAGTAGAACAATCCCAGCTTCTCCAGTCTATCCACATAACTAAAGTCCCTCATCCCTGAAATCATTCTAGTAAATCTCTTCTGCACCCTCTCTAAGGCCTTAACCAATGAGATTTAAGGATTGAAAAATAAACAGAGGAAGGACTGAGAAGGAGAGTGAGTTAGAGTGGGGGAATTCAATGTCAAATCATGTACAGAAAGCGAAATAAAGAGAAGGAAAGAAAGATTGGATTAAGAGAGGGAGAAAAAAGAGACAGAAAGGAAAACTAAGAAAAAAATTAAAAAATAAAAATTTAACATTATAAAAATCTCCTGAAACAATTCACACCTGAAGGAATGAGACTCCACACTTATAATTGTTCACTTACTGGGCAAGAGAGGTGATTGGCAGATATGAACAATTATCAAATCATTTTGAAGAGTATTTACATTATCGATTACTAGACTTAACTTTCTGTGGCAAGTTTACTGGGCAATTAATGTACAAATGCAGCAACATTTTGAAAATCACCGGGAGGTTAAGCATGTGATGTTTTCGCGAAGCTAACGGTGGAGTCGCACAAATCGGCCAGCAATTTGTGGCAATTCGCAATTCATGGGGTATCTCTTCCTCGGTCCATGTTGCTGGCCGACTTGTGCATTAATAACGGTGTGCATCGTTCAGGCACCGTTATTTTTTTCAGCCAAATCTGGTCCAATGTGTTTCCATGCTTTTATAATAGGTACTGGTGTAGCATTTTTGCACCCCAAAAGTATATTTTATAAAATCTCATTCATACAATACTGAAAATGATTAAGTAGTCCACCGTCCTTGTGAAACTCTCTTTTAGAATGTTCACTCCTAGAAATGAATTGACAATCATTGCAGGTGTAATACAATAGTAAACAAGTGCATGTTGAAAAAGCTGCAAAGGACATGCAGCCTTCCTAGGTTTAAGATCTGAATTTCATTCCTAGAATATCACATACTTCAAGGGGTGACCCTGGCAGCTGCAGCAGTAGGGGAGTTGGACTCCCAACTCAGAAGGTCATGAGTCTGAATTCCAGTCACCATTGACATTTGAACTCAATCGAGCAAGTGTCAATGATTCTTTTGCTGAAGATGGAGCACTTATGATGGCAGAGTGCACCATCTGAGGGGGAAGGAAAACTGTCAAGGACCACTCAGAAATGCACGTGTAGTCAGCTGACCATCATATCCTATACATAGATATAGAAGAGTCTCTGGACAGGACTGTCCGCATTTCAACCCAACAAAGGAATGGTAACTGCTCGAAAAAATGTAAATAGAGAACACATGTCAGTGACCCCTTAGATAAACTATGTATCCAACACAAACCAGAACGAACTATACATGAGCTATGAAGTATAGACTCCCCATTCAAGAATTATTGTGCATACTGGTCTCCAGTATGTTTTCCGATTATTGTATAAAAAGAAAGAAAAGTAACACTTTCAAGGTGTTAGAAAACATTCCCCTAGAAGTTAACAAAGGTGAGGCAAATTTATTGCAAATTATGATGATGTGGCACACTGTGATGTCTAGGTATCAAGGAAATTTTGGCATCTTCTCTAAACAGCAAAAAACAACAAATAATTGGTTAGTTTAGATCTCCCATATTGCTTGATAGAAGTTTTGTTGTGCAACATGATATTTTTTGTAGTATATAGTTGAAGGGAACAGAGCTGTTAAGGTCAATAATGAACATGATGTTACACTCATAATGGAGAGAAGCTAATCCTCCAAAAATCATATCTCATGGGTGTCACTTCATGGAAGGAACAATGCAGTATATGGTAAAAAAATTAAAAACTAACTTTTAAAGTAAATTGATGCCACCTTAAGTCCATATTCACAAAGGAATTAGCGACCCTTTTCCTGGTAATTATTCATTGCAGTCAACTGTGGTTTCTCCATGGGGACAAGAGGCAATCAGAACTGAATGTCCGATGTGGACCGAAACCAGCTATTTCAAGTTCATTTATAAATTTTCTCTCCACTTCAGGTTTGGTCGAACCTCTTTTTTTAACAATAAGTGAACTCTAGAGTTCTGGGATCTACAGTGCAATTGTACATGTGCAGCAACTAAGCAGAGGTTTTTAGCTTATATATCCACTGTATATGACTGGAGTCGTCTCTCACTGAGGATGGGGCTCCACACTGTAAATTGAGTGATCCTGGGGTTGCAACCCTCTACATTGGAAAAAAGTGATTCTAAACTGGTGTTGGGTTTGGGTAGATGTCACCCCTTCCCGGGCCAAAGATCGATAGATTATGCTCTTTTTTTCTTTTTAGATTTCCACTGATCATTAAATGTGTAGATTCATAGATGGGACTTTTTCTTGATGGGCTATAATAACAATCCTATGTTTCTTCAGCATCACTATCATTCAAGGAGTACTTCTATTTTTTCCAATGATTTTCCACTAGTGCTGCTATACCTTACATTCCCAGTCTCCAGTGTCTTCAGAATATGAACCTTGAACTGAAATCATCACCAATTAAGGGTTGATAACTATCCAAGAATAAGCCTAATAGTAGTGCTGCAACAGAACAGTTATAACTCAGGATGACAAACGCAGCAGGTGACAGCACATATCCTGCTGGTAAAACGCTCATTTCTCTGGAGTCTAACATGCAAGACATACACTGCGTCCTCTGGGAGGACTGGGACTGAGGGCTGAACAACGAATTAAATTAAACACTTTGTTTCAGGGTGGCCCTCCTTGTTATGATCTGCAGATATACGGTCACTACAACTTTCTGAGCTTCCAAACACAATCAAGGGAGGGCAGGAAAGTAACGTCCAACTGGACTGGGCCTGCCAACATCTGAGCTTCAGATGCTTTAAAAGAAAAGCATAGGTTGAGTTTATTTTCCTTCAAAAGTACCTATGGCAGAGTAAAATAGAAATGGCCCACATACTACCCAATACAAGTCTCCAATAGTAACTGGCATCAATTATTTGGACCAGCTTACATAGGAACCTCCTGATGCAAGCCAATTTCCTTCCTTTGATTGATGGAGTTGACGTCCGCAGTTCAGTCATAATGACAGGAGAAAGTCAGATTGAATGTTTGGAGAGAAGGCACCAGATTTTATCTCCAGATGTACAAACTGAAGGAACCCAAACTGAAGAATGGATGGAGCAATGCAACCCAGGCAATGTAAGTAGCACTCTGAAGCTTTGGAAGTATCAGAGAAGATGCCTGAGTCAAATTCAGATATAGAGCAAAGCAGCATTAAGGGCCAATCAAATGAGGATGCAGAGCTGGGAGATGCAGTTGAAGCAAGCTTGCTGATCCTCTTCTCCACTAGTTGGCCTGATGGGAAACTCACTGAAGTTTCCTGCTTAGGCTGTCGAGTTAAAATTGCAATTAGGCCCCAATAACATCATCAGGACCCGACATGCATTTGTCAAAAAATGTCCACCCCAGCTGTGGGTGGGTGTCCTTGCTGCTTGCTCAGTTGAGCAGGTTAAAATTGGGAACGGTCAGCTCCCGGTGTCTCCTGGGTGGGTAAGTAAACTGAGAGATTTTAACTGCCTACCCGCCCAGTTTCCACTGGGTGAGTAGGCTTAAAATCATCCCCCTTTGTCCCCTTCTCTCCTGAAGGCAGTGCCTTCTTGCAGGGTATGGCTGCATGAGCCCAGGTTATGTTCCCGTACCTTGCCTAAGTATCCATTTTAATGCATGAACCCTGGGAGTGAGTACTGATAGGCTGTTTACTTACCGGGGCTTCACAGCTGACTCTGATCCTGTCCTCTCCCAACATCTACATGTAAACTACCAGCAGATCACTGGACAGGAATCAGGAGCAGCACCCTTGGCCGATTTTCCCGTTCTTTAGCTTTGGTCACTTAGGCCACTTATAGTAGTACCCTTTCTGCCATCCCAGCCGACTTAGTACACGCCAAAGATCTAACATGGATCCTTAGTTGCACATTGGGTAGTGGAGAACTTAAATACCTCTTTTGCCACGATACTCCTAAATATTACATTTATTGTTGGTTTAATATGCAATTTTACACACTTTAACAGGAAATGAGAGTTTAATCCATGCGATGAAAAATAAATTTTCAAGCAGCTGTTCCTGGTAAGTCTGACGGTGGCTATGTGTGTGTCAGCTGAAGCTTTCCGTGGTATTTTGTAGTAAAAAAAACATAAAACATGATCTGCATTGTAGTGCAAGATGCGATTTAACAGCTGACAACACAGCATCTGCTATTGCAGGGATCGCGGAGCTCTGGAGGTAAGGAGGAGCTGACAGCAGAGTGATGGGATTTCATTCTGCAGCTCACATCCAGAAGAACTCTGGTCTACCTGGGAGCACTTAAACCTGTATTTCCATATAACACAGCAAGTGCACCACTTGATCGCAAATACGAAATAACATTTGGCGAGTGGAGATGTTATCTTGATGCAATCTTGGTACAGGCATTACTAAGAATGCACCAAGGTGAATTAAAATGGATAGAAAATAGAAAAAAGCTAGGCCTTTCTTTCTTGACTTTCACTTTTAGTTGAAAAAATATTACACATGTGCATTGGAATTAAAATATCATCAGATTACAGGATTTTAGGGTTTTGTGCAATGCTATAAATATATAAGTAATTCTTCAAAAGGTGTTAATTATGATACAGTCATCTGAAACTTAAAGCTGTAATAATCGTGCCCTCTGCTGATCAAATTTGTTTGTGCCAGTAGACACTACTAGATCAACAAACTTATACAAGGAGGACTGAACTGGCTAAGAATTGTGTTAAAGCCCAGAGGAACAATACTGTTAGGCTCAGTTTGCTGTAATAGCACTGCTTGGGTACTTGTTCCAGCACATGGCTTGCCCTTGACAGATCTGCATTCAAATGAGTAACCTGTATAATGATACCCTCTTATATTGCTACTTCTTCATTTCACAATCCATTAATTACGTTAAAAAATATAAAACTCTAAGCTACTTCGTATTCATATTTACCAATTCCTACTTATCTTTATAATATAATTTCTATTATTTCTGAATATTTCTAGGTTCAGGCACTCGTTAAACTTGTAATGCAAACTGAACACTGTCCTCTGCTACCTGATGGGATGAATTTGTTGGTCTGTGAGTTAATCTTGCAGTTTATTCTTTGACCTGCATACACCTAAATGTTGTCAAGTTAATGGTAAGCACATGTGTAATGTGGGAATGGCAGTATGCACCTGATACTTTGGCATTCTCCAAGCCACACAAGTATAGTTAGAGAGAAATATAGCCACAAGGCATTGTTATATGTAATATAAAAGGAATAAAGTATCTGCAGTCATCCCAATGGCAAGAATGAGTAAAAACACATTGGGGTTGATTTTAACCCCATCTGCCAGGCAGAAACTGGGCAGGTGAGCAGTTAAAGCTGAGCAGCTTTGTTACCCGCTTGGAACTCGTCCCTTCCACCCCCCCCAACCCCTGCCACTACTCCCCCCTCCCCCCACTCCACCTGTGATCTTAACCTGCAAGGTTCTGTAGGAGGCTGAGGCGGAGGGGGCTTCGTGAATTTATGCAAGTTGGGGTTCTACTATGTCAATAGTATCCTGATTGTTATCCAAATGTTACCCAGATTGAGCTGGATAAAGTCAAGTTCAATTAAGAATGAACAAAGCTTGGGTAGAGATGTGAATGAAGAAAGCTCTGATATGCAGGGAATAAAGAAACTATGGTTACTGTCAAGACTGAATATGAGCGAGCTTAATTGAACCAGCAAGATATGTTGGCGGCTTAATTTCAGGTCCACCAGTGTTTCTCCCTTTTGGAGCAGTGGTTACCCTCTTACCCAATACAAAATCAGATTTTGTTTGAAAAAGCTACACACTTGCATGAAGTAGGTTGTCCATGGAAGCACAGAAAGGTTTGCTTGAGAATGCACTAATGCAAGTGAGTTGTCTTCCATGCGTGCAAATGCAAGATGGGTCTGCCCAGTCAAACAAACAACCTTTATTAAATTAAAGCAGTTGAAAACTGGACTTTTGCTGTCAGATTTTCATTCCTCAAAATCAGTTCAAAATCTGGCAGATGGGGTCACTCTTGTCAGGTAACCTGATCTCAGGCCCAACTCTATACCACTCTTGATCCAGCTGCGCAACAACAAGCAATGGTCTGGCTTTCCCACTCTTCATGTGGGGAAGTAACTAGCATGTACTTGATGCTACCTCTCATGGTACAACTGTAGTTGCCACATGGGGAACTGAGGGTGTAATGATTAATAGCAGTCCTTAGTTTAATACCATGGTTCTATAGTCATAAGTAGTCTTATTTAAGTTTTCTAGCAGTGTTTACAGTGTATTCTAATTTGCTTCTGTAATTTTCTTCAAAGAAAATTCGGTACTCAAATTGTTAATCGGATAGAAAAGAACTAATCCTGTCGATTAATGAACCATAATTTTTTGTTGCTGTTTGCAGTCTAATTGAAGATTCCACTGAAGTCCATCATCTCCATTTTAATCCTTAATGCCCTTCAACAAATGTCTCAGGGAGGGTTGTGACAAAATGTGCAGTGGAATTTACAAGCCTCTGGATTTGGCTTGCCTGGCAGTAGAGGAACCCTATGATCACATGTCCCAGCAGAGTCCAGAGATTCCTCCCTGACAACTGTGATGTTTGCATGGGGATTTGATGACAGTTGTGAGGGTATCACTCTGCTCTCTTCACACACGAATCGGGTTTGTCATCAGATTCAGAAATCCTAGTGATTTATGGCCTTTCCATTGCTCGTTTCCATTGATTTTTTTTCGCTCCATCTCAGCTTCTGCCCCGATGACATTTAGAATTCCACGGTGTTTATTTACTGTTTCCAGCTGCTCCTTTTTCCCTTTCAGTTCAAGTCTTTTGACATATACAGTGGGGTCCAGTACTCACCTGCAGTGTACCATCCTGTTCACTGCTATTATGTAAAGATTATTATCCAATGATAAACATTTCCACACCAGTTAGTCATGAGCTATAAGTTAACTATATAATGGAACGCTTTTAAGTCAATATAGACGATGATCCAGAAATTCCAGAGGACGGAGAGCCTGATTTCTAATGGTTCGGGGGCCGGAATTGGGGGAACACGGCTAAACTAGGATTCTACCTCATTTGAAGTAAAAACAGAATATGCTGGAAACACACAGCAGGTCAGGCAGCATCTGCGGAGAGAGGAAGGTAGAGTTAATATTTCAGGTCAATGGCCTTTTGTTAGAATCGGAAAATGTTACAGATGACAGCTTATAAGGAGGAACAGAGCCAGTGAAAAGGGGGCAGGGAGAAATAAGAGAATGGTCTGTGATTCACTGGAGGATATGAGATGATTAAATAACAGAAGTGATAATAGTGTGACAAGAGGAGGCAATAATGAGAGAAATAAAAGATGTATCTGAGAGTCAGAGGATTTGTAAATGGTTACAACAGAATAGTAGAGGGGAAGAGAAGTATGGAAAAATCAGCAGAACTCAGCTAGTTAAGAATTATGATGTGGAGATGCCGGTGATGGACTGGGGTTGACAAATGTAAGGAATCTTACAACACCAGGTTATAGTCCAACAGTTTTATTTGAAAATCACAAGCTTTTGGAGGCTTTCTCCTTTGTCAGGAGAAGTTCACTTTACCTGACGAAGGAGAAAGCCTCCGAAAGCTTGCGATTTTCAAATAAAACTGTTGGACTATAACCTGGTGTTGTAAGATTCCTTACATTAGTTAAGAATTAGTCTGAGTCCCTTTAAAGTCTTTAAAAAGGCTCCAAACCTTTGCAGGACTAAGGGAATCAAGCTCATTGAAGTCAATGAAAATTAAATCAGGCAGGGTATTTAACAGGTGGCCGATTCACTACTGCCTGTTTTGCGCTCCTGCCAAAGTCAAATTTCACCACTAATGACTCTACTGGGAGTTGACGAATTTTCTGACTAATTTATTCTTTGACCCAGAAGGACATGGGAGCACTTCAGATGGAGTGACTGTGGACTGCTTTGCCTTCCAGCAGAAGGGCACTGTTGAAGTGCCCTTGCAGGTGCAACATGCTTTCCCGGGTTGTGCAAATGACTTCAGCCTGGATTTGGGATGGGGTCTCTGGCTTCAGGATAGGGTGGATGAGGGTTCTGTTCCATTGCAATTGCAGCAGGGAGTGAGCCCAGGAATTTCAAAGCAAATGTCTTTAATGTGGAATGACAATTTCCTTTGTAGTATCATAGGAATATTGACGCACTAGGATGTAATTATGATGAACTATGATTGAACCAAACCTCTCATTAAGTCAACTTACTAAATTATTTTTCAGTGTTTTTTCACTCAGTTTTATCCCATTTATCTCCTATCACTGCCCACTTAACACCTTGCTACAATTCCTTCTATAGGTGATTGGGACTAGGTATTGGGTCCTGGATATCTCCATGATTACTATTAATGCTGCTGGCTGACACACATAGAAAGAAACGATTCAAAAAGGGCAAATGAAATCAGACTATCATCATAATGTTAGTTTTGCCCTTCCATGAGGTGTAAATTCATTACTGTGCTATTCCATCCTATAATTCAAGCAAGATCTGAAGAGACTCACCCAGCATGAGTACAATGATTCTGTCCGGCCAGAAACTTCATGATTTTATCTTTTCAATTAACATGTCCAACCTTTCTGTTAACTGGATGCATTTAGACTGACAAATCCTTGTCCTCCCTTCAATTGTTTTCTTCCCCCCTTTTCTCCCCTGGTTTCAGTAACCGGTGTACCAAGTATCGCATAAACAAGAGGGCAGATGGGTTTATTCCCAGCCTCCGTCAATGATGTGCATTGATCAGGGACACCCCTGCGGGTGAGAAACTGGCATCCACTTAGCATCTCCCCCAGGTCGGCACAATGAACATCAGGACCTTGTACTGGAGCTCCACTGAATTATACCTGTGTCCTATGCCAATGTCCAAATCCAGTCTATTCATAGTTACATCTCTTTTGAGATCAAATATCTCTTCAGTGCAATGTCTTCACAATAAAATCAAGTTGCTTAGTATATCATCACATTTAAAATTTAAAACCATTTTAGTCTACAAGGAGCTGTTTTCTTTTCCTATTAACCAAATACCATGCTTTAATATGCATTACTGAGGAAGTATTACTCATATTTCCAGTCCCCTCAGGGATTCTTTATGGCTGTTTGCACATTTTCCAGCAATTCAAGCTTCACCTATAGCACTAGAACTTATAATGCGGCCCAGGGAGCACTTGCAGCTGACCTCCTCACCTGTGGCCTTCAGCAGATGTTGCTGCTCCACAGGTCTCTTAGTCCCTGTCTACAGCCTGCCAACTCTAGGATACTGCAGAAGCCAGGATATATATATATATCTATGTACAAGATGGGCAAAGATAGACAGACTGGCAGACAAACAGATATTAAGACTGTGCGTCACGACAAAAATATTAGTATGTAGCTCTGACCTATAGATTTTATAACTCTGAACACCGAGACAAATGTGTAACTAGACTAAAGTCAGGCATATCACAAACACTCATGTTGCCTAATTTTAATAATTTTTGACTACCCCTTTACAAAACAGGAGTGTAAAAAGTCAATATATCCATCTGTGGACATGCACTGTCATGTTCCCAGTCCTGTCATTAGTTTCCAACTATAATAATGTGGTGTGCATGTGACTGCAATCAACAGCTATAAGTTATCTATCTATCTATCTATCTAATCTATCTATTCATGTGATACAGGATCTGCCTGGGTGACCTGTATGGCATATTCTTGATTTTCATTACTGTTTTCAGCCTTGGTGGTATTCTAAGGATCTTGAGCTTTCACTTAAGTTTCTCAATTTAAACAAAGGGCTCGATTTTTGGACGTCCGAGCCGGCAGGTTTGTGGTGGCAGAGCTCCGAAAAATCGGGGATTCCCGGGGCGGGTCCGGAGCCCGGCTCCAACCCACCCACTTCCGGGTTCCCCAGTGACACGCTTAGATGCGCGCGCAGCCCCCACATGCGGGACTCCCGCCAGCAATTAAAGCCGGCGGGATCCCACTTAAACCAATTAAGTAGATAGTTCAGGTCGTTTGCAGACCTGATTTGTAGGATATTTTAGGAGGGGTGGGATTTTCAACTCAACTGAGACTGTTCTCCGTACTAGGGGAAACACTCCCAGTTGAAATGGACGTGTTGCAGCCACCAGCTTGTAGGAGCTGCAAAGGTCCATTTGACAGGTGGTGGGGGGAGACCCTCACTCATTGCAGGAGGCCACTCTGTCACTTTGGACAAAGTTTGGCCTCCACCACCCTCCTCCTAACAATAAAATTCACACTTATCCCAGTGTGCAGACACATTTACCTACCTTGTGGACCCCCTCAAACATACATCTTCTGGATGGGGGCCGCCATAGTTGCCGCCATAGTTGCAGTCATGACCTCCTCGGAGGCTCAGAGTCACTTGACATGTAGTCGTGGACATCTGCAGCCTCCTTCATGCCGAGCTGCTCCCGGCTGGCCTGAGCACCATCTTCTTACCTGTCGCTGTCAAAGTCACCACTGCCCTCAACAACTTCTCCTCCGCATCCTTCCAGGGTGCCACTGGGGACATCGCCGACATCCCTCAGTCGGCTGCACAAAAGAGCCCTGCAAATACACATTCACCCACTCTGCCGCGACACAATGGGTGGCATCAGGTGTGGGTCTTCATGGTGATCCTCAGGAAAGGACATTATTGCACAAACCAGACAAGATTTGCAAAGACGTGGCAGTAGTGGTGACAATACAATATGTAATGTTAGTTGATCAGAAATCAAATATAAGTTAAAAACCATGACAAACCCTCAAACACCCTTGCGCATTCCCTTCATGCTCACGACATATTTGCCTTACGCTTCCTACTATACATATGTGATGCATGCCCTGTGGCTGCAGCACAGGTAGTGGCAGGTTGGGTGAGGCTGACCGTGAAAGAGATGCATGAGAGGGTGAGTATGAGACGGAGCCATGAGATTGTATGAGGATTGGGTTGAGTGGTAGTGGTGGGATGAGTATTGGCGAGGTGAGTAAGTGCAGTTAAGATGAGGATGAACTTTGAGTGGGTGTGAGGAGTGATGTGATAGAGTAGTGTTGGCAGTGCAGAAGGAGATGTGGGGTGGGGGCGGTGATGTGGCAGATGGAGTGTAGGGGAATGAGTAAGTGTACTCACTTCGGCTGACCTACTTAGGTCATTGAAGCGCCTCCTGCACTGTATGCAGATGCGTGATATGTTGGTGCTGCTGGTGACCTCCTCTGCCACCTCGAGCCGGGCCTTTGTGATGGCAGAGGCAGGCCACTTCCCCCCGTCCGCCAGGGAGAAGATCTCTGTCCTACTCCTCCTCACCCCATCCTGGAGTGAGGCATCATTAAACCTGGGAGCAGCCTTCCCCCTAGGCTGCTCCATGCTGTAATTTTGGCTCCTTTCTGCAGCATCAGTCAGTGGAGGACTGCTCCTTTAAATAGGGCTCCTCCAGCTGACAGCCTATGATGCAGCTGCGCAGTCTGCCCGCTGCGCAGCTTTCCAGCACGAAACCCAGAAGCCAAGGTAAGTGCCTTCAATTAGACTGCGATCGCGTGCGGAGCACCCCAAATTCACTGGGCGCGTTACCAACGCGCCCAGTCGACCCCCCACTGCCAACCTGCCTCCTTCCTAATATCGAGCCCAAAATGTGGGATTTTGGACTATAGGGTTTTTATCCACCACAAAGACAAGAAAATGGGATTGCAATTCCACATCTGATCTGAATGACATTGGCGCAGTAGCAGTGTCCTCTTTACCCTGTACTGGGATGTCAGCATTAGGTCGGAGCTGAAATTCTCCCCTCCCCCACCTGCCATGTTAGCAGGTGGCTGCTTAATCCATGTGCAGGTCCAAGCTAATCACTGTTTCTGAGAAAAAAAAAGAAATTGTTTTTTTTAAAACAGGTGGCAGTAAAGTCAAGGTGACCAGAAGGACAGGATGCACTGGGTTTTGTCAATCTGAGACAGAACAGCTTCCAAAGAGAAGTGACACTGCAACTCTACACTGTTTGTGAAAGTAGATCCCGATTTTTTGCAGCGTCCACTCTACGGCCCCTCCCCCCTACCCCCATCCCACACTGGACTGAAATAGAGCAGCTATTTTTCTTGCTGCTTGTGCGTGCTATTTCTAACACTCCACATATGTCCTCGATTGGACAAACTGCATTGACATGCCACTGCCAGCACAAGCAGCAGCACTGCCAAGCTTATTTTGAGACAATTTACGCAAGTTATCAATTACGTTTTTAGAGGAGGCAGGAAAGTTGATGAAAGTGTGGACACAATGACAAGTTTTCAGCTGGTGGTACCATAGAACAACTTTTTTGAAATTTTAAAGAGACAGTGTACCTTAAATTAGCCTACATATGCTAGATTTTTTAAAAATAACAAATAAATGAAGTCAAAAACCTATCCTGCATTTCATTTTGTTTCCATGCAGGTATTAGTGAATTCAATGTTGAGACTTGATGGCTGATCTATAAATCATGAAGCAGTAGGGAATACATTAATATTAAAACTATTTATCACTTTTCAAGTATAATAATATTCAAAATGGATTAAATCATTGCAAACTTGTATAAAGTATTAATTATGTAAATATCACACAACCTGCAAGGTATAAACACAATACACATGGCAGAATGCATTTGCTGTTCTACAGGGCAGTGTTGAGAAAACTGGATGAGCTTATTAGGTAGGATAAGGGACAGTTCCATTTTTATACAGCTATTGAGATAAAACCGATGTGTGCAATTTTCATATGTATCAGCAGAAGTTTTAATAGGTATTACATAAAGGCAAAAATGTAAATTAGCTGCAAATACCCCTGGATCTGCCATGAACAAAGCAGGCTTGAGAAGCAATGGCTACTGGTATTATCCGGTACCATTAAAACCAATCTTCCCCTCACAACTAAAATATAACGTTTTATACATTTTTTGCTAATGTTTCTTAGGGGAAAGATTTTTCTCAATTGTTAACACTTTATTGTTTAAATGGTTTCCATATTAATGCAGTTGTACATTTTTTAAATAGCATGCATGCATTGATTTGTTGGCATAATTTTAGTTATCCTGGCTTCTTTTTGTACTGTACAGGGCAGACCTTGGGTACTTGGACAGACCCTGGCTCCCAAAAAGAATTTCTTCAACTCCTCCACTAACCTTAGAACGCTGGACATCTTGGCCTAATAGCAAAGCCCTTATGTCTAGCGCTGAAATGACACAAATGCCAGGAAGTGCGTTAGAGGAAATATTTCCTTCATTTGCATTTATTTAAGATATGCCAGCCAAACGAGGACACATTCTGCGTTGTTGAGCATGGCCACTGGAAAATCAGGGGGAAGTGCACACAGGAGGGAATGCAGTAGAGCGTGTCCACCCTGCCCAGCACAGATCCACTGAAAAATCAGTAGGAGGGAGCTGGAAAATCTCGGCTGGTATTTCCCAGTTCTATCTGGAGACAGCAAATCATGTGCTCCAAATGGCATATGTCCCATGGTTGATTAATTCACATTTCTAACTTTAAACATTAAAACTCTATTTAAAAATAAATCCCGTAACATGTTAAAAATAGACCAAAGAGAGATTTAAATCCAGCATCAGGCACAACCAGATTAGGTATCATACAGACTGCGCCCCAACAATTACCTTAACCTAAACCTAAAAAGAGAACCCCATTTCAAGACGGTTACATTTCCATCTCCACGAGGCTTCCTAACAGTGCTTTCTTCTTGCCCTAGCCAAGGTGTTACACAGGGCTTTCACAAGCCAGACTAAAAACTTATGAAACTGCGGCAGACAAATTTAAGTGAGCTTTTTACACATTCATCATGCATGCATAATAATCATCCCACATTGCATTAAAAAAAATGTTCTGTGTTATATTGAAAAATGTAGTGAACCGTGTCATTTTACTGAATGCTGTGATTATATCTATCCTGTTGCCCCACCACCTCACCTGCAAGACAACATAGAACTCTTAAAGTTTTACATTGAGTCTTGTGTTATCAAACTACTGCATTATGTAGCTGTCTAGCCTCCATTGGATTAATTTCTCTATTAAGCTCAAGAGCTGCCTACCATCCCACAGTGTTAAGATAGGAGCTGTGTCTGACACACAGACCAACTAAAAGTGATTCTTTCCCTTTAAGAGGAAATGACATCCACAGCAGGAGAGCACAATGTATCCAACACTTGATAAAGTTCTCACCCAAAGAAGTATGCAGCCAGAGAGCAGTGAAAATTATCAAATCAAGTACCTAATAAATCAGCACTGCCTCTCTTTTTATCACCAAAGGTGTTGATCTGCTGCCTCCTGCTAATATCTAAGTAAACAATGAAATTCAACCCGCTCCAGGGCTTCTCTTTCACTCTTGAAAAGATCACGGGTGTTGCTTATAAAATCAATTTGTTTTGCATAAACTGGATTATTCATACCAGTAATTCACCATGTTTAACTGAAACTTCAGAATAGGGAGCTGGGCATCATATTAGTCAGCCACTTATTAGCTCCTCTGTATTGTAGTAAGGCAATTTTTAATCTTCTGCTATGTATTATGGGTTAGTTTGGGAGCTATGGGGCAGTCGTGGCTAAGTTGGTAGCACTCTCGTCTCTGAGTCAGAAGGTTGTGGGTCCCACTCCAGGTGCAGTACTGAGGGAATGCTGCACTCTCGGATGTGAGGTCTTTCAAATGAGACTTTAAACCAAGGCCCCATCTGCCCTCTCAGGCGGAAGTAAAAGATCTCATGGCACTATTCGAAGAAGAGCAGGGGAGTTCTCCTGGTGTCCTAGCCAAATTTTATCCCTCAACCAACACTTAAAAACAGATGATCTGATCATTATCACATTGCAGTTTGTGGGAGCTTGCTGTGTGCAAATTGGCTGCAGCATTTCCTAGATTACAACAGTGACTACACTTCAAAAAAAAAGTATTTCATTGACTGTAAAGCCCTCTGAGACATCCTGAGGTTATAAAAGGCGCTTTATAAATACAAGTCTTTCTTTCTTTGCCCAGCCTTAGTTGCCTTAAGAATTTGGTGGTGGGCCTTCTTCTTGAACCACTGCAGTTCTTTAGGGAAGGAAACCTGCAGTCCTTACCCATTCTGGCCTATATGTGATTCCAGTCCAACATCAATGTGGTTAGCTCTTAACTGCTCACTGAAGTAGCATAGCAAGCCACTCAGTTGTATCAAATTGCTACACTGCAGCAATTCAAAAAGGCCCTCTGTCACCTTTTTAGGGCAACTAGGGATGGGCAATAAATGCTGGCCTTGCCAGCGATGCCTACATCCCAAGTATGAATTAAAAAATAGTTTCATAGGGTGGTAACTGGCTGGGTTAGATTTGTCGTTCTTTTTGTGGAAAGGACATACCTGGGCAATTTTCCACATTGTTGGGTAGATGCCAGCAGCATAGTTGCACTGAAGTAGCTTGGCTAGGGGCTAACTAGTTCTGATGCACAGGTCTTCAGAACCACAGTCGGGACATGGTTGAGACCAATAGTCTTCACTGTGCCCAATGCATTCAGTACTCCTTAATGTCACATGGAGAGAACCAAGTTGGCACGACACTGGTATCTATGATGGTGGGATCGTCCATTTGGCACTTTCGACTGAATATACTTGCAAACACTTCAGCTTTGTCTCTTGCACTTATGTGCTGGGCTCTACCATACTTGAGTAAACATTGATGTCTTAGAAACTGGACGTTGAAATTATGCCATGGAAAACTGGCAGATGATACAATGCATTTTCTGAAATTCCACTCTCCACTATAGGTTAACACCACTGCTAAAATAGCAGAGAGAAATTTCAGATAAATGTGTTTAAACATCCCTATGCTAATATTCCACAGTGTCATTTCAGGGCCATTTTAAAAAACTTTTTCTTGTCTCGAGCCTCAATGCAAACTGCCATACAGAAACAGCACTTTCAGATATTTCTTTGTCTTTTTAGTTACTTCATATCTGCCTTGACATTGTGCTATTTTAGTGAAAGCGACACTTCTACTGCTTCCAAAGCAAATTGACTGAAACGATCAAAGTTCCTGCTCCTTATGATGCTGTGTCATCTTATGGGAAATTTGGGCATTTTTGCCAGAAGGGAAATAACCACCATGTGTTACCATGGCAACAACATCCTGGCACGTGTTGCCAATCATCATGATGGCAGGGAAATTTGCATCAACATATAGCAAATGGTATTGTGTATACCTTGTTCCTCTGCACATGCGTTCCACCATTTTCTTTTAAGGAACAGGTGCATCTAAACATGAGCTGGTTCCATTGTGGGCAATTTGAATTTCCATTGTAGTCAAGTACTCGTTACTCTTACAATGTCCTTTTAAAAACATCCATTGAGAGTTGACAAGGTAACAAAAGAACCAATATGATATTAGCCCAGTGCTAAGCTGATATCAGTTGCCAATTTATTTGGACCTTGTCAAGATTGATGACTTGATTCCCATCTTTCCTCAATTCTGCTAATTTTATAGCATCAGATGGCTGAATCCCACAAGCATGGCATTTGTACTGGCTTGATTTTTGAATGATTTTATCCAATAACAGGAATTATTCACAAAGCCCCATACTTGAAGTATTACTTCATTTGGTAGGAATTTGCTTCACAGTGACAATGGTCTAATCCTTGAATATCAATGATATGACTTTTATTAAGCATTTCTTAAAACCAAGAGGCATTATTTTTGTTTGGATATGGGATAACAGTCAACAAATTAAAAAAATTAAATTGGCCCACTCATTTACCCCAATTAGGGTTAAAGCTCTAAGTAGTTAAGACTTGCATTATATTTTACAGATACATGAAGCTTCACTTTCTATTTGCAATACAGAAGTATAAGCAATGTAAATATTGTTAATTTAGTATAAAATCATTTTTGCACATTTCTATTGAGTTGGTGCAGCACCTGATTCTGGTACCTTCACATTGGTAATCTTTAACTAATCCTGTCCAATTTGAAGGTAGCAGGTTTTGCATCACCCTCATGTAAATAAATAACTGTACAAGACCATATGGAGTGCATAGCTTTGGGATAGACATGCAGGCCTAGTAATTCCAGTTGATCGCTTTTACACCATTTGAAAATTAATTGCACCCACCGATGGTCTGGAAAGGTATTTACACCAGAATTTCATTGGCCATCTGAAATAATGATTGGAGTAAAACCCATGTAAAACGGGAGTAATGTGCTGAGATGCATGGAAATTAGCAAGCAGCCTTTAAAAAGCCAGTGTTGGTTGAAGATTGCTGCAGCAGACTGGGAGGGCAGCAGATGCTCTATGAGGAGAAGGCCATGAAGCTCATGGGGAAGTACTCTGCTCTTGCCGTGGGAGATGGCGAGTGCCAGGTTAGTAACTGAACACCTATACTGTTGCTGTGATCCCTGTGAAGCACCATTTTGCCAGAAGCTTCAACCCCCTTCTTTGTCTCCTTAATCCCAAGAGAATAATGCTCATCCATTCTTAGCTTGTACCCTTCTTTCCTGAAGAGCTACTACAGCAATGGAGGGGGTGAGGGTACGGGAGGTGGAAGAGGGAGAAAATGGTGAGGAGGAAGAATAGAAACTCAACTACTTTCTTCTGAACTATGACAATGACGAGGAAGCTTGGGAGGATGATGATGATGAAGGTGAAGTTGGACTCAAGCTCACCCATGAGTTTCTGCAGAGACTGCCATCCCTGTCTTCCTCTACCCCAAACCCTCGAACGTGCCCCTGTGTCACTTGCTTCTTCAATCCCAGTCACCAGCTCAGCTACTTGCATCGGGGGGCGGGGGAGTTAGTTAGTGTTAGTGAGGAAGTTGCACTGGATGATTCACAAACTGAGGTAGCCAGAGGAATGTGAATGGGGTGAAGATGTGCAACCTTCTCAGCAGAGAGAGAGGAGAAGGCTGCCCATGGCTTTAGAACTCATAGGTCCTCACCTAAAAAGAAGCATCTTTGAGAAACATCATACCTATGTGCAGGCTCTGAGGTTAGTCTCTGAGGATGTGTGCCAATAGACAGGTGCGACTAGAGTCTACAATTTTTCAAAGAGCTGACACAGGCACGATGGGCCGAATGGCCTCCTCCTGTGCTGTACCCACTACATGCTGACTATGATTTGGGGTAACATCAGGGAAGTTTATTCTTTGTTGCAGATATCAATGGAATTGTGGCAGCTTCATTGGAATCTTCAGCAGATGCCCACCTAAAGGGTGGCCAGGGACTAGTAGGTGCCTTCACTTACTCAGAAGGACAGACCAGCTTTGGTGGCAATAAGGGAGAGAATAAATGGCACCCAGAATAATGGCTTTAAGACCATGGCACTGCAAAGCATGCTGCTGTCCCTCAGGGCTTTCAGGATCTAATAATTACAATTAGACCAACCATCCTGCTAATCAATTGGGACACAGATCCAGGGCCCAGTGGAAAGGTGATGGCTGGAGTTGACCTGCCTGATAGTGGCATCACTTAGGACAGTAGTACATACTAGGCTTCTGGCCTTCACACTCAGAGCACCACACCAATGGAACAAAGGACATGACACCAGGCTGCCCAGGAACAAGATCCAGAGGAGCAGCCAACAAAAGCTCCCTGGCAGGAGCGAGCTGCCATGAGAGGAGAACCACCTCAGTCCCAGGACCTTTTTGTAGAACATGAGTAACTAACCACCTCATGATGTTGAACCTCCGGTCACAACCCCAGAAGAAGCAATAGAAAAGGTGAAAGAAAGGCACATTTAGCTACCCAAAGAAGTGACAGTGTTAAGTCAGATTAGGATGGCTTGTGTTTACTTTGGTCTTTGTTGTATTAAAATAGAACGTGCACTTATGCCGCACTTTATTATTCATGGAAGATGGAGTTGTACAGGAAAGGATGCACTTATTTGGTTTTGACTTATTCGATAAGGTGATGATTATTGGCATGGTCATATAGGAGCAAAGATGGCCGATGTGTTGTCATTTTCTGTGATGGGTCCTGGGCTGAAGGATTGTTCCTTTATTTGAAGGTTAGAGAGAAGGAAATAAGGCTCTGATGTCAAAGGTAGACTGCATTAAACAGAAGAGAAAACTTAAGTGTTGAGATGTGCTCTGATGCCCCTTGAAGCAGGTAGGGCCACCTCACCAGCAATGTCCAAGTCCAGAACTTTTTGTGTGGTGAAGTT
Organism: Heptranchias perlo; assembly: GCF_035084215.1. Taxonomy (NCBI): domain Eukaryota; kingdom Metazoa; phylum Chordata; class Chondrichthyes; order Hexanchiformes; family Hexanchidae; genus Heptranchias; species Heptranchias perlo. Next base: position 49,504,719 of record NC_090335.1, read on the forward strand.
GTACATGGCATAGAAGGCTACATTTATGCATGTCACACAAGCTGAAGTATATTACAGAGCAACTCCTGATCTGGCCAGGCAATGAAAGTGCCTCTTTGAGACCCCAATGGTCCGTTTGATGAAAACTCTTGTAGAGGTATGTGCCTTATTGTGGTGCTCCTCTGCTGCAGTTTGGGATCACTATCCATGGGAGTAGGGGGTAGCCTTTGTCACCCACAAGCAATTCGTTGACATGATTTTCTTCTCTGAAGAGGACAGGGAGGGCTGAATTTTGAAGGATTAACACATCATGACAACTTCCAGAATATTTTGCATTGATGTGTAGGATTGTCACACACAATCTCTACATTCAGGGTGTGGAAGTCTTTCCCATTGAGGAAGTGCAGGGGGGGTTCTATAGGAGCTCACAAAGCAATGTGGGTGCTTTTGATTGCACCATGGATCTTTGGAAAGCCAGAGACCCCTTAAAACTGGATGGCCCTATCTCATTGTTACGTTGCTGTGATGCCAAGGCAGAAATAAAAGCCAGATGTGTCTAATACAGTGATGACCCAGTGATTCACTGATGTGACTAATGTTATCAGAGGCCACCTGCAAATATCTGCTTGCATAAAAGTTAAATGCTGTTGTCACCTTCACACCTACTAATAAGGCAGTGCCCCTGTTGAAAGAGGCTGCAAGACAGGTTCTAACAGCGGGCATATTTCTGTGATGATGTTAGGGTGGAAAACACAGCTTTCTCAGACACTACATGTAGGAAAAGTCCAGATAAATCCTCCATGGTGTGTAGACCCTATAGTGCAGATACTTGTTGGTCGGCTGTTGCAGTGTGCATGCTGCTGTACTATCCTGGCTTCAGTGGAGGGCCTCTCTGCTTCATTTTACTTACCAGACTTCCTGAAAACTGCACGAAAATATTAAAAGGTTTTTTTAAATGGAAAATCCAAGCCCTGCTGTCAATCATGGAGTAGATGATTAAAATGGCACTTTAGGGTTCATTATTAAATAAATTGCTATAATATTTAATGTTTTATTGTAATTGTACTTTCTTTGCTTCTTATGATTAAAACTGAACTCCATTTCCGAACGCTGTTTTCTAAAAAATAATATTCTTTTAATCTGTATGTTCTTACATCACAACCTACAGATTTGCATTTCTCATCTGAAGCAGCAATGTGATATAACTCCCAAATCACAGGTTCATTGTTCTCCATTGTTGACAGCCTCATCTGCACAGGCCACCTACTCTGACATTGCATGGGACATTTTTCAAAGAGTTAATGAAATAGTACTTGTAATAATGTTGTCCAAAATTAACAGATGGTGAGTGGATGAATCACAGGCCTGTATGGGGCCCCTATTTATTTTTGGCCCACATAAGAATTTTTTAAAAGCATTAAACTAGGAAAGATCATTGGCCCATTAAATACATTCCTCTCACAGACCAAGATCAATTTTCCTTGTCATGGATTCTACCCAATCCACTTGCGGCTGTGCCACTCATCTACATAATGGCCCAAAACCCAACTAGGATTATTTGTGTGCTTATTCTTCATTTTGTGACTTATTATAACACAGAATGTGAGAATTATAATCAGAGAACTGTGTGGTGTTTTGGAACATCTCTTTTTTGAGATACAGAATGGCACTTGCTTTACTGATATATAGATTTTACTTCATTGGCTATGAAGCACTTTGGGATGCCCTGAGCCATGAAAGGCACTAAATAAGTGTAAGATCTTTCTTTCTTGCATTGTTATGATTCAGTCAGCAGGACAGAAATTCACTTCTTTCCAGCAAGTACCTGAAGAATATTTCAAGCAAACTTGCTGCAGGGTCGACTGTTTGCCATTGCACTGGTTATTTTAGTCCTGAAAAGGTCATGGATGGAAGTACTCAGAGTGCCTCATTGTTATGAGCCTCTGTTGGTCAGTTTGACAAAGAAAACAAAAACTCCAATTAAGTGACTGTATGAGTAGTGATGGTATGGGGTCTGTTACATATGCTTCACCTGAATCTCCCTTACAGAGTTACCATGCTCTGTAACCTTTCATCAGCAGTCAACCATCACAGAGCACAGTTATAAAATGAACAGGTTTTGTTACAGTAATCTTTACGATCACTTTAACAGATGATCAAAACCGTGGATTGAAGCTAGGCCTCCCATTTATCCATTAATTTGACAATTATACATTCCATCCATTTGAGTAAGATTTGGTTATTACTTCAGAACTAAACACATGCGCACACACGCACATTCACATGTGGGTTCACACAAATTACACCTGCACAGGCATCCATGCATATGGATATGGGAATTGTAATAGTGAATCCTTCCAAGCTTCAGTAACAGTCTGATCCAAGGCCATTGTACAGTTAGGCTGTTACTGTAGACTTGCAAAACTCAAATTGTCATAAAAAAATACTTGCAATTCTATAGACTCCTATATCATTGTTGAAAGGAAAGTGTTTCACATAATGAATTATATTTTGGAGTGTAATGACTTATTCTATAGGCAAGATGTCATAATAAACTTCCAGCTATTCTGAAACTGATGCTGGATTGGATTGTTTTCTATTTTTGACTTTTTGTCTTCAATTTTCTCTTTCAAAAACAGCCATTCATGCTGAGATATTGTTCTATGGATAGCAGTAACCCTCTAGTACATAATCAGTGGCCATTCTTCACATGAAAGCCAGGACAACGAGTATCATCATCAGGCTATTCAACAATGGGGGCGATCATAGCTTCAGTTTTCTTCTGTTCTCACTCAGCTTCCACATATGCGTACTTTCCAACAGTCTTTACTGGATAATGATCGGATGTGGCTGATCTTTCCCTTCTCTAGCCAGCGATGCTGAGGCCAATTGTAGCGCCCTTACTGCCACACTTGCCTGAGGTCCACTAACTAATCACAGATCGGGAATCCAACCTGGAGCCTTCCTGATCAGTTAGTGATTTCACCCACTGAACCATCAGTGAACTAATAGGTTATTTGCAATTACCGGGTTAATGAATAAACAGAATAGGGGGTGCTGACACGATCAGTTAGAGCGACATCAAATTGCACAACAGGCACGTAGCTTTAAGCTGCATAGTTTTACGAGGCCAAATCTTACCATGCATCGTACCCTCCTTGTTGCTTATTTTATTTATACCACATGTGGTCGCAGATGAAAATATGTAGAAATACTGAAGGAATGGGCTCATTTCAGAGCTTGCTCAATGTTGCCTAATTATTTCCATTGGTGGGTTGCTGGAGCATGGCCTTCCTTCCTGAGGGCACTGGCTCTTGTCTAAGATTGCATGCAGGCTGCTGCCAAAATTTTGCTTTTCATTTTGAGATGGATTATTTGTGTTGCACAACATTGTATTGTAGAGTTCTTGTTAGTTATTCTTTCTGTGGTGAATGATTATTTTTGGGTGGGGATGAAAATCAACTTCGGCGGGAGCAGAAAGTGGGTGATAGCGAATCGAACGGGCTTTATACATCGCGCTCGATTTTCCTTTCCATTGACTTCAGTACAAAGGAAAATCGGTTGGGGTGTACAACGGACGGCCGATTTTGCTACCATCCGTTTTGCGCCCCTGCTGAAGTTGAATTTTATTCCTGTGAAGAGGAAGGATTACGACCAATGTGACAGTTGAATTAACATATGTTGTTAATCCAATGGGCTTCACTCAGTGACTGTCATTTGAACTGTACCTGTACCTATTAATTCAACTTCTTAACAATATCAAAAGCTTGGCAAAACCTTTTGGACTTTGGAACTATGGTTCCCAAAGCTTTCCACCACTGGGGTTTCTCGTGTCATGTCTGGGTCTGTTTTAGACCAATTGATAGAGATTGATTGCTATGATTAGTCAACAACTCCATTATCATTATATCACGCGAATATTAGGATGGTAGAAGGCGAACTAGATGGACCTTGGTCTTTTTTCATTTAACAATTCCTATGTTCCTAAATCCATCCAATCATGCCTGGCTAATATTCTTATCACTCACTGAGAAAAGGAAAGAATTGCCATTTACTGAGCATCTTATTGTATCTCTGAGATGTGTCTCAAAGTGCTCGGATATAAACAATTGCTTTGAAGCGTAGTTACTATTGTTAAGTAAGTAAACATGCACCCAAGGCACTTTATCTAGAAGGGAGGGGAGGGGATGGAGAAGAAAAGAAGAAACAAATAAAAGGAATATAGGACTGGATGTCGAGCCATGTGTGGGCATTAGAAAAGATGATGGAAAGCTTAGGTGAAAAGATAGGTTGTGAGAAGATTTTTACACATGTAGAGAGAAATTGAGAGGTGGACAGGTCTAGGCAAGGAATTTCAGAAAGTATGGTGGTTCTTCTACCAATGATGGGATGATGGAAAAGATTGAATTAACTTTGCTGCAGTACATATTATATTACTTATGATACCAAGACCACAATTACATCAAGTCATGTCAAATTCCAAGTTGGAGCTATTTATAGCTAGTTTGCTTGGATACAAGGTTTGGCCTATTATGACATCAATAACTTACATCGAGTTACATTGAGTCTATAGCATAGAAACAGGCCATTCGGCCGAAATGGTCTATGCCGGCATTTATGCTCCATATGAACCTCCTCCCTCTCGACTTCATCTAACCCTATCAGCATACCCTTTTATTCCTTTCTCCCTCGTGTGCTTATCTAGCTTCCCTTTAAATGCATCTATACTATTTGCCTCAACTATTCCTTGTGGTAGCGCGTTCCACATTCTTACCACTCTTTTTGGGTAAAGAAGTTTCTCCTGAATTCCCTATTGGATTTATTAGTGATTATCTTATATTTATGACCTCTAGTTTTTGACTCCCCCACAAGTGGAAACATTTTCCCTACGTCTACCCTATCAAACCCTTTCATTATCTTAAAGACCTTTATCAGGTCACCCCTCAGCCTTCTTTTCTAGGGAAAAGAGCCCCAGCCTGTTCAGCCTTTCCTGATAAGTATATACTCTCAGTTCTGGTATGATCCTTGTGAGTCTTTTTTGCACCTTCTCCAATGCCTCGATATCCTTTTTTATAATATGGAGACCAGAACTGAGTACTTTGTATCCATTTTTACCATGGAGGAAGAGAACAAAATATCCCTGGTGCAAGGGAACCTAAAAATTAGTTAAGGAGAGGAACTTAGTGGATTTCTTATTACTACTACTGCTAAATTCCCATCCATCAGCTCAGCAGCGGGACGATGGGGACCAAATGCATGTAACATAAGTTTAAAAAATGGTAATGAAGAAAATAATGGAACTTAAGTTAGATAAACCTTCAGGACCTATTGGCAGCCACCCCACGGTATTAAAAGAAATAGGTGAGGAATGCAGATGTATGATTTTCCAAATTCAGATTCTAGATTCTGAAATTGTGCCTTTGAATTGGAAAATTGCACATGTCACTCCATAATTTAAGAAAGGTGGGAGGGAGAAACCAGACAGCTACAGGCATGTCAGTTTAACAGCAATTGTGGGGAAGTTACTGGAATCTATTATCAGAGAGAGAGTAACAAAGTACTTGGACAAGCATCAGCTGATCAAAGAGAGTCATGGATTTGTGAAGGAAAAGTCATGTCTGAGTAATTTAGTTGCATATTTTGAGGAGGACACTAGCATGGTGGATAAGGGAGTGTCTATGGATGTTCTCTCTATGGACTTCCAGAAGACATTTTATAAGGTTGCGCACAAGAGATTATTAGCAAAAATGAGTGCTCATGGAATTGGAGGTAACCTTCTGACATGGCTTGGTAATTGTTTTTTTTATTCATGGGATGTGGGCGTCACTGGCAAGGCCAGCATTTATTGTCCATCCCTAATTGCCCTTGAGAAGGTGGTGGTGAGCTGCCTTCTTGAACCGCTGCAGTCCGTGTGGTGAAGGTTCTCCCACAGTGCTGTTAGGTAGAGAGTACCAGGATTTTAACCCAGTGACGATGAAGGAATGGTGATATATTTCCAAGGCAGGATGGTGTGAGACTTGGAGGGGAACGTTCAGGTGGTGTTGTTACCATGCGCCTGCTGCCCTTGTCCTTTTAGGTGGTAGAGGTCGCGGGTTTGGGAGGTGCTGTCGAAGAAGCCTTGGCGAGTTGCTGCAGTGCATCATGTAGATGGTGCACACTGCAGTCACGTTGTGCTGGTGGCGAAGGGAGTGAATGTTTAGGGTGGTGGATGGGGTGCTAATCAAACGGGCTGCTTTGTCCTGGATGGTGTTGAGCTTCTTGAGTGTTGTTGGAGCTGCACTTATCCAGGCAAGTGAAGAGTATTCCATCACACTCCTGACCTTGTGCCTTTTAGATGGTGAAAAGACTTTGGGGAGTCAGGAGGTGAGTCACTCGCCACAGAATACCCAGCCTCTGACCTGTTCTTGTAGCCACTGTATTTATGTGGCTGGTCCAGTTAAGTTTCTGGTCAATGGTGAACCCCAGGATGTTGATGGTGGGGGATTCAAAAATGGTAATGCCGTTGAATGTCAAGGGGAGGTGGTTAGACTCTCTCTTGTTGGAGATAGTCATTGCGTGGCACTTGTCTGACGCGAATGTTACTTGCTATTTATCAGTCCAAGCCTGGATGTTGTCCAGGTCTTTCTACATGTGGGCATGGACTGCTTCATTGTCTGGGAGGTAGGAGACAGAGAGTAGGGTTAAAGGGAATGTTCTCTGATTGGCGGGATGTGACAAGTGTTGTTCCCCAGGGATCTGTGCTGGGGCCTCAGCTTTTCACTACATATATTAATGACTTTGATGAAGGAATAGAGAGTTGCATATCCAAGTTTGCAGATGACACTAAGTTAGGAGGTGCAGTAAGTTGTTTGGATGGGAGCAGGAGGAGCAAAGTGATGTGGGTATCCATGTACACAAATCACTAAAATCTAATGCATAGGTACAAAAGGTAATCAAAAAGGCTAATGGAAAGTTGGCCTTCATCTCAAAGAGATTGCAATTCAAAAGTGAGGAAGTGATGCTTCAGTTGTACAGAGCCTTGGTCAGTCCATCTGGAGTACTGCAGTCAGTTTTGGTCACCAACCCTCAGGAAAGATATTTTGGCCTTGAAATGGGTACAGCGCAGATTCATCAGAATCATACCATGGCTTGAAGGGTTAAATTTTGAGGACAGGTTGCATTACCTTTGTTTATATTCCTTTGAATTTATCTCATGTCATACTGGTTTGGACACCATAGGGAAAAAAATAATTCTGTCTGTGTGATTTGGACTGATGGAGTCCAGAGTTTAGATGTGAATGAGGCCACTTGGTCCTTGCTCCAATAATACATTCCCCAAAATCATAGACCTGACTGTCCATTGCCAGTCATTCCTCTCACACAGAATGTGCTAGAGCATCACTAGGCCTTTGAAAGGCCTAATGATGCTCTATCTAAATTGGCAAACACATAAAAGTTTAAAGTTTATAATTTGCAGTATCTGTTCACTCAGCACACCTATTGAAACTTAACATTAAAGACCAGTCCAGAAAGAACCTAAATTTTCCCCATATCAGCAATGAAATGTTTCTTAAATGATGATTCCAGGGTTTTTGCCTCGATTACTCAATTTGGAAGCTTGTTCCTCACATTGATCACTCTCTATGTGAAGAAGAATTTCCTGATATCAGACCTAAATGTAACTCTGGCTAGTTTGAACCTTAATCCTTTTGTCCTACTCTCTCAATTTAATTTAAAGTAACATTCTGGATTGACTTTTTCCATTCCTTTACATAAGCTCATCTCTCAGATGCTTCCTTTCCAGCCTGAACATCTCAAGCTTCTCCATTTTTTTCTCATAACTCAGGCTTTTGACACTTTGGTTCTTCTTTGCAATGCCTGTAGTGTTTGAATGTCTTTCTTCTGTCTCAGTGACCAGAACAGAATGCAGTACACAAAGTGCCGCCTGACCAGAGCACTATACAGTTTGATCATGACTTCCTCTGATACATATTCTACTATTGTAGTTATATAGTTCAACATTTTATTGCCTTTGTTGACTGCTGCATTAATTGGACATGTTGAACATCAAGTCTACTAAGACTTGTAGGTCTCCTTCAGCTTCATCCTTAACTATTTCAACACCATTCATGGAAAACATGAATCACCCATTTTTCCTTTCTATGTGCAGCACTCAACACTTCTCTGCATTTAATTTCATCTGCTACTGTTTTGCCCACTTACGTATTTTGTTCAGTTCATTCTGTAGTTTCACAGCTGCCTCCTCTGATTCCACTGCCCCTCCCAATTTGGTATCATCTGAAAATTTAACCACTTTGCATTGAGTTTCTGAATCCAAGTTATTTTTATAAATTAGAAGCAGTTGTGGTCCCAACACAGTCCTGAGGTACCCCACTCAGTACTTACTTCCTAAAATAGGGTGCCCAAGATTGGACACCATTATTAATAACTGCAGCCTAATCAATGACTTGTATAGGTTTAGCATTATTTCTTTGCTTTTATACCTATGCCACCATTTATAAAACTTAGGTTCTCACACGTTTTTTACAGTTTTATTAACTTGTCCTCTCAATTTAAAGATTTGTGCATGTCACATCAAGTTACATCGAGTCTACAACACAGAAACAGGCCATTCGGCCCAACTGGTCGATGCCAGCGTTTATGCTCCACACGAGCATTCCACATTCTTACCACTCTTTGGGTAAAGAAGTTTCTCCCGAATTCCCTATTGGATTTATTAGTGACTATCTTATATTTATGACCTCTAGTATTGGACTGTTTCTAGAGAAAAGAGCCCCAGCCTGTTCAGCCTTCCCTGTTAAGTATATCCTCTCAGTTCTGGTATCATCCTTGTGAATCTTTTTTGCACCTTCTCCAATGCCTCTATATCCTTTTTATAGTGTGGAGACCAGAATGGTGCACAGTACTCCAAGTGTGGTCTAAACAAGGTTCTATATAAGTTTAACATTACAACCCCTTTGTCTCTATGCTCTTCAATAAAATGACAAGATAATTACAGATGAGGAAGACCATTTGATCCAAGTTAATTCATCTATCCAGAAAGATATAAAGTGCCCCCACTGTAGCATCCAAATGTCCCTTAAATGATTTCAACTCCACTACTCTATCTGGAAGTCTATTCTACACAATGATCACTCTTTGTGAGAAGAAGAATTTGCTGCTTTCAGCACCAAAATTCGCTTTTACCTCTAGTTCTACTCTCACATTTTAGGTTGAAGTAATACTATAGGCTTACTTTTTCCATCCCTTTAATAATCGTTTATACCTCTACAAGATTTCCTCTCAGATGCCTCCTTTCTAGGATAAAAAGTCCAAGTTCCTCCAGTCATTCCTCATAAATCAGACCACTGACACTAAGGGTTTTTGGGTTACAACCGCAAAATCTTTGGACTTGGCATTCCCAGTGGGAAGCCTGTACTTTTACACGCCGATGTTAAACCCAGAAATAAAGCCGGTTTCCGGTCGCAACCCAAAAAACAACTATTTTCAGCTCCCTCCCGCCCCCAACCCACCCGTTCTTGGGGTTTAAAATCACCCCCTAAGGATCAGCCTAGTAGCTCTTCTCTGCAATTCCTGCAGCACTGAAATGTCTCCCTTGTTTCTTGGTGACCAGAACGGGACACAGTATTCAGGATGCAGTCTGACCAGAGCACTATTAAGTTTGATCACTACATGCTTTGATTTAAATTCAATTGTTTTTGCTATGCAGTTCAACATCCTATTGGATTTGTTGATTACTGTTCGGTGTTGGTTGGACATGTTTAGTGTCAAGTCTACTAAGTTGCTTACCTCTCCTGGAGCTGCGATGACATCACCGGGACCCAACCACAATTTTAACTCAGTGGCCTGAGCTGGAAGCCACAGTGAGTTTCCCGCCAGGCCAACCCAGCAGGGAAGCCGATCGGGATTAGAAGAGACCAAGAAAAGTAGGTTTTTAAACTTTTTTTTAAACTTTCCTTATGGGGCCAGGAATATATTAGCTTTAGTATCACAGGGAGAATTTTGTTCCAGTTCCCCATGAACAAGTTACAGTTTAAAGTTGGGACAACACAAGGTATGTAAAAGATAACAGAGAGGACATTTAAACTTTTCATGGGAATCAAAAAGGGACCAACAAATGAACAACTTTCAATGCCCATTGTGGAATTGGCAGGGGTGAGTTAATAAAAGTTACCAGGCTCAACAAAGTGCAACTAATGCATTTCTTTACCACTTATCTAAAATATTACAATTTTGCTCATTTTCTTTGCATTCCCGCTCTTATGGGTTTAAAGAGGAAACATGCATAAAAAAAACATTAAGGAATACAAGAGAGGTGTGATCTATGGGGAAATTCTGATTGTAATTTGTGAACACCGCAGCCTGGAGTTTCTGCTGGAGCTCTGTCAGCTTCCTGACATAACTCCAACAGGAACGAAGCAGAAACTTCTACAGGAGCTGGTCTGCTGCTTCCCACTCACCCCACCACCTCGGCCATTTTCCACCAGAAGTGCTTTTGGGCACATAATACATCTACTGGAATATGGATGAGAATATTATAATTACACACAAGTGACAGGAATACATTATGCAACATATTTTCCATCACTTATGCCTTAGCAATATTGGGCACAAGGGATGCCTATTTGTCCCTTGTGTCCACTGCTGCTATGGGCTGTGGAGGGGGAAGGGGGATTTAAAAATTAAAGGGCTTAATGTTCCTTAAGACATAATTTTCTGAAATTCAAATGACTATTTTGAAGTAACGTTGCAGCAAATTTCAGTCAGACTCATATCTAAAGAATTATATCTCAATGGAAATCTATCGTGTATATTTTATAGCAAAAAGTCCTTACTTAAAGAAATAGAAGAGCCAGTGAAATCCAATTTCAGTCAGCCATTTATGTTGTAAAATCTCCAGTCATTGCAGGAAAGGTTACCATAGAAGCCTAACCTTTCTTCTGATCCTCCAGCTGACGTCAGCTAATTATTTCTCACTTGAGCCTAATTCTACTCTCCACTGCCAAGTCATTTCCACAGGATTTGAGAATTATAGTTATCTGAAGTGTCCGTCATCATCGCTCGCCACTGGCTGGCTTGAACCATCTGGACATATTTACTCAAACTCGTGTTTCCAATGGCCCCCAACAGCCGTAAAGGTCTCTCCATATGAACCTGTCAATCAGTGAGGCAGGCTTAAGGCCCTGGGTGACAGGCCCTGCAGACACACTCACACTTGTGCAGTGTCACCAAGGTCTTCAGGCTAATTATAGTCTAAATGCCTGACAGGGAAAAATTATAGGGGAAAAGACAGCTGCATGAGCCTGGGGAGAGGCGTCTTATTTCTTGTAAATCCTCCGTCCATGATATTGACCCCCCCACCACCGCCCTCCCAACCTTAACTCTTTGATGACTAGCACAGCATTTGTGTCATTTGGACATCACTTACTTTGAAGAGGTTTTTTTTAAGGAGTTGGTTACCCAATTTGTTTCACTTTTCCAATTTCTCAATATTTAGTGCAGCAAAGCAAAATGATATACAAAAAAAAAGAAAAAGAAAGAAAAAAAAAGTTACTGGTCATTATCACCATTACCATCTAAGTCTGCCATTTCACATGTATTATAGAAGTCACGTTGCAGTACATTAATATATAAGGTGTTCTATATTTAATGGACTGGAAAACAAATACAGATTCTGGATAGCTTTACTGAAACAATAAATAAATGAACAGTTCATAGAAGATAATAGGAATTGATGCTAGTCTTACATATATGAATCATAGCCTTCATCAGACAATCTGACCTCTTTTAGTACTTAGTTAATATGGATAAATATAAAAAGAAACAGAAAATATTTTGCTGATGCCACTTTAAGCACCACTGTATGGAATTTACAGACAGAGAGAGTGGAAACAAAAACTGACGACACAATAAGTGATCGCACAGTCTGGGATCATTTGTACAAATCCTGGAATGCACCAGCCAAGCATACAGTCCTACTCAACCATTGAATGGGATTATGCACAAAAGGGGTGAAATTGGTACTGTTGATAACTTCACAGAAAAAGTCATTGTGAGTGCAAAATAGAAAATCCTGTTTTCTAGTTGTGCCTGACATTTCCATTTTCAAAGATATGTTAGTGCCATTGACTGCGTAGGATCTGCAGTAATGCAAAAGTGTCTAATGATCCTATCACATCTCTCTCAGTATCACACAGTACCTGGGAAAAGGGGTTTAAGTTGCTAGTAGTTAGGAATTCAGTATGCTAGTTCTCCCAACCTTCCACACTCTTTTTAATTTAAAAAGATGCAAATTGTTTAATACTTTCCAACTGCCCAAAAAAATCATAATTAACGAGTTATGCAATTGGTTTGCAGGAGATTTGTCAGTCTCTTAGGGAGATTTTAATATCTTACATTTATTATATTTTTTGTAATTTTGAATTTTAGGAGCAACAAATCAGTCCCTTTTTGATTGATCAATCACAACTTACATCATATCCCTAAATCCCTTCTCTTCAGAATTGCATCAACCCTTCTCTTGAACCTATTCATGCTGTCTGTTTCAATTAGCTTCCCTGCTAATTTATTCCAGAATTCTATTCCTTTTTGGTTCCCTTGACTTCCCTTCTTACTGCTAACTTCCTAAATTTTAATTTGGTTTCTCTGGTATTTCAACCTTTTGCCATAGTGAATAATTTGACTAGATCATTTAGAGCACCTCAAAATTTCCTCTTTTCAAAAGAAAACAAGCACAGTTTCATTAACTATTCGGCATAACTTACATTCCTGATACCTAGCATCATATGGTTGCAAAATTTCAATCAAAACCTTTGCTGCACAAAGACACCACAAGCACTTCCAGAGAAATGCTTTGTTTAAATCTCAGGATGAATATGTTGTCTGTCTGAAGCATATGGTCTGCAAAACAATAGAGATGACTCCTTCTAATTTAGTGGGTTTTGTGATCTTGGAATTATTTGTCTTATTCTACAAGCACTCTGCTTTCTTCAGTACACCAGCAGGTAGATGAAATGGGAAACAGTTTTTCTGCGAAATGACTGAACTTGCATTGGACCAGGCTGGTTCAAATATTTAAAGCCCATTGATAATCATTGTTCTGTCTTGACGTTCTTAATCATACACAAATAGGCAGGACCCTCAATGCAGATTGGGGTCCTATGATGTTGTTAGGACCTCAATGTAATTTTGGTGCAGTTAAGCATGGCGCCCACTGAGTGCTTGACTGCCCACTACATAGAACGGAAAATGGCCAGAATCAGTGTTGCTTAAAGGTGTCGCTGGAAGCCACTCTGGGAAATAAAAAAATATTTATTTGGCTCTTTTTAAGCAACAGGATGAGTATAATTGTTCTCCCTATGCCACGCTGCTGATCCTCCTCCTTCAAAAATGCTCTTTATCGCCCCTCCCATGGATCAGCCCAGCCCTTCCCTTTAATCCCCTGCTACAGGCCCATGCTCAGTCGATGATCCTCTGTATCTCCCACCCCCCAAAAAAGCGAGCTGCTTATCAGTCCTTGGAACACACTGGTAGCTCTGCTATTGAATGTAAATGAGACCTGACTATCCAAATGGTTCGGGTCTCTCGCTGGCGATGGGCGGGTGATGCGATTCCTCCACCCACCGCCTGCACAATGTGTACTGAAGATTAAAATTGACCCTAGTGTATCTATGTGGTAAAACCAGACAGAATTTCACAATTATACTCAGTAACCAGAGATTGAAGAATTGAAACATGCCCTCACAGTATGTCCGACTATAAAATGACATCCAGTGTGTAAGAGTGAATTACACGCTGAGGGTGATCCAATACTTCATGTCTGCAGGTGGAAGCAGCTGGAACATCTGGAAATGACATGTGTGATATCTTCAAAAGAATATGGCGTTTTTCTGTTGTAATCCATCATTTTTGCATGTAAAAAGAATCTGATCTTTCACATGAATTGAGGAATGATGTAGTCCAGAGCAGCCTGCAGAAACGCCCTTGCTTCTTGGTAAAAAAATATTCACAAAGTGTGATGTCAAGTCTCAAGGCGATTGCATGAATTGTTTTGTCTGAAATCCAATAGAAAGCTGCCGATTTTTAAGTTGCACTACGGATCAATTTAAAGGATGCGTAGAGTTGCATGGATAACAGTTGGCTGCACTAATCTCAACATAAGTTGCCTCACCACACCCATAATGCTATCATGGACCTTGTGAATCTGTGCATTAAGAAGATGGAGAACTTGTCAAATACCACAGGAGCTGAATGCAGGAAAATCACCTGCAATTCTGTCTCGGGGTCATTTAACATCTGTGTTAGTCTTATCTTGCTGTTATTTTCAAGGCCTTCATCAGAGTTAAAATAGGACCCGAGAACATTCAATTCCAGTAGAATTCTTTTGGTGCCTGGCCTGAGGCTTAATCAACTCATGCTGCAACACTTCAAAATCTTCTTGAATTTCACATTGCAGAATCTTGTAAACTTCCTTCGCCGCTCTGCTTTTTTGCCACTGTATTTGATCTATAAGAAGCCACTGCTGCCTTATCTGTACAGAACTGTACAAGATGACAAGGTTGAACAATTGCATATATATGAAGATTTACTGGGATTTATCTTTATGAAACTGGAATTGCTGAAGCCCAAGTTCATGGCAGTATTGTCTGCTGGTAGTGTATTGGTTAATGTATTTGCATAAAATTCCTTTGTGATTTTCCCTAATATAACTCATTTATTTTAAATAGGTTAACAACTATGTTAAAAGAGCATACAAAGCAATCTCATACGGACTTATTAACCAAGGAAGTTAAATCCCAAGATTGCGTGTTGTTGTACGGTTGAAGCTTCTTGGCTACTTTATTGTCTGGGAACGTTTTTTTAAATATTGGCCAAAGGTAGCTCAGATTTTGAGACAGTATGTTGTAGTTTGGCAAAGAAGTGAGAAACAATTTGGTTAGAGGTGGACAGTGTGGCTTCTTGCATACATCTTGTGCAGTCATTCAGCCAACCATTCATTAACATTAGAATTTCTACTGCATATAGTACAAACTCTGATCCTTTGGAAGATCTACAAAACACAGAATACTTTATATGAATCAATAGCAAGATACTGCGGATGCTGGAAATCTGAAATAAAAACAGAAAATGCTGGAAAAGCTCAGCAAGTGAGGCAGCATCTGTGGAGAAAGAAACAGAGTTAACACTTCAGATCGAAAACCTTTCATCAGAACTGAAAGATATTAAAGAGTTAAAGTTTTTAAGCAAGTACAGAGCCAGGGAAAGGGGAGGGGAGGGGAGGAAAGAATATAAGGGAAGGTCTCTGATAGGGTAGAGGGCACGAGTGATTAAATGACAAAAGGGATGATGGTGCAAGGCAAGAAGGGTGGTAATGGGACAAATTAAGAAACAAAAGTGGTCTGGAGTAGCTGTAAATGGCAACAGCAGAACCTTTACCAGCACTTGCTGTCAGAAAAAATGGGAGCAGTGGTTATGATCTGAAGTCATTGAAATGTTGAGTCCGGAAGGTTGTAAAATGCCTAAACGAAAGATGAGGTGCTGTTCCTTGAGTTTCTGTTGAGCTTCATTGGAACAGTGTAAAAGGCCAAGGACAGAGAGGTCAGAGTGGGAGTGAGACGAGGAATTAAAATGGCAAGCAACCAGCTTTATATGAAACTCATTTTCCTTACTGAAATAATATTTAATCTGCTTCTTTAGTGAGAAAAATATGTCTCTCCAAATTACTTAACACTTCATTTGTAATTGCTTTAAAAAAGTTTTATTACCTGGGTGATGTTTTCAATTTTTTCAGTAATAAGCATGAAGAATTTTCTGTGTCCCTTTTTAAAACCTATTTCTCAGTTTCTGTCGTAGAGTTACCCCCTTCACTGTCTGATAATTTATTTATCTTGTTCCTTTTTTTGCTTTTTGGTTCAGAAACTGTCTTATGGTGTTCTGGTTCCCTTGGAAACTCTAATTTTATGCAATAAAAAGTCAGATGTTATTTGGTTAAAGCCTCAAATTTCACTTAGTTAAAACCTCAGATGTTCTCTGGTTAAAACTTGAGAACCAGACTGCTTGAATGGTTTGGGGAATTTATCCAGTGAGTAGCTAGATCATAGAGACCAGGAAGGTGCCAGGTTTAATCCCTGGTCTAAGCTGATCTCAGCTGGAATGGCAGTCGGGATACTACAATTGGCCTCTGGGGTGGATGAATGAGCCGGGGTTCCTGCTCCTGATTGCTATCCGGTGATCATTGCTGGAACTGTGCATGTGCGGACGCTGGGTAACAACAGAATTGCACTTGGAGATGCTGCCTTTGCAGTTGCATGGCTTATTAACACTTTACGCAGAGGTTCAGATGGTTATTTGGGTGAAGTACAGGACTTGTGGAACCATAACCCAGGAAGGAATTAACACCCACAGGAGAAGAGGGACGGGAAAAAAACTGATGAGGGAGAAAAACTGAAAAACCATTTGATTTTACAGGGCTCCTGCAGAACCCTATATTTTCCACAACAGTTGCAAGTACAAAAGAATCTATCTGCCTACGTGATGGAGACTCAATGGCAAACTGGCAGATCGCTTGAAGAAGCTTCAACTTTCTCCATTAAGCCATGCCACACTTCGGTGCTATCCAGTCAACAGCAGCCAACAGTAAGTAATAGGACATTGTCTAGTCAATAAAAAATATTTTGAAAATGACTGACAGTTTACTTTCATGCTGAGTAATTAATTGGAACTATGAGGCATAACAAAAGCAAGCCGCAGGTTATGGGTACACCAGTAACATCAAAGTCAGCAGAACATAGACAACAGCCTCCCCTGTTCTGACAATGCTGGGCCGTGTACCCTCTGCATCTGAGCAAGCAACATTTGTTCCCAGGCCTCCACCTGTGACACGCTTAAGGCAGCTGCGAGGAGACGCAATAAAGCAACCCTTCTGATTTTCACTTCTTCCTGTGCACTCATCACAACACATCCCCACAGCACAACTGAGATTAGAAACTCAGTGAAATTGTGGATTAAAACTCATCCACCCACTACCGTATCTTCAGTCATTGGCTCCCCAACATCTGCACCACCACAGTGCCTGGTTTAAATCTAAACCAATTACCCTTTGAGCACTTAGTTCAGAATAATAGAATCATAGAATGATACAGCACAGAAGGAGGCCATTCAGCCCATCATGCTTGTGTTGGCTCTTTGAAAGAACTATCTAATTAGTCCCACTCCCCTGCTCTTTCCCTATAGGCCTGCAAGTTTTTCCCCTTCGAGTATTTATCCAATTCCCTTTTGAAAGTTATTACTGAATCTGTTTCCCAACATCCTTTCAGGCAGTGCATTCCAGCTCATAACAACTCGCTACGTAAAAAAATTTCTCCTCATCTCACCTCTGGTCTTTTTTGCCAATTATCTTAAATCTGTGTCGTCTAGTTACCGACCCTTCAGCCACTGAAAACGGCTTCTCCTTTTTACTCTATTCAAGCCCTTCATGATTTTGAACATCTCTATTAAATCTCCCTTTAACCTTCTCTACTTTAAGGAGAACAACCCCAGCTTCTCTAGTTTCTCCACATAACTGAAGTCCTTCATCCCTGGTACCATTCTAAATCTCCTCTGCACCCTCTCTAAGGCCTAAACGTACTTTCTAAAGTGTGGTGCCCAGAATTGGCCACAAAAATCCAGCTAGGGCTTAACCAGTGATTTATAAAGGTTTAGCACAACTTCCTTGCTTTTGTACTCTATGCCTCTGCTTTTTAATAGCCTTCTCAACTTGTCCTGCCACCTTCAAAGATTTGTGTGCATACATCCCCAGGCCTCTCTGTTCCTGCACCCCCTTTAAAATTGTACCTAGTTTATCTTCAGTTTTGGATGTGTTCATTCACCTAGTTCCAGCTTAGAGAGTCAGTCAGCCTGAGCTCTAGATCCACCCAAAACCATCAATGTAATTTCCTAATCATCTAACAGGAGACTCGATTCATCCCGTGTTACCCGGGATGATGTCAATATTTCCAAATTCTTTAAACCCCTCCCTCCAAACAGACACACATGCACTGCCTGCCAACTGAGTCAAGTATGAATACAAGTGACAGGCATCAATGGGACTTAGACTGAGAACCAACTGGGAGGCAATTTTAACTACTTGAGATATTTACAATACTTTATATAATTGGCTGCAGAGAAGCAGGAAGGGCTCATTTGTTTTGGCTCTAGGATCTAAATTCAAATCCAACCAGTCAAAAAGCCTGGATAAATTCCTCTTTCTGATGACCTATTGAAGGTCCTAAGCAAACTTAATTTAAGCAGTATGAACCAAGTTCCCAATGGAGACAAATTAATAGTACAAAATTATACTAGGTGCACTACCTCAACAAGAAGGAGGAAATGGAAATGTCACACTAATGCAGTAAGGATGTTCTTTAGGGAAAAATATTATGATTTTATTGAGTTCGGTTTCAGACATGAAAAATAAGAACAGTTGAATAAAATAAGTCAATGGAGAGAGGATCCTGAGGCCACCAATGAAACAGACAAATACTCCCAAAAATTTAATTGAAATTAATGCCCCCAATGCCAATCTGCCGATCTGAGTTTGCACTGGGCCTGCGTGCACCTAGGTTCTCTGATGATGCAGTAGAGGCCTTGGTGCAAGAGGTGGACAGAAGGAGGGCATCTTATATCTGTAGGGGGTTGCAAGAGGCCCTCCAGACATATGCTGTTGAGGCACTAGGGGACAAGGCCAATGCCAGGAGCATAGCACCACTAACATGGATGCAGCACAGGAAGAAGTGCAATGATTTGACATGAGTGGTCAAGGTGAGTGAGGTCAACTGTCAAGTGGCATCTCTTACCAACTGCACCACTAGCCGCATCCACTGCTCGACTCACTACAGCCCCCATCACCCACCTACCAACAAACTCTTTCAATCAGTACTCAACTCTTCCAATCATATGCTTCATCTCACCCTCACACATTATCACTGTTGCAAGCTGCACACGCACAACTCACAGGTCACACACATTGGCAGCTATTCAATCATGATAGCCACATCACCCAAACATGTTGCAAGACACTTACTGACACATGTCCTGCTTTCTTGCAGGAAAAGGTGGCGCATAACAGGAGGCAGCAAGTGGCAGTGGCTCCATGGAACATGAACCTGCTGTCCTCTCTCAGGATGGCAGCATTCCTGCCCCACCCCTGCCACTCCACCAGTACCATTGCTATTGCCTGTCAGCTAGCCAGCCCACTCCCTATAGAGTATTGAAACTTTATTATAGGAACATAGGCAGATAGGAACAGGAGTAAGCCATTTAGCACCTCGAGTCTATTCCGCCATTCAATGAGATCATGGTTGATCTGTGACCCATATACCTGCCTTAGCCCCATAATCTCTTAATACCTTAATATCTTTGGTTAACAAAAATCTATCAATCTCAGATTTAAAATGAACAATTGAGCTAGCATCAACTGCTGTTTGTGGAAGAGAGTTCCAAATTTCTACCACCCTTTGTGTGTAGAAGCGTTTCCTAATTTCACTCCTGAAAGTCCTGGCTTTAATTTTTAGGCTATGTCCCCTCGTCCTAATATTCAAGTATAGAAGAACTCCAAAATCAGGTACAAATGCATCAGCAGCCAGAAGCAATAATCCAGCAATAAACCTGTAACTCCTGCATGACCCCTTTAAATACCGCTGGTGGGGTGGGGGAGGGGTCCTCCATGCCGTTTAAGACCTGTTCAGCTGTGCAAGGTTAAGACAGTGCGTTGACTGGTGCGTGGAGTTCCAAAATCGCATCTGTCCCTTTAAATCAGCGTTGCACACTAATCAGCCGCATAATCTCCCTACTTTACATGCTGCTGCCGTTCGTTAAGTGAGCGTGCTCAAACGCCTATACCAATATGGCATCTTGCGCACGTCATGCCGGAAGTGCGTGCACGCATCTCGGATGCCATTTTCGGTGCTTAGGAGTCCGCGCTGTGCTGCCCAATTTAACCCCCATGGAATATAAAAGTTGAGATGTCATGGTGAGTCTATATAAAGGGCCCAATATTAGGAGGGAGGCGGGTTGGCAGCGGGGGGTTGACTGGGCGCGTGGGTAACGCACCCACTAAAATCGGTGGGTTTGGCACGCGATCGTAAGTAAATTGAAGCCAATTAACTTGGCTTCCGGGTTTCGCGCTGGAAAGCTGCGCAGCGGGCGGACTGTGCACCCGCATCTAGGCTGTCAGCTGGAGGAGCCCTATTTAAAGGGGCAGTCCTCCACTCACTGAAGCCACAGAAAATAGGCAAAATTACAGCATGGAGCAGCCCAGGGGGAAGGCTACTCCCAGGTTTAATGATGCCTCACTCCAGGTCTTACTGGATGGGGTGAGGAGGAGGAGGGAGGTCTTCCACCTGGCAGACTGGAGGAAGTGGGCCTGCCTCTGCCACCACGAAGGCCTGGCTCGAAGTGGCAGAGAAGATCATCAGCACCACCAACATATCACGCACCTGCATACAGTGCAGGAGGTGCTTCAATGACCTAAGTAGGTCCGCCAAAGTGAGTACACTTACTCATTCCCCTACACTCCGTCTGCCACATCACCACCCCCACCTCACATCTCCTTCTGCACTGCCAACACTACTCTATCACATCACTCCTCATACCCACTCAAAGCTCATCCTCATCTTACCAGCACTTACTCACCTCACCAGCACTCGTCCCACCACTACCACTCAACCCAATCCTCATACAATCTCATGGCTCTGTCTCATACTCACCCTCTGATGCATCTCTTTCACGGTCAGCCTCACCCAAGCTGCCACTACCTGTGCTGCAGCCACAGGGCATGCATCACATTTGTGTAGTAGGAAGCGTAAGGCAAATGTGTCGTGAGCATGAAGGGGATGCACAAGGGTGTTTGAGGTTTATACTTAGATTTGATTTCTGATCGACTCACGTTACATATTATATTGTCACGACTACTGCCACATCTTGGCCATTCTTGACTGGCTTGTGCAATAATGCCCTTTCATGAGGTTCTCCATGAACACCCTTGATGCCACCCATTGGGTCACCCTACAGTGGGTGTATGTGTAGTTGCACGACTACTTTGTGCAGGTGCCTGTTGCGCAGCACTGTGTTGTGTAGCTCCACGTGGCGGAGGTGGACGGCATGCCTGGCGAGGCTGGTGATGTTGCTTGTCCTCCAATGGAGTGATGAACGCAGCAATGGACCCCCCATCCTGATGGTGGGAGTTTGAGGGGGTCCACAAAGTATGTAAATGTGTTTGGACAGCAGAGTTTAGGGTATGATTTAATAATTTTGAGTGTGGAGACAACGGTGTGGAACGCAAAACTCTATCTGAGTTGATAGAATGCCCTGCTGCAATGAATGAGGGTTTACCCCACACCTGTTAAATGGACCTTTGCAGATGCCACTGGCTGCTGGCTGCAACACGTCTGTTTAAACAGGGAGTGTTTCCCCCAGCATGGGAAACACGCTCTGGCTAGTTCAAAATCCGAATTCTCCTAAAATCTCCAACTAATGACGGCTGTAAACGACCTCAAGTACCCAGATAATGATCTTAAGTGGGATCCCGCCGGCTTTGATTGCCGGTGGGAGTCCCACATGCGGGGGCTGCGCGCGCACCGATTCGCGTCATTGGGGAACCTGGAAGTGGACGGGTTGGAGCCGGGCTCCCGACTCGCTCCGGGAATCCCCAATTTTAGGAGCACCCCCACCACGAACGCACCCGCTCGGCCATCCGAAAATTGACCCCAAAGTCTTAGTACAATCACAATTGGAGTACAGTGTCCAATTTTTGGCTCCATGCTATAGGAAAGGTGTTGTGGCAATAGAGAAATTACAGTGTAGATTCAGGAGGATGTTGCCTTCTATGAAGAAATACAAATATGAAGAAAGACTTTACAAATTGGAGCTGTTTTCATTAGAACAGAGTAAAAACAGAAAATGCGGGAAACGCTCAGCAGGTCAGGCAGCATCTGTGGAGAGAGAAACAGAGTTAACATCTTAGGTTGATGACCTTTCATCAGAACTGCGAGATTACAGAGTAATTTGATAGAGATGTTTAAAATTATGAAAAGATGGGACAAGCTAGATAGAAACAGACTAGGAGCGATTTTCAATGGGTAGTCACCTGTTTAATGCTGAATCTATGGGCGTAAGAACCCTGAAAATTGGGTTGTCCTCACTCGCCCGTTCAGCATGTCACCATTTTGGGCAGGCTACTTGTTAGGCGTCAGGTGTGCCTGAAACCGATGGGTGCTTATTTCATATATGTAAATTCAGACCTTACTTCTGCTTCAGTACCAAATGTCTTTTTGAACAACTTTAGCGTGCTATTCACCAGTTCTATGTTAGACCCACAAATAATGGATTGGAATAGTCAGGAGAGCACCATTTCCAACATTATTTAGAGGGATCATCAGTTGCTCTCAGGTAAATCACTGGTTTGTTCATTTTGGCTGCTAGTGAGCTGCTTTTGCTTTTTCAGCAGTGTTGGCTGTTGGAGCTGACATTTAACTTTCCCAAAAGTTATCTGGCTGAGTGTATGCTGGAACTCTGACTAGGAGCTTCTGGAAAAACTTTTGGTTGGCATTATGGGTTTGGTGTTTGGGATGCCATTGTGGCTGGAAGAGGAGGAGGAAGAGCAGGCAAGCCAGAAGCAACGTTTCTGCTCCCTGGATGGGTCTGGAGGCATCCTACAGCATACACTTCAGAGAGTCTCTATGATCACCGTCATGTGATCCACAACTTTGACACACAAAGGATCCAACTTATCAAGGAAGACATGAGGCAGAGATGAATGAAGAACGGGAAGAAACAGAGGATGACGAGGAAGAGCAAGGCTCACTTATCCTGTCAGCTGCAAGAGCTCTTTGACACCAGATCATCGAGCAGTGCTTTTGCTAAATCATCCCTATTTCCCTGCACCAACATTCCTTCCCAAAATAATCCTTAGGACTGCACTCAACCCAAACACCAACAAGGTTTTTTTTGTCAAATCATATTACCTGGTCAACGATTACTCACCAAACAAACTCTGCACACCAAGAATTCAGTAAAAAAGTGTTAATGATAATGAACATAAACACGTCCAGAAACTAAGGTTCATCTTGGTGTAAGTCACTAGTTCCTGACTTTAGGGCTTTCCTCCCTATTCTGGTGATGCTACGAGGTGTTACCCTGTTGGCTTCAGCATGGGAGGTGGAAAGTTGCTTTGCCTCCAATGAGGGCGCTTGAGATAGCTTTGGTCAGTGATCTTGAGAAGTTCAGACCTGAGAGAGCCCAGCTGTACACATTGAACTCCATCTGCCACAGTTCTGTCCACTCACATAGTCCCTTTCTAACTTCCTGCTCCCATCTACAAAACCTGTTGTACCACCTAAAATAGTGTCATCGGCAAACTTGAATATACAACACTATTTCTTCATCCAAGTCATTGATATATATGTTTTGGGCACAAGTTGAAAATCTACCCCACTGTTTCCAGTGATTGAGGGATTTAGAATCAGGGCACTTAGATATCAGATTAAATGTAAGATAATTAAAGTCAGAGAGCAGGAGAAACATTTTTGCACAGAGGGTCTTGAGGCTGTGGAATTCACTACCGGAGTTAGTAATTGAAGCAGAGGCTGTGTCAACATTTAAGAATAGGTTAAATAGATGGTTGAAGGAAAAGGGTAAAGAGATATGGGAACAGGGTGGGCACATGAGATTAGGAATATTGTTCGAGTGAAGGACGAGCACCGACATGGACTGATTGGGCCGAACAGCCTGCCTCTGTGTAGTTCTATGTAATCCTGATTTTTGCAAGTAATACAGAATAGATTAGAGCACATTATTAGAAGAATTCGGAAGTTAGTGCAGAGAGATGGGCTCGGGGAACAACATCTGTTCTGCTATTGCTGATATTACCTCCTGGACACCATTGTCAGGAATCAGAGCAGAACTCATTGAATAGGATAAAAGTTTCCTACACAGAGCAATGGAAAATGAGTGCCAGCTAGATGTCAGATTAATATGTTACATGAACATTGTTTTTATGCTGTAAGAAGGGCGATTCATGAAACTGGATCAGAGCTACTTCGTCTTCAAGATCCACAAAAATGAACACTTATAGCAAAATTATTTTAAATGTATATATCTTTCAAATGTATATTACCTTCAAAACGCATTTGATAAAGTGAGCAGAGAGTAGTTACGGTTGTTTTTCAGATTGGAGGGAACTATACAGTGGCATCACCCAATGTTCGGTATTAGGACCACTGCTCTTTTTGATATATATTAATGACCTGGACTTGGGTACACAGGGCATAACTTCAAAGTTTGCAGATGACACGAAACTCAGAAAAATAGTAAACAGTGAGGAGGATAGTAACAGACTTCAGGAGAACATAGACAGACAAGTGAAATGGGCAGACACATGGCAGATAAAATTTAACACAGAGAAGTGTGAAGTGATGTATTTTGGAAGAAAGAATGAGGAGAGGCAATATAAATTAAATGGTACAATTTTAAAGGGTTGCAGGAACAGAGAGACCTGGGGGTATATGTACCTAAATCTTTGAAGGTGGCAGGACAAGTTGAGAAGGCTGTTAAACAAGCATATGGCATCCTTGGCTTTATTAATAGAGGCATAGGGCTCGATATTAGGAGGGAGGCGGGTTGGCAGCGGGGGGTTGACTGGGCACATGGGTAACGCACCTAGTGAATTCGGGAACACAGCCTAATTGAAGGCACTTATCTTGGCTTCCGGGTTTCACGCTGGAAAGATGCGCAGCGGGCGGACTGCGCACCCGCATCCTAGGCTGACAGCTGGAGGAGCCCTATTTAAAGGGGCAGTCCTCCACTGACTGATGCTGCAGAAAATAGGCAAAATTACAGCATGGAGCAGCCCAGGGGGAAGGCTGCTCCCAGGTTTAATGATGCCTCACTCCAGGTCTTACTGGATGCGGTGAGGAGGAGGAGGATGAAGAGGAGAGAGATCTTCCACCCGGCGGGCGGGAGGAAGTGGCCTGCCTCTGCCACCACGAAGACTTGGCTCGAGGTGGCAGAGGAGGTCACCTGCACCACCAACATATCGCCCACCTGCATACAGTGCAGGAGGCGCTTCAATGACCTAAGTAGGTCAGCCGAAGTGAATACACTTACTCATTCCCCTACACTCCGTCTGCCACATCACTGCCTCCACTCCACATCTCCTTCAGCACTGCCAACACTACTCTATCACATCACTCCTTACACGCACTCAAAGCTCATCTTTATCTTACCTGCACTTACTCACCTCGCCAGTACTCATCCCGCCACTACCACTCAACCCAATCCTCATACAATCTCATGGCTCTATCTCATACTCACCCTCTGATGCATCTCTTTCACGGTCAGCCTCACTCAACCTGCCACTACCTGTGCTGCAGCCACAGGGCATGCATCACATATGTGCAGTAGGAAGCGTAAGTCAAATGTGTTGTGAGCATGAAGGGGATGCAGAAGGGTGTTTGAGGGTTTGTCATGGTTGTTACTTAGATTTGATTTCTGATCAACGCACATTACATATTATATTGCCACCACTACTGCCACGTCTTTGCAAATCTTGTATGGTTTGTGCAATAATGCCCTTTCCTGAGGATCACCATGAAGACCCACAACCGATGCCACCCATTGTGTCACTGCAGAGTGGTGTAGGTGTATTTGCAGGGCTGTTTTGTGCAGACGACTGAGAGACGCCGGAGATGTCTCCGGTGGCACACTGGAAGGATGCGGAGGAGAAGTTGTTGAGGGCAGTGGTGACTTTGACAGCGACAGGTAAGAAGATGGTGCTCAGGCCAGCCAGGAGCAGCTCGGCATGAAGGAGGCTGCAGATGTCCACGACTACATGTCGAGTGACTCTGAGCCTCTGCTGCTCAGAGAGGTCCAGGAAGCGACCTGAACTATCACATTAATTGCCTTAAGTGGGATCCCGCCGACTTTAATTACTGCATGCGCATCTAAGCGCGTCACTGGGGAACCTGGAAGTGGGCAGGTTGGACCCGGGCTCCGGACCTGCTCTGGGAATCCCCGATTTTCAGAGACCCCCCCGCCACAAACCCACCCTCTCGGATATCCAAAAATCGAGCCCATAGAGTACAAAAGCAAGGAAATTTTGCTAAACCTTTATAAATCACTGGTTAGGACTCAGCTGGAGTATTGTGTTCAATTCTGGGCACCACACTTTAGGAAGGTTGTCAAGGCCTTGGAAAGGGTGCAGAGGAGATTTACTAGAATGGTACCAGGGATGAGGGACTTCAGTTATATGGAGAGACTGGAGGAGCTGGGGTTGTTCTCCTTAGGGCAGAGAAGGTTAAGGGGAAATTTAATAGATGCGTTCAAAATCATGAAGTGTTCGATAGAATAAATAAGGAAAAAGTGTTTCCACTGGCTGAAGGGTCGGTAACCAGAGGTCATAGATTTAAGGTAATTGGCTAAAGAGCCAGAGGTGAAATGAGGAGAATTGTTTTTACGCAGTGAGTTGTTATGATCTGGAATGCATTGCCGGAAAGGGTAGTGGAAGCACATTCAATAGTAACTTTCAAAAGGGAATTGAATAAGTACTTCAAGGGCTAAAAATTGCAGGGCTATGGGGAAAGAGCAAGGGAGTGGGACTAATTGGATAGCTCTGTCAAAGAGCCGGCATAGGCTCGAAGGGCCGAATGGCCTCCTTCTGTCTGTAAGATTCTATGATATCTGTGGCTCGATGGACAAAGCAATCAATTATTACATAGCAAATTTCAATACCTTGGGTTTGGCAAAATTGGCTGCAAAGATAACGGAAACAGACTTGAGTCCTAAAGAAGCGTAGAGGAGGAATTTCATTCAAATAGATGGTCCCAGGGCAGAGTATCAAGGAAAATGGGGCAAGGAAGCCTCCCGCCAACCCTTGCCCCTAAACTTGGCCTGTGAAATTTTCTCCACGACAATCTTACCACTGATAGATTGCCACCAATTGTTTGCTCCACTGCATATAAATGATGATGAGTGGGTGGGGTTAGGATTCTGCCAGGTTTCCCTCTGTTCCCAACTCTGCACTGCTGAGGGAAGGGAAGGCTAGAAAAGAAAAAGTGGTCATGGTACTTTGGTGGCAGGAGCAAGGAGGAATTGATGGTGAGGTCAGAATTTTATCTTTTTATGATTGGCCAGGCCTCAAATTATTTTTGTTCCTCTGGACTTTGACCTCTTTTGTCAGCTACTCAGTTTTTGGCCAGTCCGTTTAAGCTGCTGCAGGAAGAGGAACACTGCAGCAGCACAAAATTTCCCTTCCCTGCAGTGGTGGACTCCCAATGCAGAACGTAGATACTGCTAGGAGCCTGCCCTGCATACTTAATTGACCCTGACACTGGAAAATGGGATGGGGTCACGGTGAACCAGTGGGCAGAATTCCTGCCCTGACCCAATTCTGGCAACAACCTTGCCCTTGTGTCCATCTCACAAGACACTTTGATGCCATTACATTACCAATTGAGGCAGTAGATATACGTTTATTTTTAATTTTTGCAATGCTTGAATGATAATCAATGAAATAGCATTGAGGTTTAGTTCAAGTATGTATAATCACTTTTGGATATAATTATTACCTGTTTGTATTTCACACTGTAGCATTACATTTATCAATAGTTAATAAATAATCAAACCAATAATTAAAGCTATCCAATATTATTTTCCATCCATAATTTGTACATTATCCATTAGAAGTATCAAGCCTGTTTGAACTTGAAAGTGATTGCTGAAAGCTGGCAAATTCTTAAAGCAATTCTTGCTGCACATTTCTATATTTATTGTCTGATATTTGTGCTTATTGGGGTGCGGGAAGTTATTGCTGGGGATTGGAACATTCTCTATTTGCGGCACCCAGTCTCAGCTCTAGTGTGGTAAGATACAGAGCAAATTCCCTCTACCTTGTCTATGTTTCAGCCCCTAACTCAGAAGAGTTCCCCCTACCAGTGGCATTTTACCATTTCTTATACCAGCCAACCTGTGGCTTTTCTACTTGCCACTAGGAACTGGGTTGAGCTTTCCCAAGCTTATTCTACACAGGACCCTTATAGCTAGCAACAGAGGAGGCCTTTATTTCATCAGCCTGGGCTGTCTTTGAACCCATGCTCAGTGGTGAGAGAATGGTGTCTAACCCATTTCATCATCCAGGCATCAGCGTGTGTTTAGTTGTTACATTGGTAATTATTCCAACTAATTGTCAGATAATGCTAAGGCACTGTTGAATATGAATACAGTGTCCAAATAATAGATATGCAAAACAGTGTAAGAATTATACCTGTGAGATAAAAAGCAAAAACTTATAAATGGTAGAAATAAATAGAAAATGCTGAAAATAGAAAATGCTGAAGAAAAGCAGGTCCATTAGTATTTGAAAAGAAGAATGATAGGCTGATGCTTTAGGTAAACACCCTTTATGAGAACTATAATGGGTCCTTTAAAGTGTTTTTAAAGATGCAGCATCCAAAAATGTCTTCATTATTCAATTGAATGAGGTTTGAGATATAATACTTTCCACAGACTTACCGGAAGTACATGAGAACCCTGAAAAAAAAAGCTACATAACTAACAGACCCTCCCATGAAACGTGAAAGCACGACATCACAGAACCAATCCATGGCACAACCTCCACAGCCTGCTTTCTTTATATGATAGATTTTCTTTGATAGATAGACTTTTGTCTATGAAAAAAGGAACTTGATGAAGAAGACGACTTTCCTGAGTAAAGTCTCATCCTGCAGCATTTGCAGCAGTGTCATTGATTTGAAATGGTGAACTTGTTCAGAGTCAGTTTTCCCTGCAATGACCAGAGTAATGCTGTATCTGTGGAGTTTGATGTTCCAGAGTAATTTATGTTGCTGTTAAAGAGGATCTGTGCACAAATAAGAGAACTCAGACATCTCTGTGGCAGACAAATCAATAATATTAGTCTAAAATTTCCTGGAGACTTGCACCATTGTAATGGTTCATCAACATCGCAGGGCCCGATTTATGGCCCAAAAGTTCCAGGAAATTATGGTGTAAGTAACTTCCACCATTACTTACGCCACTCCATAATTTCCTGGGGTTCTTACGCCACTCTGCCGTTTCCCTCGCCAAAACAGTTGAATAGTTAATTATCATAGCTCAATTCCGAATTAATGCCATTGAGATCGCTGATACCACTTAGAGCATTACAGAATGGCGCTGGTGATTAGAAAGCACAACTTATCAGGCAGGGTCAAGGTCAGTAGCCAAAGCAGAAAATGCAAAACCTCACTGTGAACCTGCAATTTTATTTAAATGTATGATATCATGTTAAATGAATTATATGGCATTGTGTACCATGCAAAACTCAAGACAGAAGCTGGTGAATGAACCTGACCCAGACTCCCCCAACAGCAAGTCAGCTGATGCTTAATAATGATTTGACAGATGATGTGAATTATAGTAATAATAACGTCAAGTACTAATACAATGACAATATTGTATACATAATCTAAAAGTACAAAGATTATACACTCTCCTTGGCTTATTTTTAAAGGTGATAAATGACATTATTCGGATGATGGCCAATCAAATTATTGCAAGCAGTGTGCTTTGCTGGTAATCACTACTCCCCATGGAATGGTAGGTAGCCCAGTTGTCACCAAATCAAACTGATTTGTGTATACAGCTGGCCCACTTCTGAGCAGTAGGGCCGGTTCAGAGCTCCTTGGCTAACCACTACCATCACTGTGACATATGATAATGAGTTTCCCAGCAAATTTTGGCTTTGCTTTGGTGCTGAAGGATCAGGGCGAACAACAATCTTATTTATGGCGATTGTCACCAATAATGTTGTTGCAGCAAATTCTGAGCCATTGGAAATTTCATTTTTTGCGAATAATCTCATAAGTGATATGATCCATGCAAATGTCCTTTAGGATGTGTTTATGGGCACAAAAATTGCATATATAAGGATACGTCTGCTGCAAATGTGTATATGAATACCTGCATGTTTGTCTGTGCTTATAGAAATAAAGAACTTGCATTTATATGAGACCTTTCACGACCTCAAGACGTCCCAAAGCTCTTTGCAGCCAATAAAGTACTCTTGAAGTGTAGACATCGTTATAATGCATCGTGGGCAATGTATATATGTGTCTATCTATGAATCTGCACACAGATGCAAACAAACAATGTATATGTATACAGATGACGGGCTGGCATGTGCATTTGCAAAATATGTGCCTCTAAATGCTGAAGTCATGGCGGAACAATGGAATGCGATTATCTTACTTGCTATTTGCAGTTCACAAATCCTATCTCAAATCCTGCCTCTGTAAAAATCTTTAAAAATGAAAACAGGGTCATCTCTGTGCCACGAACAGCTGCGAAAAAGTGCTATGCAAAATCAGACTCACACATGAAGTGAGAATAAACTGCTTTCTAACCACAGAAGAGTTAAAGGCTTGTTACAGAGATTAACAGAGGCACTGACAAGTGACACATCAGCTCCAGTATTTTTGGAGTACTATCTGGTATTAACACTAATAATGAGTACTGGCATGGGCTAACCATTAGGGCCCATTCACGTTATGTCCCCCCAGAGAGATGAGTTCACTTGTTGGCTGGAGAAAAGGACCTTCCAGTCCCTTGGCTGTAAATGTTAATGTACTGTGAAGAGAAAGCCAATGAAGTCTGAATGCGTCACAAGCTCCGAGCCATGAAAATCTCTGACCTCCATTTCCTTTTATATTCCCTCTGACCTGCAGTTTTAATTTTCTGGAAATTCACACTTTCCATGTGTTGGGCCAGATTACACAAACAGAGCCTGCCTTTTCCACAGAGGGGCTGGGAATGAGAGCATGCTGTAAGAAAAAAAACAAATTAATAGACTTATGCGTTAACTCTTTGAGGACTACACAGTGTTTCTAAACTTTAAAGAAAAAGTTTGAAGTGAGCTTATTTAGATTTGTCTTGAAATATTAGAACTTTGCCGGCTACAGAAGATCCAAATTCAAGTGATCAGCCTTTTGAAGAAAAATATCCAACTGCGTAGCTTTTGGACCAATTTGTATATCAGCATACGTAAATATCTAAGAATCCTAAAGTCGTTGGGCTTCTATAGCATACTGTGAGCTTCTTGTGACCTGCTATTTGGAAGTCTTGCGTGTATCTTCCTCTTTCTGATATTTGAAGTTAATATTTTCATCCGACCTCATAAGCAGTTTAATTAAATATGTACATCCACTCTCCCTGTTAGGAAAGTGGGAAATATTGTCACATCTCCTCAGCATATATTGTGACTGATCTCCTTGGAGATCTAACCAGGCATACGTCTGTATTATACTTGGTATTCTATCAATGGTCTCCATGGATTCGGTTCTTCCAAACTTTAGGTAGAGGAGGAATGTGAAACCGTATCTAAAGTCTGAATAAATCCAAATTCTAATCCCTACTAGTGGGTGCATGTAATTTATTCTGCAAATGTGAGGCAATAGGTATTTCCAACTGAGTCTGTGTATGTGGTTAGTACAGATCTGCAGATGGATGAGTGACACTAAGCTAGTGGGTATATTTGTGTAAGTGTGTGGGGGAAGGTGCATGCTTAGGATTATTTTGTTTTACGCAAATGAATAAAATGTGCAGATGAAGGTTATTTTTATGATATTTTGGTATGTCCTCTGTATGAGAGACAAATAACAACTCTATTGATAGCACTGAAGAATATAGAAATATATGTCACATTATAAATCAATAGATCCAATAAGCAGTGACCTTTATATGCAGAAAAAGACATTTCAAATGCTGTGCTGATTCTGATAACTCCTCTTGAAACATGTTCCAATGGCCATTCACAATATGAGCTCTGATTTCCTAAAACACATCTGCTGCTCACTGCCAGGTTATGTTGTAATGCACAAATCTGTTATTTTCAGTACCTGTGTGCATGTCTGTGCTATCACACCTAATTCAACATGCCATGTAATTACGCCAAATATTTCAACATCCAACACAGTGAAAAGCCAAATACCAAATTCTTGTACCCAAGGAAAAAGTTCATATTTTTCACCACAGACAATCTGTGAATATCGTTGAAATTCAAAATGACTAATGGCACACAGTAACATCAATAGCAGCCAGAAATATCAGTTCAAAAGGACAGATCCAGGTCTAACACCTTTGAATAATTCCAGGAAAATATCCACAATACTTGTCATTATTTAAAAGTACTGAAGCTTGAAATTATATTTTTAAAGATTTTTATTAATTTGTTCTTTTTGTTGAACCATTTCCAACATGATGTAAATACGTTGGCACAAGATGTAATGGTCTCAATCAATAATCCATCTCCCATCAATTTGCGAGATTGTGCAGAATTGAGAATTGATGTACACGTGGATTAAAGGCAACAATACAAACTGTCCTGAGCAAACGTACATTTCATCAGTCTCATTTAGCCCTGACTCTGGGATAATGCTGGAAAGATGCAGTGTTTATAATGAACATACCTTAGAACTAAAGTGTGATGAAAGGATGACAACGCCCCCAACACATTCAATATTTTTAACTTGAAATGTGCTATGTGCTGCAAACAAGCTCCCCTGGATCACACATCCAGATTGAGCTCCAACAACTTGAGAACTCTGTATTACAGCCAACTTTTTTTTCCATGGTGCAGTTGCTGTTATGAGGAGACCGAAGGAGGTTATATTTGGAATGGTTGTTACATCCAACTTTGAACAACTATTTATATGTCACCTGATAAGTTGCACTCTTATTTCTGTTGACGACAACTAAGATTTAATTAATGATTTTCCATACTTTTTTGGTTACTATGAGCCTATGTTGCTCTTTTGATGACCTTTAACCTGTGCCAGATATAAGATACTTTAGGACATTGTAAATTTACTGTTTATTCAGCACTGAGTGTGAACACATAGCAAGATTAATATAATATTAATCACTTCATTACTAAAGTTATTAATACTAAAGTTAAGAGACCTTCCATCTAAAATTACATAAAATATAGAATGGATGCCTGCATGGTTCAAACTTTCTGAGAGTATGAGTGGGCTGAATACAATGATGAACGCAACTGATTTAATGTAAAATTACAGTATTGGAGTTGACGTGATAGACATGATTTTATTTTGATCATTGTCTAGAAGTGGAAGAGTCTAATCCTGTACCATGGTTTTACACCAAATCAATGTGGTTCAGTCCAGCAAATCTGAATCTTGAAAATAGCCATTCTACACATTATGTCATTTAATTTAGTTTGGATGTAAGCACTCCATCCTACATTGAATTGTAATTCAATTTGTTTCTTTAGTAACTTTTATACTTGTTCAGTCTGTAAAAAATTGTTGTAAACCATATCATTTCATGTGCTTTGTGACATCTTTAAGAAAATGCTTTCATTTGAAAGGCTATTGATCTAGAAGAGTATGCTATGCTGTGATTACTCATCCCCAATCACTCAACTAATTTATTAGATTAAGTGGGTACGATATTAAGCAGGCATTAGAAAAACAAACGTAGATTTGAAACAGAACTAAAATGGACATCAAAGAAAATGATGAGAGGCAGATGTACTGTAAAAGGTAAAGTATAGAAAAGAGAATGAGTGTACCAGAAAAACAGATGTAAAGGATTAACTCAACAGTCAGAGTTATTCAGATGCTAAAATTTTCTTGGGGTTAATGGGAGGTTTGTTTGTGCATAGGTTATGTATGAATTGAATAAGCTTTGTTTTTGTATTATATCTAATGTATGATGTGGCATGAGCGATAATCTGGGCTCATCATTTGAATCTTTGTGGGTGGATCACTGGAGCTTCCCATTTATTTTGGTAAGTAGCTTTGCCAAAGGAGCACTAATAGATCCTTGTAAATGTTTGTTTAATTTATGTTGTGTATGCACACATGTGTCAGGTGTGTGGGCACATGAACAGATGTTTTTAAAATAACGTTTAATTATTAGAAGTGTTGTGTCCGTAAGGGTCTATCACTGTATGATTAAAAAATCACTTAGGCATTACTAATTGGTCCAAGCTAACCATGTGATTGTATGGTCACCATCAGTCAACCACATCCCAACAATCAGTTCCACAAGAACACACAAGGCAGTTTTATTCTTACACTCTTCCTATATTCTCCATTATTTTTACCCTGTCCCTTTTTAATTATTTGCTTCATTTTTACTTTTAACTTCCTATTTTTAAATTATCCATAGCATTCCTCACTTTTTTTTTAAAGCTATCTTTTTCTTCCTGTGTGGCCAAGACCCAACCTGTCCAACCTCTCTGTTCATTGCAACTCAAATCTTCTCTTCCCCTCCATGCATAATTGTGTGCCAAAGACTTTGATCCATCAGCTCGGCTCCCATTCAAGACAAACCTTGTGCAGAGGCCTGCTCAGCAATTTTGTTCTGTTAGCCCCAACCTAACTTTTACCTCCTCGCACTTCCCCTCTTGGTAGATCTGGGCCTAGGAAATTATTCTTAAAGATTTAATTTAAATAGCAACTAAAGCATCCCAGGGCCAGATAGAAAGACACAGTGAGAAAACAGAAAGCAAACACTAGAAAAAACTAGAAAGTGGAAGACAAGTGGGCCCTGAGATCTACTCGGAGCCAGGAAGAGAGCAGGGGGAATTTATTCGGACGCGGAACCCGGAAGTGAAGTCAGCGGGTCGGATTCTGCGATCGCAACTTAGTTGAAGGATTAAATTTTTACTTCTGAGTTTCACGCCTGGCAGCCGGTCAGATTGAGAGGCTGGCTGCCTGTTAGGAGGGAAAGCAGCTGGGGAGAGATCAGAGTCTTCAGGGTGTGTGTAGGGAGGGGCGATCGCGGGGTTGGGGGGGGGTGGGAGAAGTCGGACATCGTGGGGAGGGGGGATGTCAGACGTTTTAGGGGGTGTCAGCTGATCGCGGAGTCTTTAAGCCGCAGAGAAGCACTTCTGCTTCTCCTGGTCCACAAGCAGTGCAATAAAGGCACTTACCTCATGGATCTGGCCCTTCTCCCCTCCGTTTCACTGGTGAGATTCATGAGCCCTGGGAAACTCGTGATGGAGGCTTTAAATTTGAAGGTGCCTTAAAATAAGTTTTAAAAAATCTAATTAACGTCTCATAATGACATTAATTGCTCCGATAACTACCAGCCCACCCGCACTATTTAGGAACCCGCCTCTGGCGAATAGGTTGCTCGCACGTATCCAAATGTGTCTCCATTAAACCCAGAAGTGGGCATGTTGGAGCAAGGTTGCAGTCGTACTGGAAAAATCATTCATTTCAACTTCCCACCCGTTCTTGAGGGTTAAAATCCCCCCTGTGACATCAGTGAATGAAGAGAGACCCAAACTTTATTTTTATTTTTATAACCAACAACTGGGAGATCAATTTGTGAGCATTTTATAAATTTGTTGATGTTTGGAGTCCATCCAGTAGAGAACGAAATAAGCAGGAAGTAATGAGGAGGAAAACAGCAAATGAGGAGGAGGAAGACATCAGCCAGTCTGTGAGGTATTCTGGTTGTGAGTTTGTTGCTAATTTTAATTAATAGACATCTGAATTGGCACCAGCACCTCTGGTGGGTCTGGTTTACAGCAGCACTAGTTTGAAACTCACAGTTTGAACAGTTTATAAAAACTGATGCAGGTTTGGTTTCATGAAAATCCAACCTCTTTTTGCCAGTATTTCAATACATTAACAAGCTGCAATTAAATAGGATTCTTTAGGCTTAAAAAATGGATGACTTTAACAGATTATATGAAATAAAACAAATTACGTTAAATGGAAAAAAGCAAAAAATAACTTTGTGTATTTAAATCTTTATAAGTGAATTGTAGTTTAAACATGTGCAAATGTGCTTTATCATACTCAAAACACCACGGTTAAACATACTTTTTTATCACCTTTCATCCAGAACAGTGTTTTCTAAACTCTACCCTCCTCTACAAAGCCTCTCATCTTCGAACTCCCTTGAGGAAGGAGGTTGAGACTTGAAAGAAGTTGATGGCCATTAATCCGTCACTCAAAGACAGAAGGTGCATAGGTACAGAAATAAAATTTCTTTGTGTAAAATAGAACATTCCTCTATTGTGAGGCATGGCATTCAATACCTTAGTGGGCAACTTACGAGAGTTATGTCAATTGTAAGCAGGAGATTCAATTTACAGGCAACCTGGATACGAATTGTGAACAAGTGGAATATTTTAGCACCTAAAAATGTTATTCTCCATTATAGATTTTCTAATCCAGCCACCCACTCTCACACTTCCATAGGTTATTTGGATTGTGCATTTCCCAATAGCCATCATGTGATGTGTATCAGTGTGGTTAGAGTTTTTCCTGCCCCCTGAGGTGGAATGGTCCACTGGTACATCATGAGGGTGAAACTGGTCTATGCCCATAGCGTCCAACAAGCTCATAGCGAATCGGTAGCCTGTTTTACACTGCACCCAAATTTCTTTTTCATTGACTTCAATGGATAAGAAAATCAGGTATGCTGTAAAACAGACTGCTGATTCACTATGAGTAGTTGGGTGCTACTGGCAGAGACCAATTTCACTCCCACATTCTATCAAATAGTTGTTTGAGAACTGACGTTATTCACCCAATGAGGATATGTAGATGAGTTCAGATTGAAGTAAAGATTAGGATTTTAACATGGATGTGAGGCTGTGTGTTTGGTACAGTTGAGTGGTTGTCATCATTTAAACCATGCTTTTGAAGACTTTGACTATGATAGTTTGGTTAAAAAAAAATATTAATTTAATTTGAATAATTTCAACAATTGAGTGATTCATTTGTTTTTTGGTCAGCTGGGAATCTGACACAATGAAAACCTATCACCCCATCACCATATTTAAGAGTCTGCAGGCCAGTTTACTGAGAAATCTATGCCTGCTGAATTTCAGTTTGCCCGATACAGAGTGTATACTCTCTCCCCAAAGGGACACACCCCACTTATGTGAGTCCAGAAGGCTTAAGAGACAGTTGGCAGAGTTAAAGCTTAGTGACCCGCAAGTATGTGCCGGGGTACTGCTAGCGTTTAACTAGCTAGAACTGTGCAGCTTACCAGTGTAAAGGACTGTAAGGTTCTTCCTGTCTGTGTAGTCAAGATCACCCTGCTCATGTTGTACCAAGTATCACATTACCAAGTCTGCCACAGTGCATTGTGTTAGTTCTGCATTTCTATTGCCAATAAAGTCATCTGGGCACCATTTTGACTCCTCCCCAATGACAGTCACTAGTTGGTCATTAGACTGGGAAGTGCGGGATTGGTTCATTCATATCCAACATGTTTACAGTGTGTAAAACAAGCAGATTGGCTCAAATTTCATAGCCCCAGAAAAGCAACCAATCAAGTTCTTTGAATGGCCATGCTGATTCTCATCCTCCCACTATATACCCCTAACATTTGTAATAATAACAAAATAATAAAAAAATAATAATCCTAAAAGAAATCACAAAACTTACCCATCCAACTCCCGCTCCCTCACAAGCCTCCCCTCTTTCATGGCCTTGAGCTTGCTCTCCGCTCTTTTCCTGTATCTTGGAATCAATGTTTTGCATGTCTCTAGGCATGCGTAACCCAAGACTTGTGTCCACCAGTGCATCTTTATTGCCCCTCAATGGCTGTGATCTTTCCTGATGGACAGACAGGGAAAAAAACATGCAGAACGAAATAGACACAGACAGGTACACAAACTGGTTAACAGGCATATAACAGAGAATGGGGCACATAAAGAAGGGAGAGGAAACAGATGGAAGGTCGGACTTACAGAAAGTGTCAGACAGAAAGGGTGAGAAAAATGCAGAGGCAGAAAGATACAGAGACAATTCAAGAGAAAGTGTCTCAGAACCATACAAACAGAGATAAAAGAGACAAAGAGGGAAACAGAAAGAGTTGAAGGCAAACAGAAAGATACATAGATGAAAACACAGAGAATTAAAAAGTTGGAGATATGTTGAGACATAGTTGTATGAAGAGAGGAATACAAATTTTATTTTTCTATCTGTCTGCAAGCAATGCCGCAGGACATCACTCACATATCTTTAAAAAATGCTGCAATTAAGTCAACTATCTTACTTGAATGTTTGCTGCTATGTCTATTTCAATAAAAGCTATCATCATTCAGTAATATGCTGAGCTAGAAATGCTAATACTGGGTGATGATGTGTACAACAACATCATTGTAACGGGCCCTAATTTGATGTCAAAATAAAAGTAAGGCTAATGGTGCTCGTCGTTATTTATGCACAAATGTCACAGTAACTTTAGGCAAGGAGCAAATGCGCGGTTAAACTCAAAAATCCAAAAGTTGCTGTCCGAGTTGCGCCGCTCCTCCCTAAGCTTTGCAAAAACAGCATCTCGCCGTCTGCCTCACCATTGAAATGCATTGAATGGCGTGAAGTTCCTGTATTTGCGCGGTACATACGAACCAAACCTGTCAGAGAAAGTTAAGTCTTGTCCATTTCAGCCTAAGTACCTTTTAACGATATGCTAAGTGTTAATTACTGCCAGTCAACCTCTCTGGCACTGAAAAATTAACTATTACACATGTGCAGTCTTATTCCTTCAGGTTATAAATGTTGTTGGAAATTTTAAAAATGTAAAACTTAAAATTTTAATTTTTTTTCCCCATTTTTCTCTCTCTCTTAATCCGATCTTTCTTTCCCTCTCCTTTTTTCTCTTTCTGTACCTGATTTGACATTGAATTCACCCATTATAATTTACACTTCTTTCTCAGTCCTTGTGCTGTTAATTTCACAATCCTTCAATCTGATTGGTTGAGGAGATACACAGTTGCTTGCCCTGTTCACTCAGGTCCCAGATGCCCCGTTTCCCTCGCTGCGACATTATTGGCTCGCACTTTCAGCAACTTGTCACGCAAAAAATTTTAAAACTTAAACATACAGATAGCCAGCCGAGGGCCACCTTCCACCCATAATGGGCAGGATGGACCAGCAGCATGCTAAGGAAACCCAGGAGTTAAAATAGCCCGGGCCTGATTTGTGCAGCAGTGGGTAGGTTTCCAACCCACTTTGCCACTCACCTACCCAGAGTTAAAATCAGGCCTGTGGTATGACATATTGGAACATTTTCTTTATACCTTTGGAATGTGCATTCATTTTCAACTCAAACCAATGGATTGAGGGTAGCCTGGTGGTACAAAGTCTTTTGCTATCAGGGACTTAGGATTGATTCGGGTGATAGGGAATTCATCATGATTGCTATAATCAAATGCAAACTACAAGAATCGCCTCTCTTTAAATGGGAGTGGCTTGTTTGGTCTATTATATACAATATTGTCCTGTCACCCCTGTGATATATGATCAAAGCCAATTTGGAAAGATGGGATAATGATTTGTTTTCCCTAAAGGGGTGATGAAAAGCACATTTAAGTACAATTCATCAGACCACTGTGCTTTCACTTCTAGAAATTTGGTTTGAATCCATCCCAGACTGATAGGTAGACAACACACCTGATTTGATTGCTGTCCACTCCACTGATCTGTTGGAGTTGTATTGGCTCCAAGCCAGGCACTGAGGAAATGAAGGTCTTTCCAGTTAGATGTCAAAGTTTCATTTATAAGGGTAGCCATAACTTGATGCTAATTTTCACTTGGCGAATAACTGCAGCCGAAAAGATTTTTCAGATTGGAATCAAATGAAAATTGAGTCATACCATAGATAATCAGGTTGTCTGTATACAGTGCTGGCCTGTGACATCAGAACAACGGATAGCCCAAGAAGAAAAGAGTTTACTCCAAACATTTATGATTGGCTGTAACTAGATTCTGGGGGATGTACAACAATAAAATACAGGTCAGGATGATGGTCAATTATTCATATCCCCACATATATGTTGGAAATAGCACTTCTAGTAGTCTGGATTTTGATACTAACAGGCACAGTTTGTATTTCATCCCCCGCAGTCAATGGTCCCTGATCCCAATGAAGCCACCAGATGGCATCATTATTAAAGCTGTGGAGCACATATGAGATCATCTGAATGACAATGTGGGGTGAATCCATTTCACTAAATTATATTTCATTCATGAAACAATTTTCCTTTTTGGAGCCACTTATCAGACTGCCTTCTATTGGTGGAGGAAGTGAGGTGAGTTGTGACTATTTTATTTTCACCTTGTCATGTAGTATTCTGCATCTCACAGTGCACTCTTAGAGGGGCAATCCTAGGGTTCAAAATTACAAGCAGCTGGTTGGAAAGTGACCTCAGGGCCTCATTTGAACAAAATATTAAAAATATGAAGAGATCAGATTAGTTCCTTCAGAGCTGGAAGATTTGAAAGGAAAGACAATGTATATATTTTCTTTTGTCTTCTATTTCAGAATACTTACTGGTAGTTATACAGAAAAGTTAAATAATGTTCTAAATTTTTAGATTTTTGTGTTCACAAAGGTGTCAGATGATTGTTCTAGGGTGAGAAACATTTTACCAGTTTCAGCAGTGTCAGGATCAAAGACTTCCAGGTCCGATCAAATACAGAGTAAAGCTCCCTCGACTTAGCTTCACCAATGTGCCTTAACCCCAACTGCGGAACACCAACCCCACTCACTGCACCACTGTGAATAGTTCCATTTCATGTGGTTTTAACCTTTCCAGCTTCTCTAAGTGACAATATCAATTCAGTACAAATTATTGATGAAATATTGGCAGTTTTATGCTATTGCTCTGTGTCCACTGAGAACTAAAAAAAAAGGCAGCCAAAACACATTTCACCTAGAATCCTTACAGACAACAAGAAGACTTGCATTTTATCTTTCAGGGCTGGTTTCAAGGCCACATCCAAGAGAGTGAGACGAACAGTGAGCTAAATCATGGCACCAAACAGTTTTCTTTGGATCTGTATAAATTGGTGGTACAGGCATTTTAGCCTAGATATTCTGGTTTGGCAATTGTTCTGCTGGAATTGCAGTGGAATGAGACTGCTTCCAGCTGCGGGTCTGCCCCGGCAAAGACCCTTCTCAAATCCAGGGTCAACGGTCATTTGCATAAAAGGGGCAGGCGGCCACATTATTTGTGACACTCCCTGGGCATCCACCCTGTGGGAGCACTATAATTTAAGAGTAGCACCTTGCCACTCCGTTGGGTGTGGGGCTGGCCTGGTCCAAAGTGGTAAAAGATATGAATTTAACTCATGAGCTGCTCCGTTGTCAATTTGCCACTTTCCTAACAGCAATCAATCTCAGAAGGATTGATTGCATTCGGTAAGCGGCACTGTGGCCCCACTATGGCCTCTTACGGTGATGGCAAGACACAAATGGGAGGCAGGTGGAAGAAGCATCCACCACCTCCCCCCCACCCCATGGAGTTTCAGAAAGTGGAAAGAAAGGGGCAAATACCCAGCTGAAACAAGTTCCACCTTAAATTTCTCCTCCCCCACCTAAATTGGGCTCAAATCTTTAGGCTTTTATTTTCAGTAATGCTTTAACATGCATATCTGAGTGAATAGTATTGAAGAATCTGACCAGAAGACCAGCACTCTAATAATTCCTAATGAAGATATTTGGGTTGAGGAATAAATCTGAACTAGCCACATCTAAGAATACACTAAAATAAATAAATAACATTCAAAGAATAAATCCCTAACCAACTTTCATCAGAAAGAGCCGGCACAGGCATGATGGGCCGAATGGCCTCCTTCTGTGCTGTACAATTCTATGATTCTAAGACGCAGAATAAAAAGTAAGAATGTAAAACCAAACTAAAAAATCATGCCTGTCAATAAAACAAAGTATAACGAGAATTATGTAAATAAATATATACAATACCAGCTTATCTTGAACCATATAGTAATCTCTAACATTAGTGGTCCAATAATGATCTCCTCCTTCAATAGGGTACGTGTGTCAACTGATGCACTTGGCTCTACTTTAATTGTCTATCCCTATATTCTGTTTGACATTTACTGCAGCCTCAATAAACTATTGAAAACTCCATGTGCAAGCTCTGATGACAAGCCACACTTTATCACCATTGCTTCCCTGGCTGAAGCTTCATTAAGCTGACAGTGCTCAGCCTTCATCTTCAGGAACTCCTTTAACAAGAAGAATGACTTTGTCAGGTATGGTGAGTTTGCAAAAATGAGGTTTGACTTTGTCTATTAATAGTAGGATATAACAAATGGCATAGATACATTTAAAAAAGGCAAAAGATCAAAGCTAATAAATGCTATGCTCATTTTGAAGATACATGACATTTTTACAATATTGGTAGAGAAAATTAATTAGATGGCAGTGACTAGAATGTAAAGCACCAATGTGTACACAGTGATACAAGTGTTCTACAAGTTTAAATGTTTAGATCAGCTACAGTATGAATTTGTAACAAAGTTAATGGTTTTAGAAAATGAGTTTAAAGATGTTGGAAACTGTTATAATTTCCTGGGTTGTAATATTGAAACTATTTACAGTTAAGGATCTTTATGAGGCAGTTTGGTTTATGGTCAGAAGTCAATCAAAATGTCAGCTTATTTTGCAAATTATGTCAAAGAGTTTAGATGCACAGGTGTACTATTTATATGACACCTCTGGACACTGATGCAAATGTCAATGCAATTCTATAGTTCAAAATCATACCCCCTTTCGTCCCGTTTACATATCTTGAAGTGTTTATATAAATACAACAGTTCTGGGACTCTGCAGAATTTACACTGTGGATGAAAAATATTTAAATACTTAAACTTCAGCATAGTACTGGCAAAATCCACCAAAGCATTCGGATAAATTCCAGACTGATAACAGTAATCTAAAACACTGCCCCCAAAGGAATATATTAACTTAAGCAACATTATGCAACATTTCCCTTCTGTCAAGTTACATATTACACTGTTAACAAATTAAGTCAAAGCTGTGTCAAACCATGTTTAATATAAAAAATTACAGGTTCCTAGGTCAGGGTTTTAAAAAATATATATGTTCATCAACACAAATCACTGACACCATATTAGACATGTCTACAGAAGATACATCAGTGACTGGTCTCATTATGAAAGTCCTCTGACAGGACTAAGAATAGGAATGTGCATCTCTCTGGTAAATATAGATTTGCTCTGGATCTGTTCATTAACAGTCCTGCATCAAAAAATTTCTGCAATCAAATACATCAGTGGTGAGGCAGAACATATTTAAAATGGGAACTGTCTTCCGGAAAAAGTGTTTAGCATACTTTTATTTCATTTTGGAAAGAACCGTGCATAATAACAGTGTCATATTTAAATGATGCAATGATACATTTCAGCATATTTGCATAATTGTGCCACATATTTATAAACAAATAAAAAAGGGTTTTCCAAACACTTCTATCATGATAACAATTGGGTTAGGTGTCCCTATTTATAAAACCTAGAATCATATATTTTTTTACAGTTCTAACAACTTGCCTTCCCACGTTTAAAGATTTGTATATCTGAACTCCTAAATCCCTGTTTCTCAAGTCCTTTTCAAGTTTTACCATTTAATGTATATGTTTGCTTTATTTTCTTCTGCCCAAAATGTGTCACTTTTTTCTCTGCATTAAATTTCATCTGATATCTCTCTGCCCAATCTACCAACCTGTTTATGTCCTCCTGAAATCCAGTACAGTCCTTTTCATTGTTAATCATGCTCCTTTCTTTTGTGTTGCTGGCAAATTTTGATATGTGCCCCCTATACCTAAGTTGCAAATCCTCCAGTTTCCACCAGTGTGAGCAACAAAACCATAGAGATAGTTGACAATTTCAACCCATGGACGAATAAAAAAAAAACTACCTTGGGGGAGTTCAATACAGAGCCAGGTGACTCAAAAGAAGAGATATGTTGATGAATAGAGATCGCCAGAGGTGTTATCCAATCTCTTAATAAGAATGTGTGGAAGTCAAGAATCCAATGAGCAACCAAGCTCAGATTATACAACTGTCTTGTTATCCCAGTCTTGACATATGGAGCAGACACATGCGCTCCTACAGTTTGTGACCAATCAAGGCTGAATGTCTTTGACCAAAGGTGCCTCCGACGAATACTTAGTGTCCGCTGGCATAACCACGTCAGGATTGTGGAGATCAGAAGTTGCTCAGTACAACCCGCTGTCTCTGAAACCTTCAGCCTCCGATGATTGCAACTATTCGGGCATATTGCCTGTCAGATGAGGCCTCCCAATTAAGGTTCTCTCTCGTCTGATGTAGACCTCAAGGTCTATCAAGAACGATTTGGACCCAAGCAGTCACGCAGGACCTAAAAAAAGCTTGATGTAGGCTTCCACACTGCATGACACTATATGCAGGACAGTGAAGGCTGGAAACAACGCAGAGGCACCGCCATACTCCCATTGGTTGAGTAGGCGATCGGCAATAGTAGTAGAATATCCAAGTCTAGATCATTTTAGAATGACACAAGGCTTAGTATTGATTTAGCATTTGGTAAAGAGTTCTTACATGTTTGCTCATTGTAATGTGAAATAATGTTATTGTATTTTCTGAAGTAACATCATTACTAATTCTTAATACAGAGCGTTCTGTATCACTATGAATAGAGGAAGCGCAAAATGGGAACCCCATTTAGAATTCTGTAGATTATTATAGCCGGTGTTCAGATTTTCCTAAGGGATAATGTGGATTTGCTCTCTCTGTAAAGACCTCTGTCATTGCACAGACATATCCAGTAATTTTCTTATCTCAGTGATATTAAAGACTTTTCCTGTTTCCAAGGCCTCCATGTCAGGCATCCCTTTGGGGATTCACTTATCTAACTGCTTTGGCAGGCTGCCAGCTGAGGCAGCAAAACACACACAAGTAAAGTGTTCTTTTGCTGAGATTTCTGACAGGGTGAATGATTGTAACACAATGTACTATCTATTCCCACTTAAATTACCTGATAAGTGACTGCTGTGTTAACTCTATGAGT
Organism: Heptranchias perlo; assembly: GCF_035084215.1. Lineage (NCBI taxonomy): Eukaryota > Metazoa > Chordata > Chondrichthyes > Hexanchiformes > Hexanchidae > Heptranchias > Heptranchias perlo. The sequence continues at coordinate 49,549,593 of NC_090335.1, forward strand.
GCAGATTTTTACTCAGGCTACACTCCTGTAAAGCAAGGACCTCCTTTTTACGTCTATTTATTTATTTTTTTGTTCTTTTTTTTCTGCTCTTTTTTGGGAATCATATTCCCATGCTTTGCATTTGCTATCCAAGAGGCCTGGAAGGCAGCAAACTCTTAGGCACAAGACTGCCCTGGGGTGACTTGTCCAGCAATTTCCATCCTTCTCTGTGGGGAAATGCTCAAGGCTTTCTGTCTGCTCTATGCCTCCAGCTGACAGCCAGCCGAGACTGGGAATTCGCAATGTGGGAAATCACTGCTGCTAGTCAATGTGCTACCATTCCATGGCAAGCTCATTAGGACAATCACTTTGCTTCACTTTCACCTCTTCATTTGTATCCATAGAACCCTGTGCTATTAAATGTATAATTACAATGCTATAATTTTCATTTAAATGTATAGGTTTATAGCCCATACAAACCGAAAGGGGGTAGCTTTCAATGGAAAGGAAGATCAGGCGGAATGTGTAACATCCTGAGCTGTAAAGGAGTCCTAGATGTCAGGGAGGTGACACTCACTGTCACAGTCACCTCCCTCCACAAAGTGTGTACTACATGCTTGGGTGGGTTTCGGCTCGGAACCCAAATGGCTTCTTCCTCTTGCTCTGTATCTCCGTTAGAAGAACATGCAGGTCAGACTCCCTGAAATTTGCTGCTCTTAGAACCATAGAGGCTTACAAGGCAGAAGGAGGCCATTTGGCATATTGCACAAGCTCTTTGTTAGAGTAATCCAAAACTAATCCCATCGCCCTGCTCTTCCTCTGTTGCATATATTTATTCAATTTTCCATTTAAAGACACAATGTTCTCAGCCTCAGTTATTTCCAGTGGCAAAGCATTCCATGCTCCAACAATCCTCTGTAAAGAAATTTCTCCAGACCTCTTTCCTCCAGCTTAGTGAACATTTTAAATTGATCATCCCTCATCACTGACTCCCAACCAGAGGAAATAGTCTTTCCCCATGCACTCTATCAAAGCTTTTCATAATATTAAATCTCTGTTGTAGTTAAAACATCCGTAAGTCTCTCCTCATAACTAAACTTTCCCATCCTTGGCATCATCCTGGTGAATCGACGCTGTACACTGTCCATGGATTTGATATCCTTTCTATTATAGGTGCCCAAAACTGCACACAGGACTTTAACTGTGGCCTAACCAATTGTAATGATGTGTTATATAAATTCATCATTACTTATTTAGTCTTGTTCTCTATGCCCCTATTTATCAAACCCAAAATTCTATTGATCTTTTTTACGGCTTTATCTATCTGCATTCACACTTTATGGGAATTATGTATTTGAATCCCGAGGGTTCTCTATTTATTCACACTCTTCAATATCTTTTGATTGAATGTATACTCCCATTCCTTATCTTTTCTCTTGAAATGTATTACCTCACACTTACCCGCATTAAATTGCACCTGCTTCTTGTCATTCTACTAACTTGTTTCTGTCTTTCTAAAGTCTTTTGCAGCCCTCCTCGCTGGTTGCCAAATCTCCTACTTTTGTGTCATGAGCAAATTTCAAGATTGTGTTCCCTATACCCAAGTCCAAATCATCTATATATACCAAGGACAAAAGTGAACCCAGCACTGACCCCTGGAATATACCACTTTTAACCCTTCTCCAATCTGAGCAACAACCAGTTACCCTAGGTCTTTGTTTCCTCTCTATCAACCAACTTGCTATCCATGCTGCTACATTTCCATGTGCCTGAATTTTTCTAACAAGCTTATCATAGTAGGTACAGCACAGGAGGAGGTGTCATTGAACACCTTTTGAAAATACATGAACACATTATCTAGTGCATTCCCATTATCTGTTCAATCAGTCACTTCTTCAAAAAACTCTATTACATTTGTCAAACATTATTGGCCTTTAACAAATCTGTCCTCAATTAACCCATGCATTTCCAAATCCTCACTAATGTAGTCTCAAATTAATAGATTCTAGGAGTGCTCATAACTGATGTTAGACGAACTGGTCTATAGTTATTGAGTTTATCTTTCTCAGTCTCCTTGAACAAGAGTGTTACATTGGCTACTCTCCAATCCCGTGGTGCATTTTTAAGGAGGATTGAACAATTACAGCAATGGTCTCTGTTATCTCCTCTCTGGCTCCTTTCAACAACCTGGGATACATCAGGGCCATTGAAAGTCAAGGGGAGTAGGCTGGACTTTCTCTTGTTCGAGATGGTCATTACCTGACATTTATATGGTCACTTAGCCCAAGCCTGGATGTTATCCAGGTCTTGCTGTAGGCTTGCACGGGCTGTTTCATTATTGGAGGAATGGTGAATAGAGCTAAATATGTGGAATTGTCAGTGAACAGCCCCACCCCTGACCTTATGATGGAGGGTAGATCATTGATGAAGCAGTTGAAGATGGTTCCTCTTGATTATCTTTAATATTGTTAGTCCTAATGTTATCATGTGCCTCCATTTTAAGCTTGTTTCGTTTTAATCTCTAGTTATCCATGGAACTCTGTATTGTGATGCAACCCCTTTTCACCCACTGCTGATTTGTCAACCTTTTTGCTAACTTTTCTATCAGTTAATTCGGGACAGATCCCCTTTTATCTCACTGGACTTTGCCTTTTTCCAGTCCAATATCCTTATCTTTTCATTATCCTTTTCTATTGGACCGTGAACCTAATTGTGTTGTGGTTACTATTTCCTAATTGTTCTCCTACTGGCACATCAGTTAGTCGTCCCTCTTAATTTCCCAGAACTAAATCAAGCAATGTTACTTTCCTTTTTGAGCTAGAAACATATTCTGATCTGGGAAACAGCACTAGACGCATTCTAAAAAGCATTCACCACTTTGACCACATGTAAAACCTTTATTCCAGCCTGTCTTGGGATAAGGATTAATGTATCTTGTATCTGATTGTCTAATTTGATTATGAGTGGCTTAGGCCAAATCCATGATAGGGCAAATATATTGGTATGTGGATGGAGTGGATTTAATGATCTGTAAGACCTTTTCTTATTCAGTACGTTCTTATGCTCTTACATTGTCATTGCTTAATTTAACCCTATTCTGTATTCTTAAAGTACTAACCATTATTACTGATATAGTACTTATTTATTCTTATATAAGTACTATACAGTACGTTAAATTACCCAATTTGTGTAAACATAGTGCAGCATTTTTTTGTAAATTACATTATTGATACTACAGAATATTTTATATCAACTGCATCTAAATATATATAAAGTCTAAGTATGTGTGTGTGCAGGAATGTCTATGTGTGTGCATGTGAGGGTGTGTATAGGAGCAGCTCTCCACTTACTGTTCACAAACTGTCTAGTCTAGTTCTATTACACTACTGTTATACTTTACTTTTAGTTTGATATTTTAAGCTATTTACATATTGTTTGTATTTCCCTTCTTTGGTTTCCTCACAGCACTCAGAGATTGGGCAAGTGACTAGCTCCTAGGCCCCTGTCAATGCTTTTCCATAGTCATTCATTAAGGAGTGAACAATTATGATTCTTTTTTACATTTTTCTTATCTACTTACTTCCCAGGGAAATATCTGTCTTTCGTCTCCCCACAGTGCATTGAATCGTAGGCATAAACTTATGTCCCACCACACCGTATCATGGAAATTACAATTATAAAATGCTTCCTCAGATAATTTTCTTTCAGCTCCTAAAACTAAAACTGACAAAGTCACTGCACAGGGAAAATCTAATTGCAATTGTTTAATAAACTTTCAATTTGATTTTGGGATTTTATTAACTGATATTTAAATGCTGTGGACTTGTAACTAATCAATCTCTCCAGCTAAATGGGCCAAGGGAGGCTCCTTGATGGCTCAGCTGGTTAAGACAGTGAGCAGAGGAGTCATATAGGCCCACATAGTCTCAAATTCAATCCCTATGCTGCATTTCCTAATGTTAACCAGGGTAGTAAATAAGGACACTATAATTAGTTACATTGGTCTGGGGCTAGTGAAGGAGAAAAATCAGCCACAATTCCCAGTCCCAACTCTTGTTGAAAGTATCTATATGTGGATGTCAGGTGAGGACAGCAGTGGATTTGGCTGTAAGGGTCATCTGTTAACAATTCACATGTGAAGAATGGCCACATGGGAGGGCAGTCAGTGCCTATAGATCTGTAGGCCAAAAGGAGCCAACACTCTAGTTGGTGGGGGGGGGGGGTGGGAGTATTGTCAGAATGAAGGGGGAGAAAAAATACATTAAACTGACCAAACGTTTTTCCCCACTCAGCCTTGTTAATCTATGTGGCACCCTGGGAACAAAAGCAAGAACTTTAACATAAATTATTAACTAGTGACAAGGAACTAGAAGTCCTCACTTAAACATGCAGAATGAGGGTATAGAGTCTGAATGGTGTAGAATACCTCAAACTGTTTCCAGTTGCACCATATGACATCAACTATGGCAGGCACACAACATGTAATTTATCCTTTAGTGGTTGTTATAGACGCAGGGGTTTTAAGCGAAAGCAGAGGACTGAACAACAACATATACAATGTCCTATACAGTGCTGACCAGTCTGTGATTCAAAAGGGTTAAGAATTTGACAGAAACAGTACAAAAAGAAAAGATATGCAAGAAACAAAGTGTTACATGAAAAGAGAACTCCCACTTGCTTGACCTTTAACGCAGATAGCAGATGTCATGGCTTTGATTGCTGTAGAGGGAATTGGAAATTCTCCATCTACTGTCCCATAAATATTCCTCTGACGTTTATTATCTTCAGTTTTGCTCAGATGCCAAAATACTTGGACTGCATTAAATTGCTGGTTTGCGATATTTCCACTCTGTCCACAAGTCCCTTATGGAACAGACTTATCACTAATCCATTAACATGACATGGTCAGCAAACAGGCGGTTTTCAACAGTGTTCCTGAAACATACAACTGCTTGCAAATGATACAATGTAGTAACATGTTACAAAGCCAATAAACTATGCTAAGTCTCTGAGTATACATAGATTACTACTATATAATTATTAAAGTCTAACTTCTTTCTCAGTTATTACTTTCCTTTCTTTCTTTAAGCATTATATAACTCAACAAATAATTAAATTGGAGGAGGCTGAATTAGCATTAAGGATTAAAATCAGTTCTCCTGAAATCCTCAGGAGGACCAACAAATAAAAAGTGAAAACTGATGTAAAAAGTTAAGACTGAATTCTCCAACAAGATCTCTCCCGAAATCAAGCAGAATTGTGGCAGAGAATGAAGGGAAATTTAGGCAGTGAGGAATATCGGTACTTTACTGCCTGACCTGTTTTGTCCTCTTCTCATCCCCCCAAGGACCGCCACTGGCCTCTTCTTCCCTGCCGAGTGGATTTACCCCCTTTCGCCGATGTTACTGCCGCTTCCTGGAGCCGCCATGGGAAGGATGGCAGCAGACCCCAGGAATTCTTAAATTTTGATTCATTCACAGGATGTGGGCATCAGTAGCATGGTCGGCCTTAGCCTTGCTAAGCCACTTTGAAGGGCAATTTGGGGCTGGAGGTACATATAGGCCATGCCCGGATAAAGACAGCAGGTTTCCTTCCCTAATGGACAATAGTGAACCAGTTGGGTTTTTAAGATGATCTGACAGCTTCATGGTCACATTTAGTGATACCAGATTTTAAAAACAGGATTCAAATTCTCAAACATCCACAGTAAGATTTGAACTTAATGTTTCTCTGGATTACTAGTCCAGTAACATAACCACTACACTACTGTGCCAGGGAAAGAGGTGTTAGCCACTTTGAGGTGCCCCATGAAGGGAGAGAGTCTTTGCGAGGCCTCCCCTTCCTGTATTCTGCCTCTTCCTGCATTCTGCCTCCCACACTTACTGGTGAGGCAGCTGGCCCAAATTGAAGGCCAGTGCACCGGTGAGCTGTGTCCAGAGGAGTGACATGCGCCCACAGTGTGCCGGATACATGCTGATTTCCGGTTTCGGATGTGCGTTCCTAGCGCATCACCCATTTCTGTCCCGAAAACGTCCTAAACTAATTTCCAGGCCCCTGTAAAAATGATTACTTATGAAAGTAAGGTTTGAAAAATTGAACATGTGAAGCTGATCCATGTACTTCCTGTTAATTACCAGCAGCTACCTTCTCATTTAACATGTATCAGATTGCAACAGATATTCCAATTGAACTAATGATGAAACGGTACTGCTCTTACAACCTGACAGTCAGCTTTCCAGCAGTGAAAGCTGGTGTATCTCACAATGTAGCTACAAAATGGTCAGAACACTCACAATTTTTGAAATTCCCAGCAGTGCTCTTGTCTTCTTGAATTGTATTAAACAAAATCAAACTCTGAAAGATAGAAATAAACTTATTCTCTTGGGAGCATTCCAAGCTATCGTTGAGTTACTGGACTTCTATCAGATTGGCTCAGACAGAATGACACATAGACAGACAGGACCACCAGAGAATCCCACTTTCCTGTTCAGGAAAGGAATAACAAAATGTTATCCGCAGTGTGCATAATGTACCATTAAACCTTAACACAACTTCTCAAGACTTGTAGCCTTCTATAATAAAAACAGAGAAAGTTGCATATACACACAGCAGGCCCATAGGTGTCCAAAAATAGAAAAGGTTAACAGTTTAAACGTAAACCTTTATCAAAAGAGTTCTGCACTTGAAATGTTAACCCATAAGAAAGAACTTGAATTTCAATACTGCCTTTCACATTCTGAAGATGTCCTTTAAAGTTTAGGTCCCATTTTTAGTTGGCAAACATGACAGTCAATTTGCACACAGCATGGTTACACAAACAGCAAATGACCAGTTAATCTGATTTGGTGGTGTTGTTTGAGAGAAGAATGTTGGTTCAGGACCTCAACAAAAACTCTCTTCTTCAAATAGTGCTATGGGATCTTTTACATCCACCTGAACAAGCAGGCGAGGCTTCAGTTTAATGTCTCATCCAAAAGCTGACATCTCTGACACTGCAGCACTCCTTTGATACTGCATTGAAGTGCCTTCCTGAATTAAATGCTGAAATCCTGGAGTGGGGCTTGAACCCACAATCTTCTGGTTAAGAAACAAGAGTATGAGCACTGAGCCAAACTGATACAATACTAATCCAAACTGGATCAATTTTCTCTATTTTCAGATACTGATGGGCCTGCTGTTTTGAATTTCCAATTTTATCTGTTTTTATTATAAATGGTACAATTCTATTTTCTGTTTTTATTTCAGAAGTCCAGCTTTTGTGTTTTATCTTTTTTGTATGCTACTGTACTGTCTATAAATATCCCAACATTGCATTCATTCATTAATTATTCCAATAATTAAAATCAACACTTTTTTAATTAATTCTCGGGATGTGGCCAGATAGGTCGGCATTTATTGCCCATCTCTAGTTGCCCTTGAGAAAGTGATGGTGAGCGAACTTCTTGAACCACTGCAGCCCAGGTGGTGAAGGTCCAGAGTGCTATTAGTTACAGAGTTCCAGAATTTTGACGCAGCGATTATGAAGGAACGGTCACTCTCATCTCACCTCTGGAATTCATTGGCTTGCCTTCTCTCCTTGCTAATTTGCTTATCAGTGGCTTATATAGTGACACAAGTGATTCTTCATTTATAAATTGTAGTTGTCTGACATCCAAGGGTGACAGAGGAAGTATACAGGAAGTGCATGTGGTGTTTACAGGAAGTATGGGCTACACACAAGGCTTTTAATATATTATAGATGGAATAATCTAATATTTAAGCTTAATTTTGATTTCACTTATAGCAGCAGTTCTGCGGTGAATGTTATTACAGACTATAGGTGATACACATTTCACAGATGTTTTCTGGTACAATACTGCGTGTTTCTCGAACCGTAATTCTGTCAGTTTAAGTTTGAAGAATGAGAATATGTAGAAAGTGTACTAAAGCTTTGCCGGATAATGATTTTATTTGGATTCTGTAAAAGGAATACATACACCTAGGGCTTGATTTTACCACCCGCTATCGGGTGCGTTCTCGGCGGGGGGGCCCCGAAAATCGGGGAATCCCGGAGCGGGACCGGATCCCGTCTCGATCCCGCCCACTTCCGGGTTCCCCACTGACGTGCCAGCGTGCGCGCGCAGACCCCGCAGGTGGGAATCCCGCAGGCAATTAAAGCCAGCGGGATGCCACTTGTAAGTATTTATCTTGCTCGTTCAGGTCGTTTACAGGCCTGATTGAGCTGTTTTATTAGGAAGGGTGGGATTTTACCTTGAACTGAGACTGTTTCCCATACTGGGGGAAACACTCTCACTTCAAACGGACGTGTTGCAGCCAGCAGCCTGTGGCAGCTGCCAAGGTGCATTGCACAGGTGGAGGGGGGAGACCCCTCACCAACGCAGGAGGCCACTCCGTCACACAGGGCAACGCTTGCCCTCCACCACCCTCCTCCTAGCAAGAAGATTCACTGACGTGGAACCACAACCCCGGTGTGAGGACACACTTACCTACCGTGCAGAACCCCTCAGACCTACACCTTCCAGATGGGGGCCGCCTTGACCTCCTCGGAGGACGAACAGCATCACCAGCCTCAGCAGCCTCGCAGGCCACGCCGTCCGCCTCAGACACATGGAGCCCCAAAATACGGTGCTGTGGCACATCCACCTGCACAGCAGGAGGGAGGGCAACCGCAGAGAGAGATGCGTCGCAGGAGGCACTACCCTCGGCACAGGGTCTACAGACCGAGGCTCAGCTTCCTGGACCTCTCTGAGGAGCAGTGCATACGGAGGCTCAGAGTCAGTCGCCAGGTAGTTGCCGACATCTGCAGCCTCCTTAATGACGAGCTGCTCCCGGATGGACCAAGCAGCATCTTCTTACCCGTCGCCGTCAAAGTCACCACTGCCCTCAACTTCTTCGCCTCCGGGTCCTTCCAGGGTGCCACCGGGGACATCACCGGGGTCTGTCAGTCGTCTGCACACAAGTGCATAAGGCAGGTTACCGATGGGTTGTTCCACAGGGCCTCCCACTACATCAACTTCGCCATGGATGACCGCAGCCAGATGGAGAGGGCGTTTGGATTCCATTCTGTGGCTGGCTTCCCACAGGTGCAGGGTGTAATCGATTGCACCCATATAGCAATACGGGCACCTGCACATGAGCCAGGACTGTTCATCAACAGGAAGGGGTATCACTCCATGAACGCCCAGCTCATCTGTGACCACCGCCAGAGATTCCTACATGTGTGCGCCAGATACCCTGGCAGCTGCCACGATGCCTTCGTCCTCAGGGAGTTCACCGTCCCGCCCCTCTTCCACTCACGCAACACCGGCAACGGCTGGCTCCTCGGCGACAAGGGATATCCCCTGCACACGTGGCTTATGACACCTCTGAGGAACCCCATTACCGAGCCGCAGCGTCGATATAATGACAGCCACATTGTTACCAGGTCTACAATTGAGCAGGCTATAGGGCTGCTCAAGATGCGCTTCAGGTGCCTTGATCGTTCCGGGGGAGCGCTCCAATACACGCCATTCAGAGTGGGACGAATTATAGTTGTCTGCTGTGCCCTGCACAACATGGCACAACAGAGAGGGGTTCCGCTGGAGGAGGCCCCATGCACATCCGCCACCCATATTGAGGACGACGATGAGGAGGAGGAGGAGGAGGAGGAGGAGCAGCCCCCTCCACAGAAGAGTGGTGCCAGTACTCCTGCACCCACTGTAGTGTGACCCAATGGGTGGGACCAGGTGTTCGTCGTCATGATGAGCCCCACGAAAGGGACCTATTGCACAAGCCGCTCAAGAATGGACAAGAGGTGGCAGTAGTGGTGAGAACAATTGTGTTTATTGTGTATGTGCAGTAAACGACCATAAATAAAAACATAACAAATTGTCATACACCCTGGTGCATTCCCTTTGTGTTCATAACAACCTAGCCTTACGTTTGCGGGAACCCCTACGTGGTGCTACCCCTGTGGCTCCAGCAGAGGTAGTGGCAGGTTGCTCTTGTTCGTGCCCTGACCGGGTAGATGCTTTGGGCCGACGCCCCCTGGGTTTCGGTGCCCGTGAGGGCACCTCCACAGACTGCTCCTCCTGCACCTGTGCAGGGGCAGACTCGGCCACCTGGAGAGGAGGCACCATTGTGGGTACTGGTTGAGAGGGGGGCAACGGGTGAGACGTGGGGGCAATTTGAGTAGCGTCCCCACTTCCATGTCCCCGTTCACCATCTTCCCTCTCATGGCCTAGGCCCACATCACTCCTTCCACCCTGCTGGACGGCAGTTTGGATGACCTGTGTGAGACCTTGCAAGGCCACCTCCAATGTTTCTGTCAACCTGTTTATGGCGGCAGAATGTTGCTCACCCTGAATCCGAACAGCCGTTGTCAGGGCCTGGATGGACTCAATGTTGAGCTGTGCGTGACGCTCGAGGGAGGCTAGCCTGTCCTCCACCGCAGACATTCCCGCACCTACCCGCGACACTATCTCAGAGATGCCTTCACGTCCCTGCGACACTATCTCGGCGATACCCTCCTGCACCTGTGCCACCATTCCCCTCATGCAGGAGTTGGACTCCTCCATCCTCTGTGCGATTGTGGAGAGTGCGCGTGGCACCTCTCCCAGTACCTCGGCAATGTGCTGGTGCCCCTCGACGACTCTCCTTTTGACTGGTGGCCCCCTGGGTTCAGCATCTGGGTCCGGCTGAGCAGAGCCTGGAGAAGAGTGCTCCCACCGACGCGGACCCTCCGCGGCTGCCCCTGCCACCAGGGTCTGCTCATGCTCACATGTGCGCGGTGACTCACCATGTGCAATCCCAACTAATTGAGGAGGGGGACCCCCCGAGGTGTGTGTATCTGCGCTGGTGGATGCTTGGCTCATATGTGACGATGGACCCTCAGAGACCGGCATGTCCTCTGAGGAATCGCCCTCCACAGTCACGGCGCTCGCAGACGGCCCTGCAAGAGAACAAAGGGCAATATCAGGGATGTGGACAAATGTTGAGGTGCGGCAGATGCCATGTGATGCTAAGATCATTCGCGATCATGAGTGCTGAGTGTCAGCTTTCCGTTACCGGACGTATCTGCAGCCCCAGCCTTGCCATCCGCCACGGACAGGCAATGCAGCGTGTGGCTGATCTCCAAGGCGTCCAGCTCTGCGTGTGTTAGAACCACCTCGTGTGGCAGGCCCCCTCCGGTGCGTGCCCTTTCCCGGGCGTTCTTGCATCTCTTCTCCTGTCAAGGCAAAACACAGATGCGCGATTGAGTGATGATTGCATTGTGAGACGCTTCAAGCATTAGTGTGGGTGGGTTGAGCGTGTGGGAGATGGATGGGAGGATGCGTGTGCCACATGCCCATCCCATTGTATGGGGATTGGGGTGTGTGGTAGTGTTCGAATGGGGACAGGGACGGTGGGTACGTGCAGGCATGGTGAGGATGATAGTTAAGTGGCTGTGAGGATTGATGCTGGAGCGCTGTGGTGGCAGTGCAGAAGGGGTTGTGAGGTGTTTGAGGTGATGTGGAAGACGGAGTGTGGGAGAATGCGTTAGTGTACTCACTTTGCCGGACCTGGTGAGATCATTGAATCTCTTGCGACACTGGATCCATGTTCTTGTGGTGTTGCCCCTGCTGCTAACCTCCGCCGCCACCTCCGCCCATGCCTTCCTGGTGGCAGAGGCAGGGCACTTCCTTCCGTCGCTGGGGAACAACGTCTCCCTCCTCCTCCTTACCCCGTCCAGCAGCAGCTGGAGTGAGTCTTCAGAAAATCGTGGGGCAGCCTTACCCCTGGGGTGCTCCATGGTGTGCTACTTCTTGTTTGCAGCAGGAGGAGCATTGGTGGACTGCCCCTTTAAATAGAGCTCCACCATCACTCAGACGTCACTGCGCATGCGCAGTCCGCCGGCGCGCAGCTGAGCAGCGGAGAACCCGTAACCACAGGTAAATGACTTCAATTATCCTGTGATCGCGCGGGGGATGCACTCATTTCACCGGGCGCGTTACCCACGCACCCGATAGCCCCCCCGCCGGGAACCCGCAGGCCTGCTAACATCGGGCCCCTAAAATTAGCATGACAAAATAAATCATAATCATATGTTGTTCAGGGTAAGAAATTAGTGCAAAGTCATTGTTGCACGTAGCTAACTAGACACACTAATCACCATTATAGGGCTCGATTTTCACACCCCCGAGCGGGTGTGTTCGTGGCGGGGGGGATGCGAAAATCGGGGATTCCCAGGGCGGGTCCGGAGCCCGGCTACAACCCGCCCACTTCCGGGTTCCCCAGTGACGCGCTGACGTGCGTGCGCAGCCCCCGCATGTGGGACTCCCGCTGGCAATTAAAGCTGGTGGGGTGCCACTTGAAGTAATTAAACAGGTATTTCAGGTTGTTTACAGACCTGATTGACCTGATATTTTAGGAGGGGAGGGATTTTGCAATGAACTGAGACTGTTTCCCGTACTGGGGGAAACACTCCCAGTTCAAAAGGACATGTTGCAGCCATCAACCTGTGGCAGCTGCAAAGGTCCATTTGACAGGTAGAGGGGGGAGACCCTCACTCATTGCAGGAGGACAAAGTTTGGCCTCCACCACCCTCCTCCTAACAAAAAAATTCACCAACTTGCACACTTACCCCGGTGTCCAGACACATGTACCTACCTTGCGGACCCCCTCAAATGTACATCTTCCGAATGGGGGTCGCCGTAGCTGCACTCATGACCTCCTCGGAGGACGAACAGCATCACTAGCCTCGCTGGCCACGCCGTCCACCTCTGACATGTGGAGCTCCACAACACAGTGCTGTGACACATCCACCTGCACAGCAGGAGGGATGGCAACGGCAAAGAGAGATGCATCGCAGAAGGCACTACCCTCACCACAGGGTCTACAGACCGAGGCTCAGCTTCCTGGACATCTCTGAGCAGCAGTGCACACGAAGGCTCAGAGTCACTCGACATGTAGTCGTGGACATCTGCAGCCTCCTTCATGCCGAGCTGCTCCCGGCTGGCCCGAGCACCATCTTCTTACCTGTCGTTGTCAAGGTCACCGCTGCCCTCAACAACTTCTCCTCCGCATCCTTCCAGGGTGCCATCGGGGACATCGCCGATGTCTCTCAGTCGTCTGCACAAAAGAGCCCTGCAAATACACCTACACCCACTCTGCAGTGACACAATGGGTGGCATCAGTTGTGGGTCATCATAGTGATCCTCAGGAGAGGGCATTATTGCACAAACCAGACAAGATTCACAAAGACGGGGAAGTAGTGGTGACAATATAATAGGTTATGTGAGTTGATCAGAAATTAAATATAAGTAAAAACCATGACAAACCCTCAAAACACCCTTGTGCATCCCCTTCATGCTCACGACATGTTTGCCTTACGCCTCCTACTGCACATATGTGATGCATGCCCTGTGGCTGCAGCACAGGTAGTGGCAGGTTGAGTGAGGCTGACAGTGAAAGAGATGCAAGAGAGGGTGAGTATGAGATAGAGCCATGTGATTGTATGAGGATTGGGTTGAGTGGTAGTGGCGGGATGAGTACTGGTGAGGTGAGTAAGTGCAGGTAAGATGAGGATGAGCTTTGAGTGGGTGTGAGTGGTGATGTGACAGAGTAGTGTTGGCAGTGCAGAAGGAGGTGTGGGGTGGGGGCGGTGATGTGGCAGACGGAGTGTAGGGGAAAGAGTAAGTGTACTCACTTCGGCTGACCTACTGAGGTCATTGAAGCGCCTCCTGCACTGTATGCAGGTGGGCGATATGTTGGTGGTGCAGGTGACCTCCTCTGCCACCTCGAGCCAGGCCTTCTTGGTGGCAGAGGCAGGCCGCTTCCTCCCGCCCGCTGGGGGGAAGATCTCTGTCCTCCCCCTCCTCCTCACCCCATCCAATGATACCTGGAGTGAGGCATCATTAAACCTGGGAGCAGCCTTCCCCCTGGGCTGCTCCATGCTGTAATTTTTCCTGTGTCCTGCAGCATCTGTCAGTGGAGGACTGCCCCTTTAAATAGGGCTCCTCCAGCTGACAGCCTATGCTGTGCATGCGCAGTCCGCCCGCTGCGCAGCTTTCCAGCACGAAACCCGGAAGCACAGGAAAGTGGCTCCAATTAGCCTGCGATTCCATGCGGAGCACCCCGATTTCACTGGGCGCGTTACCCACCTCCTAATATCGGGCCCACAATGTCAGTGTGATTCTGGCATATATGCTAATATCACATTGTGCAAAATATAACATTTGTAGTTCTTATTTGGCATACCATGCTTTTCAGCTGCATTTATACTGCCACATTTGTGTGTATACAAAGTGGTTTTAGATTCCTGTAAATGCAAAAGTGACATTATAACTCATGAGACGAGCTAATGTATCGAAGCTCTGCAATGTGAGATTCCTTCTAGGAAGCCATTTCACACAAGTTTGAATTGCCAAAGAGTATGGTATTAATCCAGCCATATAGCGTCAGTATGAGCAGGTTCTACACTCCTAGCTGTTATATCACAAGCAGAGAAATTCCACATCACGTGCAATTCACAGGCACAAACACCCGAGCAGAGTTGGATAATCATTAGAACCATTCCACACATTAATTCTTCAGAAACTTTAAAAAAGTTATGAGCATTTAAATTCTTGCAGTTTTTAAAAAGATTTCCTTTGCTGCACTATAATTTAATCCTCTTCTGAAATGTTTGTGAAGTGTACATGCAGTTAATTTGCATTCAGGAGTTGACAGTAGCACTCGTCTCTGAATTTTACATGATGACTTGTGGTGTTACTTAAGGACACTTAACTGGCTAAAAATTACATAGTGATTTACAATTAGGAATTAATATACTTTCAGATCATGTTTAAAAATTTGTTTTACATCTAAATCAATATAGTCTTTCTCCACAACACACATCCTCCCAGACATGTCAGCAAGCTGCTCCCATGCAATGTGTGGGCACGTGTTATAGACCCACTGGGCAATCTTAAACCTTTGAATATTTCATCACTTACATATCACAACCACAGATTTAATTTCCTTTTGCACCAGGATAACACTGAACAGCTGCGATGAGGATTACGCCAGCTTGATTATCACACAAAGCCCCTGCCCTGTTCCCTTCAGCCACCACTACTCCCAGAATGCCTGGCTTGTGTCAGAATGTCTTTACAGAAAAAAAATATAGACAAAATAATATTTCTCTTGTAGGTTCTGTCCTTCAGTACACAGGGGGGCGGGAAATATGGAAGGACACACTGCGCCAGTGAGAGCAGAATTCAAGGTTACAAAACAATATTACAACTACTTCAGTCATTCTATAAGCTAGCCAGGTGCAAGGGGTTACTCTGAAGAAGAGGGCAAAAGCAAGGAGATAATAACCTCTTTAAGACTGTCATGTATTAATATCATTTATTGGCAATCTTATTGGTCAATATAATCATTGTGAACTTTCCTATTGTTAGTATCGTTTTCAAGTAATCTCATTGATAAATACGAATGACATGACAGTTCTATTTGTGACACTTACCAGCAACCTTATTGACCAATAGTAATCAAATGGCTGTTCTGATCAGTCCCTGTTTCATTAGAAGAACTCTGAATTAAAGCTAGTGAAGGGAAGCTAAGCAAGGGATGGAAATTTAGTGGGTTATCAGTTTATACAGTAATGACAACAACTTGTACAAATATTCATAAATCTAAAACTTCCTGGTCTTACTGTAACATTCCTGACCCTTCAGTTACGGTGCAGTGGCGCTTTTTAAAGATTTGTTATAGGGAGAGCAAGAAAGACCGGCCTAGAAATTCAATCGCGCCTGAAAACAGGCACACAGGAGGCAGAGTGTGCTGTTCACGTGGTCATAAGGACCACATGAAATTAGTGCTGCCAGCTCATTATCATGAGTCAGGTGTAGAACCAGCATTACCCATGCTATTCATTGGCTGCTTGCCTGTTTGAGGGGGTGGGAAATCGAGTTTGACTGATGCCACTTAAAGGCAGCCAGCACCCCTGAAAAAGGAGGTGCACTTTGGCTGCAGACAGCAGAGAAACACTGTAAAAGATCTACAATGGCTGGAAGAGGTACTGAGAGTTCACCCTCTGATGCAAGTTTGGAGGCCTTGATCCAGCTTGTCAGCAGGAGGAGGAAGATCCTGTTCCACTCAGTGGGCAGAAAGCCCTCCAAGCAACACCTATACCGCTAGTGGGAACGTGTTGCATGGGAGGTCAACACCTGGAGTTTAGCTCCCAGAAATTGGCTGCATTGCAAAAAAAATGTGATTTTCACATAAAGCTCCTGCCCTGTCCCTTCAGCCACCACTACTCCCAGAACGCCTGGCTTGTGTCAGAATCTCTTTACAGAAAAAAAATAGACAAAATAATATTTCTCCTGTAGACTCTGTCCTTCAGTACACAGGGGGGCGGGGAATATGGAAGGACACACCAGAGTTGTCAAGGTAAGAATCTTGCCTCTCACATCAATTACTCTCTTTTCACACCTCCACCACCCGCAGTCTCTCGACTCAGAATACTCCCCTTGCTTCCCTTCACTCTCCTCCAATCATTCCACCTCCTTTTCCTCCGATTCATACACTCTGCACCTCCTACTCTCACCACTATTGGAACCCTCACTTCCCCACTCTTCACATCTTAAAACATACAAACTATTCTACCATGATGGGCACAATCTCTAAACATCTCACAATGCTGTCACTAACACACTCCCTTCTTTCTTGCAGGAGAAGATTGTGCGCAACATGTGGAAAGAGTCCACGAGTGGAGGAGGCCGAGCCCACCTGCACACCCTGTCCCCCGTGGAAGAAAACGTGCTGGCCATCGTGAGCTGGGGGTGGAGTCGAGGTTGTGGCAATGCTGGAGGAGAGGTCGCGAAGGATTTCTTCACACCTTATCCACTTTTTCCCTTCTTACTTCTATCTCACCTTACAAACTCTGCATGACAAACCTGTTCTGACGAAAGGTCTTCGACCTGAAATGTTGGGCCCGATGTTACCAGGGCTGCGGGTTCTTGGCGGGGGGGGTGCCCGGTGAAATCAGTCAGCCATGCGCGCAATCGTAGCCCAATTGGATCCACTTACCTGGTCCTCCAGGTTCTCCACTGCTGATCTGCGTGTCGGGCGGGCTGCGCATGCGCAGTAAGCTCTGTCAGCTGGAGGAGCTCTATTTAAAGGGGCAGTCCTCCACTGACAGATGCTTCAACAAATAGAAAAAATCACAGCATGGAGCAGCCCAGGGGGAAGGCTGCTCCCAGTTTAATGATGCCTCACTCCATGTATCAATACACGGGGTGAGGAGGAGGGGGAGGACAGAGATCTTCCCCCTGGCGGGCGGGAGGAAGCAGCCTGCCTCTGCCACCAGGAAGGCCTGGCTCGAGGTGGCAGAGGAGGTCACCTGCATCACCAACATATCGCCCACCTGCATACAGTGCAGGAGGCGCTGCAATGACCTCAGTAGGTCAGCCAAAGTGAGTACACTTACTCTTTCCCCTACACTCCGTCTGCCACATCACCGCCCCCACCCCACATCTCCTTCTGCACTGCCAACACTACTCTGTCACATCACCCCTCATACCCACTCAAACCACATCCTCATCTTACCTACAGCTACTCACCTCACCAGTACTCATCCCGCCACTACCACTCAACCCAATCCTCATACAATCTCATGGCTCTATCTCATACTCACCCTCTCGTGCATCTCTTTCACGGTCAGCCTCACTCAACCTGCCACTACCTGTGCTGCAGCCACAGAGCATGCATCACATATGTGCAGTAGGCAGAGTAAGGCAAATGTGTCGTGAGCATGAAGGGGATGCACAAGGGTTTTTGAGGGTTTGTCATGGTTGTTACTTATATTGAATTTCTGACCAACTCACATTACATATTATATTGGCACCACTACTGCCATGTCTTCGCGAATCTTGTCTGGTTTGTGCAATAATGCCTTTTCCTGAGGATCACTATGAAGACCCACAACTGATGCCACCCATTGTGTCACTGCAGAGTGGGTGTAGGTGTGTTTGCAGGGCTCTTTTGTGCAGACGGCTGAGAGACATCGGCGATGTTCCCGGTGGCACCCTGGAAGGATGTGGAGGAGAAGTTGTTGAGGGCAGTGGTGACTTTGACAGCGACAGGTAAGAAGATGGTGCTCGGGCCAGCCAGGAGCAGCTTGGCATGAAGGAGGCTGCAGATGCCCACGACTACATGTCGAGTGACTCTGAGCCTCCGTGTGCACTGCTGCTCAGAGAGGTCCAGGAAGCTGAGCCTTGGTCTGTGGACCCTGTGGCGAGGGTAGTGCCCTCTGCGACGCATCTCTCTCTGCGGTAGCCCTCCCTCCTGCTGTACAGGTGGATGTGTCACAGCACTCTGTTGTGGAGCTCCACGTGTCAGAGGTGGACGGCGTGGATGGCGAGGCTGGTGAGACTGGTGAGGAGGTCATGACTGCAGCTACGGCGGCCCCCATCCGGAAGATGTACATCTGAGGGGGTCCGCAAGGTAGGTACATGCGTCTGGACCCCGGGTTAAGTGTGCAAGTTGGTGACTTTGATTGTCAGGAGGAGGGTGGTAGAGGCCAAACTTTGTCCCAAGTGACAGAGTGGCCTCCTGCAATGAGTGAGGGTCTCCCCCCCCCCCACCTGTCAAATGGACCTTTGCAGCTGCCACAGGCTGACAGCTGCAACAGGTCCGTTTGAACTGGGAGCATTTCCCCCAGTGTGGGAAACAGTCCCAGTTTGCTTTAAAATCCCACCCCTCCTCACATAATCCCTTAATCAGGTCAGTTAATGACCTGAACAAGCAAAGTAAATAGCTTCAAGTGGCATCCCGCTGGCTTTAATTGCCTGCGGGATTCCCACCAGCGGGGGCTGCGCGCGCACGCCGGCACGTCAGTGGGGAACCCGGAAGTGGGCGGGTTGGAGTCGGGATCCCGACCCACTCCGGGATTCTCCGATTTTCAGAGCCCCCCCGCCAGGAACGCATCAGATAGCGGGTGCTAAAATGATGCCCGTTAACTCTGAATTCTTTCTCCACAGATGCTGCCTGACTTGCTGAGCTTCTCCAGCATTTTCTGTTTTTATTTCAGATTTCCAGCATCCGCAGTATTTTGCTTTTGGTGACAAAGTACAGGTGCTTTCTGCAGCCACTTATCTCTCTCTGCTCCCCCTTGTTCCTCACTTTCATTTCAGCTGCTGAAAGTGTCAAGACCCCTGTGCCTGTGCAGGAAGATGAGGGCAGCCTCTCTGAGAATGCAGCATCACTTGATCTGACCATAGGAAGCACCAGCTCAGATATACTTTAGAGGGTAGGATAGAGGAGGGGACCATGTGGTGACTCACCAGGTGCACTCGCGCAGGAGCTAGGGCAGGGGGATAGGATGCCACAGGTGCCAGCTCGCTGAGGAGCAAGATCCCACATCAGCTTTGTTGCAGAGAACTCAGATGCTGACTTTGAGGGCCCAGCTTACCAAAGAAGGCTGATGAGCATACACCAGGAAATGCTAGGTGCATTGGGCAGCCTGCCAGGGAACTTGCATACGATGGCTCAGAGCATGGAGGAGTCCGGCTCAGAGCATGGAGGATTCCAGCTCCAACTTGCATCAAGGTTTCGCGCAGAGCACGATGACATTGCTGTCTGAACACAACAATGGCACCCCCAAGATGAAGCCTCTGCTGACAGATCCATGGCAGCGTATACTACTGCCATGGAAGCTCAGACAACTGCCATCTTGGATCTGGGGGCCAGTGTTGACAAGGGCTTCCAGAGCATCACGTTACTCCTGCACCTCTGCTCTCACACACAGCTGTAAGAGTGCTGAGGCGCACTTACGGGACAGTGGCTTTGGTTCTATGGGAGAAACACCTGCTATCCTCTCTCAAGATGACAGCACACCTGCTCCCCAATCAACCACTCTGCCAATGCCCTTGTTAGTGCCACACAGTCAGCTGGGCCAAATCGCCTGGCTGAGATGCTGCAGTCTGCAGCCAGGCCTTCAAGGCCCTGGTTTGCTCGAGGTCGCCCACCACGGCCATCTGAAGTGTCCTCAACAAAAGCTCAGCAGCCTTCCACCTCCCAAGCTGTAGCCTTTGAGGATACACTTTGTAGCAGCACTAGGATAGGTAAACAAGCCCACAAGACAGGCACTAAGGGATTGCACAAGGGTGATTCTTAATTATTCTTGTTAAATACTATACACAGATGGAATTGAGTTGTTGGATTAGTTGTTTTTGTTCTGGATTTGAAATTGGTGTAAATATTTGTAGGGAAATGAGGGTAAGACCCATAAGGCTGGACTGAAGGAAAGCAATTGGATAGCGGTTTTAGGACGGTGGTAGTGAGGGTGGTGGTGATAATGATTGCGAGACTGTTAGTATATTGGGGATGGGAGGAATGGTTCACGTGAGCACTTCTGGATGAATTGATCCCTCAGGGCTCTGGTAGCTAGGGGCACTGGTGGTCAATATTACTTCTGCTCTTCCTCCTCCTCTTCCTACACTTCTTGTTGTCCAGGTGGTGGTACGGGCTGATCCCTCATTATCGCGAAGTTATGCAGCATGCAGCACACTACCACAAATCTGGAAACACAGTCAGGGGTATACTGCAAAGCTCCTCCCGAACGGTCCAGGCAGCAGAAGTGTTGCTTGAGCACACCGACTGCCTGCTCAATAATATTGTAGGCAACCTCTGCAGCTGTGTCCACAGAGGTTCCTGACAGGAGTCATGAATTCTGCCCTGGAAGTTGCCTCCAGTTGTCATCATTACACTGGGCCCTGGATTTGCATAAGCACTGATCAGCGGGCAGGCTCATCTAATGGCAGCTATCAGATCTGAAAGCTCTGGGAGACAGTTGACTCCATCCCATCCCTCAAGTATCTGAAAGCCAGTGGATAGGGTGCTGTCCAAAATGTGTCTCCTACTACCACCAGGGCAGCAGTCTATGCCTCTGTGGAGTAAGAGTCACTCGCTGACCCTGGGGTGCTTCTGAGGTGGGATACTGCTGTGGATCCCAATGAAACTGCCAGGCGGTTTATTGATGCCTGAAATGAGGAAAAAGCTTCCATGATGTTACCATAAATGAGAGCTGTAGGCTCCAGAATCACAGCTGTCAGTTGCCGCACATCCTCGGAGAATTGACCCCAGAACCTGCATGTAGGTGTGATGTTCCTCAAAAATTCTTCTTTTCAGGCAAGTATCCATAAATAAAGGATCCCACAACTCAAAGCCATGGGAAGCTTTATCCTCCATCTCCTCACCCACTCCTCACTTCTACGGCTCCCTCTTGTTCTGTGAATCAGCTGGATATCTATTGTGTAGGGAAGATATTAAAGAATGGCGTAATATGTGAGTTAGAATAAATACTAAGGTATTTAAGAAGGCACAGAAGATAGCAACAACAGATAAGAGGGGGCAATGGAAGTTATAAAGAAAATAAACTACAAATGCTTGTATTCTGAAATAAAAACAGAAAATGCTGGAAAATCACAACAGGTTTATCAACATCTGAGGCTGCATTTACATGACAGCTGTAGTGTAAAAGCAATATTACAAGATCATAAGATCACATGATCGCAAGATAATTACGGATAAGGAAGACCATTCAGCTCATTTTAGTTCATCCATCCATCCAGACTTCACAATCCCCCACTGTAACATCCAATTGCTTCTTAAATGATTCCAAAGTTTTCACTTTCACTAATCTATACAGGAGTCCATTTCATGTGTTGATCACTCTTCATTTGAAGAACAACTTTCTGGTATCAGTCCTAACGTTGCCTTTCACCAGTTTGAACCTATGTCCCCTGCTCACAATTTAGTTTAAAGTAATTTTCCGAATTTACTTTATCCATACCATTTGTTATCTTATATACCTCCATAAGATTTTCGTTCTAACCTCCTTTCAAGATTAGAAAACCCAAGTTTCTCCAGTCTTTCCTCATAAACAGTTGGAGTCTGAAATCCCTGCAGCCCTGTTCCGTCGCAGGTAGAGTGGTGGGGCGGGACTTCCGGCCATCACTGTACCCTGGCAGTGATCTCATTCCAAATTCCAGGGGCGGGCTGATTAACATAAAAGGACTATGTACTCGCACCATTTACAGTACCGTGTGGGCATCTGCCCCATGGAAGGGGGGGGGGACAAATGTTTTGGATCAGAATTTCCCCACTTAAAAGAGGGGGAAAGTCCTAGCAGAACTGGTACAGCCCCAAATTTCAGCCTCCCCATGGGATTTACGTCCTCCTTATACACTCCCAAACCTAGGAATTTCAGGGACCTGCTATGTAAGTACAGTCTGAAAATAAATAAGTTAAGTTAACATTCCAGGTGTAGACCCTTCATCAGAACAGGAAATCATAAAATAAGTAAGTTGCTTTATAGGACTGTAAAAAACAAAGGTGGCTCCCAGGGAAGGAAGCAGGTAAAAAAGTTAAGTAGGGAATGTTGATTCTTGTCACAGAGAAGCAGTTAATAGTCTCTCGTGACAGGACACATAGGAGAAGCAATGATAGAGAAGAGGACAATGTACAATGAAGAAATTACAGGCAGATGAAGGGGCAATGATAGACAGCAAAGGGGACCACGGGCCACAGATAGAGAAGTGCACAATGACAGATAGAGGAGAAAACAATGAACAATAGAGAAGAGCACAATGGCAGACAGAGGAGGGGTCAGTGACAATCAGAGGAGAGAACATGAACATAGATCAAAGGATAATGAGCATAAATCATAGAATCATAGAAGTTACAACATGGAAACAGGCCCTTCGGCCCAACATGTCCATGTCGCCCAGTTTATACCACTAAGCTAGTCCCAATTGCCTGCACTTGGCCCATATCCCTCGATACCCATCTTACCCATGTAACTGTCCAAATGCTTTTTAAAAGACAAAATTGTACCCGCCTCTACTACTGCCTCTGGCAGCTCGTTCCAGACACTCACCACCCTTTGAGTGAAAAAATTGCCCCTCTGGACCCTTTTGTATCTCTCCCCTCTCACCTTAAATCTGTGCCCCCTCATTATAGACTCCCCTACCTTTGGGAAAAGATTTTGACTATCGACCTTATCTATGCCCCTCATTATTTTATAGACTTCTATAAGATCTCCCCTTAACCTCCTACTCTCCAGGGAAAAAAGTCCCAGTCTGTCTAACCTCTCCCTGTAAGTCAAACCATCAAGTCCCGGTAGCATCCTCGTAAATCTTTTCTGCACTCTTTCTAGTTTAATAATATCCTTTCTATAATAGGGTGACCAGAACTGTACACAGTACTCCAAGTGTGGCCTCACCAATGCCCTGTACAACTTCAACAAGACATCCCAACTCCTGCATTCAATGTTCTGACCAATGAAACCAAGCATGCTGAATGCCTTCTTCACCACCCTATCCACCTGTGACTCCACTTTCAAGGAGCTATGAATCTGTACTCCCAGATCTCTTTGTTCTATAACTCTCCCCAACGCCCTACCATTAACGGAGTAGGTCCTGGCCCGATTCGATCTACCAAAATGCATCACCTCACATTTATCTAAATTAAACTCCATCTGCCATTCATCGGCCCACTGGCCCAATTTATCAAGATCCCGTTGCAATCCCAGATAACCTTCTTCACTGTCCACAATGCCACCAATCTTGGTGTCATCTGCAAACTTACTAACCATGCCTCCTAAATTCTCATCCAAATCATTAATATAAATAACAAATAACAGCGGACCCAGCACCGATCCCTGAGGCACACCGCTGGACACAGGCATCCAGTTTGAAAAACAACCCTCTACAACCACCCTCTGTCTTCTGTCGTCAAGCCAATTTTGTATCCAATTGGCTACCTCACCTTGGATCCCATGAGATTTAACCTTATGTAACAACCTACCATGCGGTACCTTGTCAAATGCTTTGCTGAAGTCCATGTAGACCACGTCTACTGCACAGCCCTCATCTATCTTCTTGGTTACCCCTTCAAAAAACTCAATCAAATTCGTGAGACATGATTTTCCTCTCACAAAACCATGCTGACTGTTCCTAATTAGTCCCTGCCTCTCCAAATGCCTGTAGATCCTGTCCCTCAGAATACCCTCTAACAACTTACCCACTACAGATGTCAGGCTCACTGGTCTGTAGTTCCCAGGCTTTTCCCTGCCGCCCTTCTTAAACAAAGGCACAACATTTGCTACCCTCCAATCTTCAGGCACCTCACCTGTAGCGGTGGATGATTCAAATATCTCTGCTAGGGGACCCGCAATTTCCTCCCTAACCTCCCATAACGTCCTGGGATACATTTCATCAGGTCCCGGAGATTTATCTACCTTGATGCGCGTTAAGACTTCCAGCACCTCCCTCTCTGTAATATGTACACTCCTCAAGACATCACTATTTATTTCCCCAAGTTCCCTAACATCCATGCCTTTCTCAACCGTAAATACTGATGTGAAATATTCATTCAGGATCTCACCCATCTCTTGTGGTTCCGCACATAGATGACCTTGTTGATCCTTAAGAGGCCCTACTCTCTCCCTAGTTACCCTTTTGCCCTTTATGTATTTGTAGAAGCTCTTTGGATTCACCTTTGCCTGATCTGCCAAAGCAATCTCATATCCCCTTTTTGCCCTCCTGATTTCTCTCTTAACTCTACTCCGGCAATCTCTATACTCTTCAAGGGATCCACTTGATCCCAGCTGCCTATGCATGTCATATGCCTCCTTCTTCTTTTTGACTAGTGCCTCAATCTCCCGAGTCATCCAAGGTTCCCTACTTCTACCAGCCTTGCCCTTCACTTTATAAGGAATGTGCTTACCCTGAACCCTGGTTAACACACTTTTGAAAGCCTCCCACTTACCAGACGTCCCTTTGCCTGCCAACAGACTCTCCCAATCAACTTCTGAAAGTTCCTGTCTAATACCATCAAAATTGGCCTTTCCCCAATTTAGAATTTTAACTTTTGGGCCAGACCTATCCTTCTCCATAGCTATCTTGAAACTAATGGAATTATGATCACTGGTCCCAAAGTGATCCCTCACTAACACTTCTGTCACCTGCCCTTCCTTATTTCCCAAGAGGAGGTCAAGTTTTGCCCCCTCTCTAGTCGGGCCATCCACATACTGAATGAGAAATTCCTCCTGAATACACTCAACAAATTTCTCTCCATCCAAGCCCCTAATGCTATGGCTGTCCCAGTCAATGTTGGGAAAGTTAAAGTCCCCTACTATTACCACCCTATTTTTCTTGCAGCTGTCTGTAATCTCCTTACATATTTGCTCCTCAATTTCCCGTTGACTATTTGGGGGTCTGTAGTACAATCCTATCAAAGTGATCTCTCCCTTCTTATTTTTCAGTTCTACCCATATAGACTCAGTGGGCGAACCCTCGGATATATCCCCTCTCACTACTGCCGTGATGTTCTCCCTAATCAAGAACGCAACTCCCCCTCCTCTCTTACCTCCTGCTCTACCTTTCCTATAGCATCTGTACCCTGGAACATTGAGCTGCCAGTCCTGCCCCTCCCTTAGCCATGTTTCAGTAATAGCTATAACATCCCAGTCCCATGTACCCATCCATGCCCTGAGTTCATCTGCCTTGCCCATCAGACTTCTTGCATTGAAATAAATGCAGTTTAATCTAGACTTCCCTTGGTCTTTGCCCTGCTTTCTCAGACCATCTGTCCGGTCATGTTCTGTGCACTCTCCCTTACTGCCTTTTGTTTCTGTCACCACTTTATTTCCCACTGACTTCCTGCATCGGTTCCCATCCCCCTGCCACATTAGTTTAAACCCTCCCCAACAGCACTGGCAAACACTCCCCCTAGGACATTGGTTCCAGTCCTGCCCAGATGCAGACCGTCCAATTTGTACTGGTCCCACCTCCCCCAGAACCGGTTCCAATGGCCCAGGAATTTGAATCCCTCCCTCTTGCACCATCTCTCAAGCCACGTATTCATCTTAGCTATCCTGTCATTCCTACTCTGACTTGCCCGTGGCACTGGTAGCAATCCTGAGATTACTACCTTTGAGGTCCTACTCTTTAGTTTAACTCCTAACTCCCTAAATTCAGCTTGTAGGACCTCATCCTGTTTTTTACCTATATCGTTGGTGCCTATATGCACCACGACAACTGGCTGTTCACCCTCCCCCTCCAGAATGTCCTGCAGCCGCTCCGAGACATCCTTGACCCTTGCACCAGGGAGGCAACATACCATCCTGGAGTCTCGGTTGCGTCCGCAGAAACGCCTGTCTATTCCCCTTACAATCGAGTCCCCTATCACTATAGCTCTGCCACTCTTTTTCCTGCCCTCCTGTGCAGCAGAGCCAGCCACGGTGCCATGAACCTGGCCACTGCCACCTTCCCCTGGTGAGCCATCTCCCCCAACAGTATCCAAAACGGTATACCTGTTTTGGAGGGAGATGACCGCAGGGGACCCCTGCACTGCCTTCCTACTCTTCCTCTGTCTGTTGGTCACCCATTCACTATCTCCCTCAGTAATTTTTATCTGCGGTGTGACCAACTCACTGAACGTGCTATCCACGACTTTCTCAGCATCGCGGATGCTCCAAAGTGAGTCCATCCGCAGCTCCAGAGCCGTCAAGCGGTCAAACAATAGCTGCAGCTGGACACACTTCCCGCAGGTGAAGGAATCAGGGATACAGGAAGGAGCCCTGAATTCCCACATCTCACAAGAGGAACATGACATGGCTCTGGGATCTCCTGCCATGACTTAACCCTTAAATTAGCTTAAGAACAACTCCAAAGTCAAGAGAAAAAAAAAGGAAAGAAAAACTACTTACCACTAACTTTAAGGAGTTTACTCCTTTAAATTGTTCTCAATTTAGAGAATGTTAACTACACTAGGGACCTTGATTCACTAAAAAATAAACGCTACTTCCTATAAGACCTGCAGACCTTCCCTTTCCTTTTACTTCAGTTACTGTCGATAAGTAGAAATACTCACCTGAACCTACTCACCAATCAGGTGCCTCCCCTGTGTCGCGTCCCGATCTGATTCCTGACGTCACTTCGAACTCGGTCGCAGCTCCGCTCGGCTCCTCTCAGCGCTCTGAAATCCCGCCTTTTATCGGACGCTCCCTCCGCTCGGCTCGGCTCCTCTCAGCTGTTCTCAGTGCTCTGAAATCCCGCCTTTTATCGGACGCTCCCTCCGCTCGGCTCGGCTCCTCTCAGCTGTTCTCAGCGCTCTGAAATCCCGCCTTTTATCGGACGCTCCCTCCGCTCGGCTCGGCTCCTCTCAGCTGTTCTCAGCGCTCTGAAATCCCGCCTTTTATCGGACGCTCCCTCCGCTCGGCTCGGCTCCTCTCAGCTGTTCTCAGCGCTCTGAAATCCCGCCTTTTATCGGACGCTCCCTCCGCTCGGCTCCACTCAGCTGTTCTCAGCGCTCTGAAATCCCGCCTTTTATCGGACGCTCCCTCCGCTCGGCTCGGCTCCACTCAGCTGTTCTCAGCGCTCTGAAATCCCGCCTTTTATCGGACGCTCCCTCCGCTCCGCTCGGCTCCTCTCAGCTCTCAAAGAGGACTGATATAATAACACATGAAGGGCTTAGAGCCCCAGTTTTTTAATGCCTCACCAGCGAGAAGGGGCCTCACGGTAACGGTGTATGGCATCAAATTAAATGCACACTGTGCGCCAGATTTTGCAATGCATGACTTCAGGGGGAAGAATCAGAGAAGCTGGACTGCAATTGATACCCATATAAAGCATGTAAATGATTCCATGTTTTATATGTGAAACACCTTTATCACTTTCCCAGTGGAAAGGAGACACCAACTAGAGAGGGCACAGAACTGTTACAGTCAATTGCAGGCTCCTCAAGAGTCCAGAGCATTATAAATGGAAGCCATGAGGCCATCAGGCCATTGAAGCAGACATGGGTTCAGGAGAAAATCAGATGCATTTCTAGAGAATGGGAGCAAGGGACTGAGTGGGAAGATTTCTTCTGCGTGTTGTGTGCAATGAAATTGAAAATCTATTCTTTATAAATGATTCCTGATTTTGCTACATATAACACGTAGAGATAATCCTCCCCCCTAGTGAGTTAGTATGAGGTTGAGATTTATCAAAAAGGACAGTTTTTAATGGATCTAATGGGCCTTTTCCTGATTCCTAAAAATTATCTTTTTATATTCACTGAATCTATCCCCCAGGCACCTGGCAGTTTCTTCAATGAAAATGTAGGTATTTCATGTGTTGTAAACTCACAGACCAAATAAAAGTACTTTGAGAGGGGTTCTCACATTGTGGCTGGAGCTGCTCTTCTGATGTTACCCACTGAAAGAAAAAAGATTTTGTTACCCCTCATTCTTCAGTTCCGGAATCACATTCTAGAGGCTTAAAATTCCAAAACAATTACAGCTGTATATTCTGTGATAACAGTATTAAAATTCATTACATATGGTGCCACGAAACCTGCTCATCTGTTTGCTATGATGAAATTAATCTTTGCAAGTAAATTCACAGCTTCATTTACTAACAGAAAATATTCCCAATTCTGGTAAATAACAGACTCGTATTAAAATTGTAATGTTGGGAACTTTAAAATATTGAATATATAACTTTGAATTTGTTAGATTTATACATGATCCTACTCTAGGTTGACTGCTTTACTGCTTATGTTATGAGTTGAATCTCAGCCACGTTTCTCACATAATCTGTTCGTTTCACAAACCATGATATCATCCAGTGGAAAAGTTCATATGGAAGGAAGGGACTAGCTTCATTTTGGAAAAATAATTTAGGGTGTAGGCCAGAGTTTATTAAGTGACTATTCACCATGTCCCATGGACTTATGATAGAAGATCCTAGTCTATATTAGGATAGATGTGGAGATGCCGGTGATGGACTGGGGTTGACAATTGTAAACAATTTTACAACACCAAGTTATAGTCCAGCAATCTGTGAGACCTGGCAGGTAACACCTGTCTGTCTGCACACTGATTGCCTTGGCAACGGGCAGTTGAAAAAACTGTCTGTACTCACCAAGCATTGTTCTGTGAATTATAAATGCGATTTCATTTCGAGGATTTCATTTCACATCGTTCACCTGACGAAGGGGGAAGCCTCCGAAAGCTTGTGAATTTAAAATAAAATTGCTGGACTATAACTTGGTGTTGTAAAATTGTTTACATTAGGATAGTAGGACAAGGTCGGCTGAAGTTACAAGGTACATAAAAAAGGGTAAAATAAATATTACCATATTACCATGTTAACCATTTCTAAATTTTAATCTAAGTTTTAACAGTAAACAGACTGAATAGAAGGTCGAAGTTGTTGTATTATGGAGAACGCAACACTCTATGAGGTATGTGGGGCGCATTACAAATCAATAATCCCTGGTGTGTAATCTGTTTCCTTAGGTTACGTGTCAATTACTGTAATAAATAAATACATTTTTAAGTGATTTTTTTTGCCAATGTTGTCAGACTGATCACCACAGACTCTGAGAAAGCCTGTAGTGATATCAGATTTCCAGCAGTAAGCCATCAACTGTAAAACATTGACCTCCAATATTGGTGGTACAGGTATCACAAAATAACATAAGATTGTATAATTGGAGCAGTGAAAATGGGAAAAGGTCCATGGAATTAAATCAGAAACATCTGCTGCTACATCAAGGTGTGTGCCAGTAGTATGGGCAACAGAATACAAGAGAATGACGAGCTGAGAGGAAAATATTTCACAGGTTGTATAACAGATAATTCACGAGCACCTGCAACCATCGTGGGTGTTTTCCAGCAGGAGACCCAGAGAAATGGCGTAAACGGCTAAGAACAGCAGTTTATTTTGTCTTTGTGGGGGTTCCAGCGATCTCCCACTAACATTATGGCAGGGTCATTTTTCAGATTGGGACTCAGCTGTTGGACAAACAGACTATACTCAAGACCCATAACTGACAAGTATATGGTAGGAAGTGCCTCATGATAAATTGAACCCATAGCAACTAACTCAATGTTCAATTTAATAAGCAATCACTGTAGTTTAAAAGTAGTACAAAAAAAGGTCTTGCTATTTTATTCTAACTGTAATGAAGAAAATAACATGGCTCAGAGTTCCCTGGAGACTTGTACCATTGTAATGGCACATCTACATCGCAGGGCCCGATTTACCCCGCCAAAGTCCTGGGAAACGATGGCATAATTTCAGCTTCAGCCATTACTTATGCCACTCCATAATTCCCCAGGACTTTTGCCATTTCCCTCACCGAAAAAGTTGAACAGTTAATTATCATAACTCCGTCCCCTCCCCATTAAGATCAATGGCGTGTTCAAGTTTGCTGAATTAACGCCACTGTGATCACCACAACCACTTAGACAGTAGCAGAATGGTGCTTCTGGGCTCAGTATACTTGGTGTAATCATAGGAATCGTAATTTACTGTTTAAATTAAGAAATAATTGTGTCGCCCTTATTTGCTGTTTTTTTTATTATTCAGTGGTGCAGTTCTGACACTGTCTAGAGTCACTAGTGCACAGTGCAAAGCAACAGAAATCATATATATCTTGGGGGAGAAGGTTGCTGGTCCCTAGGCTTAAACTAACATCCAAATGTAACGTTTTTTATATGTAATTCAAATCATTATTCTTATGCAATGTGAATGTGAGCATCAGTGATCACATGGGCCAGATTTTGCTGTAGCAGGGCATTTAACGGCGTCTGCTGTTAATTATACTTGCCCCTGCACCGTTCAGCTCAAAACATTTTTGCCCACCAAGTTGCTGAAAGTCTGAGGTGAAAACGTCGCAGCGAGGGAAACAGGGCATCTGGGACCTGAGTGAACAGGGCAACTAACTGTGTATCTCCTTAACCAACAAGATTGAAGGATCGAGAAATAAACAGCGCAAGGACTGAGAAGGAAGTGTAAATTAGAATGGGTGAATTCAATGTCAAATCAGGTACAGAAAGAGAAATTAAGAGAGAGAAAGAAAGATTGGATTAAGACAGAGAGAAAAAAGAGACAGATGGGAGAAATTTAAAAAAAATTAAATTTCAAATTTTACATTTTTAAAATCTCCAACAATTAATACCTGAAGGAATAAAACTCCACACTTGTAACAGTTAATTTTCAGTGTCAGATCTGGCAGTAATTAACACTTCTTTTTTTTTTCAAAAAATATACATTATTCATAAAATTTGCAGCAGTACATACAATACAGTTGTTATATCACATTCCAAACATACACAATACAGATTCTGCAATTTGCAGGTTACATCAAGTACCGTTCAATGAACACATTGGACATAATTACAGTTCATGACACTCTAGGGTGCCTCATTGCATCACAATCAATACAGGTGATTCATTACAGATACATTACAGATTTATTACGGGTACATTACATCAATTTGAATTTTACATTCTGCCTGAGGGGGTTTTTCCCTGATTGCAGCCCCTCGGTATACAATGGCGGGAAGGCTCTAAACGGTTGCCTTTCCCCACAGAGCCTTTGCAGCGTCCGCACCCATCCTCAGTGCATCCCTGAGTACATAGTCCTGGACCTTGGAATGTGCCAGTCTGCAACACTCGGTCGAGGACAGCTCCTTGCACTGGAACACCAGCAAGTTTCGGGCAGACCAAAGGGCGTCTTTCACCGAGTTGATGGTCTTCCAGCAGCAGTTGATGTCCATCTCAGTGTGCGTCCCCGGGAACAGCCCATAGAGCACAGAATCCTGTGTTACGGAACTGCTCGGGCGAACCTGGACAGATACCACTGCATCTCTCTCCAGACCTTCTTTGCAAAGGCACATTCCAGAAGGAGATGGCTGACGGTCTCGTCTCCACCGCAGCCTCCTCGGGGACAGCGCGCGGTGGCGCTGAGAGTCCGGGAGTGCATGAAGGATCTGACGGGACGGGCCCTTCTCACCACCAGCCAAGCTAGGTCTTGGTGCTTGTTTGAAAGCTCTGGCGATGAGGCGTTCTGCCAAATGACATTGACAGTCTGCTCGGGGAACCAACCGACAGGATCCACCATCTCCTTTTCCCGCAGGGTCTCGAGGACGTTACGTGCGGACCACTTGCTGATCGCCTTGTGGTCAAAGGTGTTTTTCTGCACCAACCTTTCCACGAAGGACAGGTGGGGCGGAACGGTCCAACTGGACGGAGCGTTCTGTGGCAGCGTGGCCAGGCCCATCCTTCTCAACACCGGGGACAGATAGAACCTCAGCATGTAGTGACACTTTGGGCTCTATTTTAGCACCCGCTATCGGGTGCGTACCTGGTGGGGGGGCTCCGAAAATCGGAGAATCCCGGAGCTGGACCGGAGCCCGCCCCGAACCCGCGCACTTCCGGGTTCCCCGCTGACGCGCCGGCGTGCGCGCGCAGCCCCCGCTGGTGGGAATCCCGCAGGCAATTAAAGCCAGCGGGATGCCACTTGACAGTATTTATTTAGGTATTTCAGGTCATTAACTGACCTGATTAAGGGATTATGTGGGATTTTAGAACAAACTGGGACTGTTTCCCACACTGGGGGAAACACTCCCAGGTCAAATGGACGTGTTGCAGCTGTCAGCCTGTGGCAGCTGCAAAGGTCCATTTGACAGGTTGGGGGGAGACCCTCACCCATTGCAGGAGGCCACTCTGTCACTTGGGACAAAGTTTGGCCTCCACCACCCTCCTCCTGACAGTCAAAGTCACCAACCTGCACACTTACCCCGGGGTCCGGAGACATGTACCTACCTTGCGGACCCCCTCAGATGTACATCTTCCGGATGGGGGCCGCCGTAGCTGCAGTCATGACCTCCTCGGAGGGCGAACAGCATCACCAGCCTCACCAGCCTCGCCATCCACACCGTCCACCTCTGACACGTGGAGCTCCACAACAGAGTGCTGTGACACATCCACCTGTACAGCAGGAGGGAGGGCTACCGCAGAAAGAGATGCGTCGCAGAGGGCACTACCCTCGCCACAGGGTCCACAGACCGAGGCTCAGCCTCCTGGACCTCTCTGGGCAGCAGTGCACACGGAGGCTCGGAGTCACTCGACATGTAGTCGTGGACATCTGCAGCCTCTTTCATGCCGAGCTGCTCCCGGCTGGCCCGAGCACCATCTTCTTACCTGTCGCTGTCAAAGTCACCACTGCCCTCAACAACTTCTCCTCCGCATCCTTCCAGGGTGCAACCGGGGACATCGCCGATGTCTCTCAGTCGTCTGCGCAGAAGAGCCCTGCAAATACACCTACACCCACTCTGCAGTGACACAATGGGTGGCATCAGTTGTGGGTCCTCATAGTGATCCTCAGGAGCGGGCATTATTGCACAAGCCAGACAGGATTCGCGAAGACATGGCAGTAGTGGTGCCAATATAATATGTAATGTGAGTTGGTCAGAAATTCAATATACTAACACCCATGACAAACCCTCAAACACCCTTGTGCATCCCTTTCATGCTCACGACACGTTTGCCTTACGCTGCCTACTGCACATATGTGATGCATGCCCTGTGGCTGCAGCACAGGTAGTGGCAGGTTGAGTGAGGCTGACCGTGAAAGAGATGCACGAGAGGGTGAGTATGAGATAGAGCCATGAGATTGTATGAGGATTGGGTTGAGTGGTAGTGGCGGGATGAGTACTGGTGAGGTGAGTAGGTGCAGGTAAGATGAGGATGAGGTTTGAGTGGGTACGAGGGGTGATGTGACAGAGTAGTGTTGGCAGTGCAGAAGGAGATGTGGGGTGGGGGCAGTGATGTGGCAGACGGAGTGTAGGGGAAAGACTACGTGTACTCACTTTGGCTGACCGACTGAGGTCATTGAAGCGCCTCCTGCACTGTATGCAGGTGGGCGATATGTTGGTTGCGCTGGTGACCTCCTCTGCCATCTCGAGCCAGGCCTTCCTGGTGGCAGAGGCGGGCCGCTTCCTCCCGCCTGCCGGGAGGAAGATCTCTGTCCTCCCCCTCCTCCTCACCCCATGTATTGATACCTGGAATGAGGCATCATTACACTGGGAGCAGCCTTCCCCCTGGGCTGCTCCATGCTGTAATTTTTGCTATTTGTTGCAGCATCAGTCAGTGGAGGACTGCCCCTTTAAATAGAGCGCCTCCAGCTGACAGATATTACTGCGCATGCGCAGCCCGCCCGACGCGCAGATCAGCAGTGGGGAACCCGGAGGAGCAGGTAAGTGGATCCAATTAGTGGTTTGTCTGCTACGATCGCGCGGGAAGCTGACTAATTTCACTGGGCGCGTTACCCACGCGCCCGATAGCCCCCCCGGCGAGAACCCGCAGCCCTGCTAACATCGGGCCCCATGTGTTTGCGTACCGAGGGTCTATGCACAGCTTGATGCAGCCGCACACAAAGGTGGCCTTCAGGATGAGGGCCACGTTGGGCACGCCTTTTCCCGTCGTTAAAAGGGTACTTAGGCTTGACATGACAAGACTTAACTTTCTGTAGCGAGTTTAGTCCGTATCTACCGCAACTTCATGCTGTTCAATGCATGTCAACGGTGAGGCTGAGAGTGAGATGCTGTTTTCACAAAGCTAACAATGGAGCAGCACAACTCAGACAGTAACTTTTGGATATTAGCATTTAACCGCGCATCTGCTCCTAGCCTGAAATTGCTGTACCATTTATGCATAAATAACGGCGAGCACCAATAGCCTCACCGTTATTTTGACAGCAAAATCTGGCTCAATGTATCCATTTACTACTTATTACAATACAAGTAGAAAGTCAGATAAAGTACAGGGATTACAGACTACATGAGCAATTGAAGACTAAAAGCCTCTGGTTTCTGTGTGGTTTGTACAATATCAATAGGAAGGCAGGGGGTGTCGCCGTTCTATCCAATGAACTAACCAGACAGATATATAATCAGTCCTTGAGGCAAATCAGCTCTCTATATTTTGAATTTGTGCTTGTTTCTGTCCATCAGTTCAGCCTTAAAATAGCTTTTTAAAACACTTCTGGGCCTGAGTAACATCACATCGTAATGGCCATTTGCAAGGCCATACTTGATTCGCTGCTATGCTCACTGCGGCATATTCTAATTAGTTCTCCAGTAAATTTCGGCGTATGTTCGCCACTAGAGGAGTGGGGCTCAGAACGGTCTACTTTGTGGCATTCGTCACCAATATTGCCGTAGCAGCGAATTCTGGGCCAATATTTGCACTTCACTTAACATTTCTAAATCTCATGCCGCCAGTGTATTCATTTTCTGATTTCAGATCCACATTTTGCATGTTTCTTTGGTTTTTAGAAGACTAAGCGGGTAAAGACATGAAATTTGAAAGTTCTGCTTGTGGCACAGTTATTTTAATGACAGTAGTGGAGCATATGAAGGAGGCAATGTGGTTGAGGCAGTTAATGATATTTTCACTGCTTCAAAACAGCGGAGAGTGAAAAATAGGTGATGAGAATGTAATTTTAAATATGACCACCACCTCACAAAGGCCTCCCTTACTTCCTATCAAGTTATGTCTCTCCAAGGTTTTGAAGGTTCAATGAGTCTATACCAATCCCCACACGACTCGCCCAATCCAGCCCCTGCTGAGGCATTGGTATTCGACACAAGTAAGCAAAAAGTGAATAATGTACTTTGAAGGCAGGAAACATAGAGATTACTGCTATATATATTTCAAAAATTAACTGCTCAATAGAAAATGATATGAATTTATACTGCTATATATTCTCAAGTGAATCAGTTTCATTTTAAAGAATCTCATGGAGATACAAACTATGTGAAACGGTTAGAGGATTGGAGGTTGCTAACTTGATGACATCACATTTGGCACTGAAATAAAAAAAGAAACATTATGGGCGAGAAATTGGGCCGTGTGACGCCTGTTGTTTCGGCGCTACGCGGCCTCCCGAAGTGCCATGGTGGTGCCTTGGCTGCACACGCACGTTTCCAGCGTGACGTGTGCTGGACGCCATCTTGGTGGCAAGGGCTGGTCCCTCACAATGGCGAGGTTCTGCAGCATGCAACATACCACCACGAATCTTCCCAACAACTCAGCAGAGTACTGGAGGGCTCCTTCAGAACAGTCCAGGCAGCGGAAGCGTTGTTTCAGGAGGCTAATGGGGTGCTCCATGATGCTGCGTGCAGCACAAATACCGAATGCCGGCAGCATGTAAAGTTGGGAGAAAGTGCATACAGTCAGTGTGCAACGCTGATTTAAAGTGATAAACACCATTTTGGACCTTAACGCTGAACTCAATGCACAATCTTAACCACGCACACCTGAACTTGCCTTAGAATGCCTGGAGGACCCCCCACCAGTGCTATTTAAAGGGACCATGCATGTGTTGCAGGTTAGTTGCTCAATTATTGCTTCTTAGAATCATAGAATCATAAAATGGTTACAGCATGGAAGGAGGCCATTCGGCCCATTGAGTCTGTGCCAGCTAGCTGCAAGAGCAATCCAGCTAGTCCCGCTCCACTGCTCTATCCCTGTAGCACTGCAAATTTTTTCCCTTCAATTACTTATCCAATTCCCTTTTGAAAGCCACAATTGAATCTACCTCCACCACCCCCTCGGGCAGTGCATTCCAGATCACAACCACTCGCTGTGTAAAAAAGTTTTTCCTCATGTCGCATCTGGTTCTTTTATGAATCACCTTAAATCTTTGTCCTCTGGTTCTTGACCCTTCCACCAATGGGAACAGTTTCTCTCTATCTACTCTGTCTAGACCCTTCATGATTTTAAATACATCTATCAAATCTCCTCTCAACCTTCTCTGCCCAAAGGAGAACAACCCCAGCTACTCCAGTCTATGCACGTAACTGAAGTCCCTCATCCCTGGAATCATTCTATAAATCTGACGACAGAAGACAGAGGGTGGTTGTAGAGGGTTGTTTTTCAAATTGGAGGCCTGTGGCCAGCGGTGTGCCTCAGGGATTGGTGCAGGGTCCGCTGTTATTTGTTATTTATATTAATGATTTGGATGAGAATTTAGGAGGCATGGTTAGTAAGTTTGCAGATGACACCAAGATTGGTGGCATTGTGGACAGTGAAGAAGGTTATCTAGGATTGCAACGGGATCTTGATAAATTGGGCCAGTGGGCCGATGAATGGCAGATGGAGTTTAATTTAGATAAATGTGAGGTGATGCATTTTGGTAGATCGAATCGGGCCAGGACCTACTCCGTTAATGGTAGGGCGTTGGGGAGAGTTATAGAACAAAGAGATCTAGGAGTACAGGTTCATAGCTCCTTGAAAGTGGAGTCACAGGTGGATAGGGTGGTGAAGAAGGCATTCAGCTTGCTTGGTTTCATTGGTCAGAACATTGAATACAGGAGTTGGGATGTCTTGTTGAAGTTGTACAAGACATTAGTTAGGCCACACTTGGAATACTGTGTACAGTTCTGGTCACCCTATTATAGAAAGGATATTATTAAACTAGAAAGAGTGCAGAAAAGATTTACTAGGATGCTACCGGGACTTGATGGTTTGACTTATAGGGAGAGGTTGGATAGACTGAGACTTTTTTCCCTGGAGAGTAGGAGGTTTAGGGGTGATCTTATAGAAGTCTATAAAATAATGAGGGGCATAGATAAGGTAGATAGTCATAATCTTTTCCCAAAGGTTGGGGAGTCTATAACGAGGGGGCATAGATTTAAGGTGAGCGGGGAGAGATACAAAAGGGTCCAGAGAATGCAATTTTTTCACTCAAAGGGTGGTGAGTGTCTGGAACGAGCTGCCAGAGGCAGTAGTAGAGGCGGGTACAATTTTGTCTTTTAAAAAGCATTTGGACAGTTACATGGGTAAGATGGGTATAGAGGGATATGGCCCAAGTGCAGGCAACTGGGACTAGCTTAGTGGTATAAACTGGGCGACATGGACATGTTGGGCCGAAGGGCCTGTTTCCATGTTATAAACTTCTATCTCTTTTGCACCCCCTCTAAGACCTTCACATCCTTCCTAAAGTGCGGTGCCCAGAACTGGTCACAATGCTTCAGTTGTAGCCAAACCAGTGTTTTGTAAAGGTTCATCATAGCCTCCTTGCTTTTGTACTCTATGCCTTTATTTATAAAGCCCAGGATGCTTTCTTAACCCCTTTCTCAACCTGCCCTGCCACCTGCAATGATTTGTGCACCCCCAGATGTCTTTGTCCCTGCACCCCTTTTAGAATTGTAGTTTTTAATCTCTCGTTCTTTCTACCGAAATGTATCACTTCACACTTTTCTGCATTGAATTTAATCTGCCACGTGTCCGTCCATTCCACCAGCCTGTGTATGTCCTCTTGAAGTCTATCACTATCCTGCTCACTGTTCACTACCTTCCAAATTTCTGGCTGCTGGTGGAATGGGGTGTGTTTTTTGAAGCTTCCTATACGTACTGAGAGTTGCTACAGTACATTTGAGACTAGTTTGGCAGTTACTGCTGTACGGTTCAGAAAGTTACAACCGTGGTTGAACAACATTCCTGGCAACCAGGGGTGGTCTGCTAGGGCTTCCAGTGGGCATTGAGCACGACTGGGAGCATGCAGAGAGGCCACGCAAAGCAGGTCAAGCTGCGAGGAGAGGGAGGAGGAGGCGCAGGGAACTGAGCAGAAGGCTGTATCCAATAAGAGCCTTCTGGGACCAATTATCTTATCTCAACATGAGCGAGGAGCAATGTATCAATGGCTGAGATTCATCAAGGAGGCAGTGACGGAGATCTGTCAACTGGTGTGGCCACAACTGCAGCCTCAGAACAGGGCAAGGACAGCATTGCCTGTGGCTGTGAAGGTAACCGTGGCACTGAACTTCTACAGCTCAGGATCATTTCAGGCCTCTGCTGGCAACATGTGCAACATCTCGCAGTATGCAGTGCACTACTGCATAAGGGAGGTCACGGACGCACTGTACCAGATGAGGAACAGGTTCATCACCTTCCCTCTTGACGGAGACAAGCAGAACGAGCGATCACGGGGGTTCACTCACAGTGCTGGCTTCCCCATGGTACAGGGTCCAATTGACTGCATGCAGATTGTCCTACGTGCCCTGCATATCAACTCGGCCGTCTTTGTCAACCGAAAGGACTTCCACTCCCTGAACGTGCAGCTGATGTGCGACCACACGCATCGGATCATGGAAGTTGATGCTCGCTACCCTGGGAGCAGTCACGATGCCTTTGTTATGTGGCAATCCAACATGCCAGCTATCTTTTACCAGGCCCGGCTAGTCAAAGGCTGGCTAATGGGTGACAATGGCTATCCCCTCACACCGTTGCTTATGACTCCGGTCAGGCAACCATGCACATGTGCACAGCAGGCCTATAATGAGAGCCATGCTGCCACACGCAGCATCATGGAGCACCCCATTAGCCTCCTGAAACAATGCTTCCGCTGCCTGGACTGTTCTGAAGGAGCCCTCCAGTACTCTGCTGAGTTGTTGGGAAGATTCGTGGTGGTATGTTGCATGCTGCAGAACCTCGCCATTATGAGGGACCAGCCCTTGCCACCAATGATCGGAGAAGACGAAGAGGCTGAGGTGGAGGATGAGGAAAAGCCGGAGGAGGAAGTGGAGGAAGACGCAAATGTGCAACAGGGACCACACGCCTTGTCTGCAAGGGCTCTGCATACTCGCCTGATCCGTGCCCGCTATCAATAATGTCAACTACATCCTCGAACTCACTAACAGTCCTACACTCCTCACCTTTCC
The DNA here is from genome assembly GCF_035084215.1 of Heptranchias perlo. Classification (NCBI taxonomy): domain Eukaryota; kingdom Metazoa; phylum Chordata; class Chondrichthyes; order Hexanchiformes; family Hexanchidae; genus Heptranchias; species Heptranchias perlo. The sequence goes on from NC_090335.1 coordinate 49,589,086, forward strand.
GCTCCCACATGACCATCAAATCGCCCTCCATCTGATTGCACATTGGTTTCTCCCTCAGCTCATCGCACAAATTAAAACCACCACCAAATGCAAATTCAAAGTCACATTTATCAATGAAGAAATAAAATTATGGAAACAAAACAGAACTATTCACCCCTGTGCATTCCCTTAGTGCCTGTTGTTCGTGTGCCTTTATCTTTCCTAGTGCTTCTACGAGGTACATCCCCAGTGGCTGGAACATAGGTGGTGGGAGGCTACTGGCCTTGGACGACCTGGATTCAGACTGCACCATGTCAGCATGGGCTGCAGCAGTCTGGCCTGGCTGGCCGATAGACAACAACAAGGGCACTGGCGGAGTGGCAGATGTGGGAGGAGGAATGCTGTCGTCCTAATAGAGGACAGCAGGTCCGACTGCCATGGTGCCACTGCCACTCTCTCAGGGCGGTGCCTCAGCACTCCTGGTGATCGGTTGGAGAACGGATTGCTGGAGTGCTGTGATACCCTGGAAGCTCCGTTCCACAGTGGTCCCCAGAGCCATGATAGCAGCAGTCTGAGCTTCAATTGCAGCAGCCTGAGCAGCAACCGTAGCTTGCAGACCTTTGATGACATCGGTTTGTGCTGCAATGGAAGCCACGACATCGGCCATCAGATGCTGCATCATGGTGGGTTCCACAGGTGTGCTGATGGAGGTGACCACCTGTACCATGTGAGAAAGGATGGGCTTCAAGCTCTGCGCAAAGCCCTGTGCCAAGTTGATGCTCGACTCCTCCATGCCCCTTGTCATTGTGCACAGGCTTTCTGGCAAGCTTTCCAGTACCCCAAGCATTTGGTTGTGTGCAGCCATCAGCCGTCTTCTGTAGCCTGGCACATCGAAGTCATCATCTGACTCCTCTGCAGCAGAACTAGTGTGAGACCTCGCCCTCCAGCGAGCTGGCACCTGTGGTATCTGTTCCCTCTGCCCCGGCTCCTGGGCACTTGTGCTGGGTGTCCCACCATGTGCAGTTCCTTCCCCTAACCTAGCCTCTAAAAGAAGCTGGTGGATGTGAGTGTCAGATCGAGTGACGGTGTGGCTTCAGTGTCCCCCTCATCCTCGGACGGTGCTGCCACATGTTCTTGGGTATCTGCAATGACAAAGGGAAACAGGTTGAGTTATGGGGCGGGGAGAGGAGCAAGTAAGATATGCGTGCCGACAGCATCTGCAGCACGTGAGTCAGAAAAGATTATGGGAGGAGAGAGATGTGGGAAATGAGAAGGACCATTAGATATGCAGAGATCCCCTTCATCGGGACCTCCAGCGCAGCATGTGGTCACGGCTGCAGTGACAACCTACCCAATGATCCGAAGCACAGTCTCCTCCAAGGGGGTGAGGATGTGTAGGCTTGCCTGTCCTCCTTCTCCTGCAAGACAGAGGACAGTGTGTCAGTGAGAATCCTGCAAGGTGTGTGGGTGATGTGCCTGTCATAGTAGAATAGCTGCCAGTGTGTGTGACCTGTAATTGGTGGTTGTGTGGCCTGCAAGTGTGTACTACGTGTGGGTGAGATGCAGCATGTCGAGTGCCGCATTGCCTATGGATGGGTAGTGTTTGTTGGTGGGTGGGTGACGGGGAGTGTGATGCATGGAGCAGTGGTGCAGTTGGTAGGATGTGCCACTTGACTCTTGCATTCACTCACCTTGACCACTCGTGTCAAATCATTGAACTTTTTTTGGCACCGTGTCCACATGCGTGGTGCCATGCTCTTGGCGTTTACTTCCTGGGCCGCAGCCTCTCAATGCCAGTGGAGCTGGAGTCTGGAGGGTCTCCTGCCACCCAGAGGGTATATGTTGGCCTTCATTTCGTCCACCCCCTCCCCCCCACAGGGCCTCCAGTGTATCATTAGAGAAGCATGGGGCCCGCCCTCGCACCGGTCCCACCATCCTTCCGGCCAGTGGACCATTTAAAATGTGCACCTGCTCCTTTAAGAGGTGCAGGCTGCCGATAATGTGCGCTGAGCACGCCCAATTTCGGGCTTCCTCATTCTCCATGCAGCCTCTCAGCAGCGCAGGTAGCGCTGGCTGCATGGAGCTATCATGGTAAGTAGCAGGCAGTTCAAAATTCACATGCTGCCTGCGTAGTGCCCATCAGGTGTGGGTTAATAGCGGATTGCGCTACCCCCGCCCGATAATAGGCCTTATCCAACTTCCCCCCCGCCCCCCAATATATTTTTTAATTATTTTTACGCAAAGCAAGAATTCACTAAATCCAGACAGCAGTCAGGTGGGGGGGGACGATGGACGGGGGAGAATGGTAATGATTTCCTGTATTCAGCAAAAACAATTCACCATTCTCTTCATTGCTAACTTTCATCAGCTCACAAACACTGTCTGACTTATATGGGGGAATTTTAACCCCCAAAAACCGATGGGTTGGAGTCGGGGTGGGCGGTGAAAGTTGTAATTTTTTGGATCGCGCCCATTTCCAGGTTTAACGTGGGCGCGTTTGGATCCATGCATGGCAACGATTCTCTGAGATCACGTCCCCAACTAGTGCCGGCAGGTGGGTCGTTAGCGGGGCAATTAACATCGTGGAGAGGTGAGGTAGGTTTTTTTTAATTGAATCTGACACAAATTCGAATTTAACTTCTCAGCACGAGTTTCCCCGGGGTTCTGAATCTCGCCAGTGAAACGGAGGTGAGATTCAGCCGCAGTTTATGCGGGTATTTAAACCTTTGATTGCCCCATCTGAATAAAAGGTCAGTTATTGCAGCTCGTCTCTCAGTTCTCTCAGGCAAACGTTTGGCTGAGAGTTCTTGTGTTGAGACAGATTTTGCAAAACGTTGCAGCTTTTCAAACTGACAAGATCAGGATGGGGGAGGGGGGGCACAATGGAAGTATTCGAGAGGACATCTGAGGAGGAGGAAAATGACCATTCAGGGCAGCCATGTCGTGCTGTGTTGGGATCTGCAGATGCACAAGAGAGAGGTGAAAAACAAAGATCTGGAGAACGGCAGTGAGGGGAGCTGAGTGGAGAACAGCTGAGAGGAGAGCAACAGAGGGGTCGAGGTCACAGGAGGCACTATCCACATCATAGGGTATAGAGGCAGAGGCTGAGCTTCCTGGTCCTCTCTGAGGAGCAGTGTCTACGCAGGCTCAGATTGAGTCAGCAGGTGGCCGCAGACATCTGCAGCCTTCTTGAGGAAGAGCTGCTCCCTGCTGGACCTGGTGATCACGCGTTGCCCATCGCAGTAAAAGTCACCACTGCCCTCAATTTCTTTGCCTCTGGATCCTTCCAGGGCGCTACCAATGACATCTCCAGGGTGTGTCAGTCATTTGCACATAAGTGTATAAGGCAGCTGATGGATGGGTTGTTTGCCAGGGCGTCCATTTATGTGAACTTCCCCTGCGATGATAATAGCCAGAATGAGTTGGCAATCAGTTTTGCCTCTCTGGTTGGCTTCCCACGGGAACAGGGTGCAATCGATTGCACACAGGTGGCAATCTGAAGACCACCATGTAAGGCCAGGAGTTTTCATCAATGCACAGCTGGTGTGCAACCACAAGAAGAGATTCATGCAGGTTTGCGCCAGGTTCCCTGGCATGTGTCATGATGCGTTTATACTGTGCCAGTCCAACATTCCAAACCTCTTCCAAACAGGAGACAGACTTACGGGCTGGATCGTTGGAGACAAGGGATACCCTATTCAAACTTGCTTCATGTCACCTGTGAGGAACCCCACCAATGAGGCATAAGAGGCCTACAACCAGAGCCACATGACCACCAGGTGTGCCAGTGAGCAGGCCATCGGCATACTGAAGATGCGCTTCAGATGCCTGGATAGGTCTGGAGGCGCCCTTCAGTACTCACCAGTGAGGTGTGCTGCGTCCTGCACAACATTGCGCAGCAGAGGGGATTGGAGGTGGAGGAAGACGAAGGCATTGTCAAACATTATCTGATGGCAACAACATTGAAGAAGAGGAAGAGGAAGAGGAGGAGGAGGAGGAGGAACATGAAGATGGGGCACCCATCACCAGACCAGCCGTGCACAGGTTCACAGGACTGCCACAACCACCACGAACAACACCCCACTCCCCCAACCTTTGTACAAAACAGTCCTTCAACAACGCATACATCCATTGCACATCTGCCCAATGGGTACCGACATGTATTGGCATTCATCGTGAAGCAAATAAAAGGGCGACCTCACACTTAGAACGCAATAATGACCACGACGTAAATAAATTTTGTGTGCCAATATTAAAAAATGGAAACTTCACAACATAACATTTCTTCAAATACCCATGTGCATAACCTTGGTGAACTACAATTTCTTGAACATACGCTTCCTACCGCTTCTACGTGGTGCATCCCCTGTGGCTTCAGCAGAGGTAGAGGCAGGCTGCTCTGATCCCTGCCCTGACTTCTGGGTTTTGGAGCCCGTGAGGGCACCGCCTAAGACTGCTCCACCAGCACCTGTGTAGGGGCAGACTCGGCTATCGGGAGAGGAGGCAGCATTTCAGGTACTGGTTGAGGGGCGCAACGGGTGAGACATGGGAGCGCTTTGATTGGAGTTCCCACTCTCATATCCCCTATCGTAGGTTAGTGCCACATCACTCCCACCACTCTGCTGGACAACAGCTTGGTGCACATCTGTGACCCTTTGTAAGGCTACAGAACCTGCATTTTCCCCTCCAAGTCGCACACCATCCCGACTTGGAAATATATTGCCGTTCCTTCATCATTGCTGGGTCAAAATCCTGGAACACCCTTCCTAACAGCATTGTGGGAGAACCTTCACCACACGGACAGCAGCGGTTCAAGAAGGCGGCTCACCACCACCTTCTCAAGGGCAATTAGGGATGGGCAATAAATGCTGGCCTTGCCAGCGATGCCCACATCCCATGAATGAATAATAAAAAAAATAAAGTATCTGTCATCCTGTTGAAGGCGGAAGACATGCTGGCTTTCAAAATATGCATGTCCATGGCCATGGCCTGCACAGACTCATTTGAGCGCCATGCTTGAAGCTACATGGAGGCGGCCACTCTCTCCATGGCAGACATTCTCACAATTAACTGCGACATCAATCCACTAGTGTTGGAGTTGGACTCTTCCATCCTCTCCGCTGTTGTGGAGAGTGTGCGTGTGACGTTTTCCTTTACCTCACAAAGTTGCAGCTGTACCTCAATCATTCTCATTCTCATTCTTAACGAAGGCCCCTAAGGTTCAGCATCTATGTCCAGCTGAGCAGAGCTTGGAGAGGAGTGCGCCGACTCTCCACAGCTGCTCTTGCTAGCAGTGTCTGCTCGTGCTCACTGGTGAGTTGTGAATCGCCAGGTGACAATCCTTAGTTAACAGGCCCCATGAAGTGCGAGTATCTGCACTGGTGCATGGCTGTATCTCCTGTGATGGTGGACCCTCAGAAGGAATTAGCTCTTCTGAGGATTCATTGTCATAAATCTCCGCACATTCTTCTTGTATGTGTGAAAGCCCTGAAAGACAAAAGAAAGCGATATGAATTAGTCATGTCAAAGTAACAATCATGGCAATCATCATACTCAGTCTTCTCATAGTGCAGTCAGTCACTGATGAAATAAAGTCGTCATGTGTGTGAAAGATGTTTAAATTCTGTCACCAGACATCTGCGAGTTCCCAGAGCTCTCCATCTCCGATTAAAAGGGATGCAGATGTGCCACTTATCTCCATGGCCTCCTCCTCTACATCTGTCAACTGGACTATTTATGGAGGTGTACCTCCAGTCCTCTGCCTCCCCTTGTGTTTTGTGTGCTCTTCTCCTACAAGGGGCGAAAGATCAGACCTGTGAGTAATTGAGGTCAAGTATTCACCTGATGAATGCAGTGCATTGGGTGAGGGTGACTATGAGACAGATGCACCACATTGCATAAGGATTGACGTGAGTGGCAGCGGTGGATGGATACATGGGGAGGTGAGGAAGTGCATAGAAAATGAAGGCTGGGTGCTGCTGAAACTTAAGTGGGTGTGAGGAGTGATGTGATGGAGTACGTTTGGCAAAACACAGTGAGTGGGGGGTGTTGTACACCATAGGATGTAGGTGAATCAGCAACTGTACTCACTTTTCCTGACCTGGTTAGGTCATTAAAACACTTCCTGCTGCTCATCTCCTCAGCCACCTCCAGCCACTCCTTCTTGGTGGCCGAGCCAGGTTTCTTCCTCCCATCACTGGGGCAAATTATTTCCCTGCTGGTCCTCACTGCACCCTAGCAGTACTTCAAGGGAACCATCTGTGAACATGGGTGCTGCCTTTGCTCTCTTGGAATCCATGGCTTCATTTCCTCCTTTCTCCTCCAAAATCCATTTGTGCATTGGCCCTTTAAATAGTGGACTTCAGATCGTGTCATGCGGGGTGCGCAGTACGCCCGCTGTGCAGCTTGGAGACACAAAACCCGGAAGCAAAAATTATTGGCTTGAATTAAGTTGCGATCGCAGATTCCGATACGCTCACTTCACTTTTGGGTTTCCCATGCGAAAATCTACCCACCCACTCTCTTCCCGGCATCAGGTAAAAATCATGTCCACAGTCTTAGTGCAAGCTGATCAGTGTGGAAGGAAACCTATCAAACACAGCTCTCGCAGACTCAGTAGATTAAACACATACTTAATCCAAGCACAGTATTCCAGTTGGGGAATACTATTGTTATAATTATCTTCTGATGTGTGGCACAGCCCCAGATGCCATATACACAAGTGGAGATGATTAAAATTGTTAACCATTCTGTTCGTAACACTTCTTTCTTTGACTGTAACAATTTTCTGGCATGAGAATGGGCTGCTAGTGAAAAACAGCATTGTCTTTCTCGTTTTTTTGTCCGATAAGTTCTCAAGAATTATTGCCAATTTAACAAAGTCGATCTTATTGATTAAATTGTCATATCACAGAATAAGCTGGGAGCTACACTTAAGATCTCTAGTTGTGCACAGTATTGTACCAGTGGCCATGTGTAATGTGAGGCTTTATGTTGCTGGTAGTCTTTCACAAGTGTGAAAAAACCCACGTTCACTGATAAATTTAGGATTTAGACAGTGGGAATCAATTCAAACTCATCTGTTGCATTTTCAATTAATTAGCCAGTTAGCCAATTAAACAACAGTCAAAGCTTGACATGAACTGTCAGCATTTTGAAGCCTGGTCAATGGACAAAAATCAGAGTGGACTGGGATTGCGACTGAGCTCCATCCCCTCAGCACCGTACGGAGTTCCAACCTGAGGCCTGTTGTTGCTGTTGTGCGTGGATCCAGGCAATGCATACTGTGGGTGAGAACACTTGAAAAGGCAGGAATTCCAACCCACAGTATGCTGCAGCCAGAGCCACTTACACAGTGACAAAAAAGGACTCAAGTAGGAGCACCTGAGCAGGGGAAGTAGAGGGGAGGATCTGGGAGCAGTGTTCTGGGAGGGGAGGAGAGGAAAGAAGTCAGGAGTGGCTCTTAAAGCTGAGGAAGAAGGTGGAAGCTTGGAGTGGTGCTTTGGGGAGAAGAGGATGATATGTATGGTACTTGCATAGATGTAGCTTCCAGCTTGTTCTCTGATATGACAAGTTAATCAATGATCGACTTTGATAAATAGACTATAATTCTTGAGAACTCAGCAGACTCAAAACTTTTCACCAACAGACCACTTTCATCCTAGAAAATTAATACGGTCAAAAAAGAAGTGTTACAAACAGAATGACTAACAATTTTAATCATCCCCGCTTGAGTGTGCGGCATCTGGAGCTGTGGCACACATCAGAAGAGGGGAAAAATAGAGTATCGGCGTGAACTGGGTAGGTTGGGGGAAGAGAGATCTTTGTGTATTGGGTGAGGGTTGGAGGACGGGATTGACTCTTGAGGTATCTTTGGGGGAAGTGAAGGTCTGGTTTGTCAATTGAAAAGGGAAATATCACTGTCTCTTCCCTTTTTTGGATTAAAAATCTTGTGACGTATAAACATGTTCAAAACTAACCAAAATGTACTATTTTAATGAAAAGTTCAAAATGTTCCAGCGGAGCAATGCCCTACCAGATTCACACTCCAATACGAGTGAAGTGATGCTGGATATACCCACACTTTAAATTATGAGCTTGTGTTTCATTGCACTTTCAGTATAATTACTTGTTTTCACATTTCATAGGCTTGCATTCAGAACGGGTTTGTTGGGTTGTCAACTTTTCTGGGCTGTCAACTTTTTTCAAGATGTTGGTTAGATTTTGCTCGTTTGTTAAGTTGCCAGTTCTGCGCAATCAAAACAAAAGTTGCAAGTCAGTATTATTTGGCAGGGAATCAAGGGATATGGGGATCGGGCGGGAAAGAGGAGTTAAGGTCAAAGGTCAGCCCTGATCTTATTGAATGGCGGAGCAGGCTCAAGGGGCCCTAGGGCCTACTCCTGCTCCTATTTCTTATGTTCTTATTTAATGGTCTAGTTCTAGCAATCATCATCCAGAAAGGATTGATTCAGTTTGATGTTTGGTTGATGTATTAATTTGATGATCTTGTGGTAGGGGAGAGGTGTTTCAGTTGCTTATTGATCGAGTGTGGGTGACATGTCTGATTTTACTAGCTGTTTCCCATTTGGGAATCTTTTAGAGATCTTTGTCGGTTGTAGGCAAAATATATTGGAATTCTTATGGGAAATATTTAGTAACTGTTGATCTCAAAAGGCTCTTCTCAGTCATACACCCTGTGTAGGTACTTGAAGTTTCAGACTTCACAGTCACATTCAAACATAGAAACAGGAGTAGGCCATTCAGCCCTTTGAGATCACGGCTGATCTGTGTCCTAATTCCATTTACCCGCCTCGGCTCCGTATCCCTTAACACCCTTGGCTAGCAAAAATCTATTCATCTCAGATTTAAAATTATTAATTGAGCTAGCATCAACTGCATATTGTAGGAGAGAGTTCCACACATCTACCATGCTTTGTGTGAAGAAGTGTTTCCTAACTTCACTCCTGAATGGCCTGACTCTGAGTTTAAGGTTATCGCCCATTGTCCTAGACTCTCCCACCATGTTGTTGACTGCAGTGCTGTAATGTGAAGGGGCCTTTTTCATCCTCTCGCGATGTGACCTTATGTAATTTTCACTGTGTTGTGTTCAGGTTGATGCAAACTAAAGCCATGTTTTATTGAAGACCTTATCAGGATTAACAGTGCAAGTAAAAGAGCTGACTTAACTTTACTTTCAGTTGGAGGTTGCCCTTCCTGTTGAATGGATGATTCCATATTTTGCAGGGAATCAGGAGCTGAACTCATTAAAGTAACCGCATTCCGCTATCTTTAATTTCTCTCAGGGATAATGCTCAACACTACTATGAGGAAGATGATATATAGAGTTCTTACATGAGGATCTGTTGTCCCAGTAATAGCTGAAATGCTCACAAACACACTGCAGCTGAAATAGATTTAAAACAGTGTGTGATGTGCTTTCTGTCCTATTGGCCTGCCCAGTAAACAACAACCTGGTAACAAGCACTTTGAGTATGAAAGCATCAGAGAACACCAAACACTAAAAAGAAGAATATCTGAAGTGGTTCTCATCCCAAGGATGTAAATGTTTATAAAACTGCAATCTGTTGTCACGTAAACATGACAGTTGGACACCAATGGTCTCACTTTAGTAGGGAATGGCCTGTAAAAGCAATGGACTGGTGGTAATGGGATGTACTGAAGCAGCTGCTGATGACAGGGTTGTGTGTGTATATCCAAACATTCTCCACATGGCAGAGGTCAGGGGTTCCAGTCCATCAGATCTGAACATTCTTTGTGAAATTCAGCCATCTGTGCTGGTCACCCGGGAAGAAGTGAAAGTGTGTAATTTAATTTGGTCTCCTCCTTGAACGAGGACAACTACTTCCCATAAAGTGATAAGCATTTCATTCACCTCAGTGCATGTAACGTTCTCCCATATGGTGTTTACTCGGGCTAGAGGTCCAAATCAAATTGTACTTTCTTGATCGAAACTGCAGCAAGAAACAAAGATATGACACAAAGCAATATTTCCCCTCTTTAATTCCCTCAGAAACACAGAACAAACTATTTCAACAATTCACTTTGCAGCACAAGAAAAATAAATACCATGCTCTCATAATGGTGCAGCTTGTCTAATTGATTTTTAAACACTATCATCAGGTTTACCTTATTTGACCCACTTTCATTGATTATAATTGAAAGTCCAGACGCACCACTTTACATGGGAAGTTCTGTAGTTACCTCTGTTGTCTGGTTAACCCATGCTCCACACTTCACTGTGCAAAAGTGACAGTGGGCTCAATTTTAGGGGGCAATTGCGGGTGCGTTGGGGGCGGAAATTGCGGAAATCCCGTTCAGGTTCGGAAGCCGGCTCCAACCCGTCGACTTCCGAGTTTCCCAGGGACCCACCTGTGCGCGCGCAAGTGACCCGAAAACGGAAGTCCCGCATGACAGTGAAAGAGCCAAATGTGAGGTACTTAAGGCACTTTACCTGTGACAGATTAAGTAATTGTAACGATTTTTAACTTACCTGGGCGGCTTGCTCACCGCTTCTGATTCATGTCTGGTGAAACCTGTCAATCAGGCTGGCTGCCGGCCGCGAAACCTGGAGAGGACGTAAATCATCAGCAATCAACATACGATCGTGTCAGAAACGGTAAGTTTTGCGGGTTTGCTACGCCCGCTGCCAACCCGCCACCATTGCAAAATCGACCCTAGTGTAACTCAGAAGTCAGGCCTCAATTTAATTCCAGATTGTCTTAAAGCCAAGCAGCGGAGACCCCTACAGGAGACCATCTCTTCACCGCAGGTGGAGTGTAACTCCAGTCCAGTGTGACACAGGTTTACAAAGTGGTCAAGCTATCATAGCATCTCCTGGGCACTTTCTAGGGTCCATCTATACTTCACAAGGCTACCAAAGAACGTATTGCTCCTTATTTTGCTGTCGATTTGAAGAATTAATTTACACTTTCTGATTTTGCAAGCAACGGGAAGCCATTTGACATTCTGACATTCTAGGGATGGACTCCTACTCTCCTACTTCTCTGCACTTTTGAACCTGAACAGTAGTTTACACTGTAGGAACATAGGAACAGGAGTAGGCCATTCAGGCCCTCGTGCCTGCTCCGCCATTTGGTAAGATCATGGCTGATCTGTGATCGAACTCCATATACCTGCCTGTGGCCCATATCCCTTAATACCTTTGGTTGCCAAAAAGCTATCTATCTCAGATTTAAATTTAGCAATTGAGCTAGTATCAATTGCCGTTTGCGGAAGAGAGTTCCAAACTTCTGCCACCCTTTGTGTGTAGAAATGTTTTCTAATCTCGCTCCTGAAAGGTCTGGCTCTAATTTTTAGACAGTGCCCCCTACTCCTAAAATCCCCAACCAGCGGAAATAGTTTCTCTCTATTCACCCTATCCGTTCCCCTTAATATCTTATAAACTTCGATCAGATCACCCATTAACCTTCGAAACTCCAGAGATTGTCTAGGATCTGTGGTTCGGATGTGAAACACTCAGCTGCTGGGATTTCACTTTCACTGTTCCAGTGCATTCTGTTGTGAGGTTGCTTAGGTGAATCTGTTTACACACCAACTTTCGCAATGCAGTGACGCAGAAGCTGTGTTGCTGTGATGCTAAAGTTGATGTGTAAATGCAGCCAAAGACTTAAGCCTAGATCTTCCTCTCAGCTGTAATGCCAGTGGAAATGCTGCAGGGCGGGACTTCGGCCTACCACAAGAATGCAGCTTAAACGTGACAGGGTTTCTGGGATCAGGGTCATATAAATCATTTTGGGCCTGGGATTGGCCAGAGAATAGCTGCAGCAGCATCGCATGACTGGCAGCCTCCAGGGCAGCCAAAGAAGGACAGGATATTTTTTTAAAAATCAATATTGGGGGACCGGGGAGTTGAATTGTCATCCTGTGATCACTCAACTCCTTTCACAGGTTTTAAAACGTAAGTCACCCTCCCACTGCCCATAGCAACACTGGACACCAGGACATGGAAGTTTCCCTTGAACCCAGTGTTGCTACGGCACAAGTGACAGAAAAGACATTTGCCTCTAATTATAATACACCAAACCATATTTGGGCAAAACGATTATATGCCTGACATCACTTTTGGCGACATGGAGTTGTCAGGGGTGAGCTTCAGGTTTGCCCCAGCTCACCGATATGAGACCTGGGCCATTTTGACTCCAAGGTCTCATTTAAATAAGTTAGGCCCGACTACTGGTCGAACCCTGCTCCTCCTTCTGACAGCACGGAAGGAAGCCATTCGGCCCATTGAGTCCGTGCCGGCTCAATGCAAGAGCAATCCAGCTAGTCCCACTCCCCCGCTCTATCTCCGTAGCCCTGCAATTTCACTCAAGACATTCATCAAAAGGATAAGATTGTGCAGTCAATCCTTTTGAGAGGTAGATTGCACTTTCTAATGGAAACGGGAATTGTTCAGTTCAGCTGATTTTGGTAGTTTAGCACAGGTAACCATTCACACTCTGTCCAACACCTTCTCTAAAGTTATCACTGCCAATATATAAATGCAGCCACATACGTTCTCTTAAAATTTAAATTTAAGCTTGAGGTTTTGACAGATGTCCAGCCTTGCTCTTAATGTTTATTCACTAACTGGAGCAGTGTTTAAATACAGCACGTAGTATTTAACTTACCTTTTTGCCCCTTTTCTGGACCCGCTGCTTCTCAGCCCCAGCTTCCCAGGCAAGGTTGGCTCCAGACGCTGAGCACACTGCTGCAGGTTAAAAGGTCTGAATGATGTCATCAGGCCCCAACCTTTGAATCTCAATGAGGCCCATGCCAGGCTGGGGTGGAGGTCTCGAACTATGCCCGAAAAAAGCCTGTTAAAATGGCGTGTGGTGCATGTGCAGCGTGGATCCGGTGAGTGCCACACTGGTTATATTTTAACTCCCTGCGCACCTGTTCTCATTGGCCACCAGGGGTAAAATCGGAGCTTTAGTATTTAATCTTTTAATGTTATAAGAATCCAGAGTATGCCAGCCACTCTCATGTAACATTAAAATAGAGTTTAGCAAGATAGTGGCAATCTTCGCAGGTGCTCTCTCCTGGCAGGCACAGTACGAGGTGCAGCCCACATTAGGGTTGTGAATCTTTGGAATTCTCTACCCCAGAGGGCTGTGGATGCTGAGTCATTGAGTAAATTCAAGGCTGAGATAGATAGATTTTTGGACTCTAGGGGTATCAAGGGATATGGGGATTGGGCGGGAAGTGGATTTGAGGTTGAAGATCAGCCATGATCTTATTGAATGGCGGAGCAGGCTCGAGGGGCCGTATGGCCTACTCCTGCTCCCATTTCTTATGTTCTTATGTTCTTATAACAGTTGTTTTGATGTCTGCACTTTGCATTCTTCACTACAGCTTCAGACTGTTTGTATAATATAACTGTAACCTTAACTTGCCAAATAGATATGTTAGAACTGCCTCTGAATCAGGCTGCTCTTAGATAAACTGTATCAATGACTACAGGAGACAAAGAAGTAGTTTAATGAATATTTAAGTAGTTTAATGATAAGTGATAACTGACCTCACCCAGTCCAATGTTAAGCGTGATACAAATGCTTCCAGAGACACACATTTCCAGGTTTCTCAAATGATGAGGTAGCTGGGTAGTAGAAATGTTTAGTTGGCCGACATAGCAGATATATAAGTCCATGCATTAGACTAGCTTGCTTTCTTTTTATTAATTTGAATCTCAATGGAGACATAAGTAATGGAAATTAACAACATTTTGACTTATGATGTAATTTCTCGTATTTCATTTATTACATTTTTGAGGGTTATAATACAGTCCCCTGATCTATATTTTGCTGTGTGACTATTGTTTCTGTACATTAAAATTAATCAGTTCCATTCACAACCCCGCAGATAATGAAGCAGTCCGTGCCCGCATGCAGCAAGACCTGGACAACATCCAGGCTTGGGCTGAAAAGTGACAATTAACATTCGCGCCAGACAAGTGCCAGACAATGACCATCTCCAACGAGAGAGAGTCTAACCACCTCCCCTTAATATTCAACGGCATTACAATCGCCGAATCCCCCACCATCAACATCCTGGGAGTCACCATTGACCAGAAACTTAACTGGACCATCCACATAAATACTGTGGCTACAAGAGCAGGTCAGAGGCTGGGTATTCTGCGGCGAGTGACTCACCTCCTGAGTCCCTAAAGCCTTTCCACCACCTACAAGGCACAAGTCAGGAGTGTGATGGAATACTCTCCACTTGCCTGGATGAGTGCAGCTCCAACAACGCTCAGGAAGCTCGATACCATCCAGGACAAAGCAGCCCGCTTGATTGGCACTCCATCCACCACCCTAAACATTCACTCCCTTCACCACCAGCGCACTGTGGCTGCAGTGTGCACCATCCACAGGATGCACTACAGCAACTCGCCAAGGCTTCTTCGACAGCACCTCCCAAACCCGCGACCTTTACCACCTAGAAGGACAAGAGCAGCAGGCACATGGGAACAACACCATCTGCACATTCCCCTCCAAGTCACACACCATCCCGACTTGGAAATATATCGCCGTTCCTTCATCGTTGCTGGGTCAAAATCCTGGAACTCCCTTCCTAACAGCACTGTGGGAGAACCGTCACCATACGGACTGCAGCGGTTCAAGAAGGTGGCTCATCACCACCTTCTCAAGGGCAATTAGGGATGGGCAATAAATGCCGGCCTCGCCAGCGACGTTCACATCCCATGAACGAATAATAAAAAAAATTGAATTGTTTGAGTTACGCATGAGGTTAAAATAAAAGTTGTGCTGGTTCACATTTAATGCCTGCATGGTGGGTATCGGTAGAGAATAGTTTAGTACAAGGATGAGCTAACTGTACTCAGACTAAGCCATACCACATGGCCTAGGTGTCCAGTGAGGAGATATAATATTTTCCATTCCTAGAAGTTGAATATGAAAATAACTTTTTTACTGCCACTTTGTTCCAGTATTTTCATTTCAAATCTCTACCTCAGACATGAAAGAATGAAAAGCAATTTACTTCCACCTACCAGTAAATGTGCATATGTGCAAAATTAGTTGACTTCGGTTTCTAAATTCCCTTTCTGCCTTGGAAAATGTTCCCCTTTATTTGCCGTTTCTCTGCCAGGTGCAGCTAATTTGAGTGAGGAATATCTAACATGCACGTTGGATGTACCACCCAATTAAAGGATGTGTCAGCTGTACAAAACTTTACCACTAGGGTGAGACACCTCTCAACTCTGGAACCCTTAAAACATGAAGCTCCAGAAACATTCAACCCACAGATTAGGGGACTGTCTCAATAAGTTTCTTGAAATTATGTATGTGTCTACTGTTCTACTGGCAGCCATGCTATCAGCTATCTAAGCCCTGCACTCTGGAATTCCCTCCCTGACTCTCAAACTCTCCACCTCCATCTCCTCCTTTAAGGCCCTCCTTAAAACTCACCTCTTTGACCAAGCTTTTGGTCACCATCCTCATATCTCCTTCTTTGGCTTGGTGTCTATTTATTTCTGATTACACCTCTGTGAAGCGCCTTGGAACAATTTTCGACATTAATGGCATTATTTAAATTGTTGTTGTTACTGTTGCTCTTGATGACACTGCTGACGACATCCATGTAGTTTGCATCAGCCCAGTGAAAGCTTGTGCCTGTCTGTGTAGCTTCAGTTTCTGTTCACACAATATTAATTCATCTGTTTAAGTAAAATCAGATGCAGTAAGAACAGAATATAAATTTCAGTTTTGATTGGACGGAACATACGATGAACATCTAGAGGGGCACCAAAAATACTGGTTTTCTGGAAATGGGAGGCTAGAGGTTTTGTGGTCAAAGCTGTGTTATTTTTGGCACAGATGCATATCCATAGGTGTACACACATACACACACGAGCACAAACACACCAGTCAACAGTAAAACCTCACCCCGGAAGAATTTACATGAAAGTGTCCGTCAGAGAATGCCCCCTCCAAGCTCCTCGGGGGAATCTCCAAAAATACAGCTCACAAATTCACAGCATATGCCATAAAAGAAAAGATTAATGATACACATCTTCTGAGTGTTGGCAGAAGCATGGTGATCTACATTTAAACATCCAGCCAGCATATGCCCCGAGAAGCCTGTTTGCCTCTTGGCTAGATATGAACCACATCAAACCCATTGCCTTCACTGCATCCTTCTTTAAAACACAAAGCATATTGCTCTGGTTGGTGAAATACTCTTCTTATGGACACATCAATATATCTCCTTCATCAACAAAACTTCACTATGTTAAAAAACTATGCGAAAGTTCCACATACAATGTTCTGGTTAAGTTTTGCAGTGATATCTGAAGCACCTAGGAAACATGTCAAAGAGCTGCATGTGCCTATGCTGAAGAACACCTGCTTCTGATAGCCAACTGCATAGCACAGCGAAGGTGCATTGATTTTACAGTTGATAGATAAGAGCCTATTCAGCACTCCCATGGGCCAGAAGAGCAGGTGCGCAACCAGCACCAAGGGCAACTGAATTTGGAGAATAGGTCCAGTGATAATCCCTGATTGTAATTCAATGCTCTTCTGCATTTAGCTTACATCCATTTTGTGCACTTCTCTCATTAAGATCCCACATTTGATGAAAAAAATAATAAATGAATACCTAGCACAATTCTGTTGTATTTGGGTCAGAATTGTTATTTTTTTCTTATGCACCATTTATAGTGGGAGGAAGGGAAGCTCCATGCACAAAGGAACTCTTAATTTGCCTTTGTACATTTTATTGCAATGTATACAATACTTTTTAAACTACTGAAACACTTTATTGATATTTATTGTTCCAAAAATTTTGGGGGACAATTTGTTTTTACTTCTTAAGTTCATTTTGTTTTTTAAGGACTTCAAATAGAGTATTTCATGTTTGAGGTAGTTCAAGATGAAAGAAGGAATGTTAGGGAGATCATCAGGTATCAGGCTGTATCTGCAGATATTGGCGTATCTATCTGTCAACGACCAAGACTAACTGCATCAGCTTGCTCTAGATCAGCAGTGTGGAGCTTTGTCATCTGCAGGAAGGACACCTGCAACCAATTTGTAAAATAGGAATAAATCCCCTAGCTATGAAAGAGAACTTGCCTTTATATAAAGACTTGCATATCTCAGGACATCCCAAAGCACTTCACAGCCAATTAATTGTTTTTAAAGTGTAGTTACTGTTGTTTGGTAAGTACACGCGGCACCAATATATGCACAGCAAGATCCTGCTAACAACGATGAAATAAATAACCAATTGATCAGTTTTTGGAGGTTGGGACATAACTGTTGACCAGGAGAATACTTTGGATGTCCTGAGGAATTAAAAATCGCTATATAGGAACATAGGAACAGGAGTAGGCCATTCAGCCCCTCTAGCAGAAACAGTTTGTCCCCCAGAATCCACCCACGGAAATTGCGCTGAAATAGCGCTCAGAAACACCAGTAAAAACAAGTTATCTTTGGACCTTCTAGTCCCCTAGGACCACCATACATTTAGCACTGTGATAGAATCCTTAACCAAAACTGCCACCCCACTCCCACCTTTTTCCCCTCCCTATTTATCCTCAAAAGGTTATAGCCAGGAGTATTAAGTTCCCAGCAATGTCTCTGTTATAGCTAATATATCATATCTCACTATTAATGCTTCTAACTCTCCAATTTTGTTTTGATTTTTTTTTTGTATTCACACAGAGGCCAGTCAATCCTGACTCCTTACTTCACAATAAGTTACTCCACAAGTTAGAATCTTGCAGAATTAGTGGGAAGCTGCTGGATGAAGAATTGGCTGCATGCCGGTAGACAGAAAGACTAATGGCTGCAAGCAAATCTTGATAGGTTGAGCGAATGGGCCCACGTTTGGCAAATATTATTCCACTTAGACAAATGCAGTGTAACGCATGTGGGCAGGATCAAGGCTAAGCATACTTACACCTTACTAGGTACAGAACTGAAACCTGTGGTGAAAGAAAAAGATTTTGGTATCATGGCCTGTCGGGAAACCCAGAGTGGCAGATTTAAACAGAGCGCGAGCGCAGCAGCAGCAGAGTCTATCGGGAGACCCAGAGTGACAGAGGGGAAACAAACAGAGGGGAATACTGAAAAAGTCACGTCGTAGTGAGCACAGAGTGAGGACCAGTGGAGCCAAGGAATTAGAGCTAATTGTTTAATTTATCATTTATTTTAGGTATTAAGAGCATAATATCCTTTAGCAAGAGGGTAAGATAGTTTAAGTATTTAGATTATTGGTAAGTGTTTCCAGTGGATATTGTGTTTAGTGGTTAATATTTTCTAGTGGTTAGTGTTTTAGTGTCAGATAAACAGTTGAAGAGCCTTAAAGCTAAACAAGCAGTTTAAATAACTGTAGCTAACATGGCAGGACAGCTCGGGCCAGTCGCATGCACATCCTGTGCCATGTGGGAACTCCAGAACACTTCATGTGTCCTGGAAAACCACATGTGCAGGAAATGCCGCCACCTGCTCAAGCTCGAGCTCAGGTTTTCTGAGCTTGGGGGCGACTGGCGTCACTACAGTGCATATGGGAAGCTGAGAGTTTTGTGGCTAGCACGTTTCAGGAGGTGATCACCCTGCAGCTACAGAGAGCTCAGACGAAGGAGGAGTGGGTGACACCAGACAGACTAGGAGGAACAGGCAGGCAGTGCAGGAGTCCCCTGGGTGTGTGGCACTCACAAACCGGTGTTGAATACCAGTGAGGGTGTTGACACCTCGAGGGAGTGCAGTCAGGAGCAAATCCACAGCAAAAGCAATGCAGTTGTTACAGGGGATTCGATAGTCAGGGGGATAGTCAGGCGTTTCTGCAACCGATGACGAGTCCCGCATGATGTGTGGCCTCCCTGGTGCTACGGTACAGGACATCACAGAGGGTGCAGAACATTTTGAGGGGGGAAGGGGAGCAGCCAGACGTCGTGGTCCATGTGGGAACCAATGACGTAGGAAGGAAAAGGGCCGAGGTCCTGCAGTCAGAGGGTCAGGAGCTAGGGAGGAAGTTAAAAAGCAGGACCTCAAAGGCAGGAATCTCTGGATTACTCCCAGTGCCACGTGCTAGTGAGTATAGGAATATTAGGATAAGACAGGATAATGCGTGGCTGGAGAAATGGTGCAGGAGGGAGGGCTTCAAGTTCCTGGGGCATTGGGACCAGTTCTGCGGCAGGAGGGATATGTTCAAGATGGACGGGTTGCACTTCACCATAGCTGGGACCAATGTCCTCGCAAGGAGGTTAACTAGTGCTGTGGGGGAGGGTTTAAACTAATTTGGTAAGGGGATGGGGACCAGGATGAAACATTAGAGAGGAGAAACAAGGTGCACAGAGGTATGGGAGGGACAAGTAGCACTAGAGTAAAGAATAGTTCAGAAATAGGAGGGATCAGACAAGGGGGAAATGCGAGGAAATCTAAGATGAGATTGGAGTGCATGTGCGTAAATACGCGTAGCGTGGTGAATAAGGTTGGTAAGCTGCAGGCTCAAGTCGTCACATGGGACTTTGATATAGTGGCAATAACAGAGACCTGGCTCAAAGAAGTGGAGGATGGAGTACTTAATATTCCTGGCTACAAGGTGTTCAGGAAAGATAGGGAAGGAAAGATAGGAGGTGGGGTGGAAGTATTGACCAAAGAAACTATTATAGCCTTGGAAAGGGATGATGTCGTTTTGGGGTGGAAAACAGAATCTGTTTGGTTAGAATTAAGGAACAATAGAGGAGCTATTACACTACTAGGTGTATACTATAGGCCACCAAATAGTGAGAAGGAGATAGAGCAGAACATTTGTAGTCAAATTACAGAAAGATGCAAGAACTATAGAGTAGTGATAATGGGGGACTTCAATTGTCTCAATATAGACTGGGACAGTAACAGTGTAAAGGGCAAAGAGGGAAGGAGAGAGAGAATTTTCTAGAACAGTTTGTTTCCAGCCCAACCAGGAAGGAAACAGTGCTGGATCTAGTTCTGGGGATTGAAGTGATGAAATGGGTCAGGTGGAGCATGTTTCAATGGGGGGACATTTGGGGAACAGTGATCATAATATTATTAGGTTTAGAATAATTATGGAAAAGGACAAGGAACAATCAAATGTAAAAATGCTTAACTGGAGGAGGGCAAATTTCAGTGAGTGAAAAAGGGATCTTGCCCAGGTGGATTGGAATCAAAAATTGGTAGGGAAAATAGTAATTGAACAATGGGAGGCCTTCAAGGAGGAGTTGGTTTGGGTCCAGAGTAGACACATCCCTATGAGGGGGAAAGGAAGGGAATCCAAAGCTAGAGCTCCCTGGATACAGAGATTGAAATGAAACAGAAAAAGAAGGCTTATGATGAATGTAAGGTTCATAATATAGTAGAGAACCAAGCTGAATACAAAAAGTACAGAGGAGATCTAAAAAAGGGAATAAGAGGGACAAAGAGAGAGTATGGGAATAGATTAGTGGCTAACATAAAGGGGAACCCAAAAGTCTTTTATAAACATATAAATAGTAAAATGGTAGCCAAAGGATGGGTGGGACTGATTAGGGACACAAAAGGAGATCTTCTTGTGGAGGCAGTGGGCATGGCTGAGGCACTAAATGAATATTTTGCATCCGTCTTCACTAGAGACGAGGATGCTGCCATCGTAGCAGTAAAGGAGGAGGTAGTAGCGATATTGGAAAGGATAAAAATAGTAAAGAGGAGGTACTTAAAAGATTGGCAGTACTCAAAGTAGAAAAGTCACCCGGTCCAGATGGGATGCATCCTAGGTTACTGAGGGAAGTAAGGGTGGAAATTGCAGAGGCTCTGACCACAATCTTCCAATCCTCCTTAGATATGGGGAAGGTGCCGGAAGACTGAAGGATTGCAAATGTTACACCCCTGTTCAAAAAATGGGAGAGGGATGAACCCAGCAATTACAGACCAATCAGCCTAATGTCGATGGTTGGGAAACTTTCAGAGACAATAATCAGGGACAAAATAAATTGGCACTTGGAAAAGTATGGGCTAATAAATGAAAGTCAGCACAGATTGGTTAAAGGAAAATCGTGTTTGACTAACTTGGTTGATAAAGTAACAGAGAGGGTTGGTGAGGGTAGTGCAGTTGACGTTGTGTATGTGGACTTTCAATAGGCATTTGATAAAGTACCACTTAATCGGCTTGTAGCAAAATTAAAGCCCATAGGATTAAAGGGACAGTGGCAGCGTGGATACAAAATTGGCTAGGGGACAGAAAGCAGAGAGTAGTGGTGAACGGTTGTTTCTCAGACTGGAGGGAAGTAAACAGTGGTGTTCCCCAGGGGTCAGTATTAGGATCACTGCTCTTTTTGATATATATTAATGACCAATACTTGGGTATAGAGGGTATAATTTCAAAGTTTGTAGATGACACAAAACTCGGAAATGTAGTAAACAGTGAGGAGGATAGTAACAGACTTCAGGAGGACATAGACTGGTGAAATGGGCAGACACATGGCAGATGAAATTTAATGCAGAGAAGTGTGAAGTGATGCATTTGGGTAGGAAGAATGAGGAGAGGCAATATAAACTAAATGGTAGAATTTTAAAGGGGGTGCAGGAACAGAGAGACCTGGGGGTGCACATACACAAATCTTTGAAGGTGGCAGGACAAGTTGAGAAGGCTGTTAAAAAGGCATACAGGATCCTGGGCTTTATTAACAGAGGCATAGAGTACAAGAACAAGGAAGTTATGCAAAACCTTTACAAAACACTGGTTAGGCCTCAGCTGGAGTATTGTGCTGAATTCTGGGCACCACACTTTAGGAAGGATGCTAAAGCCTTAGGGGAGGTGCAGAAGAGATTTACTAGAATGGTGCCAGGGATGAGGGACTTCAGTTATGTGGAGAGACTGGAGAAGCTAGGGTTGTTCTCCTTAGAACAGAGAAGGTTAAGTGGAGATTTGAAAGAGGTGTTCAAATTCAGGAACAGTTTTGACAGAGTGAATAAGGAGAAACTCTTTCCGAGGGTCGGTAACCAGAGGACACAGATTTAAGGTGATCGGCAAAAGAGCCAGAGGTGACTTGAGGAAACATTTTTTTGCGCAGTGAGTTGTAATGATCTGAAATGCACTGCCTGAAAGGATGATGGAAGCAGATTCAATAGTAACTTTCAAAAGGCAATTGGATAAATTCTTGAAGGGAAAAAATTTACAGGGCTATGGGGAAAGAGCAGGGGAATGGCATTAATTGGATAGCTCTGTCAAAAAGACGGCACAGGCATGATGGGCCAAATGGCCTCCACCTATGCTGTAACTACTCTGATACTATGATACTATGAGTTCATAATGCTCTAAAGGTTCATGACCAATGCAGTGAAGCTTTAGCTAAAGCAAATAAGTTACTCGTCTGCATGGTCAATGTGGTCTCATGGACTAATTATGATTGTGCAAAGATATCGGAGAGGAATTTTTCAGATTTTTTTTCTCCTAATTGGCCTTAGGTTGTTGATCTGGTTTTTCACCTCTCCCTGGGGACTACATGGCACCTAACAGGTAGGTCTCTTGACCTGACACATACGAGCATACGAACATACGAACTAAGAGCAGGAGTAGGGCGTTCGGCCCCTCGAGCCTGCTGTGCCATTTGATAAGATCATGGCTGATCTGATTGTGACCTCAACCCTACTTTCCCGTCTACCTACTGTAATCTTTGACTCCCTTGTTAATCAGAAATCTATCTAACTCAGCCTTAAAAATATTCAATGACCCTGCCTCCACCGCACTCTGGGGAAGGGAGTTCCACAGACTCACAACCCTCTGAGAGAAAAAAATTCTCCTCATCTCCGTCTTAAATGGGAGATCCCTTATTTTTAAACCGTGGCCCCTAGTTCTAGTCTCTCCTACAAGGGGAAACATCCCCTCAGCATCTACCCCTTCTAGTCCCCTCAGGATCTTATATGTTTCAATAAGATCACCTCTCATTCTCTTAAACTCCAGTGTATACAGGCCCAACTTGTCCAATCTTTCCTCATAAGATAATCCCCCTCATCCCAGGAATCGGTCAAGTGAACCTTCTCTGAACTATCTCCAAAGCAATTATGCCCTTTCTTAAATAAGGAGACCAAAACTGCACACTGTATTCTAGATGTGCTCTCACCAATGCCCTGTACAACTGTAGTCATGATGTGGAGATGCCGGTGATGGACTGGGGTTGACAATTGTAAACAATTTTACAACACCAAGTTATAGTCCAGCAATTTTATTTTAAATTCACAAGCTTTCGGAGGCTTCCCCCTTCGTCAGGTGAACGATGTGAAATGAAATCCTCGAAATGAAATCGCATTTATATATTTTAAAGTAATTGGAAGCACTCCTCCAATAAATGTACATCGGAACGTGCAGAGTGGTGTAGGTACTGCTGAAAGTATGCTGATGCTTCGATTGCACTTTTTACTTGGTGATAATTAAGTGGTAAAATTTTGAGTAGGTCCCCCATTATTCTAAGTAGTTTGGTTTCAAATGCTATTTTGATGTTTAGACCTAGCAATATGAATAAGGTGTACAGTTATGAAGGATTTTAGCACATAAGGAACTGCTTTGGCGTGAAACAAAGCCAAGCACATTTTTATAAACTTGTCAATTGAAAATTGCAGATTCCTTGATGTGCTTCTATGGCCACCAGATGTCTCGTTAAGTCACTAGTCAAGATCACTATTTCCTCTGCAATGAGATATGATTGGGGGGGTTGTGGGCGGGTAAATGCTTACAAGTCTGACACATTGCAATGAAGTGAAGCCCTTTCATGGTTACAGGCTTGCACAGCCAACTCCAGATATACACAAACCCTATCCAGACAGGATCCTTGCTAAACATAAGGTTACATTCTGTTCAGTACTCAGCTGTCTTAAATTTGCATCTCATTCTTTTTCACTGTATGAGAACAATAAACGTTGATTAGAACTGAACATTGGAATGTTGAAAACATTAAGTCATCTTTCAAAGAACTTAAGTTGAAAAAGTTATGTTCCCTTTCAAACAACGTAAGCCCCTTCTGTTAATTCATTTTTTCCCCTTATTCTTCTATCTCTGCTTCATGCCAGGCACCAGTTTGTGCTTGAGAGGAGAGGCAGGATGATCCCAGTTCCCTGCTAGTGATGCTATAATGAGTTGGTAAGAGGTGTGACTTGATTCATCCTCAAATTTTCCCTGCCTACCTCTGGGGAATCTCCTCTACTGGGCCAGGATTTTGTCAATATGCTCTGATCCAGAATTCTATACAAGTACACTGTAAATGAGGTACACTGACTATGCTGGATAACATCAAAAATCAAAGGGTGTTTTTGTGTCCAGAAATTGTACATTATATCTTGTAAATAGCAACAAAGGATGCCTTTTGAAGTAAAAATATTTTATTAAGAGTGCAAAAAAAGTTGTACACCAGTGACACTCATAAAATAGGTTGAAGGCTACTTGTAACCTGTCTCTTTGTGGTCCTCAGCGTGCTTACTGCTCCATATACCTTTGGGCCTCCAATTGTGGCTTGTACAACTGTGGAATGTTAGCAGAGCTGACATTCCGCATTCTTCCCTCTCTTTTTTATTCTCTAGCAAGAAAAAGTAAGGGAATGTTATTTTGCCTACTTAACAACAATTAAATTAACAACAATTTAAAAAGAAAAGTAATTCATAATATTGCATTGCGTTAAGTATTTTGACATATGGTGATTGCAATATATCCTGTGGTACTATTCAAAGAAAAGCAGGAAAGTTCCCCAGGTTATGCTCTGTATAAAACATAAGTTTCATTAGTACTATATTTGAAAGAAAGAACTTGCATTTATATAAAGGCAAAGGCTCCACTTGTGTAATTAAGTGACCATGGTGAAAAATGATATGAGGCATTATCAAGCTGAAAGAAAAGACTTTCACAAATGCCAGGAGAAGTGGAAATCCAGCAGACTGGAGGAGCTATAAAAAGCAACAAAGGAATACAAAGAAAGTAATAGGAGGTGCACAAAGGGAATACAAAAAAAACTTGCAAGGGATATCAAAGATAACAGCAAGTTTTTATAAATATATCAAGAGAAAGAGTGTGGTAGAGTGAAATGTGGGCCCATTAAAGGCGAATGCAGGCGAGACTATAATCGATAACAAGAAAATGGCAGACTTGTTAAATGAATACTTTGTATCCATTTTCACAGTGATGGAAGAGGACAAAATATCAGTGGTAAGTCAAGGGGAGGAACTTATTGAATTTAACATAAGTTTAAAAAATGTCAATGGAGAAAATAATGGTAGTTAAGATAGACAAATCTCCAGGACCTGAAGGTTTCCACCACAGGGTATTAAAAAAAAGGTGATGAAATTGCAGATGCATAAGTCATAATTTTCCAAAGCTCTCTAGATTCAGTAATTGTGCCTTTGGAGTGGAAAATTGCAAATGTCACTCCATTATTAAAGAATTATTTATCAATTGTGGGGAAGTTACTGGAATCTATCATCAGAGACAGAGTGACTGAGCACTTGGACAAGTATCAGCTGATCAAAGAAAGTCAGCATGGATTTGTGAAGGATAATCATGTCTTACTAATCCAGTTGAATTTTTTGAGGAGGTCACTAGCATG
The DNA here is from genome assembly GCF_035084215.1 of Heptranchias perlo. Lineage (NCBI taxonomy): Eukaryota > Metazoa > Chordata > Chondrichthyes > Hexanchiformes > Hexanchidae > Heptranchias > Heptranchias perlo. The sequence goes on from NC_090335.1 coordinate 49,614,635, forward strand.
GTGGATAGGGAAGTATCAATGGATGTTGTCTATATGGATTACCAAAAGGCATTTGATAAGGCTCCACACAAGGAATTATTAGAAAAAATGAGTGTGCATGGAATTGGAGGTAACCTTGTGGCTTGGGTTGGTAATTGGTTGGGAGGTAGGAGACAGCGAGTAGGGATAAAGCGTTTGTTCTCTGATTGGTGGGATGTGTAAATTCCCCAGGGATCTGTACTGGGGCCTCAACTTTTCACCATATCTATTAATGCCTTGGATGAAGGAATAGAGAGTTGTATATCCAAGTTTGCAGATAACACTAAGTTTGGAGGCACATAAGTTGTGTGGGTGGGAGCAGGAAATTACAAAGGGACATAGACAGAATAAGTGGCAGATGGAAGCGTGACATCATCCACATTGGATCCGCAAAAGACAAATCAGATTTTTTTTTTAATGGTCAGAAACCAGGAGCTGTGGAGAAGCAAAGGGATTTAGATGTCCATGTACTTAAATCACTAGAAGCTAGTTGCACAGGTACAAAAAGTAATCAAAAAGGCTAATGGAAAGTTGGCCTTTATCTCAAGCGGATTGGAATTCAATAGTGAGGAAGTGATGCTTCAGTTGTACAGAGTCTTGGTTAGACCCTCATCTGGAGTACTGTATTTAGTTTTGGGCTCCAAATTTCAGGAAAGATATATTGGCCTTGGAAGAGTTACAGCACTGATTCACCAGAATGAGGACAGGTTGTATAAACTTGGCTTGATTTCCTTTGAGTTCAGAAGGTTGAAGGGTGATCTAATTGAAGTATTTAAAATGATTAAGGTATTTGATAGGGTACTTACAGAGAAACTGTTTCTTCTGGTGGGGGAATCCAGAATAAGAGGGCATATTCTTAAAATTAGAGTTGGCATTTTTAGAAGTGACACCAGGAAACACTTTCTCACAAAGGAAAGTGGAAATCTGAAACTCGGTCCCCCAAAAGGCCAAAAGGCTGTGGATGTTGGGCGCACTGAAATTTTTGAAGACTGGGATTGCTAGATTTTTGTTAGGTAAGGGTATCAAGGGACATGGAGTCAAGGTAGAGATCAGCCATGATCCAATTAAATAACATCTTGAGGGGCTGAACGGCCTATTCCTGTTCCTATGTTCCTATGAAGGATGGAAAAAGTACTTCTGAGGACGCATCTTCAACATTTAAAACTGAAACTGCTCTTATAACAGAACAGCATGGCTCCAACAGAAACAAGTAAAATGAGAGCACCAAACATTTCAGAGAGTAATATAAATATTCTTCTGACTGAAATTAAGCAAAGCAGATATAGATTAGTTGGAGTGGGTGGCAAGAGAGCTGCCAACAGAGCAATCAAGAAAATGTATAAGGAAATGGCACATGTAGTGAATGGCAACTACCTAACCCCCCAGAACTCCTCTCTAATGCAGGAATAAGTTTAATGACCTCAGAAGGTCAGCAAAGGTAAGTTTGGTGGCAGCAAACTGACATTCATTTTAAACTTTACAGACTACAAACCGATATTAATCCTAAATATGCAGTAACAAACTTAATGGTATAACCTTGTGAAGTAAATAAGCTGCACAGATTCATTCACAAGAAACAATTATATTATGTTATTGGAGAATCCTGTAATGCGTGTATGCCCATTAAAGAATCATTGCGGCTGATTTTCCACTTTTTTGGAACAAGCAGAACAGTAGTGAGACGAACATCGCAAAAGATATTGGTGACTTAACATCAGAGGATCGCCCATTACAATATTTGGGTGGACTTGATTTACGCGGCCAATATTCCCTCCCAAAACTGACGGGGGCCTAATTAAAATATTAGAATGTGGGTCCTATGATGTTGTTAGGACCCAAATGTCATTTTTGTGCCTATCACACTGCTACCACTGCCTCCACAACCCACCTGCAAACCATTTGCAGTACAGGTCAGGAGGCTGAGTGGCAGCTTCCCCACCAGGCCAAAGCTATCAGGAGTGGTTCCAAGGCCAGAAGAAGACCAGCATGATAAGTTTTTTTTTAAGTTTCTTTGTGGGCCAGGAATGCCATTGAAATTGGCCAGGTCTCTCCACTGCGACTCCCACATGGTTGGCCGCTTGCCAAGCCATGTTCCTGCCTGGGACTTCAAATTAACCCATCAGTTTTCTGACACTCATACTCTGAGGAGATCACTGCATGAGCAAAGCAGTGACAAAATTGAATCTCTTTGTCTTTTTCTTCCATGTGAGCTGGAAGTAGGAAGGAAGAAACAGTGGGAGAGAAACTGACCAAATGGCAGGACCCTCAACAGCAGGGATAACCAGCAAAAATTGGCCCACACCATTAGTCACCCTCTTAGTTGCACTCACCAACCAAGATAGAGGCACTTGGAGGGGTATAGATAGTCCATATGAGGAGTGGAAACTGGGTGCTGCGTGACACAGAAGGAAGCCAGAGGAAGAGGTAATAGAAGTGGAGAAGGATATTCCCCAGAAGAAGCTTACTTGGATGAAGAGCATTCTGACAATGATCGGAAGGATTCTGCCATGAATAGCCTACTAACAGAACATCAAACTCACATGAAGGCAGTGCAAAGCCTCTCCAATGTGTGCCGCAGATGGTAGGGCTGGAAGTAAAGTCCAATGTCCTCCTTTGCAGCAATATAGGAGAGGGCCTCTCAGCAATGCAGAGGAACCTGGAACAAGTGACAGCTGCAGGAACCTCTGTTTACATCCCACAGAATACAAATATCTGGAGGCAACTCGTCACCTCTAATGTGCAGGCTTTGACCCATGGCATTCAGGCCTTGGGTGACGGAATGGAGAGAATGGAGACAGTAATATCTACCAGATTCCAAGATCTCCAGGGCATGATCATCAGTATCCCCTCTCCCAGTGATTAAGGTATATTAGGAATTCCACAACGTCTAATTTCCTGCAGATCAACGGCAACAAATATCCTGCCCAGAACAGGAGATGAGTCCAAGGATTCTGCCTTCCCTCAGGACAGCAGCACTGCAGAGTTCTCAAAGGCCTTCAGAGGTGATAGAAAGTCAGCAGGCCAAGTCTGTGGAAATTCCAAGCCCAGAGAAACAGTCTGTCACAGATCCATCGCAGGACTCAGCAGCCCTGAGATGAAGACCACCTCCAACCCAAGAGGCTCATGGTTATATAGAACATCTCAGACTCCAGACTCAATGATAGCACTTAGAAGAAATATTAGAAAACGACCAAGGAAACTCAAAAAAATACAAATGTGGGCCGTCTAATTGAATTCTCAGTTATAAAGTTCACATGATTGCTGTTGTCAGAAATATTGTTATGATCTTCATGATGCTGTATTGGAAATGAAAATGATGTTGTGCATTTGGAACCCTCATGGAAGTTGTTTTAATTGTTGAATGGAGTGTCCTGAAAGGTGGTAGATATAAATTATGTGCAGTGTCATGGTTATTACAGACCTTGTATGTAGCAGGAGCTTTACTCCTGTGGTAGACCTGATCAGGAAAGGCCTGGTGCCGACACATGGGCCCGGAATTTCCTCAGAGCTGCTCCTGCTCTCCCACCATAACTTTGTCAAAGTGTGGTGGAAATCCAATTTATGCATGTGAACGGGGTTTCTGTCATACTTCGTGTCATTTCCCGTACTAACATTCTTCAGTTTAGAAGAATGAGAGGTGATCTTATTGAACCATATAAGATCCTAAGGGGACTAGAAGGGGGATGCTGAGAGGATGTTTCCCCTTGTGGGAGAGACTAGAACTAGGGGCCACAGTTTATAAATAAGGGGTCTTCCATTTAAGATGGAGATGAGGAGAAATTTTTTCTCTCAGAGGGTCGTGAGTCTGTGGAACTCCCTTCCCCAGAGAGTGGTAGAGGCAGGGTCATTGAATATTTTTAAGGTTGAGTTAGATAGATTCCTGATTAACAAGGGAGTCAAAGGTTATAGTAGGTAGACGGGAAAGTAGGGTTGAGGTCACAATCAGATTAGCCATGATCTTATCAAATGGCAGAGCAGGCTCGAGGGGCCGAATGGCCTACTCCTGCTCTTAACTCGTATGTTCGTATGTTCATCTTGATGAACACAATATTCACACAAACCAATGCTTTCTAATTTGTGTGTCACTGAACTAAATAGTATCAATGTCAATTAGTTAGGGGAACAAAGTCGAGAATTCATCTTCAGGCTTTTCAACTGCAGTTCTGTAAATAGCTGCAGTGATAGAAAGAGACACAATGGAGGAGGACAGCTGAGAAACAGAGGAATATGCAGTGAAGGGAAAAAACGAAATCAAATGAATAGAAGATTGAAGAACAAAATGCATTTTGCAAATCTTGAAATAAAGTATAAAATTAAAGCATCTCTCTGGTCAGCACATTTATGTATTTTGCTAACTTTGAATCTGGTACAGGAGTCATCCAGTTTTCTATTAATCTTGGAAACTTACATTGGTTTGAAATGATTTTATTGTATCTATAAATCTAGCTTGGAAGGGTAATTTCTGTATGGATATACCTTGTGTGCAGACAGGAAGTTACTTTCCTGCTTGATAGCCTGTACTTTGAAATCTGTCAGCAAATTTATATTTGGGGTCCCCCAGCTGGTGGCCTGCCTTTCCCAGACATTGTGTGCCAGTTTCTCATGGAACACTATTAACAGCAGTAGGGAAGGTAAGCACATTGAAGGGAATCTCCCAGGCAGCTGATGTAACCAGAAGGACAAGTGCTAGAAGAACCATGTAACATAAGAGGCTTGTGTTGTAAGGGGTTGCATACAATAAAGGCTTGGAGAGGGAGTCCCAAACATTGGCTCTGGATGGAAATGTTAGAGAGCCATTGGACCAGGGTGCACTCTAAATGAAGACGGGTCATTTCATCACGAAGTGGGCATGATCAGTGGAGGGTCTCCCACGGTGTCAAAGTCGAAAGGTGAAGATCATAAATCTCTTACCTTGGCTGCCCTCAGTAAGTCATTAAACTTTTTGCAGGTCTACTGTCAGGAGGGTGCGAGACCTGGCACTCAGAGCCAATCCCACCTACCACTACATGGCTCTGGTGACTGATATAGGTGGCCTTTGTCCACTGAAAGCCCACCAGGCGGCCTCTGCTATGGGGGATCTCATCCAGGAGATCCATAAGTCAGCATCTGCAAAATTCTGGGCTCACCTCCTTCTTCCCCCGTTTGCCTGAGGCCTTCCTTGCAATCCACCAGTGTGTGATGTGGAAGCCATGATGAAGTCTTCAGACGTCACAAAGGAATCCTTTGATAAGAAATCGCTGCAGCTGAACATTCTGACAAAGGCATGAAGAGAAAATCTCCAAGAATCTGCTGCCACCTTAAGTTGCTGCAGACATTTAAATCCTGCAGCAAAAAGTTTCCTCCCCTCCCCCGCGGTGATTTACTCCTATGCGTTCCTGGTTCGCCATTCAATATTTAAATAAGCTGACCTCACGAATTCTGGCAAGGCCAGTGGTGCAAGTCACTGGTGGGCAAAAGTCCTATAGTGCCAGCAGCAATGTGAATTTTCAGCCTCCAGACACTTACCTGGTATATCTCGCGTTCCACCTTGCTTTGCATCCTCAGCTTTAAAAAAGTAAGGGAAAAAAAATCAAATACACAAGTATAGGAATATATATAAAATAAAGGTGACTCATTTATGAATATAAGAATAATCAAAGATAGCAGAGCTGTCAGAGGAAAATGAACAGTCGCAAATTCAATCCCCGAAACACATTTAAAATTCCCAGAATATCATTAATAAAAACAATCACTGTAAGTCAATGGGTCTGATAATACATTGTGCACTACACCCGCATTGCTATAAAGCATTGTATCCTCCAACTCACCGTAAGCAATGCCATGGAAGATCTGTTAGTGTGTACATATAATATGTATTACATCTGGTATATTCATATATGTATTATATCTAGTGTATACATAAGAACATAAGAAATAGGAGCAAGAATAGGCCATACGGCCCCTCGAGTCTGCTCCGCCATTCAATAAGATCATGGTTGACCTTCGACCTCAACTCCACTTTCCTGCCCTATCCACGTATCCCCTGATTCCCCTAAAGTCCAAAAATCTATCGATCTCAATCTTGAGTATACTCAACGACTGAGCATCCACAGACCTCTGGGGTAGAGAATTCCAAAGATTCACAACCCTCTGAGTGAAGAAATTTCTCCTCATCTCAGTCCTAAATAGCTGACCCCTTATCCTGCGACTATGTCCCTTAGTTCTAGACTCTCCAGCTAGGGAAAACAATCTCTCAGCATCTACCCTGTCAAGCTCCCTCAGAATCTTATATGTTTCCATGAGATCACCTCTCATTATTCTAAACTTCAGAGAGTATGGGTCCTTTCTACTCAATCTTTCCTCATAGGACAACCCTCTCATCCCAGGAATCAATCTAGTGAACCTTCGTTGCACCGCTTCAAAGGCAAGTGTACATATAGTATGTAATATATCTAGGGTATACTTATGATATGTATTATATCTAGTGTATTCATATGATATGTATTATATCTAGTGTATACATATATAATGTATTATATCCAGTGTATACATATATAATGTATTATATCTAGTGTATTCATATGATATGTATTTTATCTAGTGTATACATATATAATGTATTCTTTCTACAACATACATTTAATATGTATTACATGTAACGCATCCATTACATCTCAGGTATCACACTTCAACATGTCAAAAATATTTAAAAGAGGAAAGCCAGTTATTTCCTGTTTTCTGATCTTCATGACCTGGTCCCTCCCCGTGGGCAAAAGTGAGGAATTTATTTGCTGATTGAGCTCAGGGTGTGCCTATTTAGACAACTTCCCCACAGGGAGTGCCTGCACAGTGGTCTTAAATGGGCAGGCCTGGTTAAACCCCCCTTCATCTTAGCAGCTAAACATCTCAACTGTGCTCCAGATTCCAGGCTACCGTGAGCAAGACCATAGGAGATCAGTTAGTTTTTAATAAAGAAAAGATTGGCATTTGTATTAACTGGGGAAGAAAATAAACTGGGTGTTGAAAATATGAGTAGAATGAGTAACACCATAACAGAGTTGAGAAGAAATGGAAATAGAGAGACAATTAGATAGAAAGGAATGAAACCGCAGAACGAGTAAAGGGAAATGAACAGAGTTTGAGATGATTTAACCATGAAAACATTTACAAAAAGCAAAACAGAGTTGAGAAGAAAGTGACAGACAGCCAAGACTCCTGCAGCTCTTACTGTCTTCTTCTTCCTAATCTATTCACCTAGACCTATTCGTCTTGCACCATCCTGATCAACTTTTACAACATCAGCACTCTTAGTTTAATATTGGATGACACTATATTTTGTCAACATTTTGTTTCACTAGCAAAGAAGTATTTGCATGTAACTGGCAAAGAGAAAAAGTATTGGAGGGGTAAGCAATAGGTAATAATATTAAATGGCACTTGGGGAGCAGTTAATGGGTTTAACAGAGCAGTTCTTCTCTGCATTCCTGACAAGCAGCATCAGTCCCTGAAACATCTCGCCCTCACATGTCCATGATGTCAGACGGTATTTCATGGGCAAATGCTGGTGATGACATGGACAATTTACAGCATGACTTTCCTCTAATTCGAGACATGGTGTTATGATTATCCACGGTCCGCCCAGGCGCAGCATTCCTGAAGGTGAATCTTTTATGACAACTTTTATAGGGTATAGCCTCCTCCTATAAGCGAGTAATTAAACAGTGGAAATTTTCATCGCCAGGGACAGAACTATGGAGACAGTAGCCTTTGCAGTAACCTACACCAGCTATCAACTCATATAGCACAAGGCTGAAATAAAGAGAAGGTCTGGAGTTAGAGGAGCCTCTTTAAAGTTAAATATTGTTAGGAATTTCTTGATAAGATACACCTTCCAAGCTACAGATTTCCACATCAGAAGCCAGTTGGGAAGAGGTTTATGGTACAACAACTTGCATTTATATATGGCCTTTAATGCGGTAAAATGTCCCAAGGCATTTCACAGAAGCGTCATCAAACAAAACCGGCTGAGGTACTAAATGTGTACTTTGAATCTGTCTTTACCAAGGAAGAAGATGCTGCCAAAGTCACAGTAAAAGAAGAGGTAATTGAGATACTGGATGGGCTAAACATTGATAAAGAGGAGGTACTAGAAAGGCTAGCTGTACTTAAAGTAGATAAGTCACCCGGTCCGGGTGGGATGCATCCTAGGTTGCTGAGGGAAGTAACGGTGGAAATTGCGGAGGTACTGGCCATAATCTTCCAATCATCCTTAGATATGGGGGTGGTGCCAGAGGACTAGAGAATTGCAAATGTGACACCCTGGTTTAAAAAAAGGATGTAAGGATAAACCCAGCAACTACAGGCCAGTCAGTTTAACCTTGGTGATGGGGGAACTTTTAGAAACAATAATCCGGGACAAAATTAACAGTCACTTGACAAGTGTGAATTAATTAAGGAAAGCCAGCACGGATTTGATAAAGGCAAATCGCGTTTAACTAAATTGATTGAGTTTTTTGCGGAGGTAACAGAAAGGGTTGATGAGGGCAATATGGTTGATGTGGTATATGTGGACTTCCATAAGGGGTTTGATAAAGTGCCGCATAATAGGCTTGTCATCAAAGTTGAAGGACTTCACTTATGTGGATAGACTGGAGAAGCTAGGATTGCTCTCCTTAGAGCAGAGAAGATTGAGCAGAGATTTGATAGAGGTATTCAAAATCATGAAGGATCTGGACAGAGTAGATATAGAGAAACTGTTCCCATTGGCGGAAGGGTCAAGAACCAGAGGAGACAGATCATAGAATCATAGAATCATAGAAAGGTTACAGCACAGAAGGAGGCCATTCGGCCCATCGAGTCTGCGCCGATTCTATGCAAGTGCAATCCAGCTAGTCCCACTCCCCCACCCTATCCCCGTAGCCATGTAAATTTTTTCCTTTCAAGTACTTATCCAGTTCCCTTTTGAAAGCCATGATTGAATCTGACTCCACCACCCCCTCGGGCAGTGCATTCCAGATCCTAACCACTCGCTGTGTAAAAAAGATTTTCCTCATGTCACATTTGGTTCTTTTGCCAATCACCTTAAATCTATGTCCTCTGGTTCTTGACCCTTCCGCCAATGTGAACAGTTTCTCTCTACCTACTCTGTCTAGACCTTTCATGATTTTGAATACCTCTACCAAATCTCCTCGCAACCATCTATGTTCCGAGGAGAACAACCCCAGGTTCTCCAGTCTATCCATGTAACTAAATTCCCTCATTCCTGGAATCATTCTAGTAAATCACTTCTGCACCCTCTCTAACGCCTTCACATCTTTCCTAAAGTGTAATGCCCAGAACTAGACGCAATACTCCAGTTGCGGCCAAATCAGTGTTTTATAAAGGTTCATCATGACTTCCATACTTTTGTACACTATGCCTCTATTTATAAAGCCCAGGATCCCACATGCTTTTTTAATCACTTTCTCAACCTGCCCTGCCACCTTCAACAATTTGTGCACATATACTCCCAGATCTCTCTGTTCCTGTACCCCTTTTAGAGTTGTGCTCTCTCGTTTATATTGCCTCTCCTCGTTCTTCCTACCGAAATGTATGACTTCGCATTTTTCTGAGTTAAACTTGATCTGCCACATGTCCGCCCATGCCAACAGCCTGTCTATATCTGTCTATATCCTCTTGAAGTCTATCACTATCCTCCTCACTGTTTTAAGGTGATTGGCAAAAGAACCAAGGGCGACATGAGGAAAAACTTTTTTAACAGCGAGTGGTTATGATCTGGAATGCATTGCCTGAGGGGATGGTGGAGGCAGACTCAATCGTGGCTTTCAAAAGGGAATTGGATAAGTACTTGAAGGGAAATAATTTGCAGGGCTATGGGGAAAGTGCAGGTGAGTGGGACTAGCTGGATTGCTCTTGCAGAGAGCCGGCATAGGCTGGATGGGCTGAATAGCCTCCTTCTGTACTGTAACCATTCTATGATTATATGATTCTAAAATTTAACACCGAGCCACATTAAAGAGATATTAGGACAGGTGACCAAAAGCTTGGTCAAAGATGTAGGTTTTAAGGAACATCTTAAAGGAGAAGAGAGCAGTAGAGAGCCGGAGAGGTTTAGGGACGGAATTCCAGAGCTTAGGACCTAGGTAGCTGAAGGCACGGCCGCCAATGGTAGAGCGATGAAAGTCGGGGACACGCAAGAGGCCAGAATTGGAGGGGTGTAGAGATCTCGGAGGGTTGTAGGGCTGGATGAGGTTACAGAGATAGGGAGGGGGCGAGGCCATGGAGGGATTTGAAAACAAGGATGATCATTTTAAAATCGAGCTGTTGCCGTGCCGAGAGACAATGTACGTCAGCGAGCACAGGGGTGATGGGGGATCGGGACTTGGTGCGAGTTAGGATACGTCCAGTGCCATTTAATGCAACCATTTAATTACCTCCTCCCACATAAATTCCAATATGGAAGGTCACTATGTACAGAAATCTGTAGTTTTCAAGCCAGAAATTTCTGACATGAATGAATCTTAAAGCTGCAACTATTCATGGCCCCAAAAACTGCAGAACAGCGCATCTCAGCCTGAAGTGCCTGCCCTGATTCTCTGTCACTAACCTGGTCACAGTTTGTTTCCCATCGGAAGGCCCTGTGCCAATAGTGGTGAATCGGGTATGTCTGCTATAGTTGCAGGGCCAGAAAGACATGGCGGAGGTGGCCTGGCCGGAAGAAGAGTATGGCTCCCCCTCTCCAGAAACAAGTTACAGATGCCTCCACAGCCCCCATTGTAATGGGTCACTTAAAAAATGATATTGAAAAACTTGCTGCCTGATCCTCAGGGGTCAAGGCTGATTAGGGGTCCAGGTGAGCTCCGTAAGAGTCAGTGGTCGGGGAGGTAAACCAGAGCTGACCAGGAGTACCTCTGCCGACCATTTGCCAGGTCTCTGTGAAGATCTAGGGTGTGGGAACGGCCAACTTAAAGACTCCCCGCCCACAGCATACCATTTTAATGGTGATCTTGTTTAGGGAGAATGGAGGCTCTACCTCACAAGCCCATCCGGATTCTTTGGTGCAAGGCCCAAACCTGGCATATTTGGATCCTTTATCTATTTTCCAGCCATTCCAGCAGATGCCTGCCATATTTATATTGGGCATCGCACAGTCTGCCCTATATTTTTTGTGCATGGGGAAAGAGGATAGAATGCTGGGAAATGTAGTTTTATAATAGGTATTGTGTTTAATTGAACTTGTTTGAGGGTTCAAAATATATAATCCAAATTTGAATGAAGGTGAATAAGTTTTTTAAGGTTTCAAACAACTTTACCTACAGCAGCATGACATTTCACGGGATTGACTGCCTTATTAATTTAGATTTGATGATTGTAAGCTGAAATTTTGGTTTGGACAGCTCGCCTTTTTTTTGTTACAGCCTACTCCAGATAAACTAAAGTCATTTTTTGTGCTAAAATAATTGAATTATCAGATAACTTGGATTAATATGAGTAGGCTGTATTTATGTCTTCCTCTTAGAAGTTTCAATTGTAGAGGCAAAGCTGGTCTGTGTAAAACAATACGTACAGCTACATTCACTTGCAGATTGACTGATTTCTCCTGTAGGAATCTAACTGTCTCAATCTAACTGATTGTGACTAATTAATTGTTAAATTCTTATTGCTAAAGGAGTGCCTCAAAATGGCCATACTGAAACTGATGTACAGGGAATGACTATAAATGGTACAACTACATCATTACATCCCCTATATGTAATGCTATCTGCTAGGGGTCATTTCCAGGCCCAGTTTGTTTGTTCTGACCTCCATGCCCCCTCTCCAAGAGCAGAGAAGCACCAACATAAGTGCTTATGTCTCCTCTAGACACCAAGTAAGGCTGAAGATTGCTGCCAAGACATATGCTGTAGGCCACAGAGAGGCGGGAAGCAATAAGAGAGCACAACTCAGAAAGCTCAGAGAAGTTGTACTCACACATTAGTTAGGTTGGCCGGTTAATCAGATGGAAGGGTAAATCTAGTCCAATTATCAATGAAGTTTCCTTTCTCTTTATGGAAAAACAATTCATGCTGGTCTCATGGCATCTCAAGTGTAAATAATTTTATGTATTAGAGTTCTGTTCTGCTTCTATGATGTTCCCTTTTTATGATTTAAAAAAAATATATATTCTATTCAATGCTTCTCTTTCTGCTGTACCATTCATTATAATATATCTCTATACAGGTGATGTCATCCTAGAATGCTGTATTACAATTACCGATTTGGAAAGTTATTAGATAAATTGGAATAATCTGACACCATCCCTTTATCTAGGTCCTGTGATTCTGAGAGATTATTAAGATTATACCCTTTAATATCAGGTCGATGACATTTCGTCAGTTCGATGAGAGGTCATCGACCTGAAACGTTAACTCTGCTTCTCTCTTCACAGATGCTGCCTGACCTGCTGAGTACTTCCAGCATTTTCCGTTTTTATTTCAGATTTCCAGCGTACGCAGTATTTTGCTTTTGTTTTACCCTTTAATATCAATGCGCTTATGTCAAGTTAAGGCTGTCCCCAAATTGCTCTTCTTGCCATTTTCCTTTGGCAGCATGCAGAGGATGTAAAAATTAAAATCGTCCCCCAATCATATTATGTTTCATCACTTCTGGTTCCTGTCAACTTCTCATTATAAATTTAAAAAAAACTTCTTGTGGGATGGAAAGAACAATAGGTACCATTTTAGAAACTCACTACCAGAGACCTTCGGGAGTTTTTACCATTTTAGAAACTCACTACTGGAGACTTACAAGGGTTTTTTACCATTTTAGAAATTCCCTACCATAGACCTTCAGGGGTTTCTACATCTCATCTTCAGCTTCACAGTTGGAAAAGTCCCCTTTTTATGAATGGGAACCAGGGCTTTACACAGAAAAAGGTAAATTGTCAGGGATTAACGCTGTATTGCGTACATGCTCCAAAATTGGTTCATTTAATTATTTTAAACAATGCTTTGGACTGAAGCAGATTCATTGCTTTATATATTTTTAGATGGAAGCCTCAGTGATAAAAATGATGTGGCAGTGGGAAACTCCAAAACAAGGTTACTCATACCAGGTTTGTTTCTTGAAAAATAATAAAAAAGGGTTCATAGAAATTCCTAGATAATTACTTCAGATATGTATCCAATTCTGCCAAAGGTATGTGGGATGTAGATACAGGATTAGTGTTTAGCAACAAGAGATGGCAACACATCTGTTCCAATTTTAGAAGAGCCACGTGGAATGCTCGCCTCCACTACATCCAGCTAAAGATCTTGAACAGGTTTTACATCGCTCCCAGCAGATTTCAAAAAATGGATATCAGACCACCACAGAAAGCTGGCGATATTATGAAGCTGAAGGAGTTTTATTGCACATGTAATGCGATTGTGTTGAGGTCCAAGTATTTTTGGAAAGAGGTATTAGTTTTTTTTCTCCAATATATCAAAGATTTATATCCCTTTCAGCCCTGCTGTATGTGAACTGGGGAAATCTGGCGTTCTTGTGCAAGCCTGGCCATATGAGCAGAATGGTTTTGTTGGACTTGCTGGTCACCCGTAAATGTATATTTTGCTTGTCAAAGAAACAAAATCTTAATTCACTGGGGAGCAAACTAGCTGAAATTGCAGAAGTTTATGAGTTGAAAATTAGAATTTCCAAAATCAAAAGTAAGGTTACAACACCCAATAAAGGAGGAACTGATTTAAATTAAGTTGGTCTTACTGAAAAACAGATTTAATTTTAAACAAATGTCACATTTTTGTGATTGTTATTTCCTTTAAAGGGGCTGGATGGAGTGAAGAAGGCTATTTTGTTTGAATATTTCAATATGTAATATATACAGTTACTTTAAATACCGGTATCTTAAGCTACAACAGTACAATTTATTTTGTATTTTGTAATTATTTTAACAGTGACATTAATCCATTTAAAGTAAAAGGGTTAATAATTCCAATAAAATGGTGAGGAAAGAAATGTCATGAACACATTAAGCATTCATAAGCTAATATCGCAATCAGTCATTTCCAGGCCGATATCTTTTTTACAATTAAGCTTTTAAAAAACATTATAAAGTGTATGGCCCCGAAATTTCATGCTGTTTTCATTGCTTGTTAATATAATATTAGAGCAAGTAGTTTTCCTGAGCAGCAAATTAGGGCCGAAGCCATTTCTGCCGGTTTCCTGCCCCAAAATCAATTCCTTTGAAATTCCAGTCACTTTTTGGCCCTTCCCGTAATCCACTGATCTAATTAAAATATATGATTATGAAAACAAGTGCTGCTGCAGCCCCAAATTTCCTGGTTTTATGGCATTGGGGGACAAACATACAACTGTTGAAATGGGAATCTCTTGACACAGGGACAGGTAAGGACAGAGGATAGAGAAATACACACCAGGAGTAAGATTGAGATGAATCAGGGTGTAAAAAGAGAGATCCGTAAAGAAGAGAGAGGGATAGATCAGTATGATGAAGAAATGAAGGTGAACAGAAATCAGCTGTGATGTGGAAGAGCAGAGCCCTGAGCCCTTGGGTGTTCAGGTTCACAGGACATTTAAAGCAGCACCTCGTGTGGATAAGGCCATAAAAAAAAACTAATGGAATACTGGCTTTTATGACAAAAGATATAGGATATAAAAGTTGAGATGTAATGGCGAATCTATATGAAAGCTTAGTAAGATTTCAGTTGGAGGTCCTTGTCCAGCATAGGGCTCCACACTATACAAAGGAATGTTAAGGCTATAGAGAGGGTACAACACAGAATTATGAAGGGCTGGTTCAGAGTAGATAGAAACAGAGGGGTGAATTTTCACTTTTACAGCAGGTAAAGAGAGGGTAAGACTAATTGTGTCAAATTGTGGAGGATGAAAATATGGAAGAGATGTTAAATACATATTTTGTATTTGTCTTGACAAATGATGGTAGAAGTGAGAACATAGATGGGCTAGAGTAGGACATAGAATAATTGTAGAATCAATGGTAGAGATAGCTGTAGAAGAGGAATTGGTTCTGAAAAAACTCAAAGTGGATAATTCACCTAGCCCTGATGACTTACACCTCAGGATGTTGAAAGAAGTCAGAGAGGAGTTGGCAGAGGCTTTGCACACAATTTTTCAATCATCGTTAAATATGCAATTTGTGCTGTGGGACTGGAGAGCAGCCAATGTAACACCTTTGGTTAAGAGGAAGAGGAAGATAGAAAACTATGGGGAGCGCATGAGGCAATGGAATTAAATTTTGATTGCTCTGGCAAAGAGTTGGCATAGACATGAAGAGACAATTATTCTTCTCTGCTGAAACCCTTTATGGTTGCATAGTTCTAGAAGAAGCAGGAGAAAAATCAACAGACTGAGAGAGATGAGGGAGACAACCATCAGAGGGGAAGAGAGAAAGACTTGGAATGTGAGAGTGATCAGGAAAGAGAGAAGCAGATATCTCAACATGATTAAATAAGTCACCACCAAATAAGTATACCCTTTCCTATATGACTTTAACCTCTATAAATAATAAAGCATGACATAAGGGCATATTCTATTTTAATACAACAAATTTCAAATGAACACAAACTAACCTATTCTTCCCTAACACTGTATTTCCTCTGCTTAGCTAAACATGCCTTTATTTTACATATTCTACTGCTGGTCATGTTCAAAAGGATCAGGGGACTGAGGAGGTCCTCTTCTCAGAGCAGCTGGCTTTTTTTTTATTCGTTCATGGGATGTGGGCGTCGCTAGCGAGGCTGGCATTTATTGCCCATCCCTAATTGCCCTCGAGAAGGTGGTGGTGAGCCGCCTTCTTGAACCGCTGCAGTCCGTGTGGTGACGGTTCTCCCACAGTGCCTTTAGGAAGGGAGTTCCAGGATTTTGACCCAGTGACGATGAAGGAACGGCGATATATTTCCAAGTCGGGATGGTGTGTGACTTGGAGGGGAACGTGCAGGTGGTGTTGTTCCCATGCGCCTGCTGCTCTTGTCCATCTAGGTGGTAGAGGTCGCGGGTTTGGGAGGTGCTGTCGAAGAAGCCTTGGTGAGTTGCTGCAGTGCATCCTGTGGATGGTACACACTGCAGCCACAGTGCGCCGGTGGTGAAGGGAGTGAATGTTTAGGGTGGTGGATGGGGTGCCAATCAAGCGGGCTGCTTTATCTTGGATGGTATCGAGCTTCTTGAGTGTTGTTGGAGCTGCACTCATCCAAGCAAGTGGAGAGTATTCCATCACACTCCTGACTTGTGCCTTGTAGATGGTGGAAAGGCTTTGGGGAGTCAGGAGGTGAATCACTCGCCGCAGAATACCCAGCCTCTGACCTGCTCTCGTAGCCACAGTATTTATATGGCTGGTCCAATTAAGTTTCTGGTCAATGGTGACCCCCAGGATGTTGATGGTGGGGGGTTCGGCGATGGTAATGCCGTTGAATGTCAAGGGGAGGTGGTTGGACTCTCTCTTGTTGGAGATGGTCATTGCCTGGCACTTATCTGGCGCGAATGTTACTTACCACTTCTGAGCCCAAGCCTGGATGTTGTCCAGGTCTTGCTGCATGCGGGCTCGGACTGCTTCATTATCTGAGGGGTTGCGAATGGAACTGAACACTGTGCAATCATCAGCGAACATCACCATTTCTGACCTTACGATGGAGGGAAGGTCATTGATGAAGCAGCTGAAGATGGTTGGGCCTAGGACACTGCCCTGAGGAACTCCTGCAGCAATGCCCAGGGGCTGAGATGATTGGCCTCCAACAACCACTGGCTCCTGGCAGGAAGCAGCAGTTGGCTGTTTCTCTGGAACTTGTTCCTGGGCAGCCTGGTGTCACATCTTATGTCCCACTGGCATGGTGGTCAGAGGGGGAAGGCCAGAGACCTGGCATGTGCTACTGTTTGTGAGACAGCAGTATTAGGCAGGCCAACTCCAGCCATCGCCATTCCACTAGGCCCTGTATCGGTGTCCCCACTGATCAGCGAGTTGGCTGATCTAATGGTAGTTATCAGATCCTGAAAATCCTGAGGGACAGCAGAAAACATCGCAACTGCTACGGTCTGGAAGCCAGTATGCACAGTACTGTCTATTCTCTCCCCTATTGCCATCAGAGCTGCAATCTATTTTTCCGTAGACACTGACTGGTTCCCGGATGTTTCTTAGGTGGGCGTCGGCTACAGATTCCAATGAAGCTTCCACAAACTCCATTGATGTCTGCAACGAAGAAGAAGCTTTCCTAATGTTGCTACTAATGAGGGCTGTAGACTTGAATCACAGCTATCAGTTGCCGAATATTCTCGACATCTGACCACAGAACCTGCATGTAGGTAAGATGATCCTCAAACATCTTTCTCTCCAGGCGAGTACCCATGAGTTTTGGGTCCCACAACTCCGAAGCTGTGGGCAACCCTCTCCTCAACCTCCGTTGGGAAGATGGCACACCCTCACCAACATTCCACACCTGCGAATCACCCGATGCCAGATCCTCATTATCACTATCTAATTCCCTCAGCCCCCTGCCACCTGAATTTAACAGCTGGGCAGCCGCTTCCCGCTGGCTTCCCGGCTGATTTGGTCGAGGAAGTGGCATGTTAATGAGAACCAGACATTAAAATCAGCTCAGCATTCCTGTTACTACTCCCAGGCAGGCACGCTGCTTGCTTTGCCACATTCCCGCCCTGGAGTTAAAATCGAACTCGAGTGAAAATTCCTGTGTAGGGAATGTGATTCAGTGAGTTTGATTGACTGCTCCAGATATCAATTGAATAGCAAAGTGGTAAGAGGGACTTCTGTGCCTCAAGCTCACCCTTGCCGAATAAAACAACAGCAGAAACATCTTAGATCTCCAGGCCTCAGCCCCATAGAAATCAACAGGATAATTCCAAGGGATGTCAGTAGCTGGGACTTCTTTGAACTGAGGAGATCTTCCAGGAGACTCGGTACAACAATACTAAAAATGGCTGTACACATGTTGCAGTCCCTTTCAATGCCAGGAAAACAAGAGAGCAAACACAGCAACTGCTGAGTTTTTTTTTAATTCGTTCACGGGATGTGGGCGTCGCTGGCAAGGCCGGCATTTATTGCCCATCCCTAATTGCCCTCGAGAAGGTGGTGGTGAGCCGCCTTCTTGAACCGCTGCAGTCCATGTGGTGACGGTTCTCCCACAGTGCTGTTAGGAAGGGAGTTCCAGGATTTTGACCCAGCGACAATGAAAGAACGGCAATATATTTCCAAGTCGGGATGGTGTGTGACTTGGAGGGGAACGTGCAGGTGGTGTTGTTCCCATGCGCCTGCTGCCCTTGTCCTTCTAGGTGGTAGAGGTCGCGGGTTTGGGAGGTGCTGTCGAAGAAGCCTTGGCGAGTTGCTGCAGTGCATCCTGTGGATGGTGAGGGAGAAAGAACTTTATTAGGAACTGAGTCTGACTGTAAAATTAAGCGAGTTATGCTACCAGACTGGATTGCTGTGTAGCGGAATAGAGGGCATACAGGGTAGATATTTGCAATTAAAGTTACTTGTGAGAGAGCCATGAGGAATAAGATGGGGAGTCAAATGTAGTCAAATGTAGTCAAAGGAAAACTCAGAGTTGTGCAGTTGCAGTTGCAACCCAATAACAGATACAATGCAAGCGAAGAAGGATTGTTAATGATTTGGTTGGTTTACAGGCTTTGATTGAAGCTGCCCCTACATAGGTAGTTTGATCTTATTCTAAATTTATTCTAATTGTGCTTTAACTTTTTTTATGAATGACATTTTGATTTAAATATTGAAATAAGGTTTACATAATATAACTATTGTTCTTGTTCTTTTGGACTGTAATTTTTCCATTTTGATTGCTTTTTATGCTCAATGAGAATTTCAATAAAAAATAATATTAAAAAATAGTCTATGGCAGGGAATCGCAATTACATTTTGTTCAGGATTCTTGGCTTAGAGAGTCTATGAAAGGCCCTGTTGGAGGTCTACAACCATTCCACTTTACAAGAATATCATGCTGACATCCATTAACAAATTCCTTAGACACCATGTAGTGCTGAGTCCAGTGGTAAATATATATTTTAGGACAATTTGAAGTGTTTCCTACTGGTGACAGCTGGGTAAAGTAAACAGAATGCGGGAGTAGATGAAAAATGTAAAATCAAAGGTCTGTACATAGCAGATGGTTCAGCCCTATTGAAACCTTCAGTGGTTCAAAGTGAAGAACTGCTGGGAGTCCAATATGCTACTTTCTACTTATATATTGAAGTAAAGTATAAATGAATTAATATTACAGTTTCTCACATTTTTTAAAGTATTTTATGAAAGTATAAATATTCTGTGGCTGTGTTTGCTAATTGTACATTTGAATATTTAGTACTAGATAGGAGCATCAATCTAGATCTGCTGACTTTCCAATTTTGCACATAGACAAAAAATGCGTGGGAACTTGTGATGAGGATTTAGTGCATTCAGTGGGTGCTAATGATGTTATAAGTGACAAGAGCAAAGCTAAAGTAATGTATAAGTCTATCAGAGCCTGAGATTAGGTTACAGTCAGTAAGGTGGTCTCACTCAACTTATTTGAGATTTATATATGCTTTGCTTGCAACTTGAGCAATGTATATGACAATCCTCCAGCTGCTGCTTCAGAACTCTGAATATGTTATAGCTTTATCTCAACTGTCTGTACACGGTGTCATTACAAGAAGTATTTCACAACCTTAGAATGAAAGCACTCTTCATAAGGGGGTTACAGCACAGTAGAAGAAAGTTTTAGTAGGAAATGTTACCATGAATTTCCAAATTAAATATCCATTATAGTATCCCTCTTCATTACAGTGTCATTGCTTGTTGCATAAACTGGATAAATTTACCACCAGATAAGTGCGGATGTGAAAAAGCATTGGCTCATCTTTTTTTTCATTCGTTCATGGGATGTAGGCGATGCTGGCAAGGCCAGCATTTATTGCCCATCCCTAATTGCCCTTGAGAAGGTGGTGGTGAGCCGCCTTCTTGAACCGCTGCAGTCCGTGTGGTGAAGGTTCTCCCACAGTGCTGTTAGGCAGGGAGTTCCAGGATTTTGACCCAGCGACGATGAAGGAACGGCGACATATTTCGGGATCGTGTGTGACTTGGAGGGGAACGTGCAGGTGGTGTTGTACCCATGTGCCTGCTACCCTTGTCCCTCTAGGTGGTAGAGGTCACGGGTTTGGGAGGTGCTGTGGAAGAAGCCTTGGCGAGTTGCTGCAGTGCATCCTGTGGATGGTACACACTGCAGCCACAGTGCGCCGGTGGTGAAGGGAGTGAATGTGAAAGGGATGAAGCAGCTGAAAACGGTTGGGCCTAGGACACTGCCCTGAGGAAGTCCTGCAGCAATGTCCTGGGGCTGAGATGATTGGCCTCCAACAACCACTACCATCTTCCTATGTGCTAGGTATGACTCCAGCCACTGGAGAGTTTTCCCCCTGATTCCCATTGACTTCAATTTTACTTGGGCTCCTTGGTGCCACACTCGGTCAAATGCTGCCTTGATATCAAGGGCAGTCGCTTTCACCTCATCTCTGGAATTCAGCTCTTTTGTCCATGTTTGGACCAAGGTTGTAATGAGGTCTGGAGCCGAGTGGTCCTGGCGGAACCCAAACTGAGCATCGGTGAGCAGGTTATTGGTGAGTAAGTGCCGCTTGTCGATGACACCTTCCATCACTTTGCTGATGATTGAGAGTAGACTGATGGGGCGGTAATTGGCCGGATTGGATTTGTCCTGCTTTTTGTGGACAGGACATACCTGGGCAATTTTCCACATTGTCGGGTAGATGCCAGTGTTGTAGCTGTACTGGAACAGCTTGGCTAGAGGTGCAGCTAGTTCTGGAGCACAAGTCTTCAGCACTATAGCCGGGATGTTGTCGGGGCCCATAGTCTTTGTTGTATCCAGTGCACTCAACCATTTCTTGATATCACATGGAGTGAATCGAATTGGCTGAAGACTGGCTTCTGTGATGGTGGAGATATCGGGAGGAGGCCGAGATGGATCATCTACTCGGCACTTCTGGCTGAAGATGATTGCAAACGCTTCAGCCTTGTCTTTTGCACTCACGTGCTGGACTCTGCCATCATTGAAGATGGGGATGTTCACAGAGCCTCCTCCTAATCTTGATTCATCTATTCAGAAAGATCCTAACGTTCTCCCACTGTAGCATCTAATTGTTTTTTAAATGATTCTAGGGCCCCTTCTACTTTATCCGGAAGCTTATTTCGCTTGTTGATCATTGTGTGAAGAAAAGATTCATCATATCTGTCCTAAAATCACCCATCGCTAGTTTGAACCTATGACCCCTCGTTCTACTCCCAGTTTAATTTTAAGTAATAATCTGGGTTAATTTTTTCTATGCCCTTAACAATCTTATACCTCTATAAAAATCACATGGGGTGGGGGAGGGGGTTTAACCCTACCCACCTTCCGTAAAAAGGGCGGGTAGACAGTTAAAATGCGCCAGGCTATTTAGCCTATTGGAAAGCAACCCATCCAAAGCTGGCGGGTCCTAATTAACATATGCTAATTATGGTCCGATGACATAACTGGGCCTTGACGGTGATTTTAAATTCAGCCTGAGTGTGGATTCCGCTGCAGCTTTCTCGTCAGGTAAAGGCCGGCATGAAGAGGATCGTGAAGCTACAGAAGTCGTTCAGATAAGTTTTTTTACTTTCCTTACCTCCTCCGTGCCACACCAGGAAAATTTAGGCCTTCCCTACCTCGGACTCCTTCCCCATCCCTACGATGGTATCTCACAGAACCCCTTCCCCCATACTTACCTGAGTGCTGGCAGGTGGATCCTTTACCGCCCAATATTCCAAAGGTGAGCATTCTGCTGCTTCTCGCCTGTTCGTGGCAGGAAGTGGACCGGCAGCATGTTAATGAGGCCCAGTGGTTAAAATTGCTGTGTCCTCACACTGCTGCAGGCGGGCAGGAAACTGACTAAAACCAACAGTATGGAAACTCACCCCTCTCAGTCACCTCGTTTCTTCAGTCTTTCCTCATAAATCAAACTGCTGTTACTGGAAATCAACCTCGTGGCTCTTCACTGCAATGGCTCTGGTGCCTAAATGCCAGCACAGCAAAGGCTTCCTCCCCAATTCACACTGGCTCTCTTCTTCCCCCCAACCAGTTGATACCTTCTCCCTCAGTTTCCAAGTTAACATTGGCACTTTTCTTCTTCCACCTCCATTCCTAATTCCCACTGACACACACTTTATCCACAGCTGTTTATGCTGGCACTGTAGTTCCCCTACCTCCCTCCCATTAGATACTGATACTCCTCTTCACACTCCCCCCCAACCCCTGTTCAAATGATTCAACCTCTCCACCCTGCAGTTCACAAAGGATAGAACTTGCCAAGAGGGAAGTTGAAAAAGAGCTCAGGATGTTGGTGGATTCATCCCTCACCATGGGGATCAATTTTCGAGTGAAGTAGCGGGTGCGTTGGGAGCGGGGCGGGGGGGGGGGCTCCGAAAATCGCGGAAATTCCGAGCGGGTTCAGAGCCCGGCTCCAACCTGCAGACTTCCGGGTTCTCCATTGACGTGTCTGGGTGCGCGCGCGCCTCCCGAATGCGGAAGTCCCACTGGCAATTAAAGCTGGCGGATTGATACATTGCATCGTTGTCCAGCTAGTTGAAGTTCTTGAAGTACTTAATTGTCTCCACATTTTGGCAGGGATGCGATTTTGAAGCATCCTCAGCGTGTTTCCCATGCCGTGGGAAGCACTCCCTGTTGCAACAGAAGTGTTTCAGCCAGCAGCCAGTGGGAGATGCAAATGCTTATTTGACAGATAGGGAGAAAACCTCATTTATTGCAGTAGGGCACTCTGTCACTTCAGACAAAGTTTTGGCTGCAAGATCTTTGTGTTTTCACTCATAATTCTTACTTTCCACCCAAAACTCTGCAGTTCAAACAAATTTACTTACTTTGCGGACCCCCTCAAACTCACACCGTCAGGATGGTGGGCGCGATGGCTGCATTCATCGCTTCATCCGAGGACAAGCAACATCACCAGCTTCGCCAGGCATGGCGTCCACTGCCGCCACATGGAGCTCCACAACACAGTGCTGCGCCACAGGCACCTGCACAACAGCACGGAGGGCAACAACAGAGAGAGCGACATCGCAGGAGGGTCTGCAGTCTGAGGCTCAGCTTCCTGGACCTCTCTAAGGAGTAATGCTTACAGAGGCTCAGAGTGAGTCGCCAGGTAGTCGCAGACATCTGCAGCCTCCTTCATGCCGAGCAGCTACCAGCTGGGCTGAGCAGCATCTCCTTACCTGTCGCTGTAAAAGTCACCATTGTCCTCAACTTCTTTGCCTCCGGATCATTCCAGGGTGTCACCGGGGACATCGCTGGGGTCTCTCAGTCATCTGCATACAAGTGTATAAGGCAGGTCACTGACGCTTGTTTCGCAGGGCCTCGCAGTACGTCAACTTCCTCATGGACAACCTCAGCCAGATGAGAGGGCAGTGGGAGTTCACACTGTGGCTGGCTTCCCACGGGTGCAGGGTGTAATCGGTTGCACCCAAATAGCAATACGAGCACCTCCACACGAGCCGGGACTGTTCATCAACAGGAAGGGGTATCACTCCATCAACACTCAACTCGTTTGTGACCACCGCAAAAGATTCCTTCACGTGTGCGCCTTATTCCCTGGCAGCTGCCACGATTCCTTTATCCTCCGGGAATCCAACATCCCGCCCCCTCTTCCACGCACCAAACACCCTTAAGGGCTGGCTCCTCGGAGACGAGGGATACCCCCTGCACACGTGGCTCATGAAACCTCTGAGGAACCCCTTTACCGAGCAACAGCATCGATATAACGACAGCCACATGCTATAGGGCTGCTCAAGGTGGGCTTCAGGTGCCTTGACCATTCTGGGGGAGCGCTTCAATACGCACCAATAAAGTGGGATGCATTATAGTAGTGTGTTGTGTCCTGCACAACATGGCACAACAGAGAGGGGTGCCGCTTGAGGAGGCCCCATCCACATCTGCCACCCATATTGAGGAGGAGGAGGCGGAGGAGGAGGAGGAGGAGGAGGAGCAGGAGCAACCCATGGACAGAACAGCGGCTCACCTGACTGCTCGTGAGGCCGGGGAGTCACTGATATGTGAAAGGTTCTCCTAACATCGGACCGTGTAAAGAGTCCAGTCCTCACACCACCTGGATAGAACAGCACCCACACCAGCAGCCCCCCACCACCCACCCCCGGCACAAAACAGTCCTGCAACTACACATACACCCACTGTACAGTGACCCAATGAGTGGCATCAAGTGTCAGTGTCCATGGTGAACCTCATGAAAGGGCCGTATTAGAAAAGCCAGTCAAGAATGGCCAAGACGTGGCAGTAGTGGTGACAAGAATAATATTTAATGTGAGTTTAACAAAAAGCAAATATAAATGAAAAACATGACCAACCGTCAAACACCCTTGTGCATCCCTTTGTGCTTACAAAATCTTCGCCTTTCGCTTACGGCTATTCCTACGTGGTGCTTCCCCTGTGGCTGCAGCAGAGGTAGTGGCAGGTTGCTCTTGTTCATGCCCTGACTGATTTGATGCTTTGGGCCTACGCCCTCTGGGTTTTGGTGCCTGTGAGGGCCCCTCCAAAGTCTGCTCCACCTGCACCTGTGCAGGGACAGACTCGGCCACCTGGAGTGGAGGCAGCATTGTGGGTACTGGTTGAGAGGGGGGCAGCGGGTGAGGCGTAGGAACGCTTTGAGTGGAGTCCCCACTTCCATGTCCCCTTTTGCCATCATCCCTCCCCTGGGCCAGGCCCACACCACTCCTACCACTCTGCTGGACAACAGTTTGAAGGACATGTGTGAAGCTTGTAAGGTCAGTGCTAGTGTATCTGCCTGCCTTTTTAAGGCGGCAGAATATGGTTCACTGTGAGTCCAAACGGCCATTGTCAGGGCCTGAATGGACTCATTTGTGAGCCGTGCTTGAAGCTCAATGGAGGCTGGCCTTCTCTCCATCGCAGACTTTCCCGCACTTACCCACAACAGTATCTCTGAGATGCCCTCACGTCCCTGTGACAGTATCTCAGGGAGTTGCTCAAGTCCCTGTGACACTATCTCAGAGATTACCTCCCATACCTGTGCCACCATTCCACTCATGCAGGAGTTGGACTCCTCCATCCTCTGCGCTATTGTGGAGAGTGCGCGTGGCACCTGTTCCAGCGCCTCGCAAATGTGCTGCTGCCCCTCGATTATTCACCTTTTAAAGGATGGTCCCCAGGATTCAGCATCTGCGTCCAGCTGAGCAAAGCCTGGAGAGGCGTGCACCCACCGACGTGGACTCTCCACAGCTGCCCCTGCCACCAGTGTCTACTCGTGCTCACATGTGTGTGGTAACTCACCATGTGCGAACCAACTAACTGAGGTCGGGGACCCACCGAGGTGTGTGTATCTGTGCTGGTGGATGGCTCGCTCAGATGTGACGGTGCCCCCTCAGAGGCTGGCAGGTCCTCTGAGGAATCAGCCTCTGCCGTCACAGTGGTCGTTGAAGGCCCTGTAAGAGAACAGAAGGCAATATTAAGCATGATCACAGATGTGTTATGTTGCGATGAGCCTACTGAGGTACTGAAGATGGCAAGACATGTTAACATCAATTCATATTGTGTGTGCTGAACGTTAAAGTTCTGTCACCAGACGTTTGTCAGGTGCCAGTCTCGGCATCCCCAATGGACAGGCACTCGAGGGTGCGGCTCAGCTCCAGCGCCTCCTGCTCAGCTTTTGTGAGGTCGACAATTTGTTGCAGCCCCCCTCCGGTCCTCGCTCTCTCCCGTGCATTCTGGGCTCTCTTCTCCTATAAGGGGAGAAAGTACAGATGCGTGAGTGACTGATGGTGATGTGGCCAACCGATGAATGCATTGGCTTGGGTGCGGCTGACCGTGAAAGAAATGCATCAGAGGGTGAGTATGAGACATTGTATGAGGATTGGGTTGAGTGGTAGTGGTGGGGTGAGTAATGGACAGGTGAGGAAGTGCTGAGGAAGTGCAGGTAAGTTGAGGATGAGCCTTAAGTGGGTGTGGGGAGTGATGTGATAGAGTAGTGTTGGCAGTGCAGAATGAGTTGGGGGGTGGGGGCGTTGATGTGGAACACAGAATGTAGGAGAATGAGTAAGTGTACTCACTTTTGCTGACCTAGTTAGGTCATTGAAGCGCTTCCTGCACTGGATCCAGGTGCGGGATATGTTGCTGCCACTGGTGACCTCCTCTGCCACCTCGAGCCAGGCCTTCTTGGTGGCAGAGGCAGGGCACTTCCTCCCGTCCACCAAGTAGAAGACACCCCTCCTCCTCCTCACCCCGTCCAGTAGCACCTGGAGTGAGGCATCGTTGAATCTTGGAGCAGCCTTTCCCCTGTGCTGCTCCATTGTGGTGTGTGGGTGTTTGCTCCAGGATCAGCCATTGGAGGACTGCCCCTTTAAATAGAGCTCCTCCAGCTGACAGCCTGTGATGCGGGCGCGCAGTCTGCCCGCTGCACAGCTTTCGGACGGCAAACCCGAAAGCCACGTTAAGTGGCTCCAATTGACTCGCGATCGCATGGGAAATTAACATTTTTTATTGAGCGGGTTACCCACCGCCCAATCACCACCCCCCTTTCCCCCGGCTGCCATCCCGCCTCCCTGCTAATATCGGAGCCCATGTCACGCATGCCAACGTAGAAAAATAGCAAAAGCTGACCAACAGCTTCAAAAAGATCGACACAACCCCCAAGTCAATAATAGACCTGATATGTTAAAACAAGTAGCTTTGTAACTTAAGTAGTCGGTATACACAACATAGCTCCTGTTGTATTGGAGAGATAAACAATATATAAGCACATGAAAGCCTGAAGGGGAAACGCAAATGTTGAAGTCACAGAATTGGTGGCACATTTCATGAGGGGGTGGGAGGGGAGGGGGGGATCCCGTACAATGCCTCCCCCCCGCCCCCCCCCCCCCCCCAGAGCATGAGCAACAGCTAGAACAGGCTATCAGGAAAGGTGTTTCAGGCAAGGACACTGGCTTCATCGAAGAAACACCTAGAAACTATAATGGGAAAATGGAAAGAGTTGATATTCTAGAAGGTTGAAATAAGATAGGCTGAAGGACCTTCTTCATCTGGGCTTATACTGTGATCTTGTGAACAGTCATATATCTCTTAAACTTCACTGAAACATTTGCTCCAATTGTGGTCCTGCAGTGCCAAATGTCAGAATTTTGTATAGCCCCATTACTCTGCCTTTGTTAATCCATCCACCAGGACATCTGATGACAGTTCATCACAAATGTGCATTTTTTTTCCACTTGACTGACAAGACAGCCTCAACTTTCAACTCTGACAACAAATGATGATTTAAAAACTTTTAATTTTACCTGCATAATTTAACCAATGCCAACTGTTTTAACGAGTAGACATTACCAAATAATGCAAGTGTCAGCCTCCCTGTACCTGAATATTTAAGCTTACAGGAAGTGAGGGATCAGGTGAAAAATATCCAGGTTC
This sequence comes from Heptranchias perlo, assembly GCF_035084215.1. NCBI lineage: Eukaryota > Metazoa > Chordata > Chondrichthyes > Hexanchiformes > Hexanchidae > Heptranchias > Heptranchias perlo. Next base: position 49,642,117 of record NC_090335.1, read on the forward strand.
TGCCGACTCTGTAAACTATTGCCTTCGTCTTTGACAAAGTAGGTCAGAATAACTTCTTGGTTCGGTACCTGTAATGAGTTCAGAATCTTTACTTTGTCCAGATTTTTCTTTAAAATCTGCTCAGCTGTTAGTTTTCTCCTTATAGGTACAGCAGTGTGTGTATGCAGTCTATTTGCTGCAATTAAACTCAAACAGAACGTGAGTACTTTGCCCTTTCATACTACAGTCCCTGATTTAAATATCCTGCACACCCCAGTTAATATAACACATAACTACATACTTATTCTATTAGCTAGAGTGACTGCAGATTTAATTTTGAAAATCGTTCATCTCCTTTGCAACATTTTTCTGTATTCTGACCTGTTGAACAAAATGGGATTCTGTTGCATAACAAGATCACGATTCATTACAAAAATCATGGTAGACCTACATTTCTGCCATCTTTGGTGCTCCAAATGGAACCCTATTTGCAATTGATTGCAAGTCAGAAACTCCTGACAGCATGTGGCTGCTAAAAGACCAAAAACATTTGCAGCACTGAACCCTCAAAGGGTTAACTCTCATCCTGGCAAATGAACGCAAACATCAAACTGCTCACACTAGCATTTCAGTGGTTATTTCATAGGGGGTTAAATTGGATAACCCCTGAAAATGGACATGTAACATTCGTGCTGCCTGCTGTTTTAAATGATTGCTGCGTGCAGCCAGCACTACCTGCGCTATTGATTGACTGCACGCATCAGCAGGCGGCCCCGATATCACGAGTGGCTCGCGCTTCTTAATGGCAGCCTGCACCTCGAAAAGGGGAGGTGCATTGTGGCTGCAAGAAGTGGTGGGAGTCATTTGTGAAGTGATTCAGTGCTCTAATAGTTTGAAGAATGGCTGCGCCTGCGAGAGAGCGTGCACCAAGGTTCTCTGGATAATGCACTGGAGGGCTTGTGCAAGAGGTGGCGAGAAGGAGGGGCATCCAGTATCTGCAGAGGGGCAGAAGGCCCTCCAGGCTGAAGAGGTAGTGGGAGGAAGTAGTGGGAGGAGATAAATGCAAATGCCAGGAGAATAGCTCCAAGAACATGAGCGCAGTGCGGGAAGAAATTCAGCGATTTAGAACGAGTTGTCAAGGTGAGTGAGTTCAAGCTTCAAGTGGCATATCGTACCAACAGCACCACTAGCCTCATCCACTGCTCAATTCACTACACCCCATCACCCACCTACCAACAATCTCTTTCAGTTAGTACTCCACCATTCAAATCATACACTTTATCTCACTCTCACACACTTAGCACTGTTGCAAGCCTCACACCCACAACTCACAGCTCACACACATATTCAACCACTTCACCCAAACATCTTGCAGGATACTCACTGACACACTTTCCTCTTTCTTGCAGAAGAAGGTGGTGCATCGTAGGAGGCAGCAAGCGGCAGTGGCTCCATGGAACACGAACCTGCTGTCCTCTCTCAGGATGACAGCATTCCTGCTCCCACCCCTGCCACTCCGCCAGTGCCTTTGTTGTTGCCTGTCAGTCAGCCAGCCCACTCCTTGTAGAGTACTGAAACATTATCCAAGTACAGGAAATCTCCAAAAACAAGTACAAATGCATCATCAGCCAGAAGAAATAATCCAGCAACTAACCTGTAACTCCTGCATGATCCCTTTAAATAGCGCAGGTGGGGGGTCCTTCATGCCCTTTAAGTCATGTTCAGCTGTGCAAGATTAAGACAGTGCTTTGGAAGGAGTGTGGAGTTCCAAAATAGCTGCGGTCCCTTTAAATCAACATTGCACACTGATCTCCCTGCATCATAATCTCCCTTCTCTGCATGTTGCTGGTGTGCGCTAACCCCTTTACCAAGATGGCACCCTGCGTAACTCCTGTCAGAAGTGTGCACGCGTATCTTGGACCAGATTTTCGAGGCTAAGTTGGCCATGTAGCGCCTAAACAATGGGTGCTAAATGGCCCAATTTTACCCCCGTATTATTTTAATAAGAAACTCAACAATTATATCTTTGTTATTAAATTATTTCATTTTGATAACAGAATTCTACTGACGACTACAAAGGGTTAACACAACGACCTAAATCACAAAGACAGAGAGCTAATCCTGGCCTGTTTGGCCTTCATTACTCTCTGTTCATGCTCAGGGGACCCACAATTAATTTACCTCTCCACAATCGCTCCCCAGCCAGATGTCGTATTTCATCACTTTGTGTTGTTCGGTGAGAAACACAAACATGTGATGGTGGACTCTGGCCCAGGACAGGAAATTAAACCACTTCTCTCCAGGGAAGAAGCGGGTGGAGATAATGGAAGTTGCCTTGGACCAGTCAAGTTGTGTTATAGTCTGACATTTAACTGCTTCCCCTTTCTACTGAGACAGCAAAGTTCAGAAGCCATTTAATCTGTCCCCACTGGGATGTAAAGATGTATGGAGCTGAAACAGTGCACATTTATGATGTTTTCTTGTTCAATGCGGTGGAGTTTATAAAAGCTTGTCAGTGTCCAGTTAAAGGATTATTTGTAGCATAAATATTTGAATTGGATTTACAAATTGGGGCTTGTGAAATTAGAAATAGGAAGTTAAAAAGTTAGTGATAGGAGAGACATATGCTTCCTTTATATTGCAGGTACAAGATTAGCTCTGATACATGCCATAGAAAAGGGCAAGCTGACTCAGTATCAGTTTGTACTTCAGCAAAACGGAGCCATGGGCAACCGTGGATAAGCGCTCACTGACGATGGAAAGTCTGTGAAATTTTCAACATTAGTAAAGAGCTAACAGTCCTGCCGGCTTCATACTATTAAAAATGTAAAGACAATCCAACCAGCTGCCTGGGATCTTTTCCAATTTTGGAACGAACATTTAAAAAGATGGCTTTGCGCTGGTTGCAGTTATAAAGAGGTGATTTCACACTGAATTCCAATTTTCAGACCGCACTTAGGACGCATTTATACTGCAAGGTTAACATCAGCACAAAGCAATTTTGGTTTCACAGCAACACTAAACTGGCAGCGTAAACTTGGACATCAGGACCCCACCTGACTCCAGAATGAAATGGATTGAGACTCCCTAGTGTGGGTTGTCTCACTGCACTTGGTTTAACACCACATGGGGTGTAAACCCAATGCAGTGTCAAACCTGGTTTACAAAATGTTCAGGGAATTCGACCCCTGATCACTGTAAACCCACTTAACTTCAATTAAAATGTCTTAAATTTAGGAGTGAGGATTCTTCCCTCCCCGCTTTTGAAATATTTACATTTTTAACTGTTGGGAGAGGTGCCTACACTGCATCTGGTCATGCACACTGCTCTCTCCTGGGCATCCCTGTTACAGATCCAGCCAGGCAAGAGGCAGACAACAGAACTGTACTTCTGCCTCGCTGAACCCAAACTGCAGCCAGTGGGCTCAGAAAATCACATTGGATTGATGCTGAAGCCGTAGAATAAGTGACCTATTCTAATTCTTTCACTTAGAAATAAAAACCACAAGGAGTAGTTGAGGCAAATAGCATAGATGTACATAAGGGGAAGCTAGATAAATATTACATTACATAGAATGTACAACATAGAAACAGGCCATTCGGCCCAACTGGTCATGTTGGTGCTTATGGTCCACACTAGCCTCATCCCTCCCTACTTCATCTAACCCTATCAGCATACCCTTCTATTCCTTTCTCCCTCATGTGTTTATCTAGCTTCCTCTTAAATGCATGTGAGCAAAAGGAATAGAAGGTTATGCTGATAGGTTAGATGAAGTAGGGTGGGAAGAGATTGGTGTGGAGCATAAACACCGGCATAGACAGTTGGGCCGAATGGCCTGTTTCTGCGCTGTAAATTCTATGTAATTCAATATAATACCAGGGGCTCAATTTTAGGGGGCAATTGCGGGTGCGTTGGGGGCAGGGGGGGGGCTCCGAAAATCGCGAAAATTCCGTTTGGGTTCAGAAGCCGGCTCCAACCCGCCGACTTCCAAGTTTCCCAGGATCACCCACCTGTGTGCGTGCGGGTGATCCGAAAACAGAAGTCCCGCAGGCAATTAAAGCCGGTGGGATGACAGTTAAAGAGCCAAATGTACCTCATTTAATTTACCTGGGCGGCTTGCCCACCACTTCTGATTCACGCCTGGAAAGGCCGGATCAGGGAAAAAGAAACTAAATAAATTAAATAAATCACCATAGAAGGAAGTTGAAACACAAAATGAATCTACCTTTGCACCCTGCTCCAACGTCCGATGTCTCCCTCTTCAATCTCCCCCTCTTCACCCCCAATCTTCCCCTCTCCCCCCGATCCTCCCCGCTCCCCCCCCCGATCGTCCCCTCTCCCCCCAGATTTTCCCCTCTCCTCCCCGATGCCCCCCTCTTGACCCTGATCTTCCCCTCTCCCCCCCCCCGATCTTCCCCTCTCCCCCCGATCCTCCCCGCTCACCCCCCTCCGATCTTCCCCTCTCCCCCCGGATTTTCCACTCTCCCCCTGCCCTTCTCTTCCATTCCAGCCTCAGATGACGTCTCGCTCTCTCTCTTCCCCTCTCCCCCCCGATCTTTTCCTCTCCCCCCGATCCTCCCCACTCCCCCCCGATCTTCCCCTCTCCTCCCAGATTTTCCACTCTCCCCCACCCTGGTCTTCCATTCCAGCGTCTCACTCTTTCTCTCCTCCCCCCTCAACCCTTGCATTGCAGCTCCTGACGGCAGTCAACCTGTCAATCAGGCCAGCTGCCGGGCGCGAAACCTGGACAGGACGTTAATCATCAGCAATCAACATGCAACTGCTTCGGAAACGGTAAGTTTTGTTCATGCGCGTTTGCCACGTGCACCCTCCCCCGCTGCCAACCCACCACCATTGCAAAATCAACTCCCAGCTATCAGGTTCTGAGACTGTCTAATGCTTGAATTCAGCAATGAAGACATTTACTGGTTCTTAGCTGGGTGGGGCTTCTGGCAGTTATTACATTTTAACCTTATTAATATTTTTACAAAGAGTAAATTAAAATGGGCAAAGTATTAGTTTCACTCTTAGTCCTAATGGTACAATCTACAAAATCATAGAAATGAAAAATAACCTCAGAATACAAATAAAACATTGAACGTGAAACAAATGAAGCCTGATCACTGTAAACCTTATTTTGTGTTGAAGTGTACATTTTGTTATAACAGTCTCTCCAATAAAGTGTGCAGTTACTATTCCTCATCCTTGCCCACATTCACTGGCTGGGGTCTCAAACTAGAACACAGAAAATGTTTTTATAGACTACATTTTTAAATTTATTAGTGGTATTTATAACACTCAAGTGGACTCTAAAGTGTGGATTAATTTTGCATAACTCCACTGTTCCGATGACATTGTTAGCCAACCGGGACTGTGGCCTGCTATGTGGAATTGAGTTTGTAAGAGCTGATTTTATTTCCAGACACGGGAAATTTGTAATTTTGAACATTTATTAAAGGAGTTGCATCAAGCCACGGAGCTGAAAATTTTGCACAATCTCACTGGCTCTGTTTGAGACTGAAATGGACCCTTGAGTCAATTTAAATTGATTTTAGAGATTTTCAAGATGGAGACCAATCATCGCTTGAGTGAGTGTAAATATGTGTCAAAGTTATGGGGAGTATTGAGAAGCCATCTGTGTTCATTAGAAATTAAAGTTAATAACATTACAGAATTAGCTCATTTGTTTGAACAATGTATTATCTGGTTTGATTATTTTCACATGTGAACTGGACAAATCTCACTGGTGCCCTTGGTTCTTGTTGGTTATCCAGTCTGTGTACTTGTGGAAATAAAAAGAAAATAATATAGCAGAGGTGATATGGATTATCTTCCATATAGTTTATAGCTTTTATTAAATTGATATAAACATTATTGTATCTTATACCTTTTTTGACACTCCAGCCATACTAACTGATGTTGTAAGTTGCACACAGAAACACGGAAATTGTTCATAAAAGACCAATGTACATCCCAGGCTATTCCCGCAGGTTTGATTTCAAAATTTGTCCTGTATTTAAATTTTGGAAAAAGAATCACCAATCTATGCGTAACATTCTTGGGGAAAACTAAAGTACAATATTTGTAAAATTATCAATTTCTGTTGAATAGTAATAAAATCTGGTCCTACAATACCAGTTCCAAACAAAGGCCACAGTCTGCAGCAGGAGTCTTGTTATCCTGATTCTTGTTGCTATAACATAGAAACATAGAAAATAGGAGCAGGAGTAGGCCATTTGGCCCTTCGAGCCTGCTCCGCCATTCAAAATGATCATGGCTGATCCTCTATCTCAAGACCATATTCCCGCTCTCTCGCAATACCCCCTGATGCCTTTTGTGTCTAGAAATCTATCCAGCTCCTTCTTAAATATATTCAGTGACTTGGCCTCCACAGCCTTCTGTGGTAGAGAATTCCACAGGTTCACCACGCTCTGAGTGAAGAAATTTCTCCTCATCTCAGTCCTAAATGTCCTACCCCGTATCCTGAGACTGTGACCCCTCATTCTGGACCCCCCCAGCCAGGGGAAACATCCTCCCTGCATCCAGTCTGTCTAGCCCTGTCAGAATTTTATATGTTTCAATGAGATCCCCTCTCATTCTTCTAAACTCAAGTGAATACAGGCCGAGTCGACCCAATCTCTTCGCATACGACAATCCTGCCATCCCAGGAATCAGTCTGGTGAACCTTCGCTGCACTCCCTCTAAGGCAAGTATATCCTTTCTTAGGTAAGGAGACCAAAACTGCACACGATACTCCAGATGTGGTCTCACCAAGGCCCTGTATAACTGCAGTAAGACATCCTTGCTCCTGTACTCAAATCCTCTTGCAATGAAGGCCAACATACCATTTGCCTTCCTAACTCCTTGCTGTACCTGAATGTTTGCTTTCAGTGACTGGTGTACAAGGACACCCAGGTCCATTTGTACATCAACATTTCCCAATCTATCACCATTTAAATAACACTCTGCCTTTCTGTTTTTCCTTCCGAAGTGGATAACTTCACATTTATCCACATTATACTGCACTTGCCATGTATTTGCCCATTCACTCAACTTGTCTAACTCGCCTTGAAGCCTCTTTACATCCTCCTCACAAGTCACGATCCCACCTACTTTTGTGTCGTCAGCAAACTTTGAAATATTACATTTTGTTCCCTCATCCAAATCATTGATATATATTGTGAATAGCTGGGGCCCAAGCACTGATCCCTGTGGTACCCCACTAGTCACCACCTGCCACCCCGAAAATGACCCATTTATTCCTACTCTCTGTTTCCTGTCTGTTAACCAATTTTCAATCCATGACCATGGGACCACAAGAAATGGTGGTGTTTTTACTCCAGTATTTTCCCCACCCTCTCATTTATCCTATTATGTGGCTGAAATCCAAGTGATGTTGATATTTTATAAATCAATTACCAGCTTTTTGCAGGATCTCAGGATTCAATGGTTGAGGTCAGAACATCGGGGATTGGGTCAATTTGCAGTGGGGAGGCACATGGCAGCAGCAAGTAGAAAGAAGGCAGGCACTCAAGGTGGCAGTTGTGAAGGAATAGGTAACACTGGACCATAGGCTTTATGTGTGTTTGTGTGTGTGTGTGTGTGTGTGTATTTGCATGTGTGCGTGTGTGTGAGACAGAGAGAGTGAGAAAAAATGACAAACTGTGCTAATTACAAATGCAATCATTTTTGTTTTGTGTGTAATGAACTTCAAGTAGGCAAGTGTCTTTCCTCATCCTAATTTGAGTTCATTTTTTTTTAAAACACACAAGTTGAATTTTAAAGCAAGTAAAAAGCCTCTAATTATCACCTATGTTTTGCTGACGGAAAATATATATATTATAATTGTTGACGTCCATGAGACAGACACAGAGATAGATAGAGAGGGGACAGACAGACAGAGGATTTGACCTCATCCTAATTGGACTTCTTTTTTAAAAAAGAAATAAAAAAGAAGTTGCATTTATATAGCAACTTTCATGTCCTCAAGATGCGCCAAAGCATTTCACAGCCAATGAATTAGTTTTGAAGTGCAATCACTTTTGTTTTGTAAGCAAATACGGCAACCAGTTTGAATGTAGCAAGGAACCATTAGCAGCAACAAAATAAATGACTACTTGATCTAACAATTGAGTTGAAATTTGATAGCAAACAAAGACTCTTTGAGGGAAACAGCTGAGAGGGGAAGAGGGAAATAGGTTGAAGATGAGGTTGACGGGGCCTCTGGACTCTTGTCACCTGCCCCTGGGAGGAAATGAGTGGGAATGATGGTGAGTGGATGGAGGGTTGAATGAGTTAAGTGACAGCAAAAAGAATGAGATGATACAGAGGTTGAGGGGGAAAGAGGTAGGTGTCGATATGGGAATGAGTAGGGATAATAATGGGAATGAGGAGTTGGTAGGTAATATGGTGGGAGTGATGTGTTGGGAAGCTATGAGTAATGATGTACGGGGTGGGAAGGAAGTCACTGAGGGATGCAGGCATATTTTCCCAAAACGCCTACCAGTAAATACAACCTGCAGTCCTTGGTGACTTCTTTCCTGTTAGACAATGTTATGTTACCTCGCACCTTTAGCCCCAAAAGAAAGGAGAAAAGAAAAGAGGAAAGACAAAGAAAGAAGTAGAAGAGAATTGATAGAAGGAAAAAGAGCAGCATGAAGACAATGGAGACATGTAAAAAAGAGGCCATATTCTCAGATGTACTGGGGGTAATTTTGACTTTGTGCGATAGTGCCTGTTTTACATCTTTCCCGGTTTTTATTTCCAATGGGAGAGATGTAAAGTGGGATGCCAATGCGTCATCAACCATTTTACATTATCGCACAAAGTCAAAATTACCCCATGTGCAATGACACGGGAGATCCACTATTATATATTAAAAGTCTTGCCTGTGGCACACATTTCCTGTGAGAGTCATATTTTTCCATCACACTTCCCCATCACACTTTGATTGGCTTAACAACAGAAAATCAGAACGTATGAATCAAAAAGTAGGAAATGGCCAGAAAACTACCAATAAGAAACTATCACGGTTTTTTATGAAAGCAGCCAATCTTCGGTGACCAGTTAGAAGAACCTATGAATAAAAGGAAGGAAATGATGAACCAACCACCTCCCCCCAAAAAATTACAGGTCCTTTTATCTGATCATTTCTTTCCCCTGGAAAATGAAATTTGTAAGGCTAGGTGAATAATCCAAAAGACAGCATCTCTAGAAATCTAGCACTCCTTCAATTCTACACTGAAGTATTAGATTAGATTATATGCTTACTCTATCAAGTCCAATCAGGAGAAATTTTAAAAGCCAGCACAACACTACTAATTGATTAGAGTATAGTGTACCAGGTAACAGTGAGTTCGAATTACCTAACAAATATGTCAGTTTCAGGAGAGAGAAAAAATAAGTTTATTATTTTCCATAAACCAATTACAAAACACTTATTCACTGTCTCTGGGGAAATCCATGAGTTTTGACATTTTTACCACGACTAATCCATGATCTCCATTACATTTACCATGACAAAATTATAGCCTTAAGCACAGAGACTTGCTCTTCAATATTCTCAGGATTGGGATCATAGCGAGGAGGGACAAGGCTTCATGGCAATAGAATAATGAAAGACGACTTGGGCACGATTTTAAAAGAGAAAGACGGGTGGGTTTGGGGCGGTGGGGGGGGGGGCAATCAAAATCACTGTTTTTGGGAGTGGGCAGACATCCCGGCTGGAACCCACACATTTTTGAATGAGACTCAGGCAAATCTGTGTGTGTGCGCACAGCAGTCACCAGAAGTTCCGCCCCCACTTAAATCCAGCAGGCTGATAATTAAAGGAGCAAGTGTACCTGATTGAGGTACTTAAGGTAGTTTAATTTTTGTGTATTAGATGGTTAAAAAAAATTTAATATTACCTGGGCGGCTTTCCCACGGCTTCCCATTCAGGCCTGGTGAAACCAAACGGGAAGGGCCAGATCAGTGAAAAATAAAATAAATAAATTAAATTAAATTACATTTCCCATTGTAAATAAATTAATTAAACATACCTTAAAAACAATGTTGCCTGGACCCTCTCCCCCACTCTGATCCCGTGTCCGATGTCTGCGCTCTGACCCCGTGTCCGATGTCTGCCCTCTGACCCCGATGTCCGATGTCTACCCTCTGATCCCGATGTCCGATGTCCGCCCTTTGATCCCGTGTCCGATGTCTGCGCTCTGACCCCGTGTCCGATGTCTGCCCTCTGACCCCGATGTCCGATGTCTACCCTCTGATCCCGATGTCCGATGTCCGCCCTCTGATCCCGATGTCCGATGTCTGCCCTCTGACCCCGATGTCCGATGTCTGCCCTCTGACCCCGATGTCCGATGTCCGCCCTCTGATCCCGATGTCCGATGTCTGCCCTTTGACCCCGATGTCCGATGTCCGCCCTCTGATCCCGATGTCCGATATCTGCCCTCTGATCCCGATGTCCGATATCTGCCCTCTGATCCCGATGTCCGATATCTGCCCTCTGATCCCGATGTCCGATATCTGCCCTCTGATCCTGATGTCCGATATCTGCCCTCTGACCCCGATATCCGATGTCTGCCCTCCGACCCCGATGTCCGACGTCTGCCCTCTGATCCCGATGTCCGATGTCTGCCCTCTGATCCCGATATCCGATGTCTGCCCTCTGACCCCGATGTCCGATGTCTGCCCTCTGATCCCGATGTCCGATGTCTGCCCTCTGATCCTGATGTCCGATATCTGCCCTCTGACCCCGATATCCGATGTCTGCTCTCTGATCCAATGTCTCCACTCTAATCTTTGTTTCCCCCCCCCCATCTCTATCCTAACTGCCGATGAGCTCTCTCTCTCTCTTTCTCCCCCCCCAACCCCCACCTCGGATGTGCAGCTCCTGTCAGCAGCCAGCCTGTCAATCAGGCTGGCTGCCGGGCGCGAAACCTGGAAGAGGCTTTGATTGGCCTCATTACGGTTGCAAACCCGCCTACTTCCCTTCCGGGTTTGGCGCCCGCAAATCACCCCCCCCCCCCGAACTCTTCCCACCGGCATATTAAAATTGTGCCCCATATCTATGAACTAGCTCACAAGCTGCAGATTCAGTAGTGGCTGTTGCTTTTTTAGAATCCAAGTGATTTCACAAAGAAGAGCAACTTTCTTAAACTCTAAATGGACCACAATCTTTCCTTTAGTTATTACAAAGACATTTAGACTTAGTTCGAAAAAATGCTGGGCTCAACACTTGCTTCATGTGGGAAGTGATTAGGAACATAGGAACATAGGAACAGGAGTAGGCCGTTCAGCCTCTCATGCCTGCTCCACCATTTGATAAGATCATGGCTGATCTGTGATCTAACTCCATATACCTGCCTTTGGCCCATACATTTGGTTGCCAAAAAGCTATCTATCTCAGATTTAAATTTAGCAATTGAGCTAATGTCAATTGCCATTTGCAGAAGAGAGTTCCAAACTTCTACCACCCTTTGTGTGTAGAAATGTTTTCTAATCTCACTCCTGAAAGTTCTGGCTCTAATTTTTAGACTGTGCCCCCTACTCCTAGAATCCCCAACCAGCGGAAATAGTTTCTCTCTATCCACCCTATCTGTTCCCCTTAATATCTTATAAACTTCAATCAAATCACCCCTTAACCTTCTAAACTCTAAAGAATACAACCCCAATTTGTGTAATCTCTCCTCGTAACTTAACCCTTGAAGTCCGGGTATCATTCTAGTAAACCTACGCTGCACTCCCTCCAAGGCCAATATGTCCTTCCGAAGGTGTGGTGCCCAGAACTGCTCACAGTACTCCAGGTGCGGTCTAACCAGGGTTTTGTATAGCTGCAGCATAACTTCTGCCCCCTTGTACTCTAGTCCTCTAGATATAAAGGCCAGCATTCCATTAGCCTTCTTGATTATTTTCTGCACCTGTTCATGACACTTCAATGATCTATGTACCTGAACCCCTAAGTCCCTTTGGACATCCACTGTTTTTAACTTTTTACCATTTAGAAAGTACCCTGTTCTATCCTTTTTTGATCCAAAGTGGATGACCTCACATTTGTCTACATTGAATTCCATTTGCTACAGTTTTGCCCATTCACCTAATCTATCAATATCCCTTTGTAATTTTATGTTTTCATCTACACTGCTTACATTGCCACCAATCTTTGTGTCATTGGCAAACTTAGATATGAGACTTTCTATGCCTTCATCTAAGTCGTTAATAAATATTGTGAATAATTGAGGCCCCAAGACAGATTCCTGTGGGACTCCACAAGTCACATCCTGTCAATGTGAGTACTTACCCATTATCCCTACTCTCTGTCGCCTTTCGCTCAGCCAACTTCCTAACCAAGTCCGTACTTTTCCCTCAATTCCATGGGCTTCTATCTTAGCTAACAGTCTCTTATGTGGGACCTTATCAAATGCCTTCTGGAAGTCCATATAAATAACATCCATTGACATTCCCCTGTCCACTACTTTAGTCACCTCTTCAAAAAATTCAATCAGGTTTGTCAGGCTCGACCTACCTTTCACAAATCCATGCTGGCTCTCTCTGATCAACTGAAAATTCTTGAGGTGTTCAGTCACCCTGTCCTTAATTATAGACTCCAGCATTTTCCCCACAACAGATGTTAGGCTAACTGGTCTATAATTCCCCGGTTTCCCTCTCTCTCCTTTCTTAAAAAACGGAGTGACATGTGCAATTTTCCAATCTAGAGGGACAGTTCCTGAATCTAGAGAATCTAGATTGGCTGTACATTATGATAGAAGAATAGTTCGTAAAGATAATTCTGCTTGACTCATCTACTTTGTTGCATAGGATCTAGGAGCTGAAGTGAGCAGTAGCATTATTTCTGTGCCTACTTACGTTCAATTTGTTTGGGTGGGCAGTGTTATGAAAATCACTGAGCTTCACCAAAGGGAATTATTACCATTCCAGATATACTGCTCCTGCTTTTTATTTTTAGTAACCTTGCTATTTGGTGGAATTGGCATTGTCCAAAGAACCCAAGAAAAGCAGAGTAGACTGGAATAGGATGCAGTGTTTAATCATGATTCGGCTCGATTCAAAAGCAACTCACTAGTTGTGCCACACAGATCCAGATCAATACTCCAAAAACTATTCTGTACAGACTGAGTTGTGATAGAGAAACTGTATACCACAGTCTGCAAAGAATTAATAGATATGGTTTAAAAAATCTACAGAACCAAATGCTAAAACAAATCTGCCAAGAAGTAAATATTATAAAACTCATTAAAGCATTTCATAAATGATTCATCATAAACCACATCCATAGTGTGAGTGAGTAATGCCCTATTAGCAGTTTATTTGAGCAAAGCTTATTTTCTCTCCCACAAGTTTAGCCTCTTCATCCAAACTAAGCTATATAGGCCTCAGTCTAACAGGCTTCCTTCTCTGGCAGTTTGCCCAACCACCTCTCCTGTGTCTTGTTAAAATGTTGTTGCTCTGTATTGTTCAGTGTAATTGTGTTCAATTAATGGTTTCAATTTCTAAAATATTTACGATGCACTATAAAATCAGTAAAACTTTATAATATATCAAAACATGAAGGGGTGGAAATTGTTTCTCATTGTGTCCATTTTCCATCCAGAAAACAGGGACAAAAAGGACCAATTTTGGGGCACAACGTCCTGCGCCAAATCAGCCCCTGAGTTACAAGCGCCGCCATATTGGTGTAGGCAGCTTTACAGGCAACCTGGATGCCCGCTAAAACAGACGATAGGCCCCCTTTATATGTAAATAAGGGGCTTAATGCTCGTTGAAGGACCCCTCTGTAAAATTAGTTTACGATGAGCAGAGCAGGCCTGCCCTGATCGGAATTTTTTAGCGGCCCCTGCGGCCACCAACGACTGGGATGCTTATTTTACATTTAAATATTTTTTAAAACCATCCTGTGGAGCCTGGAGGAGCAGGAGTGCACTCCTGACTCTACAGTTGTTGCGATGTCCCCCCTCCCGCCCCGTTGCCTGCAGCCTGTGCATAAAGGGTTTAAGAGGTCCAAGGTCCAATTTCAGGCCAGCCTTGGGCTTTTAAGTTGCCTGCGCAGCACCGAGTCTGAGCCCGGAAATGGGCAAAGATGTGTTTCAAACCCAAGGGGTAAATTTTGTGAAACCAGGCTCTTGGATTGGAGCCTGACTTGCCAGGAGCACAAATCAGAAAACTGAGTAGGGAGATCAGCGAGCTTGATTCACAACACTCCCAATTTTCTAGCCTCTAAAATTACTATTGTTAATTAGGGAGATGAGGCTCCATCCGAGTGCCTCATTTCACAAAAATTACCTTACAGGACTATTTAATTGTTTGCAGTGTTGGGTAGTTTCTTAGCATTCCAAATGATATATTTTTATTGATATTACAGGATTTCTTATGAGGAAACGGTAGTCTGGATAATCAGTTATGTTATGCCTTATGAATGGGTGCAATTGTGGGCATAAATGAGCATGAAAATGGGCAGAGATCAGTAACGTTTGATCTGTACACATGACCCGCAGTTCTAATGAACAAAATCAACTACGCAGGAAGCTCCTGCCAGAAAGAGCCAGAAGCTTCATTACAATCTGAGAATAAAGGTTGGATGATGTCATATAGCCAGCCTGGATATTAAACCAGATCTGGAGTTGGACATCAATATACCCATGTACAACAGCCATCCAGGATTGCTCGTCAGAAGTTGAATGCAAAAGTGAGTATTTAATGGCCCAGGAAAGATGAACTACATACATCGTAAGTATTTTTGTGCGCAGAATCCCCAGAAAATGACGCAGAGGGCATTGTGACGTATCTCCCACATCATTTGCATACAATTTAAAGGCAGGATCTTCCTACCTTGCCAGGGATCCCCCATGGAAATACATGTGAAATGAAAATGGGGCAGAAATTTGCCATTATTTGTTTCCATTCTTTTTTCTCCTGCCTAATGCCCCAAAGGCAGTAGAAAATCAGCCCATGGCTGTCCCTATGGGTATCCCACTATTTTTATAGTATCAGGAGGAAGAAAAGGAGGAGGAGGAATGCAGGGATGAAAGGTGTGTGATGTTGCATCACAGGAGGATTGTGTTCAGTCACCATTACGGGCTCACCTGCAAACACAGGCAGAGGTGCACTTATCTGGATTTGGCTTCGCAACTCTTTGTGAGGAGGCCCCTATTTACCTCAAAAGCATTGACGGCTGTGCCACATGCTGTAAGCTGACCTGCAGCCAAACTCAAGCACAGATATGGCAAGGTTTATTGGAGGCATACTGCATTGCAGCCCATGGGATGGTAGCCAGGGCTGCCAAAGAGGGCAACATTTCTTGCACTAATCTCATATAGCATAATGTCCACTTCATCAGCCATTAAACATGCTGCTGTGCTGCTCGATCACTTCCTTCCAGACTCTACATTGTGCCTCTACCTTGGATTTCCTTTCATTTCATTTTTGCCTGGAACTTCACCCACCTCCCCACTCTGCGCCCTCCTCCCCCCCTCCCCCCCAACCTTTCAACCTCGGTGAAATGACCTTTTTCTAAAGGCTGCAAGTGCCTGCCAATCCAAATATGTTCCTATTATTTCAAATCTCTGCCTCTTATCACCCAGCCCTGATTCCATCCACCTCAATCGTTCCTTGGTTTATCCCATCCTTGTTTCTTGGGATTTTGGTGGCTTCTGGCAATGGTGGAGCAAGGCCTGCAACTGCAATGTAAATTAGTTAATGCCTCCACTAAAATAGGAGATGGGGGATTTTAAAATAATGGCTTAAGTATCCATACAATTGTATTTCCACAGCTTCAAGGTCTGAAACACACTATTTTATATTATAGGAATAAATATTCTAGCCTAGTTTTGCACACACACCCCATGACCATGGATGACCAAACTGTGAGGTAGAACAGCACTGCATGTGCTTTACAGTTTTTAAAATTCAATCTATCACACACAAGGAAAAGTTACAGTTATATGGCACTTGTAAAAAGTTTTCCAATGAGAAAAGAAACTGACTATTTTACCCCAACTTTAAATAAAAATTAAAATACTGGGTGGGAAAGAAGATCCCAAAGGTTGATGGCGGGGGTGGGGGGGGGGAATGATTATCTCCAATGAAGGATGACATTTTATGTTATAAATTCAACCACAATTGTAGTTTTGTTTCTGATTGGAGCTGTTTAAATCCAGTGTTAGTTCCAGTCGCACATGATTAGCTGACCATTTTTTTTAGCAGTTGTTATAATCACAGGTGGCAACTTAATCCAGGCTCAATTATATTTAATCAAATTAAAATCTTGTTAGTTCTGAGAAAACAGAATGGCTGTTTGAACAAGGTGATTTGAAGGAGAGGATCTGCAGTATTGGAGAGAAATATTCTGGGCAGGGGTTAATCTAGACATTTTAAACCAATGGGAAAAAATACAGCATTTTTTCCTTAAGAGTTGCTACAATTGCAGAAAACAGTTATTTTAATATGATTTTTTATGGCTATGAGTTACAGCATAGCAAAGAATAATGAAGGCATACCGTCAGTTTAAGGAAACTGTTCCCAGTTTTGTGCCATAATTTAGGCAATTTTATCTTTGTCACATTCAAAGCTTTCACTCACACCTCATAAAAATGCATCAGTTTCCTGGAAGCCTGTCAGATGTACAGTAAGTGAAGGATGATTTGAGTACGAGCACATCATTTTTGAAATATATATTAAAAAAAATAAATCCATTTTTGGGGTACCATTGTCATTTTTGTTCACTCTTAAAACAATGGCAAGATCAGGCAAACCAGAAGTTCAAGTGGTGGACCTGTTGGCTGGGAATTTGCTGCAATGGCGTTGTTGGTGACGGTCGCCATAAATAAGACCATTGTTCACCCCAATCCTCCAGCGACAATCCAAAGCCAGGAATTTCCTCGGGGTTTCTCCTGATCGGCTGCTGTAACTTTGGTGGAAGATTGAAGGACACCCTGGACAAACTGCATAAATGGGGTTTCCGCTGATCTTCCACCGAAATGCTAATCATTGTATGAAGTACTTGAGAATTATTATATTTGTATTTCTATCTATACATATACGTCTTGCATCTAACCCAGGTTTTATCAGTCATGCTGGAAATAAAGTTTGGAACAATAAAAATGGAATTATAAAATTTACAAGAAAACGATGAAATGGACCCATTCTGTAACAGTGTTCTCCATCAGCAGACTGTGGACACATGAGAGGCCTGACCCTTGAATGAATGCAACCGATCGGGAGAATCTCCGAGGAAATTCTTAGCAATAGTTTTTTGAAAAGCAATTGGGGCTACACTATCGCAGCTATAAGACAAGAGGAAGTGCTTTATTTTGAATTTTGTAAACTTAAGAGAAAAAAATTGTTGTGGTTTATATTGCAAAGAAAATTTATAAATTGGAAAGCTGTTTCTGTAAAGTATTCCGTATCTGCCAGAAAGTGTTTTGCAGGAACCACAACTCACTTTCATTCTCTGAACATTTCCTTAATTATCAACATTCTAATGAAGGTTTTTATAGCTGTATCAAGAAATCTATACAATGGGAGTAGGAGAGAAGTGATTCAATACCTTGGAATTCTATATAATGGGGAAAAATGGAAAACAATATGGCATATTTCCCTTGAGGTGATGGGAAGGCATGGAAAATAATTTGGTACATTGGAATTCTTCGCATTGTAAGACATAAATGAGAAAAAAATCTTGCACATGGGAATTATATCATGGAAAAGATTGGTATTGCGTTTGGTACAATGGGATGATATGAAAGTGACTCAAAAGGGATTTGTGACATTGGAACTCTATGTAATCAAACCAACTGGGAAACAATTTAGAATATTGGTTTTCTTTTGAACCCTTCAGTAACGAAAAACTGATTTTTCAAAGTTTATGTCTTTTTTTTCTTTGTTAAAGCAAATACAAACTGAGGCTGAAATGTGTCATGCCAATAATTTTAGTGAAAACGTTGGCATGAGTGTAAAACAGGATTTCCCATTTTGTTGTTGTGTCAACTCTTTAGATAAACCTATTGACAGCAGAAATTTTATTCCCCAAGGTCTGCAAATTTCTGAATATCAATGTTGTAGGAATACACAGAATGAAAAAAAGCATTTTTTATTTCAGATTATTCAATGGGGAATAGTGACTAAGTTGGAATCTTGTTCTGTTTCTGAATTTGGTGCAGCAGAGCTGCTGTAATACTTGGAGGGAATTTGGATCGGCAAAGGCTTAATCCCCTGGAATTCTGTGTTCTGAGATTGAATGCAAAACTGCTTGGAACATTTGATGTTGTAATCAAATCAACATTTATTTGAAAGTGACGATTGTGCTAACTGATATATGTAATTGACTAACAAATATTATACAAGAAGAATTATTTAATTCTCTCCCTTATTTAGTTCACTCATATACGTTCATGCCGCTTAATCAATCTATAGCAAGATTCCACCTCCGTATGGGAGCAACAGTCAGAGAATATATTTATAACTGTCTTTGGAATTTGGCTTTAATGAAATTTGGGTGGCCATACTCAATGCCAATTCTTGGACTCCTTAAATGGTCTGGCACTTTGACTTTGATTTGGATAAGGGTAAGTCATGTCAGGGCAGCCCAGCCTCGTGTTATGCTCTTCCTGCTCTATGTGGGAAATCAGGGACCCTTCCGGTGTCCCTGACGACCATGTGTGCGGGAAATGAATCCAGCTGCAGCTACTGACAAACCGCATTGTGGCACTGGAGCTGCGGATGGATTCATTATGGAGCATTCGCGATGCTGAAAACGTCGTGGATAGCACGTTTAGTGAGATGGTCACACCGCAGGTAAAGGTTGTACGGGCAGGAAGTAAGTGGGTGACCTCCAGGCAGAGTAAGAGGAGCAGGCAGGCAGTGCAGGGGTCCTCTGTGGCCGTCCCCCTCTCAAACAAATATACCGCTTTGGATATTGTTGAGGGGGATGACTTATCAGGGGAAGGCAGCAGCAGCCAACTTCCTGGCACCAGGGGTAGCTCTGCTGCACAGGCTGGGAGGAAAAAGAGTGGAAGAGCTATAGTGGTAGGGGATTCTATCATAAGGGGAACAGACAGGCGTTTCTGTGGCCGTAAACGTGACTCCAGGATGGTTTGTTGCCTCCCTGGTGCCAGGGTCATGGATGTCACTGAGCGGCTTCAGGGCATTCTCAAGGGGGAGGGTGAGCAGGCAGAGGTCGTGGTCCACATTGGGACCAACGACATAGGTAGGAAGGGAGATGAGGTCCTGCATCAAGAATTTAGGGAGCTAGGTAGCAGATTAAAGAGCAGGACCTCAAAGGTTGTAATCTCTGGATTACTCCCAGTGCCACGGGCTAGTGAGTATAGAAATAGGAGGATAGAACAGATGAATGCGTGGCTAAAGAGTTAGTGCAGGAGGGAGGGTTTCAGTTTCCTGGATCACTGGGCCTGCTTCTGGGGAAGGTGGGACTTGTACAAGTCGGACGGGTTGCATCTGAACCAGAGCGGGACAAATATCCTTGCGGGGAGGTTTGCTAGCACTGTTGGGGGGGGTTTAAACTAACTTGGCAGGGGGATGGGATACAGAGTGGAGCTACAATAGGGGGTGATGTGCAGCCAAATATAGAGAAAAAAACAAGTCAGCTTGGAAGACAGGGCAAATATGTGAGGGCAAGGCTGGATGGCATCTATTTTAATGCAAGGAGTCTTGCGAATAAGGTGGATGAACTGAAGGTGTTGATAAACACATGGGAGTATGATATTGTTGCTGTCACAGAGACATGGTTGAGGGAGGGGCAAGACTGGCAGCTCAATATCTTCAGGCGAGACAGAGGGGGAGGTATAAGAGGAGGGGGGGTCGCAATATTAATTAAAGAATCAATTACTGCCATAAGGAGGGATGATATATTAGCAGGTTCCTCAAATGAGGCCATATGGGTGGAGCTTAAAAACAAAAAGGGGGCAAGCACTTTGATGGGAGTGTACTATAGACCCCCAAACAGTCAGGGGGAGATAGAGGAACAGATATGTAGGCAAATCTCAGAAAATTGTGCAAATAATAGGGTAATAATAGTGGGGGATTTCAACTTCCCCAATATTAACTGGGATACTCAGAGTGTAAAAGGCTTAGAGGGTACAAAATTCTTAACGTGCAACCAGGAGAGCTTTTTGAGCCAGCATGTAGAAAGTCCTACAAGAGAGGGGGCGGTACTGGACCTAATTCTAGGGAATGTGGCCGGCCAAGTGGAAGAAGTGCTAGTAGGTGAGCACTTTGGTGACAGTGACCATAATTCAGTGAGATTTAAGGTGGTCATGGAAAAGGACAGGGAGGGGCCGGAAATAAAGGTTCTAAATTGGGGGAAGGCTGATTTTAATAGGATAAGGCAGGATCTGGCCAAAATGGACTGGGATCAGCTGCTTGTAGGAAAATCCGCATCGGAGCAATGGGAGTCTTTCAGAAGGGAGATTGAGACCATACAATGGCAACATGTTCCCGTAAAGGTCAAGGGTGGTTCCAAGAACTCCAGGGAACCTTGGATGTCAGGGGATATACGAGAATGGATTAGGAAAAAAAGGAGGGCTTTTGGCAGATACAAAAGGCTAAAGACGGAGGAAGCCCTAGAGGAGTACAAAAAGTGCAGGGGGATACTTAAAAAGGAAATTAGGAGATCAAGGAGGGGCCATGAAAAAACACTGGCGAGCAAAATAAAGGAAAATCCTAAGATGCTTTATAAGTATATTAAGGGTAAGAGGATGACTAGGGAAAAAATAGGGCCCATTAGGGACAAAAATGGCAATCTGTGTGTGGAGCCGGCAGATGTAGGAGGGGTTCTAAATGAATTTTTTGCATCTGTTTTCACTATGGAGAAGGACGATGTAGACATCGAAATACGGCAGGGGGACTGTGATATACTCGAACATATTAACATCGAGCGGGAGGAGGTATTGGCGGTTTTAGCAGGCCTAAAAATGGATAAATCCCCAGGCCCGGACGAAATGTATCCCAGGCTACTGTGTGAGGCAAAGGAGGAGATTGCGGGGGCTCTAACACATATATTCAGAACCTCTCTGGCCACAGGGGATGTGCCAGAGGACTGGAGAACCACTAATGTAGTACCATTATTCAAGAAGGGGAGCAGGGAAAAACCGGGGAACTACAGGCCAGTGAGCCTAACATCAGTGGTAGGAAAATTATTGGAAAAAATTCTGAAGGACAAAATTAGTCTCCACTTGGAGAAGCAAGGATTAATCAGGGATAGTCAACATGGCTTTGTCAAGGGAAGATCATGTCTGACTAATTTGATTGAATTTTTTGAGGGGGTGACTAGGCGTGTGGATGAGGGTAACGCAGTGGATGTGGTATACATGGATTTCAGTAAGGCCTTCGATAAAGTCCCGCACAGGAGACTGGTCAAGAAGGTACGAGCCCATGGAGTCCAGGGTGCCTTGGCACTTTGGATACAAAACTGGCTTAGTGACAGAAGGCAGAGGGTGATGGTCGAAGGTTGTTTTTGTGACTGGAAGCCTGTGGCCAGTGGGGTACCTCAGGGATCTGTGCTGGGGCCCTTGCTGTTTGTGGTCTACATTAACGACTTGGATATGAATGTAAAAGGTATGATCAGTAAGTTCGCTGATGATACAAAAATTGGTAGGGTGGTAAATAGCGAGGAGGATAGCCTCAGTCTGCAGGACGATATAGATGGGTTGGTCAGATGGGCGGAACAGTGGCAAATGGAATTTAACCCGGAAAAGTGCGAGGTGATGCACTTTGGAGGGACTAACAAGGCAAGGGAATACACAATGAATGGGAAGACCCTAGGCAAGACAGAGGGTCAGAGGGATCTTGGTGTGCAAGTTCACAGATCCCTGAAGGCGGCGGAACAGGTAGATAAGGTGGTAAAGAAGGCATATGGGATACTTGCCTTTATTAGCCGAGGCATAGAATATAAGAGCAAGGAGGTTATGATGGAGCTGTATAAAACACTGGTTAGGCCACAGCTGGAGTACTGTGTGCAGTTCTGGTCGCCGCACTACAGGAAGGATGTGATCGCTTTGGAGAGGGTGCAGAGGAGATTCACCAGGATGTTACCAGGGCTGGAGCGCTTCAGCTATGAAGAGAGATTGGGAAGATTGGGTTTGTTTTCTTTGGAGCAGAGGAGGCTGAGGGGAGACATGATTGAGGTGTACAAAATTATGAGGGGCATAGATAGGATGGATACTAAGGAGCTTTTTCCCTTCGTTGAGGGTTCTATAACAAGGGGGCATAGATTCAAGGTAAAAGGCGGGAGGTTTAGAGGGGATTTGAGAAAGAACTTTTTCACCCAGAGGGTGGTTGGAGTCTGGAACTCACTGCCTGAGAGGGTTGTGGAGGCAGGAACCCTCACAACATTCAAGAAGCATTTGGATGAGCACTTGAAATGCCATAGCATACAAGGCTACGGACCAAATGCTGGAATATGGGATTAGATTAGACTGGGCTTGATGTCCGGCGCGGACACGATAGGCCGAAGGGCCTCTATCCGTGCTGTATAACTCTATGACTCTATGACATTATTCCCTATGTGCTCTATTATTACTCAATCCGTTCTTTCCTTGTTTTGAACGACCAGCTGTTAATCATACTCACAAATTATAAATAAGATACATCATAACAAAATCCTAGCAACAGTAAGTAAAATCATTGAAAAATAATAGTTCGACATGCCACTAAATGCAACCTCTTGATTAACTTTGCATCTAGATGCATTGTGCTGAGCTGACGTCGGTCGGATGGCCATGGTAAACAATGCTCCAAACTTCTCTGAGCCTGTATGTAAGTATAAATATCTTTAATAAATAAATAAGCCAAACAGAAAATTGTTTTTGCCCTTTTATCCAATAGTCCCTGCTGGTATGTCACCTCTTGAAAGTGATACTGAGACATTGTTTTCATGGTGATGTCAGCAATGCTTTGGTGAAGCCTCCAACTATTCCAGACTTCCACACCATTCTCCCGATGCCACTTTGATGGCTCAAGCTTCAACGGAAGCTTAAGCTACGTTATATAAAAATCTTTCAAGACAACTGCTCCAGTTTGTAAGCACGTGTACAATGTCATTACTATTGTGCTAACAAGAGAAATTAAAGATAGTATTAAATCAAAGGATTGGGAGCATTTTAGAATTCAACAAAGGAGGACCAAGAAATTGATAAAGAAAGGGAAAATGGGACATGAGAGTAAACTAGTGAGAAACATAAAAACAGACTGTAAAAACTTCTATAGGTATGTAAAAGGAAAAGACTGGCAAAGGCAAATGTGGGTCCCTTACAGATAGAGACGGGAGAATTTATAATGGGGAGAATTTATAATGGGGAATAAGAAAATTAAAATACTTTGGGCCCGATTTTAGCACCGGCTCACCTGGATGCTCGTCAGGCCAGGGAGGAACTCATATGCCAACGGTTCTCCTAAGATCACACTGTGTGAGGCGTTCACATATCATCACGTGCACAGACGAGGGTCCATACAAGCCCCCTCCACAGAAGAGTGGTGCCTGTACTCCTGCACCCACTGTATTATGCCCAATGGGTGGGACCAGGTGTTCGTCGTCATGATGAGGCGCACGGAAGGGACTTATTGCACAAGCCACAGAAGAATGGACAAGAGGTGGCAGTAGTGGTGAGAACAATTGTGTTTATTGTGTATGTCCATCCAAGGACTAGAAATAAAAAGATAACAATTTGTCAGACACCCTGGTGCATTCCCTGTGTGTTCACAAAACCTTGGCTTTACGTTTTCGGGAACCCCTACGTGGTGCTACCCCTGTGGCTCCAGCAGAGGTAGTGGCAGGTTGCTCCTGTTCGTGCCCTGACCGGGTAGATGCTTTGGGCCGACGCCCCCTGGGTTTCGGTGCCCGTGAGGGCACCTCCACAGACTGCTCCTCCTGCCCCTGTGCAGGGGCAGACTCGGCCACCTGGAGAGGAGGCACCATTGCGGGCACTGGTTGAGAGGGGGGCAACGGGTGAGACGTGGGGGCACCTTGAGTAGCGTCCCCACTTCCATGTCCCCGTTCACCATCTTCCCTCTCATGGCCTAGGCCCACATCACCCCTTCCACCCTGCTGGACGGCAGTTTGGATGACCTGTGTGAGACCTTGCAAGGCCACCTCCAATGTTTCTGTCAACCTGTTTATGGCCGCAGAATGTTGCTCACCCTGAATCCGAACAGCCGTTGTCAGGGCCTGCATGGACTCAATGTTGAGCTGTGCGTGACGCTCGAGGGAGGCTAGCCTGTCCTCCACCGCAGACATTCCCGCACCTACCCGCGACACTATCTCAGAGATGCCTTCACGTCCCTGCGACACTATCTCGGCGATACCCTCCTGCACCTGTGCCACCATTCCCCTCATGCAGGAGTTGGACTCCTCCATCCTCTGTGCGATTGTGGAGAGTGTGCGTGGCACCTCTCCCAGTACCTCGGCAATGTGCTGGTGCCCCTCGATGACTCTCCTTTTGACTGGTGGCCCCCTGGGTTCAGCATCTGGGTCCGGCTGAGCAGAGCCTGGAGAAGAGTGCTCCCACCGACGCGGACCCTCCGCGGCTGACCCTGCCACCAGGGTCTGCTCATGCTCACATGTGCGCGGTGACTCACCATGTGCAATCCCAACTAATTGAGGGGGGGGACCCACCGAGGTGTGTGTATCTGTGCTGGTGGATGCTTGGCTCATGTGTGACGATGCACCCTCAGAGACCGGCATGTCGTCTGAGGAATCGCCCTCAACGGACACGGCGCTCGCAGACGGCCCTGCAAGAGAACAGAGGCCAATATCAGGGATGTGCACAAATGTTGCGGTGCGCCAGATGCCATGTGATGCTAAGATCATTCGCGATCATGAGTGCTGAGTGTCAGATCTCCCTTACCGGACGTTTCTGCAGACCCAGCCTCGCCATCCGCCACGGACAGACAATGTAGCGTGTGGCTAATCTCCAACGCCTCCACCTCGGCGTCCGTCAGAGCCACCTCGTGTGGCGGGCCCCCTCCGGTGTGTGCTCTTTCCCGGGCGTTCTTGCATCTCTTCTCCTGTGATGGCAAAACACAAAAGCGTAATTGAGTGATGATTGCATTGTGAGACGCTTCAAGCATTGGTGTGGGTGGGTTGAGCGTGTGGCAGATGGATGGGAGGATGCGTGTGCCACATGCCCATCCCATTGTATGGGGATTGGGGTGTGTGGTAGTGGTCGAGTGGGGACAGGGACGTTGGGTACGTGCAGGCACGGTGAGGATGATAGTTGAGTGGCTGTGAGGATTGTTGCGGGAGTGCTGTGGTGTCAGTGCAGATGGGGTTGTGAGGTGTTTGAGGTGATGTGGCAGAGCGCGTTAGTGTACTCACTTTCCCGGACCTGGTGAGGTCATTGAATCTCTTGCGACACTGTATCCAAGTTCGGGTGGTGTTGCCCCTGCTGCTGACCTCCGACGCCACCTCCTCCCATGCCTTCCTGGTGGCGGAGCCAGGGCACCTCCTTCCGTCACTGGGGAACAGCGTCTCCCTCCTCCTCCTTACCTCGTCCAGCAGCACCTGGAGGGCGTGGTCTGTGAAGCGTGGAGCAGCCTTACCCCTGGGTTGATCCATATTGCGCTACCTCTTGGTTGTGGCTGGAGGGGCATTGGTGGACTGCCCCTTTAAATAGAGCTCCACCATCCCTCAGACGTCACTGCGCATGCGCAGCCCGCCGGTGCGCAGCTGAGAAGCGGAGAACCCGTAAGGGCCGGCTAATTACCTCAATTATCCTGCGATCGCGCGCGGGAAGCACTCAATTCGCACGCCGCGTTTTTCACGCGCCCGAAGGACCACCCGCCGAGAACCCGCACCCCTGGTAAAATCGGGCCCTTTGTGTCTGTCTTCACGGAAGAAGACACAAAAAACCTCCCAGAAATATTAGAAAACCAAGGGTCTAGCGAGAATGAGGAACTGAAAGAAATTAGAATTAGTAAAAAAGTAGCACTGGAGAAATTAATGGGACTGAAAGTCAATAAATCTCAAGGACCTGATGATCTACATCCCAGGGTTTTGAAAGAGGTGGCTATAGAGATTGTGGATACATTGGTTGTCATCTTCCAAAATTCGATAGATTCTGGAATGGTTCCTGCAGATTGGAGGGTAGCAAATGTAACCCCACGAGTTAAGAAGAAGGGAGAGAGAAAACAGGGAACTACAGACCTGTTAGCCTGACATCAGTAGTAGGGAAAACGCTAGAATCCATAAGAAAGGATGTGATAACAGGACACTTAGAAAATAATAATAGGATTTGGCAGAGTCAACATGAATTTATGAAAGGGAAATCATGTTTGACAAACCTATTGGAGTTCTTTGAGGATGTAACTAGTAGAATAGATAAGGGGAAACCAGTGGATGTGGTATATCTGGATTTTCTGAAGTATTAAATTCAATTAATTAAATAAAATCTGGAATTAAAATACTGGAATCAGTAATGGTGGCCATGAAACTACCGGATTGTCGTAAAAACCTAAAAATGAGGTGCCAACCTGGTGAAGCTACAACTCAGGACTACATGCATGTTAAACAGCGGAAGCAACATACTATAGACAGAGCTAAGCGATTCCACAACCAGCGGATCAGATCAAAGCTCTGCAGTCCTGCCACATCCAGTCGTGAATGGTGGTGGACAATTAAACAACTAACGGGAGGAGGAGGCTCTGTAAACATCCCAATCCTCAACGATGGCGGAGTCCAGCACGTGAGTGCAAAAGACAAGGCTAAAGCGTTTGCAACCATCTTCAGCCACAAGTGCCGAGTGGATGATCCATCTCAGCCTCCTCCCGATATCCCCACCATCACAGAAGCCAGTCTTCAGCCAATTCGATTCACTCCACGTGATATCAAGAAACGGCTGACTGCACTGGATACAGCAAAGGCTATGGGCCCCGACAACATCCCAGCTGTAGTGCTGAAGACTTGTGCTTCAGAACTAGCTGCGCCTCTAGCCAAGCTGTTCCAGTACAGCTACAACACTAGCATCTACCCGACAATGTGGAAAATTGCCCAGGTATGTCCTGTCCACAAAAAGCAGGACAAATCCAATCCGGCCAATTACCACCCCATCAGTCTACTCTCAATCATCAGCAAAGTGATGGAAGGTGTCGTCGACAGTGCTATCAAGCGGCACTTACTCACCAATAACCTGCTCACCGATGCTCAGTTTGGGTTCCGCCAGGACCACTCGGCTCCAGACCTCATTACAGCCTTGGTCCAAACATGGACAAAAGAGCTGAATTCCAGAGGTGAGGTGAGAGTGACTGCCCTTGACATCAAGGCAGCATTTGACCGAGTGTGGCACCAAGGAGCCCTAGTAAAATTGAAATCAATGGGAATCAGGGGGAAAACTCTCCAGTGGCTGGAGTCATACCTAGCACAAAGGAAGATGGTAGTGGTTGTTGGAGGCCAATCATCTCAGCCCCAGGACATTGCTGCAGGAGTTCCTCAAGGCAGTGTCTTAGGCCCAACCATCTTCAGCTGCTTCACCAATGACCTTCCCTCCATCATAAGGTCAGAAATGGGGATGTTCGCTGATGATTGCAGTGTTCAGTTCCATTCGCAACCCCTCAGATAATGAAGCAGTCCGAGCCGCATGCAGCAAGACCTGAACAACATCCAGGCTTGGGCTCATAAGTGGCAAGTAACATTCGCGCCAGCCAAGATAAAGCAGCCCGCTTGATTGGCACCCCATCCACCACACTAAACATTCACTCCCTTCACCACCAGCGCACTGTGGCTGCAGTGTGTACCATCCACAGGATGCACTGCAGCAACTCGCCAAGGCTTCTTCAACAGCACCTCCCAAACCCGCGACCTCTACCACCTAGAAGGACAAGAGCAGCAGGCACATGGGAACAACACCACCTGCACGTTCCCCTCCAAGTCACACACAATCCCATCGTTCACCTGACGAAGGAGGAAGCCTCCGAAAGCTTGTGAATTTAAAATAAAATTGCTGGACTATAACTTGGTGTTGTAAAATTGTTTACAATTGGAAATATATCGCCATTCCTTCATTGTCGCTGGGTCAAAATCCTGGAACTCCCTTCCTAACAGCACTGTGGGAGAACCGTCACCACACGGACTGCAGCGGTTCAAGAAGGCGGCTCACCACCAGCTTCTCGAGGGCAATTAGGGATGGGCAATAAATGCTGGCCTTGCCAGCGACGCCCACATCCCGTGAACGAATAATAAAAAAAAAAGTGCCAGGCAATGACCATCTCCAACAAGAGAGAGTCTAACCAGCTCCCCTTGACATTCAACGGCATTACCATCGCCGAATCCCCCACCATCAACATCCTGGGGGTCACCATTGACCAGAAACTTAACTGGATCAGCCGTATAAATACTGTGGCTACAAGAGCAGGTCAGAGACTGGGTATTCTGCGGCGAGTGACTCACCTCCTGACTCCCCAAAGCCTTTCCACCAACTACAAGGCACAAGACAGGAGTGTGATGGAATACTCTCCACTTGCCTGGATGAGTGCAGCTCCAACAACACTCAAGAAGCTCGACACCATCCAGGTCAAAGCAGCCCGCTTGATTGGCACCCCATCCACCACCCTAAACATTCACTCCCTTCACCACCAGCGCACAGTGGCTGCAGTGTGTACCATCCACAGGATGCACTGCAGCAACTCGCCAAGGCTTTTTCGACAACACCTCCCAAACCTGCAACCTCTACCACCTAGAAGGACAAGAGCAGCAGGTACATGGGAACAACACCACCTGCACGTTCCCCTCCAAGTCACACACCATCCCGACTTGGAAATATATCGCCGTTCCTTCATCGTCGCTGGGTCAAAATCCTGGAACTCCTTTCCTTGCAGCACTGTGGGAGAACCTTCACCACATGGACTGCAGCGGTTCAAGAAGGCGGCTCACCACCACCTTCTCAAGGGCAATTAGCGATGGGCAATAAATGTCGGCCTCGCCAGCGACGCCCACATCCCATGAACGAATTTTTAAAAATTTCGATAAGGTCCCACACAGGAGGTTGGTGAACAAAATTGGAATGCATGGAATTGGGGGTAATATACTGGCATGGATTGAGAATTGGTTAACAGACAGAAAACAGAGAGTAGGAATAAACGGGTCTTTTTCAGGTTGGCAGACTGTGTCTAGTGGGGTACCGCAGAGATCGGTGCTTGGGCCCCAGCTATTCACAATCTATATTAATGATTTGGATGTGGGGACCAAATGTAATATTTCCAAGTTTGTTGATGACACAAAACTAGGTGGGAATGTGAGTTGTGAGGAGGATGCAAAGAGGCTTCAAGGGGATATAAACAGGCTAAGTGAGTGGGCAAGAACATGGCAGATGGAATATAATGTGGAAAAATGTGAAGTTATCCACTTTGGTAGGAAAAATAGAAATGCAGAGTATTTTTTAAATGGTGAGAGATTAGGAAATGTCGATGTTCAAAGGGACCTGGGCGTCCTTGTACATGAGTCACTGAAAGCTAACATGCAGGTGCAGTAAGCAATTAGGAAGGCAAATGGTATGTTGGCCTTTATTACAAGAGGATTTGAGTACAGGAGTAAAGATGTCTGACTGCAATTATATAGCGCCTTGGTGAGACCGCACCTGGAGTATTGTGTACAATTTTAGTCGCCTTACCTAAGAAAGGATATTCTTGCCATAGAGGGAGTGCAATGAAGGTTCACCAGACTGATTCCAGGGATGGCGGGATTGTCGTACGAGGAGAGATTGAGTAGACTAGGCCTGTATTCTCTAGAGTTTAGAAGAATGAGAGGTGATCTCATTGAAACATACAAAATTCTAACAGGGCTCAACAGGGTAGATGCAGGGAGGATATTTCCCCTGGCTGGGGAGTCTAGAACGAGGGGTCACAGTCTCAGATTGAGGGGTAGGTCATTTAGGACTGAGATGAGGAGAAATTTCTTCACTCAGAGGGTGGTGAGTTTTTGGAATTCTCAACCCCTGAGGGCTGTGGAGGCTCAGTCATTGAGTACGAAGGTTAAGGGGTGATCTGATCGAAGTTTAAGATATTAAGGGGAACAGATAGGGTGGATAGAGAGAAAGTATTTCCGCTGGTTGGGGATTTTAGGAGTAGGGGGCACAGTCTAAAAATTAGAGCCAGACCTTTCAGGAGCGAGATTAGAAAACATTTCTACACACAAAGGGTTGTAGAAGTTTGGAACTCTCTTCCGCAAACGGCAATTGATACTAGCTCAATTGTAAATTTAAATCTGAGATGGATAGCTTTTTGGCAACCAAAGGTATTAAGGGATATGGGCCAAAGGCAGGTATATGGAGTTAGATCACAGATCAGCCATGATCTTATCAAATGGCGGAGCAGGCACGAGGGGCTGAATGGCCTACTCCTGTCCCTATGTTCCTACATTCAAAACAGAGATTGATAGATTTCTAGATATTAAAGGCATCAAGGGATATGGGGATAGTGCAGGAAAACGGCATTGAGGTAGAAGATCAGCCATGATCTTGTTGAATGGCGGAGCAGGCTCGAGGGGCTGGATGGCCTATACCTGCTCCTATTTCTTCTATTCTTATGTTCTTATGTGCTGTAGTGGCATTACATCTTCTGTAAGTGCTGCAATGTCTTTTAATTAAATTAAAGTAAATAATGTTTTACAAACATTTGGCAAGTGGAAACATTTTCCCTGTGGCCATGGAGTTCTTCGTCAAGAAGTTAAAGGGGCAAATTCCCGCCACATCTCCAAATCAGAAGACTATGGGTTCAAGCCTTGCTGCAGGTCTTGAGGGCATAACTTAGGTTGACATGTCAGCACAGCTCTAACAGAGTACTATATTGTGGGAGGTGCCATCTTTCTGATGAGATGTTACACTGAGGATCTGTTTGCCTGCTGAGGTGGGCCTAAAATATGCCATGGCACTTTTTTGAAAAAGACCAGGGACTCCTCCCACTGTCCTGGCCAATATTCATCCCTCAACCAGCACCACCAACACAGGTTAACTGATCAATCATGTCATTGCTATTTGTGGGTTCTTGGTATTGACAAAGTCACCACATCGACCTATAAATCAACAGTGACTACACTTCAAAATTAATACATTGGCTTTGAAGCAAATTGGGACATCCCAAAGATGCGAAAGGCACTATATAAATGCAAGTTTTTTTTTGTTTCTTTCTTTAACACCCCTTACCTAAATGAGCACGAAAAATATTTTTTAAAAGGAAAGTCACTAGAACCAAACAGATTTGAATAGCTGTTTGTTAAATTTAAAAAGGCTGCCAATCAAACAGATCCCATAAGATGTTTGTATCTCAATTGACTGGCTTGGTCCCTCCCTCAGGCAACAGGCACAGAGAAACTAAATAAAACTTGTAACAATTGCATTAAGTTAAGCTGAGATAGGATTTATTTCAGTGATGCTGGTTTTTAGCCCCTTATATTTGGTGACAGAATTGAAAAGGCTAAAACCAGGCTAAATCTTAGCCAAAAATGGTTCATTTTTGTCACAATATGACTCTTGCTACCACTTCATCACCAGTGTTCTAGGGCATTATTTTTACCTGGAGGTGGGAAGAGAGCGGGGGGAAGATAATTGAATGTGAAACCCAGAAGTAAAGTTGGCAGGTCGCAATCTGTGATCGCGGCCTTAATGAGTGCAATAAATTTTACTTCCTGATTGACAGGTTGGCTGGCTGTCGGGTGGGAATCAGAGAGGAGGGAGGGAGAGATTGTGGGCCTTGGAGAACTTGGATGGGGGACAGGGGGTTCTGATGCCGGAGGTGGAGATCGGAGTGGGGGCAGGGGGTGGGGCTGATACCAAGAGGAGATCGGGGGGCGGTGGTGGCTGATGCTGGGAGGAAATTGCAGGCAGACAACTATAAGCCCCCTTGACAGCTGATGAAGATATTTGCCTAGCTCTCTCCAGAGCCACTATAAAATAACACAACTCCTCCCTCCACCTTCATATATAATAGTTCCATCCCAAAATCAATACAAATCTTCACAGTCAAACCTGTTACCAAACCTTCAGGAGAAGAGTCAGAGGTCACATTTTGGGGGATGAGATCGGAGGTTGGGAGAAGAGGTCGCAGATCGGGAGAAGAGATCGGAGGTCGGGTGAAGAGGTCGCAGATCAGGAGAAGGAATCGGAGGTCGTCGCAGTTTGGGAGAAGAGATCGGAGGTCGTTGCAGTTTTGGAGAAGAGATCAGAGGTCATTGCAGTTTGGGAGAAGAGATCAGAGGTCGGTCGCAGTTCAAGAGAAGAGATCGGAGGTCGGTCGCAATTCGAGAGAAAAGATTGGAAGTTATTGCAGTTTGGGAGAAAAGACATACTTTCTCTCAAAGCAGTACAAAGAAGGTTCACTCGGTTAATCCCGGGGATGAGGGGGTGGACATATGAGGAGAGGTTGAGTAGATTGGGACTCTACTCATTGGAGTTCAGAAGAATGAGAGGCGATCTTATTGAAACATATAAGATTGTGAAGGGGCTTGATCGGGTGGATGCGGTAAGGATGTTCCCAAGGATGGGTGAAACTAGAACTAGGGGGCATAATCTTAGAATAAGGGGCTGCTCTTTCAAAACTGAGATGAGGAGAAACTTCTTCACTCAGAGGGTAGTAGGTCTGTGGAATTTGCTGCCCCAGGAAGCTGTGGAAGCGACATCATTAAATAAATTTAAAACAGAAATAGACAGTTTCCTAGAAGTAAAGGGAATTAGGGGTTACGGGGAGCGGGCAGGAAATTGGACATGAATTTAAATTTGAGGTTAGGATCAGATCAGCCATGATCTTATTGAATGGCGGAGCAGGCTCGAGGGGCCAATTGGCCTACTCCTGCTCCTATTTTTTATGTTCTTATATTCTTACGTTCTCGGAGGTTCGGTGAAGAGTCAAGGTGGGGGGGGCCACCATTGTAGGGGGTCCATCATGGCGAGGGTCCACCAATGGGGGGGGGGGGGTCGGTCAATTGTGGGTGTCCTGGCGCACCAGGTGAGCTTGTTGGGCCTGGATGAAGCATTCCTGCTCCTCCTGGCCCACAAGCAATACAATAAAGATGCTCACCCAAACAGGTAAGGTAAAATTTGTTTGACATTTCTAATACACCGGGTTTCTGTTGCATGTGCATCCAAATGTGCCTAGGTCAAACACAGGCGCGTAAGAGCCGAGACGTGGTCCCGCTTTATTTTTACTGCCCACCCCCCTCCCCCAACCCACCCGTTCTTGGGGGGTTCAAATTTCCCCCTTGATCTTCAACTTGCACCTCCATAATTTCATCACTATCTAATTGCTATGAAATATTTGTGCCAATGCTCAATGCTAATGTCTGCATTGATGTTATTATTCTCTTATTGCCCTCTGGGTATGTGCTAAATATTATTTAGTTCTCCTTGCTCAGTCTAGAGAGCAATGGTCCATTATGCATACAAAAACACAATTCCATTTGCTATATTGTCATTAGATGAGTTATAAAGCAACTGTGCACAATGTGTGTGTGGACGTTGATGTAACCTATGGTGCAAGTCTTAGAATATATGATTGTTGTGGTACATGCCAATTGGTCTACGTAGTCCTTCAACCTTTTCAGATCCAACACCTTCAGAAACCTCCTTCCTGAATAATTGCACAATTCTCTGTTCATATTCATTTAAAGAAAAGAAAGACTTGAATTTATATAAATGATTTTCACAACCTCAGGATGTCCCAAAGTGCTTTGCAGCCAATTAAGTACATTTGAAGTGTCGTCACTGTTGTAATGTAGGAAACCAATTTGCACACAGCAAGGTCCCACAAACAGCAATGTGATAATGACCAGATAATCTGTTCTTAGTGATATGGATTGAGGGATAAATATCAGCCAGGACGAAATATTGCCGTGGGTTTAACGCCTCAACCAAAAGACGTCATCTCTAACAGTGCGGCACTCCCTCAGAATTTCACTGGAGTGTTAGCCTAGTTTTGTGCTCTAATCTCTGGAGTGGGACTTGAATTCTGGTTAATGTATCTGCCACTGCTGCTTCTGCTCCTCTTCCTCTAACTGTTCCTCCACCCAAATGAAACTGGCAATAATAGCACCCACTAAAAACAAATAGAGCTTACTGAGGGTAAGTAAGGCAAAAAAATCAGAAAGAAGCGATCTGTAAGCAGGAAACTCTCTTGACAATCCAAACAGCACAATAGCACATGGATCATATGATCCACTTACCTGCAGGTGAGCGCTCCTTTAAATGCTGCTTCAGTGGCTCTGGTAGACTAGGTTTTACTGGCGGGTTGGGCACTGGGCAGGACTTTTGCGATTTGGCATCTAATAACATCAGGGTCCGAATTGTGTCATAGGACCCCAATGTGCACGTATTCATGAGGCCTCCGAGGCGCGCCTCAGACAACTCTGAAAACTGCGCTGCTAATATGGCGACTGGCGGAGTGAATCAGGAATGCAGCGTTAACTCCTCTACCGTGACTTTAACCATCCACCTGCCTTGTTCCCGACAGGCATAGCAAGTTAAAATCACAAACAAATTAAACTCACAAACAGACTCACACCTTCCAGCAGGGGTCATTGGCGCAGAAACCTCCACTAATGTTCTTACTCTTTGCCCTAGAGATTCTATCAGAAATTTAGCACCCCGCACACCCGCATTGTTTATTGAAGTCGACTAACTCAGCAAAAACTAGAAATTGATCTGGATCCTTCCTCATTAGCATGGCTCAGTACCATACTATGCAGTGCATTTGTGCACTGGATCTTATATCAGGGAGGTGTGGTTGTGATTATGGTATAATTGTCTTTTTAAGACAGTTCTACACAGTGATAACGTTGCCTCTTTAAGACAGAACTATTTAGCAGAGCTACTGTCCCATTAAGATGACAG
Organism: Heptranchias perlo; assembly: GCF_035084215.1. Classification (NCBI taxonomy): domain Eukaryota; kingdom Metazoa; phylum Chordata; class Chondrichthyes; order Hexanchiformes; family Hexanchidae; genus Heptranchias; species Heptranchias perlo. The sequence goes on from NC_090335.1 coordinate 49,676,932, forward strand.
ACAGTTATGTTCCTTCACCTGCTCTAAGGGGCCAAGTATCAAAACTTATGGTCTGGCCATCCTTAATACCTTCTTACACCCTCCCTAAGCTGAACCAGATGTGCTTACTTGCTGTTTAGTGTGCTAATTGATTTAATAAAGCACAGTATGTCTATTGTTTTAGCACAAATAAACACTATGTTTGAACAGAGCCAAAGGTTATTCAATTAAACCCTATAAGTGTGACTAATTAACCATTCACTCAGTCCTTTACAGTAAAAATACTTTGTTTGGATCCAGGCTGTGCAGGGACAAGCCATAACCTTGATGGATGGCTGGTGGTTTCAAGTCATTACTATTTGTCGTGCTACCATAACAATCTGACAGGCGCTTTGGGCCCATTCACCTGCTGGGCTGGATAGGAGAGAACAGCTGAATGTTGACGCTTAGCAGTGCTGCTCAGTCAGACACAGGAATGGGTTGAGCTCTTGTGTAACAGCAGATGATAAAGAGGTTTTTATCATTTAAATAGAAATATATTTTGAATGCCATGTTCTTTGTAGCTGCACTATTACTTGCTTTACAAATACCTTCACAATCTCTTGAATGTATCACATTGTGAAAGATCCACAAGTCAGCATAACAACTTTAATCTGAATAACAGAATCATAGAAAGGTTACAGCACAGAAGGGGGCCATTCAGCCCATCGAATCCGCGGCGGCTCTATGCAAGAGCAATCCAGCTAGTTCCACTCCCCTGCCCTATCCCCGTAGCCCTGCAAATTTTTTCCTTTCAAGTACTTATCCAGTTCCCTTTTGAAGGCCATGATTGAATCTGCCTCCACCACCCCCTCGGGCAGTGCATTCCAGATCCTAACCATTCGCTGCGTAAAAAAGTTTTTCCTCATGTCACCTTTGGTTCTTTTACTAACCACCTTAAATCTATATCCTCTGGTTCTTGACCCTTCCACCAAAGGGAACAGTTTTTCTCTGTGTAGACCCTTCATGATTTTGAATACCTCTATCAAATCTCCTTGCAACTGTCTCTGTTCCAAAGAGAACAACCCCAGCTTCTCCAATCTATCCATGTAACTAAAGTCCCTCATCCTTGGAATCATTCTAGTAAATCTCTTCTGCACCCTCTCTAAGGCCTTCACATCTTTCCTAAAGTGTGGTGCCCAGAACTGGACACAATACTCCAGTTGTGGCTGAACCAGTGTTTTATAAAGGTTCATCATGACTTCCATACTTTTGTACTTGATGCCTCTATTTATAAAGCCCATGATCCCGTATGCTTTTTTAACCGCTTTCTCAACCTGCCCTGCCACCTTCAATGATTTGTGCACATATACCCCCAGATCTCTCCGTTCCTCTACCTCTTTTAGAGTTGTGCCCTCTAGTTTATATTGCCTCACCTCATTCTTCCTACTGAAGTGTATCACTTCGCATTTTTCTGTGTTAAATTTCATCTGCCACGTGTCCGCCCATGCCACCAGCCTGTCTATATCCTCTTGAAGTCTATCACTATCCTCCTCACTGTTTACTACCCTTCCAAGTTTTGTGTCATCTGCAAATTTTGAAATTGTGCCCTGTACACCCAAGTCCAAGTCATTAGTATATATCAAGAAAAGCAGTGGTCCCAGTACCGACCCTTGGGGAACACCACTGTACACCTTCCTCCAGTCCAAAAAACAACTGTTCACCACTACTCTCTGTTTCCTGTCACTTAGCCAATTCTGTATCCATGTTGCTACTGCCCCCTTTATTCCATGGGTCACAATCTTGATGATAAGACTGCCATGCGGCACTTTATCAAGCGCCTTTTGAAAGTCCATATACACATCAACTGCATTGCCCTCATCTACCCTCTCTGTTACCTCATCAAAAAACTCTATCAGGTTAGTTAAACACAATTTGCTTTTAACAAATCCTTGCTGGCTTTCCCTAATCAATCCACACTTGTCCAAGTGACTGTTAATTCTGTCCTGGATTACCATGTCTAAAAGTTTCCCCATCACCGAGGTTAACCTGACTGGCCTATAGTTGCTACATTGTTAATAGCTTGTGTGTCAAAAAATCCTAAATATACCTAGTACCTTTCAACTCAATGTCACTTATTCCAACTACGCTACACCCACACATAAGCATGCTCGTCAGCATATTGTTATTCATCCTGAAACTGAAAATTCATGACCATTCTGGCATTCTCCCACCATAACATAATATTTATCCCTCAACCAACATCACTAAAAAACAGATTAACTGGTCATTACCACATTGCTGTTTGTGGGACTTGCGCAAATTGGCTGCTCCATTTCCTACACCACAACAGTACCTACACTTCAAAAATACTTCATTGGCTGTAAAGCGCCTTGGGACATCCTGAGGTTGTGCAAGGCGCCATTTGAATACAAGTCTTTCTTTCATAACCTCAGCAAGAGAGCACAAGAAGGGCTGCAAACAAAGCCAGGACCTGGATACACTGGGTCCCAGGCATACACTCCAGTTTCTAGATGGAGTTCTGGAGTTGGAACCTTCACCTATCCCAAACAAGGTCATTGGCTTAAGGGGGCAGGGATCTCATGGCCTTGACCCTCAAAGGGACCCAACATATCCTTGGCTACAGTACACCTGGTGAAAGCAGGCATACTGGCCATCACCAAGGCAGATGTGAGGCTCAGCTGGGGATCCAAGCCTACTCTGTAGCCTGGGCCTCTGAAAGGTTTGTCTTGTAATCTTGTTGTTAAAAAGTTTTAAGGCTGCCCCCTTTGCTGCAGGTGTGCCTTAAAGTTACTTCCAGGGGCAGGGGAGAGACCTGAACCCCCTACCCTCCCCGGCCTGGGCACAGGCACCTACACCGGACTTTCCGACATCTTCGGTAAGGATGTGCCCCAAATATGCCCCAAGCCCAACGCGGCCATGTAAATTGCAGGGCCTTCCCTAGACCCCACGAGCATTGACAAATCAGTGGTGGAAGGTCGACAAAGGCACATCTTAGCACTTAAGTCAGATGCACCAGTCCACAGATTTTCAGTGCCTTACATTTTATAACTATAATAAGTATTTTGAAAATTCTAATTGCATGGACAAAAATACATCTTCCACCACACACCCTGGAAAAAGTAAATAATATCCATGTCATTTACCTTGGCTACATTGCACCAACACAGACCCATTCATAAAGCTCTCATTCTTTCACACATAACACACAGCCATTTCTGGTATAAACTGAAGAATTGTGCCGTATGTTTGTTGTAAAGCTCGGCTGAAATTCCTTCTCATTTTAATTTATTTTCCAATTAGCACAACGTCTAAAAGCAGTAAATAAATGTACTATAAGCACAGAAATCAGTTGCTTAAAAAACACAATTCTGATGGGATCTGTAGTATCAATTTTTCAATAAATAGCTATTTTAGACAGTAACTTTATTGGAAAGAGTCCTGGTTGCTCATTGTGTTTTGTTAAATTGCAAAGTTCTTTACACTTGCCTCATTAAAAATAATCCACTTCCCTCAGCAGCCATCCTTCTGGCCTCTCCAGTCAGTGAGATTACCAATTAGCGCTGAATTATGGGGAGTTTTCTACCGTGAACCTGCAGAAACTAGGAACTCAAAGAAAAATAAAACTGAATACATAAAATAAAAGAGAATCACTAATTTCTGCAAGTTTGCATTAACCTCCCCCTGCCTTCCCACAAAGGCCAAAATGCATACCAGTTATATAGGGATTATTTGTAGCATCTGCATAAGGGACCTGGCTGTTCCAGGTCAGTCTGAAGTCTTTAACTGAACTGAATCAGTGAGCGTTCATCATCCAAAGTAATTTAAAGACAGGAGAGAAGGAGAATAAAACTATGTACAATTTTTTTTCTCTACAGTGCCAAATCAATCTTCAAATTCTGCCAATAATGGACTATTAGAAGTTATACACAAGCAGATTCAGTCAATGTGACAGTACTCCAGGTTCAACTGGAGCTATCTAAGCTGTTATCACTGATTTCTTTGCAGTTTATCGACAAAATCAAAGACTTGTTAACCTTGGCTGTTTGTTGTTGCTGATGTTCTTGTCAGCAGCTGGATTGATTTTTTTTCTCTGTACCTAGTTCATCTACATCTGCAACATCCATTTCACAATTTAAATCAGATGCTGGCAGCAAGAGTCAGTTTGATTCCTAAAGGAAAATTTCCACTGCATGCAATGTGTAGTGAGTAGTCTATCAAGGTATTAGGCTTCTACTAGAAGACAAGTTTGATGTCCCTCTTGAAAGTATTAGCCAAGGAGCCATGCTGATGGGATCCATAAGAATTTCCACAGACTGTGATATCCTACGCAAGAAGAATAGTGTGGTTTGAGGGGGACACGAGGGAAATGCTAGCATATAAAAGAGGAGAAAAGGGGAGGGAAGAACTACAACTACAAAATACAAACAAAACTGTTTTAAAAAATCATAGAGTGAGGCTGCGGGCACGTCAGGTGTTGTTGAAAAACCATGATAAACGTGTAACTGCTTTGCCAAGAAATGTTGGGTGCTAAATTGAGCCATGTAGCACCCGTTGTTTTGGCGCTACTCGGCCTCTCCAACATCCAAGATGGTGTCTTGGCTGCGTACGCATTCCCAGCATGACGTGCGCTGGACGCCATCTTGGTACAGGGGTTAGCGTATGCGCAAATACCGAACGCCAGAAGCATGTAAAAAAGGAAGAAAATGCGTGCAATCAGTGTGGAATGCTGATTTAAAGTGATGGACATCATTTTGGCACTTAATGCTCAACTCAACGCACATTCTCAACCCCAACCATTTGAACGTGTCTTAGAGTGCCTGGAGGACCCCCCACCAGTGCTATTTAAAGGGACCATGCAGGTGTTGCAGGTTAGTTGCTGGATTATTGCTTCTGGTTGCTGGTGGAATAGGAAATGTTTTTTGAAGCTCCCTATACTTACTGAGAGTTGCTACAGTAGATTTGAGAGTGGTTTGGCAGGTACTGCCTTACAGTTCGGAAAGTTACAACCGTGATTGAACAACATTCCTGGCAACCAGGGGTGGTCTGCTAGGGCTCCTGCTGGGCATTGAGCACAACTGAGAGCATGCAGAGAGGCCACGCACAGCAGGTCAAGCTGCAAGGAGAGGGAAGACGAGGAGGCGCAGGGCACTGAGCAGGAGACCCTACCCAATAAGGGCTTTCCAGAACCAATTCTCTTACCTCAACATGATCGAGGAGGATTGCATCCGACTACAACTGTAGCATCAAAGCAGGACAGCATTGCCTGTATCTGTGAAGGTCACGGTGGTACTGAATTTCTACGACTCAGGATTATTTCAGGCCTCTGCTGGCAACATGTGCAACATCTCGCAGTATGCAGTGCACTACTGCATAAGGGAGGTCACAGACACATTGTACCAGATGAGGAACAGGTTCATCACCTTCCTTCTTGACAGAGACAAGCAGAACGAGTGAGCACGGGGGTTCGCCCACATTTCTGGCTTCCCCATGGTGCAGGGTACCATGGACTGCACGCATATTGCCCTGCATACCCCACATATCAACTCAACCGTTTTCGTCAACCGAAAGGGCTTCCACTCCGTCAAAGTGCAGCTGATGTGTGACCACACGTATCAAATCATGGAGGTCGATGCCCGCCACCCTGGGAGCAGTCACGATGCTTTCGTCATGCGGCAGTCCAAACTGTCAGCTACCTTTCACCCGGCTCGGCAAGTCAAAGTCTGGCTACTGTGCGACAAGGGCTATCCCCTCACGCTGTGGCTCATGACTCCGGTCAGGAACCCACGCGCACGTGCACTGCAGACCTATAATAAGACCCATGCTGCCACACGCAACATCATGGAGCACACCATAGGCCTCCTCAAACAACGCTTCCGTTACCTGGACTGGTCTGGAGGAGCCCTGCAGTACTCCCCTGAGCAGGTGGGCAGATTTGTGGTGGTATGCTGCATGCTACACAACCTCGCCATCATGAGGGACCAGCCTTTGCCACCGATGATCGGAGAAGACCCTGAGCCAGAGGTGGAGGAGGAGGCTGAGGAGGAAAAGGAGGAAGAGGGGGAGGAGCCGGAAGAGGAAGTTGGGGAAGACGCAAGGGTGCAACAGGGACCACACGCCTTGTCTGCAAGGGCTCTGCGCGCTCGCCTGATCCGTGCCCGCTATCAATAATGTCAACTCCATCCCCCAACTCACCAACTGTCCTACACTTCCCACCTTTCCACTCCCACAAGACAATCAAATTGCCCTCCATCTGACTATACATTGGTTTCCCCCTCAGCTCATCGCACAAATAAAAACCACCACCAAATGCAAATTCGAAGTCTCATTTATCAGTGAATAAATTAAATTATGCAAACAGAACAGAACTATTCACCCTTATGCATTCCCTTAGTGCCTGTTGTTCGTGCGCCTTTACCTACCCTAGTGCTCCTATGAGGTGCTTCCCCAGTGGCTGGAGCATGGGTGGAGGGAGGCTGCTGGCCTTCAATGGTGGCCTTGGAGGACAACCTCAAGCAGCTCTGGGCCGGGAGGGCCCAGCTTCAGACTGCACCATTTCCGCATGGGCTGCAGCAGTCTGCCCTGGCTGTCCAATAGGCAACAACAAGGGCACTGGTGGAATGGCAGGGGTGGGAGCAGGAATGCTATCATCCTGAGAGAGGACAGCAGGCCCGACTGCCATAGTGCCACTGCCACTATCTTGGGGTGGCACCTCAGCAATCCTGGTGATCAGCTGGAGAATGGATTGCTGGAGTGCTGTGATGCCCTGGAAGCCCCGTACCACAGTGGTCCCCAGAGCTACGATAGCAGCAGTCTGAGCAGCAACCGTAGCTTGCAGACCTTTGATGACATCAGTTTGTGCTGCAATGGAAGCCGTGACATCGGCCATCAGATGCTGCATCATGGTGGGTTCCACAGGTGTGCTGATGGAGGTGAACCACCCATTCCATGTGGGAAAGGATGGGCTCCAAGTTCTGTGCAAAGCCCTGTGCCAAGTTGGAGCTGGACTCCTCCATGCCCCTTCTCATTGTACGCAGGCTTTCTGGCAGGCTTTCCACTGCCCCAAGCATTTGGTGGTTCTCCCCCATCTGCTATCTTCTGTAGCCTGGCCCATCGAAGTCCTCGTCTGACTCCTCTGCAGCAGAACTAGTGAGCAACCTCGCCCTCTGGTGAGCTGGCACCTGTGGTATCTGTTCCCCACGCCCCGGCTCCTGCGCACTTGCGCCAGGTGTCTCACCACTTGCAGATCCCTCCTCTAACATAGCCTCTAAAGGACACACAGTGTCAGTCTCTGAGCTGGTGGAAGCAAGTGTGAGATTAAGTGACGGTGTGGCTTCAGTTTCCCCCTCCTCCTCCTCCTCCTCCTCGGACGGTGCCGCCATGTGTTCTTGGTTTTCTGCAATGATAAAGGGAAATAGGTTGAGTTGTGGAGCGCGGAGAGGAGCAAGTAAGATATGCGTGCCGACAGCATCTGCAGCACATGAGAAGGAAAAGTTTATGGAAGGAGGGAGATGTGGGAAACGAGAAGGATGATTAGATATGCAGAGACCCCCTTCATTGGGACCTCCAGCGCGGCATGTGGTCACGGCTGCAGCAACGGCCTGCCCAATGATCTGAAGCACTGGCTCCTCCAGAGGGGTGAGGACATGTAAGCATCCCCGTCCACCCTCAGGTCTCTCCTGCTGCCGACTGTTATGTGCCACCTTCTCCTGCAAGACAGAGGACACTGTCAGTGAGTATCCTGCAAGGTGTGTGGGTGAATTGCCTGTCCTGGTCGAATAGCTGCCAGTGTGTGTGACCTATGAATGGTGGTTGTGTGGCCTGCAAGTGTGGTACCATGTGCGGGTGAGATACAGCATGCCAAGTGCAGTATTGCGTATGGATGGGCAGTGTTTGTTGGTGGGTGGGTGATGGGGAGTGTGACGCCTGGAGCAGTGGTGCAGTTGGTAGGATGTGCCACTTGACACTTGCATTCACTCATCTTGACCACTCGTGTCAAATCATTGAACTTCTTTCGGCCCTGCACCCATGTGCATGATGCAATGCTCCTGGTGTTCACTTCCTGCGCCACAGCCTGCCAATGCCTGCGGAGCTGCAGTCTGGAGGGTCTCCTGCCACCTTGTTGGTACATGTTGGCCCTCCTTTTGTCCATCCCTTCCACCAGGGCCTCCAGTGCATCATCGGATAAGGATGGGGCCCTCTCTCGCGCCGGTCCTACCATCCTTGCAGCCAACCTAGTGAACTGTGCATGTCCCATTTAAAATGTGCACCTGCACTTTTAAGAGGTGCAGGCTTCTGATGACGTGCGCTGAGCATGCCCCATTTCTGACTTCCTCATTCTCCGTAAGGCCTCTCAACAGGAAGGGCTGGCTGCACGGAGCTACCGTGCTAATTAGCAGGCAGCACAAAGTTCACGTGTTGTCTACGTAGGGGCCATCCGGCGCGGGTTAATAGCGCATCATGCTAACCGCGCCCGAAAATGGCCCTTTTCGAATTCTTCCCCCGTTCTATTTGGATCAAATTTTCAAGAAACAACAGATACAGAAAGCCAATTCATAAATCTTTAATCCATACTTCATTTAATCATTCAGTCAGCAAATCAATCTAAACAAAAGGAACAGAAAACATTTAACAGATGCAATTTTTCATAGAAGTGACTAGAGCCTGTGGTCTCTAGGCACTATTCATCAGTCAACTGGCTATATTTGTTGTGTCAAAGGGAAACACAGATGCTCAGATCAGAAATGTGCATTTAAATGTTCTGATTGGATCAGGAATCACAAACATCAGGAGATAATAGGAATGGTGGACTAGGTTAGAATTCGGCACTTGGAATTGGAACACATTTGTCCTGAATTGGCTGCACAAGTTTAGTGCTCATATATTTGCTCTTTGCTGCTGGCATGTTCAGTACAGTGAGATATGTTGATGTATTATGGCTGCATACACGTGGCATTTAATAAAATGATGAGTTGAATCAGAAATTGTATTCTAGTGAAGAGCACTTTATGAGCTCAGAATGCCTGCAAACTATTGAAAGGTTGTCATCAGAATGTTAAAAGTAGGATGTATGCACAGGGTGATTTAATTTAGTGGAATTGCTGTGTAAGTTAACAGCTGATACAGCACAAGTTTCACATATCACTCTGTACTGTAAAGAAACAGTGCCGAAACACTACCAGGACATCTATTTAATGGACTGCCGCTCAGAACATTTGAAGGGCCCCAGCCACACATTAACCTACATTAACCTTTTAGATGTTGACTGACCTGTTGTACATTTCTAACCTTTTTTTTGTTTTTATTTCAGATTTCCCGCATTCTGAGTTTTTCTTTACATCCATACGTTTTGGAGGGGTATATAGTATACAATAGTATACAGTAATTTATGTTTCCAGTATTGAGTGCAACGTGTCAATTTACTGCTGGAAAGAAAGGGAAATATATTAAAAAGAAGAGAAATCTTCAGCATTTTGTTCTAAAAAAAAGCAAAAGAATTGTATGCAGTGACTGGCACTAATAATGCTTCATTTTAGTAGAACTTGATTATTATACACGCTATTCAGATAAACCTCTTCGTATAGCAAATGTCTTCATTAACCCATTGAAATCTGTACTACGGTCAACAGAGGAGCTCAAAATTTAATAGGATCGTGCCCTGACAAGACCTACTCTATGAGGAGCCCAAGGTTGAAATATAGAGGTTAACTGAATTAATCATGTAATTCAGCACTTTTCTCAAGTTTCTCATTTTGTGAGGTTATGTGATTATCCCTCAATATATATATTTGAGCACTCCTTTACATAAGAGCCTGCATTGACAATCACTGTTAAGGGCCAGTTTTCCTGATGCTTGTGCCTGGGGAACTGACCATCGGTCTCTGCCCCTTTAATACTGCCCTGGGATTTCTGGAGCTTTCAAAGGAAACATAGGAACATAGGAACAGGAGTAGGCCATTCAGCCCCTCGTGCCTGCTCCGCCATTTGATAAGATCATGGCTGATCTGTGATCTAGCTCCATATACCTGCCTTTGGCCCATATCCCTTAATACCTTTGGTTGCCAAAAAGCTATCTATCTCACATTTAAATTTAGGAATTGAGCTAGTATCAATTGCCGTTTGCGGAAGAGAGTTTCCTGGGCGGAGGTGGTGGAACATGGCCTGTTCCTGAAGTAGGTGCAAGCCAGACGGAACCATGGGACTTCCTGGTCTTCCACCTCATTTCCGGTTGGGGAATGATTGCTGGGCACCCCACCACAGTAGAACCCAGAAAATATGGTACTGTGGCCAGCCCTTGATCTCTGCCAACTGGAGAATCCTTGCAGTTCCCTGGGGCAGGCCAAAGAATTAAACGTAAGGCACATCCTATGTTTTTTGCCCCCTATCCACCCAGCAGTTGAACTTCAGCTGGCAGCTAGAAGGTCCCAATCACTGAGGCCAGAGACATAGATGTAGGCCTTGAATGCCAGGAGCAGCCCCTGAATTTCAAGACTCTACCACCAGTGCAAGTGTCAGGGGACAAGAGGTAAATGACAGGATCAGCTGCCAGGTCGTGCCTTGGCAGGGGGACGAGTCTGTGGCAGGGAGAGTCCTAAGCTATCCTTGTGGGGCCTGGAGGAGCACTCCTCTTGGCTCCTAAAGGAAAGTTAAAAGAAATTTAAAACTTACCTTTTTTTGGGCCTCTTTTTGCCTCGATCTTCTTTTCCACTGATTTAGCCTGGCTGGAAACTCACTGTCACTTCCTGCTCAGGCCACCTAGTAAAAGTTGCAGTTGGGTCCCGATGACATCATTGGGTCCAAGCATGCTAACTGTGGGCAGGTGTCCTTGCTGCCTGCTCAGGAGAGCAGGTGAAAATTTGAACCCGTCAGCCCTTGGTAACTCCAGGGTGGGTAAGTAATTTGGGCGATTTTAACAGCCGACTCGTACGGTTTCTACCAAGCAGGTAGGGTTAAAATTGCCCCCAAAGTTGCAGTGGAACTGAAAAAGATGTTTGTGGACTTGTGCGCCTCACAGGACTTCTGCTTTTAATGATAAATGGTTTGTTATGAAGGGCTGTAGATTTAAGTTATGTTGGGCCATGTGATTTTCCACTGTTTCCCACCAGCTTCCCTCCTAGAACAGATGGGAAATTGGCCAGCAGGGTTTAAATAAGACCTGGCTGTTTAAACCTATTGGTTTATTCTGTTGCGGGTGGGTGGGAAACCCGCTGTCAGTTAAAATCCAGGCACAGTTTGACCTTTTGAGCACAATAAGTGCCGTCTTGTTTCTTGAGAGAGTTTGAAGATCTCCCTGTAGGATGGAGCAAAGTTCTTTCAGAGCTTCTGGCCAGAATTTCAGACTCCTTATACATAACTCCAGGAAGATACTCACTAAGAATCCAGAATTCGCCTTCCTCAGTTGCTGCTCCAAGCTACCCTGTTTTACGGTGGCATATCTTAGATGGGCAGTGCCTAGGGTGTAACTTCTATGATTCTATTGCAGGCAATTGGGACTAGCTTAGTGGTATAAACTGGGCGATATGGACATGTTGGGCCGAAGGGCCTGTTTCCATGTTGTAACTTCTATGATTCTATGATTCTATGAAGTGATGTCATTTAAAATGGACAATGTCGTCCGGATCTTACCATGAAAAAACAATGCTTGTTTCTCTCAGTTACAGCCTGTTTCACTTGATAACCGTTTGATGATTCTCCTCACTCTTCATATGCAATTCTCACAGAGATAACGAAGCTTCAGTGTGCATGATGCATTGCAGGATGCTATCACCACTAACGTTAAGTCTTCCATGTGCAGTTGTAACTACAGTTCATTAAGTTCAGGATGAAACCGTTAGGCTTGTAAATGCTCCTTTAGGATAAATATTGGTCTATTGTCTAAATTGACCCAAATATATATTAATGGCAGCTTGCAGCCTGAACACTTACCTTTGCTGACCTTGTGATATCATTAAATTTTTTGCTGCATTGGAGAGGAATCCTGGGACATTAGGGATTGTCATTCATTGCCTGTATCTCTTCTTTCCGCAAGGTTCTTGCTACTTGTTTTGCTGGGTTCTTGCTACCCACACCCACAATGCTATCCCTCCTCTGCCTAACTTCAGTTAATAAATGTTAAGCATCACTCAGTTAAGTTAGCAGCTGTACTATTGGCTCCTTTACAGGTGCCATTTTCTTTTCCTTTTGCCTGCAGTATTTCCTTTGAGGACAGTCCAACTTTAAATGCTGAAACAGCATCCAAATAACGCATTTCTTTGCATCCGTCCCGCCCCCTGGGTTTTAGAATCATAGAATCATAGAAGTTTACAACATGTAAACAGGCCCTTCGGCCCATCATGTCCATGTCGCTCAGTTTATACCACTAAGCTAGTCCCAGTTGCCTGCATTTGGCCCATATCCCTCTATACCCATCTTACCCATGTAACTGTCCAAATACTTTTTAAAAGACAAAATTGTACCCGCCTCTACTACTGCCTCTGGCAGCTCGTTCCAGACACTCACCACCCTTTGAGTGAAAAAATTGCCCCTCTGGACCCTTTTGTATCTCTCCCCTCTCACCTTAAATCTATGCCCCCTCGTTATAGACTCCCCTACCTTTGGGAAAAGATTTTGACTATCTACCTTATCTATGCCCCTCATTATTTTATAGACTTCTATAAGATCACCCCTAAACCTCCTACTCTCCAGGGAAAAAAGTCTCAGTCTATCCAACCTCTCCCTATAAGTCAAACCATCAAGTCCCGGTAGCATCCTAGTAAATCTTTTCTGCACTCTTTCTAGTTTAATAATATCCTTTCTATAATAGGGTGACCAGAACTGTACACAGTATTCCAAGTGTGGCCTTACTAATGTCTTGTACAACTTCAACAAGACATCCCAACTCCTGTATTCAATGTTCTGACCAATGAAACCAAGCATGCTGAATGCCTTCTTCACCACCCTATCCACCTGTGACTCCACTTTCAAGGAGCTATGAACCTGTACTCCTAGATCTCTTTGCTCTATAACTCTCCCCAACGCCCTACCATTAACGGAGTAGGTCCTGGCCCGATTCGATCTGCCAAAATGCATCACCTCACATTTATCTAAATTAAACTCCATCTGCCATTCATCGGCCCACTGGCCCAATTTATCAAGATCCCGTTGCAATCCTAGATAACCTTCTTCACTGTCCACAATGCCACCAATCTTGGTGTCATCTGCAAACTTACTAAATTCTCCTAAATTCTCATCCAAATCATTAATATAAATAACAAATAACAGCGGACCCAGCACCGATCCCTGAGGCACACCGCTGGTCACGGGCCTCCAGTTTGAAAAACAATCCTCTACAACCACCCTCTGTCTTCTGCCGTCAATCCAATTTTGTATCCAATTGGCTACCTCACCTTGGATCCCGTGAGATCTAACCTTATGTAACAACCTACCATGCGGTACCTTGTCAAAGGCTTTGCTAAAGTCCATGTAGACCACGTCTACTGCACAGCCCTCATCTATCTTTTTGGTTACCCCTTCAAAAAACTCAATCAAATTTGTGAGACATGATTTTCCTCTCACAAAACCATGCTGACTGTTCCTAATCAGTCCCCGCCTCTCCAAATGCCCGTATATCCTGTCTCTCAGAATACCCTCTAACAACTTACCCACTACAGATGTCAGGCTCACCGGTCTGTAGTTCCCAGGCTTTTCCCTGCCGCCCTTCTTAAACAAAGGCACAACATTTGCTACCCTCCAATCTTCAGGCACCTCACCTGTAGCTGTCGATGATTCAAATATCTCTGCTAGGGGATCCGCAATTTCCTCCCTAACCTCCCATAACGTCCTGGGATACATTTCATCAGGTCCCGGAGATTTATCTACCTTGATGCGCGTTAAGACTTCCAGCACCTCCCTCTCCGTAATATGTACACTCCTCAAAACATCACTATTTATTTCCCCAAGTTCCCTAACATCCATGCCTTTCTCAACCGTAAATACCGATGCGAAATATTCATTTAGGATCTCACCCATCTCTTGTGGTTCCGCCACAAGATGACCTTGTTGATCCTTAAGAGGCCCTACTCTCTCCCTAGTTACTCTTTTGCCCCTTATGTATTTTGCAGGACTCCCTGGCATAACTCATCAATTGCCGGCAGGACATTGATCTTTATCCAACCCAGCAACATTAAAATGAACTGACCCCAAGATTTCTGTAGGGGTCAGCCGCAGGGTTATAGGTGGACAGAAATGTTACCTCTCTGATGGTGGATCTCAGGGCTTGACATTTTTGGGCCTAGTATCTATGCTAGCAGGATGATAATAAGATATTTTGTCAGCATGGCACAAATTTAATTGTGTCTATTCTGTAACATCACTTTTGTACTCGTGGAATATTTAAATGATTCAGTGGCTGAATTTTGGTCGTAGTGTCACGGAATTGCCAATGCATAATTTAAAATAATCTTCTATACTGCATTATGTTAACTTTGAATGGTTTTGCCCCTTCCAATAGGACTTATCTATTTCCAAGCCACCTTCTTTCTCCAACAGATTGTTGCCATCTTAATACATGCTCATCTCTCTCAACACTCTCTGTTTAAATTGCTCCAATCAAGTTTCTCACCTAGCCACAGCACAGAGACTATCCTGGTTGGAGTGACCAACAACATCCTATGCAATTATGACCAACGGTCATTGGATCCTTCCTCGACATCTCGTCTGCCTTCTACACTGTTAACTATTCCTTTCTTCTCCACTGCAGTCCACCTCCACAGCAGTATGGTCCTGTGGTTCTACTACAAATTGTCCCAGCACAGTTAATACATCTCCTCAAATGGTTTCTCCTCCTATGTCAGCATGGTCATGTCCAATAGGGCCTATCACTCCATTCTTGTTCCCTTCTAAGATAATTTACACACTAGCCCTCAGCAACATCAACTGGAAGCACTGGGTCAGTTTTCACAAGTACACTGACAAAACCCAACTTCACCTTTCACCATTGACTCGAAGACTGCTGCTATATTTCCCCACTGCCTATCCAACATTAAGTTCTGGTTAAGTCAATATTTTCTTTAGCTCAACATCAAGAAAATTGAAGCCATCCTTTTCAGTTCCGTTCAGCAATTACATGTCTCTGGCTCCAACTCCATCAACTCCCTCAGGTTGAATCACATGGTGATCAACTTGAGAATCCTGCTTAAGTCTGAGATGAGCTTTTCACTGCACATCTGATCCTTTCTCCACTTACATCATTATCACAGCTACTGAAATCCTAAGCTAAGCCTTCATCACCTTAAGGATTGACTTCTCAAATGTGCTCCTCACCATCATCCCTGCTTTCAACCTTCTTGTTAGATGTGAAATAATTTGTGCCATGTTAATAGAGAATATTAACAATATTAATGTGCCATGTTAATAGAGAACAGAAGAACAATCAGATTAGTTCCTTACACCTCTGTAAAGCACCTTGGGGCACTTTTCTACATTAAAGGTGCATAAAAAATGTTGTTGTAGTTCACAAATGAGGACAACCAAAGACTGGCCACTCCATTGTTCACCACTGTGTATCTCTATTTGCTCTTCTTCAAATGGTACCACAGGATCTTTTTCATCCACTTGAACAGGCCGATAGGGCATCAGCCTAAAGTCTCATCCAAAAGATGACACCTCCAACAGTGTAGCACTCCCTTCAGTACCACACTGAAATGTTAGCCTATACTATATATACTCAAGTGCTAGAGTGGGGCTTGAACCCATTACCTTCGGACTCAAGCTAACGCCCATTCCATACTGGTTGGTCCAGTTATCAACAATTCCATATGGAAAGCCAAAATTAGCATTTTTTGGCTTTTCTTTTATTAAATCAAAATGAAATAGTGCCGTTGCCTGTAATTATCTTTTTTCACGGATAGAAAGTATTGTTTTAAAGAACAGAGATAAAAAGTATAAACTGCCTCTTAAACGTTTCCCTTTCCTTTGAGCTATAAGATGTTGACAAAAAAAGTCTCTCAGTGATCAATCCGCCACAAATGTTATTCTGAAACAGCTCGAGCTAATCTTTATTTATTTGTAATTTTGCTCTTAGTCTCCTCTCGGAAATAATTTTTACATTTTATCTCAGCTGGGATTTATTACAGATTCTTATAGTTTGATGTCAGTCAATTTTTACCACACAGCTTCCCTTGTGACGGTATGTGGGCTGTAAATCTAGGAACATCTGTTTTTTCTGACTTTTCATAGAAGAGGGGGCTGGAGGGGGGCATTCCTTCGAGCTTCTGGTACTTGCATTTTCAACTAATGACTGATGAGACCACAGTACAGGAAAATGTCCCCCAAGGTCAACTGGACTTCCTGCTGGCTCCTTGTTTGGTCCTGGATGTCTCCTGCATATTTACTTTTCAGAACGAAAACTATATGTTTTTATAATATAAACATATCAGTGATCAACAATCTCATTGCCAGTAACAGCTTTACAACACCTAATAAGAATAAGCACTGATTCAGATTACAAACACAAATGACCTAATTGAAGCCAGTTCAGTAAAATAACCAAATGTGGCCCATTCTGGGCACTTTGATTTTGATGTGGCTGTTTAATTTTTATTATTTTTTTTAAATGTCGCACCGGCATATAGGGGCAAAATATTTCTCAGAATATTCGTGACAACATTTTCCAGGTTTCATCATTATGATCATAGTCATGTGAGTACCTATTGTCTGTCATACAAACCACGGAGATAAAAGTAGTTTGATTTTTTAATTAAAAGTTTTTTTTTGATTAAAAATAGTTACCTGCCAACCGGCAGAGTATGTATCTGAACTCTATTTTGACTTGAATGTTCAATTAATTCTTTATCCTTGGTGAGCAATGGTGCAGGGGTTGGGGAGAAGAGGGGAGATGTCTTCATTTCTCTAGTGGCCGAGCAAAATATATTTTTTTTATTATTCATTCATGGGATGTGGGCATCGCTGGCAAAGCCAGCATTTATTGCCCATCCCTAATTGCCCTTGAGAAGGTGGTGGTGAGCCGCCTTCTTGAACCGCTGCAGTCCGTGTGGTGAAGGTTCTCCCACAGTGCTGTTAGGAAGGGAGTTCCAGGATTTTGACCCAGCGACGATGAAGGAACGGCGATATATTTCCAAGTCGGGATGGTGTGTGACTTGGCGGGGAACATGCAGGTGGTGTTGTTCCTATGTGCCTGCTGCCCTTGTCCTTCTAGGTGGTAGAGATCGCAGGTTTGGGACGTGCTGTCGAAGAAGCCCTCGCGAGTTGCTGCAGTGCATCCTGTGGATGGTACACACTGCAGCCACAGTGCGCCGGTGGTGAAGGGAGTGAATGTTTAGGGTGGTGGATGGGGTGCCAATCAAGCGGGCTGTTATGTCCTACATGGTGTCGAGCTTCTTGAGTGTTGTTGGAGCTGCACTCATCCAGGCAAGTGGATAGCATTCCATCACACTCCTGACTTGTGCCTTGTAAATGGTGGAAAGGCTTCACCAATGTATGCACCAATGTATTTGGTACTATAGTTGTATGTCTGCATTCAATTTTCTGTTTGTCTAGTGGTCCATGCATGTTCAAGCTTCTTGTGATTTAGTGGTGAATCTGAATTTGAATTTCTTGTGGTCCATTTTTGATTTTATAAAACCAGTTATCCCCTTATAGCCTCCTTTAGTTACAATGGCAGAGTGAGGAGACCTAAACTGGATTTTAAAAAGTAAATGGCGAGAGGTAGTAGACTATTCACACTAGCAAGTTTAAACCACATTGATCTTGGCAGCCTAAAGCCCTCACCTGACAATGATCCCAGGGTGGTGCCTTTTGGTCACTGATTTCACACTAGTATGGGATTAATATACTCCAAACAGATATCTAGTCTGGCATTTGAGGATTTCTGTGTATGTCTCTGTGTATCTCTGAATGACAAAGGATGTCAGTGTGACAACTACTATCCCAGCTCCACTCCTGCAACACTAGATCTTACAGTGATATATATTGCAGTGCTGCCAGTCAGAATTTAGGGATTCTGTTCAAGATACAGTTGAACTCAAATTGGAAACTGAGCTAGCCAGTTGCCATGTTCAAAATAATGAGAGGTGAGTGCTGGGAAATGAAACTGCTTTCCACCTTTTTCAATCTGTTTCAGTATCCAATTTTCCGAGGCCAGATTTAACACGAATTAAGCTAAAGGAAAAACTCACTATACATGATCCGAGTAATGTGCCTAGTCCGAGCCTTAGAAAAGTATTCCCATTGTACCAATGGGGTTTTTTCTATTTCCCACATAAGCAATATTTATGGTTTCTCATTGTGATTACCAATTTGTAGCGAATTGTGCATGTTTGGCACTCTACAAACTGGGTTGAGCCTGACCAAATGCATTTCAGTCAGGCTCATTGTGGATACAATCAGCAGAAAAGAAGGATTTTGGTCCCAGCAGACTGCATTCTGAACCCAAACTCCCTAGATGAAAGGGTAATGTTCTGGGCGATCAAGTAATGAAGGGCGTCCTTGCATCCACCCGTGTTGGTCTCCTCTAACTATTTTATGAATTCTGTATCTGAGAGCAGGGGGCCAGGATTCTGAGATGTTATTAGTATCAAAACTCTAGCTTTCTGGCTGTTTCTTACTTTATCCAGGCTTATCATGTGGGTCATAGTATTATTTGTGAGAGTTTGTTGCTCCTTGTGGATAACAGGAACCCCCATTGCAAATCAAACCACAAAATTCAGATCAGTTTGAATTTTGGTTTCTGTTCAACACACAGAAACCTTGAACTAGTACTGTCGGTGAGCCAGTAAAATCCTGAAATCATTCCAGCTTCTAATCAAGATGCATTAGAAATCTCTGCGTGTTACATTATATAGGGTCCTTAACAATAATGGTAGAGTTGGTTGAGGGGAGAGCTGGGTTTTAGCACTGAATTTTTGACAGGTTAATTCAAACAGTTAGGTTCTCAGTCAAGAATATTTATTTTTATTGGAGGTGATTAAAACAACTAGGAGGATAAACACTGATCCCTTTGGTGTTGATAATTTGGTTGTCCTACTGCAAGAGGTGCAGCAAAGAGGGTAGATCTGTTTATGGCTGAAGGACATCCTATGGTAAAAGCACAGATGCATCTAGGAAGGTTGCCAGCTGAATCAATGCGGTCACTCGGGTCCCTTATAGCCTGCTGAAAATAATGAAGAAGATTCCTGATATCCTGTCAACCGTAGCATAAACCTCAGTTGGGAGCTTTTGCATTTTGCACAACCGATTGTACATCCTCTTTCATTGTACCCAAGCTACATAGCAGCTTTTCTTGAAGGTGGTGATGGCGTCAAGTGAGAACCAGCAAAACGATGCAGAGACATCGGCCCCGATATTTATGGGGAGGGAGCGAGGTCGCCTGTCAGTGGCCGGAAAACCTGGAAACACTGGGAATGCAAAGGTCCTGCCACATTTAACGGAAGGACCTCATTAGCATTTTTTTTACTCCGTTTCCCATCTGGCAGTCAGCCAGAATGAAGGCTGGCTGGCTGACAGGCAGGAAAGCCTGCAGCACAAGGCAGCAGCTGGGGACCACTAGGGACAGTCCCTGGCAACCGGAGAAGATCAGGGGTTGGTGGTGGAGGTGGGGGCTGGGAGCGCGGGCAAGGGAGGGAGGGAGAGATTGCCGCGGGGAAGGGGGTCTGTAGATTGCCGGGTGGGACGATCGCTTTGGGGGGGGAAGATCGTGGGGAGGGTGGTCCGGAGATTGTGGCGGGGGGGAACGATCACGTGAAGGGAGGAAAGATCATAGAGAACGGGGTCCGGAGATCACCAGGGGAGGGAAGAGGTCATGGGGAGGGGGGTCCAGAGATCATGGTGGAGGGGGGTGTTGGACGAAACCGAGGAGGCAGATCGTGGCAGGTTTGCTTGAGGGGCTTGGGGGGAAGCACTCTTGATCCTTCTGGCCCACAAGCAGTGCTGGAAAAGCACTTATCTGCTGATGTTTAGCTGCCAGGTTTCCCAAGCCCTGGGAATCCTGGCCCGCAGCCATTAGATCCAAATCGCTGACAAAATCTGAGGCACGGAGCCTCATTTAAATATTACAATTACCGACCCATCTCTCCAGAGCGGGTTACTCGTCTGATCCCAAGCCCGCCCCGGTTAAACTGGAAGTAGGCGCGTTCGCGGCGGGTTGGGGTCGGGGTCAAGTTTCCCATTTTTAACAATTTAACCCCCCCTCTGCTATTACAAGGTTTATCAGAGATGTTAGATGCCAGTTTGTTTCTCCCAAGAACCATCCACCCAGGGTTTCTTCTTCTTCAAGTAATGTGGGCACCTTGGAATGCTGCACAATAAAGGCATAATGGCTGTTTCCAAGATGTGTAGAATGATATTTCTAAGGTCAGACACCAAATGAATAGTGACTGAGTGCAAAATCTTTCTGTTCGTGAGAGCCATGGGCTTGATATGATTAGCTAAGAATTATATGATGGACATATGTCACATCAGAGTTCTGCTACTTGCAGACCTCTAAGTTTTTTGTTATTCTACAGGCATATTTTATTTGTAATGCAGGTTTCACCAGATAGACCAGTCTATTTTCTGAATTGATTTACTTGAGGACTGTTTGAATAGAGGCCAAGCAGCAGGAGATCACACAAAAAACCCACATAGGAATATGCACCCACAACTAAATCACTGCTATCAAGATATATTTGCTTAATTTATATCATCTGCTTTATTAATTTTAATAAAAGGTTTGTAAACAGGCATGTTCCTTTTTGAGTGTACTTACAAATATGGGGTAGGGTTTTCTCTGTGCATCTGGTGTAATGAAATCGGAAACCTATTTATAGAAAAGCACTTAGTGGACAGGGAAAGTCTTTCCATTTGGTGTCAGATATTGTTGATGCAGGTATCCTGGTGATGGTTTACCTGCTGATGGAGCTGTTGTCAATTAGTCAGTCACCAAGAAAAAAAAGCACCTTGAATAAGTCATGACTTCCAGACCCATTGCTTTAGGCAAGAACCTTCCGACTCAGCAGTAGTTCATTAAAACTGTGTGACAAGGGCATAAAGCCACAAGGCTGGACTTTTTACTGTGTGTGAAAGCCACATGAAATGAATGACAGGTGCATTACCATGAATCAAACACACAAACTCATGCTAAATTACACTTACTTTTTGTTTTACATTCTGTTCTCTATACTTATTTGGATAAAGGTCTATTATCCTAACTAAACAGAATTATAAGAGTGGGAATTGAGCAAATAATTGGGTTAATACTTCATTGCAGTATGGAGGGAGTACTGTGCAGTACTGAGGCACTACGGCATGGTTGGAGATGCCATACTCAAGATGAGATGTAAAATTGAGGCCCTGCTTACCTGTTCTAGTTCTTTCAGTGACGATTAAAGATCCCATGGCACTACTTGAAGAAGAGCAGGGAATTCTTATGATATCCTGGACAATATTCATCCCTCAACCAACACCACTTTAAAAAAAAGCACATTATCTGATCATTCATCCTATTACTGTTTGTGAGATCTTGCTGAATACAGAATAGCTGCCATATTTACCCGCAAAGAAACATTAGAGTAGATTTTCCTTTACATTGAATCTGTTACCTCAGGTCTCCACCCAACTATGCTGTCCTGGGATTTCAAGGGATTCCTAAAATGGGCGTCACTGAACCTGCGCCTGCATTAGGCACCGGTCCAGTGTTAGAACATAAATGAGTTAGAAGGGGCTTTCCTGTCTCACTTTCCTCTGAGTGCATCTGTGGGATGCCCAAATGGAGGGGCAACCAAAAATGTTGTCAGTGGGGTTTGTTACAGTATCTCCAGACGTCAGAAGGCGCTGATGCCAGTGGTCAGGAATGTAGTCCCTTAGGCCTGCAACTACACTCCTGCTTTTTTTGAAATTCATTCATGGGTTGTGGGTGTCGCTGGCAAGACCAGCATTTATTGCCCATCACTAATTGCCCTTGAGAAGGTGGCGGTGAGCCACCTGATCCCAACAGAAGGCCCTGCTAGGGGACAACCTTGTGCCAGGAGGGTGCCCTGTCCATGCAAATAGGCCAGGCCAAGAAATTTGGGAATATGATCCTCCAACCGGTACCCAGCGAGGGGAGGGGGAGCACAGAGAGGAAAATCAGACCCTAGTAACTGCATAATTTAATTTATTGTGGCCCTGAAATTCCGCAAGGGTTTACCAGTCTCCCGCCATAACTCCAGCAGGAGACTGGCGGAGCCTCAAGGGAAATGGCTGAAAATAGCCATTTACACCATTCCCCAGAAAAAACTATCCTCATGACAAGGGGAACAACAAACTGGAGAACAATACCTGTAATCCACAGGAACATTTCCTCCTCTCCCCAATTTGTGGCACAGCTCTGGGCTTGTACCCACAACATACCAACTCAACATGCCATAGCTGAGCTCAAAATTGTCTCCCTAGATGTGAAGACACTCAACAATGTGATGAAATGAAAAAAACCTGACAGCTCAAGAAAGAGCAACTGCTAAGATAGCAGAAGGCCAACTAGACAGACCTATGGGCCTGTGAGTTTCCCACAAGGCCAACCTAGCAAGGAAGAGGATTGGGGCCAGTAGAGGTTCAAAAAGGTAAGATTTTTTAAAAATGCTTTATTTTCCTTGTTGTTAATTGTATCCATGTGATTTATATCAATTATTGTTAATCGTATTCAGGTGGTGGGTATCAATTGGGAACTCTCTTGTATCCATTTATAGGAGGGAGCTTATCTAGGGAGTGCATGGTGTATAATGGGGATCTCTGACAATAAAGGCTCGGAAGCAACTGAAGACTAGGCTCTAGTATTCCATCTTTCACCACCTGGTTGTCCAATTTATTACACATGTAGGACCAGGAAGAACAGGTGTGCTCCTTCGGTTCCCAAAGGAGACTCGTGTTGTAGACTCGTGCCCCCCCTTCCCGATTGTGAGACCCCAGCTGGACAGTCCTGGCTGCTAATCCTGCCACTTACCTGGTCTCAGTGGGTGGCCTCCGCGCTGTGGGTTTTCCAATGACTTCCCGGCCAGAACATTACAATCGGCCAGGTCTCATTCTGCCTCAGGTGGGCTGGAAATTAACTCTCCAGCACGATTTCCTGCTGTAAACATGATGGCAGCTAAAATCCAGGTATAACAAGAATAGGGATATTTTGTATGTTCCGGTGCCAAATAGCACCCTGCTTTAAGTTACAAGAAATTAAAAAATGTTAGATGACACTTAATTAGCTGATATCAAAAACAATTGGAATTTGCAGAGCAGAGTAGAACATATTGGCCACAATAATCCTCTCCTTTATGCTTGGAGAACATTCAGTTCCCACGTGCAAAGGAGAGGAAAAAAGGGTAGAGACCAGTCACACCTGGCCACCACCCCATTTATGTTGCCCCAGGATATCTGGGGCTTTCCCAGGGGAAGGGGGATTGGAGCACATCAAAAAGAAGTGGGAGGGGCCTAACAATGCCTTCCACCTTATTTTCCTCTGAGAACTCAAATGGGGCATCAATTTGGTAGGGTGTCCAAACAAGTTGGAGCAAGCCCAAACTTTTTCTTTTACACCTTGCCTCGTAAAACCAGTCAATTGTATTGTTCAAGGTGGGAATTTTGAAAAATTATTTTTGCCAGCCCTGGAGGCATCTGGACCATGTCTTCTTCAGCCAGTCTCCTCTAGCACCTAAGGCAGGCTCCATGATGGAAGGAGGACTCAAATTAGCCAGGGGAGCACTGCAGCCCACACATACAAGTTTACAGTGGGATTCAGTCGGAGTGGAAAATCCCTCCCAAAGTGATCAGAACTGGTCACTTCAAATCTATTAAAAAAAAAATCCATTAATATAAGCCACTGTGATATTCATTAGTTGAAATAAAATGGTGGTGAGATGCAGCTAGCCATTATTCCACATATTGCAACAAAGAATTGAGGCAGCCCACCGTTAGTTTCTCATAATCTTAGCAGATGAATCACAAAAGTAATCATTTTTATTTTGCAATTTTCTCCCCTTTCACCTCTCCTCTTCCGAAGGCAGTGACTCATATTGGGATAGGTCCCACAGGTATCAGTAGACCGCCGTTACTTTGCCCAAGTAGCCATTCCTCACATATGATCCTTGGCAATGAGTGTCAGCAGCCTAGTCAACTATGATACCATGGTAGTTCGATTGATGTTTACACTCATGCACTTCCCACCATGAGTCATATGACTCAGACATGAAGAACAGCCTGATTTTAAACAAGGGCTGACATTTTCAAAGATTACAGCAAAAGCAGTCTTGTATCTGTTGACAAGGAATATCACAACTCCCAAATAGGATACTCAATTTTTCTTTGTGGAACTGCTCCATGATGAGATGCTGGATTGACAACAGCCTTACAAATTGCCAGAATGCTGGAAGCTGTGGAGCATCCATCTTAAAAAAATATCCAAGGGTCCTGAGTGACATATGGGAATCCATTCCCTTAAATGTAGTTTTTTCTACAAGAAAATTCTCTTTTAAATGATGTCAAAGATTTTCTAATAATAAAATACTATGCTAATATTCAGGTGAGTAGAGGAATTGCAAACTTTGTGGGGGGGATTTTCTACTTAGGCGCCAATATCAGCGGTGCGCACACGCACCTGCTCAATGCGGCAGCCGGGAGGCACAAAACATTTTCAGGTTTGGGCCTCATTAACATTTTTCTGCAAAACTGTGGGTGCTAAATAGGCACTCTGCTGCAGCTCGCCAGGTACCTGCAGTGGAAAATCGTCCGGTTATAGCACACGGCCGGCTGACAGGTAGGGCCTGTTGCGGTTGGGGAGGGGAAGTACTCTTGCTCTTCCTGATCCCAAGAAAAACCCTTTAAGGACCACCGGTTAGGCGTCTCAATGCCTGGAGAAAGTGGAACTGGCAAGTGCTGTGCATTGACCAGAAACTCAACTGGACCAGCCATATAAATACTGTGGCTACAAGAGCAGGTCAGAGGCTGGGCATTTTGGGCAAGTGACTCACCTCCTGACTCCCCAAAGCTTTTCCACCATCTACAAGGCACAAGTCAGGAGTTTTGATGGAATACTCTCCACTTGCCTGGATGAGTGCAGCTCCAACAACACTCAAGAAGCTCGACACCATTCAGGACAAAGCAGCCCGCTTGATTTGTAACCCATCCACCACCCTAAACATTCACTCCCTTCACCACCGGCGCACAATGGCTGCAGTGTGTACCATCCACAGGATGCACTGCAGCAACTTGCTAAGGCTTCTTTGACAGCACCTCCCAAACCCACGACCTTTACCACCTAGAAGGACAAGGGCAGTAGGCACATGGGAACAACACCACCTGCACGTTCCCCTTCAAGTCACACATCATCCTGACTTGGTAATATATCGCCGTTCCTTCATTGTCGCTGGGTCAAAATCCTGGAACTCCCTTCCTAACAGAACTGTGGGAGAACCTTCACCACACGGACTGCAGCGGTTCAAGAAGGTGGCTCACCACCACCTTCTCAAGGGTAATTAGGGATGGGCAATAAATGCTGGCCTCACCAGCGACGCCCACATCCCATGAACGAATAAAAAAAATGCTCTGCCTATTTCGCCACAAAAATTGCAATTGGGATATTGCAACACATGTATTAAAACAGCCTGCTGCTTGTTTTGGGTGGAAGTTCTGGCCTACCTGAAAATGGATTCAGGCGGACAAATGGGTGCCCAAGGTTCCCAACAGGTTTTCCTCGACTGGACGACCATTTTTCAGGTGAGAAACAGATGGCCAATAATTGAATATACCCCCAACCCCCCTACCCCCCACCCCCATGCAGGAGAGTAAGAAATTTGATCTTTGATAACTTATAATTATGATCTAAAAAGCTTATCTGAAACAGAATTTAATGTTATTGGGTTAATTTAGCAGATTATAAATTAAATTGCAGCAAATTATTCTAAGGGGATCTAATCTAATGAAAATTGTTCTTAAAAGGGCTTTTGTACTACATTAGGAGTGCTTGAACTCAACATCATTGAAAGTAAAAATAATGAACAAATATCTGCCCAAGTGCCAGCCATATGTTCCTCAGACTCCAGAAACGTACCTCGTCTTCCAACGGGTCTGTTTAACATATAAAAATCCATAATTGTAGGAATGTTCCAACTCTGCAAAAACATGGAAAGCAACAGGAAATGAAAAAGCAGTAGATACTGTGCAGACCCCCGTCCCCTGGAGCTGCCGCTGCCACCAAAGCGCTGTATGCTGCTAGCTGATTTACACCCCCTCATATAGATTTTATAGCACACCCTCCATTCTCTGGAGAAAGGATTTACTTATTATAGGCTTTTCAGACCCTCTGCTCTCCCATCTGCCTGCTGTAATTTGTACTTTTTTTTGTCTTTAGTAGAACCATAAAACACTCCAATTTATTGGAAAGATCGTTTAGTAATAAAATTCAAACTACGTTTTAATGTGAATTTCTTCCCCCCCCCCCCCCACCCCCCTACATGTGCACTTAATTATCAACTAGTAATTAAATGTTAAAATTGTTTTTGTTGAAGTCTGCAGTTATAAGGATGTCAGTGCGCATTTTAATGAAGCTGAATCTGATAAACACTTGCAAGTCCAATTTGGAAGATTGTCTGTATGACTTTCTTTCCTCCTTGTATCTTACCTCCCCAAAGGATTTCCACCAAGACCTGCAGTGTTACATTTCCCCAGGCACTCCAAAAGTCTTGCAAGAGTTTCCTCATTTTTTTTTAATTAAAGTTGTTTCCCCTCCATGATATCCCAGAATACTAATTTCTGTTAAATCACTTTTTTCCCACTTCTAGAGACATGTTAAAAAATGAAGAATCTGGAGACAATCCCATGAAATAACCTTGCTCTTATGCAAGTATTTCTTCTCTGGTTTTTAAAAAATTGAAAACAGTGCTCAAAAGAATGAGATTAAAGTAAATGTGTCTTAGAGATGCAAATCAAATCTGAGGAAGTTCACTTGTCACAAGTGTCAGGTTTCCAAGAATATATGTGATATCAAGTGAATAGTAATTTGGCTTTATTATGCTTTAGCTGAAACATTTACATAAGAATATAAGAAATAGGAGCAGGAGTAGGCCAATCGGCCCCTCGAGCCTGCTCTGCCATTCAATAAGATCATGGCTGATCTGATCCTATCCTCAAATCTAAATTCATGTCCAATTTCCTGCCCACTCCCCGTAACCCCTAATTCCCTTTGCTTCTAGGAAACTGTCTATTTCCGTTTTAAATTTATTCAATGATGTAGCTTCCACAGCTTCCTGGGGCAGCAAATTCCACAGACCTACTACCCTCTGAGTGAAGAAGTTTCTCCTCATCTCAGGAGGCATTTACTCAACAACAACGACAAATTGCATTTACATCACACCTGTAACATAGGAAAACATCCTTAGGCATTTTACGGTGTTAGGACAGATGACTAAAAGCTTAGTCAAAGGTGTAAGTTTTAAGGAGGGTCTTAATGGAGGAAAGAGAGGTGAAGAGATGGAGAGGTATAGGGAGCGAATTCCAGAGCTTAAGGCCTAGATGGCTGAAGGTACAGCTGCCATTGCTGGGCTGAAGGGAGTGGGGGATGGACATGAGTCCGGCTTTGGAGGTACACAGAGTTCTTGGAGGGTTGTAGGGCTGGAGGGGGTTACAGAAATAGGGCGGGATGAGACCAAGGAGGTGTTTGAACACAAGGATGAGAATTTTTAAATTGAGCCTATGTAGGTCAGCGAGCACAGGGGTGATGGGTGAGCTCAAGTTCATGGAGGGTGGAAGATGGGAGGGCAGCCAGAAGAGCACTGAAATAGATGAGTCTTACCCAAAAGCAACATAAAAATGTCCTCCGATACTGTATTCAGTTGTTGCAGCACAAACCTGTGATAAAACCTGTGACCAACCTAGGTGATAAAAATTGTATGCGGCTGGATACATTGTTGTTACCATAGCCCTGCATAGTTGCATCACTTGGATCCCTCATCCCTGACACAGGCAGCAATGGTTGGATTTTTATAAGTTGCTGGTTTGTGATTCATCACTTTTCCCACATGTCGATATTTAAATGATTCACTATGGTTAACTTAACAAACAGTGGCTATTTGAGCCAATCAGGTATGTATGACATACACTTTACATGTATGACACTTTGAAGTGAACAATTTTCCCATGCACTATGAACACATTCCAGACACAAGACTTTAAATGATATAGATTCTTAAGTATAAATTGGTATTTACTTTTATGATACGATAATTTTTGTTTAATAGCTGAAAGTAGATTATTCTAGACTTTGTATCCTAAACTATAAAACAAAAATTCATTACAATGTCCCTGAATTTTTAAACAGATAATTTTAATATTCATTTCATGTATTTCAACACCCAGGTTTTTCAGTCATCAAAATTATTTTATTAGTAAATTGTTAATCAATAGATACATTTACACATTTTAATGCGTTTCATTCAAATTGATGTTGCATAATTCTAAAGGTGTAAAGTATTAATAATTTCCAATACAAAACATGCTAAACACATAAAATTGCCTTACACATGTTTTATGTGGTTACTAGTGTGTCACTGTAATTCATTTCTGTAAAGGGAAATCTCTCCCCTATATTTCCTGACAGTTTAAGTTACAAACTGAGACCTCTCATCCACATCGCCCCGCACAAACACCCTGCTGCTCTGGCAGGGAAACTAAACAATAAATTCACGGCAATATACAAGTGCCCCTTCTTTACGGAGAAAATGTTGTTATTACACTCTGTATTTCATGGCCATCTTTCTGCAGCATTCACTCCCACAACAGAAAATGATAACCTCATCTGGTAATCGAATATCAAGTACCTGGATCTGACATTACTATAATGTGTTTGAGGACTCCTGGCTTACTAGGTGACAGAAACATAATCCCAATTAATACCTTCGCTTTCTACAAGTTCAATTTATAAATTAGACATATGTGAACAGCTAGTGGCAATATGTGTAATCTACGTGTGGAAGCAACTGGCTTTTACAGCATTGAAGCATTGCAAATGGAATGCTGTAGAAAAAGAGATGATGTGCTGTGACACAGTGTTACAATTAATGAGAAAAGAACTGTTACTTTTGGTACACATTGTTGGAATTGCAAGACCTCTTTTGAAAGAAGTATATCTCCCCCTCCACGCACCCCCGTCAAGTGTTGTGGAATTCTCACACGTACAACATAAGCAATGTGTTTGACTGTGCAATAAATAACACAGTCTTCTGAGCACATTCATCACCCAGCCGGCTCACTACAGTATCTGCACATGCCCGATCCACTATTTCAGCTGTGACCTTGAGGCGCAAGCACCGTTAGGTAAGAGCAGCTGTTGGTTGCCTATTCTGTGATAGGTGTTTTGTTAACTGAAAGGATAGAAATGAATTCCTCCAGTGGGGCAGGTGAGTTTAAATCGTAATCAGAACTGGAATTTGAACTGGAGAGTACTTGGAAAAAAGCAGCCCAACACAGTAGCACACAGACCCACGGAGCAAGGGACAAATGAAGGTTCACAAGATAGTTACAGATGAGGAAGGCCATTCATTTATCGACTGCTCTATCTGGAAGTTTATTCTACATGTTAACCATGCTTTGGCCCCGATATTACCAGGGAGATGGCATGGCAGCAGGCGGGGGGGGGGGCAACTGGGCACATGGGTAACCCGCCCAGTGAAATCCGTCCGTTCCCCATGTGATCGCGGGTAAATTGAAGCCACTTAACGTGGCTTCCGGGTTTCCCATCGGAAACCTGTGCAGCGGGCGGACTGCGCAGCCGCATCACAGGCTGTCAGCTGGAGGAGCCCTATTTAAAGGGACAGTCCTTCAATGCTGCTCCTGCAGCAAACAAACAAAAGTATAGAATGGAGCAGCCCAGGGGAAAGGCTGCTCACAGATTTAATGGTGCCTCACTCCAGGTCTTACTGGATGGGGTGAGGAGGAGGAGGGACATTTTCTACCTGATGGACAGGAGGAAGTGGCCTGTCTCTGCCACCAAGAAGGCCTGGCTCGAGGTGGCAGAGGAGGTCACCAGCAGCAGCAATGTCTCCCGCACATGGATCCAGTGCAAGAAGCGCTTCAATGACCTAACTAGGTCATCCAAAGTGAGTACACTTACTCATTCTCCTACACTCCGTCTTCCACATCACCACCCCCACCCCACAACTCATTCTGTACATGCGAACACTACTCTATCACATCACTCCTCACACCCACTCAAAGCTCATTCTCAACTTACCTGCACTTACTCATCTCCCCAGTACTCATCCCACTTCTACCACTCAACCCAATCCTCATACAATGTCATGGCTCTGTCTCATACTCACCCTCTGATGCATCTCTTTCATGGTCAGCCTCACCCAAACCAATGCATTCAGCGGTTGGCCACGTCACCATCCCTCACTCACGCCTCTCTGCTTTCTCCCCTTATAGGAGAAGGGAGCCCAGAATGCAGGTGGGCCGCAACCTCAGGTCGTCCTCACAGACGCGGAGCAGGAGGCTCTTGAGGTGAGCCGCACCCTCGAGTGCCTGTCCGTCGGGGATGCCAAGACTGCCACCCGACAAACTTTAACAGTCAGCACTCACAATAGCAAATGATGTTAACATGCCTTGCCATCTTCAGCACCTCAACATCTGTCATCATGCTTAATATTGCCTTCTGTTCTCTTACAGGGCGTTCAGCGACCGCCGTGACGGTGGAGGACGATTCCTCAGAGGACCCGCCGGCCTCTGAGGGGGCACCATCACATCTGAGCGAGCCATCCACCAGCGCAGATACACACACCTCGGTGGGTCTCTGTCGTCACTTAGTTGGGGTCGCACACGGTGAGTCACCACAAACATGTGAGCTCGAGCAGACACTGGTGGCAGGGGCTGCTGTGGAGAGTCCGCGTCAGTGGGAGCACTCTTCTCCAGGCTTTGCTCAGCTGGACACAGACGCTGAACCCTGGGAGCCATCCTTTCAAAGGAGAATGATCGAGGGACAGCAGCACATTTGCAAGGTGCTGGAACAGGTGCCATGTGCACTCTCCACAATCGCGCAGAGGATGGAGGAGTCCAACTCCTGCATGAGTGGAATGGTGGCACAGGTACATGAGGGAATCTCTGAGATATTATCACAGGGATGTGAGGGCATCTCTGAGATAGTGTCGCGGGTAAGCGCGGGAATGTCTGTGATGGAGGGAAGGCTAATCTCCATCGAGATTCAAGCATGGCTCACCAATGAGTCCATTGAGGCCCTTCGGACTCAGGGTGAGCAACTTTCTGCTGCCTTAAACAGGCAGGCAGATACACTAACACTGACCTTACAAGGCTTCACACATGTCCTCCAAACTGTTGTCCAGCAGGGTGGTAGGAATGATGTGGGCCTGGCCCAGGAGAGGGATGATGGCGAGAGGGGACATGGAAGTGGGGACGCCACTCAAAGCGTTCCCACGTCTCATCCTTTGCCCCCCTCTCAACCAGTACCCGCAATACTGCCTCCTCTCCAGGTGATCGAGTCTGTCCCTGCACAGGTGCAAGTGGAGCAGTCTTTGAAGGGGCCCTCGCGGACACCGAAACCCAGAGGGCGTAGGCCCAAAGCATCTAATCGGTCAGGGCATGACCAAGAGCAACCTGCCACTGCCTCTGCTGCAGCCACAGGGGAAGCACCTCGTAGGAGTACTCGTAAGCGTAAGGCAAAGGTTTTGTGAGCACAAAGGGGATGCATAAGGGTGTTTGATGGTTTGTTATGTTTTTTATTTATATTTGATTTTTGTTAATGGCACATTAAATATTATTGTCACCACTACTGCCACGTCTTGGCCATTCTTGACTGGCTTGTGTAATAAGTCCCTTTCATGAGGTTCACCATGAACACCCACACTTGATGCCACCGATTGGGTCACCCGACAGTGGGTGTATGTGTAGTTGCACGACTATTTTGTGCAGGTGCCTATGGCGCAGCACTGTGTTGTGTAACTCCACGTGGCGGAGGTGGACGGCGTGCCTGGCGAGGCTGGTGATGTTGCTCGTCCTCGGATGAAGTAATGAATGCAGCTATGACGCCTCCCCATCCTGACAGTGTGAGTTTGAGGGGGTCCACAAAGTAGGTAAATGTGTTTGCACAGCAGAGTTTAGGGTATAAATTAATAATTTTAAGTGGAAAGACAAAGGTGTTGTAGCTAAAACTTTGTCTGAAGTGACAGAGTGTCCTGCTGCAATAAATGAGGTATTCCCCCCAACTGTCAAATAATCCTTTGCATCTCCCACTGGCTGCTGACTGAAACACGTCTGCTCCAATAGGGAGTGTTTCCCACAGCACAGGAAACACGCTGAGGATCCTTCAAAATTGCACCCCTGCCAAAATCTCCACTCAATGAGGTCTGTCAAGTACCTCAACTAGCTAAATAAGTATATAAATTATCATCCCACTGGCTTTAATTGCCGGTGGGAGTCCCGCATGCGGGAGCTGCGCGTGCACCCGAACGTGTCATTGGGGAACCCGGAAGTGAGTGGGTTGGAGACGGACTCCGATCCCGCTCCGGGATTCCGCCATTTTAGAAGCCCCCCGCCCCCAATGCACCCGCTCAGTCATCCGAAAATCAGCCCCTTTGTGTGAAGAAGGAATTCCTGATATCTATCCTAAAAATACCGTTCTCCAGTTCGAACCTGTGTTTCTTGTTCTATTCCTGCAGTTATATTTAAAGTAATATTCTGGGTTAAAGTTTTCTAACCTCTACAATATCACGTCCCAGATGCCTCCTTTCCAGGTTAAAAATTTCCCCAGTGTTTCCTCATAACTCAAAACCCTGACACTGAGGATCAGACTTGTGGCTCTTCTTTGCACCTCTTCCCGTTTCTTGATGACCAGAAATGGATGCAGAAATCAAGGTGTGGTCTTACTAGAGAATTATAAAGTTTGATCATTGCCTCCTCTGACTTATATTCTATACTTTGGCTATCTAGTTCAATATTCTATTAGCTTCGTTGATTGCTGCTCTACATTGGTCGTGCACGTTTAGTGTTGAGTCCACTAAGAGGCCTACGTCTCTTTCATCTTCATCTTAGCTATTTTAACACCATTTACGGAGCGTGTATGTTGTCTATTTTTTCTTCTTATGTGTAGCACTTCACGCTTGTCCACATTTCTGCATTTGTCATTATTCACCCCAAGCTCACTGGCTCCAATTTTCCACAATAGGAATACCCCGCCTGAGGTATTTGGGAGAAGAGGAAGACCAATGAAGGAATATTGGGCAGGTCAGGTTAGAATCATAGAATCATAGAAGTTTACAACATGGAAACAGGCCCTTCGGCCTAACATGTCCATGTCGCCCAGTTTATACCATTAAGCTAGTCCCAATTGCCTGCACTTGGCCCATATCCCTCTATACCCATTTTACCCATGTAACTGTCCAAATACTTTTTAAAAGACAAAATTGTACCCGCCTCTACTACTGCCTCTGGCAGCTCGTTCCAGACACTCACCACCCTTTGAGTGAAAAAATTGCCCCTCTGGACCCTTTTGTATCTCTCCCCTCTCACCTTAAATCTATGCCCCCTCGTTATAGACTCCCCTACCTTTGGGAAAAGATTTTGACTATCTTCCTTATCTATGCCCCTCATTATTTTATAGACTTCTATAAGATCACCCCTAAACCTCCTACTCTCCAGGGAAAAAAGTCTCAGTCTATCCAACCTCTCCCTATAAGTCAAACCATCAAGTCCCGGTAGCATCCTAGTAAATCTTTTCTGCACTCTTTCTAGTTTAATAATATCCTTTCTATAATAGGGTGACCAGAACTGTACACAGTATTCCAAGTGTGGCCTTACTAATGTCTTGTACAACTTCAACAAGACAACCCAACTCCTGTATTCAATGTTCTGACCAATGAAACCAAGCATGCTGAATGCCTTCTTCACCACCCTATCCACCTGTGACTCCACTTTCAAGGAGCTATGAACCTGTACTCCTAGATCTCTTTGTTCTATAACTCTCCCCAATGCCCTACCATTGTCGGAGTAGGTCCTGGCCCGATTCGATCTACCAAAATGCATCACCTCACATTTATCTAAATTAAACTCCATCTGCCATTCATCGGCCCACTGGCCCAATTTATCAAGATCCCGTTGCAATCCTAGATAACCTTCTTCACTGTCCACAATGCCACCAATCTTGGTGTCATCTGCAAACTTACTAACCATGCCTCCTAAATTCTCATCCAAATCATTAATATAAATAACAA
Organism: Heptranchias perlo; assembly: GCF_035084215.1. Taxonomy (NCBI): domain Eukaryota; kingdom Metazoa; phylum Chordata; class Chondrichthyes; order Hexanchiformes; family Hexanchidae; genus Heptranchias; species Heptranchias perlo. The sequence continues at coordinate 49,711,119 of NC_090335.1, forward strand.
ATAACAGCAGACCCAGCACCGATCCCTGAGGCACACCGCTGGTCACAGGCCTCCAGTTTGAAAAACAACCCTCTACAACCACCCTCTGTCTCCTGTCGTCAATCCAATTTTGTATCCAATTGGCTACCTCACCTTGGATCCCGTGAGATTTAACCTTATGTAACAACCTACCATGCGGTGCCTTGTCAAAGGCTTTGCTAAAGTCCATGTAGACCACGTCTACTGCACAGCCCTCATCTATCTTCTTGGTTACCCCTTCAAAAAACTCAATCAAATTCGTGAGATATGATTTTCCTTTCACAAAACCATGCTGACTGTTCCTAATCAGTCCCTGCCTCTCCAAATGCCTGTAGATCCTGTCTCTCAGAATACCCTCTAACAACTTACCCACTACAGATGTCAGGCTCACCGGTCTGTAGTTCCCAGGCTTTTCCCTGCCTCCCTTCTTAAACAAAGGCACAACATTTGCTACCCTCCAATCTTCAGGCACCTCACCTGTAGCTGTCGATGATTCAAATATCTCTGCTAGGGGACCCGCAATTTCCTCCCTAACCTCCCATACGTCCTGGGATACATTTCATCAGGTCCCGCAGATTTATCTACCTTGATGCGCGTTAAGACTTCCAGCGCCTCCCTCTCTGTAATATGTACACTCCTCAAGACATCACTATTTATTTCCCCAAGTTCCCTAACATCCATGCCTTTCTCAACCGTAAATACCGATGTGAAATATTCATTTAGGATCTCACCCATCTCTTGTGGTTCCGCACATAGATGACCTTGTTGATCCTTAACAGGCCCTACTCTCTCCCTAGTTACTCTTTTGCCCTTTACGTATTTGTAGAAGCTCTTTGGATTCTCCTTTGCCTTATCTGCCAAAGCAATCTCATGTCCCCTTTTCGCCCTCCTGATTTCTCTCTTAACTCTACTCCGGCAATCTCTATACTCTTCAAGGGATGCACTTGATGCATGTCATATGCCTCCTTCTTCTTTTTGACTAGGGCCTCAATCTCCCGAGTCATCCAAGGTTCCCTACTTCTACCAGTCTTGCGCTTCACTTTATAAGGAATGTGCTTACCCTGAACCCTGATTAACACACTTTTGAAAGCCTCCCACTCACCAGACGTCCCTTTGCCTGCCAACAGACTCTCCCAATCAACTTCTGAAAGTTCCTGTCTAATACCATCAAAATTGGCCTTTCCCCAATTTAGAATTTTAACTTTTGGGCCAGACCTATCATTCTCCATAGCTATCTTAAAACTAATGGAATTATGATCACTGGTCCCAAAGTGATCCCTCACTAACACTTCTGTCACCTGCCCTTCCTTATTTCCCAAGAGGAGGTCAAGTTTTGCCCCCTCTCTAGTCGGGCCATCCACATACTGAATGAGAAATTCCTCCTGAATACACTCAACAAATTTCTCTCCATCCAAGCCCCTAATGCTATGGCTGTCCCAGTCAATGTTGGGAAAGTTAAAGTCCCCTACTATTACCACCCTATTTTTCTTGCAGCTGTCTGTAATCTCCTTACATATTTGCTCCTCAATTTCCCGTTGACTATTTGGGGGTCTGTAGTACAATCCTATTAAAGTGATCTCTCCCTTCTTATTTTTCAGTTCTACCCATATAGACTCAGTGGGCGAACCCTCGGATATATCCCCTCTCACTACTGCCGTGATGTTCTCCCTAATCAAGAACGCAACTGCCCCTCCTCTCTTACCTCCTGCTCTATCTTTCCTATAGCATCTGTACCCTGGAACATTGAGCTGCCAGTCCTGCCCCTCCCTTAGCCATGTTTCAGTAATAGCTATAACATCCCAGTCCCATGTACCCATCTATGCCCTGAGTTCATCTGCCTTGCCCATCAGACTTCTTGCAATGAAATAAATGCAGTTTAATCTAGACTTCCCTTGGTCTTTGCCCTGCTTTCTCAGACCATCTGTCCGGTCATGTTTTGTACACTCTCCCTTACTGCCTTTTGTTTCTGTCACCACTTTACTTCCCACTGACTTCCTGCATCGGTTCCCATCCCCCTGCCACATTAGTTTGCATGAGAGATGTTATGTGCCAACCTGCCAGTACCCATTTCTACATGCAGAGGCTCTGAGTAAGATGTGGATGCCTAACTAACCATGATGGTGGATGCTTCCATGAAGGCATCCTAATCACAATTTGTCATGCTTTTAGTAGCACTGCATGAAAGAAAGCAGCCAGGGTGATGAATAGTCGGTAAAAGGAAAATTAAAGATTTACAGTAAGTAACTGGCAAAAAGAGAACCTCATGAAGTAAATGAAGAGATATTAACCTGGTTTAATTGGAACTACTACCAGGTGGCTGGAAATCTTGCAGAAAATTGGGGAAAAAACAGAGTAATTGGAAGTATACTTAGTAAATATTCCAGCAAGTAAAAAGAGTGAGCAGATGAAAACATCCATTTTCCTACATGTTACTGGGAAAGAAGTATTAGATATTGATAAGAATTTCAACAATGAGGACAGAGAGAATGTGGTACTGGATGTAATAATGAAGAGATTTGGGAGTTACTGCAATCTTAAACGAAATCTCATGTTTGAATGACACACAATTTTCACTTGTGCAGAATACAGGAGAAACCATCGATCAGAATGTAACTGATTTAAGAACGTAGTAAGATCTGTGAATTTAGAGAACTCACTGCTAAAGGACAAAATAATTTGAGGAATACTAGACAAACCTGTTAGAGAAAAGCACTCAAGGAACACAACCTGACATTACAAAAAGCAATATTGACAGGTAGGATAGAAGAAACAACAAGAGAGCAAGCTGAAGAGTTATGCAGTGAGGGACCATTCAAAGATGATTTAGGAACAGGATTAAGAAACAATCAAATGAGAAATCAGAATTGCTATCTGTCAATGACAAAAGCAGAAAACTGGGTAGACAGTGTGAAACGTATCATAAACCAAAACATTTCCTGATCTTTGAGAGAGCAGGAATAAAGTCTGGCAAAAATAACCAGTATTGCAGGATATTGCAAACTAACAGAACAGGCAAAATCAAGTGCATGCTATGGAAGAAAGTTCACTTGACAAATTCTATATGGATGTAGGATCTGCAAATCAAGCAAGCGGGAGTGAATAAAAAGGTTGTACCATTTACAGGTGCACAATAGAAAGCCTGAGTGAGAATAAATCTAAATTGCAGGAGGTTGTGATAAAAGTGATGAGATGTTTGGGAGCAGAAATACCCTTATATATCTGCTATGTATACCAAAAGTCTCCAGGCCCTTCTCTTTCACTATGCTTTTACCCACTCCTGACTCTCTTCCCTTTCTTCCTTCTGCTTGGTGTCCATGTACTATCCACTGCCCTGTAAAGCATCCTGAGACATCTTCCTGTACATAATGAGTGCTATAGAAATGAAAGTAGTAGTAGTTGTTGTCATAGTATTTCCTCATGACATCATAAAGCTGTTCAACTATCTCCACTGTTTCAGCAAACTCAAAAATGGATTTGAAGTAAAAGTGAAACTAGTTGATAGTTTTCACCTATAATATGAAGAGAACATATAATTGAAACACTTGTGTTAACTCAACACAATTTATTGTGTTGTTAACGGACTCACCTGGGAAGCTAAGGTGCTCACAATCTTGAACAATGGGCCAACCAGTGAGATACGCTGGTGGTATTATGGCTTTTCGCAGCTGAACAAGGGATCTCAAAGGTATTGATTAGAAGATACAAGAATCATCTGTCTTAATTGCTGATACTTCTCAGTACCAAGAGGTACTGGTGGATAACAGCTTCAGCCTGGGCACAGTTTTTCAGGACCATGCTGAGAAGGGTAAAAGGATGTTTTGGCATTTATTGTCCTATTTGTTCAATGACAGCAGTTGTTCCTATACAAGTTAAGTTTTTGACATTTAAAACATGCGCACAAGCAATTCTCCTTCATGGTTCAAAATTCTTAGGCATGCAACAGAATCATTTTCTGTGGCCTATTGGCAAGTACCAGGACCAAGCTGTGAGGTCAATTTCTGGCAAAAAGGGAAAATGTTTACAGGGAGGTGGGCTCTGACCAAGCTGCCATTGAGTACCATGGAGGAGGAGTGAGTCTCATGGAGGGCAAATCTTTTTGTCAAAGCCCCTCACATGAGGACCTGGAACATTCATTGGTGATGAGCAAGCATGCTAAGTGGTATTGGATTTAGATATCAGGAACATCAAAGTGGTCTGGCACATTGTAGACTGCCCTGAACGGGTCATTCCACCATGCAGAAGGCAGATGCCTGTTGTGTAGCTGATTTAAAAAAATCTCTGAGGCTTGGAATGCATGACTTGGAGGCCAGGATATGAGAACATGTGTTCATATATCTATGATGTGGAGATGCCGGTGATGGACTGGGGTGGAAAAATGTAAGGAATCTTACAACACCAGGTTATAGTCCAACAAATTTATTTTAAAATCACAAGCTTTCGGAGATTATCCCCTTCGTCAGGTGAATATATATCTAGGATAAGGAGCCTACCATGATTGGATTGGAGAGAGGAAATCAGATCGTGCTGAAGCTCCATGCTTTTACTAGGTGAATGTACTGCTTAATGGGGCCTGGAGTGTGCAAATGCTATGGTTAGGAGTGTTATTGGAATGCTATTACACATCTTGTGGTAAGTTGCACTGTACACCACACTGCTCATAAGGAGTTCCTCCTACCATCTGTGCACTTTGCAAGGACTCATACTGTGATCCAGAGCTTAGGGCCCAGGAACTGAAGGCATGGCCACCAACGGTGGAGCGATTAAAATCGGGGATGCACAAGAGGCAAGAATTGGAGGAGCGCAGAGATCTCGGAGGGTTGTAGGGGGGCTGGAGGAGGTTACAGAGATAGGGAGGAGCGAGGCCATGGAGGAATTTGAAATAAAGGATAAGAATTTTAAAATCGAAGCATTCCTGGACCAGGAGCCAATGTAGGTCAGAGAGCATTGGAGTGATGGTGAATGGGACTTGGTGCGAGTTAGGATACGGACAGCAGAGTTTTGGATGAGCTCAAGTTTATGGAGGGTGGAAGATGGGAGGCCAGCCAGGAGAGCATTGGAATAGTCAAGTCTAGAGGTTACAAAGGCATGGATGAGGGTTTCAACAGCAGATGAGCTGAGACAGGGGCAGAGACGGGTGATGTTACGGAGGTAGAAGTAGGCAGACTTGGTGATGGAGCGGATATGTGGTCGGAAACTCATCTCGGGGTCAAATAGGACACCAAGGTTGCAAAACGTCTGGTTCAGCTTCAGGCAGTGGCCAGGGAGAGGGTTGGGGTCTATGGCTAGGGAAGGGAGTTGGTGGCAAGGACCAAAGAAAATGGCTTCAGTCTTCCCAATATTTAGGTGGAGGAAATTTTTGCTCATCCAGTACTGGATGTCAGACAATCAGTGTGACAAATGAGAGACAGTGGATGAAACTCTACCTATATGGATTTCTTAATAGCTTGATTTCGAGAGTCTTAAAGATGGTGATGAAGTTCCCTGTGTGTCAGACACCGGCTAACCAAACCAAAACAACTTCATTATTTAGAAGTTCTACCTCAGTCACAGAATGAAGCCGGTATTTCTTTGCTCCAATCAGCCAGTATATTGCATCCGGGATACTTCATAAGTCTGTTTGGTTAATGATTGTTTCTCAATAACCTTAGTAATCGCTAGTATGCATTGCAAAACAAACAGGATGCCTGATGTGGTAAAACAATTAGTAAAATACCTGGGAGACCTTATGCTGTTCCTAATAAGGCCAATGAGAGCAGAAGCCAAAAGCAGGGCAACTGTTTTCTTAACTAACTGGCAAGTGCTATCCCTATGGTGGCCTGTTGTGAATCCCAGCATGAGCCTGATGCTAGGTCATTCTGTTGACAAGTAGAAGCAAACAGCATGTGCATTCCAAATACGGTATCAGCATGAGCAGTGGTTCTAACATCTGAAGGGGGGGGGGGGGGAGCGTCTTCAGTCTGAACTTTAACCTGTGTCAAAATGATCATTAAAGTGGACTGAGTGGCGCTGTAAGGCCTACCTGCCAGTAATGCATTAGGGCTAAAGGCATCAGAAGGTCATTAGAAGTTTCAGTTTTGAAAATCAGAGATTTCTGCTTGTAAACAAAGCAGCTACTGAGTTCTAAAACTAATTTCAAGTCTAAGTCAATCAATCTGAATTGGCCCACCTTGAATTTATTTGAAAAAAACTATACTTCAGCCAAACATAAAAACTGTTATTTCCATTGGACTTGGTCCCGTAAAGAAAAGTCCATATGTATCGGAATATTTATCTCTAACTGGGAGTATCTAATACAACAGAAAAGGTACAAATGATTTGAAATTCTTTCATCTAATTCTCTAAAATCACTACATGCTGACATATTTGAAAATATTTCAGGATTTTCCATTATTTTCTCTCACTTACAAGTGTTATTCTAATTGGTGAACCTACATTTGGAGTATTGTGTAGAGTTAGGGGTGTCCATGAGGGGGGAAAAGGAAGAGTAACTCTTCTATGAGCTCTTGGGTGACAGTTTTTTTGTTTTATTTACGTAATTTAATTGAGAAGGAAGCAAGTGAATTAGGAAAAGGGGGTAAAAATAGCACAAAGAAGGATAGACCCCCACGACCTGAGGGTGGGGTGGGGTGGTGGGGTGGGCCACTCTCTGTACAGCTGTGGGCATCCTAGCTTCAAAAGGACAATGTTGCAATGGAGAGAGTTCAGAAAAAAGCAATAAGGATATTTCCAGGACTTCTGGCTCTATGTTATGAGTAGAGTCACAGGGGACCGTGTTTGAGGGGGGAAAACCCCGAAATCCTGGAAAGGCGGAGGTCCTGCTGAATTTAACAGCAGGACCTCATTATCATTTTTTTATTCCATTTCCAGCCTGGCAGCTGGCCAGATTGACAGGCTGGCCGGCTCCGGGTGGGAAAACCCGTTGGGAGCGGTCCCCGGCAATCGGGAAAGATCGCGGGTTGAAGGGGGGGTTGGCAAACATCGCTGGGCATAAGGGGGGGTCGGCAAAGATTGCCGACCATAATGGGGGGCTCAGCAAAGATCGCGGGGCATAAGGGGGGTCAACAAAGATCGCTGACCATAAGGGGGGCTCAGCAAAGATCGCGGGGCATAAGAGGGAGGTCGGACCGGGAATCGGGAGGGAGGGAAAGTTCGTGAGGCATAAGGCTTTGGATCGCGGGTTTGGAGGGAAGGGGCCAGCAAATGGCAGCAGAAAGTTTGCTCGATGGGCTGGGGGGAGCACTCCTGTTCCTCCTAGCTTGCAAGTGGTGCTATAAGAAGCACTTCCCTGCTTGATCCAGCTATTCCCGTCTCCATTTAACTGCTGGGTTTCCTGAGCCCTGGGTTACCCAGTTGGCCAGCATTAAATTGAAATCAGACCATAAGACCATAAGAGATAGGAGCAGGAGTAGGCCATTCGGCCCCTTGAGCGTGCTCCGCCATTCAATGAGATCATGGCTGATCTGATTTTTACCTCAACTCCACTTTCCCGCCTTTTCTCCATATCCTTTGACTCCCTTGCTGATCAAAAATTTGTCTAACTCAGCGTTGAATGTATTCAATGACTCAGCCTCCACAGCTTTTTGGGGTAAAGAATTCCAAAGATTCACGACCCTCTGGGAGAAGAAATTCCTCCTCATTTCTATCTTAAACAGGTGACCCCTTATTCTGAGACTATGCTCCCTAGTTTTAGATTCCCCCATGAGGAGTAACATCCTCTCAGCATCTACCCTATTGAGTCCCCTCAGAATCTTGTATGTTTCAATAAGGGCTCCTCTCATTCTTCTAAACTCCAATGAGTATAGACCCAACCTGTTCAATCTTTCCTCATTAGACAACCCTTCCATACCCAGAATCAACCTAGTGAACCTTCTCTGAACTGCCTCCAATGCAAGTATGTCCTTCCTTAAATAAGGGCACCAGAATTGTACACAGTACTCCAGGTGTGGTCTCACCAGCACCCTGTACAGTTGTAGCATGACTTCCCTGCTTTTATACTCCATCCCCCTAGAAATAAAGGCCAATATTCCGTTTGCCTTCCGGATTACCTGCTGCACCTGTATGTTGACTTTTTGTGTTTCATGTACGAGGACACCCAGATTCCTCTATACTGCAGCATTTTGCAGTATTTCTCCATTCAAATAATATTTTGCTTTTTTATTTTTCCTCCCAAAGTGGATGACTTCACATTTTCCCACATTATATTCCATCTGCCAAATTTTTGCCCATTCGCTTAACCTGTCAATATCTCTTTGCAGACACTTTGCGTCCTCATCGCAACTTGCTTTTCCACCTATCTTTGTATCATCAGCAAATTTGGCCACAAGACACTCTGTTCCTTCTTCCAAGTCATTGATATATATTGTAAATAGTTGAGGCCCCAGCACTGAGCCCTGCAGCACCCCACTAGTTACAGATTGCCATTTTGAAAATGACCCTTTTATCCCGACTCTTTGTTTTCTGTTAGTTAGCCAATCCTCTATCCATGCTAGTATATTACCCCCAACACCTTGAGCTCTTATCTTGTGCAGTAATCTTTTATGTGGCACCTTATCGAATGCCTTTTGGAAATCCAAATATACTGCATCCATTGGTTCCCCTTTATCCACCCTGCTCGTTACTTCCTCAAAGAACTCTACTAAATTTGTCAGACATGATTTCCCTTTCATAAAACCATGTTGACTCTCCTTGATTGTTTTACGAATCTCCAAATGTCCTGCTACTACTTCCTTAATAATGGATTCTAGCATTTTCCCAATGACAGATGTTAGGCTAACTGGTCTATAGTTACCTGCTTTCTGTCTCACTCCCTTCTTGAATAGGGGTGTTACGTTTGCGGTTTTCCAATCCGCTGGGACCTTTCTAGAATCTAGTGAATTCTGGAAGATTACAACCAATGCATCCACTATCTCTGTAGCCACTTCCTTTAAAGCTCCCAACTGCACTGCATAAATGGCGCCAGGTGCGTACACGGCAGGTTGGGATCGAGTTTCGCGATTTTAAATATTTAACCCCCACCCCACCTCCTCGACCCTCTCCCACCCATCATGGGGGTGTTAAAACTCCCCCCTATGCCTTAAGCCATACCAGTGTGCCATCTGCCAAGAATACAATGTAATTACCAGCTCTTACAAACAGACATATACTAATCAATTTTTCTTGCCTCACGCTAGACCAGAAGTGATAAAGAGCAATCATAGATACTTCCAGAGAAATTCACACACATATGGGCATCTGTGTTGATATTACCAACATCACATCCCACCCTACATATTAATAAAAAGAACCTCTGAAGCTGTATGTCTTTCTCAAATTTCAGCACACCAGTTTTACCAATACTCATCATTTAATTTGAAATCAACATAATTTCTCTTTTGTAGAGCGGATTGAAGACTGAGACTGACACAGGAAATTTGAAAAATCATTTTTAAAGTTTTTTTCAGAATTTTACATTGGTTTTCATATCGATGAAGTTGTTTTCAGTTGAACGTGATTTTCCTGGAGCTTAGATTGAAACTATGAGCTTGTGGCACACACACACATGTGCGTACATACGTATCTCATAAACACATTTTATTGTATCAATCTATTCTAATATATATAGATATATTAGAGCAGTAATAATACATACAGCTGCATCATGGTATTTCGTTGGCAGTGCTTTATGATGGGTGAATAAACATTGGGACGGTTAGCACAAGAGCTACCCTACATTGTTTAAGGGTACTTTTGGGTTGCTAGTCTTGTGGTGTCTGGGGCAGGAGAGGGTATAAATATAAATTCACCAATCCAATGCTCCCAGGGGAAGGCTACAATGAAGGTTAGATGATCAGCATAATAGTTTTGTAACCCATTCTCTGGCCTGAGCTCCTCGCAAGTGCGTGGGATTGGTAAATTGTCCAGTACACCCACCTTCCCTAGAAAATAAATCATGTTTTACATGTCAATACCTAATTTGCATAGTTGTTAAATACATTCTAACAAAAAAAGTCCCAATTTAACACCCCCCCCCTCACCTGACTAGAATGGAGCAGGCGGGGGGGGGGGGGTTAAAATGGGGGCACATTTTACACCATTTGCAATATTCTTTTGTACAAAAAATAAAGCTAAAATATGCCACTCCTCTAAAAATAACGCCCATAGCTTTCAATGTGGCAGGTAATGAAAAATGCAATGGGATACTTTCATATAGAATTGAGGTTCATCACCTTGAAGTTTGCAATTAAATGTGAATTTGCAAAACAGTACTTTAAACATAGCTTGAACTACCAGAATAATGGTCTGCAATAATTTCTGTTTTTAATGCTAAGAAATAGCTTCCAATGGTTCAATTTTGATCTTAAGCAAAAAATATTGTCACATTTTTTGTTCAAACTCAGCCCAATTGTAAGAGAATTGAAAAAAGCCAAACTGGAGAAAACATGATACTTCTATTGGACATTAGTGAACTTTTGAGAAAACTTATCAATAATCCTTTCAGACATGTGCCAGGCTCAACTTAGTTTAATTGGACAGTGCTAACCTTGAGCTGCAAGGGTATGGCTTTCTTTGTAATCAAAGCGATCTAGGGAGCAAATGGAGCAGCTAATGAAGTTATCATTCACTCACACCAGGCAGAAACAATGTCAAATTCTGGCCATTAGATCAACTCCAGAATACACAAACACCGCACAGCTTTCTCCCTGAGCACAGCTCTGATTAGCAGCAAGACAGCAGGGAGGACATTTGCTAGAATAAACATTTTAACCACACTGTGCCGGAACCAGCTCTCTGATTCTGATTGGTCAAATGGTATCCAATGAAAATTATTCCTTCAATCCTACAACAAATTCTAGTAGTGGAATATGTTTTGTTTGGGTAACAATGATTCCATTTTCTAACACGTTATCAGCAATACATGCGAGGACATGTAAGACTGGAGCAACCTATCAAACATGTAACAAGTACAACTTCCATGTGATCAACACATTTAAGGTTGTTGATCCGTTTTTGACAGTCTTGTCATCACAAACAAGTTCTGAAATGTTAGCAGGGTTTTGTGCAGGCGTGGAGCTCTGCTGACCATCGTATTACAGAGAACGGAGCAGGCTGTGTAACCACATTTTCCCACTCACAGTGCTACACTAATGCTGTCAGTATAGCTCCAAGATGTGCAGTCTAAAGCCAGCCTTAATGCAGGAAACTGGTGTCTTTCACCCATGTACAGAAACAAAGATATTGGGCCAGAATTCGCGCAGAGCATCGTGACAACGCTCACCGCAGCTCCTGCGAATTAAATTAACGAAAAGACTTACTGCGGGTTCAGTGCCGTCGACTTGCTTGATTTTGAACATTTAAAAAATTGTGCGCTATCAATCCAGCCTCTGAGTGAGTCAACGTGCATGGAACTGTCGGTAAGAATAAAAAACGCCCACAAAATCTGTCAGGAAGAGAAGTCACGCCCACAGATTCAGGCTGCATTGCTCAAGCAGGCAAGCAGACTTCATTCATTTAAAGTTAGTATTCTGGATGTGATTGTAAATAAAAAAATAATTTTTTTTAATAAAAAGCTAAAGAAATAATTGAATTAAATTAAAGAGACAGAAGGGAAATTTTTTTTTAAATTATGACCAAAAACTATTAAAATAAGGAGTAATATGAGACTCCACATTTTTTAAAGTAATTTTTTAGTTGTTTGGCAGTCGTTAAGACTAACTGCACTTTTAAAGCTTAGTTTAGAGCTGGTATTTTTAAGCGTGCCTGTTTGGTGGCGTAATTAGTTACTTTCCAGCTGGGCAGATTAGCAAGTTTGCGATTTTTCAATGATTTCTCTGATTGCAGTGTGTGATGGCCCTTTAATTTGAAACTATCAAATCGCCGGCGAACCACTAGGAGCGAGTTCACCATGCCTGCGTTTTACTGCACCTGTGCAAACGCGGGAACTTGCTCCTTCATTTCACCATTAAAAACGGAGAGCGCTGTTGAGCTCCTCTGTTATTTCGGGAGCAATTGTGATCTGTGATAGGGTAGAGGGCAAGAGTGATTAAATGCCAAAAGAGATGATGATGCAAGGCAAGGAGGGTGGTAATGGGACAAGTTAAGAAACAAAAGATCGATCTGGAGGAGCTGTAAATGGCAAGAGCAGAACCACAACCAGCAGCTGCAGTCCAAAAAAAACCATGAAAAAATGGGAGCAGTGGTTATGATCTGAAGTTATTGAAATCAAGATTGAGTCTGGAAGGTTGTAAAGTGCCTCATCGAAAGATGAGGTGCTGTTCCTCGAACTTCCATTGAGCTTCATTGGAACAGTGTAGGAGGCCGAGGACAGAGAGGTCATAGTGCGAGTGGGACAGAGAATTAAAATGGCAAGCGACCGGCAGGTCAGGGTCACGCTTGCGGACAGAGCGGAGGTGTTTAACAAAGCGATCACCCAAACTGTGTTTGGTCTCCCCAATGTAGAGGAGACCGCATTGTGAGCAGCAAATACAGTATACTAAATTGAAAGAAGTACAAGTAAATCGCTGTTTCACCTGGAAGGGCCCTGGGTGGTGGGAAGGGAGGAGGTGAAAGGGCAGGTGTTGCATCTCCTGCACTCGCACGGTAAAGTGCCGTGGGAAAGAGAGCGGGTGTTGGGGGTGATGGAAGAGTGGACCAGGGTGTCGCAGAGGGAACGTTCCCTTTGGAATGCTGAAAGGGGAGGGGGGAAAATATGTTGGTGGTGGGATAGCTCAGGAGGTGGCGGAAAGGGTGGAGGATGATAGGTTGAATGTGGAGGCTGGTGGAGTGGAAGGTGAGGACAAGGGGGACCCTATCATGGTTCTGCAAGGGAGAGGAAGGGGTGAGGGCAGAGGTGCGGGAAATGGGACGGACACGGTCAAGGGCCCTGTCAACTACAGTGGAGGGGAATCCTCGGTTGAGGAAAAAGGAAGACATATCAGAAGCACTGGTGTAGAAGGTGGCATTGTCAGAACAGATGCGACAGAGACAGAGAAACTGGGAGAAGGGAATAGAGTCCGTACAAGAAACAGGGTGGGAGGAAGTGTAATCAAGGTAGCTGTGGGAGTCAGTGGGCTTTTCATAGATATTGGTTGACAACCAGAAATGGAGATAGAGAAGTCGAGGAAGGGAGTCAGAGATGGACCATGCGAAGGCGAGGGAAGGGTAGGAATTGGAAGCAAAGTTGATGAAATTTTCCAGTTCAGGGCGAGAGCAGGAAGCAGCACCGATACAGTCATCAATGTATTGGAAAAAGAGGTGAGGGAGGGGACCTGAGTAGGACTGGAACAAAGAATGTTCCATGTATCCCACAAAAAGGCAGGCATAGCTGGGACCCATAAGGGTTCTCAAAGCGACACCTTTTATTTGGAGGAAGTGAATGGAGTCAAAGGAGAAGTTGTTCAACGTAAGAACAAGTTCAGCCAGGCAGAGGAGGGTGATGGTGGATGGGGACTGGCTGGGCCTCCGTTCAAGGAAGAAGCAAAGGGCCTGCAGGCCGTCCTGGTGGGGGATGGAGGCGTAGAGGGACTGGATGTCCATGGTGAAAAGGAGACGGTTAGGGCCGAGGAACTGGAAACTGATAAAGTGGCAGAGGGCGTCAGAAGAGTCATGGATGTAGGTCGGAAGAGACTGGACAAGGGGAGAAAAAATAGAGTTGAGATAGGAGGAAATAAGTTCCGTGGGGCAAGAGCAGGCTGAAACGATGGGTCTCCCAGGGCAATCCTGTTTGTGGATTTTGGGAAGGAGGTAGAAGCGGGCTGTGCGGGGTTGGGGGACTATGAGGTTCGAGACCGTGGGGGGAAGAACTCCAGAGGAGATGAGGTCAGTGACGATCTGGGAAACTATGGCTTGATGTTCGATGGTGGTGTCATGGTCCAGGAGGAGATAGGAGGAGGTGTCGGAAAGTTGGCGTTCAGCCTCCGCAAGGTAGAGGTCTGTTCGCCACCCAACAACAGCAACGCACTTGTCAGCAGGTTTAATGACAATGTCAGGGTTGCACATGAGAGAACGGAGTGCTGCGAGTTCAAAGGGAGGTAGGTTAGAGTGAGTGAGGGGAGTAGAGAAATTGAGACGGCCGATGTCACGTCAGTTTGCAATGAAAAGATCAAGAGAGGGTAAGAGGCCAGAGGGAGGGGTCTAGGTGAAACAAGAATTCTGAAGGTGGGAGAAAGGGGAAGACTCCTGGCCAAAGAAGTGGGCACGGAGGCGAAGGCGATGGAAGATGAGCTCAGCATCGTGTCGAATTTTAGAATTCAAAGCCTGTTTGAAATAAGAAGATTAAAATGTTTGCTTATTTTTGTTCAGATATTAATGTTGAAATGCTACAATAGTTGTCAAAGAGTTCATGCTGCAAAGTACACCTAGTTATTACGTACAGAATTGATTAGTATTCTTCAGGTTTCCAATTTAGGTCTCTCTGGACTTGGCACTATACCCTGGCTGTGATCAGACTAATGTTGCTTAGTTTCCTTTGTCTGATGCATTGCCTGTGTTAGCTGTACCTCATTCTTCAATGATCTCCTCTGCTACAATGTTAGTTTCTTCCTCTGTTAAATGGAACTCATGCTGTTGTGAGGAAATCCCCTTGGTCAATTTCTTGTTGTTTTCTTCAAAGTCAGCCCCAACTCCTTCACAAGTGATTAATTTGCATCACATGAGCAAAATACTGTTAAGAGTGATTTTTTTGCTTCAAGATAGTTTTTCTCAAAACCAGAATATTCTCAGAAATTGAAATAAATATATCATAAAAACTAATTTGTTACATATCTTGAATTACAAATATTCTGAAGGAATCGTCTTCAGTTTGTTTAAAGGCACTTTAGAGCAAGACAATAAATAATGCTATTGATTTAACTCTTGAATTTTTCTGATTTAAAAATATCATGTTTAAAGAAGCTTTAACTTAATAGGGAACTATGGCTATCTGTAAAATGATTTTATACAATGGCTGAGGAGAAATGTTACAGAGTAGAATTGTAGAGGAATTTTCTGTGCCCAAATTTTTATGCCAGCTTTGTACAAGTCCATGAAAAGCATTAGACTTGCTGAAAATTCCACTTTTACCACAGCACAACAGAATTTCCAGCAGAATTACAGAGGAATAAAATATGATCTTTTGGAAATCAGACACAATTTCCCCTTCCCCTTGCCCTCTTTTATACAATTACCAGAAATGCGCAATTCTAGAATGGAGTGACAATTGCAGATGTCACTGATTCCTTTTTGTTTTCATCAAGCTGAAGGATGTCAGCATTGCAAGATTTTGCTGATTTCAGGCAGCCAGTGTCAACATTAAGCACTCCAAGATCAGATGTTATATTAGTTAGATGCAGAGTAAAAAGTTCTTTAATTCCATCCCATTATACTTTAGCCCCTCTCAGAAGACCCAACATGGATATTACAAATGTTAGGATAGAAATAAAGGAGATATTAGATACACTAGCCAAATTTAAGGACAACAAGACCCTGGGTCCAGTAGGATTGCACCCGCACATACTCAAAGAAACTAGGGAGGTGATAGCAGAGGCACTTGTATATATATATATATATATGTATATGTATGAAATTCAATAGAAAAGTGAATAGTGCCAGAGGACTGGCGAACTGCAATTGTCATTCCTATCTTCAAAAAGGGTGATAGAACTAATGCAGGGAACCACAGACTAGTTAGCTTAATGTCAGTGGTAGGAAAGATACTGGAATCTTTGCTTAAAGATCACATAACAAAACATCCAGAGATGGAGAATATAATAAAAAATAGCCAGCATGGATTTCTAAAAGGAAGTTCATGTCTAACCAATATTATTGAATTCTTTCAAGAAGCAACAGAAATAGTAGACAAGAGCAATGCAGTGGATGTGATATATATATGGACTTTCAGAAGGCCTTCAATAAGATGCCACATAAGAGACTCATGGCAAAGGTGAGGGAATGTGGAGTCAGGGGCCAGGTAGCAGAATGGATTGAAAGATGACTACAAAGCAGAAAACTGAGGGTAGGAGTTAAGGGAAGTTTCTCGGACTGACAGAAAGTGGGAAGTGATATCCCACAGCGATCCATGCTGGGACCAAATACATAAGTGATTGGACTCAGGAATTGGAGGTATGTTGTCGAAATTTTCAGATACCATCAAATTGAGGGGTGTTGCTAATTATGTGAAGGACTGCACCAAAATGTAGCAAGACGTATACAGGCTTAGAGAGTGAGTGGATAAATGACAAATTTAATTTAATTGCGAAGCATGAGGTGGTTGATTTTGGTAGGAGGAATTAGGAAGCCACTTATTGGAAGGTAAGGTACTAAATGGGGTAGAGAAGCAAAAATATCTGGGAATACAGATACCTAAATTGCTAAAAGTAGCAATATAGTTCATAAGGCCATAAAGAGTGCAAACAAAGTACTGAGATTCATTTCTGGAGGAATAAAATACAAAAGTAGGGAGATAATGTTAAATTTATGTAGAACCCTGGTTAGACCACATAAGAATACTATGTGCAGTTCTGGTCTCCATACTACAGAAAGAATATTGAAGCACTGCAGAAAGTGCAGAAAGATTTACAAGGATATTACCAGAATTGAGATGATGCAACTATCAGGAAAGATTGAGCAGGCTGTTGCTCTTTTCTCTGGAAAGAAGACGACTAAGAGAAGATTTGATAAAGAGCCTTAGAATTATGAAGGGGTTTGATAGGGTGGATGTGGAAAAGCTTTTTCACTTGTTGGTTGAGTCCAGGACAAGGGGGCATAAATATAAGATAGCCACTAACAGATCAAATAAAGAATTTAACAGGAATTTCTTTACACAGTGGGTGGTACAAATGTGGAACTCACTGCCACATGAAGTGGTTGAAATAGATAGTATTGATGCATTCAAGGGGAGGCTTGATGCATACATGAGGGAGAAGGGAATCATGGGTGGGAAGAGGTAATTAGAGTGGGAGGAGGCCTGTGTAGAGTATAAACACCGGCATAGGCTACTTGGGCTGAATGGCCTGTTCCTGTTTCTGTGCTGTAGATTCTATGTAATTCCTTGTGGCTTCTCTAAGTATCACCTTAGTGTCAGATTTGTTGGGTGGACTGACTATAATTCAGTTTAGACTTCCTAAGTCATTTTATATTGGACCCTTACAGTTAACAGATTGAAAAAACTTTTATCCATCTATCTGGGTTGGATTTTACGAAGTACCAATGGTGAAAGGCCAGTGGGTTTTATCTGGTGCATCACCTAGTCCCCAACACCAGGGCCAGGATTTTGACACGGAGCCGGGAAGGGGGCAAGGGTGTTGAATTGCAGACGGGAAACCCATCCGGGTTTCCCGGACGTCCTTATGATTTTGACAAAAGGACGTCTTTTTTTTTGTCAGTTTGCCGTCCGATTGGCCGGCCTGATTAACAGACTGGTCTCAGTCAGACGGGAGCAGAGCAAGGAAAAGGCCGTGAAAAGGTAAGTCTTCAGGTAAGTCTTAGATTGTATGGATTGAGGGGGGGAGGAGGCATGGGGGCAGGGTTGGGCATGGGAACATCGATGGGCGTAGGGGCACGGGTGGGCACAGGGGCATAGGTGGGTACGTGGGCACTGGGGGGAATGGGGGTCATGGGGTCGGGGGGGGGAGTCAGTCCGCAGAGGTCAGTCACCGGGGGAGTCAGTCATGGGGAGGGGGATCGGAGGTCATGGGGGGCAATCAGGTGTCAGTCACAGCAGGGGTCAGTCACCGCGGTGGGCGGGGGTCGGGATCGTGGGTCATTGCGGGGGGTCTGTGATCATTGGAGGGGTGTCCGTGATTGTTGGGGGGTTCCACAATCGTTGGGGGGGGTCCATGATCGTTGGGGGGGGGGGGTCACAATCATTGGGGAGGAGTCCCGATTGATGGGGGGCGTCACTTGACGTAGGCCTGGGGGAAGCACTCCTGCTCCTCCGGGCCCACAAGCTGTGCCAGAAAGGTGCTTATCTGTAGTTTCGGGCCTTCTCACCTCTTCTCACGTGGCGTGAAGGAGAAGGCCCGGGAATCCCGGCCCCCAGATGCTAAAATCGTGAAACTTTTCAAAATGGAGCCACCTTAAAAGCCTCTTGGGAGCGGGTTGGTTGCCTGCCCCTCGTCCCACCCCAGTGAAAACTGGTAATGGACTGGTTGGAGGCGGGTCTGAAATTGTTGCAATTTTCAATGCCCCCTCCCGCCCTCGACCCACCCGTTTCTCACAGTTAAAATCCTGCCCCATGTCACTGATGTCATCATGACTGATTGGACAGACCTTTCTTAACTATCATAAATTGCTCTGTGTAAGTAACGTCATTTGCCCAAATAACAGTCTCTGCATTTCAAAAGTAATTCATTAAGCACTTTGAGACATTTCTGGTAGACATGATAATATGCTATATAAATACAAACCTTTCTCTTTTTTTCTATCTTTACATATGATTTTGTCCTTAGAGGTTTCGGCAAAGTTACTTTACAACAGCATACAGAGATAGTGTCACAAGATAGCCACCAAGATTTTAGTGCCATCAATATAGTAGGAACTCTTATTTACATATTTTATTCTCACATTAACCTAATTGCTTGGAGGAGGGGAGAGAAATAATTTGATTAAAATGAACAAAAAACTAGAGATATTTCACCGAAAAGCCACAAAAGTAAGAATAGATCGTAGACAAAAAGAAATTAAAGAAACACACAAAAAAGCAGACTACAGTCCAACGGAAGACAAAGATCCAAGGATGAGATAGGCAGAGATATCAGCCAGGGAGGAAAAAAAGAGAGTGAGAGAAAGAAACAGGAAAAACAATCAGGGAGAGCTGTAGAGAGCTACAGAACAGAGAGAAAGACTCGTAGGAGAGAGTGACAGAGGATCATAAAAAAGAGAGACTTGTAGAAGAGAGATAAAGAATCATGGAAGAGACTAATAGAGAAGCTCATGAGAAAGTGAGACTTGCAGGACAGAGAAAAAGGCAATTTGCACTATCCACCAGCAGGGGGAGCCCAATCTCTTAAAGGGAGGATGTTTCTTAGGAATCTCTTAAAGGTAGCTGGTACCTGTTATTTGCTGAAAGTAACAGCAAAGTCTGAAGTCTTACAGTCGGAGTCTGAACGGAGATCAGACATCGCACGCATTAAACACAGATTCAAGCCCCATCCCTATGTTTACACTATGGTGAGTTATATTACAACCTTGAATAAAGGTTGCGCACTACTAAATCCCACATCCTCCGATCTGCACACCAGACCTCACCAATCTGTCGATCAGAGTTGGCACCAGGCCTGCGAGAGGGCGTGCACCAAGGGTCTCTGCTGATGCACTGGATGCCGAGGTGCAAGAGGTGGACAGAAGGAGGGACACCCTATATCCACAGAGGTCGGGGGTGGGGGTGCAAGAGACCCTCCAGACATATATCCAAAAGGCAGTGGGAGGCAGAGGGGGATGAAGTCAATGCCAGGCGCACAGCATCATGAACATGGATGCAGTGCAGGAAGAAGTTCAATGCTTTGACATGAGTGGTCAAGATGAGTGAGGTCAACTGTCAAGTAGCGTCTCCTACCAACTGCACCACGCACTACATCTCCTATCCCCCACATACCAACAAACTCTTTCCATCAGTACTCAACTCTTCCAACCAGATGCTTCCTCTCACCCTTACACATTACCACTGTTGCAAGCCGCCCACCCACAACTCACAGGCCACACACACTGGCAGCTATTCAACCATGACAGGCACATCTCCCCGACACACGTCCTGCTTACTTGCAGGAGAAAGTGGCGCATATCAGGAGGCTGCAAGTGGCAGTGGCATTTAGCTCCTTGAGCCTGGTCTGCCATTCAATGAGATCATGGTTGATCTGTGACCTAACTCTATATACCCGCCTTAGCCCCATATCCCTTAATACCCTTGGTTCACAGAAATCTAACAATCTCAGATTTAGAATTCACAATTAAACAAGCATCAACTGTCATTTGCAGAAGAGTATTCCAAACTTCTCCCACCCTTTGCGTGTAGAAGCATTTTCTAACTTCACTCCTGCACATCCTGGCTCCATATGTTAGGCTATGTCCCCGTGTCCTCGTATTCAAGTATAGGAGACCTCCAAAAACAGTTACAAATGTCTCAGCAGCCAGAAGCAATAATCCAGTCACTAACCTGTAAATCATGCAAGGTCCCTTTAAATAAAACTAGTGGGGCTCCTCCAGGCACTCTATGACACATTCAGATGGTCGGGGTTATGACTGTGCATTGAGTTAAGCGTTAAGTCCCAAAATGGTGTCTATCACTTTAAATCAGCGTTGCACACTGATTGAAGCCATTTTCTCCCTACTTTATATGCTTCCAGCGTTCGTTATCTACGCCTGCGCGAACCCCTATACCAAGATGGCGTCCAGCACACGTCACACTGGAAACATGTGTGCGCACCCAAGATGCCATCCTGGATGTTGGAGAGGCCGAGTAGCGCAGAAACAAAGGGCGTTACACGGCCCAATTTAGTGCCCAAGATGTCTTAATAAAAGGAGGAAGTTTGATTTACACACAATTTTTTTTTTAAATCCTCAATAATTAAATATAAGTGGGAGGAAGTTTTACACAGGTATTGTTTAATCAACAGGTAGTATGTTTAACAGAATACTTGTCAGTTCTTATGCAGTACACTGGAGGGCACTCCTCTTCTCATGCACCACACTTGCTCAGTCAGGGGTTGTACCATTTCTTTAGTAATTTTTAGATTAGCACTACTTTCGATGTAAAATAACCAGATAGAAAACTATAACAACTTTCAAAAGGACTTGCCAAAAGGATGTGGTCGCATGATTTAGTGAGGGTTTTCTGGGGTTAGACTGCTTGGAAAAAAAAGAGACATGGGGGTAAATTTTAACTTCCAGCCAGAAGGGAGTGGCAGGGAAGATTTCCAGGTGCGAAACCCAGAAGGTAAGTGGACGGGTCGCTAATGAGGCCCATCAATTGCACTTCCGGGTTTCACGCCTGGCAGCCAACCTGATTGACAGGCTGGCTGGCTGTCGGGCAGGAAGGCCTGCTCCAGCAGGCCGCAGCCGGGGATCAGAGGGAGGGAGGGATCATAGGCCGGGGAGAAGATCGGCAGGGTGGGGGGGGGGTGCGCCGGGGAGATCCGGGGGGGCTGAGAAAGAGATTGGGGGGGCTGAGGAAGAGATTGGTGGGGCTGAGAAAGAGATTGGTGGGGCTGATGAAGAGATTGGTGGGGCTGAGAAGATGATTGAGGGGCTGAGAAGATGATCATGGGGCTGAGAGGACGATCCGGGGGTTGGGGAAGAGATCAAAGGTCTGAGGAAGAGATCGAGGGGCTGAGAAAGAGATTGGTGGGGCTGATGAAGAGATTGGTGGGGCTGAGAAGATGATTGAGGGGCTGAGAAGATGATCATGGGGCTGAGAAGACGATCAGGGAGTTGAGGAAGAGATCAGGGGTCTGGGGAAGAGATCGAGGGGCTGGGAAGATCGGGGGGCTGAGGAAGAGATACGGGGGCTAAGAAGATCAGGAGCTGAGAAAGAGATCGGGGGGCTAAGAAGATCAGGACCTGAGAAAGAGATCGGGGGGCTGAGAAGATCAGTGGCTGAGGAAGAGATCGGGGGGCTGAGAAGAAGTTCGGAGGTCGCAGAAGGTCGAGTGAAGAGTTGGAGGTAGGTGGGTGTCCATCTGGGAAGGGAATCCACCATCGGGGAGGTGGGAGGCATCATCAGTGGGGGGGGGATATTGGCCGATCTCGGGGGTCCTGTCAACCAGGAGAGCTTGTTGAGCATGAATGAAGCACTCTTGCTCCTCTGGATCCACAAGCAGTGCAATAAAGGCACTCACCTCATGGATCCGGCCCTTCCCGCCTGCTTTCACCTGACATGAATGGGAAGTGATGGGAAACCCGAACAGGTATGGTTAAATCATTTTACTATTCCAATACACAAAATATTAAGTACCTCAAGTATCTCAATGAGATACATTGCCCTTTTAAATATCGGCCTGCCGGAATTAAGTGGGGGCGGGACTTCCTGGTGTCTGTTCTCCACAAGCGCACAAACCTGCCTGGGTTAAACCCAGAACTAGGTGTGTTGGAGCCGGGATGCGGTCCCATGCTGAAAACAGAGGATTTTTACTCTCCAATCGCCCCCAACCCACCCGTTCTTGGAAGTTAAAATTTACCCTCTGATTTCAGGTAGAAAGACTATCTGTTACCATTGTTCATATGTAAAAAAACAAAGCCTCTTTTTTCTAGTTAGCAAGTTGGAATAAATATTTAAACTACCATTTATGGCTATTCTCTGGATGTAACAAACACCTCATATAAATAAAATGCTTTGTAAATGCAAAGGAATCCTGTTATATGCAATAGGCTGGAATATACAAAAAGTTTACTTCACTAGATTTGCACATTGCAGACATGAAAGCGTAAATCCTTGCTAACTGCAAATGATCTTGCTGGTTATAAAGAGCGATGACAGATTACAAAGCGATTTACCTACATGATTTGGTTCATTTTGCACCGTGTAATGCATCAAACATTGGGCTGTAATAGTTCCGACCTAACAGGACAACTATACCATTGTTCACTTATAGTGATAAACATCAAGACTGTCCAACAATTTCCACACGTCAGGCCACTGTCGGGAATTTGTATTTTTATAGAATGAATCCTGACCCACAAAATTTCTGTATAAAAGCACGACTTTTGGAATAAATACTTTCTAAACATTTAGCTTTTAATTCTTGTTGATTGTCCTCCGCAAGTTGGGGGGGGGGAGGGGTCCAATCAGTTGCCATGGCGATGTTACTGACTTCTTTGTGTGATGCTGATAAAAAATCGATTTGGAGCATTAGAATGTTATACAAAGCTGCCATAATCCTTACAGTTGTATTTTTGAAAAGTTTCAAGTATAGAAACTTCATTCATAAACTTTATTTATGGAAATTAAAATGTTCAAAACCAGTTTTTAATGCAAAGATCATTTGCAGTTCACCATCTTTTTAGATGTTTCAAACCGGCTGATTTGTTTAAAACAGTAATTTTTAACTTGCAAGTTTGCAATTTGTGACGATGTTGCAGTTTTTACGGAGAGAATAGTTGGGAACCACAATGGTGTCACGTGATAACACTTATGGAAAAAATCCTTGCATCCTACAGAATAAAATTATCCCAATTAAATTTGCATCGTGCTTCTTGAAACTATATATAGAGATACATAGAATTACATAGTGGGTAATTTTAAACCCCAAGAACTGGTGGGTTGGGGGCAGGTGGGAGGTTAAAATAATAGCTTTTTGGAGAGGGAACACTTCTGGGTTTGATCCAGGCGCGTTTGGATGCGCACACACAACAGACACCCAGAAGTCCCGCCCCTACTTAAAGCCAGCAGGCCAATAATTAAAGGGGCAATGTACCTCATTGAAATAGTTGAAGAACTTAATTTTTTGTGTATTACAAAAGTAAGATGGATTTAATCTTACCTGTTCAGGTTTCCCATTGCTTCTGTTTCACATTAGGTGAAAGTAGATGGGAAGGTCCATATCCATGAGGTGAGTGCCTTTATTGCACTGCTTGTAGGCCAGGAGGAGCAGGAGTGCTTCATCCAGGCCCAACAAGCTCACCTTGTATGACCCCACAATCGGCTGACTTCCCCCCCCACAATGTTGGACCCCCCCCCTGCGATGTTGGACCCCCCCGTGCTGGAACCCCCCTCCCCCCGATCCCGAAGCTGGACCTCCCCCAATGTCGTCCACGACTCACCTCCCACCTCCAATTTGTTCCAGGGCCCACGGTTTCTCTCTCCCTCCCACCCCCCTCTCTAATTTGCGGTTCCTTTCCCTCCCGACAGGCTGTCAGCCTGTCAATCTGACTGCCTGACACATGGGAAAACCGGAAGCACAAATACTCACCTTCAATTGAGTTGCGATCGCAGATTGCAACGCATCATTTGGCTTCATTCCCTACATGAATATCTAGGGACAGGCTGGGTTCCTGGCTTCAAGTTAAAATCATGCCCATAGAGTCTACAGCGCAGAAGCAGGCCATTCGGCCCAACTGGGCTATGGTGGCGTTTATGCTCTACACGAGCCTCCTCCCACCCCACTTCATCTAACCCCATCAGCATATCCTACTATTCCTTTCTCCCTCGTGTGCTTATCTAGCTTCCCCTTAAATGCATCTATGTTATTTGCCTCAACTACTCCTTGTGGTAGCGAGTTCTACATTCTTACCACTCTTTGGTTAAAGAAGTTTCTCCTGAATTCCCTATTGGATTTATTAGTGACTATCTTATACTTATGACCTCTAGTTTTGGACTCCCCCACAAGTGTGAACATTTTTTCTACATCTATGCTATAAAACCCTTTCATTATCTTAAAGACCTCTATCAGGTCACCCCTCAGCCTTCTATTTTCTAGAGAAAAGAGCCCCAGCCTGTTCAGCCTTTCCAGATAAATATATCCTCTCAGTTCTGGTATCATTCTTGTGAATCTTTTTTGCACCTTCTCCAATGCCTCTATGGTATTTTTATAATATGGAGATCAG
Organism: Heptranchias perlo; assembly: GCF_035084215.1. Taxonomy (NCBI): domain Eukaryota; kingdom Metazoa; phylum Chordata; class Chondrichthyes; order Hexanchiformes; family Hexanchidae; genus Heptranchias; species Heptranchias perlo. Next base: position 49,735,626 of record NC_090335.1, read on the forward strand.
AACTGTGCACAGTACTCCAAGTGTGGTCTAACCAAGGCTTTATACAAGTTTAACATAACTTCTCTGCTTTTCAATTCTATTCCTCTAGAAATGAACCCCTGTGCTTGGTTTGCTATTTTTATAGCCTTATTAACCTGCGTCACTACTTTTAGTGGTTTGTGTATCTGTACCCCCAGATCCCTTTGCTCCTCTATCCCATTTAATATGTGGCCTCCTTATTCTTCCTACCAAAATGCACCATCTCACACTTATCTATATTGAAATTCATTTGCTATTTACACGCCCATTCTGCAAGTTTATTAATGTCTTCCTGTATTTTGTCACATTCTTCCTTTGTACTAACTGCACCATTCAATTTGGTGTAGTCCGCAAATTTTGAAATTGTACTTCTGATTCCTGACTCCAAATCATTAATGTAAACTGTGAACAACAGTGGTCCCAGCGCCGATCCCTGTGGAACACCACTTCCTACCTTTTGCCAGTCAGAGTAGCTACCCTTAACCCATAATCTCTGTTTTCTGTTTTGTAGCTAGCTTGCTATCCATTCTGCTACCTGTCCCCTGACTACACATGCTCTGACCTTCGTCATGAGCCTATAATATGTACCTTATCGAAGGCTTTTTGAAAATCCAAATATATTACATCTACTAAATTACCCTTGTCTACTCTTTCTGTTACTTCTTCAAGAATTCAATAAGGTTGGTCAAGCATGACTTTCCCTTTCAAAAATTCATGCTGACTATTCTTTATTATATTTTCAGTTTCTAGATGGTTTTCTATTCCATTATCTTTCCTATCACTGACGTTAAGCTAACAGGTCAATAGTTCTCTGGACTTGTTCTATCTCCCTTTTTAAATATAGGAATAACATTAGCTGTCCATCACTCCTCTGGCACTATTCCCTTTTCGAATGAATTTTTATATATATATGTAATAGTGCCTCTGCTATCTCTTCCCTAACTTCTTTTAATATGCGCGGATGCAATCCATCCGGACCAGGGTTTTTATCCTCTCTAAGTTTGATTTGTTTATCAATTATCTCCCCCCTTTCTATCTTGAATGTCTTTATATCTTTTTTTGATCTCTTCTTCTAATGTCATGCTCACCTTGTTAGTCTCCCTGTTAAATACTGAGGAAAAGTAACAATTCAATATGTCTGCTATTTTGCTGTCATTATCTGTGAGTTTATCTTGTGCATCCCTTAGTGGCCCTATCCCTATCCTGATTTTTCTTTTGTTATTTATGTGTCTGTAGAATACTTTACTATTTCTTTTTATATTACTCAATAATTTAATTTTGTAGTTCCTTTTTGTTTTCCGAATTGTTTTATTGACTTCTTTCCTAACCTCTTCATATTCCCTTTTGTCATCCTCTCCTTTATAGTCTATGTATTTAGTGTATGCCTTTTATGTTTCAATTTTACCCTTATCTCTTTTTTCATCAGTGGTGTTGTATTATTGGCTAATTTGTTCTTGTTTTTTAGAGGAATATATTTCTCCTGAACTCTATTAATCACCATTTAAATTATTTCCTACTGCTGTTCTATTTCTTTGCCTGTCAACATTTTTTCCCCGGTTTACCTTCCCTAGTTCCATTCTCATCCCCTTAAAGTTGGCTTTTTTTCTAATCTATTACTTTGGTCTTTGTCTTACTTATGACTTTCTCAATCATTATGTTAAACCTTATTATGTTATTGCCAGATGTTCCCCTACACTTACTCCTCTTATCTGCTCTGGTTCATTTCCCATTACTAGATCCATTAGTGATTCCTCTCTTGTTGGGCTTCTTACGTACTGGGTAAGAAGGGAGTCCTGAACACACTGTAAAACCTTTTCCCCTTCCCTACCTCTTCTTGCCAGTTTATTTGGGTTAGTTGAAATCTCCCACGATTATTATTCTATGTCTTTTATTCATTTCATAGATTTGCCTTCATATTTCTTCCTCCTCTTCCCTTCCACTATTAGGTGGTCTGTAGAATAAACCCATTAATGTGATCGATCCTTTCTTATCGTTTATCTGAATCCATATGGATTCTGTTTCTATCTTAATGTTACTTATGTCCCCCTTTTCTACTGCCATTATGTTATCTCTAATTAATACAGCTACCCCCTTTCCTTCCTAAATAAGTTATATCCTGCAATATTTAACTGCCAGTCCTGTTCTTTGTTAAACCATGTTTCAGTTATCCCTACTACATCTGGCTCCTCGCTATGAATTATTGCCTCCGGTTCCATCATTTTGTTTTGGATGTTGTGTACATTGCTGTACAGGCAATTTAATTTGTTTTTATTAATTGTTCCATTCACTTTATTTTTAACAGTCATTTTATACTTATGTTCTATAACTGTATCTGTTCCCTGACCGTTTATGTTACCCTTGTTCTTTACATTGGTCTGACCTTTACTCTTACCTCCTATTCCTTTTATCTTCAGGCTTATGTTATTTTCACCAAATCCCTCCCCCCATCTTACTATACTGTTCAACAAACGGGAAATGGATGTGATTAGTGCAGTGAATGTTATGACTATCATCATTGTGATTGCCTTTCCACTTTAATAATTCATAAAAGTGTCGAGTTCAATCATCTGCGAAGTATAAGCTCCATGCACATTACATGCGACAAAAAAAATCTGTGCATTGGATGCTTTATTAGTTAAAGAGACAGATGGAGTGATTTCCTCAGCAATGATGCTGTCTGAAAGGAATGATTAATTTATTTGGGGATATATAGAATTTGCTTCAACAATGCAAAATGCCAGTGGATTATAATCCTGCACTGTTCATTACTCAAAGTTAAGTCTTCATCAATTTTTTTATATGACCTCCAAATTAAATGGGGTGAATTGTAATTGTTTTCTGGATTTATTTATTGTGATGAGTTCCAGAAAAAGAGGAATGCAGCTTTAATATGGTTATTACAGTGGAGTAGCAGTGATTTTATCTGATATAATACATCATCCTATAAACCTACTTTATTAACTTCAAGACTTTTTTGGCTTCGCTTCAAAATCTTGTTGCAGAAGTATACCATCTCAAAGTGCAGAAATAAAAAGATAGATATTACAAAATAGATAGGGATGTAGAGGGCCATTTGGCTCATCTCCAGAAAAAATCTCCAGTCCCCCAATTACAACAACCAATGTTAATTGATTCCAGGGTTCTGTCTCGAAGTATATGCCACATATTGATCAGTCTTTGTATGAAGAACTTTCTGGCATCAATCCTAAATTTACCTTTTGCTGGATTAAATCTGTGTCACCTTATCCTATTGCTGAGCTTGAAGTTTTGTTCCATATTTAATTACCTATATTATATTATTTACTAACTTATATACCTTGAAGGTTTTCTCTATGTGGTGAATAGCTCAACTTTTGCAGGCTTTTCTCATAATTCAGTCCTCTCATGCTTGGTATCTCTTCACTGCACTGCCTCCATTGTCTCATTGGGCAAAACTACATACAAGTTCTGTGTTCCTTTCACATATAATCAGATCCAACTGAGAGTAATGGGATGAAAGTCTTCCATTAAGTGGCTGACAGGGTGCTGAATTTGAGCAGTGCCTCAGCCAGAAGCCACAAGGATAGCTGCTGCAAAATATCTGTTGCTCGATGCAAGACACTACAGATCTTGAGGTAGTAGGGTCACAATGCATATGTAGATGGTGCAGACCTAGAGTTATTTTAGGGTACATAAACCTGAAAGTTCTCCATAGACAAGCAGTATGTGGCATCAGCAAAGTAGCACACTTGATTGGAGGTATAACACATTACTCTTCCAGCAGAACACAGGTACATGCATTTGATTTCACCACAGCGAGTTTGTCATCTTAGCCCATGGGCAAGCAAAGCGCACAAGCTTGGTAGTTCCCCTTAGGGAGGGAAAACCTGAGGGCCAATCAACCCAAAACATTGTTAAGGCACTTTCTACTTATTGGTTGTTAAAATAGCATTGGCAGAGGCTTGGGTGCAAGTGTTCATCTGTCATCTTAGCCAGAGAAGGTAAATGGCACAGGGGAAAAAATAAGGGATAAAATAAATTTGATGACCTCAAAAATGAAGTAGTTTCTTGAATCAGTCCTGGAGTAACAATTCTGGAAGCCAGCCATCTCTTTGTTTCAGAGTCAAAGCAACTAATTTGCCTCGTACTGACCTTCTGAGCATCTCTTTCATTTTTTGCAGTCAGGAGAACAGACAGGGGCGGTATGATGAACAATAGAAACAACTGCAGTCTGCAGTGAAAAATGAATAACCCACAGGTAACTACTTTGCAGCTGACACCTGCTTGGCCACACCACATCTACCATGTTCTGTTTGCCCATAACTATATTTTATTACAGCATGTGGCAGCAAAGATATTACTTTTGCCTATTGATTGAAAATCTCTTATGTCCAAGTTATTCATGTTCTGTCACTCAACTAATAATCTAAAACTTCTCAGAGATGTCTCCTTTGCAGTAATTTCATGCAGCGAAATCCTTAAACTCTGGCATTGGCAGACTTGACTTGAGGGAGGGGTTGCTACCCTGCTGCAAGGCATTAATTTCAGCCACATTTACACGAGTAGTATTTCCACCTACTCCCATCAGGAGTTTGCTGATTGTTCATTGGTTATTCCAAAATGAATTTTGGACCAATCTTTTTGAGTCTCCTTGGTCAATGTTGTATTTGTACTAAAGTAACCTACTGTAAATACAATTAAGCCAAGGAAAGGTAAACTGAAACATGAAAATGTATAGGGAAAAGTATCGTATGTGTCCCCTCAATCAGAGCCTGGATTATTGAGCTCCCTAAAGAGGCAGCCACATGGGGATTGCCCATCCACAGCTGGATAAATTGTAAAGGAAAAACAACTAGAAATAGTTAATTATGAACAGTTCCATGATTCTGTTACACATTCAGCCATGTACAGTTGAATGCACATAAAAGAAACTTTGAAGATAATAATTGTTTTAGCTGTGTGAACAAGATTGCTAATTTTTCAGTACTGTAACCAGGTTTTGTTAATCTCATGTGTAGCTGCGTGTCATTAGATTGTTTCATACAAGGGTAGTTGTATTGTCCTCTTAATATGTTATATGTTTAACATATTAAGCATGTTTAATAATTTAAGACTTAACAAACAGTAAAATTGAGACTGTGGGGCCTAAGTTGGTCCGCATAGCGCCCGTTGTGTAGGCGCTACGCGGACTCCTGCGGACACAAAATGGTGTCCGTGATGAGCGCGCAAACTTCCAGCGTGATGTGTGTTTGAAAGGGAAAAAAGTGAATTAGCTGCAAAGATTCTAGACTTGGGTAAGGCCGACTTCAATGGGATGAGACAGAGACTGGCCGCAGTAAACAGGGCAAATCTGTTAATGGGTAAAACGACTGATGATCAGTGGGAAATGTTTAAAGAAACATTTAACGTGATACAGAATCGGTTTATACCCCTGAGGGGCAAGAACTCTACGTGCCAAAAAAAACAGCCATGGACAACTAAAGAGGTAAGGGACAGTATAAGACATAAGGAAAGGGCATATAAAAAAGCAAAAAATGGCACAGATCCTGGCGAATGGGAAAGATACAAAGATCAACAAAGGGTCACAAAACAGATAGTAAGAGCTACAAAAAGAGAGTATGAAAAGAAACTCGCAAGGGATATCAAAACCAATACGAAGAACTTTTATAGTTATATTAGGAAAAAGAGGGTGGTCAGGAGCAGTGTTGGCCCCTTAAAAACTGAAAGTGGGGATATTGTCATTGACAATGGGGAAATGGCGGATATGTTGAACAATTACTTTGCGATAGTATTTACAGTCGAAAAAGAGGATAGCATGCCGGAAATCCCAAGAAAACTAATATTGAATCGGAGACAGGGACTCGATAAAATTAACATAAGTAAAGCAACAGAAATGAAGAAAATAATAGCACTAAAGAGTGACAAATCCCCAGGACCAGATGGTTTCCATCCCAGGGTTTTAAAGGAAGTAGGTGAGCACATTGCGGATGCCCTAAGTATAATCTTTCAAAGTTCTCTAGATTCAGGAACTGTCCCTCTAGATTGGAAAATTGCACATGTCACTCCGCTTTTTAAGAAAGGAGAGAGAGGGAAACCGGGGAATTATCGACCAGTTAGCCTAACATCTGTTGTGGGGAAAATGCTGGAGTCTATAATTAAGGATAGGGTGACTGAACACCTCGAGAATTTTCAGTTAATCAGGGAGAACCAGCATGGATTTGTGAAAGGTAGGTCGTGCCTGACAAACCTGATTGAATTTTTTGAAGTGGTGACTAAAGTAGTGGTCAGGGGAATGTCAATGGATGTTATTTATATGGACTTCCAGAAGGCATTTGATAAGGTCCCACATAAGAGACTGTTAGCTAAGACTGTTAGCCCATGGAATCGAGGGAAAAGTACGGACTTGGTTAGGAAGTTGGCTGAGTGAAAAGCGACAGAGAGTAGGGATAATGGATAGGTACTCGCATTGGCAGGATGTGACTAGTGGAGTCCCGCAGGGATCTGTCTTGGGGCCTCAATTATTCACAATATTTATTAACGACTTAGATGAAGGCATAGAAAGTGTCATATCTAAGTTTGCCGGTGGCAATGTAAGCAGTGTAGATGAAAACATAAAATTACAAAGCGATATTGATAGATTAGGTGAATGCGCAAAACTGTGGCAAATGGAATTCAATGTAGACAAATGTGAGGTCATCCACTTTGGATCAAAAAAGGATAGAACAGGGTACTTTCTAAATGGTAAAAAGTTAAAAACAGTGGATGTCCAAAGGGACTTAGGGGTTCAGGTACATAGATCATTGAAGTGTCATGAACAGGTGCAGAAAATAATCAATAAGGCTAATGGAATGCTGGCCTTTATATCTAGAGGACTAGAGTACAAGGGGGCAGAAGTTATGCTGCAGCTATACAAAACCCTGGTTAGACCGTACCTGGAGTACTGTGAGCAGTTCTGGGCACCGCACCTTCGGAAGGACATGTTGGCCTTGGAGGGAGTGCAGCGTGGGTTTACTAGAATGATACCCGGACTTCAAGGGTTAAGTTACGAGGAGAGATTACACAAATTGGGGTTGCATTCTCTAGAGTTTAGAAGGTTAAGGGGTGATCTGATCAAAGTTTATAAGAGATTAAGGGGAACAGATAGGGTGGATAGAGAGAAGCTATTTCCGCTGGTTGGGGATTTTAGGAATAGGGGGCACAGCCGAAAAATTAGAGCCAGACCTTTCAGGAGTGAATTAAGAAAACATTTCTACACACAAAGGGTGGTAGAAGTTTGGAACTCTCTTCCGCAAACGGCAATTGACACTAGCTCAATTGCTAAATTTAAATCTGAGATAGATAGCTTTTTGGCAACCAAAGGTATTAAGGGATATGGGCCAAAGGCAGTTATATGGAGTTAGATCACAGATCAGCCATGATCTTATCAAATGGCGGAGCAGGCACGAGGAGCTGAATGGCCTACTCCTGTTCCTATGTTCCTATGACACCTTGTTGGTAAAGGCATTTGCGCACGCACACTTAACAAATGCCGGCAGCATGTAAAGTAGGGAGATTATGCAGTAGATCAGTGTGCAACGCTAATATAAAGGGACAGATGTGATTTTGGAACTCCACCGCGAGCCAACGCATTGACTTATCCTCACACAGCTGAACAGGTCTTAAACGGCATGGAGGATACCCCACCAGCGCTATTTAATGTGATCATGCAGGAGCTACAGGTTCATTGCTGGATTATTGCTTCTGGCTGCCGATGCATTTGTACCTGTTTTTGGAGGTCTCCTATACTTGAATACTAGGACGAGGGGACATAGCCTAAAAATTAAAGCCAGGACTTTCATGAGTGAAGTTAGGAAATGCTTCTACACGCAAAGGGTGGTAGAAGTTTGGAACTCTCTTCTGCAAACAGCAGTTGATGCTAGCTCAATTGTTAATTTTACATCTGAGATGATAGATTTTTGTTAACCAAAGGTGTTAAGGGATATGGGGCTAAGGCGGGTATATGGAGTTAGATCACAGATCAACCATGATCTCTTTGAATGGCGGAACAGGTACGAGGGGCTAAATGGCCTACTCCTGTTCCTATCTTCCTATGTTCCCATAATAAAGTTTCAATACTCTACAGAGAGTGGGCTGGCTTGCTGACAGGCAATAGCAAGGGTACTAGCGGAGTGGCAGGGTTGGGACAGGAATGCTGTCATTCTGAGAGAGGACAGCAGGTTCATGTTCCATGGAGCCACTGCCACTTGCTGCCTCCTGTGATGCTCCACCTTCTACTACAAGAAAGCGGGAAATGTGTCGGTGAGTGTCCTGCAAGATGTTTGGGTGATGTGGCTGTCACGGTTGAATAGCTGCCAGTGTGACCTATGAGTTGTGGGTGTGCAGCTTGCAACAGTGGTAATGTGTGAGGGTGAGATGCAGCATCTGATTGGAAGAATTGAGTACTGATTGAAAGATTTCTTTGGTAGGAGGGTGATGGGGGGGGGTGTAGTGCTGAGCAACCTGTATTCAATGTTTTGAAGGAACTCAACAGTTTGTAAACATAAGGACGGGACCTGCATCTGTGTTTTACGTATGCGATTTCTGATCTCCGTTCAGACTCTGTTCAGACCAATATCTTATATTTTGAAAATATAAGAGCCCCGCAAACTTTGAGCAGCCAAGTTGTTGCTCATTAAAAATTCCAGAGTTCCCATCATCACCACTCTTCACTATATTGAAGCACAGATTCACTTCACCATTGACTTCCACCACTTCCCGCAGCCATAGTGCACCTTCTCTTTAAGAGGTACAGGCTGCCTTTAAGCAATGCTAGCCATTCGCAATATCTGGGCCCCCCTGCTGGTGAGCAGCCACTCATCAGCACAGGTAGCGCTGGCTGCAGGCAACAATCATAGAAATCACCAGGCAGCACGAATGTTACGTGCCGCCTGCATCTGAACGACCGGGCACGGGTTAATCGTGCACCGTGATCCCAGCGCCCGCCTTTGGGTGTTAACCAGTTTAACCCCCTGTATGTTTTCCAGATTTCTCAATGACTGACTAATATACTCAAAGGGAAGATGGGACAGCAGCTATCCGTGACCTAAATATCCAGTAGAATTTTTTTTTTAACATTGATTTTATTTTGTACTATTTAGCAGAACAGTACACTCAGTTGGGATAATATGGGCTGTGAAATACACAACCTAATACTGGAATTGGAATATTAAACTCATTCATACTGCGCCTTTATATTTCTGTACTTTCAGATATAGGTTTATGTAAAACTGGGATGTTTCAAGAAACGCATAAGGTAACGAACTCAGGAGATCCTGACATCCCCACATTGGGGAGGAGAGATGAAAACAACATCTCTATATACCCAGCAACACATTTTTTTTAATGTGTTCATGGGATGTGGGTGTCACTGGCAAGGCTGGCATTTGTTGCCATCCCTAATTGCCCTTGAGAAGGTGGTGGTGAGCCACCTTCTTGAACCACTGCAGTCTGGTGATGACTTTTTTTAAGTGAGATTTTACAAATGAGTGGCTTGCTAGGCCATTTCAGAATCAACCACATTGTTGTGGGTCTAGAGTCACATATAGACCAGCAGGTGTCCTTCTCTAAAGGACATTAGTGAACCAGATGGGTTTTTATGACAATCTGGTAGTTTCATGGCCACCATTACTGATACTAGTATTTTAATTCCAGATTTTATTTAATTAATTGAATTTAAATTCCCCAGCTGCTGTGGGAGGATTTGAACTCATGACTCCAAATTATTAGTCCAGGCTACTAGATTACTAGTCCAGCAGCATAACCACTATGCTACCATACCCTAAACATAGTTAGGCTAAGAGAAAGAGAGAGAGGTGTAATAAAGACTGAACTAGAGGATCATTGCGAGAGAAACAGCAATGCAGAGGGATTAAGAGTATAAAAGAGAGAAAGTATATTTTTATGTTTTTAACACAGAAAGCAACTACTTGCCCAGCCTCCATAGGATAGGTAGTCATTACATAACGGGTGGGCGTCGACGGCAGTAATGGTGCTACTGGACTATCCACCTCGCATAGGCAACGGGATTATAAAGTGGTATATGCCAATCTGACCTCAGTCTCTCAAAGTCCTGGATGCTCTGTGACTAAATGGCAATTGATCTTTCTTAAATTGATTGCTAGTTGAATATAGCAATGTGGAACCCACTTACGGCACTTGCTTGGCAAATATGCCTACTTCATGCAGACATACTTGCTACTGGCCATTGGCTGGGCAAAATTGATGGGATTTCCAGGGAAGCACAGCCTCCTGATAGTACCACTTCCAGAAATAATGTCATGACAGAGAGGTGCAGGCAAATGAAGAACCTGCTGCTCTCCTTGGAATCCAGGAAGGGTCTACAGTTACCTGGGTTATCTTTTCATTCCTTTTTATAAATTGGCACCACAGACACCTCTCTCTAATCCCTTGAACCAATTCCCATTTTTAGCAATTCCCTTAAATATCCATCCAGATCTGACTGATTTTGTTTGTAATCCTCAGATTCATTTATAAACATTGTAAGTACTGACACAAAGAAGTACATTTGCTATTCTTTGGTCATGTGTTATCCTGTTGTCCATGCCCCTCTCCCTAAGTATTCCTTAGGGGTCCCATTCTTTCCTTTTTCAGCTGTTTTCCTTGAATATATATTATACAAACAACAAACATTACACATTTAAAAAATATATATATTTGCGTTCTTAAACTCATCATCTATTTCAACTCTCCGAATTGATGTCTTTATCTCTTTTACCTTTTTCCTACACCTGTCCTTACCTTTAATCATGCTTTTAGTTTTATACTTAACGTCAGAACTATTCTCGCCAATGATCCCCTGTATTATACTTTGTTTCTGACATTGGTTTCCTACCTCCTCTGCTGCACTTGTATCTGATGTAATGTATTTGTTCTGCAGCCTCTAATTATGTCACTGAATATATTTCTGTTTTCTCTCTGTACCTACCCCATCTAAAAGCATATACCAATTCATCATTTTTAGTTCCTTCCTTATCCCCTTGAAGTCTGCCTTCCTGAAGTTTAAAGTTTTTATTGTACTTCATTTCTATTGTAAGCCTTATTTTAAACTCCTCCAGATTGTGACCTTTGTTCTATGATTGTGTTTGTAACCATTATTCCTTGGCCGTTACATAGTAGCAAGCTTGGTATTGTTCCTCACCCTTGTCATTTCCATGACCATTTAAGTCATGTAGCAGTCCATTCAGAGAGTCCTACAATGAGAGTAGCCCTGAATCTTGAACCTAGTGCTTTCTGGTTAGATCAAACCATCTGATGCTTGTTTCTCTTGGTGGCTGGAAACAATATATTGTAACTAAAGGAGAGAATCTGGCATTTGGTTTGTCTCATGTTTTAAGCTATATAAAAAGCTTCATGTTTTAAGGTAATTTTTTAGAGATCCTGCTGTAATATTGTGGATTATGGGTATCACTATCAATGAAAATAAATTGTGATGTCACAATAAAATGAAAGCAGAAAGTATATTACAGATAGCCGATTACTAAGTCTACAAAGTCAGGATTGGACTTTACAAGAGCAGAGTTTATACATTTATATGAGGTTAGTTGAAAGGAAGGAGGGAGCTTTGTCTGTATAACTCAATGCATCATCTTTGCCCAATAAACAAAGTTGATATAATTCATGGAGATATATATGAGCTCAACAATTCTGCACTTTCAATCAAAGAGCGTGTGAAAACAGAAGACAAATTAAATAATGTGTAAAGTAACCAAGTACCTGTGGAATATCTTTGTAGCAATTATAACAGTTAATATTCATGTTAATTACCATGACAAAACAATAATATTTTCTTCATTGTATATTTTGGTTCTGCCTTTTTGTAGGATTAAAGTTGGGTTAGCTAAAGAAATAACCCAACCTGGGAGCTGCACATTTCATTTTGCCAGTGTATCTACGTCCTGACACAAACCAGCTAAGATGATGGCTTTTATACATCAACCCCCCCATCGCGTGCATGTGAGAAGTCAGATTATACGCTGTTTGAAACGGACAGGTATATCAAATGATACAATGGAGAATGTGTCATTGTAGACCAATATAGAAATTTTATATATAAAAAGATAAGCAATTGCAAACTGGGAGAAAATAGCATATTTTCAAGTTTTCAGATAATTATAAAGGTTTCCAAAAAAGGTAATTAGAGTAAAATAAATAAATTATGAAGGGCTTTGATATAGTAAATAGGAAAAAAAAACTGTTTCCACAGGCCAGTGAGTTGGTAACTAGAGGTCATAAATTTAATGTAATCACCAAAGAATAAAGGGAGAGGTTAGGAAAAATATTATGCAGAGGGTTGTTACGACATGGAACATTGGTGGAAGCAGATTCCATTATGGCTTTTAAAGGAAAATGGATAAATATTTGATAAAGAAAATACTTAAAAGGCATATGGAAAGGACAGTAGAATTTAGAAAGCCAACAGAGTCATAGGCCAAATGTCCTTATGCTGTAAAATTCTATCATTCTAAATCTGTCACTTGTTTGCTGAAGTTCAGATATTGGGCACGATTTTAAAAGTAAAAATGGGTGGGTTGGGGACAGAGAGGCATTGAAAATTGCCACCATTTCAGACCTGCCTCCAACCCGCCCATTTTCGGTTTTCACAGGGGCGGGATGAGGGGCGGGCGGCCAATCCACTCCCAGGAGGTGGTTCAGATCTTAAAACCTTTCATGGAGGCTTCAGGCCTCCATTTTTCACTAATTCCCGATTTCAACCCCGGGGGGCCGGGATTCCCAGGCCTTCTGTTTTACGCCTCGTGAAAGGAAGTGAGAAGGCCCAAGACTAACAGGTGGGTGCCTAGAAAGGCACAGCTTGTGGGCCCGGAGGAGCAGAAGTGCTTCCCCCAGGCCCAACAAGCCTACCTGCACCGACGCCCCCTCCCCCCGATCGCGGACCCCCAACACCCGATCATGGACCCCCGATCCCAAATTGCAGACTCACGACCCCCGATCGCAGACTCCCGACCCCCAACCCCAACCCCGATCCTCTGACCCCGACCCTGATCCCGATCCTCCGACCCCGACCCCGATCCTCTGACCCCGACCTTGACCCCGAACCTCCCCCTCAACGATCATGGACACCCACGATGACCCCTGATCCCACCCCCCCGTGACTAACACCCGATCCAATCCCCCATGACTTGCGACTCCCGTGCCCACCTATGCCCACCTGTGCCCCTTGCCCACCCATGCCCCTTGTCCACCTGTGCCCCTTGTCCACCTGTACCCCTTGCCCACCCACACACCCCCATGCCCACCCATGCACCTTGTGCCCACCCATGCCCACCCCCCCCGGTGCCCTCTCCCTTCATCCATACAAACAAAGGCTTACTTGCAGACTTATCTGAAGACATCCCCTCCCTGGCTGGCCTCCCGACCGACTGAGACCAGCCTGTCAATCAACCGGTCAGTCGGACGGGAACCCGACAATAAAATAAAAGACATCCTTATGTCAAAATCGTAAGGACGTCTGGGAAACCCGTACTAATGGGTTTCCCGACTTCAAATTGACCCCCCTGCCCCCTTCCCGGCTCCGTTTTAAAATTGAGCCCATGGAGTTCTAATATTACTTGCATTCATTGATCCAAAACCCCAGTACAATCTCCCAACAATCACCAGGGTCATATTTGATGCACTTAGTTTTGGCAATGATCTTCTATGCCACCCAGTATAAAAGTTAAATACCTTCAAGTACGGTCAGTTGGGTGTTGAATGTACACAGTGTGGTGTCCACTTACTTTAAATGGGTCCTCTTATAAATTTCTAGAATGAAATTCCTGATTATATTAGCCAGTAGGATCTACTTGAATCATTCCAATAGTTATAGGAAGTAAGAATTAATTTACTTCTGTAGACCCAAGCTAAAATCAATGGAATCTCTTACACTAAACCTACCATATTCTTGTCACAATGTTATGCATCCCTGTGAGTAAATTCCTTTTGTTTATTTAATGGTACATTTCCCCTTCAGCAACATGCTTAATATAAAAATTGTGAAGTGGTGAATCGCCATGCCTCCATCTTTGATATTACCAAACTCATTCTTCACTGAGTAGCGGTGTCAGCATCTGTAAATTTTTGTCAATGAAAAATGCTAGGCTTGCAAGCCACAGTCTATTTTACTGTTTATTTTCAAAAGTTTTTGGTAGACGTCCTTTTTAGTTATTTGAACAAAGCAGTGGAGGGTGTTGGTGAGACAAGCATCGTGCCACTCTTTCTTATACAAACATGGCTTCTGCCATTTATCCATATAATACGTGGTGTGAGGTGTTGGAATTTCATCACTGCTTAAGGCCTAGTGTCTCACTTCAGGGCAGAATTTCTTTTCACTGCTAAATGTCCCTCATCAGGACATCTGGTTTCCAGAATCATATACCTAACGGAGGCCAACCTTTGACCTTGGTAAAGCATACTTGTGTTTCATGAACCTGGAGTCAAAAATTGCAGAATTTGTGTGCAACTTGGAGTGGAAGTTATTAAACAGATGCAAATCCAATGGAGTTCATAAATCCCATGTTTACTAAATAATGATGTGGAGATGCCGGTGATGGACTGGGGTGGACAAATGTAAGGAATCTTACAACACCAGGTTATAGTCCAACAAATTTATTTTAAAATCACAAGCTTTCGGAGATTATCTCCTTCGTCAGATGATTGAATGAAAAGGTTCTCAAATCGCATATATTATACGATGTTGGGACAGCATCACACCAATCAAAAGGTGTCGTTGTTATTCAAACAGGCCAGTCACGGAGAACAGCACGTCCCAGTACACTCGATATACATTGTGTCTTTTACACAGGCAGGCAGAAAGAAACTCAAAATGGCAGAAAGAGAGAGAGAGAGAATTTTAAAAAACATATAAATTTTTTCCCCCTTTTTGCTGGTGGGGTTACGTGTAGCGTGACATGAACCCAAGATCCCGGTTGAGGCCGTCCTCATGGGTGCGGAACTTGGCTATCAACTTCTGCTCGACGATTTTGCGTTGTCGTGTGTCTCGAAGGCCGCCTTGGAGAACGCTTACCCGAAGATCGGTGGCTGAATGTCCTTGACTGCTAAAGTGTTCCCCGACTGGGAGGGAACCCTCCTGTTTGGCGATTGTTGCGCGGTGTCCGTTCATCCGTTGTCGCAGCGTCTGCATGGTCTCGCCAATGTACCATGCTCCGGGGCATCCTTTCCTGCAACGTATGAGGTAAACAACGTTGGCCGAGTCACAGGAGTATGAACCATGTACCTGGTGGGTGGTGTCCTCTCGTGTGATGGTGGTATCCGTGTCGATGATCTGGCATGTCTTGCAGAGGTTGCCGTGGCAGGGTTGTGTGGTGTCGTGGACGCTGTTCTCCTGAAAACTGGGTAACTTGCTGCGAACGATGGTCTGTTTGAGGTTGGGTGGCTGTTTAAAGGCGAGCAGTGGAGGCGTGGGGATGGCCTTAGCGAGGTGTTCGTCGTCATCGATGACATGTTGAAGGCTGCGGAGAACATGGTGTAGTTTCTCCGCTCCAGGGAAGTACTGGACGACGAAGGGTACTCTGTTGGTTGCGTCCCGTGTTTGTCTTCTGAGGAGGTCTATGCGATTCTTCGCTGTGGCCCGTCGGAACTGTCGATCGACAAGTCGAGCGTCATATCCCGTTCTTACGAGGGCGTCTTTCAGCGTCTGTAGGTGTCCATCGCGTTCCTCCTCGTCTGAGCAGATCCTGTGTATTCGTAGGGCCTGTCCATAGGGGATGGCCTCTTTGACGTGGTTGGGGTGGAAGCTGGAAAAGTGGAGCATCGTGAGGTTGTCCGTGGGCTTGCGGTAGAGTGAGGTGCTGAGGTGCCCGTCTTTGATGGAGATTTGTGTGTCCAAGAAAGAAACCGATTCTGAGGAGTAGTCCATGGTGAGTTTGATGGTGGGATGGAACTTGTTGATGTTATCATGTAGTCTCTTCAGTGATTCTTCGCCGTGGGTCCATAGGAAGAAAATGTCGTCGATGTATCTGGTGTATAGCGTTGGTTGGAGGTCCTGTGCAGTGAAGAAGTCGTGCTCGAACTTGTGCATGAAAATGTTGGCGTATTGGGGTGCGAATTTGGTCCCCATGGCTGTTCCGTGTGTTTGGGTAAAGAACTGGTTATTGAAGGTGAAGACATTGTGATCCAGGATGAAGCGGATGAGTTGTAGGATGGCGTCTGGAGATTGGCTGTTGTTGGTGTTGAGTACTGAGGCTGTTGCAGCGATGCCGTCATCGTGGGGGATACTGGTGTACAGTGCCGAGACGTCCATCGTGGTGAGAAGTGTTCCTGGTTCAACTGGTCCGTGGGTGCTGAGTTTTTGTAGGAAGTCTGTAGTGTCGCGACAGAAGCTGGGGGTTCCCTGTACGATGGGTTTCAGGATGCCCTCGACGTATCCAGAGAGGTTCTCACACAGGGTTCCGTTGCCTGATACGATAGGATGTCCGGGTGTGTTGGCTTTGTGTATCTTTGGGAGGCAGTAGAAGTCTCCCACGCGGGGAGTACGTGGGATGAGAGTGCGTAGGATGCTTTGAAGGTCTGGATCGAAGGTCTTGATCAGTTTGTTGAGCTGGTGGGTGTGTTCTTTGGTCGGATCTGCGGGTAACCGTCTGTAGTGTTCCTGGTTGTCCAGTTGTCGGTATGCTTCTTTGCAATAGTCCGTTCTGTTCTGTATGACAATGGCTCCTCCTTTGTCCGCTGGTTTGATGACGATGTTTCGGTTGGTCTTGAGAGCGTTGATGGCGTTGCGTTGTGCTCGGGTGACATTCTGGACTGTCTTCTGAGTGCGCCTGATGAATCTGGCATTGACGCATTTCCTGACAGCTTGGGCATACATGTCAAGCTGAGGGTAGCGAGGGTGTCTGCTGTTCTGGATCATTGATTGTCTCATTGAACAGCAGACAGAGGGATCCACGGTACAGCAACCGAAGAGGAAAGAGTCAAACTGGACTCCTCCGGAGGGTCGCTACCCTCAGCTTGACATGTATGCCCAAGCTGTCAGGAAATGCGTCAATGCCAGATTCATCAGGCGCACTCAGAAGACAGTCCAGAATGTCACCCGAGCACAACGCAACGCCATCAACGCTCTCAAGACCAACCGAAACATCGTCATCAAACCAGCGGACAAAGGAGGAGCCATTGTCATACAGAACAGAACGGACTATTGCAAAGAAGCATACCGACAACTGGACAACCAGGAACACTACAGACGGTTACCCGCAGATCCGACCAAAGAACACACCCACCAGCTCAACAAACTGATCAAGACCTTCGATCCAGACCTTCAAAGCATCCTACGCACTCTCATCCCACGTACTCCCCGCGTGGGAGACTTCTACTGCCTCCCAAAGATACACAAAGCCAACACACCCGGACGTCCTATCGTATCAGGCAACGGAACCCTGTGTGAGAACCTCTCTGGATACGTCGAGGGCATCCTGAAACCCATCGTACAGGGAACCCCCAGCTTCTGTCGCGACACTACAGACTTCCTACAAAAACTCAGCACCCACGGACCAGTTGAACCAGGAACACTTCTCACCACGATGGACGTCTCGGCACTGTACACCAGTATCCCCCACGATGACGGCATCGCTGCAACAGCCTCAGTACTCAACACCAACAACAGCCAATCTCCAGACGCCATCCTACAACTCATCCGCTTCATCCTGGATCACAATGTCTTCACCTTCAATAACCAGTTCTTTACCCAAACACACGGAACAGCCATGGGGACCAAATTCGCACCCCAATACGCCAACATTTTCATGCACAAGTTCGAGCACGACTTCTTCACTGCACAGGACCTCCAACCAACGCTATACACCAGATACATCGACGACATTTTCTTCCTATGGACCCACGGCGAAGAATCACTGAAGAGACTACATGATAACATCAACAAGTTCCATCCCACCATCAAACTCACCATGGACTACTCCTCAGAATCGGTTTCTTTCTTGGACACACAAATCTCCATCAAAGACGGGCACCTCAGCACCTCACTCTACCGCAAGCCCACGGACAACCTCACGATGCTCCACTTTTCCAGCTTCCACCCCAACCACGTCAAAGAGGCCATCCCCTATGGACAGGCCCTACGAATACACAGGATCTGCTCAGACGAGGAGGAACGCGATGGACACCTACAGACGCTGAAAGACGCCCTCGTAAGAACGGGATATGACGCTCGACTTGTCGATCGACAGTTCCGACGGGCCACAGCGAAGAATCGCATAGACCTCCTCAGAAGACAAACACGGGACGCAACCAACAGAGTACCCTTCGTCGTCCAGTACTTCCCTGGAGCGGAGAAACTACACCATGTTCTCCGCAGCCTTCAACATGTCATCGATGACGACGAACACCTCGCTAAGGCCATCCCCACGCCTCCACTGCTCGCCTTTAAACAGCCACCCAACCTCAAACAGACCATCGTTCGCAGCAAGTTACCCAGTTTTCAGGAGAACAGCGTCCACGACACCACACAACCCTGCCACGGCAACCTCTGCAAGACATGCCAGATCATCGACACGGATACCACCATCACACGAGAGGACACCACCCACCAGGTACATGGTTCATACTCCTGTGACTCGGCCAACGTTGTTTACCTCATACGTTGCAGGAAAGGATGCCCCGGAGCATGGTACATTGGCGAGACCATGCAGACGCTGCGACAACGGATGAACGGACACCGCGCAACAATCGCCAAACAGGAGGGTTCCCTCCCAGTCGGGGAACACTTTAGCAGTCAAGGACATTCAGCCACCGATCTTCGGGTAAGCGTTCTCCAAGGCGGCCTTCGAGACACACGACAACGCAAAATCGTCGAGCAGAAGTTGATAGCCAAGTTCCGCACCCATGAGGACGGCCTCAACCGGGATCTTGGGTTCATGTCACGCTACACGTAACCCCACCAGCAAAAAGGGGGAAAAAATTTATATGTTTTTTAAAATTCTCTCTCTCTCTCTTTCTGCCATTTTGAGTTTCTTTCTGCCTGCCTGTGTAAAAGACACAATGTATATCGAGTGTACTGGGACGTGCTGTTCTCCGTGACTGGCCTGTTTGAATAACAACGACACCTTTTGATTGGTGTGATGCTGTCCCAACATCGTATAAGATATGCGATTTGAGAACCTTTTCATTCAATCATCTGACGAAGGAGATAATCTCCGAAAGCTTGTGATTTTAAAATAAATTTGTTGGACTATAACCTGGTGTTGTAAGATTCCTTACATTTACTAAATAATGGATTGACTTTATTTGCAAAACCATGGGAGAAGTATGCTGGATTCCCTTTCTATTTTGAGGCCATGCAAAAAGCATATTATAATGAAGATTTGATTAAAGCAGTGCTTCATATGATGGTTCTCTATGGGAGGCATAATTTTCCACTTGAGATCAGCCCAGTGTCAGAGGTGGCATCAGATGGCCTTTTGGATAGTGGGGGAGGAGTTACTCTGCTGAATGTCAAACCTATACAACAGATGTAAAGCGGGGGCACGAATTTAAACCTATTAAACATTATAAACAATACAGACAATAAAGAACAGTTGAAAAAAAGGGCTACAAGCTGACATAAAAAAAGGTGAAAAAAGACTATGAGGTAAATTTTAACATGGCGTAGGGAACCCTGTGGTGGGGGGAAGGGTGAATAGTCACGTGGGAAACCCGGGAAAAATTTGTGTGCGTCGGTTTGAGCGACTGCGACTCAATTGAAGGCCCTTAATG
The DNA here is from genome assembly GCF_035084215.1 of Heptranchias perlo. Classification (NCBI taxonomy): domain Eukaryota; kingdom Metazoa; phylum Chordata; class Chondrichthyes; order Hexanchiformes; family Hexanchidae; genus Heptranchias; species Heptranchias perlo. Next base: position 49,755,399 of record NC_090335.1, read on the forward strand.
TAACTTCCGGGTTCCGCGTCTCCAAGCTGCGCAGCGGGTGCACTGCGCACCTGAATGACGTCTGGGATTTGGAGTATTTAAAGGGCCATTGCATCCTTGAGGGAGAAAGAAAGAATTTGAAGAAATGGAACCTCAAAGGACTAAGCCAGCACACTGGTTTAACAACTCCTTGCTTGCAATGCTACTGGCCCGTGTGAGGATCAGGGGGCACATACTGTACCCGGGCAATAGGAGGAAGCGCCCTGCCTCTGCCATCTAGAAGGCCTGGCTGGAGGTGGCAGAAGAGCAGAGCAACTGGAGCACCGTGGCGAGGTTGTGGGATCAGTGCAGGAAGCACTTTAATGACCTAAATAGGTTAGGAAAAGTGAGTACAGTTACTGATTCACCTACATCCTGTGGTGTACATTACCTCCCCTCTCATTCTGTCTTGTCAAGCCTACTCCATCACATCACTGTTCACACTCACTTAAATCTCATTATCAACTTTCCTTCACTTTCTATGCACTTCCTCACCTCCCCATTTGTGAACCCACTACTCCCACTCATCCCAATCCTGATGCAATGTGCTGAATCTATCTGATACTCACCCTCTGATGCATCTCTTTCATGGGCAGCCTCACCCAGAGCAATGCATCCATTGGGTGACCACGTCACTTTCACTCACTCACATGTCTGTTCTTTCTCCGCAAAATGGATGGGAGAAGAGTAGAACTGGAGGGGGGCCACCACAAATAGTGCCCCTGACACAGGCGGAGGAGGAGGCCTGGGAGCTCCGCCACACGGTTGAATGCCTGGCCGTCAACAATGGCGCGACGGGCAACCCGCAAACAGCTGGGTGACAGAACTTTAACATCCTTCACACACATCATGAATTGATGCTAGAAGTGATTGACCTGTTACACACCTCAGTATGCTCTCTGCAAACTAACTTATACAATGATTATTAATATTGCCTTATGTTCTCTTCCTGGGCCTTCAAGGATTGATGAAGAAGCACACGCCATGGAAGAGGGCAATTCCTCAGAGGAGCTCTGAGGGCGCACCGTCACATCATATCCAGCCATGCACCAGTGCAGATACTGGCACTTCGGTGGGTCCTGTTAGACAGATAGTTGGATTGTCCCGTGGTGATTCACCACTCACAAGTGAGCACAAGCAGACACTGGTGGCAGGGACAGCAGTGGAGAGTCCACATCAGGGGGTGCCTTCATCTCCAAGCTCTGCTCAGCTGGATGCAGATGCTGAACCCATCTGGTCATTGTTGAGATTGAGAATGATAGAGGTACAGCTGCACTATTGCGAGGTACGAGAAGACGTGCCATGTACACTCTCCATAATAGCGGAGAGGATGGAGGAGTCAACGTCCAGCATTAGTGGATTGGTGGCACAGGTAAGTGTGGTCAGCGGTGGAGAGAATGACAGCTTCCATTGCGCTTCAAGCATGGCTCACAAATTAGTCCATTCAGGCCCTGACAATCGTTGTGCGGACTCAGAATGCCAACTTTTCTGCCGCCTTAAACAGGCAGATAGATACTTTAGCTGTGGCCTTAGAATGCATCACAGATGTATCATAGTAGGTACTGCATAGGAGGAGGCCATTCGGCCCATCATGCCTGTGCCGGCTCTTTGAAAGAGCTATCCAATTAGCCCCATTCCCCTGCTCTTTCCCCATAGCACTGTAAATTTTTCCCTTCAAGTATTTCCAATGCCCTTTTGAAAGTTACTATTGAATCTGCTTCCACCGCCCTTTCAGGCAGTGCATTCCAGATGATAACAACTCGCGGCTTAAAAAAATGTTTCTTTATATCGCCTCTGGCTCTTTTGCCGGTCACCTTAAATCTGTGTCTTCTGGTTACCAACCCGTCTCCTTGTTTATTCTGTCAAAACCATTCATGATTTTGAACACCTCTATCAAATCTCACCCTGAACCTTCTAGGGAGAACACCCCCAGCTTCTCCAGTCTCTCCACATAACTAAAGTCCCTCATCCCTGGAACCATTCCAATAAATCTCTTCTGCACCCTCTCTAAGGCCTTGGCATTCTTCCGAAAGTGTGGTGCCCGGAATTGAACACAATGATCCAGCTGAGGTCTAACCAGTGTTTCATAAAGGTTTAGGATAACTTCCTTGCTTTTGTACTCTATGCCTCTATTAATAAAGCCCAGGATCCCATATACTTTTTTAACAGCCTTCTCAACTTGTCCTGCCACCTTCAAAGATTTGTGTATGTGCACCTGAGGTCTCTCTGTTCCTGCACCCCTTTAAAATTGTACCATTTAGTTTATATTGCCTCTCCTCATTCTTCCTACCAATATGCATCACTTCACATTTCTCTGCGTTAAATTTCATCTGCCACGTGTCTGCCCATTCCACCTGAAGTCTGTTACTATCCTCCATATTGTTTACGACATTTCCGAGTTACATGTCATCTGCAAACTTTGAAATGATACCCTCTATACCAAAGTCCAGGTCATTAATATGTATCAAAAAGAGCAGTGGTCCTAATACTGACCCCTGGGGAACACCACTGTATTCTTCCCTCCAGTCTGAAAAACAACTGTTCACCACTACCCTCTGCTTTCTGTCTCCCTAACCAATTTTGTATCCACACTGCCACTGACCCTTTAATCCCATGCATTTTAATTTTGCTAACAAGTCCATTATGTGGTACTTTATCAACTGCCTTTTGAAAGTCCATATACATAACATCAACCGCACTACCCTCATCAACCCTCTCCGTTACTTCATCAAAGAACTCAATCAACTTAGTCAAACACGATTTTCCTTTAACAAATCTGTGCTGACTTTTATTTATTAGCCAATACTTTTCCAAGTTCCAATTAATTTTGTCCCAGATTATTGTCTCTAAAAGTTTCCCCACCACCGACGTTAGGCTGACTGGCCTGTAATTGCCAGGTTTATCCTTCTCCCCTTTTTGAACAGGGGTGTAACATTTGCAATCCTCCAGTTTTCCAGCACCATCCCCATATCTAAGGAGGATTTTGTGGCCAGAGCCTCTGCAATTTCCACCCTTACTTCTCTCAGTAACCTAGGATGCATCCCATCTGGACCGGGTGACTTTTCTACTTTGAGTACTGCCAATCTTTTATGTAACTCCTCTTTATCTATTTTTATCCTATCCAATATCGCTACTACATCCCCTACAATGGCAGCATCCTCTTCTCCAGTGAAAACGGATGTGAAGTATTCATTTAGTGCCTCAGCCATGCCATCTGCCTCCGCAAGAAGATCTCCTTTCTTGTCCCTAATCAGTCCCATGCTTCCTTTGACTACCATTTTACTATTTATATGTTTATAAAAGACTTTTGGGTTCCCCTTTATGTTAGCCACTAATCTATTCTCGTACTCCCTCTTTACCCCTCTTATTCCCTTTTTTAGATCTCCTCTGTACTTTCTATATTCATCCTGGTTCTCTACTGTATTATGAACCTTACATTGGTCAAGCCTTACAACCTTTCAAGCCTCCTTTTTCTGTTTCATTTTAATCTCTATATCTTTAGTCATCCAGGCGTTCCAAGCTGTTGTCCAGCAGAGTGGTAGGAGTAATGTGGCCGTGGCCCAGGAGAGGGATGATGGCGAATGGGGACATGGAAGTGAGGACTCCACTCAAAGCAGTCCCACGTCTCACCCATTGCCCCCCCACCTCATCCAGTACCCACAATGCTGCCTCCTCTCCCAATTGCCGAGTCTGCCCCTGCACAGGTGCAGGTGGAGCAGTCTTTGACGGGGCCCCCACAGGCTCCAAAACCCAGTGGTCAGAGGCCAAGAGCATCTCAGCAGTCAGGGCAGCGACCTGATCAACCTGCCACTACATCTACTGAAGCCACAGGGGATGCACCATGTAGAAGCACTAGAGAGAGGAAGGCGAAGCATTTGTAATCACCTAGGGTATCCACAAGGGTTTCTGACGAAATGTCATGTTTTTCATTTATATTTGTTTTTTCTTACATGCATATTAAATGTTATAATTCTTGAGTCCTTTTCATGAAAACGCCCTTTCATGTGCTTCATCATGAACGCCAAGATTTGATGCCACCCATTGGGTGCACTTACAATGCGTGCATGCGTGGTTGAAGGACTGTTTTGTGCAAGCAGTGGGCGGTGGGGGGGGGGGGGGGGGGTCGGGGGATGCTGGTGTTGGTAGTGGTGGTGGTTCCAGCCGGTCTGAGCAATTCACTATCTTCATTTTGCAGATCTCCATATGAGAACTCCCTGGCATCACGAGCAGCTGTGTGTGCTGTTGCTCTGCCGATGGGTCGCTCATCTTCCTGCTCCTCCTCCTCCTGATCATCAATGTTGCTGTCAGATGAGGATGCTTCATGAGCACATTCGAGTTCCTCCACCTTTAACCCTCTCTGCTGAGCAATGTTGTGCAGGATGCAACTCACGATTATTATTCTGCTCACCCTTGCTAGTGAGTACTGAAGGGCTTCCCCAGATCTATCCAGGCACCTGAAGCGCATCTTCAGCATTTCTATGGCTTGTTCAATGACACACCTGGTGGTGATGTGACTGTCACTGTACCAATGCTGTGCCTTGCTGGTGGGGTCTCGTACAGGTGTCACGAGCCACGTATGCAGCAGGTACCCCTTGTCTCCAAGGAGCCAGCCCTTAAGTTTGTCTTGTGCGTGGAAGAGGCCTGGGATGTTGGATTTGTGCAAAATGAAGGAATCATGGCAGCTGCCCGGATATTTGGCACACAACCTGCAGAAGCCTCTTCCGGTGGTCGCAAACCAGCTGCGCAATGATGGAGTGATAACCCTTTCGGTTGATGAACAGTCCTGACTCATGTGCAGGTCCTCGGATTGCTACGTGTGTGCAATCAATTGTGTCCTGCACCCTGTGGGAAGCCAGCAAGAGGGTGGAAACCCACTGCCCTCTCAATCTGGCTGATGTTGTCGATGGGGAAGTTGACATAATCGGATGCCCTTGCAAACAAGCCATTCATGACCTGTTGTATACACTTATGTGCAGATGACTGAGAGACCCTGGAGATGTCACTGGTGGCACCCTGAAGAAATTGAGGGCAGTGGTTACTTTGAGTGCAACAGACAATGCGTGGCCACCAGGCCCAGTCGGGAGCAGCTCTGCATGAAGGAGCGTGCAGATGTCTGCAACCACCTGGCAACTCAGTCTCAGCCTGTGTAGGCACTGCTCCTCAGAGAGGTCCAGGCAAAGGTTGTAAGGAGTTTGAAGGCTAGTTCAGTGGTTGGAGAGACCTTGGTTGCTGGGTAAGCCAGAGTAGCAGCAGTAAAGAAGCAGTAGGAGACAGCGGGCAGCCTGTTCAATTTGTAGTCTTCTGTTTGTTTTGGAGTAGAGCTGTAATTTTGAGTATTTACTACTCTACTTCTCCAACCCAACCATTCCAATCACCTTGTCTGATTGATAGGCAATTCTACCCAGACCATACCATGGGCATTCTATTGGGTATTCTACCAGTTCGTCCAGTCGAAAAGGCAAGTGCTCCGACATAACAGGGGGTGCAGAGAACCTGGCCATATCCTAGGAAACAGTTTCCCAGTAATGTCTGATGAGCTCTGTCCAGAGGTCACTGTTCACCAGGGAGGCTGTAGTGGATCTGTGTCACATCCTGCAAGAAGACCTCCAAACTACCTCCAGGACTGGCACTGTTCCACCCAAAGTGGCAAAAGTGAGTAGCTCATTAAACCTCTATACCATTGGCTCCTTTCAGAATTCCATGGGTGATATCTGTCATATGCTCAGATTAAGAACACAAGAACATAAGAAATAAGATCAGGAGTAGGCCACACGGCCAATCGAGTCTGCTCTGCCATTCAGTCAGATCATGGCTGATCTTCAACCTCAACTCCACTTTCCTACCTGATCCCCATATCCCCTTGATTCCCCTAGAGTCCAAAAATCTATCGTCCTCAGTCTTGAATATACCCAACAACACAGCATCCACAGCCCTACGGGGTAGAGAATTGCAAAGATTCACAACCCTCTGAGTGAAGAAATTCCTCCTCATCTCAGTCTTAAATGACCGACCCCTTATCCTAAGACGATGCCCCCTAGTTCTAGACTCACCAGCCAGGGGAAACAACCTCTCAGCAACTACCCTGTCAAGCCCCCTCAGAATCTTATATGTTCCAATGAGATCACCTCTTATTCTTCTGAACTCCAGAGAGTATAGGCTCATTCTACTCAATCTCTCCGCATAGGAAAACCCTCTCATCCAAGAAATTAATCTAGAGAACCTTCGTTGCACCACCTCTAAGGCAAGTATATCCTTCGTCAGATAAGGAGATCAAAACTATACACAGTACTTCAGGTGAGGTCTCACCAAAGCCCTGTACAATTGCATTAGGTGTTCCTTACTCTTATAATCCAACCCCCTTGCAATAAAGGCCAACATGTCATTTGCTTTCCTAATTGCTTGCTGTACTTGCATGCTAACTTTTTGTGTTTCTTGTACGAGGACTTCCAAGTCTCTCTGGCCACCAACATTTAATAGCTTCTCACCATTTTAAAAATATTCCGTTTTTCTATTCTTCCTACCAAAGTGAATAACCTCACATTTCCCACATTATACTCCATATGCTACCTTCTTACACATTCACTTAATCTATCCAAATCCCTTTGAAGACTCTTTGTGTCCTCTTCAGAACTTACTTTCTGACCTACCTTTGTATCATCAGCAAACTTGGATTCATTATACTAGGTCCCTTCATCTATGATGTGGAGATGCTGGTGATGGACTGGGGTTGACAATTGTAAACAATTTTACAACACCAAGTTATAGTCCAACGATTTTTATTTGAAATCTACAAGCTTTCGGAGGCTTCCTCCTTCCTCAGATAAATGTTACCTTCATCTATGTCATTAATATAGATTGTAAATAGCTGAGGCCCAAGCACTGATCCTTGCGGCACCCCACTAGTTACAGCCTGCCAACCTGAAAATGAGCCGTTTATCCATATTCTCTGTTTTCCGTCCGCTAACCAATCCTCTATCCAAGCTAATATGTTACCCCCAACCCCATGAGCCTTTATCTTGCTTAACAACCTTTTATGTGGCACCTTATCGAATGCCTTTTGAAAATGCAAGTATACTCCATCCATCGGTTCCCCTTTATCTACCCTACTACTTACATCCTCAAAAAACTCTAATAAATTTGTCAAACATGATTTTCCTTTCATAAAACCATGTTGACTTTGCCTAATCATATTATAATGTTCTAAGTGCCCTGTTGGCACTTCCTTAACAAAGGATTCCAACATTTTCCTGACAACTGATATCAGGCTAACTGGCCTGTAGTTCCCTGTTTTCTCTTTCCCTTCTTTCTTGAATAACAGGGTTACATTTGCTACCTTCCAATTCGCTGGGACCATTCTAGAATCTAGGGAATTTTGGAAGATCATAAACGTGCATCCACTATCTCTGCAGCCTCCTCTTTTAGAACCCTCAGATGTAAGCCATCAGGTCCAGGGGATTTATTGGCTTTTAGTCCCATTAGTTTCTCAAGTACTTTTTCTCTACTGATAATAATTACTTTAAGTTCCTCACTCTCATTTACCCCTTGGATCCCTACTATTTTAGGTATACTTTTTGTGTCTTCCACTGTGAAGACAGATACAAAATATTCGTTTAACACATCTGCCATTTCCTGATTCCCCATTATAATTTCTCCTGTCTCAGCCTCTAAGGGACCAACATTTCCTTTTGCTACTCTCTTCCTTTTTACATCCGTCCCATAGAAGCTCTTACAATCTGTTTTTTATATTTCTTGCTAGTTTACTTTCATATTCTATTTTCTCCCTTTTTATCAATTTTTAGATTGTCCTTTGTTGATTTCTAAAACTCTCCCAATTCTTAGGCTTACTACTCTTCTTGGAAATATTATAGGCCTCTTCTTTTAATCTAATACTATCCTTAACTTCTTTAGTTAGCCATGGGTGGATCACTTTTCCCATGGAGTTTTTATTCCTCAATTGAATGTATATTTGTTGAGAATATTGAAATATTTCTTTAAATGTTTGCCATTGCTTTTCAACCATCAAACCCTTTAATTTAATTTCCCAATCTACCTTTGACAACTTGCCCCACATACCTATGTAATTGGCTTTATTTAAGTTTAAGACTCTAGTTTCAGACTTAAGTACGTCTCTCTCAAACTCAGTGTGAAATTCTATCATATTATGGTCACTCTTCCCCAGAGGATCCTTTACTGTGAGATTACTAATTAACCCTGTCTCATTACACAATACAAGATCTAAAATAGCCTGTTCACTGGTTGGTTCCTTGGCATATTGCTCTAGGAAACTGTCTCAAATGCATTCCATGAACTTGTCCTCCAAACTACCTTTGCCAATTTGATTTGCCCAGTCTATATGAAGATTAAAGTCCCCCATGATTACTACATTACCTTTGTTACAAGCTCCTATTATTTCATGATTAATACTCTGTCCAACAGTATAGCTACTATTAGGAGGCCTATAAACTACTCCCACCAGTGTTTTCTGCTCCTTGTTATTTCTGATTTCCACCCATACTGATTCTACATCCTGATCTTTCGAGCCAAGATCCTTTCTCATCACTGTCCTTATGTCATAGATACATAGAAAAATAGAAAATAGGAGCAGGAGTAGACCATTTGGCCCTTCGACCCTGCTCCGCCATTCAATATGATCATGGCTGATCCTCTATCTCAAGACCATATTCCTGCTCTCTCCCCATACCCCTTGATGCCTTTTGTGTCTAGAAATCTATCTAGCTCCATCTTAAATATATTCAGTGACTTGGCCTCCACAGCCTTCTGTGGTAGAGAATTCCACAGGTTCACCAGCCTCTGAGTGAAGAAATTTCTTCTCATCTCAGTCCTAAATGTCCTACCTCGTATCCTGAGAATTTGACCCCTCATTCTGGACCCCCCCAGCCAGAGGAAACATCCTCCCTGCATCCAATCCATCTAGCCCTGTCAGAATTTTATATGTTTCAATGAGATCCCCTCTCATTCTTCTAAACTCGAGTGAATGCAGCCCGAGTCGACCCAACCTCTCCTCGTGCGACAGTCTTGCCATCCCAGGAATCAGTCTGGTGAACCTTCCCTGCACTCCCTCTATGACAAGTATATCCTTTCTTAAGTAAGGAGACCAAAACTGCACACAATACTCCAGGTGTGGTCTCACCAAGGCCCTGTATAACTGTAGTAATACATCCTTGCTCCTATACTCAAATCATCTTGCAAAGAAGGCCAACATACCATTTGCATTCCTAACTGCTTGCTGCACCTGCATATTTGCTTTCAGTGACTGGTGTACAAGGACACCAGGTCCCTTTGTACATCAACATTCCCCAATCTATCACCATTTAAATAATACTCTGCCTTTCTGTTTTTCCTTCCGAAGTGGATAACTTCACATTTATCCACATTATACTGCATCTGCCATGTATTTATCCACTCACTCAACTTGTCTAAATCACCTTGAAGACTCTTTGCATCCTCTTCACAACTCACAATCTCACCTAGTTTTGTGTCGTCAGCAAACTTTGAAATATTACATTTGGTTCCCTCATCCAAATCATTGATATATATTGTGAATAGCTGGGGCCCAACCACTGATCCCTGCGGTACCCCACTAGTCACCGCCTATCACCCCGAAAAAGACCCATTTATTCCTACTCTCTGTTTCCTGTCTGTTAACCAATTTTCAATCCATGCCATTATATTACCCCCAATCCCCTGTGCTTCAATTTTGCACACTAACCTCCTATGTGGGACTTTATCAAAGGCCTTCTGAAAATCCAAATAAACCACATCCACTGGTTCTCCCTTATCTATTTTACCAGTTGCATCCTCAAAAAACTCCAGTAGATTTGTCAAACGTGATTTCCCTTTCATAAATCCATGTTGACTTTGTCTAATCCCGTTGATATTTTCTAAATGTCCTGTTATCACATCCTTTATAATAGACTCTAGCATTTTCCCTACTACTGATGTTAGGCTAACCGGTCTGTAGTTCCCTGTTTTCTCTCTCCCTCCTTTTTTAAATAGTGGGGTTATATTTGCCACCCTCCAATCTGCAGGAACTGTTCCATAATCTATAGAATTTTGGAAGATGACAACTAATGCATCCACTATTTCCATGGCTACCTCTTTTAGTACTCTGGGGTGCAGATTATCAGACCCTGGGGATTTATCAGCTTTCAGTCCCATTAATTTCTCCAGCACTATTGTTTTACTGATACTAATTTCCTTTAATTCCTCCTTTTCACTAGTCCCTTGGTTCCCTAGCAATTCTGGGAAGTTATTTGTGTACTCTTCCGTGAAGACAGAACCAAAGTATTTGTTTAATTGCTCTGCCATTTCCTTGTTCCCCAGTATAAATTCTCCCATTTCTGACTGTAAGGGACCTACATTTGTCTTCACTAATCTTTTTCTTTTTACATATGTGTAGAAGCTTCTACAGTCCACTTTTATGTTCCTTGCAAGTTTACTCTCATACTCTATTTTTCTCCTCGTAATCAATCTCTTGGTCCTTTTTTGCTGAATTCCAAACTGCTCCCAATCCTCAGGCTTGCTACTTTTTCTGGCAACTTTATATGATTCCTCTTTGGATTTAATACTATCCTTAATGTCTTTATTATTGGGCTGCATCCCCTCCTTTCCATTCTGCCTGTCTTTTCTAAATGTCATGTACCCTGGAATATTTAGTTCCCATTCTTAGTCACTTTGTAACCATGTCTCTCTAATGGCTATTAGATCAAACCCATTTGTACAAGTAATTCATCTGTCTTGTTACGAATGCTCCGTGCATCAGATAAAGCGCCTTTAATTTTGACTTTTTACCATTTTTTCCTGCTTTGACCTTACTTGTTAATGTTCTATTATTGGTAACTCTCTGTCCCTTCCTGCCACACTCTGCTTATCTTTACCCAAATCACTACAATGCTCTATTGCCTTGACTTTTCTCATTAGATTTCTAAATTTCCCGTCACCTGACCCCTCCCCCCACCCTCTTTTTAGTTTAAAGCCCTATCTACAGCGCTAGTTGTTCGATTCATCAAGACGCTGGTCCCAGCCCAGTTTAAGTGGATCCCGTCCTGTCGGAACAGCTCCCTCTTTCCCCAGTACAGGTGCCAATGATCCATGAATAGAAACCCCTTCCTCCCACACCACTCTTTGAGCCACGTATGTAACTCTCTGATCTGTTCGACCCTATGCCAATTTGAACGTGGCTCAGGTAGTAATCCAGAGACTGTTACCTTTGAGGTTCGGCTTATTAATTTAGACCCTCGCTCCTCAAACTGTCTCAGCAGAACCTCATTCTTAGTTCTACCTTTGTCATTGGTTCCTACGTAGACCACGACAACTGGATCCTCCCTCTCATGCTTCAAGTTCTTTTCCAGCCACGAGGTGATGTCCTTAACCCTGGCACCAGGCAGGCAGCACAGCCTTCGGGACTCTCGGTTGCGGCTGCAGAGAACAATGTCCATCCCCCTGACTATACTATCCAATACCGTTACCACATTCCTTTTTACTGTCCCCACTTGAATGGCCCCCTGTACCACGGTGCCGTGGTCAGTGTGGTGCACTGCTGCATCCAGGAGGTAACTGAGGCATTATTTGCAACAACCAATGAATTCATCACTTGCTCAAAGGAAGTGCAACAATAGCAGGAGAGGGTCATGGTCTTTGATAGAGTGACAGGAATCCTGTAAGTTCAAGGTCTTATTGATGCCACCCGTGTGGCTTTACGGGCACCTCCCACCAGTGCCACTGCCTTCGTGAACAGGAAGTATTACCACTTCATCCACATCTACATTGTCTGCAGCCACTGTCATTGATCATGCAGGTAGTTGCCAGGTACCCCGGTAACAGCCAGAATTCCTTTATCCTCCATCAGTCAACAGTACCCTCCTTCTTTCAGGAATAGACAGTACTCCAGTATAAAGGGCTGAGACTTTCTAAGGAAACACCAGCATAAATTTCCATTACAACTGTATCAAATTTACTGATGTGTCAAATTTGCTTCTTGTGTAGTTAACTATTTTTGCCCTGTACTTTCTGTTGGTGACATTGTATTCTGAGTACTACCTAATCTAGTGCTCCTTCTGGTGGGAGAAGAAAGTAGAAGAAGTGGTGCCTGGGACAGGGGTGACTCATTACCTTCTTCAGCAGAGTCAGCAGAAGTCCCTGCAACTGCAGGCACCACTTGCTCTTGTGGCTGCCTGCGCCTGCTTACCTCCTGGTACAAGTTGAGCTCTTTAAATAGGGCAGCTGGAGGGGCAAGAATGGTAAGTCATTCCGAGAGACATGTGCCTCATCTCTGCCTCCTCCTGCCATGCCTCTACTGCTGAGCACTTCCTCAGCATATTTGGCCATCTGCATCGGGATAGACCACAGAGCTGCTGTGAGATTGCGAAAACCCTATGTCAAGGTCTTGTCCAGATGAGCCCCTAGCATGGAGAATCTGATAAGAACAAACTCACAGATCACAGCCCAAAGTATCCATTCTATCAGTTATGGCATTCCTGAGAGATCACTGTGCAGATGTGGGTAGTGGAGTCCTTTATATTAACCATCACACTGTGTAGGGTTCTTTGTAAACTCTTAAAGGACTCAATGAATTGGTGGTTCTCTGAAAGAAACCTTCTTTTGCAGACAAGTCTTGAATGGCACTAATCCTGTAACTCAGCACCTAAAGGCAGTCTAGAGCTGGCGCCCTAGCCTAATTCAGGCTGCTCCTCTGCTACATCCTATACTTGCTGCTCCTCTCTGGTGCTGTGTGTTTCACCTTGTGTTCCTTGCTTAAAGTCTATCACCAGTAATTTCCATAGGGGTTTTCTCTATCGGCAGGGGATCAGTGGGAACTCCAGAGAAATGGTGTAAGTGGCTTTTTACAAACTTTCTACGGAGCTTCTGCTGATCTTCTGCCGAAGTTTCAGTGGGAAATCAGGGAAGCCCCATAGAAATTCTACCCCTATGTCTACACCTTCCTCTGAAGTGAATATTCCTGCTTGTGGCAGGAGGAATGACTGATGCAGTGTGGTGTAAAATGAGCGGCCCCTCTGTCTCTAGTCCTGCAAGCTGGCTGGTCTTCTTGAGGCCGAGTGGAAACGCAATACAAAAAAGCATCTGCAGCAAACTCCTTGGAGCATGTGTTTTGCAAAACAGACATGGGGGTGTGAATTTCTATAGGGGTTCTCCTGTCCTTCTCTGCCATAACTTTGGTAGAAGGGCCACAGAAACCCTGGAGAAATAACATAAACACTGTTTGTGCTGTTTTTCCAGGGTTTCCATGGTTCTTCCATCAGAGCTACTGTGGATGAAGGGGAGGACCCCTTCAGAGATTCATCGTCATGATGTGGCAGACTACATGAGTGAAGGACTATTTTCTTAAAGGAAGAGAAAGATGGAAGAATGGGCACTAACCTGCAGATTCTGATTTCCCACGTGCATGCCCCTTTCCAATGGGAACAACAGACTGGTGGCCCACTACGTCAAGGGCATTTTCTTCGACAGATTTTGAGACCTGAATGCTCCTCCAGACCCCACAAGGAAAGTTGTGGCCTCTTCTGCCCTGGACTGCTCCTTCCTTCCTGCCTGTGAGACCCTCCTAAAACTCCCTTCTCTACACCTACCTTCATGACACAGGTGGTCCTTGGCCGTCTGATTTCCCAGAGGCCGGCAGCCGCTTAGTGAACCAGTGGCATGTTAATGAGGCCCAGGAGTTCAAAAACCCCAAGACTCAAATTTTCTCCAGTGAGTGCATTTCGCACTCGCTCTGCCCCTGCCCGCCCGAAACCCATCCCAAGTTAAAATCAACCTCTATATTCTTGAAAGAAATGCACAAGAAATGTGCAAGTTGCATTTATTTTTCATTTTTTGTTTAAGTTTTGAATTGTAAATTGGTCCTCAGCAGTCACCTGGCAAGAGGGAAAGTGTTACATTAGGTCCAAAGCACTTTTCAGAATACGAGTGCAGCTGAAATGAACATCTACAAATGTAATGAGTAACCACTATGATTAAAGTGCAGATGTGATTCAGGAATGTAGCCCCTGTCATGTGCTTTTTATAACATTCTCGAAAATTAAGCTTAAAATCCCAATACCATGTTAAAAGTTGAAATTTTGACTTCTGATAGGATTTTTGACATTCACCTTCCCCTTCCCTTTCCCATTCAGCATTTGAAACCTGACAACAGTCATTAGTAATTTCACTCAGCACTTGGCCTATCGAATTCAGCTGTTTAGGCTAATTACTCGACATCTCCAAACTGCTCTCCTCACAGCTCAGCTTTCACTTAATGATTAGTTTCTTGACTGTATCAGTCAACAGCAAGCGGACATGGAAACCACAGAGCAGGAGGCAGACTATAGGTCAGGCTCTCTGACTGGGAACAAATTCAAAACAAAACCAAAACAATACCGTATAACAGCATGCTTGTCAACTTTTCTAATTCTGAAAATCTGTGGCAGTCGTGCTATTCTGAGACATTGCTCAATGCAGCATGTGATGTTTATAATGTCGTGTGTTTGCGCCATCACTTGCATCATTTGCTTTGCTCGCTTCTTAAATGTGTAATTGAACAGACTGTTTTGTAATAATTGATCAAGAGAACTTTTTCTTAATTGGTAACTACATTTTTGTGGGCTTGCAAAGACTGTACACATAATACACTAGGGCTAAGCAATAGAAGCTATTGAAAGATCAGTTACTGGCTGAGCAGAGCAGGGATGCAATGAGTAGGTGTTCCGATGCATTGAGCCATGAAGAAGTTGGTCGTGAGTTTGCAGCCACAAATCCCCACATGGCAGGCGACAATCCTTAGCTATACTTTTGAGAAAATAGCAAGTGATCACCAAGTCCTTTCCCACAGCGAGGGAGGGAAACTCAAAAGTAAATTCAGTCAAGCCTCTCTTCTACATCTCATAGTATCCAGCTCAAGAACGAAGGTAGGAAGGAAGTCAATTGCCCCAATCTCTCAACCAATGAACGGCATAAGGAACATAAAATAATAATAAAGTAAATCACAGGTGGGAGGAGGAACAGTAATTGCTTTGATCAGAGTCTCCTGGTCACTCTTGGTACTTTCCATTGCAGTGATATGTAATCCAAGGTCCAAAGTTGATCAGATATTGCAGTTTTTCAAGTGACTGTACAAATGTCCTTCCAACAAATTCTGCATTGCTCAATTCTCAGTACTTTACCACTTGAATTAAAATCTGGTATAATGTGAATCTTCAAAGTATGTACCTGAGAATAAGCTTTTTAATTCCCATATATAGAAAAGAGTTTACCCAGCTATCACTATAATACATGATATCACTGTCAAAAGAATGACCATATGGGGATGATTTTTTTTCTCTTTTATTTACCATTTATTTACATCAGACAAGGATTCTCATTCTAGCATAAACATTGTTCGTATCAAAACCAATCCTTGTTCTAGAATAAATCCATATACTAGAATAAATGCTGTTCTCAGAGAACAAAGGTCTAGAACCTAGAATAATCTCACCAACATTACAGTTCCTATTTTGTGTTCTCATCAGGACGATGACCTGATTCCAGAGTAAACATTGAAATAATGATTGTAATTCTAGAATAAAAGTTTTTCACGTCATTCATAGAACTTGCTCTAAATATATTATTCTAATTGAGTCCCAATTCTATAATAGATGATATCATCCAAATGATCTTACTGAATGATCATTTTGGAGCAGACTATTCCTGATAGTTCCATAAAACAATATACTTGAAAACTTTTGTGCAATGATACTGTCTATTTACTACAGTAAAATTGTTTTTGCACTGAAACCCTCAACACTGATCATTACATGATCAATGA
The DNA here is from genome assembly GCF_035084215.1 of Heptranchias perlo. Lineage (NCBI taxonomy): Eukaryota > Metazoa > Chordata > Chondrichthyes > Hexanchiformes > Hexanchidae > Heptranchias > Heptranchias perlo. Next base: position 49,771,234 of record NC_090335.1, read on the forward strand.
AAAACCGGTAATTTGACTTTTACTATCAGAGAAATGAAACTGGTAATGTCTGTTTCTAAGGACTGAGTTAATTGGACTTCAGATCCACAAAAGTTCACTGTACGCTCTGCTAATGTTTGGGTCAGTCTCATCAAACCAGCGTAAAACACCTAATGATCCCCTTTGGGGACTAATTGTTCAAAATACATTTTTTTATTGAAGAGTCAAGGTGAAAAGCTACAGTCCCAAAAAAAGTTGAAAGGGGCAAAGAGATAAGATAAATCATAAAACAGTGATTGGGTGACACCAAATATGGACTGTAAAAGTCTGAAGATTGTAGGAGGAAGGAAGGACTAAGGGAGGTAAAAACTTCAGTTCCAAGATCCTGGGAAAGAATAAATTAAAGTAGAATACTGCAATAAGCATCTATTTCAATATGGTGAAGTAGGGAAGGAGAAAGAATGTGTAGGACAGAGTAGTTTCAATTTAAATTAGATTCGAATTAGTTATCTATAAAGATGACTTTTTCATAAATTCCATGGTTGGAATTTAAATGGTTACAATTAAAGGATTACATGGAACTACGAAATATATTCAAGACTCAGTGACACACATTGAATACATCTCAATGCACACTAAAAATCTTTTATTTTATATGTAAAATGTTACCAATGTCTAAAATAAATTAATAAAAAGACCAATTAATGAGAGATTGAGTCAGGTCAATATAGTTACATAAATTAAAACAGAAAATGAGTATTTAAAAAAAAAATGAAGTGGTTTATTTTTCTATTAGAGTTCAATATACCTCCATAAAGACCAGGAAACTACCATAACCACAACATATGAAAATCATACTGCTATGTCTGTCAGACACATCTCAATGAGAAGGATATTCATTCATATGAAGGATGTACACCATTCATATCACTGTTAGAAAATGCTTCCCAGTTAGCAAAACATCTGATTTCAAACCGTGGTTCCTCTGTTGTTGTGAGTATACTACTCTTATGGTTTCAGCATTTACTTGACCCAGAAGCTGCATAGTGTAGCAGCTCAAGAGATAGTTCTATCCAGGCTTGAATTGGTCTACATTTGTAGGGAACCCTAGTGCCCCATTCTAGGTAGTGCTAAATTGGGCTTAGTTTATTATCATTTGTGACACTGAATACATTCTGCTGTTCTGCTGTCAGTACCGATGCTTGATTTGGGGTGCAGCAGGCACCTAACATCCCAAGCAGCAATTTATTGTATAGTTCTTTCACTTACCCAATTTCCCTTTCAGCAGTCCCTCCATGGACCAAACAGCACAACTACATATATATACCCGTTTTTACACTTTATTTGTGTCAACTCCATGCCAGTTCTGTGTCACACTCCTGCTGTGATTAAAGTATAATTTTTCTACCTAGTTACAGCTCAGGCACATTCATCTGTCCTGACGCTGGTACAAATTAATAACATGTTCCAAGTTCATATTTTGCTACATCATGGTAATTCTTCCCAGTGAATTCTACTTTAAAGGTAAGTGCATTTTAATTTTCTTTCATATTGGTGTTTGCTGGAATTCAACAGATACTGTTCTGTGCCACCTCTGGCATGAGATCAACTCTTACCCATGGAGGTGAAAAACTGTAGTTGTTGTTAGTCTAATTTACAGACATCCACAGGCAGGTGGAGAGGGGCACTGCGCACCATCACTCACTTTCAAAGAGAAGTCAGGTTATTTCAAAACAAATACTTGTGGTAGAGGAAACAATCAATGTGAAGCTGATGAAGTAATCTCTGCTTGCTGCTTTTGTTAGTCATTAATGAGTGTCCCAGGACAGGTATTGGAATGAGAACTACCTAATGAGTATCATATTTTCTGTCCCTGGTGCATTGAAGGCAGTTTGAGGAGTCAATACAAACTGTATTGCTGGATGAGGGGGGGGGGGAGGGGGGATACAGATTTAGCAACAAGGGCTAAGGTCACAGTGTTAAGCACAGATTCTATGATCTGCACACCCACACTTTGTCAGGATCAATCACAGATTTAAAAACTGTTATAACTTTAGGGCTTCCGGGGATGCTTTATGGGATTTATTTATTTTTAGTTATCTTTTACTGGCTCGCTTTTAAGTCTTGTATTGTCGGCTCCACCTGCCAGGCTTCTTCTTTCAGCAGAAAGGTCGATGCAATCCATTTAAGTGGAGCAGGACTCTTCCTGTGGTTCCCCTCCCTCTTGGGAGGAAGTGCTCCGCTGTTTAGTGCTCCATCGCTCTGGACAAGAACGGCTGAATCTTGCCTGGTAAAGGCAAATGAATTGAATTGTCAGTCAAGACTGAGATTGAAACTGGCAACTCTCTGGACTGGGAGTCCCACATTATTCTGGCTGCCTAGGAAATGGTTTTCATGTTAAATAAAGCTGCTCATCCCTTTTCCATTCTGGAATACTGTCAATATCTGAAATATTTCATTGCCATCCACCCTAAATACCTTAGAGACATTTTTTCTACAATTTAACAGTCTATTGATTGTTGATGTTTGGATTTCTAAAGCAGTTTTATTTCTTCTTCATCTGCTGTTTCTTTTCTTTCTTTGCTTTTCTTTGAATATTATATATGTTTCTCCTACAGCTCATTTTCCACTGGTTAGACAAAGCAAAATATTTGGATCACTGAGGCCTACACACTGCAGCCTGATTACAGCACTGTAGTGAGAATTCCCCATGGGTACTAGTTGTTGAGAAAAATTGTCAACAGCAGATGAAGCTAACACAGATTACAGTGACTAATTACATGGTTTGAAAAGGATACAAAATTGCACTTGAAGAAGCTGTGTTGTTAAGACCTTGCACTTGTACAAAATTAAGACACGGGTGAGGAATGAGCATGGTTGCAGTGCTTTAGAGTTGTATCATTGAGTGGCAGAATGCAGTTCTTGTCACTGCCATCATTGGGATGTGCTAATTATCACAGCATGTGTAACTCTGGATCCTTTCAGTAGACCTCTAAACAACCGCTTTGGCAAAGGCCTAGATGATAGTTTGCCTGCCTCCCCTCCTAACCAGGGAATATTAAGTGGTGCAGAAGGATCCAAAATAGAGAGAAAAAAAATTTAAAAGACAGGGGAAATAAACAAATAAATAGTATGAATCTGATGACATTATTAAATTGTTAATATTGATGTGGTTCAAAATGTTAATTGTTTGATCCTGGCAGAGTGACAGTGTAACATGTATTCTGTTATAATAAAAATATTTCTGAACTATTCCAAAAGTGCAGTTTTCAGACAAAATCTTTGACATGGCCATTAAAATGAAGAACAGGAGATGACTATAGTACAACTCATTCAGAATCCTAGAATTCCTGAGGGACTGATCATTTTAATTCATTTACATGTACAAGGCGCATTGATGTATTTATCACGTTGATCTGCTTTGTATTGCACTTAAACACAAATAAAACTGGCCCTTGATATTTTTCTCTGTGTACTCGTAGTAATTAACCTATTAAAGCATTGTTTGTAAATAGATTTACAGATTTGTTAAAACTAAAGCACAGTAGAAAATATCAGAGAGAAACTTCTAACAGCAGTGCCTCTTTAACAAATATTTTGCAGTTCTATACATTTGCCTTACAGTTCATGATATTTAGGCAAAAAGGTGACTCTGAGGACATTCTATAATAGGAAACGTCAATACTGTGAAAACTACTGCAGACATCTTAATTTGCCCTGAATAATTGAGCAGGATAGTTTTATTCAGATGTCAGACAGTTATAGGATCGCTGCCCACTTCATGGCTGCTCAACCACAGCTGGTCAGACCTGTCTGTCAACAAAACTATTACAGTCTGCTGCCCAGCCTGAGAAACACATGTCCTTGACCTGAAACTCACCACATAGCGTCTTCTTTTCCATGATAAAACACAAGGCCTGCATCTGACATAGGAATGGAATGGCACTCAAATACTGACCGAGCACTTAAGCTGTCCCCAGCAACATGAAATAAATTATATCCATTAATAATATACGCAGAGTATCTTTTATTTCCCCGTAATCCACTGCTGGGAAAAACTAGTGTAATAATATAATATGAGTCACCTGATACATACCAACATACGTTTTCAGGTCCTGTATCACTGTTATCTTTGATATCCCATTTGCCCATGTTACCTCACCTGTACTGTGTACAGTGCCCTCTGCATAATAATAGTAAGAAAAATAAAAAGCAATTACTTTATAAGTTATATTGCATATAGGTAACAAAAAACTGGTGATGAATTTAAGGCTGTAATTTGATCTCAGGCTTAAGCTGACATTCATAAAACAGCCAGATTTCAGTCTTGTGGTTTATAATGTGATTAGACTGTTGAACTGAATTGCTGTTTTGTAACTCAATGCACACAGCTATTAACCTACGTTTATTGAACATATAATATTGTTATGTTCACAACCTGAACCCAGGTGTAGATCCCGCTTTAAGTGAAAAACAGAAAGAGTTTCACATATGTTTGATATTATCAGCTAACCATGGCTGCTATACACAGCCCTTCACTGATAACACGTGCACACTCAGAAACAAATCAGAGAGATTAACCTCATTCACAGGAACTAGAATGTTCTCCCTGCACGTGTTCTTGTCACTCCTCGCTTTCTATAGAGAAAAATTCTACAAAGTTTTGTTTCAACTTTTTCTTATTTTTTTGTTTGCTTTTCTTCCAATTTTCTCCTCTTTTCTCTTCTTCCGAATGTGATGAATCTTATTGGGACATGTTTCCATGGATGTCAGCAACCTTCCTGTGCCTCACACAAGTATCTCTTTCAAGTGGCCATTCGTAATATGTGAACCCACTACATAAACATCAAAGAACAGATTCCTGGTCATTCAGCTCTTTGCTAATAATGAGATTTCATGTGCAAAATGGATGCCACTTTGTCTAAATAACACATTACTGTGCTTCAAAGTAATTCATTATATGTGAAACATTTTCAGCCATTTGTGAAGGATATGATTGTGACAAAAACAAAGCATTTTTATTAATAATGTTTACAGAACCATACAGGTTTACAGCACAGAAGGAGGCCATTCAGCCAATTGTGTCTGTGTCATGGTATTGGCTTCTTTCTTTCTGACATGGTACATATATGGTTAAAAGCTAGGTGCACTGATAGAAAATAGCCTAGTTTATTTTCATACACAATTAAAACAAAACAACTAGGAAATACACATTGTGTCTGGCCAGATGACCAAAGGAGTGGACAAGCCATGCAATTCAAATACAGGTGTCTTTTGGGTTTTATATGTATATATGCCTCACTGGCTTATTTGGAGACAGAAGAGGAGCAACAACCATAAGTCCCCTTGACAGCTGCTGAGGATATTTGCCTGGCCTATTCCAGGGTTACCATCAACTGCTTCAATAGCAAAGGGTAGGAATCTTCCTTCCACCGTTCCATATAATAGTTTCATCCCACAATCATTACAAAGGGAATTCTTCCAGTCAAACCTGCAATCTCTTCCTATTTCCAAACTTCAGTGTACATACCCATACTCGTTTTTCCTGTTTCTTCTACAGTAGGAAGTCACAAATGGAACAGTGATCGATTTCCAACAGTGACATTAAAATGTGGTGCTTATGTGAATGTACGCTCTTTATTATCACAATCTTTTCTTATCTATCCTATCCTAGTGCTCCTTCAAAGTGAACTCCCCCCGACAGAAGAGGGAGAGGGGGCTAAACTGAGACTCTGAAACATGGTCTTGGGATTGAGGTGGCCTTCCAGTATTTCCCTGAGGGGCAGAGCAAAGCCTGCACAAGAAATAAGTGCAGGCCCAGTACTGCCACGGTAATGAGCTGAAGAATTCATTCCTGGTCCTCTGGCAAGAATTTTCTGTTCTTGTATTCTTGTTGTTGGAGGTGAGGGTGGAGGGACACCAGAGAGGGGATTTAAGGGGATGGTTGGTAGTAGAGAAAAGCCTGGGGTTATTTTTACATTACAGGATGATGCTGGAGTAGTAAGCAGTTTTGGCTGAGGAGAGCAGGATCCCAAAAGTGCTTGATGTATTCCAGGCCAGATCCATGATGAATGGCTAAACCAGTTGTGCACCATATATGTTCAAGTCTGCACCCCTGGACTTAAGGGAGCAAAGATGGGGGCCGTATCAGGGGGAATGACCAGGGTGGGACAGAGTAATGGTCTTACTAGGGGAAAGAGCATCAAAAGTATGTAGAGGAAGTGATAGAGCAGAGATATGGTGGCAAATGTAGGGCTCAAAGGTTAGGCAGTTGGGAATTTGAAAGTTTGGTTGTAAGTGACTTGGGGGTGACATTTTCCAGGAGCAGACGTAGAAGGAAGTGGGGTTGGAAGGGAGAAGGGTTGAGGTGAGGGATATGAGCAAGTGATCAGAAATGGCTTTGCCGTTCACTGAGACGATGGGAATACAGAGGCAATGTGAGATGGAAAGGTTGTGGATGTGACACCTCAAAGAATTCACACCCCAGCCTGACACATTAAACAGTTCATATCTCACAGTGTGATACCTCAAAGAGCTCACACCTCAGAGTACAACACCTCAAAGGCTTCACACATTAAAAGTATTATGAATCAAATGTCTATAGGGCAAAAATCATGATTAACTCAAATCCACAATCTAAAAGGCTTCACAACTCAATATGACACCTCAAAGGGTTCATACATTAGAGTGTGGCACCTCAAAAAGCTTACACCTGAGTGTGACACCTCAAAGAGCTTACACCAGAGTGTGACACCTCAAAGAGCTTACACCTGAGTGTGACACCTCAAAGGGTTCATACCTGAGTGCAACACCTCAAAGAGCTCACACCTGAGTGTGACACTTCAAAGGGTTCATACCTGAGTGCGACACCTCAAAGAGCTCACGCCTGAGGGTGACACCTCAAAGGGTTCACACCTGAGTGTGACACCTCAAAGAGCTCATACCTGAGTGTGACACTTCAAAGGGTTCATACCTGAGTGCGACACCTCAAAGAGCTCACACCTGAAGGTGACACCTCAAAGGGTTTACACCTGAGTGTAACAACTGAAAGAGCTCACACCTGAAGGTGACACCTCAAAGGGTTCACACATGAGTGTGACACCTCAAAGGGTTCACACCTCAGTGTGACACATCAAAGAATTCATACCTCAGAGTATGGCACCTCAAAGGATTGACACCTCAGTGTGACACCTCAAAGAGCTCACACCTCAGTGTGACACCTCAAAGAGCTCACACCTCAGTGTGACACCTCAAAGTGCTCACATCTTAGTATATCACCCCAAAGAGCTCACACCTCAGTGTGACACCTCAAAGTGCTCACATCTTAGTATATCACCCCAAAGAGCTCACACCTCAGTGTGACACCTCAAAGAGCTCACATCTTAGTATATCACCCCAAAGAGCTCACACGACAGTGTGACACCCCAAAGAGCTCACATCTTAGTGTGACACCCCAAAGAACTCACATCTAAGTGTGACACCTCAAAGAGCTCACACCTCAGTGTGACACCCCAAAGAGCTCACACCACAGTGTGACACCTCAAAGAGCTCACACCACAGTGTGACACCTCAAAGAGCTCACACCACAGTGTGACACCCCAAAGAGCTCACATTTAAGTGTGACACCTCAAAGAGCTCACATTTTAGTGTGACACCTCAAAAAGCTCACACCTCAGTGTGATACCCCAAAGAGCTCACATCTTAGTGTGACACCTCAAAGAACTCACACCTCAGTGTGACACCTCAAAGGCTTCACACATCAAAAGTGTTGTGAATCAAATGTGTACAAGGCAAAAAAATCATGATTAACTCAAGTCCATGATCTGTGAATTATGAAGATTAGCAAGTTAACCATGCTGATTGACTCAAATATAGTATTGGCCAGAGACAAAGCAATCGATAAACCAGTTCCATTCACGAGATGGGGAGGTAAGCCATGAATTAACAATTGGCAAACACCATACTGATGATAAGTAGACAGTAATATCAAACACTAAGGCCCCGATATTACCAGGGAGGCGGGTTGGCAGCGGGGGTGGGGTGGGGGGGGGGTGCAACTGGGCACGTGGGTAACCCGCCCAGTAAAATTGGTGGGTTCCCCACGTGATCGCGGGTAAATTGAAGCCACTTACCTTGGCTTCTGGGTTTGGAAACCTGCGCAGCGGGCGGACTGTGCACCTGCATCACAGTCTGTCAGCTGGAGGAGCTCTATTTAAAGGGGCAGTCCTCCGATGCTGCTCCTGCAGCAAACAACCAAAAGAGCAGCATGGAGCAGCCCAGGGGAAAGGCTGCTCCCAGATTTAATGATGCCTCACTCCAGGTGTTACTGGATGGGGTGAGGAGGAGGAGAGAGATATTCTTCCCGGAGGACGGAAGGAAGTGGCCTGCCTCCGCCACCAAGAAGGCGTGGCTTGAGGTGGCAGAGGAGGTCACCAGCAGCAGCAACGTCTCCCGCGCATGGATCCAGTGCAGGAAGCGCTTCAATGACCTAACTAGGTCATCCAAAGTGAGTACACTTACTCATTCTCCTACACTCCGTCTTCCATATCACCGCCCCCACCCCACAACTCCTTCTGCACTGCCAACACTACTCTATCACATCACTCCTCATGCCCACTCAAACCTCATCCTCAACTTACCTGCACTTACTCACCTCCCCATTACTCATCCCATCACTACCACTCAACCCAATCCTCATACAATGTCATGGCACTATCTCATACTCACCCTCTGATGCATCTCTTTCACAGTCAGCCTCACCTAAACCAATGCATTCAGTGGTTGGCCACGTCACCATCCCTCACTCACGCCTCTCTACTTTCTCCCCTTATAAGAGAAGAGAGCCCAGAATGCACTGGAGAGAGCGAAGACCGGGGGGGCCGCAACATCAGGATGTCCTCATGGACATGGAGCAGGAGGCTTTCAAATTGAGCCGTACCCTCGAGTGCCAGTCTGTGGGGGACGTCGAGACTGCCACCCGACAAACGGCTGGTAACAGGACTTTAACATTCAGCACTCACAATAGCAAATGATGTTAACATGCCTTGCCATCTTCAGCACCTCAACATCTGTCATCATGCTTAATATTGCCTTCTGTTCTCTTACAGGGCCTTCCGCGACTACTGTGACGGCAGAGAGCGATTCCTCAGAGGACCTGCCGGCCAATGAGGGGACACTATCACATCTGAGTGAGCCATCCACCAGCACAGATACACACACTTCGGTGGGTCCCCGTCCTCACTTAGTTGGGGTTGCACATGGTGAGTCACCGCACACATGTGAGCACGAACAGACACTGGTGGCAGGGGCAGTTGTGGAAAGTTTGCCTCGGTGGGAGCATTCTTCTCCTGACTCTGCTCTGCTGGACACAGATGCTGAACCCTGGGGGCCATCCATGAAAAGGAGAATGATCGAGGGGCAGCAGCACATTTGCAAGGTGTTGGAACAGGTGCCACGCGCACTCTCCACAATCATGCAGAGTATGGAGGAGTCCAACACCTGCATGAGTAGAACACCGTCACAGGGACGTGAGGGCATCTCTGAGATAGTGTCGCGGGTAAGTGCAGGAACGTCTGCGATGGAGGGAAGGCTTGCCTCCATCGAGCTTCAAGCACCGTTCGGACTCAGGCTGAGCAACTTTCTGCCACCTTAAACAGGCAGGCAGATACACTAGCACTGGCCTTACAAGGCTTCACACATGTCCTCCAAACTGTCGTCCAGCAGAGTGGTAGGAGTGATGTGGGCCTGGCCTAGTAGAGGGATGATGGCGAAAGGGGACATGGAAGTGGGGACGCCACTCAAAGCACTTCCACATCTCACCTGTTGCCCCCTCTCAACCAGTACCCACTATGCTGCTTCCTCTCCAGGTGGTCGAGTCTATCCCTGCACAGTTGCAGGTGGAGCAGTCTTTGGAGGGGCCCTCACGGGCACCGAAACCCAGAAGGCATTGAACCAAAGCATCCAATCGGTCAGGGCATGAACAAGAGCAACCTGCCACTACCTCTGCTGCAGCCACAGGGGAGGCACCATGTAGGAGTAACCGGAAGCGTAAGGCAAAGATTTTGTAAGTACAAAGGGGATGCACAAGGGTGTTTGACGGTTTGTCATGTTTTTTATTTATATTTGTTTTTTTCCCACTCACAATAAATCTTATTATTATCACCGCTACTGCCATGTCTTCTTTTTATTCGTTCATGGGATGTGGGCGTCGTTAGCGAGGCCAGCATTTATTGCCCATCCCTAATTGCCCTTGAGAAGGTGGTGGTGAGCCGCCTTCTTGAACCACTGCAGTACGTGTGCTGAAGGTTCTCCCACAGTGCTGTAAGGAAGGGAGTTCCAGGATTTTGACCCAGCGACGATGAAGGAACGGCGATATATTTCCAAGTCGGGATGGTGTATGACTTGGAGGGGAACGTGCAGGTGGTGTTGTTCCCATGTACCTGCTGCTCTTGTCCTTCTAAGTGGTAGAAGTCGTGGGTTTGGGAGGTGCTGTCGAAGAAGCCTTGGTGAGTTGCTGCAGTGCATCCTGTGGATGCAGGGCACAACAGACGACTATAATGCGTCCCACTCTGTCTGGCGCGTATTGCCCATTCTTGACTGGCTTGTGCAATAATTCCCTTTCATGAGGTTCACCATGAACACCCACACTTGATGCCACCCATTGGGTCACTCTACAGTGGGTGTAGATGTAGTTGCACGACTATTTTCTGCAGGGGGCAGGGGAGGGGGCTGGTGTGGCCGCTCCTCTGTCCAGGTGGTGAGGACTGGACTCTTCACACTGTCTGATGTTAGGAGATCCGTTCACATATCAGTAACTCCCAGGCCTCACAAGCAGCCAGGTGAGCCGCTATTCTGCCCATGGGTTGCTCCTCCTCCTCCTCGGCCTCGTCCTCCTCCTCAATATGGGAGGCAGATATGGATGGGGCCTCCTCCAGCGGCACCCCTCTCTGTTATGCCATGTTGTGCAGGGCACAACAGATGACTATAATGCATCCCACTCTGTCTGGCATGTATTGAAGCGCTCTCCCAGAACGGTCAAGGCACCTGAAGCGCATCTTGAGCAGCCCTATAGCATGCTCAATTGTAGACCTGGTAACAATGTGGCTGTCGTTATATCGACGCTGTTGCTCGGTGGTGGGGTTCCTCAGAGGTGTCATGAGCCACGTGTGCGGGGGTATCCTTTGTCCCCGAGGAGCCAGCCCTTGCGGGTGTTGGGTGCGTGGAAGAGGGGCGGGATGTTGGACTCCCAGAGGATGAAGGATTCGTGGCAGCTGCCAGGGTATCTGGCGCACACGTGAAGGAATCTCTTGAAGTGGTCACAGATGAGCTGAGTGTTGATGGAGTAACAGCCCTTCCTGTTGATGAACAGTCCTGGCTCGTGTGGAGGTGCTCGTATTGCTATATGGGTGCAATCGATTACACCCTGTACCCATGGGAAGCCAGCCACAGTGTGGAATCCGACTGCCCTTTCCGTCTGGCTGAGGTCATCCATGGGGAAGTTGATATAGTGGGAGGCCCTGCAAAACAAGCCGTCGGTGACCTGCCTTATGCACTTGTGTGCAGATGGCTGAATGATTCAGAGGCGAACAAGTTGAGAGCAGTGGTGACTTTGACAGCGACAGGTAAGAAGATGCTGCTCGGGCCAGCCGGGAGCAGCTCGGCACGAAGGAGGCTGCAGATGTCCACGACTACCTGACGACTGAGTCTGAGCCTCCGTATGCACTGCTCCTCAGAGAGGTCCAGGAAGCTGAGCCTTGGTCTGTAGACCCTGTGACGAGGGTTGTGCCTTCTACGATGCCGCTCTCTCTGTTGTTGCCCTCCGTGCTGTTGTGCAGGTGCCTGTGGCGCAGCACTGTGTTGTGGAGTTCCACGTGGCGGAGGTGGACGACGTGCCTGGCGAAGCTGGTGATGTTGCCCGTCCTATGATGAAGTGATGAATGCAGCTATGGCGCCCCCCATCCTGACGGTGTGAGTTTGAGGGGGTCCGCAAAGTAGGTACATGTGTTTGCACAGCAGAGTTTCAGGTATAAATTAATAATTTTGAGTGGAAAGACAAAGGTGTTGCAGCCAAAACTTTGTCTGAAGTGACTAGAGTGCCCACCTGTCAAAGAATCCTTTGCATCACCCACTGGCTGCTGGCTGAAACACAGCACAGGAAACACGCTGAGGATCCTTCAAAATTGCGCCCCTGCCAAAATCTCCTGTCAATGAGGTCTGTCAAGGACCTCAACTATCTAAATAAGTATGTGAATTGTCATCCCGCCGGCTTTAATTGCCGGTGGGCGTGCCGCATGCGGGAGTGGCACGCACACCCGAATGCATCATTGGGGAACCCGGAAATGGGCAAGTTGGAGCCGGGCTCCGGACCCGCTCCGGGATTCCCCCACTTTACAACTGAAGGGTTCTCAAAATTCCCACATTTTTCATATCATCAACAAGGATATGACTTTTGGACTTTTATGGCAGAGGACCCAACTGCTGGGTTAAATGTGGAACTCTGCAGACAGGAGGTTAGGCCCATGAGGGCCTGGGACTTGACATGCCGGGGCTTGTTGGGTGCAATGTGGATTGTTGCCTGAAACCAGACAACAAGAGGAGACAGAATACGCATTCTTCCCTTTAAAACAATCAACCCAGAGAAAGACTTCATCTTACACGAAACTAAAGCCCATCAAAACCTTGCATAAATAATCACTAAGGCAGGAAGGCAACAATCAAGCAATTATGCAAGCCATCAAGACTTCATACATACAATGGCTTTCAGTTCAAGACTAGTTCCGAGGGCAGGAAGGCAACAATAAACATTATGCAAGCCCATTAAAAACAATGAGACAACCGCCCCAAAACCAGTTAAGGCGAAAAACTATAATCACCTGAAGAAGCCCTCCTAAATCAGACAAAGAACTAACCTTGATTTGGCGCTCAGATAAGAAATTCGAAAGAACAGTGTAACTGGGCCACCAGTTACAAAGGGGCAATTTGAGCAGTTTTTGAGCAGATTTTAAGCAGCAGGTGTAAGCAGGTTTTAAGCAGAGTGGAAGCAGAGTTTAAGCAGGGAGAGGTAGCTGAGCTAAGCGGAGGAAGGAGATCCGGAGGTTCGCAGGACCGCAGGCAACATCACGGCAAGGGGCACGGTGTGGCAGGCTCAACCGAAGACAACAAGGCCGCAACCGCAGCCCCCACCCACAACCGCGCCTTACTGCATCAGCGGACTCCACCCAACTGAAGAACCTTCGCAGATTCCACAGACCAGGACCATGTGGGGACGGCAGGCCCCAAAGGACATAAAGAGCGTACCCCAAAACTGCAACCGGCTTACCTGGCTGGATTTCGAACTGTCAAGGAACTCTGGTTGGTGAGCATGATCCCTGACCTCTCCTAGTTCAATTTAGTTAGGTTTTGGGAGTGGGACAAAGGTAAGGGGATTAGTAGCATGATTTTCCCTCGTTATGCCGTGTGTTCCCCATTCTTAACTAAGTGTACTTTTGTAGGTCTGTATAATCTCAGTGTAATCCGAATGTTATAAGTTCATTTGTGACTTCAATAAACTCAGTTTTTCTTGCACCAAAACCAGTTGTCCGCTGCACTTTGTCACAACCCCCAAATAAGTTCAAGGTCTAGAACCCAGGGAGTGGGAGCGATTCGAAGCTCTCAGAAGTCAGAGGTGAAGCTGACACACACCACCACCCCCTACACAACTCCCCCTGCCCCCAACACACCTGCTCGGCCATCCGAAAATCGGCCCCTAAAAAACAATTATGACAGTACTTGCTGATAGTGAACATATTATGATATTAAATAGATTTTGAATTGAACAATGTAATAAAAAGACTGATATGAAACATTGATGATAAGCTGGCAGAGATAAACACTGATAATATGTATATGATAAAACTAAATGCAGATTGTAATATAAAAAGGAGCAAGAACTTGCATTTATATAGAGCCTTTCATGTCCTCAGGACATACCAAACCACTTTACAGCCAATGAATTACTTTTGAAATACAGTCACTATGTAGGCAAATGGCAATAAGTAAATTGTGTTGTTAAATGCTGATAAATAATTGTTATATTAAATGCAGGTAATAAGCTGATTATTATGTTAAATAGTAATAAGCAGATTGTGATATTAAACACTGATAATAGCAAACTGTTACAGGACATTGAAAATTCACAAACTGTGTTTGTTATGGATTTGGGATCGCGCCAGATGTTTCTCTAGTGGGTGCACCTCTGGTGCTCCCTGCTGACCTTGTGCTATAATGCAAGATAAGCTCATCAGAATAAATATTCAGTCCTCTTGGTGCGCAGTGCATGGCACGTTGGGAGTGCTACAGAATCAGGAGGTGGATTATCAGCACCAGCAGCTTTTAAAACAGCTCTTAAAGGGTCACTGGCCACTTTCAATGCTATCTTACAACTGAATGAGAAAATGCTAGAAGCAGACAACAGGGCGAGGGGGAGATAACTGCACCTTTCTGCTGCAACAGGTCCTACAGTGAAGGATGGCTCATTATGGAAGTGAGGGCCATCCTACAGTAAAGAACAGCACCATGGATGCAGGTGACAGAGCAAGTGAATGCTGTCTCACTTGTTGCCCAAACCCAGGAGCAGGTGAAGAAGAAATTTGCTCTGTTATGCAAGGTTATTGAAGTAATGTTCTCAATTATACAATGTTGGCTTACAATGCAACTTAACAGCACTTCACTTTAAACTTAGTGCATCATCACCGTGGAAGAATGCACTGAAATTTGTTAACTGTATTTCAAAATACACAGGCACATTGCTCCAGAGAACTGTGCAATTTTGCCATATCAATGTTTTGGCCCTGTGGCCCATTAAATGTGACTAACAACAAATACATTTCAAGCACAGGGAGCTGGAATGCTGTGTCTTTACAAACTCACAGAAGATGGCTGTGACTTGGTGAGTTGGAGGAGATAAACATTCCTCTTTCCAACATACGTCCCTTTTCCATTTGTTGCAGGAGAAGGCCGCACATAACAAGAAGCAGCGCATGCAGACGAGTGGGGGGTCACCAAAGCTGTCTCTATGTGGAGTGGGACGTGGGAGTTTCTGGGTGGGAGGCAATAAAAGGGCTTGGGGAAGAAGAGCTCAGAGCCTATCCCTAAACCCATAGCTAGTTTCCTTTGCTTTTAATCCTTTATCTGCTTATTCGCTCACTTATTTATTCTCTCACACACAGGCAGACATTGCAGCAATGCCTTGCTAACAGTGGAATTCAAAGAGAGGATTATTGAATAGGCCCTAGGTCAGTAAAATATTATCCCTGGAGCCTAGTTCCTTTTCAGCTGAATGTTGAAGCATTTCAGTGGACTATGCTTCTGTTGTCTCCCTGCCATCTATTTATAAAGTTAAAAAGTAATGACCCTGCTGTTGTAAATAATAATCCAAATAACCAAAAAATATTAATGAAACACTTCTCTTGAATTATTACAGTGAAAGGCCAAGCAGTAAATGTGATTGACTTCAAAGGGAATTGATCATTCATTCTGGAGGCCTGCCCGTACCGACTTTGCTTTGACCGTGAAAATCTTTTCACCATCACAGAAGTCATCAGGGCCTGAACAGCTACGGAACCTAAAACTTTTCCTCAAAACTCGAATGCAACAGTGCTGCAAATGCAAAGAAATAGGTTTGGCATAAAAGCCAATAACAGGAAGGCTGAAACAACCATGACCTTCAGCTACCCAAACGTTCACTGATATATCAAGATGGTATGTCCCAGGCTCAGCACTATCAGCAGGTGGCAGCTCACAGAGATTTCACAGCTGCCACCGACTGCTGAACAGACAAACTCTCACTTTCACATTTTATCCCAGCTATAACCTCAGCGCAACCATCAAGCTGGCTTGACACGGGCTATCCAATCCCACTACCTGGAATTCAAGAAACGATAGCGTTACAACGACATATCCCCTTCGAGTTTCAGGAATTTATGTCCATTGGTGCCGGAGGCGATATTTTTGATTGTGTTTATGTGTTGGCGCCCTGGTGTGAAGGGTTTGCTATCAACTGCATATTAATCTTGTCAACATTTTCTGCTAGTAATTTA
Source organism: Heptranchias perlo (assembly GCF_035084215.1). Lineage (NCBI taxonomy): Eukaryota > Metazoa > Chordata > Chondrichthyes > Hexanchiformes > Hexanchidae > Heptranchias > Heptranchias perlo. Next base: position 49,787,289 of record NC_090335.1, read on the forward strand.
TGGTCTCATCAGCTTTTGTTTTTTAAGAGCGAACTCCATGATACTTGAACTGGCACCAGAGGCCCTTGCTGTACTAAACCTTTGCACCCTGAATGGCCATTTGAAATTTCACACATTCAAATTATATTTAAACACTGCATAACAACTTTGAGACTGTGGAAAGCCTACAGTCATCTGAATTTTCAATTACAGCAAGCTGCCATTTAAAAGTTAACCCTGCCCCATGATCAGTCTGCTGTCCTAAAATGTCAGCCAAAAGTCAGTGATAAAGAAAGATTCAAATCAGTCATAGATCCGGCATAATAAAGTCATACTGACATATCAAAAATCACAGAAAAGATCTTGAACTATGTCTGACTTCAGGTTATATTTCTCTGAAAAATGTAACGTAAGTACCCCATGTTTCTTTAATTAGAGGCAAAGTCTTAATTAGCAGCAGCCTTTTGTAATACAGAATCAGATCTGTCACTTATTCTCTTTTTTTTCTTTTGCGCTGATTTCATCCTGGTTTTTAATCTTATATCTTAAATGTTTTTTCTATTTCTTTCTTCTTTTTCTTCCTTCGTTATTTTCCCTCTTGTGCTCCTCATTTCTTCATTAAATATTCCCTTCAGTTCCCTCTTCACCTCTGCTTATCCTCCATTATTTTCCTATATTTCTTTTTCTTTCCATTCTTTACCTTAAATGTTTCTAGTTTCAGTGTGCATTTTTTCCTAGCATTCATCTTTTCAAACTTTTCTGCCATTTTCTTTCTTGTTTGCTGCCTATTTTAAGTGATTTTAAGTTGGTAACACTCATCACCTGAATCAGGAGGTTGTGGATTCAAGCCATGCCCTACAACTTAGAGTTTAGTATTATTGAAAATATTGTAGTGAACTCACAGGCTGTGGTATTTGGATACAGAAACTACCCCATTGAATTACAATCTGAGCTCTTGGTAATAGAAGACCTGATGACAATGCAGTCTTTCAGAAAACGTTTTTTAGTTCAATTTATAATAAATGCACATAAGTTATATTTTACTTGAGAATGCAACTTCTGAACACGAATGCTATAAAAATGCTCAACTTATATATGCTTTTCAGTTCTAGTGTGTAGAAGGGAATTCAGAGGAAAATGCTTAAAATACTTCAACAAAAAGCTAACAATATTATAATAAATTATAGCACTAAATAGCAATTCAGAACAGAAGTAAACAACGAACTTCAATGATATTCTCCTATAATCTGACAAAATTCCCAAAATATCTAAAATGCTATTCAATTGAATATGGGTGGCATGATGGGTTAGCATGTGTCCTTTCACTTCTGGAACCTAGGTTTGAATCCAAATCAAACTGATGTGTTCCTCTCTCCGACGCTGCAATCTTTTCAATATATTAAATTATGTAAGAATTCAAGGGGGCGAAATTGGGGCATGTAGCGCCCGTTTTGTAGGTGCTACGTGGACACCTAAGCCCCGAAAATGGCGTCCAAGATGCATGCACACACATCCGTCGTGAAGTGCGCAGGACGCCATCTTGATAAAGGGGTTTGTGCGTGCACCTAACGAATGCCAGCAGCATGCAGTGTAGGGAGATAATGACGTGAATCAGTGTGCAATGCCGATTTGAAGCAGCCAGCGACATTTTAGACCTCCCGCTCCAGCCAATGTACTGTCTTAACCTCGCACAGCTGAACAGGACTTAAACAGCATGAAGGACCCCCACCACCAGCACTATTTAAAGGGATCATACAGGAGTTACAGGTTAGTTGCTAGATTAGTTATTCTGGCTGCTGGTACAATGGTACATGTCTGTGGACGTTTCCCATTCTTGGATAAAGTGGCAATTTTCTATAGAGAGTGGTCTGGCTGGTTGTGCAGTACTGTTAGTGGCATTTGAAATACAGTGCTGGAAAAAGTTGCTTCCAGACATGGGTGGCCTGCTAGGGCTTCCTCTGGGAATTGAACATGTCTGGGAGCATACATAGAGGCCACGGAGAGCAGGACAAGTTGCTAGAAGAGGGAGGAGGAGGAGGCATAGAGCACTCAGCAAGAGGCCATATCTGTGGAGGGTCTTCAGGGACCAATTCTCTGACCTCAACTTCAGCGATGACCAGTGCATCAGATGGTTGCAGTTCACTAAAGAGGTCGTGACTCAAATTTGTCAACTACTGCAGCCACAACTGCAGCCTCAGAGCAGGGCAAGGACAGAATTGCCTGTGGCTGTCAAGATAACCGTGGTGCTTAATTTTTACGGCTCTGGCTCCTTTCAGGCTGCTGCCAGAGATATCAGCAACATCACGCAGTTGGCAGTGTATAAGGGAGGTCACTGAGGCTCTGTACGCACTGAGAATCAGATTCATCTCATTCTCTCTTGCTAGTGACAAGCAATATGAGCGAGCACAAGGGTTTGCTAGCATTGCAGGCTTCCCCATGGTGCAAGGTGCCATTGACTGCACGCATATTGCCATGCGTGCTCCACGTCTGAACTCGGTCATATTCATGAACCGAAAGGGATTCCACTCCCTCAATGTGCAGCTGGTGTGCGATCATGGGCAGCACATCATGCAGATCAATGCCCATTCTCCTGGCAGCAGTCATGACTCCTTCATTCTGCAGCAATCCAACCTGCCACCCATATTTCAACCAGCACAGCAATTCAAAGGCTGGTTACCAAGCGACAAGGGTTATCCCCTCATGAAATGGTTCATGACTCCAGTCAGGAACCCATGCACATGTGCACAGCAGGCCTACAACACGAGCCATGCTGCCATATGGAACATCATCGAGCACACCATAGGCGTCCTCAAGCAATGCTTCCGCTGCCTGGACCACTCTGGAGGAGCCCTGAAGCACTCAGCTGCACGGGAATCACGATTTGTGTGAGGGTGAGATGAATGCCCCTCGGTCTGTCCACCTCTTCCATCAAGGCCTCTAGCGCATCATCCAAGAACCTTGGTGCACGCTCTCTCGCAGCCATTCTTCAACATATTGCAGCGCAGATTCACTTCACAATTGACTTCCACCACTTCCTGCAGCCACAGTGCATTTCCCCTTTAAGAGGTGCAGGCTGCCTTTAAGTAATGCTAACCACTCCCGATATCGGGCCCCCTGTTGATGCTTGCAGCCAATCAACTGTGCAGGTAGCGCTGGCTGCACGCAGCAATCATTTAAATCATCAGGCAGTACAAATGTTAGATGCTGCCTGCATTGACCGGGTATGGGCTAATTGCAGACCTAGATCCCAGCGCCCCGTTTTTGGGGGTTATCCAATATAACCCCCTAAGTCTCATTGTTTCAGCTTGTCATAGTTAACACTACTGAAAGCTCAAACTCCACACTCATATTGGTTATGGATGTTGTTACATTGTGCTGTTAATAGCATGAATAATCAATAAAGTGGCCAAGGCTCATACTGCCAAATACCACAATGTGAAATGAGATTGATAGTTCCCCACTGGTGCAAGTCCAGGGAAGACAAAATAAAACAATCCATAATTTAGTGCAAGTTGGCAGTCTAAAATTACTTTAAAGCTGTGATGGCTGACCTTCCTATCGCTTCCATTGTCTTCGTTACATTTCCAAAACTAGGAGCAGAAACATGGTGTGTCTTTGCCTGATATGTGCTTTCGACACTCCTCCTCCCCTGCTGCTTGACTAAAAACAATGAGAAGCAGCTGCTTAAAGACTTGTCATGTTTCAACACCTGCATTCAGAAGATGGCAAGCCCAGCAGGAGACACATATCTCATGATAAATTTTAAAACGGCTTCAAAATAATGATTTTTAAAAAAAACAATTACACAAAGGGGCATATTTCAGACAAACATTTAAGGATAAGGTCATTCTTTAAAAAAAGTCATGTTTTAATGTCATGGCCATTTGAATGAAATGTGTTTAGCACCAAAATGTCAAATATACGAGCCTAGTAGTGCCAAGTCCTAACAACAACATTTATATAGCGCCTTTAACATAATAAAATGTCCCAGGGTGCTTCACAGAAGCGTTATCAAACAAAATTTGACACCGAGCCACATAAGGAGGTATTAGGACAGGTAACCAAAAGCTTGGTCGAAGAGGTAGATTTTAAGGACCGTCTTAAAGGAGGAAAGGTAGAGAGACGAAGAGGTTTAGGGAGGGAATTCCAGAGCTTAGGGCTTAGGCAACTGAAGGCACAGCCGCCAATGGTAGAACAATGATAATCGGGGATGCACAAAAGGCCAGAATTGGAGGAGTGCAGAGATCTCAGAGGGTTCTCAGGCTGGAGGAGGTTACAGAGATAGGGAGGGGCGAGGCCATGAAGGAATGTTAAAATCGAGGCGTTGCTGGGCCGAGAGCCAATGTAGGTCAGCGAGCACAGTGGTGATGGGTGTGTGGGACTTGGTGTGAGTTAGGATATGGGCAGCAGAGTTTTGGATGAGTTCAAGTTTACGGAGGGTGCAAGGTGGAAGGCCAGCCAGGAGAGCATTGGAATAGTCAAGTCTAGCTGTAACAAAGGCATGGGCGAGGATTTCAGCGGCAGATGAGCTGAGGCAGGGGCGGAGATGGGCGATGTTATGGAGGTGGAAGTAGGCGGTCTTGGTGATGGAGAGGATTATTGGGTCGGAAGCTCAGCTCAGTGTCAAATAGCAGCTGGTCCCGCCAATCCAGTGTGCAGGAGCATTATCCTCAGATATATCCTGGATCAGAAAAAGTTGATGTCAACTTTGACATTATTCTATAATTTAATTATGAACTAATTACTGAGTTTTTTTTTTAAAGTTGACAACACAAATCATAGCCTTTCAAGCACTAATTTGAGAAGGAAAAGGAAAATGTTTTTAAAACACTTAATTTGAAACTAGTGCATGAAATTAAAGAAGGAAAATAAAGATGATGGAGTAATGTAGTTTGTCACAAATATCCAGTGAGAGTGGTGGTGGAGTAGGTGGTGCAATGCATTAGAGCAATATTCTTTTACCTATTATTATCCATCCCTGATAGCTCTTAAGAGTCACAAGTAAATGGAGTTGAGATTATTCTTACTCCTAACAATGCATTTACAAATTCACAGCATGACATTGCTTTATATTCAACAATTGAGCTCAATATAGATAGTATGAGAAATAGAAATTTACACCAATGTGGTAGAAGGTCCTTTGGTGTTTGGAAGAGGAAAATGTTTCCGCTTAGTAATGTCAACTTTCTCAGTACATAGACAAAAGAAAAACTAGGAAAACCTTTTCAATTATTAAATTCCCACTGAACGAGTAGGGAAATTATTCTTTCTCACAACAAAAATCTAGAAATTTGCAGACGAGTGACATGGTAGATTTGTACACCAGCCCTTCACTTCTAGTATTTGGTTTTGAATCCAGCCTCGGGTGAGGGAGCAAAGTTTGTTGGTTGGAAGGATCCAATGAGAAATGAGTTTGAGTAGTTTCAGCCCAGGTCCTAATTGACATAAGCTCATAGCATACGGACTGCAGCGGTTCAAGAAGGCGGCTCACCACCACCTTCTCGAGGGCAATTAGGGATGGGCAATAAATGCTGGCCTCGCCAGCGACGCCCACATCCCGTGAACGAATAAAAAAAAATAAAGCCAACAATTGGTACACAATTGGCAATTGCACACAGGTTGGCTGATGTGAAAACTGATGCAGTGGAGTGATTTTCTGAGGTTAGGGTTAAAGTATATTCTTGGGGCAGATTAAATGGGGACTTTGCTCTGCAAGCAATTGCACCATGCATGAATTGTATAATTTGATCCCGACAATCATTGCCTAAAATGGCAATGTGTTTAGTTTCCCATTGTTAGCATTCTTCATTTGATCACCATGAAATTAAACAATTTTTTTGAAAAGATACAAATTGAAGAGAACCTTGCCGATGAATGAGAATATGTGCCTGTGGCCTGAGTGCAGAACTGAACCCAGACAGTAGATCTCCAAGCACGTAGGTGCCTCGGCGATATAAACACCTATCTGCCCAGTTATCTGCCTGGCAGGTAGAGAATGGATTAAGGATAAAGTGTCCAAAACTGTACTGTAGATTTTGGTTGTGATAGGCAGATTGTTAAGGAACAAGCAATTATCTGGGGACTGCATCTATTAGAAATCATTTGAGTCAGCCTACATCACCCATATTAACATAAAAAAATGATTGTATCTATGAATGTTACAGGGTTGAAATCTAACCTCAGATTCCAGGTGGTGTCGTAAATCACAAACTCTGGCAATTTATGACAATTATCTATACTTCAAGATTATGCTTGTATTTATTTTTGAGCTTTTCATTACTTTTAGTAGTGTCTTTGCTGCTGACAACTAATAGCATGTATTATGTGCATATAGATGATGATATTCATACCTGGGCTACAAGTGTCTGGTTTAATTGGGAAAAAATTATTTTTAATCAAGCACTGATTCCAGCATTTTCTGTAGTCAATATTTATTACCATTATACTATTGTACTTTTGAACTGAAACAATAATCATGAGTAGTTGTGAGAGGAGTTAGAAGGTGTAGAATCCATATCCTGGTCTGTCCTTGTTCTCAGCTACATGTTTACATTTTTAAACATAATGGGGTATAAATCCATTTTGGGCAGTAGTGTGAAATGGACACAGTGAATCGCCACTCCGCCTGGTTTTGAAGTCAATGGAAAAGAAAATCGTAGAGAGTATGAAACTGGCGGCCGATTCGTTATCGCCTGTTTTGCACTATTGCCTGCGATGGATTTATATCCCAATAAATTTTCAGGCTGCAAGTAAACCATTGTCTCACAGGTTACAGACGTAATATTTAGTCTGTACTAAAAATCCCAGTCATTGGACATTTCAGTACATTCTTGGTCACTTGGTTAATCCTCAGTTCAAGAGTTTGCCACTACAACTTTCCATTGCCATCAAAATTCTTGTGTTTTTGTAATATATCAAATACTAGTTATCCCTAGCAAGGCCAATCTTTTCATTCACAAAATGCTTCTCCATTTACACAAACCAGCTCAGACTCCCTCACGCAGCACTTCACAGGCGTTGCGTCCACGCTTGTGCCGGTAGAGGATTTGCACTTCTTTGCTGAAAGGCTATGTGAATTCTCCCAGCCCCAAGTGCTAGCCAAAACAGATTTGTTAAAGAGACAGAAAGATCTGTTTAGCTCAGGCTGGAGTTTATCACCAGCTAAACCTACACACCATTCTCTTTCAGACTCCCAAGCCTTGTCAAATTGTTCAGTATATTTTTAAATCCATAATAAGTAAAAGAAGATGACAGTTATATGGTGGGGAACACCTTCCATCTTTAATGGTGGGTCTTTGCCCTTGCAAAAAATAAAAACTAATCATATCACCTGCACCTAATTGAACAAATCAAAATAATTTGGTGAGGATGGAACAAATCAGACAGTGGGACTGGAAAACAAAGCTACACCAAAAAAAAATCAACAAAAATAAAAACATAAATTGTTGGAAATACATAGCAGGACTGTTAACATCTGAGGAGAGGTAGCGACCCTTCATTAGACCTGGAAAAGGAAGTCAAAACAGATTTAACAGCTTAGTCCAAATACTGGCAGCCTTGTAGCCGTAGTAGGGGATCACTGCCCTCCCACTCCAGAAATGCAGACCATTAATCCTAGCTTATACTGATATTTAGGTTCATTAGGCCACACAGGGCAAGGGTCCTTAGCCTGGCTGTGAAATGAAAGCTTGCATGGTGCCTCTGGTCCACTCACCAGATTAAAGGAGGAAGCATGTATGGGAGGACTTATTAAAGGGGAAAAGAGAAATATATATAAAAAATACACCTGAGGATTAATTTTCAAAGCAGGTCCAATGTCACGCAACCATTTGCAACTTGCAAATACATTTAGATCAAAGTAATTTAGTGGCAACCGTATCTCCAAAACATGAGGTCACAGGGTCTTGCAGCATTTAGGGTAATTGGTAATGCTGTGATAAATTTCCCTATTTTCAGAACCTCTTGCTGTTGGTTTTTCAACCTTTCTATTGCAACAATTGTGTAGGATATTATTACAAATGAATGTTGCTGCTTCAGAGCAAATTGCCAACGTACATAATCACAGCAATAGCCCAAGAGGACTCTCCAATGGTCCAATAGTGTGTCTGAGGACTTCAAAGGCATTTTTGTAACTTGCCAGCATATTTTCAGCATAACCATAAATGCCGAGCTCCGACTGTATCAACGTTGTTAATGCCTTGAGTCGTCTACTTGTGGAATACCATCTATTGCAACAGGCGGTAATTCAACTGAACTATTCAAAACATAATTGGCTAAATTCCTGATTGAGCAGAATATGAAGGTTTATGGGTTTGGGGAGAAAAAAGATTGTATGATTGGATCCTGAACTGAGGCCTGTCTGGAAAACAAAGTGAACTGGATAGGTAAATTGTCTTTTCTGACATACGCTCGCACACACACATTCTTATGTTCTTAAAAATGCCATACTTGTGCAGGAAGAAGACTATTTGGAGGAGGGAGGCTAGATTATTAGGAATATTATTGTCTTCTAATTTTACCATCAAGTGCAGGAAATGATTTGCTAAGGAAAGGTTAGTCTCCTTTGGATTGGGTTCTCAGTTTCTCATACTGATTACTGTATAACTACACAAAACATTTTACATATCTGTGTACAATAAAAACTGGCGTACAAATCGAGAATTGATTTGAGTCTTTCACATAACAAGAAGGCAGCTTACATATCAGTGTCACATAGCACATTATTTTTTTTAACCACATCCTATCTCTCTGTGGCACAATGAAATTTTGCTATCGCCAGACAAAACAAATAGGAAGGCTTCCAATTTCTACAATGAATAACACATTTTCCACAGGCTAGTCGAAGATTGTAGCCCATCGTGTCTTCCATTGCCAAATTCAATGGAGTTTAACATGACTGTTTGATACAAATAATAATCTATTGCTTATAAAACTTGCAAGCCATAGGTAAATGTAAAAGATGGTATTGTACTGAGCTTTACAGACTAAGAAGCTCCCAATTGAATCCCCGATCTGTGCTGAGTTAGCTACTCAGCATCACTGGGATGATACAATTGGCTTTAGTATTCTCAAGCTGGAAAGGGGAAAAATTAGCCAGCATACCCACTCTTGATCACTACCCAGTGATCCATGCTGGACTATTTTCATGTGTGGACATCAAATCAGCGGTTCACCATACAGGGACATGGTTGGGTGGGGGTTGGGGGGGGGGAGGTTAACTACTAAAGCCAAAGATATTAAAAAACTTAAAGTAATGTAAGAATATCAGGATTCATTTAATCCCAGGGACTAAAATGGATAAAACCACTTCCCATGCATGTAAGAAAAAAAGACTAATGTGATTAAATGGTGATAAAGCCGTACCAAGGTCACATTTACGAAAACTAGTCGGACTTCAATTTTGTAACAGTTACAGATTCTTTCAGCAGTGACATGTGGTTATGTTACCCAGTTTAAAAATGCTCGTGAATTATGTTAGCCATGACATTAGTGATTTGTTACTGTGAACCATTGGTCACTAACTGTTTATACGTCACCGCTTTCAAAAAGGAATGGCCTCCTTCTGTGCCGTGACCATTCTCTGATTCTATTCTATGAATCAAAGCTTCTGTTAGGCGTCCAGTGCGCCTGCCTGAAATTGGTGGGCACCTAATTAAGCATGCTAATCAGGGTCCTATTAAAGCCTGTTTTGGGACTCAAATGCCCTTTTCAACAGCCCTGGTGTCCTATTCATTAATTGTAAACCAGTCACAGAAATGATGGGTGTTAACAGCCTAGAGAGATTCAAAGAGATCATCAGATAAATCAGTGGTCAGTTTATTTGGACTGCTGGTGTGCTGCTTTTAAGCTTTTTGAGCGTTTTGGCTACTGGATCTGAGAGTAATCCCTTGTGAAAATAATTTGGTGGGTCATCAGAGGTTTTTGGCCAGGGGCTTCTGGCAAACTTCTAATTGATTTCAATGGGTTTGGTGCTTGCACTGCCATTGTGGCTGGAAGAGGAAGAGGAGGAGGAGGAGGAGGTGGTGGATCAGGCTAGAGTCCAGGGAGTTGCAGCTGCAGAAAGAAGAGACCGAGGGAAGGCAGTTCGCAGGAGGCCTTACCCCACATGAGTGTACAGGCCTCATAACTTTCTACCTGCAGTTCATCGAGGAGCATTGTGAGGAGGCTCCACTTCACGGGGGAGACTGTCACAGAGTTCTGTTACTCGCTGTAGCACCTGCTGCAGCCTAGCATAAGGTTATGTACATCCTTGCCTGTTGCTGTCAAAATCATTGTGACGCTGCAGTTTTATATTTCAGGGTCATTCCAGCCTGAAGTAAGTGACATCTGCAACATTGGCCAATTATCTGTGCATTCATCAGGTGACAAATGCGCTCTTTGCCGGTGCCAATGACTTCATCTCCTTCCCCAAGTTCACCACGAAGCAGGAAGACAGGACTCTGGGCTTGGCCAGGATTGCAGACTTCCTCCAGGTGCAGGGTATCATCGACTGCACACACATAGCCTTGCATGCTCCAGTAGAACAGCCTGGAGTCTACGTGAATAGGAAGGGATTTCACTCGCTGAATATCCAGATGGTGTGCGACAACATGCAGTGCATCATGCAGGTCTGTGCCAGATTTCCTGGTAGATGCCATGATGCTTTCGTCATGTGCCAGTCCTTAATCCCCTCGCTCTTTCACCTGAGCATCGGATCAGAAGCTGACTCCTTGGGGGAGAGGCCATCCTCTTCAAACCTGGCTAATGGATTGAGCACAGATGCAGAAATGGGTACAACTTGTTCCATGGCCTCCACTCGTGCCCTGATCGAACAGACCATAGGCCTCCTGCAGCAATGCTTCCGCTACCTAGATAGGTTTTGAGGTGTCCTGCAGTATAACTCCCAGAGAGTCTCCAGCATTGTTGTTGTCTGCTGCATGCTGCACAACCTTGCCACCCAGAGGGGCCAACCCATCGAGCCAGCTGCAGAGGAAGACGTGGAGGCTGAGGAGCATGTGTGACAGGAACATACTGAAGATGATGAGGAAGAGCAAGGCCCGCCTCTCCTACCGTCTGCAAGATCTCTTCGACAGCAACTCATCCAGGAGTGCTTCAGCTGAAAACTGACTATTCCCTCTGCACCAACAGTCCCTCCCAACATCAGTCCCTTAGATGACTGCAGTGAACCCAAACACAATCATGGGGCTTTCAGACAAAACACATTGCATGGTCATCAAATACTCACCAAACAAACTCTTCACAAGAATTTGGAAAAACTCTCCTAAACTCTCCCTTTGTTCTTTTGGTGATGATCTTAAATTTATAGCCTGTAGTTACTGACTCACTAACCAATGGATATAGTTTTTCTCTACTTAACAAAAATTTCATAATTTTGAACATTTTTATACAATTCCCTCTTATCCTTCTCTGTTCTACTAGAAAAAGCCCCAGATTCTCTTTTTCTATTCATAACCAAACCCTCTCATGCCTGGCATCATCCTAGTAAATCTCTTCTATACCCTCTCCATGGCTCGTGACATCCTTCCTAAAGTAGGGGGCCAAAAACTGTCCATAATATTCTAAAAGCAGCCTAAGCAATGATTTGTAAAATCTAGGATTACAATATGGTTTTTAATATTTTTATCAGTGTGTTCTTCCACTTTTAAAGATTTGTGTATCTGAACGGTGATGTCTCTCTCCTCTTCTATTCTTTTATGTTTATCTAAAAAAAAGTGAGGACTAGAGACAATAACCTATTCATTGAAGAAAGATTTGAAATTATTTTGATCTCTCCTTTCCTCCCCACAGCTGTTGTTTCGCAGATCAGGGGTGCACCTAGGTTAACCTACACGTGCACCATTTCCCACAACCACAGGCTCGTATTCCATGTGTAAATTCTCACCAACAGGTACTTGAGCTCCACAATTATCCACAATTGTGTGATGATTCCTAAATGTTTTATCATGCAAATATTCACTCTCACTGCATGTGTGTAAATTTTATTTTAAGAAAAAAAAGTAAATGCTGGAAATCTGAAATAACAGAAAACGCAGGTCCATCAGCGTTTGAAAATAGAAAAGACAGGTTAACATTTCCCTTTGACAGAACTGATTAAGGAAAGTAGGAAAATCCCTTTATGGTATTGACCAGCACAAAAAGGGAAGGAGGACAAGAGGTAAAAAGCAGAGTAATATTGTAATTTAGGCAAATGAAGCTAAACCAGTGAAATTCCAAAAGACTATTCCTTACAGTGATAGACGTACAAATTCTCTTTAAAAAACAACTTTCAGTAAAAATGCTCGCTTAAAAGACTATCAGATGTCTGCTTATTTGAAAGTGCTTGCTCATTTTTTCACTAATTGCTAATTATAACAGAGCGGGGATTGGAGAGTGCCCTAAAAAACTGAAACCCGATCGCAGGAGATTTATGGTTCAGAGGGAGATTGATTTGTGGCAGTCGACAGCTGACAAGAAAATACAGTGCCTGGCATGCAGCTGTTTTTAAATGCCTGACTTTTTCCACAATACCAGAGTGAAGGGCAATCAGATGAACTCAGGAAATAATATTGCGTGCCGACAACACATACCATAATTAATTGGGAAACTGGGATAGTCTACAATGAGTTCCTGGGGTTTGGGTCCACACCCATAGGATTTACAGGGATGTTAAATTTAGGAAAGGCAGTAGGGGGATAGGGCCTGTGACCTCACAGTCATATTATGCAGGCCCTGCTCGTGCCAACACTCTGTAGCAGAGAGAGTGTCAAATTTCATTGTTCTAAATGTTTTACAATTTTTTGTTAATAAAAAGGTGCTTTAAAACTTTTGAATTGTTCATTTTGGTTTTGTTATTCTTCATTTACTTTATTACTGTTCGTTTATTTATTGCATGCACTGCTGTTTTATTTCCTTGGCTTTTGTATGTGGAGAAAAACAGGTATCCCTGAAATATGAGGTGTCAGGTACGAATCCAAATACCTGCATATGCAGCTTTAGATTGAACTGTAGCATTCATGATGAAGACTAAATAGTTTTTAATAAAACAAAATTTATAATAATGATATTAATAATACATTGATGCATTCTGTATGTGTGTAGTCTAGAAAAAACTAGTCTATCACAGGTTGTCCTTGGTTAGGTTTCTCATGCAGATAAGAACTCCCTGAATATATTATAAAAAGCTCATTAACCTTGCACAGAGTTCTGTCAACTCAGACAATTCTTACTACTCAAATAGTAAAAGGATTTCACATTGTCTGCAATTTATTCTCAGTCACAAAACTCCATACCAGTTAACAACAAATTGCATTTCTCTAGTTGCCTTTAATGTAGAAAAATGTCCCAATATACTTCGCAGGGGAGTAATCAGACAAAAATGGACACTGAGCCAAAAGAGGAGATATTAGGACAGGTGACCAAAACTTTGGTTAAAGAGGATTTTAAGGAGAGTCTTAAAGGAGGTGAGGGAGGTAGAGAAGTTATGGGTTCTAGGCAGGGAGTTCTAGAGCATGGTGCTTAGACGGCTGAAGGCATAGCCGCAATTGGTGGGGCGAAGGCAGGAGGGAGGATGCACAAAAGGCCAGAGTCGGAGGAACGGAGAATTTGGGGGCATGTTGTAGGGCTGGAGAGGTTATATAGATAGGGGGCGGTGAAGCCATGACGGGATTTAAATACAAGGATGAGAATTTTAAATTGGAGGCATTGGGGGACTGGGAGCCACTCCAGATCAGCATGAACAGAGGTAATAGTTGAGCGAGACCTAGTGCGGGATAGAATACAGGCAGCAGAGTTTTGCATGAGCTGATGTTTACGAGGACCAGCTAGGAGAACATCGGAATAGCCAAGTCTGGAGGAGACAAAGGCATGGATGTTTTTTAAAAGCAAATAGGCTGAGGCAAGGATATTATGGAGGTGGAAGTAAGTGGTTTTTGTAACGGAGAGTAAATGGGGTCAGAAGCTCAACTCAGGGTAAAAGGAGAGTCCAAGAGCAGGACCGGTTCTGGGGAAGGTGGGACCTGTACAAGCGGGACGGGTTATACCCGAAGCAGGACCGAGACCAATGTCCTCGCGGGGGTGTTTGCTAGTGCTGTTGGGGAAGGTTTAAATTAGAGTGGCAGGGGGATGGGAACTTTAGCGGGGAATCAGAAGGGAGTAAAGTTGAGAGCAGCAAGAGAGGGGAAGACCCAGGGGAAATTTACAACACAAATAGTACAAACAGTTGTTCAAGAACAAGTGAAAGGGAAAAGCGTAGAGCAGCAGAAAAAAAGTGTACTTTAGACACTACAGATAAAGTGAAAACTAGAAGGTGTAAGGCAATTAACCCAGCATCAAAGCTGAAGGTCAGGCTAGGATGTGTGGCCCAACTAAGAGTTCTATATACAAATGCACGGAGTATAAGGAATAAATTAAATGAACTACAGGTTCAAATTCAAATTGGAGGGTATGGCATGATAGCTATTACTGAGTCATGGCTGCAGGATGGTCAGGATTGGGAACTAAATATACTGGGTTATAAGGTCTACAGGAGAGATAGGGAAAATGGAAGAGGGGGAGGAGTAGCCTTAGTGATTAGAGATGAAATCAATTCAATGATAAAGGAGGATATAACGAGAGGTTAGCAAACAACAGAGACCTTATGGGTTGAATTGAGAAATAGGAAAGGATCCAAGACTATAGTGGGAGTTGTGTATAGGACCCCTGGCAGCAGCTCTGAAGTGCTAGATTGTATAAATGCAGAGATTAGACAAGCATGTAACAAAGGCATAGTGGTCTTAACGGGGGACTTTAACCTTCACATAGATTGGGGAAAGCAAACCAGCAACTGTCAGAAAGGTAGTGAATTTCTTGAGTGTGTCCGGGATAGTTTTCTACAGCACTATGTCCTGGAGACAACAAGGGGGCAAGCCATACTAGATTTAGTAATGAGTAATGAACCAGATTTAGTTAACAGCTTAACTGTGCGTGAACATCTTTCCAATAGCGATCATAACATGACCGAGTTCAATGTAGTGTTTGAAAGGGGAAAAAGTGAGTCAGCTGCTAAGATTCGAGACTTGGGTAAGGCCGACTTCAATGGGATGAGACAAAGACTCTCCACAGTAAACTGGGCAAATCTGTTAATGGGTAAAACGACTGATGATCAGTGGGAAATGTTTAAAGAAACATTTAACGAGATACAGAAGCGGTTTAAACCACTGAGGGGCAAGAACTCTACTTGCCAAAAAAAACAGCCATGGACAACTAAAGAGGTAAGGGACAGTATAAGACATAAGGAAAGGGCATACAAAAAGGCAAAAAATGGCACAGATCCTGGCGAATGGGAAAGATACAAAGATCAACAAAGGGTCACAAAACAGATAGTAAGAGCTACAAAAAGAGAGTATGAAAAGAAACAAGCAAGGGATATCAAAACCAATATGAAGAACTTTTATAGTTATATTAGGAAAAAGAGGGTGGTCAGGAGCAGTGTTGGCCCCTTAAAAACTGAAAGTGGGGATACAGTCATTGACAATGGGGAAATGGCGGACATGTTGAATAATTACTTTGCGTCAGTATTTACAGTAGAAAAATCTAGCATGCCGGAAATCCCAAGAAAACTAATATTGAATCGGGGACAGGGACTCGATAAAATTAACATAAGTAAAGCAACAGTAATGAAGAAAATAATAGCACTAAAGAGTGACAAATCCCCAGGACCAGATGGTTTCCATCCCAGGGTTTTAAAGGAAGTAGGTGAGCACATTGCGGATGCCCTAACTATAATCTTTCAAAGTTCTCTAGATTCAGGAACTGTCCCACTAGATTGGAAAATTGCACATATCACTCCGCTTTTTAAGAAAGGAGAGAGAGGGAAACCAGTTAGCCTAACATCTGTTGTGGGGAAAATGCTGGAGTCTATAATTAAGGATAGGGTGACTGAACACCTCGAGAATTTTCAGTTAATCAGAGAGAGCCAGCATGGATTTGTGAAAGGTAGGTCGTGCCTGACAAACCTGATTGAATTTTTTGAAGAGGTGACTAAAGTAGTGGACAGGGGAATGTCAATGGATGTTATTTATATGGACTTCCAGAAGGCATTTGATAAGGTCCCACATAAGAGACTGTTAGCTAAGATAGAAGCCCATGGAATCGAGGGAAAAGTACGGACTTGGTTAGGACATTGGCTGAGCGAAAGGCGACAGAGAGTAGGGATAATGTTTTACCCATTAACACATTGGCAGGATGTGACTAGTGGAGTCCCGCAGGGATCTGTCTTGGGGCCTCAATTATTCACAATATTTATTAACGACTTAGATGAAGGCTTAGAAAGTCTCATATCTAAGTTTGCCGATGACACAAAGATTGGTGGCATTGTAAGCAGTGTAGATGAAAACATAAAATTACAAAGCGATATTGATAGATTAGGTGAATGGGCAAAACTGTGGCAAATGGAATTCAATGTAGACAAATGTGAGGTCATCCACTTTGGATCAAAAAAGGATAGAACAGGGTACTTTCTGAATGGTAAAAAGTTAAAAACAGTGGCTGTCCAAAGGCACTTAGGGGTTCAGGTACATAGATCATTGAAGTGTCATGAACAGGTGCAGAAAATAATCAAGGCTAATGGAATGCTGGCCTTTATATCTGGAGGACTGGATTACAAGGGGGCAGAAGTCATGCTGCAGCTATACAAAACCCTGGTTAGACCGCACCTGGAGTACTGTGAGCAGTTCTGGGCACCGCACCTTCGGAAGGACATATTGGCCTTGGAGGGAGTGCAGCGTAGGTTTACTAGAATGATACCCGGACTTCAAGGATTAAGTTACGAGGAGAGATTACACAAATTGGGGTTGTATTCTCTAGAATTTAGTCGGTTAAGAGGTGATCTGCTCGAAGTTTATAAGATATTAAGGGGAACAGATAGGGTGGATAGAGAGAAACTATTTCCGCTGGTTGGGGATTCTAGGAGTAGGGGCACAGTCTAAAAATTAGAGCCAGATCTTTCACGAGTGAGATTAGAAAACATTTCTATACGCAAAGGGTGGTAGAAGTTTGGAACTCTCTTCTGCAAACGGCAATTGATACTAGCTCAATTTCTAAATTTAAATGTGAGATAGATAGCTTTTTGGCAACCAAAGGTATTAAGGGATATGGGCCAAAGGCAGGTATATGGAGCTAGATCACAGATCAGCCATGATCTTATCAAATGGCGGAGCAGGCACAAGGGGCTGAATGGCCTACTCCTGTTCCTATGTTCCTAAGTAGAAGCTGAGATTGAGGTGGGAGCTGACTATGATGGTTTCAGTTTTCCCAATATTTAACTAGAGGAAGTTGCAACTTATCTATGACTGGATATCAGACAAGCAATCTAACAACACAAAAGCAGTGGAGGGGTCAAGAGAGGTGACGAGAGGTAGAGCTGGATGGCACCAGTGTATATTTGGAAGCTAGCCCCATGTCTGCGGATGGTGTTGCCAAAGAGCGACATGCAAATGATGAAGAGATGGGGATCTCTGGAGGTAATGGTGAAGGTGCTGGGAGTAGCCATTGATGAAAATGTTCTGGCTGCGATCAGATAGGTAAGAATGGAATCAAGCGAGGGCAATGCCACTGAGCTGGACAACAGAGGAAAAGCATCAGAGGAAGAAGTTGTGGTCAACCATGTCAAAGGCTGCAGAGAAGTCGAAGAGGGCGAGGATGGTCACAGTCACAGAGGATGTCATTTGTGACTTTGATGGATTGTTTTGGTGTTGCGGTTGGGACAGAACTTTGATTGGAGAAATTCAAACATGGAATGGCTCAGAAATGCGGCCTTGTAGCACTTGATTTCCCATTGCTCTGCAGCTGAGGAAGGACAACAAGCTGGCTTTCTGGCCATGACGTTCTTGTTCGTTCTCTAACTAAACCATCTTCTGTTGCTCACTGGTGCTCTGTGCATCAGGCAGTACAACCTCCTCAAACTTTTTTTTTATTCGTTCATGGGATGTGGGCGTCGCTGGCGAGGCCAGCATTTATTGCCCATCCCTAATTGCCCTTGAGAAGGTGGTGGTGAGCCACTTTCTTGAACCGCTGCAGTCCGTGTGGTGAAGGTTCTCCCACAGTGCTGTTAGGAAGGGAGTTCCAGGATTTTGACCCAGCGACGATGAAGGAACGGCGATATATTTCCAAGTCGGGATGGTGTGTGACTTGGAGGGGAACGTGCAGGTGGTGTCGTTCCCATGTTCCTGCTGCTCTTGTCCTTCTAGGTGGTAGAGGTCGCGGGTTTGGGAGGTGCTGTCGAAGAAACCTTGGCGAGTTGCTGCAGTGCATCCTATGGATGGTACACACTGCAGCCACTGTGCGCCGGTGGTGAAGGTTTCGGGTGGTGGATAGGGTGCCAATCAAGCGGGCTGCTTTGTCCTGGATGGTGTCGAGCTTCTTGAGTGTTGTTGGAGCTGCACTCATCCAGGCAAGTGGAGAGTATTCCATCACACTCCTGATGGTGGAAAGGCTTTGGGGAGTCAGGAGGTGAGTCACTCACCACAGAATACCCAGCCTCTGACCTGCTCTTGTAGCCACAGTATTTATATGGCTGGTCCAGTTAAGTTTCTGGTCAATGGTGACCCCCAGGATGTTGATGGTGGGGGATTCAGCGATGGTAATGCTGTTGAATGTCAAGGGGAGGTGGTTAGACTCTCTCTTGTTGGAGATGGTCATTGCCTGGCACTTGACTGGCGCGAATGTCACTTGCCACTTATCAGCCCAAGCCTGGATGTTGTCCAGGTCTTGCTGCATGCGGGCTTAGACTGCTTCATTATCTGACGGGTTGCAAATGGAACTGAACACTGTGCAATCATCAGCGAACATCCCAATTTCTGACCTTATGATGGAGGGAAGGTCATTGATGAAGCAGCTGTCGATGGTTGGGCCTAGGACACTGCCTTGAGGAACTCCTGCAGCAGTGTCCTGGGGCTGAGATGATTGGCCTCCAACAACCACTACCATCTTCCTTTGTGCTAGGTATGACTCCAGCCACTGGAGAGTTTTCCCCCAGATTCCCATTGATTTCAATTTTACTAGAGCTCCTTGGTGCCACATTCGGTCAAATGCTGCCTTGATGTCAAGGGCAGTCACTCTCACCTCATCTCTGGAATTCAGCTCTTTTGTCAAAGGCTGTAATGAGGTCTGGCACTGAGTGGTCCTGGCGGAACCCAAACTGAGCATCGGTGAGCAGGTTATTGGTGATTAAGTGCCGCTTGATAGCACTGTCGACGACACCTTCCATCACTTTGCTGATGATTGAGAGTGGACTGATGGGGCGGTAATTGGCCGGATTGGATTTGTTATGCTTTTTGTGGACAGGACATAACTAGGCAATTTTCCACATTGTCGGGTAGTGTTGTAGCTGTACTGGAACAGCTTGGCTGTCTAAATCCCTCAAAGAGGATATATCCTTGCTGGTGCTTGTCTCAGAAAGAGTACTGTGAGGTATTGTCCTCTTGGATGCCACTGAGACCCATGGCTGTTTCTTGGGGTTTCACCTATGGAAACAGAAGAGGAACATACGGTAGAATGCTGGCTGCAAGACACCCCTTCATGCAGAAATATATTGTGTTTACATTGTTACATAGTCCTTAGGAGTACTTAGATAACCAGAGTGTGTCATAGTGATGTGCTCGAGTGCATACATGTGGATGGAGGAAGGAAAACAGGTAAAGGATGGTACTAGCCTTGAACTTCAGGGAGGTCTCCAGCTTCACCCTGGCATAGTCTTCATGTTCTCAAAGCCCCAGGATGTGGAACATGACCTGTTCAAGTCAACTCAATGATCTAACACCTGGGGGCCTTTCTCCCATTTCAATTTGGTCGCTTCTGTTAGGTGCTATTTTGTCCTGCAAGTGGAGAAGTAGTGATGAGAAGTCGGAAGTTTGAGGAGCACACATAATGACACCCAACTGTTCCACCCTGCATCCCAGCCTGGGTGTGAGTACATAAACTTGCATCATGCAGGTAGGTTGTGTTGTAAAAGTCCAAACAGGGTAACCCTCCTTTGCGACATTTTTTCTGGAAACACTTCCAAAGCAACATCTGAAATTGGAGGTACAGTGCATCACTGACTGGCCAGCCCTTTCCCATTTTTTGCTCAGCAAGACTTAAAGAGTCTCTTTAAATAGTAACTGCAGATTTTAAGAGTTGCAGCTGTGCTCTATTTGGCACTCCCCACTGTCACTGAGCTCCCTTTAACAGCCTAATCTGGGCCAGAACCATGTTATCAATACACGATACGACTAATGTCAGGACATCCCGAAAGGTCAGCTCAGTGGCTATGTCAGCAAGTGCTAAGCTTTCTGCTCTCAAGTCCCATTGCTTCAGCCTGAAACCCAAAATGGGTCAGTTGTCAGACTGGCGAAATACCAGTGTGAAATTCCCTCTAATCAAATGTTGATTTGTTTAACGGTCTTTAGGGACAATTTTCCCAACTCTTGCGCCCGAGAACTGAGCGTCTGCAGGCGCAAGGGTTTAGGAAAAAAGAGTCGGAGAAGCAGATCGCTGGGTGTCTGCTCCTTTAACAACCTCTTGGGATTCCTGGGCCTTTCATATGGGAGCTGGGTCTAGTCTGCACCTGCAAAAGGCACTGCTCAAGTGCAGGGGCACTCAGAAAAAGCTGGCGACGTAACCTGCCCTGAATCCTTGATGACTGAAAATCAGCATGGGCACTGAGGACAGGCGAAGATATAAAGATGATTTTTTTGTTATCCTTTCTGCCCTTGCCACCAAAGTCAATTATTCAAATGTGGCCCTTAAATTAAAATCAGCCAGGCTTCGCTTCATTCATAACTGCCGGGCGCGCCATCTGCTTCGGGCCTCCCTTGCTCCGTACCTGCCCACCCCCCTTTAAAGTTGGGGCCTATAAATGGAAACCTCAAAAACTTCAGAGGACTTTTCTACCGAAAGACAGCTGGTATAGCAAAGGCCAGATTACATGGACATTTCTGAGATGTATATATTTAACATGTGAGGTGTATCATATATTCCCAGGCCTTAAGTGTCTGTACATCTTTTAATATGTAAACAATGTATTGATTTTATTTTGTCTAAAATGTAGACAACTTTGGTTTAGATTCATCTGGAATTGGTGATTAATAGAGTTCAGTGTTCAATTTCACTGCAATTAGTGTAATTGCAATCTAAGATGTGCACTCCTGGATCACAAAGTGCACGGCTCAATCACAGTGCATCTCGTACAACTTTCAAAAGAGAAAACAGTCCTTTAGGATGCAGTTATAACTATCACTTTTCTATTGATACAAATGGATTTGATTGTACATCAATGCGAAAGTGGAAGTGCAACATGGTCCCGATCTGACTCGCAAAAGCACTAAAATCAAGCAGAGTCAAGGAGCTGTGTCAACTGGCCTTTTTGAGTTCAGTATAATCCACCTCAATGCAAAGCCATATTTTGAAAGTACTCAATGTTTTTAAAGTTAGCAGAAAGTGATGTTCACAGTCATGCTCTCATGACATTAAAAATTAATCACTGGAGGAGCAAAGCTCTGTTCATGCATCCAAGTACATCCAGTGCTTTTTTGTGTTTGACATCAGTGTGGTGTGCTGTGACGCTCAGTTGTAAGTGTAACTCCTTTCTGCTAGCTATGCATCGCATTCTACAGATACTAGATTAACACCAGTATCTACAGTATAAAGGCAGCCTTAAAAACCCAAACTTTAACAAACACCATAGGCCCCATATTAGGAGGGAGGCGGGTTGGCAGCAGGGGATCGGCTGGGCGCATGGGCAACGCGCCCAGTGAAATCGGGGTGCTCCGCACGCGATCACAGCCTAATTGAATGTACTTACACGTGCATCCGGGTTTCCCGTTCCAGACCTGCGCAGTGGGCAGTGCCCCACATCACAGGCTGTCAGTAGCAGGAGCCCTATTTAAAGGGGCAGTCCTCCAATGCTCCTCCTGTAGCAAAGAACCAAATTGGCAGCATGGAGCAGCGCAGAGGCAAGGCTTCTTCAAGGTTTTCAGACTCCTCACTCCAGGTGCTGCTCGATGGGGTGAGGAGGAGGAGGGAAACGTTTTTCCCATCTGATGGGAGGAGGTGGCCTCCCTCTGCCACCAAGAAGGCCTGGCTGGAGGTGGCTGAGGAGGTCAGCAGCAGCAGCAATGTATGCCGAACCTGGGTCCAATGCAGGAAGTGCTTTAATGACCTAACCAGGTCAGCCAAAGTGAGTATACTTACGCATTCTCCCACACTCCGCCTTCCACATCACCTCCACCACCACACAACCCCTTCTGCATTGCCACCACAACGCTCTTTCATCACTCCTCACATCCACTCAACCATCATCCTCACCTTTCCTGCACTTACTCACCGCCCCAGTTCCCATTCGAACACTACCACGCAACCCAATCCTCATACAATCTCATGGCTATGTCTCACACGCACCCTCCCATGTATCTCCCTCATGGTCACCCCCACCCACACCAATGCAACCATCACTCAATCACGCCATTCTGTGTTTTGCCTTGATAGGAGAAGAGATGCCAGAGATGCCGGGAGAGGGCAAGAACCAGAGGGGGCCGCCACACCAGGTGGTCCTAACGGATGTGGAGCAGCAGGCAATGGAACTAAGCCGCACGCTGGAGTGCCTGTCCGTGGCGGACGCCAAGACTAGGAGCGCACAAACGGCTGGTGACAGAAATCTAACACTCAGCACTCACGATAGCGAATGATCTTAACGTCACTTGGCATCTGCAGCACCTCAACATCTGTCCACATGCTTAATGTTGCTTTCTGTTCACTTGCAGGGCCATCTGCGACTGCTGTGACTGTGGAGGGCGATTCCTCAGAGGACCTGCCAGCTCTGAGGGTGCATCGTCACATCTGAGCCAGCCATCCACCTGCGCAGATACACACACCTCGGTGGGTCCCTGTCCTCAGTTAGTTAGGCTTGCACATTGTGAGTCACCACGCACAGGTGAGCACGAGCAGACTCTGGTAGCAGGGGCAGCCATGGAGAGTCCGCGTTGGTGGGGGCACTCTTCTCCAGGCTCTGCTCAGCTGGACCCAGATGCTGAACCCTGGGGGCCAGCCATGAAAAGGAGAGTCATCGCTGGCCAGCAGAACATTGCCGAGGTACTAGGAACAGTTGCCACGCGCACTCTCCACAATCGCGCAGAGGATGGAGGAGTCCATCTCCTGCATGAGTGGAATATTGTCACAGGGACGTGAAGGCATCTCTGAGATAGTGTTGCAGGTAGGTGCGAGAACATCTGCGATGGAGGAAAGGCTAGCCTCCATCGAGCTTCAAGCACGGCTCAACAATGAGTCCATTCAGGCCCTGACAACGGCCGTTCGGATTCAGGGTGAGCAACATTCTGCCGCCTTAAACAGGCTGACAGATACATTACAACTGGCCTTCCAAGGCTTCACACAAGTCCTCCAAACAGTCGTCCAGCAGGGTGGAAGGAGTGATGTGGGCCTGGGCCAGGAGAGAGATGATGGTGAAAGGGGACATGGAAATGGGGACGCCACTCAAAGCGTTTCCACGTCTCACCCATTGCCCCCCTCTCAACCAGTACCCGCAATGCTGCCTCCTTTCCAGGTGGCCGAGTCTGCTCCTGCACAGGTGCAGGTGGAGCAGTCTTTGGAGGGGCCCTCACAGGCACCGAAACCCAGAGGGCGTCTGCGCAAAGCATCTCATCAGTCAGGGCACGGACAAGAGCAACCTGCCACTACCTCTGCTAAAGCCACGGGGTAGCATCACGTAGGGGTTCCCGTAAACGTAAGGCTAAGGTTTTGTGAGCACAAAGGGGATGCACAAGGGTGAATGACAGAATGACATGCTTTTGATTTAGTTTTGTTTGTTTTGCCAAGCACATTAAAATGTGTTATCACTGTAAGATTCTCAAAATTCACAGATCCCCCAAAACTCAGAGAAAAACCCTAAAGAAAAGGACTTGGGACTCTTTTCTAACCATTTCAGGGTGATGAAATATTGGGCCTAACAGAGGGTGATTCAAGGTCAAAAACCAAGATTTGGTATTTTAAAAAGGCATGTTTGGGCTTGTAAAGGAAAAAAAAGGCTGCAACATGAGTTGGGATCAACCTCTGTAATAGACGGTTTGAGTATTGGAGTTAATCAAACTGTCTGGGGAACTGTGACACCTCACTCAGCCCCTACCATACATTTACATTCAGACAATAGACCCACGGAAGAGCAGTCCCCACCCAAATGACAGGACCCATCCAAAACATGCATAAAACAAATCCAATCACCCCACTCCATAGAAATCTCAGGCCCAGTCAGGAAACTCGAAACCTGAGCACAATGACTACAATCAAGCAAGAGCTCAACAACTCATGAAACCATTCCGAAACCACTTCACACATTTCATAAACAAGTTACTCTTAATGAGCCAGCCAAAATCTTACAATAAACCGGGTCAGATTTGGCACGCAGATAAGGAGGCTTCAATTAGTATAATTGAAGGCCCATTTTCTCAAGAAGTTCAGTTCAGCCAGGAGTTAGACAACACGGGAGACGACAGTTCAACAAGGCGAGGGGGCAACAGAAAGAAGTTCAACAGAGAAGGTCAGCAGCTCTAGAAGCAGGCCGATACACAAGAAGAAACCAGAGCAACAGCCCCAGTGACCATCAGACACCTCGCAGCAACAAGGGCCTTACGAAATAACCAACCCTTTCGAGGATTTCATTTCCACAACATTCACCTGAGGAAGGAGGAAGCCTCCGAAAGCTTGTGAATTTCAAATAAAATTGTTCGACTATAACTTGGTGTTGTAAAATTGTTTACATAAAGGTAGTTACACAAGGTAAGGGCTCAGGGGGTCGGGGGTAATATATTAACATGGATAGAGGATTGGTTAAAGGACAAAAAACAGAGTAGGGATAAACAGGTCATTCTCAGGTTGGCAGGCTGTAACTAGTGGGATACCGCAAGGATCGGTGCTTGGGCCTCAGCTAATTACAATCTATATTAATGACTTAGATGAAGGGACCAAGTGTAATGTATCCAAGTTTGCTGACGATACAAAGCGAGGTGGGAAAGTAAGCTGTGAGGAGGACACAAAGAGTCTGCATAGGGATATAGGCAGGTTAAGTGAATGGGCAAGAAGGTGGCAGATGGAGTATAATGTGGGGAAATGTGAGGTTATTCACTTTGGTAGGAAGAACAGAAAAACAGAATTTTTTTAAATGGTGAGAAACTATTAAATGTTGGTGTTCAGAGAGACTTGGGTGTCCTTGTACAAGAAACACAAAAAGTTAGTATGCAGGTACAGCAGGCAATTAGGAAAGCAAATGTAGGGAAGTCTTACTACAGTTGTACAGGGCTTTAGTGAGATCTCACCTGGAGTACGGTGTACAGTTTTGCTCTCCTTATCTAAGGAAGGATATATTTGCCTTAGAGGCGGTGCAACAAAGATTCACTAGATTAATTCCTGGGATGAGAGGGTTGTCCTATGAGGAGAGATTGAGTAGAATGGGCCTATACTCTCTGGAGTTGAGAAGAATGAGAGGTGATCTCATTGAAACATATAAGATCATGAGGAGGCTTGACAGGGTAGATACTGAGAGATTGTTTCCCCGGCTAGAGAGTCTAGAACCAGGGGGCATATTTGCAGGCTAAGGGGTCGGCCTTTCAAGACTGAGATGAGGAGGAATTTCTTCACGCAGAAGTTTGTGAATCTTTGGAATTCTGTACCCCAGAGGGCTGTGGATGCTGAGTCATTGAATATATTCAAGGCTGAGATGGATAGATTTTTGGACTCTAGGGGAAATCAAGTGATATGGGAATCAGGTAGGAAAATAGAGTTGAGGTCGAAGATCAGCCATGATCTGATTGAATGGCGGAGCAGGCTCAAGAGGCCTAAGGCGTACTCCTGCTCCCATTTCTTATGTTCTTAGGTTCAACTTCCATGCCTGAACTCCCTCAACAAATTCTATGAGGGTTATCAAGCCCAATTGTCCCTTTTGAAATCTGCGCTGGCTACTTCTAACTATTGCACTAACTGTTGCATTCCTGCACCTCCTGGCCCAACGTGGAACATTTCTTTTTAAAGAACCTGTTTCACCCCCTTCTATCCGTGGCTCCTCCTCCCGCTGTCCTCATCTGGTGGGAAAGCTACAGCGGCTTCCTTGCTCAGACTACTAGTTAAAATTGTAATCAGGTCCCGATGACATCATGCATATGTAAAGCAGGACCCTCCCTGACTTTGGGTTTGAACGATGAGTTCCTTTCGGCTTTCCAGCGGTAAAAAAAATTGGATAATTTTAACTGCCACCCACCTGGTTTCCACCATGTGGGCAAGGTTAAAATCGCCCCCAGTGTGTCTCATTGTATGCAGTATCCACCTATTCAGTGTGTGCAGCCTCTGCTAAGAAGCAGGTAGGCATAGGTGCCTGCACAGACTTGCTCTCGATGTTCAGTGTCCTTTCTTCATTATTTCTATTAATGAAGTGCAAGTAATCAAATATCTGGGCACAGTCATAATCGTGTTACAGTCTCATGCCACAAGTTGTTCTTCTCCAGCAAGAAAGAGGGAATGTGTAAGTGACATCTTTGTGAGGTGTTTTGTGAATATGCCTGTCATGGTCGAATAGTTTATACGTTGTATGGAAGATGTGAGGTGTGGAGAAGTGAGGGTTGTAATAGTGGTAAGTGTAGGAGGTTCAGAGTGTGTGAGTAGGAGGAGAAGGAGGTAGAGTGAAGTGTGGTGCAGTGATTATAGGAGAGTAAAGGGAAGCGGGGGAGGGGATTATTATGAGTAATGAAACTGCAGGTGGTGGAAATGTGAGGAGAGATTAATTAAGTGAGAGTTAGATTCTTACCTTGACAACTCTGGTACGGTCATTGAACCTTTTCCTGCATTGCAGCCATGTCCTGCGAGCTAAGCTCCTGACATTAACCTACTCAGTGACCTCTTCCTATTGGCAGTGGAGGTGTTGCCTGGAGGGCTTTCTGCTCCCGGGGGCCAACATGGTCTCCTTCCTCCTGTCCACCACCTGGACTAAGGCCTTCAAAGCGGCACGGGTGTACCTAGGGGCCCGATCTGCAGGTCTTGCAGCCATTTGTCTCCTTACAAGCATTCCCTGCTGACTGCAGCCAGAATGCACCTTTCCTTTAACAGGTACTGGCTGCCTTTAAGTGGCGTCAGTGAAGCCCTATTTCCTGCCCCCCTCCCTAAAACAGGTGCGCAGCCAATGAATAGCGGGAGTAGCGCTGGCTGCACGACTGAGTCATGATAATGAGTGGGCAGCACCAATTTAACGTGGTCCCTGCGACCGCATGAACAGAAGCGTGCAGCGCACACCCCGCACCCTGTGCACCTGTTTTTAGGCGCGATCAAACTTCTAGGCCGATTTATTAATCACGTGACATGACTGTACATTTGATCAAAAGATATATTAGAGATTTCAGATACAGAACAGGCTATCTTACAGCTGTTAAAAATAACCATAAAAAAACAATTTCAAGTAACACAACTCAACAGTTTGAGCTCACCTTCTTCAGACAGCAAGAAACCTTGCAGATTGTCTATAGTCATTTATCTTTTCCCACTCTTGTTCTGTCTCTCTAAGTTCACATACACATCATTCATAAACATGATGAATTGGGTACCTGCCTTATCCTGTCTGGAAATTTCTTGAGAAGAATTTGCACACTGTACTAAACCTAAAGGATGGAAACCTAATCCATCAACTATTAGTGCACCGAGCAACTCTCTTAACTGCAGATAGATTTTTATTAGTTGCACAGCCTGCAACTCAGCTTTTAAATTCTAAACTTATTGACGCTGGCACTTTATTTTCCAGTTCCTTCAGTCGTAGTTTTATCTATTCTTTGAGTGCTAGGCCTGTGACGCATGTGATTTTTATCTAGCATGTTATAATTGGTGCTTCATTAATATTAATGGTCAGGAAATCATGGGCTGTGGGTACGTTGGCCTAAAAATTGGTTTGCGCCCATCTTCAGGCACAAACCCAGTGGCAACTATGAACCACCACTCCAAAACTCATCAGCCAGAGGACCAAGTGAAATTGGCTGCTGGGGACGCCAGTCACGCCCCAAGAGGCAGTGCGCCGGTTATGAAGAAGACAAAGATTGGCTGGCGGGGATACCAGCACTGAACAGACCATGAGTCCGGGGCGGGGGAGGAGTTTGGGAGAGGAGCAAATGGTGGCCGGCAGTGGCCCATAGTTTTAATGTGGAGCCAAGAGGAGCACTGTTTCTTCTGGCTCCACATTCAGGTAAATCATTTTTTTTTCCACTCATGTCAAAGGATTGCAGAGAGGTAAAGGATGTATAATGCGCAGTTACAAAGGATGCTATTTGTGACTTTGGTTATGCCGTTTGGAGAGATGGCAAATGGAAGTCCCAAGGCTACTCAGTTGGGAGTGTGAAAGTATAGTTGTAAGTGACTTGGGGGAGAACTTTTTCCAGGGGCAAACACAAAAGGAAGTAGGGTCGGAAGGGCATGGGAATGTGGACGATAAGGGATACAAGGAAATAGTCAGAGCTGCCCTGGTCAGCGACTGAGACATGGGAGTAGAGAGTCCACAGGAGATGGCAGGGTCAAAGGGGTGGGCATAAATATGGAGAGTTTGTACGGAGAGAGGATTTTAAGGAGGACAGAAGAGTGGTGATTTCAGAGGAGAGAGGGCAAGTTGAGTTGAGATGGAGATTGAAATCTCCAAGGATGGGGAGTCATTCAATGCAGAGGTTGAGGGAAGAAAGGAGGGAGGATATCTCTGGGAGAAACTTGACGAGGGGCTTGAGGGGTGGTAGACAATGAGAATATTAAAGGAAAAGTGAGAAGAATAGAACAAGATGGGGTGCTTGAAGGAGGAGAAGGTTCCAGGGAATACGGGAGAGATCACGGAGTGACTTGCCGATAAAGGCCACACCACCATCACCGTGGTTTTGGACAGATCAGGTAGTGCAAGGTATAGCCAGGCAAGGAGGTTTTGGTAAGGGACAAGGTTTTGCACCCACGAGCCAAGTTTCAGTCAAAGCAAGGATGCAATCATCCAAAATAAGGTTATGGATGGCAAGAGTCTTGTTTGCAAGTGAACCAACATTCTGAAGGGAAATGAGGAGAGCTGCAGTGATTGTTGATCCACTGGCAGAGTCCAAGGGGGTGGGTGGGGTGAGCATTGATGGGAAGGAGGTTGATGAGGTTAGCCCCTAACAGGTGCGCTGGGCAGAGAGGCCGGCTAAAGAGGAGGATGAAGGAGTTAGGGTTGCTCTCGTAAGGAAGCAATGATGGGTGCCTCGATGGACCCCTCAGGGAATGCCAAGAGAGGCACAAAGGATAGCTATGGGCTTATTCATGGGGGATTCAAACATGGGATGATAGCAGGAGTGTAGGAAGGCAAAGCATTTGTGGTTCGGGTTGGGGAGGGGAGAAATGAAAGGTGATATGACTTAGTGAAAGGAAGGGGAGGAGGTAGGAAAGAAGGCCCGGAGAGGGGCCAAAAAAAAAGTGAGATAGAAGTAATGGGCTGGCGTCTGCAGCAGGAACAAAATTTCCAACTTTAGCAGAATTCAAGTGCATCTTCGTTGTAACAGATGCCACCCTTCACAAAGATGTGCCTCTAGGCCCAGTCAATTTTGCAGTGTCAGGGTCATTTCTATAATTGTGGCAGGCTCCCCAGCCTCCACTGAAGAGTCCACTGTTGATAACAGGACTGGATGCCAGCGACCGACACGCCAGTCTTGTTATGGCACAACTGGTGTATTTCCCTCATTTGCTTATTCTAACAATACACCTGCCCACTTTCATCGAGAAATCACAGAAGCAACAAGCAGGTTGCTAGCTGATCAGATCCCATTGCATTTCCTGTCTGTGGGAGTCAACATAACTCGAGCAGAATATCCAAGTCATAAAAATGTATCTTCAGTTGTGTCTTTATTTGTATACATATATAAAATTATATTTATCAATATATTTTTATATATTTTAACAATGTTCTAACACTTAGAGACGTACATCAAGGGATGAGTTTCAATATATTTTGGATGAATCCACTCCCATTCCATATCTGTTCCATAATCCAGTAATCTGTTGAGATGGTCGTTATCTGGTGTTACATATTCCTTGGAATTCAATAACATCCTCACAATGTTTCAAAATAACTGGAATGCATTGACAACCAAACTCCAATTCATCCTGTCCCAGAGTCACAACATCCTGCCCAGGGCATACACGAAATCTCCGAGCGAGTTCTGAAAGTTGCCAGCTGTATGAACCAAAGGCCCGGTGCTCACACCTTGTGAGGTGCGAGGTGGTCCACAGATGAATTATGAGCTTAATCAGAGCCCTGCGCCCAAGGGAGTAATTGTAATCTAACCCCCTCAGCGAGAAACTGAAGGGATCGGGTCAGCCACCTGTTTCACACCCCACTCTATTTTACTATCCCTTGAAATCAATGGGATAGAAATTCGTTTGGGTCTCACCAACTTTTGTGCTGTGAAATCGGCATTCCACTTGACTTCAATGGAAATAAAAATTGGGAGAGATGCAACATGGGCTGACGATTTGCTATCACCCAGTTTACATTATCACAGAAAGTCAGAATTTTACCCTCCTTGTGTGCTGGAGTGCTCACAAATATTTTATGTCATAGCCTCATATGGTCCTTTAATTCATGCAAAATACTTATATAAATACCTGGCACAAGTTTTATAGAAGGATTATGCTTTTTGCATTCGAATGGGTGCAGGTAAAGTGTCCAGTGCAATGGAGTTTTTACAGAAGAATAAGCTTTGTAGTATTTTTTGGTGCAAAACTTTACTTTTACAAGAGATTTTTTTCAATATTTCTGGAATTTTCATTAATAATATATATTTTAGAATAATTTTGGGAGAAACAATTTTTATTTTTCCATTACGGTAAGTTTGTTTTTAAACATCCTCATAAACATGTTCCATTATTATCTGCTAAGTTATTAGAAAGTGACTGTAAATCAAGCATTTACATGATATAAGCAGAACAGAAACAGATAAACAAAGAGAGGGAGTTCTTCCAATACCAACTTTCACAGTAGCTAAGGGAACTACAGAGCATCTATGCGCTAGCTACAGACTACCTTTATTTTATACGTTCATGGGAAGTGGGCGTCGCTGGAAAGGACAGCATTTATTACCCATCCCTAATTGCCCTTGAGAAGGTGGTGGTGAGCTGCCTTCTTGAACCGCTGCAGTTCGTGTGGTGAAGGTTCCCCCACAGTGCTGTTAAGAAGGGAGTTCCAGGATTTTGACCCAGCGACGATGAAGGAACGGCGATATATTTCGAAGTCGGAATGGTGTGTGATTTGGAGGGGAACGTGCAGGTGGTGTTGTTCCCACGTGCCTGCTACCCTTGTCCTTCTAGGTGGTAGAGGTCGTGGGTTTGGGAGGTGCTGTCGAAGAAGCCTTGGTGAGTGCATCCTGTAGATGGTACACACTGCAATCAAGCAGGCCGCTTTGTCCTGGATGGTGTCGAGCTTCTTGAGTGTTGTTGGAGCTGCACTCATCCAGGCAAGTGGAGAGTATTCTATCATACTCCTGACTTGTGCCTTGTAGATGGTGGAAAGGCTTTCGGTGAGTCAGGAGGTGAGTCACTCACCACAGAATACCCAGCCTCTGAACTGCTCTTGTAGCCACAGTATTTATATGGCTGGTCCAGTTAAGTTTCTGGTAAATGGTGATCCCCAGGATGTTGATGGTGGGGGATTCGGTGATGGTAATGCTGTTGAATGTCAAGGAGAGGTGGTTAAATTCTCTCTTGTTGGAGATGGTCATTGCCTGGCAAATGTCTGGCACAAATGTTATTTGCCACTTATCAGCCCAAGCCTGGATGTTGTCCAGGTTTTGCTGCATACGGGCACAGACTGCTTCATTATCTGAGGGGTTGCGAATGGAACTGAACACTGTGCAATCATCAGCGAACATCCCCATTTCTGACCTTATGATTGAGGGAAGGTCACTGATGAAGCAGCTGAAGATGGTTGGGCCTAGGACACTGCCCTGTGGAACTCCTGCAGCAATGTCTTGGGGCTGAGATGATTGGCTTCCAACAACCACTACCATCTTCCTTTGTGCCAGGTATGACTCCAGCCACTGGAGAGTTTTCCTCCTGATTCCCATTGACTTCAATTTTACTAGGGCTCCTTGGTGCTACACTCGGTTAAATGCTGCCTTGATATCAAGGGCAGTCACTCTCACCTCACCTCTGGAATTCAGCTCTTTTGTCCATGTTTGCACCAAGGCTGTAATGAGGTCTGGACCTGAATGGTCCTGGCGGAACCCAAACTGAGCATTATTGAGCAGGTTATTGGTAAGTGCCGCTTGACAGCACTGTCGATGAAACCTTCCATCACTTTGCTGATGATTGAGAGTAGACTGATGTGGCGGTAATTGGCCGGATTGGATTTGTCCTGCTTTTTGTGGACAGAACATACCTGGGCAATTTTCCACATTGTCGGGTAGATGCCAGTGTTGTAGCTGTTCTGGAACAGCTTGGCCAGAAGCGCAGCTAGTTCTCGAGCACAAGACTTTAGCACTACAGCAAGGATGTTGTCGGGGCCCATAGCCTTTGCTGTAACCAGTGCACTCAGCCATTTGTTGATATCACGTGGAGTGAATCGAATTGGTTGAAGACTGGCTTCTGTGATGGTGGGGATATTGGGAAGAGGCCGAGATGGATCATCCACTCGGCACTTCTGGTTGAAGATGGTTGCAAATGCTTCAGCCTTATCTTTTGCACTCACGTGCTGAACTCCGCCATCATTGAGGATGGGGATGTTCACGGAGCCTCCTCTTCCCGTTAGTTGTTTAATTGTCCATCACCATTTACGACTGGATGTGGCAGAACTGCAGAGCTTTGATCTGTTCAGTTGTTTGTGGAATCGCTTAGCTCTGTCCATAGCATGCTGCTTCCACTGTTTAGCATGCATGTAGTCCCGTGTTGTAGCTTCACCAGGTTGGCACCTCATTTTTAGGTACGCCTGGTGCTGCTCCTGGCATGCTCTTCTACACTCCTCATTGAACCAAGGTTGACTCCCTGGCTTGTTGGTAATGGTAGAGTGAGGAATATGCCGGGCCATGAGGTTACAGATTGTGCTGGAATACAATTCTGCTGCTGATGGCCCACAGCACCTCATGGATGCCCAGTTTTGAGCTCCCAGATCTGTTCTGAATCTATCCCATTTAGCACGGTGGTAGTGCCACACAACATATTGGATGGTGTCCTCAGTGTGAAGACAGGACTTCACCTCCACAAGGACTGTGCGGTGGTCACTCCTACCAATACTGTCATGGACAGATGCATCTGCGACAGGGGATGGGGATGTTCACGGAGCCTCCTCTTCCCGTTAGTTGTTTAATTGTCCACCACCATTTACGACTGGATGTGGCAGAACTGCAGAGCTTTGATCTGTTCAGTTGGTTGTGGAATCGCTTAGCGACAGGTAGGTTGGTGAGGACGAGATCAAGTCGGTTTTTCCCTCCTGTTGGTTCGCTCACCACCTGCCGCAGGCCCAGTCTGGCAGCTATGTCCTTCAGGACTCGACCAGCTCGGTCAGTAGTGGTGCTACCGAGCCACTCTTAGTGATGGACATTGAAGTCCCCCATCCAGAGTACATTCTGTGCCCTTACAACCCTCAGTGCTTCCTCCAAGTGGTGCTCAACGTGGAGGAGGACTGATTCATCAGCTGAGGGAGGGCGGTAGGTGGTAATCAGCAGGAGATTTCCTTGCCCATGTTTGACCTGATGCCATGAGATTTCATGGGGTTCGGAGTCAATGTTGAGGACTCCCAGGGCCACTCCCTCCTGACTGTATACCACTGTGCCGCCACCTCTAGTGGGTCTGTGCTGCCGGTGGAACAGGACATACCCAGGGATGGTGATGGAAGAGTCTGGGACATTGGCTGAAAGGTATGATTCTGTGAGTATGGCTATGTCAGGCTGTTGCTTGACTAGTCTGTGGGACAGCTCTCCCAATTTTGGCACAAGTTCCCAGATGTTAGTGAGGAGGACTTTGCAGGGTCGACTGGGCTTGATTTGCCTTTGTCGTGTCCGGTGCCTAGTGGTCCGATGCCGGGTGATCTGTCCGGTTTTATTCTTATTGTGACTTTCTGTAGCGATTGTACAACTGAATGGCTTGCTCGACCATTTCAGAGGGCAATTAAGAATCAACCACATTGAAAGGCATTGAAAGTGAAGTTAAGGATTGAGGTTGGTTTAGATACACCCCAAATACAGCGTGAAATGGTTGAACTCATACAAAATAAGAGAATTAATACCAAGAAAATCAGCAGAAACCCAAACTGGACTGTCTGGTTAGACCGCACCTGGAGTACTGTGAGCAGTTCTGGGCACCGCACCTTCAGAAGGACATATTGGCCTTGGAGGGAGTGCAGCGTAGGTTTACTAGAATGATACCCGGACTTCAAGGGTTAAATTACGAGGAGAGATTACACAAATTGGAGTTGCATTCTCTGGAGTTTAGAAGGTTAAGGGGTGATCTGATTGAAGTTTATAAGATATTAAGGGGATCAGACAGGTGGACAGAGAGAAACTATTTCCGCTGGTTGGGGATTCTAGGCGTAGGGGGCACAGTCTAAAAATTAGAGCCAGACCTTTCAGGAGTGAGATTAGAAAACATTTCTACACGCAAAGGGTGGTAGAAGTTTGGAACTCTCTTCCGCAAACGGCAATTGATGCTAGCTCAAATGCTAAATTTAAATCTGAGATAGATAGCTTTTTGGCAACCAAAGGTATTAAGGGATATGGGCCAAAGGCAGGTATATGGAGTTAGATCACAGATCAGCCATGATCTTATCAAATGGCGGAGCAGGCACGAGGGGCTGAATGGCCTACCCCTGTTCCTCTATTCTATGTTCCTATGTCTGCACCTGTTACAGGCCATAGCATACCTACGTGGCAATAATACTGCAGTACTAACTCTGCAGGCTCCGGTTCAGCACAGATTCAATTGCGGATCTAAGCCGTTTACACTATAAAGATGGCACTTCCAGTGGCAGTGAGGGTCACCTTTTCTCTCAACTTTTTTTCTGGCATTTTCTGATAGGCATATTACACGGGTCTCCTCTGCGAAACAGGGCAATCCTCCTCAGACTCCCTCTTGCAGCAGCAGCATCTCTACTTTGCCAGCCATCAAACAGGGAGCTTGGCAGCTGCCCTGCTCCATCACTTGCCTACAGACTCTGTTTCCTGCCTCCACATTTATTTTGTTAGTCATGAGTTTTGGCAGCCACTATTTATGCCTCAAAAGCTTTGGAAAGGCTGGTATCATCATCGTATCATAGGAGGTACAGCGCAGGAGGACGCCATTCGGCCCATCGTGCCTGTGCCGGCTCTTTGAAAGAGTTATCCAACCAGCCCCATTCCCTTGTCCATTGCCCTGTAAATTTTTACCCTTCAGTATTTATCCAATTCCCTTTTGTAAGTTACTGTTGAATCTGCTTCCACCACCCTTTCAAATGTAAGGAATCTTACAACACCAGATTATAGTACAACAGTTTTATTTGAAAATCACAAGCTTTCGGAGGCTTTCTCCTTCGTCAGGTGAAGTGTGGGATTCCTTGAAAGTTACCGCATATATAGTCAGAGAACAATGCCTGGTGATTACAGATAATCTTTCCAACTGCCCGTTGTCAAGGCAACCAAAGTGTTCAGACAGAGAGATGTTACATACAGGACCACCGAATATACAAACGACCAGAACAAAAGACAGAGAAAGAGAGAGAGAGAGAGAGAAACATCCAAAAGGAAGAGAAAGACAGAGAATGATCCGTTGTATTAAAAACAGATAACTTTTTTTCGCTGGTGGGGTTACGTGTAGTGTGACATGAACCCAAGATCCTGGTTGAGGCCGTCCTCATGGGTGCGGAACTTGGCTATCAATTTCTGCTCGACGATTTTGCGTTGTCGTGTGTCTCGAAGGCCGCCTTGGAGAACGCTTACCCGAAGATCGGTGGCTGAATGTCCTTGACTGCTGAAGTGTTCCCTGACTGGGAGGGAACCCTCCTGTCTGGCGATTGTTGTGCGGTGTCCGTTCATCCGTTGTCGCAGCGTCTGCATGGTCTCGCCAATGTACCATGCTCCGGGGCATCCTTTCCTGCAACGTATGAGGTAGACAACGTTGGCCGAGTCACAGGAGTATGAACCATGTACCTGGTGGGTGGTGTCCTCTTGTGTGATGGTGGTATCTGTGTCGATGATCTGGCATGTCTTGCAGAGATTGCCGTGGCAGGGTTGTGTGGTGTCGTGGACGCTGTTCTCCTGAAAGCTGGGTAATTTGCTGCGAACGATGGGCTGTTTGAGGTTGGGTGGCTGTTTAAAGGCGAGTAGTGGAGGTGTGGGGATGGCCATTGTGAGGTGTTCGTCATCATTGATGACATGTTGAAGGCTGCGGAGAACATGGCGTAGTTTCTCCGCTCCGGGGAAGTACTGGACGACGAAGGGTACTCTGTTGGTTGTGTCCCGTGTTAGTCTTCTGAGGAGGTCTATGCGATTTTTCGCTGTGGCCCGTCGGAATTGGGTTCATGTCACGCTACACGTAACCCCACCAGCGAAAAAAAGTTATCTGTTTTTAATACAACGGGTCATTCTCTGTCTTTCTCTTCCTTTTGGATGTTTCTCTCTCTCTCTCTCTCTCTCTGTCTTTTGCTCTGGCCGTTTGTATATTTGGTGGTCCTGTATGTAACATCTCTCTGTCTGAACACTTTGGTTGCCTTGACAACGGGCAGTTGGAAAGATTATCTGTAATCACCAGGTATTGTTCTCTGACTATAAATGCGGTAACATTCAAGGAATCCCACACTTCACCTGACGAAGGAGAAAGCCTCCGAAAGCTTGTGATTTTCAAATAAAACTGTTGGACTATAACCTGGTGTTGTAAGATTCCTTACATTTGTCAACTCCAGTCCATCACCGGCATCTCCACATCATGACCACCCTTTCAGACAGAGCATTCTAGATCCTTAAAACTTGCTGCATAAAAAAATGTATAAACAGAGGAATCTTTTACTGCCTTTTTAAAGGCTAAATTCCCCCTCCCCCTGCATTTGTGGCCATTTTGTTAAGGTGGCCACATCCCTTACATGTCTACAATTTGCTGCCCTGAGCCTTGTGCAAACTTCCAGTGTTAGGCTAATATGGGCCCGGAGGTCACCATGAATAGATAATAAGGGGCCAATCCTGGGAAATCCCAAGACATTAGTCCTGGTGGGAAATAGCTGACATTACCCTTGCTACATAGATGCTTTGCTGGTTTCTGTGCTTCTGCTGGTAAACTACTTAAAAAGCTTCTCCCCAGATAATGTACAGGAGTTGGCACAGAGTGGAATTGGCACACCGGGACATATAGCAAATTTAAGTCATGCTGTCATCAGTTCCCAATCTGCGCCACGGTGAGCTGAAGGAAGAGGGTGAGGTTTGTCTGGGCAGAAGCTGTGGAATCTCCAAGCTGGGAAATTCAGAGAGAGGACTCATACCTTAGTGGTCTTTGTCACTGCCTGGCGGCCGTGCTGAGGGCATAGGTGTCAATCTAGGAGCAGGCAAGATGCTTGATCTGTGGGCTGCAGACTAGTCAGGGAAAGAGAAAAGGGGATGAAAAAGGGGGAAACTTAATCAAATGTACAATCGAAGCCATGCAGCTGTGGAATGTGTACACAAATGTGCCATGAATGGTTGCTTTTAAATGGTCCACAGTGATGCAGCGATTACTAAATGATGTGGTTTTTGGATGACACATTATTACTTCTCCTCCTTCTCAAGCACTTCAATCTTATAGTGAGTCCTGCATCACCTCAATCTACCATTTTGTGGCTATATTCTCTAACACCTCCCCCCCCCCCCCAAAGTTATGCAGACTCAAAATATCCAAACTTAGTCTTGTATTTCATAAATAAAAAATTCAATAAGCAATAAATCAGAAAGTTTTTCTGAAAAAGTACTTTTCATGTATTGTCAAATGTGGCTAGAGTGCTCTGATGAAAGGGCTTAGACACCGTCAACTGTCAAGTGCCTCAACGTTCCTCTGAGACAAACGATGGAACATTTACTAATGATCAAAAGACGGCCGGCAAGTAAGGCTGCTTTCTTCATTAAACATGTGTAAAACAAATTCTTTACATTGGCAATCTTCCCTTTTCTTTCTCAGCCAATATACTGTCTGGGTCAGCTTGCATGTGGTTGAGCTGTCAGTGAGGCCTATGAAATGGCTGCACCTGCCCAGGCATACGCAGCCCTGAACAGCAGGTAATCAGGATGATGTCATGTCCCTCTCTACAATGTGCGCTGTATATGAGTTGTAACATTGGTCTTGCGGGAGAGATTGTGAAACAACACGCAGCTAAAGAAAGAGTTTTTGTTTTACCTCATAACCAACAAAAAGATAATTTTGTTGTTAATCAGGACCTTCCCCTATTCATTTAAGTAAAAGCAGCACACTTGTAAAACATAAGTGGTCTCATATTGGACCACAATAGATGCCTATATATACCATATAAATATACACACACATAAAATCACACACATAAAAGATTCATACCCACTGGTCACCCGAAGCCTGCCCGAAACTGGCAGTAGCCTTATTTAAATATTGAAATTGGGGTCCCATGTC
Source organism: Heptranchias perlo (assembly GCF_035084215.1). NCBI lineage: Eukaryota > Metazoa > Chordata > Chondrichthyes > Hexanchiformes > Hexanchidae > Heptranchias > Heptranchias perlo. The sequence goes on from NC_090335.1 coordinate 49,825,866, forward strand.
CATTGTAGGACCCCAACATGATTTTCGTGGACCAATGAGCAGGGCCCTGGCACAGTCCTTAAAGGTACCGCTGCAAAACAGTTGGAGGGTTTTTTTTCTATTATTTATGTTGGTCCAGGAGGAGCTGAGTTGCTGTTTCTGGCCCTACAGAAATACTCCGGCTTGCTGCCAGTCCCTGCACGCCACCCCCAACCCCCCACCACCTCCAGAATCACTTCCAACCCCGCAAGGTCTGTATTGCGGACCAGCTTAGCGTAGGACCCGGACAATTTTGTACCCTCTCCGACTTGTGAGCTCAAAGTGTATGCTGATGAAGCCCGACCATGAAGTTGATTTGGAACTCTCACTACTGCAATTGGGGCTAGAGACAGACACAGACAGGCACAAAATCCCCAATTTTAACCTGGAACAGGAATCAGGCGGGTGAGTAACAGGGTGCGTGCCAACCACCAACCCCCACCCCCATCGGCCCAGGCGATTTTAACTCCCAGGCCTCGTCTGTATGCTGCTCAATGAGCAGGAAGAGGCAGCTGTCTGGCGGGTGGGAGCGTAAATCCGGTAGAGGGCTGCCAGCTGGCACCAAAGGGAAGCTCGCCGACAAGAAATTAAAGCACATGGAGGGCTTTCAGGAGGGTCTCGCAGGAGGGAAGCGTGGGGGGTGGGGTGAGGGTTGGTGAAGCCCGGGGCAGAAGAAGCTTAAACTTTTCTTGTGGGGCCCTCACCTTAAATGGCATCTTCTGGTCCCGTATTCTCGTCCCACTGTTTTCACCTAGTGGGAAAACCAGAACGGCTTCTTCGATCAGATCAGAGTTAAATTTGTAGCTGGCGCCTGATGATGTCATCCGATTCCAATCTGCATATTTAAAGAAGGACCCCACAGGCTTCAGGTGGGTGCCCTTGCCTCCTGCTCAGAAGTGCAGGTTAAAATTGAAGACAGCGGGATTCATGCGGGTAAGTCACCCTGCCAATTTTAATTTGCTGCCTGCCTGGTTTCCTCCAGGCAAGTCGGGTTAAAATCACCCTTAGAGGCATCAATACACACATACACAAAGAATTATACACAGCCACCGACACACAAACACAGGGATACATATTCAGATTGTTGATATAACATCACTAGACACTGATGTAATTGTCTATGTATTTTAAAATGTAACATTTCACGATTACATATCCCAAAGGTTTTATTGAAATATGTTGTTTTGTAAAACCTTTTTTTTTGTGCGCATCAAATATTCTGTTTACTATCAGCAATCCTTACAGGTTCTCTGAGTGAGATTGCTGATTTAATTCCAATTAATATCGAATTATTGGCAGCTTTGTGTTGTCAGCTTATACTTATTACTGTTCCTTTAGGACTGAGCTTAACTTAACTTATATACGACTCTTATAGTCAGTAAAAGGTATGTCCTTTCATCTCTTAAGTCTGACCTAGATTCAAAACCAGAAGTGAAAGGACAATATTCTAACCAACTGTGTCACATTGTCCCCAAATTATATATTTTTTGCATTCACAGCATAATGCACCTTGATGGGCTAAACTTTATTGGTGCAATCTATATCATTAAGAGTAATGAATCCTCCAGAACTGGGAAGAGCCTTGCAAAGAAACTAGTGCTTGTATTGTTGGCATTTCACTTTTCTGATCAATTTGGGAATAGGCTTTTTTCTTCATACAGCTTCACAAAGTCAAGTCTGATATCTGTACTGCAAGTTAATGCAGAATTAAGATGGTTAGTGAATCTATGCTACACCACTAATGGCTGTGAAGTTTATTAGTGCCCTTAACATTTAATGCCATATGGTCTTTCCAGGCAACTATAGTGACCGCTCAGGTGTCAGTAAACTTGTTGTCCACTTCTGTATGAACGACATGACTGATGCCTTTTGCAATGTGCATTTTGGCAGCAACCATCAGCAGAGACAGCAAATAGTTTAGCACATAATTTTCCCATGGAACAGGGCATCACTGACTGATAAAATGCATGCACCTGTATGCATATTGCATGTAGCCAATAATCCAATCACACACTTCAATAGGAAGCCATGTCGTACCATTAATATGCAAATAGTATGCATGGGAGAGATTCAACTCACAGGCGCCTGTTTTCCCAGCATAAAATCGGCATTAGACCTCGGAAATTCACGTTGTGTCTGTTGTGCCTGATCTGTGCTGAAAGTGCGTTGGGCGCCATATTGACTCAGGTGACTTTTAGTCATCCAGGACGCCTACCTGAAGCAGGCATTACAGGCATCTTATATATTCAAATTTGGGTCTTATGCCTGTAGTAGGACCCCGATTGCAAAATTCAGCTACAAATCAGTGTATTTCCCACCTTTCTAGATCAGCGAGTTGCAGCAGGGTGCCCGTTTGGAGCCCGCAGCTCTCTGGGGCATTTGAATGAGGCTCAATGCTGAATTTGGCTTGGGCCTCAGGCCAGCATGGACCAGTGCGCAGAGCGGTTGCTTTGCCAATTGGGCACAAGTCGAATTTCTCCCCCAGTATCGTGAGAATTCTGTATTCTATATTTGTTTACTTAATGCCTCAGCCCATCTTCTGCTGAAACCCTCATCCATTTCTTTGTTACCTCCAGACTCTATTATTCCTATGCTCTCCTGGCTAGCCTCCCAACTACCAGCCTCCATATACTTGAGCTCATCCAAAACTCCACTGCCCACATCCTAACTCACACCAAGTTCCGTTCCCCCATCACCCCTGTGCTCGGTGACCTACATTGGTTCCCAGTTTGGCAACACCTCGATTTTAAAATTCTCATCCTTGTGTTCAAATCCCTCCATGGCCTCGCCCCTCCTAACTCTGTAACCTCCTCCAGCCCTACAACCCACCGAGATCTCTGCGCTTCACAAATTCCGGCCTCTTGCGCATCCCTGATTTTAATCACTCCACTATTACCGGCTGTGCCTTCAGCTGCCTAGGCCCTAAGCTCTGGAATTCCCTCCCCAAGCTTCTTTGTCTCTCTACCTCTCTCTCCTCTAAGTCGCTACTTAAATCCTACCTCTTTGACCAAGCTTTTGGTCACCTGTCCTAAGATCTCTTTATGTTGCTCAGTGTCAAATTTTGGCTGATAACGTTCCTATGAATCACCTTAGGATGTTTTACATTAAAGGTGCAATATAAAAAAGAAAGAACTTGCATTTATATAGCGCCTTTCATAACCTCAGGACGTCCCAAAGCATTTTACAGCTAATGAAGTACTTTTGAAGTGTGGTCACTGTTATAATGTATGAAATGCAAGTTGTTGTACTATTTCTGTTGTTGTGTATATTCAGTTTGGGTAGCTGATGCTGTCTTTCAGAAATTAAGACAGGTGGCCCCACACCCAAAAGTTTGAAAAACACTGCTGTGATCTGCAGTAGGAAATATTTAACTGTTTAGCACACTACTCTACAGACACAAATATAAACAACATCATAAGAGGAACACATGTGTATCAGGCATTTAATTTCATTGTTTATGGAAACCAGAAATATGGACATAGAATCTTACCGTGCTGGCAGAGAAGAACCATTCAGAGCAAAAGCGTCTGGGCAGCTGTCCACTTAGCGTGTAATGCATCTCTTTCACCACTGGGCGGCGCAGCAAAGTAGATGGAAACAGACCGACAGCGAGCGCCCGCCAGGCGTGGCTGCGAACGGGAGGACCTCGGGGCCGCTCGTCCCGTGTACCATCTTTACACTGACCTGTCGGCTCGTTGACGCTCAGGGGGGAGAGGTTGCTATGGCCGTTGCCAGGGTAACCGACACAGCCAAACTCGGAGTGTGGAGAGAAGCCGGGAGCGAGGAGGGAGAGACCGGAGGGAGGAGAGAGACCGGTAGGGCGGAGAGGGGGGAGAGACCGGTAGGGCGGGGGGCGGGGGGCGGGGGGCGGGGGGGAAGAGAGACCGGTAGGGGGAAGGGAGGGGAGATTGGGGGAGAAGGGACCGGGAGGAGAGGAGGGAGGCACCGGGCGACCGGGCGTGTAACTCGGTCGCTTGTTGCCGTGCGAGTGGTTACATCTCCTGGCGGCGTCTTGTGCTGAGTCGGACTTTCTGCTCTTTGAGTCGGCTGCTGTGAACCAGTCAGTTTTTTTTAATATGTTAAAAGTATAACTTTCCCCGTTGCCCTTTTTGTTATCTCATTAATTATTGAGTAAAGCGAGCCCCCGGACTCGGCCTAGTTTCGGAATTGTCGAAAGTGGTATTTTGGTTCTGGCTGCTCTCAAAAAAGGTCGGAAAACCACGGCCGGTTTTAAAAACAGGATCCGATGAATTCTTGCTACGAAAGGGGGGAATCCATGGCTATCAGTTCCAGAATCACCGTGAGGAGCAAACCCTTACTGTGAATCTAATGGGACTGGAAGCTGGGAAGGGTCGGCGGGATGGGCCAATGGTCTTCTCCTGCCCAAAACATTCCCATGTCCTTGTTTTTAAAATGTTATTTGCTTTTGTTATTTTGTCAGTTATTTTTGTGGTGTCCTCCGCTGTGTGGTGGAAGTGATTTTGATAAGTTCATATTGTTGGTGTTTCGATCAGTTGGAGATTAGTGTCATTGACAGCTCGGTGTGTAATTATTGATCCCTTGTTCTGTAAATTGAAGAGACAAGGAGCCTTGGGAAAGAAAACAGACGGACAAGGATGCGAGGCAACAAGGCACAGAGGAGGGGAACAACCTGAGAAAAAGGACTCAATGGTGAGGAAATAAATGAAACGAGTCTATAGGAAGATTTGAGGTGCGTGTCCATTATTCTTGCAATGTGGTTTCAGTGGTGGTACATGTGACATGTAATCCACAGCAGTAATCTTTACACCGTGGTACACAATGTTCTTGCAATTCCTAACAGTTTTTCACACAAATGAATTTACTTGAGTAACACATTGCCAGTGAGATGACATTCTTCTTTTGGGTTTGTATCTAAACAGGTTCAGGAGCAGGTCATGCAGTGCAGACAATTAAAGTGATAACTAGTCACCGTTATATTTGTCTTCATTGTTAAAGTGTTATTGTATCACATCGGCAAATATCAGGCACGCTAAATTCCCGGAATACCCAGAAATAGCCCACTCTGAATCTGCTGCTTGAACTCCTCTGTCACGCCATATCTGCAGCAACCTAAATTTTTGAAATTAAAAATTAAAACTTTTAACACCAAAGTAATTTTTTTAATGCAGAAATAGATATGTGTAGACGTGATTATGTTACCTTATCATTGACCATGTGAGTGTGTAATCTTGGCCCAGCCAGTAAAGTCTTGCTGCGGAACTTTTCCTGCTGATAGTGCTTCTCACCTTCCTGGACAGTGAGAATATCGGTGGCACAAAAAATAATCGAAATAACTGTAGTGATATGAGAATCACTAGGTTACTAAAAACGGTTGATTATGTGATTATATGAAAACAATTAAAATGAAGCCACGGTAAGTTAATAGTACTAAATATAGCTGTAATATGTAAAATATTAAATAATTGAACTACCATGGAAGAAATGAATATAATTTAAAGTACCAGTGTGCTTTGTCACAATGTGAAAGCTCATGAGCACATGCACTGAGTTTACCCTGCAGTGAGTTGTAAGGTCAATGGGAAAGGAACTAAATGGATGTCAGACACTTGTTTAGAGAGAGGACAATTCACAGATGATTGACCCTGTGCTATTCTTGCATTTATATGGTGCCTGTGATGCTCCTTCCTGGACAGTGAGAATAAAATGTCCCAAGGAGCATCACAGGAGCGTTATCAAACAAAATTTGACACCGAGCCACATAAGGAGTTGTTAGGACAGGCAAAGAGCTAGGTTTTAAGGAGCGTCTTGAGAGGTGGAGAGGTTTAGGGAGGGAATTAGAGCTTAGGGCCTAGGCAGCTGAAGGCATAGCCGCCAAAGGTGGAGCATTTAGTACACAGCTATTAGTAGCTACTGTACAGGGTGACAGTGTCAAAGACTTCAAAGGAGCTCACCTGTCCACTCTCTTGATGAGAGAATGATGTATGGAGCCTAGGGATCTAAAATTAACATGGGAAAAAAATTACAATTTTAAAAAAAGGAAGAAAATAAAGATTCTTCTGACCAATAATGACAATCATAGAAAATAATTCTACCAGTAATGCATATAGAAATAAATCAAATCATTGTAATAAAATAAATTTCATAAAATATACAGATTCTATCTTGGAATCTTTTTTCGAGGTAGGACAGATTTTCCTGCACAGTTGTTCCAGCTCCCCACAGCAACTGCAACGGGTGGGAGAGGAAAATTGTGCAGGGAGCTCATTGCTACTTCTGTGATTTCTTGCTGGCAGTGATGTCGGGTGTTAAGTTTGGGTAACCGTGTTGTAATGAGACACAAATGACGGGAAATCTGTTGTGTGTGTTTCCCGTTATTTGTGCCATAACAACACTGGGTGCTAGGAATGTTGGTGCATTCCAGACGCGCAGAATTGATAAGGTAGTGGAGGGGGATTAAACTTTAAATGGCCACCTTGCCTTGAGCCCTTTAATTGATTGCACTCGGTAAGACAGGCGATTTAACATTTTTAAGAAACTATTTTGTTGCTGCCTAGTTTGCCGGCCATGTTATACTGTAACAGGCACAGCAATTATTTCCCTTGCCAAACTAGCAACTACCACTACTTAGGACAAGTGCAGCAGGTGCGTGGGAACACCATCACTACCAAGTTCCCCTCCAAGTCACGCACCATCCTAACTTGGACATATAGTCGCCATTCCTTCTTCATCACTGTGTCATAATCCTGTAACTTCCTACCTAACAGCGTTGTGGGGGCACCATCACCACACAGGCCACAGCGGTTCAAGAAAGCCCAGCATCACTTTCTGAGGGTAGCTAGAGATGGACATTAAATGCAGGCCTTGCCAGTGACACCCACATCCCAAGAATGAATAAACAAAACATACAAATCCACTTACAGACAGTAAGTTGTTGGAGTTAGTATTTCCACCTCTATTTTGGCCCCACTCGCGATACCTGAGGACTTTTAGAAAACGACACTTTCATGAATAATGAGAGTACATTCAATTTGTTTTGAAAATGTAATTTGCATACAGCTACTTTATATTGAATGTGAAAAAAAATCAGTCAGCTTGCAGCACCACCTAGTGGCAAAGTTCAATAACTCTTGGATCATGCTATTCAACGATAGAACAAGAGCAATGAAAATTTTCAGATTAATTTCATGAACATTCAGCATCAGGTCTTTTTATATTAAAAAATAGTAAGAATATGGCTAACTTTTGTTTCATTCACTTCATGTTTTGCAAAGTATTTTTGCTTAATCAATAGCTTGAAGGAGTTAGCCAACTCTCAGGGAGCTGAATTAATATGAGCATAACTGCAGTCATAAACCTATTGATAATTCTGTTCTCTCACATTGTTGTGTTCAACAATCCCCCCCTCTTTCCCCCCACCCACCAACTCAGAATCAACTCTCCCAGTGCTCACTATTTAAACAAATACTTATGGAATCAAATAAATGGACTGAAAAGAATATAAATCTTAATTCTTTTTAACTGTTTTATTGTGAAAAATGTTCTGATTCGTGGAATATCTTTTTAATCTGTAAGTTGCAGTATTTAAATGAGAGTTTTAAATATTTTTTCAATAGACTAAAAATTATTTCTGTAGAATGATTTCTGTGCAATTTCTTTGAAGTAACCATCTGCCTGTAGGCTTTATATCGCTTCACGTGTACCAGAATATGTTTGAAAACAAACCTATAGAATAACTGGAACATGGCATCACTTTATGAATGCTCTGTGATCTCCTGTTTTGCTTCATATCCAAATTCCTCACCTCACTATTGGGTAAAGTCACAGGTATTGTATTCTATTATCACAAATTCACAGTGAAATATTAGCCATAATTTTCTGTTCCACAATTTCCTTCATATTTTCCAACAATAACAGAAGATGTCCAAAACATGAAATGTTTCATTATGTTATTACCTTTATCTTTCCATAGTTTGAAATATTATTGAGATGGTTTGAGCTGCAAACTGGGTAAAATAGGTAATCCAGGAAGTGTACACTTCAAAAAGGGTATCAGCACAATCTGAGGGATAAAAAGAGGCTGGGAGAAATCGGGACTGTTTTTGTAATGATGATTTAATCATAAGTGCCACATGCAAGTAATAAGATAAGATTTGTATCTTCCCGTCACAAATTTACAACACTACGTTAGCTGTCAGTAAACCAAGAGATACAGCTTTTCTAACAACATTAAAGCCCCAATGATGCCCTTTAATTGGAGTAAACAGCTACAGTTATTCAGATTACAGCAGCAAACACAATAGGTACAGATGGAAAATAACTAGTGATTTTAAATTTCTATTTACTGACCAAAAATATTAAATTTGGAATCAACTGAACCATGCTATTGCAGCATGCTGGGAGAGTGGACCAAACTGTGATGTTAAATAGCATAACTTAAGTAAAGGGACAATCCGATTGACAGAAAAAAGGAGCATTAAAGGCACGGATAAATGCCACACATTCTTCGATCAGATTTAGGAGCCTAAATTACTGTGATTTTTTTTTTTTGCTTTTGTCACCTCTCCTAATAGTTATAAAGAATATTTCTGCATGTTTTATTCACCAAAATGATACCAGGGCTTAGGGGGTTAAATAGTGAGGTTGTATAAACTTGGCTTGTATTCTCTTGGTTATAGAAGATTGAGGTGTGATCTGATCGTGTTTAAAATGTTAAAAGGAAATGAAAGGATAGATACGGAGAAACTGTTTCCTCTGGTGGGGGAACCAAGAACAAGGAGACATCATCTTAAAATTAGAACTAGGCCATTCAGGAGCAAAATCAGGAAGCACTTTTTCACACAAAAGGTAGTAGAAATTTGTAACTCTTCCCCCAAAACACTGTGGATGCTAGGACAAGTGGAGCTTTCAAGACTGAGATAGATAGATTTTTGTTAGATAAGGATACCAAGAGATACGGAGCAAAGGTGGGTAAATGGAGTTGAGGTGCAGATCAGCCATGATCTAATTGAATGGCTGAGCAGGCTTGAGGTGTTGAACTGCTCCTGTTCCTAATGTTCCCATGAATAGGAGACTAAGGAATAGTTAAAGCAGTCAGGCGCATCTTGCTCTTTGATCAGCTCTTAAACTTCCAGTCCACTGTAAAATGCATTAGGATATTTACTCAAACCATTCAAGTAAATTGTTGAGTAAAACTTTATATTCTGCTTGGCCAGTCAGTAAAGATCACCTGGTTCATTCTAAGAACAAGTGAAGCATTCTTGATTCTGTAGAATGTCACAGCTCCTGAGGTGTACGGTAGGTAGGGACTGAAAAGGCTGATCTGCAAAATGAATGCCTCCCAAGCAAGCATTTATTTTGAAGTTTTTCAGGTTTTTTTCAGGAATAGATGATTTGCATGGGTCACTCTACTGCTTCTACTCTTCATAGTATGCTAGCACAGAAGGAGGCCATTCGGCTCATCATACCTGTGCAGGCTCTTTGAAAGAGCTATCCAATTAGTCCCACTCCCCTGCTTTTTCCCCATAGCCCTGTAAATCTTTCCCCTTCAAATATTTATCCAATTTCCTTTTGAAAGATGCTATTGAATCTGCTTCCACCACCCTTTCCCTTTCAGGTAGTGCATTCCAGATCATAACTTGCTGTGTAAAAAAAAATGTTTCCTCTGGTTCTTTTGCCAACTACCTTAAATCTGTGCCCTCATGGTCACTGACCCTTCTGCCACTGGAAACAGTTTCTCCTTATTCACTCTATCAAAACTGTTCATGAGTTTGAACACCTCTATCAAATCTCCCCTTAACCTTCTCTGCTCTAAGGAGAACAACCTCAGCTTCTCCAGTCTCTCCACATAACTGAAGTCCCTCATCCCTGGTACCATTCTAGTAAATCTCCTCTGCACCCTCTCTAAAGCCTTGACATCCTTCCTAAAGTGTGGTGCCCAGAATTGAACACAATACTCCAGCTGAGGCCTAACCAGTGTTTTATAAAGATTTAGCATAACTTCCTTGCTTTTGTACTCTATGCCTCTGTTTATAAAGCCAAGGATCCCTTATGCTTTTTTAACAACCTTCTCAATTTGTCCTGCCACCTTCAAAGATTTGTGTACATACACCCCCCCAGGTGTCTCTGTTCCTGCACCCCCTTTAAAATTGCACCATTTAGTTTATATTGCCTCTCCTCGTTCATCACTGGGTTTGCGCTAATTTTGAGCCACATATGAACCCGAGGAGAAAGGTGCTTCTCCAGCGTGAAACCTCAGATATGTTACAATGACTTGAAAACATTTTTAATAGGTAGGAATCAGAACCTCTGCATATACATTGGGAAATGCTACTGGAATATTTTTTTTAAAAGTAGGTGAGCAGGTAAAGGATTTTGCCATTTATGCTGCTTCATATCCCAGAGGGCTTTTTTTCAAAATCACTTTTTAGATCTATGTTGCACAAATTGCTAGTGGACAGAAAAGTAAACGACCAACACAACCTGAAAGAGTAAAAAGAGATGCCTGCGAAGAAAGCAAAGGATCCTAAACTAGCTAAGGAACCACAGCCAAGCTCCAAAGGCTGGGAGCCAGGATTGCTGGCAGCTCAGATTGAAGAGGTGAGTTTATCATTCAACATTTAATTTCAGTCACCAGTAGAGCATAGCACTACTTAAGATACTTTCAAAACTGTATACCCTATTCTTACTTGGGGCATCACAGCATGACTGTTAATAACCATGATTTTTCTAATGCTGTCCAAAATCTTTTGCTTTACCTGCTTTGAATTCTAGGTTACAGAGTAAATAGAGCAAACAAAGAAGTGGAGGCATCTATGTTAAAACCCACAGTCTAGTTTCTGTATTAATGCAAATTAGGGCCTATTTTAATTTTAATACATCACATTCTGCGGATTAAGGAATGAGTCTCACCATCAGTACTTGTTCACTTTTTTCTTGCCAAATAAGTTCTAATTTGTATATCTGTCTTTTTGCTTATTTTAAAAGTAGATATTTACTTAAATAGTGGATGCTGTGACATAATTGGGAGCTCTGTCATGGGATGATTACTGAGCTAACATCTGTAGAGATACACTCTGGGATTCTCCTCCCTGACATTCATAGTTTATGGGACAAGATTCTGCTCACATTCATTAAAGTGTCAAAGCTTGAAATATAGAGCCTTGTTCTTCTCCCTTGCAGTGCTGACCTTAGTGATCTCCTACAAAGAGTAAATTTCAAATTTTGAAAGGAGATATTGATTTTATTTATTTACATGTTAAATCTGAAGTGTTTACTTAATGTTTTAAAGTTCAGAATAATTTCAAATTCAAAGAATAATTTTGGTGCCCTGCTCAATATATCTTTCTCAACTGATGGGTATATTTTATTGACTTCCAAACATTATTGTCATTACAAGTGGTGAATTTTTTATAAAATTATGGGTGGCCAAATTTGTGATCCTCCTCTGCCCCACAGCTACCATAGCTCTGGCAGACGTGCACCAAAACTAGAAATTAGGCTGGGGCTTGGATATACCGGGTTCCAATCTTACATTGGGGATTCCATGGGGCCATGTCAGCAGACAGAGTTCCCGCCTACCCCTAACAAGGCCAGTAAAGCAGGAGGGGCCGGGTACTCCCAAAGACAGGAGTTTCCACATCCATGGCCTCAAAGGGACCTGGCACATTGCTGACAGCAATACCTGCTGAAACAGGCATACCCGGCCTCCAAATGGTGGTTGTGGGGCCTCAGCCTAGGATTGAGGCCTCGACCCCCAAAGATTAAAGGCAAGTGGAATTTTAGAATATTTTACAAAGGGATCTGAGGGACCTCCCTGACCAGCCATTCTACCACTGCAGATGTAGCGTTCAGTGCCCAAAACCGGCCAGGGTCAGGGTCACACTTGTGGACTGAGTGGAGCTGTTCAGCAAAGCGATCACCCAATCTGCGTTTGGGTCTCCTCAGTGTAAAGGAGACTGCATTGCGAGCAGCGAATAGGGTATATGAAGTTGGAAGAAGTACAAGTAAATCACTGTCTAACCCGGAAGAAGTGTTTGGGGCCCTGGATCGTGTGAAGGAAGGAAGTGAAAGGGCAGGTGTTGCATCTCCTGCACTTGCATGGGAAGGTTCTGGGGAAAGGGGAGTTGGTGTTGGGGGTGATGGAATAGTGGACCAGGATGTCATGGAGGGAACGGTCCCTTCGGAATGCTGGGAGGGGAGGGGAAAATGTATTTTATGGTGTCATCGCGCTTGAGGAGGTGGAAATGGCGGAGAATGCTTCATTGAATACAGAGGCTAATAGGGTTTCTCGTCTTCACCTTCCACCACATCATGTTTATGGGAGGGAGGAGAAGGGGTGAGGGCAGAAGTGTGGGAAATGGGAAGTACAGTACTGACTGGCTGATGTGCTCTGTCCGTTTGAGGCAGCATAGAAGAAAGAGGCTTATCTAAGAGGCAAATGGGGGGAGGTAAATGATGACAAAATATCAACTTTATTTTGGTGTTTCAGGACCAATGGAAGCCAGCTATCTATTTTACAGTTGGTGAGACACTAGAGAATGAGTTGTTCTTGGCTGCTCTGTCTGCAGCTATCAGTGTGCCACTGCGTAAGCTGTTCAGTGTCATTTCTTGGGAAGGAACAATGCAGCAGGTATGTGTATGCTGATATATGTTATGTTTTTTATTCAGTATTATCAGCTGCTAAAAAAGTATAAATAAATATCAAAAGCAAAAAACTCTGGCCCAGAAACATTCCCAGTTAGAGGGCTGAAAATCTGAATCCTAGTCTTAACTAACATTTGAACTTGTCTGCTTTCAGTGATCAGTTTAGTAAGCTCTGACAGCAGATGAAGTGCCTTGGTGGTATTGTACTTCTCTTTGGGGTGGAGGGGGAAGAATCAGGAAGAAATATCAGCAACATTAATGCTACCCAGTAAAAGGCACATCTCCTGTCAGTCAAACAACAGCATAAGTCGGTGGGGGAGTGGGTGATAGTGGATTAGCACACTGTCCTTTCACCTATGATTTGCATCCTAATCCAGCCTGGGCTAACCATATGAATGCTTCTTAAAAGGAGTTGGAGCTGTCTCAAACCAGTTCCTAGTGGACACAAACCCATAACATGAAATTGGTCACCATTTAGTACAAATTGGCAGTCCCACTCTGAGGTCATAAGGTGTGGATAATGAAAGAGTTAACAGTGGGGATGCTGTTCTGAGATTGGAGTTAAGGTCCACTGTTGGAGGTAAAGGGATCTTTACTCATACAGGCTTTGCTATATTGTAAGTTGGGTGTGTAATATAAAATAAAGAAAATAAAGAGTATCATACGGAGACTACAGTATAGATCTTGTGCCTGATTGTGGAAATCTGGTATCAGAGAGCTTAAAGGAGAGAAAATATAAATAACAAACAAAATGGAAAAGGACACCAATGATTTTCTGGTAAAAAATTAAATTACTATGCACTATGTTTGCAGATCGTTGAGTATGGAAACCCAAAGAGCAAGAAGCCAAGCGATCCCCCTATGTTTTATGAGGTAATCGTTTCTACTTCTGCAATTCTAAATACGATGCAGTCTCTAAGGAGGACTATAGTTGCTGTACTGAGTATAGTGAGTCATGGTTATATGAGCCCATGTTTCTAAAGTACTGATGTTTCCCAAATGCAAACTTGTGCTTCCTAAGTAGGAGATGTTGTTTTATATAAAGCCTTCTACACCATTTTTGGTCAGAAATAAGACAATTAAAACTAAAATGTTACAAATTGCATTTCTCTACCGTACATGGTTCATAACACATCGTAGAAATCTGTTTTTGAGTAAACTGTTGACATTTGAAGTGCAGTTTTGGAATTGCATCAGTTTCAGTAGTAATTCAAGTGCAATTCTACCCCAGTACAAAATGTTACTGAGGAGAGTATTGTAAATGCAAAACAAATCATCAAAGTGACTCCAATGTAGCAGATGAAAACGAGAGACAACATTGTGAGATAAATTTGACACTCCCTTCCCCCAACAACAAATGAACTCACATGGGTGATGTAAGTATTTTGCAAATGTTGAGTATGGTGTCAATAGTTCAATTGTACTTAGCTTTTCCATCTTCCTGGCCCCGTACTGTTACCTCGAGTCCCCCAAGGATCTATCCTTGGCCCTTTCCAATTTCTCATCTATATGTTGCCCCTCGGCGACATCATCCAAAAACACAATCTCAGGTTCCACATGTATGCTGACGACACCAACTCTACCTCACTATCACCTCTCTCGACCCCTCCATTGTCAGACTGCTTGTCCAACATCCAATCCTGGATGAGCTGAAATTTCCTCGAATTAAACATTGGAAAGACCAAAACTATTGTCTTTGGCCCCTGCCACAAACTCCGTTCCGATTCCATCATCCTCCCTGGCCACTGTCTCAGGCTCACAACCTCTGCGTCGTATTTGACCCTGAACTGAGCTTCCGACTCCATATTCCACCTCCGTAATATCGGCCGTCTCCACCCCTGCCTCAGCCCACCTGCTGCTCAAATCTTCATCCGTGTTTTTATTACCTCCAGACTCGACTATTCCGATGCTTTCCTGGCTGGCCTCCCATCTTCCACCTTCTATAAACTTGGGCTCATTCAAAACTCTGCTGCCCATATCCTAACTCACACCAAGTCCTGTTCACCCATCACCCCTCTGCTCGCTGATCTACATCGGTTCCCAGTTCGCTAACGCCTCCAATTTAAAATTCTCATACTTGTGTTGAAACCGTGGCTTTGCCACCTCCTTAACTCCGTAACGTCCTCCAGCCCTACAACCTTCCTCCAACTCTGCGTTCCTCCAACTCTGGCTTCTCGTCCATCCCGCACTTCCTTCACCCCATCATTGGTGGCCGTGCCTTCTGCTGTCTCGGCCCTAAGCTCTGGAATTCCCTAAAAAACAATAAGAATACAAGGAGTAGTTGAGGCAAATAACATAGTTGCATTTAAGGGGTAGCTAGATAAGTACATGAGGAAAAAGGAAAAGAAGGATATGCTGATAGGGTTAGATGAAGAGGGGTGGGAGAAGGCTTGGAAAATTCCTCTCTGACCCCCCCCCCCACCAACTTGCAACCTTAGGCGATCGAAACTATTCCAGGGGACCGCTCTAGCCCTGATTATGAATCGGCGTTCACCGCACGAGCCAGCAGCCTATTCCAGAGGTCCACTATTCTCTGGAAAAAGAACCACCTCCTGACATCTAACCTAGTTCTAGCCTTACGAAGCTTAGCATTAACATCTTGGGGCCAGACCAGCCATATCAACACTGTGGCTCCAAGAGCAGTGCAAATGCGATGAGTGGCTCACCTCCAGACCTCTCGTAGCCTTTCCGCCATCTATAAGGCTCAAGTCGGGAATGTCATTAAATACTCACCTAGATGGTGCAGTTATAACAACCTTCGAGCAGCTTGATCCATTCAGGACAGAGCAGTCTGCTTGATCAGCACACCTGCCATTGGCCTTGATATCCACCCCCCTTCATCACCAGTACACTGTGGCTACCGTATGTACTATGTATAGGATGCACTGCAGCAACTCACCACGCTTACTTTGACAGCTAAACATGTCAAGTGCTCTGCATTGGTTGATCAACAAAATCAGAGAAGATGGTGATCAAATTAACTCGTGCTCCAGTCAAACCGCATCTTGAGGCAATGCAGAGAAGGCTGGGCCTCAGTGGCAAGGTCTGAGTAATAGAATCATAGAAAATTTATGGCTCAGAAGGAGGCCATTTGGCCCATCGTGTCCGCACCGGCCGAAAATGAGCCTCCCAGCCTAATCCCACTTGGTCTGTAGCCATGTAGATTATAGCACTTCAGGTGCACATCCAGGTACTTTTTAAATGAGTTGAGGGTTTCTGCCTCTACCACCCTTTCAGGCAGTGAGATCCAGACCCCCACCACTCTGGGTGAAAATTTTTTCTTCAGCTCCCCTCTAATCCTTCTACCAATCACTTTAAATCTATGCCCCCTTGTTATTGACCTCTCTGCTAAAAGAAATAGATCCTTCCTAGCCCCTCTATTAGGCCCCTCACAATTTTGTTCACCTCAATTAAATCACCCCTCAGCCTCCTCTGTTCCAAGGAAAACAACCCCAGCCTATCCAATCTTTCCTCATGGCTAAAATTCTCCAGTCCTGGCAACATCCTCATAAATCTCCTCCGTATCCTCTCTAGTGCAATCACATCTTTCCTGTAACGCGGTGACCAGAACTGTACCCAGTACTCAAGTTGCGGCCTAACTAGTGTTTTATACAGTTCTAGCACAACCTACCTGCTCTTATATTCCATGCCTCGGCTAATAAAGGAAAGTATTCCATATACCTTCTTAACCACCTGTCCTGCCACCTTTAGGGACCGGTGGACAAGGTCCCTCACTTCCTTTACACCTCTCAGTATCCTCCCATTTATTGTGTATTCCCTTGCCTTGTTTGCCCTCCCCAAATGCATTACCTCACATTTCTCTGGATTGAATTCCATTTGCCACTTTTCTGCCCACCTGACCAGTCCATTGATATCGTCCTGCAGTCTACAGCTTTCCTCCTCACTATCAATCACACGGACAATTTTTGTATCATTTGCAAACTTCTTAATTATGCCCCCTACATTTAAGTCCAAATCATTAATATATGATGAGAAGGGACTGGAGAAACTTGGGCTTTTCAGTCTGGAAAGGAGGCATCTGAGAGCTGATCTTATACAGGCATCTTATATGGTAGATGATCTTAGAGGCATCCACAATTGTTATGGATATAGAAAAAGTTAATCTGGAATATTACTTTAAATTAAACTGCAGGAGTAGGACTAGGGGAGACAGGTTCAAATTAGTAAAAGGTTTGACTGTTTAAGTCTGTGTTAAAGCTTAAGAATGATATCAGAAAATTCTTCTTCACATAATGAGTGATTAACGTCTGGAATAAACTTCCAGATAGAGGAGGCAAAGAGCCTAGAAGCATTTAAAAACTAATTTGATGCTACGCTGGGGGGACGGTAGATTCTCTGGATGGATGAATTAAGATGGATCAAAAGGCCTTCCTCATCCTTAATTATTTTGTGATCTTGTTTTCCCTTCCCCTCAGCTAGAATAGCATTTAGTAATTCAGCATGAATACCATCTACACTCTTAGCTAGGCAATGCAATGTGGAGTCCACTTCTTCCTAACAAATAGGTTTATTTTGGCTGCATGGCACACTCCACCAGCCTTTCTAACTTCTCTGCAGATGAATGCTTACAATATACTTTTTGTTGGAAAATTATGTTTACTTCTAAACTATAAAGGAGCTTTAACACTTGTAAGTTATAGTTTTTCCACACTACAATCCCAGCTGTATGTATTTTTGGATATTTCAGATCACAGAAGTAGCATGGGCATTGCTAGCTAAAGGGGAACAGCTTTCATTGCCTCTGCTCAGCAAAGTAGTCAAGTTCCAGCTCCTGTGCATCAAACAGAAAGACCTTCAAAAGAAAGAAAATAAAAACAAAGTAAGTTTAGTTAAGTGTCTGGTATGATTTTTTTTCTCTGCCTTTAAAAGTCTTAAGACCAAAGAGATTTTTAAAATGATAAAAGGTTTTAATAGAAAATAAGGAAAGACTATTTCCTCTAGTTGGGAAGTCAGTGATAAGGGGGTCATCAGTTTAAAATTATCAGTAAGAGAATGAGGAGAGGGTTAGGATTTTTTTTATGCAGTGGGTTATTGCAACATGGAATGCTTTGCCACAAGGAATTGTTAAGAGGGACGCTATTTCACCTTTAAAGGAAAATGCAATAAATATTTGAAGCGTGAAGGTACAGGGCCTTGGGGAGAGAGGTGCAGTGGGATAGTTCTAGCAAAGAACCAGTACAGACATAAAGGGCTGGATGGTCTCCTGCTGTGCTGTAAACTTCTATACTTTTTTAATTAAAAAGCTTTCTTGCAAAAAGTACCTTTTTTATCTGCCATTTTATTCTTTCTCCCTTCTTTATTGAAGGCATTGCCTCCTTGCTGTGGTACAGCTTCACAGACACCTAACACCCAATGGTGACTTGTTGAAATGGGCATTCTTCATTTGTGAGCCTAGATAGTGACTATTGTTAGGCTATTCTACTGCCGTTGATATCACAATGCTCTTTCCTCACTTGCGCCAAACATGCACATTTCATGGGGTTCCTGGATGGCAACTAGGCTGATTTTCTCTTGCCAGAGGCTCTGAGGCAAAGTGCAACTTACCCTTTACTTACTCAGGCTGAGATATGATAGTTTAGCACAGACTGGAGATGAAACCTAGGATTTTCATGGACTGCAGAGCTAAACTACTTACTGCCTTAACCAGCTGAGCCATCAGAGGAGCCAAAAAATACCTTTCAAACATAATCCATTTTGAAGACATTTTCTTTTTGATTGGGAGGCACAGGGTTTGTAGACAGACATATGGAATTGCTTTCTCTTTTACCATTGTTGCTGTGACCTTTAGAGCCAGGAACAAGGAGCAAAAAAGAACAAACAATGCATGCTTACAAATCCACACTTACACATTTCCTAATTTATGTCTTTCCAGGCATGAATGAGGAAATAAATGAGTAGCTGTCAAACTAAATTTGCAATATAAATTTGTTAAAATGCCCCAAAATTCATATTTTAATGGAACAGATAAACAATTTTCTCAAAATACATCACAGAAGTAGTAGAACCAATAATAATAAAGTCTCTCATGTGCACAGTTTCCTTTTACACAAAAAAAAGTTTTTCAATACATCACGAGACAATCCTGTATATAATGGATGCCATCATTAGCTAGACAGCACTGAATATTGGTTGTTGGATCAATAGCTAATGCCTTTAAATCACTTTACATCCCTCTAATCGTTTGTAATACTGATTCTACTGGATGATACAGGATACATTGTTGGAATAGTCATCTTTCATATGAGAAGTAAAAAGGGGATCCTGCTTTGTAACTGTAAAACAAGGCTTGTATAGTACAACAGCTCATTGTAAAGAATGGGGAGGGAATAATGTCAGGATCCCAGCAAATATTCCACTAAGAAATCCACCTGGCACTTTGTGTCACCTAGGTCTTAATATAAACAAGATATCATGGCCTGGAAATTCGATGGCGTCACGCCTATTTTGAGGTGAAAAACAGGCGCCCAAGCATCTAATATTGTGGGCGGGGTGTGCCAGAAGTGCACCGCACTAGATCGGGCTTCTGTGTAGGCATCCAAGGCGCACACCAGAACTATTTAAAACGGTGAATAAAATATTCAAATTAGGGTCCTAAGCTTGTTGCAGGACCCTTTTCTGATATTGATATATAAGTCCCAGCACCGGACTCGCCACGTGATAAACTCGCCCAGCAACATTTGGCACTAACAGACAGGACCATTTAAAAGGCTCATTCACTATTTACAGATTAGTTGCTGGTTTGTCATTTGAGGCTGCTGGTGAACCTCTGAGTGTTTTTTGGCTTGTTTTCTGACTGAAAAGTTAATTATGATGGCTGAGAAGATTTTGCTGGTGCTACATTGTGTTTGGCTGCCTTCTAAACAGTTGTACTGTGGTCTGTGGGTGGTCTGGTAGGGCTGTCTTTGGGACTGGAGGAGGAGGGGAACACCAAGGAAGAAAGGAAAAAGCAGAAACCGCTCACAGAAGAGAGAGGAGGAAGACACTGTGCAGGAGATGTAAAATCTGGGGTGGAATGTGAGCTGTGAGGAGGATGTAAAGAGGCTCCAATGTGATTTAGACAAGTTGGGTGAGTGGGCAAGAACATGGCACATGCAGTGTAACGTGGTTAAATGTGAGGTTATCCAATTTGGTTGTAAAAACAGAAAGACAGATTATTATCTGAATGGTGATAGATTGGGAAAAGGGGAGGTGCAACGAGACCCGGGTGTCCTTGTACACCAGTCGCTGAAAGCGAGCATTCAGGTGCAGCAAGCAGTTAGGAAGGCGAATGTATGTTGGCGTTCATTGCAAGAGGATTTGAGTATAGGAACAGGGATGTCTTACTGCAGTTATACAGGGCCTTGGTGAGACCACATCTGGAGTATTGTGTGCAGTTTTGGTCTCCTTATCTGAAGAAGGATGTCCTTGCCATGGAGGGAGTGCAACGAAGGTTTACCAGACTGATTCCTGGGATGGCAGGACTGACGTACGAGGAGAGATTGGGTCGACTAGGCCTACATTCTCTAGAGTTTAGAAGAATGAGAGGTGATCTCATTGAAACATATAAAATTCTAACAGGACTGGACAGACTAGATGCAGGGAGGAAGTTCCCGATGGCTGGGGAGTCCAGAACCAGGGGTCACAGTCTCAGGATACGGGGTATGCCATTTAGAACCGAGATGAGGAGAAATTTCTTCACTCAGGGTGGTGAACCTGTGGAATTCTCTACCACAGAAGGCAGTGGAGGCCAGGTCATTAGATGTATTCAAGAAGATGATAGATATGTTTCTTAATGCTAAAGAGATCAAGGGATATGGGGGAAAAGCAGAAACAGGGTACTGAGTTAGACGATCAGCCATGATCATTTTGAATGGCGGAGCAGGCCCGAAGGGCTGAATGGCCTACTCTTGCTCCTATTTTCTATGTTTCTAATAGCCCTGCTTATACGTTTGAGGCTTGCATTTGCCAATTCAAAAATGATGTATAATTCCAACAGAAGCATCATGTAATCCATGTAGATTTCAGAGCTTCATAGTAAAGTGCTGCCTGGAATATTTAGAGTTGTATATTTTAACCCATTTCATACCTTACTTGCGCTACTTGGCATAGGCCACAGAGGAAGAAGAGGCAACGATGTCGGGAAGTGCCAGCAAGAAAAAATCAGACAAAAAATCTGCAGGCAAAGGGAAAGGCAAAACAGAAAGAAAATCTCCAGAACCAACACCTATGAAAAAGAGTACCAAACTATTAAAGCGAGGTGAAGAGGAGGTTATAGACAGATGCATAAGTAAGTCTCCATTCATAATTTTATGCATTCTAGAGAGTGGAGACCCATCGTAGACAGAAAATGAAAATTTTCCTGAAGTACAGCATTCTTGAAGATCAGAGCATGGGTTTCTGTTTTTGATCCTCGTGTTGCATTGAGCTAGGGATATCCACTGAACCTGCCACTTTGCATTAGCAGTACTGTGTGATGGATGAAGGTAGCCCCAAAATGCCCAGTGCAGTCCAGTTGAGTCACACCTTGTGCTGACTGACCATAAACCAGCATTGACGGTGGTCATAAAAGAGTTTATGCTCTAGACTGTTGCGCCTTTGCAGTTGAGAAAAAATACGTGATATAGAGAAGAACAATAGATCTTCAGAGTAAGAGATACTGTGTCATTAACATTTTCTTTGTTTAACAACAGATGATGAACCTGATGATGGTCCTCAACACTACATCATAATCCAAGGTTTCCAAAATCTTCAGTTTCTACTCATGTTAGGAGAACTTGGAATTAATATCTCTGCTGTAATAAAGATCAGTTATGAAAAGAATGAGAGTTTCCTGAAACAGGATCCTGCTGAACCTGAGATGAACCTCCCTCAGCCACCTGAAGGTCAGTTAGCTACTCTTCCACATGTGAGATGCAGTTAACTAGGAGCAGTTATTCGTAGGATATATAATCGCCTACAGCAATTGAGTCCTAATGTCTTAAGGAGGAAAGGAAATCTAGCAGTGTACTTTGGGATTTCAAAACATTCCATTATTGTCTATTTAAATATATCAGTTCTGGTCGCCACACTACAGGAAGGATGTGATCGCTTTGGAGAGGGTGCAGAGGAGATTCACCAGGATGTTACCAGGGCTGGAGCGCTTCAGCTATGAAGAGAGACTGGGAAGATTGGGTTTGTTTTCCTTGGAGCAGAGGAGGCTGAGGGGGGACATGATTGAGGTGTACAAAATTATGAGGGGCACAGATAGGATGGATACTAAGGAGCTTTTTCCCTTCGTTGAGGGTTCTATAACAAGGGGACATAGATTCAAGGTAAAAGGCGGGAGGTTTAGAGGGGATTTGAGAAAGAACTTTTTCACCCAGAGGGTGGTTGTAGTCTGGAACTCACTGCCTGAAAGGGTTGTGGAGGCAGGAACCCTCACAACATTCAAGAAGCATTTGGATGAGCACTTGAAATGCCATAGCATACAAGGCTACGGACCAAATGCTGGAATATGGGATTAGAGTAGACAGGGCTTGATGGCCGGCGCGGACACGATGGGCCGAAGGGCCTCTATCCGTGCTGTATAACTCTATGACTCTATCATATTTAAATCTATATCTGTCTACATAGCAACAGGAGTAAGCAATTCAGCCCCTCGAATCTGTTCCAACATTCAATTACATCAGGGATGATCTAAACTCTATTTACCCACCTTTGTTCCATATCCCTTGATAATCATACCTAACAAAAATCTATCTATCTCAAATTTCAATTGACCCAGCATCCACTGGGGAAGCGAGTTCCAGATTTCTACTACCCTTTGTGTGAAAAAGTGCTTCCTGATTTCACTCCTAAGTCTTAAGATTATGTCCTTTTGTTCTAGATTCCCCCACCAGAGGAAATAGTTTCTCTGTATCTACCCTATCAAATCCCTTAACCATTTAAAATCCCTTGATTAGATCACCCCTCAAACTTCTAAATTCAAGGGAATACAAACTAAGTTTATACAACTTGCCCTCATAATTTAACCCTTTAAGATATTATTCTGGTGAATCCCCTTCCAAGACCAATATATATTTCCTGAGGTTTGTTGCCAAAAACTGAATGCAATACTCCAGATGGGATCTAACCAAGGCTCTGTACAACTGAAGCATCATTTCCTCACTTTTGAATTCCAATCTCCTTGAGATAAAAGCTAAAATTTCATTAGCCTTTTTGATTGCTTTGTGCACTAGCTTTTTGTGATTTGTATGCATGAACACACAAACCCCATTGCTCCTCCACAGCTCCTAGTCTCTCACCATTAAGGAAATATTCCGACTTGTCTTCCTCAAAGTGCATGACCGCACACTTCTCCACATTGAACTCCATCTGCCATAGTTTTGTCCACTCACTTAGTTTGTCTGGGTCCATTTGTAACTTCCTTCTTCCATCCACACAACTTGCCGTGACTCCTAACTTAGGGCTCGATTTTAGGATCGTGTTTCCAGCGGGTTTCCAGCGGGTTCCCAGCGGGGTGGCCCCGAAAATCCTGATATCCGGTCACGTGACCGGATCGCGACGAAATCCCGGCCACTTCCGGGTACCGCGCTGACGTGCGGGGCTGCGCGCGCAAGCCCCGCTGGTGGGAATCCCGCAGGCAATTAAAGCCAGCGGGGTTCCACTTGAGAGTACTTACCTTGCTCGTTGTGGTCAGTTAATGAGCTGAAGCAGCTGTCAAAAGAGGAAGTGTGGGATTTTCGGTTCAAGGCAGTGAGTTTCCCACACTGGGGGAAACAGTCTCCCTCCAACCAGGCGTGTTGCAGCCAGCAGCCTGTGGCAGGTGCCAAGGTGCGCTCCACGGGGGAGAGCCCTCACCCACGCAGGAGGCCACTGCGTCACATAGGGCAACCCCTGCCCTCCACCACCCCCCGCCAAGCCAGAGGACAGACCGACACGAAACCGCAGCCCCAGTCCGAGGAACCACACACCTACCCTGCACAACCCCTCATACCAACACCTGCCAGTTGGGTGGTGTGTGGAGACCCTTGGAGGACGAAGAGCATGACCAGCACCAGCAGCCTCGCAGTCCACGCCGTCCGCCGCAGAGACGTGGATCCCCCCAACACGGTGTTGTTGCACGCCCACCTGCACAGCAGGAGGGAGGGCTACCGCAGAGAGAGACGCGACGCAGAGGGCACTACCCTCGCCACAGGGTCCACAGACCGAGGCGCAGCTCCCCGGACCTCTCCGAGCAGCAGTGCAGAGGGAGGCGCAGATTCGCTCGACATGTAGTCGTGGAGATCTGCAGCCTCTTTCATGCCGAGCTGCTCCTGGCTGGCCCCAGCACCAACTGCTTACCTGTCGCTGGCAAAGTCACCACTGCCCTCCACACCTTCTCCTCCGCATCCTTCCAGGGTGCAGCCGGCTACACCGCCGATGTCTCTCAGTCGTCTGCGCGGACGAGCCCTGCAAATACACCTGCACCTACTCTGCAGTAACACGATGGGTGGCATCAGTGGTGGGTCCTCATAGTGATACCCAGGAGCGGGCATTATTGGACACAACGGACAGGATTCGCGGAGACATGGCAGTGGTGGTGTCAATATAATGTGTGCTGTTTCTTGCTCTAAAATTCAATATGGGTAACACCCATGACAAACCCTCAGACACCCTTGTGCACCCCCTTCATGCTGACGAGACGTTTGCCTTACGCTGCCTACTGCACATATGTGATGCATGCCCTGTGGCTGCAGCACAGGTGGTGGCAGGTCGAGTGAGGCTGGCCGTGAGGGAGATGCACGAGAGGGTGAGTATGGGATGGAGCAATGAGATTGTATGAGGATTGGGTTGCGTGTTAGTGGCAGGGTGAGTACTGGCGAGGTGAGTAGGTGGAGGTAAGATGAGGATGGGGTGTGAGTGGGTATGAAGGGTGATGTGACAGAATAGTGTTGGCGGTGCCGAAGGAGCTGTGGGGTGGGGGCAGTGTTGTGGCAGACGGAGTGTAGGGGAAAGACTTCGTGTTCTCACTGCGGCTGACCTACTGCGGTCATTGCAGCGCCTCCTGCACTGTATGCAGGTGGGCGATATGTTGGTGGCGCAGGTGACCCCCTCTGCCACCTCGAGCCAGGCCTTCTTGGTGGCAGAGGCAGACCGCTTCCTCCCGCCCGCCGGGTGGAAGATCTGTGTCCTCCCCCTCCTCCTCACCCCATCTGATGATAGCTGGGGTGAGGCATCATTAAACTGGGAGCAGCCTTCCCCCTGGCCTGCTCCATGCTGCAATTTGTCCCATTGGTTGCAGCATCTGTCAGTGGAGGACTGCCCCTTTAACTAGAGAGCCTCCAGCTGACAGATCGTACTGCGCATGCGCAGCCTGACTGACGCGCAGGCCAGCGCCGTGGACCCCGGAGGAGCAGGTAATTGATTCCTATTAGTGGGTTGCCTGCTACGATCGCGTGGGCAACCCACTAATTTCGCCGAGCGTGTTGACCACGCTCCCGGAGGACCACCCGCTGGGAACCCGCAGGCCTGCTAAATTCGAGCCCTTCGTGTCCTCTGCAAACTTGGATATACAACTCTCTCTTCCTTCACCCAAGTCATTAATAGATATGGTGAAAAGCTGAGGCCCTGGTACAGATCCCTGGAGAACACAACTTGTCACATCTCACCAATCACAGAACGTTCCCTTTATCACTGCTTCCTGTCTCCTACCTCTCAACCAATTACCGGCCCATGTCACAAGGTTGCTCCCAATTCCATGCGCTTTCATTTTTACTAAATCTCTTGTGCGGAACCTTATAGATAGTCCATATAGATAACATCCATAGACACTCCCCTGTCCACCATGCTAGTGACCTCTTCAAAAAATTCAACTAGGTTAGTCAGACATGACCTACCCTTCACAAATTCATCCTGACTTGCTTTGATCAGCTGATACCAGTCCAGGTGCTTAATTACTCTGTTTCTCATGATGGATTCCAGTAACTTCCCCACAATTGATTTTAAATTCATGGGTGTAATAGTTACCTGGGGCCTGATTTTACCAGGGGTGCGGGTTCTCGGCGGGTGGTCCATCGGGCGCGTGGAAAACGCGGCCGGAGAATTGAGTGCGTCCCGCGCGCGATCGCAGGATAATTGAGGTAATTACCCGGCCCTTACGGGTTCTCCGCTTCTCAGCTGCGCGCCGGCGGCCTGCGCATGCGCAGTGACGTCTGAGTGATGTTGCAGCTCTATTTAAAGGGGCAGTCCACCAATGCCCCTCCAGCTGCAAACAGGAGGTAGTGTAACATGGAGCAACCCAGGGGTAAGGCTGCCCCACGGTTCTCAGACCACTCACTGCAGCTGCTGCTGGACGGGGTAAGGAGGAGGAGGGAGACGCTGTTCCCCAGCGACGGAAGGAGGTGCCCTGGCTCCGCCACCAGGAAGGCATGGGAGGAGGTGGCGGCGGAGGTCACCAGCAGGGGCAACACCACCCGAACTTGGATCCAGTGTCGCAAGAGATTCAATGACCTCACCAGGTCCGGGAAAGTGAGTACACTAATGCACTCTCCCACACTCCGTCTTCCACATCACCTCAAACACCTCACAACCCCTTCTGCACTGACACCACAGCGCTCCCGCAACAATCCGCATAGACACTCAACTATCATCCTCACCGTGCCTGCACGTACCCACCGTCCCTGTCCCCACTCGACCACTACCACACACCCCAATCCCCATACAATGGGATGGGCATGTGGCACACGCATCCTCCCATCCATCTGCCACACGCTCAACCCACCCACACCAATGCTTGAAGCGTCTCACAATGCAATCATCACTCAATTACGCATTGGTGTTTTGCCTTCACAGGAGAAGAGATGCAAGAACGCCCGGGAAAGGGCACGCACCGGAGGTGGTTCTGACCGAGGTGGAGGCGTTGGAGATTAGCCACACGCTACATTGTCTGTCCGTGGCGGATGGCGAGGCTGGGTCTGCAGAAACGTCCGGTAAGGGAGACCTGACACTCAGCACTCATGATCACGAATGATGTTAGCATCACCTGGCATCTGGCACACCGCAACATTTGTGCACATCCCTGATATTGCCCTCTGTTCTCTTGCAGGGCCGTCTGCGAGCGCCGTGTCCGTTGAGGGCGATTCCTCAGAGGACATGCCGGTCTCTGAGGGTGCATCGTCACATATGAGCCTAGCATCCACCAGCGCAGATACACACACCTCGGTGGGTCTCCCCCCTCAATTAGTTGGGATTGCACATGGTGAGTCACCGCGCACATGTGAGCATGAGCAGACCCTGGTGGCAGGGTCAGCCGCGGAGGGTCTGCGTCGGTGGGAGCACTCTTCTCTAGGCTCTGCTCAGCCGGACCCAGATGCTGAACCCAGGGGGCCACCAGTCAAAAGGAGAGTCGTCGAGGGGCACCAACACATTGCCGAGGTACTGGTAGAGGTGCCACGCGCACTCTCCACAATCGCACAGAGGATGGAGGAGTCCAACTCATGCATGAGGGGAATGGTGGCACAGGTGCAGGAGGGTATCACCGAGATAGTGTCGCAGGGACGTGAAGGCATCTCTGAGATAGTGTCGAGGGTAGGTGTGGGAATGTCTGCGGTGGAGGACAGGCCAGCCTCCCTCGAGCGTCACACACAGCTCAACATTGAGTCCATGCAGGCCCTGACAACGGCTGTTCGGATTCAAGGTGAGCAACATTCTGCCACCATTAACAGGTTGACAGATACGTTGGAGGTGGCCTTGCAAGGTCTCACACAGGTCATCCAAACTGCCGTCCAGCAGGGTGGAAGGGGTGATGTGGGCCTAGGCCATGAGAGGGAAGATGGTGAACGGGGACATGGAAGTGGGGACGTTACGCAAGGTGCCCCCACGTCTCACCCGTTGCCCCCCTCTCAACCAGTGCCCGCAATGGTGCCTCCTCTCCAGGTGGCCGAGTCTGCCCCTGCACAGGGGCAGGAGGAGCAGTCTGTGGAGGTGCCCTCACGGGCACCGAAACCCAGGGGGCATCGGCCCAAAGCATCTACCCGGTCAGGGCACGAACAGGAGCAACCTGCCACTACCTCTGCTGGAGCCACAGGGGTAGCACCACGTAGGGGTTCACGAAAACGTAAACCAAAGGTTTTTTTGAACACAAAGGGAATGCACCAGGGTGTCTGACAAATTGTTATGTTTTTATTTTTACCCCTTGAATGCACATACACAAACACCATTGTTCTCACCACTGCTGCCACCTCTTGTCCATTTTTCAGCAGCTTTGCAATAGGTCCCTTCCGTGCGCCTCATCATGACGACGAACACCTGGTCCCACCCATTGGGCATAATACAGTGGGTGCAGGAGTACTGGCACCACTCTTCTGTGGAGGGGGCTGGTATGGTCCCTCGTCTGTGCACGTGATGAGATGTGAACGCCTCAGACAGTGTGATGTTAGGAGAACCGTTGGCATATGAGTTCCTCCCTGGCCTGACGAGCATCCAGGTGAGCCGGTGTTCGGCCCATGGATCGTTCCTCCTCCTCTCACTCATACTCCTCGTCCGCCTCCTCCTCCTCATCGTCGTCCTCAATGTGGGTGGCGGGTGTGCATGGGGCCTCCTCCAGCGGAACCCCTCTCTGTTGTGCCATGTGCAGGGCACAGCAGACAACTATAATTCGTCCCACTCTGAGTGGCGTGTATTGGAGCGCTCCCCCAGAACGATCAAGGCACCTGGAGCGCATCTTGAGCAGCCCTATAGCCTGCTCAATTGCAGACCTGGTAGCAATGTGGCTGTCATTATATCGACGCTGCGGCTCGGTGATGGGGTTCCTCAGAGGTGTCGTAAGCCACGTGTGCAGGGGATATCCCTTGTCGCCGAGGAGCCAGCCGTTGCCGGTGTTGGGTGCGTGGAAGAGGGGCGGGATGGTGGACTCCCTGAGGACGAAGGCATCGTGGCACCTTCCTGTTGATGAACAGCCCTGGCTCATGTGGAGATGCCCGTATTGCTATGCGGGTGCAATCGATTACACCCTGCACCCGTGGGAAGCCAGCAACAGCATGGAATCCAACCGCCCTCCCCATCTGGCTGCGCTCATCCATGGCGAAGTTGATGTAGTGCGAGGCCCTGAGGAACAACCCATCGGTGACCTGCCTTATGCACTTGTGTGCAGACGACTGAGAGACCCCGGTGATGTCCCCGGCGGTAACACCCTGGAAGGATCCGGAGACGAAGAAGTTGAGGGCAGTGGTGACTTTGACGGCGACGGGTAAGAAGATGCTGCTTGGTCCATCCGGGAGCAGCTCGTCATTAAGGAGGCTGCAGATGTCGGCGACTACCTGGCGAGTGACTCTGAGCCTCCGTATGCACTGCTGCTCAGAGAGGTCCATGAAGCTGAGCCTCGGTCTGTAGACCCTGTGCGGAGCGTAGTGCCTCCTGCGACGCATCTCTCTCTGCGGTTGCCCTACCTCCTGCTGTGCAGGTGGGTGTGCCACAGCACCGTGTTGTGGGGATCCACGTCTCTGAGGCGGACAGCGTGGACTGCGAGGCTGCTGGGGCTGGTGATGCTGTTCGTCCTCCGAGGATGTCAAGGCGGCCCCTATCTGGCAGGTGTAGGTCTGAGGGGTTGTGGACGGTAGGTAAGTGTGTCCTCGCACCGGGGTGGCGGTTCCACGTCGGTGAATCTTCTTGCTTGGAGGAGGGTGGTGGAGGGCAAGCATTGCCCTATGTTACGGAGTGTCCTCCTGTGTTGATGAAGGCTCTCCCCCCACCCCCCCCCCCCCCCCCACCTGTGGGATGCACCTTGCCAGCTGCTGCTGGCTGCAACACGTCCGTTTGGAGTGAGAGTGTTTCCCCCAGTATGGGAAACAGTCTCAGTTTAAGGTAAAATCCCACCCTTCCTAATAAAACAGCTCAATCAGGTCAGTTAATGACCTGAAATAGCTAAATAAATACTCTCAAGTGGCATCCCGCTGGCTTTAATTGCCTGCGGGATTCCCACCAGCGGGGGATGCGCGCGCACGCCCACGCGTCAGCGGCGAACCCGGAAGTGGGTGGGATCGAGGCGAGATCCGGTCAGGCTCCTACATTTCCCGATTTTCGAGGGCCCCCCGCCGAGGACGCACCCGATAGCGGGTGCTAAAATCGGGCCCCTGGTTTCTGTCTCCCTCCTTTCTTAAATGAAGTGAGTAACATTTTCAATTTTCCAATCCAAAGGCACAATTCCTGTATCTAGAGACCTTTGGAAAATTAGGACTAATGCATCTGCACTATTCTCACCTATTTATTTTAATATCCTGAGGTGGAAGCAATTAAATCCCATTATGTTCCCCATTGCCATTGTTATTAACATATTAAATCTAAGTTCCTAATTTCTGCAATATATATATATTTTTTCATTTTTCTTTTCCATTATAAATTCTGATGTCCATAGTCGTAATAGAAAGCACCTATTTAAACTCATTACTCTGTGCAATCTGACCTCAATTTTCTCAAAATGCTTTTTTTCTCCTACTGCCATTTTTTTCTCTGTGACTGACATTTCTATGTCCAAAATAAGGATTTAACCAACATTTTAAAAATTACATATTTAACAATAACATGATTACATATATTCATTGAATACTCTTGTGTCTTTTAATGCTTTCATTAATGTTTTTACTTAAAGGCCTCAGCCTCTCATAAAAGCCAAGTTGAGTTGATATATTTACATTTTTGAGTTTTTTGAGTTGAATTTGAATTATGCAGTCTAAGCTTGTGCAATGTACCTATTTACCATGAAACAGATAGGAAGGTAGGGAGAAAGGAGGAGGAAAAATGATTGAGGCTGAGAGAGCCCCAAGCTTCTTGCCACCCACCCTGGGGTAAGGGAGTGGATGGTGGGTTATGGGTGAGGAGAGTGACCGTGGAGCAAGAGGAAGAGAGGATATAGGTGTTGAGCAGGTAGTTCAAAGTTGAAGTTGTAGCGATAAGATTGAGGATGTGGTAGGTAGGGCAATGGGACATAATGGGATTGAGGGGGTGGGAGAAGCATGAATGATTGTGGGAGGAGATGTGAAGGAAGTTGCTGAGAGCCACATTTCCCCTGCAACACCTATCACAAATGCAGCCTGAAGCCCTTGGTGGTTCCTTTCCCTGCCACACCATGGCATACCACCCACACGAAAGGAAAGAAGGAAAAGACAGAAGCTGAAAGAAGAGATAGGGGAAGAAAAGCAAAAGAAAAGAAAGAAACAGAACAAAAGAAGGAGAGACAGCAGCACAAAGGTAGCTGAGACAAGTAAGAGAGTAACCATATTTTTTGATTTATTGTGTGCGGCACCACGGGAGATGAACTGGTAATGTATTAAAAATATTACCCTGTGTGTGAAAAAGGGTAATTCACTTCATGCCAACTTTTCCATTATAAATTCCTACTTCCACATTTACAATGGAATATTGATAGGTTACAGGGAAGGTTGAAGGCTGCGGATATTGAAGGGTGGAGGAGGGGACAGGGAAAGATGATGGGAATGAGAAAAGAACAGGGATAAAAAGAGAGGAGGGAGTCAAAGGAAAGGGTGTTCAGAGGGGAGAAGAATGGGTTTGGGAAATTGAAGAGGAAGATGGAGAAGGGAAACAGGAATGGAAAATAAGAGTGAGAGAGAGAGAGAAAATTCAAGAGGCAGAGAAACCACCGATGGTTAGTCGTGCATCAGGGAAGGAACAGCTGAAGTGCCAAACGGGGCAACTGATAAGGTGGGACAGAGTGACTGGATACATTGAGGAGCCAATATGCAGCAACGGTGCACACTGCAGAGAATGGAAACAGCAGCACATGTGATAATGAGGAGTGAGTGGGTCAAAAGGCAACGGTGTAGTGTACAAGACAAGCTGTGCATCTAGGGAAGGCAGACAGGATAAGGTGGTTAGAGCATCTTCCCTTTCATGTTGCTTTTCATTGCTATAATATGCCCTGCCCGCATCCCTACCCTCACCCATGATCCGAAAAGTCTTTCCTCCAATCCGGATCCCTTCCCCAGCCACCACACATACCTTCCACCGACAAAAGAGGAAAACAGAACCACCAATTAACAAAATATAGATGCAAAATGGAAAAGAAAAGGGAACACAACATGACACAGATAGAAGCACAAAAGAAAACAAACAGATGCAAAAGACGTAATGGGAAAGGTAACGAAAAGGTAATAAGAAAACAATAGAAATAGAGAGAATGTGAAGATGAAGGAGCCACAACCAGCAATACAAAAAAAACACCGGGTAAGACAGATGTCAAAACCAATGACATTACAAGCAATGTCATGGGAGATCCACTAGTAATAGATTAAGTTTTTTGTGTAGCACGCCCACCCTGTAAGACTCGTACTTAGTTCCTGTCACGTTAAATATCACAGTTAAGATGTCACATTTAAGCATATGCTCTGACTCACGATAAGCAAATCCACAAGAGATCTCGTATATTTTTAATACATCAAATTTCTTACCGCAATAGAGTACTGTCATGCCCCTAAGGTGTTCTGATGATGTCAATGACGGGGATACGGCCCTTTGTAACCTAAGCAGTTCCATTCATTGTAATAGAGACTATGACTTTGGGGTGTCCTTTGCTCTTCCTCTAGTATTACCTGTCCCTAGGAAAATGTCTTACTGGTTGGTACGCTGCACATTTTAATAGAGTTGAACTCTCTTAAAGCTTCTTTATTCAATATTATTCTTCACAAGTGACCTATATTCGAATATTGCATTCATTTATAAATGGGAATATTGGTGCCTGTGTATAGAGCTTGGTATACCAGATTGGTAATAATTTTCCAAAATTCTCTGGACTCGGCAAAGGTCCCGGCAGATTGGAAAACTGCTAATGTAACACCCTTATTTAAAAAGGGTAGTAGGCAGAAGGCTGGAAATTATAGACCAGTTAGCCTAACATCTGTGGTGGGTAAAATTTTGGAGTCTATTATTAAGGAGACAGTAGCGGAACATTTGGATAAACATAATTTAATAGGACAAAGTCAGCATGGCTTTACGAAGGGGAAGTCATGTCTGACAAATTTGCTTGAGTTTTTTGAGGACATAACATACAGGGTGGATAAAGGGGAAACCAGTGGACGTAGTGTATTTAGACTTCCAGAAGGCATTCGACAAGGTGCCACATAAAAGATTATTGCTCAAGATAAAGAATCACTGGATTGGGGGTAATATTCTGGCATGGGTGGAGGATTGGTTATCTAACAGGAAGCAGAGAGTTGGGATAAATGGTACATTCTCGGACTGGCAACCAGTAGCCAGTGGTGTTCCGCAGGGGTCGGTGCTGGGTCCCCAACTCTTTACAATCTATATTAACGATTTGGAGGAGGGGACCGAGTGTAGCATATCAAAGTTTGCAGATGATACAAAGATGGGAGGGAAAGTGGAGAGTGAGGAGGACATAAAAAACCTACAGGCTGGGTGAGTGGGCGGAGATTTGGCAGATGCAATACAATATTGGAAAATGTGAGGTTATGCACTTTGGCAGGAAAAATCAGAGAGCAAGTTATTATCTTAATGGAGAGAAACTGGAAAGTACCGCAGTACAAAGGGATCTGGGGGTCCTAGTGCAAGAAAATCAAAAAGTTAGTATGCAGGTGCAGCAGGTGATCAAGAAGGCCAACGGAATGTTGGTGTTTATTGCTAGGGGGATAGAATATAAAAACAGGGAGGTATTGCTGCAGTTATATAAGGTATTGGTGAGACTGCACCTGGAATACTGCATACAGTTTTGGTCTCCATACTTAAGAAAAGACATACTTGCTCTCGAGGCAGTACAAAGAAGATTCACTCGGTTAATCCCGGGGATGAGGGGGTGGACATATGAGGAGAGGTTGAGTAGATTGGGACTCTACTCATTGGAGTTCAGAAGAATGCGAGGCGATCTTATTGAAACATATAAGATTGTGAAGGGGCTTGATCGGGTGGATGCGGTAAGGATGTTCCCAAGGATGGGTGAAACTAGAACTAGGGGGCATAATCTTATAATAAGGGGCTGCTCTTTCAAAACTGAGATGAGGAGAAACTTCTTCACTCAGAGGGTAGTAGGTCTGTGGAATTTGCTGCCCCAGGAAGCTGTGGAAGCTACATCATTAAATAAATTTAAAACAGAAATCGACAGTTTCCTAGAAGTAAAGGGAATTAGGGGTTACGGGGAGCGGGCAGGAAATTGGACATGAATTTAGATTTGAGGTTAGGATCAGATCAGCCATGATCTTATTGAATGGCGGAGCAGGCTCGAGGGGCAGATTGGCCTACTCCTGCTCCTATTTCTTATGTTCTTATTTATAATCTAAATTTAAATTTTAAACAAATAACAAAAATCATTTCCTCTGATCATTTAGCAAATGATAATGCTGTTTTTATTTTCCCATTAAAAATCTACTTCCATTTCTTCAGGGTTAATTAAGCCATAAGTAACTGAAATATTGAAGTGATACTCACTCCAAGATAAGACATACAATAACTTCTGAAGTACAGTCAGGCATTTATGGTTATTGTTTTAAAACTCATTTAGAAGGTAAGTAATAAAGTTAAATTCTACCTACTGATGGTTGATCTTTGGATCAGATTTACAAACTTTGTATCATTTCCAGGCTGGTTTATGATGCATGACATTTTAGCGCTCATTCTTTGCTCTCCAGCATTCCCCAATCCCCCCACATTGCTCACTGAATCAATACACTGTCTCTTAATTATCAAGGCACTCAAAGAAATGCAGCATTTACAACTGATCTAAAAATACTGATGAATGTTGGCTTTTAGATTCTAGAATCCCTGAAATTTGAATCCCTACAGTCCATAATCCTCAGCAGTTCATAAAAGTATAGTAACATGTACTTAGTGTACATTTTTTGGAAATGATGGATTGGGAAGTCAGCCATACCAATGCAAAATCTTAACTTTTAAAAAAAATAAAACTTGTAAATAGCTTTAAAAATTATTGCTGGTTGCAGCTATTGAAGCAGAAAAACTGCAAAAGGAGGAAGCCAACAAGAGCCTGAAGAATTTTTGGAAGTACCTTGAGCCTGTTCTGAATAGTGGAAAACCTGGATCCAAACTATTTGATATAGCCAGACTCCAATATACAGTGAAGGAAGCCATCTTACCACAAGACTGGAACAACAATGATATGAAGGTCAGGCTTAATGTTATTCTTACCTTGTCTAGATTTGCAAGATGATTTTTTCAACAAACTAAAACAGTAAGCAAATTACAGCATTTTTGTTAATTCAGACAAACCTGCCAGTTAAAGGCAATGTGATACCTCAGGTAGTGAACCAGTTGAGTTTTTATGACATTCTGACAGCTTCATGACACTTTTGCTGATAGCATTTTATTTCCAGATTTTTAAAAAATTGAATTCAAATTATCAAACTGCAATGGTGGGATTTGAATTTACATTCTCTGAATTATTAGTCCAGGCTTCTGGATTTCTAGTCCAGTAATGTAACCACTACACTACCATACCAGTCTGTGCACAAGGGATCACTAAGTGGGACTTGAATCCACAACCTTCTGATTCAGAGGTGTGAGTGTTACCAACTGAGCCAAGTGACATTAAAGGCATGTACATGCAGTTATTATGGAGTAATTTGTGTGTTTTCTATTAAATGTTGCTGTATTTTGTTGGTTTTGCTGGGAAGTACACCATTTTTACAGCTTTTTTTCCCTGTCAGTTTCATTCATAATTCTTGGTACTTCTGCCATTTAAATAACTTCATGCATAAGTTTGAGAATTGGAAATTCTTTGGATTTCTGGTAGTACTGAGAGACTCTGATGAGGAAGACAAGTTCATAAAGAGCAAACAAATAGTAGCAACAAAACCTGAGGCATTTTAGCTGCACCTATCACTATCCTAGGATCCATGATTATAGAACCAACCATACCTACCTGAACATTTCAGAGGACATCTGTATTTGCTGCCACCGATCACACGGGTGGCTAACGCAGGGTTGTACCAACTACTGCAGGTACAAACAGAATGGATCTTGATATGGAAGGGAAGGTTGCCATAGCATGAAGGTTTCAGGCCACCACAGGGGACATGTACCACATTAGCCAGCTGCAGTGCACATCTGTATCAAACAAGTGGCAAACAATGTTTGCTAGGATCAACATCTTCACTCTTTTCCTGTAGCAAGGAGACACCCGCTGGACAGGATGCAGAGCTTTCAAGGGGTAGCCAGTTTCCCTGGAGTTTAGGGTATTGTATATAGTACAGTTGTGCAGCATCAGGGCTCTTCATTTCAATCTCATGGCCTACATGAACAGGATGGGTTGCACTCAATTAATATTTAGCTGTCTCTGACTACAGAAACATTATTATACACGAGTGGCCATTATCCAGGAAGCAGGCATGATACCTTCATTGTGCTGCAGCTCACAGTGCTTCTGTTATTTGGAGAATGAACACTGCAATGATGGTGCTTACGTGAACATGGCTAACCCCTGCATCCATGGCTGCTGATAGCACTGTTTGCAAAGGAGCATCTTGGCCCGAGTATCTCAGCATCTTTTTGCTGTTCTTCAGCTGTCACCTCCACCTTCAAGAAAAATGTACCTTGCAGCTTTGGCACAATGGAAGAGTGTCTGTAAAAGAACAATGGTTGTGTAGAATGCTTGAAATGTTACCTCAAAGGATGCGGCAGTTTTCAGCTTAAGTTTGTTCTATGGTTGATGGGCGCCAAGAAATGTGAGCAAAATTGAAGAATACCTTCCTCTTGATACCCAGCAAACTTCCTCATTTAGACCCAGGTACAAGCTACTTGAGTGACTGCATTGACTCTCCAGTGGATCTATTGGGGTCAGGCTCATTTACATATTTTTGGCTGGCCTCTGGTGGTATTTACAGCACCATGGGGTTACCCACTTCCGGTGGGGTATGAAATTTACTCCAGTGTGGCATGGCCAGTGATGCCAGCTAAAGATTTACAAGAGAGTGGGAGATGGGAGGCTGGCCAGTAGAGCATTTGCATTATCTCACAAAAATATCATCTATTGTGACAGTGTGAGATTTCATTTTCTACAAATACTAAACTCATGAAGTGACATTTCATAATTAGTGTCCTGCATTTTCCTGGGCATGTTTCTGAGTGCTATGTTATTTCTTTCTTATCAGCTGGAGTTTGGTGCGGCAATATTCGAAGATATTGCCAGCATGATTTATGATTGCGAAGACTGGAAACGACAGCATCAGAACTACCTGAACAATCTCAAGCTGATAACTGTGCCAGAAGCTTCAAAAGGTGAAGAGGTAAAGCAACACATTCCACATTAGGATTTACTGTTATGACGTTCCAGGATAGCGATAACTGACTTGGTTATAAGATGTTAGTTTTAATATGGTCGATTTTTCAATGTAATAAATTATTATAAAGGAAGGTTTCATCTGTGCTCTGTATACAGGAAAATTGCCACTATGTTCTTCATAAAACAATTTATGATTTAGTTACGGATGGTGCACAGAAGAAATATTTATTATATATTACAATAAAATAAAATAGATTATTCTATTTTTTTTTTAAATAATGGAATTGATGACTGTCACGTTTCTGGATTTTTTGGCCATTTTTCCACAGAAAGGAGTTAGAAAAATGGTTACTTTTAATACTGGAGTTTTAAAAGCAATGTGTATTCTCATTAATTTTTTAAAAAGGCACCAAGACAAAAGATGGTTAATATGCTCATTGGAAGTAGACTAAACAATTAGTGAATTGTTAGTTTGTTTGTGTATTTGGGAAAAAACACCTCACTGTTGGATTGGAAAACCATTTGATCTCTGTTGGGCTGCGAAAGGGACAGATTTTTTTTGATACCGAGTAAAAGGCTTTTAAGAACTGAATACAGACACCAAGGAAATAGTCAGGCTTTTGGAAATAGGACACTGCACTGGCGTGCAGGCAGAAAAAGCCTGTGAAAGGCAGGGACTGCGTTGGACTGTTGGACAGGAAGCAGAGAGATTATTCTGTATAAATTGAGATGACCCACTGAAGTAGTAGTTACAATGCAAATTGTTTTGTATTATTATGCAAATATAAATTGTTCCAATTGAACTAAGCGACTGATCATACCTATTCTGTACATTTCACCATACTGTGGAATAAAGCAGTTTGTGATTCAATCCAAACTTCACCTCATCTGTTCAGAGATATTGAAACATGTGAGCAAAAGACACTGATATCTGCTCCAAATTGCAAGGGGGTGCTATTACAAAAAAATAGGGCAATCTGAGTCAATGCCCATAAAAGTCAGATGTTCAGACAGCTTACTGGAGTGATCATTGTCATTAAATCTTCAAAGGCATCTATTGCAGACCTGAATTCATAACTAGGGCATTCAGCCGAATCTAGCTATATCTTGTTAACAATCTTGTGTCTGCCATCACTTTTTGTCTGGACAATTTGATTTCCCGTTGTTACTTTTTTGTCGCATTTGTCTCCCTGTGATTATGCAATCTGGAGTCCCAGAAATTGCTCAAAACGGTTTCTGAAAAGTTTTTCATCTACCATTCTTTTTTCTCAGTTCTAATGTCCAAAACAAGAATTTAAACAAAACAAAAAAAATTCAAAAAAATACATATTTAATGATACGACAGTTATGAAATTTGTCCATTGAATTGTCTTTGGTGACTTTTAATGCCTTCGTTAAAGTTTTTACTTGTATACCTCAGTTTCCCCCAAAAGTGTGGACTTGACTTAATATTTTTGCCCAGAACTGTGATGTTGAGTTGAATTTGGAATGTGCAGTGTGAGCACGTGCAGTGTAACTAATTCCCCAAGATGCATCAGGAAAGGGACATAATGCTTAAGACAGGCTTCAATGTGGGTACCATGCAATGCATGCATTCTGCACTTAGATTTTCCAGCATCAGCACCACAAAGAAATGTGGTTGGATCCATGGTTGGAACATTGACAGCTTCTGATTGAAAACTTCATTGATAAATTTAGGACCCAGACTATCCAGGAGGCTACTTGCAGTTTCCTGATGTTCAACAGTTACATCCTTAGGTTTAAAAGCTGAAAATGTTGGAAACACTCAGCCAGTTCTGCCATTCTATTAAATCACAGATGATCTGTACTTCAAATCTATTTACCCACTTTTTCTCCATATCCTTTGAAATCCTTACCTAAGAAAAATATATCAATCTCAGCCTTGAAAATTTCAATTGACTCAACAGCCTTTTGAGGGAGAGGGTTCCAGATTTATAGTACTCGTGTGAAAACAATACTTCCTGATTTTACTCCTGGGTGGCTAGCTCTAATTTTAAGATTATTCCCCCTTGTTTTGGATTCCCCTACCAGAGGAAATAGTTTCTCTGTATTTACCCTATCAAATCCCTTTATCGTTTTCAGCACCACGACCAGATCGCCCCTCAACTTTGTAAACTCAAGGGAATACAAACAAAGTTTATGCAATCTGTCTGTATAATTTAACCCTTTAAGCCCCGTTATCATTCTGGTGAATCTGTGCTGTACCCCCACCAAGATAAATATATCTTTCATGAGGTGCGGTGCCCAAAACTGAACGCAGTACTCCAGATGGGGTCTGACCAAGGCTGTATACAACTGAATGCTCAGTGGCAGTGAGTAAAGCAAATCAAATGTTGGGATGTATTAAAAGGTCAATATTGAGCCGAAAGAGTAAAGTAATCCTGCCACTTTATAAATCATTGGTGCGACCGCACTTAGAATACTGTGTACAGTTCTGATTGCCGCAGTACAAAAAAGATGTTGCAGCTATTGAAAGGATGCAAAGAGGGCAACCAGAAGGATTGACGGATTGGATTATGACGAGCGATTACATAAATTGGGCATGTTCTTACTGGAAAAGAGAAGGTTGAGAGGTGATATGATTGCTTTTTTTAGGATTCCAAAGGCACTAGACAATGACGAGCTGTTTCACCTTGTCCAGAGGTCACAGCTTGCGCTTGAATGGGAGTAAATTCGAAACTAATCTGTGGAAACATTATTTCAGTGAGTGAGTGGTAAATCTATGGAACATACTCCCTAGGGAGATGGTGGAAGCAGAAAGAATTAATTAATTCAAATGCAAATTAGATAAATTTCTTTTAGAAATTAAATTTGAGATACAATATATAAGTAATTTGAGACATAACATATGGTAAGTGTAGTATGCTTTGGAGGAACAGGTGACTTTGGACCTATAGTTCGCAAAGTTTTCCACCACTGGGGGTTTTCCTTGCCTCATGTCTGGGTCTGTTGTAGAGATATTGATTGATTGCCATGATTAGTCAACATCTTCATTATTGTGTCGTGCAACTACCAGGATGGTAGAAGACAAACTATATGGACCTTGGTCTTTTTTAGTTTAGCAATTCTTATGTTCCTATGTTCCCTAAGTGGAGGGAGACAGACACATACAGAAAAGTGGAGGAAGAAAGAGACACACATACAAGTGGAGAAAAACAAATAGACAGATAAAAGTGATGGGGAGATGAAAAACAGTAGAAGAGAAAGGCACTGAAATTAAGAAGAAAGAAAGAGGAACTTTTTTTTTGCAGATTTTCTAGTACCAATATCCTTAGCTGGAGAGCATGAGAGGCTGAGTATTTTTGGTAGTGTTCAACCTAAAAAGTTAGAATTAGATATATTTTACTGATATTTATTGTCAAGATGGAAATGTTGAATGAGCAAACCATGATTGAAGGCAGGCTTAAAAATATCAGAACAAAATATTTTGTACCAAAGCTTTAGGATTTGCCCCTTCCAAGAGGTGCAATAGCCACACGTTTATTATGCTCATTATCTTCTGACAGCACTGGCCCACTCCCTACCTGAAAACATATTCACAACCTCCTTACACATGACTTCTCTGGCACCACCTTGCCTGCTACCCAACACTTCTGGTTCTCATCCACTCACCACTGCTGATAATTCTGCCATTCCTGTGCTCCCTTCCTGGTCTGGCCACTCCCAGATTTGTGCTTGTACTCAGGGCCTGTGTTCTGTTTAGAGGCGGATCCTGTATCCTAGGCTGCTTATCTCACAGCCTAGCATCTGTCAATCCCTGTCACCCACCTCATAGCTTCCAATCTCATCTCTCCCATCCCTTTCAATGCTCACCCTCTTTTGGAGCTCCCAACTCCTTATGTCTACCCTCAGTACTCTGCTCCATCTCCCTCCTGTGCCTCTGACCATTAAAGTTTCCAAAATCCATCTTCTCACTCATAGTGTTTACTGCCTCTCTGTAAAACCAAGAGAGCACTGGGGATGGAGATTTGTCACCAGTACTCCCACAACCCCCCACACCAGTATTCCTAAACCCAGTCTGGTCCACTTATCCCAAACTGTAACTATTCCGTATTGCTGCCACATGGCGATCCTTCCTGTCCTCTCCATAATTATGCACAGACTTGAACACCTCCAGTTCTTCCACACCCCCAGCCTCCTGATACTAACAAACTCCAAATCATCCTAAGATGGTATCACCACAACTTCATTCAAGCTCAAACACCAATTCATTTCCTCAGACAACTCATCCCACCCTAAGAGTACTTTTACGCACCAACTCTCCTCTAAATTTCAATTCCCAAGGGTTCCCAGAATCCAACATACCCATATCCTATGTCACAGGCCTAGCCCTCCATCATCCCTTCTGCTTGCCAGCCCCAACCCCTGTTTCCTTCCAGTTTGAGTACTTCTAGCCCCGCATCCATGCGTGCTGCAGTATCTTTTCAAAATCTACTTCCTGTCCGATCTACTACCCAGTTTATGTTGTCTACGATCTTGATGCATGCCCTAGGCCTTAGAAAAGGTAAGACAGTTATTGAGTAGATCAGTGAAGGAATATATCTGAGAGCCATACGGAGGCATTGGGCGACATGCAGAAGAAAAGGAGAGGGAGGGGGAGAGAGATTAGCCCTATAATCCTTCGAGATCTCTGCGCTCCTCCAATTCTGGCCTATTGCAGATCCCCAATTTTAATTGCTTCACCATTGGCAGCCATGCCTTCAGCTGCCCAGGCCCTAAGGTCTGGAATTCCCCCCACTAAGCATCTCCACCTCCTTACACCTCTCTCCTCCTTTAAGATGCTCCTTAAAAACTACCTCTTCACCTATCCTATCTTCTTATGTGGCTCAGTGTCAAATTTTGTTTGATAATGCTCATGTGAAGCGCCTTGGGACGTTTTGTTACATTAAAGGCACTATATAAATGCAAGTTTTTGTTGTTGAAGAATGAGAGAGAAACGATAAGGAATGAGTGGACACTGAAAGATATAGGTACCAGAATGAGCGAAGTATGAAAACCATGCAGAAATACAGAGAAAAGGGATGGAAGATAACCAGAGAAACAGGGATGGACACAGAAAGAATGGGAGAGTGGGAAAGAAGCAAAGAGGCAGTTAAATACAGCAAGCAAATTGAGGTAGGTAAAGTATGTGAAATTCAGGTTTACTTATTTCTGATTTTAAAGTTCTTTTTGACTTATGCTCTTACAGATGCTTGCACTTCACACCCCAATTGGCAGGAAGAAATCTCCCTCAGCAGAATCAACAATTCCTCCAGAACAAGGTACCTGATTCATAAAGCTGTATACTTGAACTGCTTTAACTAATACTTCATGTTGTGCAAATTACCATTTTCGGCCCAGAATTTCCCGGATTGGCGATTTTGACAACAAACGACATAAGTTAGACCGTTAAGCACCCTGATGCTCCAGTGATGAATTAATGCCATATTTTATTGAAAAACTGATTTGAGTACATAACAGCGAACATAATGGTGACTCAGAAACAGCACAGCCAATGGCTAATAAAGAGATTTAGTTTTACAGAAGAGAACCAATAATGCGCCATCTTCATTTTACTTCACATGGACTTAAGTTTTAAATAAATCATGTATGCAGAATTATGTTGAAACAGAATTAGAATTTACAGGTTTATATTGGAAGTTGAACAAATTGACCGATAGGTTCATTTTTTTTTAAAAAGAAAAAAACTACTTTGGATTGTAATTTTCATTAAGCTGCTTCACCTTCCATAATTATAGAAAAAAAAATAAAAGTCGAAATGCTGAGGCTTGCTTGTACTGCATTTCATCAATTTGGTTTTATTTTTATTGAATAATTGCGAGTTTTATTTGAGCTGTACGGTCTATTGAAATCTCAGTTTTAAAAAGATAGAAAGCTTATGTAGAACGGCCATTAAATGATGTTCTCTGAAGCTAGTTTTAGTTTGAACTCTTAAAAGGCTGATATATGTACACCAGTTGGTGAAACTGACTTTCTGGTGTTTTATGGGTGTTTATTTTTACCTGAAACAACACAACCTCGTTGCTTAAGCTGAAAGATCTTTCTTTGCTATGTCCTTTGGCTCAAGATATTGTTATTTGTACTCTGAACGGAAACAAATTCTTTAGAAGTTCAAAATTAGTTTCAGTATCATTTAAAAGTAAAAGTCTGATTTAGTGAATGCATTATAAAGTCAATTATGCCACTGCCTGGCCACATCGACCATTATTTTTAAGTCTAAGTGGCAGTGACGTGAAAACTGGGTTAAATGCAGGAAAATGGCCATCATTGGTTTCAATGTGGGGGGAGGGGGGGGTGTAACTATGATAAATGCCTTCTAACTGTTTTTAGTGATAGTAATGGCAGAGCCGCCCAAAGGTCCCAGGAAAATATGGAATGACATTAATGGCCCTGCCACTGAACTCGATAGCTGTCCCCATCACCACTGTGGTTGCAGGGTCTATAGGATGCAATGCAGCGACTCGGTTACTTCAGTAACACCTTCCTCCCATGTGACCATTACCACCAAGAAGGACAAGAGCAACAATGTCATGGGAACAACATTACCTACCATTCTATCGGTGTGACATTTTTCCCATATCAATTATTTTGTGGCCTCTTTGAGTGAGATTGCCAGTTCGTCCCAGTT
Organism: Heptranchias perlo; assembly: GCF_035084215.1. Classification (NCBI taxonomy): domain Eukaryota; kingdom Metazoa; phylum Chordata; class Chondrichthyes; order Hexanchiformes; family Hexanchidae; genus Heptranchias; species Heptranchias perlo. Next base: position 49,869,374 of record NC_090335.1, read on the forward strand.
TTGTGCCAATGCCCAACAGGAACTAAATTGAGACTGCTCAAATTCATTTCACATCAGACGTTTAAAGCCAGCAGGCAGATCTGCAAACTTGGCCATTTTGTATTCAGTTTCTGTAATGTAGGTTAGGATTAGATTAGATACAGTAACAATTCCAACACCTTGCTCATCACCACCTTCCAACCTGACATCACTCTCCTAACTAGTACCTGCTGCTTTCTTTCTTTCATCCAATTCATTATCAACAAACAGGTTTTACCTTTAATTCCCACTGCTTTCATTTTCAGTAGCCGCCTTTCACGAGGAACTTTATCGTTGAATTTTTAGAAATCTAAATACATGATGTCATATGTTTGTGATTGCCTATATTCCCATTGTGTTCCACATGCATAAGTCATGTAAGAAAAGGTTAAACCATTATGTTTTAATGTTTTTGTTTAATAGGTAATTCTACTGCGCAGGTGGATATGAGATACTATAATGATCTGATGAGCCTAGTGCCACTGGAGAGTCTCTCTGTGCCTTTAATATTACACTGTATATTGGAGCAGGTTTGTACGTGTCTGTCTGTTAGGTATTGACAACGTTATGGCCTGGTCCCCAGTTTGCGTATCTTTGTACCTTTAACACTATACTATTTAGCATCGCCCTCCTATTTCAATATCCAGGCATTGGAGGCTTTATTGCAAACTAAGCTTTATTTCTTAGAAAATATTTAACTACAGTAACCAACTGAAATTGTAAACCACATTCTCATTTACATTTAGTCTTCAAGGAAGCAAGGTACAGGAAGGGATTTTTTTTTAAGGGAATGCTGGCTGGGACATTGGAATACCGTAGGCATAATCCACACACAAGAGTTATGTAAGAAAAGTCCTGTTCTTTGGTATGGGATATTTGTTATTAATCAGCCTTGTTTGATGTACAAGCAGTGCTCCCTTAACACTGCACTGAGCTGTCAGGATTAATGTGAGTTATGGGCATGGCAGTTGAGCCAACTGGTACCACAGAACCCTTTGCTCCATAGCGCTGACATTAGTATTTTAGGATCATGCATTTCTTGCTTTGTATTAATGCCACTGAGCTCTTCGTCCCTGAGTACCATCCGATCACAGACAAATCCCTTAGGCAAATAGCGAAGGTTAGTAGTGTGCCTTAATTTCTCCTGCTAAAAAATCTATAATTCTGTTTTTTCCTAAACCTACCGGAGCAGTACCGACAGGATTTTAGCAGCAATCCAAGAAGGAAGTGGTTACTGCTTCCATCACTGCACAATGGTGAAAGGTACAGCTCTAAACATGAGCGCTCAAAACCATGCTTACTTACCTTACAACAGAAGCAACCCCAGCACTCACTTTTAATGGTGAGAAGACACATCCCATTGACTCGGTACAATTTATACCTGCTGCAGTAAACATGTGGGCAAAGCAGCTGTGACACATTTGCCAATCCAAGGAACTGATACCCAGGTGGCGCATAACCATGTGGTAACACCATAATATTTAGGACTAATTTCTGCAGCTCCTTTTGAACCCCCATCCCCAGCTACAGTGACTTCACTACCATTGGTTGACCAGATTTTGAATTGCCTGCATCAGGATACCAAGAGATCAAATATTGTTGCCTTATAATAAAACAGATATGTCTGTTTATTATTGATCCCATTTGATAACATAACACAAACCTTCATGATAGTTGACTAATAACTATCACAATTTTTTTTCTAGTTTGCTTCAACTAATATAGAAAATAGCAAAAGCAGTTAATATTCTAAGATGGCTTTCAAACACTTTATATCAACACCAATTTCTTTATTGTTATGCACAGGTTGTTGCAATAGAAGAAAGTCTAACTCCCCCAAGTGAACTTGTTCCTAAACCACGGGAAGATGGACTGGACCATAGTCTGGTAGATTACATTATATCCACTGTGCTGAGTCTCTCCATGCCTGAGGACGAGAAACAGGTACCAACAGCTCCTATTACACTACCCTACATCTGCTCTGTGTTCCATCGTTTACTGAAAATGTATTTTTATGTAATGATAACAAAAGGAGCAATCGAAAATATATACTTAGTTGGTTTGAGTGGGGAATGGTGAGGGGGCAGTTTGAATTGGGTCATTAAAGGAGACATCGAATAGCTGACAGTAAATTAGACAGTACGATTGAGGTCAGATGACATAAGTTTTTGTTTGGCATATGGAACATTAAATTAGGTTCATGTATTTTAATTTTTTGCTGATTTTTTTCTCATTAAAGTGAGGGATATGAGTAATGGGGAATGGAACAGTTTTCCATTTTTTTTTGGCTATAGTTAGCATTAAATATTCCCAAATCAGATGCAGTATAGACCACCTCATTAATAGCCCTGATTTTAAATCCTCACACCCAACAGGAATGAGAGTTAAAATTGGGACAGGGTCCTTACCTCCACATTCATGCCACCTGCTGCCATTTTAATTCCCAGATTTCAGGCAGCGTGGAGATGCTCGCTGCAAGAGCCTCATAAAAATGCAAAAGTCGCAGTTAGGACCCCGACACCATTTTAACTCGGGATTGTGTAAGTCGTGCTGAGTGCCAGAGTCACCGGTGAAACTTGATGGCAAACATGAGCGGGGCCAGAAGAGGTTCAGAAAAGTTTGTAAAATTATTTTTTTCTTGGTTTCCTTGTGGGCTGGGAGAAACAGGCTCCTTTGGGCCCCAATAGGAAACCTTGGGCCACCCCCCCAACTTCATTGCTTCAACCCCCTTCACCACTTACCTTATGTTCCCATTGGGTCCCTAGCGGCGACCTCCTGTCACCCAAAATCCTGCTGCCGCCCACCAGTCAGGTAGCAATTCCATCTGACTTTGTGTGGGAGACTCATAACCAACATTTAAATGAGGCCCAGGAATTTTAAATCTCCTCAGGCCTTACGGGGCACCATGATGCAAGCTTGCCACTTGCCCCAACCCTTGCACGTCACACTCATGCCCCGAGTTGAAATCTCTTATCTCCAAACTCATGGAAATATAAACAATAGATATATTCTTATTTCGCACACCAGCCATCATGTACTCTGTCTGAATGTGCACCAGTTTTATACCAACCGGGTTGAAACTTTTAAAATTGAAATTGTTGCAGCTAGCAGTGAGGAGATGTTCAATTACATCAATTCTCTTTAATTCAAACACACCCCCAGAAGTGAAAAACAGTTGGGCCAATTTCCGCAGTGATGTGCTTAGGGAGAATCCCCTTGCCAGCAGCACACGTGATCTACAGAATCAGGCGGGTACGTCTTAGTCCACTCGTCGCTGAACTCCCAATTCAGCAGGAGCAAAGTTATTAAAGATTCTCGGACAGCTTTTTGTGCTTGCGTTGGCCTCATTTGCTCCTTAAAAATTATACAAAGTGATCCAACTCCAGATTCTCCATGCCAATTTGCAGTATGTTTCTTGATTCACTGTTATAAAATGGATGCTGCGAGGCCTACATGCTGTTTGTTCAAGAATTCCTAGCATTTAAAAGTTAGGTTGCCATATTAGTGAGACTTGCATCGGACTGCAAGCCTGACTGATTAACTGAACTCTATGCATTATTGGTAATGATTTTTATTTTCTATTGCTTGCGGTTTTCCTTCAATTCAACGCACCTTTTGGTACACACCTTGAACAGAAATATTCTGCTACTACAAGTTTGTGCCTGCAGCTGCAAGCAGTGCTGAATATGGGCATTCCATTGGGCTCAGCTCATGTACTGGGAAATCATATAGATGTCATCAGCCATACCTGCAGAGGATAGCCATGATCAAAGAGACATATCTTTCTGGGTTGAAGGGTGTTGGTATGGTGGACATGCATAAAGTGAAAGCATTGTGGCAACTCCCAGGGAAATGAGAATTCACTTTCCCTCATGCCATGTTGCTGGTTGCATATTGACAGAGTGGAACACATAAGGGAGCACATAAAAGCAAGCGGATGCAATCTATGACTCCTTGCACCTTCAGAAATCCTTCCACTCAATCTGCACACAAATGAAATTACAAGTTCTGGCAAACAATGTATCCATCACCTATTTTGTGCATCTGTACACAGTCGGCTGGCGCATCTAGTGATGTCTCCAGTGGCAGCATTGAAAGCCCTGATAGCATACAAGCCCAGGGCAGTTGTAAGCTTAACAGCTACTGTCAGTGGTGGAGTAACTCAGCAACATCTTCCTTTCCAAAGTAAAGCCTCCACAGGCACCACTTCTCTGACGATTCAGGTACGTGTGTCTCTAGCCTGTACTAGTGGGCGATTGCCATGTACCTCCAGTGCTGCCTGATCAGCCTGGCATCCATCCATTGCTGCTAAGCTACTTCCAAAAAGTAATTACAGGGGAATTTCCAATGGGCAACTCATTGTGCCATATGTGAAATGGTAGGCGGAAAAATGGCAGCCCAATAGCAAATGGCAGAGACACAGATGTCAAAGTAGCTGGCAACAGCAAAAAAAAAACTCCAACCTGAGTCAGAAATAAGCTTTAAACTAATGTTGCAAATAATGCTGCTGGACCTTTTGAATTCTTTTCGGCCTTCTGATTCACGTGTAGGAACCCTGGATGCCCATTTTAGATGGCAAGAAGATGAAGCAGTGCAAATGTAGCAGAAATAATGGAAAATGGGGTATATGACATGGCATGATTTTTTTCCTCATTTGCAACCAACGACCCAAAAATGGGTGGGTACTTCTTACAGCCGTTGGAAAGTGGGGCAGGCGAAAAAGTGGTGACAGATGCAGTGTAACAGAACTCCACTCACTTTTGCAATTGACATCCGTGAATCAGATGGACCCAATCGGTAAATTTAGACTAGTGTGTCGAGTAGATCCAAGGATGCACTGGTCTTAGATTTTTAGGGAAATTGTCTTTTGAAATCAGTCGCCAACAAAGATAGAAACATAGAAACTAGGAGCAAGAGTAGGCCCTTCGGGCCTGCTCCACCATTCAAAATGATCATGGCTGATCGTCTAACTCAGTACCCTGTTCCTGCTTTTTCCCCATAATCCCTTGATCCCTTTAGCATTAAGAAATATGTCTATCTCCTTCTTGAATACATCTAATGACTTGGTCTCCACTGCCTTCTGTGGTAGAGAATTCCACAGGTTCACCACCCTCTGAGTGAAGAAATTTCTCCTCATCTTGGTTCTAAATGGCATACCCCGTATCCTGAGATGGTGACTCCTGGTTCTGGACTCCCCAGCCATCGGGAACATCCTCCCTGCATCTAGTTTGTCTAGTCCTGTTAGAATTTTATATGTTTCGATGAGATTACCTCTCATTCTTCTAAACTCGAGTGAATATAGGCCTAGTCGACCCAATCTCTCCTCATACGTCAGTCCTGCCATCCCAGGAATCAGTCTGGTAAACCTTTGTTGCACTCCCTCCATGGCAAGGACATCCTTCCTCAGATAAGGAGACCAAAACTGCACATAGTACTCCAGATGTGGTCTCACCAAGGCCCTGTATAACTGCAGTAAGACACCCCTGCTCCTGTACTCAAATCCTCTTGCAATGAAGGCCAAAATACTATTCGCTTTCCTAACTGCTTGCTGCACCTGAATGCTCGCTTTCAGCGACTGGTGTACAAGGACACCCAGGTCTCGTTGCACCTCCCCTTTTCCCAGTCTATCACCATTCAGATAATAACCTGCCTTTCTATTTTTACAACCAAAGTGGATAACCTCACATTTATCTACATTATACTGCATGTGCCATGTTCTTGCCCACTCACCCAACTTGTCTCAATCACATTGGAGCCTCTTTGCATCCTCCTCATAGCTCACATTCCACCCCAGCTTTGTGTCGTCTGCAAACTTGGAAATGTTACATCTAGTTCCCTCATCCAAATCATTGATATATATTGTGAACAGCTGGGGCCCAAGCACTGATCCCTGCGGTACCCCACTAGTCACTGCCTGCCACCCAGAAAAAGAAAGATTTCCTCTGTCCTCTTGTGTGCCCTCTTTATAAATGTCAAACATAGCACACGTATCTTCTCTTTTTTATAGAGTGAAAACAATCTGCATATTTGTCTTTGTTTGAGTAGAACTACTAATGAAGGAATCTTTAAATTGCTTAGTGTAACAGAACTTGTTTTCCTTTTCATGTGGAAGCTAGGAAAGAAGCAACATTTGCACAGACCTATTCCTTTACAAAATAATTCCCCAGAAGTTTCAAAAATGAAAGCATCTTAGAGATGGGAGGTAATAAAAACAGAAAATGCTGGAAAAGCTCAGCAAGTGAGGCAGCATCTGTGGAGAAAGAAACAAAGTTAACGTTTCAAGTCGAAGACCTTTCATCAAAACTGGAAGATGTTAGAGTTAAAGTTTTTAAGCAAGTACAGAGCCAGGGAAAGGGGGAGAGGGAGGGAGGGAAGGAAAGAACAAAAGGGAAGGTCTGTGATAGGGTAGAGGGCAAGAGCAATTAAATGACAAAAGGGATGATGGTGCAAGGAAAGTAGTAATGGGACAAGTTAAGAAACAAAAGATCAGTCTAGAGCTGTAAATGGCAACAGCCGAAACATAACCAGCAGCTACAGTCCAATAAATTTTTAAAAATAGGAGCGGTGGTTATGGTCTGAAGCTATTGAAATCATTGTTGAGTCCAGAAGGTTGTAAAGTGCCTAATCGAAAGATGAGGTGCCGTTCCTCGAGTTTCCGTTGAGCTTCATTGAAACAGTGTAAGAGGTCAAGGACAGAATGGGACAGGGAGCAAGCGACCAGCAGGTCAGGGTCACGCTTGCGGACTGAGCTGAGGTGTTCAGTAAAGCGATCACCCAATCTGCGTTTGGTCTCCCCGATGTAGAAGAGACAGACCGCATTGTGAGCAGCGAATACAGTATAGTAAATTGAAAGCAGTACAAGTAAATTGCTGTTTCACCTGGAAGGAATATTTGGGGCCCTGGACAGTAGGAAGGGTGGAGGTGAAAGGGCAGGTGTTGCATCTCCTGCGCTCACATGGGAAAGTGCTGTGGGGAGGAGACCGAGTGTTGGGGGTGATGGAAGAGTAGACCAGGGTGTCATGGAGGGAGCAGTCCCTTCAGAATGCTGAAAGGGGAGGGGAGGGGAAGATGTGTTTGGTGGTGGGATCGAGCTGGAGGTGGTGGAAATGGTGGAGGATGATACGTTGATTGTGGAGGCTGGTGGGGTGGAAGGTGAGGACAAGGGGGATCCTATCATGGTTCTGGGAGGGAGGGGAAGGGATGAGGGCAGAAGTGGCAGAGGACAGGACTGCCCTGGGAGACCCATTGTTTCAGCCTGTTCTTGCTCCACGGAACTTATTTCCTCCTATCTCGACTCTCTTTTTCTCCCCTTGTCCAGTCTCTTCCAACCTACATTCGTGACACTTCTGACGCCCTCCGCCACTTGAACAGTTTCCTTTCCCCAGCCCTAACCATCTCCTTTTCACCATGGGTGTCCAGTAACACTACTATAAGAATAAAACCGGACGGACCACCCGGCATCGGACCACTCGGCACCGGACACGACAACGGCAAAACACCAAGCCCAGTCGACCCTGCAAGGTCCTCCTTACTAACATCTGGGGACTTGTGCCAAAATTGGGAGAGTTGTCCCACAGTCTAGTCAAGCAACAGCCTGACCTAGCCATACTCACAGAATCATACCTTTCAGCCAACGTCCCAGACTCTTCCATCACCATCCCTGGGTATGTCCTGTCCCACCGGCAGGACAGACCCACCAGAGGTGGCAGTACAGTGATATACAGTCAGGAGGGAGTGGCCCTGGGAGTCCTCAACATTGACTCTGGACCCCATGAAATCTCATGGCATCAGGTCAAACATGGGCAAGGAAACCTCCTGCTGATTACCACCTACCGTCCTCCCTCAGCTGATGAATCAGTCCTCCTCCATGTTGAGCACCACTTGGAGGAAGCACTGAGGGTAGCAAGGGCACAAAATGTACTCTGGGTGGGGGACTTCAGTGTCCATCACCAAGAGTGGCTCGGCAGCACCACTACTGACCGAGCTGGCCGAGTCCTGAAGGACATAGCTGCTAGACTGGGCCTGCGGCAGGTGGTGAGCGAACCAACACGAGGGAAAAACTTACTTGACCTCGTCCTCACCAATCCACCTGTCGCAAATGCATCTGTCCATGACAGTATTGGTAGGAGTGACCACCGCACAGTCCTCGTGGAGATGAAGTCCCGTCTTCGCACTGAGGACACCATCCAACGTGTTGTGTGGCACTACCACCGTGCTAAATGGGATAGATTCAGAACGGATCTAGCAGCTCAAAACTGGGCATCCATGAGGCGCTGTGGGCCATCAGCAGCAGCAGAATTGTATTCCAGCACAATCTGTAACCTCATGGCCCGGCATATTCCTCACTCTACCATTACCAACAAGCCAGGGGATCAACCCTGGTTCAATGAGGAGTGTAGAAGAGCATGCCAGGAGCAGCACCAGGCGTACCTAAAAATGAGGTGCCAACCTGGTGAAGCTACAACTCAGGACTACATGCATGCTAAACAGCGGAAGCAACATGCTATAGACAGAGCTAAGCGATTCCACAACCAACGGATCAGATCAAAGCTCTGCAGTCCTGCCACATCCAGTCGTGAATGGTGGTGGACAATTAAACAACTAACGGGAGGAGGAGGCTCTGCAAACATCCCCATCCTCAATGATGGCGGGGTCCAGCACGTGAGTGCAAAAGACAAGGCTGAAGCGTTTGCAACCATCTTCAGCCAGAAGTGCCGAGTGGATGATCCATCTCAGCCTCCTCCCGATATCCCCACCATCACAGAAGCCAGTCTTCAGCCAATTCGATTCACTCCACGTGATATCAAGAAACGGCTGAGTGCACTGGATACAGCAAAGGCTATGGGCCCCGACAACATCCCAGCTGTAGTGCTGAAGACTTGTGCTCCAGAACTAGCTGCGCCTCTAGCCAAGCTGTTCCAGTACAGCTACAACACTGGCATCTACCCGACAATGTGGAAAATTGCCCAGGTATGTCCTGTCCACAAAAAGCAGGACAAATCCAATCCGGCCAACTACCGCCCCATCAGCCTACTCTCAATCATCAGCAAAGTGATGGAAGGTGTCGTCGACAGTGCTATCAAGCGACACTTACTCACCAATAACCTGCTCACCGATGCTCAGTTTGGGTTCCGCCAGGACCACTCGGCTCCAGACCTCATTACAGCGTTGGTCCAAACATGGACAAAAGAGCTGAATTCCAGAGGTGAGGTGAGAGTGACTGCCCTTGACATCAAGGCAGCATTTGACCGAGTGTGGCACCAAGGAGCCCTAGCAAATTGAAGTCAATGGGAATCAGGGGAAAAACTCTCCAGTGGCTGGAGTCATACCTAGCACAAAGGAAGATGGTAGTGGTTGTTGGAGGCCAATCATCTCAGCCCCAGGACATTGCTGCAGGAGTCCCTCAGGGCAGTGTCCTAGGCCCAACCATCTTCAGCTGCTTCATCAATGACCTTCCCTCCATCATAAGGTCAGAAATGGGGATGTTCGCTGATGACTGCACAGTGTTCAGTTCCATTCGCAACCCCTCAAATAATGAAGCAGTCCGAGCCCGCATGCAGCAAGACCTGGACAACATCCAGGCTTGGGCTCACAAGTGGCAAGTAACATTCGCGCCAGATAAGTGCCAGGCAATGACCATCTCCAACAAGAGAGAGTCTAACCACCTCCCCTTGACATTCAACGGCATTACCATTGCCGAATCCCCCACCATCAACATCCTGGGGGTCACCATTGACCAGAAACTTAACTGGACCAGCCATATAAATACTGTGGCTACGAGAGCAGGTCAGAGGCTGGGTATTCTGCGGCGAGTGACTCACCTCCTGACTCCCCAAAGCCTTTCCACCATCTACAAGGCACAAGTCAGGAGTGTGATGGAATACTCCCCACTTGCCTGGATGAGTGCAGCTCCAACAACACTCAAGAAGCTCGACACCATCCAAGATAAAGCAGCCTGCTTGATTGGCACCCCATCCACCACCCTGAACATTCACTCCCTTCACCACCGGCGCACCGTGGCTGCAGTGTGCACTATCCACAGGATGCACTGCAGCAACTCGCCAAGGCTTCTCCGACAGCACCTCCCAAACCCGCGACCTCTACCACCTAGAAGGACAAGAGCAGCAGGCACATGGGAACAACACCACCTGCACGTTCCCCTCCAAGTCACACACCATCCCGACTTGGAAATATATCGCCGTTCCTTCATTGTCGCTGGGTCAAAATCCTGGAACTCCCTTCCTAACAGCACTGTGGGAGAACCGTCACCACACGGACTGCAGCGGTTCAAGAAGGCGGCTCACCACCACCTTCTCAAGGGCAATTCGGGATGGGCAATAAATGCTGGCCTCGCCAGCGACGCCCACATCCCGTGAACAAATTAAAAAAAACACCTCCATCCCCCATCAAGACGGCCGGCAGGCCCTCTGCTTCTTCCTTGAACAGAGGCCCAACCTGTCCCCATCCATCACTACCCTCCTCCACCTGGCTGAACTTGTTCTTACATCTTCCCCTCCCCTTTCAGCATTCCGAAGGGACCGCTCCCTCCGCGACACCCTGGTCCACTCTTCCATCATCCTCAACACCTGCTCTCATCCCCATGGTACCTTCTCCTTTGACTCTATTCACTTCCTCCAAATAAAAGATATCGCTATGGGAACCCATATGGGTCCCAGCTATGCCTGCCTTTTTGTGGGATACGTGGAACATTCCTTGTTCCAGTCCTACTCTGGTCCCCTCCCTCACCTCTTTTTCTGGTACATTGATGACTGTATCAGTGCCGTTTCCTGCTCTCGCCCCGAACTAGAAAATTTCATCAACTTTGCTTCCAACTTCTACCCTTCCCTTTCTTTCACATGGTGCATCTCTGACTCTTCCCTTCCTCAACTGCTCTATTTCCATTTCTGGGGATAGGCTGTCAACCAATATCTATTATAAGCCCACCAACAATCACAGCTACTTTGATTAGACTTCCTCCCACTTCGCTTCCTGAAAGGACTCTATTCCCTTTTCCCAGTTTCTCCGTCTCCGTCGCAACTGTACCGACGATGCCACCTTCCACACCAGTGCTTCCGATATGTCTTCCTCTTTCCGCAACTGATGATTCCCCTCCACTGTAGTTGACTGGGCCCTTGACCGTGTCCGTCCTATTTCCTGAAGTTCTGCCCTCACCCCTTCCCCTCCCTGCCAGAACGATGAAAGGGTCCCCCTTATCCTCACCTTCCACCCCCCAGCCTCCACATTCAACATATCATCCTCCATCATTTCGGCCACCTCCAGCACGATCCCACCAGCAAACACATCTTCTCCTCCCCTTTCAGCATTCCGAAGGGACCGCTCCCTCCGCGGCACCCTGGTCCACTCTTCACCCTCAACACCTGCTCTCACCCCCATGGCACCTTACCATGCGAGCGCAAGAGATGCAACCCTCCTCCCTTCCCACCATCTCGGGCCCCAAATGCTCCTTCCAGGTGAAACAACGATTTACTTGTCCATCTTTCAATTTAGTATACCATATTCGCTGCTCACAATGTGGTTTCCTCTACATTGGGCAGACCAAACGCAGATTGGGTGATCGCTTCACTGAACACCTCCGCTCAGTCCGCAAGCGTGACCCTGACCTGCCGGTCGCTTGCCATTTTAATTCCCCGTCGAACTCCCACTCTGACCTCTCTGTCCTTGGCCTCTTACCCTGTTCCAGTGAAGTTCAATGTAAACTCGAGGAACAGCACCTCGGGGGTGGGGGAAAAATTGGATAAGGCCTCTTTTTGGGTGCACAATCCACTATTAATCCGTGCCCGATGGCTCCTGCGCAGGCAGGAGGAGACTTTCGTCCGGCCTCTCTAATCACCTTCAAGCAGCGTTGGAAATCAGCGTTGACACAAAGATTCAATGTAATTTGAAGGGGGAGCCCCAAACTCTTAAGGGATGATGTCTCTTAAAGTCTCTTAAAAGTAGCCTGTGCCTGCTATTTCTAAAAATAAAAGTCTGCAGAGAATCTGAACGGAGATCAGATATCGCAAATGTAAAGCACAGATGCAGGTCCCGTCCCTATATTTACAAACTGATGAGTTATATTAAAACATTGAATAAAGATTGCGCACTACTAAATCCCACATCCTCCAATCTGCAAGCCAGACCTCACCAATCTGCCACTCTGAGTTGGTACCAGGCCTGCTAGAGTGCGTCTACCAAGATTCTCTGCTGATGCACTGGAGGCCTTGGTGCAAGAGGTGGACAGGAGGGACATCCTATATCCATCGGGGGAGGGCAAGAGGCCCTCCAGACATATGTCCAAAGGGCAGTGGGAGGCAGCGGGGGATGAATTCAATGCCAGGTACACAGCACCACAAACATGGATGCAGTGCAGGAAGAAGATCAATGCTTTGACACGTGAGGTCCAGGTGAGTGAGGTCAAGTGGCACCACTAGCCGTATCCACTCCTCCACACACTACACCCCCCATCACCCACATACCAACGTACCAACAAACTCTTTCCATCAGCACCCAACTCTTCCAATCAGATACTTCCTCTCACCCTTACTCATTATCACTGTTGCAAGCCACCCACCCACAACTCACAGGCCACACATGTTGGCAGCTATTCGATCATGACAGGCACATCATCCAGACACGTCCCGTTTTCTTGCAAGAGAAGGTGGCGCATAACAGAAGGCAGCAAGTGGCTGTGGCATTTAGCCCCTCGAGCCTGTTCCGCCATTCAATGAGATCATGGTCAATCTGTGACCTAACTCCATATACCCACCTTAACCCCATATCTCTAATACCCTTGGTTCACGGAAATCTATCAATCTCAGATTTAGAATTCACAACTGAGCTAGCATCAGCTGCCGTTTGCAGATGAGCGATCCAAACTGATCCCATCCTTTGCGTGTAGAAGCGTTTCCTAACTTCACTCCTGCACATCCTGGCTCTAAATGTTAGGCTAAGTCCCCACGTCCTGGTATTCAAATATAGGAGACCTCCAAAAACAGTTACAAATGCATCAGCAGCCAGAAACAATAATCTAGCCACTAACCTGTAAATCCTGCATGATCCCTTTAAATAGCACTGGCGGGAGATCCTCCAGACATTCTAAGACATATTCAGATTGTCGTGGTTAAGACTGTGCGTTGAGTTGAGCATTAAGTCCCAAAATGGTATCTATCACTTTAAATCAGCCTTGCGCACTGTATATGTTTTCTCCTTATTTTACATGCTGCCGGCGTTCGGTATTTGCGCATGCGCTAATACCTATGCTGGAAACATGCGTGCGCAGCCAAGACACCACCTTGGCACTTCGGGAGGCTGCATAGCGCCGAAACAATGGGCGCTATACGGCCCAATTTCTCGCCCCTCATCTTTCGTTTAGGCACTTTACAACCTTCCAGACTCGACATTGATTTTTTTTATTATTTATTGGATTGCAGCTGCTGGTTATGGTTGTGCTCTTGCCATTTACAGCTCCTCTAGACCGATCTTTTGTCTCTTAACTTGTCCCATTACCACCGTACTTGCCTTGCACCATCATCCCTTTTGTCATTTAATCGCTCTTGCCCTCTACCCCCTATCACAGACCTTCCCTTTTGTTCTTTCCTTTCCTCCCCCCAACCCTTTCCCTGGCTCTGAAATTGCTTAAAAACTTTAACTCTTTAACATATTCCAGTTCTGACAAAAGGTCTTTGACTTGAAACGTTAACTCTTTTTCTTTCTCCACAAATGCTGCCTCACTTGCTGAGCTTTTCCAGCATTTTCTGTTTTTATTTCAGACTTCCAGCATCCGCAGTATTTTGCTTATGATTTAGAGATAGGAAGACCTTGTACCAGATTAAAGTGATTTTATTATAGGTCCACACAATATTCATCAATGTCATTACAACTGGAGCAGTTTTGAAAATAAAAGCTGGAAGGAAAACCAATAGATGATAGCCTAAGTTGAAATTTACCTTACAATAAATCTTGTCTTCCATTATGTTCAGTCAGAGATTTGACTGCTGGGAACATTTGTTTAAAGTTTACTTTTGTATTTTGCATTAATGTAGTAATTAGTGAATCTTTTTGTCTTGCATGTGTTACACTGACACTACGATACATATATCAGGAATATTGATTGATTTCATTAATTAAAGGAAATGAAAAATAGATCTAATATTTGCTTTTGTAGCCTTGGTGACATTTTGCTCAAACCCATTAGTAGGTGAAGAACTGACTTGCTTATGATTTGTCAAAGACAATGTAAACATCATTGAACATAAGGAAATTCTATAGCTATGTCTTAGTAAATGTTTATATGATCCTACCATAATTTTGCTTTTATTGGTATTCATTTCTACTTAATGAGACCCTGATCTAGGAATAACATGAAAATGGATAATCCTGATCCATTAATAACATTTTTCCCATTTAAAACTTTTGCACAGAAAATGATTGAGGAGTTTAAAGAGCCCCCACAAAAAACAATGGATGAAATATCCTTACAATTAACATTCCATGATGCCATGAGTGTACAGGCAAGTAACAAAATCTGATTTCTTTCAACGTTTGAATGCTGGTACTTTTTCCCTGCCTCACCCTCTTTCTTGTGTGTATCTTTTTCTCAATTTATTAAATTTTGTATGGGCCAAAACACAGCACCTAAGGTCACCTCATGTTAATCTACATAGCACAAATGATTACACTTCAAAAGTAATTAGTTGGGTGAGAATGCTGCATGCATCCTGCCCTGCACTAAGTCTCTGCTCACCCATCACTTCTGTCCTTGCTGGTGTGCATTGGCTTTCCATTCCCCAACACATTAAATTTTAAATTCTTGTTCTCTTCTATGAATCCCTCCATAGCTTCACTCCACCCTATCTCTGGAATCTCCTTCAACCCTAATTCTTCCTGCCCCCCCCCAACAAACACTCTGTTCCTCTGACTCTGGATTTTTATCCAGTCCCCCTCTCTTTGTCCTACCATTGGTGTAGAGTCTTCAGCCTCCTGACTTCAACTCTCTGGCATTCCCTCCATAAACTTCTCCTCCAATCCATCTGGGCCTCCTTTAAAAACCTTCTCAAAACTCATCTCTTCGACAAAATCTTCAGTCACCCCTTCTAATCTCTCATTTCTTGTCTGTGTCCATTTTCCTTATGTGTATTTGTGAACCGCTTTGGGACATGCTTTACATTAAAGTCAATATATAAATGCAAGTTGCTGTTATGAAGAGCTTTTGGAAAACCCGAAGAGAAGTGAAAAGGTGTTCAATAAATGTATCTTCTTTCTATGACTAATTGTTTTTTAAAAAGAAATTGGAGTGAAGCATTCATTGCAGTCAGCATATTAGTACAAACAAAAGTGCAACAAAGACTATCAAAATGGTGACAATTTTCAGGTCCATTAATGTTGTGGGTACAGGCTAAGTATGACACCTGCATGGTCTACTATATCCTGTTTTACAATGTAGTATAAGGCAGGATATGCATTTAGAACTTATTTTTAAATAGGAGGAATTTTGTACTATTTAAATGCAACTAGAAATGGCTAATGTAACTGGAATTTCGAGACCATTTTCTTTGCATTAGTTTCTTGTTTTGATGTATGCAGGTTGCTGTGACTGAAGAAGATAAACCTCTGCCAAGTGAGGAAGTTCCTGAGCTACAAGAATATAATCAGAAATCTGTGCTTGAAAAGGAGCAGCAGGTATCTCCTCTCATTCCACTAAAGTACAGATAGACAACCAAAACAAAATCATCTTGTGTTTATGCTTTTCATTTATCCACTAATTTGACTCGCATTCAACAATTAATGCACTCAGTATACCAGATTTTGCACATGAAATTTATGGCAGTAGATGTGTAAATTCAGCATATAAATAATAGCATACGAAACATACAAAAATGATGGGTAGAATAAGAGCAGCTGGTCCATCAAGCCTGCCCCACACTCGGGCAGGCTTGATGGAGCATTATGACTATTATACCGCTGGAGCATTATGTCTAGAAACTTCCTAACCCCTCACCGCAGCCATAATAAAAACAGAAAATGCTGGAAATGCACAGCGACTCAGTCAGCATCAAAAAGAAAAGGATAGGTGAAAGTGTTGGTGAGGCTTTCCATTGTGTATTCTGATGAAGGGTCCCACCTGAAACTTTAGCTTGGCATTCTCTTTCAGTCATTGATCAACCTACTTGTACATTTCCAATATTTTCTGTTTCTATTCAGATTTCTATTATTTATAGTTTTTCTTCTTGTCTTCAAAGGATAAATGTATACCTTGACCCAGTAAAATTCTGACCCATTCACCCATTTTTGTTTACCAAATCAGGTTCCATTTACCTACATGGCATATGGAACATCTTATCCAAGAATTGCTCTTAAACAATTAATCCAGATATGACCATAACATTCTTTCCTCTTGATATTATTACATAGAAAATGATTGAAGAATTGGAAAAATCTGAACAAAAGAGACCATGTGAAGAGCTCAATCAACCCCTGCTCCTTAATCTCCATGACACCTTGACATGGCGAACGCATCATCTGAAGGTAACTGGGTTTTTGTGTGTGTTTAAAAAAAAAATCTATGTTTCCATCTTAGGAAATGCTGTTGAATAATGAATATAAGAATGACTTGCATTTATGACCTCAGGACATCCCAAGGTGCTTTACTGCCAATGAACTATTTTTGAAGAGTAGTCACTGTTGTATTGTAGGAAAATCATGGCAGCCAATTTGCACACAGCAAAGTTCCACAAACAGCAATGAGCTAAATGACCAGATAATCTGTTTTAGTGGTGTTGGTTGAGGGATAAATGTTGGCCAGGACATTTTCTATCTTCAAAATAGCGCCATCGGATCTTTGACATCCACCTGAGAGGGCAGACAGGGCCTCTGTTTAATGTCTCATCCGAAAGATGGCACCTCCAACATTGCAGTACTCCTTCAGTTCTGTAGTGACAGCCTTGATTTTGTGCTCAAGTCTCTGGAGTGGGGCTTGAACTCACGACCTTCTGACTCAGGCAAGAGTGCTATCATTGAGCCATGGCTGACGCCTAATGAGCTGTTTTGAATGAGGTGTGTTTTTCATGCTTCAGCCCTGTATGGGTCTGTTTATCAGAAACATGTCAATCTTTAAAATTGTAAAGTACATTTATTAAACACCTTTTATAGAAGCAAAATGAAAATGAGATCCAACAGGCATGGGCACCATAATATAGAATAGCCGTTCATTTGGGGTTCATTACAAGGTATTTAGCAATTTGGATTCCATAATAAACTGCAAAAGCAAGAGTTGGGCTGTTAAGGCAGTAATCAGTAAGATTGTGTTTCATTCCATAAACCACTCCAATACCACTGTTATTTTATATATAAGGAATCTTACAACACCAGGTTATAGTCCAACAAATTTATTTTAAAATCACAAGCTTTCGGAGATTATCCCCTTCGTCAGGTGAATGAGTGAAAAGGTTCTCAAATCGCATATCTTATACTAGGCTGGGACAGCATCACACCAATCAAAAGGTGTCATTGTTATTCAAACAGGCCAGTCACGGTGAACAGCACGTCCCAGTACACTGGATATACATTGTGTCAATTACACAGACAGACAGAAAGAAACCCAAATGGCAGAGAGAGAGAGAATATTAAAAACATAATTTTTTTTTCCCCTTTTTGCTGGTGGGGTTACGTGTAGCGTGACATGAACCCAAGATCCCGGTTGAGGCCGTCCTCATGGGTGCGGAACTTGGCTATCAACTTCTGCTCGACGATTTTGCGTTGTCGTGTGTCTCGAAGGCCGCCTTGGAGAACGCTTACCCGAAGATCGGTGGCTGAATGTCCTTGACTGCTAAAGTGTTCCCCGACTGGGAGGGAACCCTCCTGTCTGGCGATTGTTGCGCGGTGTCCGTTCATCCGTTGTCGCAGTGTCTGCATGGTCTCGCCAATGTACCATGCTCCGGGGCATCCTTTCCTGCAACGTATGAGGTAGACAACGTTGGCCGAGTCACAGGAGTATGAACCATGTACCTGGTGGGTGGTGTCCTCTCGTGTGATGGTGGTATCTGTGTGATGATCTGGCATGTCTTGCAGAGGTTGCCGTGGCAGGGTTGTGTGGTGTCGTGGACGCTGTTCTCCTGAAAACTGGGTAACTTGCTGCGAACGATGGTCTGTTTGAGGTTGGGTGGCTGTTTAAAGGCGAGTAGTGGAGGCGTGGGGATGGCCTTAGCGAGGTGTTCGTCGTCATCGATGACATGTTGAAGGCTGCGGAGAACATGGTGTAGTTTCTCCGCTCCGGGGAAGTACTGGACGATGAAGGGTACTCTGTTGGTTGCGTCCCGTGTTTGTCTTCTGAGGAGGTCTATGCGATTCTTCGCTGTGGCCCGTCAGAACTGTCGATCGACAAGTCGAGCGTCATATCCCGTTCTTACGAGGGCGTCTTTCAGCGTCTGTAGGTGTCCATCGCGTTCCTCCTCGTCTGAGCAGATCCTGTGTATTCGTAGGGCCTGTCCATAGGGGATGGCCTCTTTGACGTGGTTGGGGTGGAAGCTGGAAAAGTGGAGCATCATGAGGTTGTCCGTGGGCTTGCGGTAGGGTGAGGTGCTGAGGTGCCCGTCTTTGATGGAGATTTGTGTGTCAAAGAAAGAAACCGATTCTGAGGAGTAGTCCATGGTGAGTTTGATGGTGGGATGGAACTTGTTGATGTTATCGTGTAGTCTCTTCAGTGATTCTTCGCCGTGGGTCCATAGGAAGAAAATGTCGTCTATGTATCTGGTGTATAGCGTTGGTTGGAGGTCCTGTGCAGTGAAGAAGTCCTGCTCGAACTTGTGCATGAAAATGTTGGCGTATTGGGGTGCAAATTTGGTCCCCATGGCTGTTCCGTGTGTTTGGGTAAAGAACTGGTTATCGAAGGTGAAGACATTGTGATCCAGGATGAAGCGGATGAGTTGTAGGATGGCGTCTGGAGATTGGCTGTTGTTGGTGTTGAGTCCTGAGGCTGTTGCAGCGATGCCGTCATCGTGGGGGATACTGGCGTAGAGTGCCGAGACGTCCATCGTGGTGAGAAGTGTTCCTGGTTCAACTGGTCCGTGGGTGCTGAGTTTTTGTAGGAAGTCTGTCGTGTCGCGACAGAAGCTGGGGGTTCCCTGTACGATGGGTTTCAGGATGCCCTCGACGTATCCAGAGTGGTTCTCACACAGGGTTCCGTTGCCTGATACGATAGGACGTCCGGGTGTGTTGGCTTTGTGTATCTTTGGGAGGCAGTAGAAGTCTCCCACGCGGGGAGTAC
The DNA here is from genome assembly GCF_035084215.1 of Heptranchias perlo. Lineage (NCBI taxonomy): Eukaryota > Metazoa > Chordata > Chondrichthyes > Hexanchiformes > Hexanchidae > Heptranchias > Heptranchias perlo. The sequence continues at coordinate 49,888,653 of NC_090335.1, forward strand.
GTGGGATGAGAGCACGTAGGATGCTTTGAAGGTCTGGATCGAAGGTCTTGATCAGTTTGTTGAGCTGGTGGGTGTGTTCTTTGGTCGGATCTGCGGGTAACTGTCTGTAGTGTTCCTGGTTGTCCAGTTGTCGGTATGCTTCTTTGCAATAGTCCATTTTATATATAGTACTATAAATGTAAATAGATATAAATCTATTGCTTAGTGATTTGAACGTTTTATTAGAACAGAGGTATGCAAAGTAGTATTCCCAGGAAGACTGAATTATCAGCAGCATTTGGAGTAGCCAAATGTGGAAGTATTGAAGGGGAGCAGGATGTGAGCTGTCGTTGGGCAGACTCCAGGAGAATCGGGCTCAAATGTCATTGGCCGTTCTCGAACCACTGGCCTCTAACCCTCACATGTTCCTGCCCTGAGCCATCTGAAGCCCCTTTTGCATCCTTAGGTATGCTCCCCCACGCAATTTACCCATTGGCAGCCAGTTCCTATTATTAAGAAGACTGTTCCTGTCTTAAGGCATATAAATATAAATTTTCTGCTTAATATTAATTGACAGAAAATTAAAGGGGTGATAAGTTTCCTGGTATAAGCAAGTTGCATAGAAATGTAAAATGCAGGCTTAGAAATTTATTATTGATCCCGGCGCTAGAAGAGCTACGCCCAAGGCCCACTGATACTAGGCTTCGGACTTCGTTTGCATCAGACTAGTGAGCTTCAGACCCCTGCTGGGCATCCCAAGGCAGCTCACTAATGAAGACCATTTAAATTTCGGGATGCTGTGTCGCAGACAGTGGCCCTCAGGTAGGTCTTGCAGAGGGGGAGCGATCAGAAGAGAGGAGGGCCGACTGGGAGTGATGAGAAGAAAGGTGACCAGGTGAGGAGAAGGGGAGTTGGCTGGGAAATTGGAGGGTGGCGGCGACCAGGAGAGGAGAAAGGGCCGAATGGGAGAGGAAGACTGGTTGAGGCAGCGATTGGGAGGGGGACCGAGTGGTGACCATCAGTGGCCTGTGGTTTTAATGTGGAGCCAGAAGGAGCAGTCCTGCTCCTCCAAGCTCCATATTCAGGTAAGTATTTTTGAAACAATTACCTTTATGTTGGCGGCCTGCACTGGTCCCTTTTAAGGACCACTGTTTAGGCTGCATATAGACCTGGTTTACCTGAACACAGCCAGCTCCAGATACCCCTGCAACTTCTCTGAGTATGTGACTCTGCATTCACAGCCAGCAAAATAACCTCACCTTCTGTACTATCTCCTTATTGGTGGATTGCCCCTTGGACTGTTGAGAGAACTTTGCAGATTGCTGTCACTTAATCTGGGTTTATCTTTGTTCTTTGTGCAATTTCTGGACGAAATGGAAGTAGTCCACAAGTAGATTTGCCCAAAGTGCCCTACTTATACTTGTTAATTGGCTGTTTAACTGGTTGAACAGTATTATTGCAGGTGCTTTTTGATTGGCCAATAATTTGACACCCTAGCTTCTAGAAAACGCACAGAATAAAGTTGTGTATTCCTCACAGTGAGCTCAAATGAACAAAAAAAATGTAACTTTCTTCTAACTCACTGTGCTCTAAGCAGAATTTCATCACCTATTTTAAAAAGAAGCAAAATTAATGAGTTCTAACCTCTTCTTCCCCCTTTCCCCACTCCCAATTTTTGTGATATAACAGTTTTAATAGAAATTGAATGATCTGGATTTTGTTGCTGTTTCAGGTTCTACAAGGCTTTGATCCTGTTAAGGTCGAACAGGAAATGATGAAAAAGTTGCCGATTGCAGAGTTTCTTAATTTTGCTCATCCTTTACCTGAGAATGATGATAAACGTTTGGCCAGCATCCAAGAGCTTATGTACCATTGCACCAATGGTAAGAAATTGCAGCCCAACACACTCATTACAATATTGTAGTCAGGTGCTAACTGTACCTTGTATTTTGTTGAGAGTATATATATATATATATATATATATATATATAATATGGAAATTACAGTGCAGCTTTTCTATAACACAGGCCTGAAATCACGTTGTAGGATGCTAGAATATGAATGTTTAACATTTAATCTGAAATTCTTCTCTACTACTTTAGAGAAGGCATTAATCCATTTTACATGGGTTAACGCTTCTATAAAATCTCAGGTACACATTATGCTCTCGTACACTAAAATCCCACAGCATAATTTGAGGGCTATACGTCTCAAGAACTGATTACAGTCAATGCTGTCCTGAGGTACAGTATGAAATGAATACTCTTTGAAGATATTTCACTATAGGTTCCATATGTGGCTAAGAAATTAGATATTGGAGAGAATTCTCCTCCACAAACCTGGCCAAAATTAGATGGGATTGTGGCGAAGAATGTCTAACAATTCAGGCGTTTCCCTCCCCCACAGGTCTGCCATTATCCGCTCCTTCCCCGCCCACCGCATGCAAATGGTGGCTGGGGCAGAGCCTGGGTTGCTGGCAGATTTCCCTCCATCCACCCCATTTACCACCTCATCCCAGGGCCGGCATGTGGAAAACGGCGGTAAAGGACCCGAGTTCCTCCAACGAGGGAAAAGGCCTTGTTGCAGTCGTCTTTTCCTCCATTCAACCCCAAACACTGACTTGCTTGACGGCCTTGTTCTCGACTGAGGCTTTCGATGGAAGCCTTTATTCTGATCTTTGAGATGCTTCTACCCTTTCAAGATCTCACACTGCCTCTTATCAGAATTTCATCACTTGCATTGGTGGTCTCCCACTTGATGGCGGGAGTGCCATTGGGAGGCCCCTGTACATATCCAATGCGCCCCAGGAAAATGGGTTGGGGTTGGGACGAATATGGATGGGTGGGTGGAAATCCCACCCTGCTGAAACTCCCCCAACCCCCTCCCAAGAGGAGAATTTCCCCACCATTGTCATTATAAAATTATAGCAAAAGTTGTAAATGCTTCTACAGCTGATCATTATACAAATTGATCTCCAAGATGGATCACAATAACAGACTTCTACTCACTCAAAATCTTGGCTGGGAATTGAGGCTGTTTCCACTCCGCTGCTGTTACTTTGTCGGAAGTGTGGTGGAAACCCCATTTACATGCATAAACAAAGTTTCCACTGCACTTCTGACAGTTACAGCAGCGGAACATGTCCTAGTGTTTGATAAGACACATTTGTTTTTCTGCTCTTAACAATATGAGCCTGAAAGAGTCTCTTCTCATCTGTCCAACTAAAGCTTTCCTCCCTCATTTTGCTGCAGTGGACATTGGGAATTGAATTTTAAAATATATTTTTGCGAAGGGCAACTTTCATTTTAAGAGTGTATATCAGCTTTGCTCAGTTTGTAGCATTCTTGCCTTTTTGTCAGAAGGTTGTGGGTTTTATCTCTGTGTCAAGATTTGAACTTGTATGTCAATTTTATGAATGCCCAGAAAATTGTGGACAGTGTGCCCATGATTTCGCAATTTGCTCTCCAGGTGGACAAGACTCCACACCAGAAGTCTGCTTTTGCAAAGTCCTATAATCTAAGCTGCTACTTCATTCCTGTACTTAGGGAGTGTTTCATTGTCAAAGGTGCTGTTCCTGAGATGAGACTGAGGTCCCATATACTTGTTCTGGTGTTTCAAGTAGAAATAAAAGACCAGGGGGTTCCTATGATGTCCCAGCACACATTTCTCCATCAACAAATACCACAAAAGAAACAGGTTAATTGGTCGTTCACCTCATTTCTGTTTGAGGCGTTGCTACCCTGGGATGGCGGTGGTGTTTGCATACGTAACAACAGTCACTGTACTTCAAAAAGTAATTCATTGTATGAAGCACTGAAACATTTCAATGTGATAAGACACAATGAAAATCAAGAACTTCCTTTTTATTGCACTTGCAATAATGATTCTTAATTTTTGAGAAGACTTGTGGGATTCATGACATTAAGTCTATGTCATCTTATTCTTGTGTCTGACATAGAAGACCAGCTGTACTAACTATGTAAATGATCTAATTGAGAGGTTGCACTACTTATTATTTCACTTAGAAAAGGTGACAAGTTCTGAAGTGGAGAGAGCCTTCAAACAGTTTGTCTTTGAGAGCATGAAGTTCACCAAAGTGGAAGAGAATGGAGAATTAGAAAAGAAGGAAGGCATGTTGGCTGAAAGACTCGAGTCGGCATACATACCATGGGATGACCCGATCAGGTTTGCAAAGGAGATGAAACGGATTGTTAATGTCAAGAAGTCTCACAAACAAAACAATTGTGTTTGTGCAGGTAATCCACAGAATGAGTTTAAAGTTAATTAACTGAACCTCAGTTTTTCAGACAACTGCCTGCTCTGCTGAATAAATACTGACGACACCAGCTGAAATTTATTGCAGAAGATATTTCTGACTACTGGAGATTAGTGTTTTATTTATAATTGGCTCCATAACATTCAAAAGATTATACAACTATATTTACAATTGTACTATAGTAACATGATAAGATGACTGGCTAACACATCTGTCTTAAATTTGTGTATTAAATATTAGAAGGAAGAAGCAATTCATAGGATTTTTACTTAAGGATCTTAATTTTTTTAAATTATAAAACTTATTTTTTCAATGTAATAGATAGCTGGGACCTAATTTTGATTGGTGATTAGACTAATCACCAATCAGTTAAGTATGACTGCCCAGCTATATTGTCAATTATCAAGATTATTGGCAGCTAACTAAAGCAATTACCATTTGTCAGTTTCAAAACTTATTAAAAAATGAAAAGAGAATATGATCAGTTTTCAAAGGGTTTCCTCTCATTTTTAAATCTTTTATTATTGAGTTTGAATAGCAAATTATTTTTTGGCGTTTTCTTTGGGTTTACCATTTTCCAATGTGAGACCAGACAGGGATGATTAGCTGAATGTGCACGCTTCTATCACAGAGCCTCGCCTACCCAGAGTGCATATTGGAAAATGATGGGAGAATGCCCCCACAATTTCCCTGGCTAAAAATCACAAGGCACACTGCTGTGATATCACGATACACGCTCCAAGCAGGCAAGGCCGGGAGCTTGTATTCGATAAATTGGCCCAGAAGTTGTGGTAATGTTGATATATCGTGAACCAGTTCAGTGATTTATCACTCTAGGAATTCACATTGCTGAATTACCCAGTAAGCCTGAACAATGGAAGGGACAGAGAGATTTAACTATTTTTTACAGTGATGAGTGAATGCATTGAATAGATTGCCCAGGGAGCAATGGAGGCAGAATGTGTGGAAAAAAATTAATGGAGAATTGGATAAATATTTGAAGGAGAGGGTGATTGAGAAGTATTCATTTTTGGAACCAACCAGATGCATTACATACTCCTTTCTGGTACTGTACTTTCCTATTTTCCTATATGCTTATGCACATTTATTAGCTCTGGTAAGGTAAGGCACCACAGCTGTTGCACCAAAACAAAGTCTGCCTTTGTCTTCTGTTCTTTTGGTTCCTTGTCCACTTCTGGGACCTCGACTTGTTCCTCTTCACTTGGGCTAGCTTCCTGAGCTCTACTTCACATAGACTCCGATTTTGCAGAACTCTGCCGTTTGTATACTGTCTTGCATTAAGTCCCTCACTTCTATCACCCTGTCCTTTCCATCTACCATGTCCCTCCATTGCCTCATTATCCCCCAGCATATCGACCTTAAAATCTATGTTTATTTACTGCAGTTAAACTTCATGACCTTAAAGGCACAGGTCAACTTTAACAAAGCTGCACATTAACAGACAAATAAAGTCGGAAGGGAGCACCTGGTGAACTAGCCAGCGTTAGAACCATAGAACTATAGAAAAGATACAGCACAGAAGGGGGCCATTCGACCCATCGTGTCTGCGCCGGCTCGAAGAACAACCACGTGCCCATTCTAATCCCACCTTCCACCACCCGGTCCGTAGCCCTGCAGCTTACAGCACTTTAGGTGCAGGTCCAGGTACTTTTTAAAAGAGTTGAGTGTCCCTGCCTCGATCACCAATTCGGGCAGCAAATTCCATACACCCACCACCCTCTGGGTAAAAAAAAGTTTTTCCTCATGTCCCCTCCAATCCTTCCGCCAATCAGCTTAAATCTATTTCCTCTAGTTCTTGAACTCTCTGCTGGGGGAAACGGGTACTTCCTGTCTACTCTATCTGGGCCCCTCATAATTTTGTACACCTCAATCAAGTCTCCCCTCAGCCTCCTCTGCTGCAAGGAAAACAACCCCAGCCTATCCAATCTCTCCTCTTAGCTGCAATTTTCAAGCCCTGGCGACATTCTTGTAAATCTTCTCTGCACTCTCTCCAGAGCAATTATGGCCTTCCTGTAATGTGGTGATCAGAACTACTCTCAATGCTCCAGCTGTGGCCTTACCAGCGTTTTATACAGTTCCATCATTACATCCCTGCTTTTGTATTCTATACCTAGACTAATAACTGAGAGCATTCCGTATGCCTTCTTCATAACCTTATCTACCTGTACTGCCACCTTCAGGGACCTGTGCACATGCACTCCAAGGTCTCTCACTTCCTCTACCCGTTTCAATATATTCCCGTTTACTGCGTATTCCCTTTTACTGTTTGCCCTCCCTAATTGTATTACCTCACACTTCTCCGGGTTGAACTCCATTTGCCACTTTTCCGCCCACTCCACCAACCCATTGATATCTTTTTGGAGTCTACAGCTATCCTCTTCACTATCAACTACACGGCCAATTTTTGTGTTGTCTGCAAATTTGCCAATCATGCCCCCTACATTCAAGTCCAAATCATTAATATATACCACAAACAGCAAGGGACCCAACACTGAGCCCTGTGGCACACCACTGGAAACGGATTTCCATTCGCAAAGACATCCATCGACTTTTACCCTTTGTTTCCTGTTACTGAGCCAATTTTGGATCCAATTCGCCACATTTCCCTGTATCCCATGGGCTTTTACCTTTCTGACCAGTCTGCCATGTGGGACCTTGTCAAATGCCTTCCTAAAATCCATGTAGACAACATCCACTGCACTACCCTCATCAATCTTCCTTGTCACTTCCTCAAAGAATTCAATCAGATTTGTAAGGCATGACCTTCCCTGAGCAAATCCATGCTGACTATCCTTGATCAAACCATGCCTTTCCAAGTGACAGTTTATCCTATCTCTCAGTATTGATTCTAATAGTTTGCCCACCACCGACGTAAGACTGACTGGCCTATAATTGTTCGAGCGTTGAGTTACATTGTTTAATAACGCCAAAATGTTAAACCATGTAACATCCTATTTACCACAGGCAATGCCACAGGTGATCCACTAATATTTTAAAAGCTATAGGTCTGTGCATGTTTTCGGCCATCATACTTCAAGTGTCACCCTTGTGTAACACTTTAGTCACATCTCTCTATCACAGTTCCTGTGTTAAACTATTTATGTCAAACTTAATTATAAGCAAATTTATTCCAGGGAGATTTGTTGTAGCTAAATGGCTCATATGCAATTTTTTTTAACCTTAATTCAAATGTCTTCTATCTGATTGGCTTATAGGCATGTTTTAAAAATTTTCATAACACAGCAAAGCATCAGGACGAAAGAGTAGCAAGTAGAAATCAAAACCCAAATTTACCCAACTCAGCTGTACTTCTATTTTATTCATCATTTCATTTTTATTTACTTCTCGTTTTAGACATCCTCTCTAAAACTAACATAACAAACCCATTAAAAATGAATCAATTCTGAATTAGATCTTTATTTTTCTCACATAATACTTCTACAGTTTTAATTCCCTTCAAAACTTTTTCTGATCAAGTCATAGTTCTACTTTAGCAGCAACAGGCAAACAGGCTTTAAAAAGTGACCACAAAAGAGGATCAGGGCCAAAGCAGAAGGCATTGAACAATAAAGACGGCAGGCAAAGGCTATGGGGAGGAAGTTAACAACAAACTAAAGCTTAAGGGGACAGACAGAGTGGCAGAAGTCATGCAGTCTTATCCTTCAGTAAAAACTTTGTGCTAACAATGGTAGTTAGGCCTTGACTGTAAGTTCCCAGCAAGCGCTACCCCAAATCAGGTACTGACATTGAAATGCGGCAGTGGGATTCCCTAAACAACTTTCCCAAAGTCGTGAGGGTGTCATTTAGGAAATCTCGTGTCCCAGTCCCCTCCTCTGCCTCAGGCCTCGTGTCGTCCTCTCCATTCTATTGACTCCCAATTCCTGTTCCAACTTCACCAATCCCTGACAAGCTCCTTCTTTACCAGTTTTCCAGCACAGGGAACTAGCAATTTTTTTTTAGATTGCTTATAATGCTATATACTATTTGCAGCACTATAAACCCTTTTAAAAATAAATATTTCATAACCAGTGCTGGGAAACTAACTTAGAAGGAGGAGTTCATTGGGGAATCAGGACAACTAGAATAGGGATCAGAGGAAGTCAGGCCCAAGGAAACTGCCCAAGGGAAGTGGTGTTTTAAAGTGAAGTCTCATGCGAGTTAAGCTACAGGGATGGATTGAAGCAGAAGTGATATGAAAAGAACCACCAATGCCTACAGACTGCATTTTCCTCACTGTAGCCACTGAAAATGCAACCTCCAATTCTCAGCAGCTCCCTTCCACACCATGCCAGTGACTACCTGAAGGGTAGAAGAAAAAGAGAAAGCAAGAAAGAAGAGAAACACAGATGGAAAGAGCAACAAGAGTATAGAGACAGAGAAAATAGCAACACAAACACAGAGTGACAGATAAGAGAGCATATCCCCTCGACTTATTGTGAGCGATGCCAGAGTGAGCGATGCCAGAGAAGATCCACAAATATATCAAATAAAGTTCAACCATTTATGGTTTTCACAGAATAACAGAGTCAGGGAATTCAATCCCCAAAGCACTGAAAAATCCCAGAATACCATGTAATAAAAACAAATTTGACTTATTCAGTCATCGCAAATCAATGGCCCCGAGATTATGATCGAACGGTATACGTCCTATTGTTATTTTGTCATATTTTAGCTGTCACGCTTCAAATGTCACACGTCACTATATATTCTGACTCATCATGTGCAACACTACAGGATATCTGCAAGAAATATATTAAAAGGTGTGTACATGCACTTCCAAGCAAGTAACACTTCCTGTAAGAACTTCCTGTCACATTCTTTTCTTGCCTCACCTGTCAGGGATGAATTTTTATCACGATAAAAGATTCTGTTCTTGTCAGCGCCACCCATTTTGGAGTTCCAAAATCTCTTCTCCCTCCCTGCTACTGCTTCCTTCTGTGCTGCTGCCAATACCGCCTCTGTGAACAGATTCCTTCTCACCATGACACTCAGCTTGACTTTGTGGCCTTGCTGCAGTTGCCCTTCCAAACTGTAACCTTATGACACCCAACCCCATTACAATTCATCAAGCACCCCTCAGAGCGTTGAAATCTAAATTACTGCCATTTTCTGGGAACATCTAAGTTTTTTAATGTTTTTCAATGCTTTTAAAATTAGCACCTGCTTCCTCCCTGTGTCAATGAAAAGTTACTAAGCGCTGGAAATGAAAACCCTTAGGGAAAACATTTTTAGGAGCAGTAAAAGTAATCAGAATTTTTTTTTTGGATTAAACATGAAAACAAGTTAAATATGACTCTTCAACTTTTCTGAGATAGCTTCATTGAAAAAAGACAATTTAAATTTCTATATTCAATAGCTCACTTTTCTTTCCAGCAGATTTATTCACCAGAATTTCAGAGGGAGCAGAAACATGCCCTCTCAGATTCAATAGTAGCAATTCAAAGAAGAGCAGTATGTCTTGCGTGGAACCACCCTGTTCAGGTATAAGCTGCTACGTTTATAGATCTCATTTATGTGGTTCACTTAAGGGGAAGAAAGTACTGTCCCAATGTCTATGCAAAAAACAAATGTTTGTCAGACACTGTAGACAGAGATTGGGAGTTTAAAGTGTAAAAGATTTTGTAAACTGACCAGCTGAATTCTATAGATTTGAAAGACATGTTCTTCTCTAAGTAAAGCTATGGTATTGACTACATTTTGAGCTCCTGGACTTTATTCACACATTGGGTAGAATTGGGTATAGTTTTTGCAGGGATTCTCGTGATAATTTGCTGTAACTTAGTTTATGCTGTCCCTCACTTCTTGCTTTTACTGGTGTAAAGAAGGTACACTTGAGGGGGAATTTTGCGAGTCCATGCTGTCAGTGGACTCTCATCCACCAGCAACACGAATTGGAAATTCATGCGTGCACTGACCATGAAATGGTTGGAAAATTGTGGGCAATGTGCATTGAATTTCCCATACGCACTGCCAACAGGTGAAGCCTCTTGCCAGTAGTACAGATTTGTAAAATTACCCCTTTACAGTGTCCAAAGATACAAAACTAAGATCTTCTTAAATTCCTTTTTCAGTGCACTTTGAAGATACTTCTGAAATAGCTGATAAGAAAAACAGAAAAGATAGTTTAACAGATGCTGAAAATAAAAAGGTATAATTATAAATAATAATTCAAATTAAAAACTGAAAGGGGCATGAAAAAAGTACACTGCTTTATATACAGCAGGGGTGATTTCACAATCCGGCACTTGAAGCGGACCAGCGCTCGGAGGGAGCACATCTTGGGAAATCACAGGCACACATTCCATGATCTTCCGAGATATGCCGGATTCCGAAATCACTCCCATTGTTCAAAAGTCCAGATATTTTCTTCTTCTTCTATGCTATTTGTTTTATGTTATTTTTCAATTAAATGCAAGAGAGGTCATTTTCTGACTTCATACTCCTGGAGGGAGCCTTGCTTGCTGGGAGCGCATATTGAAAATGTGGGCACACGCTGTGCATATTTTCCAAACATTGGTTGGAAAATTGGTGTAGCTTGCAGCCAAACTTCCAATATTTGTTCTTGACAGGTGAAATTTCCTGTCAGGAGTACAAAGTCAGAAAATTACCCCTAAGGTGTCTTCATTCCATTTGTTTTGTTTTTTTTTAAAAAAATTATACTTAAATAATTAATCAGTCTTGTTTCGCTTCCTTCTCAGCTCCAGGTTAGATGAAACATTCCCCCTTCCTATCATGGCACAGCTGCTCATTTCAAGTGTAAAGAAATCTGTAGCGCCACTTCATCTCTCACCACTAGTGCTGCTTTTCTTCAATAAAACATTGATTTACCTGCATTTTGGTTGGACCACACTTATTTAAAAACTAAGAATTTGTTGACTGAAAAGCTCAAAGCCCAGACGCTGAAAACTTAGTGGCTGGATTGCAGATGCAGAAAAGGCTCCAGTAGTGAGCATAATTTTTGGTGTGGACAACACCTGAACCTCAAAAACTTGTTAATGTCGCTAGAAAGGCAAAAAAAATCAATAGCGAAGCAATGAACAACTGGTTCTGCTAGCATCTTTAAATATTTCCAGTTTCACTGTCATGATTTTGAGTGTGTCAAGAATCACAGTTGAATTACAGCTTTTTGTATTTCACTGACAATTATTATCCTTATATATTCCAATCCATTTATAAAAGATATAATTAGTTTCCATCAAGAGTCAAGCAGAGAGAATTTGAAGAAAAAAACATTTTTTTTATTCCTGTTAGGATAGAGCTGACAACCTGAAGATTGATATAAAAGCTATACAAAATCTGCAGCTCCGATCGCTGATGGAATGGTGGTTTGCCGAGCAGCATGATCCATTTGTTCTGATACAGGTAATCCAAACGTCACAATCTTAAGCAAGAAACTGCTTTCAAATTAGGATTTAATCGAAGTTTTCAAGATATTAAGGGGAACTGATAGGGTAGATAGAGAGAAACTATTTCTGCTGCCTGGGGTGTCTAGGACTAGGGGACGTAGCCTAAAAATTGGAGCCAGGACTTTGAAGAGCGAAATTGGGAAACATTTCTTCACGCAAAAGGTGGTAGAAGATTGGAACTCTCTTCCGCTATCTCAAATAATTTTAAATCTGAGATTGATAGATTTTTACGAACCAAAGGTATTAAGGTATATGGCTAAAGTGGATATATGGAGTTAGGTCACAGATCAGCCATGATCTCATTGAATGGCAGAACAGGCTCAAGGGGCTAAATGGTCTACTCCTATCTTCCTATGTTCCTATAAGGTTTTATGCAATTGTATTAAGATAATCAGTGGAGGCATACCAAGAAAAGTAAATGGCACTGGAACTAGACTGCCCATATCTGCCATTATGGCACCAACTGTACCTACAAGCCTGTGCAAGCCTACTTGTCAAGGAAGGAAAAAAAAGAAACTTGCATTTATATAGTGCCTTTTGAAGTGTAGTCACTGGTATAATGTAGGGAAACACGACAGTCAATTTGTGCATATTAAGGTCCCACAAACAGTAATGAGATAAATGACTAGATAACCTTTTCTAGTGATGTTGGTTGAGGGATGAATACGTGCCAGGACATAGGGAGAACACCCCTGCTCTTCAAATAGTGCCCATGGGATCTTTCACTTGAGACGGTAGGTTTGGTATAATGTCCAATCCGAAAGTGGAGTCAGCCTAGATTATGCGCTGAAGTGCCAATGACCAAAAGGAACTGTCTCCGGAAGATCAAGGTTAGCAGGGAGATAACTTAACATCTGCTGCAATCGAGCCTCCAGCCAACTTCCAACATAGGGATGACACTGCCATTGGCAGTCAAGATGACAGTAGCCTTCAACTTTTATGGCTGCTGCGCCTTCCAGGCACATAGATCATCTACAGTTTCACCTAATTTGCTTTCCAGGGATGTGTCAAACAGGTGACTGGTGCATTGTTCAGCAGGACCAACACTTTAATGTCTTTTCCCACTGAACAGCTGCAACATTGTGACATACCTATGCAATTTCACTGCACTGCTGAATTTCCCAAAGTACAAGCTTTCATTGATGACACTGCTGTGATTGTTCCACCCCCTCAGTTTGCAGTGGTCTACATGAATTGAAAGGATGTAAATTCAGCAGACAATAACCATGGTAGACTTCTTTGTGTTTAACTTCATTATCATCCATGTGAAGACATCGGGCACTAAAGTGGGCCGTGTAGCACCCGTTGTTTCGGCGCTACACGGCCCCTCCAACATCCAAGATGACGTCTAGGATGCGCACGCACGTTTCCTGCGTGACGTGCGCCAGACGCCATCTTGGTATAGGAGTTGGCGCATGCGCTAATCCCGAATGCTGGAAGCATGTAAAGTAGGGAGAAAATGGCTGCAATCAGTGTGCAATGCTGATTTAAAGTGAAACACACAATTTTGGACCTTAACGCTCAACTCAACACACTGTCTTATCCTCGACCATCTAAACGTTTCTTACAGTGCCTGAAGGACCCCCCACCAGCGCTATTTAAAGGGCCATGCAGGTGTTGCAAGTTAGTTGCTGGATTATTGCTTCTGGCTGCTGGAGGAGTAGCAAGTGTTTTTTAAAGTTCCCGATTCTTATTGAGAGTTCCTACATTACTTTTGAGAGTGATTTGGCAGGTATTGCCTTGCGGGTCAGAAAGTTGCAACCCTGGTGGAACAACATTACTGCCAACCATGGGCGGTCTGCTCGGGCTCCCGTTGGGCATTGAGCATGACTGGGAGCATGCAGAGGTCAAGCTGCGAGGAGACGGAGGACAAGGAGGTGCAGGGCACTGAGCAGGAGGCCCTGACCCAATGAGGGCCTTCAGAGATCAATTCTCTTACCTTAACGTGACCAAGGAGGATTCCATCCGACGCCTGAGGTTCACCAAGGAAACCGTCACAGAGATCTGTCAACTGGTGCGGCCACAACTGTAGCCTCAGAGCAGGGCGAGGACAGCATTGCCTGTGGATGTGGATGTGAAGGTTACCGTGGCACTGAATTTCTACGGCTCAGGAGTGTTTCAGGCCTTGCTGGTGACATGTGCAACAACTCGCAGTATGCAGTGCATTGCTGCATAAGGGAGGTCACAGATCACTGTACCACATGAGGAACAGGTTCATCACCTTGTCTCTGTCGAGGGGAAATCAGAACAAGCGAGCACGGGGGTTCGCCCAAAGTGCTGGCTGCCCCATGGTGCAGGGTACCATGGACTGCACACACATTGACCTGCGTGCCCCGCAGATCAACTCGGCTATCTTTGTCAACCGAAAGGGCTTCCACTCCCTCAGCGTGCAGCTGGTGTGCGACCACAAGCATCACATCTTGGAGGTCGATGCCCACTACCCTGGGAGCAGTCACGACGACTTCATCATGCAGCAGTCCAACGTGCCAACTATCTTTCATCCGACTCGGCAAGTCAAAGGCTGGCTACTGGGTGACGAGGGCTATCCCCTTCACGACGTGGCTCATGACACCGGTCAGGAATCCATGCAGACGTGCACAGTAGGCCTATAATAAGAGGCATGCTGCCACACGCAACATCGTGGAGCACACCATAGGCCTCCTCAAACAACGCTTCTGCTGCCTAGACAGGTCTGGAGGAACCCTGCAGTACTTCCCTGAGCCGGTGGGCAGATTTGTGGTGGTCTGCTGCATGCTGCACAAACTTGCCATCATAAGGGACCAGCCTTTGCCACCAATGACTGCAGAAGATCCTGAGCCAGAGGTGGAGGAAGAGGCTGAGGAGCAGCAGGAGGAGGGGGTGGAGGAAGATGCAAAGTTGCAGCAGGAACCACATGCCTTGTCTGCAAGGACTGTGTATCCTCGCCTGATCCATACCCGCTATCAATAATTGGAACTACATTCCCCAACTCACCAACAGTCCTACATTCCCCACCTTTCCCTTCCCACAAGACAATCAAATCATCCTGCATCAGATTACACATTGGTATCCCTCTCAGCTCATTGCATGAATAAAAACTACCACCAAATGCAAAATCAAATTCTCATTTATGGATTAATAAATGAAAATATGCAAACATAACAGAACTGTTCACCTTTGTGCATTCCTTTAGTGCCTGTTGTCCGTATGCCTTTACCTGTCCGTATGCCTTTACCTATCCTAGTGCTTCTACGAGGTGCTTCCCTAGTGGCTGGCGCATGGGTGGTGGAAGACTGCTGGCTTTCAATGGAGGAATGTCCAGATGGCCTTGGAGGACGACCTTGAGCAGCTCTGGGCCTGGAGGGCCCGGCTTCAGACTGCACCATCTCAGCATAGGCTGCAGCAGTCTGGCCGACAGGCAACAACAGGGGCACTGGCGGAGTGGCAGGGGTGGGAGCAGGAATGCTGTCATTCTGAGAGAGGACAGCAGGTCCAACTGCTATGGTGCCACTACCACTCTCCCAGTGATCAGCTGGAGAATGGATTGCTGGAATGCTGTGATGCCCTGGAAACCCCATTCCACAGTGATCCCCAGAGCCACGAGAGCAGCAGTCTGAGCTGCAAATGCAGCAGTCAGACCTTGGATGGCAGATGTTTGTGCTGCAATGGATGCTGTGACGTCAGTCATCAGACGCTCCATCATGGTGGGTTCCACAGGTGCGCTGATGGAGGTGACCACCCGTTCCATGTTGGACAGGATTGGCTCCAAGCTCTGCGCAAAGCCCTGCATCAAGTTGGAGCTGGACTCCTCCATGCCCCTTCTCATTATACGCAGGCTTTCTGGCAGGCTTTCCAGTGCCCCAAGCATTTGTTGGTGTATGCCCATCAGCCGTCTTCTGTAGCCTGGCCCATCGAAGTCCTCATCTGACTCCTCTGCAGCAGAACTAGTAAGCGACCTCGGCCTCCGGTGGTATCCGTTCCCTCTGCCCCGGCTCTTGCGCACATGTGCTCGGTGTCCCACCAGGTGCAGATCCCTCCTCTAACCTAACCTCTAAAAGAGGCTCAGTGCCAGATCGAGTGATGGTGTGGCTTCAGTGTCCTCCTCCTCGGGTGCCGCCACGTGTTCTTGGGTATCTGTAATGACAGAGGGAAGTAGATTGAGTTGTGGAGTGGGGAGAGGAGCAAGTAAGAGGTGCTGCTGCCAGCATGTGCAGCACGTGAGTCAGAAAAGATTATGGGAGGAGGGAGATGTGGAAAAGGAGAAGGATCATTAGATATGCAGAGACCCCCTTGACCGGGACCTCCAGCACGGCACGTTGTAATGGCTGCAGTGACGGCCCGCCCAATAATCCGCAGCACTTCCTCCTCTAGTGGGGTGAGGACGTGTAGACGTGCCCGTCCAGCCTCAGGTCCCTCCTGCTGGCGGGTGTTATACGCCACCTTCTCCGGCAAGACGGTGTGTCAGTGAGTGTCCTGCAAGGTGTGTGGGTGATGTGCCTGTTATGGTTGAATAGCTGCCAGTTTGTGTGACTTGAGTGGTGGTTGTGTGGCCTGCAAGAGTGGTATTATGCGCGGGTGAGATGCAGCATTGCGTATGGATGGCAGTGTTTGTTGGGTGGGTGGGTGACGGGAGGTGTTGTGCATGGAGTATTGGTGCAGTTGGTAGGATGTGCCACTTGACACTTGCGTTCACTCACCTTGACCACTCATGTCAAATCATTAAATTTCTTGTGGCACTGCACCCACATGCGTGGTGCAATGCTCCTCACATTCACCTCCTGCACCACGGCCTCCAATGCCTACGTAGCTGTAGTCTAGACGCTCTCCAGCCACCCTACTGGTACATGGCTGCCCTCCTCTGGTCCACATCTTTCTCCAGAGCATCGTTGGAGAATCTTGGTGCCCGCTCTCTTGCTGGTGCAGCTACTCGTGATGCCATTCTCCCTTCTCCTCCTTCGCTGTGTATCTGCCATTGGAAATGTGCCTGCACCTTTAAGTAGTGCAGGCAGCTGATGACGTTCGCCGTCCACGACCCATTTCCAACTTCCTCATTCTTGGTGCAGCCTCTCGGCAGCGAGGGCTGCGCTTGCTGCATGGAGATTTCAGGGTAAGTAGCAGGCAGCACTAAGTTCACGTGCTGCCTGCGTAGGGTCCGTTGGGCGCGGGGTGTGGCGCCTTGCGCTGCCATCACCCAGAAAGGACCCTTATCCAATTTTTCCCCCATCCTGTCCACAGAAATTGCATTTACCTAGTCCACGACCTATTCCTGTGCAATCCAGATAGCTCGACTCTTCAGAGGGAGCCTCTACAATTCAATGAGAGCAACCTTCCTTTGCTTCAACTCTCTGAACCTCCAGGGCTCTGGGCAGTTGTCGTCTTCTTTTACATCTTCCAAATCCAGTAGAAACAACTAAAAATCTGCACTTTAATAGCATAGAAAGCACAGGTGCCCTTTTAAGATGCAGCAACTCTGGTTATCCTGCCTCTGCTGGCCTCCTTGCCTCAACACATGGCCCAATCAGTGCCAGGAGCACTAAAAAATTATTTCAATGAAGGAAATTCGAAAAATACCAGACGATCCCGTCCACACACCTGCAATGCGAGATGAGCTTACACACTTCTGATCACATCACTGCTGTGCTCCAAGTGGAATATCAGCCCTATAATTACTAGTTTATCTCTTGTGATGTTACTCAGTCAAAAAAAAATTTTTTAAGCCTTTCCTTTCTGCTGTAATTGTCTAACGACTTCTTTCCAACTTTTCTTTCTGTCTCCCTTTCATTGTTTGTATTTCACTTTATACCTCTTCCTCTGGTCAGGAACTTCCTTGGAGCTACTCCTGCTCTGCCACCATAACCTCTCCAGAAGTGTGGCAGAAACCTTGTTTACAAATGTAACCGGGATGTCCACCACACTTCCAGACAAGTTACAGTGGAAGTAGCTCTGAAGAAATTCCTGGCCTCTCTCCCTCCTTTCTCATTCAGCCTCTCACTTTCATTTCCAGATCTATATCTCTCTTCATTTCAGACTTTGCCTCAATCTCTTTCTCGATTTCTCTTTCTTCTCTGCCTTACATTCTGTCTGTATGCTTCTGTTGCTTGCTGTACATCTCCAGCTCTGGACTTGTCTAGCTGTCTGTTTTTTCCTTTTTCTCTCAACTCCTCGGGAGACCTGGAACCAGACTTGGGTCTCCAACCATCTCGTTGTGATCAACTGATCTCTTTCTGCATAAAGCCATGGCTCTCCACTTATCTTGGAAGGACTCCAACCATCATAGAAACATTTTGGACCTGGGAGAGAGAGAGAGAGAGAAGCAGGGCATCTTAAGACCTCTGACTTGGTGCATGGAGCAGAGAACTTTAGCCAAGAACTTAGATCTTCAATGGGCCTTGACTTGGAAGGGGAGCAGAGCTCTTAGTTTGGAAATTGGACCATGTAGCATCTGTTTTTCAGGTGCTATGCGACCTACTAAGGCCGCAAAACGGTAGCAGCAAGTGTGCGGACACTTCCAGCCAGTAGTGCGCCAACCACCATATTGGTAACGACAAACAAGAGGTGCCCTTTACCCACGCCTGAAGCCAGCTTGAGGTCCACACTCCAACATTGGTTTGCCCTAAGGCAGCCAGCGCCATCACGGCTGCACTCTGAAACCAGCTCTACGGAACACCTGCCAACAAAGAAGGCAAGTAACTTACCTGAATGCAGAGCTGGGAGGAGTCTCCAGACCCCACATTAAAGACCTGATCGCCCCTCTCAACACCCCCTCCCGTTACGGTTGCTCCCGACCTCTGATCGCCCTCTCCCCTCAGCCCCGATCCCAGATCAGGGACTCCAGGTCCCCCAACCCCCGATCTCAACACCCGGACCCACTTACCTGATTTTTCTTCACGCTTCCTCCAGTCTTCACCAGCAGGCCATTCCACCCCGCCAGCTCTATGACAACAAGGTCCGAGTCCCAATATCTTGGGAACCTTGGACCTCACCATTCCAGCACAGAGTACTTACCCTTCAGGCACTTCTGAATTTCTAGGCCCTTGTGTCTTATTGGTCCCTTGTAACAATGCTGCCTCAACTTTGACACCACTGATATGCACTTCTGGCAAGCAAGGTTCCCACCAGTGGGTTTCAGAGCCCAAATGGAAAAGCATTATTAACAATGGGAGCAGTAGCACTCTTTGCTATGTCATTGCAGCGGCATCAATAGAGCTTCATCAACTTATATTAGAGGCGCTATGCAAATGTAACATCCCAAGGAGCTTCACAGTTGGAGCTCAGATCAGAAGGTTACCAAGGAGGCTATTGGAAAAATCAAGTCTAGAGGTGGCAATGACATGAATGAGGGTTTCATTGGTAGGAAGGATAAGGCATGGACAGAGGTGCAAGTACGCATCTTGGTGATGGACTGGGTGCGGGGTTTAAAGCTCAAGTCAGGGCACTAAGCAGGATGCTACAGTTGCATACTGTTGGGTTGTGAGGTCTCACCCTTTTTAAATTATAGAGCTGAAAGATGGAAGTGCACAGAATTGGGAGATCACAGGATGTAGCCAGTAAAACTGTACAAAAAACAAATTAAAAAAAAATATAAGAGTATTTTAAATATTACTAAGAAATGAATTACAGTTTATTTCCTTGGTCAGTCTCAAACAAGAGGGATCTAGCCACCTCCCCATGACATTCAATGGCATTACCGTCGCCGAATCCCCCCTCATCAACATCCTGGGGGTGACTATTGACTAGAAACTAAACTGGACCAGCCACATAAATACTGTGGCTACAAGAACAGGTCAGCGTCTTTCCACCATCTACAAGGCACAAGTCAGGAGTGTGATGGAATACTCTCCACTTGCCTGGATGAGTGCAGCTCCAACAACACTCAAGAAGCTCGACACCCTTCAGGACAAAGCAGCCCGCTTGATTGGCACCCCATCCACCACTCTAAACATTCACTCCCTCCACCATCAGCGCACCATGGCTGCAGTTTGTACCATCTACAAAACGCACTGCAGCAACTAGCCTAGGCTTCTTCAACAGCACCTCCAAAACCCGCGACCTCTACCAACTAGAAGGACAAGGACAGCAGGCACATGGGAACACCACCCACCTGCAAGTTCCCCTCGAGTCATACACCATCCCGACTCGGAAATATATCATCGTTCCTTCGTCGTTGCTGGGTCAAAATCCTAGAACTCCCTACCTAACAACACTGAGCGAGAACCTTCACCACACGAACTGCAGCGGTTCAAGAAGGCGGCTCACCACCACCTTCTCAAGGGCAATTAGGGATGGGCAATAAATGCTGACTTTGCCAGTGACGCCCACATCCCATGAATGAATAAAAAAGAAAAATCAGTGAGAGTGTGAGTCAGTGAGTGAACGTCAGTGAGTAAGTGATAAGAGTCGTGATTCAGGGGACATGCAGCAACTTGCAATGGGCTCCAACCAGTGCTTACCTTCTCACCTACCCCACTCATTCTCCCGCAGTCATGGCTAAGGTGGGAGGAGGAGTAGATGAAATTCAGTTCTTAAAAATTGTAAGTACCACTCGGCTATCCATTAGTATATAAAACTTCACTGCAGCTAAAGCACGAAAAGTTGGGTTTCTAAGTTGTCATACGGTTCATATATTGAAATAAAATCAGTGTTGCAAGACCTTTATAATCATTTGATGTCATTTACTGTTGTGTTATCTATTTTTTATCATTAAGTAAACTATTGTTATATTACCTATTGCAAACATGGCTTTTCATGATCATACATGTGCGGATTTGACACCAGATTAAGTAGGTAGTATTTAACATCATTGTCTTAAAAAAAATGTAGAGCCCAAAAACCGAGCCATTGAACCGCAAGGCAAATGCCACCCCTGTTCTTATTTTATGCTTTCTTACATTCTTTTGTGTATGGGACTGAACCATAAAGAAGAGAAAGTTCACAGATTAGATCCCTGGTCTATGCCGAGTTAGCTCATAGTGCTGGAATATTTAAACTGGAGGCCAGCTTTGTTAAGAATCCATTTGTTTTGATGTGAAGGCCCAAGTGTACAATCCACATCTGCCTGCCTAGAATGGACTTCGATATTTAATGAGGGAATTTGGTCATCTTTTTGTCTGTGAGCAGTTCCTCATCAAGTCAAAATTAGTTTGATGAATTCCTCAGAAAATGTTACAAGTTTGCCACTGTGAGAAAGAGGCAAAGCTTATTATCTGTTCCAACAGAGGGTGTTCTACTTGCAAGTCTCTTGTTTATTGTGACAGATTTGCTTTGTGCTGCAGATGTGAGAATTTGCTTGAAATCAGATATCTCAGAATCAGCTTCTTGATCATTTAAAAGTGGCTCGATTCGTAGCATTATTTGCAAGGACTTCCCAGGTTGAGGATAAATATAACAGCTACTGCCCATTGCTTTGGTTCAATGGTTTGAGCCACATATCTAAGTCACTGCAACAAGGTGTGCCTCCGCAGAGGCCAAAATAAATGCTACATAAAATTATCAAAGGATTCTATGTATCTTGAAATGTTTCGTCATTTTGTCTCTAGAACTGTCTTAAAGTACTAATGAGAATTAAGGTCTATATGGTTAATATTATCTACTGATTTATTCTTGCATCTGCAAAGGTTTCCATTTTAAAAATACATTACAACGAGTAGTTTTAGCCTAAGTTACACCGTCCGTCAGTGTGGCGTCTTTCTGCCATTCAGAGTATATGGTGGCATTCACTACTACTAGTAAATACCCAGCGGTTCAGGGGTAAATTGTTCACCATGTGGCATGCTATTCCATAAACTTCATGCATAAGGTTACGTTCTATTCATGAGGGAACGCAGGCTTGCATGTGGATGTAAAGTTTTGCATTGACTATGAATAAAGACCATTTGGAAGTAGAGCGAATTCTACAAATCTAGCACCATCTATAAAGAAAATCACAGCCATTGTTTCCATTTTTAACAATATTACCATGCAGTATGTATATTTGCAGGTTCTTCAGGAAGCTGTTCAGTTTTATAGGTGTGTGGATACATACTACTTCAGACAGGACAACTCTACACTGTTGGTCTTGCATAACCCCATGAACAAACAGCGCCAGTGCAAACAATCCTGGGAAGCTGCCCTTCACTCTGATGCTGGGTTCAGGTGTGTACTCTTCCAGTCCTGGTTTTCTCAGTTAAAAGTAGTTGGTTATTAAAATTAACTTCCTCCAGATCAGAGATGTGTTAAGAGAAGTGTTGGATAGGATTATGCCTTTTATGATTTGTGCATAGTTTTGTGTTCAGCACTGAACGAGCTTCACCTGTGGTGTAAACCTGTATGCTTAAAAACATAAGAGCTGTAATTTTATGTCCGTGGTATCGGTACCGCCAGCAGGATTTCTCTGAGCGCAGATTGTGAAATTAGTTGCCGAGCACTTTTGCTCTATCCTGCTTGCAAATGTGCCTCATGGTTTGCATGGGGACTAGGTAGAAATGCTCGCCATCCTGTATGTGGTGTTATTTAATCCTGTTCGTTCTGAACACAAGCCTAATTATGCATGATCCAGCATTCTAACAACGACTTATAGCAGGCTTGATGTTTGGGCGGAAGTCCATCCATTATAAACAGGCATTAACGGAAAACTGATTAAAGTCTCAATTTAAATAGAAAGATGGAAACAATTTGAAATGTTTTTTTAAAATATTTTTTGTTTCAACTGATACTTAAGAGTATTAATGTTTTTTTTCCAGCTAAGGCTGGGTATGTTTTTCCTCTGTTTCTGGATCAGAACTCTAAGGGAATCTTTGTGAAATGAGAGAAGCAGCAGAATCATTCTCACCAACATCAGAGAGACTGAGTGTATAATAACTCGAAAGCTCCAATTTTAACTCCGGGCGCAAGTGCGGAATGGGAGGAAGGAGCGAGCAACAAGTTCGCACTGCTGCGTTGGTGTGAGGCCTGGCCCATTTTAACCCCCAGGCCTCGTCACCATATTCCATGTCTGACTCCCACCCGAACCATGTGGGAATGATGAGGATGCTGACGGGTAGAAGCAGAATTTAGGATGGGAAGAGGCTACTGCCAGGGAACCACGGGAATGACCACTGGCACTAAAATAAGTGGTCGGGAGGCAATCGTGGCCAAGGGGAGGGGGAAAGCCCAGGACAGGGATGGCCCAAGATTTTCTTGTGAGGTCCATAGGAACACTCCTGTTCCTCCTGGCCCACAAGGAAACCGTTAAAATTGTAAAATAAAACTTACTTTGCTGGGCCTCTTCTGGCATCGGATCCACCTGCTGGCAGCTTTTTCCGGCGTGTTCCATACTGTGTGCGACCCAGGATTAAAATCGTGTTGTATCCGAATGACGTAATCGGACCCTGACTTTGGAGTATTTACGAGGTTCTCGTCTGCCTGCAGTGAGTGCCTCTAGTGCCTCCCGAAACCCAAGAATTAAATTGGCGGTGGGGGGGATCATGGTACCAATGGAGAGGTAAGTACTCTGCCCCTATTTTAACCCCGTACACGCCCCTTCTCTTTGGGCACGGTGTGGGGGGGGGGGGGTTTAAAATCAAGGATTCGCAGCTCTACAGAACAGGAAGATTCTTGCAATGGACTGAAAGGGCAAGAAATATTCCTGCACCACTACACAGATTCAATTAGTGGACTCTGCCACACATTGAGCCAGACCTTGCAGAGAGTTTTTGACAGGCTCAGATGACTTCAGGAGATGATCCTGCTCAGGGAGATTTTTTTTCTAAGAAAGCCCTTTGAGATGTAAATCCATAAGATCTGCAGCTAAGGAAGTCATGTGCTAGTCCTCTGTGTTGCTCCTCCTCACTCATACTCAGTGCTTCACTTGGTACACCCTCCTCAAACTAATACCCAATTCCCCAGGATGTACCTGTGCTGTGATTGCAATAAGTGGAGTAAGTGACATAGGCTGCTGGAATGTATTAGCTTCTTGGGTGGCCCAGGAAGCTGTGCGCTTTTGGTAGCATGTCTATCGAAACAGGAGGAAATATTAGAATATTGCTTGCAAGACATTCCTTCAAACAATGCTTACATGGCAAATGTAAGGAATCTTACAACACCAGGTTATAGTCCAACAAATTTATTTTAAAATCACAAGCTTTCGGAGATTATCCCCTTCGTCAGACTCATTCATCTGACGAAGGGGATAATCTCCGAAAGCTTGTGATTTTAAAATAAATTTGTTGGACTATAACCTGGTGTTGTAAGATTCCTTACATTTGTCCACCCCAGTCCATCACCGGCATCTCCACATCATGGCTACATGGCAATGCACTGTGTGACATTCTGTTGCGCTTGAGTATATACCTCTATGACATTAAGCGAGAATAAGGAATGAAGGACAGAACAAATGAAGCATATACTAAGTTTCCGTTGAGGAGAGACTTCCAGCTTCACCTTGGCCCAATCCCTGTATCTGCTCATTATTGATGATGTCCAGCATGACTTCCTCAAAAGATATCAGTGGCATTAGATTAGTGGGTCCTTCTCTGGTACAGGTTAGCTCCCTTCTGCTGTGAGCCAATTTGGTCTGCAAACAGAAAAATATTGTTCAGATATTGTATGTTCGAAAAGATGGACTAATAAACCCTTCAGGCACTTTACTTTGCAAGATACTACTACTGGTTCTGCTCCACCTTAAGAGGCTGCTGCAGACCTTTATGTACCTGCATAGGCATCCCAAGCTTTGGGGTTCTAGAGCGCCCTCCCAAGAGCAGACCCACAGGCAATGCCTGGAGGAAGTCAGTGCAAGACATATAGCCCTCCTGGCATGCCTCTCATGCAGCAAGACCTCTACTGCTGCATCAAAGAATCTAGCAGTTTTTCTGTTCCGCGTTCCATTTCTCTTGAGCTGGACTAATAAACCCTTCAGTCACTTTACTTTGCAAGGTACTACTTCTGGTTCTGCTCCACCTTAAGAGGCTGCTGCAGACCTGCATAGGCATCCCAAGTTCCAGCTATGTGGTGCAAGCTCCCAGCCCCTTCCTACGTTGCAGACGCGAGATTACCATTACTATATCCTGGGGAAGTTCAGACAGAAATGGTGCGTGAATATTTGGGTAGAGGTCTGTATTCCATTTCTACACCACTAACGGCACTGGAATTTTAACCCTTTTATCTTCAGATTTAAAAGAATTAACAATCTCTTGAGAACTACATTATAGTGAGGATGGACTGGAATTTCAAGTAGTTTTAAAATAGTTCATCCATATTTCTAGATACAGTATGAATTTGTAATTTTGTTATACTTGATTCCATTCCCCACAGAAACTATTTGGAATATGTTGCCGAATTAGTCTCAGACTGGGTGGAAGAAGAGGAAGCCAAATACCAAGCTGAGCTGGCAGCAAAAGAGCTGGAGGGCCTGAAATCACTCCAGCCTTCATCTGAAGTATCTCCAGAATCCCTATCATCCAGTTCTGAGAGACTGAAGAAGGGAAAAGCTGGTTCTGCAAATAAATTACGCAGTATGTAACACTATCTACCAATGTCAAATTTTCATTGCGAACACATTTTTAAAAAAACACAATTACCTTAAATGTAAGAACACTAGCTGTTCAGTATCTAATGGAAATATATGATTCAAAATATTGCTTGAGGTAATTTTGGTATGCCGATACATTGGCATTATGCACTTAATAGCGAAGCTTCAATGGCAGGATTGTGAAGGCAGAACCTTTTAGGTCTAACAATTTGAATGATTCCGTGGAGCTCCCAATGGTGAAATGCCTCTAATTGGGACTTAACATTTGGAGGGAAATAGTGCACTGTATAAAGGGTAAGGCATTCTCGATACTTTTGCCTGCACAGAAGAAATCTATGCCTGTAGAAATATCTGAAAGGACTGCTTCAGGGCACATAGCTGCCCACTTTGCAGATTCCAATGTGGAAGTGCTGCTGTAGGAGTTTCAGTACAGGAGGGAGGCATTATTTGGAACCAACAGGAAAAGTCTTCCAAGAAAGCAGACCAGGGCTAGTGGAGGCACCTCACGCATTGCCACTCAATCCAGGAAGAAGTTTAATAAGGGGCCAACCTCACCTTCTAAGAATACTCTGTGTTAAGCATGCCTGCTGCTTACACTCACCGCCCCTAAAGTGCATGATTGTTTACCATCAATGCCTAGGAAGCAGTGCACTGGCTGTGACCTACAATTAAGAAGAAAGAACTTGCATTTATAAAGTACCTTATCAGGTGCTCAGAATGTCCTGAAGTGTTTCATAACCAATGGATTACTTTTGAAGTGTAGTCATTATGGTTATGTAGGTACTAGCTATAATCTTCCAGACATCCTTAGATGCAGGAGTGGTGCCAGAGGACTGGAGAATTGCAAATGTTACATCCTTGTTCCAAAAAGGGTGTAAGGTTAAACCCAGCAACTATAGGCCAGTCAGTTTAACCTCAGTGGTGGGGAAACTTTTAGAAACGATAATCCGGGACAGAATTAACAGTCACTTGGATGAGGGTGGATTGATTAGGGAAAGCCAGCACAGATTTTTAAAGGCAAATTGTGTTTAACTAACCTGATAGAGTTTTTTGATGAGGTAACAGAGAGGGTAGATGAGGACAATGTAGTTGATGTGGTGTATGTGGACTTTCAAAAGGCATTTGATAAAGTGCCGCATGGTAGGCTTATCATCAAGATTGCGGCCCATGGAATAAAGGGGGCAGTAGCAACATGGATACAGAATTGGCTAAGTGATAGGAAACAGAGAGTAGTGGTGAACGGTTGTTTTTTGGACTGGAGAGAGGTGTACAGTGGTGTTCCCCAGGAGTCGGTGTTGGGACCACTGCTTTTCTTGATATATATGACTTGGACTTGGGTGTTCAGGGCACAATTTCAAAATTTGCAGATGACACAAAACTTGGAAGGGTAGTAAACAGTGAGGAGTATAGTGATAGACTTCAAGGGATATAGACAGGCTGTTGGCATGGGCGGACACGTGGCAGATGAAATTTAATGCAGAAACGTGCGAAGTGATACATTTCGGTAGGAAGAACAAGGAGAGGCAATATAAACTAGAGGGCACAATTCTAAAAGGGTTACAGGAACAGAGAGATCTGGGGGAATGTGTGCACAAATCGTTGAAGGTAGCAGGGCAGGTTGAAAAAGTGGTTAAAAAAGCATACAGGATCCTGGACTTTATAAATAGAGGCATAGAGTACAAAAGTATGGAAGTCATGATGAACCTTTATAAAATTGATTCGGCCACAACGGGAATATTGTGTCCACTTCTGGGAACCACACTTTAGGAACAATGTGAAGGCCTTAGAGAAGGTGCAGGAGAGATTTACTAGAATGATTCCAGGGATGAGGGACTTCAGTTACGTGGATAGACTGGGGAAGCTGGGATTGTTCTCCTTGGAACGGAGAAGGTTGAGAGGAGATTTGATAGCGGTATTCAAAATCATGAAGGGTCTAGACAGAGAGAAACTGTTCCCATTGGTGGAAGGGTCAAGAACCAGAGGACATAGATTTAAGGTAATTGGCAAAAGAACCAAAGGTGACATGAAAATCTTTTTTTACACAGCAAATGATTAGGATCTGGAATGCACTGCCCAAGGGGATGGTGGAAGCAGATTCAATCATGGCCTTCAAAAGGGAACTGGATAAGTACTTGAAAGGAAAAAAATTGCAGGGCTACGGGGATAGGGCGGGGGAGTGGGACTAACTGGATTGCGCTTGCATAGAGCTGGTGCAGACTCGATGGGCCGAATGGCCGCCTTCTGTGCTGTAACTTTTCTATGATTCTATGTCATTTATTTCTCTTTTTTTCAAGCGAGTGTTTCAAGACTTCCCACCAAAACAGAAATTGAAGAAGAAGAAGAAAAAAGCATTGGACCGTTCATACGAGAGGGATCACTTAAAGTAAGTATTTCACATTTGTATTAGCAAAAGTATAACCTATTTCCCACTGGATGATACCTTTAGTAGTGAAGAAAGTTTTATGCCTAAACATTTTACATATTTAATGATGTACCAAAGATTCCAATTTCATGGGTGACTTATAATTTTATCTTTGGCTTATCAAAAGATTAGCAATGTTGTGTACAGCACGTTACAGGTGGAAATGGGATCTTCCACTTTGGTGGAATCCAGACACATCTTGATCTGGGCGGGAATTTCACCTTCCCCAATGACTCACCCCTGACCCTGGTCGATTTTCCAGGGTGAGTATATTTTTCATATTTTAGGTACGCCTTGGACATCTTCTATAGTGCAGCGTGGCTGCGAGCTTTAGGGTTAGGTACAGAAAGAACAATTTTTAAAAATAAAATACAACCTTAGCTTATGTGGTCGATTGCCCTTTGATCAACTGCATAGACTAGTGGTTCTCAAACTTTTTGCTAAGCCCCCGGAACTCAGCCATGTCCCATGTGCTCCCCCCTCGTTCCAAGAAACAGTATTTTTGCACAGAACAAGAGGATTTTATTTCCTCAGCTAACATAACATATTGAGCCATAAATTGCTCACCCAAGGACGGCATTCATCAATGGCGTCCTCTCTCTCCGCCAGCGAATCCAGGAAGCAAGTTCACGAGTGCGCACAAAACCAGGAAATCGTGAACTTGCTCCCATTGGTTTGTCAGGTCCAATTTAAAGGGGTCACGCTACCCTACAATCAATAAAATCATTAAACATTCGTAAACTTACCCATCTGCCCAGCTGGAACGAAGATACTTACGCCACCAAAAGGCACACTGGAAAATACCAGCCCTACACTACTTTTTAAAAGCCTGGTGACTGTTAATGACAGCGAACAACAAAAAATTAAATGTTATAAATGTGGACTGTCAAATTACTCTTAATATTTTTTGATCATTAAAAATTAATTTTTTTTTACTTTTAACTTCTGTAAATTTCATAACATTAAATCATTTGCTTGGCTTTTTATAATAAGCTATGTTAATTTTTTATTTAAACTAACATACTGAAGTTTACTTTAAATGAATGATTTCTACTTGCCTGCTTGTGGGCGTGACTTCTCTTCTTGACAGATTCTGTGGGCATGGCTTCCATTCCCACAGTCTCTATCGATCCAAATGAACCCGCTGAATTCACAGCGCTGAACTTTTTTTTTAAAAATTGAAGCGGGAACAAGTGAATGTCGGAGACCACGAGGTAAGTTTCTTTCACGGTGTTTGTCCGCAGGATATGCGGACAGCCATACCACGCTGGTTGGAGCAAGTTCTGGCCCATTGCTTAAGACAGAAAGCAACATTAATAGTATAGTACCACTACTGTGCTACTGAATAAACTTGAACACGTGATGACTCACCCTTGTCTCAGTGAGTAGGATGGGTCTGTTTGCTACCGCACAACTTTTGGAATCCCAGTTTTATTTTGGAGAGTTTCAAATGCTAATCAGTCTCTATGTTCGAGTTGCTTCTTTACTTGTTTCTAATGTTAATAAATGAAGAAAATTCCACCTCTCAGATACGTTGAGACAAAGAGAACGAGTATTTCGATAGCTCTTTAGGACAGCTTAGGGAATTCTTTTCGAATTGAGAACTAGAACTGATCAAGAAATATGACTTTAAAATTATCTCTCAAAACAGAGTCACCAGCAATGTTGATCAAATTCTCTTTTAGGATCACAGCAATCTTGTTAATTGTTACAAAGTCCTCTGAAAACTGATTTCGAATACTGAAAACATTAAATGCATTTTGTGCAAAGCTGAGACAAATGCTGCAGAATTACATCTTTAAGCTAGGACCAACATTTCACAGTGCATAATGACAGAAGACAATATCGAGGACGTAGCTACATTGTCTTGCAGCATATAGCTACTCCAGAGCAAAAGCTCTTGCAAAGTTCTGTACTTCTTCATGCATAATGAAAATGTTAGTTTTTACCTTGAGTTCATTTTGTTTATCAAATATGGAGGCCAAATAGCCCTGTAAAACCTGGAAACATTGGTTGACGAAATAATGGTGAAGTGGTGATTCAGAGTCAGTCAGAAACATACAGACTTCCTTCCTGAAATTGCAGATTCTTGCCAAAACTTCACCAGGAAACAGCCATCACATTTCTGTATGAAGTAGAAGTTGCTGGTGCAATGATCACATTTCTTCACATAGGACTGAGAAGAGACGTGAGTTCAGTGGTCAACTATTTGAGGTTCACAACCTTGACAGCAACAGTCAATATATCTGACAGCTCTTTTGGCATTGTTCCATATACAACAGTGGCACCAAACACAGTATGGTACAACTCCTTCCACCTAAGCAGCAAATCTATTATTGCGTCCAGTCATAGCTTTTGCCCCATCTGTATCAATCTCAACACAACAATTCCACTGCATGTTTTTATCTGTCATGCAGCAGTGAAATTTTGAACAGCTTCTCAGTGGTTGTTCTCATTGGGACAGAACAGAAAAATTAAAATGTCCTCTTTGATCTCAGATGAGCTGGTGTATCATACGAAAACCACCATCTGTGCTGCATTGACATAGTCAGTACTCTCGTCAATTTGTAATGCAAAAAAAGGCTTTGCGTCACTGCTTTGACGAGCTGCTCCTCTATCTCCTGTTATATCAGCAATTCTGCAGCTAGCCGTGTTGTCAGATAGTGAGATGAAACTTAGCTGGTCAGCAACTTTCTTTCCACATTCTATCCATTCCATTTTAATCGCTGCTGGTGGTACAAAACTTTCACCAATTGAATGAGATTTTCCAGTTCTTGCTCTTTTGTATGAGACAGCATAGGATGCTTCACAAGGATATAAGAAATAGGAGCAGGAGTAGGCCATACGGCCCTTCGAGCCTGCTCCGCCATTCAATCAGATCATGGCTGATCTTCAACCTCAACTCCACTTTCCTGCCCGATCCCCATATTCCTTGATTCCCCTGGAGTCCAAAAATATAAGTGCTTCAAATGCTTTGGCAGGAGTAGCACTGCGTTCTTTGATTACCTTCATATGTCCTTTCAGTTGAAAGAGCTTTTACTTGAAAAAAATCTTGTGGTTTATCTTTGAGGGCAGGATGTTTGGTTTCTAAGTGGTGTTTTCGTTTGCCTGGTTTCATTCTATGCTGAGCAAGAACTTCAGCAGAAACAACACATTGCAGTCACGGATTTTCGTCAGAACCAGTAAATGTGAATCCGAGTCAAGTGGGAAGAATTCGTATTTCCTATTTTTCTTTTGCCCAGCTCTACTTGTTCCTTCCCCAGGATCAATATCAAATTCAAAAAACGCACCATTCCTTCACAATTATCGAATACTAAACATTCGGCTCACGTCAGTTATGTAGTGCAGGATTTTTACAAAATTCCTACTTAATGGTTTTCTTAAACTTCTAACCAAGGTGATGTTTTAAGGGGAAACCTGATGGACAAATGTCCCCAGTTTGAATAAAAATATTTAATAGTTTTTTCTGTAACCAGTAACATGACTAACTGCTTGATTATCTTCTCATCAGTATCTCTCTAAGAATTAATATTAAACCCCCTCCCTGACCCAGCTAATTTCTGATGTTTCTTTGGGATTCTTTTGTGGAATTGGCTTGGAGGATCCTGATACTGAAGGAGTAAGATTAATATTAGTAAATGGCTATGTTTTCATATGAAGTCCAATTAATTAGAACTTACCAGCTGAGAAATTCCTCGGATCCGTCTGTGTGTCGCCAGACTTTACTTCGCTACAAGTGCAGTGGAAACTCCATTTACCCAAGTAAACAGAAATTCTGCCGCACTTCCAGTGAAGTGAAGTCCGGCGAATTGGGAGCAGATCCAAGGAATTTCACAGCCACTAAATCCGGCATCTGATAGCTTCATCCCATGCCCCAGTTTGGGAAACTCTGCCATACCGTATTAGCTGAATGAGTTCTTTGCTTTGCTCCTCCTCATCCTACTATCCCTCCTCCCGTAGTCTGTCCTTTTGGGGAATTGTATGCAACATTTTCCTTGATGACAAAATAATGCTCATGATTGTTAGTCACAGAGTTTTGAATTTGACAACTATTTGATAATTTTCGTAATTTCTCTTCTGGAATTCCCACTAAAGTAGTGAAGCTTCAACAGTCATGCATGCATTTTAAGATGTGGAATCCATTAATTGAAGTCTTCCATGTGTAGGTATCACCCCAGATCATTTAGTGCACAGGATAATGCCCTTTGATACTGTCTGAAATGTACAAAATATACATTAATGGCCATAACCCTTACCTATGCTGACCTTGTGAGAGAAGTCCTGGGGGTTGTGCAGTTGCCATCCACTACTTGTGACACATCCTTCCACAGGGCTCTGGTTGCTGCATTGACAGGTCTCTTGCCACCAGTCACACTATTCCATTCCCCTCATGCTTAATTTCAATCAGAATCACATTTACGTCATAGAGTCATAGAGTCATAGAGTTATACAGCACGGATAGAGGCCCTTCGGCCCATCGTGTCCGCGCCGGCCATCAAGCCCTGTCTACTCTAATCCCATATTCCAGCATTTGGTCCGTAGCCTTGTATGCTGTGGCATTTCAAGTGCTCATCCAAATGCTTCTTGAATGTTGTGAGGGTTCCTGCCTCCACAACCCTTTCAGGCAGTGAGTTCCAGACTCCAACCACCCTCTGGGTGAAAAAGTTCTTTCTCAAATCCCCTCTAAACCTCCCGCCTTTTACCTTGAATCTATGTCCCCTTGTTATAGAACCCTCAACGAAGGGAAAAAGCTCCTTAGTATCCATCCTATCTGTGCCCCTCATAATTTTGTACACCTCAATCATGTCCCCCCTCAGCCTCCTCTGCTCCAAGGAAAACAAACCCAATCTTCCCAGTCTCTCTTCATAGCTGAAGCGCTCCAGCCCTGGTAACATCCTGGTGAATCTCCTCTGCACCCTCTCCAAAGCGATCACATCCTTCCTGTAGTGTGGCGACCAGAACTGCACACAGTACTCCAGCTGTGGCCTAACCAGTGTTTTATACAGCTCCATCATAACCTCCTTGCTCTTATATTCTATGCCTCAGCTAATAAAGGCAAGTATCCCATATGCCTTCTTTACCACCTTATCTACCTGTTCCGCCGCCTTCAGGGATCTGTGAACTTGCACACCAAGATCCTTCTGACCCTCTGTCTTGCCTAGGGTCCTCCCATTCATTGTGTATTCCCTTGCCTTGTTAGTCCCTCCAAAGTGCATCACCTCGCACTTTTCCGGGTTAAATTCCATTTGCCACTGTTCCGCCCATCTGACCAACCCATCTAT
Organism: Heptranchias perlo; assembly: GCF_035084215.1. Lineage (NCBI taxonomy): Eukaryota > Metazoa > Chordata > Chondrichthyes > Hexanchiformes > Hexanchidae > Heptranchias > Heptranchias perlo. The sequence goes on from NC_090335.1 coordinate 49,921,501, forward strand.
ATCGTCCTGCAGACTGAGGCTATCCTCCTCGCTATTTACCACCCTACCAATTTTTGTATCATCAGCGAACTTACTGATCATACCTTTTACATTCATATCCAAGTCATTAATGTAGACCACAAACAGCAAGGGACCCAGCACCGATCCCTGTGGTACCCCACTGGCCACAGGCTTCCAGTCACAAAAACAACCTTCGACCATCACCCTCTGCCTTCTGCCTCTCCAAAAAGTTTCAGGCTCTCATACTCCTGCTTCCTTTTTAATCTACATTGAAATTTTGCATACTGGTATTGTTTGAAAAGCAGTCCAGCTTTAAGAGCAGCACTATTTTTTATTCGTTCATGGGATGTGGGCGTCGCTGGCAAGGCCAGCATTTATTGCCCTTGAGAAGGTGGTGGTGAGCCGCCGCCTTGAACCGCTGCAGTCCGTGTGGTGAAGGTTCTCCCACAGTGCTGTTAGGAAGGGAGTTCCAGGAATTTGATCCAGCGACAATGAAGGAACGGCGATATATTTCCAAGTCGGGATGGTGTGTGACTTGGAGGGGAGCGTGCAGGTGTTGGTGTTCCCATGTGCCTGCTGCCCTTGTCCTTCTAGGTGGTAGAGGTTGCAGGTTTGGGAGGTGCTGTCGAAGAAGCCTTGGCGAGTTGCTGCAGTGCATCCTGTGGATGGTACACACTGCAACCATTGTGCGCCGGTGGTGAATGGAGTGAATGTTTAGGGTGGTGGATGGGGTGCCAATCAAGCGGGCTGCTTTGTCCTGGATGGTGTCGAGCTTCTTGAGTGTTGGAACTGCACTAATCCAGGCAAGTGGAGAGTATTCAATCACATTCTTGACTTGTGCCTTGTAGATGGTGGAAAGGCTTTGGGGAGTCAGGAGGTGAGTCACTCGCCACAGAATACCCAGCCTCTGACCTGCTCTTGTAGCCACAGTATTTATATGGCTGATCCAGTTAAGTTTCTGGTCAATGGTGACCCCCAGGATGTTGATGGTGGGGGATTCGGCAATGGTAATGCCGTTGAATGTCAAGGGGAGGTGGTTAGACTCTCTCTTGTTGGAGATGGTCATTGCCTGGCACTTGTCTGGCGCAAATGTTACTTGCCTGGCGCAAATGTTACTTGCCACTTATCAGCCCAAGCCTGGATGTTGTCCAGGTCTTGATGAATATGGGCTCGGACTGCTTTATTATTTGTGGGGGCTGCGAATGGAACTGAACACTGTGCAATCATCAGCGAACATCCTGATTTCTGACCTTATGATGGAGGGAAGGTCATTGATGGAGCAGCTGAAGATGGTTGGGCCTAGGACACTGCCCTGAGGAACTCCTGCAGCAATGTCCTGGGGCTGAGATGATTGGCTTCCAACAACCACAACCATCTTCCTTTGTGCTAGGTATGACTGCAGCCACTGGAGAGTTTTCCCCCTGATTCCCATTGACTTCAATTTTACTAGGGCTCCTTGATGCCACACTCGGTCAAATGCTGCCTTGATGTCAAGGGCAAACACTCTCACCTCACCTCTGGAATTCAGCTCTTTTGTCCATGTTTGGACCAAGGCTGTAATGAGTTCTGGAGCCGAGTGGTCCTGGCGAAACCCAAACCGAGCATCGGTGAGCAGGTTATTGGTGAGTAAGTGCTTCCTCCGCGCGCCCCCACACCCCCCCACCCACCCAAAGCTTGAATTTTTGGGCCTCACAACATAATTGACCAATTGCTGGTGGAACATGTGCTTTTCCCAACAATATTGAAATTTGCTGAACCCAGGATTTCTGATAGGGTGAACATTGGACAGACAGGAGTCCCGCTCTGCTGCACATACAGTGGTGAGTTATGGGAGTTGATAATTCACTTTAACCAGTTAAAGTGGTGAAGTTTCAAACATGTCCTTTTGAAAAAAAATTAGAATTCCACTTTGAGTTGGTTTCAAGTTGTAAAACAATGTTCTATTATTACTTACTATAAAATATTGTTGACCACAGAAAATACAACATTTTTTTCTACATTCTTAATGTATTTACTGTTTTTTTGATTCATAGGCTTGGAAGAAAGACCAGGAGAAGTTGAAAGAGGAGGAACAGAAAAAAGAAAAAAAAGGCAAGAAAGACAAGCCAGATAGCAAAAAGAAGGAAGAAGATGTACAACAACTGGAGGCCAAAGAAAGTAAGCTATCAAAGAAATCACCAAAACAGGACAGTAAAAGCATCAAAGAAGAGCAAGAAACAATTTCAGAGGCTCAACCAGAAGCTCAGGAACTACCTGAACCAATTGAAAAAGTCTACAAGGTTTGCTGTATTTACATTTGCTAGAATTTTAACACCCAGACCTGGAAACAAAATTACCAAAGTTGTTACAAATTAGCAAAAGATGATAGGATAGATTTTCTGCCCAGCAGGGTCTGTACCAGCATTGTGGAAAACAAGTGTAAAGGCCCTGAAGTCGGGTGGGGAATCTTTTTTCCTGAATCCACCTGATTTTCCACCAAAATTGCTGGAGCTTCATTAAAGGCATGGGAGTACTTAATATTGGCAAGCGGATTGAATTTTCCTCGAGTCTCACTCCACCGACAGAAGTAAAGGGAGCCAGGACTTCCAGCCAGCCATTAGCTGCTCCACTGACTGAGTTGTTTCTTGGAGTCAGGGAAATTACCATATTGAGGGTGGGCACTGAGGCCATTTACAGGTAGAAGGGGTCCATCTCAGGTGGGAGATCAAAGGTTTTATGGTTCCTTGCTGCAGCATAGGGTGCCTGACAGTGCCAGCTGAAGACTCCAAAATTCTTTTAAAAGCTTTAAAATTCTCCCTTTGTCTGCATAATGGCTCTCTCCATTTGGTCCCCACCACTTTGAAGCTGGATAAGAGAACTTGCTGTACATTAGAGCCTGAGACCTGCATAGCAGTAGTGTGAGCATTCATGAGGAACACCTCTCCTACTGAGAAAGACCCCCCATCACAAAGTCCCAGGAATTGCTACATGCCCCGCAATGTTTTGCAGGTCCAATAAGCATGATTGCATGAAGGTGTGTGTTGAACTCCTCCGTAGATACCATCAGTCCTTGCAAGGTGCTTTAGACAGACCCAAATAACTGCAAATAATAATTGTACTTAGAGAACAACCTCTTGTATTAATATGCAGACTCTTTGAGGTATGAACGCCAGGGCTCTGTAGCGGAGGTAAAACGCAAGCTGGCCCTCCAGCATTAGTCAAAGTGGTCGTTTGACTTCTAATTTCTCTCCTACGGCCCTTAACAATGCTGGATGCCAGGAATGCACCCATGTTCTTTGTGCACAGTATTACCCGGGCAGAAATGACTGGAAATACATTGCATGATGTCATCCTGTCATTTGCCTCTCATTATAATACATCCACCCATATTTGGGCAGACATGTTATCCACCCAACATCGCTTCTGGCAAAAATGCTGGAAGTGGCAGGGGATTGCAGAACTACCCTCCACCTGATTTTCTTCCTCCAACCACCCAGGTTATGCCAGTAACTAAAGAAGAAATTCAGGTCTCCAGTGTTATAAATGGAAAATATTCCATATACCAGTATTTTAAAACTTTTGCCTTGATGAATACAAATTTACCAGAATTGATTTTTATATTGAAAAATAAATGAACTCTTTGTTCCCAGGTTCAGTGATTGTTACCTGTGCTATTTATTTCCAGTTTACTGGCTACAATTTTGGAAATGATTTAATTCAAGTATCTGGTGAAGTCAAATCTCTATTCCCTGCTGATGGAGGACACATTCAAGTGAAAATCATACACTTCTTACATGGTAACTACTCGATAAACCAGGAACAACCCTGTAATGGAAGATTACTACTGAACCAAATACATTTCTAACTTCCCAGACAACTATAACATTGCTAAGCAGCTGAAGTATGTAATCCTTGAAATGCATGGGAACTAGCCCAATTGATTTTAGCTTCTGATTCACCTGGCTTTGCAGATGCTCTGAGACGAATATTAGAGCCTCCAATGTTCTGCTTAGCCTCTGTGTTCTAAATCTTTAAAGTGCTCATATTTACAAATTATAACCTAGATTTTCTGATTGCCATTAACCCACTTACTTTAAACTGGTTATTGGTGGTGTTAAAATAACGCTGATTGGAAAAAAAGGGTGTTATCTTCTAATATGGTAAGCATTTTATATTGCCTGGTGCATTTAATGAGAACAATAAGCCAAACACGTGTTGAATGCAACAGATTATTGTATCTGTCGATCAACAAGGGCTCATTGGCACTTTAACATGCTAGGAACTACAGTATTGTCATTTTTAAACTCTAATTTGAAATAGTAAAACTCAATTTGAAAAGTACTTCTAATATTTAGGTTCACTATAATGCGAGGTACAATGTTATGAATACCGGCACTATATCAAAAAGCTACCAGTTTTAGATTGCTCCCACTGAAAACCTAGCTGCCTCACCTGGCTAGGTAAAATGTCAGATGAGATAGCTAAGTGTTAACAGGCAGCTACTACTATAAATATTTGAGCATCTCACAGACACAAAATAAAAAGGTCAAAATGCTTTTCTATTTCAAATATATTTGTTTGAAGGGGGATTTTAAAAACATTTATTTTGAAATTGAAATAGCTCCCAATGCTGATAGACCACTTAGTCTATCAATGCCTTCTCTTCTGATTGGCTATGGAGCATTTGCACTGCTGTGCATTCTTCCCATCTTATTGTACCCAGTTTTCAGTGTTCGTAACAAGCACTCCAGGTCAGAAATAGCACAGCCAGAGGCGCTCTACTCTACCCTAACAGTACGCCTGGGCATCCATGAGGTGCTGTGGGACATCAGCAGCAGAGTTGTATACCATTAAATTCTGTAATCTTACGGCCTGACACGTCCTCGTCTCATTCCTCCAGCTCCATCAAGATAGGATATCCAGCCTAGTTCAATGAAGAGTACAGAACAATGTGCCAAGAGCAACACTAGGCAAATTCTAGAATGAGGTACCTATCTAATAAAGCTACATGACGGGGCTAAACGCTAAAATCAGCAGGCTATGTATATAGCTAAATGGTCCCAGAACCAATAGACAAGGGCAAAGATCTGTAGCTTTACTACATCCAGTTGACAATGGTGGTGGACAGTTAGATGACAAATGGGGGAAGGAAAAGGCTTCCTGAGCTTCCCATCCTCAACCATGATGATGGCCAGGGCATGAGTGTGAGACAAGGCTGAAGTTTTTGCAAGCATTTTCAATACAAAGTGCTAAGTGAACGATCCTACTCGGCCTCCTTCTGAGGTAGATGCCAGTGTACAGCTAATTCGCTTCACTCCACATTACATTCAAAAGCGACTGAGAGCATTGGACAGAGTGAAGGCTATTGGCTCTGACAACATCCCAGCTGTAGTGCTTACAACCTGTGCACCAACTAGCTGTCACCCAAGTTGTTCTAGTGCAGTTATGATACTGACATCTACCCTACAATGTGTTGTAAATTGGCCTAGTATGTGTTAGCTGCAAAAATCAGGACAAATCTACCTCAGCCAATTACCACCCTTTCAGCCTCCTCTCAGTCAACAGCAAAGTGATGGAAGGATTCATCAAGAGTGCCATCAGTCAGCACCTACACACCAATAACCTGCTCACTGATGCTCAACCTGGGTTCCAATAGAATGACTTATTTAGAACTCATCACAGCCTTGATGCAGGTATGGCCATAAGCACTGAATGGTGGAGAAGAGAAGAGCAACTTCCCTTGACGCCAAGGCAGCATTTGACTGAGCATGGCGCCAAGGAGCCCTAGCAAAACTGAAGTCAATGTGGGGTGAAGGAGAAAACCCTCCACTGATTGAAGTCATACCCAACAACAGGAAAATGGTTGTGGTTGTCAAGCACCAAACGTCACATTCAGGACAGTTATATACCACATGGGAGCTACAGGGCGCTGGGATGTTCATAACATTTTAATTTGAAATGGTAGACCAGTGCAGATATCAATTCAGGAAATGATTACCTGGACTGGTAGCAAACTATAATTTTGTGAAAAGAGACTACTTACCTGGTGAGTGCCTGTATCTGCCATCAATGCAGCCTCACCTCACCTTCCTGCTTTACCATGGTAGACTGGCAATCAAAAAAATGTCTGAATTTCTTTAGATTTCAAAGAAACGCAACAAATTTAAGTATAAATTCAAAGAAAAAGTATACACCGATGCAACCTCGCATTGGGTGATCTCAGCACAGAGCTGCGTTTGGTGCATAGTAACCGATTACTGTGCACCAGAAGCAGCTCTGATTAGTTCAACTTCCGCTTCTAGAAATCAGCAAGCATTCAAACATCCTGTGGTGTGCTGAGATCACCCTATGTGAAGCTGCATTGGTATATACTTAGAATTTAAACTTAAATTTGCTCAGTTTCTTTAAAGTTCAGACTTTTGATGCATCTCCTATGGCTATGCGAAGTTGCATTGGTGGCTCTTCTCGGCCAGCCTGTCCTCCTCCCATCCCCCAATATCCTTGTTGCCAACCCCTCTCCCAGTTTGGGAACCTCTGCCCGAGAGAAATGGTGTAAACAGCCATTTCTCCCAGGTTTCTGCTGATCTTCCACCAAACATACATCGGAAGACTGGGAGAACCCATGGAAGTTCTCTTAAACTATGTCAACTTTAAATACCATAATCAAAGGATATATATTTGTTTTTCAAATATATATACATTTTTAGAGTCACAAACAATAAACAGTTCTTCCCAACTTATTACAAAAGTATCTTGTTGCTTGTTTCAACAGGTTCAACATTTATACAGGTCTGTGTAATGAGGGACAGACATCTCTTCTTCATCTCCATCACAGATCCCATAAAGAATTTGGATGAAAGCAAAGAAGTTCCAACAGAAAAAGCGGGGTCTGAAAGTTCCAAGAAAGGTAAGAAAGAAATGTTATGGGTGCATTTAATATTTATTAGTTCTTAATGGAAACAATTTAACTTCAATTATATAACAAGATCAATTGCAACTGACTTGTGATCTCACTTTGTTGGTGTGATGTCTTGTAGAAATACGGCCTTTTCATTCCAATGAGATTCCCCCACATGTTAAAAATAAATTTATACCATGTTCCATATGTGCCTGTTACTGTGATGTCACCCTATCCCTCAATTCTTTGACTATTTATTTTACTGCAGTTTAAGGACTTTGTACTATTAAGTCACAATTACAATCAGGTGAGTATTACTTCCATCCCAGTTAATAGACAGCAGCAGAAGAGTTTCCATCACGTAAACATAGGTTTTATCTTCAGTTAAAGTAGTCTCCTTGAATTTACTTTATATGCCGTATAAAGAAGAATACTACTATAAGACGAGGGACTTTCCATGCAAAGAACTCCTCCTAAGTTATTTCTTGTAAAATGATTTTTCTTAAACTTTCACACCAGGTAAGAGAAATGCTGTTTTAATTAATTATGATGTACTGAGCTAAGAAACGACTACGGCTTCAGATCAGTATCTTTTGTGAAATTTTTGTAAGAAATATGCTGTGGAAAGGTGTGGGCTCACTGGCAGATAGGAAACAATCATTTACTGCCTTCCCAGTACTTCTCCATGATGTACACCACTTGGAGGAAGCACTGAGGATAGCAAGGGCACAGAATGTGCTTTGGGTGGGGAACTTCAAAGTCTATCACCGAGAGTGGCTCTGCAGTAATCACTGACCGAACTGGCCGAGACCTGAAGGACATAGCTGCCAGACTAGGTTTGCGGCAGGTGGTGAGAGAACCAACACAAGGGAATAACATCGTCTTCTCCAAATCTACCTGTTGCAGATGCATCTGTCCATGATGGCATTGGTAGAAGTGGCCACTACACAGTCCTTGTGGAGACCAAGTCTCATTTCCACACTGCGGACACTCCATCGTGTCATGTGGCAGTGCCACCATACTAAATGGGATAGATTAAGATCTAACAGTTCAAAACCAGGATTCGATGAGGTGCTGTGTCAATCATCAACAGCAGAATTGTATACCACCACAATCTGTAACCTCATGGTTCGGCATATCTCTCACTCCTCTGTCACCACCAAGCCAGTTGACCAACCTTGGTTTAATGAGGTGAGTAAAATAGCATGCTGGGAGCAGCACCAGGTGTACCTGAAAATGAGATGTCAACCTGGTGAAGCTACAATACAGGACTACATTCATGCTAAACAACGAAAGCGGCATGCTATAGACAAAGCTAAATGATCCCACAACCAACGGTTCAGGTCAAAGCTCTGCAGCCCTGCCACATCCAGTTGAAAATGGTGATGGACAATTAAGCAACTAACCAGAGGAGGAGGCTCCATGAACATCCCCATTTTCAATGATGACAGAGCCAGCACGTGAGTGCAAAAGGCAAGGCTGAAGCCTTTGCAATCATCTTCAGACAGAAGTGCAAAGTAGGTGATCCTTAGCCTTTTTTGAGATCCCCACCATCACAGATAGCAGTCTTCATCAAATTCGATTCACTCCACAAGGCATCAAGAAATGCCTGAGTGCACTGGACACAGCAAAGGTTACAGGCCTTGACAACGTCCCAGCTGTAGTGCTGAAGACCTGTGCCCCAGAACAAGTCTAGCCAAGCTGCTCCGGTGCAGCTACAATACTGGCATCAACCCAAGAATGTGGAAAATTGCCCAGGTATGTCCTTTCCACAAAGCAGGACAAATTCAATCGAGCCAATTACCGCCCTATTAGCCTACTCCCAATTATCAGCAAAGTGATGCAAGGAGTTGTCAACAATGCTATGAAGCACCACTTATTCACCAAAAACCTGCTCACTGACGCTCAATTTGGATTCCACTAGGACCACTTGGTTCCAGACCTCATTACAGCCTTGGTCCAAACAGGGACACGAGCTGAATTCCGAAGGTGAGGTAAGAGTGATTGCTCTTGGCATCAAGGCAGCATTCAATCAAGTGTGGCACCAAGGAGCCTAGTAAACTGAAGTCAATAGGGATCAGGGGGAAAACACTTGTGTGGCTCACTTACAGACTCCCAAAAGCCTCTCCAGCACCTACAAGGCACATGTCAGGAGTGTGATGGACTACTGTCCACTTGCCTGGATGATTGCAGCTGCAACAACACTCAAGAAGCTCAACAGCATTCAGGAGAAAGTAGTCCACTTGATCAGCACATCATCCACTAGCCTAAACATCTGTCCCTTCCACCACCGGTATACCATGGCTGCAGTGTGTACTATCTATAGGTTGCACCACAGCAACTCTCTAAGGCTTCTTTTGCAGCACCTCACAAACCCTCAACCATCATCATCATCCAGAAGGACAAGGCCAACTGGTGGATGGGAATACCATCACCTCTAAGTTCCCCTCCAAGTCACACACTATTCTAACTTGGATATAGATTGCCATTCCTTCATCGTCGCTGAGTCAAAATCCTGAAACTCCCTACCAAATAGGATTTTGGGAGCACCTTCACCACTCACACTGCAGCTGTTCAAGAAGAAGGCTCACCACCATCTTCTCAGGACAGCTGGATATGAGCAATAAATATTGGCTTTGCCAACAATACCCACATCCTAAGAATGAATATGAATATAAAAAAAATATAAAGTTGGCACGGAAATGTTGGGCATTGTTACTTATTGGAGGCATATGAGAAAGATAGTGGGATGACTGGAAATGATGGTGTAAAGAAAGGATATATGTTGCACAAACTCTGACCTGGGGCTCAGTGCATTAGAGGAAATTAAAGGGGCCATGCCTCCTGCTTCCCCATCTCTTGTCTCCTTCAATTCTGGGCCCTGAATTTGCATGGCTTGCTCATCAATTGGGGTCAGATCATGTAATGTTGCTGCCCTCCTCCACTTGTGGTCATCTGCTTCGAGTTGCATGCTGCCTTCTACAAAAGAAGAAGCTTGTATTGATTATCTGATAATGGATGCATGAAATCAGCCTACCCCTGTGTGTGAATGTACACTCTGGAGAGTTTGTAAAGACTGACACATGTAGTGTGCTGGTGTTGCTTGTGGAAGGAAGTGACTGAATTGTTCTGGGCATCCTTCTACTGAAGAAAGTGGTACTGGGTAAAGGAGATGCTGGAAAGCAAAGAGTGCAGCATTATGGAAAAAATTGAAGGAAAACATGGATAAGAAGGGGTTATGATGGTAACAGTTGGTGCAGTGCCTGAATATAAGTAGATGCTAAGGCCAGCTGCCATTCCCCTCTGGTGAGGTCGTGGAATTTCTTTTTGGCACTACAACCACATTCTGTGTTGTTGACATTTATGCTGTACACCACCCTCTGCCATGTTGTTCACTTAACTTATAAACCATCAGCCATATACAGGAAAAATTATATCTTCACCAGTTTGACTTTTTTTAGCAAAATTTCCACAGTTTCTTCCTCAAAACAAGGGATCCCATTTTTACCTACAAGTCTTATAGATATGTTCCCACACTTCCTGAAGTAGCAGTGTGCTTGAAAGCTGCTGCAGCTTTTAAGGGCCTGCAACTGCATACACAATTCTTCCCCTGTGGATGTGCACCCCATTCCAGACACACCCGAACCACTTCAACAGTACTCCGACTACCTTGCATTTGGGCAGAAGAGTCAGTGAAAAATCAGTCCTCTGCTCATTATTCAAGCACCCTAAGAAGTGAGGGGTGGTAAGAAGAGGAAAGAGTAATGATAAGGGATTGGGGATGTAGCAAGGTGGTGGAGGGGGAAGCATGCATGATTTGCAGGAGTTTTGGATGGGAAGGGAGCCACTGAAGGCCACATTGCCACCACTGCCTCCATCCCCAAATGTAACCTGCAGTTACTGGTGGCTTCTTTCCCCACCACACCATGTCGTGCCACCCAACACCTCACACTGGATTGTGCAACCTTAGCTTGTGCAGTGTACCTAATTTCCCAAGATGCATCAATATATTCAATCAGCTAAACTGATGCAATAGTTTTCATAGAACTCTTCAACTTTCTTCTCAGTAGCTTTTCTTCAAATAATTTTGAAAAACAAGAGAACAAATTTCAAAAGCTTAATTGAGGTACAATTTATATTGTTTTTTTAAAGAGATTGTGTCAATGTGTGTCTTTGTAAGAGAGTGAGAAAAAACCAAGTGTACTAATTACACACCGGTTATAGCATTTGTTTCGTGTTCTATGAATATCAGAAAATGTAATGGGGTGAAAGTGCTAATCTTCATATTTTAAAAAACCCTATTTGAATTTTGAAGCCAATTACTTATCTCTACCTGCTATTGACAATTAGAAAAGGTCAATGATAATGGCTTACACCTGTGAGACGGGGAGGGTGGGGAAAGAGAGACAGAGAAAGACACAAATGGAGGGACAGATAGTTTTGTTCCTCGTTCTAATTAGATTTTTTTTAATGAATTTTGAAAGTAAACATAGCCTCTTTGAGTGAAACAGATAGGAAGGGAGGGGGTAAAGATAGAAGGTCAAGTTGTGAGAGGAGAGGTTGAGGGAGGGAGAGAAGTTAATAGAGGGGAGGTTTTGAAAAGGAGGAGGAAGAGTTTTGAAAGAAAGGGGGAGTAGGTCGGGGGTGGGGAGGTTGAGCTGGAGGTTTGAAGAGAGAGTTAAGAGAGAACTGGGTATGATTAGTGCAACAAGTTTACATTATCAATGTGGGCATAGGAAATTATAATGGAGATATTAAAATAAGGACATAATGTATGACTTTTAAATGGAGACTGAATTATGTCTGTGTGTTATGTTCCAATTATTCCCCCTGTCCTGCTACTTGGAGTAGCTCCTCTTGTGCAATGCCATAGGAGATCAACTAGTAAAGTTGAAATCCATATTCCATTAATTTGCATACATTCCAAGTTGTAAATGCTAACAGATTTGGGGGTTTTTATTGAAGTGAGACTATGGCATTAAGAAGTCCTTTTCAAGTTTCCGGGGCCACAAAATTCAAAACAGGAGAAATCAGCGAATAAGAAATATAACTGTAAATTGGACTGAGTTGCCTAGGCTTTGGTGACCAGATTGCTAGCGAGACCATGCAGACACTGCGACAACGGATGAATGGACACCGCGCAACAATCGCCAGACAGGAGGGTTCCCTCCCAGTCGGGGAACACTTTAGCAGTCAAGGACATTCAGCCACCGATCTTCGGGTAAGTGTTCTCCAAGGCGGCCTTCGAGACACACGACAACGCAAAATCGTCGAGCAGAAATTGATAGCCAAGTTCCGCACCCATGAGGACGGCCTCAACCGGGATCTTGGGTTCATGTCACGCTACATGTAACCCCACCAGCAAGGAAAAAAAAGTTATCTGTTTTTAATACAACTGGAAATTCTCTCTCTCTCCCTCTGCCTTTCGGGTCTCTTTCTCTCTGTCTGTGTAATTTGACACATTGTGTATTCAGCATACTGGGACCTACTGTTTTCCGTGGCTAACCTGTCTGAACACCAACGACACCTTTGATTGGTGTGATGGTGTCCCAGCCTAATATAAGATATGCGATTTGAGAACCTTTCATTCACTACTCACCTGATGAAGGAGATAATCTCCAAAAGCTTGTGATTTTAAAATAAAATTGTTGGACTATATCATTATTTGTGAAAATGCTTGTTGCAGGCATGCCATATTTCTTAATCGGAGGCAACTAAATGCTAGATATTTCATGAAAGTTTCTACCTGTTAACAGGCCACATTTTTAGTTACCCTTGCTAATCTTTCTTATTTGGCTCGGTGTCCATTTTTCCTTATGTGAAGCACTTTAGTATGTTTTTCTACAGTAAAGGTGCTATATAAATGCAAGTTGTTGTTACTGTAGTTGTAGTAGTACCACCTCTCCTTGGTATATGGCCATCCAAACTTAGCGCCCAGCTTTCATTTGTTGCGGGAATTTCCTCGGAATTTTTCCTGCTCCACCACCATAACTGGGTAAACAGGGTTTCCTCCACACTCCCGGTGAGGTTATAGTGGTGTAGTGGGAACAGCTCCAAGAAAATTTCCGGCTTTGGTCTCCGATGGCCAATTCCTCAAAGGGGACTTTGGTCCTGAACACTTTGAAGAAAAAAATGCTGTACTTGACTGGCTGCCGACATTCTGGTGTCCAGCACCCAAGATGTTCCCAGCTCATCATAAACGATCAACTGAAGTGCGGCAAAAATATTTACATGAGCTGACTTTGTATTATCGCCCTGTGCCTGATAAACAGCAGTCCTGGTAGCACTGCACTGGGACCATATTATCGCCCCATTTTATCATGAGAAAGCGGTACTACAAAAATTATTTTGAAGTACAGTAGGATCATTTTCTTTAAATAGTATCTGAGCAAGTTGAAAGGCAGCATTTTGGATGACCAACATGGCAAAATATGAACTGTTCTATTTTCAGGGAAAGTATTTAATTTTACAATTATGTAATCCTTGCAGATGAAGAAATGATAACAAAAACTATCAGCAAGTTTGGATCATTCTCAGCTGTCCTTGACGATGGAATCATTATAACTCTCAGCAAACATGCCCCTACAAAAGAACAGAAAAAAGGTGACGTAATATGAAATTAAAATGCTGACAGCACAAATGCAATTGATTTTTGTTACGTGAATAAGTCATTTGTAATACATAGAATAGAGCTACCTGGAGGTAAGTCATAAGACCACTGAGAAGTAGATATTGCATTGTACACTGTAACAGCAGATTTTTACCTATTTGGTCAAGAAGGGATTTTGGATTGTATTATATTACATTATTTTACACATTTTATAGATTAAATGTATTTATTATATATTAATTATAGTGATTATATTATTGACATAAAGTCAGATTCAATTTACAAAGAGCTAACTCCAAGTTCCCTAGCTTCCGACTTCATCCCTCTCCCTGGCCATTGTCTGAGGCTGAACCACACCGTTTGCAACCTTGGCGTCCTATTTGACCCTGAGATGAGCTTCCGACCACATATCTGCTCGATCACCAAGACCACCTATTTCCACCTCCGTAACATTGCCTGTCTCCACCCCTGCCTCAACTCATCTGCTGAAACCCTCATCCCTGCCTTTGTTACCCCTAGACTTGACTATTCCAATGCTGTACTGACCGGCCTCCCATCTTCCACCCTCCATAAACTTGAGCTCATCGAAAACTCTGCTGCTTGTATCCGAAGTTGCACCAAGTCACATTCATCCTACACACTATGTGCTCTCTGACCTACATTAACTCCCGGTCTGGGAACGCCTCGATTTTAAAAATTCTCAACCTTGTTTTCAAATCGCTCCATAGCCTGCTCCTCCCTATCTCAGTAACCTCCTCCAGCTCTACAACCCTCCGAGATCTCCTCCAATTCTTGCCTCTTGCGCATCCCCGATTTTAATTCCCCCCACCATTGGCGACTGTGCCTTCAGCTGCCTAGGTTCTAAGCCCTGGAATTCTCTCCCTAAACCTCTCTGCCTCTCTACCTCTCTCTCCTCCTTTAAGACGCTCCTTAAAACCTACCTCTTTGTCCAAGCTTTTGGTCACCTGTCCTAATATCTCCTTATGTGGCTCAGTGTCAAATTTTGTTTGATAATGCTGCTGTGAAGCACCTTGGAACCTTTTACTACGTTAAAGGCACTCTATAAATGCAAGTTATTGTTGTACTCTTCTGACCTGTGGTGAAATGAGAGTTATTAAATCTGTTCTTTGCAAAACACATTTAAAACAATGGAAAGCCATTGAGCACATTTCAGAGCTGTGTTGCACCTTAATGCTAGAAATGGTTTTCATTCAATATGCTTAGCGAGGGGGTGGGGGGTGGTGGTTGGCTGAACAGATAATGTAGTTGCTGTAAGTGCCTGTACAAGGTGGTAACTTTGGCAGTTCAGCAAGCCAATTCTTGACACACGTACAGCTAAGGGAGAGGTCAGCCTTTACCTTGTTGTCTCCTTCTGGAGAAATTAGTTAGAGGCAGTTAGAGAAGTCTCACTTTTTAGTTAATGAGAGGAAGGCTATGAGGCCCAGTAAGAAAAAAGGATAGTGCCAGTTAGTTTAAGAACTATAACTTGAGTGAGTTAAGTCCGTAACAAGAGTAGAGTCATGTATTTTATTGTGTTATGATACAAAGAGTGGTAGGGATTTGATTGAATGTCGCTATGAAAACTATTCATATTTCATTCACATATTTCATCTAAAATAAACCAATTTATAATTGGCCTTGTCTCACTAGAGTGCTTTTTGGTGCACCTTATGAAAAGATATAAGCACACATGTGACACATCCAACAAGAGACGGATTGTTACAATCCCTGTGTCGCACTACAGCTTTCCAGATTGTTGGTGACAGTAGGTCTACTTACAGGAGTGTCCAGTGATGTTGAACCCAGTATAATATGTACTGTAGACCCATGAAATTTGTAACATTCAAAACAAGCAATGATGATATAATATCGAACCGGAAAGCTGTGCAGAGGGAACAGCATTGTACATACATCCACTTTTTAAAATTTTATTTATAGATGAGGAAGATCCAGTACTAGCTGATATTTTGAATATCCCATCAGTCCAGGCCCCTACACCAGTTCCCCTTACCACTCCGCCACCCATTGGTAAGCAGGATAAGTCCTCCAAGAACAAAGGTCCTCCATCAGCAAAGGGCAAGCAAAAGAAGGAGTCTGTTCCAGCCCTGCCAATAGAAGAACCAGAGCAACCAAAGGAAGAACCAAAGGTATATTTTGCATTCATTATACTTCATATGCTGTCGATGTTATTCAGATCAACCAGAACAGTAGGATGTTTCACTCTTTAAGAGATCTTTAAGGTGTTTCCTTTCCTGTACTATATAGTCAGTTCTTCTGCTATCAGTACCAATAATCAGGTCCATTCCAACAATATATAGAGGATGCTCCAAATTCAAAGAATAAAGTCGACCCTATTGGGTAGGTAATCTAACTTTTTGACCAGCTAAAAGTGTGGAAGGTGATAGCGCATTGCTTTTCTATAAATGTAATCCATGCTTCTTTGTACAGGTGGAAATTGAAGAGCATGAACCTGCAACCCCATCAGAACATGTTCCAGAACCTCCAGTGTTCATGTGTCTGAATGCATGTTCTCCAGATGGACTGTTGATAACATATTTCACCGAGGACTCGATAGGTCTGTCTTTTTAATATATTTTTCAAATTTTGATTGCTATGTTTGACCATAAAATGATTTTCATATTTGCCATCACACCTTCAATCAAGTGAATGAAGCAGCCCCTTCGAATGAAAAAGAATATTTTATTCAATTGTTTCATTGCTAATAATCTTTCATTCGTATTGAGGAGCTTACTGTTTTTTGGTTCTTTTCCTCACACCAACTTAAACAACATGAGAATAATTGCACAACCACAGACATTACTATTAAATAAAAGACATTACTATTAAATAGATGCTGCTGTATCAGTAACTGAATTTGATTAGGCCAGGAATATCCAAACTGAGATCTGTGGGCCACATGTGGCCCCTCACACCCTGGCAATCCAGCCTTCCTCCTTGCACTTATTTTTTACTCTTTTTTGAAAAAAAATTGTTCTCTGGATATGGGCAGCATTGCCAATCCCTTGCTGAACTGAGAAAGTGGTGACGGGCCTTCTCCTTGGCCTCAGTTGTTGTGTTGATGGCGTTCCCTTGATGAAGTTAGGTATGGAATTCCAGGATTTTGACACAGCAATGAAGAAGAAATGGCAATATATGTCCAAGTCGGGATGGTGTGTGACATGGAAAGAAATTTGAAGGTATTGATCTCTTTATTTTGCTGCTCTTGTTCTTAGGGTAGAAATTGTGGGGCTAGGAGGTGCTATTGAAGTAATCTTGGTGAGTAGTTGCAGTGTATCCTGTAAATATTACATTCTGCAGTTACAGTGAGAGGTGGAAGTGGTGAAAGTGGATAATGATTCCAGTGACAGGGCCTTTGATCAAGTGGACTGCTCCATCCTCTTTTGCCTTATTTGAATTTCATGGGCCTGGAAGTTAGGAAAGGGCTGTTCTTAACACTCTGCCACGTTAATGGATAAATCCTACATCAAAGTCCTGGGAAAGGCAAAAATAAACACAGAAAAGACCTTAGGCCAATTTAGGAAACATTTCTGGGAAATTTCTCTCGAACCCCTAAAAGAAATCAATCAGACTCCAGGAGATTGCAATATCTTAACTGATATCAAGTATTGCAGGTACCCTTCCCCCTACCTTCTGTAACTGGACTTGTGGTTGACTCAGGAATTTGTCCAGCTCCTCTTTGATGCAGACAGTATCTTTTTCTTTGATCCAGTCCAGACAGCTCCCATCCACTGACATGTATGCAGACTTATCTTTGGGCTACAAAGTTAACTGACCAACTTGGAGGCATGAAATATTTTTTTTATGCGTTCATGGGATGTGGGCGTCACTGGCAAGGCCAGCATTTATTGCCCATCCCTAATTGCCCTTGAGAAGGTGGTGGTGAGCCGCCGCCTTGAACCACTGCAGTTTGTGTGGTGAAGGTTCTCCCACAGTGCTGTTAGGTAGGGAGTTCCAGGATTTTGACCCAGCGACGATGAAGGAACAGCGATATATTTCCAAGTCGGGATGGTGTGTGACTTGGCAGGGAATGTGCAGGTGGTGTTGTTCCCATGTGCCTGTTGCCCTTGTCCTTCTACGTGGTAAAGGTCGTGAGTTTGGGAGGTGCTGTCGAAGAAGTCTTGGCGAGTTTCAGTATTAGGTGGAAGAAGATCTGAGTCAAATGATTTGATCTAAATTTTGAACCTTTGTTGCTTAGAACCAAGGAGAATTTTATTGGGTGACATGCTCCCTTTTGGAGAAAGTTGCTGATAATTTCCAGATTTCAATATTTATTTACATTCTTTCAAAAATTTCCTATTGCCCATTGGTTGGTTGTTATGCCCTCCACTGACGTAGCTTTTCTCCATAGTTTCTTTTTGAATGGCATCCTTCTGATAGCATTGATGTTATCATTGAACTTCTGATGTTTGCATTGTGTTCCAATTAAGATGACTTAAATTGCCTTTGGTATAAACTTTATACCAGGCAAGCACAAGGGAAAATGTCCAGTTACGGTGCTCAGGCTGAGAGTGTCTTGCACTGCAAACTTTGCACTCGCATATATTAGGAACAACCCATCCCACTAGATCCGATTTTGTGCTGGGGCATAGTGGCAGTGCATCTGGAAATGTGCACGTGCTTCCCACATCAGACATGTAACGAGTGGACTTCAAGATTTTGCAAAGTCAGCTCATTTAAATAACTTCCAGTGCAGATTGGGCCATCAACTGAAAACATGCAGACCATGGGACAGGATTTTTAGTGATGCAATGTAGACTTGAGGAGCTGCTGCAGTGTCTTAAAGAATCACTCACAGATTTTGGTGATTTGAAATTTGCTGCAGAAATGTAATTCACTGAATTACAAGAGATGGCTGAGGATAGTACAAGAGTCCAGGAAAGAGGGAGGTCTATCCCCTTTACAGATAGAGACTAGGTCATGCTGAGGGAGGTGCAGCAAAGGTGAGTTACCATCTTTGGGTCAAAGGGGCACTCTCCTTAGAACTCTGCTGTCCTGGATAACTGGGAACGTGACATTGGTATAGGTAAGGAAAAAGTTAAGAAAGTTTGTCAAGGTACCCTGAATGTTGCAGCTTCAAATGTAATGCATAGCATGCCTGCAACACATGCTTTAACTTCAACATCTGGATTTTGGAGGCATGATCATTTTGGGAACCCTCTAGTCTTTCTCGCACAATCACATATTCAAGCTTGTCACACCTCCCAGTTTCCAAGGAAACCTTCCAGTAGTGTGGCTCACATCAGAAAAAGTAAGCCTAATGATTTTTCCTCCAAAGAACCACTTGCATGCTGCGTGGTCATCGCACAGATAGTGCGGCACCCATCGTATTTGTAAAGGCAGAAAAAAAGGCATCCAGACTCTCCACACACCTGCAGTGTCGGCATCACCTGCTCAGGAATCCTCCCGGGACTCAGAAGCCCTAAGACAAGGGACACCTCGATTCCAAAAAGTTTGTAATACCAGAGCACAGCCAAGCACTAGCGTCCCTCACCCTCAGGTATCACCCTGGCGCAGTACCAGAATTGGTGAAAGAACAGCACAGAGACACACAGTGGTAATAAACTGTGGTGCATAATAAAACTACTTTGTAGTATGAAGTCCAATGTTCTGAAATAAGTCTGTTCTTTGTTTTTTTGTTTGAGAGGATGTTTGGAGACCCATCCTTCTTACTGAAGCATTGCTTCCTTAGGCAGACATCTCAGCCATCATCAAGGGGCAGTAAACTCTGGTGGAAGGATACCTTCTAGTTTGTTGTCCTCTTTGGTGCAGCTTTATCTGCATGTCTTTATCATTTCCTCTTCCTCTTGCTCCTGTTCTGCCTCTCTTATAAGGACATATCTGGGAATGCCCACAGTGAACCCCATGGGGCTCAGTGACAGAAGGGTGGGAAGCAAAAGATTTCCCTGCCTGTAGCTGCTGATGGGTAGCTTATAGAATCCTTTCTAAGGAAAATATTCTAATTGCTTCAGTCAAAGCTGATGTTCCAGATAAAGTTTGTGAATATTCAAAGCCTGTGAATTCTTGAGAAATAAAGCAGATAAGTTAAGTTTGAAGCAAAAAGGAGTAAGTTAAGTCAGGTGCAATTCTGGTAAAAATGCTGGAATTTCTGGGACAGCAGTTTTGGCCCTTATTGTCCTGTAATTTGTATACAGTGAAACCTCCAAAAAATGGACACTAATTGACAGTCCCAAATAATTTATGTTGTAAAATATACAAGCTGCACCTTGAAACCACGGACACGCGCAAATTACTAACAATCGACAGCCTTCAACGCACCAAGTCCATTTACAACTTGAAACATGGAACACGCAGGTAAGTGCTAAGCGGCAGCATGTGAAAGAAATGGCGCTTGTGGAATGGAGATTGCTTTACCCAGCATCCATAATGGCAGAGAAGCCGCTCCATCTCTGGGACTGAATGCTTGGACGGAGAGGGGTTTCTCTGCTGCTATGGATACTGGGTAAAGAATTCCCCATTCCACAAAAGCTGGGAACTGCACCTGGCAACATTAAATCTCACTCCGTATGAAAAACAGACACTTATTTGAGGTACCGTAAATAACGACTACCTGTTAGCCTGGCATCATCAAGGAGCAGTATGGTCTGTAGACTCTGGTGGAAGGATACCTTCTAGTTTGTTGTCCTCTTTGGTGTTTCCTTATCCTGCATGTCTTTATCATTTCCTCTTGCTCCTGGTCTGCCTCCCTTATAAGGACATATCTGGGAATGCCCACAGTGAACTTAAGTTTCAAGCAGAAAGGAGTAAGTTATCTGCTTTATTTCTCAAGAATTCACAGGCTTTGAATATTCACAAACTTTATCTGAAACATCAGCTTTGACCGAAGCAATTAGAATTTTTTTTCCTTAGGTAGCTTTTAGAATCCTTTCCAGCTGCAGGCAGGAAAATCTTTTGCTTCCCACCCTTCGGCTACTGCTTGTTGCCATCAGCCGCAAAGAGCCACGACCAGCCGTGGGGGAGCGGGAATCGGAGCCCTGAAGTCGCCATGGCGGGGTGGGGGCATGAAATCATGTTGAGGGAGACTGGGGAGTGGGGGTGCAGGGAGAGATGGAGACTGGGGATTGGGGGAGGGGAAAAGAGATGGAGAGAATGGTTTCTACCCTTCGTCTGCTCACGGATGGCCTCCTGGTTCTTGGAACTTCTCACACAACAGCTACTGGCATAAAACCACAAGTAAAGATTTGCAATTACAGGGGCCCTAACCTTTGAGGTAAATCCAATAATAATTGTAGAAGTCATGTGATCAGATGTCATTTGATCTGATGTCACATGATCTGACATCATGTAGTCAGAACATCAGGTATTCAAACCTCCAGGAATACCTTCAAGTAGAGTTGGCAACCCTAGCAGCACAGCACTCACCCCTCCACCACCCTCCCCCCCAGCCCTTCAAACATTAGCAGCAGTGGCACACAGAGGGAGCGGTCCTAGACAGGGGTCTGCAGGACATTAATGCCCCCCAATTTAGCTGGGATCTTCCAGGCACCCCAGCCCTACAGCAGCCACCTGGCCCTATGGAGGCTGCCAACGTAGCAGATCCTAGGATCAGGACATCCCTCCCTCAATGGAAAAGGACCCCAGGATGGCAATGAACTGGGAAATCCAATGAACTGAAATCACATCCCACTGACAGGGCTCCAGAATTAGCCATCATCCCAGGTGAGGGCGAAAAAAAGGAAAGCTGCAGGAGATACAACTAATCCTGGGATATTTGGCTCACCCAGTTTACTGTGCATACAATGACCATTTTGAAAATAGGGACACCTGCAAATAAAGGACGCCTGATGCAAGTCCCTTAGGTGTCCCAAATTTACAGGTGGCTCAGGGGGCGAGAGAGAGAGACACTGAGTAATGAGGGATGGGGAGTCGGGAAGAGAATGGGGATGGGGGGGGTCTGGGGTGAGAGGGAGACTGGGGAATGGAGGGTCAGGGAGAGGGGGAAACTGGGCATTGGGGGTCAGGGAGAGAGTGGGACTCGGGAAGAGGTGGAGAATAGGTATGAGGGATCTTGGGTGAGAGGGAGACTGGGGAATGGAGGGTGAGGGAGAGGGGGGATGGGAGGGTCAGGGAGAGAGGGAGATGGGGTGGGGGCTTGGGGAGAGCTGGGCATTGTGGTCAGGATAGGGGGCGCGGGGCTAAAGGGAGACTAGGGATTTGTGTCAGGGGATTGAGATAGCAGCCTCAATTATAGTTGTAGATGACAATGTAGTAATAGTGTCCTTGCAAGATTTACTTAAAATGAAACAATAAGCATAATTTTCTTTTTTTAAGGGGTTATATTACATGAACAAAGAGGACATCCCAGTCTAGTTCCCTTTAGCAAGGATTAGCGGACAGGAACCACTTCCCCCATTACAATTAATGATGGATATTCTAAATAAATTGCGACCTCCTGAATTTTTTTTATATTAATTTACCAAGAAAAGTTACCATCTTGCTAGAGAATAAAACACTTTTTCACTTTACACTTAGTGACAGCATGTCATCTGTCACATTCAATAATGTTCTCCCAACATTAGCCTAGTAATGCATCTGAAACCCCAACCTCAGAATAATGCTTTGTGATGCTTCTGTACATTGCCTGTCCATATGACCAAAACTGTCGAATCAGTGCCAGTTAATATGGAAGTTGCATACGGTTGCTGCAGATATGAATTTTTTTTAAAAATCATTCTCAAGATTTGGGCTTCGCTGCCAAGGCAGGCATTTATTACCCATCCTTAGTTTCTGTGAGAAGGTGATGGGGGGCTGCCTTCTTGAACTACTGCAATCCGTGTGCTGATGGTGCTCCAGAATTTTGACCCAGCGACAACAAAGGAACGGCGATATATGTTCAAGTCAGGATGCTTTGTGACTTGGAGGTGGTGGTGTTCCCATGAACCGGCTGCCTTTGTTCTTCTAGGTGGTAGATGTTGCGGGTTTGGGAGGTGCTGCCAAAGAAGCCTTGGCGAGTTTCTGCAGTGTAATTTGTAGATAGTACACACTAGTACACTGGTGGTGGAGGGGATGTACATTTAGACCTGGAATCGAACTGAGACTTTCCAAACACAACTACAACTTCTCAGCAGCTATGGTCAAGAGGAAAAAATATTTAATCCCTCTATGTGGACTGCTTTCAAAACTTGTCTGAGAATAGAGCAGAATATTTATAACCAATTTTGCTGTACTAATTAGTGTGCTTTTAAAAAAAAATTTTGATTTTCCTGCTCGCATTTTCACATTGTTAATTTTGGTTCATATTTCAAGATATAAAAAATGAAGATACGTCTGAAGAGAGAATACTGTTGCGTCAGAGTTATCCTATCAAAACTAAAGGCTCCCAACCCTGTGAGGCAGCACGGAAATGGCCTGCCATGCAGGAGGCATCGAGAGTCATTACGCTGCAGGGAACTGTGGTAAAATACATGATGGATGGATCTACTGAGGTAATGCATTATTAACTCATTCAATTATATCTGAATAAAGCACTAAAAGCTATTTCCCAATTTTCAATTCTGCTCAGTTGAACGTAGTTGAAGTTACTTTCACAAGAGTATATTTTCCAGTTGCTTTGACAGGTGCAGGAGACTGGAAAATCTAAGTGGATCTGCACAACCTTAGTACCAAGTGTAATCTTCTACCGCGCTTTTTAAACTGGCCTAAAGTGTTCTTGCGGAAAATGAGGCAAAGATTCATTTAAATATTACAATGGATTTAAATGAAGCCGAGCATGATTTTTCATTCACTTAGGACAAGACAATGCTGGCCTTTCCCTTCATTCATCTGGACAGTGGAGCTCTGAAAGGGCCAGAGGCCTTTTATAGTATCTGTTGAGTTTGCGCCAATATTGAGGCATTTATTAATGACTTGCAAGCCTTGGTAGACTGAATGAACAGATAGATATCAGATTCTGATTTTTGCAGAGCAACATTTTGGAGGATTTCAGGTACTGTCTCTCAAGGGTTTTGGGGTCTTAATGATTCCATTAGGTCTGTTCTCTCACAGAGAATACCCAGAGGCTGGGTATTCTGCGGCGAGTGACTCACCTCCTGACTCCCTAAAGCCTTCCCACCATCTACAAGGCACAAGACAGGAGTGTGATGGAATACTCTCCACTTGCCTGGATGAGTTAGTGCAGCTCCAACAATACTCGAAGTTCGACACCATCCAGGACAAAGCAGCCCGCTTGATTGGCACCCCATCCACCACCCTAAACGTTCACTCCCTTCACTACCGGCGCACAGTGGCTGCAGTGTGTACCATCCACAGGATGCACTGCAGCAACTCGCCAAGGCTTCTTCGACAGCACCTCCCCAACCCACGACCTCTGCCACCTAGAAGGACAAGAGCAGCAGGCACATGGGAACAACACCACCTGCACGTTCCCCTCCAAGTCACACACCATCCCGATTTGGAAATATATCACCGTTTCTTCAGCGTCGCTGGGTCAAAATCCTGGAACTCCCTTCCTAACAGCACTGTGGGAGAAACTTCACTACAAGGACTGCAGCAGTTGAAGAAGGCGGCTCACCACCACCTTCTCAAGGGCAATTAGGGATGGGCAATAAATGCTGGCCTTGCCAGCGACGCCCACATCCCATGAACGAATTTTTAAAAATCAATGGTCACCAATACTTTCAATGGGATAGCAGGAGAGTGCTCCAAGTAATCTCATGATAGCAGCAAAAGAAAAATCTCTGGACTTTTCACAAGTAGGAGTAATTATGTAGACACATTGCTGGGGCACCATGCCCGGAGACACAGCCTGCAGTGAATCCATAGTGGAATTAGCAGCACTGATATGAGGGCCACCTCTCTCCAAAGAGGCACATTGTAAATGTAAGCAGCCGACCACAACACAGATCCCAGATCCTCAGATGGCAGATAGAAGTATGAAAATGGGGCAAAGGAGAGACTGTAAACTCATTAGGGGTATGCATGGGGGTGATTCCTAGTTTGCGTTTCACCAAATTGTTCAGAACCACAGGGGTTGGTATTAACGCCCCCGCAGGGGGGGTGGGGGGGGGGGTTAAAAAGTAAAAATCGCGAAACGCGACCCCAACCCCTACATACGCACCTGCCACCATTTTTACAGTTGTGGGTTGCATGGCATGCCTCTGTCCTGACTTGGAGAGGCGGGACACTTCATTATAATATTTAAATCAGGCTCCCACAATGCAATTGGAAGTCTGATTTGAATTTGACGGTTGCCGGCCAGGTTTCCCCGGGCTTAGGAAACCCAGCAGCGAGTTGGAGGCATGAGCAATCAGCTCGTGGAGGTAAGTGCTTTTTAGAGCATACCTTGTGAGCCAAGAAGAGAAGGAGTGCTCCCCCACCCCGGCCTCTCAAGCAAACAGTCTGATGATTGTGGCCTCTCCTTGCTGCCGCGAGCGTCCGACCCCCTCCTCACCCTTGCAGCCCCCTAACTTGAGCTGCCCAACCCCGACTCCCCTGTCCCGCGATCAGCCAAACCCACCCCCCGCCTCCAAGCCCTGATCTGTCCCTCCCTCCCTCCCTACTGCCAGTCTCCGACCCCGCCCCCTCACCCCCGGCCAACCAAGCCTCGGTCTTTCCCGATTGTCATCCCCAACGGTCCCCGGCTGCGGCCTTCTACCGCTATCTTTCCTGCCCAGCAGCCGGCCAACCTGTCAAGCTGGACGTCCCCAGGATGCCTGGGTTCTCTTCCACTGCCCCCCCCACCCCAGCAACCCCGCTCCCTCCCCGTAAGTATCAGGGCCATAATGGTGCATTGCATACTATTATTTCATCTGTACTTCATCATTGCAATATAAACTGGACTGCTAGTGCTAATAATATTTGTTGCATTAGATTGTTTAAGACGGTCATAGATGCCAATAGAAGTGGAGGGACTGAAAAGAATCCCAGGGTTTGGAGAATGTGGCCTTGAACTTTTAGGTGCAAAAGCAAGAGAGAGATCATATATGATGGGAGGTTTCTTGAATGTCATCTTCATAGTTCTCAACCTACTATTGACAGTTGTTAATTGTGTGATTTATATCAATGAGTGTTAATTGTATTCAGGTGATGGGTCTCAATTGGGGACTCGCTGGTATCCTTTTCATAGGCGAGCTTATCTAGGGTGTGATGTGCGTGTAAGGGGAATCTCTATGAATAAAAGCTTGGAAACAACTAAAGACTAGGCTCTAGTATTCTATCCTTCACCACATGGTTTTCCATTTATAACAATAGTGATGCTGCTGCATCTTCTTCATGTCCTGCCTCTTCTGCTCGATGGTTTCAGCCTCTGCCTCTCCATACTCCTCAAAAAAATTTTCAGAGCAAAATTGTGGGGCACAGCAGATTATGACTATTCTGGACCAGGTTCTAGTATTCTATCCTTCACCACATGGCTATCCAATTTATAACAATAGGGAGGGTTGACACCGGGCATGTATCATCACAAATGTGCAGTCGACTGCCCCAACAACTTTGGAAAAATATACAATTCTATAAAAATTGATAGCATGCTTACTCATCTGCTTGTCTCCAGTGTTGAATAAGATGAACTGAGAGGCCCTGAAACATGACCTATTTGTAACCCACCTAATGCAGCAATGTACTGCATATAGACTAACTTAGCAGAAGTCACCAATAACTCCCTGTGGCAAAAAAATTGTTACTTTCTTGAGTACTATTAGCGCAATTCTAGTTCTTGATGTGCTCTACAGCTCATTCTGTGGGAGTGTACAAAGCTCTTCCAGGGCTTTAGCAGTGAAACGAAGCCTCTGCAGACAACTGTAACAATATGTTGAGAAAATGAATGTTGTGGTCTGTAGAGACTGATCGCAGGATATCCCCGCAAGAATCTTCTCCAGGGCTGCCTGATTCTCCTGGCTTCCATGATATGATTGTCTCTTGATCATCTTCCTTTTTCTCTTCTCCTCCAACATATAGGGAGTGAAATTGGACTTTGTCGATAGCGCAAAACGGGCAATAGCAAATCAGCAGCTCATTTTCTTTTCCATTGACATCAAAGACCAACTTCACCCCGACAGAGTATGTACAAAGAAATGTCTATTGGGAATCCCAAACGGAAGCCTTGGGTGATGTTCCCCAAAATTTGCTCAGTGGAAATAGAAACTTCTAAAATATTTCAATATGAAGCCTGAAGCTCCCAAGGTGCAGCCCTGAAAAAATATTTCCAGAATCACCAAGGCAAAGAGAAGTTATTGCTACAAAAAGTTTTGGATGACTTTAGCCTTGGCAGTTCTCCTTTAAGAAACTATTTCTAACCACATCATCAGGACCTGGACGAAATGTCTGTTAAATGCAAGCATTCATTACATGGGCAGACTCTAAGGTAGAATTGAAAGGATTTAAGGCAGGTGCCGTCATCCCGACCTAAACCCATCATTTGCATTGCTGCACACGGTGGAAGGCAACCACATTTTAGTCTGGCCACCATTTCCATCAAAAAAGTTAATGGAGTGCAGCATGGACAGATCCTACATTGTATCTGGGGTCAGCCCTAAATTCCGGTCCCCTATTTCCACCCACTCGCCATATCAGAATTTCACGGCTATTCTCTGTATAATAAAATTCCCATTCACTAAAATCAATCAACTCCCTCACCAAAAAATGTTAAAGTTTTTTGAGCCACTCTAATAGTTCCTCACCCAGCCCAACCCACTATATACCCCAGAAAATTAAATTTCTAACATAATAAATACATAAATCAAAATTTCTGACAGAAGACATAAAACATACTCCAATTCCTCCAATAACTTTCCTCCACATAGGCCTTCGCTCTCTTAGGAGCTTCACACTTCCATTCTGCTCCAATCCCAGAGGTTGGATCCTTCAGCCAGGCTTTGGAACCCATTATTTTCAGGTCAACAGCGCACAAGTGACTTCAGTGCCCAAAGAATTTGCTCTCTGTGATAGTTGAGAAATTGCCACTTTTATGCCTAGTTTAAAAAAAAACTTGAGAATGCAGTCTGAGTATGCTTAAGTCTTTTAGCACTTATTTTACTACTGCCTGAGCAAGGATGCAGCTTCAGCATCTGCCACTTTGATGAATACCACCCACTTTCGACTACCTGTTACCATATCCAAAATAGCTAAGCTTTCCATCAGCAGCCAGCCAATAGGTAATTCGACTTTTATATAAAAAAAAACCAAGCAGCTGTGTAAGGAGAGAATCACTGATAACTTAAATTGAGAAGTCAAGAAAATTTTCTGCCCACTGCTTCCAGACCCAGTCGTCATCCTAAACATCAGCTCTCCCTGTAGATCCCCATACTATGCTCTGCCATCGTCCTCCCTGTTGTCCTCCCAAGTCACAGCTCTGCTCACAAACCAAGCCCCAGATTGTCTGGTCTCACCCATCCACACGCCAACCCCAGCATCCAACAATATTAATCCTCCCAACCTGAGCTCCCTGCTGCAGCCAGTAGTTTCTCTTTCATCCACACATGTTACAGCAGCTTCTGGATATTCTCTCTTCAACCAATTGTAGCATCTACATATATATTACATAGTTGGTCGCTGCCATTTGCTGCATATCCTGGGCTCTATAAAAGGTAAGAAACAGAATTTGAGTACACCAGTAAAAGGGATTTTTGTAAGAGCCATACAGAGAGCTTGAGGAACATACAGAAGACAGAGGAGACAATGGCAATGAGTGACTTATAAATAGTCAAAGAGAAAGAGAAAGTTGGCTGAGATTTTCCGCTTTGGCAGATGTCCAGAGTAAAGTTGACTTTGCATACACGGGAATTTCCCAGGCTCAACTTCATTAGTATGTTTCAAGTAGACTCCCAGTATGATTTCCAAAGGAGAGTGCAAAATAGCTACTGCAGGCCTCAATATCTGCAGCAGCTGAGTGGGGATGGCTGCCTGCAGGGCAGTATTACCAGAGGCTTCGTCTTTTAAAGAAAATTCACATTTTGTTGGGCACTCCTGGAGGTGGGATTAAAATTTTAATGGGCTTTCTGCCACCATTTAGCAATATTGGACACCAGCAACATGCTGGCATTATTTGCATTTAGCATTGCTATGCTGGTACAGTAATAGGAAATATGACACATGGACCTAGAAATTGGTTCGCACCCAACTACAAATGGCCTCGCCAAATCTGATGATCAAGAGGACCGTGCGAAATTGGTCCTCTTGCATCATCAGGATGCGACCGATGTCACGGGTACGCCAGTCGAGCCCCAAAAGGCCGTGTGCTGGATGCGAAGAAGACAAAGATCAGCCAGAGGGAAAGCCAGCACCGGACCTACCTTCAAGGAAGCTGGGGTGGGGGGGGAGGAGATTGTGAGGGGGGCAAGTGGTGGCCGGCAGCAGTCCGTACTTTTAATGTGGAGCCAGGCGAAGTACTCCTGCTTGTCCTGGATCCACATTCAGGTAAGTACTTACTTTTTTGGTGGCAGCCTCGAGTGGTCCCTTTAAAGACCACTGGTTTGGCTTCTGTTCGCCTGAGAAAAGCAACCACAGCAAAAACGGCGCATGCTGCGGTCAGTTGCAATCCAGTTTAAAAAAAGAGACCTGCAATTGGCGTTAGGCCCCTGATTTGCATAGACAATGGGCATAACACCTGTTTCAGGCAGGCGCCTTGGACGACTACAGAGCACCCTAACCAATATGGTGTGTGGCGCATACCCAGCGCAGAATGAGCGCACGCCGTATTGGACCCTTCAAACAAGAAATGCATGATCCAATTTCTAGGCCACGAAGGCTCTCCATCATTACCGGCTGCTTTGAATATTCCCCCCATATTTGGGCTGTTGTTAATTTGATACAAAAGGAATTAGTGGGAGAGAAGCAGAGACTACTACAACAAGAGAGGCACAATTTGTTTAGGTCCGTGAACAACATAAGAACATAAGCACATAAGAGGTCGGAGCAGGAGTAGGCCATTTGGCCCTTTGAGCCTGCTCCACCATTCAATGAGATCATGGCTGATCTGATTCTAGCCTCAACTCCACTTTCCCGTCTGTTCCCCATATCCTTTGACTCCCTTGCTGATCAAAAATTTGTCTAACTCAGCCTTGAATGACTTAGCCTCCACCGCTCTTTGGGGCAAAGAATTCCAAAGGTTCACAACCCTCTGAGAGAAGAAATTTCTCCTCATCTCCATCTTAAATGGGCGACCCCTTATTCTGAGACTTTGCCCGCTAGTTCTAGATTCCCCCATGAGGGGAAACATCCTCTCAGCATTTACCCTGTCAAGCCCCCTCAGATCTTATGTTTCCCTTATGTTTCAATAAGATCTCCTCTCATTCTTCTAAACTCCAGTGAGTATAGGCCCAACCTGCTCAGTCTTTCCTCATAAGAAAACCCTTCTATACCCTGAATCAACCTAGTGAACCTTCTCTGAACAGCCTCCAATGCAAGTATATCCTCCCTTAAATAAGGGGACCAATTCTGTACGCAGTACTCTAGATGTGGTCTCACCAGCACCCTGTACAGTTGTAGCAAGACTTCCCTACTTTCATACTCCATCCCCCTTGAAATAAAGGCCAATATTCCATTTGCCTTCCCAATTACCTGCTGCACCTGTATGCTAACTTCATGTGTTTCATGTACGAGGACACCCAAATCCCTCTGTACTGCAGCATTCTGTAGTCTTTCTCCATTTATATAATATTTTGCTTTTTTATTATTCCTACCAAAGTGGATGACTTCACATTTTCCCACATTACACTCCATCTGCCAAATTTTTGCCCACACGCTTAACCTAGCGATATCCCTTTGTGTCCTCCTCACAACTTACTTTTCCACCTATCTTTGTATCATCAGCAAATTTGGCCACGGTACACTCACTTCCTTCATCCAAGTCATTGATATAGATTGTAAATAGTTGAGCCCCAGCACTGATCCCTGCGGCACCCCACTAGTTACAGATTGCCATCCTGAAAATGACCCCTTTATCCCGACTCTCTGTTTTCTGTTACTTAGCCAATCCTCTATCTGTGCTAATATATTACCCCCAACCCATGAGCTCTTACCTTGTTCAATAACCTTTTATGTGGCCCCTTATCGAATGCCTTTTGGAAATCCAAATATACTACATCTACTGGTTCCCCTTTATCCACCCTGCTTGTTACTCCCTCAAAGAACTCCAATAAATTTGTCAAACACGATTTCCCTTTCATAAAACTATGTTGACTCTCCTTGATTTTATTTTGAGTCTCTAAATGACCTGCTACTGCTTCCTTAATAATCTATTCTAGCATTTTCCCAATGACAGATGTTAGGCTTATTGGCTTTCTGTCTCCCTCCTTTCGTGAATAGGGGCGTTACATGCGGTTTTCCAATCTGCTAGGACCTTTCCAGAACCTAGTGAATTTTTGAAGATTAGAGCCAATGCATCTACTATCTCTGTAGCCAATTCTTTTAAGACCCTCAGATGCAAGCCATCGAGTCCAGGGGACTTGTCAGCCTGCAGACCAATTAGTTTGCCTAGTACTTTTTCTCGAGTGATAGTGTTTGTTTTTAGATCCTCCCTCCCCTTTGCCCCTTGATTATCTACTATTATTGGTTTGCTTTTATCTGTTCAATGCCTCTGCCATTTCCTTGTTTTCCATTATTTCCCCAGTCTCATCCTCTCAGGGACCTATACTTTAGCTACTCTCTCCCTTTTTATATACTTGTAAAAGCTCTTACTGTCAGTTTTTATGTTTCTTGCTAGTTTACTCTCATAATCTATTTTCTCCCTCTTTATTTTTTTAGTCCTCCTTCACTGGTTTCTAAAGTTTTCCCAATCTTCGGGCTTACCACTAATCTTCGCCACGTTGTATGCCTTTTCTTTTAACTTGATACCATCCTGAACTTCCTAGTTAGCCATGGTTGGTACACTCTTCTCGTGGAATCTTTCCTCCTTACTGGGATATATTTTTGTTGAGAGTCATAAAATATCTTTATAAATGTCTGCCACTGCTTATCCACAGCCATACCTTCTAATCTGTTTTCCCAGTCCACTTTAGCCTCATGCCATTGTAATTGCCCTTATTTAGGTTTAATACAGTAGCTTCGATCCAAGATCCTCACTCTCAAACTGGATGTGAAAGTCTGTCATATTATGATCACTGTTTCCTGAGGGATCCTTTACTTTGAGGTCATCAGTGAATCCTGTCTCAGAACCCATTACCAGATCTAAAATGGCCTGTTCACTGGTTGGTTCCACAACGTATTGTTCTAAGAAATAGTCCCGAATACACGTTGGTTATTATTACCCCTATCTCTTCCCTGTATTGCTTCCTAGTCCTTTCTCTTCAACATTCTGAATTTCCCCCCACCTGTACCCTCCCCCCCCCCCCCCCCCATTTAGTTTAAAGCACTATCTATCGTCCTAGTTATTCAGTTCGCCAGAACACTGGTCCCAGCATGGTTCAAGTGAAACCCGTCCTGACGCAACATCTCTCTTTCCTCTGTACTGGTACCAGTGCCCCATGAATCGAAACTCACTTCTCCCACACCAATCTTTGAGCCACACATTCATCTCTCTGATCTTATTTATCCTATGCCAATTTGCTCGTGGCTCAGGTAATAATCCAGAGATTATTACCTTTGTGGTTCTGCTTTTTAATTTAGTCCCTAGCTGCTCATACTCTCTCAGCAGAACCTTTTTCTTAGTCTTACCCATGTCGTTGGTATCTACGTGGACTACGGCAACTGGATCCTCCCCCGCCGACTCCAAGTTCTTCTCCAGCCCAGAGGAGATGTCCTTAACCCTGGCACCGGGTAGGCAATACAGTCTTCGGGACTCACGCTCTTGGCTGCAGAGAACAGTATCTATCCCACTAACTATACTGTTGCCTACTACTATCACCTTCCTTTTTACTCCCCCCGCTTGCATGGCCTCCTGTACCATGGTGCCGTGGTCAGTTTGCTCATCCTCCCTGCAGTCCTTGCTCTCGTCCACACAACTTGCAAGAACCTCATAACTGTTAGACAAGTGCAAGGGCTGAGGCTCCTCCAGTGCTACCTCCTGGATCCCTGTACCTCCCTCACTCGCAGTCACACTCTCCTGTCCCCGACCACGGGCCAAATCTAAAGTATTTAGTCCAAGGGGTGTGACTGCCTCCTGGAACAAAGAGTCCAGGTAACTTCCTCCCTGATGTATCACAAAGTCTGCAGCTTGGATTCCAGCTCCTCAACTCTGAGCCAAAGATCCTCGAGCTGCAGATGTGGTCACCCCGGACAATACTGCCCAGTAGCTCCCACATGTTGCAGCTGCAACACATCTCCTGCCCTGCCATATCTATAGTATTTATTTAATTAATTACGTCATTGTCAATCAAATTATTTATAATTTTGATCTAAGTACTAACCTCATTTAATTTATTTAATTAAGTTTAGTTAATTATAAATTTAGTTATATGCTATTTGGTTTTACTGTAACTTAGCCCACAGTCTTAAGAAAAAGAAATACTCACCACCAATCACCCACCTGCTTTACCTGTGATGTCATTCTTTGATTTTTATCAGAAAGCGGTTGGTCGGCTCTTGTTCTGGTGAACTCTCACTCTCACTCTGCACTGTTTTTATCCCCGCTCCGCTCTCACTGTTTCCCACCGCTCTGGTGAACTCTCGCTCTCGCTCCGCTCTGTTTTTATCCCCACTCCGCTCTCACTGTTTCCCACCGCTCTGGTGAACTCTCGCTCTCGCTCCGCTCTGTTTTTATCCCCACTCCACTCTCTGTTTCCCACCACTCTGGTGAACTCTCACTCTCGCTGTGAGCTGCTTTTATCCCCACTCCGCTGTCACTGTTTCCCATCGCTCTGGTGAATTCGCACTCTCGCTGTTTTTATCCCCGCTCCGCTCTGACTATTTCCTGCCGCTCTGGTGAACTCTCGCTCTTGTTCTGCACTGTTTTTATCTCCGTTCCGCTCTGACTATTTCCTGCCGCTCTGGTGAACTCTCGCTCTTGTTCTGCGCTGTTTTTATCTCCGTTCCGCTCTGACTATTTCCTGCCGCTCTGGTGAACTCTCGCTCTTGTTCTACGCTGTTTTTATCCCCGCTCAGCTCTGACTATTTCCTGCTGCTCTGGTGAACTCTCGCTCTTGTTCTGCGCTGTTTTTATCCCCGCTTCACTCTCGCTGTTTCCTGTCGCTCCCGTTAGGAAATCAACAAATATATATTTACTATAATGTTACACTTGTGTGTAAATTATGCTGACATGTCCACTGTATCGATGGATCTTCCTGTAAATGCAAATGTTTTTTTTAAAAAACTGCATTGGTATGTAGAGAGGTGTATGACTACAGCTAGAAGATAATTTCCAGTGAGTAATGTAAATATTATATCTTTATTGTAAGTACAGTAGTTTAATATATTTCACAATGCCTGTTTTGCTATTTTTTTTCCTAGATTCTGTTTGCTGATGGAACTGTGAGCAAAAGTCCAGATTCAGGTCCTGTCCCCATTCCCCAACCACCCACAGTGGCAAACAGCCAGCCTGATCCTGATCCTCAAGAACTAAAGGATGAAAATGAACTAAAACAAGACCCCAGTGAAGAAGGAAGTAAGAAAGGTAACAAGGGAAAAACCGTTTGTGTGACTGACGGAGAACATATCCTGAGCTAAGTACCTGAATGCAAGGTATCAGTTATTTTCCACACACCCGATGGCCTCACCAAATACCACTTTGTTGCTTGAGCAGTCACTGCTTGTAAAAAATATATTTGCACTTAGCAGTACCTGTCAAATCTCCAATTTATACAAGTACAGAATGTAAGCACTTCCACTGTATGGAAAGACATTTTTCACTTTCAAAAAATATATATGCTGTTACTCATCAGAGACAGTAAAAAGTTTCAAAAGATAGTTGATGAGTATGATCTTTGTTTCTTGAATTTAAATCAAAGTAAGTTAACTTTATAAAGGAGTAAACACCTTTATTAATGAACTTGAGAGTGGGGCAAGGAAGAGTCAGAGGTCACAGAAGATCATTTCAGCAGGAAAAGAAAGCACGATGGCTTTGTGATGCAGGTTTATCACTTTTTGTTAGAAAGAAGCTGGCAAGTTACTTTGTCTCTCCACTTGCCAAAGCGGGGGAGTGACTTACAATGGGCCATTTGGTGAGTGAATTTTGAGGTCCTGGTACTCTCTTCTACAGCAGCAGGATAGTACTGAGCACAGTCCCACGATACATTGATATGTATGCCGTTGTCAGGGTGCATTTATTTTGTCTTTCAATTTTCTCTCCTCCTCTCCTGAAGGTACTGGATGTGGTTCCGCAGGCATTGGCAGCTCTCCACTACCTGATCTGAATCAACCATTCCTCATGTGTGATCCTAGACAGAGGCCACAAAAATCCCAGGGCCTTCTGATGCATTCCTGCTGTGAGACCCAGGCTGCACTGCCAATATATGCAGGGCTTTGTTTGGATGGAACCTCCGTCTGCACCACACAAGGTCACCGGTGTCAGAAGTGGTGTGGCTGAGGGGAAGGGACTTGTGAACCAAATGTTTCCTCAACCCTGGCCTTGGAATCTGCCAGTAGGCTGGTACACTAAGTGAGAGAAAGCTTACCAGTCTGCTGGCCATTGGAAGTGGGGTCCACCTAGGGGTCTGAACCTGGGACTTGGCTTGCACCCCCAAATAATTTGCTGCATTTTTTCATTTTTAACCCCCTTATTAAGGGGGCTGATGGACCCTAATTTTTACTGCTCTGCGCCGGTGACCCAGGGTCATGCAGATAAGGGAACACCCCCCTGCTCTTGCATGTTGTGGCAGGGTCAGGGGTGGAAGTTCCCCATGAGCAGATCCGAGCTCTTACACTGGGACCAAAGGCCCACAAATGTTTGGGGCCTTGAATGGCAGCAGACTTTTTAATATTGGCAGGATCGCAGCCGAGCCCAAAACTGTCCTCACCCAACATCCACTTTCATGCAATTTCCAACAAGAGTCATTGGATAGTGAGCAGGACTGAGGATCCTGTTTGATTTTTCCAATCCCTAGTGCAGGGCCGCTGAGGTCAACTACAATGCCAGCTGAGATCAGCTAACTCAGACCTTCTAAGTCTCCAGTGCTTAGTAACAATCTATGGTGCATTTTTAAAAACACAGCAACCCCCTAATTGGTGCCAGTTACATTATTATATTTATACAAAAAGCATCACCTAAACATCAGTGACATAAAATAATTTTTGCAAATATCATATGAAAGAAAGGATTCGCAGTGTTGGGAGGACTCCTATAGGGCTGATAATGTGATGGTAGTCCTTATGGATTTACTGAAGCACATCTGGCTCCCAAGACCAGTGGACTTAGCACAGCCCAATGCAGCTGACCAGTGTGAAAGGCTGTGCATAATCTGCACATTTATTAGGTCTGTGAAAATTATTCAAATTGAAGGTCATCCCCATAATGCGACTGGATCAACTGAAAAATTTTCTAGTCGCACAGCCTACTGTAAAAAAAGATTAAAAATTTCACTGACTGGCTAGTCTCCCTTCTCTTCCCTTACCAGTGCTACCTTCTCTTGCTGGAAAACATCAACAGGCAGCCTGCAATCCTTCACTGACTCCTAGTGCATGAAATTGCACTCCCTTCCCCCGGTCCTCCCAGCATGTAATGAATGATGCACCAGAAATATATTAAAATGAGCGGGTCTTCCACTATCACGAAATATTGTTGTTGAACAGATGTTTCTGGGTTTCACACCATTTATTTGTTTCTTTAAGGAAAGCATGGTCATAGAAATAATTCTGCACCAAATGCTAGTGAACCTCCTGCAGTGCAAACCCAGCCATCAGAAGCTCCACCAGAACCTGAACCCGGTACGTGGATAACTACCACACCAACAGGTTTAACTATAGGAACAAAAGGCATGGAAATGTTGGATCTAAAACCCATCTTAGTCTATAAAGCCACAGATCCAGGAACTGGAGAAGTAAGTACAGTATATTTATTATGTATTTATATTTTTAATATTTCTGCTTTTGTCTCCAGACCTGAGCTTCCCTACATCCCTATTTCCACCTCTCTAACTTGCTCTGCTTGTTTACTACTCCCTCTATACTTTCTCAGTGTTCTTTATATTTATTAAGATGCAGAAGCAAATTAACAGTCAGTACATCATATCAGATTCAGTAAAACATATAACTAGACTACTGTTGCAGGCTCTGTTGTGTATATGGCTAAGCAAGGTTTAACTGAACTAGTATAAAGCCAGTACTGTGTTGTGTTTTCTGTTACATCTACAGGTACAACTAAATGACCTGCTTACTATGATTTACAGATTATTCTATTGTTAGGACAAGGGTTCTTATTTATAACTTACACCTCAAATCAATAAGGTTCTTAAATGTTGAGTATCAGGTAGCACCAATTTATTAAAAGTATACAGCACATGTAATATTACTGAAACATACACTTAAACAGTACTTACAACTGAACCTTACTGGTTTAGTGGAGGGACTCAAGCGTGTTACAGTTCTGAGCTTAGTATCTTAGGCCTTTAATACTCATTGTAAACAGCCAGTTTTATGCATTTCTCTTACTCCCTCCACATGACAATCCACACAATTCTGCATTATATAGTTATATAATTGTTAAAATACAACTCCATATAAGGAGAATTTAATTGACTTCTCCCTTATCAATAACCTTTGTTTTCTTTTCTACACAGACCGGTACAACTCCTTTACTTTGTTATCTTACTGGTGGTTTTACTCTTGTTACATATAATTGCTAACCAACCAAGTGAAGCTTTAATTAAAAGTCTGGCTTTCATTCGTTATCATTCCTTACCAGTCAATGTCCTTTTCTTTTACAGAAACCCCATTTAAAAAGGATGATGTGTACCCAGATGTTTTCCTTTGCAGAACTAACTGTTTTTCCACAATGTTATCAAATGATTCAATGGCTGTCTTTAATTAAACCTCTTATTACTTCATCCTGAAATTGACCATTGCTGCAGGGTCAGATTTGGCTCAATAGTCAAGTAGTACTTTAAATTGACTTCTATGTCCCTGCTTAACAGGCAAAAGCTAAAGGTTAACATTACTACAATATAAAGAAATCAATAGTAGTATAACATTAATAGGTTTCAGGACAGTCTGATTAACTCTTTCCTTACACTATCTGACAACAATACTTATGGTTTTAGCTGGCACACACAAACAAAGGACTTGGAATTAGAAAATACTGACTGAAAAAGGACCACCTTAGGGGTTTCATCATATTTATATATCAGGCTGTGCTTAGCTTTTGATCAAACTAGGATGGTCCATGAGATGGTTTCCTTCCCCAACAGTACCTTCCATCTTCCAGACATTAATAACTGCTTTAGTTTATCTATTGTCTATGGCATAATCAACTTGTTGATCATTATATTTAGTGTGCAATTTCATACCTGTTAATGATTTTGTGAACTTTATTCCTGGTACTAAGCTAAAATATCTCTTGACTATTTTAAAAAGCTCAATTCCTACAAACTTAATATTTATTGTAGCCTTTTGGAATCTTATATTTCTGACATTCTTAACATTTCAATCTATCTATGCTATTAAAAGGCACAATTAGTGTCAATTGCCATGTTTATCCTGTGGGGAAAATGGCAGTGAGGCACAGGAATCTATTCCACAAACTAAATATCATATGGTGTTGCAATACAGGTAATGATTACAAGACAGGACAAGGTGGTTACTGTCTTTGGGAATGACA
Source organism: Heptranchias perlo (assembly GCF_035084215.1). Taxonomy (NCBI): domain Eukaryota; kingdom Metazoa; phylum Chordata; class Chondrichthyes; order Hexanchiformes; family Hexanchidae; genus Heptranchias; species Heptranchias perlo. Next base: position 49,959,646 of record NC_090335.1, read on the forward strand.
ACACTATAGTGGAACATGCTGATGGAACCAGGATTACGACCATCTTTCAGGATATCACAATCCCATACTGCGAGGTGCAATATGAAACTGGTAAGAAAATGGGATATCTAACTCTTATCATGACCTCAGTTCGTCAGAAAATCCTTTTGCATTTTTACCCAACATTGATATGTTACCATGGCATATTTGTGAAAATAACTATGCATTTCTGCTATACTGTAGTATTTACAGTCCAATAGCTCAAGTGCTTGAATACTTAAGTTCATTAAGGGCAGGAACACTGTCACCCAAACTTTCTTTGTCTCTGCTGGATGACTTACTTCAGCTGTCAGTCAGACAGCAAAATGTCAAACCATGCAATAGTGTAACGTTCACCATCAGGAAGGGAAAAACTAGCATTGTTCAGCTTGTCCTTCTGGAATTCTGCTTCCCAGTACTTATTTAGAAACCCGAGGGCTACAGTTTTCCAGCTTCTCTAGTAGAGAAAGATCTGGGTGAAGTGCATGAATGACAAGAATTAGAAGTTTGTTCATTGTACATTTGTACAATTTGTTTTGAGCAACATGATAAATTAATTCACAGAAGATCAATAAAAGCAAAATATTAGTGGCCCAGATTTTGCTGGAGCAGGGCATCTCGCAGCATGCCCTGTTGTTAGACTTGTTTGTGCATGTTTTTGCCCCCAAAGTTGCTGGAAGTACTGGAAGCTGATAACGGCACGACGAAGGCAACATGGCATTTGAGACCTTGGTGAACAACGGGACAAATGGTGCATCTCCTTAACAAATGGGTTTAAAGGATTGAGAAATAAACAGCTTATGGACTGAGAAGAAGGGTGCATTAAAGTGGGTGAATTCAATGTCAATTCAAGTACAAAAAGAGAAATAAAGAGTGGAAAGGAAAGATTAGATTAAAGGAGAGAGAAAAAAACAACAGAAAGGAAAAGTAAGAAAAAAATGTAAAATTTAAAATTTGACATTATTAAAATCTCCAACAGTTCACAACCTGAAGGAATGAGACTCCACACTTTTAATCGTTCACTTTCTAGGCAAGAGAGGTTGATTGGCAGTTATTAACAATTATCACGTCGTTTAGAGTACTTATGTTATTAATTACTAGACTTAACTTTTTGTGGCGAGTTTAATGGGCGATTAATGTGCAAATGCAACAACTGCATGAAATCACGTGGAGATTAAGGGCAAGATGCCGTTTTCATGAAGTTAACGGCGGAGAGGCGCAAATCAGCCAGCAACTTGTGGCGATTCGTAATTCACAGGATATCGCTTCCTTGCTGCAAGTTGCTGGCCGATTTGTACATTAATAACGTCGTGTGTCGTTCACACGCAGTTATTTTTTCAGGCAAATTCGGGGCCATCATATTTTTGTGTCTGAAAATAAGCTAGTGTTCTCAGTCTATGACAGAATGAAGTCTTTAGGGCTGATTTTAACTCGGTGATGCATCGGGTAGGAGGGGCCAGGATAGGCAAGAAGCCTCCACGACGTCATCGGCATGAGGCCTAGGCAATTTTAATTCCCAGGCCTACTTAACACTAGCTTATTTTCAGACGCACGTTGACTGACGGGCTGCCCTCCCAATTGCGTCACGAATCCAGCAAATAGGCCACCTGTCACACATAATTTCCAGTGTAACTCACGAGGCGTATTTAAAGCGGGGATGCACCTCTTAAAGTGAGATTGCACCCCTGCTTGCATTTTTAATTTCTGCACTCTTGAAGACATCCTGACTGCTGCATTGAGAAGAAGATCTGCCCCCTGCTTTCTTGGTACCTCCTTGGAGATCCTAATGGACAAAATCTGGGCGAGGATGGAGCGACTATTCCCCAGAAACCACAGGAATGCCCCCAACGTCACAATGAAGCTGGCTTGTATGAAGGTGACTGAAAAACTAAGTGCCACCAGCATTACCCCCAGGTCCTGCATTTAATGCAGAAAGAGGTTCAATGATCTTACAAGAGCATCAAGGATGAGTACAGCTCACAAGACTATGAAAGATACTGGATGCTGGAATCCCACTGAGATGCTGATTGACCCCCTGACCCAGGAAAATGGGTCGGAGTTGGGGCAGATACAGAAGGGCAAGTGGAAGTCCCACCCCACTGGAAATCCACCCCCAAAGAGGATAATCTCCCCCCATCCCCACCCCCAAAACCTATAAACCCATAAGATCATTTTTAACCATGTTTAGAATCTGAGAACGATTCTGATCTTGAATTATATTTAAACGCAAGTGCAGCTACACTCCTTAAATGGTTGTGTATTTTTTCACAGAGGAAATCTCACATAAAGTGACTAGGCACATTAAGTGCATAAAGGTGGAGTGCGTGGGATTTGCCACTGTTTTAATGAACTGGAAAGACTGCACATGTTGTGCAGTGTTTGGGAACGGTACAACCATCATCGCCAAACCACAGGGAATGTACCAGGTAACATGGCAACAATGTTCATTTTTTGTTTTGTTTTTTAATGGGAACATTTAACCAAAGCATTATTCAGTTATACAGCTTGTTTTAGGTCCATACTTTGGTACACCCAGAAGTTTGTTATTTATGAAAAGGATAGACAATGGTATGTGCACAGTAGTTGCAGTGCTTTAAATAATTAATTCATGGTTGCCTTTTATCTGTAATCTCAGTTTATTTGAAAAATCAAGTGATGAGGATATGCTTGATTTTTTCTGAACTGTTCAAAAGAAGACTAAAGGATGCATTGCAGCCAATCTTGAAATTTCTGGAAAGATGGGATAATGTCATGGCTGCACTTAGAGCTTCTTTAATAGTAAAATTGTATCATTAGTCATACAGACTGTCCTCTGGTGTGTTTGCAATAATGTATGTGTAAAAGGGGAAAGAACAGCCAAAAAGACTGTGACCTACAAATTCATTGATGCCGTGGCCGTTTTATAGACATAAAATAGCACCTGGCATCCAATATAGTGGGCGACATGCGCGCATGCATTCCATGCCAGATGTGCACCGCCCGCAATATTGGGAAAAGCTCCTGCACAATCATATACAAATGGGGGACCTAATGTATGTTTCAGGCCCTTTGCAAAACTTGTTAGGACTGACCACAGCATGCAACGTGCGTGCTGCGGTCAGTATTCTCAGACACTTGGCAACCAAACCAGCGGCCCTTAAAGGGATCACTGGAGGCTACCTCCTGAAAGGTAAATTGTAACTTTTTTTTACTTACCTTACTGTGGAATGAGAGGAACACATTAAATTTTCAGGTAGTTACCAGTGATCACACGCCCCTCTCCCAATTGCCTCCATCCCTGTTTCAGGTCCCCTTTGCAAAATCCATTAGTGACTGACCGCAGCATGTGCCATGCATGATGTGGTCAGTATTCGCAGGCACTTGACAACCAAACCAGCAGTCCTTAAAGGCACCGCTGGAGGCAGCCTCCAGAAAGGTAAGTTTTTAGTTTTACTTACCTCATTTTGGAGCCGGGAGGTGCAGGAGTGCTCTTCCTAGCTCCACATTAAAATCAGTGCCAGCCGATCTTGCTTCTCTGGATCGGTGAGCTGTCTTTGGGGCCACGACAGACGCCTGTAGCTTGCCGATAATAAACAAATGAGGCCGATATACCAATTTCCCTTGGTTCTGTTACCCGCCTCATTACGCCAATGTAGCCTTTCTAGGCCTGTGTTTCAGTTGTATTGCTATGTAATGTCAGCATAGTATCAGACGTGATCCAGATAACAGAGGAAAATTCAGCACCACAGTTGGTTGTATATCAACAATGCAAATTTTATGTTTTCTTTCAAATAGTGTTTTTTGAGGGGTTTTGTACCTTAAATTCCCCAAATGTGCCCCATTTTAAGTGCATATCAGAGTGCCTATTGCATAAGTATATTTCTGCTTAATGGTTTAATCAAATGGAGTCCTGAAATCCTTTTATATAGATTAACTGTAATTAAATTAACTAGTAGATGTAAATTGATGGTGCTCTGGGTAAAACAAAGTTTCTTATCGGACAGAAAAAATTAAAGAAACTGAAATCTCTATTGAGATTGCTTTGAATCTGCTATTTGCATTTCAGGTTTTTCCAGCAAGTGTTGGGTGCCTTTTAATTGATCAGGATGGCTGTGCCATGTACACATCAGGAACAAATCATGATGTCCTGACACCCCCTACTATCAGCGATATGGAACTGCAACCTGGTGCCTATTTTATGAAATATACCTCACCGGTCATCTGTGAGGTTATGGATCCTGAGAAAAATTATTTCCAGGTGATGCAGTATACAATTTGTAATTTGTACAATAGTTCACCTATTCATCCAGGTTTTTTTCCCCCTGCTCCCACCACATAAAATAAATATGGACATTCAGTCCAGCTGATGATACAGGTTGAAATTCTTGAAAAAGGAACAAAAGAAACAAAATTAATAAAATATCTATATATGACAGAAATATAATTCATTATAATTAAACATGGTTACGGAGAGGCGGACAATTGCACCTTATCATGGCAGTGTTGTATTTACATTAATATCAAGTAACTCTTTGCAATTTTCTGATAGTTCCCTAGATATTACTTGCACACATAAAAGGTAATTTTACATGACCACGTTGCTGGCAGGAAGCCTTGCCTACCAGCAGTGCATTTCAGAAATTCAGGTACGCAGTATCCATTTTCTTCAATCAGTGGTTGGAAAACCGTGGGCAGTGCAAATCTAAATTTCCAATTTACCCCTATAATGAAATCCAACTTTTATCTTTCCTATTCTTTTGTGCTTAAGACAGACAGTAATGAGATCTACGTAGGTGCTAAGATGTCAAAATATGCATTCCCCATTTCTACAACTATGATCTATTGCTAAAGCAGCAGCTTGCATTTCTATTGTGTTCATCACATGCAGGAAGATGTCACATTAGGAAGAAAAGAAACAACGGATGTTGAATAGGAAGGGAAATGGGAAAAATGGAGAGTGGGGAACAAAAGGGTTGGTTGAAGAGAGGGTTTTGATGATGTTTTTGAAGCAGGGAGCGAGCTGGCAAGGTGGAGGGAACTATACAGGGAATTCAGAGGGCAAGACTAGGCTGGATATTCTGTGACGTGTGGCTCATCTCCTGACTCCCCAAAGCCTTGCAACCACCTACAAGGCATAAGTCAGGAGCGTGATGGAATACTCTCCAATTGCCTGGATGAGTGCAGCTGCAACTACAGTGAGGAAGCTCAACATCATCCAGGACAAAGCAGTCCGCTTAATCGGACGCATTGTGGCTGCAATGTGTACTATCTACAGGATGCACTGCAGCAAGTCACTAAGGCTTCTTCAGCAAACCCGTGACCTCCACCAACTAGAAGGATAAGGACAGCAGGTGCGTGGGAACATCATCATCTCCAAATTCCCCTCAAGTCATTCACCATCCCGGCTTGGCCATATATCAATGTTCCTTCATTGTCGCTGGGTCAAGACCCTGGAACTCCCTACCTAACAGCATTGTGAGAATACCTCCACCACATGGACTGCAGTGGTTCAAGAAGAAGGCCCACCATAACCTCCTTAAGGACAACTAGGGATGGGCAATAAAATGGCAGACTTGCCAGCGATGCCCATATCCTGAGAGTAGAAAAAAATTGAAAACAGCCAGGAATTAATGAAAGCATTATCTAGAATTTCTTTGGTAGAAAAGTAGATCATGGTGAAAGCAGGCAATATTGCAGCAATTCTTGTAATGGAATGAATGTAGACGATGAAGCTGAGCTCAGGGTTGAGCAGCACACCTTCTGACAGTCTGAGGTGGCAGTCAGGGAAGTTGATAGAGTCATGGCCAGAGACACACAAGGAAGATTTTAGTGCTGCCAACAATAAACTGAACAAAACTTTGGCTCACCCTGGTCTAGCTCTTCGGAGGTGTAATCAAAAAATAGACACCGATCCAAAGAAGGAATTATTAGGAGGGGTGACCAATACCTTGGACCAAGAGGTGAGTTCTAAAGAGGATCCTGGAGGTGGAGAGGTTTAGGGAGGGAATTCCAGAGCATTGCGCCTGTATAGCTGAAGGCACAGCCATCAAACGTTGGGGCATAGGGCTGGAGAAATGAGTGAGGCCATGAAGAGATTTAAACATAAGGATACGAATTTTAAACTTGAGGCATTGGGGGAACCAGGAGCCAACGCAGGTCAGTGAGGACAGGGATAACGGATGATCAGGACTTGCTTCAGGATCGGATATAGGCAGAGAAGGTTAAGAGGAGATTTCATTGAGGTTTTTAAGATTACGAAGGGTTCTGATACATGAATAGCCTTAATTTGTTACCTTTAGTAAACATATATATTAAATTTCAATTATATAATCAAGGTGTTAAGACTTATCAGTAACAGCGACAAATCTTCATGCAGTATAGCACTGGGACTTTACAAGGATATTTCAAGTTTGTTTATTTTTATACACTAGGTAATGGTGGATGGGAATACATTTGCTGACATTCACAATGACAGTCAGGAGGGAGAGAAAGAAGATACTTTACTCCAAGGCCACATGGTTGAACATGAACCCATCACTTATAACAAACATGCCCCAAGGTTTGTTACCAATTTACAAAAGTTCACAAAAATGCACATTAAACAAATCAGTCAGTGCTTATTAGAAAAATCTCCACACAAAAGATGAACAACTTATTAAATATCTGATTAGAGGAGCTGTTGTCTATGAAGGCCAACAGGTCAAAGTTGAATATTGGAGCTAAGGCCCAAATAGCTTTTTCTCATTCCAGCTTTTCTTATGTTCAGTAGTCTGCAGATCAAGTCTGAGTTGGGTCTGTCAAAAGTGACTGAGTTAGCTGACACTGAACTACCAACTACATGTGTCATTTTGCATTGCATCCACTGCTTGGCCAGGTTATTAAAGGTGCAATACCACTTGCCTTGAAGATTGGTTAGTCCATTGTTAAACCCATGTTAGATCCAATTTGGTGCTGTTTCCAATTTTTATGAGGAAATTTGGACTGTAACTGGCTGATTATCTTTCATTTAAAGCTGTACTCCTCCACGAATGTAAATATAGAATGCAGAACTAATTAAAAGTCACAGTAAAAATCTTTGGATTTGATGGAATGTTGGTGCTTAATCTGAATGAGGCTTTTTGATCAGCTAATCTGGATGTTTCTTTTGATTATTTTTGTGAAGTTATAAACCCTGCTATTTTCTTGCAATTTCCTTGCTCTTCCAGGCCAAGCACCACCAGTGAATAAGCAGTAAGAGGCAATCTACTTCCGGGCCTGTACCAATGCTGCTTGCCAGCTGTTAAAAATATCTGATAAGCCAGGGATGACTGTTCCTTCCATTTTGGCACGTCCCCACAGCTGCATGAATGAGATTTACATTTCAACGATATTGAGATTGAACATGTGACTCCGCTGTCGTAACAATTCATTTGTAAACAATTTTACAACACCAAGTTACAGTCCAACAATTTTATTTGAAATTCACAAGCTTTCGGAGGCTTCCTCCTTCCTCAGGTGAATGTTGTGGAAATGAAATCCTCGAACCCTTCGCATTTATAAATCACAGAACAATACCTGGTGATTACCGATAGTCTTTCCAACTGCCCGTTGCCAAGGCAATCACAGTGTGCAGACAGAGAGGTGTTACCTACAAGGCCACCGAATATACAAACAACCAAAAAAAAACCAAAGAGAGAGAGAGACAGAAACATAGAAACATCCGGAAGGAAGAGAAAGACAGCAAATGACCCGTTATATTAAAAACAGATAACATTTGTTCACTGGTGGGGTTACGTGTAGCGTAACATGAACCCAAGATCCCGGTTGAGGCCGTCCTCATGGGTGCGGAACTTGGCTATCAATTTCTGCTCGACGATTTTGCATTGTCGTGTGTCTCGAAGGCCGCCTTGAAATATGCTTACCCGAAGGTCGGTGGCTGAATGTCCTTGACTGCTGAAGTGTTCCCCGACTGGGAGGGAACCCTCCTGTCTGGCGATTGTTGCGCGGTGTCTGTTCATCCGTTGTCGCAGCGTCTGCATGGTCTCGCCAATGTACCATGCTCTGGGGCATCCTTTCCTGCAACGTATGAGGTAGACAACGTTGGCCGAGTCACAGGAGTATGAACCATGCACCTGGTGGGTGGTGTCTTCTCGTGTGATGGTGGTATCTGTGTCGATGATCTGGCATGTCTTGCAGAGATTACCGTGGCAGGGTTGTGTGGTGTCATGGACGCTGTTCTCCTGAAAGCTGGGTAATTTGCTGCGAACGATGGTCTGTTTGAGGTTGGGTGGCTGTTTAAAGGCGAGTAGTGGAGGTGTGGGGATGGCCATAGCGAGGTGTTCGTCGTCATTGATGACATGTTGAAGGCTGCGGAGAACATGGCGTAGTTTCTCCGCTCCGGGGAAGTACTGGACGACGAAGGTACTCTGTTGGTTGCGTCCCGTGTTAGTCTTCTGAGGAGGTCTATGCAATTTTTTGCTGTGGCCCGTCGGAACTGTCGATCGATGAGTCGAGCGTCATATCCCGTTCTTACTAGGGCGTCTTTCAGCGTCTGTAGGTGTCCATTGCGTTCCTCCTCGTCTGAGCAGACCCTGTGTATTCGCAGGGCCTGTCCATAGGGGATGGCCTCTTTGACGTGGTTAGGGTGGAAGCTGGAAAAGTGGAACATCGTGAGGTTGTCCGTGGGCTTGCGGTAGAGTGAAGTGCTGAGGTGCCCGTCTTTGATGGAGATTCGTGTGTCCAAGAAAGAAACTGATTCTGAGGAGTCGTCCATGGTGAGCTTGATGGTGGGATGGAACTTGTTGATGTTATCGTGTAGTCTCTTTAGTGATTCTTCGCCGTGGGTCCATAGAAAGAAAATATCGTCTGTGTATCTGGTGTATAGTGTTGGTTGGAGGTCCTGTGCAGTGAAGAAGTCGTGCTCGAACTTGTGCATGAAAATGTTGGCGTATTGGGGTGCGAATTTGGTCCCCATGGCTGTTCCGTGTGTTTGGGTAAAGAACTGGTTATCGAAGGTGAAGACATTGTGATCCAGGATGAAGCGGATGAGTTGTAGGATGGCGACTGGAGATTGGCTGTTGTTGGTGTTCAGTATTGATGCTGTCGCAGCGATGCCGTCATCGTGGGGGATATTCTTTACCCAAACACACGGAACAGCCATGGGGACCAAATTCGCACCCCAATACGCCAACATTTTCATGCACAAGTTCGAGCACGACTTCTTCACTGCACAGGACCTCCAACCAACACTATACACCGGACACATCAACGACATTTTCTTTCTATGGACCCACGGCGAGGAATCACTAAAGAGACTACACGATAACATCAACAAGTTCCATCCCACCATCAAACTCACCATGGACTACTCCTCAGAATCAGTTTCTTTCTTGGACACACGAATCTCCATCAAAGAGGGGCACCTCAGCACCTCACTCTACCGCAAGCCCACGGACAACCTCACGATGCTCCACTTTTCCAGCTTCCACCCTAACCACGTCAAAGAGGCCATCCCCTATGGACAGGCCCTACGAATACACAGGGTCTGCTCAGACGAGGAGGAACGCGATGGACACCTACAGACGCTGAAAGACACCCTAGTAAGAACGGGATATGACGCTCGACTCATCGATCGACAGTTCCGGCGGGCCACAGCGAAAAATCGCATAGACCTCCTCAGAAGACTAACACGGAACGCAACCAACAGAGTACCCTTCGTCGTCCAGTACTTCCCCGGAGCGGAGAAACTACGCCATGTTCTCTGCAGCCTTCAACATGTCATCAATGACGACGAACACCTCGCTATGGCCATCCCCACACCTCCACTACTCGCCTTTAAACAGCCACCCAACCTCAAACAGACCATCGTTCGCAGCAAATTACCCAGCTTTCAGGAGAACAGCGTCCACGACACCACACAACCCTGCCACGGTAACCTCTGCAAGACATGCCAGATCATCGACACAGATACCACCATCACACGAGAAGACACCACCCACCAGGTGCATGGTTCATACTCCTGTGACTCGGCCAACGTTGTCTACCTCATACGTTGCAGGAAAGGATGCCCAGAGCATGGTACATTGGCGAGACCATGCAGACGCTGCGACAACGGATGAACGGACACCGCGCAACAATCGCCAGACAGGAGGGTTCCCTCCCAGTCTGGGAACACTTCAGCAGTCAAGGACATTCAGCCACCAACCTTCGGGTAAGCATACTCCAAGGTGGCCTTCGAGACACACAACAACACAAAATCGTCGAGCAGAAATTGATAGCCAAGTTCCGCACCCATGAGGACGGCCTCAACCGGGATCTTGGGTTCATGTCACGCTACACGTAACCCCACCAGCGAACAAATGTTATCTGTTTTTAATATAACGGGTCATTTGCTGTCTTTCTCTTCCTTCCGGATGTTTCTATGTTTCTGCGCCTCTCTTTTTTTTGGTTGTTTGTATATTCGGTGGCCTTGTAGGTAACACCTCTCTGTCTGCACACTGTGATTGCCTTGGCAACGGGCAGTTGGAAAGACTATCTATAATCACCAGGTATTGTTCTGTGATTTATAAATGCGAAGGGTTCGAGGATTTCATTTCCACAACATTCACCTGAGGAAGGAGGAAGCCTCCGACAGGTTGTGAATTTCAAATAAAATTGTTGGACTATAACTTGGTGTTGTAAAATTGTTTACAATTGTCAACCCCAGTCCATCACCGGCATCTCCACATCGTAACAATTCATATCAGTGTACCACTGATCTGCGACATTACACCACCAGGAGTTTTAGGTACTGTGCTTCAAGTACCCAGTGACATGCTTATGAATGATGTAACATTGATTTGTTTTACCTGACAGATTTTTTATTCTGCATGCCGATGGCTCAGGGACTGAACTACTCCGATCTAGTGATGTAGAAGAATACCTATATCGAGCATACTCCAATCCAGCTACTGCAGTTCTGAAGGAACAACTACCAGAATTTCCAGGTCAGGATGCAGAAATGCAGTTGGGTGACAGCTGAAATGATGTGCAGTTGATCTGAAACACATCTACAATAATGAAATACCTTCATGATTTACATAATAGTAATTTTGACTGCAACATCTTTTGGTATTTTGATTTCACCTTCCATGCATGTAGGAGATGCTTCTACAGGTTTCTGCTGATTTGTGAATTCTATTCTTGCTACAATAACACTTCAGCATAATTTTATACATTTCCTTAGATTCGTTAAGATGTTTTTTCCTCTCCATTTTTTGCCTTCCCTCCACTGTATACCTTCCCCACGTTTATAATTCATTACATTGTTCTTGACCAATCTAGAGTAACTTAGTGAGTTTCATGACATAAGTGTTAAGTCACAAAACTTACGCTAAGTGTACAAAATGCATACTTCTCCATTAAATCATTTTCTGCCAACTGGCAAAGGTAACAGCCTACTAGAACCATGGAAGTTTACAGCACAAACGGAGGCCTCCCTCCATAACTCTGTATCTTCAGTTTCAAATTTTTTCCAATTTTTACTTGAGATGCAATGGTTTCTGCCTCAACCACTCCCTGTGGCAAAGCATTCCATGCTCCAACAACCCTCTGTGTAAGGAAATTTCTCCTAATCTCTCTCCTCACTCTCGGATAATTTTAAATTGATAACACCTTGTCACCGATTCCCCAGCTAGGGGAAATAATCCTTCTCTAGTCACTGTATCAGAACCCTTCAGAATCTTAAAAACCTAAATGAAATCTCCTCTTAACCTTCTCTGGTCCAGTGGAAATAGTCTTTGTATCTCAAGTGTCTCCTCATAACTACAGTTTCTATCCTTGACATCATCCTGATGAATCTACACTGATCTATCTACTATATGATTTTGATGTCCCTCATATAATGGGGCATCAAAATTGCACTTAGTACTCCAACTGTAACCTAACCAATGTTATGTACAAACTCATCATTACTACTTAACTTTTGTGCTCTATACCCAAAACCCAAAATGCTGTTGGCATTTTATGTACCTGCACTCAGGGAACCATGTACTTGTATCCCAAGGTCCCTGTTCATTCAGACCCTTCAGCATGTCTCCATTGAATGCATACCCTCATTTCTTGTTTTTCCTCTCATAATATATTACTTTATACTTGTGCACATTAAATTGCATCTGCCACTAACTTGGCTGCAGCAGACCCCACCTGGGAAGCAGTAGGGACCAGTCAATGCTTCCACCTCCACAGAAGTACAGACTAGTTTCCTGAGACTGTTGGGCACAGAATAGTAATCTGCATATTAATTTACAGACCACGGTGGTCGGGATGCAAGTTGATGCATTTTAGTACTTTCAGGATCTGCTAGCTGCCATTAGACCAGCTAGCATGCAGGGGCACAGATGCAGAGCCCAGTGGAATAACTTCAGCTAGTCAACTTGCCTGAAGCTGCCAACTCTCAGGATAGCGCACATGCCAGGCCTCCAGGTTTCCCCCTCAGAGCACCACACTAGCAGCACATAGGTTGTAACACCAGGCTGCCAAGGCACAAGCTCCAGAGTTGCAGCCTGCCGTGACTCCCACCCTGAATCAAGCTGCCACAAAAGGAGGGCCCCCTCAATCCTATGACCCTTTTGTAGCACAAGAGCAGCCAATCACCTCTCGCGATACTAGGCCTTAGGTTGCACCTAGGAGAAAAACAAAAATTGGAGAAAGAAAGGCACGTTTAGCCAACCTGGGAAAGCATGGTATAAGGACAGAATAGGTTTGCTTGTATTCGCTTTGAAGTTTGTTGTGTTAAAATAGAATGTACATTTATATTGTGCTTTGTTATTCATGGCGACTAGTGTTGACCAGGGAAGGGTGCACTTGGTTTGTTCTAACTTATTCAATCAGGTAGTTATTGGCATAGTCATGTAGGGGCAAAGAAATATGATGTGTTATCATGTTCTAGAATTGGCACCGGATTGAAGGATTGGTCCTTTATTTTAAGGTGGAAGAAAAGGAATTAAGGCAGTGGTGACAAAGGTTGACTGTGTTAAACAGAAGAGATGACTTTGTTGATCAACTGTGCTCTTATGCCCATTGCAGCAGTCACTGAGACGTCCTCTGAGATAGAGTCATCCTGATCCTCTCCTCCATGTACTTCAACCTCCAAAGCAACAGTGGAAACCTCCCCATTAATCTTCACATTCAGGCCTTTTGTATTACCAGTTTGTGCATGACATACCAGGCCACAACAATGTGGGACACACGAGCTGGAGCATACCGCAAAGCCCCTCCCAACCTGTCAAGGCAGTGAAAGTGTTGCTTTAAGACCCCAATAGTCCACTCGATAACCACTTTAGTAGAGGCGTATGCCTCAATGTAGTGCTCTTCTGCTGCTGTATGGGCAACTCTTATTGGGAGCAGGGGTAGGCCATGTCACCCACAAGCCATCCGTTGACATGATTTTCAGGGAGGGCAGAATTCTGAAGGAAAAATGTATCGTGACAACTTCCAGCAAATCTTGTATTGTTGTACAGGATCCTTTGCATATTGTCACACACAATCTGTACATTCAGGGAGTGGAAGCCCTTCCCATTGAGGAAGTTGAAGGGTAGGCTGTAGGAGGTCACAAAGCAGTGTACGTGCCATCTATTACGCCTGGATCTTAGGAAAGCCAGCAACCCCATTAAACTGGATGACGCTATCTCGCTGCTGCCTTTCTGTGATGTCAAAGTTGATGAATTACCTTGGTCTCTTGTAAAGTGTGTCATTTTAAGTCTCAGTGGAATGGATGGAGTCCTTCATAGCAATTTAAAAACTGGCAGAATCAGTGCGTTCCTATGGAAACAAACCTTCTGTTTGTCATTTCCAGGTTGACATTGACAATAGTTGCAGGGAACTAAATAGCTGAGACCATCATACTCTCTTACTCTAAATGAGAATTTGATGGGAGAATGTAATTTTCTAAGTTTAAAAAAAAAATTATGTTTTGGTGTCCACAAAGTAATTTGAATGTAATGTAGAGTTTTATATTAAAAGTATTTAAAGAATACACCTCACTTAACAGAATTGTTTTGTTATAATTTTTTTGACTTTAAGCTTTCTCCATCTCTATTTCAAACAGGTGTCCTGGGTATCACTTTTCTCCAGCCTTCCACCGAAGACATTGGATCACGCTGGTTAATTAAAAAGGAAGCAGCTAACATTATCCCCCCGAACCTTCAATCAAGAAAGTGGGACACATTTCCTCAAGTAGAGGTACCTCTAATCCTTTCAAGGAATATATTAGTTGGTGGCAAGGGAAGGATTGAGTTGTTGTTTGTCATTCTTGTTCATTATTCCTGGTTATAGAGTTATTAGTACTTCAGTAATTTTTAAGAAACTTCATGTGCTAAAAATTGTATCGACATATTTGTTTCTGTAACATCCTGTGTACAGCACAAAATCTATGATACTGTAATTCCTTTTTTAATATGGTTCCATGCCCTTGCCGACTTCTGTATTTATGAAACTATTATGAATGACCAGTGTATTGACAATTATATAAATTAACATGTAAAATCTGTTCTCACAGATGGCTTAATGGATAAATGCATTGTATGATGTGATGCACGAGGATTTTTTGTATTGGTTTTGTGCCATTGCTAGTGCTGCTAGGGAGGACCCTAGGCAAGACAGAGGGTCAGAGGGATCTTGGTGTGCAAGTTCACAGATCCCTGAAGGCGGCGGAACAGGTCGATAAGGTGGTAAAGAAGGCATATGGGATACTTGCCTTTATTAGCCGAGGCATAGAATATAAGAGCAAGGAGGTTATGATGGAGCTGTATAAAACACTGGTTAGGCCACAGCTGGAGTACTGTGTGCAGTTCTGGTCGCCACACTACAGGAAGGATGTGATCGCTTTGGAGAGGGTGCAGAGGAGATTCACCAGGATGTTACCAGGGCTGGAGCGCTTCAGCTATGAAGAGAGACTGGGAAGATTGGGTTTGTTTTCCTTGGAGCAGAGGAGGCTGAGGGGGGACATGATTGAGGTGTACAAAATTATGAGGGGCACAGATAGGATGGATACTAAGGAGCTTTTTCCCTTCGTTGAGGGTTCTATAACAAGGGGACATAGATTCAAGGTAAAAGGCGGGAGGTTTAGAGGGGATTTGAGAAAGAACTTTTTCACCCAGAGGGTGGTTGGAGTCTGGAACTCACTGCCTGAAAGGGTTGTGGAGGCAGGAACCCTCACAACATTCAAGAAGCATTTGGATGAGCACTTGAAATGCCATAGCATACAAGGCTACGGACCAAATGCTGGAATATGGGATTAGAGTAGACAGGGCTGATGGCCGGCGCGGACACGATGGGCCGAAGGGCCTCTATCCGTGCTGTATAACTCTATGACTCTATGACTCTAATTCCAGGCCTGTGCTGTGTTAGCTGATCTCAGCCATGGCAACAGTGTTCTCAGCTAGCAAGTAGTTCTTATTCCTCATTATTATCAAAAGACTCCTGCTGCAAATGTATATGTATCAATGGATGGGTCCAGACAAAATCAGGCTAGGGTGTGACAGCTCATCTAGTCATGTAACCTGCTGACATTCGCAGTTCTGGCTCATATACAAGCCCTGGCCTTTTGGGTAAGATATTGTCAGGTGGCCAGCATCTGTGGAATTATACCTGAGCAAGAGTTACTAGGGTCAATTTTTACTCCCGGGCGGGAAAATGGCCTAGCGAATGCCAGGCCCGTCCAGGAACAGCAGCAGGGATGCTCGGCCGATTTTAATGGCCAAGCCTCATTAACATGTCGCTTGCCAACTTCCTGATCTTGGAGGTCAACAGGAAGTGGCTGTTTGGCTGTTAAAATCGGGCGGCTCGGACGTCATTCCTGGGGACCTAAGAGAATAGCCCCCGGCACAAGACAAGTGCATCAGAGGGCTCATGGAGAGGAATCGCAGTTGGAGGAGGGGGGAGAGCCTCGGAAGGAGAGGCCCAAGGTTTCGTTTTGGGGCCCAGAGGAGCACTCCTGCTCCTCCTGGCCCAAAAGGAAACCTTTAAAAAATTAAAAATTTTCTCTTACCTGGGCCTCTTCTGGCCTTGGACCTGGATCCTGACAACTTTGACCTGGTGGAGAAGCCAACACTGGTACTCAGATTTCAGGTAAAAATAGCAGTCGAGCCTCGATGATGTCATCAAAGCCTGATCTGTATATTTAAAGAAGAACTCTGACAGCTTTGGGTGGGTGTCCTTGCCACCTGCAATTTAAAATTGTTTTCGGCTAGATCGAAGTGGGGAAATCCCTCGCTCCATTTTAATTGCAACCCCCCCCCCATCCCCAACATGGTTTCTGCTGGGCAGGGGTTGTTAAAATTGACCCCACTATTTCCAGGAAGGGAGAAAAAAATGATTGAGGGTAAAAATATTCTGACCTGAATGCAGAAAGCAATGTAATTCTGAGCTTTGTGAAGTTTTCCACATTTTTAATGTGGAGATTTTTTTAACACACTTTAAAAGGTGCAGGAAATATCTCAAATCTAAATTTGTTATTTACCATTGATTGCTGTTGTGTTGGGTGTAGAGGTTACAGCTGCAGAAATCTTTACTTGTCTGATATTTGTCTAATACAAAAAAAACCTGATTTCCCTTTTTGTTTCTTATGTTTTCAGTGCAAGACACCAGGGCCTCCTTTTGGCACACACCTCTCCGATCTGAACTCTCAGCAAGCAGACTGTTCATCTCCTACTGTCTTAAAGTGTCCCTCTGTTCTAGAAGTCCATCAGCTCTTTCAATATGAGCCTATAAACACAGAAATGCGGCAGAAAATGCAGAGTTGTCTTAAGGTATTTCATTCAAACTTTTTGGAGGGCATGGCAGAAACTATATGCTGAACAAAATAACACACTTAATAATCTGACCAGAATTTCTGCTCAGTTTTAGCCAGGGTTAAAAAGGAGTGTGTGGAGTCAAAGATTTCTATTATCTTTCCCAAAAGTTCACAAACTGCATATATAATGGGATTGCTGCATTTACCTTTGTATCTTCTTATGAGGAAATGTTCTATAAGCTCTTAGGTTTTCCTCAGTTTATGCAGATAATGTATAATAATCTATTGTTTATGTATCTAAAAGAGTATACCCCTGGCACTCTTTTATTTCACTTAGTTCTTCACAGTCTGTCAATTCACTCATTGAATTTTTTTAATATCCTATAGAGGACTCAATTAGAATCATAGAATCATAGAAGTTTACAACA
Organism: Heptranchias perlo; assembly: GCF_035084215.1. Lineage (NCBI taxonomy): Eukaryota > Metazoa > Chordata > Chondrichthyes > Hexanchiformes > Hexanchidae > Heptranchias > Heptranchias perlo. The sequence goes on from NC_090335.1 coordinate 49,976,821, forward strand.
TGGAAACAGGCCCTTCGGCCCAACATGTCCATGTCGCCCAGTTTATACCACTAAGCTAGTCCCAATTGCCTGCACTTGCCAGCAATTAGAAAACATTTCTAAAAGATCATGGCCCAGGACAGATTTTGGGCGAAATCTTCCATGGAATGGAACTTCTGTTTGGTCCACAGCTGTGCCTCTGGCACGAGCCCACTTCCTGAGGTTGGGACAATTGAGTATTTTAGGCACGGGCTTGGACTGACATAGGTTCCATTTGCAGTGCAGCTGGATTCCACCTCGGGTGAAGGAGAAGAAAATTGCTGCAGCATAAGAGGGCCAGCCATACCAGTGGAAGGTTTAAAAAAACAAAATAAAAATAATGCCAGGTTTTGGAATAACTTAAGATCAACACCACAAGAACAAAGAGGGAGATTGGGAGAGTTGTTTTATGCAGAGAGTTGTTAGGTCATGGAATGCCCTGCCAGATACAATATTGGAAGCAGAATCCATAATAGCTTTTAAAAGGGAAGTGGATAAATATTTGTAAAAGAAAAGCTTAAAAAGGTATGGAGAAAGGACAGGGGAATTGGATTAAGTAGATAGCTCCTTCAGAGAGCCAACACGGGCACGATGGCCTTTTCTGTGGTGTAAAATTCCACAATTCTGTGATTTGGAGCTCAATCACTAGGGGAGGGCAAGAAATAGCATTCTAGTGCTGAAGCTCAAAGGACAGATGCATTATCATTCTTGCCGAAAACAAAGTTCAAAGAAAATGTCCAGCAGGTCTGCAGGAGGGCAGAGACCCACCCCCCCCCACCCCCCCCAGGTTCATAGATGCAGCAGTAAAAATGCTGTTGCAGGAAGGCAGGCCGAAGAAGCGAGGATCACTTTGGCATGGAGTATTTCAGTGCCTCAAGAAGAGCTGCCCAGGAGGAGTAGAAGGAGATGTCCAGATAGTCAGTGACAACTCAACCACCCAAATTAGTGCAGAAAGAAGAAGTCTAATAACCTTAGTGACTCTGGCAAAGTAAGAGGCCACACCTTCTACAATGCACAATACTCATTCTGCCACGTACACTAATCTCTCCCTTACACTGTATTAAAGTACTTTAATTACTTACAATCATTGCTCATGAGATAGGACAATGCTTTTGCCACTCCTACCCTTCATTTCTAAAAGCCTCGCATGGACAGAAGGGAGTGAAGTTCTGCTCTGGGCTCATTGATGGCAGTAACGCATTTGCTTTCGTACATTTTGTGCTAATGACACACTGACAATACTTACACAGGTTTTCTGCTGTCCCCTCATTTATATAGTACTTGTGCACTCTCAGCGTGATTTGGGCCCTGCACTAGGACATACAGATTCAGGAGGAGGAAATTTCCTGGGCAGGAACATGAATGTGTAGGCGCTGTTCCTTAAAGTGACATCTGCACTTTCTGTTGACTGCAAATTGTTGAATTCTGCTTTTTCTTGTCTGTATTATGCTGAGAGGAGCCAGGGGTCTGCCAAATCGTAACAGGGGGCTGATGCTAAGGAGATGCATTATGTTTGGGTGTGAGGGTCACCCTCCTCAGCAAACTGAGTCAGGATTGCCTGGAAAAAGATGGTCGAGTAGGTCAATGCAGTGCCCTCATTAAAAAGACGATCCCTCTTTCGATGGCTGTGTTGTGCAGCATGCAGCAAACCACGGCAATCGAGAAACTTTGACAGGCTATTACTGCAGGACACCCCCTGCCCCGGGGCAAGGCAAGCACTGTTTGAGGCTATCAGCTATGGCTGTGGCTATGTGGCAGCACTCTCGCCTCTGAGTCAGAAGGTTGTGGGTTCAAGTTCCACTCCAGAGACTTGAACACAAAATCCAGGCTGACACTCCATTGAAGTACTGAGGGAGTGCTGCACTGTCAAAGGTGCCGTCTTTCAGATGAGACATTAAACCAGGGCCCTGACTGCCCTCTCGGGTAGACATAAAAGATCCCATGGCACTATTTCAAAGAAGAGCAGGGGAGTTCTCCCCAGTGTCCTGGACAATATTTATCCCTCAACCAACAGCATTAAAACAGGTTATCTGGTGACTATCTGCTGTTTGTGGGAGCTTGCTGTGCACAAATTGGCTGCCACATTTCCTACATTACAACAGTGACTAAACTTCAAAAGTACTTCATTGGCTGTAAAGCGCTTTGGGACGCCCTGAGGCCGTGAAAGGCACTATATGAATGTAAGTCTTTTTTTTTATCTATAATGTTTTCTATAATTGCCCTGGTGGGGCATGAGCTTTGCAATAAATTCAGGCTCAGCTGCGGTGTTATGGATACTGCAACAGCAGATAGTCTTGATCCCCAAGAAGCCAACCCTTTACTTGCTGGGAATCAAAAACAGGTAGTATGGTTGACTGATGGAAAATAAAATCGTCATGAGTGCTGCCTGAGAATTTGGCTGTCAATTGCACATTGCAGTGCCAATGGTCACCCACCAGCTGCACGTTAATGGCTTTTTGATTCATGAAGGCAACACTCCTGCAAGGAGAAACGTTAATGGCTATATGCATCCCATCATTGATCCCCTACGCTTTGGGGAGTTCTGCAATCCAGAAGAATTCTCAGGCTTGGATTGGTACTTCCCTGGATCTCAGGGGAACTTTATTTAGCTGCTCGCTTTTCTGAATAAGCCATCAGCACTAGGTGAATGCACAGATGTCCTTCAGATTGACTAATATTGAAGATATCACCAGTTGCCTCTTGGAATGACCTCAAGACAAAAAAAGTTCAATGCAGTGGTCACCTTGACTGCAACAAGTATGTGCTTGTCCTGATTTGTAGCAGAAGGTCCTTCTCCAACAAGGTGCAGAGCTTTTGAACCACCTCCTTGCTGAACCAACGCCATCAAAGGCACTATTCCTTGGGGCCGATAGATCTAGCAAAGTGGATAATGGCAGGTAGGTGCCCTTCTTCACCTCTGTGTCAGCCGTAGCTCAGTTGGTAGCACTCTTGCCTCTGAGTCAGAAAGTCGTGGGTTGCTGTTTGTGGGACCTTGCTGTGCACAAATTGGCTGCCGCATTTCCTACATTGCAACAGTGACTACACTTCAAAAGTCTCTGGCTGTGAAGCGTTTTGAGATGTCCTGAGGATGTGAAAGGTGCTATATAAATGCAAGTCTTTCTTTCTGAAGACTGACTACCCTGGCATCCAGAATTGCTTCATGGTCATCCTCCTCTTCCTCCAAATAAGTTAAGTGTAAAGGAATCCTAGACAGTACTTCCACTCTGCTGATGGGGATAGTGGGTTTCTACTAGTTTCCAGCTGTTTTCCAAAATTTTGCCACACAATGCAACATTAAGGTTTGTAAATTTCTCCTACACTGTGAGCCAATAACAAAATTACAACAGTGTCCAAACATGCAGCCTGACACTTTAAATTAATGCAGCAGCCAAAATACAGAGCACTTACAAATAGTGCCAGGGGACAGCCTGCACCTGACCTGCAATCAATGGAAGTGAAGGAAAGCTTGTCACAGGCATTGATAGTATCCATTTAAATCTCACTGAAGCACATTGAAACACCAATGGCCCAAACCCCAAGGGGAAGTTGACATGTATTTTTCTTCTGTCCCAAAAATATGTGCAACTGGTGCCAAAACCGGAGGAAAATCAGCATTATGATATACTAGATTCTTAATGATTTTAAGGTTACTAGCTTGTTTTCAGTCTGAGGTATTAAATTACACACATCAAAGAATCATTACGTTGTAGACAAGCTTTAAATTTTCTGATGTTTGGAGTAATATTTCTTTAATTGTAGGAGTACATAGAACTCATTCTGCAGAAGGAGCAAGAGCTAAATGAAATGATACTTAAGGAGCCACGTGATGAAGAAGAGCTTGTCCATGCTGCTGAACTGCTCAAACTGGTTCTGGTAAGAAACAACTGTTGTAGTTAGCACTGCCACTTGACTGGTTCAACCAACTGGAATTAGCTGCTATGACATGAGACAGTTTAGAGAAGATGCACATAACTAAAATCTTTTATTTCTTTATGATGTGACTCACTCCTCAGGAATGTGAGTCACATCACAAAACTAATTTCATAATTAGCACTGATCTAGAAAACTGCCTCACAGATGCCAAAAATTCAGAGTGGATTCAAAAAAGGTTCTAATTGGCTGAAAACCTCAATAAAACCACAGTGACCTGGTCTGAACTGTTAATGGGTAAACCTACAAATAAACAGTGGGCAGTATTCAAAGAAGTACTTGGTGTGATTCAAAACCAATACATACTCCTGAAAGGCAAAGGCTGCACTTTTGTAGTTAAGCAGCCATGGTCAACAAATGAGCTAAGGGACAATATACAAACATATCAAAATGATGGACAGGAAAAGACCTACTGGTCCATCCAGCCTGTCCCACACAGTTGTGATGCTTTATAGATCATAATACATACATTCCCTATCCACCGGAGCCATATAATCTCCTGGGAGAGGCAAAAAAAACAGATAAAAACCCAGGCCAATTAGGGAAAAAAATCTGGAAAATTTCCCTCCAATCCCCTTAAGCAATCGAAATTAGTCCAGGAGATCACATTGGCCCTGATTTACATTACAGGATATCTACCTCTTGTGCGGGGTGACCTCCACCCCAGCCAGAAACAGATCCAGCTCTCGCTTGAAGGAATACAGCGAATCAGCATTCACCAGATGAGCCGGCAACCTGTTCCACTGGGCCACTATTCACTGGGTGAAGAACAACTGCCTAACACCAAACTAGTTCTGCCCTTGCATAACTTGTAAGCATGAACCCTAGTTGTCCCTAACCTATTCAGTTGAAATAATTGGTCTACATAAAAACAATCTAGTTGGCCTTTATCCGAAGGTTGTTGGAATTCAAAAGCGAGGAAGCAATAAGTGAGGAAGTGATACTTCAGTTGTACATAGCCTTGGACAGACGCCATCTGGAATACTGCATCTCAGGAAGGATATATTGGCCTTGGAGAGGGTACAGCACAGATTCACCAGAATGATACCTGGGCTTAAAGGTGTCATAAACTTGGCTTGTATTCCCTTGAGTTTATACAGTGGTCTAACCAGGGTGTTTAAAATGATAAAAGGGATTTGATAGGGTAGGTACAGAAAACAATTTCCTCTGGCGTGGGAATCCAGAACAACAGGGCATAATCTTAAAGTTAGAGCTAAGTCATTTAGGAATGAAATCAGAAGGGATTTCTTCACACAAAAGGTAGTGGAATCTTGGTACTCTCTTCCCCCCAAAGGCTGTGGATGTTGGGGCATTTGAAATTTTCAAGACTGAGATGGATAGATTTTTATTAGGTAAAGGTATCAAGAGATATGGAACAAAGGCGGGTAAATGGAGTTTAAGTACAGATCAGCCATGATATAATTGAATGGCAGAAAAGGCTAGACAGGCTGAATGGCTTATCCCTGTTCCCATGTAAATCAATAGTTTGGCTTAATCTCACAAATTGTCATTATTTTCCCTTACGGTTGGTGCTGTCACAAGCCCAATCTAAAGGAAAATGGCCTCTATAGCCTTAAAGCAACACTGTGCAAATATTAGCACTTTAACATATTCATATCAAATTCCTTTGCTACTTTAAACAGGTTAATAATGTCTGTGTTAAAGTAGCAGACAAAGGACTTTTAGATAATCACATTAAACATTCATACTTTAATATTGCACATCACAATTTCAGGGAGCATAGCCTAAAAATCCGGTTGTTACCCCTGGAAGTGCGACGGGGAATAACTTCTGCTTATTGCTTTCGTCTACCAATGACCCCATCCCAATTCCCAGGGATGTGGTCATTTAAATAATTGAGGTGGGTGCCCGCTCCTGTTGCGGCACACTAATGAGACAACTGAAAATCAGAAGCCCATATCAAACTAAAGAACAAGGTGAGAGGAAATTTTGTTAAAGTTCTCTTGTCTAACAGTAATATTAAATACATATTGTTATTATTGGATCAGCTACTTTACACCACATCTTTATATTATATGTCTTATTTGTCTTATTTCTATTGGATTGTACGAATATTATCACAAAAATAACACTATTATTCCTCTACAGTCCCTCCCTGATGATGAAGAATGTCAAACAGAAGAGAAGGAAGCAAGCAAAGGTACATTTCCAGGTTTTTACATGACAAATGCATGGGATGCATGGAACTTTTGAATAATCTTGAATAAGTCAGCTAAGAAATCATACTTAACTTTGTTGCAGCTCTCTCATTATTAAAAAAAAATCCGACAGCGTTTTAGATTCTGGAACCAATTCAGACATTGGATAACTGGGGACGATCCACAAACAGCTTGTCACTCAAGACTTGATCTGAGATTATTATTCAATCTTGCCACAGGGTTGATATTTCTTATCACTGAAAATTGAGTCTAACAATACAGACTCATGAAATAACCAATGTAAAGAATCTTACAACACCAGGTTATAGTCCAACAATTTTATAACCTGGTGTTGTAAGATTCTTGACATTTGTCAACCCCAGTCCATCACCGGCATCTCCACATCATGAAATAACCAAAGGGCACGCAGTTGTGGGGTTCGAAAATCCGGTGCAGATTTTTGTGCGGGATCCGTTTCTGCCAATGTTACACGCATTTTTCATCCCACCAACATTCACCTTCACCTGCACATACCTGCTAATAATATGCACGACATAAGGCCTCATAATTCCTCTCATTTTTGCTCTTTTTAGTCATAATTTCTATTAGTGTAATTAACACAGATGAATGAGGCACAAACTGACCTTTATAGAATCATAGAAAGTTACAGCACAGAAGGAGGCCACTTGGCCCATTGTGTCCATGCCGACAACGGAAGTGTTCCATTTAAAGGTGGTTAATGCCTCGTAAAGTTTTGCCAATTTCCATGGTCTGGTTGCATATTTCAGAATTTGTTGTTGTGTTTTGAGGAGCTGCTGAGCTCCTGTTCAAACTGCCAGTGTCAGCAGCACATTTCTGACCCCCAGCCATGAAAAGGGATACCACTGAGTAGCACGGGTATCCCTATGGGATTCCTCCTTTTGCTTTCTTGATGGAGGAGGAAGAGGAGAACAGAAGGCCACAAAGGAGAGTGAGGGTGCGTCAAAGAAAGTTGAGGTCAACCCCCTATTATCCCCATGAGTATATAAGCCCGGCAGTACTCATGAGGGACTGAATGAGCAGCTCTGCCTTCAGCAACTTCGCTTCACATAGGAAACTCTAGATGAGCTATACCTTCAGCCCTGATCAAGTAACAGAGCAGCTCTGTCTGTGGCTGTCAGTCAGCAAAACTCTCAATTTTTATGCCACAAGCACCTTCCAAGCTGTAAATAACAACAACTTCCAGGAAGCCGTCTGAGCCTGCATGCACCGGGTCACTGATACCATCATCAAGAAAGCTACAGAATTCATCCATTTTGTGATGAATTGGAGGTAGACTATTCAGTTCCATCATGTTGCGGGATTTCCAGAGTTCAGCGGACAATAGCTGGCAGCCACATTGCACTGTGGGCTCCTACTGTGGAGCCATTGACACCATCAATTCCATTCCCTCAAGGACCATGTAATATAAGAGGCTGGCGTTGTAAGGGGTGCATACAATAAGGCTTGTTGGGGGAGTTCCAAACACTAGTTCCAGGTGAAAGAGTTAGAGAGCTATTGAACTTGTCATTCCATTTAAGGAGTGAAGGTGATCTTTGCAGGGGTTCCCTGGTATAAAAGTGAAAAGGGGAAGGTGGAGGTTCTCTTACCTTGGCTGCCCTGGTCCGATCACTGAACTTTTTGGACGCTGTTCCGCGGTCCTGGGGATGAGAGAGGTGACATTAAGAGCTGCTGTTGCCTTCCTCCACATGACTCTGGTAACTGATATAGGTGGTTTCTGTCCCTGCATGCCCAGGAGGTGCTTTGTCTTCTAACACATGCCTTCTGGGAGGATCTGTACATCAGCACCTGCAAAATTCTGGTCTCACCTCCTTCTGCTGCCATTTGCCCAAGGCCTTCTTTGTAAGCCACCAGTGTGTGAAGATGAAGGCTAGGAAAATCATAAAGGAATTCTTTGGTAAGAAATGACTACAGTTGAACATTGGGACAAAGGTCGGAGAAGAAAACATACCACTTACCTGTACTACTAAGAATCTGCTGCCACCTTAAGCTGCTGCAAATTTTAAATCCTGCAGCAGCAAGTTTCCTCCCATCAGCGATTTACAAAGGAATTGCTCTCCTAGCCCACCATTCAATATATAAATGAGCTGAGAGGTGTCAGTGGCATAATTGACCAGCAGGCAGAAGTCCTACCCGCCGGTGTTACGGTACAAATGGCATCGCGGATTTTCAGGGCTGCGATACATTACAAATCAGATTGAAATAGTGTATGACACTCCTTGACATACAAGGGAGCAGCCAACTTTTTAGAGCTGGCTGGTGTTGAGATTGTTTCATTTTCCTGCAATTTCACATTTTGCAAGCAAATTGTGAAGTACCATTGATGGCGGTTGTGGAGAAAATGATGGCACACCCTAGCTGCACACCTGCATGGAGGAGGATATGTGACAAGGAGAGACCAAAAAAAAATGAAAATGGAAAAACTCAGTTATTAAGAGTTGTGCAAGCATTAACTTGTTTTTTAATTTTCCTTGCCTCATCTCCACTCACCACCTCCTCTAGACAATACAGCTGACATTTATAAATTAATGTGCAGGGAATTTCGGAAGTATCCATTTTGTTTTTAATTTGGAAGGCAGTGAATCAATAGTCATTATCAACAGCCCACAAGATGCTAAAAGACAATAGGCCCGATTTTAGCAGGGCTGCGGGTTCTCGGCGGATGGGCAAGCGGGCGCATGGGTAACGCGCCCGGTGAAATTAGTGGGTTTCCTGCGCGATCGTAGCAGGCAAACCACTAATTGGAGCCACTTACCTGCTCCTCCGGGTTCCCCGCTGCTGATCTGCGCGTCGGGCGGGCTGCACATGCGCAGTAAGATCTGTCAGCTGGAGGCGCTCTATTTAAAGGGGTAGTCCTCCACTGACAGATGCTGCAACCAATAGCAAAGATGACTGCATGGAGCAGCCCAGGGGGAAGGCTGCTCCCAGTTTAATGATGCCTCACCCCAGGTATCAATACATGGGGTGAGGAGGAGGGGGAGGACAGAGATCGTCCACCCGGCGGGCGGGAGGAAGCGGCCCGCCTCCGCCACCAGGAAGGCCTGGCTCGAGGTGGCAGAGGGGGTCACCTGCGCCACCAACATATCGCCCACCTGCACACAGTGCAGGAGGCGCTCCAATGACCTCAGTAGGTCAGCCAAAGTGAGTACACGTAGTCTTTCCCCTGCACTCCGTCTGCCACATCACTGCCCCCACCCCACATCTCCTTCGGCACTGCCAACACTACTCTGTCACATCACTCCTTACACCCACTCAAACCCCATCCTCATCTTACCTGCACCTACTCACCTCGCCAGTACTCATCCCGCCATTACCACGCAACCCAATCCTCATACAATCTCATGGCTCTATCCCATACTCACCCTCTCGTGCATCTCTCTCACGGCCAGCCTCACTCAACCTGCCACCACCTGTGCTGCAGCCACAGGGCATGCATCACATATGTGCAGTAGGCAGCGTAAGGCAAACGTGTCGTGAGCATGAAGGGGATGCACAAGGGTGTTTGAGGGTTTGTCATGGTTGTTACTTATATTGAATTTCAGAACAACTCACATCACACATTATATTGGCACCACTACTGCCATGTCTTCGCGATTCCTGTCCAGTTTGTGCAATAATGCCCGCTCCTGGGTATCTTTTTTTTTATTCGTTCACGGGATGTGGGCGTCGCTGGCGAGGCCAGCATTTATTGCCCATCCCTAATTGCCCTTGAGAAGGTGGTGGTGAGCCGCCTTCTTGAACCGCTGCAGTCCGTGTGGTGACGGTTCTCCCACAGTGCTGTTAGGAAGGGAGTTCCAGGATTTTGACCCAGCGACAATGAAGGAACGGCGATATATTTCCAAGTCGGGATGGTGTGTGACTTGGAGGGGAAAGTGCAGGTGGTGTTGTTCCCATGTGCCTGCTGCTCTTGTCCTTCTAGGCGGTAGAGGTCGCGGGTTTGGGAGGTGCTGTCGAAGAAGCCTTGGCGAGTTGCTGCAGTGCATCCTGTGGATAGTGCACACTGCAGCCACGGTGCGCCGGTGGTGAAGGGAGTGAATGTTCAGGGTGGTGGATGGGGTGCCAATCAATCGGGCTGCTTTATCTTGGATGGTGTCGAGCTTCTTGAGTGTTGTTGGAGCTGCACTCATCCAGGCAAGTGGGGAGTATTCCATCACACTCCTGACTTGTGCCTTGTAGATGGTGGAAAGGCTTTGGGGAGTCAGGAGGTGAGTCACTCGCCGCAGAATACCCAGCCTCTGACCTGCTGTAGTAGCCACAGTATTTATATGGCTGGTCCAGTTAAGTTTCTGGTCAATGGTGACCCCCAGGATGTTGATGGTGGGGGATTCGGCGATGGTAATGCCGTTGAATGTCAGGAGGAGGTGGTTAGACTCTCTCTTGTTGGAGATGGTCATTGCCTGGCACTTATCTGGCGCGAATGTTACTTGCCACTTGTGAGCCCAAGCCTGGATGTTGCCCAGGTCTTGCTGCATGTGGGCTCGGACTGCTTCATTATTTGAGGGGTTGCGAATGGAACTGAACACTGTGCAGTCATCAGCGAACATCCCCATTTCTGACCTTATGATGGAGGGAAGGTCATTGATGAAGCAGCTGAAGATGGTTGGGCCTAGGACACTGCCCTGAGGACCCACCACTGATGCCACCCATTGTGTCACTGCAGAGTGGGTGTAGGTGTATTTGCAGGGCTCTTCTGCGCAGACGACTGAGAGACATCGGCGATGCCCCCGGTTGCACCCTGGAAGGCTGCGGAGGAGAAGTTCGGGAGGGCAGTGGTGACTTTGACAGTGACAGGTAGGAAGATGGTGCACGGGCCAGCCAGGAGCAGCTCGGCATGAAAGAGGCTGCAGATGTCCACGGCTACATGTCGAGTGACTCTGAGCCTCTGTGTGCACTGCTGCTCAGAGAGGTCCAGGAGGCTGAGCCTCGGTCTGTGGACCCTGTGGCGAGGGTAGTGCCCTTTGCGACGCATCTCTCTCTGCGGTAGCCCTCCCTCCTGCTGTACAGGTGGATGTGTCACAGCACTCTGTTGTGGAGCTCCACGTGTCAGAGGTGGACGGTGAGGCTGGTGATGCTGTTCGCCCTCTGAGGAGGTCATGACTGCAGCTACGGCGGCCCCCATCCGCAAGATGTACATCTGAGGGGGTCCGCAAGGTAGGTACATGTCTCCGGACCCCGGGGTAAGTGTGCAGGTTGGTGACTTTGACCGTCAGGAGGAGGGTGGTGGAGGCCAAACTTTGTCCCAAGTGACAGAGTGGCCTCCTGCAATGGGTGAGGGTCTCCCCCCCCCCCCCCCCCCCCGCCCCCCCACCTGTCAAATGGACCTTTGCAGCTGCCACAGGCTGACAGCTGCAATACGTCCATTCGAGCTGGGAGTGTTTCCCCCAGTGTGGGAAACAGTCCCATGTTGTTCAAAAATCCCACATAGTCCCTTAATCAGGTCAGTTAATGACCTAAAATACCAAACTAAATAATGTCAAGTGGCATCCCGCTGGCTTTAATTGCCTGCGGGATTCCCACCAGCGGGGGCTGCGCGCGCCGACGCGTCAGTGGGGAACCCGGAAGTGGGCGGGATCGAGGCGGGATCCGGTCGGGCTCCTGCATTTCACGATTTTCGAGGCCCCCCCGCCGAGAACACACCCGATAGCGGGTGGTAAAATCGAGCCCAACATAGCAAAAGGGGAAAGTTTCTAAACTATCCCTGTCTCGCAGTAATCTAACACCGCCTATACTAATAGCAAATTGCTTGTGGAATTAATAATAGCTGGAGGAGGATCCCACAGATTCCTACAAGACCATTTCCTTCATTATTAGATTCCTATGCAGTTTAAAAATATTAACTCATAGACCAAGCAATTATTACAGTAGTTCCAAATAAACAATTACTTTGCATGGACCATTGGAAAAAGCAATAGGCATGCAAATGCATTAGTGTGACCTAATAAGTGTGACAGACCATGAATATTCTATACACCTTCTAGCTTTGTTATATGTTACAGTTGATGTAGCCTCAATTTACGAGCATGCTGTGGCACCCACTTTCAAGAACCCACCTGAGATGGCTACGTGTGAATGGACTAAAGTCGACTTGGAAAGGTATGTCAATCCAATTTTCACAGAACTTTGATATTCCTCCGCTTTTTGCTTTATTTTCCACACCTCGAAAGTGATACTGAGAACCACTGAATGACAGCAAAACATAGGTTACTTGAATGGCCAACAACATTTTAAGGAAACAATAGAACTTTAATAATACTGTCCAATATTACCAGGCAGTAAACTCCATTATAAAAATCAAACCAATTGATTGAAGGTAACATTTCCTGGTACTCAGGTGGATAGAATTTAATATGAGTAGAATATGCAGTGGGAGACTGTTGTTTCATCCCACAATACTAATTGGTCGGTAATCAAAGGTCATAGATTTAAAATAATTGGCAAAAGAACTAGATGGAAATGAGGAGAAATTTTTTCACACAGAAGGTTAAGATCTGGAGCGCACTACCTGAAAGGGTAGTGGAAGCAGATTCCATAGGAACTTACAAAAGGCAACTAGACATGTACTTGAAGAGGACTAATTTGCAGGGTTATGTGGAAAAAGCTGGGCACAATGGGCCGACTGGCCTGCTTCTGTGCTGTAAGATTCTATGATTCTAGACTTATTTTGACCTGGAAGTGCTTGCTATAAACATAAGTGGTAAATAGTGGATTATTGATTAGCTTGATAACCCCAAAACACACGGTTAGTGCAGAAATCTGAAACTCATGATGCAATAAACAGAGCAAATAACTTATATGAATAATTCACTAATCAGTATATATTACAAATAAGTGCAATATGAGTAAATAGTGTTCCTTAAATTTAAGACTATGATTAAAGTATCAGATATTATTTGTAATTCGTATATTAGATTGGGAAATTTTCAATAGAAGTATGTATTTAGCTTTGTTATTGGGGATGTCATAATTTCTTTACCATTCTTGATGTTACAACAAAGAATAAAACTACACATGAAATTTGAATGTATTTATTAACAGACTATTGCAAAAATATTTGCAGTTTCCAGCCATTGTTCCTTCCTATTTATATATCTAAATCTTTCCGGCTAAGGATTTTGGCCCAGTAAATCCTGACAGTTGTGTTGGGATTACGCCGCTGGTGGAACTTTGCCACTGACTGACCTTGCTAAAGGAAGGACATCCTGAGTGCCGAGCACTCCTTTTACAAAGATGACCACTTCACCACCTCTCCCAAAAATTTTTGGGTGCCTCATTTTTGGGGGCCTGGCTCCAATCCAGGCCTGGACCCCCTAGTTGGCCCTACTAATAGGAACATAGGAACAGGGGTAGGCCATTCAGCCCCTCGTGCCTGCTCCGCCATTTGATAAGATCATGGCTGATCTGTGATCTAACTCCATATACCTGCCTTTGGCCCATATCCCTTAATACCTTTGGTTGCCAAAAAGCTACCTATCTCAGATTTAAATTTACCAATTGAGCTAGTATCAATTGCCGTTTGCGGAAGAGAGTTCCAAACTTCTACAACCCTTTGTGTGTAGAAATGTTTTCTAATCTCGCTCCTGAAAGGTCTGGCTCTAATTTTTAGACTGTGCCCCCCCACTCCTAAAATCCCCAACCAGCGGAAATAGTTTCTCTCTATCCACCCTATCTGTTCCCCTTAATATCTTATAAACTTAGATCAGATCACCCCTTAACCTTCGAAACTCCAGAGAATACAACCCCAATTTGTGTAATCTCTCCTCGTAACTTAACCCTTGAAGTCCAGGTATCATTCTAGTAAACCTACACTGCACTCCCTCCAAGGCCAATATGTCCTTCCGAAGGTGCGGTGCCCAGAACTGCTCACAGTACTCCAGGTGCGGTCTAACCAGGGTTTTGTATAGCTGCAGCATAACATCTGCCCCCTTGTACTCCAGTCCTCTAGATATAAAGGCCAACATTCCATTTGCCTTCTTGATTATTTTCTGCACCTGTTCATGACACTTCAATGATCTATGTACCTGAACCCCTAAGTCCCTTTGGACATCCAATGTTTTTAACTTTTTACCATTTAGAAAGTACCCTGTTCTATCCTTTTTTGATCCAAAGTGGATGACCTCACATTTGTCTACATTGAATTCCATTTACAACATCAACTGCACTACCTTCATCAACCCTCTGATACTTCATCAAAGAACTCGATCAGGTTAATCAGACACGATTTGTCTTTAACAAATCCATGCTGGCTCTCCCTTATTAACCCATGCTTCTCCAAGTGAATGGATAACTTATATATGAATATATCATTGATTTTAATATTCTGTATCTTAATTTCTCTTGTCTCTTTCATGCAGCAACACAGGGCAAAACCAGATATCTCGGTGGCCACAAAGAGTAGAACAATACAGGTAACAATAAGCTAAGCAAGGAAAAATAAGGAAGGTGCTAATTTAAAGAAAATATGAAGGCAAACTGGAAGTTGTTCCTTAGAAATCATAAAGCTATTGTTTTCCAGGCAGCCATTTTAGTTGCCTCTGATTAATCCATGAATACAATTATACTTGTGACTCATACGGTTCCTCCCAGAATGCAAATTATTTCTTATTATTCCATAGCAGTCTACCCTACCCAGCAGTAGATTTCTCCAGCCTATCCAAATATTCTGGTATATGAAGACTGTTTAAATTCATTGGCCCTGAAAACAAGTGAGTCATCCTGGTAAGTGCCAGGATCCATCTCCCAGTGACCTCGAGCACTGACTCCACCAAAGTTCACAGAGTCATGGGGGAGATCATCTAATCTGAATAATGATGGTACACACTTTGCCTAACTAAAAGGCCTCCTGGTGGAGGAGGAAGGGGATCAGCAAGATGCGCAGCAGCAGCTTAAAGAGAATGTGGAGGGCAACCCACTGTCAGCTGCAAGAAACTTTCATGCACTCTCATATAGGAAACATTCTCTTGACGACCATATCTAGCCCCTGCATTAACATTTCTGTATACAGCCTCCTCCTTCCGACCACAAAGATGCCCCTATTCATGCTACCAAGTGAAAGCAACTTCCACATCTTTCCAAATTGTAAACAATTTTACAACACCAAGTTATAGTCCAACAATTTTTATTTGAAATCTACAAGCTTTCGGAGGCTTCCTCCTTCCTCAGGTAAATGTCAAGAGCTCCTTGTCTTTCCAAAGACAAAGTCAGCACACACAACAACCCATACAAGTCACCTGTTTTTGTGACAGCATGAGCCAAGTAATCAGAAATAGCAATTTATGAGCAACAAAGAATTGACATTTTTGATTTATCAAGTTGGCATCACCTTACTGAGCGACCATACAATTCTAACTGTAGTGTAGGGAGTGTGCTTAAAAGAGAACTGACTTGAATGGGCCAGGTTGAATGAAATCACAAAATACTCTTATTTCGCCCAGTTCAGACATTAGGGGCCCGATATTAGCAGGGCAGCGGGTTCACAGCGGGGGGGTCAACTGGGTGCGTGGGTAACGCGCCCAGTGAAATCGGGGTGCTCCGCACGGAATCGCAGGCTAATTGGAGTCACTCACCTGTGCTTCCGGGTTTCCCGTTGGTAAGCTGCACAGCGGGCAGACTGCACATGCGCAGCATAAGCTGTCAGCTGGAGGAGCCCTATTTAAAGGAGCAGTCCTCCACTGACTGATGCTGCAGAAAATCGACAAAATTACAGCATGGAGCAGCCCAGCGGGAAGGCTGCTCCCAGGTTTAATGATGCCTCACTCCAGGTCTTATTGGATGGGGTGAGGAGGAGGGAGAGGACAAAGATCTTCCCCCCGGCGGGCGGGAGGAAGCGGCCTGCCTCTGCCACCAAGAAGGCCTGGCTTGAGGGTGGCAGAGGAGGTCACCTGCATCACCAACATATCGCGCACCTGAATATACAGTGCAGGAGGTGCTTCAATGACCTAAGTAGGTCAGCAGAAGTGAGTACACTTACTCATTCCCCTCCCCTCCGTCTGCCACATCACTGCCCCCACCCCACATCTCCTCCTGCACTGCCAACACTACTCTGTCACATCACTCCTTACACCCACTCAAAGCTCATCCTCATCTTACCTGCACTTACTCACCTCGCCAGTACTCATCCCGCCACTACCACTCAACCCAATCCTCATACAATCTCATGGCTCCATCTCATACTCACCCTCTCATGCATCTCTTTCACAGTCAGCCTCACTCAACCTGCCACTACCTGTGCTGCAGCCACAGGGCATGCATCACATATGTGCAGTAGGAAGCGTAAGGCAAACGTGTCGTGACCATGAAGGGGATGCACAAGGGTGTTTGAGAGTTTGTCATGGTTTTTACTTATATTTGATTTCTGATCAACTCACATTACATATTATATTGTCACCACTACTGCCACGTCTTTGCGCATCTTGTCTGGTTTGTGCAATAATGCCCTTTCCTGAGGATCACAATGAAGACCCACAACTGATGCCACCCATTGTGTCACTGCAGAGTGGGTGTAGGTGTATTTGCAGGGCTCTTTTGTGCAGACGACTGAGAGACGTCGGCGATGTCCCCGGTGGCACGCTGGAAGGATGCGGAGGAGAAGTTGTTGAGAGCAGTGGTGACTTTGACAGCGAAAGGTAGGAAGATAGTGCTCAGGCCAGCCGGGAGCAGCTCGGCATGAAGGAGGCTGCAGATGTTCATGACTACATGTCGAGTGACTCTGAGCCTCCGTGTGCACTGCTGCTCAGAAAGGTCCAGGAAGCTGAGCCTCGGTCTGTAGACCCTGTGCCAAGGGTAGTGCCTTCTGCGATGCATCTCTCTCTGCTGTTGCCCTCCCTCCTGCTGTGCAGGTGGATGTGTCACAGCACTGTGTTGTGGGGCTTCACGTGTCAGAGGTGGCCGGCGAGGCTGGTGATGCTGTTCGTCCTCTGAGGTGGTCATGACTGCAGCTATGGCAGCCCCCATCCGGAAGATGTACATTTGAGGGGATCTGCAAGGTAGGTACATGTGTCTGGACACCGGGTGAGTGTGCAAGTTGGTGAATTTTATTGTTAGGAGGAGGGTGGTGGAAGCCAAACTTTGTCCAAAGTGACAGAGTGGCCTCCTGCAATGAGTGAGGGTCTCCCCCGACCCCCCCACCACCTGACAAATGGACCTTTGCAGCTGCCACAGCCTGATGGCTGCAACACGTCCATTTCAACTGGGAGTGTTTCCCCCAGTACGAGAAACAGGCCCAGTTGTTTGCAAAATCCCACCCCTCCTAAAATATCATATTAATCAGGTCTCCAAACGACCTGAAATACCTAAATAAATACTTTAATTGGCACCCCACTGGCTTTAATTGCCAGCGGGAGTCCCACATGCGGGGGCTGCGCACGCATGTCAGCGCGTCACTGGGGAACCCGGAAGTGGGCGGGTTGGAGCCGGGCTCCAGACCCGCCCCGGGAATCCCCGATTTTCGCACCCCCCCCCGCCACGAACGCACCTGATCGGGGGTGCAAAAATCGAGCCCTTGGGTTAAGATGTGCATATTCATGTAAACAAATATTTTATATTTCAAATGACTGATGTGCTCACCTGTTTTCCTCAGCAAAGGTGAGACCTCTTTATTATGTTGCATAACACTAAGGATCAAAAGTAGCAATTTGCTCTTTGGGTATAGAATATAGATCCAGACCCCCAACTGACTGCTGAATGTCATTTTCCCTGTTGGCCAATGGCTTATAGTTTAGATTTTGGGTTCAAGGTATTCAGATTTCAGACAATGAGAAAACAAATGTAAACCTACGATCTGGATTTCCCCAAACATTCATCCAGCTACAGAGTAACTCTAGAGCAGCTAATTCTAAGCACTCATTTTGATATTTTTAACAATATTACCACACATGGCCTGTAGACCATTGGCAATCATTATTTAGAATCCTATGGGGTGAGATATTTAACTGGTTAATTTGCTGGAATTCAGTACTAATCATGGATTCCAATACATCCTTAATACAAATTTCCTACATAGATAATTGGATCATTAGTTGTCAAAAATTATTATTGTAAATCAATTTCAGTTTGCTTTGTTAAAAGTACTTTCAGTAACAACTTCCAGAGAAATCCAGAAAATAGACGGTGTTTTCACATGGTTTTATCAGATTCAGACCACTGATAACCTTGCATGTTGTACAACTGGATACTGTCATTGAGTGTAAATGGCATCAGATGTGATAATTCATTATAGTTCATAACTACTATATTTATGTACTGACAGACAGGAGATTGATGAAGTAAAAGCATCCAAACTGGCTCTGAAGAACATGATTGTCCCGTCATACTTTCATTCTGACTTGGGCAAAGCCTTTAATTCAGCCCAGGTATTACTTCAGTTTTCCTTTAAGTTTTTAGCACAAAATTAAGGCACTCTCTAAGGGAATAAACTGTTTCTTTATTGATCAGAAGAAGGATGAGCATCTTCACTTACATGTAATAGTAGATTATTCAAAATACAACAAGTTGAATGTTTCTACAGAAAATTTGCTTTTAGCAAACTCTTAACAACTGAAAGCAAATCAAAGAATAATGACCCAGAAATCGCTCCGAATGGCGAATCAACAGTGCTTTCCGCTCCATAGATTTATACTAACCCATTAACTTACTGCAGTCTTTACTGCGGGCACTTCCTCTAATAGGAAGCGGAGAAGAACTCAGCATTAGCTCCAGCGGAGCTAGGATCCATGGGAGAAGTGAAAGGATCACTCTCTCCCCTCGATCGATCAGATTGCAACATTTTTGACATGCTGTGAACATTTTCTTTAAGCTGGAACGTAAAATCCAGGAAGTGAAAGGTACAACACTAAAATAATTTGTAAAGACGGTTATAGACAGCAAAAAAGAGAGGGTAAGAAATAATCGAATTAAATAAGAGACAGAAGAAAAAAGTTTTTTAAATTAATTTTTTAATTTAATGATCAAATTTTTTTAATGGCCAAAAACTAATAAAATGAAGAGTAATGAGACTCCACATTTTTGAAAGTTAATTTTTAATTGTCTAGCAGTCATTAAGACTTACCGCACTGTTAAAACTTAATTTAGACCTGATACTTTTAAACGTTTTGTGATGATATTAGTTACTTTCCAGCTGAGCAGTAGAGCAAGTTGGTGCTGGTCCATTGGTTCTATTGATTGCATCTGGCGATATCCCTTTAATGCGAAGCTGTCATATCGCTGGCGAACCAGGAGGAGCAAGTTCCAGATTTCCGCATTTCACTGCACATGTCCGAATACCGGAAATTGCTCCTCGATTTCACCACTAACAGCGGTGAGCTGTTGAGCTCTCTGTTCCTTTTTAAGCAATTTCTGGCACATTAAGGTTATAAGGGAAAGTCATCGTGATTTTAGAAACAATAGGTCATGCTTCACAAGCTTACTGGAATTCTTTGAGAGGTGGCAAAGTTAATGGATGAGATGTATTTGGAGAATATAAGGGATCTCTCTGCACATCCTGTCTGGAGCAGTGCTCACAGGGAGCGCAGGTTGGAGAATCGGGACTATGTTGTTATAGCCCTATCTCGGAAACACACTCCCTGGATGCATTGCTTCCCACTGGGAATGCAGGATCGTAGAATTACCCCTATAATATACGTATGTTTTTGGAAGGCATTTGATAAGGTTTTGGAAGGCATTTGAAACTTTTAAAGTAGACAAAAGCATATGGTATTACTGGTAAATAGCTGGATGGATAGAAAATTGGTTAAGTAATAGAAAATAGAAGATGATATTAAATGGAGAATGCCCTGCCTATGGGCAGTAACTAGTAGAGTTCCATGAACCCATGAAGGCTGACACTTCAATGTAATGCTGAGGGTCCTGCACTTTGGAGGTAGTGTCTTTCAGATGAAACATTAAACCGAGGCCTAGTCTTCCCATGGTACTAATTGAAGAAGAGTAAGGGAGTTCCCCCAGTGTCCTGGCCAAATTTAACTCTTTACCAACTCCATTGAAACAGATTATCTAATCATTATCACATTACTGTTTGTGAAGCCCAAATTGGCTGCTGCATTTTGCTACATGTGACTACACTTCAAAAGTATTCCATTGGCTGTGAAGCACTTTGGAATTTCCTGAGGATGTAAAAGGCGCTATATCAATGCAAGTTCTTTCTTTAATTTAATTTAAACAAATGTGTGATGAAATCATGCCACACAGGTGTGATAAAATCATGACACTGAAAGTAAATGTTACAAGCATTTCAATTCAAAGTACTCCCCCTTCTTGTAGAACAATTTAATATACTCAGGAGAATTTTATTTAACATTTTCATTAAAATATTTTTTTTTATCTGCATGGAGACCATTAAGTCGAATCTCCCTCCCTGCTAGGTCACTTGGTGACATCGCCGATGAGGAGTTTTCCCATCTTTCCTGGAGCACCTGCATGGTAAACAATGGGATCCATGACTTTACTACAGGACCCCAGGAAAACACATTCCCAACCAGGAGCATGATATCCCAGGATCCAGTGCTCCAGATTGCCTTAGACTTGTCTGCTGTTTACTGTGGAATTGCTGCAGGATGCACGGGTACATTGCCTGTCAGATATCAATCAGAGTGGAGAGCAGGGAGAGATATTCAAAGAATGGGCCTCCATTCGAGTAATTCAAAAAAATTATACTGCATATATTGGCCTCGAAATTCAGCTGCACACCACCAGCGGGTTACTAAGCCCCCAATATGACAAGCAGGAAGCGTGCTCACATTTCCGTCTGGAAGTGCACCGCCCGCCATATTGGGAAAGGACAAAAAATCGTCGTGCAGTGTCCACACCTGAAACAGGCGTTAGGTCCTTTGCATATCCAACAAAGGGGCCTAACGCTTGCTTGAGGCCCCCACTGCAAGATAGATTTGCCCTGAGGCAGCCGGCACTAGCACGGCTGCACTCAGGAAAATCAAACCTTGGGCCGCCTGTTAGGCCGCAACCAACTAGGTAAGTTTTTGAAATATACGTACCTGATTGTGGAGCAGGGAAGAGCAGGAGTGCTCCACAATCCGTTAAAGAACTGGGCCACTGCCATTCTACACACCCCACTACCCCCTGACCCGGCCTCCGATCTCTCTCCCTCCGACCTGGCCTCCGATCTCTCTCTACCTCCGGCCTCCGACCCAGTCCTCAATTACCTTACGTGCAGTGGCCCGATCTTCAGTCACTCTTCGCTGGTGGGCTCTTCAAGCGTCGCCGACTTGATGGAAACAAGGCCCGAGGCCCAATATCGGGTGCACCTTGGGCCTCTCCATTCAGGCACAGGGATTGCACCCTGTGCCCCCCGCGTGCCCCAAAAATGATGCGCCTGAATTTCTAGGCCATTATCTTCCTATAAAATTGGGGAGTACTTTAAATAGAAAGTACGTTCCATTGATTTGTCACCCCTTAAAGTAAAACACCCTGCATATATTTCAATTTGTGTTGCATTGCACAGAATACAGTGTTGAAACTGGGATATGTAAAAATCTTACATGTTATAAAAATTTATTTTGTATAGAGGCTTGATATGGATTATTTACCAAAGTCATTTCCAATAAGTCAAACGATGAAAGTGCCATGTTCAGAGGCAGTTAATGGTTTGGCTTCAGCTACTCCTGATTCAGATACAAGTAAGTGGTAGAACACTTGACAATAATCTAGGGATGTAGATCTACTGTGAGGTTACCTGATGAGGAATCATGAAACCCTGTAATTCTCATGTAAAAATACAATTGAACAGCCTTATTTCAAAAGGTACTTTTAAGTATGTAGAATCAGGGAAATGCTGAAAATGTTTCATGATGTTGCGATGAAACTGCTGTGACACCATAAAGAAACTGATATTTCATAGGTGTAGAATTCATGATAGGGTAGCTGCATGCATATCTCAACTGTACAGATTTTGCAGGAGAATTTTTATGCTGGCTCCCTGTACCGACTTCAGAGTGACATTACTCAAGCATCCAGGTTCTCCTGTCTCTGATGTCTTCCTTTTACTCCATAATAACAGATAGGAAATCTAAATCTGGTTGTCTTTGGGTACCCATAATGTTGGAATCCATGAATTTGCCATTTGTAATTTTTTTGTAATATAAAAGAATGCACAGTTTAAGTTTACTGTTTTTTTTATTTTAAAGGCCCTTCAGAGCACTAACAGAAAAATAGTAAATGATACAACTCTTTTAAATACCTTAACAGCAGATTAACAACAGAACCTAGTGCTTGGTTGGCTACCTCTGGAGTCTCTCTTATTCTTTTCAACTTTTGTGGTGTCCTGCCCCATGGACCTTGGGCCTTGTCCTTTAGCAGTGGGTAATGCTTCCTTAATATAAAAATAATAATACAAAAATGAATATATTGGATTATTTGAATATGCATGGCACTAAGCACAGCAGAATAAAGTTTCCTTATCTTGGCTATTCATCTCTGATTTTTTTTAAGTCCTGTGTCCCTGATTTTCAAATTTTCAGATTGAGACGTATGGATGTATGCGTGTGGAAAGGGCTTATTTCAAGTGCCATAATGAGCTTTTATACGAACACATGAAAATGATGAGTAAGAAAAGACCAGCTGGTCCATCAAGCCTGCCCCACATTCATGATGACTGAAACATCATAATTAGTCCCCCTCCCTGAAGTCTCCTGGGAGAGGCAAAAAGCAGGAAAAGAAATCCAGGGCCAATAAAGGAAAAAATCATTCCATGTTTTCTTATATTCTTGTGTTAGTTAGGCGTCATATTACACCATCCAATCAGGGATGAGCATAATTAGCAATGAATCCTTGTAGGCCTCATTGAAAATGGAGGTCTACTTTCCATGGCTAAAATAATCAGTGTTTCAAGTGAAGTTTCAATGCAGTTTTGTGCTTATCCATATGATCTGCTGAAAGGTTGGTGCAAAGATAAGTAACTTTAAATAAAGGTAAAGAGAAAAATGTGGTTTTAAAAAGAACTGTTCGTCTCTGCAAACTGACAGGTATATTGGTTAACAGTCTCTTCTCTCTGATAAGCATCACTAACTAAGTTTTTTATTTCATCAGATGTTTGTAACAGACCAATGTACCCAGCTCCAGCTCATGCAACAGAGACCGGCACATTCAGCTTCAAAAGATCAGACAACCCAGCACAACAGGCAATGATTTCTCAATGTCAATATTCCATTCCAGGTAAATTATTTAGTAATTTTACATAGAATTAGATAGAATGTACAGCACAGACAAAGGCCATTCGGCAAAACTGGTCTACGCTAGCATTTATGCTCCACACACGCCTCCTCCCATCCCCCTTCTCCTGTGGAAATAGTTGAACTGTTAAAATAAACTTTGATGTGCAGGCATACGCATCAAGGAACTAAGGGAAAAAATAAAATACGCCTTCTGTGGAGTTGCTCACAGTAAGTCAGAATGTATGATATTTTAAAGATAGAAGCATCATAGCATATTTTCAGGACCATTTATTTATTAAAGGCCAGTGCTGGGATTTCAATTTATGGCCATTTTCACCGATAACAATGTGCATTGTTGCTAAATACGTTCTTTATTTATCTGGAAAATATAACTTTTGGCAAAATATTGACTTTTAAATGCGGTTGAGCAGCTAGTAGCTGCACTGGATCTGTGGCACTGCGGACATTTACATGTTTATTTTTGGTGGCAAGGCAATTTGTCTTTAGCATCAATATAGGAGGAAAATATTGATTCTAACATCGGTTTTAAGTGGAAAGTATCAAAAGTATGAATATTTAACAAACAGATGAATGATAAATCAATAGAAGTAGATCACTTCCAGTCCAGCAGCATGGCTGCATTTCAAAAGGGCTCTTGTGATCAAACTTCTGAAATTAACAAGAATCATCGAGGCAGACAGATGCCCAAGATCAATCACCAGCAACATATTTGTTATAGTAGAGAATAGACTCTATCGAGAGTTATTCAAACCAGAATTTAAGTAATTACATCAGGGAAATACCTTTCTGCTGGGAGAGCTCTATTTTCCTAAGCCTCCCAAATAGTACAAAGTCTTAGTGGTCAAGATAAATTTAAAGAAGGAAGAAGGAATCACGAAGAGATCTCTGTCCTAATGAGTACCAGAGCAAAATCAAAATCTGAGAGAATAGTGGTCACAGCTGGATAAAACAAGTCAATTTATTGTTACAGAAAAATAGGTAGCAATCAAAGGGAACAAATGATTGAAATAAATGAATAAAGGGTGTACCTGACAGAAGGTTAATTAAAAAGAAGGTAAACGGGAGGCAACAAAGAACTTAGAGGCATCATAAACCAAAAACAAAAAGGGGGTGAACGAGAGAAGCAAGATTTAAAGGGAATCAAAAGAGCAAAGTAAAACTAAGATGGAAGTCGTAAGGAAGAAGATGTAGGTGTTCTTTTTGGTGTAGAGAGCCTCGGTGACCTCTTTGAGACAGCGGTGGACTGTAAACTGGGGGATATCACTTGCTGTAGCCTGGAAGGAGCCAGTGGCATAAAAGTTAAGGGCCACGGTGACCTTGACAGCCACAGGCAGTGTTGTCCAATGGCCAGGAGCGAGGCTGAAGTTGTGGCTGCAGCAGGTGACATAGCTCGGTGACAGTCTCCTTTGTAAAATGAAGGCGGTCTTATACATTGCTTCTCAATGAAGTTCATGTAGAAGTGTTGCCTGAATATCCGCAGTGGATATGGCTTCCTACATAGTGCCCCCCTCCTTCTCTTCCTCCCTCTTGTGACAGCTGCTCCTGTTCTCTGCTGTCTTCCTTGCTCCCCCCTCCTCCAACCCTGAAGGCAGATAACTGCAGTTAAACTTTTTATAAGGCAGCCAACAACAGTGCAACACCAGCAAAATCTTCTTCTGAGCAGTTAAACTGAAATTTCCAGAATCAACAAACAGACCAAAAAATGCCCAAAAGTTAACCATGATGTGGAGATGCCGGTGATGGACTGGGGTTGACAATTGTAAACAATTTTACAACACCAAGTTATAGTCCAGCAAAATAAAATTGCTGGACTATAACTTGGTGTTGTAAAATTGTTTACAAAAGTTAACCAGCAGCCTGAAATGACAAACCAGCAATTAACTTGTAAGTACTGCATAATCCCTTTAAATAGCGCTGGTGAGAGGGCTTTCCTGTCCGTTAGTGCCACGAGTTAGCACATGGCGATTCAGGCGCTAGGGGCTTACCAAAATGGGAAAAGGTCCTCCAAGGAGTGCAGTACCCTAATTTAAATAAGTTATTCATTGCTTTTAATAGTTCTGGCATGCACTCTGGACACCTACGGAGAAGCCCGATCCAATATATCGAGCGGCACACTTCCAGCTCAAAATGAGTGCACGTTTCCTGCCTGCCATATTGGAGGCTTAGAACATAAGAACATAGGGCGCAGTACAATCAGATTTCTAGGCCCTGGAGTCTCTTTTATTCTTTTCAACTTTTGTGGTGTCCAGTCCTATGGGCCTTGGCCTTTGCAGTGGGTGATGCTCCTTAATATAAAAATAATAATACAAAAATGAACATATTGGGTAATTTGAATATACATGGCACTAAGCACAGCAGAATAAAGTGTCCCTTATTTTGGCTATTCAGCTCTGATTTTTCAAGTGCTGTGTCCTTGATTTTCAAATGTAAGGAGTCGCACAACACCAGGTTATAGTCCAACAGCTTTATTTGAAATCACAAGCTTTCGGAGCTTTGCTCCTTCGTCAGGTGAAGGAGCAAAGCTCCGAAAGCTTGTGATTTCAAATAAGGCTGTTGGACTATAACCTGGTGTTGTGCGACTCCTTACATTTGTCCACCCCAGTCCATCGCCGGCATCTCCACATCTTGATTTTCAAGTTTTCTGATTGAGACGTATGGATGTATATGTGTGGAAAGGGCTGATTTAAAGAGCCATAATGTCCTTTTATCATTCCATGCTTTCTTATGTTGTCACGTTGCTGTGTTGAGTAGGTGTCATGTTGCACCATCAAATCACACTAATTATACAACCACAAATCCAGAAACTGTTAAACCTTTAACTACTTCCAGTTCTGACGAAAGGTCATCGACCTGAAATGTTAACTCTGTTCCTTTCTCCACAAATGCTGCTTGACTTGCTGAGTATCTCCAGCATTTTTGTTTTTATTTTAGATTTCCAGCATCCACAGTATTTTGCTTTTGATAATTATTTAGCAATGAATCCTTGTAGGCCTCGTTGAAAATGGAGGTCTACTTTCCATGGCAAAAATAATTGGTGTTTCAAGCAGTTTCAGTGCAATTTAGTGCTTATCCATATGATCTGCTGAAAGGTTGGTGCAAAGATGACTAGCTTTAAATAAAGGAAAAGGGAAAAAATGTGATTTTAAAAAGAACTGTTCATCTCTTCAAACTGACAGGTATATAAGATAACAGACTTTTCTCTCTGATGAACATCACTAACTAACTTTTTTATTTCATCAGATGTTGGTAACAGACCAAGATACCCAACTCCAGCTCATGCAACAGAGACACACACATGCAGCCTCAATAGATCAGACAACCAAACACAACAGGCAGTGATTTCTCAGTGTCAACATTTCACTCCAGGTAAATTGTTTAATAATTTATTTGTGAATCTACCTTACTGTTGATGAGAATACATAAGACTACTGCTACTCATCATCCACATTGGTCTTTTCACACAGACAATTTTTTTTCTGTATTTCTATTTTTCCTTTCCAAATGTTCTATTGTGTTTGTGGAAAATGGGAATCCACCAAGGTAACTATGGAAATAGTTGAACTGCTAAAATAAACTTTGATGTGCATGCATACATATGCAAAATGGTCCAAGGAACTATGGAAAAATATTAAATACAAGATATACACAAACCTTCTGTGGAGTTGCTCACAGTAAGTCAGAAAGTATGATATTTTAAAGACACAAGCAACATGTGTTTTCAGGACCATTTATTTATTAAAGACCAGCACTGGGATTTCAATTTATGTCCATTCAGATTTATGTCCATTTTCTGACCCCGTCCTCTACCCTCCCCGATCCTGGCCTCTACCTTCCCTGATCCCAACCGCTACTCATCCTTTCCAATCTCCTTTAAGAACTTACCTGAGGGCCGCTACTTGTGTCGCAGCGGCCCGATCTTCAAGTCCTCTTCTCTGGTGAGCTACTTGGGGATGCCCATCAGTATTTCTGACCTAGACATGCTGAATTCTGTTTACAGATGTAAAATGATAAAATGCTCCACTTGCTACATTTTTTGACTTTCATATGCACCAAGAAGCCTTGAAAATAAAGTTCTGTGACTTCTGATTTTGACTTTTTTTAAGCTTGTTCATCAGATGCTTGTAAAAGCCTCCTTAATCCAACCTTCACTCAAGCAACAGAGGCAAAGACATGTTGTCCGATGAGATCTGATGTTCGAGTGCCACAGACAATGACTCCTCAGTGTCAACATTCCATATCAAGTAAGAAACAAATTAGTTTGTTAAATTATTAGTGCCAGTTGATATTTTGTGACATTGCTCACAGAAAAATAACAAAGTTGTCTCTCTCTCTTAGATCTGTTTCTCATTGTTTTCTACTCTCTGATTCTTTCTGCATGTTTCTCTTTGTCATTCTGTTTGTTTTCCACATTTTTTCTTTTTTTCTCACTTTCCGTTTGACTCTCAGGTACTTTTCTCTTTTTGGTGTGCATCACTCTATTTATCTTCAACTTTTGTTAATTTTTCTTTCACTTTTTAGCCTGGATTTTAACCTAGCCCACCCGGCATGAGCGGGTGGTAAAATTAGCGGTTGGGTGATTGGCTCCACATTCCTGACGCGTTCGCTCCCGGCAATATTTTTGCAGGGAGGCGAAGGGCCTGATTTAAATGTGAAAGTCACTGCCCACTGGCGTCATCGACAACGCAACATGATATTTACTCTAAATCACAGGTGCCCCTATCAATGGCAAACCTGGCGGGATTGGGGTCTGAGAGAGGCACTGCAGCTAAAATTAAAGGGACTGAGCTGCAGCTCAGTACATCATTGTATTTTTACTTTGTGTTTTTCCAGGAGAGTTTCCAGCCTGCAGGTCACTTATTTCAAACTTTTTGCTGCCTTATCACCCTCAGAAACCTTTCTCTCATCATCATTGGTTCTATTATTCCTAGTTTCTTCTGCTGGGAGGAACAGTTGGAGGAAGAGGAGCACCAGCAGTAGTTTTGGCAACCTCAGCAGCCTCAGGAACCAATGCCTCTCAGAAGACACCATGTGAGGGGGGGCTGCTCATAGCAGACTATACCCAGCACACAGGGTGTACAAGCCAAGAGTCAGTTTCTTGGATCTATCTGAAGAGCAATGCCTCAGAACGCGGCTCATCAGGCAGGCCGTTACAGACATCTCCAGCCTCCTGCAACAGGACCTGCTGCCTGCTGGACTGAGGGTGGGCATGCTTTGCCAGTGACAAATATTGAGTGCTGTACTTACTTTTGCCGCCACAGACAATGCATGGCCAGCTGGGAGAGCGGGTTACAGGTTTGGTTGTAAGAGGCCACAAAGTTCTGTGACAGCCTCTCTTGAGAAGTGGAGCCTAATGACGCACTGCACCTCGGAAAACTGGAAGTAGCTTCTTGTGAGTAGGATGAACATGCCTGCAAGCACCCCATCTCCGTTGAGATCTCCTCAGAGCCCCTGAGGTCCCCTGACCTACTGCTGCTGTTCTTCTTTCTCCTCTTCCTCCAACCAGAGTAGAGTGGCCAGGATGACCCCATGCTGAACATTGTGCAGTCCTTCTCTGAGATTCTTGAAGACTTTGAAGTGGAATAAAGCAGATTTACAGTAATTTATAAGCTAGAAACTTCTCAAAAAATCCAGCTTGGTGACAAACAAACAGATTCCAGTGATCTGAATACAGGTGAGTTCCCCTTTGAATAGCATTTCCAAATGAGGTTTCCAGCCTGTACCACCCTGTAGTACTGGGTAGCTCCAGCACTGTAAACTACTTCCACTTTTTTCAGTGAAAATTGCATTGAAGGCATAGGATCTTGATTTGAATACATTAATGAGGCTCCCGGGTGCTTCAGGCACCCCCGTGAAGGCCCCCATCAAAATGGCAGCTGGCGTATCGGGAGCAGAAACAGGGCAGTTAGTGCAACCCCACGAATTTTGGAGCGCTGCCGTCACGTTCCCACCGATCAGAGGCTGTTAAAATTGCTCCCCATGTGTTTATATCGATATCTCTATCTCTTTCTCTCCATTTATGCCTCTCCTTCTGCACCCCCCCACCCTGACCCCTGCACAGAACCTTCTGGGTTTTTCCTTATATACCCAACATGCATCAGCCCTTCTTCAGGAGCGGGAGAAGCGACAACCCCATCTTCCTTCAGCCCAGTCCCTCAGGATCATTACAACAGACAAAGATGCAAAAGGCTGAGGAGTTTGAGACATAGGAATTTGAACTGTAATGTTTTTTGTTTTCTTACATTACAGCTAATCCCGACCTACAAGGAGCTGAAAAGCAAGATCTTACCTCCCAGAAGCCAAATAACTGTTGTGCCTTGCACAAACCGCTCTCCATTCCCATAGACATCTTGAAAGACATTGGGACAAGTTAGTACCAAACTCTTGTAAATTCATATTTTAGACCAAAATGTGATCAAAAAAAGCAGATTTTTTCAATGCTTGAAATAAATACTGATATGGCAGAAGAGTAGAGTAGACAGATTGAAAGGGAGAGTAAGCTTTGGGTGTAAGTAATAAGGAAGTAGGAAGGTTGAAAGAGATTAAACAGGATAAGACAGTAAAAAAGAAATCAGAATGTGGAAAGGAAAAGAAATGCCGAATGAAGGGAATCCAAACTAAAATGTATATGTATTAATGCACAAAATATAAGAAAGAAATATTGGGGAACTACCGTCATTGATTAAAAAATAAAATAGCGATATAAAGGAATAAGTGAAATATGGCTTCAGCTAGATTTGGATTGGTAATCAAGTATACTTGGATATAAAACTTTCAGCAGAAATAAGAAAAAAGGGAGGAACTGTAGCAATATTAATTAGAGCAGTATTGTCCAATATGCTAGCCGTTAGCTACATGTGGCTAATTGGAAATCCAGATGTGGCTAAGTACATTTCTGACGGGAAAATAAAAAATGAGTAATTGACACCGTCGTTGGGCATGTGATCTCAATACTCATTCGCACTGCGTATGCATGTGTATCATATAATAGGTACCACACAGGAGGAGGTCATTCGGCCCATCATGCCTGTGCTGGCTCTGTGAAAGAGCTATCCAATTAGTCCCATTTCCCTGCTCTTTCCCCATAGCCCTGTAATTTTTTTCCCTTCAAGTATTTATCTAATTCCCTTTTGAAAGTTACTATTGAATCTGCTTCCTTTAATCTTTTTTATGCGTTTGTTGGTAAAATGGTAAGACGAAAAACAGAGCGCGAGTGTTTTTTGAACAATGTGAGTGCTTTATCTCCTTGGCTACTGAATGGTGGTAACTATTTGCTAAATGAATACACATGTGAAGTACATTTATCTGTGTTGTGTGAGGTATGTAAGGCATTTTCTACTAAAATTGGTCCATGTGGCTAAAATGGTGTGGGCATAGCTACACCCGTGGCTAGTTAGCAATATCCGTTAAACAACACTGAATTAGAGACAATGGCCCCGATTTTCAAATCAAATTGCGGGTGCGTTGGGGGTGGGGGCTGCAAAAATCGCGAGCAGGTGAGAAAGCTGGCCGCAACCCGCCAACTTCCGGGTTTCCCACAAATGCACCTGTGTGCGCGCGTGCTTCCTGAATGCGGCATGCAAATAAAGCCGGCGGGATGATAGTTAAATGTACCTCATTTGAGGTACTTAAGGTATTTATTTCTGTCATAGTAGATAGTTAAAATGATTTTAAACTTACCTGGGCGGCTTTTCCATGGCTTCCAATTCACTCCTGGTGAAATCAGAAGTGAAGAGCCGGATCAGGCAAAAATAAACAAAATAAATTAAATAAAAAACCATTGCCCAAAGTTTTAAAAAACAAAATAAACCTACCTTTTCACCTGCACCACCACTCCGATGTCCGATGTCCCCCTCTCCCCCCGATGTCTCCCTCCCCGATGTCCCTCTCAGCCCCCGATGTCTCCCTCTCCGATGTCCCTCTCAGCCCTGATTTCTCCCTCTCCAATCTCCCCCCCCCCCCCCCCCCCCCCCCGATCTTCAGTGCCCTCCACTCTCTGTTCCAGCGCCGGATGACTTTCTCTCTCTCTCCTCCCCGCACCGCACCCCCCCCAACCCCGGCATTGCAGCTCCTGTCGGCAGCCAGCCTGTCACGCGATCGCATGGAAAAAGGTACGTTTTTTTTATTCAGGTTTGCCATGTGCAACTGCACTCCCCCACTCTGCCATCCCACCACCATTTCAAAATTGAGCCCAGTATCGTAGCACTCAAGTGTAAGAATCTAAATAAAGAAGTGCTCCAAACTGAATCCCTTTGGATTGAGCTGAGGAATCAGTCACATTACTGGGACTATATTATAGACCATCAAACAGGAACTTGATGAAATTTGTAGACAAATTATAGAGGCATGTATTAACAATAGAGTTTTAATTGTAGGAGATTGTAAATTCTAAAAATAGACTGCGGTAGGGGAAAATCTTTGTGTTGAGAAAGGGGACTTTTTTGCTATGTGTTTAGGACTGTTCCTCAGTCAATAGCCCAGAAATTGCTTTTAAAATAACAGTGAGTTCAATAGCGCTCACCATTATTAGTGGCGAAATCGCAGAGCAAGTTCCGGCGTCCACACATGCACAGTTAAACGTGGAAATCTGGAACCTGCTCTTCTTGGCCTGCCGGTGATATGACAGACTCGCGTTAAAGGGACCTCACCAGAATCAATGATCAGGGGCAACTTGCTCTCCTGCCCAGCTGGAAACTAAGTAATATCACCAAAAAACAGGTACGCTCAAAAATATCAGCTCTAAACTAAGATTTAACTGCGTGGTAAGTCATAATGAGTGCCAAATAACCTCTTTGGCACTGAAAGTTAAATTTTAAAGATGTGGAGTCTCATCAATTGTGATTTTAAGAGTTGTTGGACATTTTTGTTTAAAATTTTTTTAATTTTAAATTTTTTTACTTTTTTCCTTCTATCTCTTTTATCTCTATCTTCTAATTCGATATTTCTTACCCTCTCTTTATTTCGCTGTCTCTAACTGTTTTTACAAGGTTTTTAAATTTTTTACCTTTCACTTCCTGGTTTTGACTCACTGACTCACTTGTCAAAAATGCTCGCTGTGATCGGTGGTCAAGGGGAGAGAGAGATCCTCTCGTCACTCACGTGGTTCTAGCTCCGCTTGAGATAACGCTGGACTCTTTTCAGCTTTGAATTAGAGGAACTTCATGCAGTAAAGACTGCGGTAAGTCTTTGGTTGAGAATAAATCTATGGAGCAGCGAGTGCCATTTGTTCACCGCTCGCAGCAATTTCTGGGCCAATATATTGTTACTCCAACGAGGAAGGAATCACTATCTGATCTGGTTCTGGGTAATGAAATGGAGCAGGTAGGCAATCTAAAAGTAGGGGAACTACTTTGAAATCTACAAATATATAAAGATTATATTAAACAGATCACCAAGACCGCCTGCTTCCACCTCAGTAACATCGCTCATCTCCGCCACTGCCTCGGTTCATCTGGTGCTGAAACCCTCATGCATGTCTTTGTTACCTCTGGACTCGACTATTCCAATGCTCTCCTGGCTGGCCTCCTATCTTCCACTCTCCATAAACTTGAGCTCATGCTGCCCGTATCCTAACTCGCATTAGGTCTCGTTCTCCCATCCCCCTGTGTTCGCTGACCTACATTGGCTCCCGGTTCAGGACCCCTTCGATTTTAAAGTTCTCATCCTTGTTTTCAAATCCCTCCATGGCCTCGCCCCTCCCTATCTCTGTAATCTCCTCCAGTCCTACAACCCTCCGAGGTCTCTGCGCTCCTCCACTTCTTGCCTCTTGCACATCCCGATTTTAATCGCTCCACCATTGGTGGCTGTGCCTTCAGCTGCCTAGGCCCTAAACTCTGGAATTCCCTCCCTAAACCTCTCCACCTCTCTCTCCTCTTTAAGACGCTTCTTAAAACCTACCTCTTTGACCTAGCTTTTGGTCACCTGTCCTAATATCTCTTTACATAGCTCGGTGTCAAATTTTGTTTGATAACGCTTCTGCGAAGCGCCTTGGGACGTTTTACTATGTTAAAGGCGCTATATAAATGCAAGATGTTGTTGTAATTTCAAACACATATTATACAATGCATTTGATTGGTTCTAAGACTTTTCTGGCCACAACATAAAGAATGTAAAGCTATTGCAAGTCTCTAATTGTGTTATGTTAATTTTTCACTTTATTAAGAAAATGGAATGGTGGAATACAGACCTGAAGAGCTACCAGCTGATGGAAGTAACTTCATATTCAACAAAAGCCTGATAATTGATGCTGCCAGCCAGCCAAGAAAAGAGAAAGTCAAACTCCCATCTGCCATTCTGAGCTCCAAGCCAGGTTCCCTACCTAATCAGAGGGTAAGAGTTATGCTGAATAATGCTAGCAGTGTTAATTAATTGACATCCATATCATGTCCTCTCATTTAAAACAATGGGAGAATGAAGAAGCTAAGAAAGCTGTAAATTGCTCAAACACTTCAGCTGCTACCAGCTTTTGAATCTGGCTAATACCACCATTATAGTGATTTTATCCAAGGTATTATTTGGGGAAACAATTGATTGCTAGCATATTTAAACTTATTTAATTGATTTTGTTTAACAGGATCCAACCGGATAACACATCGGTTATATGAATTCTATTTGCATAGTCGTGTTTTTATCATTTTTAGTCTGGGAAAGAAATATCAATGAAGAGTCCTGGAATTTTCCACAAATGGTAATAATACCAATTATTGAAAATCTCATGAAATAAGATATTTTGTAGGACTTTTGCTTTATTAGTAACCTTAACAGTAAGACTTCAAACCCTCAATCCCATATTTTTGCATATACTAGAAAATAGATCTATATTATGAGATTTTGTCCGTCTGTTTTAAGCTATCTTATGGCTCTGTGAAAACCAGTGAATCAAATTAATAATTTTCTCGTACGCCTGTACTAGTACTGGTTGAGGCCAGGCCGTACTGGTTGACGTCACAGTTCTAGATCCAGTGCAACAGCAATAGAAAGACCATCCATCCAGTAGACGAGATGTATCCCAGCCCAGACCCTGTGCGTCACTCTCTCCAAGGCCTTACTTCACTCTTTTCTAGTCTTCCGCTCCATCTGAGGCTTCACTGTCTACTTTTACACAGACCCAAGGTCTGGTTCCCCATTACTTCCTAATTCTTAGTCCTTGGCATTTTTCTAACTTGAGCCTTCACCTCAATCCCACCTCCATCTCAGCCTTGTTCCCTGATTCATGCACAGGAAATAAGAAAATAATGGGGCATATTTTCCTTTTCTGTGCTTGAGTGCATTGAAATGCCTGGGCACACTGCATAGAGGAAAATCGGGCAGGGAGATCTCATGCATGTGAGGAAGCCCTTCTGATTTTCTATTTGATTTAATGGGCATATGTCTTAAATCATCCTACCTTCCCAGAGCAGCTGAAGAGGAAAAAATAAAAGCCGCAAATTTAACTTGGAGCAGGATTTGGGTAGGTGGTGGCCCGGATCTGCACCAAACCCCACTGTTGTGAGGCCCGGGAGATTTTAACTCCCGGGCAGGAAGTAGCGCTGGCCAATGGGCAGGAGCAGATGTTTGGGTGGCAGGAGGCTATCGGCCAGCACCAAAGGGAGGCTCACTGGCAAGAAGATAAGTCGTGGGGAGAGGGTTTCAGAAGGGCCTTGCAGAAAGGAAAGATGAGGAGTGCGGGGCAGGGGAGGCTCACATGAGGAGCACTCCTGCTTCTCCTGGTCCTACAAGGAAAGTAAAACAACTTACCTTAAATGGCTTCTCTGGTCCTGGATCCTCTTTCCACTGTCTTCACCTGACAGGAAAGCCATAACGGCTTCCCCTTTCAGGTCACAATTAAAATTGTGATTTGAGTCATCGAACCCCGGTCTGCATATTTAAGGAAGGGCTCCACTGGCTTCAGATGGATACCTTTGCCACCTGCTCTGTAGAGCCAGTTAAATTTGAAGACAGTAGGATCCAGACTGGGCATCGCGGATAAGTCTCCCGGACAATTTTAACCGTCCCCCCACCCATCCTGTGCGGATAGGATTAAAATTGCCTCTAAAGCATCTGTATTTGTCCTTTACAGTTTGCTGTTATTGAAGAGCCAGTCAGAAGAAAAGTCAATACAGTGTCTATTGCTGGTCCCATAGCAGGTGGTATATTAAAGGAACCAACACGAGGCTTTGAGCTGTTTCCAAGAGAGGTGAATTTTGGTGTCCTCCAAGAGGGTTTTACCTACACCTACACTGTCTTACTGAAGAATGTCGGAATAGACTCCTGCAGGTATTTTATTCTGTATGTTATGTCCTCTTATCAAACTCCTGATATTTGACATTTAAATGTTTTTCCTTTTCTATTTTCCACTGGATTTTCAGAGAAAAGAGCCCGTCATCTCATCTGCTGGGGCAGAAATTAAAATATCAGATTCTAGAGGTGGAAGAACCATTAAGCACATGCATGAAATCTCTATGGGCTAGGTTGAGGCCAGGCCTCAGTGGTAGTATTCTAACATACTGTGCCACTCAGTTCTCCACCAGGGAGAGACTACCTTAAGCTATTTGGATGGTATGGAACTCAGGTCTCACTGGTGAAAGGACAGTATTTCAACATACTGGACTAAATTTTCCCTCTGATAGAAACCAGGAACTGTGTTACCATCTAACTTTGACTATTTTCTCTGTGTATAGTTGGCAGCACCACCAAGGACCAGTAAGGAAATGGGACAGTACTAATGCACCATCCAATATTCCCTTTCTACATGTTACTGATATGATCAGGAAGAAGCTGGTTTTAACCCTACTAAGTAGCTACTTCCTGTTCATTCAAAGCAGATGCCTTCAGCCACCTAAGCCCTACACTCTGGAATTCCCTCCCTAAACCTCTCCTCCTCCCTCTCCTCTTTGAAGACATTCCTTAAAACCCACCTCTTTGACCAAACTTTTAGCTACTCCTCCTGATAGCTCCTTCTTTGGGTCAGCATACATTTTTGTCTGATTACGCTTCTGTGAACTGCCTTGGAATGTTTTTCTACATTAAAGGCACTATTTAAATGCAAGTTGTTGTTGTTGTACATTGTATTGCGCCATCGAGTGATAGAAAGTGGGTTCATGTCCAGCTAATTTGATACACAACAGCACAGAACTTAGACAGGTTGTATGCATGGGCATCGATGGGACGTGCGTATGCAATTAGTAATTCTGTGGTGGATGACCTGATCCATTGCGTTCCAAAATGCTGTTGCAAACAGGTAACAATTAGATGGTCACAGCAGCAATCAGGTAATGGGGTCAATCAGTTTAATCTAAGAATGAATATTCTGTGTATCTTTTTAGAGTATTGTTTGAATGGCTAATATCTATTATAGTTATTAGAGATACAGTTTGTTACTGTCTTTGCTCTGACATATCTTCACAGGATCTTGAGCAGGTCAAGTTATCTAACACAGATGAGTGAATCAAGTCACCTTTGGGTAGCAATTCTTGATTGACTGCCTTGTCTGAGGTAACGATGTGGGTCTGGCCTTTTAGAAAGGCACATGATCGCTGATTCTTAGTAGTCCTTTTCATGGACAATTCTGTGGCCTGGTGTTTCCAAGTGCAGTCTTATCTGGGACTGCCTACTCTAAGTTCATCAGTAAATCTGTAGCCAGCTTAATTTCACCACTTAAGAAGTGAGACAACCATTTTCAAGGAGTAATGTTATGTTGAGAAACAACTCAGGTGAAGTGCTTTTATTGTTTTGATAGTTCCAGGAAGATAACAAAGAGTGTACGCACCTCTGTCTACTGAAGACACCAAGAATCACATGGCAGCACACGTACATTCCAATAGGCAGTGGCAAGCAGTTGTCTGTTCAACCCTTGGGTCTTGCTATTTTTTAACCTAGATATTGGACAGTGAAGGCACACTTCAGTTTATAAGGATGCAAGGTTTGCTTACAGGAGTGGTTGGGGACACTGAACCCAAATAGAATATCTAATATAAACCCTAAAACCTAATAAGAGAATTCTTCCCATTTGCTAAAGTTATGTTTCCCATTCCTTTAAGAATGATTAAAATTCTGCAATGACTATTGAAAGTACCTCATGGTCATGCTCTGAAATGGGGTGATCTAATTGGTGGATCAATACAGTATGACTCTTCAGTGTCTTCTATCATTTTTGTTTAGATTTCGAGTGAAGCAGCCTCCACCCAGCACAGGACTCAGAGTGTGTTTTAAACCAGGACCTGTAAGTAATTACTCCATTTAAACAGAAAGGTTTCAGTATTAATTGCTTAACATACTTTTTAAAACAGTTAATTAGATCTATTAACTCTTAGTACTTTCAACTGGAGTAAATGTAGGCTTAAGCAACCCCTCAGATAATGAAGCAGTCCGTGCCCATATGCAGCAAGACCTGGACAACATCCAGGCTTGGGCTGATAAGTGGCAAGTAACATTCGCGCCAGACAAGTGCCAGGCAATGACTATCTCCAACAAGAGAGTGTCTAACCACCTCCCCTTGACATTCAACGGCATTACCATCGTCGAATCCCCCACCATCAACATCCTGGGAGTCACCATTGACCAGAAACTTAACTGGATCAGCCATATAAATACTGTGGCTACAAGAGCAGGTCAGAGGCTGGGTATTCTGCGGCGAGTGACTCACCTCCTGACTCACCAAAGCCTTTCCACCATCTACAAGGCACAAGTCAGAAGTGTGATGGAATACTTTCCACTTGCCTGGATGAGTGCAGCTCCAACAACACTCAAGAAGCTCAACACCATTCAGGACAAAGCAGCCCACTTGATTGGCACCCCATCCACCACCATAAACATTCACTCCCTTCATCAACGGCGCACTGTGGCTGCAGTGTGTACCATCCACAGGATGCACTGCAGCAACTCGCCAAGGCTTCTTCGACAGCACCTCCCAACCTGCAACCTCTACCACCTAGAAGGACAAGAGCAGCAGGCACATGGGAACAACACCACCTGCACGTTCCCCTCCAAGTCACACACCATCCCGACTTGGAAATATATCGCCGTTCCTTCATCGTCGCTGGGTCAAAATCCTGGAACTCCCTTCCTATCAGCACTGTGGGAGAACCTTCACCACACAGACTGTAGCGGTTCAAGAAGGTGGCTCACCACCACCTTCTCAAGGGCAATTAGGGATGGGCAATAAATGCTGGCCTCACCAGCGACGCCCACACCCCATGAACGAATAAAAAAAAACATAGCTGGTCAGTTCACATGATAACTACAGATGAAGAAAGCCACCCAGAATCACTGTAAAGATCCCCCTCCTCCCCATTGCAGCATCCTATTGCTTCTTAATTGATTCTTGGGTTTTCATCTCCACTGCTTCATTTGCAAGCCCATTCCATGTATTAATCACTTTGTGTGAACAAGAACTTGCTGATATCAGTCCTAAATTTGTCTTTTACTAGCTTAAACCTGTGTCCTCCTGTTCTACTCTTGCATTTTACTTCATAATTTTCCAGATTTACCTGTTCCATACAATTATCTTGTATATCTCTATAATATCACCTCTCAGACATTTTTTAAAGCTGATAGGCATAGGTTTCTCCAGGCTTTCTTCACACCTCTGACACTAGTGATCAGCCTTTTGGCTCTTCTCTCCACTGCCTCCAGTTTTTGAATGTCTCATTTGTGTCTCGGTGATCAGAACTGGACACAGCATTCAAGGTGAGATTTGACCAGAACAAAATACAATTAGATCATGACTTCCTATGACTTGTATTCTACTTTTTTTATACTCATTCTCGTGATATGGGTGCCGCTGGCAAGGATGGCATTTATTGCCCATCTCTAGTTGCCCCTAAGAATGTGGTGTGGGCCTTCCCCTTGAAATGCTGTATTCTGTGTGTTGAGGGTGCTTCCACAATGCTGTTAGGTAGGGAGATTCCAGGATTTTGAACCAGCAACAATAAAGGAATGGTGATATATGTCAAGTCAGGATGGTGTGTGATTTGATGGGGAACTTGAAGGTGATGGTAGTCCCATGCACTTGCTGCCCTTTTCTTTCTAAGTGGTGGAGGTCACGGGTTTGTGAGCTGCTGCTGAACAAGCCTTGGCGAGTTGCTGCAGTGTATCCTGCAGTCACGGTACGCCGGTGATGGAGGGAGTGGATGTTTAGGCTTCTACTATTTTGGATATATATGCCAGGAATTTCCTCAGGGGTTCTTCCGATCGGCCACTATAATTTTGGCAGAAACCCCGGAAAGATGCTTAAAATGGGGTTTCCGACGATCCTCAACCAAAGTTTCAGCAGCCAATTGGGAAAACCCCCGAGAAAATTCTCAGCAATAGTCCTGTTAGCTTTGTTGATTGCTGATTGGATGTTGTGCCTTCTAAGATTCCTAGGCTCTTTCAACATCAAATGTCCTCCTCCTGTGCTGTAAACTTCTACATAAGAAACATGAAACTGCCAAGTCTTAATTGATAAAAAGGGAGAAAATAGAATATGAAAGTAAACTAGCAAGAAATATAAAAACGGATTGTAAGAGCTTCTACAAGTATGTAAAAAGGAAGAGAGGAGCAAAAGTAAACGTTGGTCCCTTAGAGGCTGAGAGGAGAAATTAAAATGGGGAATCAGGAAATGGCAGATGCGTTAAACAAATATTTTGTATCTGTCTTCACAGTAGAAGACACAAAAAGCATACCAAAAATAGTGGCGAACCAAGAGGTAAATCAGAATGAGGAACTTCAAACAATTAATATTACTAGAGAAAAAGTACTGGACAAACTAACAGGACTAAAAGCCGACAAAACTCCTAGACCTGATGGCCTACATCCTAGGGTTCTAAAAGAGGTGGCTGCAGAGATAGCGGATGCATTGGCTATGATCTTCCAAAATTCTCTAGATGCTGGAACGGTCCCTGTGGACTGGAAGGTAGCAAATGTTACCCCACTATTCAAGAAGGGAGGGAGAGAGAAAACAGGGAACTACAGGCCAGTTAGCCTGACATCGGTCGTCAGGAAAATGCTGGGATCCATTATTAAGGAAGTGGTGACGGGGCACTTGGAAAATCATAATATGATTAGGTAGGGTCAACATGGTTTTATGAAAGGGAAATCATGTTTGACAAATTTATTAGAGTTTTTTGAGGATGTAACTAGCAGGTGGAGTATAATGTGGGGAAATGTGAGGTTATTCACTTTGGTAGGAAGAATAGAAAAACAGAATATATTTTAAATGGTGAGAAACTATTAAACGTTGGTGCTCAGAGAGACTTAGGTGTCCTCGTACAAGAAACACAAAAAGTTAGTATGCAGGTACAGCAGGCAATTAGGAAAGCAAATGGCATGTTGGCCTTTATTGCAAGGGGGTTGGAGTAAAAGAGTAAGAAAGTCTTACTACAGTTATACAGGGCTTTAGTGAGACCTCACCTGGAGTTTTGGACTCCTTATCTAAGGAAGGATATACTTGCCTTGGAGGCGGTACAACGAAGGTTCACTAGATTAATTCCTGGGATGAGAGGGTTGTCCTATGAGGAGAGGTTAAGTAGAATGGGCCAATGCTGTTAGGTAGGGAGATTCTATCTGGAGTTTAGAAGAATGAGAGGTGATCTCATTGAAACATATAAGATTCTGAGGGGTGTTGACCGGAGGTCACCGGTTACGGTTATTGGCTTAGTACAAAGAGGAGAAGAGTCAATTCTCTCTTAACTCTCAATTCACTTTATTCACGTCGTTAGATCATATACATATAGCTTATATGTCTGGTTAGATATGGACATGCAGTTTGCACCAGGTTATACAGTTTTATACCCAAACTAGGATCTAAACGCACACCCACTGGGTTTCTCTGACACTCCCTGAGTGGTCACAGAATATAAAGGCTAATACCCGAAAAGGAGAGCTGATGCTGGCCAGGCATTCCATTCTCTCTGTCTTTCGACGTCGTCACTACGTCCCTGATGTAGGTTCTTCCACTTCCGCGATGGTTGGTCTCCGGATTCTTCGCTGGCTCCACGCCCGAGATTCTTCCTTATTCCGAATCTTATCTCTTCAAGCTGTGCTGTCTCTCTCCCGTTGGTTTAGGCTTGCTCGCCTAGTCCGTGTCTTCTCCTTATTGGCTCTGTCCCAAGGACTTAGGTAGCATTACCTCATTACACCTTTTCTAAATAAGGACTTGTGTCTTATCACATCTCCTCTGTCTTTCACGAAACTTAGCTAATTCAAACCGGTTCCAGCCAGCTCAGGCCAGTGACTGAACTCAGGTTACTTCAGTTCAAAAGTTGCTTTTGCCTGTGTGTCAGCAGTTCGGAATAAACTCAGTAGTTTCTGCAGCCCCTGGCCAACAGGGGGCTTGACAGGTTAAATGCTGAGAGATTGTTTCCCCTGGTTGGAAAGTCTAGAACTAGGGGGCATGGTCACAGGATAAGGGGTTGTCCATTCAAGACTGAGATGAGGAAGAATTTCTTCACGCAGAGGGCGAATCTTTGGAATTCTCTACCCCAGAGGGCTGTGGATGCTGAGTCATTGAATATATTCAAGACTGAGATAGATAGATTTTTGGACTCTAGGGGAATCAAGGGATATGGGGATCGGGCGGGAAAGTGGAGTTGAGGTCAAAGATCAGCCATGATCTGATTGAATGGCGGAGTAGGCTCGAGGGGTCGTATGGCCCACTCCTGCTCCTGGTTCTTATGTTCTTACTCATTTTGGTTTAGAAATATGAAAATGTGATTTAATTTTATATGAAAAAAGAAACATTGCTTTATATGTTTAAACAGATTTACAATCTGCCTCACTCTTTGTAATTATCAATCTCACTCTTAACACTCTCCAGTATTTCACAGCTCCAGAAACAGGCCTGGTGTTGCAATAGTGAAAGAAATGCTCCAAAAAGCTAAAGAAATATCTGATTCCTACCAGCTAAATTGTTTCTTTCCTGCAGGTGGCAGCAGGGTTGAAGACTGAGTTGGAAATTGAGCTTTATGCCATGGCAATTGGCTTGGAAAGCACTGAAGGAGCAGGGTACCTTTGTCATCACCTTGAGATCCAGACTGAAGTAGAAGAATTGTTCCTCCCCATAATTGCAAATATCTTTTTCAAATTTCAGTCACTGCTTTCCTAGGTTATGCTTGATGGAGAGCTCACATTGTTATAAGGTCTTAATTCTGAGGACAAAGAGGAGAGGCAGGGTAAGAATCAGCTTGATACGTCTTTCAGCACTACAAGAACGAGAGAGAAAGCAGGGAGCTACAGGCCAGATAGCCTGACATCAGTCGTCAGGAAAATGCTGACTCCATTATTAAGGAAGTGGTAACAGGGCACTTAGAAAATCATAATATGATTAGGCAGAGTCAACATGGTTTTATGAAAGGGAAATCGTGTTTGACAAATCTATTAGAATTTTTTGAGGGTATAACTAGTGGGATAGATAAAGGGGAACCAGTGGATGTAGTATATTTGGATTTTCAAAAGGCATTTGATAAGGTGTCACATAAAAGGTTGTTTCACAGAATAAGGGCTCATGGGGTTGGGGTTAATATATTAGCATGGATTGAGGATTGGTTAATGGACAGAAAACAGAGAGTAGGGATAAACGGGTCATTTTCAGGTTGGCAGGCTGTAACTAGTGGTGTGCTGCAAGGATCAGTGCTTGGGTTCAGCTATTTACAATCTATATTAATGACTTAGATGAAGGGACCGAGTGTAATGTATCCAAGTTTGCTGACGATACAAAGCTAGGTAGGAAAGTAAACTCTGAGGAAGACACAAAGAGTCTGCAAAGGGATATAGACAGGTTAAGAGAGTAGGCAAGAAGGTGGGAGATGGAGTATAATGTGGGGAAATATGAGGTTATTCACTTTGGTAGGAAGAATAGAAAAACAGAAAATGTTTTAAATGTGAGAAACTATTAAGTGTTGGTGTTCAGAGAGATCTGGATGACCGCGTACAAGAAACACAAAAAGTTAGCATGCAGGTACAACAAGCAATTAGGAAGGCAAATGGCATGTTGGCCTTTATTGCCAGGGGGTTGGAGTACAAAGTAAGGAAGTCTTACTACAATTACTATAACTCCCATCATTCAGATGGTTACTCAACAAAACTCAAACGGTTCAGGCACAGACACCCCTACTTCTTTCATCCCCAACACAAAGTGTCTGCAAAGGGATATTGACAGGTTAAGCGAATGGGCAAAAATTTGGCAGATAGAATATAATGTGGGAAAATGTGAAGTCATCCACTTTGGGAGGAAAAACAAAAAAGCAAAATATTATTTGAATGGAGAAATACTACAAAATGCTGCGGTACAGAGGGATCTGGGTGTCCTCAGACATGAAACACGAAAAGTGAACATACAGGTGCAGCAGGTAATCCTGAAGGCAAACGGAATATTGGCCTTTATTTCTAGAGGGATGGAGTATAAAAGCAGGGAAGTCATGCTACAACTGTACAGAGTGCTGGTGAGACCACACCTGGAGTACTGCGTACAGTTCTGGTGCCCATATTTGAGGACGGACATACTTGCATTGGAGGCAGTTCAGAGAAGGTTCACTAGGTTGATTCCGGGTATGGAAGGGTTGTCTTATGAGGAAAGATTGAACAGATTGGGTCTATACTCATTGGAGTTTAGAAGAATGAGAGGAGATCTTATTGAAACATACAAGATTCTGAGGGAACTCAATAGGGTAGATGCTGAGAGGATGTTACCCCTCATGGGGGAATCTAAAACTAGGGGGCATAGTCTCAGAATAAGGGGTCACCCGTTTAAGACGGAAATGAGGAGGAATTTCTTCTCCCAGAGGGTTGTGAATCTTTGGAATTCTTTACCCCGAAAAGCTGTGGAGGCTGAGTCATTGAATACATTCAAGGCTGAGTTAGACAAATTTTTGATCAGCAAGGGAGTCAAAGGATATGGGGAAAGAGCGGGAAAGTGGAGTTGAGGTGAAAATCAGATCAGCCATTATCTTATTAAATGGCGGAGCAGGCTCGAGGGGCCAAATGGCCTACTCCTGCTCCTGTCTTTTATTATGGTCTTATTATTATTAACCAAGAGTGATACCCTAGCTACTCTTAAGCTGGTGGTACATCAACTGACTTGGTAAGAATGTGAATGTGGGTCATCCTACCCTCTGGGTATAAGTCGTTCCACACCAGGTGTTGTCATACTAGTGTTACCTAAATCACATAATCGTTTGGTGGCTGCTCCATCACTGAAATTGGACATAAGAATGTCATCATATTCCATGCGTTGTGTGTCATTGCACATCCAGCAGTCTCATGCTTCACGACTGATTATGGTTTTCTCAACTGGGACCCAGCTCCTCACTTAGATCAGAAATCGCCTATGGACCCATGATTTTACAGTTGGAGCAGTTGAGATCCCTGGCGTCATCCCCGTTGTCCTATTCTGTGATGTATCCATCTGCTCTTGGGGTTGTAGACAGACTAGATGGGTCTCCCCTCCCCCAAATGACTGGTGGGAGAAATTTGACCTTCCATTATTTTGCAAAACTTAGTGAAAAAAGCTGTAAGGAAAGCAAACTCTTCTGCTATACTATTATGTCATTATTTCTTAGGTTAGTGGAATTTATAGAGACTGTAGCTATCTCTGAAAGGAGGAGGAAGG
Source organism: Heptranchias perlo (assembly GCF_035084215.1). Taxonomy (NCBI): domain Eukaryota; kingdom Metazoa; phylum Chordata; class Chondrichthyes; order Hexanchiformes; family Hexanchidae; genus Heptranchias; species Heptranchias perlo. Next base: position 50,021,703 of record NC_090335.1, read on the forward strand.
GAAATATTTTCTACATATGGACTTAAGGAAATTCAGCATTGTTGCTCACTATTTATCTTTGATAAAAAATTCCCACAAGTCATAAGGAAAAGTATTTCTGCATGTGAACATAACTAATATTTCTGGGCAGGGAGTGATATTGGCAAAGTGTGCTTTTACTTCCAGATAAAGAGGATGCATGAGAACAAAAATCCTTCAGGAGAACAATAGCAAGACAAATTACAAGAGAAAATGGGTTTGGGTGAAACACTGTCTATATATCTAATGACAGGAAGATTGTTAAAACCTTAACCAAATTCACCAGTTTTAACAGAAAGTGTTTATAAGAACAGACCAGAGGAATTTCCAAAAGGTGGAAAAGCTGCAGGAGTGCGACTGCTCTGTACTGACCCCACCTCCCGCATGGACATCATACGGCCTCGCAAACCTCCAGCAGAAGGTACAAATTATGTATAAGATATAGATGTTAATATTCTCCTGGCGATCTGATAACATAGTAGTTACTCTTGAATTCTTGTTTAAGTGTTCAAGGATTTAGTTTAGGGTTGTTTCTCAGTCAAATCAAATCCATTAGGCACAGTCTTCTGCCAATTCATTGTTAGACGCAGCACACAGTCTATGTCAATGTCCACGTCCATGAGACGATCTACTTTTTGACCACAGTGCAGAATTTATTATGCTTATGGAGATATATCTATACTAAGCAGCTTCACCCTACCAACCACAGGAGTTGAGAGGCCTTCCTAACAGAAAAAGGGAATACGATGTCAGGTTTGACCTTAGGGTTGCAGTTCAACATCCAGGTGTGTTGGGAACACCCAAGTTTTAAACACTGGATTCAAATTGCCAGGCCTAGACAGAGGCCAGCTAGAGATAAAAAGAAAGGCAGGTGATGAACCAAGGGGAATTCCCTGAGAGACCAGGAACTCAACCCAGAGAAGAAATGTCCTCAAAAGATCCTGATAAAGAAGAAAGTGAGTACTAAAAACTAGACAGAGGGATCTAATCTAAGGGAAAAAAACCATTAGACAGTAAAAAGGATAATGAAACTAGAAAGCTGGAGTTTCCTCTGCTACCCTGCCTGAAACCAAGAAGAATAGTGGCAGAAAAGGGAGCAAAATTGGTGACAAGGCCTACTACCAACTCACTGCTCCAACCTGAATTTCCCTCGCCCCCGGCTTATTGGAACAGCAGCTGGCCATTCCTTCCCTGCCCGCAGAATGCAAATGCCAGCGTTGGGTTGAGCCTGGGTTCCCAGCCTATTTTCTTTCCATCCACTATGTTTTCACTGCTCCTCAGTACTTCCAGATGAAGCCTGACTATAGGCCTGGGGTGGCAGTGAGAATGGCCCCAAAGTGCAGCAAATGGAGGAGATGACCTAGCAAGAATCACACCAGATGCCTGCCATGAGTACACACCGACCACTGACCCCGGAAACTGGCCCAGGGTCGAGGTAGCAGGTGGAAGTCCACCCTGGCCCTAAAGGGTCAGAAAAAGGAAAATCGAGCCATGAAAACACACCTGTAACAACTTAAAGGGGCAGGCAAGCTCAAAGATGAGAAAAGTTCCCGGCTCCGCTGAAATGTCAGAATCTACCAACGTAGGATCACCAATCTGTTGTACTTAAATCGATTTCTTATCTTGCCTTGGGTTCTGCTAACAACACTGGATGCCCGTTGAACACTGACATTCTTAGTGTACAGTGTTGCCAAGGCATTAATGATGGATAATGTTAGGTAGGACATCGTTCCACTATTATCCACTCAGTTGAATGGTCCTGCTTGTACTTGGGCAGGTGCTTCAGGCTTTTGGCAGAAGTGAGGCCAGGAAACCACAGCAGATGTGAAAATGGGCGGGTTCCATGGCATGGGATTCTCGCCCACTTTTCCACCTGCATCCATTCCACTACTGCTGCTAAACTAGTGGAAAGCACTACTGAGTATCTGCACATGGATTACTGAAATTCTACGGAAGCTGGTAATTGGTGATATTATACTATTAGTGTTTGGATGTACTTATTCTGTAACTGTTTCGGATGCCACCAGCTTATTCAGTAAAAGTAATGTCCCTTTTCTTTTGTTACAGATCCAGTTGGTACCTACGTCCTGTGTGAAAATTAAAGATCCTATCCCATCACGTTCCCACACTGACACAGCTTTATCTGTTCTTACTGGTTATTTCTGCTTGCATATTGATTCAAACTAAGCATTTATTGTTATTATTTTTGATATAACCACTTTCTTGCTGCATTAACAAGAACATTTTAATGCGCTGTTACACCTAACTTTCTAACATTTTTGAAGGAATTTCTTTTGTGGACTATATGTTGTAGTTATTGATAATAAAATCAACATAGCTTAATGAAGTCATTAACTTTATTTTACAGAAAGCCAAGACCTACATTGGGCCTTGACCCCAAACATTACGAATTTAAAATCTTTGTCCTCATCTTCAAATCCCTCCATGGCCTTGCCTCATCTGCAATCCGCAAAAGCTTTATATATTCCCTGCACAATATTCGTTCCTTTGACTCTGCCATTCGTATATCCCTCCCTCCCTTCCCACCATTCATCGCAGAGCCTTTAGCTACCGCAGTCCTAAACTCTGGAATTCCCTGCATAAACCCCATCCACCTCTCTCCATATTTTAATAAAAACTTTCTCTAAACTCATTTTTTCAATCAAGCTTTTGGTCACCTCTCCTAACTCTCCCTCCATGGCTCAGTGCACATTTCCTTTTTTCCTCCCTACTGTAGAGTCCCTTGGGATGTTTTCTATGTTACATGCACTGTATAAACAAAAGTTGTTGGCCCTGGATTGGGGTAGGGTGTAAGTCAGGGTTTGCGCTTTTGCAGAGCCAGGAATTTCTAATGGGCCAATTTATGCTGGGGTTCCACGAGAGAACACGGCTCTCAACTTTTATACTGTAAGCTCATCAAGGGAGCCACAGAGGACATTGTCAGATCAGCCAATTTGATGTGGACTCGACTATTAGGCAAGTCACCAATGCCCTTTTTGCCAGGGCAGTTCAATTTATACAATGTGATAGTGCTCCTATACAGATGACTCAGTGGGCCAACAAATTTTTCAGAATTATTTGATTCCCTAGAGTTGCTAGGGCTATTGATTGTACACATGTAGCATTGCATGCCCCAAATGTAACCCCCCATATTTACACGAAGTGCAAAAGCTTAGGGATGGGCAATAAATGCTGGCCTCGCCAGCGACGCCCACATCCCGTGAACGAATAAAAAAAAAGCTTCTGTTCCCTCGATGTACAGCTTATTTACAAAATAAGGCACAGCTACTTGCACATCAATTCATGACACGCAGGGAACTTCATCAGTCCAATGTCTTAGCTTTATTTCAACAGCAGAGGCAAGGCCCAAGATGACTGCTGGGTGCCTAGGGATACTTACTACTTCTATGGCTCATGACATCTCTTTATAGGACCACCAGTGCTGCAGAGAAGTGCACACACAAAGACAAGGATAATAATTGAACATGTCACTGGGATGGTCAAAGCAAGGTTCTGGCATCTGGATAGGTCCAGGGTGCCTTGCAGTATGCGGCCAGCATCATTTCACAATTGCGGTAGCATGTGTGCACCACAACTTTGCAATCAGGAAAGGGCCGATGGTAGATGTCCCAGAGAGCCTGATGATGCTGTAAATCCTGTCCATGAAGAACAAGAAGCAGATCCGGTCGTAACAGCTGTTAGACACCAGAGAAAAAGACTCATTTGGTACACCTTCACAGATTAACAAAGCATGATTATTTGGAAGCCTCAACCCATCAAAAATCTGCTTTCTTTCACCAAACTCTCAATGGCCTATGTAAAATCCTTGCTCCTCAGTTAGCTGTCACTTCCTCATCCTGAACTATAACATCAACACATTACCTGTTCCTCATTATCATACAAGGGAACCAAACACTAAGCAGTCTTATGACAAATAATCCAGTGATTTATTACAACTAATTACAAAAAACATAATTTGGTTCTGTCACTGTGCATACCCTTATGACCATGCAAGTTTTTTAATGCCCTATTCTAGCACTTCTCCTAAATACCTGAGGGCATGGGCTGCTGCAAATTATTATGAGCCTCTTGGAAGGAAGTGGCCCTTCTCTCAGGAGCCTCAAGTCCTGGAATGGACAGAGGACCGGTTGACTCTTTGCCATAGTCTTCTTAGCTGCCTGGTCCTTCAAAGATGAAGGCTTCTGTGGGGAACTGATGGAGTGCTCTCTGCCATGAGGGAATGCAACCTCAAGGGCATGCTCACTAGCTTTTACACTGGTACTAGGAGCAGGATTCTGGATACCAGTGATTAGTGGGAGAAGAGACCTCAAGGAATCTGAAAGATCCTTAAATCTCTGAGAGACAACCTAATAATCTTTTGTTCCCTTCAAGATGCTGTTCTGTATGTGTTGCAATCTAATTGACAATGACCTATTCAGCTGGTTCCCCGACCTGCAGTCCTCCATTCAGTGCCTCCACATTGAGTTGACTGACTTGTCTGGATCTTATGAAGCGGGGGAAAGTTTGTAAATGCTCCTGCAACTGCCACTTGCTGCAGGCTGACTTGCAATGAGGTGAACCCCTTTCGGATTTGGCGCACCTCAAGGCAGTGAATTCCACCATTATTTCAGGCATTTACTGCACATTTTGGGAGGAGTCACACAGAACCTACAGTAGAGTCTAATACTCTTCTAGCATTCTTTCTTCTTAGTAGGACCACTGAGACCATCATCCATTTGCTTTGAAGCCAGGGGTTGATGTCTTATGCCTCCACTCAACTACATCAGGTTCCACATCAGGATCCAATGGCTTCCTTTTGCTCTGTGTCTCACCACATGTCAATTTCTCATCTACCATATGTACCCGCTATAGTGGGTGTCTGGGTGGCTGAGTGCAAGGGAAATGGTTAATGATGCGGTGTGTGAGGGGATGCCACTGTTGCCAGAGATAAAGGAGACTGCAAGGTCTTGCTCTTCAGAAATACTCTCTGCTGTATCCTGGCTTGCAGCCAATTGGAGAAAATTAACAGTATTGTTAACTTTGTGTTGGAGTAATGTTTTATCATAACTTTGTAGAATTCTTATAAGGAAAGTGTTAGCTGATGAAAAGATTAAAGAATATATAGAAACATTAAAAAAACAAAAGGTATACTTTCTCATGAATCCACTGAGGGCACAGAAACTCCCACGTCTCCACCCAAGACTGCCAGCCCAAAGTGGAAGCCAAATGTGGCCTATGCATCCGCTTAATGCAGAGTCAAATGCCAGTTGTTGGCATGTTCCCCTCCAGTAGCCTGGCATTTCTTGGCATAGTGTGCAGGCTTCTCCAGCAAGAGGAATGCACAGTGTTAATCGACTACTGCAGTCACCACATCCAGTAGTCACAAGCAGTCAGGATTCATAGAATTGGATGCTAGTGTTAGACTCGAATTTATGGAGCAAAACCAGACGGAGATGGAACTGCTGACCAAGTTAAAGTTTATTAGAAAACCTTGTGCACAAAGGGAGAGTGGCACGTTTCCTCAAGCTCGTGACTAACTCACAAAGGAACATCAGCACTACAAGCATGTTTATACCTTTCAATAAGCAACACCCATCTGCTGTGGAAGGTGGTACACGTAACTACAGTGGGTTTCATTGGGTGGTATAGCCTGCCACTCACTTGTCAGGGGCTACCTTGGGTCATCCCATGACATTAAACATCTCACATTCCTGAGGAGGACCCTTATCAATAAACACATAAGTCCCAGCCATTGAAACTACACAAAGGGTCTTCACAAAGTCCTGAGCAGCTGCTCCTATCTGACTCCCTTTTGAGCTGGGATAACCTTGGAGACATCCACCGCTCCTTCCTTAATCAACCGAAGTAAGCTAGTTAGGATAAACAATGTCAGCTTCGGCCTTGGATAAACTTTCCCTAGTGTTTTCTGGAGATAAGCGAGGTGGTGGCCATAAATCCATCAAACCTGCCTTTGTCAGCTCTTACAGTGTAAGTTACGAACTGCTACCATAATGGTCAAGTATCCCATCATGCTTTGCTGCTACCTAAATGCTCTATGTGCGATTTTAACTACTTATGTGTGTGAGGATAAGAGTGGCTAATCATTCTTTTTTTTATATATATATATATGTCAGGTTAAGTGAGGGGAGGCTGGAGGTTTTGGATTTCTGTTCACAAGCCTATTTTTCTAGTCCAACACTAGTAAGGGTAGGTGTCAGGGAGCAAGGACCTAGGTTGTGAGACTTCAGTGTGCTAGAATGGAAATAATCTGCCAACATTCATCTGGGGCCATTTTAACTTTTATCGACGGCCAGAAAAAAGGTGATTCACTACCACCTGTTTTTCACTTGGTGATAAAAGTTAAAATTAACCCCATTGCCTCAGCTCAGATGAAGAATAGGCACTACTTGGCTTTGTGTCTGAGCAGAGACAGGGAATATTGGCAGGTTATTTGCTTACAGTACACTGAAGTCTCGCAACCTAGGTCCTAGCCTCTGTGGTGTCATTACCGTCAGGAAAGGAGGGGGGGTTGGGACTAAAGGCCTGCACGTTTTCTTCTTCAGCTGATAGTCAATTGTGTGAAGCAACATCACAGAAGGCCAGTGGTGAAACTGCTGAGTCATCTGGGTAGGCAACTAGAACTATGCTTTCAGCCAAGCAGACATTGTGAGGCAGGCCTCACAAAATTTCACGTGGTCCGATCATTCAAATAATTACTTGGTGCTCCCAACTAGGATTGGACCGTCTGATAGGGATGGGGGCATGGGGGCATGGGGGCAGGACATCTGGCGCCTTACAGCGGCTGATACAATTTCAGTAGTGGAAGTTTACATATCGATTGAGAGCAAGCAAAATACACACCAAGAATTAAACACCAACTGTAAACCCAGTAAACCATCAGGGATTCAGAACAGAGTTGGAATCGGTTGCTTGACACACTGAACCGCTGAGAGAGATTCACTGAGAAAGGGACAACTTCTGTTGAATTTGTGAGCCTTGCTTGTGGAGTGCTTTAATGTTTGGTGAGCTTGTTGATCCAGTAAAGCTTTGTATCTGTGGGCTGATAGTTGATTAATTAGATATAACATTGTAACATTAAGGTACCAAATGTACTGAGTGTAACAATTTTTGATCCATTTGATACAAGGCACCTAGAGTAAGGGTGAAGGCTGCCTTTTTATGAACAGGATATCTCTTCTAATTGCTGCTATACCTATGTAACCTGAATTCCCTCTGGGTCCACTCTGTCCATTTGCATGTGCATTTTGGCTGCCACTCTACACCTGAGCCCGTTACTTCTATTTTCTGTTTTTTTCTCTCTTGCCCCTCCTCTCTCATCTCCTCCCCTTCCTATTGCCCAGTCATACCACCTTTCATATCTCCTCTCTTGGGTACTTTGCCACTCCCCGCCCCAACCCTACCCCAAAGTATCATTACTCTGCCTTCCTCCTCTCCTGTCTCTCCTTTTTGGGGAGGAGGTAGAAGCAGTCTGTGAAGGGCTTAGAAACAATAACAAGAAGGCCTCCATGCCCAATGATTGTTTGGGAGGCGGCAAGTGCATACCATTAGAGAATGAGCTGGACAGTTAAAACAGGAGGAAAGCCTATGAGAAGTACTTTCACATCTATAATTAACTTAATTACCCTCCTGGAGTATGTCTGAGCATTAATGAAAACCTGAACTTTGAGAAAAAAAGTAACATTAAACTCCAGTGGTCTGCTATAAGGTAAGATATGCTTTCATGTTTTTACCTTATTATCTATGTGGGGAGTATTTTGTACTGAACTGATTCCTCAGTCTCTCTCACTCCTTTTAAGTAGCTGAATTAACATTAGTACAAATACATTTTACCAGGAAAGATTCAACATCAGCTGTGTATGTTCATTTAGTTTCTTATCCCCAATTGGGCTTCCAAGGCAGTACCTCAGTGCTGTTATCAGCACTTAGTATTTTTTTTAATTGAGTAATATGTCCAATTGGCCAAAATAAGGAGAATACAAGGATGTTAATTTTAATCACAATTCTTTATAACTGATTTTCAAAAATGACCCAATTGATGAGACTTCCTCTTTAAATTTATGAAATAAATTAGGGGATGATGGTCTTCCTATCCAGGTTTTCAAGTATCTCTATGGAATAGTCTAAACTAATGTTGCTATGTTGGCCAATATTTCATAGCAAATATTGTTTCTGTTCCCTAGTGAGGACCTTTGTTCTCCTCTCAGCAATGTCCTTGCATGGTAACAATGTCAAATTCTAATCACAAGGCTTCTAACTGTTCTGTTACAACTAACAGTAGGTAAGAGTTCAAACCTGAGCAGTGCAGTGGGGAGGGGTGAAACAAAAGCATGTCTCTGGCAGCTCGAGAAGTCTTTTGCCTCCTGTCTGACTTTTCTTCAAACATTATTTAAAGGGGTAAAATGTGTCTGATGCTATAGCTGGACATAAATATCACAGAGCTGAGCTATCAACGTTTTAGCTAGTGGTTTGCCAAAAGAGAAAAGGAAACAAGATCAGATTAAATATTCTAGGCCCGAGATTCCTGCGGCCCCATTCCACTACCAGAAGTGCAGTGAAGTGCCACTTCTGCCCCAGCCTGGACCAAATCCCAGAGACAAGGTTATTTGCATAAAAGTGCACCCGCACCATTACCAGCGTTTCCTGGGAGTCCAACCTATGGGGCTTAGCAATTTTACAGGAGCAGCTTGCTGCTCCATCAGGGTCGGCTGGTGTAACCAATGATTAAGCAATTTGTTAAGAACTGGTCCATTTTGCTGTTGCTGCAATCAACAGGCATTAGGAAACAGGCATCATGGGTTTCATTTCCACCAGGATGTTATCCTGTAACGCAAGTATGCCTGTATCATGCAGAGGTACTTTGTTGGGGGATGGATAAGTAAGGTGGAACTGGCAGAATTTCTGGCAGATGACATCATCCCGTCTCCTCTGACATCAGCACGTGGGGGTAAGGTGCAAAAAGCATCCACCCCCACCTCCGTCAGAATGAAAGGTACAGAGTCCCAGCAAAACTGAGTCCTGCCCCAAATTCAGATCCCACCACCCAGCTTCCACTTCAGAACTGTCCTCCTAGACTCAGTCATTTTGGGCCCTTCATATGGAAGCAAGTCAGAAACACTTGTGTCATTAAACTTTACAAAGGACTATCGATTGAGATGACGGAGCCAATTTTCATCTTCATGTCCAAGTCAGCACACTGCATTTCTAACGCCAGAGAATCGTGCCATTGTGTGGCACCGTGCTGCCAGATGACATCATTTCATCTCCTCTGACATAAATGCTGGCCTTGCCAGCGACGCCCACATCCCATGAACGAATAAAAAAAACATCAGCATGGGGGAATGAGGAAATGCTTCTCACAAATTGCTTATGCAGCACCACTTCAACTTCAACAGCCATCTCACAGGGAGTCGGGTGTTGGGCTACTCTGTCCAACAATTTAGAAGTGGTGCAAGTCCTGCTCAAAAGGTCAGATGCAAATAGCACTCAATTTTCCGGTCTAAGTTCATATGGATAACTATTAAGGTGCAGACTCAGATGGGTGTGGGGAGGACACGAGTGCTGGGAGAGAAAAATTGTGTGTAAGTTAAATTTAAAGCGATGGAATTGTTAAAGGGGGACAAAAATTCGAAAGTCTTTGGAGACCCTCAAAAGACATCTCAACCAATTAGCAACCTATGCTGATGCTGAAGGGGCAGGCAATTAAGAAGCAGTAGTCTTCAGACAAGTGATGGAGAAGCCCAGCATCCAACCCTGTTTGAAGGCTGCTGAACTAGAGTTGGTGCTGCATGAGGAGCTCCGGGAGGACGGTTGTCCTCTGTGCCACTCCAGGGTATTATCCCCATAAGTCAACATGATACAAGGAGATGTAGCCAAGTTTTAAGCCACAGCTGATTGTGACTGCCCCTGCATATGCCAGCTGTATGCTGATGGTAGCTTCAGCTATCCTTGGAGCAGACGGTGCAGCTGGGTATATCCCTCTCTGCTGTTGCAGACCTCCCCACCTGCAAGGACAAGTCCCCAATCACTGCCAAGTAGGTGTGCCAGGGCTTGCAAAAATGGTTTGTCATCTTGACAGTTTCTGTCAATCAGACTACGCTGGGTGTCGGCCACTCTGACATGCCTTCTTTCCTGCAGTGCCATACAAAGTACAACAAACTGTGATTGAGGTACTTCTGAAGAATAATCCAGCATTATTTAGGTATTTATATATTGTAATGGTGCCTTTGGGGATATACTGGCACAGCTTCCTTTGGGAAGAGAAGCACTATGTCTGCCAAAGTGAGGTAATTTCAACTCCTTCTGCTGATGTAAGTGTACAGGTGCCAGTGGGAGGGCACAGAGGACCTCTTGGGCAGCCTGACCTGTCTACCATTCCTTTGGCGGTTCCCTCTTCCTCTGAACAGGTCAATTCCGAATGTCATTAGAAAAGCCCACTGGTGCTAGTAAAGGGAGCACGAAAAATAAATAATTAGGACCATCTGCTATTGAGGCTCCTAAATGCCAGCAGGAAAATAAAGAAAAACAAAATTCAGGAAAAGGCCCAGAAATGGCCAAAAAATACTAACCTGTTAAATTCCTTTAAATGACCTCCCTTTCTTATTTTTTTAATTTTATTTTGTTCACGGGATGTGGGCAACACTGGCAAGACTACATTTATTGCCCATCCCTAATTGTCCTGAGGAGGTGGTGGTGGAATTTCTTGAACCGCTGCAGTCCTTGTGGTGATGGTGCTCCCACAATGGTGTTAAGTAGGGAATTCTAGAATTCTGATCCAGCAACCATGAAGGAATCATCATAAATGTCCAAGTCAGGATGGTGTGTTGTCTTGGAGGGGAATTTGGAGGTGATGGTGTTTAGTATTCTTGTCCTTCTCAGTAGTGGAGTTCACAGGCAAGGGAGCTGCTGTGGAAGTTACCCTGCTGCATTATATCCTACAGATTGTACATGCTGCAGCCATCGTGTGCTGGTGGTGAAGGGGTTGGATACTGAGTCCAGTGACATGTCTCTCCTAATGTCTGCTATGTCAATGTAACCTGAATTCCCTCTGCGTCCATTCCCTCTGTGTCCATTGAACCTGAACCCATTACTTCTATCTCCTATTTTTTTTCTCTTGACCCTACTTAGGTCCTTCTCTCCTACCTCCTCCCCTTCCTGTCAGCAAGCCACCTTTCGTTACTCGCCTCTCATGTACTTTACCCCCCAATCCCTAACCCAACCCATCACTATTTATTTGCCTTCCTACTCTCCTGCCACTGTCCCACACCTGAATTGCTGTTAAAAATGCCCACTGCTACCCAGTGTGCCTCGCTTGGCATTCTCCAAAAGGCTCATTGAGGCACCCATCACTGCCACCGTTAGAGCAGCAACCCTAACTGAAACTTGGCCCATGTGTGGTGACATTTTGCCCTTCATCAAAGCAGACCTGCCTGACTACACATTCCATCATCTGCCGCACCCAAACCGCCGCAGTGGTGGTGACTTGTCACTAAGTCACACCTCCACTATTCCTCTGATACTTATTCTCTTTTGAGCACCTCACCTTGTTCCACTCCTCTTGCCTCCTCTTTAAAATCCTCATTGTCTACCACTGCCCCAATCCCCATCCAAGCTTTTCCCTGAGGTATACTCCCTCCTTTCCTCCCTCAGCATCTGCACTAAGCTCGTCCTCAGTGATTTCAATCTCCATCTCAGCTCACCTTTCCCTTTTCCTCTGAATTCACTGCACCCCTGAACCTCTCCCTCCATACAAACATTACCACCTATATTCATCACCACCCCTTCAACCTTGCCATCTCCCATGATCTCAATTACTGACAAAGCCAGCTCATCATTTCGTTATATGCCTCACCACCCACATCCCCTACCCCTTGCAAACCCACTTCTTTCTGCATCTGCCTCAGCGCACCTGCCACTGAAACCCTCATCCATTCCTTTGTCACCTTCACGTGGAATTATTCCAATGTTCTCCTGGCTGGCTGCCCATCCTTCACCACCCCCCCCATAAACTCAGCTCATTCAAAATTCTTTTGCCTATATCCCACACCAAGCCCCACTCATCCATCACCACTGATAGATATTTCTTTGTATTCCAGCCCCAATTGTTTGGACGCTGGAAGAGATAGCCTTCTCCACTCTAGAACTAAAGTCCTCTATGGAAGCAATTGTAGCAAAACCTAAGTCTGGTCTTAAGGCCTTTGCTGCGGGGTCTGTGCTGCAAATATCCCTGAAGCTGCCACAGGCTTCAGGCTGGACAGAGGTGCTGTACACAATCTCACTGACCTACATTGGCTCCTGGTCCGCCAACACCTAAAATTTAAAATTCTCATCTTTTTGTTTAAATCCTTTCATGGCTTCACCCCTCCCTATCTCTGAAACGTCCTTTATTCCTACAACACCCCCCCCCCCACCCCCGCCGCCTCTGCCCCCAAAGTCTCCATTCCTCTTATTCTGGCCTGAAGCAGGAGGGCTTGGATGTTGGTCATTGTTGGATTGGCACATGTAGAAGAGCACAATAAGAGAGGTCAGAATGGGTTGCTGAGGAGGTGAGTTGATATGTGACTTGCAGGAGTAATATCAGGGTTAAATTAACCAGTTCACTGTCACATTATATGAGGTGCAGTAGCATAGGAAAAAAGAGAAGCAGAATGTAATGATGAACCTGCAGTTGGTACCTGTCTCCGAAGTCCTCTCCCGTGCACCACCCCAGGAGCTCCATTGCTTCCCCATCAAATGAGTTAAGAGGTCAAGGGTTATGGGGGCCACCATCTGTAACCTACATTTCCTGATGGTATTTTCATTCAAGAAGCGCAGACAGTGTAAATGCCCACTAGTTGCCATCAGATTAATTTTAAGATGGCAGGACAAGTGGAGAAGGCTGTTTAAAAAAAAGCATACGGGATCCTTGGCTTTTTAAACAGAGGCATAGAGTACAAAAGCAAGAATGTCACGCTAAACCTTTATAAATCGCTGGTTAGGCCCCAGCTGGAATATTGTCTCCAATTCTGGGCACCACACTTTAGGAGGGATGACAAGGCCTTAGGGTGCAGAGCAGATTTACCAGAATGGTACCAGGGATGCAGGACTTCAGTAATGTGGAGAGACTTGAGAAGCTGGGGTTGTTCTCCTGAGAGCAGAGAAGGTTAAGGGGAGATTTAATAGAGGTGTTCTAAATCATGAAGGGTTTGATAGAGTAAATAAGGAGAAACCGTTTCCAGTGGCAGAAGGGTCAGTAACCAAAGGGCACAGATTTAAGATAATTGGCAAAAGAATCAGAGGCGAGATGAGGAGAATTTTTTTAAGCAGTTACAAGTTATTACCAGCTGGAATGCACGACTGAAAGGGTTTTTTTTTTATTCGTTCATGGGATGTGGGTGTCGCTGGCGAGGCCAGCATTTATTGCCCATCCCTAATTGCCCTTGAGAAAGTGGGGTGAGCTGCCTTCTTGAACCACTGCAGTCCGGTAGTGAAGGTTCTCCCAAAGTGCTGTTAGGAAGGGAGTCCAAGATTTTGACCCAGCTACGATGAAGGAACGTCGATATATTTCCAAGTCGGGATGGTGTGTGACTTGGAGGGGAACGTGCAGGTGGTGTTGTTCCCATGTGTCTGCTGCCCTTGTCCTTCTAGGTGGTAGAAGTCGTGGGTTTGGGAGGTGCTGTCGAAGAAGCCTTGGCGAGTTGCTGCAGTGCAGCCACAGTGTGGCGGTGGTGAAGGGAGTGAATGTTTAGGGTGGTGGATGGGGTACCAATCAAACGGGTTGCTTTGTCCTGGATGGTGTTGAGCTTCTTGAGTGTTGTTGGAGCTGTACTCTTCCAGGTAAGTGGAGAGTATTATATCACACTCCCTACTTGTGCCTTGTCGGTGGTGGAAAGGCTTTGGGGAGTCAGGAGGTGTGTCACTCATCACAGAATATCCAGCCTCTGATCTGCTCTTGTAGTCACAATATTTATATGGCTGGCCCAGTTAAGTTTCTGGTCAATGGTGACCCTGAGGATGTTGATGGTGGGGGATTCGGCAATGGTAATGCCGTTGAATGTCAAGGGGAGGTGGTTAGACTCTCTCATGTTGGAGCTGTTCATTGCCTGGCACTTGTTTGGCGCGTATGTTACTTGCCACTTATCAGCCCAAGCCTGGATGTTGTCCAGGTCTTGCTGCAAGAAGGCACAGACTGCTTCATTTTATGAGGGGTTGTGAATGGAACTGAACACTGTGCAATCATCAGTAAACATCCCCATTTCTGACCTTATGATGGAGGGAAGGTCATTGATGAAGCAGCTGAAGATGGTTGGGCCTAGGACACTGCCCTGAGGAACTCCTGCAGCAATGTCCTGGGGCTGAGATGATTGGGCTCTAACATCAACTACCATCTTCCTTTGTGCTAGGTATGACTCAAGCCATTGGAGAGTTTTCCCCCTGATTCCCATTGATTTTAATTTTACTAGGGCTCCTTGATGCCACACTCAGTCAAATGCTGCCTTGATGTCAAGGGCAATCACTCTCATCTCACCTCTGGAATTCAGCTCTTTTGTCCATGTTTGAACCAAGGCTGTAATGAGGTCTGGAGCTGAATGGTCCTGGCGCAACCCAAACTGAGCATCGGTGAGCAGGTTATTGGTGAGTAAATGCCGCTTGATAGCACTGTCGACAACACCTTCCATCACTTTGCTGATGATTGAGAGTAGACTGATGGGGCGATAATTGGCCGGATTGGATTTGTCCTGCTTTTTGTGAACAGGACATACCTGGGTAATTTTCCACATTGTCGGGTAGATGCCAGTGTTGTAGCTGTACTGGAACAGTTTGGCTAGAGGCGCGGCCTCAGGGTGTAACTAGCATGGTAGATAAGGGGGAAAGAGTGGATGAAGTATATTTGGATTTTCAAAAGGCATTCGATATGGTGCCACATGAGATTCTTACACAAGGTTCGGGCTCATGGGACTGGGGGTAATATATTAGCATGGATTGAGGACTGGTTAACGGACAGAAAACAGAGAGTAGGAATAAACAGGTCATTTTTGGGTTGGCAGATTGTTACTAGTGGGGTGCCGCAAGGATCAGCGCTTGGGCCTCAGCTGTTTACAATCTATATCAATGACTTAGATGAGGGAACCGAGTGTAATGTACTCAAGTTCGCTTACGATACAAAGCTAGGTGAGAAAGTAAGCTGTGAGGAGGACGCAAAGAGGCTGCAAAGGGATATAGACAGGTTAATTGAGTGAGCGCCAAGGTGGCAGATAGAGCATAATGTGAGGAAATGTGAAATTATCCACTTTGGTAGGAAGAATAGAAAAGCAGAATATTTTTTAAAAGGTGAGAGACTAAGAAATGTTGGCAGTCAGAGGAATTTGGGTGTCCTTGTACATGAATCACAGAAAGTTAACATATAGGTACAGCAAGCAATTAGGAAGGCGAACTGTATGTTAGCCTTTATTGCAAGGGGGTTGGGGTATAAGAGTAAGGAGGTCTTGCTGCAATAATAAAGGGCTCTGGTGAGACCACACCTGGAATTCTGTGTACAGTTTTAGTCTCCGTATCTAAGGAAGGATATACTTTCCTTAGAGGGGACACACGAAGGTTCACTAGATTGATTCCTGGGATGAGAGGATTGTCCTGTGAGGAGAGATTGAGTAGAAAGGCCCTATATTGTCTGGAGTTTAGAAGAATGAGAGGTGATCTCAATGAAACATATAAAATTTTCAGATGGCTTGACAGGGTAGATGCTGAGAGGTTGTTTCCCCTAGCTGGAGAGTCTAGAACCAGGGGTCATAGTCTCAAGATAAGGGGTCGGCCATTTAGGACCGCGATGAGGAGAAATTTCTTCACTCAGAGGGTTGTGAATCTTTGGAATTCTCTACTCCAGAGGGCTGTGGATGCTCAGTCGTTGAGTATATTCAAGACTGAGATCGATAGATTTTTCGACAGTATGGGAATCAAGGGATATGGGATAGGACGCAAAAGTGGAGTTAAGGTAGAAGATCAGCCGTGATCTTATTGAATGGTGGAGCAATGATGTGGAGATGCCGGTGATGGACTGGGGTGGACAAATGTAAGGAATCTTACAACACCAGGTTATAGTCCAACAGTTTTATTTGAAAATCACAAGCTTTCGGAGATTATCTCCTTCGTCAGGTGAGTGAGTGAATGAGAGGTTCTCAAATCGCATATCTTATATTAGGCTGGGACACCATCACACCAATCAAAGGTGTCGTTGGTGTTCAGACAGGTTAGCCACGGAAAACAGTAGGTCTCAGTATACTGAATACACAATGGGTCAAGTTACACAGACAAAGAGAAAAAGAGACCCGAAAGGCAGAGAGAGAGAGAGAATGTCCAGTTGTATTAAAAACAGATAACTTTTTTTTCCTGCTGGTGGGGTCACGTGTAGCGTGACATGAACCCAAGATCCCGGTTGAGGCCGTCCTCTGGGTGCGGAACCTGGCTATCAATTTCTGCTCGACGATTTTGCGTTGTCGTGTGTCTCGAAGGCTGCCTTGGAGAATGCTTACCCGAAGATCGGTGGCTGAATGTCCTTGACTGCTAAAGTGTTCCCCGACTGGGAGGGAACCCTCCTGTCTGGCGATTGTTGCGCGGTGTGCGTTCATCCGTTGTCGCAGTGTCTGCATGGTCTCGCCAATGTACCATGCTCCGGGGCATCCTTTCCTGCAACGTATGAGGTAGACAACATTGGCCGAGTCACAGGAGTATAAACCACATACCTGGTGGGTGGTGTCCTCTCGTGTGATGGTGGTAGCTGTGTCGATGATCTGGCATGTCTTTCAGAGGTTGCCGTGGCAGGGTTGTGTGGTGTCGTGGACGCTGTTCTCCTGAAAGCTGGGTAATTTGCTGCGAACGATGGTCTGTTTGAGGTTGGGTGGCTGTTTGAAGGCGAGTAGTGGAGGCAATGGGGATGGCCTTAGCGAGGTGTTCGTCAATATCGATGACATGTTGAAGGCTGCGGAGAACATGGCGTAGTTTCTCCGCTCCGGGGAAGTACTGGACGACGAAGGGTACTCTGTTGGTTGCGTCCCGTGTTTGTCTTCTGAGGAGGTCTATGCGATTCTTCGCTGTGGCCCGTTGGAACTGCCGATCGACAAGTCGAGCGTCATATCCCGTTCTTACGAGGGCGTCTTTCAGCGTCTGTAGGTGTCCATCGCGTTCCTCCTCGTCTGAGCAGATCCTGTGTATTCACAGGGCCTGTCCATAGGGGATGGCCTCTTTGACGTGGCTAGGGTGGAAGCTGGAAAAGTGGAGCATCGTGAGGTTGTCCGTGGGCTTACGGTAGAGTGAGGTGCTGAGGTGCCCGTCTTTGATGGAGATTTGTGTGTCCAAGAAAGAAACCGATTCTGAGGAGTAGTCCATGGTGAGTTTGATGGTGGAATGGAACTTGTTGATGTTATCGTGTAGTCTCTTCAGTGATTCTTCGCCGTGGGTCCATTCTCTTTGTCTGTGTAATTTGACCCATTGTGTATTCAGTATACTGAGACCTACTGTTTTCCGTGGCTAACCTTTCTGAACACCAACGACACCTTTGATTGGTGTGATGGTGTCCCAGCCTAATATAAGATATGCGATTTGAGAACCTCTCATTCACTCACTCACCTGACGAAGGAGATAATCTCCGAAAGCTTGTGATTTTCAAATAAAACTGTTGGACTATAACCTGGTGTTGTAAGATTCCTTACAATGGTGGAGCAAGCTTGAGGGGCCATTTGGTCTACTCCGTGCTCCTATTTCTTATGTTCTTGCCTATTCGATATCACTCACTTTCTGCCATATACCCAGTCCAGTCTCCCTGTGTACACTTTTATGTGTTTTTCGTATCCTCTCTGTGTTATTTTTAGTGCACTGTTTATACCTACTATATGCAAAACTTCTATTCTCTTTGCACAAGTAAGGAAATCAGCAAAGAGAATAGCTTTAATTCCATTTGATCTGTCATTTTTTGATCTTCATTACTTTATGAATTAATATCTAAATAAGCTTAAGGCATAAATGTCACAATTACCTGAAAGATCAATGTAATTCTAATGTTTTTATTTGCATTCAAGTTATTCATAATGCTGTGGTACATAAATGTGAATAATCAAATATAGAAAAGTAGATAGTCTTTGAAAATCTTTACGACAGCTTCAGAATCGCAATGTAGAAGCTCTTTATCAATCTGCACAGTTTGCTGGGCATTTTCTCTTGTGGAGTTTCCTGTTACATTAATTCACAATTGCCACCATTCCTTCCATAAAAAGTTTTCAGTCTCTGAAGTTCATCCGCATGGGGAGCAAAAATTTCAGTTACTTTTAGGGGTACAGTAAGAGTGACACCACAGCAAACTGACCCTTGTCACTAAGTTGAAAAAACGCTAAGCCTGCCAAACTTACTGACAGATGATGAGCCAAATCTGTTATTTTTAGCTAAAGTAACTGATTTTTGATTCACTACATATTTGTTGGGGAGTTTTGCCAATTAAATCCTTATGGCAGTGGAAATTCTGCTGAATGCTATTCTTATTGCAGTGGTTAACTTATTTTTGTAAAATTGCTATATGCATGATTTTTACCTATTTATATCGAAGAATTTTATACAAAATAATCACTCATAATTTCAAACTTCTCTACCCAAAGGGTTAGGCTTTTACTCCTGTAGCTCTAGCGTTGTTTGGTTTTTTTTAAAAAGTCTCTCCGCTCTGGTAGAACTGAAGCCAACCAGGCAACGGTCTGCTTTTTTGCCACCTCCCAACTGTAACGTGGCATGTAGCCGAAATCATTCCGGGCTTTGTGGCTGGTAAAGGTGAACTTTGTGTTGAGTATTGTGATGAGGTTTTGGTTTACTTTGGGAACATATGTGATAAATGGCCTTAGCAAAAACGCCATGGTCTCCAGTATGAAAGCGATGAAGTACATGAGCAGCAGAGGCATTTTAAGCTTTGCTGAAACTGTAATCCCCAGCGGGCTGAAAAGCTCATGATTTAAATCTGCGTAGCTCATGTGTGGGGTATCATCTGTGACGTAATAGAACTTTCCACCAACAATTTCCTTCTTGTCCTGGTCTTTCATGGCTCTAGCCAATAAAACATGAGCCCAAGCCACGTTGCCGACATACACTGGGTTCACAAGAGCCTCCTTCCTCGAAAACCTCGGCAGAACATCTCCATTGATGATTCCTTCATCCAAGTGTCCTAATACAAAGCGGCAGTTTGCTCCGTAGATATATGTGGGGCGTAAGGCACATGTTACCATCCGCTCACCATTAGGTAGAAGGGATCCATTTACTGTCAGGGCAAATTGCTCTGCATGGTATTTTGTTCTGCTGTAGAGAAACTTTAGTTTGCTAAGATAGACTGTTTCTTCATCACCATTAGAGATAGGATCACCTCTTGCATTTGGCCCCATCGCCTCTACACTACTGGTGTAGATGAAAATTTTCACATTCTTCTGAATGCAAGTTTCTAACAAGAGACGATTTCCTGCCAAATCAAAATGAAACAATTCCATTCAAGGCTGATTTTAAAAAAATAAACAGAAACGATGCTAGTACATAATGAAAAAGAAATACGCTGTTTACCGTGAGCAGAAATGAAGAGTGAATGCAACTTTTATCATCATTTTGAACTTGTAGAGAGTTGATGATTCATAAGCATAACATTGTAAGAATTTAAGAAACTATAAAGTCTAGAGTATAATTTGATCCAAATATAGGTTGTATTCACATTCTTAAGTACTTGTGTAGAATGGCTGTACCATACAAGTTGCTGTCCTATCTGTAGAGGAGTTAAATTAGGTCTAAAGTAAAAGATTCATAGCTCAGATTCTACAGTGCATATATATAGAATCATAGAATCTTACAGCACAAAAGGAGGCTATTCGGCCACGTAGGTACCAACGACATAGGTGGGACTAAGAAAAAAGGTTCTGCTGAGAGAGTTTGAGCAGCTAGGGACTTAATTAAAAAGCAGAACCACAAAGGTAATAATCTCTGGATTATTACCTGAGCCTCAAGCAAATTGGCATAGGGTAAATAAGATCAGATAGATGAATGTGTGGCTTAAAGATTGGTGTGGGAGAAATGGGTTTCGATTCGTGGGGCACTGGCACCAGTACTGGGGAAAGAGAGAGCTGTTCCGTCGGGTCGGACTACACCTGAGGCGGTAACTGGTACAATAGATAAGGGAGAACCAGTGGATGTGGTTTATTTGGATTTTCAGAAGACCTTTGATAAAGTGCCACATAAGAGGTTAGTGTGCAAAATTAAAGCACATGGGATTGGGGGTAATATACTGGCATGGATTGAAAATTGGTTAACATACAGGAAACAGAGAGTAGGAATAAATGGGTCTTTTTCGGGGTGGTAGGCAGTGACTAGTGGGGTACCGCAGGGATCAGTGCTTGGGCCCCAGCTATTCACAATATATATGCTGGGACTAGAATTCTAGGGAATCGAATAACTAGGGAGGTAGATAGGGCTTTAAACTAAATAAGGGGGGTGGTGGGGGAGGGTCCCGGTGGAGAGAAATCTAGAATGCTAAAGAGAATAGACAAAGAAGCAGTGCAGGAAAGTGATTGGGGTAAGGAAGGGACAGAGTGTACAAACAAAAGAGTGCACCAACAAATAGGGTCTGGGTAAGAAAAAATGGTAAATAAATAGGGCCATAGTACAAAAAAAATGTTAAGATGTCTAAAAATGTTAAAAACACAGCTCTAAAGTCACTGTATCTGAATGCACGAAGCGTTCGTAATAAGGTAGACGAATTAACAGCGCAAATAGATGTAAATGGATAATTGTGATTACGGAGACATGGCTGCAGGGTGCCCAAGACTGGGAGCTGAATATCCAAGGGTATTTGATATTTAGGAAGGACAGGCAAAAAGGAAAAGGAGTTGGTGTGGCGTTGTTAGTAAAGGATGAAATCAGAGCAATAATGAGAAAGGATATTGGCTCAGAAAATCAAGATGTAGAATCAGTCTGGGTGGAGTTAAGAAGCACCAAGGGGAAGAAAACACTGGTGGGAGTTTTCTATAGGCCTCCAAACAGTCGTGGTAATGTAGGGGATGGGATCAAACAGGAAATTAGAGATGCATGTAACAAGGGTACTACAGTAATCATGGGTGACTTTAATCTACATATAGACTGGCCAAATAAAATTAGCAATAATACTGTGGAGGATGAATTCCTGGAGTGTGTACGAGATTTTTTTTAGACCAGTACGTTGAGGAGCCAACCAGGAAACAGGCTATCCTAGATTGGGTACTGTGCAATGAGAAAGAGTTAATTAATAATCTTGTTGTGCGGGGTCCTTTAGGGAAGAGTGACCATAACATGATAGAATTCTTCATTAAGATGGAAGGTGAAGTAATCCAATCCGAAACTAGGGTCCTAAATCTAAACAAAGGAAACTACGAAGTGGAGTGAGTTGGCTATGATAGATTGGGAAGCTTCATTAAAAGGCATGACGGTGGATAGGCAATGGCTAACATTTAAGGAATGAATGCATGAATTGCAACAATTATACATTCCTTTCTGGCGCAAAAACACAAAAGGAAAAGTGGCCCAACCATGGCTAACAAAAGAAATTAAGGACAGTATTAGATCCAAAGAGGAATCATATAAAGTTGCCAGAAAAAGTAGCAAGCCTGAGGATCGGGAGCGTTTAGAATTCAGCAAAAAAGGACCAAGAGATTGATTAAGAGGGGAAAAATAGAGTATGAGAGTAAACTTGCAAAGAACATAAAAGTGGACTGTAAAAGCTTCTACAAGTATGTAAAAAGAAAAAGATTAGTGAAGCCAAATGTAGGTCCTTTACAGTCAGAAACAGGAGGATTTATAAAGGGGAGCAAGGAATTTGGTTCTGTCTTCACGAAAGAGGGCACAAATAACTTCCCAGAAATGCTAGGGAACCAAGGGACGAGTGAGAAGGAGGAATTAAAGCAAATTAGTATTAGTAAAACAATAGTGCTGGAGAAATTAATGGGACTGAAAGCCAATAAATCCCCAGGACTTGATAATCTGCATCCCAGACTACGAAAAGAGGTAGCCATGGAAATAGTGGATGCATTAGTTGTCATCTTCCAAAATTCTATAGATTATGGACCAGTTCCTGCAGATTGGAGGGTGGCAAATGTAACCCCACTATTTAAAAATCAAGACACAAGATTCCCTAAACAAGTGCTCTTCTCCGAGCTCCGCAATGGCAGGCGATCACTAGGACGGCAAAGGAAATGCTATAAGGACACTCTTAAAGCCTCCCTAAAAAAATGCAATATCCCCACTGACACGTGGGAATCGCTTGCCCTAGAATGCTCAAACTGGAGAAGAAGCATCCGCGAAGGCGCTAATCACCTCGAGCGTCACCGAGTGGAGCACGTGAAGGCCAAGCGTAAGCAGCGGAAAGAGCGCGCAGAATCCAGAGCGTCTCACCCACCCGCCTTATTAAACACTACCTGCCCCACCTGTGACAGAGTCTGCAGCTCCAGGATTGGACTATTCAGCCACTGCAAAACCCACCCTCCCGGAGTGGAAGCAAGTCATCCTCGACCCTGAGGAACTGCCAAAGAAGAAGAATACTATTTAAAAAAGGAGGGAGAAAGAAAACTGGGAACTACAGACCGGTTAGCCTAACATCAGTAGTAGGGAAAATGCTAGAGTCCATTATAAAGGATGTGATAACAGGACACTTAGAAAATATCAGCGGGATTAGACAAAGTCAACATGGATTTATGAAAGGGAAATCATGTTTCACAAACCTACTGGAGTTTTTTGAGGCGGTAACTGGTAGAATAGATAAGGGAGAACCAGTGGATGTGGTTTATTTGGATTTTCAGAAGACCTTTGATAAAGTGCCACATAAGAGGTTAGTGTGCAAAATTAAAGCACATGGGATTGGGGGTAATATACTGGCATGGATTGAAAATTGGTTAACAGACAGGAAACAGAGAGTAGGAATAAATGGGTCTTTTTCGGGGTGGCAGGCAGTGACTAGTGGGGTATCGCAGAGATCAGTGCTTGGGCCCCAGCTATTCACAATATATATCAATGATTTGGATGAGGGAACCAAATGTAATATTTCCAAGTTTGCTCATGACACAAAACTAGGTGGGATCGTGAGATGTGAGGAGGATGCAAAGAGGCTTCAAGGCAAGTTAGACAAGTTGAGTGAGTGGGCAAATACGTGGCCGATGCAGTATAATGTGGATAAATGTGAAGTTATCCACTTCGGAAGGAAAAACAGAAAGGCAGAGTATTATTTAAATGGTGATAGATTGGGAAATGTTGATGTACAAAGGGACCTGGGTGTCCTTGTACACCAGTCACTGAAAGCAAACATGCAGGTGCAGCAAGCAGTTAGGAAGGCAAATGGTATGTTGGCCTTCATTGCAAGAGGATTTGAGTACAGGAGCAAGGACGTCTTACTACAGTTATACAGGGCCTTGGTGAGACCACACCTGGAGTATTGTGTGCAGTTTTGGTCTCCTTACCTAAGAAAGGATATACTTGCCATCGAGGGAGTGCAGCAAAGGTTCACCAGACTGATTCCTGGGATGGCAGGACTGTCGTATGAGGAGAGATTGGGTCGACTCAGCCTGTATTCACTCGAGTTTAGAAGAATGAGAGGGGATCTCATTGAAACATATTAAATTCTGACAGGGCTAGACAGACTAGATGCAGGGAGAAAGTTTCCCCTGGCTGGGTATCCAGAAGGAGGGGTCGCAGTCTCAGGATACAGAGTAGGACATTTCTTCACTCAGAGGGTGGTGAACCTGTGGAATTCTCTACCACAGAAGGCTGTGGAGGCCAAGGCACTGAATATATTTAAGAAGGAGCTAGATAGATTTCTAGACACAAAAGGCATCAAGGAGTTTGGGGAGAGAGCGGGAATATGGTATTGTGATAGAGGATCAGCCATGATCATATTGAATGGGGAAGCAGGCTCGAAGGACCGAATGGCCTACTCCTGCTCCTATTTTCTATGTTTCTATCATGCCTGTGCCGGCTCTTTGAAAGAACTATCCAATTATTCCCACTCCCCTGCTCTTTTCCCATAGCCCTGTAATTTTCTCCCTTTCAAGTATTTATCCAATTCCTTTTTGAAAATTACTATTGAATCTGCTTTCACCACCTTTCCAAGCAATGCATTCCAATTACCTTAAATCTGTGTCATCTGGTTACCGACCCTTCTGCCAGTGGAAAACGTTTCTCCCTATTTACTCTATCAAAACCCTTCGTAATTTGAACACCATTATTAAATCTCCCCTTGACCGTCTCTGCTCTAAGGAGAACAACCCTGGCTGCTCTAGCCTCTCCATGTAACTGAAGTCCCTCATTCCTGGTACCAGTCTGGTAAATCTCCTCTGCACCCTATCCAAGGCCTTCACATCCTTGAATGCAAGTAACATTTTTTTAATATTAAGAGGTTGAAGAGCCAAAGTCCATAGTGCAGAACATAGAATCATACAGCACAGAAGGAGGCCATTCAGCCCATCGTGCCTCTGCCGACACTTTGAAAGAGCTATCGGATCAGTCCCACTCCCCTGCTCTTTCCCCATAGCCCTGCAATGTTGAAGAGTATAGAAGATAAGGCAAGATAAATCAATAAGTAATGGTTAAGCTTTGGTTTTGAAAACCTGTAGATCTTCTTGGGTGTGGTCACATTTCTGGACCGAAGAGTCCTCAATTTCCTTCTTCTATTTTTTCAGACTATCAGCAAATTTTAAGAAAATCATGAGGAATGGCACCTACCATTATACTGCTGCAGGTCTGGCATTATGCAGTGGAAATAACCTAGCTTGCATTATAATTCATAATTAAAAATCATAATTCTGAATGGAATAGAATATGAAGAAACCAAGGGGGGAGAATTGGACTTTGTTTTGTCAGTTTTTTGGACGTGAAATAGGTACTAAATTTACCAATGTCAGGCCGCGATTGCAGGTGTCCGAGATACACAGGAACTGTGTCCACACACCACACTGGTTCTGGCACCCCTTAGTCGTCCTGGGCGCCAGCTTAAAATAAGCATTTAGGCTATTACAATATTTAAATCTGGTCCCCCGATTGTTTTAGGGCTGTTTTGTGAAATGGGTCTGTGCCAGCGTTGATTTGTTAAATCCTAAGCCTGCCCGGGAAACAGGCTGCAGAAGCACTATTTAAAGAGATCCTCACCTCCATTAAGGTAAGTCTTTTTTTGGTTGTTTTGACTGCAGCAGCAGTGTTTAAAAATTTGTCTGAAGAACTTTTTGGAGCTGCAAAGACAGCAAAGTTTTTCTGTGCTTTGAATTTAGAACTATTATTTTTATAATGGGTGTTCTGCTGGGTCTATCATTGTGGCTGGAGGATGAGAAGCAGCAGCAACAGCAAGGAAGAGTGCACAGACCAGGAGATGCTGGTAGAGGTCAAAGGTGGGGAGGGCGCAGGAAGTCCCATGGCAAGCGTGCATTCCGGAACAGGATTTCATACTTGAACCTGACTGAAGAGCAGTGTATGAGGTGCCTCCGCTTCACAAGGGAAGTTGTTACTGAACTGCCACATAAGTTGGAGCTGGAAACCTGCATGCCCTGCCATTGTGTGCAAGCTCGCTGGCAGGCTGGCCACTGCAATAAGAAGGTCCTGGTGTATAGCCATCATTCTTCTTCTGAAGGCTGGGCCCTTGGTCTTCATCTGTGCCCACCGCAGCAGGGTAATGATGCAAGCTCTCCCTCCAGCGAGCTCCTTCCTTGGCTGTCCTACCCCACCCCTGCCCTTGCTCTTGCACAGTTGTGCAGGGTGAATCTGCTAGTGCAGACCCCTCCACCTGACATTCTAAAATACACTGACTTGCCAATCTCTGAGTTGGTGCTTGCTAGGTTAAGGTCGAGTGACACTTCATCTTCTAGAGTTGACCTCCTCTTCCTCTGCTCTAACTGGACCCTTTTCAGCTGCTGGACCTGCAGGGATTTTGACCACCTTACCATCTTTCCCTTCTCACTGAAATCTCACCCTCACACACTATACATGACAAGGTGCCATGGCTTTGAGCAGCTACTCATCTGCCTCTGCCCACCACGGCTATCTCAAGTGCCCTCAGTGGAAGCTTAGCAGCCTTCCACCTCTCAAGCTGCCACCTCGTAGGAGCACTAGAATAGGCAGCAATTAGTGGCAAGAGCAAGCAAAGATAGTTGAGTGGCTAATCAAAGCAACAGCACTTTATCATGCAGAGTGTCTGAGGGTGAGATTTAAGTGAGAAAGGAAAGAGGGTATGATGGTAAAAATCACTAACTACCACCCCATCTCAAACCTCTTTATCCTCTCCAAGGCCCTTAAACGTATTGTTGCCTCCTAAGTCTGTACCCACTTCTCCTGCAACTCCCTTTTTTTAATCCTTCCAATCAGGTTTCCACCCCTCCCATTGCACCAAAATGGCCCTAACCGAAGATACAAACCACATGCCAGGTGCATTTTCCCTCTTAGACCTCTGTGCAACCTTTGAGACAATCACACCGTCCAAGCGTCTTCCAACGCTTCTCCTTTGCTGTCCAGCTTAGTGAGACTGCCCTCGCTTGGTTCCACTCTTATCTATCTCATCGTAACCACAGCACCTTTAGAAATGACTTCTCTTTCTGACCCCACACTATCACATGAAGAATCCCACAAGGATCTGTTCCTGTCCCCCTTATCTCCCTCATCTATATACTGTCCCTTGACAACATCATCGTAAACCTGGAATCAGCTTTCACATGTACACTAACAACACTCAGTTCTACCTTTCCACCACCCCTCTTGACCCCTCCACTGCCCCGTACTAGAAGACTGCTTGTTTGACATCAAGTCTTGAATGAATTGTAATTTTTTCCAAATAAACATTGGGAAGACTGACGCCATCGATTTTTGGCCCCTGCTACAAATTCCATACCTTTGTAACGACTCCATCCCTGTCCCCGGCCACTTTCTCAGGCTGAACCAAACAGTACACAACCTTTGTGATCCCGAACTGAGCTTCTGACCCCATACCCTTTCCATCACTAACACTGCCTATCTCCACCTCTGTAACGCTGCCTGTCTCTGCTTCTACCTCAGCCCATCTGCCATTGAAACCTTCATTCATGTGCTTGTTACATACAGACTTGACTATTCCAATGGTCTCCAGGCTGGCCTCCCATCCTCCATAAACATTAGCCTACCCAAAACTCTGCTCCTTATATCCAATTCTACAACGTCCTACTTGCCCATCATCCCTGTCCTCGCTGACCTGCATTGGCTCCTGGTCCCCCAACTCCTTAATTTTAAAATTCTTATACTTGTTTTTAAAGTCTATCTGTGGCTTCTCTCCTCTACATCTCTGTAACCTTCTCCAGTCCTACAACCACCTCCCCCTGCACTTTCCACTGCTCTGACTCCAATCTCTTATGCATCCCTCCTCCCTTAGCCCTACCATTAGCAGCCATGCTTTCAGTCACTTAATTCCCACATTCTGGAATTCTCTCTCTAAACCTGTCCATATCTCCACCTCCCTCTCCTGTGTGAAGACCACCTTAAATTCCATTTCTTTTACCAAGCTTTGGTTAGGCATCCATTTTTCCTTAATCCTCTGTGAAGTGCCTTGGGATGTTTCTATGTTAAAGATGCAATATAAATGCAAATTGCTGTTGTTCTTGTTGCTGATGGAATTCTGATGGTCACATACAATCTGCAGCTACAACAACTTGCATTAATATAGTGTCTTTAACTTAGTAAAACGTCCCAAGGTGCTTCACAGGAGCATTATCAAACAAAAGTTGATACTGAGCCACATAAGGAGATATTAGGACAGGTGACCAAAAGCTTGGTCAAAGAGGTAGGTTTTAAGGAGCGTCTTAAAGGAGGAGAGAGAGGTAGAGAGGCGGAGAGGTTTAGGGAGAGAATTCCAGAGCTTAGGGCCTAGACAGCTGAAGGCACAGTCGCCAATGGTGGAACAATTAAAAGCAAGCATGCGGTAGAGGCAAGAATTGGAGGAGTGCAGAGATTTCATACAGGGCTTTGGTAAGACCACTACTGTGTACAGTTTTGGTCTCTTTATCTAAGCAAGGATATACTTGCCTTAGTGGCGGTGCAGTCAAGGTTCACTAAATTAATTCCTGGGATGAGAGGGTTGTCCTATGGGGCGAGGTTGAGTAGAATGGGCCTATACTCTCTGGAGTTTAGAAGAATGAGAGGTGATCTCATTAAAACATATCAGATTATGAGGGGGCTTGACAGGGTAGATGCTGAGGGTTGTTTCCCATGGCTGGAGAGTCTAGAACTAGGGGTATAGTCGCAGGATAAGGGGTCGGCCATTTAAGATTGAGATGAGGAGGAACTTCTTCACTCAGAGGGTTGTGAATCTTTGGAATTCTTTACCCCAGAGGGCTATGGATGCTCAGTCATTGAATATATTCAAGACTGAGATCGATAGATTTTTGGACCCTGGGGAATCAAGGGATATGGGGATCAGGCAGGAAAGTGGAGTTGAGGTCGAAGATCAGCCATGATCTTATTAAATGGCGGAGCAGGCTCGAGGGGCCATGTGGCCTACTCCTGCTCCTATTTCTTATGTTCTTATGTTATGTAGGGTTGTAGGGCTGGAGCAGGTTACAGAGATAGAGAGGGGTGAGGTCATGGAGAAATTGGAAAACAAGAATGAAAATTTTTAAATTGAGACTCAGGAGCCAACGTGGGTCAGAGAGCATAGGGATGATGGGTAAACAGGACGGTACGAGTTAGGATACGGGCAGCAGAGTTTTGCATGAGCTCAAGTTAACGGAGGCTAATAAGGTGGAATCTCTTCCCGTTCATAAATGCCATAGTTTTGTTGAAAGAAACCTGTGCGGCCACATAGGCTGCATCGATGAGGCCTTTCATTCTTGGGAAGAGCCCTCTTCTTTTGATGTTTCTCATCCTCATAGGAAAAGTGTTGAAGTCATTGGCCCCGACAAACAATGGGCCAAATTTTGCTGTGAACGGCGAATGAACGGCACTTGCCCATAGACTTTCAAGGGGTTTTGCAAGGCAAGTTGCTGTCAGCCAAACATCCAAACAGGGCATCTGGGACCTGTGTGAACAGGGCAAGCAACTGTGTATCTCCTTAACCAATCAGATTGAAGAATCGTTAATGAGCAGCGCACAGTCTGAACCAGGAAGTGTAAATTAGAATAGTGAATTCAATGTCAAATCAGGTACAGAAAGCAAAATAAAGAGAGGTCAAGAAAGATTGGATTAACAGCGAGATAAAAGGGACAGAAAGAAAAAGTTTTTTAAAAAATGCTTTAATTTAAATTCTTTTTTAAAAAATTGCCAGCAGTAATTAAAAGCTGAGGGAATAAGGCTCCACACTTGTAAAAGTTAATTTTCAGTGCCAGAGAGGTTGTTTGGCAGTAATTAAGACTTACCATGCCGTTAAAAGAGTACTTAGACAGGAATGGACAAGCCTAACTTTTTGTGGCGAGTTTAGTCCGTATCTACCAGTAAGTACAGGAATTTCATGCCTTTCAATGCATTTGAACGGTGAGTCAGACGGTGAGATACCGTTTTCGTGCAGCTTACGGAGAGGTAGCGCATCTCAGACAACAAATTCCGGAGTATCGTATTTAACTGCACATGTGGATTCGCTGGAAATTGCTGTCCGATTTGCGTATAAATAAAGGTGAGCGCTATTACCCTCGTTATTTTCACAGCACTGGTTAGGCCTCAGCTGGAGTATTGTGTTCAATTCTGGGCACCGCACTTTAGGAAGGATGTCAAGGCCTTATAGAGGATGCAGAAGAGATTTACTAGAATGGTACCAGGGATGACGGACTTCAGGCATGTGGAGAGATTGGAGAAGCTGGGGTTGTTCTCCTTAGAGCAGAGAAGTTTAAGGGGAGATTTGATAGAGGTGTTCAAAATCATGAACAGTTTTGACAGAATAAATAAGGAGAAACTGTTCCCAGTAGCAGAAGGGTTGATAACCTGAGGAGGCAGATTTAAGGTGATCGGCAAAAGAGCCAGAGGCGACATGAGGAAAGATTTTTTTACGCAACAAGTTGTAACAATCTGGAATGCACTGCCTGAAAGGGTGGTGAAAGCAAATTCAATAGTAACTTTCAAAAGGGAATTGGATAAATACTTGAAGGACAAAAATTTACAGGACTATGGGAAAAGAGCAGGGGAATGGGACTAATTGGATAGGTCTGTTGAAGAGCCAGGCCAGGCATGATGGGCTGAATGGCCTCCTCCTGTGCTGTACCTCCTATGATACTATGAAAATCCAGCCCAATGTATGTAATGGTGCACTGAATATTGGTTAGTCGAACAGATGATACCTGAAACTTCCTGTAAGAAACTAATGGCATAGAAGTTCAAGGCTCATGACTTTTAACTGCCATAGGCAGAGCCATATCAGTCATTGAGGAGTTTGGAGGTTCGGTTGCAGGAGACAGCAGAGTTACGTGACTGCATCCCAGTAAAGACACAGCTCCTCAGGTATCTTCAGGTACCTGAGGCATGATCTATACTCGCAGCTTCTTGAGTAGGCTCAGGTCTGCTGAGCCATCTCCCGATACAGGCATACCTGCCTCTGCTCCTGGCTATAAAATTTCTCTTCATTCTCCATCTTTCTAATGGAAAATGGGAATTCCCAAGAGAATACCCATGCTATCCACAGGATGCTGGTGCCCATCTCAGACAAACTATCTTGAATGAAAAGAAGCAAAACTTAAATTCAAGCCAATAAAAGGCAACCAATTAATGATCCAATCCAAAGAAGCTCTGAGAACAAAAGTGCAATTTAAAAAGCACAAAAAAGGAACAAATGCAAGGTCTCCTAAATCACTGCAAAAGAGCTCAGGGTTATACACCAAACATACTGCACCCCATAGGGACATCACAAACTACCCGCTCCCTGGGGCAGCTCAGGGTTATACACCAAACATACTGCACCCCATAGGGACATCACAAACTACCCGCTCCCTGGGGCAGCTCAGGGTTATACACCAAACATACTGCACCCCATAGGGACATCACAAACTACCCGCTCCCTGGGGCAGCTCAGGGTTATACACCAAACATACTGCACCCCATAGGGACATCACAAACTACCCGCTCCCTGGGGCAGCTCAGGGTTATACACCAAACATACTGCACCCCATAGGGACATCACAAACTACCCGCTCCCTGGGGCAGCTCAGGGTTATACACCAAACATACTGCACCCCATAGGGACATCACAAACTACCCGCTCCCTGGGGCAGCTCAGGGTTATACACCAAACATACTGCACCCCATAGGGACATCACAAACTACCCGCTCCCTGGGGCAGCTCAGGGTTATACACCAAACATACTGCACCCCATAGGGACATCACAAACTACCTGCTCCCTGGGGCAGCTCAGGGTTATACACTGAACATACTGCACCCCAAAGGGACATCACAAACTCTGACTGTGCACCTGCAGCAACGTGCTGTGTAACAGGTTTTACAAGCGCACAGCAATCACATCATGCTAGTGATGCAACCCATCTAAATTTGCAAAGTAGTAAGTACAAACCTCCTCCCCAAATATATAAAATTAGTACCCTACTGAGCATGAAATTCCAGGTTCTGTAATGCAGGCTCAGCAGAAAACCTGGAGCAGGCGCAAATTGGGGGTAAGACCTCTGCCCCAGGTTTTGTACTGCTTCTGCACCCAGCCTGCACTTGCGTCACCAGTGCACAGGAATTAAATTTCAGCCATTCTCGCAAGCAGTCACATCCTGCACTCTTCTATGCCTTGGTCTCCTTCACCTCAAAATGTACCTTCAACATTGATAGTTTCTAGTTCTTCATTGCTGATGATACCCCAGATGTCAATCACTGAAGCAGTGTGAATAACACAGGTCACTCCTTGGCAGGCTTTCTGCAGGACCTCTTTATCTCTCACATCTCCTTTGAACACCTTCAGCCCAATTCTGCATCCAACCAATGCTGAAAAATAAAATTTTACGAAGGAAATAAAATCATTAGATTTATTAGATCCATGTTCACACTTGTCATTTCCTATGCATCGAGGACTTGATTTTGTTCAAGCTGCCACAAAGGCAACAAGAGAAACTGAAGAATCATATTTCCCCACAGTGAAGGAAGGAAAAACAAAGTGAGACACACCTACTCTACTCATACATTTTCCAGCATTTACCTGCTCTGTTCTCTCAGACCTCCCAACATTTACCTATTTTGCTCTTGCACATTTTTGCTCTCACATATCTGACATTTACCCAGTCTAGTTTTACACATCTCCCAGAGTGTACCTACACTGCTCTCTTATACCTGCAGCAGGAACATTGGCATAGATCTGACAGAAAGTTGCTTGCCAATTCATTCAATAGGGGATGGTATTTGGTGTTGAGGCAATCAGGAGAGAAACAGAAAATTACTGAACATTCAGCCAAAAATGCAACACTAAAAAAAATTATCTACTTTGCCAATTTTCATCAGATTAGAAACAACATACCTTAAACAACCTTATGACATGGAAAGTTAAAGGAGTGAACTTAATTGTTGAAGCTTCTAGGGAAATGTCAGAGGTATTATGTGCAGTCAGCTCAACGACAATGCGTCTAGCCTACAGCGATTCTATCAAACACACTGTCTATTTTTTAATTATGGAGCAATGTTTGCCAGCAAACAGATCCATGAGATAATGCGGCAGAAATTGCTCAGAGCGGCGAACCAATAGTGCTTGCCGCTCCATAGATTTATACTAACCCACTAACTCACTGCGGTCTTTTCGTCGGCCACTTCCTCTAAGTGGAGACGAGCCCAAAGTCAGTTCAGGCGAAGTTAGGACCCTGGGAGAAGCGAGAGGAGCGATCTCTTCCCTCAACCAATCAGACTGCAGCATTTTTGACACACTGCGTTCACTGTCTCTGCAGGCTTGAAGTGTTAAACCAGGAAGTGAAAGGTACAACATTAAAATCAATGTAAAAACAGTTATAGACAGTGATAAAAAGAGGGTAAAAAATAATTGAATTAAATAAAAGAAACAGATGGGAAAAGTAAAAAAAAAATTTAATTTAAAAAAAATTTTTAATGACCAAAAACTATTAAAATAAGGAGTAATGAGACTCCACATTTTTAAAAGTTAATTTTTAGTTGTTTGACAGTCATTAAGATTTACCATGCTGTTAAAACTCAGCTTAGACCTGATATTTTTAAGTGTACCTATTTTTGGTGATATTAGTTACTTTCCAGCTGGGCAGCTGAGAAAGTTTGCGCTTTTTCAATTATTTCTCTGATTACAGCTGGCGATATACCTTTAATTCGAAGCTGTCATATCGTCAGCGAACCAGTAGGAGCCAGTTCTGGATTTCCATGTTTCACTGCGCACGTGCGAAAGTCGGAACTTGCTCCTCCATTTCGCCACTACAGATATTCATTTATTTCTTCTTTTACACTATATGGCCCTGGATAGTGTGGAAGTAAGTCATATTTCCAGTAGTATCTCAGCATCTGCAAGAGCATGGTGCCTTCACTTACCTTGGCCAGCTTGGTGAGGTCAATAATACAGTTCTGGCACTGAATAGCTGTTTGTGGCCACCTCCTTCCAGATTGCCTGCACAACTTTTCTACAACGTCTGGGGCACATCTGCTAGAGTGCCAAAGAGCCTTTGTGGGTGAAATTGGTTAGCACTTGCGTGCCAGCGTAAACTGGCTGCGGGGAAGGATCCCTGTGCCGGAACGGGTAGGCCTGAGGCACATTCGATATTGGGTCTCGGGCCTCATTTAAATTAGACGGCCGAGCTGCGAGCATCAGCTGCACGTCCCAAGGCAGCCAGATAGCAAAGCAGATGTAAATTTCAGGCTGCTACCACCCAGGAGGAAAAAGAACATTTTTACAACAAGCCTCCCTGGAAGCACCTATTGCAAATGGCTGCTAAGCAAGTGAAGTATTTTTCTGATGCTCCAGCCACTTTTTCAGACTTTGACCTATGCTGGCATTATGAGCCTTGTACACAGTTGGGGGTCAATTTTCACTGCCTTCGCCTGGTGGTAACGGCCTCAAAATGGGGCCGGTAACCTTACAGTCCCGTTAACACTAACGATGCATCTGGCTCCATTTTGAAAGGGACCAACCGCCTCTTTTAGTATGGAAATTGGGATCCTATGACTTAAATAGGATACCGATTGGCATTTTTGATCAGAGTGAGCGCCGTGCACAATCCTACCGGTTCCACGGGCAATGGTATTGGTCAAATTATTTTTGTGGGCCCCTCCGGGACTCCCAACCTCCGCAATTGCGATCCCCGCCCCCACCCCCCCAGAAACTTACCTTGCTGGCGCCCACCCTTGGCATCCCAAACCTTGCTGCCAAATTGATATGAGGTTGGTGGTTTCAAAATCGTGGGGCATCTTCACTGCTGTAACAGGCCGCCCAAAAATCAAAATCAACCCTTTGGTGTGCAGGCTACACAGAGTTACATAGGGGGCAATTTTAACCCCCAAGAACGGATGGGCTGGGGGTGGGTGGGTAGTAAAAATTGTTGAAATCTTCAGCAGGAACGCAACCCGGCTCCAACGCGCCCATTTCCAGGTTAAACCCAGGCACGTTTGGATGCATGAGCGTAGTAGAAACCTGGAAGACCTGTCCCCTCTTAAAGCCGGTGGGCAGATACTTAAAGGGGCAGTGTACCTCATTGCAATAGTTGAGGCACTTAATTTTTTGTGCATTACAAATGTAAAATGAATTTATCCTTACCTGTTCAGGTTTCCCATCGATTCTGATTCACATCAGGTGGAAGCAGGTGGGAAGGGCCGGATCCATGAAGTGAGTGCTTTTATTGCACTGTTTGTAGGCCAGGAGGAGAGGAGTGCTTCATCCAGGCCCAACAGCTCACCTGGCATGACCGGACCACTGCGATCAGCCTCCCCCCCACCCCAACCAATGGTGTACCCCAGCCGCCCCATCTTCTCCAGGGCCCACCCTACGTCGTCCATGTTCCCTCCACCACCCCCCCTCCCCAACCCAATTTCTTCCAGGGCCCATGATCTCTCTCTCCCTCCCACCCCTCTCTCCAATTCGTGGCTCCTTTCCTTCCCGACAAGTAGCCAGCCTGTCAATCTGGCTGCCTGACGCATGGCAAACCCGGAAGCACAAATACTCAGTTGCGATTGCAGATTGTGACGCATTCATTTGACTTCCAGGTTCCCCCCAATGAATATCTGTTGACGCGCTGGGTTCCCGACTCCGAGCTAAAATCATGCCCATAGAGTCTACAGCGTAGAAACAGGCCATTCAGCCCAACTGGTCTATACCGGCGTTTAGGCTCCACATGAGCCTCCCACCACCCTTCTTCCTCTAACCCTATCAGTATATCGTTCTATTCCTTTCTCCCTCGTGTGCTTATCCAGCTTCCCCTTTAAAGCATCTATGCTATTTTCCTCAACTACTCCTTGTGGTAGCAAATTCCACATTCTTACCACTCTCTGGGTAAAGAAGTTTCTCCTGAGTTCCCTATTGGATTAATCAGTGACTTTCTTATCTTTATGACCTCTAGTTCTGGTCTCCCCTATAAGTGGAAACATTTTCTCTACACCTACCCTATCAAACCCTTTCATAATGTTAAACACCTTTACCAGGTCATCCCTCAGTCTTCTCTTTTCTAGAGAAAAGAGCCCCAGCCTGCTCAATTTTTCCTGATAGATATAACCTCTCAGTTCTGGTATCATCTTTTTTGCACCTTCTCCAATGCCTTTATATCCTTTCTACAATGTGGTGACCAGAACTGTGCACAGTACTCCAAGTGAGGTCTAACCAAGGTTCTATACAAGTTTATCATAACTTCTCTGCTTTTCAATTCTATCCCTCTAGCAATGACCCCCAATGCCTTGTTTGCATTTTTATGGCCTTATTAACCTGCGTCGCTACTTTTGGTGATTTGTGTATCTGTACCCCAAGATCCCTCTGCTCCTCCACTCCATTTCGACCCTTAGGCCCCAATATTTGCGGGGAGGTGGGGAGGAGGTCTACAGCACAGAAACAGGCCATTTGGTCCAACTGGCAAGACCTGAATTAAATTTTTGGACTCAGTTTCCCAGCTGCAGCCAGTCAGATTAAAATATTTACATTAGGGACTCGCCTCCGAAGAGCAGGTTAATCG
The DNA here is from genome assembly GCF_035084215.1 of Heptranchias perlo. Classification (NCBI taxonomy): domain Eukaryota; kingdom Metazoa; phylum Chordata; class Chondrichthyes; order Hexanchiformes; family Hexanchidae; genus Heptranchias; species Heptranchias perlo. The sequence goes on from NC_090335.1 coordinate 50,057,829, forward strand.
CCTGCCCCCCAACCCACCTCCATTAAAACCGGAAGTAGGCGGGTTGGGGTCAGATTTCCCATTTTTGACATTTTAAACCCCACCCCTGCCCGTCCTGTGTGTGTGTGGGGGGGGGGGGGGGGAGTTAAAATTATCCCTTTAGGCTCTTCTTACTCAAAGTGCTTTGCCATTGCCTTGTTAGGAATTGGGCACATTGGGTATGAAGTAGGCCTCTTTAAATGGCCGTTGAGAAGCCCACAGGAGATCCTGCCCTACGTGAGCTGGATACTCATCACGGACACAATCGGGTGGGCATTCCGCCAATCAAATGCTAATGAAGCCCGGCAATTAAAACCATCCAGGCCTCACACTGATGACTTCGGGCAAGTGTGCCACCTAACTCGAAAACCACTGCCAGTTAAAACTCCCCCTCAAATGTCTGCTTGAGTATTGTGTACATTGGCACCCACTTAAAATCAAGTTTGTCATTAACCATTATTTTACTGTTTTCCAGTTGTCAATCCTCCTTTTCTGGAGCTGCAAACTGTTATGATTTCACATTGCTGGCAGCTGTCTGGTAAGGCAGCCAATTGGCATTCTTCGTGCGTGAACCTAGTGGGTGAGTTTTTGGCCGTTTATTTGACTGTGTATCATAGCCCAACCCTGTCACTAACTGATCCATTCATGCATACTTCCAATGGGGGTCACCGAGTGACAACCCTAGCTGATTTTTCCCTTCCCTAGCTCAGGGGCACTGAGACCAATATTAATGCCTCATTCAGTGCCCAGTTGAGAGCAGCTAACTCAGCACAGAACAGGGATTGCAGCTGGAACCTTCTGGTTTTCAAGGGTCAATGCCACATTCGGCAGTGCATTTATGCACCTAGCCATCTAGGAGAGCTCGCCAGATTTAACTTTAACTAAGCTCTTCAAGGCCAGTTTCAAACAAAGTATGAAAAATTATGACTCGCTGTAGCCAGTACATTTGCCTCTGTAATCATTAATATGTGTTCTGAGAAACAATATACCAGCTGCACTTTGTGGGGAAAAAAATTAGGTCATCGTTCAATTTCTTTTCATTAAACAGCCAAATATTACAAACCACAAACATAATTAGAAAGGGGAATAGAATGGCATATAACATGTCAGATTTACTGCAACATCAGGCTTGGAAAGTTGCAGCAAATTGAAGAAGACTTCCACTTTTTTTGTAAACGTTTTCACTTCGATACTTCTTTGCGAGTATCATTAATTGTGTTTAATTGTGTGATTTATATTCTTTGTTCGAGGAACAGCAGCGAGTTTTACTGGTTCTTTATGGGGCTTGGACAAGTTGATTTGCTACTTTTCAGTAACACTAACACAGGAATGAATACCACAGATAAGTCTCGATTGAAATGCAAGTATTAACCAACCTCCATCCCCCATAGGAACATAACAAATACTTTTTTTCAGATCTCTTGCTTTTATATTGGGGCATTATGTTTTTGCTGGGCTATAGTTCCATATTATCTCATCCAAGTGGCGATTCTACAAGTGTAGGCTCAGACAGCAAGTCTGCTCCTGTGCTTAACAAACATCCATGTAGTTTGCGGTAGGACTTGGTGGATTGTGATCAGGAACAGGAACCCTGGGTGATTTTCCCCTGCGGAGCCCGGGAGTGCCAAGACCAATTCTATTGCCCCTGCTGCTTGGGCTGAGATGAGCTTGAGCTAACTAAGCTTGTTTTCAATTACAGGTCAATACCATCTGGTCATTGCATTTTCTAATAACCATCAGGGGAGCAACAGCCTTAGGGTTAGCAGTAGCAACATGTTTATTGTTTTCAGTACTTCCTGAATGGTCCAAGCGATGCAATGCAGATCTGGCACCAGCACTTTTACACGAGTATTATCGCCCTCTATCAAGCTTTAAAGAAGTTGTTTTTTTTTTAAAAGTACAATAAAAGAAATGATTACCAAAGTATTTAAGCTCTGTTCAAAGTTCTTCCCTTTTTTAAGATAGTTTTAAGAATCTCTCGGGTCATTCCAGTGCGAAAGAACTGAATAGCCAACACCTCGCAGTTCTAAAGCATAAGGGGGATGCTCAAGAAAGCACTACTTAAACAAGAACTGAAAACCTTAAGACCTCACGAAAATACAGCAAAGTCTAAGAATAAAAGTCTAACCGTGAGTTATTTTAGACTTTCTCATATCAAAGACATGTTTTTTTTTCCAGTCCTTAAATTGAATAACCTAACATTAATTTTATACAATTTTTCAGTGGTTTACATATTGATGCAGTTACACACTTTTGAATGAGCAAACATTGTTACAATAATTCACTTACAATAATTATATTTACGGAATAGTAATGTCGCGTACTTCATGATACACACCTTGCAAAGTTTTCACAAAGTCCTGTCCTATCACCTTGTCCAATATCCTGACTTCTGAGAGATCATGATTTTCTTCAATCAGAAGTTTCATGATTTCTTGTCCAAGAAATCCATTTGCTCCTGTAACTAGGAAGACATCTCCAGCAGCAGGCATCATGTTGACACATCAATGTACTTACTGTCAGCGTTGTGAGTTGACTGTGTTGAATTGAAACTGCTCTTCCTCTATTTAATGATGGCTGCTAACTATTATTTACATTATCCTTGAGATACTCCCCAAGACTGATATATTGAAAAAAATGACACCAGCTGTAGTTGGTATTTCAAGAAGGCTATCAGCAAGGACAAATGATTTAAAACCTTCATAAATATCGGTCATGTTCATGGCCACAATAGGAAATTACAGAATGGTTACAACGCAGAAGAAGGCCATTCGGCCCATTGAGCCCATGCCAGCTCTTTGTAAGAGCAATCCAGTTAGTCCCATTCCCCCTCTCTTTTCCCTTCAAGTATTTATCCAATTCTTTTTTGAAAGCCATGATTGAATCTGCTTCCACCACCCTTTCAGGCAGCACATTCCAGATCATAACTACTCACTGCATAAAAAAGCTCATGTCGCCTTTGGTTCTTTTGCTAATCACCTTAAATCTGTTGTCCTCTGGTTCTCAACCCTTCCATCAATGGGAACAGTTTCCCTTTATTTACTTTATCTAAACCATTCATGCTTTTGAACACGTCTATCGAATCTGCTCTAAGGAGAACAACCACAGCTTCTTCAGTCTATCTGAAGCCCCTCATCCCTGGAACCATTCCAGTATATCTTTTCTGCACCCGCTCTAAGGCCTTCATGTTCTTCCTAAAGCACAGTACCCAGAATTGGACACAATACTCCAGTTGTTGCCGAACCAGTGTTTTATAAAGGTACAACATAACTTCCTTGCTTTTGTACTCTAGGAGCATCATGCCGGGGGTGGGGGGTGGGGGCGGCGGGTGGATTTGCGGGTGCGAATCTCGGAAGGGAAATAGATGGGCCATGATGCCTCTTCCGGGTTTCGCGCCTGGCAGACGGGAGCTACACATCCGAGGGTTTTTTTTAATTTGTTGATGGGATGTGGGCGTCGCTGGCAAGGCCAGCATTTATTGCCCATCCTTAATTGCCCTTGAGAAGGTGGTGGTGAGCCGCCTTCTTGAACCGCTGCAGTCCGTGTGGTGAAGATTCTCTCACAGTGCTGTTAGGAAGGGAGTTCCAGGATTTTGACCCAGCGACGGCGATATATTTCCAAGTCGGGATGGTGTGTGACTTGGAGGGGAAAGTGCAGGTGGTTTTGTTCCCATGTACCTGCTGCCCTTGTCCTTCTAGGTGGTAGAGGTCGCGGGTTTGGGAGGTGCTGTCGAAGAAGCCTTGGCGATTCGCTGCAGTGCATCCTGTGGATGGTACACGCTGCAGCCACAGTGAGTCTGTGGTGAAGGGAGTGAATGTTTAAGGTGGTGGATGGGGTACCAATCAAGCAGGCTGCTTTGTCTTGGATGGTGTTGAGCTTCTTGAGTGTTGTTGACGCTCTCATCCAGGCAAGTGGAGAGTATTCCATCACACTCCTGATTTGTGCCTTGAAGATGGTGGAAAGGCTTTGGGGAGTCAGGAGGTGAGTCACTCGCCACAGAATATCCAGCCTCTGACCTGCTCTTGTAGCCACAGTATTTATATGGCTGGTCCAGTTAAGTTTCTGGTCAGTGGTGACCCCCAGGATGTTGATGGTGGGGGATTTGGCGATGGTAATTCCGTTGAATGTCAAGGGGAGGTGGTTAGACTCTTGTTGGAGATGGTTATTGCCTGGCACTTGTCTGGTGCGAATGTTACTTGCCACTTATCAGCCCAAGCCTGGATGTTGTCCAGGTCTTGCTGAATACGGGCACGGACTGCTTCATTATCTGAGGGGTTGTGAATGGAACTGAACACTGTGCAATTATCAGCAAACATCCCCATTTCTGACCTTATGATGGAGGGAAGGTCATTGATGAAGCAGCTGAAGATGGTTGGGCCTAGGACAGTGCCCTGAGGAACTCCTGCAGCAATGTCTTGGGGCTGAGATGATTGGCCTCCAACAACCACTACCGTCTTCCTTTGTGCTAGATATGATTCCTGCCACTGGAGAGTTTTCCCCCTGATTCCCATTGACTTCAGTTTTACTAGGGCTCCTTGGTGCCACATTCGGTCAAATGCTGCCTTGATGTCAAGGGCAGTCACTCTCACCTCACCTCTGTAATTCAGCCCTTTTGTCCATGTTTGGACCAAGGCTGTAATGAGGTCTGGAGCCGAGTGGTCCTGGCGGAACCCAAATTGAACATCGGTGAGCAGGTTATTTGTGAGTAAGTGCCGCTTGATAGCACTGTCGACGACACCTTCCATTACTTTGCTGATGATTGAGAGTAGACTGATGGGTGGTCAGATTGGATTTGTCCTGCTTTTTGTGGACAGGACATACCTGGGCAATTTTCCACATTGTCGGCTAGATGCCAGTCGCTGTACTGGAACAGTTTGGCTAGAGGCATAGCTAGTTCCGGAGCACAAGTCTTCAGCACTACAGCCGGGATGTTGTCGGGGCCCATAGCCTTTGTTGTATCCAGTGCACTCAGCCGTTTCTTGATATCACATGGAGTGAATCGAATTGGCTGAAGGCTGGCTTCTGTGATGGTGGGGATATCGGGAGGAGGCCGAGATGGATCATCCAATCGGCACTTCTGGCTGAAGATGGTTGCAAACACATCAGCCTTGTCTTTTGTACTCATGTGCCAACATGAGAATGGGGATGTTCACAGAGCCTCCTCCTCCCGTTAGTTGTTTAATTGTTCAGCACTATTCACGACTGGATATGGCAGAACTGCAGAGCTTTGATCTGATCCGCTGGTTGTGGAATCGCTTAGCTCTGTCTATAGTATGTTGCTTCTGCTGTTTAGCATGCATGTAGTACTGAGTTGTAGCTTCACCAGGTTGGCACCTCATTTTTAGGTACGCCTGGTGCTGCTCCTGGCATGCTCTTCTACACTCCTCATTGAACCAGGGTTGATCCCCTGGCTTGTTGGTAATGGTAGAGTGAGGAATATGCCGGGCCATGAGGTTACAGATTGTGCTGGAATACAATTCTGCTGCTGCTGCTGCTGCTGATGGCCCACAGCGTCTCATGGATGCCCAGTTTTGAGCTGCTAGATCTGTTCTGAATCTATCCCATTTAGTACGGTGGTAGTGCCACACAACACGTTGGATGGTGTCCTCAGTGCGAAGACGGGACTTCGTCTCCACAAGTACTGTGCGGTGGTCACTCCTACCAATACTGTCATGGCCTGATGCATCTGCAACAGGTAGATTGGTGAGGACGAGGTCAAGTAGGGTTCTCCCTCGTGTTGGTTCGCTCACCACCTGCCGCAGGCCCAGTCTGGCAGCTATGTCCTTCAGGACTCGGCCAGCTTGATCAGTAGTGGTGCTACCGAGCCACTTTTGGTGATGGACTTTGAAGTCCCCCACCCATTCTGTGCCCTTGCTATCCTTAGTGCTTCCTCCAAGTGGTGCTCAACATGGAGGAGGACTGATTCATCAACTGAGGGAGGGCGGTAGGTGATAATCAGCAGGAAGTTTTCTTGCCCGTGTTTTACCTGATTCCATGGGATTTCAAGGGGTCCGGAGTCAATGTTGAGGACTCCCAGGGCCACTCCCTCCTGACTGTATATCACTGTACCGCCACCTCTGGTTGGTCTGTCCGGCCGGTGGGACAGGACATACCCTGGGATGGTGATGAAAGAGTCCGGGACGTTGGCTGAAAGATATGATTCTGTGAGTATGGCTATGTCAGGCTGTTGCTTGACTAGTCTGTGGGACAGCTCTCCCAATTTTGGCACAAGTCCCCAGATGTTAATGAGGAGGACTTTGCATGGTCGACTGGGCTTGGTTTGCCTTTGTCGTGTCCGGTGCCCATTAGTCCTATGCTGGTGGGGGGGGTGGGCAGGGAGAGAGAGAGACCACATCACCTGTTGGGTGAGACATGGTGGGGGGGGGTCAAAGATCAGAGGGGTTGGGAGACATCGGGGGAAAGGGGAGGGGGGAGACATTGGACATCGGGGGCGGGGGGAGACCGGACATCAGAAGAGGGGTAGGCATCGGACATCGGGGGTGGGGGGTGGGCAGCGGGGGGAGACATCGGACATCAGAGGAGGGTGTATGTTTATTTATTTTTTACAATGGGAAATATAATGTTATTTAATTTATTTACTTTATTTTTCACTGATCCGGCCCTTCCAGCCTGGTTTCACCAGGTGTGAATCGGAAGCCGTGGGAAAGCCTCCAGGTACGGTTATAATATTTTTAAATGTCCAATATATAAAAAATAAACTACCTTAAGAACCTCAATGAGGTACATTTGCTCCTTTAATTATCGGCCCACCGGATTTAATTGCCGGCGGGACTTCTGGCTTTTTGATCCACGCGCGCACCCAGATGCCTCTGGGTCGTACGCATTTTTCAGCAGTTGAAGCTGGGATTCTCTCCCTCTCCATAAAAATGCGATTTTGTTTACCCCCCGCCCCAGTCTTGGCAATTAAAATCCTGCCCTATGCCTCTATTTATAAAGCCCAGGATCCCGTATGCTTTTTTAACCGCTTTCTCAACCTGTCCTGCCACCTTCAAAGATTTGTGCACATATACCCCAAGATCTCTCTGTTCCTGCACCCCTTTAGAATTGTACCATTTAGTTTATATTGCCTCTCCTCGTTCTTCCTTCCAAAATGTATCATTTCGCACTTCTCTGCGCTAATTTTCATCTGCCATGTGTCCACCCATCTCACCAGCCTGTCTATGTCCTCTTGAAGTCTATCACTATCCTCCTCACTGTTTACTACACTTCCAAGTTTTGTGTCATCTGCATATTTTGAAATTGTGCCCTGTGACACCCAAGACCAAGTCATTAATATATATCAAAAAAAGTAGTGGTCCTATTACCAACCCCTAGGAAACACCACTGTATACCTTCCTCCAGTCCGAAAAACAACCGTTCACCACTACTCTCTGTTTCCTGTCCCTTAGCCAATTTCGTATCCATGCTGCCACTGGCCCTTTTATTCCATGGGCTTCAATTTTGCCCACAAGCCTATTATGCGGCATTTTATCAAACGCCTTTTGGAAGTCCATATACACAACATCAACAGTATTGCCTTCATCAACCCTTTCTGTTACCTCATCAAAAAACTCAATCAAGTTAGTTAACCATGATTTGCCTTTAACAAACCTGTGCTGGCTTTCCTTTATTAATCCACACTTGTCCAAAAGGCTATTAATTTTGTACCGGATTATTGTTCCTAAAAGTCTCCCCACCACCGAGGTTAAACTGACTGGCCTGTAGTTGCTGGGTTTATCTTTACTCCCTTTTTTGAACAACGGTGTAACATTTGCAATTCTCCCGTCCTCTGCCACCACCCACGTATCTATGGGTCTTTGAAAGATTATGGCCAGTCCCTCCACAATTTCCACCCTTACTTCCCTCAGCAACCTAGGATGCATCCCATCTGGACCGGGTGATTTATCTACTTTAAGTACAGCCAGCCTTTCTAGTACCTCTTCTTTATCAATTTTAGCCCATCTAGTATCACAACTACCTCCTCTTTTACCGTGACTTTGGCAGCATCTTCTTCCTTGGTAAAGGCAGATGCAAAGTACTCATTCAGGGTGCTAAATTGGGCAGTGTAGCGCCGGTTGTTTTGACGCTCCATGCCCTCTCCGACATCCAAGATAGCCTCTTGGATGCGGACGTACATTTCCAATGTGACGTGTGCCAGATGCCATCTTGGTAAAGGAGTTAGCGCAGGCACAGATAATGAACGCTGGAATCATGTAAAGTAGGGAGAAAATGGCTTCAATCAGTGTGCAATGCTGATTTAAAGTGATAAGTCCCAAAATTGTGTCTAACGCTCATCTCAACGCACAGTCTTAACCCCGACATCTGAACGTGTCTTTGAGTGCCTGGAGGACCCCCCACCAGCACTATTTAAAGGGACCATGCAGGATTTACAGGTTAGTGGCTGGATTATTGCCTCTGGCTGCCGAGACATTTGTATCTATTTTTGGAGGTCTCCTAGACTTGAATATTAGGATCCGGGGACATAGCCAAACATTTAGAGCCAGGACTTGCAGGAGTGAAGTTAGGAAATGCTTCTACATGCAAAGAATGATCTTCTGCTAGCTCACTTGTGAATGTTAAAGCTGAGAGTGATAGATTTCTGTGAACCAAGGGTATTAAGGGATATGGGGCTAAGTGGGTATATGGAGTTAGGTCACAGGTCCACCATGATCTCATTGAATGGTCGAACAGGCTCGAGGGGCTAAATTCCACTGCCACTTACCGCCTCCTGATATGCGCCACTTTCTCCTGCAAGAAAACGGCACATGGGTCTGGGTAATGTGCCTGTCATGGTTGAATAGCTACCAGTGTGTGTGGTTTGTGAGTTGTGGGTGGCCGGCTTGAAACAGTGGTAATGTGTAAGGGTTAGAGGAAGCATCTAAGTGGAAGAGTTGAGGACTGATTGAAAGATTTTGTTGGTATGTGGGTGACGGGGGTGTAGTGTGTGGTGCAGTTTGTAGGAGACGCCACTTGACAGTTGACCTCACTCACCTTGACCACTCATGTCAAAGCATTGAACGTCTTCCTGCACTGCATCCATGTTCATGATGCTGTGCGCCTGGCATTGACTTCATCCCCCACTGCCTCCCACTGTCTTTTCAGTATATGTCTGGAGGGCCTCTTGCCCCCCCTCCCCCCACCTACCCCCCTCTGCAGTTGTAGGATGTCCCTCTTTTTGTCCACCTCTTGCACCAAGGTCTCTAGTTCAGATTGGAGGATGTGGAATTTAGTAGTGTGCAACCTTTTGTTTTAACATAACTCATCAGTGTGTAAACATAGGGATGGGACCTGTGTGTTTTATGTGTGCGATGTCTGATTTCCGTTCAGACTCCGTGCAGACAGTAGACTGTTATTTGCTGCAAATAACAGGTACCAGCTCCCTTTAAGAGATTTCTAAGAAACAATCTCCCTTCAAGAGATTGAGTTCCCTCTGGTGGTGGAAAGTGTGAATTGCATTGATTCCACGTGCAAGGCCGGGAATGGAACGCTGATTGCAGGTAAGTGCTCGGGCCGGCCGAAACGTGCGTCCTGCCTGCGCAGAGGCCATTGGGCGCGGGGTAATTGCATTTCACACTACCTGTGCCCAAAAACAACCCCTATCTAATTTTTCCCCCTTAGTATCTCAGCGATGCCCTCTTCCTTCACGCGTTTATCTCCTTTTTGGTCCCTGATCGGCCCCACCCCTCTTCTTACTAACATAAGAAATAGGAGCAGGAGTAGGCCATTCGGCCCCTCGAGCCTGCTCTGCCATTCAATAAGTTCATGGCTGATCTTCGACCTCAACTCCACTTTTCAGCCCGATCCCTATATCCCTTGATTCCCCTAGAGTCCAAAAATCTATCGATCTATCGCAACCTTTACTATTTATACTGTTTACTATTTATTTGCCTATAGAAGACTTTTGGATTCCCTTTTATGTTAGCCGCCAGCATATTCTCAAACTCTCTCTATGCCCCTTTTATTTCCTTTTTCACTTCTCCTCTGTACTTTCTATATTCAGCCTGGTTCTCACTTGTTTATCAACCTGACATCTGTCTTACGCCCCCTTTTTCTGCTTCATCTTATTCTCCATCTCTTTCATCATCTAGGAGTTCTGGCTTTGGTTGCTCTACCTTTCCCCCTTGTGGGAATGTACCTAGACTGAACCCGAACCATCTCCTCTTTGTAGGCATCCCATTGTTCGATTATAGTTTTGCCTGCCAATCTTTGATTCCAATTTACCCGGGCCAGATCCATTCTCAACCCACTAAAATTGGCCCTCCTCCAATTAAGTATTTTTACTCTAAATTGCTCATTGTCCTTTTCCATAATCTAAACCTTATGATACTATGATCACTGTTCCCTAAATGTTCCCCCACTGACTCTTGCTCCACTTGACCCACCTCATTCCCCAGAACCAGATCCAGCAATGCCTCCTTCCTCATTGAGCCAGAAACATACTGATCAAGAAAGTTCTCCTGAACGCACATCAGAAATTCCTCCCCCTCTTTGCCCTTTACATTAATGTTTCAAAAGAAAATGATGAGGCCAAAGTAAATCATTTAGATCCAGCACTTTTATTTAAAAACACAGAGGTAGATATTCGTCAGGCGCCTGATTTTGGGCACAAAGATGATGATGCAGCTGCAACTCTGGTCTGAAATTGAGCCTCGGGCCTCGGGCCTCACTACCATTAATTGGATGAACTGCCGGTGCCTGTCGCACCTCCACAGGCAGCTCGTCCAATTTGAAGAAGTGAATATTGGACCACTTACCTCATCAGCAACAGCCAGAAAGTAAATCCTGGGGGGGTAGTTGGAGCGGCAATGGAGGGAGGCGATCGGAATACCGTGGAGTCGGGCCCGGGAGCTCTCCTGCTCCTGCTGGCTCCAGAGCTGCGATTTTATTAAAACTTATCTTTTGGTGGCAGTCCCCCAGTGACCACTTGAGAATCCTGAGCGGTTGAAAATTGAAGCCAACGAATTACATTTCCTGTGTTTTGTTAACATCAATGCAAAGGGGCGATTTCAACTGCCGGCCATCCATTTCTCATCTGAACCACGGGCAGCCAGCAATTGAAAATGGGGGTGGGGAACCTCGGCTGCCCCGTTGCTCTCCTGACCCAATTTTCAGGGAGGACCTATGCCAATTGTAGGATCTTAAATTGCAAGTTTCGGGTACCAGGTGTTGAGTGGCCTACCCAGCAGTTCGTAAAGGGAAGAGGGGGAAAGCAGTTCACAAACGGCCCAGGAAACTTTAAATTTCTATTTTGGTGAGTCCAGGAGGAGGACTCTTGGTCCTTCTGAGCCACCAAAAAATCTTTGGCCTGCTGCCAGCCCATCTCAGGATCGTCTACCCCCTCCCCAGCCCTGACCTGCCAGCCGGCTCAGCATGCGAGCCCCAGCCAATTTCCTGCCCCTCCCACCCACCCACAACCAGCGATGCCCGTTTGGTGCCCGCAGCTCGCCAGTGACATGTTGAGGCCCAGGCCTCACCTAAGTTGGCGCCAATGGACAGGCAACTTCGCCACTCCACCAACTTTGCGCCCTTTTCAGGTGGAAGTCGAAGATTGCTAATTTAATTTCTAACACCTATGAGAATGATGGAGAGACAGAAAGGAAGACACAAATAGAGGAAAAGACAGGTTTTTCCCTCAATCTAGTTTGATTTTTTTCTCATAAAAGTTGAATTTTGAAAGCCTCCGAGGGAAACCGGTAGAACGGTAAAGTTGGGGGGGGGAGGGGAGGAGCGGAGAGAAACTTGAGAATGAGGGGGCCTCTGGCCTTTCACCACCTGCCCTTGGGGGAGCAAGTGAGTGTGATAGGGGGAGTGGATGGAGGGTTAAAGGTGAGATGAATAACAGTGGAGCAAGGTGGAAGGAAGGATAAAGGAGTTAAGTGGTTAATCAAAGGGAAAGAGGTAGGGTAGTGACAGGAGTAAGGGAATTGTAGGACGGAGAATGGGCAGTAGGAATGTGAAGGGGTAAGGAAAACAATGGGAATAGGAGGGTGAGGGGAAGCACAAATGATTGGGGGAAGGGCTGGGAAGAGTGCCAAATGATCTCTGCAACCTCCACCCTAAATGCAGGATGCAGCCGTTTGGGACTGCTTTTCCTGCCACACCACGCACAAACTCCTACATGAAAGGAAAGAAGAAAAACAAGACAGAGAAGGTTAATGGGAGGGAAGAGAGAGAGAGACACAACCAAAGGAGGAGAGATAGAAACAGCAATTTGAAGACAACAGAGACAGATAAGAGAGAGACCAGAGTGTCTGACTTACCTTGTCTTCTGCAGAGCCTGTTGCCCACTGAACAGACATAAAAACACATTGGGTCAGAATTTGTTGTCAAAATAACGGTGAGGCTATTGGCGCTCATTGTTATTTATGTGTAAATGCTACAGCAACTTCAGACAAGGAGCAGATGTGCGGCTAAATGCGAATATCCAAAAGTTGCTGTCCAAGTTGCGCCACTCCACTGTTAGCTTCATGAAAAGGGCATTACACTGTCTGCCTCACCACTGTCCTGCATTGAATGTCATGAAGTTGCTGTATTTGTGCAGTAGATATGAACTAAACCTGCCGCAGATATTTAGGGCTAGCAATTAGTAGTATACCTACCCTTTTAATGATGTGATAATTGTTAATTGCTGCCAATCAACCTCGCTGGCACTGAAAGTTAACTATTACAAGTATGAAGTCTCGTTCCTTCAGGTTTTGAATTTTTCAGAGAGATTTAAAAAATGTCAAATCTTACATTTAAAAATTGTTTTTGTCACTTTTCCTTTCTGTCTCTCTTTTCTCCAATCTTTCTTTCCCTCTCTTTATTTCTCTTTCTGTACCTAATTTGACAATGAATTCACCTACTTTAATTCACCCTCCTTCTCAGTCATTATGCTGTTTACTTCCCAATCCTTAAATCTCATTGGTTAAGGAGATGCCCTGTTTCCCTCACTGCGCTGTTATCAGCTCACACTTTCAGCAACCTTGTGGGCAAAGCTTTTTTGAGCTGAAGGGGGCAGGGGAAAGTCTAAGTAATGGCAGACGCTGTTAGATGCTTCCTATTCGAGGAAATGGCTGACGAAAACAAAGTAAGTTAATAGGTTAGTATAAATCTATGGAGCGGCGAGCACTGTTGGTTTGCTGCTCCAAGCAATTTCTGCCCCAATATGCAGCAGCATAGCTGCTAATGAGAACTGAGAACACTGACTGCTAATGGAAACAAAAAGCTTAATAGGGGATTTCTGCAGTGACGGGGAGACACGCTTTAACAGGAGATTGTTTTAATATTTTATTGTTTTCATGGCAAGTGAAATTTAAGTGGAAAAATTCCATTGCTAGCAGGCATGTGAACTTGCCAAAGATTTGTTGTCAGCCAGTAAAGGTTTTAAGATTGATGATTTATTTGTAGTTTAATTCAGGTGTTCATTAGCACTTACAGTTGTGTCTGTTGGCTTTTAATGCACCTTCATTCCATTTTTCTTCTTTCTACTCTGGCAGCCTGTCATCGCTGAAATAGAACTTTTTGCTGTCAGTAACGGGACTTTCTAAATAAGATTTCTATTCCTTTGCTGCTGCTGACCAACAGTTTTAAAGAATAAAATGTCCAAAAAAGAGAAATGTTTACAGATATTTCCCATTCTAGTATTTAGGATCATGTGGCATCGCAGATCCTTCTTAAATTAAAAGAGCTCAATTAAATTGCTTCACTATTATAAAGTACAGTCAACTACCCCTGTTTGCTCATAACTGTATTAACACGAGAAGTTCACCAACACTGAGCTGTGCCCTCAGCCTCAAGAATCTTGTTCAGATTGCCACATGTTGGGAGATCCATACCTGTAAGGCATCTCTCTCTGGTCCAAGGAGTGCATTCATTGGTACACATGTCACTACACACACACAGCACTGCACACACATCGCTAACACACGGGCCCAGATTTTCCTGGGGACTTGCGCCATTGTATCGGCAAAGTGACATACTCCATTAATTATGCAACTCCATATTTCCTTATATTGCAATCGGGAGAGAGGGGGGACCGGGAAACATTGTAGGTTTGGAGGGAAGGGGTTGGCCGATCGCAGCAGAAGATTTGCTTGGGGAGGGGGGCCAGAGGGAAATACTGCTCCCCCTGGCCCACAAGCTGTGCTATAAAAGGCACTTACCTGCTGGATCCGACTGCTCTCTTCTCCTTTTAGCTGCTGAGTTTCCAGAGCGGGTTACTTGGACGCCCCCAAACCCGTTGTGGTTAAAACAGAAGCAGGCCCGTTCATGGAGGGTTGGGGTCAGGTTTTGCATATTTGCCCATTTAACAACCCCCCGACCCACTCATGCCCGTCATGGGGGTGTTACAATCCCCCCCAATGTTTCTGTATGTCCCTGTCTGCAAACTTTATTCCTATGGGGTCATGAGCCATGGAAGTAAAGGGTGTGCCTTTTCTCCCAAAAGCCATCCCGGCACTCTACTGTCTTCACTGAATAGAGCTGGGAGGCTGGAATTCTTCGTGACAAGCACTTTTTGAAAATTCCTTGCAAAAATGGTTTGATTTACACAGTTTATTGTAGCTGATCACAGACATTTTGAAGATTAAACAAGTGGAATCCTTTTCCATTCAGGAAATCAACAGTAAAAGCCCACAGTTCAATGAGAGGGCCATTACTTTTTTTTTATTCGTTCACGGGATGTGGGCGTCGCTGGCGAAGCCAGCATTTATTGCCCATCCCTAATTGCCCTCGAGAAGGTGGTGGTGAGCCGCCTTCTTGAACCGCTGCAGTCCGTGTGGTGACGGTTCTCCCACAGTGCTGTTAGGAAGGGAGTTCCAGGATTTTGACCCAGCGACAATGAAGGAACGGCGATATATTTCCAAGTCGGGATGGTGTGTGACTTGGAGGGGAACGTGCAGGTGGTGTTGTTCCCATGTATCTGCTGGTCTTGTCCTTCTAGGTGGTAGAGGTCGCGGGTTTGGGAGGTGCTGTCGAAGAAGCCTTGGCGAGTTGCTGCAGTGCATCCTGTGGATGGTGCACACTGCAGCCACAGTGCGCCGGTGGTGAAGGGAGTGAATGTTTAGGGTGGTGGATGGGGTGCCAATCAAGCGGGCTGCTTTTCTATTCCTAATACTTCCTATTCCTTAACTCTAAAACTTTGGAGAAACCAGCAACATGATAGAATTGAATAGCCCTGTCATGTTGCATCTTGACTTCAATGGAAAGGAGAATCAGGTTGGGTGTATAATGGGTGATCGTTCCGCTACCGGCACTTTTCTGCCCAGCGATGGAAGTTAAAATCTACCCCATTGTCTCTGCCATTAATCTTACCCCTGTCTATCTTTGCACAATTAAAGTCACCCATTATTATGGCCCTGTTGTTCCTGTATTTTTCTCTAATTTGTCTATATCTCTCTTCCTCCATCTACTTATCGCTGTTCAACATTCAATAAAATACTTCCCATATAGGAAGGCTGTTACTTCCTATTCCTTAACTCTAACCAATCAGGGATTCAGCTTTTGCACCATCCCCTGTATCATCCCTATGTTGCAGTGTTATAATGAAATGTTTGATTAATTCTACCACACCCCCCTTTTTCCTACTTTATCCCTCCTGAATATTTAGGAACCAGGAATGTCCAGCTCTTAGTCCTGCCTTAGCCTAAGCCACATCTCTGTGCTTTGTGATTCTAGCTCACCAATTTTATTCACAATACTTTGCACATTTATGTACATACAACTCAAGCCTTATGTGCATAACAACTCGAACCTCCTTGTGTCTGTTTGGCAATCTTTTTCATTTTAATCCCGCTTCCTTCTGCTCTGTTTTCTCTTTGTCCCTTTTGCTTTCTTTTGTGCTTCCTGATCTTATTATTTATGTTCCTCCTGTTAAACTAGTTCAAACCATCCTCCCACAGCATGGGTTACGCTCGCAGCCTTGTTTGATGAGACCCATCCATCCAGTATAGGCCATTCCCGGCCCAGAACTGATCCCTGTGGCTAATTTATCTAGGGGCTGTATCTGCCTCTCATATTTGTGGTCGTATAACAATTAATTTAAGAGAGATGTTTAAAATTATGAAGGGATGAGACAAAGTCGATAGACATAGACATATATCCAAAGGCAGTGGGAGGCAGCAGGGGACGAAATCAATGCCAGGTACACAGCAACATGAACATGGATGCAGTGCAGGAAGAAGTTCAATCCTTTGATACAAGTGGTCAAGGTGAGTGAGGTCAACTGTCAAGTGGCATCTCCTGCACCACAAGCCGCATCCACTCCTCCACGCACTAAACCCCCCAACACCCACCAACCAACAAACTCTTTCCATCAGTACTCAACTCTTCCAAACAGATGCTTCTTCTCGTCCGAGAGGCGAGTGAGAGCGGGAGGTGATAAAGCCCGAGACGGAGTGAGAGCGGGAGGTGATAAAGCCCGAGAGGGAGTGAGAGCGGGAGGTGATAAAGCCCGAGAGGGAGCAAGAGCTGGAGGTGATAAAGCCCGAGACGGAGTGAGAGCGGGAGGTGATAAAGCCCGAGAGGGAGTGAGAGCGGGAGGTGATAACGCCCGAGACGGAGAGAGAGCGGGAGGTGATAAAGCCCGAGACAGAGTAATAGTGAGAGCGAAAGCGGGAGGTGATAAAGCCCGAGAGGGGAGTGAGAGCAGGAGGTGATAAAGCCCGAGACGGAGTGAGAGCGGGCGGTGATAAAGCCCGAGAGGGGAGTGAGAGCGGGATGTGATAAAGCTCGAGAGGGAGTGAGAGCGGGAGGTGATAAAGCTCGAGACGGAGTGAGAGCGGGAGGTGATAAAGCCTGAGACGGTGTGAAAGCGGGAGGTGATAAAGCCTGAGACGGAGTGAGAGCGGGAGGTGATAAAGCCCGAGAGGGGAGTGAGAGCGGGAGGTGATAAAGCCTGAGACAGAGTGAGTGCGGGAGGTGATAAAGACCGAGAGGGAGCAAGAGCGGGAGGTGATAAAGCCCGAGAGGGATTGAGATCGGGAGGTGATAAAGCCCGAGACGGAGAGAGAGCGGGAGGTGATAAAGCCCGAGACAGAGTAAAAGTGAGAGCGAAAGCGGGAGGTGATGAAGCCCGAGAGGGGAGTGAGAGCATGGAGGTGATAAAGCCCGAGACGGAGTGAGAGCGGGCGGTGATGAAGCCCGAGAGGGGAGTGAGAGCGGGATGTGATAAAGCTCGAGAGGGAGTGAGAGCGGGAGGTGATAAAGCTCGAGACGGAGTGAGAGCGGGAGGTGATAAAGCCTGAGACGGAGTGAAAGCGGGATGTGATAAAGCCTGAGACGGAGTGAGAGCGGGAGGTGATAAAGCCCGAGAGGTGAGTGAGAGCGGGAGGTGATAAAGCCTGAGAGGGAGCGAGAGCGGGAGGTGATAACGCCCAAGAGGGGAGTGAGAGCAGGAGGCGATAAAGCCCGAGAGGGATTGAGATCGGGAGGTGATAAAGCTCGAGACGGAGTGAGAGCGGGAGGTGATAAAGCCCGATACAGAGTGAGAGCGGGAGCGGGAGGTGATAAAGCCCGAGACAGAGTAAAAGTGATAGCGAAAGCGGGAGGTGATAATGCCCGAGAGGGGAGTGAGAGCAGGAGGTGATAAAGCCTGAGACGGAGTGAAAGCGGGAGGGGATAAAGCCCGAAACTCCAACTGCATCCCGATCTCACTCCGTCTCGGGCTTTATCACCTCCCGATCTCACTCCCTCCCACTTGGGCTTTATCATCTCCCGATCTCACACCATCTCGGGCTTTATCACATCCCGCTCTCACTCTGTCTCGGGCTTTATCACCTCCCGCTCTCACTCCGTCTCAGGCTTTATCACCTCCCGCTCTCACTCTCCTCTCGAGCTTTATCACCTCCCGCTCTCACTTCCCTCTCGGGCTTCATCACCTCCTGCTCTCACTCCCTCTCGAGCTTTATCACATCCTGCTCTCACTCCATCTCAGGCTTTATCACCTCCCGCTCTCACGCCCTCTTGGGCTTTATCACCTCCCGATCTTACTCCGTCTCGGGCTTTATCACCTCCCACTTTCACTCCGTCTCAGGCTTTATCACCTCCCGCTCTCACTCCCCTCTCTGGCTTTATCACCTCCCGCTTCCGCTCTCACTCTCACTCTGTCTCGGGCTTTATCACCTCCCGCTCTTACTCCGTCTCAGGCTTTATCAACTCCCGATCTCACTCCATCTCGGGCTGAATCACCTCCTGATGTCAATCCCTCTCGTGCTTTATCACCTCCCGCTCCCGCTCTCACTCTGTCTCGGGCTTTATCACCTCCCGCTCTCACTCCGTCTCAGGCTTTATCACCTCCCGCTCTCACTCCCCTCTCGGGCTTTATCACCTCCCGCTTCCGCTCTCACTCTCACCCTGTCTCGGGCTTTATCACCTCCCGCTCTCACTCCGTCTCAGGCTTTATCAACTCCCGATCTCACTCCATCTCGGGCTTAATCACCTCCTGATGTCAATCCCTCTCGGGATTTATCACCGCCCGCTCCCGCTCTCACTCTGTCTCGGGCTTTATCACCTCCCGCTCTCACTCTGTCTCAGGCTTTATCACCTCCCGCTCTCACTCCCCTCTCAGGCTTTATCACCTCCCGATCTCACTCCGTCTCGGGCTTTATCACCTCCCGATCTCACTCTGTCTCGGGCTTTATCATCTCCCACTCTCACTCCGTCTCAGGCTTTATCACCTCCCGATCTCACTCTGTCTCGGGCTTTATCACCTCCCGCTTTCACTCCGTCTCAGGCTTTATCACCTCCTGCTCTCACTCCCCTCTCGGGCTTTATCACCTCTCGCTTTCGCTCTCACTTTTACTCTGTCTCAGGCTTTATCACCTCCCGCTCCCGCTCTCACTCTGTCTCGGGCTTTATCACCTCCCGCTCCCGCTCTCACTCTGTCTCGGGCTTAATCACCTCCCGATCTCAATCCCTCTCAGGCTTTATCACCTCCCGCTCCCGCTCTCACTCTGTCTCGGGCTTTATCACCTCCCGCTCCCGCTCTCACTCTGTCTCGGGCTTTATCACCTCCCGCTCCCGCTCTCACTCTGTCTCGGGCTTAATCACCTCCCGATCTCAATCCCTCTCAGGCTTTATCGCCTCCTGCTCTCACTCCCCTCTCGGTCGTTATCACCTCCCGCACTCACTCCACTCTCGGGCGTTATCACCTCCCGCTCTCACTCCCCTCTCTGGCTGTATCACCTCCCGCTCTCACTCCCTCTCGGGCTTTATCACCTCCTGCTCTCACTCTACTCTCGGGCGTTATCACCTCCCGCTCTCACTCGCCTCTCGGGCGTTATCACCTCCCGCTCTCACTCCCCTCTCAGGCTTTATCACATCCCGCTCTCACTCCCCTCTCGGGCTTTATCATCTCCCGCTCTCACTCCCTCTCGGGCTTTATCACCTCCCGCTCTCACTCCCTCTCGGGCTTTATCACCTCCCGCTCTCACTCCCCTCTCGGGCTTTATCAACTCCCGCTCTCACTCCCTCTCGAGCTTTATCACCTCCCGCTCTCACTCCCTCTCGGGCTTTATCACCTCCCGCTCTCACTCTGTCTCGGGCTTTATCACCTCCCGCTCTTGCTCCCTCTCGGGCTTTATCACCTCCTGCTCTCACTCCACTCTCGGGCTTTATCACCCCCCGCTCTCACTCCCTCTCGGGCTTTATCGCCTCCCGCTCTCACTCCCCTCTCGGGCTTTATCACCCCCCGCTCTCACTCCCCTCTCGGGCTTTATCACCTCCCGCTCTCACTCCCTCTCGGGCTTTATCACCTCCCGCTCTCACTCCCCTCTCGGGCTTTATCACCTCCCGCTCTCACTCGCCTCTCGGGCTTTATCACCTCCCGCTCTCACTCCCCTCTCGGGCTTTATCACCTCCCGCTCTCACTCCCTCTCGGGCTTTATCACCTCCCGCTCTCACTCCCCTCTCGGGCTTTATCACCCCCCGCTCTCACTCCCCTCTCGGGCTTTATCACCTCCCGCTCTCACTCCCTCTCGGGCTTTATCACCTCCCGCTCTCACTCCCCTCTCGAGCTTTATCACCTCCCGCTCTCACTCCCTCTCGGGCTTTATCACCTCCCGCTCTCACTCCCTCTCGGGCTTTATCACCCCCCGCTCTCACTCCCCTCTCGGGCTTTATCACCTCCCGCTCTCACTCCCTCTCGGGCTTTATCACCTCCCGCTCTCACTCCGTCTCGGGCTTTATCACCTCCCGCTCTCACTCCCTCTCGGGCTTTATCACCTCCCGCTCTCACTCCGTCTCGGGCTTTATCACCTCCCGATCTCACTCTGTCTCGGGCTTTATCACCTCCCGCTCTCACTCCCTCTCGGGCTTTATCACCTCCCGCTCTCACTCTGTCTCGGGCTTTATCACCTCCTGCTCTCACTCCCTCTCGGGCTTTATCACCTCCCGCTCTCACTCTGTCTCGGGCTTTATCACCTCCCGCTCTCACTCCCTCTCGGGCTTTATCACCTCCCGCTCTTGCTCCCTCTCGGGCTTTATCACCTCCTGCTCTCACTCCACTCTCGGGCTTTATCACCCCCCGCTCTCACTCCCCTCTCGGGCTTTATCACCCCCCGCTCTCACTCCCCTCTCGGGCTTTATCACCTCCCGCTCTCACTCCGTCTCGAGCTTTATCACCTCCCGCTCTCACTCCCTCTCGAGCTTTATCACATCTCGCTCTCACTCCCTCTCGGGCTTTATCACCTCCCGCTCTCACTCCGTCTCGGGCTTTATCACCTCCCGATCTCACTCTGTCTCGGGTTTTATCACCTCCCGCTCTTGCTCCCTCTCGGTCTTTATCACCTCCCGCTTTCACTCCGTCTCAGGCTTTATCACCTCCTGCTCTCACTCCCCTCTCGGGCTTTATCACCTCTCGCTTTCGCTCTCACTTTTACTCTGTCTCAGGCTTTATCACCTCCCGCTCCCGCTCTCACTCTGTCTCGGGCTTTATCACCTCCCGCTTCCGCTCTTACTCTGTCTCGGGCTTTATCACCTCCCGCTCTCACTCCACTCTCAGGCTTTATCACCTCCCGCTCCCGCTCTCACTCTGTCTCGGGCTTAATCACCTCCCGATCTCAATCCCTCTCAGGCTTTATCACCTCCCGCTCCCGCTCTCACTCTGTCTCGGGCTTTATCACCTCCCGCTCCCGCTCTCACTCTGTCTCGGGCTTTATCACCTCCCGCTCCCGCTCTCACTCTGTCTCGGGCTTAATCACCTCCCGATCTCAATCCCTCTCAGGCTTTATCGCCTCCTGCTCTCACTCCCCTCTCGGTCGTTATCACCTCCCGCACTCACTCCACTCTCGGGCGTTATCACCTCCCGCTCTCACTCCCCTCTCTGGCTGTATCACCTCCCGCTCTCACTCCCTCTCGGGCTTTATCACCTCCCGCTCTCACTCTACTCTCGGGCGTTATCACCTCCCGCTCTCACTCGCCTCTCGGGCGTTATCACCTCCCGCTCTCACTCCCCTCTCAGGCTTTATCACCTCCCGCTCTCACTCCCCTCTCGGGCTTTATCATCTCCCGCTCTCACTCCCTCTCGGGCTTTATCACCTCCCGCTCTCACTCCCTCTCGGGCTTTATCACCTCCCGCTCTCACTCCCCTCTCGGGCTTTATCAACTCCCGCTCTCACTCCCTCTCGAGCTTTATCACCTCCCGCTCTCACTCCCTCTCGGGCTTTATCACCTCCCGCTCTTGCTCCCTCTCGGGCTTTATCACCTCCTGCTCTCACTCCACTCTCGGGCTTTATCACCCCCCGCTCTCACTCCCTCTCGGGCTTTATCACCTCCCGCTCTCACTCCCCTCTCGGGCTTTATCACCCCCCGCTCTCACTCCCCTCTCGGGCTTTATCACCTCCCGCTCTCACTCCCTCTCGGGCTTTATCACCTCCCGCTCTCACTCCCCTCTCGGGCTTTATCACCTCCCGCTCTCACTCCCTCTCGGGCTTTATCACCTCCCGCTCTCACTCCCCTCTCGAGCTTTATCACCTCCCGCTCTCACTCCCTCTCGGGCTTTATCACCTCCCGCTCTCACTCCCCTCTCGGGCTTTATCACGCCCCGCTCTCACTCCCCTCTCGGGCTTTATCACCTCCCGCTCTCACTCCGTCTCGAGCTTTATCACCTCCCGCTCTCACTCCCTCTCGGGCTTTATCACCTCCCGCTCTCACTCCGTCTCGGGCTTTATCACCTCCCGATCTCACTCTGTCTCGGTCTTTATCACCTCCCGCTCTCACTCCCTCTCGGGCTTTATCACCTCCCGCTCTCACTCTGTCTCGGGCTTTATCACCTCCCGCTCTTGCTCCCTCTCGGGCTTTATCACCTCCTGCTCTCACTCCACTCTCGGGCTTTATCACCCCCCGCTCTCACTCCCCTCTCGGGCTTTATCACCTCCCGCTCTCACTCCGTCTCGAGCTTTATCACCTCCCGCTCTCACTCCATCTCGAGCTTTATCACATCCCGCTCTCACTCCCTCTCGGGCTTTATCACCTCCCGCTCTCACTCCGTCTCGGGCTTTATCACCTCCCGATCTCACTCTGTCTCGGGTTTTATCACCTCCCGCTCTTGCTCCCTCTCGGTCTTTATCACCTCCCGCTCTCACTCTACTCTCGGGCTTTATCACCCCCCGCTCTCACTCCCCTCTCGGGCTTTATCACCTCCCGCTCTCACTCCGTCTCAGGCTTTATCACCTCCCGCTCTCACTCCGTCTCAGGCTTTATCACCTCCCGCTCTCACTCCGTCTCAGGCTTTATCACCTCCCGATCTCACTCTGTCTCGGGTTTTATCACCTCCCGCTCTTGCTCCCTCTCGGTCTTTATCACCTCCCGCTCTCACTCCCCTCTCGGGCTTTATCACCTCCCGCTCTCACTCCGTCTCGAGCTTTATCACCTCCCGCTCTCACTCCCTCTCGAGCTTTATCACATCCCGCTCTCACTCCCCTCTCGGGCTTTATCAACTCCCGCTCTCACTCCGTCTCAGGCTTTATCACCTCCCGCTTTCACTCCGTCTCAGGCTTTATCACCTCCCGCTCTCACTCCCTCTCGAGCTTTATCACCTCCCGCTCTCACTCCCTCTCGAGCTTTATCACATCCCGCTCTCACTCCCCTCTCGGGCTTTATCACCTCCCGCTCTCACTCCCCTCTCGGGCTTTATCACCTCCCGCTTTCACTCCGTCTCAGGCTTTATCACCTCCTGCTCTCACTCCCCTGTCGGGCATTATCACCTCCCGCTTTCGCTCTCACTTTTACTCTGTCTCGGGCTTTATCACCTCCCGCTCCCGCTCTCACTCTGTCTCGGGCTTTATCACCTCCCGCTCTTGCTCCCTCTCGGTCTTTATCACCTCCCGCTCTCACTCCCCTCTCGGGCTTTATCACCTCCCGCTCTCACTCCCCTCTCAGGCTTTATCACCTCCCGCTCTCACTCCGTCTCAGGCTTTATCACCTCCCGCTCTCACTCTCTCTCGAGCTTTATCACCTCCCGATCTCACTCCGTCTCGGGCTTTATCACCTCCCGCTCTTGCTCCCTCTCGGGCTTTATCACCTCCTGCTCTCACTCCCCTCTCGGGCTTTATCACCTCCCGCTCTCACTCTACTCTCGGGCTTTATCACCCCCCGCTCTCACTCCCCTCTCGGGCTTTATCACCTCCCGCTCTCACTCCGTCTCGGGCTTTATCACCTCCCGATCTCACTCTGTCTCGGGCTTTATCACCTCCCGCTCTCACTCCGTCTCGGGCTTTATCACCTCCCGCTTTCACTCCGTCTCAGGCTTTATCACCTCCTGCTCTCACTCCCCTCTCGGGCATGATCACCTCCCGCTTTCGCTCTCGCTTTCACTCTGTCTCGGGCTTTATCACCTCCCGCTCTCACTCCGTCTCGAGCTTTATCACCTCCCGATCTCAATCCCTCTCGGGCTTTATCGCCTCCTGCTCTCACTCCCCTCTCGGGCGTTATCACCTCCCGCTCTCACTCCCTCTCGAGCTTTATCACCTCCCGCTCTTGCTCCCTCTCGGGCTTTATCACCTCCTGCTCTCACTCCCCTCTCGGGCTTTATCACCTCCCGCTCTCACTCTACTCTCGGGCTTTATCACCTCTCGCTCTCACTCCGTCTCGAGCTTTATCACCTCCCGATCTCAATCCCTCTCGGGCTTTATCGCCTCCTGCTCTCACTCCCCTCTCGGGCGTTATCACCTCCCGCTCTCACTCCCTCTCGAGCTTTATCACCTCCCGCTCTTGCTCCCTCTCGGGCTTTATCACCTCCTGCTCTCACTCCACTCTCGGGCTTTATCACCCCCCGCTACCACTCCCCTCTCGGGCTTTATCACCTCCCGCTCTCACTCCGTCTCAGGCTTTATCACCTCCCGCTTTCACTCCGTCTCAGGCTTTATCACCTCTCGCTCTCACTCCGTCTCGAGCTTTATCACCTCCCGATCTCAATCCCTCTCGGGCTTTATCGCCTCCTGCTCTCACTCCCCTCTCGGGCGTTATCACCTCCCGCTCTCACTCCCTCTCGAGCTTTATCACCTCCCGCTCTTGCTCCCTCTCGGGCTTTATCACCTCCTGCTCTCACTCCACTCTCGGGCTTTATCACCCCCCGCTACCACTCCCCTCTCGGGCTTTATCACCTCCCGCTCTCACTCCGTCTCAGGCTTTATCACCTCCCGCTTTCACTCCGTCTCAGGCTTTATCACCTCTCGCTCTCACTCCGTCTCGAGCTTTATCACCTCCCGATCTCAATCCCTCTCGGGCTTTATCGCCTCCTGCTCTCACTCCCCTCTCGGGCGTTATCACCTCCCGCTCTCACTCCCTCTCGAGCTTTATCACCTCCCGCTCTTGCTCCCTCTCGGGCTTTATCACCTCCTGCTCTCACTCCACTCTCGGGCTTTATCACCCCCCGCTACCACTCCCCTCTCGGGCTTTATCACCTCCCGCTCTCACTCCGTCTCAGGCTTTATCACCTCCCGCTTTCACTCCGTCTCAGGCTTTATCACCTCCCGCTCTCACTCCGTCTCGAGCTTTGTCACCTCCCGCTTTCACTCCCTCTCGAGCTTTGTCACCTCCCGCTCTCACTCCCTCTCGAGCTTTATCACATCCAGCTCTCACTCCCCTCTCGGGCTTTATCATCTCCCGCTCTCACTCCCTCTCGGGCTTTATCACCTCCCGCTCTCACTCCGTCTCGGGCTTTATCACCTCCCGCTCTCACTCTGTCTCGGGCTTTATCACCTCCCGCTCTCACTCCTTCTCGGTCTTTATCATCTCCCGATCTCACTCCGTCTCGGGCTTTATCACCTCCAGCTCTTGCTCCCTCTCGGGCTTTATCACCTCCCGATCTCACTCCGTCTCGGGCTTTATCACCTACAGCTCTTGCTCCCTCTCGGGCTTTATCACCTCCCGCTCTCGCTCCCTCTCGGGCTTTATCACCTCCCGCTTTCACTCCGTCTCTGGCTTTATCACCTCCCGCTCCCGCTTCGAGGATTTCATTTCCAACAACGTTCACCTGAGGAAGGAGGAAGCCTCCGAAAGCTTGTGAATTGAAAATAAAATTGCTGGACTATAACTTGGTGTTGTAAAATTGTTTACAATTGTCAACCCCAGTCCATCACCGGCATCTCCACATCATTCTTATTTCAAGGTTTCATGCACAACATGTTTATGCGGACTGCTATGACCAAAGCTGCTGACACTGTGGGCACTAAATTGGGCCGTGTAGCGCCCGTTGTTTACATGGCCCCTCCGACATCCAAGATGGCGTCTTGAATGCGCGCACACGTTTCCTGCATGACGTGCGCTAGACGCCATCTTGGTACAGGAGTTAGCGCATGCGCAAATCCCAAACGCTGGAAGCATGTTAAGTGGGGAGAAAATGGCTGCAATCAGTGTACAAAGCTGATTTAAAGTGATACACACAATTTTGGACCTAAACGCTCAACTCAACGCACAGTCTTATCCCCGACCAACTAAACGTTTCTTACAGTGCCTGAAGGACCCCCCCCACCAGCGCTATTTAAAGGGCCATGCAGGTGTTGCAGGTTAGTTGCTGGATTATTGCTTCTGGCTGCTGGAGGAGTAGGAAGTGTTTTTTGAAGCTCCCGATTCTTATTGCGAGTCCCTACACTACTTTTGAGAGTGCTTTGACAGGTATTGCCTTACGGGTCGGAAAGTTACAACCCTGGTGGAACAACATTCCTGCCAACCATGGGCGGTCTGCTAGGGCTCCCGTTGGGCATTGAGCATGACTGGGAGCATGCAGAGAGGCCACGCCCAGCAGGTCAAGCTGCGAGGAGACGGTGGACAAGGAGGTGCAGGGCACTGAGCAGAAGGCCCTACCCAACGAGGGCCTTCTGGGATCAATTCTCTTACCTCAACATGACCGAGGATGATTGCATTCGACACCAAGGAAGCCGTCACTGAGTTCTGTCAACTAGTGCGGCCACAACTGCAGCCTCAGAGCAGGGCGAGGACAGCATTGCCTGTGGCTGTGAAGGTTACCGTGACACTGAATTTCTACGGCTCAGGATCATTTCAGGCCTCTGCTGGCGACATGTGCAACATCTCGCAGTATGCAGTGCACTGCTGCATAAGGGAGGTCACAGACGCACTGTACCACATGAGGAACAGGTTCATCACCTTCCCTCTCGACAGAGGCAATCAGAACGAGTGAGCACGAGGGTTCGCCCGCATTGCTGGCTTCCCCATGGTGCAGGGTGCCATGGACTGCACACATATTGACCTGCGTGCCCCGCACATCAACTCGGCTGTCATCGTCAACCAAAAGGGCTTCCACTCCCTCAACATACAGCTGGTGTGCGACCACACGCATCGCATCTTGGAGGTCGATGCCCGCTACCCTGGGAGCAGTCACGACGCCTTCGTCATGCGGCAGTCCAACGTGCCAACTATCGTTCATCCGACTCGGCAAGTCAAAGGCTGGCTACAGGGCGACAAGGGCTATCCCCTTCACGACGTGGCTCATGACACCGGTCAGGAATCCACGGACATGTGCACAGCAGGCCTATAACAAGAGGTATGCTGCCACATGCAACATCGTGGAGCACACCATAGGCCTCCTCAAAGCAGGTGGGCAGATTTGTGGTGGTCTGCTGCCTGCTACACAACCTCGCCATCATGAGGGACCAGCCTTTGCCACCAATGACTGCAGAAGATCCTGAGCCAGAGGTGGAGGAGGAGGAAGTGGCAGAGGAGCAGGAGGAGGAAGAGGCTGAGGAGCAGCAGGAGGAGGGGGTGGAGCCGGAAGAGGAAGTGGAAGTGGATGCCAGGGTGCAGCAGGAACCACACGCCTTGTCTGCAAGGGCTGTGTGTGCTCACCTGATCCGTGCCCGCTATCAATAATTGGAACTACATCCCCCAACTCACCAACAGTCCTACACTCCCCACCTTTCCCCTCCCACAAGACAATCAAATTGCCCTCCATCTGATTACACATTGGTGTCCCTCTCAGCTCATTGCATAAAGAAAAACCACCACCAAATGCAAAATCAAACTCTCATTTATGGATGAAAAAATGAAATTATGCAAACATAACAGAACTATTCAACCTTGTGCATTCCCTTAGTGCCTGTTGTTCGTGTGCCTTTACCTATCCTAGTGCTCCTACGAGGTGCTTCCCCAATGGCTGGAGCATGGGTGGTGGAAGGCAGCTGGCCTTCAATGGAGGAATGTCCAGATGGCTTTGGAGGACGACTTCGAGCAGCTCAGGGCCTGGAGGACCAGGCTTCAGACTGCACCATCTCAGCATAGGCTGCAGCAATCTGGCCTGGCTGGCCGAGAGGCAACAACAGGGGCATTGGGGAAGTGGCAGGGGTGGGAGAAGGAATGCTGTCGTCCTGAGAGAGGACAGCAGGTCCGACTGCCATGGTGCCACTGCCACTCTCCTGGGGCGGTGCCTCAGCAATCCTGGTGATCAGCTGGAGAACGGATTGCTGGATTGCTGTGACACCCTGGAAGCTCCGTTCCACAGTGGTCCCCAGAGCCATGATAGCAGCAGTCTGAGCTTCCACTGCAGCAGTCTGAGCTGCAAATGCAGCAGTCAGACCTTGGATGGCAGATGTTTGTGCTGCAATGGATTCTGTGATATTGGTCATCAGACGCTGCATCATGGTGGGTTCCACAGGTGTGCTGATGGAGGTGGCCACCCGTTCCATATTGGAAAGGATGGGCTCCAAGCTCTGCGCAAAGCCCTGTGCCAAGTTGGAGCTGGACTCCTCCATGCCCCTTCTTATTGTGTGCAGGCGTTCTGGCAGGCTTTCCAGTGCCCCAAGCATTTGGTGGTGTACGCCCATCAGCCGTCTTCTGTAGCCTGGCCGATCAAAGTCCTCATCTGACTCCTCTACAGCAGAACTAGTGAGCAGCCTCACCCTCCAGTGAGCTGGCACCTGTGGTATCCGTTCCCTCCGTCCTGGCTCCTGCGCACTTGTGCTCGGTGTCTCGTCACTTGAAGATCCCTCCTCTAACCTAACCTCTAAAGGACACGCAGTGTCAGTCTCTGAGCTGGTGGAAGCAAGTGTCAGATCGAGTGACGGTGTGGCTTCTATAACTACAGTCTCGATCCTCATCAACCCACAGTCCTGCTTATGTCGTGCTCACACGACAGGGATATTTTGACATATAGGGTGCTAAATTGGGCCGTGTAGCGCCCGTTGTTTCGGCGCTATACGGCCTCTCCAACATCCAAGATGGCGTCTTGGATGCGGACGCACGTTTCTTGCGTGACGTGCGCCAGACGCCATCTTGGTATAGGAGTTTGCGCAGGCGCAGATAAGAAATGCTGGAATCATGTAAAGTAGGGAGAAAATGGCTTCAATCAGTGTGCAACACTGATTTAAAGTGATAAACACCATTTTGGGACTTAAAGTCCCAAAATGAGTTGAGTGTTAAGTCCCAAAATGAGTTGAATGTTAACACTCAACTCAACGCACAGTCTTAACCACGACCATCTGATCGTGTCTTAGAGTGCCTGGAGGACCCCCTACCAGCTCTATTTAAAGGAACCATGCAGGATTTACAGGTTAGTGGCTGGATTATTGCCTCTGGCTGCCGAGACATTTGTAACCGTTTTTGGAGGTCTCCTAGACTTCAATACTAGGACGCGGAACATAGCCTAACATTTAGAACCAGGACGTGCAGGAGGGAAGTTAGAAAATGCTTCTACATGCAAAGGGTGGGAGACGTTTGGAACGCTCTTCTACAGATGGCAGTTGATGCTAGCTCACTTGTGAATGTTAAATCTGAGATTGATCGATTTCTGTGAACCAAGGGCATTAAGGGATATGAGGCTAAGGCGGGTATATGGAGTTAGGTCACAGGTCCACCATGATCTCACTGAACGGTGGAACAAGCTCAAGGGGCTAAATGCCACTGCTGTAGCGGGTGGTGGTGTGTGTCAGCTTCACCTCTGACTTCTGAGCGGTTCGAATTGCTCCCACTCCCTGGGTTCTAGACCTTGGACTTATTTGGGGGTTGTGACAAAGTGCAGCAGACAGCTGGTTTTGGTGCAAGAAACTTCGATCTTTAGTCAAGAGAGAAAATACAACACAACAATCTTAACACTCTGATAAAATGGGGAACACTTCAGTACACACGAGGGAAATTACAGTAGAAAGATACCTCACCCCTTCCAATCCCACTTTACTAGCTAAGTTGGGCTGTAAAGGACCAGAGATAATGCTCACCAAATGAATCCTTGACAGTAATTCACCCAGAGGTAAGTCAGGAATAGATCGTAGAGTGGAAACTTTGCGGATCTTCGGTTTTCTCCCAAGTCGGTTTTCTTTGGTCGCGGTGGCCCAATATTACCCGGTTGGTTGGTGGCAATATTCGGTTGGTTGTTTCGTAAGGCCCTTGTTGCCGCGAGGTGTCTGATGGTCACTGGGGCTGTTGCTCTGGTTTCTTGTGTGTCGGCCTGCTTCTAGAGCTGCTGACCTCCTCTCTGTTGCCCCCTCGCCTTGTTGAACTGTCGCCTCCCGAGCTGTCGAACTCCTGGCTGAACTGAACTGAACAATCCTTTGCACTTGCAGGTCTGGATGACCGGTTCTCTCATGTAGGGTTCGTTGGTTTCGCTGGAAGCTGCTCTCCTTCCAGAGACAGGCAGAACAAGAAAAGCAGAACACAAGAGCCAGAGAGAGCGAGAGAGGTTTCGAGTTTCCACTTCTATATCCCTCTCTTACAATGGTCTTCGTCACTTAAAAAAAGGCACTTCATGTCTGTTTGAAAAGTTCTTACAAAGTCCTTCAGAATTTTTGATGGCTTTTGATGGTTTCTCATTGTGTTGCAATTGTTTTTCTCGATTTGACATTGTTAATTCCGATTTGTAGAGCTTGCCACACAAGGCTTCCTTTTGTATCCAACGTCCTAGGTGTTGATCGGTTTTGCTTTAAAACAAAGACATGGCCCCACCATGTCTGGAGAAGTTGCCTCTTTCAATGGCTGACTGCCTTTTGAACTAGTGCTGAGTGTTGACCACCTGCTGTAGGTTTTGCATTAAAACAGAGACATGTCTGAAGCAGTAATTCTCCCACATTCCACTGTGTGTGTTGTTGATTCGTCTGCTGACCTCTCACCTATCCTTCCACCGTAGGATTTTAGTCAATGGCCAAAGTTTTCCATACTCAGGGAAAAGGTGAATTCCCAGAATTCTTACAGTAGCCCCTTCAAGGAAGCGAGTCCCTTAAAGGACGTGGATTCCTCGAAAAGTACTTTTCCCTGGTTGATGCTTCCTGGTGTGAGTCGGCCCAATATTTCATCACCCTGAAATGGTCAGAAAAGAGTCCAAAGTCCTTTTCCTTAGGGTTTTTCTTCGAGTTTTGGGGGATCTGTGAATTTTGAGAATCTTACATCGCCACTTGCTGCCTCTTGATTTGTGCCAACTTCTCCTGCAAGAAAGCGAGGCGTGAGCCTGGGTGATGTGCCTGTCGTGGTTGAATAGCTGCCAGTGTGTGTGGCCTGTGAGTTGTGGGTGGGCGGCTTGAAACAGTGGTAATGTGTAAGGGCGGGAAGAAGCATCTGGTTGGAAGAGTTGAGTACTGATGGAAAGAGTTTGTTGGTATGTGGGGGATAGGGGATGTAGTGCGTGGTGCAGTTGTTAGGAGACGCCATTTGACAATTGACCTCACTCATCTTGACCACTCATGTCAAAGCATTGAACTTCTTCCTGCATTGCATCCATGTTCATGATGCTGTGTGCCTGGCATTGACTTCATCCCCCGCTGCCTCCCACTTTCTTTTAAGTATATGTCTGGAGGGCCTCTTGCCCGCCCCCGCCCCCCCCCCCCCACGGATATAGGATGTCCCTCCTTCTGTCCACCTCTTGCACCCAAGGTCTCTAGTGCATCAGCAGAGAACCTTGGTGCACGCACTCTCGCAGGCCTGGTACCAACTCAGATCGGCAGATTGGTGAGGTCTGATGTGCAGATTGGAGGATGTGGGATTTAGTAATCATGATGTGGAGATGCCGGTGATGGACTGGGGTGGACAAATGTAAGGAGTCGCACAACACCAGGTTATAGTCCAACAGCTTTATTTGAAATCACAAGCTTTCGGAGCTTTGCTCCTTCGTCAGGTGAGTAAAGAGTTGCATAAAGGCACAGCATATATAGTCAGAGAACAATGTCTGGTGATTACAGATAATCTTTCTAACTGCCATTTATCACACCTCGGCAGAGAGATAATCACAGCAATCAAAGAAGTGAATGATGTTCAAACAGGTTAGTCAGGGAAACATTACATCCAAGAATACTGAGGTGGGGTCACAAGGGGTCAAATCACAAAGATAGAGAGAGAGAGAGACCAGAAAGACAGAGAGAGAGAGAGAGAATGACCAGTTGTATTAAAAACAGATAACTTTATTTTGTTGGAAATCGCAGCAGGTCCGGCCGCATCTGTGTATGGAGAACAAGCCAACTACGACTTGAGTCTGGATGACTCTACGTCAGGTGGGGTTACGTGTAGCATGACATGAACCCAAGATCCCGGTTGAGGCCGTCCCCATGGGTGCGGAACTTGGCTATCAATTTCTGCTCGATGATTTTGCATTGTCGTGTGTCTCGAAGGCCGCCTTGGAGTACGCTTATCCGAAGATCGGTGGATGAATGTCCTTGACTGCTAAAGTGTTCCCC
This sequence comes from Heptranchias perlo, assembly GCF_035084215.1. Taxonomy (NCBI): domain Eukaryota; kingdom Metazoa; phylum Chordata; class Chondrichthyes; order Hexanchiformes; family Hexanchidae; genus Heptranchias; species Heptranchias perlo. Next base: position 50,089,934 of record NC_090335.1, read on the forward strand.
GACTGGGAGGGAACCCTCCTGTCTGGCGATTGTTGCGCGGTGTCCGTTAATCCGTTGTCGCAGCGTCTGCATGGTGTCGCCAATGTACCATGCTCCGGGGCATCCTTTCCTGCAACGTATGAGGTAGACAACGTTGGCCGAGTCACAGGAGTATGAACCATGTACCTGGTGGGTGGTGTCCTCTCGTGTGATGGTGGTATCTGTGTCGATGATCTGGCATGTCTTGCAGAGGTTGCTGTGGCAGGGTTGTGTGGTGTCATGGACGCTGTTCTCCTGAAAGCTGGGTAATTTGCTGCGAACAATGGTCTGTTTGAGGTTAGATGGCTGTTTGAAGGCGAGTAGTGGAGGCGTGGGGATGGCCTTAGCGAGGTGTTCGTCGTCATCGATGACATGTTGAAGGCTGCGAAGAACATGGCGTAGTTTCTCTGCTCCGGGGACGGCGCAACCTTTATTCAATGTTTTAACATAACTCATCAGTGTGTAAACATAGGGATGGGATCTGCATCTGTGTTTTACGTGTGCAATGTCTGATCTCTGTTCGGACTTCATGCAGACAGTAGACTGTTATTTTCAGCAAATAACAGGTACAAGCTACATATAAGAGATTCCGAAGAAACATCCTCCCTTTAAGAGATGGAGCGCCCTGTGGTGGTGGAAAGTGCGAATTGCATTCATTCCACGTGCAAGGCCTGGAAAGGAACGCCGATTGCAGGTAAGTGCTCCCAGGGGACCAAACTTGGGTCTTGCCTGCCCAGGGTCCGTCGGGTGCGGGGTAACGGACCCTTAACCAATTCTTCCCTCATAATTCCCAATGCCCCTTCTTTACTTCAATCCACCTCTATCTTATCCTGTGCTGCTATACACGCTATGTGTTTTCCTGAGCATCGTTGTCCTAATCGTCTTCTATCTCCGTTATCCCCATGCCACTGTACCTCTTGCTTCCCTGTATGGATGATGGCTCCTAGTTCACCTAACAGATCCATTCCCAACACATTCCCTTCTGTACTTTCACAATACCAAAGGCGCCCTGGTATCATTTGCCCTGCTACCTCTATTAGCATGGTCTCAGTTCTATATGCCTTTAAACTGCTTCCTCCTTTCCACTATGTTCCTGATAGGCCATCCACTTCCGCTACCGTCTCTCCCGGTTTCTGTTTTACCCCTACCACAACAGCCCAGTTACACGGAGGGTCTCCGAGGACACGCTGCACATCTCTCTTGAACCTTTCAAATTTCTGTTTCCTAGTACATCCCACTTCCTTTACCCACCCTCCGGATTTAAAATCGCCTCCCAGGCTTTCCCACGGTCCGGGAGTCAGCTTCCCTCTTATTATCCCGTGTATATCCCATTCTCCCATTGAATGCATTTCTGCCGCCCTCCCAAGTTTCAGCCAAAAGTCTACGTTAAAGCAATTAGGTTTCAATAACCCCAATTTGACCAAGACATATTCCTTCTCTAAAGGGGTGAACGGTACATAATGTTCCCTCGCCGCTGCTGGGTGATCTCCTTTCCATCCCAGTCCACAGCAGCCGGGTAATATCTAATGTGTATCGGGGCCATTCAGGTGAGATCACACATGGTGGGCGGTGCCGATGGTCCCGACCCTGGATATGCTGGGGATTGTGGCCCTACCTCCTGTTCTTCTTCCCCCCCCCTCCATGGGTTGGGGTTAACGTTAAATCTTCCCCTCATTACGGCTACTTTGATTCTCTCCTTTTCCCCCGGATCATCTTCAGTTGGTTCTCCAACTCCTGTATTTTTGCTTCCTGCTCTTTATTCTTAGTTGTTAGATCTTTCGGTTTTTGTTCTAGCTTTCGCCTTTTCTCCCTTCCTTTCCCTATTTCTGCGTAAGCCTCATCTAGTGCTTTCGTTTTTTGTTCACGTTCACAACACAGTATTATTTTACTGGCATCTTCCTTTTCCTTTCTTGCCCCCACCTATTCCAAAAACTCTCATGTTGTTGCAGCGACCACTCTGGGTTCCATCCTAGCTTTTTCATCTTATCCTCCATCTTTTTATGTTTTGTGCGCACACATTGTGCCATGCTCTCCCTTTCCCCCTCCTCGGGGTTTGCTGGCCCATGGATAGCCATTGTGTTCGGCGTATACAACCCGACTCCCTCAGTTATATGCCCGATCCCGGCATCTCTCTTGCGCCTAGTGAGTGCATCCACCCACTGCCTTTTGCATGGACTCTTGCCGCGACTCGCTCTGTTCTGATCTCCCTGTTTAGTCTCTGACCGGTGGAGCACACCTCGGATAAGTAGGTCTCAAAGGGCTACTCACCCAGGTGTTCGCCCCTCAGTCTTTGACCCGGAGATCCTGGCGACTATGCCATCTGTTGTGGCCTACAGAATTCCCTCTGCGCTTTTCCACTAGCTTCTAGTGGTCACCACAATTCTAGAGATGAGTCAGGAGAGCCGTTCCATGCAAACAGGTCTTTATTTCAAGCAGCTGCAGGGAGAAGCCTTGGCGGACCAAAACTTCTCCCGATTACATTGTTACATCAAGCTTTATACATGCAGAAGTGTCTGGTTTACAACCCCCCTCTTACCTGGCCTCCACGGTCTCCAATTACCACTATCTTTGTGCAGTGTTCTTGTTTCAAGGTTCCGTACAAAACATGTTTATGCGGACTGCTGCGGCCAAAGCTGCTGACACTGTTTTTAGTCTTTTTGGCCATACTACCCATTATGCCTTGCAGTTTCAGCCAGTATGCAGTTTACAACATTTTCCCATCATCCTTTCGAATCCTAATGCTAACCTAAACTCCTAACTTAACAGGGTTGGGGCTAATATATTAGCATGAATAGAGGATTGGTTAAAGGTCAGAAAACAGAGAGTAGGGATAAATGATTATTCTCAGGTTGGCAGGCTGTAACTAGTGAGGTGCCGCAAGGATCAGTGCTTGGGCCTCAGCTATTTACAATCTATATCAATGACTTAGATGAAGGCACCGAGTGTAATGTATCTACGTTTGCTGACAATACAAAGCTGGATGGGAAAGTAAGCTGTGAGGAGGTCATAAAGAGTATACAAAGGAATATAGACAGATTAAGTGAATGGGCAAGAAAGTGGCAGATGGAGTATTGTGTGGGGAAATGTGAGGTTATTCACTTTGGGAGGAAGAATAGAAAAACAGAATATTTTTTTAAATGGTGAGAAACTATTAAATGTTGGTGATCGGAGAGACTTGGAAGTCCTCGTACAAGAAACACAAAAAGTTAGTTTGCAGGTACAGCAGGCAATTAGGAAAGCAAATGGCATGTTGGCAGTTATTGCAAGGGGATTGGAGTACAAGAGTAAGGAAGTCTTACTACAGTTATACTGGGCTTTAGTGAGACCGCACCTGGAGTACTGCGTACAGTTTTGGACTCCTTATCTAAGGAAGGATATACTTGCCTTGGAGGCGGTGCAACGTTGGTTCACTAGATTGATTCCTGGGATGAGAGGGTTGTCCTATGAAGAGAGGTTGAGTAGAATGGGCCTATACTCTCTGGAGTTTAGAAGAATGAGAGGTGATTGCATTGAAACATAAAAGATTCTGAGGGGGCTTGACAGGGTAGATGCTGAGAGATTGTTTCCCCTGGCTAGAAAGTCTAGAACTAGGGGGCACAGTCACTGGATAAGGGGTCGGCCATTCAAGACTGAGATGGGAAGGAATTTCTTCACGCAGTGGGTTGTGAATCTTTGGAATTCTGTACCCCAGAGGGCTGTGGATGCTGAGTCATTGAATATAGTCAAGGCTGAGATGGATAGATTTTTGGACTCTAGGGGAATCAAGGGATGTGGGGATCGGGCGGGAAAGTGGAGTTGAGGTTGAAGATCAGCCATGATCTAATTGAATGGTGGAGCAGGTTTGAGGGGCCATATGGCCTACTCCAGCTCCTATTTCTTATGTTCTTATAAAAAAAATTCTAATGAGGTCCTGCCTTTAAATTCGCCTCCCTCCCCACCTCCCCGTAAATATCGAGGCCGATGATAACAGGACTCATACTAGCACTGAGCTGCCGAGTGTTTTGCTGAGGCATTTTAAGTACATAGTATGTTGAATTCTGAGGGATCTCCCCTAGTTGCCCCCTTGACGTGAGGACGCAGGTAGGTGATCTGTTCCTCCCCCCACCCCCCACCAGAAAACAGCTGAAGCTAAAAAAAAATGGGCAGAATCGTGGCAGAACTGAGCTCTATCACAAATTCCCGCCACAGGGGGATGATCCACAAACTCTCCACTCTCGGGGCCCAACCAGAATTTTGGGCCCTGTATTTTTAACTTACAGTCATTATGGATTTACTTAAATTCTTTGTTTGAAAATTAAAACTGGAAGCTAATGTGAGCACTGGCAGAAATGCAGGGCTTCATGGGTAAATCATGAATTTTGCAATTGTCATTGAGCCACTTAATAGAAATACTTTGCACTCCACAGCTGGATTAATGAACCTTTCTGGATTTATACTGGTTAAGTGGCTCAGAACTGCTTAAGAAATAGTATAAGGTCATTTTTAAAGTTTTTTTTTTTGCTTTTTCATATCCAGTAAAGAAATTGCGTTCTCAGAAAGAAGACATTCTAAAACTAACATTTCGGGCATTTCTCCCATTTTTTTTCCTAAAGAAGAAATAGCCTGAAATTATACTTATAAGCATCGCCTGCATTTATTGCAATGCCAGGTTTCAAAATACCTTGTTTGAACTGCTGGCTGCAACAGTATGCAAACAATCAACATCATAGTAAAGTTATTCCAGAGTATAATACAAGCAGACTATTTTGTGCAAAAGTATATCTCCACCTTATTAGCTATACACAATAATGATACTGAAATCAATCACTGCCGGCGAAGGTTTCTAAGATGTACTTGTGCCATGAAACACAACAAATCAGATTAGGTTTTGGAGCTTGGCATCAGGCAAGGCCAAGTGTACAGAATGATTCACAGGTGTGTTCACTATTCCAGAGACTCACAAGGCAAAACAGATAAGTCTGGTGGATGAATATAGGAAACTAAAATGAGCAAGTAGCCTTAGGAAGAATAATTATATGCAAGAGGTAATTAACTATTTACAAAGATAGATTTAATTAATCATAACAATCAAACAATACATTACTTTGGGTATTTATTACAGTTAAGTAAAACAAAGTTTTATTGGTACAAAATGTATTGGGTAACCTTAAGGACTGTTTGTGCATACTACATAAGACAATTAGATCATACGCTAAATACATTTAGCAAATCCAGTCCAAAACTACTATTGGTAGTATTCAGGCTGGCCTTTCCCTAGGCACTACAGATTCCGTGGGATGAATTTGCTCACTGTTTTCGGTGTACTCGCCATGCAGGAACGGTACAGGAATATTTTAGCATGGAAATTCAGTTGGAAGCCGCTTCCGCCACTCCCACCCCCTATAAAATGCTTCCCCCAAGTTTATTTGCACTTTTTGAGCCTTCATACGACCCGTCTACCAAGTCCCTCATTGTGTATGTGAAAGTGAGAAGCAGTGGTGTAGCAGCTTCTAGTTTCCTGGGTTTGCACTGCCATTACACTTTGGACAAGTTGGACTGAGATACATGAGGTGCGGTAGCTGCCAGGATCACCTGTTGATGGTGGAAGTGAGGAATTTGTGAGGTTGGAAATCTCAAAACTTTGTATAGATATTTCTGCAGCTTGGAAATGCTTTTTGGATCCCTTTTGTTTTTGCTTTCTTTCTTCAAAGACCTGTACTTGCTTCTGACTGCCTCTTGCAGGGTCAGCCCACTGGAAGATTTTCAGACCCACCCCACCCCCCCACCCCGCTCACAATCAGGGCATCACAAGAGCAGTGATGGTTTACCCATGGGCATACCACTGAAAGAAAGAAGGGTAGAAAGAAAGTGGCATTGTTTCAGATCCTGGCAATTTCAGAAGAATGTTTGCACACCCAAAACCCTGCTTCATTATTTCTCTAAAGTTGAGACCTATTTGTATAAAGCAGCCATCTTAAAATCGTATTTACACAATCTTCAGTTCCATAGTAACATAAGAACGTTTGTAAAAGAGAAAAGGCCATTCACCCATCAAATTAGTTTTCCCCATAGAACATGTACAAATCATTCTCTCAACCCATTTAATCTTTTTTTTTATTCGTTTATGGGATGTGGGCGTCGCTGGCGAGGCCGGCATTTATTGCCCATCCCTAATTGCCCTTCAGAAGGTGGTGGTGAGCCGCCTTCTTGAACCGCTGCAGTCCGTGTGGTGAAGGTTCTCCCACAGTGCTGTTAGGAAGAGAGTTCCAGGATTTTGACCCAGCGATGATGAAGGAACGGCGATATATTTCCAAGTCGGGATGGTGTGTGACTTGGAGGGGAACGTGCAGGTGGTGTTGTTCCCATGTACCTGCTGCTCTTGTCTTTCTAGGTGGTAGAGGTCGCGGGTTTGGGACGTGCTGTTGAAGAAGCCTTGGCGAGTTGCTGCAGTGCATCCTGTGGATGGTACACACTGCAGCCACAGTGCGCCGGTGGTGAAGGGAGTGAATGTTTAGGGTGGTGGATGGGGTGCCAATCAAGCGGGCTGCTTTGTCCTGGATGGTGTCAAGCTTCTTGAGTGTTGTTGGAGCTGCACTCATCCAGGCAAGTGGAGAGTATTCCATCACACTCCTGACTTGTGCCTTGTAGATGGTGGAAAGGCTTTGGGTAGTCAGGAGGTGAGTCACTCGCTGCAGAATACCCAGCCTCTGACCTGCTCTTGTAGCCACAGTATTTATATGGTTTGTCCAGTTAAGTTTCTGGTTATGGTGACCCCCAGGATGTTGATGGTGGGGGTGTCCTGGCGGAACCCAAACTGAGCATCGGTGAGCAGGTTATTGGTGAGTAAGTGCCGCTTGATAGCACTGTCGACGACACCTTCCATCGCTTTGCTGGTGATTGAGAGTAGACTGATGGGGACGGTAATTGGCTGGATTGGATTTGTCCTGCTTTTTGTGGACAGGACATACCTGGGCAATTTTCCACATTGTCGGGTAGATGCCAGTGTTGTAGCTGAGGAAAAGTGCAGTAAAGTTTTTCTCTTTCCTTCCGATTGTAAATTAAGCAAAATTCTGGAATACTTAATCTAACTTTGCATCCTCTGCCATTCATCCTTGAATGGATATTTTCCTAAACTCAACTCAAAAACCATCATATTCCACATAGCATTTCATTAGCTCCATTTGAACTTGACATTGTAACCTCTAGCCAGATGTTGATTCAGTATTAATTGTTTTAGCTGGGATCAATTTCACATGCCCATTACTCTGCGGGAAAGAAATCTTCCTAGTCTCAAGCCTTGCCTGAGTGTTGTTCATTTTACACTTGTGTATCTAGCTCTACTCACTGTCCAAGTCATATAACCTACTTTAATCTACAATATGCATTCTTCTTAACATTTCAAAACCCATATATCACCTCATGTTCTTTTTTCTGCAACGAATATAAGTTCAGCTTTTTGAGTCTATCTTCATAAATTACAGCCCTAAGTCCTGGACACATTGAGGGAGAAATTCAACTAGCGCCAGAAATGGGCATAAAATGGGCGCTGCGATCGGAACATGCGCCCAATGATGTCAGGGAGAGGCACGTGTGAAATTGGAGCATGGGCCTCATTTCATTAGGATTGGCGAGCTGCCAGTGTTACTCACGCTGTTTTTTGGCAGCTCGCAGGTTGGGGGAGGGTGAGAAATCAAGCGTCAGTGACGCCATTTAAAGGCAGCCTGCACCTCTTAAAGGGGAGGTGCACTTTGGCTGCTATCATCTGGATTACGGTTCCAACAGTGGAAGTGGCAGGCAGAGGTGATGCAGGAAGGGTCCCTTGATTTCCAGACACTGCTCTGGAGGTGTTGGTGGAGGAGGTGAGCAGGAGGAAGGAGGTGCTCTTCCCAATGGGCAGCAGAAGGGTGTCAAGGCAAGTTGCCCGGCACCAGTGGTCAGAGATGACCGAACAGGTCAACGGGAGAAGCACTGCACACAGGACCTGGCATTTTCACATTTTAAAACCCAAATTATATCTCATCACAATTTCTTTGGATGGCAGTTCGTTTTACAGCCTGCATGATTTTCTTTTCCATCAAAATCAATGGAAAAGAAAATTGAAAGTGGTGTAAAACAGGCAACCGATTCATTAGCACCCGTCTTGTGTTACCGCCGAAAACCAATTTCACCTCCCAAGCATTTTGGGATGTTGGACATTTAAACAGCACAAATATTGACCCCCAATACGCCCACCCTATGCCCCAATTCGTAAATATACGTCATGTACTGAAGTTTTGTTTGGAAGCTTGATTTGTGGGTGCAACAATAGTTCTAGGATTTAGCAAGATTTCCCCTCAGCTTAAGGGTATGCATGTGACTATGAAACCTGTACGGTTGTTTGAGTGCTTTGCATACAGCTTTAGTTAAGGTGCAACAGGTTGAGAGGAAACACTTTGTGCCCTGCCCATAAGAACATAGGAATTAGGAGCAGGAGTAGGCCTTACGGCGCCTCGAGCCTGCTCCGCCATTCAATAAGATCATGGCTGATCCTCGACCTCAACTCCACTTTCCCGCCCGATCCCCATATCCCTTGATTCCCTTAGAGTCCAAAAATCTATTGATCTCAGTCTTGAATATACTCAACGACTGAGCATCCACAGCCCTCTGGGGTAGAGAATTCCAAAGATTCACCACCCTCTGAGTGAAGAAATTCCTCCTCATCTCTGTCCTAAATCGCCCACCCCTTATCCTGGGACTATGCTCCATCTCTGTATAGTGAAATCTTCCTTGGCAGATTTCATGAAGCTGGAGAACTGCTTTCTTATCTGTTGCCACTTCCTCTGTAAGTTAGACACTGTGTTTACCTTTCAGTACGTTCCTCCCAAAGCTGGTGAATGACTCTCATGTGCCAAGGATGCCCTTCTGCCCTAAACAAGGTAACCCTCCTTTCGCCCACTTCTTGAAGGAACAGCTTTACAGCTGCAATATTAAATGGCAGTGTTCTTCACATCTGCTGGCCCATCCTTACACCAACATTAAATGGCAGTGTTCTTCACACCTGCTGGCCCATCTTTACACCACTGTTTCTTCTGGGGTGAAATTGGCCTTCGGCGATTGTGCAAAATGGACGATAGCAAATCGGAAGCCTGTTTTACACCTCATCCAATTTTCTTTTCCATTGAATTTAAATGGAGCGCAAAATTTTGCGGAGTGTTAATCAGGCATCTGACCTGACCCATTCTCATCGGGTGCGTTAGGTTAAAAGTCAGGGCAATAATTTTATCTGTACATTAAAAGCTAGCTTTAAAGTGCCTGTTGCTGATTTGTTTGGTGGGCAAAAGCCCCACCATCTCCCACCTTATAAATGATAGCTGCAGCCCTAGACTTCTACTGTACAGGAAATCCCGCCCCCAACTGAGCACGTTCCTGGTGGCATATCCAACCAAACCAGGTCAGGAAGTTGCCATGAATAAATAATGAGCCTAATCCCATTAGATTGTGCTTAATTGGCTTTTTCAAAAATATGCCAGCATGAAGCTTCCACCACTGGAACTGGAAAACTTTGTAGTAGTTGAGGAATGTCTAAGTTTTTCTCCTGAAGGCCTCTTTGGTGCAAACCATGAACCCTCATAGGCCATATATAAAGCTTAAATCAACGGTCCCATTGATTTGCATTTACCTGAAGATGAAAATACCAAAAGATCTTGCAGTATTTATCCACCAATGAAGCAACATCACTAAAAATAGCACTCTCCAAACCTCCAAAATTTAAACAGGACAAACCATCAAGTAAGAAGTATAAGTACAAATAGAACTGAGTTGCCTGGGTTTCATGGGCTAGATTGCCAGAATGTATGGGTTTCAAATGGCCCACATGTCATACTTTGACACCCCTGCTCTAGTTCATAACATGAATCATTTTGTATAATTTTATCTGCACAATAACAATTGGATTTAAAATGCCAATTTTCTACAAACTGTATGTCAGGCATTAACTGATGAAATCATTACCATACTTTCAAGACGAGATATTGACATCATATTAGTTATTCCTTCTGGCTAAAATACATCAGAAAACTAAAAATGTCAATAAGGGAGAATTTACTAAATCAGATTCCATTAAATATTACCTTTAATTAATGATTGAAGATAATTACCTACTTTAACTATCTTACAGTCTCATGAAAGAAAAAGCTGACTTAATACACACAGACTCCCTGGGCTCAATTTTCAAAGTGAATCAAGTAGATCGAATCGGGCCAGGAGTAGATCGAATCGGGCCAGGACCTACTCCGTTAATGGTAGGGCGTTGGGGAGAGTTATAGAACAAAGAGATCTAGGAGTACAGGTTCATAGCTCCTTGAAAGTGGAGTCACAGGTGGATAGGGTGGTGAAGAAGGCATTCGGCATGCTTGGTTTCATTGGTCCGTACATTGAATACAGGAGTTGGGATGTCTTGTTGAAGTTGTACAAGACATTAGTAAGGCCACACTTGGAATACTGTGTACAGTTCTGGTCACCCTATTATAGAAAGGATATTATTAAACTAGAAAGAGTGCAGAAAAGATTTACTAGGATGCTACCAGGACTTGATGGTTTGACTTATAGGGAGAGGTTAGATAGACTGGGACTTTTTTCTCTGGAGAGTAGGAGGTTAAGGGGTGATCTTATAGCAGTCTATAAAATAATGAGGGGCATAGATAAGGTAGATAGTCAAAATCTTTTCCCAAAGGTAAGGGAGTCTATAACGAGGGGACATAAATTTAAGGTGAGAGGGGAGAGATACAAAAGGGTCCAGAGGGGCAATTTTTTCACTCAAAGGGTGGTGAGTGTCTGGAACGAGCTGCCAGAGGCAGTAGTAGAGGCGGGTACAATTTTGTCTTTTAAAAAGTATTTGGACAGTTACATGGGTAAGATGGGTATAGAGGGATATGGGCCAAGTGCAGGCAATTGGGACTAGCTTAGTGGTATAAACTGGGCGACATGGACATGTTGGGCCGAAGGGCCTGTTTCCATGTTGTAACTTCTATGATTCTATGATTCTATGAAAAACAGGTGGATTGTGGGTGGGGGGAGCTATTGAAAATTGCCACCATTTCAGACCTGCCTCCAACCCGCCCATTTCTGTTTTTTTCCGGGTCGGGAAGAGGGCGGGCGACCAACCCACAGGAGGCGGGTCGGGCCTTAAAACCTTTCAAGGAGGCTTCAGGCCTCCATTTTACTGGACTTCCCGATTTCAACCCCGGAGGGCCGGGATTCCCAGACCTTCTGTTTTACACCTTGTGAAAGGAGGCGAGAAGGACCAAGACTAACAGTTAGGTGCCTAGAAAGGCACAGCTTGTGGGCACGGAGGAGAAGGAGTGCTTCCCCCAGGCCCAACAAACCTACCTGCAGCGACCCCGCAATGATCGCGGACATCTGACCCCCTGATCACGTACCCTTGTTCCTCCCCACTCCCGGACCCCAATCCTTCCCCCCCCCCCCACTCTAATCCTCCGAGCCCCAACCCCGATCCTCCGACCCCTGACCCTGATTCTCCCCCTCAACGATCGCGGACCCCCGCGATGAATCCCAATCCCGATCCCTCCCCCCATGTGCCAACGTTCGCCCACCCATGCCAATCTATGCCCACCCCCCCATCCATACAAACAAAGACTTACCTGCAGACTTATCTGAACATGTCCTCTGCCTGGTTGGCCTCCCATCCGACTGAGACCAGCCTGTCACTCAGGCTGGTTAGTCGGATGGGAAACTGACAAACATCAAAATCGTTAGGTCATCCGGAAAACCCGTAGTTATGGGTTTCCTATCCTCAATTTGACTCCTCTGCCCCCTTCCCAGCTCGGTTTTAAAATTGAGCCCCCTATTATTTTGAGTAGTTTCGTCAGTAATAGCAAGCAATGTAATATGATGTGGTTCCTGGTTAGCTGACACCCAACTGGGAAGTTGTGAAATTGAGTGCTAGGGCTATTGTCACTTGAATTTGTCTATCTCAGCACGAGTGCATTTCATCAGCTCTCAGCATGGTCATCAGATGAAGTGTTATGGGACAAGCCACAAATTGACATTGACCAGCTTGCCTACAGAGCAATCACGCTTCTTGCTGCAGCTGGCCAGTCACAAAGTAGCATTGTTCCAAAGTCGTTCTTAGTGAAAGCTGTTCTAAGCCGCTTGCTGGAGGATACTGCGTTATGGAAATTGAATAAAAAGATGAAGAAAATATTTTTAAAAACCAAATCACAGGTCAGATAGTCCACACCTCAGCTAGGTGAGAACATAATGGGGCCAAAATTGCTCAGAGGTTCTGCTGGTCTCCCATCGTAACTGCGGCAGATTCCACCGGCCCCCCTTCCCCACTCCATCCCCTGAAAACATCAGAGACCCAGGAGTTCCCACATGGCCTGCTTAATATCTCTGTCAGTCCATTACTTGGACATCCATGTCGGATGTGGGGCTGAGGGCGGGGACTTCCATTGCTGGGAGTTCCCGCATCCTCCATCTACTGGCATAAAGTCAGTGGTTGGAATGCCGAAGGAGATGCAGTGTATTGGCCTCCAATCCTGGGCCCTAGAGCAGGGGGAGATCCAGGCCAGGATTGGGGCATGAATCCCCGAGGGGAACTTTTTTTAATAGGCAGGAACAGCCCTGAGGATTCCCTCATTTTGTTTCTAGAGGGATGCCAGCAACAACCAGCCCCCCAGACCTGGCCACTTCCAAAACACTATACAACCTTTTCTGGTGGGGGCAAGCAAGCCAAATGTGCTGCCCCAAGCATCAAAGGCAGCTTTTTGTTGTCCCACCCCCGATCCCATAACTTAAATGGGACCAGCATAAGTGCCTGGATCCTGGCTCTTATGCCGGTATGTGCCCACCTGCTATTATTTTGCCTAATAAAGGTAATTTTCCTGGCTCTGTGTTCAGGTACACACCATACGTCTGCGAAAGAACCCAAATGTTTCTACTATTTAAATGAATGGAAGAAAATCAGGTAGGTTTCTTTACAGGCACGTGCTGGTAGTGCCGTTGAATGTCAAGGGGAGGTGGTTAGACTCTCTCTTGTTGGAGATGGTCGTTGCCTGGCACTTGTCTGGCACGAATGTTACATGGCACTTATGAGCCCAAGCCTGGATGTTGTCCAGTTTTTGCTGCATGCATGCACAGACTGCTTCATTATCTGAGGGGTTGGGAATGGAACTGAACACTGTGCAATCATCAGCAAACATCCCCATTTCTGGCCTTATGATGGAGGGAAGGTCATTGATGAAGCAGCTGAAGATGGTTGGGCCTAGGACACCAGGACATCTAAATGTGTCTTAGAATGCCTGGAGGACCCCCCACCAGTACTATTTAAAGGGACCATGCAGGATTTACAGGTTAGCGGCTGGATTATTGCTTCTGGCTGTCGAGACATTTATAACTGTTTTTGGAGGTCTCCAAGACTTCAATGCTAGGACGCGGGGACATAGCCTAACATTTAGAGCCAGGACGTGCAGGAACAAAGTTAGGAAATGCTTCTACACGCAAAGGGTGGGAGACGTTTGCAACGCTCTCCTGCAGACAGCAGTTGATGCTAGCTCACTTGTGAATGTTAAATCTGAGATTGATAGATTTCTGTGAACCAAGGGCATTAAGGGATATGGAGCTAAGGCGAGTATATGGAATTAGGTTACGATCAACCATGATCTCATTGAATAGCGGAACAGGCTCAACGGGCTAAATGCCACTGCCACTTGCTGCCTCTTGATATGCACCACCTTCTCCTGCAAGAAAGCGGGACGTGTGTCTGGGTGATGTGCCTGTCATGGTTGAATAGCTGCCAGTGTCTGTGGCCTGTGAGTTGTGGGTGGGCGGCTTGAAACAGTGGTAATGTGTAAGGGTGAGAGGAAGCATCTGATTATTTTTTATTCGTTCATGGGATGTGGGCGTCGCTGGTGAGGCCAGCATTTATTGCCCATCCCTAATTGCCCTTGAGAAGGTGGTGGTGAGCCGCCTTCTTGAACCGCTGCAGTCCGTGTGGTGAAGGTTCTCCCACAGTGTTTGGAAGAGTTGAGTACTGATGGAAAGAGTTTATTGGTATGTGGGGGATGGGGGGGTATAGTGCGTGGTGCAGTTGGTAGGAGACGCCATTTGACAGTTGACCTCACTCACCTTGACCACTTATGTCAAAGCATTGAACTAATTCTTCGTGCACTGCATCCGTGTTCATGATGATGTGCGCCTGGCATTGACTTCATACCCCGCTGCCTCCCACTGCCTTTTGAATATCTGTCTGGAGGGCCTCTTCCCCCCCCCCCCACCCCGGCGGATATAGGATGTCCCTCCTTCTGTCCACCTCTTGCACCAAGGTCTCTAGTGCACCAGCAGAGAACTTTGGTGCATGCACTCTCGCAGGCCTGGTACCAACTCAGATTGGCAGATTGGTGAGGTCTGGCGTGCAGATTGGAGGATGTGGAACCTTTAACCTTTATTCAATGTTTTAACATAACTCATCGGTGTGTAAACATAGGGATGGGACCTGCATCTGTATTTTACGTGTGTGATGTCTGATCTCTGTTCAGACTCCGTGCAGACAGTAGACTGTTATTTTCAGCAAATAACAGGTACCAGCTACCTTTAAGAGAATTCTAAGAAACAGCCTCCCTTTAAGAGCTAGAGCTCCCCCTGGTGGTGGGAAGTGTGAATTGCATTAATTCCACATGTAAGGCCTGGAATGGAACGCTGATTGCAGGTAAGTGCTCCGGTGGGTCCAAACTTGCATCCTGCCTGTCCAGAAACGGCCCCGATCAAATTTTTCCCCTTTAAATGTAATGATGAAAATCAGATTAAACAAATATTGTATGTACAATAATAAACTTTGTATTTGTGTGCCGAGTTGACATTGAACAATTTCTCCAAGTCTGTTAACCCTGATTTAAAGTGATTAAATTGTGATTGGCATGTCAAGGATTGCATTCACAATAACTTCAGGCCTCATACAGAGCTATCAGCAAGGACAAATGTGCTGATAATGTGTTATGAAAAGTGTTTGCATTTCTGCCAATATAACTAAAAATAAGAGGCAATGATTTATAAGGCAGCATCTTGATATTCAGAATTTAGAGATTGTCCGTTACTTGACCTTACAAACATCGCTCAACAATATTATTTTTACAAGAGGGAGATCTAAAGATTCTTAGGTGTACTCTTGAAATCCTTAAGAAATACTAAAAACCCTACAACTTATAATGAAAATATGAAATTTCACAGCTATATTCTTCCAATGATTTTAGCTTTTTTATTATTCCAATTTATTCAGCTACACAAACAACACCCTCTTCCATCACCATATATTTGCCAGCTCTTTAAACTCAAAGCTTTGAGATGGCTCTTCGGGACTGAAGATTTCCTTTTACAAGAAGTCAGCAGAAGCTTGGAATTTTTGATTGATATAAAGTAAGTAATGACTAAAGGTAAGGGAAGTATTTTATTTTGCGTAGACTATAAGAATAAGTGATATATATTAAATAAATTTTGTATAAAGATACTTTACAGTAGTCGGAAGCATTATGGATCTTTAGATCTTCGTATTTTTTTTTGGCGGGGGGTGGGATTAGGGATTGGAATAGAGGTAAAGGTTTTGTTGCATTGCAATTCCGCCATTCCCAGCTCAATCTCCTCCTGCTCTGTGCAGGTCTCTCAGTGACAAGAACCAAGACTTTACAGACGAAAGGAGCAGAGCTTTCTAGGGGTATTTTAGATCAATTTTGGTAGTTATGGAGTTCTTCCTGAGTAATATGAGGCTTTCAACTTTAAGGCAATGCTAGGAACTTAATTTGTAATTAGTAAGAGTGAGACAGATTCTAAACCTATATGAGATGTGCCAAGTGTCATTCATTTGTAGCCAGACACATTCATGTCAGTTTAAAAATGTATATATTTTGATACACTTTTTAAAAAAAAAGTTTCATTTATTTAAATAGGTCTAAGAACATAAGAAATAGGAGCAGGAGTAGGTCATACGGCCCCTCGAGCCTGCTCCGCCATTCAATAAGATCATGGCTGATCTTCGACCTCAACTCCACTTTCCTGCCCAATCCCCCTATCCCTTGATTCCCCTAGAATCCAAAAATCTATCTATCTCAGCCTTGAACATATTCAACGACTCAGCATTCACAGCCCTCTAGGGTGAGAATTCCAAAGATTCACAACCCTCTGAGTGAAGAAATTCCTCCTCACCTGTCTTAAATGGCCGACCCCTTATCCTGCGACTATGCCCCCCCCCCGTCTAACCTTTCCAGCCATGGAAAACAACCTCTCAGCATCTACCCTCTCAAGCCCCCTCAGAATCTTGTATGTTTCAATGAGATCACCTCTCATTCTTCTAAACTCCAGAGAGTATAGGTTTGTGATGCATCTCTATTTTTCTCATCAACTTCACCTCTAAGAGTTCCCCAATGTTGACAGCTCTGATATATTGAGCTGTGCTTATTGTTAAGCATGATCTATGTCAAAATAGATTATATTCTAAAATCAAAATAGGTATCACTCCAAATGAGTTAGACTTGATAGGGCTGAGTAAGAATGTAGAACGATGTTTGCTTTTCAGAGCTGAGTAAAGTAAAACATGTTACATTTATGAGTGTGAGTTACAGTATGAGTAAGCCTCACTGCAAAGGAGTAACACTTGCACATCTCCCGCATTTCAGCTTTATTTACAGGGTGACAACCTAATTTCTTAATACTCACCCATATTTTTACGAGTACCTGCACCTCCCAAACCCACACACCATCCCGACTTGGAAATATATCGCTGTTCCTTCATTGTCGCTGGGTCAAAATCCTGGAACTCCCTACCTAACAGCACTGTGGGAGAACTTTCACCGCACGGACTGCAGTGGTTCAAGAAGGCGGCTCACCACCACCTTCTCAAGGGCAATTAGGGATGGGCAATAAATGCCGGCCTTGCCAGCGACGCCCACATTCCATGAACAAATTAAAAAAAACTTGACTCCTTAACTAGCTTAGTTATATATTTTGTACCGAAAAGAATAAATGAAGGAATTAAAAAGATGCTAATGCTAGATATCTGAAATAAAAACAAAATACCAGAAGTACACATCAGGGCGGTCAGCATCTGTTAGAAAAAAGATAGGTCAACGCTGGGTAGGGACTCTGCAGCAGAACTGCAACAGGAATGCATTGGGCTCCTTTCATAGGACTGACAAAAACAAAGAGGAAAGATCAACAGCTCCAGGCAGCAGGTCCAATCTAGTCCAGTGTATTAGCTGCGCAGGGCATGATCTTCTTTATATTAGGGAGACCAAATACAGGTTAGGTGACTGCTTTGCAAAAATCTCTTACGTTCACAAGCATGATGCTGATCTCTCTATGCCTCACCACTTCAACCCTTTCACCCATTTCCACTCTGACCTTTCCATTTTTTGGCTTTTTCGTTGTTTCAACCAAGCTCATTGCAAATCTCTTGAAGAGTATCACATCCTTCTGAGCTCCCTGCAGCTCTCTGGTCTGAACATTCACTTTAGCAACTTAAGAACTTCTTGGCCTCCTCTATTTTTCTATTAATTTCTCCTATTCACATTTACTTTCATCTCTTTCATTTGGAAATTATTTTACTCATATTTTGGCCTTCTTGCATCTTTTCATAACCTGACTGAGAACTTTGCATATTAAGCAGTATTTTCACCTCTTTCCAACTCTTGCAAAAAATCTGCTCACTGACTATTAAAAGCTATTAGAAAGGCCATTGGAAATCCTAACAGTGTTTATCATGGAATCTTCTAAAATTGCACTATCATCTGACTTTACTCCCCATTTTACCCCTCACTACTGCTCCCAGTTCCCACTTGGCATTGCTGCAGGAGATCGAACTTTGTCGCATATTTACGAGCAGGAATCCCTAATCCTATAATAGTTTTACAAGATCAGGAATTCCCACCCACAGATTGCAGCTAAATTCAATCTGCTCCAGCAGCAGCATCATGCAGGAAAAGCCAGGTGAGAGGCAGATCGTGTAAGGCTGGCTCTGTGAATGGAGAAGGGGAGGGGGGGCAGGGAGGATAAATGATGAGGAAAGAACATTGCCAGGGTGAGCAGCAGGAGATGGGAGAAAAAGTATCAGCATGAACTTGGGGGAGGGAAGAGTGCTAATATGAAGTGGGCCAAGAAGGATGGAAGAATGCCATCATGAGGTGGGGAGGAGTGGCAGCATGAACTGCGATGGGGGTGGGGGCAGGTGGGAAATGCCAAAATTACTTGGATGCAGAATAGTGTCACCTGGAACTGGGGGACGGGGAGAAGAAGAGCGGCAGTATGAAGGGAGGACAGGAAAGGGGGTGGGGGAGAAGAGTGCCAGTATGAACTGTGTGCCAAAAAGAAGAATGGTGTGTGAACTGCAAAATGAGAGGGGGTTAATAAATAATTTTGAAATAAATTGACAGATTTAGCTACAGAGTACCAATACAGATCCACAATTACTCTGCAAGAAATGGAGGAAAATTCCTGCAAATTTTCCCACAATTTTTGAGTGGTGTTAGTGGATTTTCTCCCGTTACTGTTGCAACTATGGGTTGTTAATCCATCAACAATAACCTCCGCTTGATTCTAGCCTGAGTGGTTATAAAATAGCAAGTTTAATAGACTGACATACAACAGAGTTGCACTACAGCTGTCTTCAACATTACATTCAACAGTTATTATAGTTATAATGCAACTGTCTACAGATTATACTAATGACAAGCAATCAATACAACCTGATCTGTCCACATAGCCAGGTAGATCAGACCTGACCTCCGCGGACTGCCTGTGGCCATGGACTTCTGACTGGCCCCTCTTGAGAGCTCTAATTTTTGGGAGGGAGCATGTACTATCTTTATACTATTTGGCTTCATTGTTCTGTACGTAAGCACCGCTGGTCTTATCTCCTGTTCGTCAACCATCCTACTGTGCTGACTCTCCAAAAGCCACCAAGGATTGTTTAATGTCAAAGCGGGTTAAATTGGATAGGGCCGGAAACTGGGCCCGGGTATTGCGATCCGCGATTAACCCGCACCCGGTGCTTCCTTCGCAGGCAGGACGAGACATTCGTCTGACCTCAGTACTTACCTGAAAGCAACGGTGCGAATCAGCATTGACACAAGGATTGAAAGACATTCACAATTTTCACCAGCAGGGGGAGCCCCAACCTCTTAAAGGCAAACTGTCTCTGACAGCCTGCCAAAATCAAAATCTCTTAAAGGTAGCCGGTACCTGTTATTTGCTAAAAATAACAATCTGCTGTCTGCACGGAGTCTAAACAGAGATCAGACATCGCACTCGTAAAACACAGATGCAGATCCCATTCCTATGTTTACAAACTATTGAATTATGTTGAAACATTGAATAAAAGTTGCACACTACTAAATCCTACATCCTCCAATCTGCATGCCAGACCTCACCAATCTGAGGGTCCAAGTTGGTACCAGGCCTGCGAGAGTACGTGCACCAAGGTTCTCTGCTGATGCACTAGAGACCTTGGTGCAAGAGATGAACAAAAGGAGGGGCATCCTATATCCATGGCGGGGGTGGTGGGGGGGAGGTGGCAGTGGGGAAGAGGCCCTCCAGACATATACTCCCGAGGCAGTAGGGGACGAAGTCAATGCCAGGTGCACAGCATCATGAACATGGATGCAGTTCAGGAAGAAGTTCAGTGCTTTGACACGAGTGGCCAAGGTGAGTGAGGTCAACTGTCAAGTGGCGTCTCCTACCAACTGCATCATTAGCCGCATCCACTGCTCCACGCCATACACCCCCCATCACCCATCCACCAACAAACTCTTTCAATCAGTACTCAACTCTTCCAATAAGATGCTTCCTCTCACCCTTACACATTACCACTGTTGCAAGCCGTCCACCCACAACTCACAGGCCACACACATTGTCAGCTAGTCAACCATGACAGGCATCACCCAGACACACGTCCCACTTTCTTCCAGGAGAAGGTGGCGCATAACAGGAGGCAGCAAGTGACAGTTAGTCCCTTGAGCCTGTTCCGCCATTCAGTGAGATCATGGTTGATCTGTGACCTAACTCCATATACCTGCCTTAGTCCCATATCCCTTAATACTCTTGGTTCACAGAAATCTATCAATCTCAGATTTAAAATTCACAATTGAGCTAGCATCAACTGCCGTCTGCAGAAGAGCGTTGCAAACTGTAGAAGCGTTTTCTAACTTCACTCCTGCATGTCCTGGCTCTCGTCCTAGCATTCAAGTATAGGAGACCTCCAAAAACAGTTACAAATGCATCAGCAGCCAGAAGCAATAATCCAGCCACTAACCTGTAAATCCTGTAAATGCATGGTCTCTTTAAATAATGCTGGTGGGAGGTCCTCCAGGCACTCTAAGACATGTTCAGATGGTCGTATAGTGGAACGTTAAGTCCCAAAATGGTGTCTATCACTTTAAATCAGCGTTGCACACTGATCAAATGCATATTCTCCCTACTTTACATGCTGCCGGCGTTTGTTATTTGCGCATGCACAGAACCCTTTACCAAGATGGCTTCCGGCGCACGTCATGCTAGATGGCCCAATTTCTAGCCCATAGTGTTTACATAGCCTTTTACTATTATCAGGTCTTAATATGTTTATACTAGGTTGGGACACCCTGTCTCATGAATCTTACTATTTATCACTATTCTAATGCCTCAGCACTCTTTCAATGGCCTCTGGTTTCTGTAAGTTATTTTTCTCAGCGATACGGACCTTCGCCCCCCTTTTTTTAAACCATATTCTTATAATTGGTCCTGCCCATTAGCTGCTTTGAATGTAGTTGAAGTATTGGCTCACAACTTGTACCTGTTATTTTTCTCTTCCTTCTTTGTTTTAGTCAGTACTTAAATGGAACTCAGTTGCGTTCCTTTTTCATTCCCGACAGTGTCTACCCAAGTTGTTAAACTAATCTTTTTCTTTTTCAGATGCTGCCAGAGCTGCTGTGTATACTTCCAGAATAAATAAAATGTTTGTTGCAATCCAAACCTTCTAATATACTAACATTGGGAACAGGAGTAGACCATTAAGTCCCTTGGGCCTGCTCCACCATTCAATTAGATCAAGGCTGATCTGCACCTCAACTCTATTTTCCCACCTTTGCTCCATTTCCTTGCTACCCTTACCTGACAAAAATGTATCTACCTCAGTCTTGAAAGCTCTAATTGACCCAGCATCCACAGCCTTTTGGGGGAGAGAGTTCCAAATTTCTACTACCCTTTGTGTGAAAAAGTGCTTCCTGATTTCGCTCCTGAATGGCCTAGCTCTAATTTTAAGATTATGTCTCCTTGTTCTGGAATCCCCCCCAAGAGGAAACAGTTCCTGTGTATCTACCCTATAGAATCCTTTCTCCATTTTAAAGACCTCACTCCGATCACCCCTCAATCTCCTAAAAAAGGGCCTAACGCAGCCCTTATACCCCAAGTCAACTGGCTAGTCTTTATCCTCATAAACTTTTCTTCAGATTGTAAGGTCGTCTTTTGTTCAGGCTGATCGATGGGTGGTGTCGCGCAAGACCAATGTCACTGGAACATCCACAAGGAGTCCCTCTCCTCCCCCTAATTTTAGGAGGGTATCACTAATAAAAAAAACTGACGGCCCATCCAAACTAAAGATTCATTTGAATTCAATTTTTTTAGAACGCAATTTTCAAAATAAGCCCAATCAAGGAATCAATATCCTGTCTTGCCCACCACTCACAAAAAGCTTCGAGCAAATCAGGTAGCATTGTCTAATTTACAGGTGTGGTGGTACTGCAGACATTGTTTGCCCTCTACTGTGATGATACCAATTGTGGCCAAGGCCATCACCAGTGACTACTTCCTGACTTTAGGTCATTGAGTAAAATGAAACGGAAAAAAGGGGCGTATGACATATGTCAGGTTGATAACACAAGTGAGAACCAGGCAGAATATAGAAAGTTCATAGGGGAAATGAAAAAGGAAATAAGAGGGGCAAAGAGAGAGTATAAGAATAGACTGGCGGCCAACATAAAAGGGAATCCAAAAGTCTTCTACAGGCATAAAAGGAGGGGTGGGGCCGATTAGGGACCATAAAGGAGATCTACTCATGGAGGCAGACATGATGGGCGAGGTACTAAATAAGTACTTTGTATCTGTCTTTACCAAGGGAGAAAATGCTGCCAGAGTCTCAGTAAAGGAAGATATAGTTGAGATACTGGATGGGCTAAAAATTGATAAAGAAGAGGTACTTGAAAGGCTAGCTGTACTTAAAGTAGATAAGTCACCTGGTCCGGATGGGATGCATTCTTGGTTGCTGAAGGAAGTAGGGGTGGATATTGCAGAGATACTGGCCATAATCTTCCAGACATCCGTAGATATGGGGGTGGTCCCAGAGGACTGGAGAATTGCAAATGTTACACCCTTGTTCAAAAATGGGTGTAAGGAGAAACCCAGCAACTATAGGCCAGTCAGTTTAACTTCAGTGGTGGGGAAACTTTGACAAACAATAATCCGGGACAGAATTAACTGTCACTTGGACGAGTGTGGATCGATTAGGGAAAGCCAGCACGGATTTGTTAAAGGCAGATCGTGTTTAACTAACCTGATAGAGTTTTTTGATGAGGTAACAAAGGGAAGATGAGGGCAATGCAGTTGATGTGATGTTTATGGACTTACAAAAGGCGTTTGATAAAGTGCCGCATGGTAGGCTTATCATCAAGATTGCGGCCCATGGAATAAAGGGGGCAGTAGCAACATGGATACAGAATTGGCTAAGTAACAGGAAAGATAGTAGTGGTGAATGGTTGTTTTTCGGACTGGAGGGAGGTGTACAGTGGTGTGCCCCAGGGGTCAGTGATGGGACCACTGCTTTTCTTGATATATATGAATGACTTGGACTTGGGTGTAGAGGGCACAATTTCCAAATTTGCAGATGACACAAAACTTGGAAGGGTAGTAAACAGTGAAGAGGATAGTGATAGACTTCAAGAGGATATAAACAGGCTGGTGGCATAGGCAGACACGTGGCAGATGAAATTTAACGCATAAAAATGCAAAGTGATAAATTTCGGTAGGGAGAACGAGGAGAGGCAACATAAACTAGACGGCAAAACTCTAAAAGGTGTACAGGAACAGAGAGATCTGGGGGTATATGTGCACATATCGTTGAAGGTGGCAGGGCAGGTTGAGAAAATGGTTCAAAAAGCATACGGTATCCTGGGCTTTACAATTAGAGGCATAGAGTACAAAAGTATGGAAGTCGTGATGAACCTTCATAAAACATTGGTTCGGCCACAACTGGAGTATTGTGTCCAGTTCTGGGCACCGCACTTTAGGAAAAATGTCATGATGTGGAGATGCCGGTGATGGACTGGGGTGGACAAATGTAAGGAGTTGCACAACACCAGGTTATAGTCCAACAGCTTTATTTGAAATCACAAGCTTTCGGAGCTTTGCTCCTTCGTCAGGTGAGTGAAAGGTTCCATAAAGGCACAGCATATATAGTCAGAGAACAATGCCTGGTGATTACAGATAATCTTTCTAACTGCCATTTATCACACCTCGGCAGAGAGATAATCACAGCAATCAAAGGACTGGATGGTGTTCAGACAGGTTAGTCAGGGAAACATTACATCCAAGAATACTGAATACACAAGGGGTCAGATCACAAAGACACAGAGAGAGAGAGAGACCAGAAAGGCAGATAACTTTTTTTCGCTGGTGGGGTTACATGTAGCGTGACATGAACCCAAGATCCCGGTTGAGGCTGTCCTCATGGGTGCGGAACTTGGCTATCAATTTCTGCTCGACGATTTTGCGTTGTCGTGTGTCTCGAAGGCCGCCTTGGAGAACGCTTACCCGAAGATCGGTGGCTGAATGTCCTTGACTGCTGAAGTGTTCCCCGACTGGGAGGGAACCCTCCTGTCTGATGATTGTTGCGCGGTGTCCGTTCATCCGTTGTCGCAGTGTCTGCATGGTCTCGCCGATGTACCATGCTCCGGGGCATCCTTTCCTGCAACGTATGAGGTAGACAACGTTGGCTGAGTCGCAGGAGTATGAACCATGTACCTGGTGGGTGGTGTCCTCTCGTGTGATGGTGGTATCTGTGTCGATGATCTGGCATGTCTTGCAGAGGTTGCCGTGGCAGGGTTGTGTGGTGTCGTGGACGCTGTTCTCCTGAAAGCTGGGTAATTTGCTGCGAACGATGGACCTGTTTGAGGTTAGGTGGCTGTTTGAAGGCGAGTAGTGGAGGCGTGGGGATGGCCTTAGCGAGGTGTTCGTCATCATCGATGACATGTTGAAGGCTGCGAAGAACATGGCGTAGTTTCTCCGCTCCGGGGAAGTACTGGATGACGAAGGGTACTCTGTTGGTTGTGTCCCGTGTTTGTCTTCTGAGGAGGTCTATGCAATTTTTCGCTGTGGCCCGTCGGAACTGTCGATTGACGAGTCGAGCGTCATATCCCGTTCTTACGAGGGCGTCTTTCAGCGTCTGTAGGTGTCCATCGCGTTCCTCCTCGTCTGAGCAGATCCTGTGTATTCGCAGGGCCTGTCCATAGGGGATGGCCTCTTTGACGTGGTTAGGGTGGAAGCTGGAAAAGTGGAGCATCGTGAGGTTGTCCGTGGGCTTGCGGTAGAGTGAGGTGCTGAGGTGCCCGTCTTTGATGGAGATTCGTGTGTCCAAGAATGAAACCGATTCTGAGGAGTAGTCCATGGTGAGTTTGATGGTGGGATGGAACTTGTTGATGTTATCGTGTAGTCTCTTCAGTGATTCTTCGCCGTGGGTCCATAGGAAGAAAATGTCGTCTATGTATCTGGTGTATAGTGTTGGTTGGAGGTCCTGTGCAGTGAAGAAGTCGTGCTCGAACTTGTGCATGAAAATGTTGGCGTATTGGGTGCGAATTTTGTCCCCATGGCTGTTCCGTGTGTTTGGATAAAGAACTGGTTGTCGAAGGTGAAGACATTGTGATCCAGGATGAAGCGGATGAGTTGTAGGATGGTGTCTGGAGATTGGTTGTTGTTGGTGTTGAGTACTGAGGCTGTTGCAGCGATGCCGTCATCGTGGGAGATACTGGTGTAGAGTGCCAAGACGTCCATCGTGGTGAGAAGTGTTCCTGGTTCAACTGGTCCGTGGGTGCTGAGTTTTTGTAGGAAGTCTGTAGTGTCGCGACAGAAGCTGGGGGTTCCCTGTCCGATGGGTTTCAGGATGCCCTTGACATATCCAGAGAGGTTCACACACAGGGTTCCGTTGCCTGATACGATAGGACGTCCGGGTGTGTTGGCTTTGTGTATCTTTGGGAGGCAGTAGAAGTCTCCCACGCGGGGAGTACGTGGGATGAGAGTGCGTAGGATGCTTTGAAGGTCTGGATCGAAGGCCTTGATCAGTTTGTTGAGCTGACGGGTGTGTTCTTTGGTCGGATCTGCGGGTAACCGTCTGTAGTGTTCCTGGTTGTCCAGTTGTCGGTATGCTTCTTTGCAATAGTCCGTTCTGTTCTGTACGACGATGGCTCCTCCTTTGTCCGCTGGTTTGATGACGATGTTGCGGTTGGTCTTGAGAGCGTCGATGGCGTTGCGTTGTGCTCGGGTGACATTCTGGACTGTCTTGTGAGTGCGGCTGATGAATCTGGCATTGACGCATCTCCTGACAGGAAAGATGTGAAGGCCTTAGAGAGGGTGCAGAAGAGATTTACTAGAATGATTCCAGGGATGAGGGACATTAGTTACATGGATAGACTAGAGAAGCTGGGGTTGTTCTCCTTGGAACAGAGACAGTTGTGAGGAAATTTGATAGAGGTATTCAAAATCATGAAAGGTCCAGACAGAGTAGATAGAGACAAACCGTTCCCATTGGCAGAAGAGTCAAGAACCAGAGGACATAGATTTAAGGTGATTGGTAAAAGAACTAAAGGTGACATGAGGAAATTTTTTTTTACACAGCAAGTGGTTAGGATCTGGAATGCACTGTCAGAGGGGGTGGTGGAGGCAGATTCAATCATGGCCTTCGAAAGGGAACTGGATAATTACTTGAAAGGAAAAAATTTGCAGGGCTATGGGGAAAGGGCAGGGGAGTGGGACTGGCTGGATTGCTCTTGCAGAGAGCAGACATGGACTCGATGGGCTGAACAGCCTCCTTCAGTGCTGTCACCTTTCCATGACTTCACTGTTGTTGTCACAATGAGACAAATTGCTAATATGGGCGGGGCTGTAACTGCACTGACGAATAAGGAGCTGTTTACCTCCGCTGACCAATCAGCATCACGTGGGCATTCGCCGCCCCTACTGCACAATCAATCTCGAGGCTGAACGATTCAAACTGAGACCGGAAACCCCCCCCCCTTTGATTGACAATTGAAACAACCTATTAGGAGAAAGAGAGCCGCCAATCACCCGATGCCCCGCCCTCTGTAGTCGCTCCGCTTCCGCTGTATTGGACTCCGCCGAGATGAATACAAACTTAGCTGCCGGAAACGCGGTCTGATCGCCGGATATCAGACCAATCGGAGCGCGGATTGCCCTGTCGATAACCGCCCATCCCTCAATCAGCGTGGACATAGTGGGCGGGATTTCCGGTAGCAGGTTGCCTTGCACTGCAGTTTAGGGATCGCCACGTCGTCCAGCTGATCGGTCTGTGGTTGAATTTAAACAATTTTTTTTGCGGGGCGGGATTAAAAGTAATGTAATTTTTTCCCCCTTTAGGAGCCTAATGTTTTCGTTTTAACTGAATACCCTTAAGGTCGTGAGTCGATGGTTGTGAAGCGGTCTCATTCCCGGAACATTGATGTGTAAGTGTCTGCAGAGCAGTTCTGTGCTGCATGGTCTCAGTGTGTTTAAAACATCAAAGAACGTCCTTAAAAACTTTCGCAGTTTCCAGAACTTCTATTTATGCAATGTATTTATATTTAACCGGCCAGCTTGCATTCGGGTCCAATAATAGGTGGACTTATTGAAGATTTTTTAATGGTTTATATTTCATTAACTTTTTTTGAATTTTGTTTTCTTTTGGAAATGTAGATCTTTCTGGGTTTTTTTTTACATTTTTCAATTTCACCTTCTGTAAAATCGTTTGAAAAATGCACATTAACTACTTTGAAAAGGTGGAAAAGTATAGTCCATAATAAGGAAATGCTACCCCTTCATTAGTTTGTGGTGTTTCACTGGAGTTGGCTGCTGGGATTTCCATTCCACAGCTGCAATTTCAACCCCAAGAATTCAACACGAAGTAGGTAATTTCCCATCTGGAGTTTCTTCCCTAAACGGTGAGAAGATAATATTGATTTGGAGATTGCATTAGTCAGTGTCTAAAATATAACCACAAAAGGGTGCTGATGTGGTGTATTGATGCATTTCCCTCTTTCTCTCCCATCCCCCTCCCTTCCCCATCCACCAGGTGCAAATAAGTGTTAAAGAACTTAAAAACATTCTTCCTGATTCTGTTATAAGGATATTAGTAATGCAGTGTGCAGCTTGGTTTTGATCTTCATGCTTCACTCCTGGATTCCTGCTGATTGGTAAGTCCAGAAATAAGACCAAAGAAGATTAGTTGTGTTCATCCACAAACCATGCACTCATACAATTGGCCTAAATTGCTAAAAAGGATGTATAATTTTTTTAATTCATTCATGGGATGTGGGCATTGCTGGCAAGGCTGGCATTTATTGCCCATCCCTAATGCCCTTGAGAAGGCGTGATGAGCCGCCGCCTTGAACCGCTGCAGTCCGTGTGGTGAAGGTTCTCCCACAGTTCTGTTAGGTAGGAAATGTCAGGATTTTGCCCCAGCGACGATGAAGGAACGGCGATATATTTCCAAGTCGGGAAGGTGTATGACTTTGGGAACGTGCAGGTGGTGTTGTTCCCATGTGCCTGCTGCCCTTGTCCTTCTAGGTGATAAGAGGTCAGGGGTTTGGGAGGTGCTGTCGAAGAAGTCTTGGCATGTTGCTGTAATGCATCCTGTGGATGGTACACACTGCAGCCACAGTGCGCCGGGAGTGAATGTTTAGGGTGCCAATCAAGCGGGCTGCTTTGTCCTGAATGGTGTCGAGCTTCTTGAGTGTTGTTGGAGCTGCACTCATCCAGGCAAGTGGAGAGTATTCCATCACATTCCTGACTTGTGCCTTGTAGATGGTGGAAGGGCTTTGGGGAGTCAGGAGGTGAGTCACTCACCACAGAATACCCAGCCTCTGACCTGCTTTTGCAACCACAGTATTTATGTGGCTGGTCCAGTTAAGTTTCTGGTCAATGGTGACCCCCAGGATGTTGATGGTGGGGGATTCGGTGATGGTAATGCCATTAAAAGTCAAGGGGAGGTGGTTGGACTCTCTCTTGTTGGAGATGGTCATTGCCTGGCACATGTCTGGCACGAATGTTACTCGCCACTTATGAGCCCAAGCCTGGATGTTGTCCAGGTCTTGCTGCATGCAGGCATGGACTGCTTCATTATATGAGGGGTTGCGAATGGAACTGAACACTGCAATCTTCAGCAAACATCCCCATTTCTGACCTTATGATGGAGGGAAGGTAATTGATGAAGCAGCTGAAGATGGTTGGGCTTAGGACACTGCCCTGAGGAACCCCTGCAGCAGTGTCCTGGGGCTGAGATGATTGGCCTCCAACAACCACTACCATCTTCCTTTGTGATAGGTATGACTCCAGCCACTGGAGAGTTTCCCCCCTGATTCCCATTGACTTCAATTTTACTAGGGCTCCTTGATGTCACACTTGGTCAAATGCTGCCTTGATGTCAAGGGCAGTCACTCTCACCTCACCTCTGGAATTCAGCACTTTTGTCCAGTTTGGACCAAGGCTGTAATGGGGTCTGGTGCTGAGTGGCCCTGGCAGAGCCCAAACTGAGCATTGGTGAGCAGGTTATTGGTGAGTAAGTGCCGTTTGATGGCACTGTCGATGACATCTTCCATCACTTTGCTGATGATTGAGAGTTGTCTGATGGGGCGGTAATTGGCCGGAGTGGATTTGTCCTGCTTTTTGTGGACAGGACATACCTGGGCAATTTTCCACATTGTCGTGTAGATGCCAGTGTTGTAGCTGTACTGGAACAGCTTGGCTAGAGGCACAGCTAGTTCTGGAGCACAAGAATTCAGCACTACAGCCGGCATGTTGTTGGGGCCCGTATCCTTTGCTGTATCCAGTGCACTAAGTCGTTTCTTGATATCACAAGGAGTGAATCGAATTGGCTTAGGACTGGCTTCTGTGATGGTGGGGCTATCAGGAGGAGGCCGAGATAGATCATCCACTCGGTACTTCTGGCTGAAGATGGTTGCAAATGCTTCAGCCTTGTCTTTTGCACTCATGTGCTGGACTCTGCCAACGTTGAGGATGAGGATATTCATGGAACCTCCTCTTCCCGTTAGTTGTTTAATTGTCCACCACCACCACTCACGACTGGATGTAGCAGGACTGTAGAGCTTTGATCTGATCCGTTGGTGATGGAATCACTTAGCTCTGTCTATAGCATGTTGCTTCCGCTGTTTAGCGTGCACATAGTCCTGTGTTGTAGCTTCACCAGGTTGGCACCTCATTTTTAGGTACGCCTGGTGCTGCTTCTGGCGTGCTCTTCTACACTCTTCGTTGAACCAGGGTTGATCCCCTGGCTTGTTGGTAATGGTCGAGTGAGGAATATGCCAGGCCATGAGGTTACAGATTGTGCTGGAATACAAATCTGCTGCTGCTGATGGCCCACAGCGCCTCACGGATGCCCAGTTTTGAACTAGATCTGTTCTGAATCTATCCCATTTAGCACAGTGGTAGTACCACACAACACTTTGGATGGTGTCCTTAGTGTGAAGACAGGACTTCGTCTTCACAAGGACTGTGCGATGATCACTCCTACCAATACTGTCATGGACAGATGCATCTGCGACAGGTAGATTGGTAAGGACGAGATCAAGTAAGTTTTTCCCTCGTGTTGGTTCGCTCACCACCTGCCGCAGGCCCAGTCGAGCAGCTATGTCCTTCAGGACTCGGCCAGCTCGGTCAGTAGTGGTGCTACCGAGCCACTCTTGGTGATGGACATTGAAGCCCCCACCCAGAGTACGTTTTGTGCCCTTGCTACCCTCAGTGCTTTCTCGAAGTGGTGCTCAACATGGAGGAGGACTGATTCATCAGCTGAGGGATGGCGGTGGTAGTGGTAATCAGCAGGAGGTTTCCTTGCCTATTATTCTTTATTGTGACTTTCTGTAGCAAGATTGTGCATATAGGCCAGACTGGGTAAGAACGGCAGGTTTCCTTCCATAAAGGGCATTAGTGAACCAGATGGGTTTTTACAACAATCCGGTAGTTTCATGGCCACCATTGCTAATGCTAGTTCTTTTTTATTCCAGATTTTATTTAATTAATTGAATTTAAATTCCCCAGCTGCCGTGGCGGGATTTGAACTCATGACTCTGAATTATTCGTCGAGGCCTCTGGATTACTAGTCCAGTAACATAACCACTATGCTACCGTACCCACTATAAATATGGAACTTGTCACAAATGGTAATTGAAAGAAAATGATTTGGAAGAAGCCATCTTTACCTCCTACTTGTACATTGGGGTAGGGGGAAAAGAGAGGAGTGTGGAAGAAAAATGAAAGGATGCAATGAAAATTCACCTGAATGAGGTGTTATGAAGAAAGGTTTGAAAGGCTAGGTCTTTCTAATCACTGCTGTAGAGAAGATTAAAGGGATTTGAGGTGTTAAAAATTGTGAAAATTTTTGAAAGACTAATATGTGCAAAGTTTTTCCACCAGTTGTTGAATTGGGTAACCAGGGTTGGGTAACCAGGGGGTTTAGACTGAGGATTATCACTTAGAAGAAATAAAGAGATGGAAATGTTTTTACACCTGGGTTATTATTAGAATATGCTTCATCACAAGTGACAATTGAAGCAGAGGCGAATGTAATGAAGGGAGCTGGATTGAGTGTTTGAAAAGCAAGTATATAAAAGGATATGGAAAAAGGCCAGGGACATAGGAATAGAGTAGATGGCTCCAGTTGAAGAGCTCGTACTGGTACAGACAGGTTGGGCCTAATGACCTTGTGTACCATAATTTCAATAATTCTATGAAATAGCTGTGAACGATGCAGGTTATGCTTCCTGTCACTTTATCACAATGGAAATTTGTTTTATCCTGCCTGCTGGTATTCATTTATTGTCACTAGTAATGGTGAGTTATAGTACTTTGAGTGCAAAAAGTGAAAGACCTATCTGGTATCTAAAGAAATGTACTTTTTATGATATATTTTGGTTTTGTAGCCAACACGCTACATCCAAGTACTGTAGTGTATTTTGCCCTTTTCTCAATGATCGTGACTCCATTATGGTACAATGGTGTTTTATTAAGCTGTACATAAGGATCAGCGCTATGCGCTTAAGCTGTAGTTATCAGTACAGAACAAGAGCCATATCACCCATTCTATGCTGGGTAGAGATCGTGTCCACTTCGCACAGGAGTTTTGACGGTTCAGCCCGCCTGGGGTCTCCTCCATCCCTCTTTGTCGTAGGTCCCTGGCCTTATCCCACCTGAGGTTTCCTCTGTTCATGGGCCCCTGGCCTGTTCGGATCTGGATCCTCTCAAGACTGCTTGGTTTCACTCCAGGGTCAGCCCTTACTCCTGTCCTGGTTATCTACAACCTAACTCTCTCACTGGGGGTCTCTTTTATGCCACTTTTGAGGGCGAGCACAGGGGCTGGTACTGACACAGGTGTTTACCCTATCGGGATCTTTCCAAAGGGCAAGGTGACCAGTAAGATGTCGTGTATTTTTCTAACAAAGGTGGCAGTGTCGGCCTACTCCTTATCTCTACCTTTCGTGGGCAGATGATGATTGAGTGTCCCTCAAGATGCCATACCCCTTAGTTGACCAATCATCGGCCTACAACACTGAAAAGGGCTGCTTCCTCACCTCTTGTTATGCTTCTTTCAAGGCCAAAGTCAGCAACTTTGAGCCTGTTATCTCACATTCTATGTCTTTTCTCAGGCTAACAATTCTAAGGCCCCATTGTCATGTTTAAGGTTGACTTTTGGCGGTTTGGACAGCTATCTTATCTTGTGGCTACGACTGAATAACTTTCTTAATGTGGCTATAGTTCTGCTATGTTAGCAATTTCACAGTTTCGTTATTGAGGGCGAAATGCTTCTTTTCTTGCATGCACACTTAATGGCTTTGTAAAGCTTGACAGATTCTAGGTTATATGGTGCTAGACACCCTTGTGCAGGTTAGTTGTTGTGTACTGGTTTAATTAATACAAGAGGTTTTCATATAAAGACAGTAGAAGTTACATATCATATGGTACAATGAGTTACGTTATAGGTGAGGTTACAATACTTCTCATCTGGTTAACGGTCATCAGAAGTATGTTTGATTAATAAAAGGGTGACTACACCAATAACCTGCTCACCAATGCTCAGTTTTCCGCCAGGACCACTCGGCTCCAGACTTCATTACTGTCTTGGTTCAAACATGGACAAAAGAGCTGAAATCTAGAGGTGAGGTGAGAGTAACTGCCCTTGATATCAAGGCAGCATTTGACCGAGTGTGATACCAAGGAGCCCTAGTAAAATTGAAGTCAATGGGAATTGGGGG
The DNA here is from genome assembly GCF_035084215.1 of Heptranchias perlo. NCBI lineage: Eukaryota > Metazoa > Chordata > Chondrichthyes > Hexanchiformes > Hexanchidae > Heptranchias > Heptranchias perlo. The sequence goes on from NC_090335.1 coordinate 50,122,471, forward strand.
AAAACTCTAGTGGCTGGAGTCAGACATAGCACAAAGGAAGATGGTCACCTATCTCAGCCCCAGGAGTTCCTCAGGGCAGTGTCCTAAGCCCAACCATCTTCAGCTGCTTCATCAATGACCTTCCCTCCATCATAAGGTCAGAAATGGGGATGTTTGCTGATGATTGCACAGTGTTCAGTTCCATTCGCAACCCCTCAGATAATGAAGCAGCCCGTGCCCGCGTGCAGCAAGACCTGGACAACATCCAGGCTTGGGCTGATAAGTGGCAAGTAACATTCATGCCAGACATATGCCAGGCAATGACCACCTCCAACAAGAGAGAGTCTAGCCACCTCCCCTTGACATTCAACGACGTTACCATCGCCGAATCCCCCACCATCAACATCCTGGGGCTCACCATTGACCAGAAACTTAACTGGACCAGCCATATAAATACTGTGGCTACAAGAGCAGGTCAGAGGCTGGGTATTCTGCAGCGAGTGACTCACCTCCTCACTCCCCAAAGCCCTTCCACCATCTACAAGGCAGAAGTCAGGAGTGTGATGGAATATTCTCCACTTGCCTGGACGAGTGCAGCTCCAACAACACTCGAAGCTTGACACCATCCCACTTGATTGGTACCCCATCCACCACCCTAAACATTCACTCCCTTCACCACCGGCGCACTATTGCTGCAGTGTGTACCATCCACAGGATGCCCTGCAGCAACTCGCCAAGGCTTCTTCGACAGCACCTCCCCAACCTGCGACCTCTACCACCAAGAAGGACAAGGACAGCAGGCACATGGGAACAACACCACCTGCATGTTCCCCTTCAAGTCACACACCATCCTGACTTGGAAATATATCGCCGTTCCTTCATCATCACTGGGTCAAAATCCTGGAACTCCCTTCCTAACAGCACTGTGGGAGAACCTTCACCACACGGACTGCAGCGGTTCAAGAAGGCGGCTCGCCACCTTCTCGAGGGCAATTAGAGATGGGCAATAAATGCTGGCTTTGCCAGTGATGCCCACATCCCATGAATGAATTAAAAAAAACACAAAATACACATGTAATATAGGTTTGACTTGTGGCGGTATAGTCTTTCATACCACAAGACCGTATTCATAAATCTGGCTCCTGCAAAATGAACTAATTTACCAGAACATGCTAGTAAAAAGTTTTATTTTAGGTTTCAGGCTCACTGACCATAATCTAGAGTTACCAATAGTTATCTAGATCTTGAGTTGGCTATAATATTAGCTGAAATTTCTAATTATTGATATATTGAGTGTTCAGTTTGAGGTTAAAACCCACCTCCCAACTTGAAAAATGGGGAGTTGAATTAGAGGAATGTAAGCGAATAGACTCCTAGCATTTTTCAGATTGGATACCTATTTGTGCTCAACACTCTTCAGTGTTTCTCATTTGATAAACCTTCCTTCTTTGTATGTGACGAACTTTCAGCAGCAGGTGGAGCAAAGTATGTCGCCTACCTCTAGTTTTACAGAGCTTAATATCAGTGCAGCTTAAAAAGGAGATAAAATTGTTGAATTCAAGGGGATGGAAACCACTCCAAGGATGACTGGGACTCATATCTGGTGGTACTTGAAAGCAAATGATTTGGAGAAACTGTCTTTTAGCTCCTACTTGTACATTGGGGGGTAAAGAGTAGTGTGGAGGAAAAGGAAAGGGTGTAGTATTCTGTGAAGATGCACTGGAATGATCAGGAAGCAGGTGTGCTGTAAGTTTGAGTATGGAATCTGTAGCATCAATGATGGGCAAGCGCTCTGTGAAATTTGCAGTAAAAAAAACTATCTTTGTTCTGACCCAAATAGCAGCAAACAGGAGCTGAATCACTTAATTTTGTATGCCATTTACTTAAGAACTAATTAAATTGGTAAAGCCTTTTTAAAATGCATATATGCATAATACATATGTGGTCACTTAGAAACTAATGAGATAAGTCTAACTTTGTCAAATATTTCCAAGCAATTTGTTAAGTTAAAGAAGTGAGGAGTCAGTCCCACTCGCATCTGACAAAATCTTTATTGCACTAAATCAGCAAACTGATAGTCTCCAGAGTGTGAAAGTCGTATGCTGTTCCTGTTGTTGCATTATTAGAGTCCTCATTGGGAAATTGAAGACCTTGCATGGGCAATGTTTTAGAACATCAGCCCTTCGAGCCTGCTCTGCTATTCAATTGGATCATGGCTGATCTGCACTTCAACTCCATTTTTCATCCTTTGCTCCATACTCCGACACCCTTTCCTAACAAAAGTCTATCTATCTCAGTCTTGAAAGCTCCAATTGTTCCGGCGTCTACAGACTTTTGGGGGAAGAGTTCCAGATTTCTACTGTCCTTTGTGTGCAGATGTGCTTCCTGAATTTGCCCCTGAATGGCCTAGCTCTAATTTTAAGATCATGCCCCCTTGTTCTTGATTTCCCCCCACCAGCAGAAATAGTTTCTGTATCTACCCTATCAAATCCTTTTAACATTTTAAACACCTTGATCAGATCACCCCTCGATCTTCTGTGCTCGAGGGAATACAAGCCAAGTTTGTTTTATTCTTGGCCCTACGCATTCTGGAAGTGGAGGGAATTGGTGACCCGTTCTGTTACCAGCCTCTAAGAGATACATGAGTGGTCAGGCATGATCTGTTTTCCAAACAAAAGTTAAAGTGTGGAACTTTCCCTGTGTAGAATTGAATGTGAATTTGTATCTCACCACATCGTGGCGACCATGATGTACCAATCTCTACAGCTCTGGGCTTTCTATGTTGGGTGCTTTCATGTAGTGGGGGAAGAGGAAAGAGCACTAATTATGTGATTTTTATAATGCAATACTTCCCATTAGTTTTTGTTATCTGGTATTAAATTGTGACGATGGGCAAGGAATACAATCCAATGGCGTACTTGTTTTAAATTTTAAATGTTGGAACAATTTTGTATAGCAAAATTCTTCCAGGCATTTTAATCGGGGGTGGGGTTCCTAACTGCTATTCCTTAATAAATACTAAGAAATACACAGTGGATCAATTGATATATGAAAAGGTTCATGGTAAATGAACATCTTCTTTAGAAACCCTTTGTCAGACTGAAAAGGGAGGACCAACTAAAACCAGAAAGGGAAAGAACAAGTAAACATGGGCCAAATACTAGTTTAAAAACTAGCAGCTAATGAGTTTAATAGTAGTTGATTGTTCTAACCCAAGCACTTTCCCATGCAACTGTAATGAGTACAACACTTGTCCATTCTCCCCATGCCATTGTCTAGTGCCCCAAACACATTTTGATGTGAGACAGTGATTTATATGTATTTCCTCCAATCTAATGCAGTACATTTGTTGCTCGTAGTATAGTATCCTGTATACAGACCAAATGCCGATTGGTCACTTTACCAAACATCTCCATCCTGTGTGCATGCATGATCTTGATCTCCATTTTGGTTTGCCATTTCAACTCCTTATCCCATTCTGATCTTTCTGTCCTTGGCCTCTTACATCATCTCTATTCAAAATGGTGGGGCATAGTCCGCATCCTGACAAGGAAGCCAAATCTGGGCTGTTGCCTGCCATTTCCTCCCAAGAAAATAGTCATCCTCTGCTTCCTGTTTCGCAGCTCCCAACTTTTTGTGCTGCGTTGCTCAGGGATCCAACTCTGCTGTATGCTGTGAGTATGAATTCCTGATCTCATGACAGTTTTGGGAGATCAGGAATACACACCTGTAGGGTCACTGAGCAAAGCAGCAGCAAGAAGGAGTTGGGAGGAGTGGTAAATAAAGAGCAGCAGTGTTTCCATCAACTGGAGGAGGAGTGGCGGGAGAATGGCAAGCAGCAGAGAATGGGTGGGAAACAGCACTCTTTATATTATGAAAAGGGCACTTGGCTTTCATGCAAGTTGTAGTTCTGAATAATCTATTAACCAATTAAAACAAAACTACGCACTTTATTGCTTTCAATCAGCTGGCGCTAGTAAAACCTCAGTATTGCTTGGCTTTGACACTTGAAACTGTGTTGTCCAATGTTGGTAACAAACAGTTCTTTAACATGTCGTTGCTAATATTTGAACCCATTCGTATTTGGGAACTCTGGACCCTTGGATCACTAACATTTTTGTTCAGTGGACTTCCAGTCAAGCCCGACCCTGTGCTGTTCAACCAAACTTAATGCAAACTTCAGGACCAGTATCTTCTCTCTCTCCTGTGCATCCTGCAGCTCTCTGTCCTAAACATTGACTTTAGTAGCTTCAGACCTTGTCTTCTCCCATTTACTTCCCAGTTTCTCATGTCCACATTCCACTGCTCCCATCCATTTTGGAGCTGTTTGAGTCTCCTTTTATCTTTCTTACACCTTCTTACAGCTTGAGTGAGTTGACTTTCCGTCTATAATTTTTCACTTCTTTTCAGTTTTTAAAAATATTCTGTTCATGGACTATTAAAGCCATTAGATGTTACTTGGCAGTGGTAAGCATATTTGACCACAACCATCACCTGTTCTTTTTCTTTTGGTTAGTTCTATAAGTGGGCCCCATTTTGTTTATAAGTCCTGTTAAGTTTGTACCCAAAATGGTAATCTACCTACCCTTGTGTTTTTTTCAGATGCTTATGGATCTGTGTATTTACAACAATTTCTATTTTATTTTGTATATCCATTTTTTAAAAAAAAACTTCACCTATTTTCTGTCATTTCTGAGCCAGCTATGATTGTCTTGACTAAAGACAGAGAATGATGGAGATGAGAGCATTTACCATAAACCATGCCTGTGCTGAGATGGTTTATGTGAAATAAACATTGGCTTAATGGTTATATAATCTCATTGATTTTTTTAAAATTAAAAATAATCAACAAAAAAATAATAAATTCACAGAAGTTAAAAGAACGGTTTCTCTGGCCAGCCTATATCTGTTCCTGCACAGTTACAATCTGGAATAGAGGTGGTGAACATATCCATGTATGTGTCACCACATGTCTATAGGGAATGTCAGATTCCTGGAGGTGGTTTACGTCGTCATACTGTGAGTTACCCCAGTTGATAATCCATAAGTGAAATACCTAGTTGACTGTCAGAGTTACAAAATAATATAAACGTGAATTAAACCACCAGAGGAAATTGCAATGTAATATGGACTTGACAAGATTTCAGAGAAAACTTTTCTATACTTGCATGGACATTTGAAGGAAAGATGTAATGTTCAAACGAGCAAGAGGGGGGAGATTTCATTTTAGTTACTGAAATGTAGATTTATAATTTGCCTTTCTTCTTTTGCCCCCACTTCCCCTGTCATAGCAGTGTGGCTGAGATCTGAAATTCGGTGTTATGGGGGAATCAAACCTATATGCTACAACTTTGTGGCACAGCACATTGATGCTGAAGCATGCTACATCAGGGTATATGAAAGAAAGAGGAGGTATTTGTATATGAAAGAGCAGCAGGAGTATTTTGTAACTTTTGAGCCCTGGAATGTGAATGTTTTAAAGGCAGAATCTATAGAAGAATAATGGGACAGTTGTGGTTTTGTGTGGGAACAGTGGATGTCTACCAACCTGCAGGAAGAGAGCTGTACTGGAATCTGTTGCTGCTGTGCTGTTAACTCTTGGCCTGCTACAAATTAAATTCTGCTGTGTGTGTATATGTGGATTTTTCAGCAGGTTGAAGTGACTGGTATCAGTGTTATAGTGCTAGTGTAGTTGCATGCATGCTGTAAGTTCAATATAAGCAAGATAATTGAACTTGGCTAGGCCTTTGTAGGATATGATGGTGAGAGTGGGTTCTCACTGAGAAGTATTAAAACTACAAGTGACACTAATTGCTGTCTAACTAATATGAGTATTAAGTTTGAGATGCTTAAAGTTTTGGGGTGAGAATAGGTTTTGAAGCATTTGCTTGGTGGAAATTCTGTGGCAGTAATTGTCATTTAAAATAACTATTGGTTACAAGTTACTGTTCACTTCATGCAACATGTAGTGAGGGATCCTGCTGCCCACCGCAGAGATTTTGGAATTTATGTATTCTCTACCCTGCTCACCTTTTAGATTTAGGCAATTTATTTGTATTCTCGTGTATCTGTTTTTAGACCTGTTACTGGGGGCTGGGATTCTTCCCACTCAGCTCCAGCTGACCTTGCAGGACAAAGCCTTACCAGTGTTCTGTTCAGCTGCATGGTTTTAGCTGGTAAAACTCCAGCAGTTCTGTAGTATACGCTTGGACCTTCATAAAACTTGGGGGGTCTCTCTGCCAACCTAGGCTCTGTGGACTTAATGGAGAGAGGATATATACTCCATACTGGGCAAGCAGAAACCCTACAGGTGGTTGTAGATTTTTCAGTAGCTTGAATTAGTTTTTTAGGAATAGTACGTTTCTGTGCATGTTAGACACCTGGCTGTCACAAAAATCATTTCTGTCATAACTAGAAATCCTAGGAATGGGACATTTGAACTCTATGGTTGGATCTGCTATGCTTTATCCAAACTCCACGGTCCAGGTTGTGGCATTGTGTATCGTTGTGCCCTTCTCTTTATTACTTCCTGGAAATGTATCATCTTTAATCCTGTTTTCTTCAATCATTATCTCAATTTTATAGGGCTTACAATAATGGATATGGGATTCACTATTTAAAATGGCTGTTTGCGTTTTAGATTAATATGCCAGATATATATTGTGTACCTGGAAATTGCTTAGATTGAAAAGAGCAGCTTGTATTACCAGAGTGACTATCAATTAAGCAGAGCAGAGATTTTGGAATTTTTTCACATTCTTCATTTAGAAGCCCAGGCGAAGCCAGCCAGCACCTAAAATGATACTATTATTGAAATTTTAGCGCCACTTTCCATTGGAATAACTTGTACTGGACATGGGGTTTATTTACATCTGAAGTTCATGATTGTCCTTTTTAATGTAGTATTGAAAAATTGTTATATGGCATCTGGTTCACTTGATGCGCTTCTTTGGAAAGCAATCATCCCCCTTTTCACGCAGTCCAATTAAAAGTATGTGTGTTCTCATCCTAACCGGCAATAGCATGTCATGTGAAAATAAGGCCTTGGATTGACTTCCAGCAGCAGCATTGCATGAAACAAGGTGCAGTTTCATTCCAAAAACTGATATGATACCAATAGCAGGAGGCTAGGTCAAACTAGCGCTGCTACTTTTTGCAAAAAGTTAACGCTCCCAGAGGATGATGTTACTTGGTTAACGACTTACAAGCAAAGTTTTGATTTTCTTCTTAACTGTTTAGATTTCATAAAGCAGAAATGCTCCCGAAGAATTGTCCCTCAAAAATAGCAATTACAGATTAAACTGAGTTCAGCAAGTGCTATATCAGACTTGTACTTAGTGCAGGTGTTGGATGTGCTGATACTGGAACCATAATGGCACAAGAAGGGTTGCAGGAATCAGTCCCTTGTACTGTAAGAGCACTGATCTAGATTCCTTTCCCCAAATTTACCAATAACCCTGACTGGACCAGTATAGTTTGATTCTGGTCTGCTACTGTTGATTGTCCTTTTAATTTATATGTAACAAATTTGAATGTTCCTGTTATGTATCTAATGTGTTATATGCAACACACAATAGTTAATAGGTGCCTGTTTAAAGGAAACAATCCATCCACCTTTTCCACCACCACGTTCCCAAATTATAAAGTTACGACTTAATTGGTAGTCAAATAAAGGGAATATTTTGCTCACCAATAGGTGTTCCCACTAAGAGTCTTATGAATATACACATCTTGTAGGTCCTGCAAAATGATGTACAATATCGCTATGTGACTATTCAGTACTCTATATAGGGTGAGAAAATTTATTCTCTTGAGGCAGTATAGTTTTATACTCTGCTTCTAGCTCTGTAGGGTTCATTTCTTTCCCTTTTTTAATAAGGTGCTGCAGGCTTCAGCAATGGCTTCTTATGGTGTTGTTTCAAAGTATTACATAAGAAACATGTTTGAGTGTTTTCTGTATCACTCATAGTGGGCATTTGCCCACAGTGTAAAGCTGCCTATAATTTGACACAAAATAAAATTTAATTCAGAGCTGGATAATCTTCTGAAGTTGGGGTCAGATTAGTGAAAGTGTTAATTTGCATCTGGGAATGTTTGGTGATGCTGGTTTCCAAAATGGAAATGTACAATTGCCCACTAGTAGCAGCCCTTCTCTTGAGCACATAAAAATTAGCTCCAGCAAAGAAAAATGTAACTTATAAGTGTGCAAATTGTCAATCTGGGCTTTTTGTGTATGAACTACACTTGAAAAAGGACAAATCTGTATTTTTAATCAAATGAAATTTCACGATTTATCTAGATGTTGTCTTCTCCTCCTCCGCCCACACCCCCCCCCCCCCCCCCAACCCGCGGCAAAAATCATTTGCTGAACTGTTACGTTCTTTATGCCTGCGGTGGTGATGTTTAAAGACTTTCAAAATCCTAGCAAAATGTTTGTGTACTTTACAATATGGGCAATGATAGTTGGAATGTAAGACCTGAAATGGTAGAACTCTGTCCTGGATGGCAGCACAAAAGATGCAGCATCGCATCAGCTGCCTGTTAAGCAGCTACTTCCACCCTCCATAAACTTGACCTCATCCAAAATTCTGCTGCCCGTATCCTAACTCGCACCATGTCCCATTGACCATCATCCCTGTGCTCCCTGACCTACATTGGCTCCCGGTCTGGGAATGCCTTAATTTTAAAATTCTCACCATTGTTTTCAAATCCCTCCATGGCCTCGCCCCTCCCCATCTCTGTAACCTCCTCCAGCCCTACAACCCTCTGCACTCCTCCAATTCTTGCCTCTGGTGCATCCCTGATTTTTAAACGCTCCACCATTGGCGGCCATGCCTTCTGCTGCCTAGACCCTAAGCTCTGGAATTCCCTCCTAAACCTCTCCTCTCCTCCTTCAAGATGCTCCTTAAAACCTACCTCACCTGTCCTAATATCTCCTTATGTGGCTTGGTGTCATATTTTGTTTGATCACTCCGATGAAGCACCTTAGAACATCATGCTATATTAAAGGCCCTGTATAAATACACGTTGTTATGCGCCCCGCTTGTTGTTCAGTTCTGTTGTAGTCAGTGGAACTGAATTAAAAGTTGCGACATTATACCACCCGAGACTAATTTCTAACCTGAGGTGTGAGAACTGCCCAGGTTGGGTCCCCAACACTCCTCCAGTGCTGATTACAGACTGACATTGATATAGACCAGGGAGCTGCTTAATAAGAGAGTGCAGAAGTTTTTTTAAAAAATGTGGTTCCACATTTAGTTCTGCATTTATGCTAACTTACTGTTGTAAATAAGTAATGGCCAAAGGTATTGTGAAAGGCTCAAAGGAAGTGCTGTCCTTAAATGATATTTTTTAAAAAGTCTGTATTCTGCTCGTCCTTGTAAATTTTTCAACTAATAACAGTGTTTTTAAAAGTAGACTTACGAAACTACATCTCACTTTTTTTGAAAACGCTTCGAATAGAATAGGGTTCAAATGGCCCAACTGGAGAACTTAAGATATCTTGTGAGCAAAGTAGGTTACAAAAGCAGAAATTTATTGCTGTAGTTTGTTAATTTCTAAAATGACCCCAAATTTCACAACCTTATCTGAACCTGCTGCAAATGCATGTGTGCACAGAATTGTACCATGCCTTTTATAGTTTTTTAAAACTCGTTCATGGGATGTGCATGGCGCTGGCAAGGCTATTATTTATTGCCCATCCCTAATTGCCCTTGAGAAGGTAGTGGTGAGCCGCCGCCTTGTACCGCTGCAGTCCGTGTGGTGAAGGTTCTCCCACAGTGCTGTTTGGTAGGGAGTTCCAGGATTTTGACCCAGCGACGATGAAGGAACGACAATATATTTCCAAGTCGGAATGGTGTGTAACTTGGAGGGGACCGTGCAGATGGTGGTGTTCCCATGTGCCTGCTGCCCTTGTCCTAGGTGGTAGAGGTCGCGGGTTTGGGAGGTGCTGTCGAAGAAGCCTTGGCGAGTTACTGCAGTGCATCCTGTGGATGGTACACACTGCAGCCACAGTGCGCCGGTGGTGGAGGGAGTGAATGTTTAGGGTGGTGGATGGGGTGCCAATCAAGCAGGCTGCTTTGTCCTGGATGGTGTTGAGCTTCTTGAGTGTTGTTGGAGCTACACTCATTCTGGCAAGTGGAGAGTATTCCATCACACTCCTGACTTGTGCCTTGTAGATGGTGGAAAGGCTTTGGGGAGTCGGGAGGTAAGTCACTCAGCCTCTGACCTGCTCTTGTAGCCACAGTATTTATATGGCTGGTCCAGTTAAGTTTCTGGTCAGTGGTGACCCCCAGGATGTTGATGGTGGGGGATTTGGTGATTGTAATGCCGTTGAATGTCATGGGGAAGTGGTTTGGACTCTCTCTTGTTGGAGATGGTCGTTGCCTGGCACTTGTCTGGCACGAATGTTACTTGCCATTTATCAGCCCAAGCCTGCATGTTGTCCAGGTCTTGCTGCATGTGGGCATGGACTGCTTCATTAACTGAGGGGTTGCGAATGGAACTGAACACTCTGCAATCATCAGCGAGCGTCCCCATTTCTGACCTTGTGATGGAGGGAAGGTCGTTGCTGACTCAGCTGAAGATGGTTGGGCTTAGGACACTGCCCTGAGGAACTCCTGCAGCAATGTCCTGGGGCTGAGATGATTGGCCTCCAACAACCACTACCATCTTCCTTTGTGCTAGGTATGACTCCAGCCACTGATTCCCATTGACTTCAATTTTACTGGGGCTCCTTGATGTCACAATCTGTCAAATGCTGCCTTGATGTCAAGGGCAGTCACTCTCACCTCACCTCTGGAATTCAGCTCTTTTTTGTCCATGTTTGGACTAAGGCTGTAATGAGGTCTGGAGCTGAGTGGTCCTGGCGGAACCCAAACTGAGCATCGGTGAGCAGGTTATTGGTGAGTAAGTGCCGTTTGATAGCACTGTCGACGACACTGTCCATTACTTTGCTGATTGGGAGTAGACTGATGGGATGGTGATTGGCCGGATCGGATTTGTCCTGCTTTTTGTGGACAGGACATACCTGGGCAATTTTCCCCATTGTCGGGTTGATGCCAGTGTCGTAGCTGTAGTGGAATGGTGAATCTGTTGTTGACCTGTATTCCAGTTTGAATAATAATTACCTGAGAATGATTACACTGCGTTACAAAGGGGGTTCAAATGCTGCCAATCCCCCTCCCCCTCCTCTTTCTCCCCCCCCCCCCCCCAGCACAAAAGAGAAAGCTAAACTAAGTTTATTACTGAATTGGTTAAAAGGCAGTAATGCATCAGGGATTGAGTGAAGTCATAATCTGAGAACAGTGCATCAGTTTATTCTGAACATTGAAATATGATGCGTCTTTACAATGGGCTCCAACCCGCGATGGTCTTTGTAAAATTGGCTCAACAAATGTGTTCATAAGCAATTTAATTACACTTTCAAATGCCACATGACAAGAGTCCCACAGTCTACTCATAACCTGGGTTGCTATGCTGCTAATAGTTGTATTTCCCCATTAGTTATGAAATTAACCCTCATTGAACTTCTGTTCAAAGCATGTGGTACAATAGCACTGCCTGCCCTGACTCCTGTTGCAGATTTTTTTTTTTAAAAGCACACATAAATCTGGTCAAAAATAGAATGCAGGCATGCACCACGAAGATGCCAGCTTCGATCCAGTTTATACTGAGTTAGTTCAGCCAGAAGAGCAGTGGGGACACTATACTTGGTGCAAGGAGTCCGTGGACGAATGTGTGATCACTATCAGCCACGATTCCCCTCTTGTTCACTATTCAGTGGCTCTCACTGGAAATACATGTCGACATTTGGCGAGGACAGGATCTCAACTGAATTTTGCTGCAGTCTGCTGACCATGTGTCAATGCTGGTGTGAGGGACGGGCACTTGGGCACAGGATTCCAGATGGTGGCTGGTGTGTATACAGCAATACCTCAGTGTGAGTTGCTACATTTAGGATGTAATGAGAATATAATTCATTTTAAGATTCAGGTGACATTGAAAAACACTGGAACTTTGCTCTCCTACTTCAGGATGTCATTTGAGCTTTTCTAATATATTTACTCTCATGCATTTGATTCTGTGTGAGTTCCTGTATTTTAGCTGCATTGCACGGAAATGATGTACCCTGTATGCTTAATAGCATTCTTAATTGTGATCCATTGAATGGCATGGCTGTCATTGAGTGCAGTGCCTTAAAGAAAACATCTGACTCAAAGAAAAACCTCAAACTGTGTTTTTAAAGGTTTATGTATTGATTACAAAATGTACAGTTCAAGAACTTAATCTTCAGTCGTCTAAAGTGAAACTAATAGACAGTTTGGTCTGTGTAGAAGCTTGAGTGCAGAAGAAGATTTGTGTGTGTTTATGGAATGACGACTGACTAAATCCATGGATAATCGGGTGTGGAACTCTGTGAACAGACCGCACAATTGTGAGCTGCCCTTGGTTCTGCCCCTTTCCAAAAAACCTACCTCTACAACTAAATTTGGTTCTTTTAATCCTCATTGCTACTGATTAGTTTACTCATCTGGGCTACTGACGTATATACTCTGGCAGAGCAGAGCCTCTTCTATGCTTTAAAGCATGAAAGGCTACATCTTCCAAATTTGGGCTTTCAACGAGCTGAAAAATGCCCTGTTCAGCAATTGAAAACTTTTTTTAAAAAAACTGTCTCCACCTTCAAAATGGACAAAGTAGCAGAAACAAGGTAATCTTTTAAACTTGGATGGAGAAATGTTAAGATACGTTAAATTAGGTAGGCACACAAATAAATTTTAAGCCTGAAATAGAAAACTGATGGGTTATGGGCAAAGAAGCAAATACAAATGATGGGACAAGCAGAATTAAACTGTTTTATAATTTTAACTGTGTTTTCTACAATGTTAATATTACAGCAAACAAACTACTGACATTTGAGAAGCTTTCTATTACTATTTCAGTTTCAGTGTGAACAGAAAAATGTCTGGCGCAGAGTGACTGACAATTCTCCGGTCCCATCAACAGTTAATTAAAATATTTACTGCTCAATTATATTTGGAAATGCAGCTCCTTGTGGAGAATGTTTTCAAATAAAGAATTGAATGCAACAGAAACAGCTGCTTCGAACAGACTGTGTACACTTCAGACTGCTCTTGACTCTTCCCCAATGTATTTGGTCATCAGAGGAAGTGTAATCACCCAAGGTAAAACTTCCAAGAAGATAAAGTTCTGCAAACATTTCTCTCTGACCCCTGAAGATGACCAAGCAAACAATAATTTATTCAACCTTGGCCAAGATTTGAAGCCAAAATTAAAATCCTGAGCTTGGTGATTTTGTTTAGAAATTGCATTGACCTATATACTGCACTGATTGTTTGTCCGCTCTAGAGCCAGGAATCAGTGGTGCAGAATACAGTTCAATGCTATTGCAAGAATAATGCAGGAATCAGGACCTCGATACCAACAAAGATGTTGAATCAAGCTGACCTGTGATCTGGGAAATGTGTGTGTAGTTAATGTTGTTCAAACTATATTTTCCCCATGTTTAACCAAGTAACATGGCTTTGGGGTTATTTTCAATTGGGGGGACCGAAAAGGAACGTGGTAGTGTTAGGGGATTGTATAATCGGGGATAGATACTGTACTCTGCAGTTGCGATCAGGATTCCTGAAGGCTATGTTGTCTGCCTAGTGCCAGGCTTAAAGATATCTCCTCACGGCTGGAGAAGAACTTGAAGCAGGAGGGGGAGGATCCAGTTGTGGTGGTCCACATAGGAACCAACAATCTAGGTAGAACTAGGAATGAGGTTCTGCTGAGGTAGTTTGAGGAGCTAGGGTCCAAATTAAAAAGCAGAACCTCAAAGATGGTAATCTCTGGTTTACTACCTGAGCCACACGCGAATTGGCATAGGGACAATGTGGCTGAAACAGTGGTGTGGGAAACAAGAGTTTCAATTCATGGGGCACTGGCACCGGTACTGGGGAAAAGAGGGAGCTGTTCCGTTAAGATGGGATCCACTTAAATCAGGCTGGGACCAGTGTCCTGGCGAATTGAAAAACTAGGGCGGTAGATAGGGCTTTAAAATGATAATGGGGGAGGAGGGTTCAGGTAAGGGTAAATTTATCAGTCTAAAAAGAAAAGTCAAGGCTGTACAGCAGATTAACAATTTGGGTTAAAAACAAGCAGTGTGTCAGGAAGGGACAGAGTTTAACAAAGTGACAAAGATCACATCAGGGGAAAATAGTAAAAAGTTAAAATTGAAGGCGCTATATCTGAATGCACGAAGCATAACAACATAGCTGAATTAATGGTACAAATAGAGATAAATGGGGTTTGATCGATTTAGCCATTAGAGATGTGCTTGCAGGGTGACCAAGGTTTGGACTAGGGGGACATAGGTTCAAGATAAGAGGTCGGCCATTTAGGACCAAGATGAGGAGAAATTTCTTCACTTGGGGTTGTGAATCTTTGGAATTCTCCACCCCAGAGGGTTGTGGATGCTCAGTCATTGAGTATATTCAAAATTGAGATCGATAGATTTTTGGACGCGAAAGGAATCGAGGGAATTGGGGATAAGGCAGGAAAGTGGAGTTGAGGTAGAAGATCAGCCATGTTCTTATTGAATGGCGGAGCAGGCTTGAGGGGCTATTAGGCTTACTCCTGCTCCTATTTCTTATGTGAGACCTTAAAGATTGTGCTATGTAACCATAAACAAATAGCTGTGACACTGCCATTTGCCAATTACATAGTTGTTTTTTATTTTAAAAGGCTTGTGTGTATAAAAGGAATTTCCACTTTTCACAATTCTAAACATAACCTATCATCTGCGAGTGAAACAGAAATAACATATTTTGATTCAGATCAAAAAATAATAGATTTTTCAGGGAAAATGATCAGTATCTCCTGTACTTTTGATATTGGAGATTCATGATTTGGGAAAGAGGGAAGGAAGGATGTGGCTGATAATTGAAATGATTGGGTTGTCACTCCAGATTTTGGTCCAAATGTTTTTTATGTCAGTGCCCAAAACTGATCTGATGAATAGTAGCAAAAACCTTTTTATTTGTGCATAAGATTCAAGTATGTCAGTTAAATGAAAGCTCCATCAATAAAGATGCATAAAGTCCTTAGATTGAACTTTAAAAACCTAGCTCGGAACATTTCCATTATAGTATATTTTTATTTTTAAAATGTCAACAATTCAGAAAATTTACTCTAACTCCACCAATTAGTGCATCACACGACGTGGTACTAAGCCGTAAAGACCAAGAAGGTACCAGGTTTGAATCTGTGGTCAGTTAGCCAACCTTAGCTGGGCAGTAAAATTGGCATTAGGGTTCCTGGCTAGGAAGAGGAGAAATCGGGGTGTCCTCTCCTGATTGCTGTCCATTGGTTTCTTCTGAAATTTGTGTATGTATGGATGGGATTGGTTTTAAACTATGATTTCTGTTCTCATTGGGGTTTGTAATTCTTCCAGTACTCACAGACTCAGCTCACGTATGAAGAATGGCAACTTGACTGAGTGTACTCCAGCATGAATTGGTGTTTTCGGAATGAAAGGAAAAAGAGAAATGGGAGTGTACTCCTGTATTGCTTGCTGTCTTTATGTAATTATTAAAGCACAAGATGTGAGTGCTTTTTTAAAATTTGTGAGTAATTAAAGGGTGAATTTCCATCTTTAGATCTATGCAATTACAAAGTAAACTAATTTTTAAACTTCCTGAAACAAAGTCAGAGAATGATCAGTGTTTGAAAGCATTTTGGTTCTAGGATGTGCTTTGGTATTCCTGGGATGTACCTTGGTGTTCCCAGCCTGTGTGAGGTGACATGAAAGTACTAGGTATGATTGGGAGGTCAGCTGTATGTGAGCACTCCTAATTTTTAAAATTGTGCTTATTCTAAGCTTTAAAGAACCGGTGACAAATGGGGCTTTGCATTTATAAGGAATATATACTCTGGGATGAACCTGTTGTGCAGCTTTGTTCCTTAGATTGTTCCAAAGTGAGCGAATTGTTATAAGAATTGCAATTTAAGCTCTTGTCCGTGTCTAACCTGAGTTGCATTGTTTGCTCTTTCACTGTGGGTATCTCCGCTACTTCTCTTGGCTTTTTGTGTGCACATTGCTGCTGTTAATCAGTGTGATTGTTCTTCAGTTTGCTTCCAGACCTGTGGCCTGGCATGACAAGATTATATGCTGAAAACTTAGCATGCCCGTGGGCATATAAAATTTCCCTCTGGCTCACGTTGCAAGTGGTTTTAAAGACTAGTCTTCAGTTTATTTTAAATACCTAAATGCTGCAGAGGTTGTTGGGAAACGCTGTCCACCAGCCTGAGAGTAAGTTATTTGATCATTTGCATAAATTTGATCAAAAATGCTTGTGCAGATTCACGTTTCACTGCAATATATAATGAGCAAAGGCTCAAAAGCTGGTAATTCAATTCTGAATTTCCATTGTCTTTCTTGTATTAATCCAACTTTCAGTGCCTATTATTGCAAACAGAGATTCCAGGCTTAGGTGGGTCACAGTGACCAAGCTAGAAATTGACAATACCAGTTCTTGATATGGAATAACTCCAGTCAGAGGTTGGGGGGGATTGGTAACTGTCTTGAAGTCAATATTTTCAGAAATATACTTCAGTTGTGTCTCTCATTTGGAATGCCAGGAAATCAAAGGCTAGCTGTTCCTTTTCCACCACTTGTCTTTGGGATTGGATGGCAGTCCAACACTTGTGAATAACTAAATCTTTCCTCATAGAGTTCTGTTACAAGCTGGATTCTAAACATTTTGATTTGTTAGCAGGAGTGGGTAGAGTAAAAGGTAAGCTAAGGTGATGTATTTAACATTTTTAATGACCAGCATGTTTAAAAGTAGAGAGAAAGTGTGATATAATACAGTTTTAGCAATGGAACACCAAGTACAAGTATAACTGGTAGGTGGAATAGTGACTATTTCAAAGACAAAATATCCACTATGTTGCAATCACACACACTGGATGTTTCTCATATATAAGCTGCATTCGGCAAATGTTGTGTGAGCTGCAGTGAAAATATATTATAGTTTTTGTGTGTGTTGCTGGACTAAAAGTTGTTTTAAATTTGACTGATGACTTGTGTCTGAAGCTAGCCCTGCTGCATGTCGTTGGGGGACGACATTCATTTCTGAAGCAAGGACAAGGGGGAAATAAAATTTCAGATGGGGCCTTAAAGAAATGTGAAGGGTTTCCACAATATCTCAACTGAGATCAATATTTTTTGATCCAGGTGTACAAATAAATTGAAAGAATTCATCTACAGTCCAGCATCTTTCCTTCCATAGAACTCTAGAAACTAATCTGGAAACACTGAATGAAGCAGGCTCCATATGAGATGCTTTTTGAGAAAATAAACATGACCACAGGAGTTTTTAGAAAGGGAAAAATGTCACATGACAACCTGGTTCCATGGTTACTCCAACATCAAACCAGTTTAAGTTAAAGTGTAATAATAACTGATTCTGTATACATTTAGAACTGTTAACAAAAGCACGTAGACTTGGATTGTTGGAATTTCACCAACCAAAGAAAAAAAATTATGCATTTAAAAATACCTCACCACGTAATCATAGTAAACAATTTTACAACACCAAGTTATAGTCCAGCAATTTTATTTTAAATTCACAAGCTTTCGGAGGCTTCCTCCTTCCTCAGGTGAACGATGTCGAAATCGACATCGTTCACCTGAGGAAGGAGGAAGCCTCCGAAAGCTTGTGAATTTAAAATAAAATTGCTGGACTATAACTTGGTGTTGTAAAATTGTTTACAATTGTCAACCCCAGTCCATCACCGGCATCTCCACATCACGTAATCATAGTGTGTGATCCAAATGAGACATCCTGTACTGTTAGTGTTAAAAGCTGAGAATTGGATTTTAATTGTCCTGTTATGTCCTATTTCATTATTTCTTCCTTCCTCTCGCCACACCATTAAGGTGCATGTATTATATAGGTATCTTGAACGCAGCCTGATTTACGATATATGTGCAATGTGAAGCTGGAGGGGAGGAGGAAGAAACATGGTTCAATTCAATTGAGGCCTTCTAGAAGTTTATAGGAACTTTCATCAATGTCTTGTACAACTACTGGGGAAATATTATGGGTGACAGATCAAATTCTCAGTTATTGAGTTGTTAGATTTCTCAAGGGTTGGGGGGGGAATTTGCTATCTAGTTGCTAACTGTATTGTTTGTTTTGTTGCAGAGCACAGAACGTGTTGGTTTGGGGCAGACTGCACTGGTGCTTGAAACAGAGTTGGCCCATGCCATGCCTGGTGGACGGCGGGGCCCGAGTCGGCAGCAGCTGAGCCGTTCAGCATTACCTTCTCTCCAGACCATTGTGGGTGGGAGCTGTGGCAATGGGACCGGGATGAGGAACAGGTATGCAATATCACAACATAAAGTTGATGGCTGTAGCTGTTCCCACTTTAAAATGAGTGATGTCATTGTACTGTTTTCAGAGGAATAAATATACTAGATGTAAAGTCCCTTGATACACTGGCGATTTCTAACGTGTCTGAATTAAACCATAAGCAGCTTCAGTTAATATGGCAAGAATGCTGTAAATTGCAAGACATTCTGATTCTTGTATACACAAAATGATTGTATTATATAATTACACTTTTTTTTAGTCTGTAGTTGTGGCATGTTTAGCCCTGCACACTGCTGGACTTGTGATTTCTGACTATCCTCAAAAACAGTAAAATACAAGTCAAAGGGAGTTTTAATCAAACTATATAATACTCTGGTCAGATCATACCTTGAGTAATGTGTCCAGTTTTAAGACACAAGGAAGGCTGTGAAAAGGTAAATCCAGAATATTACTTTAAATAAAATGGTTCAATCTAATGAAAGGCAAATGTAGGACTCGTATCAGGATGTTCTTCACACAGAAAAGTGATTGATGCGTGGGATGGATTCCTGGATAGAACAGTGAAGGCAAGAACCCTGGAATCATTTGAAAAACAATTGGATGCTGCAGTGGGGTACTGTAGCTAATTTCTCGGTGAATGAACTAAGGTGGATCAAATGACGTTCATCCGTAATTATCTTGTGATCATTACTGATTTTCAATGGAATTTAAATGAACGTAGTCGTGAATCAATCTGTTCTAAGAATTTGTTTACTTTGCTGAAGACATTTTCCTCTGGTATGAATTCACAGGCAGTGATTGCCATTCAATATCTCATTGAGATGCCTATTCATGTGTGAACCTTGACACTGAGTAGGATATTCAATCATTGGGATATCACATTGGAACCAGATCCTGTTTTTATCCGCATCCACATATGCCCACTCATGGTAGGGGGTCACTGGATAGTGATTAGGAACTGGAATGTGGATATTTTTTTTTTCTCTCATAAAACTAATTTTTCAACTTTGATTTATTAAATAACTTGTTTATATTGAACTTAATGGTGATTTCTAATTTACAAGCTCCTAACAAGTGGGACATTTTGTACTTTGGGGCCCATAAAGGGTAACTATTCAGACGCTTATCAGATGCTTTGGAATAAGTAATGGGGTGAAAATTCTATTTGAGTACAAATAAGTATGTGTAGTATCAGATTGAAATCACTAATGCACTTTTACAGCTTACTAATAACTGCTACTGGCAAAAATCAAGTGCAACATTTGGATTTGGAATCCTTTTTTTATATGTATCTTCTGGGCCAGTTAAATGCATTAATTTAAATAGCAAAACTCACATTCCACAGCATTTGATTTTTTGGATTTTCAGAAGGCTTTTGATAAGGTCCCACACAAGAGGTTAGTGTGGAAAATTAAAGCACATGGGATTGGGGGAAATATACTGGCATGGATTGAGAATTGGTTGACAGACAGGAAACCGAGAGTAGGAATAAACGGGTCTTTTTCCGGGTAGCCGGCAGTGACTAGTGGGGTACCGCAGGGATCAGTGCTTGGACCCCAGCTATTCACAATATATATCAATGATTTGAATGAGGGAACTAAATGTAACATTTCCAAGTTTGCAGACGACACAAAGCTGGGGTGGAATGTGAGCTGTGAGGAGGATGCAAAGAGGCTCCAATGTGATTTAGACAAGTTGGGTGAGTGGGCAAGAACATGGCAGATGCAGTATAACATGGATAAATGTGAGGTTATCCACTTTGGTTGTAAAAACAGAAAGGCAGATTATTATCTGAATGTTGATAGATTGGGAAAAGGGGAGGTGCAACGAGACCTGGGTGTCCTTGTACACCAGTCGCTGAAAGCGAGCTTTCAGGTGTAGCAAGCAGTTAGGAAGGCGAATGGTATGTTGGCCTTTATTGCAAGAGGATTTGAGTACAGAAGCAGGGATGTCTTATTGCAGTTATACAGGGCCTTGGTGAGACCACATCTGGAGTATTGTGTGCCGTTTTGATGTCCTTGCCATGGAGGGAGTGCAACAAAGGTTTACCAGATTGATTCCTGGGATGGCAGGACTGATGTATGAGAAGAGATTGGGTCGACTCTGCCTATATTCACTAGATGTGGAGATGCCGGTGATGGACTGGGGTTGACAATTGTAAACAATTTTACAACACCAAGTTATAGTCCAACAATTTTATTTTTAATCCCACAAGCTTTCGGAGGCTTCCCCCTTCCTCAGGTGGCGTGGAAATGTCATTTCCACACCACCTGAGGAAGGGGGAAGCCTCCGAATGCTTGTGGGAATAAAAATAAAATTGTTGGACTATAACTTGGTGTTGTAAAATTATATTTACCTAGAGTTTAGAAGAATGAGAGGTGATCTCATCGAAACATATAAAATTCTAACAGGGCGAGACAGACGAGATGCAGGGTGGAAGTTCCTGATGGCTGGGGAGTCCTGAACCAGGGGTCACAGTCTCAGGATACGGGGTATGCCATTTAGAACCGAGATGAGAAATTTCTTCACTCAGGGTGGTGAACCTGTGGAATTTTCTACCACAGAAGGCAGTGGAGGCCAAGTCATTAGATGTATTCAAGAAGGAGATAGATATATTTCTTAATGCTAAAGGGATCAAGGGATATGGGTAAAAAGCGGGAACAGGTACTGAGTTAGATGATCAGCCATGATCATTTTGAATGGCGGAGCAGGCCCGAAGGGCCTACTCTTGCTCCTATAATTCTGTTTTCTATGTAATTTGGTTATTTGTGTCCAGAATAGGGAATGGCACAGTAAAGCTTTCGAAACCTGTTTTAGCAAAGATATCATGGAGGTGTTGTAGTGACTACACAGTTCTATTTTGAGGCTCACCTGCATATCCACTGTAAGGTGAACTGTCCTAATGTGTTACTATTCAAAACGGTTAATTTATTGATCACTGTATCCTAGTGAGAATCAATATTTACAGGTAGATTATATGTCAAACTCAATCCAGTTCAGCTTTAGCTGACCTTATTAGGAACTAAATTAAGGAATTGTGTCATCTGTCTAAAGTTGGCTAACTCGTTGTGAAGTTATGATTCATTAATTGTGCACTAGCTACATATTAGTCACTGGTAGAATACTGTAATATATTTTTACTTGAAAAGCTGGAAGGATAAATGTTGAGTGTTCTACAACTAAACTTAATCAGAGCAAACAAAGATATTAGGCATCTTCTTTTGTTTCTCTGCATCTAACTGTATTGTAGCTACACTGCTGGGTAGGACAATTGGATCATTTTTACGTGGTGCTCCTGAAAAGTGGTCACAAATGCATTTTGTATTGAGAACACATCCTGGATAGCAGTGTGATGTGGGAAACCTCTCAAAATGAGATTGACCCAATAACAATGAACACCAGTCATTAGTGGGTTATGGTGAATCATGATTAGAGATATTGTATCACTATTGGCCCTGACGTGACTATCTGTAGCATTTTTTGCCAGAGATACAC
Source organism: Heptranchias perlo (assembly GCF_035084215.1). Lineage (NCBI taxonomy): Eukaryota > Metazoa > Chordata > Chondrichthyes > Hexanchiformes > Hexanchidae > Heptranchias > Heptranchias perlo. The sequence continues at coordinate 50,144,331 of NC_090335.1, forward strand.
ATGCAAATTTAACCAATACTATCTGTTCAGAGACACACATTTATTTTTGTATCTGTTTTCTGCTCCCTGACTTTATCACTTTCTGTGTTTCTCACCATCATTTTGAATAGCTCAAACTTTTTTCTCATCATCCATCATCCGTGTGACTGTTTTTCTTACTTTTTCCCTTCGGTCTCATCATATATGTTTACTACTCTACATCTCTTGTGGAACCTGTCTCCCTGCCTCTAAATAGCAATAACTGAGCTTCAAAAGTAATTGGTTGTGAAGTTCTTTTAGGATGTTGTGAGGACGTGATTTGGTGTTCTATAAATTCAAGTGCTCACTCTTGCTCTCTCACCTGCTCTTTTTTCTTTCTTTCTTTCTCTCTTTCTCTCTTTCTCTCTTTCTTTCTCTCTTTCTCTCTTAGCCTTTCAACTCTCTTCTTGAGTTGGGCTGAAAGGCTAGTTGTACATAAGACACTGAACAGGCAGGAATCTAGGTGGGTATGCGAGCTCAGTGGGGAGATTTAGGTTGGGCAGCACAGAGGCACTGGGCAGGTAGGAACCTTGCTACCAGAAGAAAAATTTTAAAGGGGGAGGATGGTATAAGTAATGTTTTTTAAAAGGCAAAGAAATAAAAGTTTAAAAAATGGCTACTTTGTGCTTGTGGAGATCTGCATGGTCTATGGTTAACATGGACCTATACTGCAATATGATTGGCCTGTGCTCACCGTGGACTAATAGGGAATAATATAGGCTTATTAAAATGTTGGATGTACAGGGTTACACTTGCATACAATATTAAATGTCCACAATTTTAATTGCACTTTTATTGGTGAAGAAAATCTATTGAAACTGCTTTTATGATCGCATCAATTTTTTAAAAAATGACTAATTTGCAGTGGTAAAATCCCCATGTAAGGCTTATAAAATAGGAACAGCAGTAGGCCATTCAGCCCCTTGAGCCTGTTACACCCTTCACTGAGATCATGGCTGATCTGTATCCTAATTCTATTTAATCGCCTTGGCTCCATATTGCTTAATACCCTTGGCTAACAAAAATCTATTGATCCCAGATTTAAAATAATTAATTGAGCTGGCATCTACTGCTTTTTGTGGGAGAGTGTTCAACACTTCTGCCACCCTGTGCATGAAGTTTACCTAACGCCTCTAATCACACTAGCTATTGTGTGTTTAAATGAAAGATTGATGGCAATCATACTCCAGAGATATTTTTCAAATATCTTGTGGCGTCACTGTTGTACATCTAGTAATTTAATCTGCAGTCATCTTAGTTTGAGCCTAAGTACACTATAAGGTACACGTGATGCACCGTGTCACCTGCAGCAAGACAAGAACTGGTTTCTGAAGTAAGTATTCTGAAACTAATGCACTGTAACTGAAGATGCACATGTTAAATCTGAATTTGGAGTATGTTGTCTTGCCTGGAATTAGGTATGCTATGCTTTGCCTTGCCTTAAGGTTAAAAAATGATTTAGTGCCATTTGTCATTAAACATTCACATTGAAAATGTTGCCGATAGTTTAAAACCTTCTCATAAGTGATGATCTTTAAAGGAATGTAACTTCACAATGTGTTATCTGATCTGAATGATTCACATATTGAAAATTTGCTTGTTGGGTGACTAGCAGAGAATAAAAGATAGGAAGTGGTGTTTTACAGAAAGCTACAGCATTGAATGGCATCTAGAAATAAGAAATTTCAAGACTGGCAACTGGGCTACTAATCTCCTGATGTTCCAGGAGAGGGATTACAGGTGTGAACTCCATGTCTCATCATACCTTTGCAAAACATATTGGAGAACTGCCATTCTCCTGCACCTGACTCCCTTAAAAAGCTTCTTTTGTCAGGAAACCACATCATGTTCCTCTATGCACCCTTTCACATTTCGCTACTTGTAGGCCAAACCCTACTGAGTTTTGTTGTGATCTAAATCAATTGCATGACTATCTGTTTTACGAGAAGCCTTGTATCTCCATTTTTCCATATTGGTATTGGATAGTTGTCAAGCTCTTTCACATGTTCCTGTGTTTCCTCTGGGGTGTTGGTTTATGCTTGATCTAGGCCTCAAATTTTTAGTTTTTTTTGGTTCAGGCATTTATTCATTTGGCCTGTAGATTGCTGACTTCTGGTTTTGCTTTTACCCACTTCATCGTTGCTGCTCACTATTTCAGCCAATATGCTCCATAACATCCTCCAGCTGAATGTTGGCAAGACTGAGGCCATCCTCTACAGCTCCTGGTTGAACCTCCTGGCCTCTCTCGCATCAACCTTCTGGATGTACTGGGGCCTCAGTCTTTCACCATATATACTAATGACTTGAACGAAGGAATAGAGTGTTGTATACAGTAAGTTGTGTAGATGGGAGCAGGAAGTTATAAAAGAACATAAACTAAGTGAGTTTTTTATTCATTCATGGGATATGAGCATCGCTGACAAGGCCAGCATTTATTGCCCATCCCTAATTGCCCTTGAGAAGGTGGTGATGAGCCGCTTTCTTGAACTGCTGCAGTCCGTGTGGCGAAGGTTCTCCCACAGTGCTGTTAGGTAGTGAGTTCCAGGATTTTGACCCAGCGACTATGAAGGAACGGTGACATATTTCCAAGTCGGGGAATGTGCAGGTGGTGGTATTCCCATGTGCCTGCCGCCCTTGTCCTTCTATGTGGTAAAGGTTGCGGGTTTGGGAGGTGCTGTCAAAGAAGCCTTGGCGAGTTGCTGCAATGCATCCTGTGGATGGTACACACTGCAGCCACGGTGCGCCGGTGGTGAAGGGAGTGAATGTTTAGGGTGGTGGATGAGGCGCAAATCAAGCGGGCTGCTTTGTCACTCGCCGCAGAACACCCAGCCTCTGACCTGCTCTTGTAGCCATAGTGTTTATTCTGATCAGTGGTGACCCCCAGGATGTTGATGGAGGGGGATTCAGTGATGGTAATGCCATTGAATGTCATGGGGAGGTGGTTTGACTCTTGTTGGAGATGGTCATTGCCTGGCACTTTTCTGGCATGAATGTTACTTGCCACTTATCAGCCCAAGCCTGGATGTTGTCCAGGTCTTGCTGCATGCGGGCACAGACTGTTTCGTTATCTGAGGGGTTGCGAATGGAACTGAACACTGTGCAATCATCAGCGAACTTCCCCATTTCTGACCATAGGCAAAGCTATGGCAGACAGCGTTCAATTTGGGGTAGTATGAAGTCATCCACTTTGGATCTGAGAGACAAATAGGGATATTTTCTTAATGGAACAGGAAATGTGGAGGAGCAAAGGGATTTAGGCGTCCATGTACACATTAAAAGCTAATGTACAGGTACACAAAATAATCAAAAAAGCTAATGGAATGTTGGCCTTTTTCTCCAGGGGATTGGAATTGAAAGAGGAAGTGATGCTTCAGTTGTACAGTGCCTTGGTTAGACCCATCTGGAGTACTGCATTCAATTTTGGGCACTGAACCTCAGGAAAGATATATTGGCCTTGGAAGTAGTACAGCATGGATTCACCAGGGCTTAAAGGGTTAAATTATGAAGACACGTTGCATAAACGTGGCTTTTTATTCCCTTGAGTTTAGAAGGTTGCGGTGATCTGATCGAGTGTAGACATTATAATTCAACTGTTGGGCCCTCAGAGCCGAACCCAAATTGTACTTGCACATCATACACTCATGCATTTCCAGCAAGGATCCTGACAGTGATGAGTGGAACCATGGCTTGCTTTCTTCTCCGGAAGGCCGATTTTTAACTCCCCAACCCTCGACTAACCTAACGCATACCAGGGATTGAACCTGAGACTTTTCTGGTTTGTATGGCTCAACTATTTACTGGATAAATTTCAGAGCCACCAAGAGAGTCTTCACCGTACAGCACTTGTACATCATCTGACTGAGATATGAACTTTTCCTAAGGCAGTGACCAATTTCCACTTTTAATTGCAGAATCCATTGGAACTGAAATTACTATTTTTTTTAATTCAATGGATGCAATGTAATCCAAGTAAAGCTACTAAACTAACCATTCTTAGCTGCCTAGGCCCTAATCTCTGGAACTCCCCTCCTAAACTTCTCCGCCTCTCTAGCTTTCTCCTCCTTTCAAAATACTCCTTAAAACCGACCTCTATGACTAAGCTTTTGGTCACTTGTCCTAATATTTCCTTATGTGGGTCGCTGTCAAATTTTGTTTGATAATGCTTCTGTGAAGCACGTCTGTTACGTTAAAGGTGCTATATAAATGCAAGTTATGTTTATATAATTTTTTAAAATTAGAGGCACTTGGCACTTGCATTTACTACATGGGGAAGAAATATTAGCGGGCAAAATGACCTGGACCTCCTAGTGATCGGTGTTGGAATAGCAGTGTCAGAATCTTGGGAATAGGTCACCTGTAATTGGAAAATAACATATGTAGGGAACTTAAAGAACATGTCAAAAAATCAGAATGTAAGAGATACTTACGGCATGATTTTGACCCCGGGAAGGGGGTGGGGGGGGTCAAATTGCGGACGGGAAACCCGGCAGTACGAGTTTCCTGGACGTCTTTACGATTTTGACGTGAGGACGTCTCTTGTCGGTTTGCCATCCTACTGACTGGCCTGATTGACAGACTGGTCTCAGTCGGACAGGAGACCAGCCAGGGAAAGGACGTCTTCAGGTAAGTCTTTGTTTATATGGGTTGGCATGAGGGGAGAGATCGGGGTCAGTCACGGGGGGAGGGGGTGTCGGGATCGGGAGTCAAGGTCGGGGGTCCGCGATCAGGGGTTCCGCGATCGTTGGGGATTCGCTGCAGGTAAGCTTGTTGGGCCTGGTCCTCCCGGCCCACAAGCTGTGCCAGAAAGGCACCTACCTGTTGGTCTTGGGCCTTGCCTCCTTTTACGAGGCATAAAAGAGAAGGCCCGGGAATCCTGCCCCCCCCCCCCCCCCCCCCCCGGTGTTGAAATCGGAAACTGTGGGGGAAAATGGAGGCTCTTAGCCTCCTTGAAAGGTTTTACGGCCTGACCCAGCTCCTGGAAGTGGGTTGGTCGCGCCCCCCCCCCCTTGTCCCACCCAGTGAAAACCAGAAATGGGTGGGTTGGAGGCTGGTCTGGAATGGTTGCAATTTTGGATGTCCCCCGCCCTCAATCCATCAGTTTTTCACTCTTAAAATCGTGCCCTTAATGTTAGTACTTCGAGGTTACACTTTGATCATTTCTTCGCTAGGCCTCTAGGTGGAGGATATTATAGAACTCTGGTCACTTGATCCAGCTGTGACCACTCTTAGTAGTTATGGAATAGTCTGTATGTCAAATTGTACCGTCCTTCTGGTTACAGGTAGATAGTGGTGAGGAAAGAGTGGGAGAAATGCATGTTTTTTTATCATTAATACAGCAAGTGATTTGGCACATCGCAATATTCTGTGGATTTCTACTGTACTTGTAGTACAATTTGAGGCCTGAGTACCTCCGTTTTGAATAAAATGCCTTGGAGGTAGTGAAAATGCCAGTTTGTGAACTGATCTGAACAGTAACAATCACGTCCCAGCCATCCATACATTAAATTTGTATGTCCTGCTACATTCCATTAAAGTCCTGTGCAATCTTTTTCCTTTGCCACCTGTAGGTAACATTAGCTTAATAAGACTTTCTAGTGTTATGTAACGGTCAGTTACTATAATTTAGGATGTCTAATTACTGCAGTTCCTTTCCATTGTGTATCCAAACTTTGGCCACTGGGTGGCTTTTTAGCAATTTTTATTTAGATTCTCAATCTCCAGTGTGTCCGCCACCTTGGTTGAATTAAATAACCAGATAAGTATTAACTTTAATGTTTTAAGTTTTTTAAAGTTTAGCCCCCTTACAGGTTTCCTGGAGCTCTAACATCCCCATTTCTTCGCTTTTGGGCATCCTGCGCTCCCATTTCTCCTCCCTAAGCTTCTGCATTTTCACGCCTTCTCTATTTCTCCACTGCCATTCAATCACAGTTCAATTCCTGGCTGCCACTGCTCCTCTGGTCAGCCATGGACCAATCCTGCACCTGAACAATTACTGCATTGGCTATAACAATTACTGCATTGGCTATTTTTGCTCCCCGATATGGATGCATCCCTCCCCATTCATTGCTGCCAGTTCCCCCCCTGTCTGGTCTTTGGTCCATTCTATAGTTTTCTCAATGCCACAATTCTGCCCCCACATTGGTGATGCAATGACCTAGAGAAACAATCAACACTGACCATTGGTTCCTCTGCTGCTCCCCACAGGTCAGGTTTCCCTCCAGCATTTTACATTTGTTGTTTTATACTTATCTCTCTTACAATAAACACCTTTTCTACACTTGTATTCTCTGTCATCTCTTAGTCAACTCCTTTTTTAAGGCTGAAAAGCCCAAGTTCGAGTCTTTCCTTTTTAATTCAGTCCTCTTTTTGTGAGGGATCTATGACCAAAACTGGGTACAGTACTTGATTTGCTGTCTGACCAGAACTTTGTATGGCTAGTGTAACACCTCTGACTTGTACTCTGGTGAACCAGACTGTCAAATCAGTATTCAGTTTGCTTTGGTTGCTGCTCCATAGTACTGGAGTACTTGGAAAGCATCAAGTCTACCAACGCCTCTAGATCATTCAACTTCACCTTAGCTATCTTGACACCGTTCATGGACTAGCATTTTTTTTCCAACGTGTAACATTTCACGCTTACACTGAATTTCGTCTGCCCATTTAAAAAGTTTATTTAGTTCATTTTGCAAGTTCTTTGCTAGCAACAATGACTACCATAAAGCACTATTTAAGTGATTTGCCAGAGCATGGTATCCTGCGACAAATCCTATAGTTTTCTACACATCATGCATGTAGCACAGTTTGCAAAATCAGCAATTTTGCAATTAAAAAGCCTGGAGATAATGAAAATAGTTTGTGATAAATCCCTTGCTGTAGATATGGTTTGCTTTGGTTTAGAATAGCAGATTAATTGATTGGGAGTATAATTTCATTTGCATATTACCTTCCTTTTGTTGCTAGGTGGGAGTATGTTGCAGCAGAGTGTCCTGACTGTATGCCTATTGAAGCCCAGGCAACTCGGACCACTTTACGCATTTTTTAAGAAGTGTTAATTTGTTCTATTTGAATTTTTTGGACCTGGAGGTTGGAAAGTGCTGTTCTTAGTGCTGCTGCCACATTTGTGGATAGATCATGAATCAGAACATAACTGTAAATCTATTCATGTTAGCAACTTGAGATATATGCAAATTTATAGGAATATGGGTTTGAACTTTTGTACGTGGCCTCTGAGGCTCCATGGTATTCACCTATGTGGCCCATAAAGATGATAAATCTTGGACACCCCTGTTTCTACAGCATTTATAAAGTATACTAGTTTCATCTAGTTGCAAAAATTGAAACTGTGGTTTTGTTTTGATATTCTCTTATGAAGGTTGCTGAGTCCAGCAACCAACAGACCATCCCAACAGAAGAATGATTCAAGTTTCCTGTAAACCTCTATTTTTATCCTTCTCTGCCCATAGATCAGTTTCACCATACTTGCTCAGTGCAATGCTTTCACCCCTCCCTGAGAAAGACATTGTAATCCTACAGATGTCTGCCTCAAAATAAAAGGACTTCTTCCACCTTTTCCTCTGTGTCCAGATGGTATAAAATCCACATTTGTATCCTGTTTAAAAGCAGCCTCACATGAGGATTCCATTCTGTCAGTTTGATGTACTGTAGTTTGGATGTCTAGTATTTATACCTTGCATTGGCCCTAAAGAGAAAGGGCGTGGGGCTTGCTAGTTTATGGTTTGACTTGTCCACTGAGTTGTTAAACAATAACTACTTTGTCAGTCTAAGTAGATTTTGGGGTTGTCCTTTCTATTATCCGCCCACTCTAAACAGAAAAGTGACAGTGGTGAATACTCGTTTTTTGACCATGTACTTTTATTGTACCGCACTCATTTAGAAAACTAGGAATAATCCTGAACTCTTAACGAGATTTCTCTGATCCAAAGATCATCCTTTTTGAAAGTTAAGTTTTACAGGCATTGAGTGCTGTTCTGAGCACCGCACCTAAGGATGAATATATTGGTGTTGGAGGGAGTGCAGCGTAGATTTACAAGAATGATACTTGTACTCCAAGGGTTAAATTACAAGGAGTGATTGCACAAACTAGGTTTGTATTCCCTGGAATTCAGAGGTTAAAGGGTGATTTTGTTTGAAGTTTTCAAGATATTAATGAAAGCTGAGAGTTTCTCTCTATCTACCCTATTTCCGCTGGTTGGGGTGTCCAGGACTAGGGGACATAGCCTAAAAATTAGAGCCAAGACTTTCAGGAGTGAAGTTAGGAAACACTTCTACATGCAAAAGGTGGTAGAAGTTTGGAACTCTCTTCCATAAATGCCAGTTGATACTAGCTCAATTAATTTTAAATCTGAGATTGATCGATTTTTATTAGCCCCATATCCCTTAATACCTTTGGTTAAGGCGGGTATTTGGAGTTAGGTCACAGATCAGCCATGATCTCACTGAATGGTGGAACAGACTCGAGGGACTAAATGGCCTATGTTCTTAGTAAATTTCTGTGTATTTGCATATTTTTTTAAGAAATCAGTGGTACTGCTTTGAACTATTTTTTTTCTGTATTCCTTCCTTTTGTTTCACGACGTGTTTTCTTTCTCCCTTTTAGGAATGGCAGTACCATTGGTCTGTCTGCCCCACCCATCACTGCCTTGATTACCCCGGAACCTGTCCGCCACTGCCGCATTCCTGACCTTCCCACGGACGGATGCCTGGTCTTTGAGCTCCTTTTTTTCATTTACCTGTTGATGGCTCTCCTTGTTCAGTACATAAACATCTACAAGACAGTCTGGTGGTTTCCATACAATCACCCTGCTGCTACTACCTCACTGGTGAGCATGTCTTTCATAGAGTCAGAATCACGAGAACTTGTAACTGAGCGAATATTAATTGAGAGAGCAGTTAAGTTTCTGTATATAATGCACAATACATGCTGTGATTTTAGAGATGAATTAAGAAGTGAAATAAATCCCAATAGCACTGTTCAGATTGTATAGTGCACTATCACTTCTCTTGAAATCATGAGATTATATAATTCACGTGTCATTGCTGTTTCGCGATGCTTCTACCAGCAACAAAATAAACAGCAACTGTGTATTACTATACTGAATTGTGTGCATGTGGTTATATGTTCTCATGCATACTGTCTTTGTGCACATGCTTTCTCTGTGTGCAGTTGCTTGCTCTCTGTATGTACAGTCTCTCATGCTTGCTCTTTATTCTCTATAGTCACTGGAGACAGCAGCTTGGTGCTCTGGCTGAGGACTGATTCACCACCAGTCAAGTTCTTTTTATTTAGGTCTTGTTCATATCCATGTGTGTTTGTATAATGTCTTGAGGTAAAAATGCCAATTCTAGAATATTGAAACCGAGAGACCCTAGAGTTGCTAATCGTTTGGCCAGCATTTGACCCTATTGATAAGCTTCTGCCAATGCTGCTGCCAGAAGGTCCTTCAGAGCAGCCTGGGTGACACATCCCTAACTGGTTTTCTTGCACTGAGTGTGTACTGATGAGATGACAATTTCTCTCACTGCCTATGCATCCCAAGTGAAATGAGTGTGGGGAGCCTTAACTCTGTTCTTTACTGGCAGTACAAAACTGCCTGTAATTGTCCTTGGGCTGCAGAGATCGATGGTGTGGGAAAATACAAGTTTCACACTCGTGTAATTGAAGGTTGCACTTCTGAGGTGGGCTTGGGGGAGTGTAGGAGGAGATTTTCCCTACATCTACTTTGTAGGGGAAAATATTACTGCTTATCGTGGAATTCTTGGTTTTGTTGAGCATAGAAATTCACAACCCTAAAAAGGCATTTGCAGACGATCTCAGCCCTGCCTGGCAGTAAATCGCAAAACCATTAACATGGAACTCTGTGACTCTGAATAAGTTTTTTAAATTGCCACTTGTCATAGTACTTGCCATAGAGGTGCAGTGAAGGTTCACCAGACTGATTCCTGGGATGGCAGGACTGTCTTATGAGGAGAGATAGGGTCAACTTGGCCTGTATTTACTCGAGTTTAGAAGAATGAGAGGGGATCTCATTGAAACATATAAAATTCTGATGGGGCTAGACAGACTGGATGCAGGGAGGATGTTTCCCCTGGCTGAGGGGTCCAGAACGAGGGGTCACAGACTCAGGATACGGGGTAGGACATTTAGGACTGAGATGAGGAGAAATTTCTTCATTGAGGGTGATGAACCTGTGGAATTCTCTACCACAGAAGGCAGTGGAGGCCAAGTCATTGAATATATTTAAGAAGGAGCTAGATAGATTTCTAGACACAAGGCATCAAGGGGTATGGGGAGAGAGCGGGAATAAGGTATTGAGATAAAGGATCAGCCATGATCATATTGAATGGTGCAGCAGGCTCGAAGGGCTGAATGGCCTACTCTTATTTTCTGTGTTTCTATTGTTACTGATGGAAAGCTGCTGCTCTTCTGTTCTACTTTATTCCAAACAATTTTACAACACCAAGTTATAGTCCAACAATTTTAGTTGAAAATCACAAGCTTTCGGAGGCTTCCTCCTTCCACAGGTGAATGTCAAGAAATCCTCAAACCTTTCGCATTTATAAATCACAGAATACCTGGTGATTAAAGATAATCTTTCCAACTGCCCGTAGCCAAGGCAATCAAAGTGTTCAGACAGAGAGGTGTTACCTACAGGACCACCGAATATACAAACAACCAAAAAAAAGAGGCAGAAACATAGAAACATCCGGAAGGAAGAGAAAGACAGCAAATGACCAGTTATATTAAAAACAGATAACTTTTGTTCGCTGGTGGGGTTACATGTTGCGTGACATGAACCCAAGATCCCGGTTGAGGCCGTCCTCATGGGTGCGGAACTTGGCTATCAATTTCTGCTCGACGATTTTGCGTTGTCGTGTGTCTCGAAGGCCGCCTTGGAGTACGCTTACCCGAAGGTCGGTGGCTGAATATCCTTGACTGCTGAAGTGTTCCCCGACTGGGAGAGAACCCTCCTGTCTGGCGATTGTTGCGCGGTGTGCGTTCATCCGTTGTCGCAGTTTCTGCATGGTCTCGCCAATGTACCATGCTCCGGGGCATCCTTTCCTGCAACGTATGAGGTAGACAACGTTGGCCGAGTCACAGGAGTATGAACCATGTACCTGGTGGGTGGTGTCCTCTCATGTGATGGTGGTATCTGTGTCGATGATCTGGCATGTCTTGCAGAGGTTACCGTGGCAGGGTTGTGTGGTGTCGTGGATGCTGTTCTCCTGAAAGCTGGGTAATTTGCTGCGAACGATGGTCTGTTTGAGGTTGGGTGGCTGTTTAAAGGCGAGTAGTGGAGGTGTGGGGATGGCCATAGCGAGGTGTTCGTCGTCATTGATGACCTGTTGAAGGCTGCGGAGAACATGGTGTAGTTTCTCCGCTCCGGGGAAGTACTGGACGACGAAGGGTACTCTGTTGGTTGCGTCCCGTGTTAGTCTTCTGAGGAGGTCTATGCGATTTTTCGCTGTGGCCCGTTGGAACTGTCGATCGATGAGTCGAGCGTCATATCCCGTTCTTACGAGGGCGTCTATCAGCGTCTGTAGGTGTCCATCCCGTTCCTCCTCGTCTGAGCAGACCCTGTGTATTCGCAGGGCCTGTCCATAGGGGATGGCCTCTTTGACGTGGTTAGGGTGGAAGCTGGAAAAGGTGAGCATCGTGAGGTTGTCCGTGGGCTTGCGGGAGTGAGGTGCTGAGGTGCCCGTCTTTGATGGAGATTCATGTGTCCAAGAAAGAAACTGATTGAGGAGTAGTCCATGGTGAGCTTGATGGTGGGATGGAACTTGTTGATGTTATCGTGTAGTCTCTTTAGTGATTCTTCGCCGTGGGTCCATAGAAAGAAAATGTCGTCTATGTATCTGGTGTATAGCGTTGGTTGGAGGTCCTGTGCAGTGAAGAAGTCGTGCTCGAACTTGTGCATGAAAATGTTGGCGTATTGGGGTGCAAATTTGGTCCCCATGGCTGTTCCGTGTGTTTGGGTAAAGAACTGGTTATCGAAGGTGAAGACATTGTGATCCAGGATGAAGCGGATGAGTTGTAGGATGGCGTCTGGAGATTGGCTGTTGTTGGTGGTGAGTATTGATGCTGTCGCAGCGATGCCGTCATCGTGGGGGATACTGGTGTAGAGTGCCAAGACGTCCATCGTGGTGAGAAGTGTTCCTGGTTCAACTGGTCCGTGGGTACTGAGTTTTTGTAGGAAGTCTGTAGTGTCGCGACAGAAGCTGGGGGTTCCTTGTATGATGGGTTTCAGGATGCCCTCTATGTATCCAGAGAGGTTCTCACACAGGGTTCCGTTGCCTGATACGATAGGACGTCCGGGTGTGTTGGCTTTGTGTATCTTTGGGAGGCAGTAGAAGTCTCCCACGCGGGGAGTACGTGGGATGAGAGTGCGTAGGATGCTTTGAAGGTCTGGATCGAAGGTCTTGATCAGTTTGTTGAGCTGGTGGGTGTGTTCTTTGGTCGGATCTGCGGGTAACTGTCTGTAGTGTTCCTGGTTGTCCAGTTGTCGGTATGCTTCTTTGCAATAGTCCGTTCGGTTTTGTATGACGATGGCTCCTCCTTTTTCCGCTGGTTTGATGACGATGTTGCGGTTGGTCTTGAGAGCGTTGATGGCGTTGCGTTGTGCTCTGCTGACATTCTGGACTGTCTTGAGTGCGGCTGATGAATCTGGCATTGAACCATTTCCTGACAGCTTGAGCATACATGTCGAGCTGAGGGCAGCGACCCTCCGGAGGAGTCCAGTTTGACTCTTTCCTCTTCCCACGGCGAAGAATCACTAAAGAGACTACACGATAACATCAACAAGTTCCATCCCACCATCAAGCTCACCATGGACGACTCCTCAGAATCAGTTTCTTTCTTGGACACACGAATCTCCATCAAAGACGGGCACCTCAGCACCTCACTCTACCGCAAGCCCACGGACAATCTCACGACGCTCCACTTTTCCAGCTTCCACCCTAACCACGTCAAAGAGGCCATCCCCTATGGACAGGCCCTGCGAATACACAGGGTCTGCTCAGACGAGGAGGAACGCGATGGACACCTACAGACACCGAAAGACGCCCTAGTAAGACTCATCGATCGACAGTTCCAACGGGCCACAGCGAAAAATCGCATAGACCTCCTCAGAAGACTAACACGGGACGCAACCAACAGAGTACCCTTCGTCGTCCAGTACTTCCCCGGAGCGGAGAAACTACGCCATGTTCTCCGCAGCCTTCAACATGTCAACAATGACGACGAACACCTCGCTATGGCCATCCCCACGCCTCCACTACTCGCCTTTAAACAGCCACCCAACCTCAAACAGACCATCGTTCGCAGCAAATTACCCAGCTTTCAGGAGAACAGCGTCCACGACACCACACAACCCTGCCACGATAACCTCTGCAAGACATGCCAGATCATCGACACAGATACCACCATCACACGAGAGGACACCACCATGGTTCATACTCCTGTGACTCGGCCAACGTTGTCTACCTCATACGTTGCAGGAAAGGATGCCCCAGAGCATGGTACATTGGCGAGACCATGCAGACACTGTGACAACGGATGAACGGACACCGCGCAACAATCGCCAGACAGGAGGGTTCCCTCCCAGTCGGGGAGCACTTCAGCAGTCAAGGACATTCAGCCACCGACCTTCGGGTAAGCGTACTCCAAGGCGGCCTTCGAGACACACGACAACGCAAAATCGTCGAGCAGAAATTGATAGCCAAGTTCCGCACCCATGAGGACGGCCTCAACCGGGATCTTGGGTTCATGTCACGCAACATGTAACCCCACCAGCGAACAAAAGTTATCTGTTTTTAATATAACTGATCATTTGCTGTCTTTCTCTTCCTTCCGGATGTTTCTATGTTTCTGCCTCTTTTTTTTGGTTGTTTGTATATTCGGTGGTCCTGTAGGTAACACCTCTCTGTCTGAACACTTTGATTGCCTTGGCAACGGGCAGTTGGAAAGATTATCTTTAATCACCAGGTATTCTGTGATTTATAAATGCGAAAGGTTTGAGGATTTCTTGACATTCACCTGTGGAAGGAGGAAGCCTCCGAAAGCTTGTGATTTTCAACTAAAATTGTTGGACTATAACTTGGTGTTGTAAAATTGTTTACAATTGTCAACCCCAGTCCATCACCAGCATCTCTACTTTATTCCATGTATTGAGGGAATATCCCATTGTGAACATGCTAATACATGATTGTATTGCATTTGGGACATTGGATTGAAATTTGATACTGGCCAAATTTGACCAACAAAATGCTGTGCCTTGTTCAATTTCATTAGTTAATTCTGCACTTTTAATTAAGGCCCACTTCAAGAATAGGATTTATGCCAGCTGTTGCATTCCAATACAATCTGGCATTAGATTTGCTGAAACTCATCTCTTCCCCCACCCCTCCAAGTTTAACAAAACAACTGATCTGTTTTTTGTGCTGTCAAAATATACATTTCTGTTCTTTGCCCAAAATGCCAAATATGAACATCTGAAGTGCTGACACAAATAAATGCCAGCAGGCAAAAGAACAGCAAGCATTTCCAGCTGGCCAGGAAAAGTATACTAAAGAAAATTTGGAATTTATAAACCACTTAAGAATATAATAATGGTTTTGAACTGAACAAGAATAAACTAAAGATGCTGTCAGGCCATTAACCTTTCAGTTTGGGCATAACCACCACATTTGTTTACTTTATAAGCCTTGGGGGATGTGACTCACCATTAGTGCCTTCAGTTGTAAGTTACACTTTTAATAATGGACAATGCACCTTTTTTAAGCTCTGTTTCTTCAACATTTTCTTGAATCCACAGCAAAATATTAGACTTTACTAATTTCTCCTGTTCTTAACTGCAGTAAAAGTGTCCTTTGAAAATTTCTGCCGTGTTAATGCATAGATTACAAATGTTATCATAGATGAATGAAACATTTTGTGTCCCAGAAATTGATTGCACTTTGTCATGGGACATGTATTTTATCTAATTTGCCAGACATATTTTGGGTGACTTGTTTAAACCAAAACAGAAGTTGTATGACACAAAAAAACTGAAGGCGAAAACAAATTTTATTCCAAATTTCTGAGTAAATTCCAGTGCAGTATTTACTTCAGTCATAAATTTGGCCAAAATATATGCACCCACACCTAGTTTTCTCTAATCATTGGGATTAGAGAAAAGTACAAGACAACGGCAACAACGCATGAATCCTGAAAAGTAGCTACAACAAAGCAGATTGATAACCCTATAGCTCTCCAAGTTCTCTTAACATTGTGAATTTCTTTCCAATGCGTTAATTTCAATCGTAAACTGTTCCATGGGTTAATTTATTATGAACTAGATCAATTCCTGCCTTAAGCATTAAATAATTTATAAATCAGGTTTGTGTTTAGGATTCAGCTCTGTGTTCTCTGAGGAATTTCAATACAAAGCACCTTTATAACATTCAATGAAGTAGTCATGTTCAGGCAGCTCTAGCTTGAATGAACACCCAGTCAAGCGACTACACACTCCAGTCCACTTATTGAACTCGCTCTTTCATAGGTTGCATTTCATAAAGTGGTTGTCATAACTTCTGTCAGGTCTGTGATCTGCAGAAAGGGTGGTGGGCCCAGATATATTTGAACTAATCTGTGCAAAAGCTTTTGTGTAATATCTTGTTAGTAATCACCAATAAGCATTTTACTTAGCATTTAACTTTTATTTCTTCAAGAACTTTCATCTGATTGATTATCACTTGGCAGCGTTTATTACTATAATGCTGGCTCGAAGACTGGTGTGGACCCTCATTTCAGAGGTGAGTTCAGTATATGGAAGTTTTTGTCACCTAATAATGGCCTTCTGACTACCTTGTGTCAGTGAACTGTGTGCATCGCCTATCTCGATGGAAGCTAGTACTGAACTAGAGCATGTAGACAAATTTGCATAAATTGTAGTGTGTTCGTGGCGTAATTCAAATACTATCTTTTCTATGTAATTTGGAAACTCGTCACTATTGTTTATGACCTGACCTTCATTAGGGCATGTGTGCATTTTGCAACCAGGTTATTTGTGATATTTCAAGTAGTATCACTGATTAATTTTCTATGCTTCAGTGAGCATAGTCTAATTCTAAGATTTCTAGAACTGATTCTCGATGATGAGTATCCTATTAACTGATACTTCAATAGGTCAACATGGTCTTATGTTGCAAATGATGTCAGTGGGAGAGCATTTAGGGACCAGCAATCATAGTATCATAAGGTTTAGAATAGCTATGGAAAAGGACACAGGCCACTCTAAAGTAAAAATACTCAATTGGGGGAGGGCTAATTTCAGTGGGCTAAGAACAGATCTGGCCCAGGTAAATTGGCATCATAGATTGGCAGGCAAAACTAAACAGTGGGCGGCCTTTAAAGAAGAGATGATTCAGGTACAGACAAGGTACATTCTAATGAGAGAGAAAGTGGGGCAACTAAAGTCAGACCTCCCTTGATGACAAAGGAGATAGAGAATAAAGTGAAGCCGAAAAAAGTGGTGTAAGACCAGGTTGATAGCACAGGTGAGAACCAGGCAGAATATAGAAAGTTCAGAGGGGAAGTGAAAAAGGAAATAAGAGGGGCTAAGAGAGCGTATGAGAATAGACTAGCGGCCAACATAAAAGGGAATCCATAAGTCTTGTACAGACATGTTAACAGTCAACGGGCAGTAAGAGGAGGGGTGGGGCCGATTAGGGACCGTAAAGGAGATCCCCTACTCATAAAGGCAGTGGGTATGGCTGAGGTATTAAATGAATACTTTGCATCGGTCTTTACCAAGGAAGAAGATGCTGCCAAAGTCTCAGTAAAAGAAGATATAGTTAAGATACTGGATAGGAACAGGAGTAGGCCATTCAGCCCCTCGTGCCTGCTCCGCCATTTGATAAGATCATGGCTGATCTGTGATCTAACTCCATATACCCACCTTTGGCCCATATCCCTTAATACCTTTGGTTGCCAAAAAGCTGTCTATCTCAAATTTAAATTTAGCAATTGAGCTAGTATCAATTGCCGTTTGCGGAAGAGTGTTCCAAACTTCTACCACCCTTTGTGTGTAGAAATGTTTTCTAATCTCACTCCTGAAAGGTCTGGCTCTAATTTTTAGACTGTGCCCCCTACTCCTAGAATCCCCAACCAGCAGAAATAGTTTCTCCCTATCCACCCTATCTGTTCCCCTTAATATCTTATAAATGTCGATCAGATCACCCCTTAACCTTTGAAACTCCAGAGAATGCAACCCCAATTTGTGTAACGGGCTAAAAATTGAGAAAGAAGAGGTACTAGAAAGGCTAGCTGTATTTAAAATAGATAAGTCACCTGGTCCAGATGGGATGCACCCTAGGATGCTGAGGGAAGTAAGGGGGGAAATTGCGCTGGTGCTGGCCATAATCTTCCAGACATCCTTAGAATCGGGGGTGGTGCCAGAGGACTGGAGAATTGCAAATGTTACACCCTTATTCAAAAAAGGGTGTAAAGATTAGGCCAGTCAGTTTAACGTCAGTGGTGGGGAAACTTTTGGAAACAATAATCCAGGACAGAATTAATAGACACTTGGACAAGTGTGGATTGATTAGGGAAAGCCAGCATGGATTTGTTAAAGGCAAATCATGTTTAACCAACCTGATAGTGTTTTTTGATGAGGTGACAGAGAGGGTAGATGAGGACGATGCAACTGATGTGTATATGGATTTTCAAAAAGCATTTGATAAAGTACTACATGGTAGGCTTGCTATTAAGATTGCAGCCCATGGAATAAAAGGGACAATAGCAACATGGATACGGAATTGGCTAAATGTCAGGAAACTGAGAGTAGTGGTGAATGGTTGGTTGTTTTTTGGACTGGAGGGAGGTGTGCAGTGGTGTTCCCCAGGGGTCAGTGCTGGGACCACTGCTTTTCTCGATATATATTAATGACTTGGACTTGGGTGTACAGGGCACAATTTCAAAATTTGCAGATGACACAAAACTTGGAAGGGTAGTTAACAGTGAGGAGGATAGTGATGGACTTCACGAGGCCATAAACACTCTGGTGGCATGGACGGACATGTGGCAGATGAAGTTTAACGCGGAAAAATGCGAGGTGATGCATTTCAGTAGGAAGAATGAGAAGAGGCAATATAAACTAGAGGGCACAATTCTAAAAGGGGTAGAGGAATAGAGGGATCTGGGGGTATATTGCACAAATCATTGAAGGTGGCAGGGCAGGATGATAAAGCAGTTTAAAAAAAAGCAGTTTAAAAAAAGCATCCGGGGTCCTGGGCTTTATAAATAAAGGCAGAGTACAAAAGCAAGGAAGTCATGATGAACCTTTATAAAACACTGGTTTTGCCACAACTGGAGTATTGTGTCCAGTTCTGGGTACTTCACTTTAGGAAGGATGTGAAGGCCTTGGAGAGGGTGCAGAAGAGATTTACTAGAATGATTCCAGGGATGAGGGACTTTAGTTACATGGATAGACTGGAGAAGCTGGGATTGTTCTCCTTAGAACAGAGAAGGTTGAGAGGCGATTTGATAGAGGTATGCAAAATCATGAATGGTCTAGACAGAGTAGATAGAGAGAAACTGTTCCCATTGGCATAAGGGTGAAGAACCAGAGGGCATAGATTTAAGGTAATTGGCAAAAGAACCAAAGGTGATTGTGTAAAAAAGTTTTTTCCTCCTGAGTGGTTAGGATCTGGAATGCACTGCCCGAGGGAATGGTGGAGACAGATTCAATCATGGCCTTCAAAAGGGAACTGGATAAGTACTTGAAACATAAAAATGTGCAGTGCAAAAGGAATAGGGCAGGCCCGAATGGCCTCCTTCCATGCTGCAACCTTCTGTGGTTCCCACTGATGCACCTATTTCTATTATACCATTTTGAAAAGTTTAGACAATTGTGTGGTTTGTTGAAAATAAAAATACGACTGATGCTGTTCAAGTTTTTTGTCTTGAAGCTGCTAGAGGTAAATGATTGCTGTTGTGATTGTGATTTTCCTCCTATCTGTGGGGCTGACTTCCAAGAAAGCAGCAGTACTTGTGTAGATATTCCAGCAGTAGTTATTTGCAAATTTTATGTATAGAACTGATGGTGCAGGTTTTCTGCTTATTTGGTATATTACTTTCCTAAATTGATGCACCATGTCATTTTAATCTACACACTATTCAAATTTTGAATCTTGCCAGTTAATGTAATTCTTCCTTGCAGGCCTCTCAAACCAGTACAACCTCTGTAGTGCGGTATACTTTGTTGATAGTGGCTCGTTTGGTACTTCTCACGTTGTGTGGCTGGGTTCTGTGCTGGACACTCGTCAATCTTTTTAGGAATCATTCTGTGCTAAATCTCCTGTTTCTCGGATACCCGTAAGTATTCTTTTATAAATGTTTTGCTGCTGGCTAATGAGAGAAGAAATAATTTTTATGTTGTGACTTCTAAATACCTCATGTAAATTTATTTTTATAAATCTTCCAGCTGTTTTTCTACAGCAGTGTTAAAAGATACAATCTGAGTGGCGCCCCTAATTGTGATCCTCTTGAAATTCTGTAGTCTTGTGTTGGGGGGCCGGGGTGGAGGGGGTGGAAGGAATCCTCAAGACACATATGGGTGTCTATATTGAAAGTGGCAGGACACGTTAAAAAAGCATACAGGGTCCTTGGCTTTATAAATAGGCATAGAGTACAAAGCAAGGAAGCTATGCTAAACCTTTATGAATCACCGGTTAGGCCTCAGCCAGAGTATTGTCTCCAATTCTGGACGCAACACTTTAGTAAGGATGCCAAGGCCTTGGAGAGGGTGTAGTGGAAATTAACTAGAATGGTCCCAGGGATGAGGGACTTCAGTTATGTGGAGAGACTGGAGAAGCTGGGTTGTTCTCTAAGCAGAGAAGGTTAAGAGGAGATTTGATGGAGGTGTTCAAATTATGACGGGTTTTGACAGAGAAGGGAGAAACTGTTTCCACTGGAAAGAGGGTCAATAACCAGAGGGCACAAGATTTAAGATAATTAACAAAAGAACCAGGGGCCAGATGAGAATTTTTTTAACGTAGCGAGTTATGGTCTGGAATGCACTGCCTGAAAGGGAAACAAATTCAATAGTAACTTTCAAAAGGGAATTGGATAAATACTTGAAAAGGAAAAATTTGCGGGGCTATGGGGAAAGAGCGGGCGAGTGGACTAATAGCTCTTTCAAAGAGCCAGCACAGGCATGATGAGCTGACTGGCTCTTTCTGTGCTTTGATTATAATAGAATCATAAAGTAGCTGTAATTTGCTGGGGGATTCTTTAAATCAATTGCTTTGTATAGAACTTGACTGTAGTGCCAACTTACCTACAAAATACGGCTGAATTTTTGTTTTGTTTGAGACCCTTCCAAAGAAAAGCAAAGGTTAACTAGGCAAGGCCTGTCAGTGAATGAGTGGTTTGTTTTTGTTTTATCATCCTAGCTGTTCATCTGAATTTTTCAATTAAAGAACACTTAGCATTGCCAGATATAAAGTTTAAATTTACAGATCAGCATAGAAGCATGTGAGCTGGTCCTACAATATGTTGTTTGTCATTTTTTCTGTAAGCATCTGATCTTGGCTGTGTTGAGCAATGGACCCATGTACTTGGCTGAGGGAGAGAAAATTTGAACAAGTGCTGCACCTCTGGATTGCCAGCAGAGGGTATGATGCATTACATGGGGGACCCAGAACTGCCTATCACTTGAACTTGTCTGCCTCAGATGAGGGGTTTTTTTTTGTTGCTTAAAATTAGGTTTCTTCCCCTCTTTGCTTGCCAATTTTCTCTCCATCTCTCCTGAAGATGTTGACTCTTTGCTGGAGTAGAGTTCCTTGGCTCCTAGTACCTTAATCAAATGGTAATTTATTCAAGTGTAAGTCTTGACTAAATATTGGTTTACTATTTGATGACAAGAGGTATCACAGCTGAGTCCAACCCTGACACTACACACTGATTTAAGCAGAGACTGCTGGTAACAGTCAGGAATGGAAACCTTTCCTGAGTTTTTATTCCCTCTCCTTATCTAGAGTGCTAAAGCTTATTGTAGTGGCCCTACTGCTGATCCACTTGACGTCAGCTAGCTCATCACAGAACTGTGATCAATCCTGGAACCTGTAGGACTGGATGTCTCAGCTGCTCACTGAGACATACAGTCTTGCTATGTCCACAGGAAAATTCCAAAATGAGTTTTTAAGCTAAGACATTTGAGTGGATTACTAAAGGTGGAACACACACAGCTGAGAGAATGGAAGTGGATTGATCAGTAGAACTGTATGCACAATGTGAGATGATAAAGTAAACATCTTTATTGTGCACGGAATGTAACATACAAGTCAGCCGAAGTTGTGTTAACAGATTATTAGTTGAATGCTGTATCCTCTTTCTGGTCCTTGTACCTGCAAACAAAAATTACTGGAATCCTGAATCAGTTTTCGTCTGTGAAAACTTGTTGAAAGAGCTTGGTTTATTTTCATGGGGGAGAAGTGGAAGAGACAAAAGATGATTATGGGGAGACATGCATTATTAAATAATTTATTGTGGAATTTGTTGTTTTATACTAAATCTAACGCATGGAACAGTGGCTTGATTTTTAAAGTGGAGAATATTCTCTAGGAAGTACTTGTAGTGCAAAGTACTTCCTTCCTAACATATGCTGACAATGTTACCGATTGATCGTAAACTTCCTGTAACAAAAAACTGTACTTCACAAATGTGGTGATCTGACATGTCAGGTTAAGCAGAAGCCCTCATACTGATAGAGAAATCTTAGGAAATTTCCTGGTTAGAGTTTTTCCTTTGTCATTAAAACATCAGCACTGAGGTGACGTTTAGCCTGCATCAATCCTTGATTAGATACCAATCCAAAGCAGCAGCCATTCAATATTATAGCCTGAGTAAACAGCAGTTGACTCTGAAATGAAAAAGTAATCTGAGCCAAACCAGTTCAAATATGTAATTAACACCTTGAGATTCACGCGTTGCTGTTGCAATGCCACCAGTCGTCCATGGAACAGGCTCTGAATAATGAAAGGCAATGATTAAACTGGGCTGATTTGACAAGTTAACTCTGTTAATTTCCTCTAGATCTACCAATGTCTACTTTTAACAGGATTACAATTACATTTTTAATTTCAGGCACTGATACTGATTTGTTCCTTTCTTTTTCAGATTCGGTGTTTATGTGCCACTGTGTTGCTTCCACCAGGAAATTCGGACTCAACCGTTACCAGCAGATTGTGGCTTCCTGTTAAATGACCAGCTGGAAACTGTCATGGTCAGGCCAAAGGATTTCTTCACACTCCTCCGAGAATCATTCAGAGAACAGTTTAATAATCCGACCTCCATCCCCGTTCACACTTGCCCGCTCTCCCCAGATCTTATTCGAAACGAGGTGGAATGTCTGAAAGCAGATTTTAATAAAAGGATAAAAGAAGTTCTCTTCAATTCACTGTTTAGTGCCTACTATGTAGCATTTTTGCCTCTTTGTTTTGTTAAGGTGAGTTTACCCAGGTTTTTTTCTCCAACACAAATGACCTTTTCTACATTATATATACCTATTGAAGTGGGCAGAACAGATATGTTGACTTATTATCTACTGTAAATCAAATTGGGGAGAAAGGCTGAATTTAAGCAAATGCTACTGTTAAGTGTACAAAGCCTTGTCTTTATCTGTGCAGTGTTTCAGCTATGTTGAATAGACAAGTGGAGAGCTGTTTCTGGCCTATTTTTTACTGCCAGACTAGACATTCCACTATGTTGGCTTTGTTCATTTTTTTTCCTTCCCAGTTTTCATGAATTCTGCTTGCAAATGAAAATGTATAAATATGGATCTCATCACTCTAATGGGAAATAGTTGGGATGAGGATCCAGACTTGTCTGCAGCTAATAATCTGCCTGCCCACCTGAATATAGGCCATTGAGTTCAATTTTTTTTTAAGTGAGCTGCAAAGTATTTTTTCGCTTCTAAATTAAAATTTTATGTCAACCAATCCACATCAAAGCACAATTGCAAAAAGCCAAATTACAAAATATAAATACTTCTGGTTGTAACCCCTGGCATTAATTACTACCTTCGATCACTTCCAGTAAAGAAAGAAGAAAAAACTTACATTTATATAGTGCCTTTCAGTACCTCAGGACATCCCAAAGCGCTTTTCATCCAAATAGTGCCATGGGATCTTTCCCGTCCGGCAGACAGGGACCTCTGTTTTACGTCTCATCTGAAAGTGCAGCACTCCCTCAGTACTGCACTGCAGTGTCAGTCTGGTTTATGTGCTCAAGTCTCTGGGGTGGGACTTGAACCCAGAACCTTCTGACTCAGAGGCAAGTGATACCACTGAGCCAAAGATGAGAGTACAAATATCTTCTGCTGTCTTGAGCAGAAGCGTCTAGTGGAACCAGTGCCAATGAAGAAGTACCATAGTTAGAGTAGAGAGAGTACTCTCAGCAGTTGCAAATTTACTGCTGAAAATGTGGTTTGACCAAAAATTTTGCTTTGAGAGTATGTTGCACTAGTCATTGGGAATGTAACTAGCTAAACATAAATATTAGATTTTGCTAGTCAGGTGTTTTGTATTCAAGGTCTTTATGGTGGTTATTCCAATTTGGAACAAATTCCTAAAGCCTCTATGTAATTTCACTTTTTGAAACTCAATGATTTTTTTAAATCATTAATATAAATGTGACCAACAAGAGAGCCTGGGAAGAATTTATGTAGAGTTCCCCATCAATCCATTTTAATAGCAACAAAAAAGTTTTAAAAATCTAAACAAAACAACACCACGTTTAGGACAGAGAAGCCCAGAGACAGCCAAGCCAACCTCTGCTCCAAAAAGCAAGCAAACAGAAACCCACAGATGAGTTGCAAAACCTATTTTTTTTAATGTAGGTACCAGTAATGTACTTCGAGAAAATGAATGAATGTATAAGACTGAGGTAGCAAATATGCCTACTTATTTTGAATCCAGCTCTTTGGCTTGGAATATCATTGTCTGCACTTCCATAAATTAGTGCATTGATTCACCAGAACACTAGCAGAACGGCCAAAGGACTTAGTGTTGTCTTTTCTTTAAATTTCTATTTTTCTTTCTCCTCATCTCCTGAAGATGATAACCAATGTCGCAATACGGTTCTACAGGTTAAGATAGCGGTTCAAGAAGGCGACTCACCACCAACTTCTCAAGGGCAATTAGGGATGGGCAATAAATGCTGGCCTTGCCAGTGACACCCACATCGCATGAACACATTTTTTTTAAAAAGCCTTTCAGCACTGTGCCCAGATGACCTTATGTAAACTTTGCCAGTGAATGTTAGCAGGTTATTTGACTGTGGGGATGTTCATAGCCTAGCCTGACTTTGCCTTTCCCTGATGTCCTCACCCTATGCACACCTCTAGCAGAGATTGCTGAATAGAGATCAGAAGTGGGAATGTTAGCTGTTGGCATCCCCTCTTTTCCTCTGCGCACCCCCCCCCCCCCATCTCAGCTGAGATCAGTCAGTTCAACACTTAAACTTGAACCTGATCTTGTTCTGTATGGCCAGTGCCACAGCAATGAGCCATTATTGTGATTCATGCTGTTGCTGATCCAGTGATTTGAGTTTGTTGAAGTCTTGGTGTGCAGTCATTACGTTTCTTTTTCACCGATCTCAAGGGAACATCTTAATTTGCAGTTTGGCTGAAACTGCATCTGAGCTGAACCATATCTCTGATTCAACCCAAGCTTAACTTGCTCTTGCAAATACCTGGTTTATTCATCTCAAACACTAATTTAATGAATTTAAGCAAAAGATTTGGTTGGTTAAACCCCACCTCAGCCAAGATTATTAGTTAGTGGCAAGGTATTTTTCTTCCATGGCTTTAAAAAAAAGTTAGACAAAGTAAATCTGCTCCCAGAGAACACCTAGTATTCTTTAGATAGAACAGTGTTGTAGGATGTCTAGTAATGGTGCTTGGAGTGGGGATGGAGACTAATTTAGAAATTGACTATTTATAAAATATGATGGAATAATACATACTTATTAAAACTTTTCATGATTAATTTTTTTTTTTAAAGTGACTCTTTAATGAAATTCTAGTGATTGGATTTTCCCTTTCTGCTATTCTACTTTTAATCACCAAAGGTAAATTTAGTTTAAAAATAAATTAGTATTGAGATGGTGTGTGATGTGGAATTATTATTGCAAATTATAGTGGTTTGCCCTGTAGCAAGTGACATCATGATGGCAGCCTTGAGTGATTGCAATATATATGCTGGAGCTGTGATTCTCGCATCATCTGCAAATCTCAATTTCCTGTGTTAAGTACTAGAAGTGGTGGGGGCAGTGGGTAGCTTGTTGGAGGGCTCAGTAAAAAGTTCTGTTTTACAATGATATCTGCCTTCTTGCTATGTAAATCTATACATTTGCGTTAAATTGTAGTGATAACAAAAAATTTAGTGGAAAGTACAAATTACACAATGTTTAAAAATAAAGCACTTGTTTCAACAATTAGTTTACAGTGTTAAACGCACCGCTTTTTCAAACCTCCACTGTGAAGTGATTTGGGGAAGTTTTTAAAATGACTGGGAGACTGCCTCTACCAAGAGTTTAGGTAGAAATTGAAAATGGGCGTTCATCATTTTTTCCAGTTTTTCTCTTCTTTCCTCTTCTGAAAGCAGTGGATCCAGCACCAAAGATGGCAGCAGCCCCATTGCCTCATCTGTAGCCATTCTTTGTGTGAGTATCGGCATTCCTGTTCGACCATGAAGGCCAATACAGCTAAGCCTGATCTTGTACTGAATCAATGTTCTTGCACCGACATTGTGCTGGCAGTGATCCCGAGTGGGAACCTCGGCTGTCCTTTCCCCTCCACCGCCCCCCCCACTCCCCCCCCCAATATTCTCCTCTTTCTCTTTCTCCTTCTCCTCCCTTCCTGCCCCCGCCCCCACCCCCCCCCCCCCCCCCAAAAATAAAATCCAGCTGTAACTGTTTAAAACTGTTGCCTAGAGGAGGCCAGCTAACTCAGTGCAGCTCAGGAAAACCAGGAACCTTCTTGGTCTATATGGTACAGAAACACCCCACAGTGCATTTACCTACTCAATGAGAGAAATGCCATCACATTTTCCTCCCCAATTTTTTAATTGTGCGCTGTGGGGAAGAAACTGTACAAGGAGGTGTCAGACCTTTAGTATAGGTGCTGTTTCCAAACTATCCTTGTAAACTACCTGGGTTACACCTTTGCCAAAGAATCATTTTATTTGTAGTAAGAAGCCAATAATATGAACTGGCTGGACCTGCCAGCATGCTCTGTGTATAATTTTATCAAACAAAGTTGCTTTTCGTGCTGAATTAATATTGTACGATGCAACATTAGATTTAATGCATGATCGGGTATTCTAATTATTCAGGTTTCTAAACAGGAGTGTTTCTCAAACTGTTTGGATAAACTGTATCCCACTGTTTGTTTTTAAGTAGCTGCCAAAACTCACTGGCTAAACAATTAGTTGTTCAAAGTCGTTCTTGAAGCACTGATGTTTAAAACTTGACTCTCTGTTGCAGAGTACACAGTACTATGACATGCGGTGGTCCTGTGAACATCTTATCATGGTTTGGGTAAATGCCTTTGTGATGTTGATGAGCCAGCTGCTGCCACCCAGGTATTGTGATCTACTCCATAAA
Organism: Heptranchias perlo; assembly: GCF_035084215.1. Lineage (NCBI taxonomy): Eukaryota > Metazoa > Chordata > Chondrichthyes > Hexanchiformes > Hexanchidae > Heptranchias > Heptranchias perlo. Next base: position 50,171,014 of record NC_090335.1, read on the forward strand.
TCAGCTGCTCACCTGGGGAAATGGCAGAAGATGGAACATGGTTCTTTCAGTAACACACCGCAACACATGTAAGTATTGTATTCATTCAGTTCTATTTAAATAACCTGGCTAGAGTATCCTGTACTAATTGAAAACATTAAATTGGACAGAGAATGCCTCCATTATTTGATGTTGGTAGATTATAGACCAGTATTGGTAAACTAAATAGGAAAACCACTGTCAATGGCACATGCTACTTAAAACTTCTGGTCTAGCCTATTGGTAAGATAGTTGTTTAACTTTGTTAATTTGAATTGTAAAACTATGTAGACATATTTAATTCTTGTTTTAGGATCACTGAGACAAACAGTGGATATACTTGCTTGCCTGTTTATGGCAACATCCCATGCATTACAGATTGATCAGAAAATCAAACTCTTTCCACTGTACGCAATACTTTCCACACAGACTTGTTTCGAATACCCACTCAGCGTGACTGATTCTCTACAGCATTATGGGCAATCCACTGGGTCAAACGTGATTAGATTTTGTACTTGGAGGGCAACAGAAAGCAAGATGGAGAGTTCCTTTTAATCTGTCTGAAGTTTAACTAGATTAATTAGTGAAATATGATGCCACATCTTATTTACCTAAGGACCTTGAGAATAATTAGCTGGAAATCTGGAAAAAAAAAACTGAACATGCTGGAAACACTCAGCAGGTCTGGCAGTGTCTGTGGAGAGAAATAGTTAACGATTCAGGTCGATTATCTTTCATCAGAACTGAACAATGGTAGAGATGAATGGCTTTTAAGCAAGTTCAGAGCCAGGGAAAAGGAGGTTGGGGGACAGGAAAAGAACATATGGGAGAAGTCTGTGATTGATTAAATGACAAAAGTGATGGTGAAAGGCAAAGTGAGGTGGTGATAAGACAAGTTATGTTTAATTATGTTATATAAACACATTTCATTTTCCTTTTAGATGGTCTGAAACAACGATTTGGCCACAGGGTGTGCTGGTACGACACAATCGATGCCTTTATAAAGCTGTAGGACCGTATAATGTAGCAGTGCCTTCTGATGTTTCACATGCCAGATTTTATGTAAGTAGTTCTCACTGCTTTTGAAGTAATTCTTCAAGGTTGAGGAATAGATATTTTAGAGATTGGAATGTTTAATGAACTTTACATTGCAGTGGGATCAACCAGTTCAGTGGAGCACATTAGATGCAGTACATCTAAACTTTTTGTGCAGTGGATTTGGGTTATTTTATCTGGCAGTAACCTTTTGAACTGCCAATAGTGGTAAAATTGAAATCCCACTTAACTACTTTTTCCATTCTTCGTAAAAAAAAAAATTTGACCACCACTTTGTTTCTTTCCCTCTTCTCTCTGGCCTTCCCCACTCCCTAGCCAGGACCAATTATTCACTGATCTCATCCCTTGTTTAGTTGCCTTTTTCTTAAATCTGCAATTAAATGTTTAAATACACTGCATCACCCAGCCCCCATCGGTTAATGGAGATCTCAATTCCCCCTTTTTGCTGGATTCAGGTATTCAAGCAGTGAAAGGACTGTATTCTGTTACACTGTAACATTCAGCTCTCATCTGAAACAGATCTTCATTCCCTTAATCTAGCTGACTTTTTAACTAGTCAGTTGTTAGTGATGTTCTTCTGGTAGATATTCCCAGTGCACTTTGTAAATCTAGTTTAGTGGCAAAAATCCATTACTTCAGGTTCTGTGTCATTACTTCACTGCTGAGATGAAGAATAGTGCAATAGTACTAGTGAAACTGCTCTTCATGTTGCCATTGTTGAGTGTTGAAATTATTGTCATACATTTAGCCACTAGTAACTGGTCCAAGCTGCAGGGTTCCTGAATTCAGCACATTATAGTCTAGTCAGGAGTATTTTTAATGCCATTTTGAGTCAAGCTTACTAACGTTAAGGTGAATGTCAAAACTGACGGTGTTCAACAGTCCCGTCGTGGTAGATTAACTGCCGAAGAGTAATGTAATAAAGTATCAAAAACGTCGGAGGGTGGTGTGACATCATCAGAAATCCTGCAACGCTACTACGAGTGAGCTAGGGAGATAAAGGTTCCAGTATCGTGCTCAATGTGCATATGGCTTTACTCTGCACTACGAGCAACTGCTTTGGTGTAGCACCAACATTTTTTTCCACAATGGACTAGATCTTTTTTCCTCTGGCAGGAATTCCTCTGGGAAGTCTGCTTGGCCAACCATCTTCAGCTGCTTTTATCAATGACCTTCCTCCACCCCCATCATAAGATCAGGAGTGAAGCTGTTCACCAAAGATTCTACCTTGTTCAGTTCCATTTACAACTCCTTCATTAATTAAGCTGCCCATGCCAGCCTTCAACAGAACAATAACCAGGCTTGGGGCTAATGAGTGGCATGTAATATTCGCACTAAAATGCCAAGCAATGACCATCTCCAGCATGAATGGGCCTAACCACCACCCCCGACCTTTGACTGCACCATCGTTGCCAACTCCCACCATCAACCTCCTAGGGGTCACCAGTGTCCAGAAGCTTAACCGGACCAGCAAGAATAGGACAGAGAATGGGCACACTTCCTGACTCATCAGAACCTTCACGATCTACAAGGCTCAAGTCAGGACACATTCACCTGAGGAAGGAGGAAGCCTCCGAAAGCTTGTGAATTTCAAATAAAATTGCTGGACTATAACTTGGTGTTGTACAATTGTCAACCCCAGTCCATCACCGGCATCTCCACATCAAGTCAGGAGTGTGATGGAATACTCTCCACTCACCTGGGTGGGTGCAGCTGCAACGATGCTCAAAGCTATCCATAACAACAATCTGCTTGATCAGCACACTTGCCATTGGACTCAACATCCACTTCCTCCACCACCGACTCACTGTGGCTGTAGTATGTTTCACTATGGCTGTAATATATATTATCTACAGGATGCATTACAGCAACTCACCAAGCTTACTTCAACGGTACCTCTTGGCCACATGACCTCTACCATCAAGAAGGACAAGAGCTGCAAGATCATGGGAACACAATCGCCTCCAAGTCACACACCATTGGGCATATATATTGCCATTCCTTTATCCTCACTGGATCAAGATCCTGGAATTCCCTACCTAACGCCTTTGTGGGAGCACCATCACCACAAGGACTGGTGGTTCAAGGAGAAGGCCCACCACCACCACCTCGGGGCAACTAGGAGTGGGCAATAAATGCAGCCTTGTCTGCATTGCCCAAATTTAAAAAAAAGTTAGTGTCACAGATCAGCGAATTAACACCATAACTGTACATAAGATTTGAATTCTGCTTGTGTAGCATGCTTGCGGGTTGACTTGAGCACTTAGATTATATTGCCTTAAGTTTTTCCTCCCAATCTATTTGTAAACATAATATCACATTGTTATTCTGACACCTCTATCTGAATTACACTGATCCAATGTTGAACTGATTTTTTTTCATTAATTTTTTTTACAGTTTTTATTTCATAAGCCATTACGGATCCTGAATCTTCTCATCCTCATAGAAGGCAGCGTGGTGCTGTATCAACTATATTCTCTGCTTCGGTCAGAAAAATGGAACCATATACTTTCCTTGGCTTTGATACTGTTTTGTAATTACTACGTCTTATTTAAACTTCTAAGGGACCGGATTGTTCTGGGCAAAGCATATGCTTATCCTCTGGGCACCATTGGACTAAAATCTCATTAGCCAGTCTAAAAAATACAGAGGAGGAGGGGGAAAGGATTTAAAGAAATTATTTTGATACGGTTTCTATTTTTCATGCAGTGTTTAAATATTTAAAATATTTTATATTTTGTATACTTGGATATTTTGAAGAGCTATTGTTCTTTGCATAAGCAAGTTGTATTTTTTGTCTACTTAGCAACTTCATAAGCTAAGTGTGCGCTTTGCTCCATATGACAAGTGCCATTTATAATCGCAATAATCAACACGTGTAGTATTGATCAGAGGAATAAAGGATGATAATGAGAAGTTTATTTTTCTTTGCTTTATGTTGTCACCTTGAATGAAGAGGTCATATTTAGGCTATTGATGTCTAAACATTTACATGAATGGAACTGCTGTGTGTTCATGGTAAATGGTCACATTTACTGATGTTCAAATGTGTGAACTTGTTTTAATAAATAGGGGTTTACAAGATGGTGTCTGTGAATAAAGTCTTCTTCAATTATGATATTGTTTACATGATCCCACCTCCTCAAAAAATACTTCAATAAAAAAGAACATTCCTAATTTGCTTTTTAAAACTATTTACTCATTGGATTTATTTTTGCTGGACTTTGTGTCTGTGAATTAGGGTGGTCAAGAATGCTTGCATTATTTAAATCATGTAAAACTACCAGTTCTTAATATGGCTGCTGAAGTTTCTTCAAATAAATAATGGATGGAGCAGAGGAAGAAGGATGCTCTATGTCTTGCTCGCTACAGACATGCCTTCAACTGAAGACGTGTTGAAGACTACAGCATGGGGCACTTGTCCATATGATTTGATGTTACTGACAGTTCAACAACCACACTTTCAGATTTTGTTTATTTAGTTGGCATTACAAAAGCTATCATTAGTATCTCAGCAAGGAAGGATCTTTTCCCACTAAGGCTATACTTTTCCGAGGTGCAGCCGAGTTTAAAAATGGAAAAATCATTGAGCAATGTATTAGAGATGTTGGTCATTTAGGTGTTAAAATTTCTACTGTCAGTTTCACATTTTGGATATGCTGATGAACGTACGTGCCTTTGAACAAAGAGCAAGCAGTACTGTGGTTTGAGGTTTCAATTTTCATAATTGCTTTTGCTATGAGCGTGACAGACTGCATATTGATTAAGTACATAGTCCACATTTCAGTGTTGTACTTTTAGGCCTTTTTAATACCTTGTTTACATTGTGCAGCTGATGTTTGATTGGAATGAACACGTACTGTGTAAGTTGCTCTTTCTGTCCTGACCTTGATTCAAACTCTTACTACTGAAGATTTTTTCAGCTTTCAAATTATACATATATTTTTTAAATTCATTGAACATCTCTTAGAATGTCTAATAATAGTATGAATTTGATCTCTGTATAAACTAGCATTGAGAAAATGTATGTTAATCCTACTGCAGAACATAAATGGTTAATTTCACAGTCTACAGAATGGTTTGTGTTTAAAATGTAAAATAATTTCCAATCCAAATTTTTATTTAGTTTTATTTCTTATCCACACAAGACAATTACCACATGGCTGCACTTTCTGCTCTGTGGTTGAAAGGAGATGTACTTATCCAATAAAGCAAGCTAATTTCCCACACCTTCACAGCAGTAATATTGAGTGTGAAGGCATTGAAACCTTACTTGTATATAAATTCATGTTTTGTGTGTGTTTGTACACCTGTGTCCTTGGCTTGAATAACTCCTGCTTTTATCTATTGCATGAAAATCTACTTGCCCTTGCCTGCACGTGAGCACCTAGCCCAATCCTTGCCAAAAATGACCATATCTTCTTAAAGACATTTAAAGCAGCAGGGGTGATGTTGGCCAATGATATTCCATCATTCTGCTTCAAGGACGAAGTATGATGGGTTGTATTTCTTTTTAAAGTAGAGAAATAGGGATAGCGGGAAAAATCTAAATGTTTGTGTATAAACTCGATACTGCCTTTTCAACAACAGCTTGCATTTATAAAAAATTTGATACCTAGCTACACAAGGAGATATTGGGACAGGTGACCAAAAGCTTGGTCAAAGAGGTAGGTTTTAAGGAGCGTCTTAAAGGAGGAGAGGTTTAGGGTGAGTATGCCAGAGCTTAGGGCCTAGGCAGCTGAAGGCATAGGCACCAATGGTGGAGTGATGAAAATCAGGGTTGTGTAAGAGGCCAGAATTGGAGTGCAGAGATCTTGAAAGGTTGTAGAGGTAGGGAGAGGTAAAACTATGGAGGGATTTGAAAACAAGGATGAGAATTTTAAAATAGAGGCATTGCAGGACCGGGAGCCAGTGTAGGTCAGCAAGCACGGGGATGATGAGTGAATGGGACTTAGTGCGAGTTAGGATATAAGCAGCAGAGTTTTGGATGAGCTCAAGTTTACGGAGGGCGCCATGTAGCGTGCTGGCCAGGAGAGCATTGGAATAGTCGAGTCTAGAGGTAACAAAGGCATGGATGAGGGTTTCAGCAGCAGATGAGCAGAGACGGACAATGTTACGGAGGTGGAAGTAGGCAGTCATGGTGATGGAGAGGATTATAGGGTCGGAAGCTCAGCTCGGTCAAATAGTACACCAAGCCTGCAAACAGTCTGGTTCAGCTTCAGACAGTGGCCAGGGAGAGGAATAGAGTTTGTGGCAGGGTCCGAAGACGATGGCTTCGGTCTTCTCAATATTTAATTGAAGGAAATTTCTGTTCATCCAATACTGGAAAAACGGACAAGCAGCATAACAAATCTGAGGGGGCGAGAGAGGTGTTGGTGAGGTAGAGTTGGGTTACCAGCCTGATCGCTGATGCCTTCATACCATATGTGATACATTAAAATTTATTCTTGGTTAGTTCAAATTTGTGTTTCTGTATGAATTATTCAGATAGAAATCTATAATGTTTTTGGAACACTGAAGACAAATAAGATGCAATAAAGCAGGAGTATCCAAGCTGTGGCTTAAGCTCTGCAATCCAGCCCTCAATGCCCAGGTATTCTATTTCTTACTTGCTGGGTTGTCCGGTTTGAATTTTGTAGGCCTGGAGTTTTGGAAAGGCACATTTTTTAGTGTTCTTGTTCATTTGCAGATAAACCCCAACATCTGTTGCTATCAGCAATTTTATAAATCATAGAAAGGTTACAGCATGGAAGGAGGCCATTCAGCCCATCGAGTCCGTGCCGGCTGTATGCAAGAGCAATCTAGCTAGTCCCGCTCCCCCGCCCTTTCCACGTAGCCCTGCAAATATTTTCCTTTCAAGTAATTATCCAGTTCCATTTTGAAGGTCATGATTGAATCTGTCTCCACCACCCCCTTGAGCAGTGCATTCCAGATCCTAACCACTCGCTGTGTAAAAAAGTTTTTCCTCATGTCACCTTTGGTTCTTTTGCCAATCAACTTCAACCTATGCCCTCTGGTTCTTGACCCTTCTGACAATGGGAACAGTTTCTCTCTACTCTGTCTAGACCCCTCATGATTTTGAATATCTCTATCAAATCTCCTCTCATCCTTCTCTGTTCCAAGGAGAACAACCCCAGCTTCTCCAGTCTATCCATGTAACTAAAGTCCCTCATCCTTGGAATCATTCTAGTAAATCATTTGAGACCTACCTAAAACAAAAACATCTTTACTGCTAGATAATGGCTTCTCTGACTTCACCATGAGGTTTTTAAAAAAAAACTTACTTCCAATGATGCTGAATAAACTTTATAGAAACAACATTTCCTAGTCTGATTTTGACACTAAAATTTGTTTGCTAGGTGAATGCAGTTGAACATAACTGTTTTGCCCCTCACTACTTATGACTCAGACTCAAAGCTATTGAGGACACTTGTGTGCAATTACATTGTACTTAGCAATACATTTTCTTTCCATTCAGCAGAAAATTTACTTGAGATCGATGCAGAATGTAGAGTTAAACTTTATAAATACTTGAAGGGGAAAAATTTGCAGGACTATGAGGAAAGGGCAGGGGAGTGGGACTAATTGGATAGCTCTTTCAAAGAGCTGGTACTGTCACGATGGGCCAAATGGCCGCCTCCTGTGCTGTTAACAGTCGATGAAACATTTTATATATGGCTCCAGACACCGTGGCAAAACCTTCTACCTTCACCCCTTCCCCTTCTTCCCAGAACCATGATAGGGTCCCCCTTGTCCTCACCTTCCACCCCACCAGCCTCCACATTCAACGTAACATCCTCCTCCATTTCCAGCACCAAACACATCTTCCCGTCCCCTCCCCTTTCAGCATTCTGAAGGGAACGTTCCCTCTGCGACACCCTGGTCCACTCTTCCATCAACCCCAACACCCGCTCTCCTCCCCACCACACCTTCCCGTGCGAGTGCAGGAGGTGCAACACCTGCCCTTTCACTTCCTTCCTTCCCACCGTCCAGGGCCCCAAACACTCCTTCCAGGTGAAACAGCAATTTACTTGTACTTCTTTCAATTTAGTATACTGTATTCGCTGCTCACAATGCGGTCTTCTCTACACTGGGGAGACCAAACGCAGATTGGGTGATCGCTTTGCTGAACACCTCCACTCAGTCCCCAAGTGTGACCCTGACCTGCCAGTTGCTTGCCATTTTAATTCCCCGTCCCACTCCCACTATGACCTCTCTGTCCTTGACCTCTTACACTATTCCAATGAAGCTCAACAGAAGCTTGAGGAACAGCACCTCATTTTTCATTTAGGCACTTTACAACCTTCTGGACTCAACATTGATTTCATTAACTTCAGATCATAACCACTACTCCCATTTTTTTGGACAGCAGGTGTTGGTAATGGTTATGATGTTGCCATTTACAGCTCCTCTAGATCTATCTTTTGTTTCTTTACTTGTCGCATTACCACCCTCCTTGCCTTGCCTTGCACCATCATCCACCCTGTCAGGCACCTTCCCTTTTGTTCTTTCCTCCCCCTCCCCTCGGCTCTGTACTTGCTTAAAAACTGTTTAATCTTCAACTTCTTCCAGTTCTGACGAAGGGTCATCGACCTGAAACGATAACTCTGTTTCTTTCTCCACAGATGCTGCTTAACATTGCTGAACATTTCCAGGATCTTCTGTTTTTACTTCTAATTTAATGGTGATTCCTAGTCACCTTGTGCTTTAATTAGATGTAGTTCTAGGTTCAATGATAGCGTACAGGATTAACACAGCAAATTAAGGACACTCCTAAAGAGTGAGTCAGACACATTATTTTAACTTTTCTTCTTGGTACCCATTTTGATACCTAATAAGGTTGCCTGATATAAAACTGAATTGTTTTCAATTAGTTTCATGGTGGTGAAAACGTGCTTTAGTGTGAATCATGCATGCAAAGTGTGACTCATCAATCTTAAATGTTTCCTAAAGAAAACTATCTGCATAATCTAAGATCATGTCCTCTGTTGCAATAGACTGATCTGTCAAAGCAATAATTGCTCTTTCTACAAAGAAAACTATAATATCTGATGCAAAACATAAACATGAGTCATATGTTCCTTTGGAACAGAGGAGGCTGTGAGGAGAACATAAGAAATAGGAGCAGGAGTAGGCTATACGGCCCCTCGAGCCTGCTCTGTCATTCGATCAGATCATGGCTGATCTTCAACCTCAACTCCACTTTTCTGCCCGATCCCCATATCCCTTGATTTCCCTAGAGTCCAAAAATCTATCTATCTCAGCCTTGAATGTACTCAACGACTGGAGATTTAATTGAGGTGTATAAAATTATGAGGGGCCGAGATAGAGCGGATAGGAAAGACCTATTTCCCTTAGAGAGGTCAAAAACCAGGGGGTATAGAATTAAAGTAATTGGTAGAAGGGTTATAGGGGAGTTGAGGAGAAATGTTTTCACCTAGAGGATGGTTGGGTCTGGAACTCACTACCTGAAAGGGTGGTAGAGGCAAAACCTGTCATCACATTTAAAAAGTACTTGGATATGAACTTGAAGTGCTGCAATCTACAAGGCTACAGACCAAGAGCTGGAAAGTGGGATTAGGCTGGCTGGCTCTTTTTTGGACGGCATAGACCCAATGGGCCAAATGGTCTCCTTCTGTGCTATAAATTTCTATGATGTGGAGATGCCGGTGATGGACTGGGGTTGACAATTGTAAACAATTTTACAACACCAAGTTATAGTCCAGCAATTTTATTTTAAATTCACAAGCTTTCGGAGATTTTCTCCTTCCTCAGGCAAATGTTTCAAGATCTCCTTGAAGCCTACGCATTTATACATATTGAACAATAATACATGGTGTTTACAGACTGCCCCTGCAACTGCCCGTTGCCAAGGCAATCACCGTGTTCAGACAGAGAGGTGTTACCTGCAGAACCTCCGAATACACATTCAACAAAAAAACAAACAGGGAAAAAAAACAGAGAAAAAAAAAACACAGAGAGAGGCAGAAACATCCGGAAGGCAGAGAGAGCCAGCAAATGACCCATTATATTAAAAACAGATAACATTTGTTCGCTGGTGGGGTAACGTGTAGCGTGACATGAACCCAAGATCCCGGTTGAGGCCGTCCTCATGGGTGCGGAACTTGGCTATCAATTTCTGCTCGACAATTTTGCGTTGTCGTGTGTCTCGAAGGCAGCCTTGGGGGATTGATCTCTTTCCATTCATTATAATTTTGGTGCATCTCTGATATTAATTTAATACCAAAGGTAGCTTAACACTCAGTAGTTTCGAGATGGGTCTGATTATGTTGTAGTAATGCAAACCAATCTCAGTAATTGCCAACCCCTGTGTTGTTGACAATTAACTCATCTGCTAAAAGAGCTGGAGGAAGTTCCTGATTTGAAATAGGTGAACCCATTTTGGTTCAGTATTGCAAAGTCTTTTATGTTTCTAAATACACAATGGAACTTGAATTTTGCACTGGTACCTCATTCTAGTGTGATCTTCCACATGCAGCACAAGCTTAGTGATGTGCCCTTTCACGATTACAACCTGTTGGACAGTGAAAACAAGTAGGTTTCGGGGATTGTAGCATCTTTGCAAAAGAGCTCGTTGTATGAGAATAACCTAATGATATTGTTAATGGATAAGACACAGTCCAAAAACTTCACGTCTTCTGTGGGTAGAACCATATAGTGTTTGTTAGGTTAGGGAATCTATCCTCACTTTGTTATAAGACCTTATGCAGGCTGGAGTTGGCTATCTAGTTCTAAGTGAATGATCTACTGCTGAATGCGTCTACATCCAGTGTCTGTCTTAAGGTCCTGACAGAGCTGCAGACCAAACTCCTGGAAATTCCTTTCAGTGGTTCCAGACTTTTCAGTAATCAGGTATAAGTACTGTTGGGATAGCTATAAATACAACAATAGAACCTAAGGCTTTTCTCGGAATGGGTCCACGGTGCAGGTCACCATGTCTCAACGACGCTTTTTCTCAACAATATTTTTAGGATCTGTATGGCAACAAGGTTCCGTATCAGGGGTCCAGACCTCAGCCACACCCTGGCGGCAGAATTCCACTCATGGAGATCAGCTGTAGCTAACCAAAGTGAGGAAATACCTCCTAATGAACAGTGGTTCAAAGTAACGGAGTAATTTTCTATTTACTGGATCAGTGGAATGTTTGAGCCATTTTAGTGAGTTGCTCCATACATCTTGAGCCAGGATTCACAGAAATATTGAACTTGGACCACTTGAAGATATTCTGACAATTAAAATGAACAATTCACATGCAACAGAGGAGATTGCAGGAGGATAAAAGAAAAGGAATTCCATTCCCAATACTTACTGGTTTTTAAAAAACAAAATCAGGTGGAGTCTGCTTAGCGTTAGATTTCAACTTATATTTGACCGCTCAATAAATCGAGCTTGGAGGCCAGGTCCTTTTCCCAGAATCTGTTTCCTTTATGTATTTTCACAATCTTTTTTGATTAAGAGTTTTGCTTGGAAAGTGCAGCTGTAATTTTGATAATTGGTTATTGACCTTGCAGATAATGGTATGACGAACAGTAACAATCCAATCTCAATGTCACCCAGGAGTGATCTATCCTACTGGAGAACCAAATTCTGCATAATACCCTGGTTGTTGCCTAGGAGAGTATATTAGCCACAAATCGTGTTATCCTGCCTAGAGGAAACATTACTGATTCCTAGGAAATCTTCCATTAATAAGCTCTATGATGCTGACTGTGAAGTTTGTCTAGACATCCATACCCAATATTCTGTCAACTTTCAGATAGCTTGGACCACCTGGGCTACCCTATACTTGGGATTTGCTACATTCATGTTTGAAGTTGATTTCAAACAAGGTGAATGACCAAAGCAGAGTCCCATCTTGCTCCAAACCGTAACATTTCTATTATTTCTTTATCATAGAAATTTTATATGGGCCAGTATGTTGTGAATTTAAAAATTAAACAGCTGCATTCTGAAAAGTATTATTTTGTCTAGCTGCCTGGATTAAGGCAATATAAGAAAGATTTGCATTCATGACCTCAGGCCGCCCCAAACGCTTTACAGCCAAGGAAGTACATTTGACATTACAACACTCTCTCAATACTACACTGGAGCGTCAGCCTTGATTTTGTGCTAAAATCTCTGAAGTGGAGCTTAAACCCACAACCTTCTGATTTAGAGATAAGAGTGCTAGCACAGCCACAGCTTACCCTTTTAAGGCAATATGGAAATACTGTCAACAGATATATAGTTTTCTGTGGGGCTGTCTATGCCAGCCAGTCTCCTGGAGGGAAGTCATTACTTGTTAAATGCATTAGAAATTCTCTCCTGGCTTTGAAATCTTGAATGCATCTCAGCTCGCAATCTTATATCAGTGTCAAGCTATTTGATATATATCAGGTGTCACTGCAAACAAAAATTCCAATAGACTTTTATTTCACGCCTGGACTAGTAACGAACTTTCCAGATATTGAAAAGGCTGCTGTCCATATTTCATCTACTTGAGTGATAGAAATAATTAATATTATACTTGCTTGTTCAAAAAGAATCAGGGCTTCTTCAAAAAAACATACCTATTATTAAAGAACTCCTTTGATCTGGGATGGGAAAATTCTGCATGCAGAAGTGTACGTGCTGCTGATTTTCTCTATTTTGCAGGTCCCTTGCTTCAATCATCTTTCCACATCACAGCAGTGAGAGGAAACTCAATGAGCAGAACTGCACCCATGTCACATTCTTCAAATACTTAAAAGATTCTGAAAAGGAGCCTAAGATCTTAGACGCTACTTTTCAAAAAAGTTTAACGTAGTTTGTAGATTACGTTACGCAGAATGTACGGCACAGAAACAGGCCATTTGGCCCAACAGGTCCATGCCGGTGTTTATGCTCCACACGAGCCTCCTCCTTCCCTACTTCATCTAACCCTATCGGCATAACCTTCTATTCCTTTCTCCCTCATGTGATTATCTAGCTTCCCCATAACTGCATCTATGCCAGTCTCCTCAACTACTCCTTGTGGTAGCGAGTTCCACATTCTATCTACTCTCTAGGTAAAGAAGTTTCTCCTGAATTCCCTATTGGTTAAGCAGTGTATTGCTGATTCTCTGCCATATCCTTTTTGTTTGTCATTAAAAAGTGTAAATAAATGTAATATTTTTTTACTATTGAACACTATGATCTAACAGCATGATGTTTTCTGCTTTTTGGAGTGGACAGTGGGCAGCTAGTGCAACCTTGGTGTGATATATCTTGGTAAAAGGTTAATTGTTAATCCCATGTTCCATTATTCCTATTCATGGCATGCATAAAGGTGTAAATTTCAAATCAAAGAGATGTTGGTCTGTCTATGGAAACTTAATTTGGCTCGAACATAGTGTTAGGAGAGTGCCTGAATTAAAAGTGACATGTAGTTATTGAACCAAACCATTCTTAAATTTGTGGATGATATAAAAATATGTACAGGGATTAGTAATATAGAGCAAAGAACTTTATATAGTGCCTTTCATGACCTCAGGACATTCCAAAGTGCTTTACAGACAATGAAGTACTTTTGAAGTGTAGTCACCGTTGTAATATAGGGAAATATATTTGCACAGTCAATTTGCACAGAGCAAGGTCCAACAAACAGCAGTGAGATGCAGGACCAGATATCTGTTTTAGTGATGTTGGTTGATGGATAAATATTGGCCAGAATACTGGGAGAAACCCCCTGCTCTTCTTCGAATAATGCTTGGGAATGCTACCACTGAGCCAAGTCTAACACATGAACAAAGTAATAGTTTGCAGGCTGTTTTAGATAAATTGGATGTTTCAGGTGTAACTTCAGTGTCTTGCGAATGAGATTAGGAAACTCCAGATATGACTATTAACATGCAGGAATACCTGCTAAAGGAAACAGATCAGAAGAGACCTGGAGATAGTGGTTGAATACATGTTAAAGGGACTAAACTTGGGTTATAGAAGGTTCTGGTACATGCACCTTGTGCCCAGTTTTGCTTCCTGTACATTGTGAATGATATCAAGGCTCTGGACAGGATGCAGAGGAGGGTGACCATGATGATAACAAATCTTAGAGCTTGGATATGAGGATAGGTTCCAAGAATTTCTTTGCAGAAACAAGTTTAGAAGGGACATGATTGAAGTTTTTAAAATGAAGGAATAGGATAGTCTAGTTAGTTATTTAAAATGGATAATGATGGTAGAGGTCATACCTATAAAATCCATAGGCAAAGAATTAGGTTAGATTTTCACAGAATGTACCAAACTGCTGAGACATGGGGCTCAATTTTCAAAGTAAAAAACAGGAGGGTTGGGCCGGGGGGGCATTGAAAATTGCCATCATTTCGGTCCCGCCCCCAACCCGCCCATTTCAGGTTTTCACAGGGGCGGGACGAGGGGCGGGCGACCAACCCGCTCCCAGGAGGCAGGTCGGGCCTTAAAACCTTTCAAGGAGGCTTCAGGCCTCCATTTTTAACTAATTCCCCATTTCAAACCCGGGGGGCCGGGATTCCCGGGCCTTCTGTTTTACGCCTCATGCAGGTAAGTGCATGGAAAATCACAGCCTGTGGGCCCGGAGGAGCAGGAGTGCTTCTCCCAGGCCCAACAAGCCTACCTTCACTGACCACCCCCCCCACACCGATTGCGGACACCCAACCCCCGATTGCGGACCTCCTCCTCCGACCCTCCCCCTCCAACCCTGATCCTCCCCCTCAACGATTGCAGACCCCCGCGATGACCCCCAATCTCGTCCCCCCCCATGACTGACCTGATCCCATCCCCCATGACTCGCGACCCCCTTGCCCACCTATGCAAACAAAAATTTACCTGCAGACATCCTCTCCCTGGCTGGTCTCCCGGCCAACTAAGACCAGCCTGTCAATCAGCCAGTCAGTCGGACGGGAAACCAACAAAAAAAATAAAGGATATCCTTACGTCAAAATCGTAAGGACGTCCGGGAAACCTGTACTAATGGGTTTCTCAACCTCAAATTGACCCCCCCCCCCCCCCCCCCCACCACCACCCTGGCTCCGTTTGAAAACTGAGCCCGTGGTGAGAATATGATCACCACAGTCTTGTAAAAGGGAACTTGACAGGTTCCTGAAAGAAGAGTTTTACAGTCAGGAATTTTCTAAAGTTTCTCCTATATTGGCCAGTTTTATTTTTCTGTTTGTTTTGCCTTTATCAGGAGTCAGGGTTGCAAGAGGGGTGGGTGGACTGCGTTACACAATCAACTGGATGGGGCAAGCTTGATTGGCTGGGTAGGCTTTTCTTACCCTTCTTCTTGTATCTTCTTGAATGCAGTGGATCTCCTGATTAGTCACGCCCTTCTGAAGCCTCAGTCATTCATACAGGCATTCTTAGCAATGCAGGTTACTCTCCATCTTAAATCTTGTATCTATGTCCCCTTCATTCTAGACCCCGCAACTAACAATCTGCGTGATCTGTATTGGTACATTTGTTCATCATATATTTCATCTCTGCACCTCCATTTTGGACTCTTCAAAGCTGCTGAAGTCAATCTCAGAGTCACCGTGGAGCTCAGACATCCTGAACAAAATACAGTTTTTTTACGGAACAAAGTATTGAACAAGGAGCTGAGGGCAACACTCAATAAGCCCTTCTACCAGTTTGGAAATAACAGGGTGGAAAAAAAGGAATGAACACATTGACCCTGCAGTATCCTTGAAGGTTAGTAGCACTGATGTTGCTACATTGTGTTTGCTTTCAGCATGTAGGAAAAACTGACTCCTTGGTGAACAAACCTAGTCCAAGCCTGCACATTGCGATAGTGCAGAAAACTTGCAAATTGGAATATTACTTAATGTTCTTTAATATATGACCTCCGTGCAGCATGGGTCAGATCAATTTCACATGTTGCAAGTACACATGTGGGGGTTTTAGTGAAGGACAGAGTGTTATCTACACTACAGTCACAAGAAAATCGAATTTGGTGAAGGAATACAGAAATTGTCTGTATCATTGTTGAATTCTACTATCTTCTTCAGTGAACTGACAATCATTATGTATTTTTTAATCAATTCTTGAAAGAGAATCTGTCTGCCTTATCTATCTGGAGCTTTTTGCCATGGGTATTGATGACGTTTAGTTGGCAGTTTTCCTATCTTCACTGGGGAGACTGTTGAATTCTTAGTTCTGAAAGAAGACATTTTGGCAGTTTATGAAAGAACTCAGTGCTGCGGCAATCTTCTTTGTGGTGTCAAGCATATTCACTACTTGCGCCATGGCACGAGAAGCCAATTGTAGTTACGAGCCCATAAGCATTGCAAACAACATATAAGGCTTCATCAACAACGACTTGCATTTATATAGCGCTTCTAATGTAGTAAAACGCCCCGGGGTGCTCCACAAGAGTGATTATCAAACAGAATTTGACACTGAGCCACATAAGGAGATATTAGGACATGTGACCAAAAGCTAGGTCAAAGAGGTAGGTTTTCAGGAGTGTTTTTTTATTTGTTCATGGGATGTGGGCGTCGCTGGCGAGGCCAGCATTTATTGCCCATCCCTAATTGCCCTTGAGAAGGTGGTGGCGAGCCGCCTTCTTGAACCGCTGCTGTCCGTGTGGTGAAGGTTCTCCCACAGTGCTGTTAGGAAGGGAGTTCCAGGATTTTGACCCAGCGACGATGAAGGAACGACGATATATTTCCAAGTCGGGATGGTGTGTGACTTGGAGGGGAACGTGCAGGTGGTGTTGTTCCCATGTGCCTGCTGCTCTTGTCCTTCTAGGTGGTAGAGGTCGCGGGTTTGGGAGGTCTGTCGAAGAAGCCTTGGCGAGTTGCTGCAGTGCATCCTGTGGAGAGAGAGGTAGAGAGGTTTAGGGAGGGAATTCCAGAGCTTAGGGCCTAGGCAGTTGAAGGCACAGCTGCCAATGGTGGAGCAATGAAAATCGGGGATGCACAAGAGGCCAAAATTGGAGGAGCACAGAGGCAACCATTTTAATGCATGCTTGAACCCCATAACATTTTTGACTTAATATTGTTACATATGGAAAAGCCTTGTGCTTGCTTAACTTTTCCTGGACTCGAGGCAGTTATGTCTGTTGCGTCTAAGGCTTCAGTATATTCAATTAAATATTCATGTATTGTTCTTCCATTGTGGAGTACACACTCTCTTATGAAAAGCGATAGAGACGCTACTTGTGTTGACTTCTCAGTAGCTTGATTCTTGGTCCCAGTAACTTGGAAAGTGCTTATGGATTTCTTTTTGTCTTCAAAAGTGAGCTTGCACCCTCTGCTCTTCTGACTGATCTGCTGTATGACTGTTATTCTGCTCCATCAGCGGTGGCAGCCTTTAACCATCTCTGGAATTCCCTTCCTAAAACCACCCACCTTGTTACATCTCTCCCCACGTTAAAAAGCTCCTCAAAACTTATCTCTTTGATCATACCTCTGTTCACCGTCTCTTCCTCCAACTCCTGCTTGGTCTTTGCTCTCCTCTCCTTCCCTCAACCCTCCCTGTGCTTTGGGACATTTTTGTTACATTAAAGACATTGTTTAAGTCCATGTTGTTATTAATTGAATTAGCTCATTATAGGGTTGCAAACTCTGGTTGGACTGTATTACAAGAGGTTTCATCACACGACCTCCAGCCTCCAACCGCCTACCTCCTACAGTCCTGCCATTGGTTGCCCTACATGTTAATCCTTGCAGCAATCGGTCAATAATGGTAGCCACAATACCCACAATTCTCTGCACCCAGAAACTGCTCTATCCATTGCTTTGGTTTTACCATGTACCAGGGCCACGTTGCAACATGGGCACGTTACAGCCCTGCTGTTTATTGGGATTCCAGCCAGAGTGAAACGGGAGAAGAAAATGCCCTTTATTCTCGCAGGAGTGCCTGGGAGATTAATTTTTAATTCCAGGAGACTCCAGGACAATCTGGGAAAGTTGGCAACCTAGCTCATTATGAAGTGGTGCTGAAGTGTACAGCCCAAGCCTTGGTGCCACTTGGAAATATTCTTGGAGAATGGGATCCATTTCAGATATGTAGTACAAAAATGAATCAACGTTTCCAGTCTCATAATACAAAGGAAAACTGCAAATGTTGGAAATCTGAAATAAGAACAGAAAATGCTGGAAATATAAAAGCAAGTCAGCATCTGTAAAGATAAAACTCGTATTAGAACTCGTATAAAAGTGGATCTGTGCAAAAAGAACCACAGACAAAGAGGAAAAGAAATAACAATAAAGGTGAAAAGGACCAAAAAGACAAAAAAAAATTCTTCAAAACTGGTATCCTTGGAAGAGAGATGGCAGTAAATAAAGCAGTAAAATAAAAAGGGAAACCTGCCAATGCTGGAAATCTGAAATAATAACAGAACCTTCTGGAATACATGGGTCAGTATCTGTAAAAAGAATAGACGGGGTTACGACATTTTACGTGGGCAACCTTCATCAGAATCTCCAGTGCTAGATTTCCCCTGCAGTCACCAGATACTACGGTGATATTCACAATCCTAAGCAGGGTCGGGCTGATTCATTCTCCATTTTGACTGTCACTCTCGGATACTTGATGTACGGTTCCTTTTGAATCCCTTGTTCCCGCTGCTGGCTCCTTCAGCTGCATTCGTGCGCGCGCCCATTCATGTACGTACAGCTGATCGGCGGGCCTCGCGGCGAAACGCTCCAGATTCTTCTCCAACAAACCTCGCCTGCTCCCCGGCTGCGTCATAGAAGCGGCGTGTTGACAAAGAGTGGTGGGCCTACGCATGCGTCCAATGCGTCACCGTGCGCCTCGGGCGAGTGGGGGGGGGGAGAGAGAAAAAAACCCACCGATTACCCAGCAAGCTATTCGGTGACGTGTGAGCATGCGCGAGTGGGTGGCCCTGGGGTTCTGAAACCGCCGGGAGGTGAAAGGGAGAGAACGCGGCTATCAGGAGAAATACCGATAACATCATTGAAATTAAGAGAAGGGAATAGCCGGTAAGCTGCGGCTGTTTTACATTGTTTTAATGTGTCAAGTAAAAGTCAGTATAAGCAGTGTGATGGTGAAAGTCGAATTATTTTAAATACTGCTGCTATTGAATGGCGTGAGGTGTTAAAACTCCGACAGGGGCCTAAAGTAGATGGAAGCCAAAGGATTGCCATAAATATAAACTGATTACAAAGCTGGTGAGGGTGGCTCTGAGAAGGTCTCCGACCCTAGGCTTCTGGCTATTATTCGTATGTAATAACGGTGCATTCGGTAAGCCATTTAGATTTTTCTAGATTATTTTGTTGAAGATGGGGAGTGTCAGAATTCAGTTCTTATCCTGAGAGGAGCTTTTTAGTAATTTTGACGCATTTATTCCTGTTAAGTCGACAAATATGACTTAAAATGTAGTTATATAAATAAACGGTTCTCTATCTGAATTTAATTTAAAGCAGTTACTATGACATTATATTATATATAATTTCTTGTGATAGCAGCTAAAAGTACAATTTGTAAAACTTGTCCATAATTACGCTAACTATAATCTTCCAAAGTTCTCTCGATTCAGGAACCGTTGCTTTAGATTGGAGAATTGCACGTGTGTCTAAGCTATTTAAGAAGGGTGAGAGAAGGAAACCAGGGAATTATAGACCTGTTAGCTTAACATCTGTTGTTGGGAAATTACTAGAGCCTATAATTAAGGATAGAGTGACTGAACACCTTGAAAATTTTCAGCTGATTAGAGAGAGCCTGCAGGGATTTGTAAAAGGTCGGTTATGCCTGACAAACCTGATTGAATTTTTTGAAGAGGTGACTAAAATAGTGTCAGGGGAATGTCTATGGATGTTGTTTGTATGGACTTCCAGAAGGCATTTGATAAAGTCACTCATAAGAGACTGTCAGCTAAAGTTGAAGCTCATGGAATTGAGGGTAAATTATTGACCTGGTTAGGAAATTGGCTGAGTGGCAGGAGACAGAGTAGGGATAATGGGCAGGTACTCAAATTGGCAGGATGTGACTAGTGGTGTCCCACAGAGATCTGTGTTGGGCCCTCAACTATTCACTATTTATTAATGACTTAGATGACTGGTTAGAGAGCCACATATCCAAGTTGGCCGATGACACAAAGATAGGCAGCAATGTAAGCAGTGTAGATGGAAATATAAAATGACAGATATATTAATAGATTACGTGAATGGGCAAAACTGTGGCAAATGGATTTGAACGTAGGCAAGTGTGAGGTCATCCACTTTGGACCTAAAAAGGATAGAGTACTTTCTAAATTGTGAAAAGCTCGAAACAGTGGAGGTCCAAAGAGACTTAGGGGTCCATGCACATAGATCATTAAAATGGGCAGGTACAGAAAATAATCAAAAAGACTAATGGAATGCTGGCCTTTCTACCGAGAGGACGAGAATACAAGGGGGTAGAAGTTATGCTACAGCTATACAAAGCCCTGGTTAGACCGCACCTGGAGTACTGTGTTCAGTTCTGGGCACTGCACCTTAGGAAGGATGTGTTGACTTTAGAGGGAATGCAGTGTAGATTTACCAATTTGATACTTGGACTCCAAGGGTTAAATTATGAGGAGAGACTACACAAACCAGGGTTGTAGTCCCTGGAATTTAGAAGTTTAAGGGGTGATTTGATCGAAGTTTTCAAGATGTTATGGGTAACTGATAGGGTAGATAGAGAGAAACTATTTCTGCTGGTTGGGGAGCCTAGGACTAAAGGACATAGCCTAAAAATTAGAGCCAGGAGTGAAGTTAGGAAACACTTCTACATGCAAAGGGTGGTAGAAGTTTGCAAACAGCAGTTGATGCTAGCTTGTTTGTTAATTTTAAATCTGAGATTGATAGATTTTTGTTAACTGAAGGTATTAAGGGATATGGGGCCACGGCAGGTATATGGAGTTAGGTCAGAGATCAGCCATGATCTCATTGAATAGCGAAACAGGCTCGATGGGCTAAATGGTGTACTCCTGTTCCTATGTTCCTACCACCTTTGGGACTGATCTAAGATGGTACCCTCCATTGCAGTATATATCAGGTTGTATCAGGATCATCCAGATAGGTTTCACTATACTGTCATAACAAGATTATACAATATTATTAGATACGATTACAGGGAGTATAGAGAAAGTGGATCCGTTACAAAATAGTTTTCATGCCACTCACCACAACAGTATTTGTCTGGGAATGAATGTCAGCTTCCAGTTGCCATCTGAGAGCCAAAGTGCATCCTAATTTTCCTGTTATGTTAGCACGTATCATTGGTGACTGAATACCTGTCTGTTGTGAACAAAGTTTCAGTCAGGGTCAGCATCTGACCCAATAGGTCAGTTATCCTTAAGGTATACTGTATTGTAGCAGTGTAAATAATTTTTCTAATCAGAATTTATTTTTAAAAAGGAATGTTTTAGGAGGAAGAGGTAATGCGTAAAACAATATTAAAATATACTTCCCTACTACTTAGTACTGTTCTAATTTTAAATATGAACCACTTTGTCTAGTAAGGATGTGCCCTTTCCCAGTAGGTTTGTAGTAGTTAATATGGCTCAGAACAATCTCCATTCCCATTTATTTTTAGGGAAGTTATGGGCACACCCCTAAAATTAAGATGCCACGGCTACTTGCAGGAGTGCCATTGGTACTGTGTCGAAGAGAATATTTACGATAAGCCCCTAAACTTGTAATAGTAGGCAAGATAGACAGATCTTCAGACAGGGAGATAGTAAAATTCATGTTGCTTACTAGATTTGTAAGAGAAAGGTTAGACATTTGATGTAAGGATAGATTTAATTAAGATGAAAAGACGACATTTTAAATTCGGTTTCATAATAGTTCTGTCCCTATGGGTTTCATAAAGGGAAAACATGAAACTTGTTGATGATAAAATACTGGCGAGAAAGTCATCTCCCACGTTCGTTTCACGCAAAGCCTAGCCTAGCCTCATAACAAAGAAAGACTTGCATTTATATAGGGCCTTTCACAACCTCAGGATGTCCCAAAGTGCTTTACATCCAATGAAGTACTTTTGAAGTGTAGTCACAGTTGTAGTGTAAGAAATGCTGCCAATTTGCACACCACAAGGTCCCACAAGCAGCAATGTGACAATGACCAGATAATCTATTTTTGATGTTGGTTGAGGGATAAATATTGGTCAGGACTGGGGAGAACTCCCTTGTTCTTCTTCGAAATAGTGCCATGGGATCTTTTACGTCTACTTGAGATGGCTGATGGGGCCTCAGTTTAACGTCTCATCCGAAAGATAGGCCCATTAACTGGTAGAGATCTGTTTTGATTGCATAATAGAAGGAAAATAACCTTTTTTCATTTGCAATTATAGTTTGCTTTATTGACCTCTAACAAGAAGAGGGAGAAAAAGCAATTGGGAATCCATAGAACTATGTTGTTTTGTAGGCGCACACAGCAGCCAGTTTGTGCACAGAAAGGCCTCGCAAACAGCAAATTAGATAATTGACCACTTTTGCGGTGATGGTGTTTGAGGGTTGAATGTTGGCCAGAACACTGGGGGAACCCCTTGCTCTTCAAATAATGACATAGGATCTTTTACATCCATCTTTTATGTAGTAGAGAAAGAAATTCAAAGTCTAGTATGGTACTGACCCACATGTGGCAGGCAGGTTCAATCCATGGTCTGAGTGAGTTGATCTTGGCAGGGTTTCCAGTATGTGTTGGGAATTGGCCTCATTGTCCCAGATGTATGCAGGGCAAAACATTTGAGATATCCTTGATGGTTGTTTAGTGACTTCTGCTAGAAGTGATTGTCTGTAGATGTTGGTTGAGAACAAGTTTTGGTTCAGCTATGATGTGCCTCAGAGTAAAAAAAAATTGCTGCACACTTGCTGTCTAGGTTCATAGATGAAGAATAGGCACTTGGATAAGATTTTAGACGGATGTCCATGATCATAGGACAAGAAAGTTAAAATGTAATATTGCCTGATAAAGCCAATTTATTGCATATTTTTTGGCTATTTTGAGCTTGTGTTTTAAATATTTCTGAACAGGCTATTTTTAAACCCATTAGCTGCCTCTTTGTGAAAGTAATTAGATATCTGAGCTCTAGACCTCTACCTGTTCTTCCCTTCCCTCTTCATTTTTGTCACTCTTTTC
Source organism: Heptranchias perlo (assembly GCF_035084215.1). Classification (NCBI taxonomy): domain Eukaryota; kingdom Metazoa; phylum Chordata; class Chondrichthyes; order Hexanchiformes; family Hexanchidae; genus Heptranchias; species Heptranchias perlo. The sequence goes on from NC_090335.1 coordinate 50,194,155, forward strand.
AAGGGAACCTCTCCTGCCAGATACAGCATTGTACTGTACTGTACGAACATGACTTCCTACAACAACTTCTCTATTGTTTTGGCTATATATTTGAGCATTCTATTTGCTTTGATTGCTGCTCCACATTGTTCGAGCTTGTTGAGTTTTCATCTCATTAAAATAATCTATGCTGCTGTAATAATTCCATTTTACAATATTGGTCAAAGTGGGTATCAATATAAAGAAAAAGAGTAACAATACAATACCACCATTATTCCATTTATAATTCACTTGAGACTGTCACTTGGTATCCTATTTGGAATATATGGTCAGCAGTAAATGGCACAATATATGTCATAGCAGTGACATGTCATAGTTAACTGTGATATATTATATTTGATACACATGTTGGAGGTTTATAGTTGAATTTTTAAATTAGTTTTTGTAGCTTAAAGAGAAAAATTAATTGAATCTACATTATGGTATTACTTTGTCTCTGTGACATTATACCAGTATTGATGTGGCTTTTATTTGACAGCCATTAAAAAATGATGAAAAGTTTGATCTTGATGTGTTTTTCTGTACATCAGCATTCCTTAGCCAGGGTTTCTTTCCTAAACCATTGTTACTATTATGATTTTTAATCGAGCAGATAAAACTGCCTTTGGAAATTAGACAACAACCATTCCATTGAAAAGCATTTACTAATGAGAGAATTTGTCATTTAAGCCAGAATTTTCATTTTGCTATGTGAATATTTAAACAGATCACCTGTGCTGCCAACCGTAACAAATCTCCCAAGTTTGCTTTCAGATTGCAGCCGGCTGCTCAAAATCCATGCATCAGGAGCTGATGCCACTAGTAAAATATAACAGCAGTTTTAGTTATCCTAACCATAAACTCGAGTGGAATTCAGTACATCAGTAGATTTGCAAATAGTCTGTTTTCTTCTTGCCTCACCCCCAAATTGGATGGTACCATGGTGAAAGCTGAAAGTTTGAGCTGCTGCTTCTGATGACTTTGTTGTGCATGCCCTAATTTCACAGTGGTGATCTAAAAGGAGTACATGAGGGACTAGTCAGCTCTTGGTAGGAGCATACCCCAATGTGTCACCGCCACCTTCAGCCGGTAGAACATTGGATTGGGAAAACAATTGGTATGTTGTACAATCTTGGTAATTACATAAGTGTGGGAAGTTTTTGTTTTGGGACTTTTTTTTAAGGTATACTTTTCATTCAAAGTGGCATGGATGAGAGCATTTTAAGATGTGCAAAGAGAGAAAAGGGCTGGGGATAGGAACAGGAGTAGGCCATTCAGCCCCTCGTGCCTGCTCCGCCATTTGATAAGATCATGGCTGATCTGTGATCTAACTCCATATACCCACCTTTGGCCCATATCCCTTAATACCTTTGGTTGCCAAAAAGCTATCTATCTCAGATTTAAATTTAGCAATTGAGCTAGTATCAATTGCCGTTTGCGGAAGAGAGTTCCAAATTCTACAACCCTTTGTGTGTAGAAATGTTTTCTAATCTCGCTCCTGAAAGGTCTGGCTCTAATTTTTAGACTGTGCCCCCGACTCCTAAAATCCCCAACCAGCGGAAATAGTTTCTCTCTATCCACCCTATCTGTTCCCCATAATATCTTAAACTTCGATCAGATCACCCCTTAACCTTCTAAACTCTAGAGAATACAACCCCAACTTGTGTAATCTCTCCTCGTAACTTAACCCTTGAAGTCCTGGTATCATTCTAGTAAACCTACGCTGCACTCCCTCCAAGGCCAATATGTCCTTCCGAAGGTGCGGTGCCCAGAACTGCTCACAGTACTCCAGGTGCGGTCTAACCAGGGTTTTGTATAGCTGCAGCATAACTTCTGCCCCCTTGTACTCCAGTCCTCTAGATATAAAGGCCAACATTCCATTTGCCTTCTTGATTATTTTCTGCACCTGTTCATGACACTTCAATGATCTATGTACCTGAACCCCTAAGTCCCTTTGGAAATCCACTCTTTTTAACTTTTTACCATTTAGAAAATACCCTGTTCTATCCTTTTTTGATCCAAAGTGGATGACCTCACATTTGCCTACATTGAATTCCATTTGCCACAATTTTGCCCATTCACCTAATCTGTCAATATCGCTTTGTAATTTTATGTTTTCATCTACACTGCTTACAATGCCACCAATCTTTGTGTCATCGGCAAACTGAGATAGGAGACTTTCTATGCCTTCGAATAAGTCGTTAATAAATATTGTGAATAATTGAGGCCCCAAGACAGATCCCTGCGGGACCCCACTAGTCACATCCTGCCAATGTGAGTACTTACCCATTATCCCTACTCTCTGTCGCCTTTCGCTCAGCCAATTTCCTAACCAAGTCCGTACTTTTCCCTCGATTCTATGGGCTTCTATCTTAGATAACAGTCTCTTATGTGGGACCTTATCAAATGCCTTCTGGAAGTCCATATAAATAACATCCATTGACATTCCCCTGTCCACTACTTTAGTCACCTCTTCAAAAAATTCAATCAGGTTTGTCAGGCACGACCTACCTTTCACAAATCCATGCTGGCTCTCTCTGATTAACTGAAAATTCTCGAGGTGTTCAGTACCCTATCCTTAATTATAGACTCCAGCATTTTCCCCACAACAGATGTTAGGCTAACTGGTCTATAATTCCCCGGTTTCCCTCTCTCTCCTTTCTTAAAAAGGAGAGTGATATGTGCAATTTTCCAATCTAGAGGGACAGTTCCTGAATCTAGAGAACTTTGAAAGATTATAGTTAGGGCATCCGCAATGTGCTCACCTACTTCCTTTAAAACCCTGGGATGGAAACCATCTGGCCCTGGGGATTTGTTACTCTTTAGTGTTATTATTTTCTTCATTACTGTTGCATTACTTATGTTAATTTTATCGAGTCCCTGTCCCCGATTCAGTATAAGTTTTCTTGGGATTTCAGGCATGTTAACCTCTTTTTCGACTGTAAATACTGACGCAAAGTAATTGTTCAACATGTCCGCCATTTCCCCATTGTCAATGACAATATCCCCACTTTCAGTTTTTAAGGGGCCAACACTGCTCCTGACCACCCTCTTTTTCCTAATATAACTATAAAAGTTCTTCGTATTGGTTTTGATATCCCTTGCGAGTTTCTTTTCATAGCCCTTACTATCTGTTTTGTGACCCTTTGTTGATCTTTGTATCTTTCCCATTCGCCAGGATCTGTGCTATTTTTTGCCTTTTTGTTTGCCCTTTCCTTATGTCTTATACTGTCCCTTACCTCTTTAGTTGTCCATGGCTGTTTTGTTTGGCAAGTAGAGTTCTTGCCCCTCAGGGGTATAAACCGGTTCTGTATCTCGTTAAATGTTTCTTTAAACATTTCCCACTGATCATCAGTCGTTTTACCCATTAACAGATTTGCCCAGTTTACTGTGGACAGTCTCTGTCTCATCCCATTGAAGTCGGCCTTGCCCAAGTCTAGGATCTTAGCAGCTGATTCACTTTTTTCCCTTTCAAACACTACATTGAACGCGATCATGTTATGATCACTATTAGATAGATGTTCACGCACAGTGAAGCCGTTAACTAAATCTGGTTCATTACTAAATCTAGTATGGCTTGCCCCCTTGTTGCCTCTAGGACATAGTGCTGTAGAAAACTATCCCGGACACACTCAAGAAATTCACTACCTTTCTGACAGTTGCTAGTCTGCTTTTCCCAATCTATGTGAAGGTTAAAGTCCCCCATTAAGACCACTATGCCTTTCTTACACACTTGTCTAATCTCTGCATTTATACAATCTAGCACTTTAGAGCTGCTGCCAGGGTTCCTATATACATCTCCCACTATAGTCTTGGATCCTTTCCTATTTCTCAATTCAACCCATAAGGTCTCTGTTGGCTGCTTACCTCTCGTTATATCCCCCTTTTTCATTGAAGTGATTTCATCTCTAGTCATTAAGGCTACTCCTCCCCCTCTTCCATTTTCCCTATCTCTCCTGTAGACCTTAAAACCTGGTATATTTAGTACCCAATCCTGACCATCCTGCAGCCAAGTCTCAGTAATAGCTATCATGTCATACCCTCCAATTTGAATTTGAACCTGTAGTTCATTTAATTTATTCCTTATACTCAGTGCAGGGAAAGACAAAACTAAAGTAGGGGAAAGAAACTATTCGAGACATTACTGAAAGGATAGAAAGGCTTCAATTTTCATAATCTCTTGTGTACTTTGTATTCTCTAGAAAGCTCCCGTATCCCTAAAAGTAGCTATTTCTGTTAGTGCAATACTATGTGGATTTGTCTTTACTGAAGTGATGTCATCAATGTTCTCTGATGTATTCGTATGTGCATTTATGATTCGGTGGTTGGGATTGCAAAACATGTTAAGTAAGGAAGTATAGCAGGAGGAAAGGAATCGTTCCATCCAAGGGTTCTGAGGAGGGTCTTAGATCTGAAACGTTGACTAACTAACTTGGGTTTCTCCACAAATGTTGCCTAACCTGAGTATTTCCAGATTTTTCTGTTTTTTTTAAACCAACAAACCATATGCAATTAATATGACATCAATGCTCTTTAATTTATTTAATTCCTTAAAAGAAATAAATTAAAATAAATCAGAGTGAGATGAGAATTTTTTTTTTAGGCAGTGAGTTGTTATGATCTGGAATGCACTGCCAGAAAGGATGGTGGGAAGCAGATTCAGTAATAACTTTCAAGAGGGAATTGGATAAATACTCGAAAGGGGATAAAATTGCAGAACAAGGGGCAGGGGAATAGGACTAATTAGATAGCTCTGTCAAAGAGCCGACACAGGCATGATGGGCTGTATCATTCAATGATTCTATTCTTTTTATAAGTAAGCAATCACATATAACACTTCACAAACAAACACTTAAACTTCTCCGTGAAGTGACGGTAATTAAGCAAAACTCTTATCAGTTGAACATTATAGACTACAGTATTTAGCTGCATTTTATTGGCGACTTGCCCCAGTCCTAACATGACTGCAACAATGTTAATCACTTGAGTTAAATTCAAAATCATTACCACAGCATACCATCAGTTCATTTAATGGTCTGTATTCATTCATGCTTAAAAAAGTGTTCTTGAATAACAGTGTCACTTTGGACTCTTAAATTTTCCTCCCTAGCATGTGTGTTACATTTATAATTGTATATTGTGACAACTGTGCGGATTAGGAATAATAGAATGGGTAAAAAGGTACTCGAGCCTTTTTCTGAGGGGTAATTAAATTGTCAGGGCTATAAATACCAATACAATATTGGTATTTTGTAATGCAGTGATTGAATACTGGCAAGATGGAATACCGTGACACTGGGATTTGGGAAACAGGAAGTGTGAATGCAGATTTTCAATGATTCTCTTTCCCCATGCACCTGCCCTCCAGTAATGGTTTTCATATGGGTTTGTCAGCTTTATACACCTCACCAACAAACTTAATTCTTATATCAATACATAACGCAGCTCTAGGAGCTGCATTATTTATCTCCCTTCCTCGCCTGATCCATTAGCCCTGGCTGCCCTTTGGTACCTTGCCAAAGTGTTCGTTCTTCATGTGTGAACTTAGGTGATGAATGTGGTGTGATATTTGACTGAGGGAGAAACATTATTGTCAAGCCAAAACCTATCTGCTCCTCTGACATTGATATGTACAAGATCCAAGTAAGTTTTCCAACAAGGCCACTGAGTAATGATCAGGAGCGGGAACTGTGGCTAATCTGTCCTGTCTCTTTCTCACCCTGCCCCCCCCCCCTTTTTTTAAAAAAAGGAGCCTATAGACATTGAGGTCAATTATAGTTCTCCTACTGCCTGTCGGACTGAGATCATCTAACTCAAGTACTGTTAATTTAATCAGAAATTTATAAATGATTCCCATGTCCAAAGGGAACCATGCATTTGTGTGTATCCTTAAATGCAAGTCTATCTTTCTTGTAAACAAAATGCTTTATTAGATTGCATCTAGCACTTTATTTTTGATTTTTCTCTCCCTCTTCTCCCCGCCCCCTGCCCCCTCCCCCCCCAGAAAATTATCTTTTTTGTTCTCTTCCACTTTTTTTGTCTTTCATTATCCTCTGATTTTAAAAGTCAGTTTATCCATTGATTTTTTTTTCATCTGGATTTGAATTGCAAATGTTTCTGGCTTCCCCATTCTGAAGTACATCTCCTAGCCCCTGAGTCCTGAGTCTGACTGAAAGAAAGTGGAAGCACTTTTTTTTTATTCGTTCACGGGATGTGGGCGTCGCTGGCAAGGCCGGCATTTATTGCCCATCCCTAATTGCCCTTGAGAAGGTGGTGGTGAGCCGCCTTCTTGAACCGCTGCAGTCCGTGTGGTGACGGTTCTCCCACAGTGCTGTTAGGAAGGGAGTTCCAGGATTTTGACCCAGCGACAATGAAGGAACGGCGATATATTTCCAAGTCGGGATGGTGTGTGACTTGGAGGGGAACGTGCAGGTGGTGTTCCCATGCGCCTGCTGCCCTTGTCCTTCTAGGTGGTAGAGGTCGCGGGTTTGGGAGGTGCTGTCGAAGAAGCCTTGGCGAGTTGCTGCAGTGCATCCTGTGGATGGTGCACACTGCAGCCACAGTGCGCCGGTGGTGAAGGGAGTGAATGTTTAGGGTGGTGGATGGGGTGCCAATCAAGCGGGCTGCTTTATCTTGGATGGTGTCGAGCTTCTTGCCTGTTGTTGGAGCTGCACTCATCCAGGCAAGTGGAGAGTATTCCATCACACTCCTGACTTGTGCCTTGTAGATGGTGGAAAGGCTTTGGGGAGTCAGGAGGTGAGTCACTCGCCGCAGAATACCCAGCCTCTGACCTGCTCTCGTAGCCACAGTATTTATATGGCTGGTCCAGTTAAGTTTCTGGTTAATGGTGACCCCCAGGATGTTGATGGTGGGGGATTCGGCGATGGTAATGCCATTGAATGTCAAGGGGAGGTGGTTAGACTCTCTCTTGTTGGAGATGGTCATTGCCTGGCACTTGGCTGGCACGAATGTTACTTGCCAAGGTCTTGCTGCATGCGGGCTCGGACTGCTTCAATATCTGAGGGGTTGCGAATGGAACTGAACACTGTGCAATCATCAGTGAACATCCCCATTTCTGACCTTATGATGGAGGGAAGGTCATTGATGAAGCAGCTGAAGATGGTTGGGCCTAGGACACTGCCTTGAGGAACTCCTGCAGCAATGTCCTGGGGCTGAGATGATTGGCCACCAGCAACCACTACCATCTTCCTTTGTGCTAAGTATGACTCCAGCCACTGGAAAGTTTTCCCCCTGATTCCCATTGACTTCAATTTTACTAGGGCTCCTTGGTGCCACACTCGGTCAAATGCTGCCTTGATATCAAGGGCAGTCACTCTCACCTCACCTCTGGAATTCAGCTCTTTTGTCCATGTTTGGACCAAGGCTGTAATGAGGTCTGGAGCCGAGTGGTCCTGGCGGAACCCAAACTGAGCATCGGTGAGCAGGTTATTGGTGAGTAAGTGCCGCTTGATAGCACTGTCGACGACACCTTCCATCACTTTGCTGATGATTGAGAGTAGACTGATGGGGCGGTAATTGGCCGGATTTGGATTTGTCCTGCTTTTTGTGGACAGGACATACCTGGGCAATTTTCCACATTGTCGGGTGGATGCCAGTGTTGTAGCTGTACTGGAACAGCTTGGCTAGAGGCGCAGCTAGTTCTGGAGCACAAGTCTTCAGCACTACAGCTGGGATGTTGTCGGGGCCCATAGCCTTTGCTGTACCCAGTGCACTCAGCCGTTTCTTGATATCACGTGGAGTGAATCGAATTGGCCGAAGACTGGCTTCCGTGATGGTGGGGATATCGGGAGGAGGCTGAGATGGATTATCCACTCGGCACTTCTGGCTGAAGATGGTTGCAAACGCTTCAGCCTTGTCTTTTGCACTCACGTGCTGGACTCCGCCATCATTGAGGATGGGGATGTTTGCAGAGCCTCCTCCTCCCGTTAGTTGTTTAATTGTCCACCACCATTCACGACTGGATGTGGCAGGACTGCAGAGCTTTGATCTGATCCGTTGGTTGTGGAATCGCTTAGCTCTGTCTATAGCATGTTGCTTCCGCTGTTTAGCATGCATGTAGTCCTGAGTTGTAGCTTCACCAGGTTGACACCTCATTTTTCGGTACGCCTGGTGCTGCTCCTGGCATGCTCTTCTACACTCCTCATTGAACCAGGGTTGATCCCCTGGCTTGTTGGTAATGGTAGAGTGAGGAATATGCCGGGCCATGAGGTTACAGATTGTGCTGGAATACAATTCTGCTGCTGCTGATGGCCCACAGCGCCTCATGGATGCCCAGTTTTGAGCTGCTAGATCTGTTCTGAATCTATCCCATTTAGCACGGTGGTAGTGCCACACAACACGTTGGATGGTGTCCTCAGTGCGAAGACGGGATTTCATCTCCACGAGGACTGTGCGGTGGTCACTCCTACCAATACTGTCATGGACAGATGCATTTGCGACAGGTAGATTGGTGAGGACGAGGTCAAGTAAGTTTTTCCCTCGTGTTGGTTCGCTCACCACCTGCCGCAGGCCCAGTCTAGCAGCTATGTCCCCAATTTAATCTGCTCTTGTGGAGCAGATGAAATTGGGGAACACCTTGCCAACCAGCGGTATGCTGGAGCAATCAGAATTCTCTTGAGCACAGCAGAAAGAGAAATGTCTCGACATCAGTCTTTATTTCTAGGGGGATGGCGTATAAAAGCAGGGAAGTCATGCTACAACTGTACAAGGTGCTGGTGAGACTACACCTGGAGTTCTGCATACAGTTCTGGTGCCCTTATTTAAGGAAGGAGATACTTGCATTGGAGGCAGTTCAGAGAAGGTTCACTAGGTTGATTCCAGGTATGGAAAGGTTTTCTTATGAGGAAAGATTGAACAGGTTGGGTCTATACTCATTGGAGTTTAGAAGAATGAGAGGTGATCTTATTGAAACATACAAGATTCTGAGGGGATTCGATAGGGTAGATGCTGAGAGGATGTTACCCCTCATGGGGGAATCTAAAATTAGGGGGCATAGTCTCAGAATAAGAGGTCGCCCATTTAAGACAGAAATGAGGAGGAATTTCTTCTCCCAGAATCTTTGGAATTCTTTACCCCAAAAAGCTGTGGAGGCTGAGTCATTGAATACATTCAAGGCTGAGTTAGTCAAATTTTTGATCAGCAAGGGAGTTAAAGGATATGGGGAAAAGGTGGGAAAGTGGAGTTGAGGTAAAAATCAGATCAGCCATGATCTCATTGAATGGCGGAGCAGGCTCAAAGGGCCAAATGGCCTACTCCTGCTCCTATCTCATGGTCTGATTCAGTAAATGCTTGAAGAGTCCTAAGCTAGCATAAGATTCACTGCTTTGCTGTATGACGCTCCTCAAATTCCCACGGTTTCATGCAGTAGGAGCTCTTAAAGAAATGAAAGGGGAGAAACGTTCCAAGTATAGGTAGAAAATTGGATAGACTTTTTTTAAATTTAAGTGCTCAATGTCAAATCTCAGTATATGTAAGTCGAAAGCAACACAGAAAGATGTGCATTTATCCAACATCTTGCATGTCTTCGACCTTTCATGCAATGATTTTTGGTGTACAGTGACTTGTGTCAGCAAACTTGACAGCCATTTTGTGCACAAACAGCAATACTTACAAGTACAGTTTACATTGATATTTCATACACCTGATTGCTTTCACATTTCAGCTATTTTTAAGAGTTTATTAGCTTGAATTTTTCTTAATTGGTGTTACTCAGTATTCCATTTTTTTAACTTTATAGTTTTAGCGTTTAAAGGTCATTTCCTCCATAGAGCTGCTAAAAGAGAACTGTTGATGGCACTGAGCTCACTATCTTGAGAAGCAAGGAGGCCATACATGAATATAATTGAAGTGAAGTTAATCTTTCTGCAATTGTCTTTTCACAGTTTGCCCAACACCATGTTAAGTGCAGGAAAGGAAAATTTCCGGCTGAAAAGCTACAAAAACAACTCTCTCAATCCTGATGAGATGCGAAGGCGACGGGAAGAGGAAGGGCTGCAATTACGGAAACAGAAACGTGAGGAACAGGTACAGTCGCAGCTTTTCTGCTGTGGTTGGCCTAGCTTTGGGGGGGAGGGGGAGTTTTAGTTGTCAAGTATGGCTGAAAAAGCAAAATAAGCTATTTTCAAGTACACATTTGCCTGAAAAATTAATTTTTGTCACACATTAGCAAGCATCACTTTGGTAAGAAACCATATTGTTTCTGCATGTAGTCATAAGTCTGTCACAATTATTCATACCTGTACTGAGGTTTGTGGTGTGTTGTCGAAACTTTGATACTTGGTAGGAAATGTGGGGTTACGCCTGACTCTCCCTAGTTTCCCATTTCCTCCCTTGCCTTTTCTGAGCTTCTCTTGTCCATAGGACCCACCTCAAACTCCTTATCCATTAAACTCCTATCCCACAATTTCCCATCTTGGATTCCATGCTAGCTGACAATGTAAATAATTTCCTCTGCTCAGGTATTGTCCCACTCCCTTTCAGGGAAAAAAAATACCTGCAATCCCTTTGGCCTTGCAAAACTGCTTATCTCCAACTTCCTTCTCCTCTCAAGTCCTTGAATATGTTATTGCCTTCCAGATCTGTAACCATCTCTCCCACAAGTTCCTGCTCCAATCCTCCCAATCGAGTTACTCTTCCTCCAAAAGCATTGAAATGGCCCTAACCAAAGCCAAAAACTACATTCTGTGACTGACCATGGTGCATTGTCCCTCCTTAACCTTTCTGCTGCCCTTGACTTGGTCGACCACACCTCCTGTAATACCTGTCCTTTGTTGTCCAGCTGGATGGGACTGCCCTTGCTTGGTTCCACTCTTACCCAACCAATCATAGCTAGAGGATCTCTAGCACTGGCTTTTCTTTCCACCCCTCATGTAACTTTGGGAAATCTTGCAAGGAACCTTCCTCTGCCCCTCCTCTTCCTCATCTACTTTCTGCTCCTTGGCAACATCAACTGCAGACATGGAGTCAGCTTCCGCATGTATGCTAATGACGCCCCCCTCCGCTACCTCTGTGCTGTTAGACTCTTTGTCCAAATCAGGTCTTGGATGAGCCGCAATTTCCTCCAGTTAAACATTCGGAAGACCAAAGCCATTGTCGTGGGTCTTTGCCACAAACTTTGTACTGTCGACATTGACTCTTTCCCTTTCCTTGGCCACCGTCTCAGGCCGTCTCTGTTCACAAACTCGGCGACCTAGCCAATGCCAAGCTGAGTTTCCAACTCAAAATCCTTTCCATTAAAGACTGGTTACTCCTACCTCTGTAATATCATGTGCCATTTCCCCTATCTCAGCCCATCTACTGCTGAAACCGTTATCCATGTCTTTGTCAGCTCTGGACTTAATTTATTCTAATGCTGTCCTTGCCGGCCTCTCATCTTTCAGCCTCCTTAAGCTTCAAGTCATCCAAAACTCTGATGTCCTTATCCATCCCGTACCAAATTGTGCTCACTCATCACTCATATCCTTGCTGATCCATACATTTGTGTAGCATCATGGAGAAGTAAATCAGGGTTTGTGTCCACTATTCCCCACATGGTGAGTCCTGAATTATGGGTACACTGTCTGGGAAGCAAACTTGGCACTTCTTTACAGACAGTGGAGGAAAAATAAGGTAGCTCAAGGCTCTTTCATGGGCCCCCGTACAGTTTGTTGTAGATTGACATTGGCAGAAGCAAATCATCTTACAACACCTGGAAGCTAGAAATGGCGCATAATATGGGGAATCTAAATACAAGAAAAGGGGGAAGGATAAATATGTAATTAGTTTTGTTGACACCAGTCTGTTAAACTATGTTTAAATGAGATGTTTGTATTTTCTATAACGTTCTCACTTTTTTTCTGATTTTGCTTGTTTGTATCAAATTTTATAAACTGAAGATCTGAGTGGACCTGACATCTGCTTAATTCCACCTGAATATTATGATTTTCAAGTTGTATGCTCTTATTCAGCTCCAAAATAGAACAGACCCACATTGAGGCAGTTTTTGCTGAATCAGTTGTGATCATGCGTTACAAATAGTCCATGTATAGTTTTCTAAAAGATAAAATTGTAAATACCTTAACTTAGTTGAACTGTGTAAATTTATTCTTAATATTTGCTATTCTGTATGCTTATGTATCTGATTGCAATTTGAATCTGATACTGCACACTTGTGTTCCAAGTGCTAAAATATTGGATAATATTTCAACTAACGCGACAAGGAAATTAATTTATTCTCTTCCTTACTTTCCCCTGCCCAGTTGTATATTTAATGTTTGCTTTCTGTTTCTTCAGCTATTCAAACGTAGAAATGTCACAAATACAGAACAGGAAGAGGAGGAGGAAGAGGTAATGAGTGACAGTGGATTCCATGAGTCACAAGTAAACATGGATATGGCTTTGGTAAGCAAAATATCATCTGCTGCACCATGCTCCCTCCAGCCAATAAGGCAAGTTGACACAGCTTGCAGATTTCTGCACGTCACCCTCACTAAATCATGATTAGCATAATTGAAAAGGCAGTGCCACCCCGGCATCCAAAAACTTTGCTACTGAAGTAAGTTAGCAAAGTAGGTATGGAAGTCTACTGAGGGATCCATGAAGATGGCTTGGTAAATAATTGGAACCACTACTTCCTTACTACAGCTGCTTCTAAAAATTAATCATTTGGTTAACCTTGCAGCTTCTTCAGATTATAAATGCCATGTTTACTGAGAGACACTCTTTGAAGACTTAAGATATGTTGTTTTAAACATTTTAAGAAAAATGGTGTTTCCTTAATTTCTCTCAAACTGAGTATACTTTTAAAAGTAGAATCAAATATTTTTGTGGAAATATTTGGAACTGCTATCCTAAAAGCTAAGTATATAGGTGCTATTTTATGACTGGAATTTATGTACTGATCTTTGTAAGTTGTCAGTGTTTACTTATATTAGTTTATGCTTACTGATTTGCAGCCAGTGTCTCCTTATGAGCACACTAAATGTATGCAAAGGAATCACCTGCATGTAGTCGTATGATTCAGCAGACTTGATGGGCCAATAATCTATTCCTTCTCTTATGTTATAATATGGGGATGTCTAAGCTTTTTTTTTCTTGGGTTACATAGTCGCGTTTATGGAGTTTTTGCGTAAAAAGTTCCTATGCCACGTTCCCATGAATTGTGTGTATCTCATACTGCTGTTACTAATAAATCTGATTTATGATTTACCCACAAATGAGGCAAAAGTGCTAAAAATAGCCTCCTGCAAACCTGTAGGCCCATGAAATTCAAACAGGACAAACCAGCAAATATAAGAAATAGAAGCGCAAACAGGACTAAGTTTCCTGGTCTTTGAATTCTGTTTGTTGTGGCTGGAGATCATGGGCTCGATTTTAGGATCGCGTTTCCGGCGGGTTCCCAGCGGGGTGGCCCCGAAAATCCAGATATCCGGTCACGTGACCGGATCGCGACGAAATCCCGGCCACTTCCGGGTACCGCGCTGACGTGCGGGGCTGCGCGCGCAAGCCCCGCTGGTGGGAATCCCGCAGGCAATTAAAGCCAGCGGGGTTCCACTTGAGAGTACTTACCTTGCTCGTTGTGGTCAGTTAATGAGCTGAAGCAGCTGTCAAAAGAGGAAGTGTGGGATTTTAGGTTCAAGGCAGTGAGTTTCCCACACTGGGGGAAACAGTCTCCCTCCAACCAGGCGTGTTGCAGCCAGCAGCCTGTGGCAGGTGCCAAGGTGCGCTCCACGGGGGAGAGCCCTCACCCACGCAGGAGGCCACCGCGTCACATAGGGCAACCCCTGCCCTCCACCACCCCCCGCCAAGCCAGAGGACAGACCGACACGAAACCGCAGCCCCAGTCCGAGGAACCACACACCTACCCTGCACAACCCCTCAGACCAACACCTGCCAGTTGGGTGGTGCGTGGACACCCTCGGAGGACGAAGAGCATGACCAGCACCAGCAGCCTCGCAGCCCACGCCGTCCGCCGCAGAGACGTGGATCCCCCCAACACGGTGTTGTTGCACGCCCACCTGCACAGCAGGAGGGAGGGCTACCGCAGAGAGAGACGCGTCGCAGAGGGCACTACCCTCGCCACAGGGTCCACAGACCGAGGCGCAGCTCCCCGGACCTCTCCGAGCAGCAGTGCAGAGGGAGGCGCAGATTCGCTCGACATGTAGTCGTGGAGATCTGCAGCCTCTTTCATGCCGAGCTGCTCCTGGCTGGCCCCAGCACCAACTGCTTACCTGTCGCTGGCAAAGTCACCACTGCCCTCCACACCTTCTCCTCCGCATCCTTCCAGGGTGCAGCCGGCTACACCGCCGATGTCTCTCAGTCGTCTGCGCGGACGAGCCCTGCAAATACACCTGCACCTACTCTGCAGTAACACGATGGGTGGCATCAGTGGTGGGTCCTCATAGTGATACCCAGGAGCGGGCATTATTGGACACAACGGACAGGATTCGCGGAGACATGGCAGTGGTGGTGTCAATATAATGTGTGCTGTTTGTTGCTCTGAAATTCAATATGGGTAACACCCATGACAAACCCTCAGACACCCTTGTGCACCCCCTTCATGCTGACGAGACGTTTGCCTTACGCTGCCTACTGCACATATGTGATGCATGCCCTGTGGCTGCAGCACAGGTGGTGGCAGGTTGAGTGAGGCTGGCCGTGAGGGAGATGCACGAGAGGGTGAGTATGGGATGGAGCAATGAGATTGTATGAGGATTGGGTTGCGTGTTAGTGGCGGGGTGAGTACTGGCGAGGTGAGTAGGTGGAGGTAAGATGAGGATGGGGTGTGAGTGGGTATGAAGGGTGATGTGACAGAATAGTGTTGGCGGTGCCGAAGGAGATGTGGGGTGGGGGCAGTGTTGTGGCAGATGGAGTGTAGGGGAAAGACTTCGTGTTCTCACTGCGGCTGACCTACTGCGGTCATTGGACCGCCTCCTGCACTGTATGCAGGTGGGCGATATGTTGGTGGCGCAGGTGACCCCCTCTGCCACCTCGAGCCAGGCCTTCTTGGTGGCAGAGGCAGACCGCTTCCTCCCGCCCGCCGGGGGGAAGATCTGTGTCCTCCCCCTCCTCCTCACCCCATTTGATGATAGCTGGGGTGAGGCATCATTAAACTGGGAGCAGCCTTCCCCCTGGCCTGCTCCATGCTGCAATTTGTTCCATTGGTTGCAGCATCTGTCAGTGGAGGACTGCCCCTTTAACTAGAGAGCCTCCAGCTGACAGATCGTACTGCGCATGCGCAGCCCGACCGACGCGCAGGCCAGCGCCGTGGACCCCGGAGGAGCAGGTAATTGATTCCTATTAGTGGGTTGCCTGCTACGATCGCGTGGGCAACCCACTAATTTCGCCGAGCGTGTTGACCACGCTCCCGGAGGACCACCCGCTGGGAACCCGCAGGCCTGCTAAATTTGAGCCCCATATGATGCCCAGGAGCTACAGAGTGGACACACCTGTTAGAATATATATCACTGAGAATCCTGGAACAGCCTCTAGTGGCAGCAACCAAATACTGCAGCAATGTGGAATAGTAAATTTCCACATCATGAAGTTTTAACTAAAATTTCCTACAGGCCTCATTCTCAGCACTGAGGGACCCACCAAAGTATTTGATTCTGATGGAAAATTGAGGTAATTTTCTAACCTGGTGCACTTTTCTTTGGTAAAAGTATGAATTCCTCTGTTTTCTCACTAGGCTAAAAGGGCAGACAGGAAGGTGACATACTCTTGGGCTGTCTCCAACACTAATTTTGAGTTGGTTGCTGGTATTTTCTTCCTTCTGTGGAGCTGATACTGAGAATTCTGCACAATAGGAAATAGAGCCTCCTCCCTTACTGTAATGGTGCAATACATTGGGTTACTGTGCCACTGTGATGAACTTTCTAAGAAGATGCTGCAAGTCATCCTGGTTAAGTTAATAGTACTGTTGTCTCTGAGCTGAAAGATTCTGAGTTCAAGTTCCTCCAAGACTTGGGCACATAATCTAGGCTGACAGTTCAGTACATTAGTGAGATAGTGCTGGATTGTTGGAGGTGCCATCTTTTGGGTAAGATACTAAACTGAGACTCCATCCACCTAAAAAAAAATATAAAGAATTCCATGGCACTATTTGAAAAGAGCAGGAAGTTCCATCATCCAACACCAACCAACTCGCCAAGGCTTCTTCGACAGCACCTCCCAAACCCACGACCTCTACCACCTAGAAGGACAAGGGCAGCAGGCACATGGGAACAACACCACCTGCACGTTCCCCTCTAAGTCTCACACCATCCCAACTTGGAAATATATCGTTGCTTCGTAGTTGCTGGGTCAAAATCCTGGAACTCCCTACCTATCAGCACTGTGGGAGAACCTTCACCACATGGACTGCAGCGGTTCAAGAAGGTGGCTCACCACCACCTTCTCAAGGGCAATTAGGGATGGGTAACAAATGCTGGCCTTGCCATGACGCCCACATCCCATGGAACAAATAATCTGGTTCTGGTGGACTTTTTAACTGGTCATTTATCCCACTTGCTGTTTTTGGGACTTTATGTAAGTTTCTGCTGTAATTTTCTACATAACAAGAGTGACTGCACCTCAAACAATTAATTGAGTCAAATGCAGATAGTCTGAGGACATGATGCAGTTCTATGGAAAGGAAAGATCTTTTCTTTAGTCTGAGATCCATAGTACAAGTGAATTCAAATCAGTATATTTCCTCTTCCAATAGTAGTAAACTAAACTAAACTATCAGTCTTGCACCAAAGTGGTTCTGAACTAGAAACAGAATAATTTGAGACCAGTTTAAATATAGTATAATTTAGCTCACAGAAGGGAATAGTCCTGTCGAATGCTGATTGAATGATTTTTGTTGTTAGTGATTCTGATTTTCTGTGTTCTCCCTTGTGTTTGTACAGACTGGAGTAATCACCTCGGATATGGTACAGATGATTTTCTCTAATATTCCTGAACAGCAGCTGGCTGCTACCCAGAAATTTCGGAAACTCCTTTCCAAAGGTGAAAATATAGTTTGTGCAGCATTCAATATTGTCATTTTTTTGAGTGCTGAATGGTATTGACAATGCACTCACTTCTTGATCTGAGATGGTGAAGTGACAATCTGAACTCAAGCTTATGTTAATACTGCCTAGCTCCAGTTCAAGATTTGGGAACTCAACAACATGTAAAAGTATAATGTTAGTACTCCATGATGTAACACTTTGCCTTTATAACAATATTTAGTGATCTGTGAAACATTGATTCATTGTTATTTGTGTATGTAAAAGGACAGTGGTTTTATTGTAGTTTTCATATTTAGTTACAATCCTGAGCATCTTAATATAGGTTATACTCATGGATTAGTTCGGTTGTAAATGAAGTTTAGCTGAACTTTAGGATAAATGGGACTAGAGAAGGATTGGAAGTGGTGTATCCCAGGGGTCAGTGCTATGTCCACTTGTTATATATAAATGATTTGGACTTGGGCATAGGGATTAATTATATAGAAAAGAATTGAGAGGTGTGGATGAACAGAGATTTGGGGGTTCAAATGCATAATTCCCTGAATGTGAGAGTGCAGGTAGATATAGCCATAAAAAAGGCCAATAGAATTTGGGGTTTTATAAATAGATAAAACTAAATAAGTAACGATGAATTTATACATAATGTTAGTTAGGCCACAGTTAAAGTAAAGTTTTGTGCACCCCATTAAGAAAAGACATTAAGCCATAAGGAGCACTCAGCCTAAATTTGGGTTGATTTAAAATAGCTGTTTAAAATTATGGAGTAGGACAGAGCAGATAAAAAATGAACTGTTTCCATTGGTGAAGGGGTTTAGAACAAGGGGACATAGATATAAGATTAAATGCAAGAGATTTAGGACAGAGCAGGAGGAACTTTTTTTTTTTACACAGGTTTGAGACTGTGGAATGCACTACGGTGTTAGTGATTGAAGCCGAGACCATGTCAATTTTTCAGAAGCGCTTTGATAGTTGGTTGAAAGAAAAGGAGATAATGGGACTTGGGAACAGGACAAACACATGGGATTAGGACTGCTGCTAATGTGAAGAATGAACACCAATATGGACTGGTTGAGCCAAACAGCCTGTTTGTGTTGTAATCGGCATCACACCAGGGTTGGGAAACTATAGTTATGAAGAGAGACTTGAGATAATGGTACTATACTGGGGAAGAGAAGGCTAAGAGGAGACTTAATAGCAGTTTTTAAAATTAAGAAGTGTTTTGATTGCATGAATAAGGAAAGACTATTTCCTCTGGTTGGGGAGTTGGTGACAAGGGGCAATCATTTAAAATTATTACTGACAGAAGGAAGAGAGAGGTCGGGCGTTTTTTTTCCACAGTGTTATTGAGGTGTGGAATGCTTTGCCACATGAGTGGTTGAGGCAAAGACCATTGCTTCTTAAAGGAAAAATTGGATAAATAGTCGAAGCAGAGAAAGATAAACGCCTATGAGGAGAAAGCGAGGCCGTGGAATTAGTTCTGTATTTCCATAGTAAAGAACCAGCGTAGATATGATGGGCCAAATGGCTTCTGCTTGTGCTATAAAATTTTCTGGTTCTCGGGCTATGGTTGGTGTATTACATACAGCTCCGGGCACCCCTTTATAGCAAGGATGTTTGACCCATGGAAGTGGTACCATGAGATTTGCTGGAAAGGTACCTGGAATGAGAGGTTATAGTTATGAAAGGCTTGAAAAATATTACTTCTTTTCACCGGAACAGAGCAGATCGGGGTGGGGGGGGGGGGGTCCTCTAGAGGCATTCAAAATTGTTGGAAGATTTGAGAGGATAAACAGTGATTGTTTCCATTGATGGCAAATCACTAACGAGATGGCGTAGATGGAGGATTATCACTAGAAGAATCAAAGGGTGGAATTTGAATATTTTCAGACTGGTTTTAGATCTTGGAATGCTTTACCATAAGTGTTTATTGAGGCAGAGACTAACATCTAATTCCATTTTAGACAATGAGTATTTGAAAAGGAAGAATATGGGGAAAGGGCAAGAAAATAGGTTTAGAGTAAATAGATTCAGTTGACGAGCTAGCATTGGCACAGGTGCAATGGGCTGAATGTCATTCTGTGCTTGTAAATTATATAATTCTGTTGGGAAAAGTGTGTTTATATTGATTGTGTTGCCAAAGACCTAGGCTTATATCTCACCTAGACAAGAGGATAAATGTATTCATTATCTGGTAAGGCCTGTACAGTGACGTGTTTGAGAGCACTAATCTTTTTACTTCTGGGACCTGTTTTCTAGCTGTCAGATGGGATAAAGAACTCTTCTCTCTGATTGCTGTGTTAGATGAAGTCATTTTGATCTATCTTAATCCAATTACCATTGAAGGAAAGTCCACAGCACAAAGGAGTTTACTTCTCATGCTAACCAGATAAAGTCTGCAAATTCTGATCAATAGACAAACCCAACCCAGCAAGAAACTATTAATCCCAGCATTTAATATTTTTTTAAACAGAGCCAAATCCTCCTATTGATGAAGTGATCAACACGCAAGGAGTAGTGGAAAGATTTGTAGAATTCCTCAAAAGGAAAGAAAATTGTACATTGCAGGTAATCTCAGAGCACACCATGAAGTCCTTAATATAATCTACATCTTGTACTGTTTTTTTGTAATGTAACAGTATCATATGCACACTGTAGCCATGTTTGTATGCCTGCAGCTCATTTTCCTTCCCAACTGTGTTATATGTTTCTATGCTGTGCTCGTGGCCCATTTGTGTGCAATAGACTTGAGAGAATTATTTAGTAGCTCTCATTTGTCCAGCTAACTCCAACTACTGTACAATATTTTTCATCATTTGTAAAATTGTAAATACAATGTGAGCGACAACATGCTACTTTTATCTTTCCCCACGATGTATTTTCTGAAAATCATAGCTCATTCCTGTGTGAGAAAATGCAAACTTAATTCTTCAGTACTTTTAGAAGCCACTATAAGGCTAAACATCCATTGTTCTTCATTACCATGTGTCATTTCATTTGTGCAACCAATTCATTGGACTGTGATGGGGGAGATAAAAATCCTTGCACATATTAAATAAAGTGACAGGTTGAATTGTAAGCCTGCGTTATGTCCCTCTGAGCTTTTTGCATTAGATGTACATTTGTGGCTTTGCCAGTTGTTTGCAGAGAATAACAACATAATTGTACGTAAAGTAATCCTGACTCAATTATTCTGTCTATGAAGATTCTCCTTATTGTTATAGTGAATTCTTAAATGTAAAATACATTTTACTCCCTGAAACGCTGTTATTTCGATCACAGCATATCACTATTTGCTTCCTCAAATGCCGGTGTTTACAATGTGAACAATTTACTAAACGAACCTAACAATTTATCCTGTTTTTCATAGATATGGTGCAGTGTGATTTGTCTTTGGCCAGCTTCCAAAAACAAAGAGTTTGCTCTTTTAGGTATAATAAAAGCTACTTAATTGGAAAACTCCAGTAGCGAGCAAATATGTCCTTTATGCAATTGTATAAAATAACACTACGTCCAATCTGGAAATGAAATTTATTCCACTAGTGAGACCTCAATGAATAACTTGCCAGTGAGCTGTGTAGATCTACCTCACCAATCTGATACATATTTTACAGAGCACAAGTTCAGTCTATATAACACAGGTTTAAAAACAGCAAAAAAGAATTAACAATTTTTAGGTAGAAATATAATTAAATATTTTATAAAGTCCCAGACACTTTACCCTTGCTTGTACTTTTCCCAATATTCTTTGTTTGTTTTACGGTTGTTTCTAAAATCTCATTCTTTAATAAGAAAAGCTGCCTGATAATGGAGGTGCTTTTTTCATGGTTCTTGTACAGCTTTAAAGAGAGGACTATGCATTTTTATGTAATTCTGCTGTGCTGGGTGTACACAAAGATCCACCGATTCTTTTCAATTTTTATTATTTGTTTGTCTTTTTAAAGTTCCAACCCCAAAACGATTTCCTGTTTTCACTAGCTTTTTATCACTGTAAACTTGACTGGCAAATATTGGTACCAGTGTGTGTAGTGTATAATTATAATGATGCAATTTTTTTGATTAATGCAGTTTGAAGCAGCATGGGTGCTGACAAACATTGCATCAGGAAGCTCATTGCAGACCCGTGAGGTCATCAAGGCTGGTGCTGTACCTGTCTTTATTGAATTGTTGACATCAGATTTTGAAGATGTGCAAGAACAGGTAACTGTCAAATTGTTAATTCTACTCCTTCCCCTTATTTTATAATGGATTTGCCTATTTTTTAAAAATGTGATTAACAAAGGATATGAGTTTAAAAAATAAGGGGAGCTAAATTCGATTGAGTCCTAGGAATGATTTTTGTCAATATTTTCAAAGTATGTGCTATTAATTTTAGAACATCAAGGAATAGAACAAGCTACTGAGGTAAATAACAATAGTATTTCTGAAGCAGAGTGAAAAATAATGCTACATTTATAAAACCTCTTTGCTTTACCTTTATGTTAAAACGGATTGCTGACTATCCTTTGTACAGATACAGCACCGGGACTTTTAATTCAGAAGATATTTACAGAATCCCTGTATTTTACAGGATAAATGTGTGTGAATTACAGATGGAAAGGAAACTAAGACAACAGACAACAGAGAATAGAGATCCTGTTTATTTCTCCAAGTAAAGAGGTCACTTAGTGTTTTGAGAATCTTATACCATGCCACTCCCGCATTGTCGTGAGCTCGTTTAGGTATTTGGGACACAATTAATAGATTATATACCTATACTGTTTCTGAAAATATTTTAGTAGTTTCATTGTCTTTACACTACATTTTCACTTTTAGAAAATTTACTGAGAATCACAGGGGGAAAACAGAATAGTATACAGGAAAGCCTGATCATGAATTAGGTGCACTGCTAGATGTTTACAATAAAAATATGCATTTTTAAAGGGCAGCCGCTATTCTAGGGGTTAGTTTTTTTTTGTGTGATTCTGTATACTACGGAACACCAATGTCAATTGGTCAGGAAGGGAGGTTGACAATGCAGTTTTTCATAAGTCCAAAGGCAGTTATATATAAGATGGGATGAGTGCAGTGTTGAGAGATAAACAATTGTAGCATATTGGCATATATGGATAAGACTCTGCTTTTTCGTTGATATGCTCAGAGGTGTAAACACATTGATATTAATTACCTGGTCCTAAAAGTTTACCACCTCCAACAGCCTGCTACATTATCCTCGTGTGTCACTGACAAGTTGCAGTTATTCTGTATTGCAAGGTCATTCGTGCATGCATCCTTTAGTTGAATCCATGAATAATCAGTGGTTTTAAGCAAGTGTTTATTCAAAACTGTTGTAAATGCTATCTTAAAGGAGTCAGATCAAATAACTAAGATTACTTGTGGCTCATGGTTTATTTTTTAATTGCAGGCAATCTGGGCCCTTGGGAACATTGCAGGGGACAGCACCATGTGTAGGGACTATGTGTTAGACTGTAATATACTGCCTCCTCTCATTCAGTAAGTAACTTTTGAGTTTTTAAAATAAATTTTCAAGGCTGAGTTTAAAGATTACTGGGAAAAAGCAATCACACATTTTTCAAACATCTTGGGATTGACAAAATACTTATTAAACTAGTTCCTCTCAATTTTAATAAAACTTAAGTTTGCACCAGGATGAAAGTTAGCTACACAAGAATTTTCCTTTTATTCCAGTTTTCATGCTTTCATCTCCTGTCGATGGCCTTCTGGTGTATCATTAGTCGACCAATTTCTATTTCACACATTTTCTTTGTGTGAGCCTAGCCAGAGATTGTTGGCAGACTATTTGATTGTGTAGGTTGCTGCAGTTGAGCCTAGTTCTGTCCTCCCCATTGTCCAAATGCACACTTTCCAGCAAGAATCAGAGGAAAGCAATCAAGGAGTAGAAATCCTAGTCAATTTTCCCCAAGTACCGAGCCAATGAAGTTGAGGTCACTTGTAGGAATTGGGTAGGGCGTTCATCCGTTAAACAATCAGGTGAATTACACAAAGGATTTCTAATAAGAATTGTAACAAGCAATTTTGCAAGACTCCATTCCCAGTATGGAGCCTCACTACATGGGACTGCATGTCACAAAATTGACCCTATAGTATTGTAGCCCATGTCCAACCCACGCTCCTGGATCATGAAGCTCCATACCAACAGCGGAGTCTTGCAAAGTTACCTCTATAGTCTCTGATTTGTCATACTGCTTGGCAAAAACATCCAGTAGTGGATGAGCAAAAATTTCCTCCAGCTAAATATTGGGAAGCCATTGCCTTTGGTCCCTGCCACAAACTCTGTTCCCTAGCCACTGGCTCCATCACTCTTCCTGGCCACCGTCTGAGGCCGAACCAGACCATTCGCAACCTTAATGCCC
Source organism: Heptranchias perlo (assembly GCF_035084215.1). Taxonomy (NCBI): domain Eukaryota; kingdom Metazoa; phylum Chordata; class Chondrichthyes; order Hexanchiformes; family Hexanchidae; genus Heptranchias; species Heptranchias perlo. The sequence goes on from NC_090335.1 coordinate 50,217,541, forward strand.
TATTTGACCCTGAGATGAGCGTCTGATCACATATCAGCTCCATCATCAAGACCGTCTAATTCCACCTCCGTAACATCGCCCGTCACTGTCCCTGCCTCAGCTCATCTGCTGAAACCCTCATCCATTTCTTTGTTACCTCTAGACGCAACTATTCCAATGCTCTCCTGGCTGGCCTCCCATCTTCCACTCTCCATAACATTGAGCTCATCCAAAACTCTGCTGTCCGTATCCTAACTCGCACCAAGTCCCGTTCACCCATCACCCCTGTGCTTGCGGACCTACGTTGGCTTCCTGTGTGGGAACGCCTCAATTTTAAAATTCTCATCTTTGTTTTCAAATCCTTCCATGGCCTCACCCCTCCCTATCTCTGTAACCTCCTCCAACCCTCAGATCTCTGGGCTCCTCCAATTCTTGCTGCTTGCACGTCCCCAATTTGAATCGCTCCACCGTGCCTACGCCCTAAGCTCTGGAATTCCCTCCCCAAATCTCTCCACCTCTCCTCCTTTAAGATAGCTTCTTAAAACCTAGCTTCTTAAAACCTACCTCCTTGTCTAAGCTTTTGGTCACCTGTCCTAATATCTCCTTTATGTGGCTCGGTGTCAAGTTTTGTTTGCAAATGCTGCTGTGAAGCGCCTTGGGACGTTTTACTACGTTAAAGGCGCTATATAAATAGAAGTTGTTGTTTTGAATTGTAGCTTTCCAAGCACTGGTCAGACTCCGAAGGTTTCGAGCTTTGTCTGTTGTAATTCTATTAATCCTTAATCAGTAAGCTTCACTAAGAGGACAGCCTTTCTAGGAACATTTAAATAAATATCGATGATTCCCATGTGTTTGATTTTAAAGATATGAAGACTCCAGACTTCTCTGATCGGTAATTCTGTGCACTTATTTGTTAACCTGAATTATCTGTATTTTAAATGCACAGGCTGCTTTCAAAACCCAACCGATTGACAATGACGAGGAATGCTGTTTGGGCACTGTCCAACCTGTGCAGAGGGAAGAATCCTCCTCCAGATTTTTCAAAGGTAATGTACCTCCTGTGGAGCAGCAGTCTACTTTAATTACTCTTGGCTTTTTAGGAAATAGTGAAGAATATTCAATGGAAACACTCTTTCAATTCCATAAACTGTGATGGTATTTAAATTGTTCACATCTATTGATGTTTGTTAAAATTTACTGATTAGTAGTCTTTTCATGCTATTGTAAGGAATAATTTTGCAAATGCAGAAGATATGGGTACAAGAGCACTCTTTTTAAAGAATGAAATGTGAAGCAGACCATTGGCACAAATGGTTAGTATATCCAGTCACTGAGAGATAATATACCAATTCATGCCCACAGCTCGCCAAATGATAAATTGTTGAACGGTATGGGATTAAACACCTCTCCACAGGAAACAAAGGAAAATTGATGAACAAAACAACCTGGCCTATGAATCTGAGCTGCCAATTACTGATAGATAGCCATAGATTGTATGCACATATTTTTATGCTGCTAAATTTTGGGGGAAGTAGCATGGCAAAGTGGAATTTGAAATAGTTTATAAATTGGGACCTGTACAAGCGAGACGGGTTACACCCGAGCAGGACCGGGACCAATGTCCTCGCGGGGGTGTTTGCTAGTGCTGTTGGGGAAGGTTTAAACTAGAGTGGCAGGGGGATGGGAACCTTAGCGGGGAGTCAGAAGGGAGTAAAGGTGAGAGCAGCAAGAGAGGGGAAGACCCAGGGGAAATTTACAATACAAATAGTACAAACAGTTGTTCAAGAACAAGCGAAAGGGAAAAGCGTAGAACAACGGAAAGAAAGTATACGTTAGACACTACAGATAAAGTGAAAACTAGAAGGCGTAAGGCGATTATCCCAGCATCTAAGCTGAAGGTCAGACTAGGGTGTGTGGCCCAACTAAAAGTTCTTTATACAAATGCACGGAGCATAAGGAATAAATTAAATGAACTACAGGTTCAAATTCAAATTGGAGGGTATGACATGATAGCTATTACTGAGACATGGCTGCAGGATGGTCAGGATTGGGAACTAAATATACCGGGTTATAAGGTCTACAGGAGAGATAGGGAAAATGGAAGATGGGGAGGAGTAGCCTTAGTGATTAGAGATTCAATCAATTCAATGATAAAGGAGGATATATCAAGAGGTAAGCAGCCAACAGAGACCTTATGGGTTGAATTGAGAAATAGGAAAGGATCTAAGACCATAGTGGGAGTTGTGTATAGGACACCTGGCAGCAGCTCTGAAGTGCTAGATTGTATAAATGCAGAGATTAGACAAGCGTGTAAGAAAGGCATAGTGGTCTTAATGGGGGACTTTAACCTTCACATAGATTGGGGAAAGCAGACGAGCAACTGTCAGAAAAGTAGTGAATTTCTTGTGTGTCTGGGATAGTTTTCTACAGCACTATGTCCAGGAGACAACAAGGGGGCAAGCCATACTAGATTTAGTAATGAGTAATGAACCAGATTTAGTTAACAGCTTAACTGTGTGTGACCATCTATCCAATAGCGATCATAACATGATCGAGTTCAATGTAGTGTTTGAAAGGGAAAAAAGTGAGTCAGCTGCTAAGATTCTAGACTTGGGCAAGGCCGACTTCAATGGGATGAGACAGAGACTGTCCACAGTAAACTGGGCAAATCTGTTAATGGGTAAAACGACTGATGATCAGTGGGAAATGTTTAAAGAAACATTTAACGAGATACAGAACCGGTTTATACCCCTGAGGGGCAAGAACTCTACTTGCCAAAAAAAAAGCCATGGACAACTAAAGAGGTAAGGGACAGTATAAGACATAAGGAAAGGGCATACAAAAAGGCAAAAAATAGCACAGATCCTGGCGAATGGGAAAGATACAAAGATCAACAAAGGGTCACAAAACAGATAGTAAGAGCTACAAAAAGAGAGTATGAAAAGAAACTTGCAAGGGATATCAAAACCAATATGAAGAACTTTTATAATTATGTTAGGAAAAAGAGGGTGGTTAGGAGCAGTGTTGGCCCCTTAAAAACTGAAAGTGGGGATATTGTCATTGACAATGGGGAAATGGCGAACATGTTAAATAATTACATTGCGTCAGTGTTTACAGTAGAAAAAGAGGATAGCATGCCGGAAATCCCAAGAAAACTAATATTGAATCGGGGACGGGGACAGTGACTCGATAAAATTAACATAAGTAAAGCAACAGTAATGAAGAAAATAATAACACTAAAGAGTGACAAATCCCCAGGACCAGATGGTTTCCATCCCAGGGTTTTAAAGGAAGTTGGTGAGCAGATTGCAGATGCCCTAAGTATAATCTTTCAAAGTTCTCTAGATTCAGGAACTGTCCCTCTAGATTGGAAAATTGCACATGTCACTCCGCTTTTTAAGAAAGGAGAGAGAGGGAAACCGGGGAATTATAGACCAGTTAGCCTAACATCTGTTGTGGGGAAAATGCTGGAGTCTATAATTAAGGATAGGGTGACTGAACACCTCGAGAATTTTCAGTTAATCAGGGAGAGCCAGCATGGATTTGTGAAAGGTAGGTTGTGCCTGACAAACCTGATTGAATTTTTTGAAGAGGTGACTAAGGTAGTGGACAGGGGAATGTCAATGGATGTTATTTATATGGACTTCCAGAAGGCATTTGATAAGGTCCCACATAAGAGACTGTTTGCTAAGATAGAAGCCCATGGAATCGAGAGAAAAGTACGGACTTGGTTAGGAAATTGGCTGAGCGAAAGGCGACAGAGTAGGGATAATGGGTAAGTATTCACATTGGCAGGATGTGACTAGTGGGGTCCCGCAGGGATCTGTCTTGGGGCCTCAATTATTCACAATATTTATTAACGACTTAGATGAAGGCTTAGAAAGTCTCATATCTAAGTTTGCCGATGACACAAAGATTGGTGGCATTGTAAGTAGTGTAGATGAAAACATAAAATTACAAAGCGATATTGATAGATTAGGTGAATGGGCAAAATTGTGGCAAATGGAATTCAATGTAGGCAAATGTGAGGTCATCCACTTTGGATCAAAAAAGGATAGAACAGGGTACTTTCTAAATGGTAAAAAGTTAAAAACTGTGGATGTCCAAGGGGACTTAGGGGTGTAGGTACATAGATCATTGAAGTGTCATGAACAGGTGCAGAAAATAATCAAGAAGGCAAATGGAATGCTGGCCTTTATATCTAGAGGACTGGAGTACAAGGAGGCAGAAGTTATGCTGCAGCTGTACAAAACCCTGGTTAGACTGCACCTGGAGTACTGTGAGCAGTTCTGGGCACAGCACCTTCGGAACGATATATTGGCCTTGGAGGGAGTGCAGCGTAGGTTTACTAGAATGATACCCGAACTTCAAGGGTTAAGTTACGAGGAGAGATTACACAAATTGGGGTTGTATTCTCTCGCGTTTCGAAGGTTAAGGGGTGATCTGATCGAAGTTTATAAGATATTAAAGGGAACAGATAGGTGGATAGAGAGAAACTATTTCCACTAGTTGGGTTTTCTAGGAGTAGGGGGCACAGTCTAAAAATTAGAGCCAGACCTTTCAGGAGCAAGATTAGAAAACATTTCTACACACACAGGGTGGTAGAAGTTTGGAACTCTCTTCTGCAAACGGCAATTGATACTAGCTCAATTGCTAAATTTAAATGTGAGATAGATAGCCTTTTGGCAGCCAAAGGTATTAAGGGATATGGGCCAAAGGCAGGTATATGGAGCTTGATCACAGATCAGCCATGATCTTATCAAATGGCGGAGCAGGCACGAGGGGCTGAATGGCCTACTCCTGTTCCTATGTTGATTCTGAGGCAACATGCAGACATGGCCATAGAATAGGTCAACACAGCTCAATTCTGCCTCTTTCCTCCATCCACTAATACCCTGATTTCAGCTGCAATGCATGTGGAGGCACAGGATGAAAGCCAGGCTTTCCCAGTGGGGAAGGGAAAGTAAAGCAGCTAGACTAGTCTGGTGCACTCCTTAGCAACTGGCTAGTAAGCGACATCGGCGGAGACTTGGGAGCCAGATGTCTTACCCCCCTCAACGATAATGGTAACATGATGGAACACGAGTAAGAAACTAAAGGAAGCAAATAACCTTTAAAGTTAAGATGTTTTAGGAGGGGGAAATTAGTAACCGAGATGCTGTACTTACCAGGGTTACAGCATCTGTTTTGGCAGTCAGCAAAACACAGTTATGTCAGATAATGCAACAAAAGGGAAAGGGAAGTATTGAATTTCATGAATTCTCTACTCCTTATAAACCGAAAATACTTGATTTATTTTGTTCTCTCATCCTGTTAGAAGTACACTATGGCAACATTTTTTGTAGAATATTCTGAATTATATCACCAGGTGATGAAGTAGTGGACATATCACCAAAAATATTCTGAGTTTTAAAAGAAAGTATGTACGCTACCCTGGAGCAGCTAAAATATTTTAAACTTACTAGGTTGCAGAGATATATTTCTGTGTGTACATTGCACACTATCCCTGAAACAGTTTTGCGTGTTTATCACTTACCATAGTTTTCTGATATGTAAATAGCACACTGATATGGTCTGCTGTAATCTTTCAGTAGAATGATACCAAATTTGCAAATTTTTTCATTGAGTCTCTGAAATAAGATTCAGCAAAGGCACCTGTTTGATCCAGGAGCGTACAGATGAGCCATAAATTATTGTATTCGGTTCTGTTTTTCTTTCCCAGGTATCCCCCTGTCTCAGTGTTGTGTCCTGGCTGCTGTTCCTCAATGACATAGATGTTCTGGCTGATGCCTGCTGGGCTTTGTCATATTTATCTGATGGACCCAATGATAAAATCCAAGCAGTAATAGACTCGGGAGTTTGCAGAAGATTAGTGGAACTATTGATGTAAGCTACTTTCTAAATGTTTAATTTAGATTCTTTGGTGGTGGATGACTAGTAATGTCTTTCTTTATACCTGGATATTACATATTCATCTAGCTTTTACTCCTTTTGTGATCATTTTAAACTGCTAAAGGCGCTTCAGTTTTCATGGGGAAATCTATCTGGCAGTAGAAACCTGTTTCCTTCCAATTTTCTCCTTTATTTTTCCTGAAGGTGGTGGCTGTGCTGGGTTACAGTTCAGCAGGCACCAGTGGCCCTCACTGTGGCTTTTCATATGAGCCTGGACACAATGAAGTATGACAGACTGTTCAACCACAGGGCTCAATGTGAGTCAAATACATGTGCCACACTTAGGCTGTTCAAATGATATAAAAATAAAATACACTTAAAATCAAATACTTCACTTTCAGCCCCATATCAAGGTGGCTGGTACATGGATCTGATTCTAGAGTCTTAAATTGCTCCTTTATTGATGGCAACAAACACTAATTGCATTCATATAGTAATTAAGTACACCTTTCAGGATGTCCAAAAGCACTTTGCATCCAGTGAATTCGTTTTTTTGAAGTGCAGCCAGTTTTGTTGAGAGTAAATGCAGCAGCCAATTTGCACACAGCAAGGTCTCACAAATAATAATGAGATGAATGACCAGTTAATCTGCTTTGGTAATGATGATTGAGGGAAGAATGTTGGCTGGATACTGGGAGAACTCCTTGCTTTTCTTCAAATAGTGCCATGGAGTCTTTTATGTTCACCTGAACCACTGGAACAGGCAGAAGGGGCCTTGGTTTATCCAAACAGCACCTTCATCAATGCAGTCCTCCCTCAATACTGCATGGAAGTGTCAACCTGGATTATGTGCTCAAGTTCTGGAGTGGAGCTTGAACCCACAACCTTCTTGAGGTTTCAGTTGATCCAAGGTGACAGTTTGGAAAACTATTATACACAATGTTATTTACTGGAAAATGAAGAGTAATTTTAGGCCTCAATCATGAGGTGCTTTATCCCTTTAACAATAAATAATTTCCAGTTATAATGGAGGAGCAGAATTGAGAACAACATTACGATACACTTTTTCTCCACAGTATTATATGCTCAATAGTATGGAAAACTCACTAACTCTTCAAATAATAACATAAGAAAAAGCAAAGGATAAGAAATAGCCCATTGATGCTCATGCTAGTTCAGCCCAGCATTCAACTGCATTTTGAATGCCCTCTGGCAGATTATTCCAAATGTTCATCACCCTTTGTGTATTTTGCTTTTCCTAATACCCATTTTAAATTACTTTTTATTAATTCTAAATTATGTCCTGATGATATGCCTTGCCTTCAAGTGAAATTCTGGATTTACCTCACCTGTACTATTTAATACTTCGATTGAGGCCCCCCCCCAAACCAAGCCTTCTCTCTGGACTGCAGAGCTAAACTTATATTAAGGTTTGAGTTTTTTCCCCAAAACTTGTAACTTGTAACTTGTACTTGCAGCAGAATACAGTTTCCACATGCAGTCTGAGGTTCCTTTGAACTGAAACATGCATCTTTATAGGTGTCATGGGATTAACAATTATCCCGTCATCATTGGTATAGTGTAGTGGAGTTCATATGATATGCCTATCACGTTCTTCTGTCTCCGCTGGAAGTCAGTAGACACCATATTGTGAGACCAATATGTTCAGGCTGAAATACAAGATTTGTTTCAAGTAAGATTTAAAAAAAGGCAAAGCAGGAAATTACAAGTGCAATACTTAAGTTTAAGTATTTTAATGTTTTAAAATTTCACTGGGTTAATTAGCCTTTTTTAGAAAGTATTTTACACAATGCATTATGTGACTAGGCTTTTGGATGAAACAGTAGTGATGGGCATGGATGATACAATTTGTTGTCGACTGCAAATTGAGATGACAATTCAGAACTGAATTACAGATCTTGAGAAAAACCTTTAGCCAAAAGCCTTCATAGATACAGCTGATAATCAACTAAGATCGAGGATGCAGTGGAGCATACCATTTCATAGCATGATAAGCAGATGTTTTTATGTCATCTATTTATCGAAGACCTGTTGATGCTTTGACTAAGTACAACTTGAGCACCCGAGACGAAGCCTCTATATCCTGACTAGTATATAGACCAAAACATCCTTGCCTGAGTCTCGCAGATAACTGGGCCGCAGTCTCCATTTTGAAAACTGGTCAACAAAGGTAGCCCCATTTTAACGCTGGCTATTTTAAAAACATATTTATCCTGTCTATCTGCAGTCTGATTTAACAAAAATACAAAAATTTTCCTATTTTACACACCACTTTTCACCAACCCTGTCGTGTCATGTTTGCGTTTTGGATAATCCACCTCACGTAGTCAAGCCTGGCATGCAACATTTACAAGGGCCCTTCTGTTTGACCACTGGCTTGATGAAGCAGCTCCCCCTACCAAGAAATTTGTTGTGCTCTCAGCTGATGTGACCCCCCAGCATCCTCTACTTGAGTAGGCAAGATAAACAAGCCAATCTTCATATTTGGACGAGTCCTCGCGTTCCTTTTTTTAAATTATTCGTTCATGGGATGTGGGCGTCGCTGGCAAGGCCAGCATTTGTTGCCCGTCCCTAATTGCCTCGAGAAGGTGGTGGTGAGCCGCCTTCTTGAACCGCTGCAGTCTGTGTGATGAAGGTTCTCCCACAGTGCTGTTAGGAAGGGAGTTCCAGGATTTTGACCCAGCAATGATGAAGGAATGGCGATATATTTCCAAGTCGAGATGGTGTGTGACTTGGAGGGGAACGTGCAGGTGGTTGTGTTCCCACGTGCCTGCTGCCCTTGTCCTTCTGGGTGGTAGAGGTCGCAGGTTTGGGAGTTGCTGCAGTGCATCCTGTGTATGGTACACGCTGCAGCCACAGTGGGCCGGTAGTGAAGGGAGTGAATGTTTAGGGTGGTGGATGGGGTGCCAATCAAGCGGGCTCCTTTGTCCTAGATGGTGTCGAGCTTCGAGTGTTGTTGGAGCTGCACTCATCCAGGCAAGTGGAGAGTATTCTATCACACTCCTGACTTGTGCCTTGTAGATGGTGGAAAGGCTTTGGGGAGTCAGGAGGTGAGTCACTCGCCACAGAACACTCAGCCTCTGACCTGCTCTTGTCGCCACAGTATTTATGTGGCTGGTCCAGTTAAGTTTCTGGTCAGTGGTGACCCCCAGGATGTTGAAGGTGGGGGATTTGGTGATGGTAATGCCGTTGAATGTCATGGGGAGGTGGGTCGAGATAGTCATTACCTGGCACTTGACTGGCACAAATGTTACTTGCCACTTATCAGCCCAATCCTGGATGTTGTCCAGGTCATGCTGCAGTGGGCACGGACTGCTTCATTACCTGAGGGGTTGCAAATGGAACTGAACACTGTGCAATCATCAGCGAACATCCCCATTCCTGAGCTTATGATGGAGGGAAGGTCGTTGATGAAGCAGCTGAAGATGGTCGGGCCTAGGTCACTGCCCTGAGGAACTCCTGCAGCAGTGTCCTGGGGCTGAGATGATTGGCCTCCAACAACCACTACCATCTTCCTTTGTGCTAGGTATGACTCCAGCCACTGGAGAGTTTTCCCCCTGATTCCCATTGACTTCAATTTTACTAGGGCTCCTTGATGCCACACTCGGTCAAATGCTGCCTTGATGTCAAGGGCAGTCACTCTCACCTCACCTCTGGAATTCAGCTCTTTTGTCCATGTTTGGACGAAGGCTGTAATGAGGTCTGGAGCCGAGTGGTCCTGGCGGAACCCAAACTGAGCATCGGTGAGCAGCTTATTGGTGCCACTTGATAGCACTGTCGACGACACCTTCCATCACTTTGCTGATGATTGAGAGTAAGTTGATGGGACGGTAATCGGCCAGATTGGATTTGTCCTGCTTTTTGTGGACAGGACATACCTGGGCAATTTTCCACATTGTCGGGTAGATGCCAGTGTTGTAGCTGTACTGGAACAGTTTGGCTAGAGGCGCGGCTAGTTCTGGAGCACAAGCCTTCATCACTACAGCCGGGATGTTGTCGGGGCCCATAGCCTTTGCTGTATCCAGTGCACTCAGCCATTTCTTGATATCACGTGGAGTGAATCGAATTGGCTGAAGACTGGCTTCTGTGATGGTTGCAAACACTTCAGCCTTGTCTTTTGCACTCACGTGCTGGACTCTGCCATCATTGAGGATGGGGATGTTTACAGAGCCTCCTCCTCCCGTTAGTTATTTAATTGTCCACCACCATTCACGACTGGATGTGGCAGGACTGCAGAGCTTTGATCTGATCTGTTGGTTGTGGAATTGCTTAGCCCTGTCTATAGCATGTTGCTTCTGCTGTTTAGCATGCATGTAGTCCTGTGTTGTAGCTTCACCAGGTTGGCACCTCATTTTTAGGTACGTCTGGTGCTGCTCCTGGCATGCTCTTCTACACTCGTCATTGAACCAGGGTTGATCCCCTGGCTTGACTTAGTGACTAGAAAGTAGTCATTATATAAATCTGTTTTCCCTTCATTTATTGCACTACTAATATCCTTTAGAGTCATAACTTCTTCCCTAACCACTCTTTTACTGTTATAATACTGAAAAATGTTTCAATATTGTGCTTAACATTCTTTGCTATGTCCATTTCTAGTACCCTATTTGCATGCCTAATACCATTTTAATTTGTTACAGCATTTTCCTATACTCCTTTTTCCCAGTAGTACACCCCTATGAAAAGCCATTAACAACCTTAAGACATGGTACAAATAGAATTTTGGTGCTTTAGGAGACATTCTGACATCAGGTCAGTATCTCAAAATATGTAAGCAGAACTTTGGTTTTAAAGTATTTTTAAGTAAGTTTCCTCCATGTGCTTTTCTGATAGGCACTGTGACTATAAGGTGATCTCACCAGCCCTGCGTGCAGTAGGAAACATTGTGACAGGCGATGATATACAGACTCAGGTAAATGTGCAAACTTTGATGGAAAGCATGGAACAGAGATAGCTCAGGTGTGTAGAAGGGCATGAGGAATGGTGCAATGATATGAAGGAATAGTGTTTATTTCATATATATATATATATGTATATATTGTAATTGATGAAATGTTAACAACATGAAACATTTTTTGAAAACTTGTACAGAAAGGCATCTCTGAGTACTTCACAAGGTGGATAAACAGGGAGACAGGTTTGGAGGAGGGCAAAAGCATGTTGAAAAGAAGGGTTTTTTTTGAGACGGAGAGTTATCGATGGCGGGGACATAGTGGCTTAAAGAGCTGCTGCGGGTAGTGGAGTGGAGAGAATGAGAAAGGAAGACTAAATGAGTAAAGGATGCATATAGGGACTCCTTGATAACGGGGAGCCAGTAGAGATTGACAAGGATGACAGAACTGGGATGCAAGGCAGCATGTATTCCAGGACTTTGGACAAAAGGGGCATGTTGATAATCAATGGTTGTAGAGAATGGTGGGAGTGAAGATGTTTATATTTTTTTAGGAATGATACCAGCGATTTTGAAGGGGGTAGGGACAATGCTGGACAATAGAAATAGATTGATGTTGTGCATAGGGCAGATGGGCGTTGAGTGGCAAGGAGCTGAGGCAGGAGGAATTTGAGAATAGATTGGGTGGGGGGGGCAAGAGTGAACTGTGTCTTGCATTCTGATAGCCACAGGGAAAGAGGATCTCCACTCCTGTTAGGAGAGCTCGGGTGGCAATGTCCAATTTCTAATAAGATTAAAAAGATAAATTATAAAATACTCAGAAGATCCAATGGACTGCCTAAACACTTAAGCCCAGCTTTACAGTACCAGGCTGAAGTTATACTTCACCCATTGCAAAGCCCAAGTGGTGTTAGATGGCCTCCCGTGGGGAGATCTTGTATCACTTGGCTCTAGTGTGTTTCGGATTCAGATTGGGATCCGACTCCCAAATTTACTGTTACATCCATGCACACCTAAAACCACTTTGCATTGACTCAAAAGTGGCAGTGTAACTGCAGCGGTAATTATTTGATGGTCTTTCTCATTTTTTTCCCAGGTAATTTTAAATTGCTCTGCTTTGCAGAGTTTATTGCACTTATTGAGCAGCCCAAAAGAATCAATCAAAAAGGAAGCATGTTGGACTATCTCAAATATTACAGCAGGCAACAGAGCACAGATACAGGTATGCTTCACAGTTTGTGGCTGATGTATCAATTACTAAACTCCAGATTGTTCTCTTACACAGGCAGCACTTGCTGACATCATTTTACTTGTCTATGCCTGTGTTAATGTCCATGTCTCAACTGCATGCCATTATAGAGTTTGGCCAGATACTAGGGCATCATTTATATGATGGCACCTCTGGAGCTTAAAATGTTGGATTTCCATAGTAGTTTTTCATTTTACTGACTCCTAGTTGTATGGCACTTTTTTAAAAAAAAAAACATTTTTAAGCATTGTCTGTAACGTTTGCAGGCTGTGATAGATGCCGACATCTTTCCTGTCCTAATAACTATTCTACAAACGGCAGAATTCCGGACAAGGAAAGAAGCTGCTTGGGCGATTACCAATGCAACATCTGGTGGAACTCCTGAACAGATCAAGTAAGGCTTTCCACTGTACCAAATTTTTGGTTTTGTTCATGAACAGACACCCATTCTAATGTTTAAACACACATCTGCTCTTTAAATGTTTTCCACTGATTGCCCAGGCCACGTCCCCAATTTTTACATAGTCTACTCCTCCAGAGCTTCCCTCTCTTCGGTCTGGGATCGCCACTCCTGCTCCCTTTCAAATGGTTTTCCTCCCACATCCTCTGCCTGTGTCCAGTTTGTTCCTCTACTATCACTGGGGGCAGTCTCTTTTTTCCTCAGATGCAGACTGCTCCTTCAGCTCAGGTGGTCCATGTGCTCTAAGGCTCAATTGTAAGTGGGGCTGCAGAATTAACTGTTGGTTCAACATTTTGACTCCAGGGCAAAAATTGCCACTGGGTGGCCTGGTTCCATTCTAAGATTTTCTCAATGTCTCTCCTGGGCCCATACTTTAAAGATTTATGATGTGGAGATGCCGGTGATGGACTGGGGTGGACAAATGTAAGGAATCTTACAACACCAGGTTATAGTCCAACAAATTTATTTTTAAAATAAATTTGTTGGACTATAACCTGGTGTTGTAAGATTCCTTACATTTAAAGATTTATAGGAGAGATAGATGAGATGGAATGAAATGATAATGTAACAAAGTTGATGATAAAAGGAAGTGAAGATAAACATGAGTAAGTGCTCCAAACATTTGAAAATGAAAGAGTCTAAATGGAGATGAAATGTATGTGACAAAGGGAGAGAGTAACATCGCTGGTACATTCTACTTTGTAAGCTTGTATCAAAAAAGTTAATGAAGGCTTGAGAATCAAATTAAAGGCATGGATTTTTATATTTGCAATTTCAAAATTTTCCTTTTAAAAGTAGTTTTGTATAGATTAGCAGGTCAGGATTCACCTTGAGTGCTGCATTCAGATCTGATTATTAAAGTAAAAGGGAAACTGAAGTCCTGGAAGCGGTGCAGAGAAGGACCATAAGGCTGATTCCTAGCGTCAGAGGACTGAGTAAGGAGTAAAAGGTTAGGCAAGCTTGAATGGATGTGAATGAAAGGGGATCTTGTAGAGGTATATAAGACATTAAGTGAAAAAGGAGAAGTTATTCTTAAGCACTGTTTCAAGTTTAAATCCCTGACTGCAAAACGAGGGAATGCAAGTAGAAACTGGTAAAAGCTAAATTAAGAACTTTATTCTGTCCCTAGAACAGTCTCTTGGAATTAAACAAAGTCCTCTGCTGCCTTAGTGAAATGTGTGTGACAGTGTTTATCCTGCATGTTTAGTAGCAAGCCCTTAAAGATATTTCATTTTTCCTCAATGGAAGTTTTCTTGAGTATAATCCTCTTCTCTTCCCACCCCTCCCCATTTAATTTCATTAAAAGCTCTTCCCTCGTTCCTTTGAACTTGCCTTTTTTAATTCATATTGGAATTAAACAAAACCCACAGTCCTAGCATGGTGAAAATAAACAGTCCAATCCTTTCGATGCCTCTTGGCTACAGACTATTGTCTTGAGCTGTATCCCTCCAGTAGGGAGATTTATGTAGAATATGTATTTAATCCAAATCATGTTAAATTTAATTTTATTGTTGTTGCCCAAGGGCGCCACTACTTCTGTTGCCCAAGGGCGCCACTACTTCTGTTGCCCAAGGGCGCCACTACTTCTGTTGCCCAAGGGCGCCACTACTTCTGTTGCCCAAGGGCGCCACTACTTCTGTTGCCCAAGGGCGCCACTACTTCTGTTGCCCAAGGGCGCCACTACTTCTGTTGCCCAAGGGCGCCACTACTTCTGTTGCCCAGGGGCGCCACTACTTCTGTTGCCCAGGGGCGCCACTACTTCTGTTGCCCAGGGGCGCCACTACTTCTGTTGCCCAAGGGCGCCACTACTTCTGTTGCCCAGGGGCGCCACTACTTCTGTTGCCCAGGGGCGCCACTACTTCTGTTGCCCAGGGGCGCCACTACTTCTGTTGCCCAGGGGCGCCACTACTTCTGTTGCCCAGGGGCGCCACTACTTCTGTTGCCCAGGGGCGCCACTACTTCTGTTGCCCAGGGGCGCCACTACTTCTGTTGCCCAGGGGCGCCACTACTTCTGTTGCCCAGGGGCGCCACTACTTCTGTTGCCCAGGGGCGCCACTACTTCTGTTGCCCAGGGGCGCCACTACTTCTGTTGCCCAGGGGCGCCACTACTTCTGTTGCCCAGGGGCGCCACTACTTCTGTTGCCCAGGGGCGCCACTACTTCTGTTGCCCAGGGGCGCCACTACTTCTGTTGCCCAGGGGCGCCACTACTTCTGTTGCCCAGGGGCGCCACTACTTCTGTTGCCCAGGGGCGCCACTACTTCTGTTGCCCAGGGGCGCCACTACTTCTGTTGCCCAGGGGCGCCACTACTTCTGTTGCCCAGGGGCGCCACTACTTCTGTTGCCCAGGGGCGCCACTACTTCTGTTGCCCAGGGGCGCCACTACTTCTGTTGCCCAGGGGCGCCACTACTTCTGTTGCCCAGGGGCGCCACTACTTCTGTTGCCCAGGGGCGCCACTACTTCTGTTGCCCAGGGGCGCCACTACTTCTGTTGCCCAGGGGCGCCACTACTTCTGTTGCCCAGGGGCGCCACTACTTCTGTTGCCCAGGGGCGCCACTACTTCTGTTGCCCAGGGGCGCCACTACTTCTGTTGCCCAGGGGCGCCACTACTTCTGTTGCCCAGGGGCGCCACTACTTCTGTTGCCCAGGGGCGCCACTACTTCTGTTGCCCAGGGGCGCCACTACTTCTGTTGCCCAGGGGCGCCACTACTTCTGTTGCCCAGGGGCGCCACTACTTCTGTTGCCCAGGGGCGCCACTACTTCTGTTGCCCAGGGGCGCCACTACTTCTGTTGCCCAGGGGCGCCACTACTTCTGTTGCCCAGGGGCGCCACTACTTCTGTTGCCCAGGGGCGCCACTACTTCTGTTGCCCAGGGGCGCCACTACTTCTGTTGCCCAGGGGCGCCACTACTTCTGTTGCCCAGGGGCGCCACTACTTCTGTTGCCCAGGGGCGCCACTACTTCTGTTGCCCAGGGGCGCCACTACTTCTGTTGCCCAGGGGCGCCACTACTTCTGTTGCCCAGGGGCGCCACTACTTCTGTTGCCCAGGGGCGCCACTACTTCTGTTGCCCAGGGGCGCCACTACTTCTGTTGCCCAGGGGCGCCACTACTTCTGTTGCCCAGGGGCGCCACTACTTCTGTTGCCCAGGGGCGCCACTACTTCTGTTGCCCAGGGGCGCCACTACTTCTGTTGCCCAGGGGCGCCACTACTTCTGTTGCCCAGGGGCGCCACTACTTCTGTTGCCCAGGGGCGCCACTACTTCTGTTGCCCAGGGGCGCCACTACTTCTGTTGCCCAGGGGCGCCACTACTTCTGTTGCCCAGGGGCGCCACTACTTCTGTTGCCCAGGGGCGCCACTACTTCTGTTGCCCAGGGGCGCCACTACTTCTGTTGCCCAGGGGCGCCACTACTTCTGTTGCCCAGGGGCGCCACTACTTCTGTTGCCCAGGGGCGCCACTACTTCTGTTGCCCAGGGGCGCCACTACTTCTGTTGCCCAGGGGCGCCACTACTTCTGTTGCCCAGGGGCGCCACTACTTCTGTTGCCCAGGGGCGCCACTACTTCTGTTGCCCAGGGGCGCCACTACTTCTGTTGCCCAGGGGCGCCACTACTTCTGTTGCCCAGGGGCGCCACTACTTCTGTTGCCCAGGGGCGCCACTACTTCTGTTGCCCAGGGGCGCCACTACTTCTGTTGCCCAGGGGCGCCACTACTTCTGTTGCCCAGGGGCGCCACTACTTCTGTTGCCCAGGGGCGCCACTACTTCTGTTGCCCAGGGGCGCCACTACTTCTGTTGCCCAGGGGCGCCACTACTTCTGTTGCCCAGGGGCGCCACTACTTCTGTTGCCCAGGGGCGCCACTACTTCTGTTGCCCAGGGGCGCCACTACTTCTGTTGCCCAGGGGCGCCACTACTTCTGTTGCCCAGGGGCGCCACTACTTCTGTTGCCCAGGGGCGCCACTACTTCCGTTGCCCAGGGGCGCCACTACTTCCGTTGCCCAGGGGCGCCACTACTTCCGTTGCCCAGGGGCGCCACTACTTCCGTTGCCCAGGGGCGCCACTACTTCCGTTGCCCAGGGGCGCCACTACTTCCGTTGCCCAGGGGCGCCACTACTTCCGTTGCCCAGGGGCGCCACTACTTCCGTTGCCCAGGGGCGCCACTACTTCCGTTGCCCAGGGGCGCCACTACTTCCGTTGCCCAGGGGCGCCACTACTTCCGTTGCCCAGGGGCGCCACTACTTCCGTTGCCCAGGGGCGCCACTACTTCCGTTGCCCAGGGGCGCCACTACTTCCGTTGCCCAGGGGCGCCACTACTTCCGTTGCCCAGGGGCGCCACTACTTCCGTTGCCCAGGGGCGCCACTACTTCCGTTGCCCAGGGGCGCCACTACTTCCGTTGCCCAGGGGCGCCACTACTTCCGTTGCCCAGGGGCGCCACTACTTCCGTTGCCCAGGGGCGCCACTACTTCCGTTGCCCAGGGGCGCCACTACTTCCGTTGCCCAGGGGCGCCACTACTTCCGTTGCCCAGGGGCGCCACTACTTCTGTTGCCCAGGGGCGCCACTACTTCTGTTGCCCAGGGGCGCCACTACTTCTGTTGCCCAGGGGCGCCACTACTTCTGTTGCCCAGGGGCGCCACTACTTCTGTTGCCCAGGGGCGCCACTACTTCTGTTGCCCAGGGGCGCCACTACTTCTGTTGCCCAGGGGCGCCACTACTTCTGTTGCCCAGGGGCGCCACTACTTCTGTTGCCCAGGGGCGCCACTACTTCTGTTGCCCAGGGGCGCCACTACTTCTGTTGCCCAGGGGCGCCACTACTTCTGTTGCCCAGGGGCGCCACTACTTCTGTTGCCCAGGGGCGCCACTACTTCTGTTGCCCAGGGGCGCCACTACTTCTGTTGCCCAGGGGCGCCACTACTTCTGTTGCCCAGGGGCGCCACTACTTCTGTTGCCCAGGGGCGCCACTACTTCTGTTGCCCAGGGGCGCCACTACTTCTGTTGCCCAGGGGCGCCACTACTTCTGTTGCCCAGGGGCGCCACTACTTCTGTTGCCCAGGGGCGCCACTACTTCTGTTGCCCAGGGGCGCCACTACTTCTGTTGCCCAGGGGCGCCACTACTTCTGTTGCCCAGGGGCGCCACTACTTCTGTTGCCCAGGGGCGCCACTACTTCTGTTGCCCAGGGGCGCCACTACTTCTGTTGCCCAGGGGCGCCACTACTTCTGTTGCCCAGGGGCGCCACTACTTCTGTTGCCCAGGGGCGCCACTACTTCTGTTGCCCAGGGGCGCCACTACTTCTGTTGCCCAGGGGCGCCACTACTTCTGTTGCCCAGGGGCGCCACTACTTCTGTTGCCCAGGGGCGCCACTACTTCTGTTGCCCAGGGGCGCCACTACTTCTGTTGCCCAGGGGCGCCACTACTTCTGTTGCCCAGGGGCGCCACTACTTCTGTTGCCGCTTAGCTCCAGCTTCCTAGAGTCCATTTAACAGCTGTATACCAAATAACAGAATGAAGTGAATTTGCTACCTCTCCGCACATGGAACGAATAAACTAGGAATCAAACCAAAACAAGATTACAATCCCTGCTTGTTATTAACAAACCTTTAACAAGGGTGGGTGGACATGTAACAGATCATTGCCTGCCAGGAGTAAACCCAGGAAACTGTACATATTGATATAGGTGGATTACATGTATAAGTATCCAGATATGATACTGTCAGGTCAAATGAAGCTGATGTAGTTGACCATATTGCTAAGAGGGCACTTTCATGAGTTGGAATCCCAGAAGAAATTGTAAGGTTATGGTACAAATTTTATATCCCAATTAAAAGAAAGAACAAACTTTCATTTATATAGCACTTTTCATGACCTTTTAAGTAATTTTAAAGTGTAGTCACTGTTGTAATGTAGGGAAACATGTCAGCCAGTTTGTGCACAGCGAGGTCCCAAAAACAGTAATGAGGTTAATGACCAGATAATCTGTTTTAGTGGTGTTAGTTGAGGGATAAATGATTGATAGGACACCAGGAAATCTCCTCTACTCTTCAAAAAGTTCCATGGGATCTTTTATTTTCACCAGAGAGGACAGGCAGGGTCTCAGTGTAATGTCTCATCCGTATGAAAGCACCTCTGACAGAAATGTCAGCCTAGATTATGTGTTCAAGTCTCTAGAATGGGCTTGAATCTACAACCTTCTTACTCAGAGGCTAGAGTAGTAGAGCCAAGGCTGAGTAGATTAAGTTGAACCCAGCCCATGATGCTCCTGTGCACTGCACCATTCACAATTGTATTTTTGATGAGACTTCATACAGTTGATCTTCCTGGGCCACACTACAAGTGATCCAACATGCTAGAGGGCAAACCATCCCCAGGCCTCCACCTACTTAGTCTCACAACTAAGGGAACAATGCCTTAATAAACAGCTTCCCATCCTGTATTATCTTCACACAATTGGAAAGGTTTTAAAAGGACCCTGAAGTGAATGTTACGCTCCAATGCTCTGCAAAATCGCTATGAATGGGATCAGAAGCTCATATAGAAAGGCACTGCAAGAATCTAGGCTTATTACTGTTTGAGCTACTGTGCAGACACCAAGTATACAGATTATTGTCTTTGATCAAAGAAGTGTTGTCAGAGAAATCCAGTGGTAATGGCAAGAATATAACTGAGTTGGTGCTTAGGATGATGGAAAACATTTTCCATGGTGTTCATTCACAAGAACAACACTTAAGTGGTTCTGTGTAAATTACAGGAAATTAAGTTGTCTGATAGGTGGTACAAACCACCTTGTGTTAAAGATGCTATATAAATGCAAGTTATTATGAATCCTAGTTTTCGTGAACTCTAGTATTTGTCTAATTTGCTGTAATTTCCTATATTTTATAACTATTTGATTTTTACAAATAAATTTCATTTGTTTTCAAATGTTGAATCTCTGGTCTACATGTAATGTTTCTGCTTACCTGAATAGACTAAACAAGTAGTGGGCATTCCAATATGCCGTTTACCTCATTTGGGGATCATTGTTAATCCCTGGGTCCAGCGACTCTCTGCAGAAGTAGAAAATAAAAAGACACTTCAGATTGCAATGGATTTGGTCTGCTTATGGAAATTGTCATCAGGACATTGAATGAAAAACAATGCAAAAGTACTCAACTGTAACATTGCTGTTAACTAGTCAATGCCTTGTGGAGATTGACACTGCGAATTGAGTGTATAACTGTTGGAAGAATTAAGTGTAGTGCACCCTAGCTGTGGACCAGTAAACCATTATCCTGTACTTAATTTGTAACAGTATTTTCTGTGTGCCAGTCTGGCATTAAAATTTGACTCTGTTCCTTCTATATTCATCCTCAGATATCTAGTGGGGTTGGGCTGCGTTAAACCATTGTGCGACTTGCTGACTGTTATGGATGCAAAGATTGTTCAGGTATCACTGAACGGTTTGGAGAATATCCTTAGACTGGGTGAGCAGGAAGCTAAACAGAATGGAACAGGAATAAATCCTTACTGTGCACTAATAGAGGAGGCCTATGGTGAGTTGATATGGCAGAATTATCAAGAATCATTTATGTGCAATTAATGGATAAATAAGTAGCTTAAAGACTTAAGATGCTCACTTTACATGATATGTAATTGAAGGAAGTACAAAATGGAAAATGGTACTTTTAACATTTTAGTCAATGTTCTTCAAAAACAGCAAAGAAACTAGCCATCTTGTAGCACTGGGGGATAATACACTGTCCATCACAGGGAAGCTTCTGCACATACATGCACTTTAATCTGTCTTTATCTCTATCTTGAAATTGAACTGTACTTAACAAAAGTAGGCAGGAATTAACCACTCCCTGAAAGTTAGCATGTTCTTTGCCTTTCCAGGCACTGAAGAATTTTAGAATTTACACTGTAGAAACAGGCTGTTCGACCCAACCAGTCCATATTATTTATCCTTCACATGAGCAGTAGTCCTAATCCCATGTGCTTACCTTGTTCCTATATCCCTTTTTTCCATCAACCCCTATCTAACTTATTCTTAAATGACATGATTTCTGCATCAATCACTAAATCTAGTGCATTCCACAGCCACGCAATCCCCTCTATTTTAAAAAAAAAGTTTCTCCAGCTCTCTACATTTAATCTTCTAGCTATGCCCCCTTGTTCTAGACACGTCAATCACTGGAAACAGTCTATTTCTATTCCACTCTGTCCCATTTTTTTCATAAATTTAAACACCTCTATTAAATCAATCCATAATCTCCTCTGTTCTAACAAAATCAGCCCCAATTTTTCAAGTCTTTCTTTGTATTTGTATTTCCTCATACTAGGCAGCATCCTAATGAATCTGCATCGTGTCCTCACTATTGCCTCAATATCCTTCCTGTAGAGTGGAGGCCAAAATTGCTCGCAGTCCTCTAACTGTGGTCTTACTAAGGTTTTATATAGATTCACCATTACATCTCGACTTTTATATTCTATACCTCTTGCCATAATACCTCATATTTCATTAGTGCTTTTATGGCCTTATCCACTTGAGGTGCTGCTTTTAATGTCTTGTGAACATGAACCCCCAAATCCCTCTGCTCTTCCACATCACCCAGCTTTCCCCCATTCAAAGTATAATTATTACTTTTATTTTTTTTTACCAAAATGTACAACCTCACATTTATTGGCATTGAATTCTATTTGCTACTTTTTTGCCCATACCATCATCTATCTTAACATCCCCTTGCAGCTTCCTTTTGTTCCTCAAAATTATTCACTCTGCCTTCTATTTTAGTATTGTCTGCAAATTTGAACACCAGTCGCTCTAGCCCTATATCCAAATCATTGATGTACACAGTGAACAGAAATAGTTTCAGAACAGAACCTTCTGGGTCACTGGTACACACACATAACCATTCTGAGAAACTGTCCTTAACTCCTACTCCATGTTTCTTCCCTTCTAATCCGTTTTCAATCCAATTTGCTACCCTCTCCCTAATTCCGTACCCTTAATCTTCTCCGATAATCGCCCGTGTGGTACCATGTCAAAGTCTTTCTGAAAGTCCATGTAGACATATCCACTGCATTTCCCCCACCCACCATATCTGTCACTTCCTCAAAGAATCCATAGGTTTTTCAATCACTATCTTCCTCTCTGAAATTCGTGTTGGCTGCTTCTAATTATTTTTTCTTCATCTAAAGATTCCAAAATTTTCCCTACCACAGATGTTAAACTAACTGGTCTGTAATTACCCAGGTTAACAATGTCTTCCTTTGTGAAAATGGCTATTACATTGGCCACTCTCCAATCCTCTGGCACACCTCTTCTCCAGTATCCTCCTTTTATAAACACTGAAGCAAAGTACTTGTTAAATTTTGTGATTATATGCTTTAAGAAAATGTCACCAGCAGATTGGATATGATAAATTACTGCTTAGCTTTTGGTGTTGTGGAAGAATGATTGACTTTAAAACTATTTTTGTATGAACTACAAGTAGCCTGTGTTATAAATGTCATTGCCTATATTCTAAATGTCAGTGTAACATTTTAAACTACCAAGTGACCTGACACATACCAACTGTTTTACTAATTCATTTACATTTAAGGTAATTTGTCACCATTTTACATTTAAATATGAGCCTGAAATCCAGGCACATATTTCTAAATATATGTATGAAAGCAGATTCAATGTGATTTTTGCATACTACTTAAGAGTTTTTTTGTTGGAAAATAGTGTAAAATACTGGTGCTCATTTTATATGAGTACATGCAATATATGAAAATCACATTATAGACTTTAGCTTCTATTGTGCGATTTTAATGGTCAGATTAAAAAGTTAGGATTTGATAGCAGCATAATACTGGTAGGACCACAAACAAACCTTGTGCTAACATAAGGAAAATGGTTTCGCATCTAAGCAGATTTATGACCATATAAAGAAGTGATTATTCCATAAATACTGTTGCATTGCAGTGAGGGCAGATTGATCCTGTGGGATCTCAGACCACACAAGTGATATGAGTTGATGTTTAAAATGCTAGTTGTAGCATGTGTTGTGTTAATCTTGGAGAGGTCTGTTCCACAGGGAATGGATTTAATTTTGAACCTTGATTGTTTTTACCTAAAATTCATATTTCTGATCAAAAAAACTATGTTTAAAAAATCTTTCATTTTACTTTTATTTTAACCTTCTGCAGGTTTGGATAAGATTGAATTCTTGCAAAGCCATGAAAACCAGGATGTTTATCAAAAAGCATTTGATCTGATAGAACATTATTTTGGTACAGAAGAGGAGGAAGATGCCAACATTGTCCCACAAGTCGATCTTAATCAGCAACAATACATCTTTCAACCACACGAAGCTCAAATGGAAGGCTTCCAGCTGTAGACACGATCACAGAGAGGACTACTGAATCCACTTGAGGCACACACACACACTTCTCCCAGGGCTGTTGGGACTGACAAGTTTGTGGGAGGGGGGATGAGAAAGAAGGGACTGCACCTGGACACAATGATAAATATACACCTAAACAGGTGAGCCATGCTAGTAAGAACTTGCTCAGATAGCAGAATGGTTCTTATTAACAAATGTTTGTGTGTAGGTGTATAGAGAAGCACGTATTTACATACAGTACACTCTCTATCCAGCTGCGTTGGGAACCACACAAAAAGTATGTTATATATGAAGGTTGTATTCTTGAGTGTATAATAATATATGTATATAAACATTCAAATAGGGGTTAGGGAATACTGAGCAAATTTGCACCACCTGACTCTTCCATCTTAAATACTTGTATCCTTTGCTGTGGCTCTGTCCTTTCTATTGTGATGTTTAATATTGCTGATTTTTTTTTTAAAAATCAAACTGTTGCAATATCAATGTAGGTAAACTGATGGACTATTTACCCAGTAATGCCCTCCACCTGATAACTTTTCAATTCCATTTCATCCAGTTAATGACACATCCATTAGAAACAGAGTTGTGATCATTCCTTTCTGTGGTTTAATTGAGAAATGGCTGGCCTTGGTGTTATGAACATTGCTTGCTGCTGCTCAGTTTTATCAATCTAACAAATGGACCAGTGACGAGATCCACTGAACTACTTAACTTTTTGTTTGTAGTAATCCAAGACATAATGTACAAGAAATTCTTCCAGCTTTATATTTTAAAATGTTCTTATAAAAATTGGACAAGAGATTTCTGTTGGGATTGTGAAGCTGAGAAATTTAAGTTTAGAAACATAGAGGCCTATGATTGGTAGTGAATTGTATTGCATCCATGAGAAAATCAGCAATTCAACAGTAGGAAATATTGGATCTACACTGGCCATAGAACTTTAAACGGCTGGTATACAGTAAGTGCACTGGGGAGTCATGGAGTAGAGGTTTATTCTAGAATCCATTCTGATGTCTGTATACATTTAAAATGTTTTAGAAAATGTGTTTAGTGCACTATGTACATTAGAACCAGAAATCATTTGCTTGTTAGTTCACGTTAATTAAAATCCACTTACCGCTTAGGAGCAGTGTTCTGGGCAATGTAACTGCCATTCTTTTCAGAACAAGGTTATTAACTAGGTTCCACCAACCTGTTTTTATAAAAAGAAGCCCATCTCAGCTTTCCTTACCTCTGATGTTAACTTACTACATCAGCTGGGCTACATTGTAAGTGGAAACTGGAGGGAAGTGAGAAAGGAAGAAATGGCTCACACCGGGAAAAAAAAACACATGAACAATCAGCAGCAGAATCTGAACAAGAGTATCACCAAAATTATTTGTCACAGAAAGTGTATATTTGAAGGACTGTCACTTTACAAATCTTTCTTTGCAAATGAATGGTATTCATCCCAATCAACTTGCTGTTTCATTTCAGTCCTCTAACGACCTACCAGCGTTCATCATTCAGATAGTATCCAAATTCCTGTGATGCAAGAAAAGAAAGACTACTGGTTTTGGCTTGAGAGCCAAAAGGTTAAAATTTGTGTTTTGATGTCAGTGTCATGTCATTGCCTGCACAGTAAAGAGATGACATGGGATGGTTCTTGCAGCACCGTAAATGGTCACAGTCCTTTTAGTTAGTTTGCTGCTGTTTCATGGTCGTGGGGATGCAGTTAGTTAGTACAGTTTTGTGACCATTTTTCTTGATACTATCACTAGTATAGATTTCCTACTTCTACCAGTCATTGGTGCTTATTACCATTTCTTCTAGGGGTATGAATTTGCACAGGTCCAAGATCCAGTTGTATAAAGGAGCGGTTGTCTGTTTTCTAAAATCTGACTTTAATTTGCCATCATTTCTCTTGAAGATTTTTTTGTTCTAATCAGTGTTTGAAACCAATTCATTTACTTCTCACCTGTGACTGAGAGAATAAATGGGCAACTTGTTATCCAGGCCTTTGCCAGTCAGCTACACTAGGAGTCACAGATGTGTGGCTCAATGGTGGATGTTCTGCCCCCAGGTCACTGGCCACCATCTTTTTACAAGGCAGAATTGGAATAAGCAACTGAACAAAGCAAGTAGATTGAATCTTCACCTCTTCACTTCATGGTGCTTTATAGTACTCTGGTGTGCTACTCCATACAATTTTAGCACAGATTTTATCTATTACCTAATCTAACTGGTCTCTCTACCCTCTGTTATATTTCCATATTAGCAGATTAACAACTGCCATTGACCCTTTTTGCATCTGCCACTACCATGTGTCACCTGGTAAACTGGAACAGGGTGCAGGTGACCAACAGTACATAGCTACAGTTTGCTTAGCTTTCCCATGTGAAATGACCACTGTGGTTGGGACAGCAAGTTCACTACTTACCATGAAAATAAAAGTTAATACACTATTATTAATGGCAGAATTTCAGTATTAATGATTCTACCATGAGCAATGCTGCAGTAAGGGCGACAGTTCCTTTTAAAATACTGGGTTATACTCTACCACTGCAAAATTAGTTGCCGTATTACAAAGTATCCAATTTCTGACACTAGTGGATTAGCATAGCTTCTTGGTGGAAGGGAACTGCAGCAATGCAGCCCTAAATAAACATTGCACATCTTACCCAGGGCCATGCAAAATTTCCAGTTCCAATTTTTGTTTATAATCTTTGGACATGCTATTCTCAGTGTAGTCCAGCTTTAAAAACATCTTAAACATAGTGTTACCAATAGGATTATATGGAAAAGGATCAACAGGATATGCTGTTTAATCATCCATTTGCAAAGTTTATCAATGTGGCCAAATAGCATTCCTGCACTTACTAGTTTAGAGAACATTTTTAGACTCTAAATTTATATTCTAAAAATATATATATATTAAAGTGTTTCTTTTGTAAATGTTGGTTTTAAAATCTATCTCATCCTTATTTTTTATGTTGCACTCTGTTGGAATCATAGATTTCCCAGGCTGTAGGGCCAGTCTTGACCTATTGTATTATTTCTATGATTGACAGATAAATGAAGACAATTTAAGGAGGGGGGAAACTAGGTTTTTTTTGTCCATATAATAGTTATGCGTTTTTTATTTTGTTTTTATAATGTGAAATGTTTGTTTGACAAAAATGAAGTTTTATGCCAGGGAGTTCAAAGGTACCCCCAAGTAAATGATAACTTTTATTCTGATGAGCTGCATGTCCCTTATTAAGATGACAATGATCCATAGTTTAAATCTTGAAAAATATATATATATTCCATAGATGTCGCAAATTGAATTTCAGCAGTGTTCTTCACACAACTTTGTTCAATTTATCCGTGGAATAATTTATTGGGGGGGAAAAAACACATTTGGCAATAAATAAGGTGCAAATTCAGTCTTTTACATTTGAGCATTATTTTAATAAGGGACCAATTAGATATCATGTTTGAAAAGTGTTAGATCGAGGATTCACCGTAATACAGGTCTGCAGTAAGGATTCAGCAGCGCCTATTAGAACTTTTCATTTTTTTCAGTGTGCTATAAATACAAACTCATTTTGTTTACAGGAGTATGAACTTATTTCTTTTTTCCTTATTCACCTGGGCTATCGACTTGCCAAATTTGATAGCTTGTTAAAATGTTAGCACAAGTCACATCCAGTTCAGCTCTTTTGCTCTCCATGACTGATTACATAAAAACAGCACACTTTGGCCATGTGGCAAGCAGTGAAGATTTAATAAAAATATTATTTCTAGGTGGATGTTTGAAATTTAATTGTGTGGATTATTGAGCTACTGTGAATTTCATTGAGATATATCTGTTCTATATGAAGTGCAGCAAAAGAGGGCTAGGTTATACAGTGTAATTGTAACATTTTTAATTCCACCATACACAGAAATGGACACATTTTTGGAGCAGAGAAAGAACAGAATAAGTTATTACATGTTTGTTTCAACTCTGGGATTTAGGTTTTGATCCCCACAAATTTTTCCTCCTAAAAAGGAAGGAGGGTTGATCTGAAGAACTCTAAGCAAATAACTTTGAATGTTTATTCAGTTCCTATCTGATACCAATCTATATCACAAAACTGCCTTTAAATTCGGCAATCTTGGTAAAGATGGGGTGGTAGAGGGCAAGGTAGAGAGAATTTACAAAGCTGTAAATTGGGAACATGTCATCCCTCACCTCAGCACGTATACAAAATATTTCTTGAAAATGTGATGTCTGGGACAACTGTTGTTCACAAGATGATACAGCTGCATCAAATACCCATCATGCAATTTTTAATATAATGGGATTTTCACATTCTAAGTTTTCAAAGCTCTGTTCTGTTCCATTGCGGAAGCAGGTAATTTTTGGGTATGACTGTTCAGAACTTATTTGATTCATTTACAGTCCATAGGAATGAGACTACACCATATCTAAAATAATCCTATGATTTCTCAAAGGAGGGTCATCAGTTGCCATTGTTCTTTCATAAATGTGTACTGCCCATACCTAACTGTTGCAGATGTGAATGTTACACAGTCTACACAAGTGCATCAAACACTCATTGAGATGTTTTCATATAATGAACTTTGGTTAGGTTGTGCTAAGAAATTCTTTAGAATACCTCCGGCTAAGATATTGAGACGTGAGTTTTTTTTGAATTCACATGTTCTGTCCACAATTTTCTAACTCTGCTCCCTATTTTTGTGGCCTCTGCAAATTTTGTTATGCCCCCTTTCCTGATTCTAGATCAATATATTAAGTCTTAACACTGACTTTGGGAGGCATACCACTGTTCACATCTTTCCAGTCCAAAAGAACATGCATTAACAACAAGTTTGTTTTCTGTGCAAGGGTTAAAACAGTAGATGAGTGCAATCAAATGCAAAAAGATGTGGATGTGCTCGAGGAGTGGGCCACACAATGGCAAATGGTGTTTCATTTAGATAATTCTAGTGTTATGCATGTTGATAGGCAACACAGAATACACGTATCATTTTCAGGAAACAATACTGAAAGAGGTTGAGACACAAAGATCTAGGTGTTACATACAGATCACTGAAGGTTCATGACTAATGTAGAGAAACTAATTAAAGCTAACAGGATATTTGGTTGTATTAATAGAACTATTCAGTATAAATCAAAGGACACCATTTTGTCACTATACAGGATGCCGGTCAGACGGCATCTGGAGTACACTGCCCAGTTTTGTTCCCCCCACATGGGTGATATAGTGGCCTTGGAAAGGATCCAGAGGTCAGCTAGAAGAATGATTTCTAACTTAAAGAACCTCAGCTACTTTGGCTCACTGACTTTGGCCTATTTAGAGCAGTCTAGACTTAGAGGTGACCTGACACAGGTCTATAAAATAATTAAACAGCTGTATAGCGTGCCTATTGGGTGTGAAGTGTTTAGTGATGAAGCTCTAGCCATCGTGGTGTGGGGCAGGCTTGATGGACCAGCCGGTCTTTTCCTGCCCATCAATTTTGTGTGTTCCCTTCCTCCCTCAACCCCTCTCTCCTCTCCCTTCTGCTCCCCTCCCTTTCCCTGCACCCCCATTGCCTTGGTCCAATTATCCCCCAAATCTCAAACCCTATTTCACCTCAATGCTTTGTGTGGACTTAATTCCCTGTGTGCAATGCTGTGGGAAATCAACTAGTCAATAAATTATAAAAAATTAAATTTATAATACACCTCTTACAATCCAATTTTGATGGGGAAACTGAACTTCATGATTTTTTTCAATCTCATGGGTAAAATATGACTGAGGCAGCTGTGGAAATACCAGTTCCATACCAAGACAATGGATAAGTTGTGGATTGCTCTGGTAAAGAGTTGATAGGCCAAATGACTTCCTTCTGTGCTGTAATCATCTGTTGTTCATACCTGTCTTTTTATAATTATTTGTAATGTGCATTTTTTTCATAATACCCTTTTAGAAAAGATGTAATTGAAATTTGTTTCTGAAAGTAGTTACAGTATTACTCTGACCTAATGAGTTTTAAATTCTGATACGGGTTCATCACCTAAAGCGACTGTTCAAAAGTTTGATCAAAGTGATAAAACTACTAGTAATGAGTGATTCCCAACTATGTGCCCAGTAATTTTCAAGCATTTAGTGATTATACCATGTCATAGGAAGGATATTGTCCTTGAGAATTGCAATGTAAAACAACCAGGTCTCTGGGCTATGAAGAAAGCTTGGAGAAATTTGGTTTATTCTTGCTAGAAGAGACTTTATTGTGGCCTAATAGATATTTTTGAGATTTTAAAGAACATTTAAGGGTAAGTACATGAGGGAGAAAGGTATAGAAGGATATGCTGATAGGGTTGGATGAAGAGGAGTGGGAGGAGGCTCATGTGGTGTATTAACACCGGCATAGACCAGTTGCGCCATATGGCCTGCACATTCTATGTAATGGCTGGAAAACTGGGCAGTATAAACCCAAATTTCCAATGTGCATTCTAGTCAAGTGAGGCTTTCCACAGATTGTGAAATTGGAAAATTACCCCATATACTTTACAAAGTTAATAAAGCATATTTTTGTTTAATGTATTTAATATACACCAGATTGATTTCAAAGCAGTGGCTGCAAATGACAGTTCTGTTCCTTCAACACTTAAAGGCTGTTGGGGTGAAACTTTTGTACACAAACAGAACATTTAGCAAACCTTAACAGTTGTGGTAGCAAGAAAAATTAGCTTTTTAAGTAAGTCAAGAGTTGATTGATGGTGATTTTTTTAATTCAAAAATATTCATAGCCCTCTGTGTAAGAAATCAAATTGTAAAAGAATATTCCTAATGTACAAACTCTAGAGTAGATAACACATGAATTTATTTAATCTTTTCCTGTTCCCACATCCGAGTTTCTATTGGCACTAGGAGACACTTTAAATGAATATAAGTAGACTTGAAACACTAGCACTTGAACATAAACTTTGAGTTAATTGTTATATTGCTTTTATTCAGAAAACTCTACAAAAACATGGTATTGAACCAGCTTATTAAATATTAAAATTAACAATTGAATTTTATGCTAAACATCCCCAATATTCCCACCTTGTAGAAGGCTCATACCCGTCTGCATGATCTGTCTTGATAGCCAATGTTGACTTGTGATCAGCTGGTATGATACATCCTTCAATGGAGATGGTTTGAAGGCAGAAAGCCTCAATTCAGTTTACTTGACATTTATTCCAAAACTGAACTGCTGATGTTCTTTGACAGACACTTCCAGCATTGTCTATTTTGCTGCTCAAATTGGATTATGATTGTACCCTGCAATACTGTTATCTGGTAAAATGGCTGTGCAAATCCATTGCATAAATAATATCCAAACCAGTTAGTTACACAAATAAACATCCAGTTCTTAGTGGTTTTTGAAAAATCTAATTTGTGATTTTGCATTGTCATTTTTAAAAATGTGCACTTCCTACAGTTCCAAGCAAAATTATTCATAGTTATGGTATGAATGTTCAAAACTGTGAATGTTTGTTTAATATCAATTGTTCACTTGCAAATACATGTGCTTCACTTGTAGGCATTTCCCTATTTTTAAAAAAAGTGACTTTTCCATCCAATGGCACTTGGGTAGAATCTCCTGATTAGGGAAACAGTTACATATTTTACTCCCTCATTTGAGTACCTTCTGATTACACCAGTGAGTTAAAAGTGATACACAGACCAGAGCATCTTTCTGGTTAATCAAATCTCCTGTTACAAACAAGTTAACACATGACCAACAGCCTACATATTCAGATCAAGAGCTGAATAAATATTTAGCTTTAGCTCATATATATTTACAAACTGGTCTACTGTCAATATAGAATGAAGTCTGCAATATCAATAAACTGAAGTCAGAAATCTCATTTAAGGTTACTAAAAATTCCATCATTTAGTTGACCATGAATTTTACACTTACAATCAATAACAAGAAAATTTAAATCAATAAAAGTTTAAGGAGGCAGAGGAAACACTATTAAGAAGCATCTAACATAATTAAAAGTGTAAAGGGATTCCTCCAGAGCCCAAAAGGCAGGATCTCTGCACAGTAATTGTAAGGAACACTAGCAGGAAAGGGCTTTATTAAAAAATCCATTCTATGTTTGGGACTCTGTAGTTAAAAGACAGCTTTTGCAGAATCGAAAGAGGCGTTATCAGTAGAACGTCATTAGATAGCTCAAATCACCAAGGTGCCTTTGCAAGGCTGTGCAGTCTGTTTTCATATAAGTGACACTTGTGTAGTTCTAACCTAATATATATCGACCTGTTTGACAACTATGTTTACTTTTTCTGTATTTGTACGGACAACTTTTGTTGAGACTCTGGAATGCTGAACTGATGTAAGTTAGTGTTAACCAAGAGTGAAGGTCATGGAGGAGGTAGGATTAAAAAGTAAGACCATTGTAAGGGAAGGTGGGGGAAGACCCATGGGCTAATCACTCTGCGACAGAGTTCAGTAACTATCGTGAGGTCTCCTATACCCTTCGTGTCGCCATGTGTGTTGTCTGAGTATCATTCAGTTTGTCAGATTTCATGACTAATCCTGTTAATCTGAATCAAAACAGCCTCTATAAATTAGTGTGTAGCATGTTTATTTTTTAAATAGGTTACATGTCAAGGGACCTGGAGCTTCTTAAAAAGAGAGCAAAGTACTTTGATATACTACTAATGTCACTTGCGTTCACATTGCAAGAATGTAGAGATATATTTTAAAGACAGACCTAGCCTCAGTTTCGGTCCACGTTCAATCATTGGATTTTGGTAACCTCTGCTTCTTGCTGCCTCGCCTCTTTCAACTTGGCTTTCTTCTCCATGTTAATGGCGGTCAGTGATTCGTGTCTACGAGCAGCCTGCAAATATATATGGAAGAAAAAGTAGTATGCCATAATTTTTACATACCAAATCTATTCAGGCTTTGAAACATTCCACAGAATTCAAATAGCAGCTAATAGTTTCACATAGTATTAACTTCACTGCTGTCATCTCAATCATATTTGATCCATGTCCTGAAAGTTATGTTGAATCCTCAGGCAGAAGATCTAATTGGAAGCATGCATTAGCAATGTAGTGAGAGACTTGGAACGGCCACATTTGATTTTTCATTCCTATCAATGCACTGGTTTAATATTTTATTTATCTTTCATATCTTTTATTTTAGAAATCCAGCCAGCAAGCCGCAAGCATTCCTCTCCTTAGACAAGCTGCATCAAATTAACAATGATCTGTCATCATCCTAATTCTTCTAAATATTAAAAGGTACTAATGACTCTCAGCCACACACTTATACCTGTTTAAGAATGTCTAACTTGATGCTTTAGGATTAGGATGGAGGTTGCTTGCTACACCTGTTATCACCATCTGTAATTGGCCAACAGATGTACTTGTAATGGAATGATCAAGCTTTTATAGGCACACACTATTAAATACAGTCCTTAAGCACCAAGAATCTTGCACATTATTACAAGATGTGTATCATAACAAATACCCTTTAACCAGAGCCTCTAGAAATCTGCAGCACCTCAAGGGCAATTTCTGCTGCAATTCCACAAACTTCTTCAGCTAGGACATCTCAATATAATAAATATTTTAAAATCCTGTGTATAACAGTGGTAAATGGGTGGGTTTTTTTTAAATTGGGGGCGGGGATGTGCATTTTAAACTGTTTAAATGTTTACTCTGCATAGTCTCGGAGTCTCTCACTCTTCCCCCTCCCCCTGCAGCTCTTACTTAATACACTTCACCTAGCCAGGTGAGACAGCTGGATGTTAAATAACCAATAATTGATGTTCTGATTCTGACACCCATTTTCTTGATTTGCTACCCATTAATTCCCTTATATTTCACACCTTGCACAATTCAATTACGGGTAAAACAAAAGCAGAAAACACTCAGGAGGTTAAGCACATCTGTGGAAAGAAACGACAAGTCAACGTTTCAGGCATTGCCCTTCGCATTGTAGATAAGGGAGGATGGCCGTTCATGCTACCTATCAAATAAATCTTTTAAGACCTGCATCAGTTCTTACTGATCTGAAGGTAAACTGAAATTGCATCACTAACTTCTGAAAAGTATACCTTTCTGCATATACCATATACTGGACATTGACAAAGCCACAGTTGCTGCCCGTCTCCAGGCGTTCCTCCGGCAGCATCCAGCCACATTTGTTGTCCATCTCCAGTTAGCCCGAGAAGGTGGCAATATGCCGCCTTCTTGAACCACTGTAGTCCTTGTGATTGTCCTTCCACAATGGTGTTAGGTAGGAATTTTCATCCAGCAACAATGAGAGATTGTCGGTATATGTCCAAGTCAGGATGGTGTGTCACTTGGAGGGAGATCTTGTAGCTCTTGTCCTTCTTGGTGGTAGAGGTTGTGGGCCTGGGAGGTGCTGTGGAAGTAACCTTGGTGAGTTCCTGCAGTCCATCCTGTAGTCAGTACACACCGCAGCCAGAGTGTGCCAGAAGTGGAGGTGTTGAATACGGAGTCCTGTGGCAGAGGTGTCAATGAAGCAGACTAATGATGTCCTGCATAATGTCAAACTTACTGGAGTGTTGTTGGATCTCCACTTATCCAGGCAAGTGGTGAGTATTCTATCACACTCCTGATTAAGACATGGTGGAGAGGCTTTGAGGGGTCAAGGGGCAACCACTCAATGCAGAGTATCCAGCCCTGCTGTTGTAGCCATGTTATTGATATGGCTGATTCAGTTAACCTTCTGGTCAGTGGTGACCGCCAGGTGATGGTAGTACCACTGAAGGTGAGGGAGGTGGTCGGGTCCTTTCTTGTTGAAGATAGTCACTGCCCGACACTATTGTGACAACTGTTACCTACCACTTGTAAGCCTTGGAGTTGTCGAGGTGCTGCTGTAGACTGGCATTGGCTGCTTCATTATTAGAGAAGTTATGAATAGAACTGAACACTAGAATCTTTAGCAAACAACCTTATGACAGAGGGAAGGTCATTAATGAAGCATTTGAAGAGGATGCTGCCAGAGGAACTCCTGCAGTGATGTCCTGGGATCTAATGATTGGCCTCCAACAACCACAATCATCTTCCTTTGTGCTGGGTATGACTTCCGTCACGGGAGGGTTTTCCCCTTGACTCACTGGCCTTGGTTTGCTACGGCTTCTTGGTGTCAAATACCACCTTGATGTCAAGCAAGCAAGTTATTGGTGAACAGATGTTTTCTGATGGCAATGTTTGAGGACTCCGTCCATCACTTTCCTGATGAATGGGAAGTGGCCGAAAGGGGAGTAACTGACCGGGTTAGATTTGTCTGGTTATTTCTGAATAGGACATATCTGGTTAATGTTCTACATTATCAGGTAAATGCCAGTTCACTAACTTTACAAACCCTAAATTGACATTGAAAGTGCAGTTTTCCATGCAAGAAACTTACCCTCGCAAATTCAAAGGGCTTCAAATGCTAGGTATAGTTACTTGTGAAGAGGGAGTCTGTCAATGTCTCAGAAGGAGCCTCCAGTGGAATTGTTGTGGTTGGGACCATACCATGCAGGTACAGGCATGTTCCTCTTCCTTCATGGCAGGAAATCAGAAATACAAAGCCAGGATTTGGGTTATTGCATGAGAAGCGTTCCAATGTTCCTCAGCAGGATATTCATGCTTTTTTTGACTATCGCTGAGGCAGCATAATCCCAATATACCGTAGAGTATTATGGTTACTTCAGCGTTATTGTCCCAGGAGGTACAAGATCTTCTGAGCTGAGGGATCCTTGTTCGTGGCAAGCAACATTACTAGGCAAATAGTTACCTCTGGAAGGATCAAATGTAATCTGCCAAATAGAATTCAATGCGAAAGTGTGCTGACAATGTCTTAATGTCAGGCAGTGCTACGGTAGCATAGTGGTTATTTTACTGGACTAGTAATGCAGAGGCCTGAACTAATAATCCAGAGTCATGAGTTCAAATCCCGCCACAGCAGCTGGGGAATTTAAATTCAATTAATTAAATAAAATCTGGAATTAAAATACTAGTATCAGTAATGGTGGCCATGAAATTACCGGATTGTCGTAAAAACCCATCTTGTTCACTAATGTCCTTGTAGGGAAGGAAACCTGCCGTCCTTACCTGGTGTGGCCTATATGTGACGACAGACCCACAGCAAAGTGGTTGATTCTTAATTGCCATCTGAAATGGCCCAGCAAGCCACTCAGTTGTAAAATCTCGCTTAAAAAAAGTCATAATAAGAATAAAACCGGACGGACCACAAGGCACTGGACACGACAAAGGCAAACCAAGCCCAGTCAACCCTGCAAAGTCCTCCTCACTAACATCTGGGGACTTGTGTCAAAATTGGGAGAGCTATCCCACAGACTAGTCAAGCAACAGCCTGACACAGCCATACTCACAGAATCATACCTTTCAGCCTCTGGACCCCATGAAATCTCAGGGCATCAGGTCAAACATGGGCAAGGAAACCTCCTGCTGATTACCACCTACCGCCCTCCCTCAGCTGATGAATCAGTCCTCCTCCACGTTGAGCACCACTTGGAGGAAGCACTGAGGGTAGCAAGGGCACAGAATGTACTCTGGATGGGGGACTTCAATGTCCATCACCAAGAGTGGCTCGGTAGCACCACTACTGACCGAGCTGGCCGAGTCCTGAAGGACGTAGCTGCCAGACTGGGCCTGTGGCAGGTGGTGAGCGAACCAACATGAGGGAAAAACTTACTTGACCTCGTCCTCACCAATCTACCCATCGCAAATGCATCTGTCCGTGACAGTATTGGTAGGAGTGACCACCGCACAGTCCCGTCTTCGCACTGAGGATACCATCCAACGTGTTGTGTGACACTACCACTGTGCTAAATAGGATAGGTTCAGAACAGATCTAGCAGCTCAAAACTGGGCATCCATGAGGTGCTGTAGGCCATCAGCAGCAGCAGAATTGTATTCCAGCACAATCTGTAACCTCATGGCCCGGCATATTCCTCACTCTACTATTACCAACAAGCCAGGGGATCAACCCTGGTTCAATGAGGAGTGTAGAAGAGCATGCCAGGAGCAGCACCAGGCGTACCTAAAAATGAGGTGCCAACCTGGTGAAGATACAACTCAGGACTACATGCATGCTAAACAGCGGAAGCAACATGCTATAGACAGAGCTAAGCAATTCCACAACCAATGGATCAGATCAAAGCTCAGCAGTCCTGCCACATCCAGTTGTGAATAGTGGTGGACAATTAAACAACTAACGGGAGGAGGAGGCTCTGTAAACATCCCCAGCCTCAATGATGGCAGAGTCTAGCACGTGAGTGCAAAAGACAAGGCTGAAGTGTTTGCAACCATCTTCAGCCAGAAGTGCCAAGTGGATGATCCATCTCAGCCTCCTCCCGATATCCCCACCATCACAGAAGCCAGTCTTCAGCCAATTCGATTCACTCCACGTGATATCAAGAAACGGCTGAGTGCACTGGATACAACAAAGGCTATGGGCCCTGACAACATCCCGGCTGTAGTGCTGAAGACTTGTGCTCCAGAACTAGCCCGCCTCTAGCCAAGCTGTTCCAGTACAGCTACAACACTAGCATCTATCCGACAACGTGGAAAATTGCCCAGGTATGTCCTGTCCACAAAAAGCAGGACAAATCCAATCCAGCCAATTACCGCCCCATCAGCCTACTCTCAATCATCAGCAAAGTGATGGAAGGTGTCGTCGACAGTGCTATCAAGCAGCACTTACTCACCAATAACCTGCTCACCGATGCTCAATTTGGGTTCCGCCAGGACCACTCGGCTCCAAACCTCATTACAGCCTTGGTCCAAACATGGACAAAAAAGCTGAAATTCAGAGGTGAGGTGAGAGTGACTGCCCTTGACATCAAGGCAGCATTTGACCGAGTGTGGTACCAAGGAGCCCTAGTAAAATTGAAGTCATTAGGAATCAGGGGGAAAACTCTCCAGTGGCTGGAGTAATACTTAGCACAAAGGAAGATGGTAGTGGTTGTTGGAGGCCAATCATCTCAGCCCCAGGACATTGCTGCAGGACTTCCTCAGGGCAGTGTCCTGGACCCAACCATCTTCAGCTGCTTCATCAATGACCTTCCCTCCATCATAAGCTCAGGAATGGGGATGTTCGCTGATGATTGCACAGTGTTCAGTTCCATTCGCAACCCCTCAGATAATGAAGCAGTCCGAGCCCGCATGCAGCACGACCTGGACAACATCAGCCCAAGCCTGGATATGTGGCAAGTAACATTCACGCCAGACAAGTGCCAGGCAATGACCACCTCCCCTTGACATTCAACGGCATTACCAATCGCCGAATCCCCCACCATCAACATCCTGGGGGTCACCATTGACCAGAAACTTAACTGGACTAGCCATATAAATACTGTGGCTACAACAGCAGGTCAGATGCTGGATATTCTGTGGCGAGTGACTCACCTCCTGACTCCCCAAAGCCTTTCCACCATCTACAAGGCACAAGTCAGGAGTGTGATGGAATACTCTCCACTTGCCTGGATGAGTGCAGCTCCAACAACACTCAAGAAGCTCGACACCATCCAGGACAAAGCAGCCCGTTTGATTGGCACCTCATCCACCACCCTCAACATTCACTCCCTTCACCACAGGCGCACTGTGGCTGCAGTGTGTACCATCCACAGGATGCACTGCAGCAACTCGCCAAAGCTTCTTCGATAGCACCTCCCAAACCCACGACCTCTACCACCTGGAAGGTCAAGAGCAGCAGGCAAATGGGAACACCACCACCTGCACGTTCCCCTCCAAGTCACACACCATCCCGACTTGGAAATATATCGCCGTTCCTTCATCGTCGCTGGGTCAAAATCCTGGAACTCCCTTCCTAACAGCACTGTGGGAGAACCTTCACCACACGGACTGCAGCGGTTCAAGAAGGCGGCTCAGCACCACCTCAAGGGCAATTAGGGATGGGCAATAAATGCCGGGCTCGCCAGTGACGTTCACATCCCATGAACGAATAAAAAAAAACTATCGGCATCAAAGCGTCTTTGGTGTCAGAACCTTTCTCGGCACCATTCAGTCCTGGTGTGTACTCAGCAATGTCCGACAGCATGGGTGAAGTTCTCAACTTGTTACACTTATCATGTTCTGAAAACACCTCAAGATGTTTTTCTATGTTAAAAGGTGCTATATAAATGCATATTGTTGTTGAACAATGGTGCAGCATTCCTTATGTGTTTCATGAATCCTTGGAAAATTTAGCAAGTTGCATTAAGGTGATGAGCATTTTACACAACTATGAACATCAATGAATCAACTATGTAATTCTGCACTGTATTTAAAGTTTTGGCAGCTGTTGATATGTTGATCCAACTATGAAGGCATAGTTTTGAAGGGACTTTGTTTTGATTTAAGAAATGTACTACAAAAATACTGTATAAGCACAGTCTACCTGGAGTACACTCTTCGCTGAGTATAAAATTACAATTTGTGCCCTAGCCCCTAGTACACTAATACAGGTTTGGTTTTGCTAGTTTCATTTGCACTCTGACCATCGAGAGAGCTTGGGACTGGTCACTATTCTAAGTACCTTGAACTTACTTGCATCCATTTGCTGTTCATTGGACACACACAATACAATCCCATGTTGTTAAATTGAATAAACCTCAGCGACCACTTGCTCAAACCATTTGGTTCAAGCAAGTGGTCGCTGAGGTGTAAACACTTGTGACATAATTCAAGTCATCATTTTGTGACCCAAATAAGTATAATTATCGGTCATGTGACTTACAGAAGGTCTGGATCTTCAAGCAAGGTAAAGGAAATTGAAATTAATTAAGAAAACTGAGCTTAAGTTATAACATTCATTCCATTCCTGAAGCAGATAGTAAGATTTCTCCTTACCTTCTTCGCTGAAATGACTGTTGCAAAGCAGGCTACAATTGTCATGACTACCATAATATAACTGGTTTTCACTCTCATTTTGTTCCTTGCAGCATCGATCATCTCAAACCTAAAACAGAAATTAAATACACATCTAATTTATCAACGTAAACCAGTCAACCATTAGTTAGTCTTTATCCATCATGGAATCATCACCCTTCAGATCGTATTATTTTTGAGCCGCAAATTGCTGGAAATGCAAATTGATAACTGTGCAGCGACATCAATGGTGCATCTGGGACCTTGTGAACATGAAAATGTTTCACATTGCACACAGCTACAGTGATAAATATTATGAAGAGATGGGACAGAGTAGATAGAAACAGAATGTTTCCAATGATTGAGGGGTCTAGAATGAGGGGACATAGATGTAAGAATAAATGTAAGAGATTAAGGACAGAGAGCAGGAGAAACTTACCCAGAGGGCTGTGAGACTGTGGAATACACAACTGGAGTTAGTGATTGAAGCAGAGATCATGTCAACATTTAAGCACAGGTTAGATAGATGGTTGAAGGAAAGGGGAATAAAGGAATATGGGTACATGGGATTAGGATACTGCTCATATGGAGGATAAACACCGACATGGACTGGTTGGGCCGAACAGCCTGTTTCATTGCTGTAATTTCTATGTATAAAAGAGTGAGGAGAGAAGTTACAAGAAATTTCTTTACACAGGGAGTTGCTTTGCCACAGGGAGTAGTTGAAGCAGAGATCATTCCATCTTTTAAGAGAAAAAGTAGATAAATATTTGAAGCAGAGGAACATAGAGGGCAATGGGGAGAGCGTAGGTCATCAGGTTCGCACAGACGGATGGGCCGAAAGTTTTATACACTGTAAAACAGGTACCGCTCCTGCATACAAGAAAAAAAATGGTACTATACTTTTAAGTTATTTTTGTATTCTTTTAACCTCCATATACTCGGCAAGTTGCTTTCATTTTCCAACCCTTCCAATAGCATCCACTTTGCTCCACCAACTGGCCAGAGATCAAAATCACTACAGAGGGGAACTTGGGAACAAATCCATGTCCTAAATAGATGCACCAAAATAGGTGCTTCTTAAAAATGTGAAGCAAAGAAAGTTTTTTTTGAAGAGGACATGCAGAGACTTGCAATTTTTTGGTAGTTGCACATTGCATTTAATATCTAAAGAGCATAAGACTTAATGATAATCAGGCAGTGAAGATACTGTGGAAAAATAACAGATGTGTACTAAAATACTTGATAACATTATTGGCAGCAAATTACACAACTAAATTGAATAGAATAGATTGGACAATGTCAAACTGAAATAACAAGGCAGGGCTCAAGTCATCTAGGGATGCTGATTTACTACAACCTGACTACCTGAACTAAAATCTATTATTTGTAAAAGTTTTACTTTTCTCACCACGTCCCCTTGCCATTTCTGTGCATGGCACAAAACAGGAAACCATGGGAACCCCTAATTTAAATTACTGGATTTTTAAAAAAATGCGATGGTGTTGACTTATTGGGAGCTAATTTTAACACCCACTTAATGCCATGTGGATACCATCTGTAAAAGTACACTCGGTAGTAGAAATATCAGTTCACATTTTATGGCATACGTTTAACAAGGCCGTAAAGTTTTTAAATCAGTGCATTAAAAATATAATTTATGCCATAAATTAGAGCCATATACAAATAGTTTTAGTCGTGTTGCAATTCCTCAACAGTTACAATATAAGAATTAACAGAAAGAGGCCATTAAGCTCTACAAGCCGGTTCCTTTTTTCCTCACAGATCAGGTTCACCGTGCTATCTTCTCACTATATCCTTACATTCCTTCTTTACCCATAAAAGCAGCCAGATGTCTTTTGAAAACGGTTATTTTTTTCTGCTTCAATAACCTTTCCTGATAATTTAATCTACAACTCTTCCTTTGGGTGATGAAAGTTCCACTCAACTTCCCTCCTTACTCCCAAGATCATATATTTTTTTTTAAACGTGTTCCCTATTACTTAAACCATTAGTGGACAATTTGCCTGGATCAATCGTCAATTTCCTTCAGAATCTTGGAAACTTCAATCAGATCACCTCAAAATCTCCAGTTTTTCCAATGAAAACAAGCACAAATTCTTCAACTCTCCCAATAGCTTAAAATACAAAAGAACTTTTGAAACAGATCTCCAGTAGCATTACTTCCACTAAGTTCAAAGATAATTCTGTTGCAGGGGTGGGGTGGTTTTCACATTTCCACCAAAGGATTTAGGAAAAAGTTTAAGAGAGAGAGAGAAAGTGATTGGTTCCAGAAAACAAATAAAATCTGTTCCCTCGTGTATCGGTTACATAAGTGAATAAATCCGTATACAGAACGTGGGGCAGAAGAGCAGCTCAGGACCACATGGGTCAGTAATTCTTTTGTCCAGTAAAGTGATGCAGACCAAGAATGTCCAACCCTTTGAACTGGGGTACAGATACAAGTGTCATATTCAGTAAGTGGGCCACATATGATTATACAGAAATGTGAGTTCCAATACGTAAAAATTACCCTCGTACATACAAAAAGCTCTCAAAAGGTGAAACCATCATATACACAAAAAGTGAGATTACCCAAACACAAAAAAAACAAAAACCCTCCATACACAAAAAAAAACGAGAACCCTCCATACACAAACCAGAATTTTTTCTGATCGTTGGTAATGTGAAGAAGGAAACAGAAATACAGCTTTGAGCATATGTGCTCTGGCCAGCCACGAGTTGCAGTTAACATTTATATTAACTAGGCAGGGTATTATATGAAGGATGCAGCTGGTGATATTTGCAGGAACTGATGATGAAAGGCCTGTGCTGTCTGGAGAGAAAGGAGGATGCAGTCAAAGTGAGTTGCCATAACTAAGGACTGCCCCCCGTGATCTGCATTGGTGCTGCATGGTAGAGAGGGTGAAGTGCAGGACAATAGAAGTAGCAGCAGAATCTTGCCATCAAGCTAGAGAGAGCCTTGGAGGTTCTGAGTGTAATTTTGAAGTTTCAGCAGTAATTAAGGACAGCAATGCCACATATAATATAAAAATAAAAGTAGTAAAAGAGCATCTGAAAAGGGAAAAAAAATTGCATGCTGGGTATCTGTATTTACTCTCTATCTTCCCTGTGAGGAGCACAGCAGCAATATTTAATTGCAGCAGCTATGTGACAGCCAGGGATCAGAAACCAACGTATGGAGCCAGTGGGTGTGATGGAGGTGGGAAAGAAATCTACTTGCTCCCTTGGCTAAGTGTCCCAAGCGCATGCAACTACTTTTTGGGTACTTTCTCACTACAACTCCTATAGTGGCAGATGCACAAAAGTACAATGCACCGTATGCCATAAAATGTGAACTGGTATTTCTACCACCGAGTGTACTGACAATCAGATTACTGGTTGGTTTTAGGTAGCAAATTATCAGTAATTACATTTTAGTACACAACGACTGCTCAAACTACATCAGTGCTATATTATGCACAAATCTCAACTGTTGTCATTTTATTTTCAACTGTTTCTACTGGTCACTGTTGCAGGCAGTGAGGTGACTGAATTAATAAAAAGAAAAAATTACAAAAGGAAGGCAGCACCAACATTCCTATTTAAAAAGCCACCAACCAGTAAAATCCCATACCCGTTTCACCACTTACGAAACCACAGCTGGTATATCCTCTTCTCGTTTGAAACGACCAGTCCACACCAACATCTTTTTATCAAAACCTGAAGGCTTGCATCCTGGTAATTTGAATGCTGGGCGTTCTGAAAGAAATATAGAGACACAGCTTATTTTCATAGAACACAGTTCCCTGATAAACTAGTTCATGTTACACCAACATTGCAGAAATATCAAAATATCAAAAGTACAAATAAGGTGTTAAGAACATAAGAACTAGGAGCAGGAGTAGGCCAATCGGCCCCTCGAGCCTGCTCCGCCATTCAATAAGATCATGGCTGATCTGATCCTAACCTCAAATCTAAATTCATGTCCAATTTCCTGCCCGCTCCCCGTAACCCCTAATTCCCTTTACTTCTAGGAAACTGTCGATTTCTGTTTTAAATTTATTTAATGATGTAGCTTCCACAGCTTCCTGGGGCAGCAAATTCCACAGACCTACTACCCTCTGAGTGAAGAAGTTTCTCCTCATCTCAGTTTTGAAAGAGCAGCCCCTTATTCTAAGATTATGCCCCCTAGTTCTAGTTTCACCCATCCTTGGGAACATCCTTACCGCATCCACCCGATCAAGCCCCTTCACAATCTTATATGTTTCAATAAGATCGCCTCTCATTCTTCTGAACTCCAATGAGTAGAGTCCCAATCTACTCAACCTCTCCTCATATCCGCCCCCTCATCCCGGGATTAACCGAGTGAACCTTCTTTGTACTGCCTCGAGAGCAAGTATATCTTAAGTATGGACACCAAAACTGTATGCAGTATTCCAGGTGCGGTCTCACCAATACCTTATATAACTGCAGCAATACCTCCCTGTTTTTATATTCTATCCCCCTAGCAATAAAAGCCAACATTCCGTTGGCCTTCTTGATCACCTGCTGCACCTGCATACTAACTTTTTGATTTTCTTGCACTAGGACCCCCAGATCCCTTTGTACTGCAGTACTTTCCAGTTTCTCTCCATTAAGATAATAACTTGCTCTCTGATTTTTCCTGCCAAAGTGCATAACCTCACATTTTCCAATATTGTATTGCATCTGCCAAATCTCCGCCCACTCACCCAGCCTGTCTATATCCCCCTGTAGGTTTTTTATGTCCTCTGTAGGTTTTTTATGTCCTTATGGGTTAGCCTTGGCTCAGTGGTAGCATTCTTGCCTCTGAATCAGAACGTTCATGAGTTCATGTCCTACTCCAGAGACTTAAGCACATAATCTACGCTGGCACTTCAGTGCAGTTTTGTGGGAAGAGATGTTAAACTGAGGCCGCGTCTGCCCTCTCAGGTGGATGTAGAAGATCCCATGGCACTATTCAGAGAGCAGGGGAGTTCTCTGGCCAATATTTATCCTTCAACCAACATCACTAAAACAAATTATCTGGTCATTATCTCATTGTTGTTTGTGGGATCTTGCTGTGTGCAAATTGGCTATGGAGTTTCCTATATTACAACAGTGACTACAACCAATGATGTAAATTTGAAGTGTAAAGTGCTTTGGGATGTCCTGAGGTCGTGAAAGGCGCTATATAAATGCAAATCTATCTTTCTTTCAATACAGGCAATACAAATTTCAAGCCTGCCTTACATAACCTCTTGGGTTAGCATCACTGGTCTCTCCCATAAGCTGACTCACGTCACTCAAGATCACATGTTTACTTTCATAACACAATATAGACGTACAGTGGGGGGGGGGGGGGGGCGCGTGAGAATCAGACTCCTCATTATATG
The DNA here is from genome assembly GCF_035084215.1 of Heptranchias perlo. Taxonomy (NCBI): domain Eukaryota; kingdom Metazoa; phylum Chordata; class Chondrichthyes; order Hexanchiformes; family Hexanchidae; genus Heptranchias; species Heptranchias perlo. Next base: position 50,261,663 of record NC_090335.1, read on the forward strand.
GGCTGGATATCACAATCATCGTACGTGCCCTCACTTGTGCATCTACAATCATCCGAAAGGCAGGCTCATTAATACTTTGGTGAGACGAAGCCAGGTGCAGATTAGTAAACTGTTTTATTTTACTGTCAGTGAATGTACAGAGTAAAAGTTATTGCAAATTTCACCACATTTCAACTTAAAATAATAAAAATATGCCACACTGTCTCGGCTATTGTCTAACACTTTCTTTTAGTCGTCCTCAACACAAAATCAAGAGTAAAGCTCACTCTGGGCCTGATCAGGTCCTCTCTTAAGGCAGGCTGTCCTAGGCCTTCCTGCATCAATCAGCAAACTTTACCAACTGACCTTGAACATGTGTTGCACTCTTTTGTATCAGAGCACAGGAAGCTGAGGGCAATACTTCTCACTTCTTCTCTGTCCAGGGGCTGGCCATTAGGCCTGTCAATTAAACTGGCTACTGCCTTGCAGGATGGAGGCCCAACCAGAGTACCTAATGATGTGTATGCATGAATTCAGTTCCTCCCAACATCTTGTGTGAATACGCACTGGAAGTATCTGAAACAAAGATAGCAACTTACCACCGGCTATTATCCCAGGTCATCAAGGATAAGTTACAATGGTTGACTTGTCTGACTTAACCGCACGACTTGTGCTTCCCCTCTCCCCCCACCCCCAAGTTCTAACTGCAAACTGGAATTTAAACCTTTGTGAACTCACTGTATCATAAATGCAACATGTCTATGTAAATCGCACCTGAATCCTTCCATGATGAAATGGTCAAAAATCCCAAAGTGCGACAAAAGGACTAGACCATCAGAGGGAAAACTGGCCAGTGGCTGGAGTCATACCTAGCACAAAGGAAGATGGTAGTGGTTGTTGGAGGCCAATCATCTCAGCCCCAGGACATTGCTGCAGAGGTTCCTCAGGGCAGTGTCCTAAGCCCAATCATCTTCAGCTGCTTCATCAATGACCTTCCCTCCATCATAAGGTCAGAAATGGGGATGTTCGCTGATGATTGCACAGTGTTCAGTTCCATTCGCAACCCCTCAGATAATGAAGCAGTCCGTGCCCACATGCAGCAAGACCTGGACAACATCCAGGCTTGGGCTGATAAGTGGCAAGTAACATTCATGCCAGAACAAGTGCCAGGCAATGACCACCTCCCCTTGAAATTCAACGGCATTACCATCGCCGAATCCCCCACCATCAACATCCTGGGGGTCACCATTGACCAGAAACTTAACTGGACCAGCCACATAAATACTGTGGCTACAAGAGCAGGTCAGAGGCTGGGTATTCTGCAGCGAGTGACTCACTTCCTGACTACCCAAAGCCTTTCCACCATCTACAAGGCACAAGTCAGAAGTGTGATGGAATACTCTCCACTTGCCTGGATAAGTGCAGCTCCAACAACACTCAAGAAGCTCGACACCATCCAGGACAAAGCAGCCCGCTTGATTGGCACCTCATCCACCACCCTCAACATTCACTCCCTTCACCACAGGCGCACTGTGGCTGCAGTGTGTACCATCCACAGGATGCACTGCAGCAACTCGCCAAGGCTTCTTCGACAGTACCTCACAAACCCATGACCTCTACCACCTAGAAGGACAAGAGCAGCAGGCACATGGGAATAACACCACCTGCACGTTCCCCTCCAAGTCACACACCATCCCGACTTGGAAATATATCGCCGTTCCTTCATCGTCGCTGGGTCAAAATCCTGAAATTCCCTTCCTAACAGAACTGTGGGAGAACCTTCACCACACGTACTGCAGCGGTTCAAGAAGGTGGCTCACCACCACCTTCTCAAGGGCAATTGGGATGGGCAATAAATGCTGGCCTTGCTAGCGACGCCCAGATCCCATGAACGAATAAAAATAAATAAATAGATAAAAATGAGAGAATTAAACAGAAAATTAAGCTTTGTTTTCTTGGAAGTTTTACTTGTGGCTCTGCACTTTCCTCAGGAACTAAAGAGTTAAGTAAAATTGTGCATGGTCTATTGAAGGAATGTGCTTGACTAGTCAAATAGACTTTTCTCTTACCCCACTATAACTCTTTGAAGCTTTTCATCAACTTAATATCCCAATCTAACTTAATGCTCAGGTGCACTATTGTATTTCTATGTGAAGCATTTTCAGTGCCAGACATTGCTTCAGAGTACTGAATGCAGAGCACCACTGTGTTCTCTTACACTTGGAGTACAACAGTCTTATCATCTACCAAATGTGTGCATATAAACGTTTAGTTTTACAAATTAACATTAAGGGTAAAAATACAGCTATTGCTACACTTTTTCACACTAGAGTACTCAAAGTGCAACAATTGAAAATACAAGATACATTACTGAACACATCATGTGGGATACAAAGCATGTCGCACAAGAGTGATTATTTCAGAATGCAGTCTTATTAAAAATTCTATACACACCAAAAATCGGATTTCAATGTTCAGATTTACAATTGAAACTGCCTATGATAAGTTATCAAACTGTAATTATGCCCTCCAGGGACTAGTGGGGCATTGTAGTGTCTCAGTTTTGTGACCCCAACCCAGCTCCACAGTCTACACTACAGAGAAACTCCACAACTACAATGAACACAAATTCTGTCATACATTTTGTATTTAAATAATAGTTTAAAATCAAGTATGATATAAATTTCTAATACCTGTAAGACAGAGAGCGGGGGGGGGGGCGAAGGGGCCGAGAGAGGGGGGGGGGGGGCGAGGGGGCCGAGATAGGGGGGGGGGGGGCGAGGGGGCCGAGAGAGGGGGGGGGGGCGAGGGGGCCGAGAGTGGGGGGGGGGGCGAGGGGGCCGAGAGAGGGGGGGCGGGCGAGGGGGCCGAGAGAGGAGGGGGCCGAGAGAGGGGGGGGGGGGGGGCGAGGGGGCCGAGAGAGGGGGGGGGGGGGGGCGAGGGGGCCGAGAGAGGGGGGGGGGGGCGAGGGGGCCGAGAGAGGGGGGGGGGGGGGCGAGGGGGCCGAGAGAGGGGGGGGGGGGGGCGAGGGGGCCGAGAGAGGGGGGGGGGGGGGCGAGGGGGCCGAGAGAGGGGGGGAGGGGGCGAGGGGGCCGAGAGAGGGGGGGGGGGGGGCGAGAGGGCCGAGAGTGGGGGGGGGGCGAGGGGGCCGAGAGAGGGGGGGGGGCGAGGGGGCCGAGAGAGGGGGGGGGGCGAGGGGGCCGAGAGAGGGGGTGGGGCGAGGGGGCCGAGAGAGGGGGGGGGGGGCGATGGGGCCGAGAGAGGGGGGGGGGGGGGCGATGGGGCCGAGAGAGGGGGGGGGGGGCGATGGGGCCGAGAGAGGAGGGGGCCGAGATGAGGGTGGGGGGGGGGGCGAGGGGGCCGAGAGAGGGGGGGGGGGCGAGGGGCCGAGAGAGGGGGGGGGGGGCGAGGGGGCCGAGAGAGGGGGGGGGGGCGAGGGGGCCGAGAGAGGGGGGGGGGGGGGGCGAGGGGGCCGAGAGAGGGGGGGGGGGGGCGAGGGGGCCGAGAGAGGGGGGGGGGGGGCGAGGGGGCCGAGAAAGGGGGGGGGGGCGAGGGGGCCGAGAAAGGGGGGGGGGGGCGAGGGGGCCGAGAAAGGGGGGGGGGGGGCGAGGGGGCCGAGAAAGGGGGGGGGGCGATGGGCCCGAGAGAGGGGGGGGGGGCGATGGGGCCGAGAGAGGGGGGGGGGGGGGGGGCGATGGGGCCGAGAGAGGGGGGGGGGGGGGGCGATGGGGCCGAGAGAGGGGGGGGGCGGGCGAGGAGGCCGAGAGAGGGGGGGGCCGAGAGGGGGGGGGGGGCGAGGGGGCCGAGAGAGGGGGGGGGGGGGGGCGATGGGGCCGAGAGAGGGGGGGGGCGGGCGAGGAGGCCGAGAGAGGGGGGGGCCGAGAGGGGGGGGGGGCGAGGGGGCCGAGAGAGGGGGAGGGGCGATGGGGCCGAGAGAGGGGGGGGGGGCGATGGGGCCGAGAGAGGGGGGGGGGGCGATGGGGCCGAGAGAGGGGGGGGGGGCGATGGGGCCGAGAGAGGGGGGGGGGGCGATGGGGCCGAGAGAGGGGGGGGGGGGCGATGGGGCCGAGAGAGGGGGGGGGGGGCGATGGGGCCGAGAGAGGGGGGGGGGGGCGATGGGGCCGAGAGAGGGGGGGGGGGCGATGGGGCCGAGAGAGGGGGGGGGGGCGATGGGGCCGAGAGAGGGGGGGGGGGGCGAGGGGGCCGAGAGAGGGGGGGGGGGGCGAGGGGGCCGAGAGAGAGGGGGGGGGCGAGGGGGCCGAGAGAGAGGGGGGGGGCGAGGGGGCCGAGAGAGAGGGGGGGGGCGAGGGGGCCGAGAGAGAGGGGGGGGGCGAGGGGGCCGAGAGAGGGGGGGGGGGGCGAGGGGGCCGAGAGAGGGGGGGGGGGCGAGGGGGCCGAGAGAGGGGGGGGGGGCGAGGGGGCCGAGAGAGGGGGGGGGGGCGAGGGGGCCGAGAGAGGGGGGGGGGGCGAGGGGGCCGAGAGAGGGGGGGGGGCGAGGGGGCCGAGAGAGGGGGGGGGGCGAGGGGGCCGAGAGAGGGGGGGGGGCGAGGGGGCCGAGAGAGGGGGGTGGGGCGAGGGGGCCGAGAGAGGAGGGGGCCGAGAGAGGGGGGGGGGGGGGGCGAGGGGGCCGAGAGAGGGGGGTGGGGCGAGGGGGCCGAGAGAGGAGGGGGCCGAGAGAGGGGGGGGGTGGGGCGAGGGGGCCGAGAGAGGGGGGTGGGGCGAGGGGGCCGAGAGAGGAGGGGGCCGAGAGAGGGGGGGGCCGAGAGAGGGGGGGGGTGGGGCGAGGGGGCCGAGAGAGGGGGGGGGGCGATGGGGCCGAGAGGGGGGGGGGGGGGGCGATGGGGCCGAGAGAGGGGGGGGGGGCGATGGGGCCGAGAGGGGGGGGGGGGGCGATGGGGCCGAGAGAGGGGGGGGGGGGGGGGCGATGGGGCCGAGAGAGGGGGGGGGGGGGCGATGGGGCCGAGAGAGGGGGGGGGGGGGGGCGATGGGGCCGAGAGAGGGGGGGGAGGGGGGCGATGGGGCCGAGAGAGGGGGGGGAGGGGGGCGATGGGGCCGAGAGAGGGGGGGGAGGGGGGCGATGGGGCCGAGAGAGGGGGGGGAGGGGGGCGATGGGGCCGAGAGAGGGGGGGGGGGGCGATGGGGCCGAGAGAGGGGGGGGGCGGGCGATGGGGCCGAGAGAGGGGGGGGCGGGCGAGGGGGCCGAGAGAGGGGGGGGGCCGAGGGGGCGAGGGGGCCGAGAGAGGGGGGGGGGCGAGGGGGCCGAGAGAGGGGGGGGGGGGTGCGATGGGGCCGAGAGAGGGGGGGGGGGGCGATGGGGCCGAGAGAGGGGGGGGGGCGAGGGGGCCGAGAGAGGGGGGGGGGCGAGGGGGCCGAGAGAGGGGGGGGGGGCGAGGGGGCCGAGAGAGGGGGGGGGGGGGCGAGGGGGCCGAGAGAGGGGGGGGGGGGCGAGGGGGCCGAGAGAGGGGGGGGGGGGGCGAGGGGGCCGAGAGAGGGGGGGGGGGGCGAGGGGGCCGAGAGAGGGGGGGGGGGTGAGGGGGCCGAGAGAGGGGGGGGGGGGGCCGAGAGAGGGGGGGGGCGAGGGGGCGGGCGAGGGGGCCGAGAGAGGGAGACGCAGAGGAGGGGGGGGACCGAGAGAGGAAGACGCAGAGGAGGGGGGGGACCGAGAGAGGAAGACGCAGAGGAGGGGGGTTGGGGGGGGGGACCGAGAGAGGGAGACGCAGAGGACCGGTGGGGGGGGTCCGAGAGAGGGAGACGCAGAGGGGGGCCGAGAGGGGGAGGGTTGCCGAAAGGGGGAGACACGCGAGGGGGGGGGGGGGGGTAGGAGGTGGCGCGAGAAGGAGACACGCTGGGGCGGGGGGGGATGAGAGACACAGAGAAGGGTGACAGAGACACACAGAGGGGGTGAGAGGTAATCATTGATTTATTGATTTGTCACACTGCTTGTCTGACATCCGGTACTGAATGAGCAGAAAGTTCCGTCAACTCTATATTGGGAAGACCGATGCCATTGTTTTCGGTCCCTGCCACAAACTCCGTTCACTAGCCCCGATTCCACTCTTCTCTTTGGCCACTGTCTGAGGCTGAACTAGACCGTTCACAATTGTAAACAATTTTACAACACCAAGTTGAAAACATCGTTCACCTGAGGAAGGAGGTAGCCTCCGAAAGCTTGTGAATTTAAAATAAAATTGCTGGACTATAACTTGGTGTTGTAAAATTGTTTACAATTGTCAACCCCAGTCCATCACCGGCATCTCCACATCATGACGACCGTTCACAGCCTTAGCGTCCTATTTGACCCTGAGATAAGCTTCCGACCACATATTCGCTCCATCACCAAGTCTGCCTACTTCCACCTCCGTAACATTGTCCGTCTCAGCTCCTGCCTCAGTTCATCTGCTGCTGAAACCCTCATCCATGTCTATGTTACCTCTAGACTCAACTATTCCAATGCTCTCCCGGCCAGCCTCCCATCTTCCACCTTCCATAAACTTGAGCTCATCCAAAACTCTGCTGCCCGTATCCTAACTTGCACCAAGTCCCGTTCACCCATCATCCCTGTGTTCATGGATCTACATTGGCTCCCGGTCCGGAAACGCCTCAATTTTAAAATTCCAAATCCCTCCATTGCCTTGCCCTTCCCTATCTCTGTAACCTCCTCCAGCCCTACAAGATCTCCTCCATTTCTGGTCTCTTGCACATCCCCGATTTGAATCACTTCACCACTGGCAGCTGTGCTGACAATTGTAAACAATTTTACAACACGAAGTTATAGTCCAACGATTTTATTTGAAATCTACAAGCTTTCGGAGGCTTCCTCCTTCCTCAGGTAAATGTCAGGAGCTCCTCGAAGCCTACGCATTTATAAATCACAGAACAATACATGGTGATTACAGACCGCCCCTGCAACTGCCCGTTGCCAAGGCAATCACCGTGTTCAGACAGAGAGGTGTTACCTACAGAACCCCCGAATATACATTCAACAAAAAAAACAAACAGGAAAAAAGAGAGGCAGAAACATCTGGAAGGCAGAGAAAGCCAGCAAATGACCCGTTATATTAAAAACAGATAGCTTTTGTTCGCTGGTGGGCTTACGTGTAGCGTGACATGAACCCAAGATCCCGGTTGAGGCCGTCCTCATGGGTGCGGAACTTGGCTATCAATTTCTGCTCGACGATTTTGCGTTGTCGTGTCTCTCGAAGGCCGCCTTGGAGTACGCTTACCCGAAGGTCGGTGGCTGAATGTCCCTGACTGCTGAAGTGTTCCCCGACTGGGAGGGAACCCTCCTGTCTGGCGATTGTAAGAGGGTAGAGGAGGAGGAGAGGGGAAATGAGGGAGGTGGGAATGAGTGAGGAGGGAGGGGGGTTTATATGAGAGGTTGATGGCAGTGAGGAACAACCCTCCAGCTGCCCAATCCGAAATCAGCCGACCTGCCAAGAAGGGAGAAGGGAGAACCGAATTTGAGCTCAAGCTTCCCCCACTCCCCCCCCGCCCCCGCCCCCTTGTCAGCCCGGCCCAGCCCTCCGGGCAGTGCATTTACCCACTGAATTCATCAGAGAACCAGAAACCGTATAACAGAAATGACATTCAATTCGCGACTCCATTCCTTTACCTTCACTTTGCCGCTGTCTCACTGAGCCGGTTTGCGCCGGGGGGTTGCTGTCCTGAGGTTTACTCGAAAACCATCGTCCGCCCCATGAAACCACCCGCTCCCGGTTTACCCCATGCCCCCTGGTCCCCGGGAACCGCCTGAGCGCCACGTCCGTCCCTGGTCTGCAAGATGTCGCCAGCGTAAGGCCTCCGGCCGCGGCACAGGAGCACCTCCACATCCCGAGGCGGCGTCCGGCTAACTGGAGACTGAAGAGACGACCTCCCCGCCGGGGGGGAGAGGAGGACCCCGCGAGTCAGGGGTCAGCGGCGCCCTCTTCACATTTAAAACACACTAATCGATGTGATTAAAATCGGTACATTTATTCTATAAGAGTCGCCTGTCGACATGAGAGAGGTTAAGAGGCGGATTCACACTGAGGGAGACTCGGGCAGACGACAGGCTTCGAACCAGCGAGTGGCACCTGTCTGGATTGATCCTTGACAAAGTATGTGACCGAATAGCATCTTTTCTGACAGGCAGCTTTTATAATGGTTTTTTTTTTTCGGGGTCTCTAAAAATATCTACTCCGTGCATCTTGGCGATGTTGATCTGATTTACATTTGAGTTGGTGACTGCAATGCGTGCAGGCGGCGAGCGGGGCAGGTGAGCGGGTCCTGGGAGGCGGCGAGAAGATGGCGGCGCCCAGTGAGGAGCTGAACTGCCAGGATTTCCTAGAGTTTCAGGTGAGGAGCCGCGGGCTGAGGGACCGAACCTGCTCCCCCCCCCGTTTACTGTTGCCTATAAGCCCGCCGAGCCGGTTTCTGCTCTCGCCGCGGCCTTTCCGAGTGCAGGGGAAGCGGGTGGTGTCGTGAATCGTCCTTCGGGAGACTGTGGCGCGGAGGGAAAGCGGACAGTTGTGTCTGACCCTCGGTGAATGACCCGGAGCGCGCTGAGCCTCCGCGGGGGAGCGGGGGGCCGAGCATTCACCGCCGCCTGAATTAAAGGACCGTGTAATCGCGGTTAATGGGGATACCCATGGGGTTTGCAGTTTGCCCTTTGGATTGTTGCCCAGTGCGCGAGGATCAATCATTCCCACATTTCATTTTTGATCTAGATTTTAAAATATTGCATTGGGTCACCACTTATCCGAACTGGCTGGACCTCGCAGCACGCGAGTGCCTGTACTAAATTTATTTCGTTTAATGTAGTATAGTTTTGGAATAATGTGAGGTCAGTTATTAGGGGAAATTGAGCCCGAGAATCTCGTGGTCGAGGCGGCTCACCGCACGCTGGGCAGTGCGTTTACCCACTGGAGCTGTTAGAGAATCAGAAACCTTGTAGTGTAAGGGGCTGATTACATTAGAATTTCTCTACCTTCATGTTTAGGCTGTTTCACTGAGCCACTCTGTGCTGGAGGTTAACTGTTTCGAAGTTTACTGCAAAACCACCTGCTGCACTCCAACTCTGCCCCAGCAGACCTCATCAATGGAGTGGGGTGGGGAAAACATGAGGTAGTAGTAATATCGGATAGGATAAAAATAGATAAATAAGTACTTAAAAGATTGGCAATATTCAAAAGTAGAAAGGTTACCTGGTCCAGATGGGATGTATCCTAGGTTACTGAGGAACGACAATAATCCAGGACAAAATTAATTGGCATTTGGAAAAGTATGGGCTAATAAATAAAAATCAGCACGGAAAATCGTGTTTCACTAAGTTGATTGAGTTCTTTGATGAAGTAACGGAGAGGGTTGCTGAGGGAAATGCGGTTGATGTGTATATGGACTTTCAAACGGCATTTGATAAAGTACCACATAATAGACTTGTTAGCAAAATTAAAGCCCATGTGATTAAAGGGACAGTGGCAGCAAGAATACAAAATTGGTTAAGGGACAGAAAGCAGAGGGTAGTGGTGAATGGTTTTTCAGACTGGAGGGAAGTAGACAATTATATTCCCCAGGGGTTAGTATTAGGACCAGTGCTCTTTTTGATATATATTAATGACCTGGACTTGGATATAGAGGTAAACAATTTTACAACACCAAGTTATAGTCCAACGATTTTATTTTTAATCCCACAAGCTTTCGGGGGCTTTCCCCTTCCTCAGGCGGTGTGGAGATGACAATTTTGAATCCTTCGCATTTTAAGATCACATAACAAAGCCTGGTGATTACTGCCCGTTGCCAAGGCAATCACAGTGAGCAGACAGAAAGGGGTCATCTAAAAGGCCACTGAATATACAACCCCCCCAAAAAAAAAGAGAGAGAGACAGAACGAAGACAGTCAATGACCCGTTATATTAAAAACAGATAATATTTGTTCGCTGGTGGGGTTACATGTAGTGCGAGGAGGAACGCGATGGACACCTACAGACGCTGAAAGACGCCCTAGTAAGAACGGGATATGATGCTCGACTTATCGATCGACAGTTCCGACGGGCCACAGCGAAAAATCGCGTAGACCTCCTCAGAAGACTAACACGGGACGCAACCAACAGAGTACCCTTCGTCGTCCAGTACTTCCCCGGAGCGGAGAAACTACGCCATGTTCTCCGCAGCCTTCAACATGTCATCAATGATGACGAACACCTCGCTATGGCCATCCCCACACCTCCACTACTCGCCTTTAAACAGCCACCCAACCTCAAACAGACCATCGTTCGCAGCAAATTACCCAGCCTTCAGGAGAATAGCGTCCACGACACCACACAACCCTGCCACGGTAACCTCTGCAAGACATGCCAGATCATCGACACAGATACCACCATCACACGAGAGGACACCACCCACCAGGTGCACGGTTCATACTCCTGTGACTCGGCCAACGTTGTCTACCTCATGCGTTGCAGGAAAGGATGCCCCAGAGCATGGTACATTGGCGAGACCATGCAGACGCTGCGACAATGGATGAACGGACACCGCGCAACAATCGCCAAACAGGAGGGTTCTCTCCCTGTCTGGGAACACTTCAGCAGTCATGGACATTCAGCCACCGACCTTCGGGTAAACATACTCCAAGGCGGCCTTCGAGACACACGACAACGCAAAATCGTCGAGCAGAAATTAATAGCCAAGTTCCGCACCCATGAGGACGGCCTCAACCGGGATCTTGGGTTCATGTCACACTACATGTAACCCCACCAGCGAACAAATATTATCTGTTTTTAATATAACGGGTCATTGACTGTCTTCGTTCTGTCTGTCTCTCTTTTTTTGGGGGGTTGTATGTTCAGTGGCCTTTTAGATGACCCCTTTCTGTCTGCTCACTGTGATTGCCTTGGCAACGGGCAGTAATCACCAGGCTTTGTTATGTGATCTTAAAATGCGAAGGATTCGAAATTGTCATCTCCACACCGCCTGAGGAAGGGGAAAGCCCCCGAAAGCTTGTGGGATTAAAAATAAAATCGTTGGACTATAACTTGGTGTTGTAAAATTGTTTACAATTGTTAACCCCAGTCCATCACCGGCATCTCCACATCATGGATATAGTGGGTATAACTTCAAAGTTTGCAGATGACACAAAATTCAGAAATGTAGTAAACAATGTAGAGGTTAGTAACAGACTTCAGGGGGACATACAGACTGGTGAAATGGGCAGACACGTGGCAGATGAAATTTAACGCAGAGAAGTGTGAAGTGATCCATTTTGGTAGGAAGAATGAGAAAAGGCACTATAAACTAAATGGTACAATTTTAAATGGAGTGCAGGAACAGAGAGACCTGGGAGTACGCCTACAAAATCTTTGAAGGTCACAAGACAAGTTGAGAAGGCTGTTAAAAAAGCATATGGGATCCTGGGCTTTATTAATAGAGGCATAGAGTACAAAAGCAAGGAAGTTATGCTAAACCTTTATAAATCACTGGTTAGGTCTCAGCTAGAGTATTGTGTTCAATGCTGGGCACCACACTTCAGGAAGGATGTCAAGGCCTTAGAGAGGGTGTGGAAGAGATTTAGTAGAATGGTACCAAGGATGAGGGACTTCAGTTATGTGGAGAGATTGGAGACGCTGAGGTTGTTCTCCTGAGATCAGAGCAGGTTAAGAGGAGATTTGACACAGGTGTTCAAAATCATGAATGGTTTTGCTAGAGTAAATAACGAGAAACTGTTTCCAGTGGCATAAAAAATCTGGAATTTAAAAAAAACTAGTATCAGTAATGGTAGCCATGAAACTACACCTTGTCGTAAAAACCCATCTGGTTCACCAATGTCCTTTAGGGAAGGAAACCTGCCATCCTTACCCGGTCTGGCCTGTATGTGACTCCAGACCCACAGCAATGTGGTTGATTCTTAATTGCCCTCTGAAATGGCCGAGCAAGCCACTCAGTTGTACAATCTCGCTTAAAAAAAAAAGTCATTATAAGAAAATAAAACCGGACGGACCACCCGGCATCGGACCACTAGGCATCGGACACGACAAAGGCAAACCTAGCCCAGTCGACCCTGCAAAGTCCTCCTCACTAACATCTGGGGACTTGTGCCAAAATTGGGAGAGCTGTCCCACAGGCTAGTCAAGCAACAGCCTGACACAGCCATACTCACAGAATCATACCTTTCAGCCAATGTCCCAGACTCTTCCATCACTATCCCCGGGTATGTCCTGTCCCACCGGCAGGACGGACCGACCAGAGGTGGTGGTACAGTGATATACAGTCAGGAGGGAGTGGCCCTGGGATTCCTCAACATTGACTTCTGACCCCATGAAATCTCATGGCATCAGGTCAAACATGGGCAAGGAAACCTCCTGCTGATTACCACCTACCGCCCTCCCTCAGTTGATGAATCAGTCCTCCTCCATGTTGAGCACCACTTGGAGGAAGCACTGAGGGTAGCAAGGGCACAGAATGTACTCTGGGTGGGCGACTTCAATGTCCATCACCAAGAGTGGCTCGGTAGCACCACTACTGACCGAGCTGGCCGAGTCCTGAAGAAAATAGCTGCCACACTGGGCCTGTGGCAGTTGGTAAGCGAACCAACACGAGGGAAAAACTTACTTGACCTCGTCCTCACCAATCTACCTGTCGCAGATGCATCTGTCCATGACAGTATTGGTAGGAGTGACCACCGCACAGTCCTCGTGGAGATGAAGTCCCGTCTTCACACTGAGAACACCATCCAACGTGTTGTGTGGCACTACCACCGTGCTAAATGGGATAGATTCAGAACAGATCTAGCAACTCAAAACTGGGCATCGATGAGACGCTGTGGGCCATCAGCAGCAACAGAATTGTATTCCAGCACAATCTGTAACCTCATGGCCCAGCATATTCCTCACTCTACCATTACCACAAGCCAGGGGATCAACCCTGGTTCAATGAGGAGTGTAGAAGAGCACTCCAGGAGCAGCACAAGTTGTACCAAAAATGAGGTGCCAACCTGGTGAAGCTACAACTCAGGACTACATGCATGCTAAACAGCAGAAACAACATGCTATAGACAGAGCTAAGTGATTCCACAACCAACGGATCAGATCAAAGCTCTGCAGTCCTGCCACATCCAGTTGTGAGTGGTGGTGGACAATTAAACAACTAACGAGGAGGAGGATCTGTAAACATCCCTATCCTCAATGATGGCAGAGTCCAGCATGTGAGTGCAAAAGACAAGGCTGAAGCGTTTGCAACCATCTTCAGCCAGAAGTGCCGAGTGGATGATCCATCTCTGCCTCCTCCCGATATCCCCACCATCACAGAAGCCAGTCTTCAGCCAATTCGATTCACTCCACATGATATCAAGAAACGGTTGAATGCACTGGATACAGCAAAGGCTATGAGCCCCTACAATATCCCGGCTGTAGTGCTGAAGACTTGTGCTCCAGAAATGGCCACGCCTCTAGCCAAGCTGTTCCAGTACAGCTACAACACTGGCATCTACCCGACAATGTGGAAAGTTGCCCAGGAACGTCCTGTCCACAAAAAGCAGGACAAATCGAATTCTGCCAATTACCATCCCATCAGTCTACTCTCAATCATCAGCAAAGTGATGGAAGGTGTCGTCGACTGTCTTATCAAGCGGCACTTACTCACCAATAATCTGCTCACCGATGCTCAGTTTGGGTTCTGCCAGGACCACTCGGCTCCAGACCTCATTACAGCTTTGGTCCAAAAATGGACAAAAGAGCTGAATTCCAGTGAGTTGAGAGTGACTGCCCTTGACATCAAGGCAGCATTTGAACGAGTGTGGCACCAAGGAGCCCTAGTAAAATTGAAGTCAACGGGAATCTGGGGGAAAACTAAGGTGGCTGGAGTCATACCTAGCACAAAGGAAGATGGTAATGGTTGTTGGAGGCCAATCATGTCAGCCTGAGGACATTGCTGCCGGAGTTCCTCAGGGCAGTGTCCTAAGCCCAATCATCTTCAGCTTCATCAATGACCTTCCCTCCATCATAAGTTCAGAAATGGGGATGTTCGCTGATGATTGCAGAGTGTTCAGTTCCATTCGCAACCCCTCAGTTAATGAAGCAGTCCTTGCCCGCATGCAGCAAGACCTGGACAACATCCAGGCTTGGGCTGATAAGTGGCAAGTAACATTCGTGCCAGGCAATGACCATCTCCAACAAGAGAGAGTCCAACCACCTCCCCTTGAAATTCAACGGCATTACCATCGCCGAATCCCCCATTATCAACATCTTGGGGGTCACCATTGACCAGAAACTTTACTGGACCAGCCATATAAATACTGTGGCTACAAGAGCAGGTCAGAGGCTGGGTATTCTGCGGCGAGTGACTCACCACCTGACTCCCCAAAGCCTTTCCACCATCTAAAAGGCACAAGTCAAGAGTGTGATGGAATACTCTCCACTTGCCTGGATGAGTGCAGCTCCAACAACACTCAAGAAGCTTGACACCATCCAGGACAAAGCAGCCTGCTTGATTGGCACCCCATTCACTCCCTCCACCACTGGCGCACTGTGGCTGCAGTGTGTACCGTTCACAGGACGCACTGCAGCAACTCGCCAAGGCTTCTTCGACAGCACCTCCCAAACCCTCGACCTCTACCACCTAGAAGGACAAGAACAGCAGGCACATGGGAACAACACCACCTGCACGTTCCCCTCCAAGTCACACACCATCCCGACTTGGAAATATATCGCCGTTCCTTCATCGTCGCTGGGTCAAAATCCAGGAACTCCCTTCCTAACAGCACTGTGGGAGAACCTGCACCACACGGACTTCAGCGGTTCAAGAAGGTGGCTCACCACCACCTTCTCCAGGGCAATTAGGGATGGGCAAGAAATGCTGGCCTCTCCACATCCCATGAACAAATTTTTAAAAAGGCTCGGTAAAAGAACCAGAGGCGCTATGAGGAAACATTTTTTCCACTGTGCGTTGTTATGATCTGAAATGCACTGCCTGAAAGGGTGGTGGAAACAGATTCAATAGTAACTTTCAAAAGGGAATTGGATAAATACTTGAAGAGAAAAAATTTACAGGGCAATGGGGAAAGAGCTGGGGATTGGGACTAATTGGATAGCTCTTTCGAGGAGCTGAGACAGGCATTATGGGCCAAATGGCCGCCTCCTGTGCTGTACCTACTATGATACTATGAAATCACTTGGAGATGACCCTGGCTGAAAAAAAACTGAACCTTTTGGGCAAAAAAAATACTTCCCCGTTAGGATTTCCATGAAATAAAAGACAGGCTTTGTGAATGTTTGAGTTTGTGCTACAGATACTTGTCTGAGTGTCGTGCATAACCAGCATGCCCAAATTATACTGCTTGTGCTTCATGTTGAAAGCAGTGACTTTTTTTAGTGCATGCTAACTTTTAATTCTACGAAGGAGAAGGCAGAAGTATCCACTTTTTCCTAGCATTAAAAAGATTCCGTACTAAGTTTAAAAAGAACCCAGGTGTCCAGCAAACCTACAGAATTGCACTATTCCTGATGCAAAGCCCAAGCAGTGTGAAGCTACCTACTAAAGGTGGTCTCATACCTCCCACCTTCAGTAGGCTTGGGAGTTGATTTATCTTCTAACTTTTCAATTATATTCCACTTAAGTATCAGTGCTCATAAGAAATTACTTTGCATTGATCTGTAGTATGTTCTTTACCTTTTCATAGAATCTCACAGTACAGAAGGAGGCTATTCAGCCCATCGTGCCTGTGCTGGCTCTTTGAAAGAGCTATCCAATTGGTCCTACTCACATACTCTTTCACCATAGCCCTGCAAATTTTACCTTTTTGTTTTTTAAAGTTACTATTGAATCTGCTTCCACCACCTTTAACCTGTGCCTTCTGACCTCCCATGCCAGTGGAAACAGTGTAGTTTCTCCTTATTTACTCTTTCAAAACCCATTGTCTTCAGTCCCTGCCGCAAACTCCATTCCCTAGCCACCGATTCCACCCTTCTCCCTGGCCATTGTCGGAGGCTGAACTGGACCGTTCGCAACCTTGGCGTCCTATATGACCCTGAGATGAGCTTCCGACCACATATCCGCTCCATCACCAAGACCACCTACTTCCACCTCCGTAACATCATCCGTCTCCACCCCTGCCTCAGCTCATCTGCTGTTGAAATCCTCATCCATGCCTTTGTTGCCTCTAGACTTGGCTATTCCAATGCTCTCCTGGCTGGCCTCCCATCTTCCACGCTCCATAAACTTGAGCTCATCCAAAACTCTGCTGCCGTATCCTAACTCGCATCAAGTCCCATTCATCCATCATCCCTGTGCTCGCAGACCTACGTTGGCTCCCGGTCCGGCAACGCCTCAATTTTAAAATTCTCATCCTTGTTTTCAAGTCCCTCCATGGTCTCGCCCATCCCTATTTCTGTAACCTCCTCCTGTCCTACAACCCTCCGAAAATCTCTGCGCTCCTCCAATTCTTGCCTCTTGCGCAATCACGATTTTAATCGCTCCACTATTGGCGGCCTTGCCTTCAGCTGTCTAGGCCCAAGGCTCTGGAATTCACTCCCTAAACCACTCTGCCGCTCTACCTTTCTCACCTCCTTTTAAGATGCTCCTTAAAACTTACCTCTTTAACCAAGCTTTTGGTCACGTCCTAATGTGGCATGGTGTCAAATTTTGTTTGATAACGCACCTGTGAAACGCCTTGGGATGTTTTTCTACGTTAAAGGCACTATATAAATGCAAGTTGTTAACCTTAACCTTCTCTGCTATAAGAACAACAATCCTAGCTTTTCTAGTCTCTCTACATAACGGAATTCCCTCATCCCTGATATCATTCTAGTAAAATCTCCTCTGCACCCTCTCTTTGACATTCTTCCAAAGCGTGGTGCCCAGAATTGGACACAATACTCCAGCTGAGGTCTAACCCGTCATTTATAAAGGTTTAGCATAACTTTTACATTAAAACAAGTAATTAGGCAATGATAAATGACTGGTCTGCTTTATTAGGCCACGGATCATGACAGGCCTTCACCTGAGGAGCATCAAACTCAATTTAACCAGAATTTTTAATGCCAGACCCACTTCTTTTTTGCCTATCAATAGGATGTACTCCGGGTGATGCGACAGATTGATGATAGGATAGTCCATGAATTAAATAGCACTGTGCCTACAGCATCCTTTGCTGGGAAGATTGATGCAAGTCAAACATGCAAACAGCTTTATGACTCTGTAAGTAAAGTTAAAGTCCTGCTTTTTCCTATTTTTTTTTTGCCTGTTTGTTGTGGAGTCTTATTTCTATGTGACCAGTGTTAGATAAGAAGGTAAGAGCTCTGATTGTAAAGTCTAACTCACTTCATGCGGGGCAATTGCATTTTGACTGATTTAACTGACAACAACTTGACTGATTTTTTTTTCAGCATGGAATGTTTGCAAACCTGTATAAACCAGAATAGTGGTGCATATTCTCACCTCTCTCTTCCCCCGCCCCCCCCCCCCACCAAGACGTGCCTAATAATTACATAGAATTATGTACAGCACAGAATCAGGCCATTCAGCCCAACAGGTCCATGTCAGTGTCTATGCTCCATGTGAGCCTCCTTACTCCCTACTTCATCTAACCCTATCAACTTCTATTCCTTTCTCCCTCATGTGTTTATCTAGCTTCCCCTTAAATGCATCTATGAAAGTTGCCTCAACTACTCCTTGTGGTAGCGAGATCCACATTCCAACCACTTACTGGGTAGAGAAGCTTCTTGGATTTATTAGTGACTATCTTATATTTATGGCCCCTAGTTCTGGTCTCCCCCGCAAGTAGAAACATCTTCTCCACATCTACCCTATCAAACCCTTTCATAATCTTAAAGACCTCCATCAGGTCACTCCTCAGTCTTCTCTTTTTCTAGAGAAAAGAGCCGCAGTTTGTTCAATCTTTCCTGATGGGTATAACCTCTCAGTTCTGGTATCACCCCTTCTCCAATACCTCTATGTCCTTTTTAAAATATGGAGACCAGAATTCTGCACAATACTCCGTGTGGTCTAACCAAGGTTCTATACAAGTTTAACATAACTTCTCTGCTTTTCAATTCTATCCCTCTAGAAATGAACCCCAGTGCTTGGTTTGCTTTTTTATGGCCTCCTTAAACTGCGTCGCTAATTTTAGTGATTTGTGTATCTGTACCCCCAGATCCCTCGGCTCCTCTACCCCATTTAGACTCTTATTTTCCAAGGAGTATGTGGCCAATGTATTTGGAGAAAATTCTTCTGTTAACCATTGAATTAAGCAGGTCTTTGCTTAAAAAAAGCAGGCAAGGGAATTTCCTACGAATGAGGTAACACATTGGTTAGAATGGTGGATGTTTACAGCACAGGAGGCCATTCAGCCCATCATGCTGGTGCTGACTCTTTGCTTGAGCGATCCAAAATTAACCAGCCTATCCTGGTCTCTCCCTGGAGCCCTCATATCTACTTCAAATGTTTATCCAAATGTCCGTTCTCAGATGCTGTTGTGTCTGCATCGACTGCTCCGTGTGGCAAAGCATTCTGTACCAACGGGGCGATTTAAATTACTGGAGGGAAAACAATGCAGATTCCGCTCCTCCCTGCCCGATTCCCCTGCAACCTCTGTGTCCGGGCGGCCCAACAGCTCTGGGGCAAGAACAGGACGTTCGGGACCAGTGTCATAGGCTCTGCCGCCTTAATTTGGCAGCTTATTCTGATCGCAGCCATTTCTTTTCCTTCAATGGAAACGAGAATCGGGGTTGCTGCTGGCTGCTGGAGGGGGCGAATACACAACATTCGCTGTATTTACCCGGGCACCAAGCTTTGGTTTGGAGCCTGTGCATCATCGGCCAGTTGGCAGGCTCCCCTCAGTGTGAAGGGGGAAGTGGGGGCGGATGGACAGCTCTCCCTGTATCGTCTGCAGCAGTTCTGTGGTTACAATGGCAGCTTTCCCAAGTTCAGACTGTGCTGAGGGGATGACGTCAGAGACTGTTATCAGCCCACTCCTGGTCTTCAGACTGCATGAAAAGCATCTACAGTTTGCAGAAGAGACTCTCAATCCCCCCTGATTCATTTTCTGCATTTACTTGATTTTATTTTATCTATCTATATCTCACATTATATATAGATCTCTATCAATCTCTCTTTACCTCTCTCTCACTAACTATCTCTCCACCTGTTGCTCTCTTCTCACTTGCTGCCTCTTTCTCCCCTCTTTCTAGTACTACTTCTCCACAAAAACAAATTAACTTATCAAATTAACAAATCATAGAAACTTCTGACTGAGAGTAGAAACTATTCCCCAGTTTCCTGTAGTATCCCTTTCAGTACAGGAGTAGTCTGTGATTTTTCTCTTATTTTCTCTGTGATTTTTCTCTCTTTTATAAAACTCCTTGGTCAGCTTTTTTGTGAATGAGGGGACAGATAGTAAGAGTTTCTACAGGTATTTAAAAAGGAAAAGAGTAAGTAAAATGAACTTTGGTCCTCCAGAGAGTGAGTCTAGGGAATTAATAATGGAGAATAAGGAAATGGCGGATGAATTGAACAGATATTTTGCATCCATCTTCACTGTAGAGGATACAAATAACATGCCAGAAATAATTGTGAATCAAGAGGTGAAAGGGAGGGAGGAACTTAAAACATTTACAATCACCAGGGAAAGGGTTCTGAAAAAAGTATTAGACCTAAAAGCTGACAAGTCCCCAGGTCCTCACGGACTTCATCCTAGGGTCTTAAAAGAAGTCGGTACAGAGATAGTAGATGCATTGGTATTAATTTTCCAAAATTCTCTAGATTCTGGAAGGGTCCCATCAGATTGGAAAATAGCGAATGTAACTCCTCTGTTCAAGAAAGGAGGGAGCCAGAAAGCAGGAAACTACAGGCCAGTTAGCTTAACATCTGTCACGGGGAAAATGCTCGAATCTATTGTTAAGGAGATTATAACAGGGCACTTAGAAAATCTCAATGCAATCAGGCAGAGTCAACACGGCTTTGTGAAAGGGAAATCGTGTTTGACTAATTTATTAGAGTTCTTTGAGGAAGTAACCAGCTACGTGGATAAAGGGGATCCTGTGGATGTGGTGTACTTGGATTTCCAGAAGGGTTTTGACAAGGTGCCACATCAAAGGCTACTACACAAAATAAGAGCTCATGGTGTAGGGGTAACATATTAGCGCGGATAAAGGATGAGTTAGCTAACAGGAAACAGAGAGTAGGCAAAAATGGGTCATTTTCAGGTTGGCAAGATGTAACGAGTGGAGTGCCACAGGGATCAATGCTTGGGCCTCAACTATTTACAATCTATATCAATGACTTGGATGAAGGGACCGAATGTATGGTTGCTAAATTTGCTGATGGCACAAAGGTGGTTGGAAAGTAAGTTGTAAAGAGGACATAAGGAGTCTGCAAAGAGATATAGATGGGTTAAGTGAGTGGGCAAAAATTTGGCAGATGGAGTATAATATGGGAAAATGTGAACTTGTCCACTTTGGCAGGAGGAATAGAAAAGCAGTATATTATTTAAATGGAGAGAGATTACTGAGGTACAGAGAGATCTGGGTGTCCTAGTACATGAATCACAAAAAGTTAGTATGCAGGTACAGCAAGTGATTAGGAAGGCAAATGGAATGTTGTCATTTATTGCAAGGGGAATGGAATATAAAAGTAGAGATGTTTTGCTACAGTTGCACAGGGCATTGGTGAGACCACATCTAGAATACAGTGTGCAGTTTTGGTCTCCTTATTTAAGAAAGGACATAATTGCTTTGGATGCGGTTCAGAGAAGGTTCACTCGCCTGATTCCTGGGATGAGGAGGTTATCTTATGAGGAAAGGACAAGTTGGGCCTGTATACACTGGAGTTTAGAAGAATGAGAGGTGATCTTATTGAAACATATAAGATGCTAAGAGGATGTTTCCCCTTGTCGGAGAGACTAGAACTGGGGGCCACAGTTTAAAAATAAGGGGTCCCCCATTTAAGCTGGAGATGAGGAGAAATTTTTTCTCTGAGGGTCGTGAGTCTGTGGAACTCCCTTCCCCAGAGAGCGGTGGAGGCAGGGTCATTGAATATTTTTAAGGCTGAGTTAGATAGATTCCTGATTAACAAGGGAGTCAAACATTATAGTAGTTAGACAGGAAAGTAGGGTTGAGGTCACAATCAGATCAGCCATGATCTTATCAAATGGCAGAGCAGGCTCGAGGGGCCGAATGGCCTACTCCTGCTGTTAATTCATATGTACGTATCACCAGCAGGCCAGGCTCCCAGCCCCCTGTACAATTCTCTAGTTCTAGGTTTCTCTCACTGTTTAACCAGTTGATAAGAAGTGCACAAGCATAGCATTAGGCAGTGTTATTGAACTTTTCTGAGTGGGAACCGCCTGCAAATATTGACACACAATCCTAATTTCTGAAAAACAATGCTATCATTTCAGAAATGGTTTTTAATTAACATGCAGTAATAGAAACAACATGCTAGTAAGTCAACAAATACAGGCATCTGCTAATCCGGTGAACCTCTAAAGTCTAGGAACTCTGTTTGAAAACTTACAGCTCACGGGGTTCCATTCACGCTCCCAATTTTTTTTAACCCTCTCCAGATGGGAAATCTAAGTTGTTATTTTATTGCTTCAATAACCAATAGACTGCTTAACCTATTACTTAATTATTTAATCAATTGGTATAAACAATAGCTAACCAGTGGCAGATGCATGAGTTGGGAATAGAGATGTGTCTTGGAACACTATTTGGAACCGGGGTTAAAACTTATGAACACAAATATATGAATGCACCTTTGAAACTATCCGTTTTCTACTGGCACTCCAAGTTGCCTCACTGAGTTGTGGTGTGTGATATGCATATCTTTCTTTCATTAGCTGGTTATACTGTTGGTCAAGTTAGTTAATGCCTGTTGATTTCTTTAGCTGGTATTAATATTTTTATGGTTAGCACATACTTTCTAAGAATGAACTGGCCTAAACAGGCTGGATGGACCAGAGGGTCTTTTCCTGTCCGTCATTGTTCGGAAACACAGTAGAATTGCAGTAAAATTTGTCTACCTGTTATTAAAGTATATGGGTTTTGCATTGTCAGCTGAGGAATTTCATAATTATTGCCACTGTAAAACATGGACCTTAGGAGAAGGTGAGCTGTGTTTGAATAATTAAGGTTAAATCTGAGAGACGTTTGACCTTATTACAGTTGCCTTTTCTAAATAAAACCAATAAGGAGACACTGGGTTGCCCCATTGCCCTCAAACAAATATGCCCCCTTTTTAGAGAGGCACAACTAATAAGGAACTAAACCACAAAACAAAGAAAACTTATAAAATTAAATGATATTACTACCGATGTCACTCCAAGCCCTGCATGTGTCCACCGGTCGTGGAAGACCCAAAAAGCTTGTTACAGTTCCATCCAGCTTAATTTCATTGCCATCTAATTAAGCCATAAGAAAAAAAAGTCCTTTCATTCATGGAACCTGTGTTTAAATCCTGATGAAATGAAAGTCTATTTGGCTGTAAGAGTCCCAAGTGAAATGAGTTTGGGTAATCTAAAATCATTTCCTGGCACCACAAGTACACAGCTCACAATCTGGCAGGGTTGCTCAGACTCATAAAGATGACTGATGTGAAAAATGGAAATGTGATATTTATTCTAGTGTTAATGCA
This sequence comes from Heptranchias perlo, assembly GCF_035084215.1. Classification (NCBI taxonomy): domain Eukaryota; kingdom Metazoa; phylum Chordata; class Chondrichthyes; order Hexanchiformes; family Hexanchidae; genus Heptranchias; species Heptranchias perlo. The sequence continues at coordinate 50,284,238 of NC_090335.1, forward strand.
TTTTGTTGGGACACTGTAGGAGGAAGTTCACTCTGCCTGTACTATGCTGGAGCAGCACACTGTTTTGGCCTTGCAATCAACTTACAAAAGTCATGGTCCAGCCCATACCTGGTGATCCATTCACACCCCCTGTTGTTACAATCAATAGTATACCATTTAAGGTCACGGACAAATCCTTGTTTTTCGGTAGTGTTCTCTCGCAGAACGCCACAATCGACAGTGATGTCACTCACTGGATTGGCAGGGCTGGCTCCGCTTTTGGCAAACTCAAGCGGAGACTGGCGGGTTCGAGCAAGGTTAGTCTGCCAATAGAGTCACTACGCATGACATAGGAGTGCTTGTTGCATCTGGTGTGAAAAAGTGAAAATGTTCCATTCCCTGTAATGACGTCACCTCAATTATTTTAAGATTCACCTAAAAACAAATTTGAACCGATTTTTTTTTTTTGTTTTAAAAGTCCCATTTCCAAACATGTTTCCAATTTGAAAAATCTATCCAGTGCTTTTTGGTTCATTTTGTTCTTAATATTTGTTCGTTTCTCTAAATTTTACTTTGGATGGTAAAATTTAGCCGTAACTCAGTCCATCTTCTATCATCTGTGTCTACCACATCAATGCAATTTTTTAAGTGGTCAGAACCAAATGAAAGGATGTTAATATACTACAAGCCTGGTAAAAATTGTGTACCTATCTTCCTTTTTTTTTTCCTTTTAGCTAAAGCAGGCTCATTCTAGTAGGGATAAAGCCATAAAGACCTGCATAAACCAGTCCTCTAGCATGGTGAACAAGCTACGAGAAGAGAGAAATAAAGACATGGACAATTTAACACTAATAAAACGACTTCGAAAAGAACAAACAAACGTAAGGAATGCATAGAATCATAGCACTTACTCCCAGAGTTTCCTTCCTTTGAACCCACGTTTACAGAGAAATTTTCTATCTGGATGTGCCGAACTTTCTTTTTTTAATAATTACAGAAGCTTAAAATAGAATTGCACTCTTTAACTTTTCTTTTGGTGCAGAGGTTCTGCTGACGTCCTTTATACCAGTAATGCTACCCAGTTGCCAGGTGATAAACTGCAGGTAATGAGTGTGCTCTATTGCTTAAGCATTATATGTCTTCATAAAGACTAGAGACTTGAGTGACCGGCATATATATTTAAGAATAATATAGATGTATCTGTAGCATTTACAAAAAGTTTTTAATTACTAAATCTCAATTTGGAAGTAATTTGAGGTTTTAAAAGCAATTGTTGAGCCAGGCTTGAGCATTTTTTAAAGAAAGCTGTAGATATTTCCCCTAGAAATGAGTGGAACTAAGGTTTTTTTTTAAAAAAAGATCCCCTTGCTCAACCACTCTGAAAGCAGGCTCTAGCGGGTACATGGAAAGGGGCTAAGTGACTGCTCATCCTAATTTTGTGGAGAAGTTGCTGGCTTCTGCTCACATCTCTTTACGGCTGAGATCAATAACTCATGGGGGAGGGTTGCCTTGTTATGCCTTTGAAGTTTATATTGTGGCTGAATTCTAATTCCAACCTTGAATTCCATTTTGCAGCAGTCCTTCTGTAATTCCCAATAATAAATCCAGAGTACGTGTTAGTTGCAATTTCTTTAACAAATTGAAGTGTTCTTTTTAGTTTAATAAAAGTTGATCAGCATTATTTTAATACTAGTGAGTAGTGACACATTGCTCCTGTACGGTCTCTCATATGAATAGTAAAATGAGAGTGTTGAAAATAAGGGAAGCTCTCCTTACTTTTCACAACTACAAAAATAAAATAAAAATAATAAATACATGTGTTTTAATTCCACTTTTAAATAACATTCTGGAACTGAAGATGTTGGTGTTCCTTATTTTGCCATCAACTTAATATTGCATGAACAGCTTAATGTTTTATGAAAATTGATCAAAATAGTTACTGTTCTTTTGCCCCCAATCTCCTTACCCCAATTATTTCATTTAAGTGTTTTAAGTCTTTGCAAAAATTAGAGACACGTCAATTTATGATTGCATAATGTTCAAAGTATCAAAACTTTATAAGGCTGTTAACGCTGAAGTACTATGAATGAACCTGGACTTTAATGGGCATCACAGGTCTAGAAGATTTTGGCTCCAGCACTGCACTGGACCACTGAACCTCTACCAAGACCAGGCTCAGTTTTAACTGGTAGAATCACAATGATAATTAAATACAAAAAAAGGAGATTCATTTTTTTTCTCCCTCCAGTTTTCTCCCACTCTGAAGGCAGTGACTTATGCTGGCATAATGTTCCACCGATGCTGAGTGACCTCTAGTACCTTGTCCAAATAACAATGACATAGGTAGGACTAGGAATGAGATTCTGCTCAGGGAATTTGAGAGCTAGGGTCCAAATTAAAAAGCAGAACCTCAAAGGTAATAATCTCTGGATTACTACCTGAGCCACATGCAAATTGGCATAGGGACAAACAGATTAGATGGTTAAATGTGTGGCTGAAAGAGTGGAATGGGAAGCAAGGGTTTCAATTCATGGGGCACTTGGACCAGTACTGGGGAAAGAGGGAGCTGTTCCATTGGAACAGGCTGCACTTAAACCAGGCTGGGACCAGTGTCCTGGTGAATCGAATAACTAGGGCGGCAGATACGGCTTTAAACTAATAAGAGGAGGGACGACCATGTGTGCGGGAAATGTATCCAGCTGCAGCTACTGACAAACCGCATTGCGGCACTGGAGCTGCGGATGGATTCATTAAGGAGCATTCGCGATGCTGAGAATGTCGTGGATAGCACGTTTAGTGAGATGGTCACACCGCAGGTAAAGGTTGTACAGGCAGGAAGTAATTGGGTGACCACCAGGCAGAGTAAGAGGAGCAGGCAGTGCAGGGGTCCCCTGTGGCCGTCCCCCTCTCAAACAAATATACCGCTTTGGATATTGTTGAGGGGGATGACTTATCAGGGGAAGGCAGCAGCAGCCAACTTCCTGGCACCAGGGGTAGCTCTGCTGCACAGGCTGGGAGGAAAAAGAGTGGAAGAGCTATAGTGGTAGGGGATTCTATCGTAAGGGGAACAGACAGGCGTTTCTGTGGCCGTAAACGTGACTCCAGGATGGTTTGTTGCCTCCCTGGTGCCAGGGTCATGGATGTCACTGAGCGGCTACAGGGCATTCTCAAGGGGGAGGGTGAGCAGGCAGAGGTCGTGGTCCACATTGGGACCAACGACATAGGTAGGAAGGGAGATGAGGTCCTGCATCAAGAATTTAGGGAGCTAGGTAGCAGATTAAAGAGCAGGACCTCAAAGGTTGTAATCTCTGGATTACTCCCAGTGCCACGGGCTAGTGAGTATAGAAATAGGAGGATAGAACAGATGAATGCGTGGCTAAAGAGTTGGTGCAGGAGGGAGGGTTTCAGTTTCCTGGATCACTGGGCCTGCTTCTGGGGAAGGTGGGACTTGTACAAGTCGGACGGGTTGCACCTGAACCAGAGCAGGACAAATATCCTTGCGGGGAGGTTTGCTAGCACTGTTGGGGGGGGGGGGGGGGTTTAAACTAACTTGGCAGGGGGATGGGATACAGAGTGGAGCTACAATAGGGGGTGATGTGCAGCCAAATATAGAGAAAAAAACAAGTCAGCTTGGAAGACAGGGCAAATATGTGAGGGCAAGGCTGGATGGCATCTATTTTAATGCAAGGAGTCTTGCGAATAAGGTGGATGAACTGAAGGTGTTGATAAACACATGGGAGTATGATATTGTTGCTGTCACAGAGACATGGTTGAGGGAGGGGCAAGACTGGCAGCTCAATATTCCGGGGTACAGAATCTTCAGGCGAGACAGAGGGAGAGGTATAAGAGGAGGGGGGGTTGTAATATTAATTAAAGAATCAATTACTGCCATAAGGAGGGATGATATATTAGCAGGTTCCTCAAATGAGGCCATATGGGTGGAGCTTAAAAACAAAAAGGGGGCAAGCACTTTGATGGGAGTGTACTATAGGCCCCCAAACAGTCAGGGGGAGATAGAGGAACTGATATGTAGGCAAATCTCAGAAAATTGTGCAAATAATAGGGTAATAATAGTGGGGGATTTCAACTTCCCCAATATTAACTGGGATACTCAGAGTGTAAAAGGCTTAGAGGGTACAAAATTCTTAACGTGCATCCAGGAGAGCTTTTTGAGCCAGCATGTAGAAAGTCCTACAAGAGAGGGGGCGGTACTGGACCTAATTCTAGGGAATGTGGCCGGCCAAGTGGAAGAAGTGCGCACTTTGGTGACAGTGACCATAATTCGGTGAGATTTAAGGTGGTCATGGAAAAGGATAGGGAGGGGCCGGAAATAAAGGTTCTAAATTGGGGGAAGGCTGATTTTAATAGGATACGGCAGAATCTGGCCAAAATGGACTGGGATCAGCTGCTTGTAGGAAAATCCGCATCGGAGCAATGGGAGTCTTTCAGAAGGGAGATTGAGACCATACAATGGCAACATGTTCCCGTAAAGGTCAAGGGTGGTTCCAAGAACTCCAGGGAACCTTGGATGTCAGGGGATATACGAGAATGGATTAGGAAAAAAAGGAGGGCTTTTGGCAGATACAAAAGGCTAAAGACGGAGGAAGCCCTGGAGGAGTACAAAAAGTGCAGGGGGATACTTAAAGAAATTAGGAGATCAAGGAGGGGCCATGAAATAACACTGGCGAGCAAAATAAAGGAAAATCCTAAGATGTTTTATAAGTATATTAAGGGTAAGAGGATGACTAGGGAAAAAATAGGGCCCATTAGGGACAAAAATGGCAATCTGTGTGTGGAGCCGGCAGATGTAGGAGGGGTTCTAAATGAATTTTTTGCATCTGTTTTCACTATGGAGAAGGACGATGTAGACACAGAAATACGGCAGGGGGACTGTGATATACTCGAACATATTAACATCGAGCGGGAAGAGGTATTGGCGGTTTTAGCAGGCCTAAAAATGGATAAATCCCCAGGCCCGGACGAAATGTATCCCAGGCTACTGTGTGAGGCAAAGGAGGAGATTGCGGGGGCTCTAACACATATATTCAGAACCTCTCTGGCCACAGGGGATGTGCCAGAGGACTGGAGAACCGCTAATGTAGTACCATTATTCAAGAAGAGGAGTAGGGAAAAACCGGGGAACTACAGGCCAGTGAGCCTAACATCAGTGGTAGGAAAATTATTGGAAAAAATTCTGAAGGACAAAATTAGTCTCCACTTGGAGAAGCAAGGATTAATCAGGGATAGTCAACATGGCTTTGTCAAGGGAAGATCATGTCTGACTAATTTGATTGAATTTTTTGAGGGGGTGACTAGGCGTGTGGATGAGGGTAACGCAGTGGATGCGGTATACATGGATTTCAGTAAGGCCTTCGATAAAGTCCCCCACAGGAGACTGGTCAAGAAGGTACGAGCCCATGGAATCCAGGGTGCCTTGGCACTTTGGATACAAAACTGGCTTAGTGGCAGAAGGCAGAGGGTGATGGTCGAAGGTTGTTTTTGTGACTGGAAGCCTGTGGCCAGTGGGGTACCACAGGGATCGGTGCTGGGTCCCTTGCTGTTTGTGGTCTACATTAATGACTTGGATATGAATGTAAAAGGTATGATCAGTAAGTTCGCTGATGATATAAAAATTGGTAGGGTGGTAAATAGCGAGGAGGATAGCCTCAGTCTGCAGGACGATATAGATGGGTTGGTCAGATGGGCGGAACAGTGGCAAATGGAATTTAACCCGGAAAAGTGCGAGGTGATGCACTTTGGAGGGACTAACAAGGCAAGGGAATACACAATGAATGGGAGGACCCGAGGCAAGACAGAGGGTCAGAGGGATCTTGGTGTGCAAGTTCACAGATCCCTGAAGGCGGCGGAACAGGTAGATAAGGTGGTAAAGAAGGCATATGGGATACTTGCCTTTATTAGCCGAGGCGTAGAATATAAGAGCAAGGAGGTTATGATGGAGCTGTATAAAACACTGGTTAGGCCACAGCTGGAGTACTGTGTGCAGTTCTGGTCGCCACACTACAGGAAGGATGTGATCGCTTTGGAGAGGGTGCAGAGGAGATTTACCAGGGCTGGAGCGCTTCAGCTATGAAGAGAGACTGGGAAGATTGGGTTTGTTTTCCTTGGAGCAGAGGAGGCTGAGGGGGGACATGATTGAGGTGTACAAAATTATGAGGGGCACAGATAGGATGGATACTAAGGAGCTTTTTCCCTTCGTTGAGGGTTCCATAACAAGGGGACATAGATTCAAGGTAAAAGGCGGGAGGTTTAGAGGGGATTTGAGAAAGAACTTTTTCACCCAGAGGGTGGTTGGAGTCTGGAACTCACTGCCTGAAAGGGTTGTGGAGGCAGGAACCCTCACAACATTCAAGAAGCATTTGGACGAGCACTTGAAATGCCATAGCATACAAGGCTACGGACCAAATGCTGGAATTTGGGATTAGAGTAGACAGGGCTTGATGGCCGGCGCGGACACGATGGGCCGAAGGGCCTCTATCCGTGCTGTATAACTCTATGACTCTAAGTAAGGGTAAATTTATGTCTAAAGAGAAAAGTCAAGGCTGTAGAGCAGAGTGCATCAGGAAGGGACAGTTTAACAAAAGTAATAGGGCATTAGTGACTAAGGTTACATCAGGGAAAAATAGTAAAAAGTTAAAATTAAAGGTGCTATAGATGAATTAATGGCACAAATGGAGATAAATGGGTTTAGAACATAAGAAATAGGAGCAGAAGTAGGCCATTTGGTCCCTCGAGCCTGCTCTGCCATTCAGTAAGATCAAGGCTGATCGTCTACCTCAACTACATGTTCCTGCCCTAACCCCATATCCCTTGATTCCCTCAGGAGAACATAGTAGCCATTACTGAGACGTGGTTGCAGGGTGACCAAGGTTGGGAACTAAATATTCCAGGGTTCGTGACTTTTAGAAAAGGTAGGCAAAATGGAAAAGGAGAGATGGTAGCCCGGATAATAAAGGATGAGATAAAGACAGTAGTGAGAAAGGATCTTAGCTCAGAAAATCAGGATATAGAATCAGTATGGGTGGAGCTAAGAAATAACAAGGGGCAAAAAACACTGCTGGGAGTAGGTAACAGGCCCCCTAACAGTAGTTGTCGTGTTGGACAGAGTATATATCAGGAAATTAGAGGAGCATGTAGAAAGGGTAATGCAATAATCGTGGGCGACTTTAATCTTCACACACTGGGCAAACCAAATTGGCAAAAATAGTTCGGAGGACGAGTTCATGAAATGCATTTGAGACAGTTTTCTAGAACAGTATGTAGAGGAACCAACCAGGGAACAGACTATTTTAGACCTTGTATTGTTTAATGAGACAGTGTTAATTAGTAATCTTATAGTTAAGGATCCTCTGGGGCAAGAATAAAAACTCCACGGGAAAAGCGATCCAACCGTGGCTAACTAGAGAAGTTAAGGATAGTATTAGATTAAAAGAGGCTTACAATGTTGCCAAAAAGAGTAGTCAGCCTGAGGATTGGGAGGGTTTTACAAATCAGCAAAGGATTACCAAGAAATTGAAAGAGGGAAAAAATTAAATATGAGAGTAAACTAGCAAGAAATATAAAAACAGATTGTAAGAGCATCTACAAGTATATAAAAAGGAAGAGATTAGCAAAAGTAAACGTGGGTCCCCTAGAGGCAGAGACAGGAGAAATTATAACGGTGAATAAGGAAATGGCAGAGATGTTAAACAAATATTTTGTATCTGTCTTCACGGTAGGAGACACACAAAACATACCGGAAATAGTGCGGAACCAAGGGTCTAATGAGAGTGAGGAATTTAAAGCCATTAAGATTAGTAAAGAAAAAGTTCTAGAGAAATTAATGGGACTAAAAGCCAACAAATCCCCTTGACCTGATGGCCTACATCCTCGGGTTTTAAAAGAGGTGGCTGCAGAGATAATGAATGCATTGGTTTTGATCTTCCAAAATTCCCTAGATTCTGGAATGGTCCCAGTGGATTGGAAGGTAGCAAATGTAACCCTGCTATTCAAGAAAGGAGGGAGAGAGAAAACAGGGAACTACAGACCAGTTAGCCTGATATCAGTAGTAGGAAAAATACTAGAATCTATTATTAAGAAGGTGGTAATGGGGCACTTAGAAAATCGTAATATAGGCAGAGTCAACATGGTTTTATGAAAGGGAAATCGTGTTTGGCAAATCTATTAGAGTTTTTTGAGGGTGTAACTAGCAGGGTTGATATGGGGGAACCAGTGGATATAGTATATTTGGATTTTCAAAAGGCATTCGATAAGGTGCCATATGAGGTGGTTGCACAAGATTAGGGCTCATGCGATTGAGGGTAATATATTAGCATGGGATTGAGGATTGGTTAACGGACAGAAAACAGAGTAGGAATAAATAGGTCATCTTCAGGTTGGCAGATTGTAACTAGTGGGGTGCCGCAAGGATTAATGCTTGGGCCTCAGCTGTTTACAATATATATCAATGATTAGATGTGGAGACCGAGTGTAATGTATCCAAGTTTGCTGACGATACAAAGCTAGGTGAGAAAGTAAGCTGTGAGGAGGACACAGAGTCTGCAATGGGATATAGGCAGGTTAATTGAGTGGGCAAGAAGGTGGCAGATGTAGGGAAATGTGAAATTATCCACTTTGGTAGGAAGAAAAGAAAAGCAGACTTTTTTAAAAGGTGAGAGTCTAAGAAATGTTGGTAGTCAGAGGGATTTGGATGTCCTTGTACATGAATCACAAAGTTAACATGCAGGTACAGCAAGCAATTAGGAAGGCAAATTGTATGTTCGCCTTATTGCAAGGGGGTTGGAGTATAAGAGTAACGAGGTCTTGCTGTAATTATATAGGGCTCTGGTGAGGCCACACCTGGAGTACCATGTACAGTTTTGGTCTCCTTACCTGAGGAAGGATATACTTGCCTTAGAAGGGGTGCAACGAAGGTTCACTAGATTGATTCCTGGGATGAGAGGTTTGTCCTGTGAGGAGAGGTTGAATAGAATGGGCCTATATTCTCTGGAGTTTAGAAGAAAGAGAGGTGATCTCATTGAAACGTATAAAATTCTTAGAGGGCTTGAATTAGGGCTCATCATCTCAAGATAAGGGATCAGCCATTTAGGACCGCGATGAGGAAAAATTTCTTCACTCACAGGGTTGTGAATCTTTGGAATTCCCAACCCTAGAGGGCAGTGGATGCTCAGTCGTTGAGTATGTTCAAGTCTGAGATCAATAGATTTTTGGACACTAAGGGAATCAAGAGATAGGGAATTGGACGGGAAAGTGGAGGTGAGGTTGAAGATGAGCCATTATCTTATTGAATGGCAGAGCAGGCTCGAGGGGCCGTATGGCCTACTCCTGCTCCCATTTCTTATGTTCTATTCGTCATATTTGTCATATTTCAATCTTAACGGTGTGTGTTCACAGACTTTTTGACTGTGGTGGATATCACACCTGAGCCTAGTCATATCCTCACCTGATGTTCACACTTGTGCACTTTCCAGCAAAGGTAACTGGATAGTGATTAGTTCAGAAACCCTGGCTGATTGCCCCTATCCCTCTAACTGAGACCAAATGTAGCCTCTGCGTGACCCTGGCTGCAATCATTGAACTCAAATAAACTGGGAATCAAACCTGATACAGCACAGTTACATGCATATTTTACCAACTGAGCTACTGATACAAAATATTAATGATGCATGAATCATTTTTTAGCTAACCAGCTCTATTGTTAAAACTCGGTATATCAAGGAAATAACGGCCCGGAAATTGCTCTTCATGTAACGGTGAAGCTAATAGGGCTCACCATTATTTCAGCAAAAATGGAAGAGGAAGTTCCAGAGGGTGCGCACACGTAGTAAAAGGCAGAAATCCGGAACTTGCTCTTCCTGATTCACCGGTGATCTGAATGCTTTGCGCTAAAGGGATCTCGCCGGCTGCAATCAACAGACCAATGCCAACTTGCTCTCCTGTCCAACTGGAAACTAATTAATCTCAACACAGAAAAGATACCCTGAATTTTTTAGGTCTAAACTAACTTTTAATGGTGTGGTATGTGTTGAAGACTGCCAAACAACCTCTCTGGCACTGAAAATTAACTTTTAAAAATGTAGAGTCTCACTGCTCCTGATTTTAATTGCTTTTGGACATTTAAAAAAGATTTAAATTGAAACTTTTTTTTACTCTTTTTTTCTGTCTCTTTTATCTCGGTCTTTTAATCTTACCCTCTCTTTATTTTGCTTTCTCTATCTCATTTTATAGAACATTTACTAACCTTATCGGGCATTTCCTAGTTTTTAGTCTGTGCGATTTGTGAATGAGTTTCACTTCCTGGTTCTCACAGCGTGACTTGCTTCAAGCTGATTGGTTGAGGGGACATAGAGATCCTTTCCCCACTCACACAGCCCGGGAAAGAAAGCTGCAGTTTTTTGAACTCTCATTTCAAGGACGTTGCAGCCAAAAAGAACGCGGTAAATTAGTGGGTGAGTTTAAATCCAATGAGTGGCAAGCACTGTTGGTTCACCGCTCAGAGCAATTTACGGGCCATTATGTTTAAGAAGATAGCGGGCTTGTGTTTTAATCGATTCAATTAGCACTACTGTTGATTTACAATAATTTTAGAAGCAAATAGGGTTTACCAGTTTTAAAAAAAAAACTTTCCTCTTTCAGATATTCTTTTTGGGGCACACTGATGGTAAAGAAAAAAAACTTTAATGGGAACAACATTGTCTCCATTGGAATTGCTAATACGAGAAGACCATCACTGACTCTGGTTGATCTGGATTTCCCCTGACTTCTTAGTGGAAACTGAACACATTTGGTTTCCTGATACATTTATCGGGGAAATAATGCTATTCACACTCAGATCTAAGTTCCACATTGTTATCAGAGCTTACCTGTTAGCACTGTGAACTGGAAAGGGAGGGGGGAAAGGAGCTTTACAACCACGTAGATTTCTATAGAAAGCATTTTACAAGGTGATCAATTAAGAGTGGACATAGAGTAGAGGGAAAAGGGATAATGTTGGGTTTCAGTGTGGTGATAGGAAACACATTAAAACAGAACACCTGGAAACAAAATCCTTGAGTTTCCATTGAAATCGTGATGTCTGTGCCATTGTACATGGTTTCATCCCAAATCTGGATTTTTCTTTAATAAACTTGCATTTAGAAGCTAATAGAGTTGATGTTTATAAAATTTGTGGATTTAAAAATTTGTGGAATTGAGTTGGGGGAATTGAGTGCGCTCATATTTCTCATCTTCAGCCCTTGTAATTCAAAAATTATACAATGGTTTCTAAAGGGACATGGTAACAAAAGGGAATCCTAATATATAAGGCTCGGTTTTTTTTTGCACAGCCTTTCAAAAAGGGTTATCTTACTTCAGCTACTTGCAGGTAAAGTTGCACTTTTTTGATGACTCTAATAAGTTATATATATGTAAACACTTGACAATATCTGCAGCATCCTTTATTACGCAGTTACTGTGTGTTGTAAACAATTCTACACTGCCAATATAAATGTTCGGTCTGTTGTATATTTATGTTTCAGTTGAAATTGATGCAGTCCGAATTAAATGTTGAAGAGGTTGTCAATGACAGAAGTTGGAAGGTAGAAACTGTTTTTGTTTTTATATTTCTCTTTATAGTGTTCACATATTGGAAAACAGAGTAATTGTATGGAAACTAATTTGTTATCCAAATGATTATATAGGCTGGCTAAATGAATTTTTTTTGTTGATGTCTAGATTAGTCTGGACAACAAAACTTTGGTTTGCAGTCCAAAGTACCCCCCAGCACAAATACTGACTAATAGTTTCACTGAATTCCTAACGATGAGTGAATAGAAAATCAAGATACATTTATCGGGGAAACAATGCGAGCAAAGGAGTCCCAAAATGAATAATGAAGCTATTATATGGTTAACTTGAACAAACAGCACTACAGTTCTGAGCAAGACCTCTGCTTTTTATCTGATAACAAATGTTTTAACACTGTTGGGTGCTCAGTATGTCCTCATCTCGTCACCTCAGCTAGACTTCTCATGATGTGGCTGAATAAACCTGTAGCTGGTTATCTATTGAACAAGATTTTTGAAAAATTTGTTCTGGATGTGGGCAATGCTGCCACAGCTATATTTATTGCCCACCCCTAGTTGCCCTCAGAAGATGGTGGTAGACCTTCACCATGTATTGCTGCAGTCCTTCGGGTGATGCTATATTCCACAATGGTGATAGGTGGGGAATTCAAGGATTTTGAGCCAACACCGATAAAGGAATGTGGTCGGTATATGTCCAAGTCAGGGTGGTGTGTGACTTGGAGGGGAACTTGCAAGTGTTGGTGTTCCCATAACATTGCTGCTCTTGTCCTTCTTGGTGGTACAGGTTATGAGACCAGGAAGTGCTGTCAAAGTAACCTTGATGAGTTGCTGCAGTGCATCCTGTAGATAGTATATACCGCAGCTCCAGTGGTGGACAGGGTGGTATTGAGTTTGCTGGCAAGGGTACTGATCAAACGGATAGCTTTGTCCTGGATGGTGCAGAGCTTCTTGAATATGGTTGCAGCTGTATCTGTCCTGGTGAGTATTCCATCAACCTCCTGACTTGAGCCTGGTGAAGACGCTTTATGCGATCAGGAGGTGAGCCACTCACCGCAGAATACCCAGCCTCTGCCCTGCTTGTTATAGGCAGAGTGTTGATATGGCTGATCCATTTCAGCTTCTGGTCAGTGGTGACTCTCCTTCCCCCAGAATGTTGAGGGTCTCAGCGATGGTGGTGCCATTGAAGGTCGGGGGAGGTGGTTGGGCTTTTTCCTGTTGGAGATGGTCATTGCCTGGCATTTATGTGGCACATGTTACCTGCCACTTGGCAGTCCAAGTCTGGATGTTGTTCAGGTCCTGCTGTATACTGGCATGTGCTGCTTCATTATTGAAGGAGTTGTGAATGCAGCCAAATACTGTAGAATCAGCAGTGAACAGCTCCACTCCTGACCTAATGATAGAGGGAAGGGCTTTAATGAAGCAGCTGAAGATGGTTGGCCAAGGACGCTGCCCTAAGGAACTACTGTAGCTGTGTCCTGCGGCCCTCCATGGCCTCATCCCTCCCTATCTCTGTAACCTCCTCCAGCCCTACAACCCTCCGAGATCTCGGCGCTCCTCCTCTTGCCTCTTGCGCATCCCCAATTTTAATCGTTCTATCATTGGCGGCTGTGCCTTCAGCTGCCTCGGCCCTAAGCTCCAGAATTCCCCCCCCCCCCCCCCCCCCCAAAACCTCTCCGCCTCCCTATCCTCCTTTAAGATGCTTCTTAAAACCCACCTCTTTGACTAAGCTTTTGGTCATCTTTCCAAACACCTCCTTATGTGGGTCAGTGTGAAATTTTCTTTGATAACACTCCTGTGAAGTGCCTTGGGACGTTTTACGACGTTAAAGGTGCTATATAAATGCAAGGTGTTGTTGTTGTTTGGCCTCTGACAAGCATGACTGTCTTCCTGCGTATCAAGTATGACTGCAGCTACTGAAGAGTTTTCTAGTTGACCTTAGTTTTGCTGGGGCTCCTTGGTGCCATAACTCGGTCGAATGCTGCCTTGTACTTGAAGGTGGCTTCTTTCACCTCTCCTCTTGCATCCATATTTTTGCGCTATAAATTTCTTCTCTCTTTTTCTGAATATATCAACTCGTGCTGGTGCACTGGACCTACTCTACTTCGCCCAATTTTCCACTCTTCATGCATGAGCTTAGACAGTGAGTGTAGACGTGCTATTTGACCATGGAGCATGTTGTAGCCAAGTCCAATCCTGTTCTTGCTCAGCATTCACACATTTTCCAGCTTGAGTCACTGGAGAGCAGTGAATTTGTTTATGGTTCTCCCCGGCACCCCCCCCCTCCCCCACACAAAATTCAGGACTACTGAGGCCATTTTGTAGCACCTCCATCGCCACCCTAGCTAGTCTATTAGCTATCAGTTCCGCATTGAGCAACTTCCTGACTGAGACATAGGAGGAGAAATCCATGACATTCTCCAATCTCATAATTGGAGTTGTGAAGGAAAATTTTAAAAGCTGGATGGGTGAATAGACCATAAGAGGTAGGAGCAGGAATAGGCCATTTGTCCCCTCGAGCCTGCTCCGTCATTCAATGAGATCATGGCTGATCTGATTTTACCTCACCTCCACTTTCCCGCCTTTTCCCCACATCCTTTGACTCCCTTGCTGATCAAAAATTTGTCTAACTCAGCCTTGAATGTATTCAATGACTCAGCCTCCACAGCTTTTTGGGGTAAAGAATTCCAAAGATTCATGACCCTCTGGGAGAAGAAATTCCTCCTCATTACCATCTTAAACGGGCGGCCTCTTATTCTGAGACTATGCCCCCCTAGTTTTAGATTCCCCCATGAGGGGTAACATCCTCTCAGCATCTACCCCTCAGAATCTTGTATGTTTCAATAAGATCTCCTCTCATTCTTCTAAACTCCAATGAGTATAGACCCAACCTGTTCAATCTTTCTTCATAAGACAACCCTTCCAACCTAGTGAACCTTCTCTGAACTGCCTCCAATGCAAGCATGTCCTTCCTTAAATAAGGGCACCAGAACTGTACAGTTGTAGCATGACTTCCCTGCTTTTATACTCCATCCCCCTAGAAATAAAGGCCAATATTCCGTTTGTCTTCCGGATTACCTGCTGCACCTGTATGTTGACTTTTCGTGTTTTATGTACGAGGACACCCAGATCCCTCTGTACTGCAGTATTTTGTAGTATTATTTGAATGGAGGAATATTTTGCTTTTTCATTTTTCCTCCCAAAGTGGATGACTTCACATTTTCCCACATTATATTCCATCTGCCAAATTTTTGCCCATTCGCTTAACCTGTCAATATCCCTTTGCTGATACTTTGTGTCCTCATTGCAACTTGCTTTTCCATCTAACTTTGTATCATTAGCAAATTTGGCCACAAGACACTCTGTTCCTTCATCCAAGTCATTGATATATATCGTAAATAGTTGAGGCCCCAGCACTGAGCCCTGCGGCACCCCACTAATTACAGATTGCCATTTTGAAAATGACCCTTTTATCCCGACTCTTTGTTTTCTGTTAGTTAGCCAATCCTCTATCCATGCCAGTATATTACCCACAACACCATGAGCTCTTATCTTGTGCAGTAATCTTTTATGTGGCACCTTATCGAATGTCTTTTGGAAATCCAAATATACTGCATCCATTGGTTCCCCTTTATCCACCCTGCCCGTTACTTCCTCAAAGAACTGTAATAAATTTGTCAGACATGATTTCCCCTTCATAAAACCATGTTGACTCTCGATTGTATTATGAGTCTCCAAATGTCCTGCTACTACTTCCTTAATAATGGATTCTAGCATTTTCCCAATGACAGATGTTAGGCTAACTGGTCTATAGTTACCTGCTTTCTATCTCACTCCCTTCTTGAATAAGGGTATTACGTTTGCGGTTTTCCAATCCGCTGGGACCTTTCCAGAATCTGGTGAATTCTGGAAGATTGCAACCAATGCATCCAATGAAGGAAGTAGAGTGGATAGAAATATGAAACAAATTTTTTAATTTATAGTTTTTTTTTTAAACTTTACTTTTTAAAGGTCTTCAATGAGCGCTGTGGAATTCACTACAAGCCTTCAAAGAGTCTGTGACCCTGAAGCACTGTGATGACAGGCCAGCCCTGCGTACATGTGGCTTGAGAAGAATGAATCAGATGAAAGTTGCTCAGAGTAAAGCGCAGTGGACCATTACAAGGACCGTTCATAGGTATAATAAGCAAAGGGTTTTGGATTTGACGGGCCTTTTATCATGGGGGAAACTACCAGTTCCAGTAATCACTTAAAACAGCCTGTAAAAATGCTTCTTACCAATTTAGTATGCTGCAAGTTTGCTGTAAGCTTTTCAAAAACATAATTATCCATTTTGAATATCTTAGATAAGACAGTTTTCATGCACGGTTTAAACTTTTTTTAAATTGCATAATGGAACAGATCATGTCAGTTATTGCTAAGGAATGTACCTTGAATGATCTCTGTTTTCATTACCTCATTTACTAGATTGTTTTTCCCTTTTGTCATGTGTAGGATTACTGGACAATTTGGTGATGTCACAGCAATTTTTTAAAAAAAGTTTATCTCTATTAAATTGCCCAATCCAAGCTTTATTTTGTAAAAAAAAAATCAGACTTGCTATTTGTTTCAATATTTCATTCATTAAAAAAAAAATGCCATTCTGAAAATAGCAAGAATCTGACTCCCATGCTGCACCATCGCTCAGGACTGGCTTGACAAGTTAAAGTGACAGGAAATACTAACTCATCTGCCAATCAGCCCGCTATTCAAATTAGTGCTACAACTGTATGTTTAAAATCTGATAATTAGATTGGTGCACAGCATTGAAAATCATGATGATTAAGCTACCCAATTTGTAGCAGCCTGAGAATTTAAGAAATTCCTAATTCAGATTTGACTGACCATTGTCACTGGAATTTGAATCTGAGGCATTCAGGCTAGGAATTAAGTGATTAAACACGAGGTAATTTAATTGTAAATAGCATTTTAACAACAAAGTAATCTGTTAAATTAGAATATTTTGCAAATCCTTCTGTCAGGTTGCCTAGTCTACATTTAGAATTATGTATATACAGGTTTTGTATCTGTCTTCAAAATCTTCATTTTTTTCTTTTACGAAGTTTGGTCTAGTTTACAATTTTAAAAATATTTCAATCCTCACAAAAGTTACTTATCTATTCCATGCAGTAGGGGGGGCAGGTTAGTCTTGACCACAGGACTCCCCGTATCTACCATCAATTTAGCTTCCAGTAAAGTCTGATGGGAGTTGTGTTTGCATGTGGATGAGATGTCAGGTTTATTTTTCTTGCTTGATGTGGAATGCCCAGGCAGCATAAAGTGTTCCATCTATGACCCTGACTGAGCACTGATTAAAGTATTTATTCTTCCTTGCAAGAAAAGGAATTGATCAGTTTCATATCTAACAGTGTTTTTCAGTAATTCCTGCCATTTACCTTGACTTCTAGTGTCACATGGGTGAATATGATCGGTGTAGTTCTAGATTTGTGTGCTTTAGTTGTGCTATATTCAAGTTTTTCTCCATTAAAGGGAATCAAAACCTAGGGGGTGAAGTCATTCCTTCCATTTTTTTCTGCTCTCACTTGCTACGTCAAAGCCACCCAGAAGCTCCTCCTAATAAAATCTGCCCTGTGTGACAACCCCATGCAGGGCAATACTTTTTTTTAAATGGTCATGAATTGCAGCTACATTGGGTAAAGGAACATTGATACTGCCTGTAATCACATCTGGAAAAGGGATTCTACTGGAACCTAAATGTCAACGATTCCATATTTTTGTAAAACTCAATCAACAGACTTTTTTTAAATCTAGAGAAAATGTAATTCTGTTCCTGTCTATTCATGTGTGTTTAAATATCAGACCTGTTCAGTTATGTGCAATCTAGAGTTTTTACTTCTGAAAACACACTGTGAAACAATGTTTTCTTTCCGGACAGTATGCCACATTAATAAAATCCACTGGTGCTTTTAATCTTGTGCATGTGTAGACATAATGCAGAAAGCACATCTTTTCCAAAGAGCTGTCATTATCCCCTCATAAAAATACAAACCCCAAAAGCAACATTACTCTCACTCTGAAGTTTTGTAAAAGGTTGCTTTTAAAGTTGCCAGATTGGCTGCTGGGAACATTTGAACGACAGCAAATAAGGCCGCAAGTTCCAGTGTTAACTCTTTAATATTTGGTAAGTTTCAGTTATTTTGTGTTTTGTTGGATTTGATGCTGTTGCGAATTAAACGGACAGCTGGGGACCGGCTTCCAACCCCTCAAAATGAACCCACATCAGGGTTGCCTTAGATCGGCTAAAAATAGGTGGTTATTATGAGGCTGTGTACATCATCAATCTGGTTGTCACTTCACTGGATAAATTTGATTTTGCTTTTTTTGAACCATCTAGCCTTCTGGGCAGCATGAATGAGTGGTTCTAGCAGATTCTATATTCAACGTTAAATCGAACAAGTGTTCAGTCCAGCCGTTCTTTATGGGAATTTGTGGTCACTTTAAATTGGCTACTCCACGGCTTATAAAAGAATACTGGAAAGTGGTCGGCAATGAACAAGCGATTAACCAATTAAGGGAATGTTCGATCTGGCTGAAGAACCCAGCTGTCTAGTCAGTTTCGCTTCTGGTCTCTTATCTTTGTGAGCGGAAATCACAGACCACAGTGGGTAACTAAAAGGACTTGAGAGGTAATCGTACTTTAACAAGGTGTAAATAGCTGCTTGAACTGCCCAAAATAGCCAGCCCCCTTAATACAGTTTAAGCAGCACCTTTGTAATTGACTCCTATAGTAAATGGTCACCATTTGCCCAATATAGGCGGCTGTCCAGGATAAACAGGGATAGTGTAAGTGGTGTGGACTATACTTTATCTCCAATCTAAGAGTATCCTTGTACTTGTGAAGTTTTGACACTAAAAGAACAAACTTTAATTTATATAGCACCTTTCATAACCTCAGGCATCCCAAAGCACTCTACAACCAATGAAGTACTTTTGAAACGTAATCACTGTTGTAATGTAGGGAAACGCAGTCAATTTGCACATAGCAAGATCCCACAAACAGCAATGAAATCATGACCACAATTTGTTAGTTGAGGGATAAATATCGGCCAGGATGGTGGGGGAAAACCCCTGCCCCTTCCCATAGTGCCATGGGATTTTTACATCCACTTGAGGGTAGATGAGGCCTTGGTTTAATGTCTCGTTCAAAAGATGGCACCTCCAACAGTGCTGCACTGAAGTGTCATCCTAGATTTATGTGCTCTATGCAGTAGCCATTCTTATGGCCTTTGAGCCAGTACAACAATTTGAGCAGTTTCATGCATACTTAGTGTGAAGTCCCAGGTTATGTAAAACACAATGCTGGCTGTTAAATACTTCCTTCCTCTCACCTGGATTTTAATATGAGCTCCAGCTTTATTCAATTACATTTTCAATGCCTATAACAGCTTTCAAACCACTAAACTGACATTTGAGGACTTACCGATTATTTTATTTTAATCATTGTATTCTGCAGAAGATCTAGAAAGCTACAAGGGGGTAACTGTTCCAATCCATTGGGAAGATCCATCGTTATTGAAGTTCCTGCCCCCTGCCAATATTTCACCCCCTCAAGCGTTGCTTTTAAAAAAATCCTTTATTTAACCAGCTGAAAGTGTATATGTGGATTCTTTAGGGGGTATTATAATTACCAATAAAACATACTTTCCAGAGCCATATGTAGAACAATATTTATTCATATTACTACTCCCTACAAGGCAGAGTGAACCAACGCAAGCAAATATTTGAATTTGTTTTCTACTGGGTATAATTGCCAGTAAACAGATAACAGGGTTTAGTACAAAAACAGATGCCTGCCTGTATTTTCATTATATGCATAGACTATTCAGAAAAAAGATAATTTCCAGCAGAATTGAGTGATTATAAAGTTTACAGTACTCTTTCCCCTTACAGCACAATCTCTCTTATTTAGATCTAATATGGAGTAAATACAGCCAATCTGAATTTCTGGCTCTTTGGACCTATTGGATCTATGCATTTTCCTGGATCAGTTAATTTGCTTTCCCAAACATTCTTGTAACTTTTGAATCAAATGTAATTTCCATCATAACTAAAAAGTTTCTATCCATTTAAAAACTATGAAAGGGGACAAGAAGTCATTATTTACTTGGTGAGTATCTCAGCTGGCAATGGAGGGGGGGGGGGGGCGTGGAGCAGGTAAGGAAAGAAGAAAAATCAAAATGAAAAGAATTAGCATTTTTAAAAAATCCATGAAAACAAAGGGAAATGCACTGTCCTCCCGGATGGGCACATAAAAACCCACGAGAAAGAAGAGTCATAAGCTGAGAAACTGCTTTTGCTCTGGCCTTGCACACTAAAATTAAGGCTTCTTGTTTTAAAAATAGGTTAATTCATCGTGTTGTGCTTTGTTGGCCTTTACGTCTGACAACTGCCGTTGAGCTCCCCTACAAGGAAGGTCTTCAAATACTTTTGCATGTAGATAGTCATCGCCACCAATGTGGATCTAAAAACAAACAAAAAACATGCTAGTGCAGGCCAAGTGGCTCTCAACCTACAGTGCAAGTATTCAATCCCTGGTAGGACATGCCTGTTTGTTTCTTCTCCCAGTGAAATACCACAGCAAATCCTCAACTCAAGGTCAAACTTACATTCTCCTATTCTATGTCATTGAGCGTTAATATTCTTACAATCACATTACCTCTTATTTAAAAAAAATAAACTTCACTTATGCCAAAGTTAGTGTACAGCGGTCAGACCAATGTAATCTGTCCTAGGATCATCCCTTCAAGAAATGAACGACCATTCCAGCTGCTTTGTCATACAACAAACATCCTAGTCACTTACGCCCTGAATGCAATTCCTCTCCCCCCTCTACCCCCTCCCAAGATTTCACGAAGCCACCAAATCTGTAAACAAAGCTTTGGACCTGATTTCCCAAAAATGAAGTCTTTAAAATGGAACTACTAAGCAATATAATGTAATTTTCATTTAGTGATCACTTACACCTATCCAATAGAGAAGACATTTATCTAGATGGATAAAACACTTTGATAAGCTGATCAACCAAGATTCTACCAACTGAAGTGACAATACCAATTTTGGTATGAAAACTAAATGATTAAAATGGAAAAAAACCTCAGCCTCAGACACTATAAAGATGACCACCCTTAATGTAAAGTTAACTTGAGGGGTGGGGAAGGGTGTACACCTCACCTCCCTTTCAAGGATAAAGCTACTGTAAATGTTAAACCATTTAGATTTATAGTCTTCAAATATATGGGGAAAAATTATATTCATTTCTGCCACAGGCTCATACTATCACTATCCAAGTTTCTGAGGGGCTACAGAAGTATCCAGTCACCCTGCACATGAGCTTAATAATGTGCAGTTCTGGGAGTGTTCAAGTTACTCGCTCATAATAGACCCCATTTCAAAACATTTGAACCACTAGAAGGATAAACTCACTTTAATGAAGTAGTTGGTTCCAGATACAAGCTGAGTCTTGAAGGCTTTGACAACAAACACAACAAATGTTTTATTAGTGTGTTCTTCAATCTTAGACTTCATCTGCAAAATACAAATAAAAGGGAGTCTCAAGAACTTCAGAACAACTTGTATTTATATATAGTGCCTTTAATGTAGAAAAAATGTCCCAAAGCACTTCCAGAGGCATAATCAAGAAACTGATAGAACCAAAGAAAGATATTAGGAGTAAAGAACAAACTTGCATTTATATAGTGCCATTTGGGACCTCGATGTCCCAAAACAGTTTTACAATCAATGAAGTACTTCTGAAGTGTAGTCACTTAACCAAAAGCTAGGTCAAAGAGTTGGGTTTTAAGGAGGGTCTAAAAGGAAGCGAGGGGAGGTGGCAGAGCGGTTTAAAACAACAACTTCCATTTATATAGCACGTTTAACATAGTAAAAAGTCCTAAGGCACTTCACAGGAGTGTTATCAAACAAAATTTGACACCGAGCCACATAAGGAGATATTAGGACAGGTGATCATAAGCTTGGCCAAAGAGGAAGGTTTTAAGGAGCGTCATAAAGGAGGTGGAGTGGTTTAGGGAGGGAATTCCAGAGCTTAGGACCTAGGCAGCTGAAGGCGCGGCCGCCAACGATGGAGCAATTAAAATTGGGGATGCACAGAGATCTGAGGGTTGTAGGGCTGGAGGAGGTCACAGATAGGGAGGGGTGAGGCCATGGAGGGATTTGAAAACAAGTATGAGAATTTTTAAATTGAGACGTTGCTGGACCGGGAGCCAATATAGGTCAGCAAGCACAGGGGTGATGGGTGAACGGGACTTGGTACGAGCTAGGATATGGGCAGCAGAATTTTGGATGAGCTCAAGTTTATGGAGGGTGGAAGATAGGAGGCCAGCCAGGAGAGCATTGGAAGAGTCAAATCTAGAGGTAACAAAGGCATGGATGAGGGTTTCAGCAACAAATGAGCCGAGGCAGGTGTAAGAATCCCCTCAGAGGTCACGAAAACGGCAGAGCCTAGGTCTCACAGCAGTGATCCTGTGGGAATCTCTACAATCTAGAAAAGTCTGACACAAACCAAATTGGAACGGTTGAGTGCTTTATTTAGAAGAACAGAGTCAAGTACGCACAGAGCAGTAAACATTGATTTATACTGAACGACGAAGGCAAAGCTCACCCGGGTGGTGTTCAGGGCAGAATTGTATTCTGGCGCCAGCGCAGTTATTCCGGACTGTTGCACCATTTCTCTACAAAAAGCATGAGTTTTGGGCTCATCTTTATAGTAGAAATGATGCCTGATCGACAGGCATTAACCCATTCAGGTTACTTTCCCCTATCTCTAATTAGAGTGGGCCAGTGGAGCACTGCCAACAGTGGGCCTTGGGGCTGATGAAATTCACATACCCAAGGGTTACCTCCTTCTAAGTTGGAGACCATTAATCTTTCTTTGTTCAATTTTCTTGCAGACCCTGCAGTTTTTGTACAACTGTTAAGCACGTAGCCATGTCTGTTTCCAGACATCGGCCTCTGAGTTACTGTCTTGTCAAGGCGGTGCTTGGCACCTGCTTGCCCTCCCTATCTCTAACTGGGAGGACAACCTGTCTTTTCCCAGACCTACAAGACTCTCTTCGGTTCAAGAAACTTACAAAGAAACATTATGCTTATGAATGTATTAGAGGTATCCAAAAGCATATGCAACTGCATTAATTATAATATGGTTCAAGCTACTGAAGGCTATCATGATTGAGTTTAAATCACACTCATTTAAATCACACTTCATTTATATGACCAAACTAACTACACAATTGTTTGTTCAACATTCTAATCAAAGTTCATCGACCTGAAACGTTGGGCCAGAACTCAAGCAGAGGCAACGCTCGCTGCAGCTTCTGCGAATTAAAATCAACAAAAATACTTACTGCGGGTTCAGTGGCGTCGACTTGCTTGATTTCAAACATTAAAAAAATTGTGCACTATCAACTCAGCCTCTGAGCAGCATGAACTGATGCGCGTGGAACAGTCTGTCAGAATAGATGACACGCCCACAAAATCTGTCAGGAAGAGAAGTCACGCCCACAAAATCTGTCAGGAAGAGAAGTCACGCCCACAGATTCAGGCTGCATTGCTGAAGCAAGCAAGCAGACTTCATTCATTTAAAGTTAGTATTCTGGATGTCATTGTAAATAAAAAATATAATTTTTTTTTAATAAAAGGTCAAAGAAATAATTGAATTAAATTAGAGACAGAATGGAAAAATAAATTTTTAAAATTTTTTTTAATGACTAAAGACTATTGAAATAAGGAGTAATGAGACTCCACGTTTTTAAAAATTTAATTGTTTAGCAGTCATTAAGACCAACTGCACTTTTAAAACTTAGTTTAGACCTGGTATTTTTAAGTGTTCCTGTTTGGTGCCGTAATTAATTACTTTCCAACTGGGTAGATGAGCAAGTTTGCGATTTTTCAATGATTTCTCTGATTGCACCGTGTGATGGCCCTTTAATTCAAAGCTGTTAAATCGCCAGCAAACCAATAGGAGAAAGTTCACAATTTCTGCATTTTAGTGTGCATGTGCTAACATGGGAACTTGCTCCTTCAATTCACCAATAAAAACAGGGAGCGCTGTTGAGCTCCTCCGTTATTTCGGGAGCAAATTCTGCCCTGTTAACTCTTCCTCCAGGAGATGCTGCCTGCCTTGTTGAGTATTTCCAGCATTTTCTGTTTTTATACTAAATAAATGTTAAATGTTTGTGGTTACATATTGAAATGCAGTATAAAGAAGGTTAACTGTGATTAAACATAATTAAATGAAGTATAAACATACACACAGAAACAGAGGGTTTCATTTCCCTTCACAGGGGTAGAGACAGCTGATGGTACAGAGTTGGAAGTAGGCAGTTTTGAGTTTAGGTAGGGAATTCCAGAGTGCAGGACATAGGCAGCTGCAGGCATAGCTGCCAATGGAGGCAAGAGGCCAGTCAGAGGAACGGAGAGCTTGGAGTGGAGGATGTAGGGCTGGAGAAAGTTAGAGATAGGGAAGGGTGAGGCTATGACAAACATTTAAGTGTAAAATGCATATTTTAAATCTGAGGAGCCAGTGTACATTAAAATTTCTTCTCTACAAATGCTGATTGGCCTGGTGGATAATCCCAGTATTTTCTGTCTTTATTTAAATAGGACCCCAGTATTTTGGGCTTATTAAAATGATTAGGGTCCCCAACATTACAAACTTTACCTTGCAGGAGTTATTGCCTAAAGGAGAGGAGGGGTGAAGTTTAAAGTAATAACTTTTTTAAAATGAAACGAAGAAAACTAATTACACCATCTAGAATTTTAAATTTCGCCATTGCCTTATCCCTGCCGACCTCTAACCTTAAGCCACTACACCCACCTTGTTCGGTTCCGCTCTCTACCACGTCCTCTCCTCCCACCCATTGGCAGGTGTGCTGTACTCAGCCCGATCCTATTTGGAATTCCTTCCCTAAATTCATCTGCCTCTTTGAACAGGCTTTTGGTCACTAATATTTTCTTCTTGGGCTCGACTTCAATTTTTCCTCATACCCGAGTTAAGCACAGGGCGTTTCTTTTTTTAAAAAAAACATTAAAGACATATAAATCCAAACTGATCCGGCAGAAATCTCATATATAAAAGAAACATTGTTTCTGCAAAGATTATACTCACGGAATCAGCAATCTGCTGAAGTTCCGGGGTAGGAGATTTCACATCACTTATACCTCCACAATACATCTTTTGTTGGTTCATGTGTTTCTATCTTTGTAGACAGTCTCTGACTATCCGAGTGACGATACAACGTTACAACTCAATGTATCAATTCCAGACTGTTAATACCGCCCTCACACGCACTTTTGCCTCATTCGCAAATACCAATCCTACAGAGGGGAGACTGTTATTGTTACTGTGAGTCCAAGCACTTCAACTGCAAAGTTTAAAAACAAGAAAAAAGTAAACATAGTATGATTTAATGATATCTTATATAAAAATCAAATGCATCTTCAAAAATAATAATTGATTCGATTATATCTGAATATTCATATCCTGTCCCCCCCCTCAAACATCTGAGTACTTAGTCGCTACCATTTGTTTTGTTCAGAATGGCGGCCGCCCTGGATTGTAATCGGAGGCACCGTCCCAGAAATTAGGTGTTCCTTTTCCGATTAATGAGTTTTGTGTTGCTGAAATTATTTTTAATTTCATAATTTGAAGTAGATTGACGGTTTAAAGTAAACACCCATTAAAAGCTAACGTGCAGTAAAATCGCTGTTTGTCACGTTGTCATTACTCACTCCGTGTTACCAAACCCGCAACCAGCAGACAATCACGAGATTGTTGCCTGGACAAGCCGCAAGAACCACACCTTTTAAAACGTTTTTTTTTGATTGTCAAGTGAGGAGGAAAGGAAATATTGCTCAACACCAACATTTCTAAACCACTCCCTGGGCCCAGGCTCAATAATGGAGAGTTCATAGAATGATATAAATTACAGCACAGCAGTCCACATTCTCACCCTTGTGTCTGATCCAATCTCACTCCCTCAGTTTATCTGAACTGTCTTTTTGTTTGAGTCTGAATTTCTGTCTCTTGTATAGTTATGAGGAGATACTGAGACTATTTTGCTGAAGCAGAGAATGCTGAGAGATTTAATGGAGTGTTTTTAAATCATGGAAGATTTTGATAGTAAAAAGTGAGAGAATAGTTCCTCTGGTTCAGGGGAGGGGGATTAGGAATTTAAGATTGTAACTAAGAGACTGATATTCCTTAGGATGAATTTCTTTACGCAGAGAGCTGTTGGTGCATGGAATGCTTTACCACAAGGCATAGTTGACGCAGAGACGTGCATCTTTTAAGGGAAAATGGATACATATTTGAAGCAAAGGACAATACAGGGCTATAGGGAGAAAGCGGGGCAGTGGGATTAATTTTGGACTTCTCTAGCAAAGAGCCTGTACAAATATGTTGGGTACAATGGCCTCCTTCTATAAACCTCTATGGTTCTATGGGTCGGAACTGCTATCTCTCTCCATGTGCTGAACTTTGCATACATGCCAACCAATAAAACTCAGAAAAGCCGACAAACAGTTTCAAAGAAGCTGACCTGGATCACATTCAGTTTGATTTTCTGTGAAAATTGAAACCCATTGGCCTTGCACATGACATTTGAAAGAAGTAATTACAATGGGATATTAACTGCAGTTATACCTACTATTCCATCAGTTGTTATAGGCAAAAAACAGAAACAAAAATGCATTTTTTGCTGTGGTGGATTTAGATATTAAGGGGGAAGTTAGCACTGAGTTCTTCACTATTTCCCTCTTCTTCCCTCACCGTTTCTAGCTTTCCCCCTCCCTGTTACCCTTCACTTTTCCCACCATTTCTCGCTTCCTCCCCATGCTCCCCAGCTCCCCCCCTCCCTGTTACCTTTCACTTCCCTCACCATTTATAGCCTCCCCCCCTCCATTATCCTTTCAACTCCCTCACCATTTCTAGCTTCTAGCTTCTAGCTTCTCCCCTCCCTTCCATTACCCTTCACTTCCCTCACTATTTCCATCTTCCTCCCCCTTTCCTCTCACTTTTCCACTTTCATGGTCTTTTGTTACAGTATGCCTGGGCTCACTGGCTGCTCTTTGCCATAGGAAGCTGGTGTTTATTATTAAAGTGCTCGTACGGCTTTTAATATATCTGCCGGGTGAAAATAATTTAACATATGTTATAAGCACTATTAGAAAGTAAAGAGCTGGTATCCCACCAGGAAAGAGATGCAAGTGAGGCCAAGGGCACCAGAGGATAGAGCCAGTGGCATTAGTGCTATTGTCACTTTAACAACCTGCAAAGAATACCTATAAACCCAGGAGTAGCCAAAGTCCAAGGCAGATACCATAGAATGAATAGGACTAGGGCACTCAGCATAGATGAGAACGGGAGCAACTGCTTCATTCCAGTGATGTTGTTCCATTTGTAGGTTTGCTCCTCTCCTGCTCTGCTGACTGCCTGTTCACTTCTGACCAATCTTGTAACACTAGCCAAGCATCACTGGGAAATATAGGCATTGTAGACACTGACATTCCCAACAGTGACAAGTACACCAAACTTTCTTGAAAATTCTCACTCTTCTCCCAGTCTTTACATTTGGCTGTCTCCACTTGTTAATCTCAATATAGATGAGTTATCATTATCAATCCAAGGAGCTAACTAATTGTCATTTAACAGAATTATTGACCATGTCCTCTTAGCATCGAAGGTAATACATTGTTTTTCCATCCATTGGCAATGCTGTCTTTGTCTGCCTGCAATGATTCAGTCAGATAAAAAGAGAAGGAAAGAAAAAGAATTGAGGAAAATGAAAGAGCTATAAATTAGAGTGTAAAAATTATCAGAGAAAGCAAAACAAAACATTGCAATAATTTTTTAAAACTGAAACTGGGACAGAAAGGAAGAAGACTGACCAAACTAAATAGAAAAGCAAGAGGTAGGAGGAGAAATAGCTGCAGGGAGATTGGGAACTGGCAGAAAAAAAATAACACAATATAATCCAAATTGGTCAAAGTTTAATTACACTTGAATTAATTAAATTGGTCTAATTTGAGTCAAGTTGATCAAAGTTTGTTTTGGCCTGGATCTTTTTGTTATCTGAACAGTATTTTGCAGCCCAGTATATTCTCTGGTTAATAGGTTCCAACTGAGATTCGTTTTGTTTAACAGGAAAATACAAACCATAAGCACTGTAGGAAAAGAAATGGTGCAGTGTTACAAACTGCATTCTCCAGAACTATGCAGCAACAGAATTCTGTTAATGTATGATCCTGTTAATGTATCATTTTTATGCATAACATGTCTAAACAAGAAGTATAAATTTCAATAGATTAATCACAAATATGCAAAGTGCTCTGAGTTATAAAGTGCTATGTCATGACAAAATCATGTTAAATTTGTGCAGGAGATAGATAATGATCAGATCAAAAAGCCATGTCCCCATTGGTGCAATTTAATTTTATTTTAATTGGTGCCTGTTTTGTCTAAAAAAATTAAATGAACATCTAGTGTGACGACAATACAAAGGGAGCTGTATTTATTATAATTTAATATTTGATTAGTCATCTGAAGGACTGATTAAGTATTTCATTACAAATATGAATCGAGTATCCTGAAATGTCTTGGCATAAACGAACATACAAACAATGACAGACAGGAAAAGGCCCTCTGGTCCATCCAGCCTGTTCCACACAATTGTGATACCTTGTGTGTCACAATATATACACTCCACCCCACCCAAAACCATGTGATCTCCTGGGAGAGGCAAAAAACCAGATAAAAACCCAGGCCAATTTGGGGGGGAAAAAATCTGGGAAATTCCTCTCCAACTCCTTTGGCGATCTAAACTAGTCCAGGAGATCACACTGGCCCTGATAATTCTATGCATAACATTACCTACCTTTTGTACGAGGTGATCTCCGCCCCATCCAGAAACAGGTCCAGCTCTCGCTTAAAGGAATTCAGCAAATCAGGGTTCACCGCACGAGCTGGCAGCCTGTTCCAGAGTTCCACTATTCTTTGGGAAAAGAACCACCTCCTGACATCTAACCTGGATCTAACCTTATACAACTTAAAATTGTGACCCCCCCGGTCCTCCCTAACGTATTTAATTGGAACAAACTGTCAACTGGAATACAATCAATTCCTTTCATCATCTTACAAGTCCCAGCTCTTTTAGCCTATCTTGATAACTAAGATGCTTTAAACTAGGAATTAGTCTAGTGGCCTCCTCTGCACCCTTTCCAAAGCCTCGATATCACCCACCATGTGAGGAGTCCAAAACTGGACACAGTATTCCAAATGAGGCCCGACCAAGGTCTTGTACAAGGAAATAACAGTATGCTTTGTCTTATAGTCAATTGTCCTATAAATGCACCCCAACGCCCTATTTGCTGTAGCTATCGCTTCACGGCATTGTTCCTGAACCTTTAGAGATCTATGCACTAGAATGCCCAGATGTCTTTCTCCACCTGCTTTAATGCTTTTCCCTGAAGGCTGTATCATTCACACTGCCCACATACATAATACTGCACTTTTCCAAGTTAAACATAATTTTCCAGTCACAAGCCCAGTCCCCCAACACATCAAGATCTGCCTGAAGCCATCAAACATCGTCTACAGTCCTAACACTCCCACAGATCTTGATATCATCTGCAAATTTGCAGATCGTGCCTCCAACACCTACATCTAGATCATTAATAAGAATAGTAAAGAGCAACAGTCCCAACACCGATCCCTGAGGGACACTACTGGTGACTGGTCTCCAAACATATCCATAAACTCTATCCATAACTACTTTCTTCCTACGGTCTTCCAAACAGTTCTCAATCCAGCTCAATATATTATCACTAATACCAAAGGCTTTGATCTTGTAGAGAAGCTGCTTGTGCGGTACATAAGAACATATCCTTGTCAAAAGCTTTTTGGAAGGCTAAGTAGACAATGTCTCCTGGGCCTCCCTCATCCACCATCTTGGTGGCTTCTTCAAAAAATACTATCCAATTTATAAGATATGACCCCCTATTTTTGAAGCCATGTTGGGTGTCTCTAATATGTCTCTCTCTATCTAAGTAATTATATATTGCATCCCTAATGATACCCTCAAGCAGCTTTCTTATTATTGATGTCAAACTACTGGGCCTATAATTACCTGGATCCGTCTTGTCTCTTTTTTAAAGATGGGGACTACATTAGCCTCCTTCCAATCTACAGGAACTGTCCCAGAGTGCAGTGAGCTATTAAAAATATGGGCAAGGGACTGGCACAGCACGTGTCCCGTCTCTGAGGACCCTCGGGTGGATATTATCCGACCTGGCTGCTCTATCTATTTTCAGGTTCTTAATTCTATATGAAACAATATGTTCATCTATGTTAATATTACTAGTTTTATTATTAACATCATTAAATTGTAACAGTCGAGCATCATCTTCAAGAGTGAAGACCGATGCAAAGTACTCATTTGATATTTCTGTCATACCCAGTGAGTCCTTCGTAACCTGTCCTTGTGCATCCTTCAATGGCCCAACACAGTCTTTGACAGTACTCTGACTCTTCACATAACTGAAAAAGCTTTTCCCAATACTTCCACAATTGTCTACAATCTTCTTTTCCATTATCATTTTAGTTGATCTAATAGCAGCCTTTATTTTCTTTAGCTGTTCCTTGTACTCAACTCTGTTTAGTTGAGTATTAGATGCCTTTAGATCGTAGAAACATTCTTGTTTACATCTTATTTGTCTTTGTACATGACCTGTCAGCCTCCTTGTTTTTTTCTTACAACACTCCCTTCTTTTGACTTTGGGTACATATTTGTCTTTCACATTTTTTATCTTGTTCTAAAAACTTTCCATTTGTATTCTACATTGGTCTCATCACCACTCAGCAGGGTTAGTCAATTAACTTGTTCCAAATCTTCTGACATTTTAGCAAAGTTTGCCCTTCTGAAATCTGGTACTGGTTGTAGATTTTCAGTGCCTTTGGTTCCACCAGCCAATTAAAAGCGTATAATGTGGTCACTGTTGCCCAGATGTTCCCCTACATGGAGGCCTGATACGAGGTCAAGCTCACTAGTAAATATTAAATCTAATATATGATTGTCCCTGGTTACTTCACTGACATGTTGAGTCAGGAAACAGTCTTACATATTTTCAACAAACTTTTCAGCTGCACTTCCCACCACAACAAAGGGTAAATCATCATGCCACTAAATTTCAGGAAAATTAAAGTCACCCATCAAACAAAGGTGGCATACTTTTGTCCACTTCAGCCCCAAGTTCCTGATCTTTGGCTTCCTGGTGCGGAGGGGGTGAGAAAGTTGGACGACCACTTCATAGATCTGCTCCTGGGCCTGGCTAAGGTGACCATCCACAGGTCCTTGTCCGCGGCCCGTGGGGGCAGTCGCTCCCGCCGCTTGCCTCTCTTTCCCAATCTTGTCCGCGCTCGGGTGGCCCTGAAGAAGGAGCACGCTGTGTCTGCTGGTACGCTTGAGGCTTTCCGCGACCGGTGGGTACTGCAGGGACTGGAGTGCATAGTCAACACCAGAAATAATATTATTATTTAATTTGATGAGTTTCCTTTGTCTTTAATGATTTGGGTGATTATTGTTTGTGCCCCTCTAAAAAGGGGACACTTTTGTCAATTGATTTGGGTTATTATGGGTTACACATAAAAGAGTAGAAATCTGTTTCCATAGTAACTCATCATGTTCAGATTTCTGACGTGGGAGTCTATAACAATTACCAATAACTAGTCCCTGCTCATGAGCTTGGTCTACTTGGTCAGCTAGCCTCAGCTGTTGCTTATGGATCTGGATCTGGACAAGAAGGAAAAGCAAAGTAGAGCAAAGTAAAGAAGACTTTGCATTTTCCCACCATATTCAAAGAGGAGGAAGAAGGAATGAAGGAGGAAAAGCAAAACATCTAGCAGAAGGAGGGATTTGATTGAAAACATCAACAAGTACTGCAGGGGTGTGGTGTGGTTTGCTGCAACAGAAAGAAGAGGTGGGCGTGACAGTGCACGTGAGACTGTGGTTATTGGTTGTTTCTGACTTTGTAAAACCTAAGAAGAGGTTGGAGAGAAGGGGGAGGAAAGAAGAAGGAAAAGTGTGTGTGTGCGCGCACACTTTATAAACACCCCCTACTGCCTGGCCCCGGGACAGCTGAAGCTGCCTGGGTGAAGATTTTCACCGACAGATCTTGTGTACTAGCCTAGGCAGTTTCAGTTGCCTGGGTGAAGACATCCCCTCCCCCCAGGAAGAAGAAGATCATTGACTAGGAGATTATTTGGTGCAACCTGCACCCTCCATCTGCCACCCCAGCATTACTCCACTTCTGCAGCCGTCCTCCTGCCTTTCCTCCTACTCCTCTTGTAAGGAGAGCTATTTCACTTAAAGCATCCTCAATTTTCAACCCCAGGGAGAGGGTTTTCTCCCCCTCCATTCTAAACCTCCTCGAGAGGCCAGTATAATATCAGGCCTGAGACTGGGGTGAGTGTAGTTCTCAATAAATAACATGGAGAATCCATCTTCGCCGGGGCCGGGTCCCAGCAGGACGTATGCGGGTGTGACCTCTGCAGCTGCTCCTGCTCCTCTGGCACTTTTCCGGTTGCTCACCAAGAAGCACGGGGTCAAGAGTTGTAATCACCTCAACATCACCGTAGAGGCTTGCGTCAAGGCCACGGCTGAGGTAGTCGGCCCCTCTCCCGAGGTCACAGCCTCAAAGATGTACGGGAAGGTGGTGTTCCTCACCCTCAATAAGAGGCTCACGGTGGGCGGGACCTTCCTGCCGGTGGATCCCCTCGAGGCTGCCGCGCAGAGGGTCGTAATTCCGAACGTTCCACCCTGTGTACCCAACAAGCTCCTCCTCCCCAACTACTCAACTGGGGGAGGTGAGGTCAGAAGTGACACCAATCCCACTCGGCTTCAGGGAGACGAGCCTCCGTCTTCTCCTTCTGGCACCAGCTATCCTGGACGTCCCGAGGGTGTGCAGTGCCATGCCTGTAAGGAGGTGGAGTACGTCGGCAAGAACTGCCCACCTCCCAGACCGCTAAAACAGCCAAGACCGCCGAGGTTGACACCGCCAACTCTCCTCCCCCACCCCTGCTCCCGCGTGTCATCACGGCCTCCGCCGGGGAGGGGGGAGAGCGTCCTCACGGAAGGAAGGCACGGGGGTAGAAGAAACACCTTGAGGCGGGTCCCCTGGTCGGGGAGTGTGATCCCGTGCCCGTGAATGTGCCCGCAACCGTGCCCACGACCATGACCGATCCGGCGATCGAATCCGCGGTTGTGACCGATTCCATCCCCAAGCTCAGTCTGCCAAAGCAGGATGCGGAGGTGGAGGCCTCAGCAGACATGGAGGTCTCCCTCCCTCCTGGACAAAAAGAAGAAGGCGCCGCTCCTTGGAAGCAGAGGGGAACCCTGTGAAGCGACGCACCCCATCGTGGAAGAGGAGTCTGGTGGTGATCCTGCGGCCCCCACCCCTCCTCCCCACCCACCATCTCATACCGTCGGCGGGAGTCGTCCACCTCTTGGGAGGGTGGGACAGATCCACCTGTCTAGCCTGTACCTCCCGGAGAGGAAAAGGAAGCTCTGCCTAAAGAGGGGGGGGGGGGGCCACGGATCGCCTAAAATCAATCATTACTCGTCGCCGGGTCGAGTGTCCTGGGGGCAGGGGGAGGGGGCAGGATGAGGCCAACGAGGCTGAGCACAGCCAGCCATAACCCGACATCACCCAGGAACTGCTCGACCTGGTGGAAGATATTAATAGAAACACCCCACCCTCCACTGGGTCGGTCGATGGTGGTGGGGCAGGGGAGGTCCCCCTCTGCCTGTCTCTGGGCTTGGTGCCCGGTGCATTGGTGGAACTGGGTATGGTCTTGTTCCCAGTTTCACTGTACAGCCCGGTGCCAGAGTTACACTGCCCGGAGAAGGGAGAGGGCCCCGATCCGCCGTTGCCTTCCGACCCAGATCTCCCGGAGGAGCCCAGAGAGGACTCCTCTGCCATTGATCTTGGGGGTGGGATTGTGACTGAGGAAGGGCCGGCTGGTGCAGCCGATACCCTGATAAGTGGTGGGCAGGTCGGTCGTGGGCGGTGATGACCTGGAGAAGGATGGTGACTTGGTGATGGGCACCGGGGACAATTTAGAGTCCATCGCCAGGTAGATGCCCTTGTGCCCCCTACTGAGTCCCCCCTCGTGCCCATTGAGGAACTCCAGGAATTTGTTGGGACCAACTTATGTCGTCGCAACAAAGTCCAGCTAGCCCTCGACTGATGACCGGAGCTGGCGCTGCTCATATGGTCCGCCTGCGACACCACCATGACCTGGCAAAAGGGCGAGGACGTTGAGCAGGTTGGGTTGCGCCGGTTGAGGGATCTCCTCACTGGGCTCCTGAGGAGTGGAGGTCAATTAGTGGCCTCGGTCCCTCTTCACAGTAAGGGTGTAGATAGAGGTTGTTTAGGGCTTTTGTCATGAAGATAGTCGTAGCCAGCCTCAACATCAACGAGCTGCCATAGATTTAATAACTTATCGGTCCTCCGGAAAGGGATGCATGTGCTGTGCTTCCCGCAGGAAACCCACACCTTTCCAGGAGACGAAGCATGGCGGTGGGGGTGGGGGGGGTTTGCATGAGTCACCTCTCCAGCACTTCAAGTGGGGTGGCTTTAGCTCCGATTTTTCAGCTGGAGATCTTGGTGGTCAAGGAGCTGGTGCCAGGCCGCTTGCTCCATCTCACCGTTCGCCTCGGCGATGTGCCGCTTCACCCGGTGAATGTGTACGCCCCCCCCCCAGGCCGGTGCTCAACTAGTGCACTTCTTTGAAGAAGTGTCCACTTACCTCAACTCCGACACTGGTGAGTACATTGGGGATTTCAAATGCACCCTCGAGGCGAGGGACCGTTCCGGCCCCCCTCGTAGCCTGTCGTCCGTGGAGAAGTTGAGGGACCTGTTCGGATGCCCATGCCTACTTCGGCTCTCTGTTCTCTCCGGATCCATCCAGCGAGGATGCCCGTAGAGTTTTGTGAGAGGACCTGCCCGGTGGTCAGCCCATAGGGTGCCGAACGGCTCGATGCTCCGCTAAGCCTGGCGGTGGTGGCCAGTGCCCTCCACCAGTTCTCTCGGGGAAAATCCCCGAGACTGGACAGGCTGACCATGGAATTCCACAGGGCATTCTGGGACGTCATGGGGGGCAACTACGCGTGGGTCCTGGGGAAAATCTGGCGACTGGGGAGATGCCCCTCTCTTAGTGCAGGGCAGTTGTCACTCTGCTACCATCTTAAAAACTGGCGTCTGGTCTCCCTCCCCAGCATGGATTACAAGATCTTTGACAGGAGAATGTCTGCTCGCCTTGATACCGTGCTGGCCCACATGATCCACCCAGACCAGTCCTACATGGTCCTGGGCTGGAGCATCCATCTGGTCTGGGACCTGGTCCACCATTCCCAGAGGGTTGGTCCGTCGGTCGCTTTCCTTTCCCTGGATCAGGAGATGGCGTTATACAGGGTGGATCATGAATACTTAGGAACATAGGAACATGGGAACAGGAGTAGGCCATTCAGCCCCTCGTGCCTGCTCCGTCATTTGATAAGATCACGGCTGGTTCAAGACTCTGCGCGCATTCGGGTTCGGGTCGCAGTTCGTCGCCCGGATCCGACTTCTGTACGCCGCCGCGGGGTGTCTGATTAAGGTTAATGGATCTTTGACCCCATCCCTTCATTTTGGGAGAGGAGTGCGTCAGGGATGCCCCATGTCCGGCCAATTATACGCCATCTACGTGGAGCCTTTCCAGACAGGCTGTGAACAAGCCAAGCGTGGTGGTCGTCCTTTCAGCTTACGCCGATGACGTGCTGCTCATGGTCAAGGATTCCCATTGACTTGTGGAGGAGGCACGAGTGCCAGCAAGTGTACTCTGCCGCATCCTCCGCGAGGATCGTCTGGGATAAATATTCTGGACTCCAGGTGAGTTAGTAGCGGATAGACTCCCTGCTGGAAGAGCTCAGGCTTTTTGTCTGGAGCAGCTCGCACCCCCTATACCTGGCAGTCTACTGTGGCCCCGTCAAGGAAACCTGGCCAGCGAACTGGCAAGAGTTGGAGGCCAAAATCATCGCTCACCTAGGGCGCTGGACAGGTCTGGTCCGAGTGCTGTCCTACTGGGGTCAAGCGCTGGTCATAAACCAGCTGATAGCCTCAATGTTATGGTACCGGTTGGTTACCTTGATCCTTCCCCCTGAGTTTGTCGCCAAGCTGAAGAAGAAGCTCGTCCACTTCTTCTGGGACAAAAGGAAGCATTAGGTCTCTGCTGCGGTCCTGAGCCTGCCACTTAGGGAAGGGGTCAGGCACTGCTGTGCATCTGCACCCAGGTTGCGACTTTCTGTCTTCAGGCCCTGCAGCGATACCTGTACATCGAGGAGCCTCCTAGATGGTGTGCGCTGATGATGTATTTCTTCCGCCAGCTGCATGGCCTGAATTACAACACACAGCTCCTGTTTATTAAGTTGCCGGGCGGCCAGAGGTCCTTACAGGGTCTGGAATATGGTTGCCATAATAACTCATCATGTTCATCAGCAGAAAAAGAAAGCTTATGACTGTCACAGAAAACTAAATACTGCAGAAAGCCTAGAGGAGTATAGAAAGTACAGGGATGACGTAAAAAAGGAAATAAGGAGAGCAAAGAGAGGGCATGAAAAAATATTAGCTAGTAAGATTAAAGAGAACCCAAAGATGTTTTATCAGTACATTAAGAACAAGAGGATAGCTAAGGAAAAGGTGGAACCTATCAGGGATGATAAGGGTAACTTGTGTATAGAAGCAGAGGATATGGGTAGGGTTTTAAATGAATATTTTGTCTCCGTATTCACAAAGGAAAGGGATGATCCGGACGTAGTAGTTAAAGAGGAGAGGTATGAAATATTGGATAAGGTAAACATGACGAGAGAGG
Organism: Heptranchias perlo; assembly: GCF_035084215.1. NCBI lineage: Eukaryota > Metazoa > Chordata > Chondrichthyes > Hexanchiformes > Hexanchidae > Heptranchias > Heptranchias perlo. The sequence continues at coordinate 50,320,775 of NC_090335.1, forward strand.
AAGTACTAGAGGGACTGGAATCCTTGAAAGTTGATAAGTCACCATGGCCGGATGGATTGTTTCCTAGGCTATTGAAGGAAGCCAGGGAGGAAATAGTGGATGCTTTGAGGATCATTTTCCAATCCTCACTAGATACATGTAAGGAATCTTACAACAACAGGTTATAGTCCAACAGTTTTATTTGAAAATCACAAGCTTTCGGAGATTATCTCCTTCGTCAGGTGAGTGAGTGAATGAAAGGTTCTCAAATCGCATATCTTAAATTAGGCTGGGACACGATCAAAGGTGTCGTTGGTGTTCAGACAGGTTAGCCACGGAAAACAGTACGTCCCAGTATACTGAATACACAATGGGTCAGATTACACAGACAAAGAGAGAAAGATACCCGAAAGGCAGGGAGAGAGAGAGAGAATGTCCAGTTGTATTAAAAACAGGTAACTTTTTTTTCCCTGCTGGTGGGGTTACGTGTAGCGTGACATGAACCCAAGATCCCGGTTGAGGCCGTCCTCATGGGTGCGGAACTTGGCTATCAATTTCTGCTTGATGATTTTGCGTTGTCGTGTGTCTCGAAGGCCGCCTTGGAGAACGCTTACCCGAAGATCGGTGGCTGAATGTCCTTGACTGCTGAAGTGTTCCCCGACTGGGAGGGAACCCTCCTGTCTGGCGATTGTTGTGCAGTGTCCGTTCATCCGTTGTCGCAGTGTCTGCATGGTCTCGCCAATGTACCATGCTCCGGGGAATCCTTTCCTGCAACGTATGAGGTAGACAACGTTGGCCGAGTCACAGGAGTATGAACCATGTACCTGGTGGGTGGTATCCTCTCGTGTGATGGTGGTATCTGTGTCGATGATCTGGCATGTCTTGCAGAGGTTGCCGTGGCAGGGTTGTGTGGTGTCGTGGACGCTATTCTCCTGAAAGCTGGGTAATTTGCTGCGAACGATGGTCTGTTTGAGGTTGGGTGGCTGTTTGAAGGCGAGTAGTGGAGGCGTGGGGATGGCCTTAGCGAGGTGTTCGTCGTCATCGATGACATGTTGAAGGCTGCGGAGAACATGGCGTAGTTTCTCCGCTCCGGGGAAGTACTGGACGACGAAGGGTACTCTGTTGGTTGCGTCCCGTGTTAGTCTTCTGAGGAGGTCTATGCAGACACTGCGACAACGGATGAATGGACACCGCGCAACAATCGCCAGACAGGAGGGTTCCCTCCCAGTCAGGGAACACTTTAGCAGTCAAGGACATTCAGCCTCCGATCTTCAGGTAAGCATTCTCCAAGGCGGCCTTCGAGACACACGACATCGCAAAATCATTGAGTAGAAATTGATAACCAAGTTCCGCACCCATGAGGACGGCCTCAACCGAGATCTTGGGTTCATGTCACGCTACACGTAACCCCACCAGCAGGGAAAAAAAAGTTATCTGTTTTTAATACAACTGGACATTCTCTCTCTCTCTCTCTGCCTTTCAGATCTCTTTCTCTCTTTGTCTGTGTAATCTGACCCATTGTGTATTCAGTATACTGGGACGTACTGTTTTCCATGGCTAACCTGTCTGAACACCAACGACACCTTTGATTGGTATGATCGTGTCCCAGCCTAATATAAGATATGCGATTTGAGAACCTTTCATTCACTCACTCACCTGACAAAGGAGATAATCTCCGAAAGCTTGTGATTTTCAAATAAAACTGTTGGACTAAAACCTGGTGTTGTAAGATTCCTTACATTTGTTCACCCCAGTCCATCACCGGCATCTCCACATCATCACTAGATACAGGGGAGGTACTGGAGGACTGGAAGACTGCAAACGTAGTACCATTGTTTAAAAAGGGTATGAGGGAAAGGCCGAACAATTATAGGCCAGTCAGCCTTACCTCGGTGGTGGGCAAACTATTAGAATCAATACTGAGCAATAGGATAAACTGTCACTTGGAAAGGCATGGTTTAATCAGGGATAGTCAGCATGGATTTGTTCAGTGAAGGTCATGCCTTACAAATCTGATTAAATTCTTTGAGGAAGTGACAAGGAAGATTGATGAGGGTAGTGCAGTGGATATTGTCTACATGGATTTTAGTAAGGCATTTGACAAAGTTCCACATAGCAGACTGGTCAGAAAGGTAAAAGCCCATGGGATGCAGGGAAATGTGGCGAATTGGATCCAAAATTGGCTCAGTAACAGGAAACAAAGGGTAAAAGTCGATGGATGTCTTTGAGAATTGAAATCCATTTCCAGTGGTGTGCCACAGGGCTCAGTGTTGGGTCCCTTGCTGTTTGTGGTATATATTAATGATTTGGACTTGAATGTAGGGGGCATGATTGGCAAATTTGCAGATGACACAAAAATTGGCCGTGTAGTTGATAGTGAAGAGGATAGCTGTAGACTCCAAGAAGATATCAATGGGTTGGTGGAGTGGGCGGAAAAGTGGCAAATGGAGTTCAACCCGGAGAAGTGTGAGGTAATGCACTTAGGGAGGGCAAACAGTAAAAGGGAATATGCAGTAAATGGGAATATATTGAGAGGGGTAGAGGAAATGAGAGACCTTGGAGTGCATGTGCACAGGTCCCTGAAGGTGGCAGTACAGGTAGATAAGGTTGTGAAAAAGGCATACGGAATGCTCTCCGTTATTAGCCGAGGTATAGAATACAAAAGCATGGATGTAATGATGGAACTGTATAAAACGCTGGTAAGGCCACAGCTGGAGTATTCTGCGCAGTTCTGGTCACCACATTACAAGAAGGACATAATTGCTCTGGAGAGAGTGCAGAGAAGATTTACAAGAATGTCGCCAGGGCTTGAAAATTGCAGCTACGAGGAGAGATTGGATAGGCTGGGATTGTTTTCCTTGGAGCAGAGGAAGCTGAGGGGTGACTTGATTGAGGTGTACAAAATTATGAGGGGCCCAGATAGAGTAGACAGGGAGTACCTGTTTCCCCCAGCGGAGAGTTCACGAATTAGAGGACATAGCTGATTGGCGGGAGGATTAGAGGGGACGTGAGGAAAAACTTTTTACCCAGAGGGTGGTGGGTGTATGGAATTCGCTGCCCAAATTGGTGGCAGAGGCAGGGACCCTCAACTCTTTTAAAAAGTACCTGGACCTGCACCTAAAGTGCTGTAAGCTGCAGGGCTACAGACCGGGTGCTGGAAGGTGAGATTAGAATGGGCACCTGGTTGTTCTTCGAGCCGGCGCGGACACGATGGGCCGAATGGCCCCCTTCTGTGCTATATCTTTTCTATGCTTCTATGGTTCAGGTTTCTGACCTGGGGGTCTATAACAATCACCAATAATTAGTCCCTGCCCATGAGCTTGGTCCACTTGAACCCAGATAGCCTCAGCTGTACCTAATGAGGCAAAATCAAGGCTCTCTCGAGCTGTTAATTTCTCACTGATAAAAATAACAACCCCACCTCCTCTTTGCTCTATTTTATCCTTTCTGAATCCCTTGTAGCCTTTTAGGTGAATTTCTGTCCCATCACTTTCGTTAGCCATGACTCAGAATTGCGTAAAATATATAATTTTTCCAACACAACATATGATTGCAGTTCTAACAATTTATTTCTTGCACTCCTCGCATTTACACAATAACAATTTAAAGGTCTCTCATCTACGTTCTTAGAGCTACTTACTCTTATATGCCCCCTACCTGCATGTTTAGAATCTATGCGATGATCAAGGTCAGTACCGCTAACTTTAAACATATCTGCACCACCCCATGCTGATCTAGTTTAAATGTTTCTTAAAAGCAAGCTCAATGCCCTCTGCCAGCCTTTGTGCTCCCTGGAAGTTTAGCTGGAGGCTGTCTCTCCTAAACAACTTTGAGTGAAAGTGAGTGAATTTGATAAACAATTGGTAAACTAAATAAGAAAAAAATGAATCGTGGAAATCTGAAAAAAGAACAGAAAATACTGAGCTGATCAATCAGAACTTGAAAGAGAAAGATCAGTTAATGTTTTGACTGTCCACACCAAGTCAATGGATGTGGAAAGAGGCGAGCATAATGTCAGGCTGATCCGTATGACTAAACTACATCACAAATGCCATATGTAATCAGTTACTCAATGCTGAATTCAAAAGTTTTGACCAATTGTCCTTGTTTAATTGAGAAGCTGTTCACTGTAGATATGCATCTGTTTTCACTGCAAAATTGGTTCAAGCTGTTGAGAAACTTAATTTGATCAAAACAGATGCGTTGAAAGTATCATTTTCTTCATCTACATTATTTCTTCCCTATGGTGCAGTAAATTGTGGCTTTTTCTATTGGTGATATTTTCAGTGCTTTTGTTCTGCTTGCCTCCCAATATGCAATTCTGTAAATGATTCAAATGATGCAAATACACAGCATCTCGATCACACAACTAGCATCAAAGGAATGTTGACAAAGCTGAGTTGCAGACATCTCTGCTTGCGATACTGGAATTGTTTCGAATTACAAAATAACTCTTTGGCCCCGATATTAGGAGGGAGGCGGGTTGGCAGTGGGGGGTCGACTGGGCGCGTGGGTAACGCGCCCAGTGAAATCGGTGTGCTCCGCACGCAATCGCAGCCTAATTGAAGGTACATACGTCTGCTTCCGGGTTTCCCGTTGCATACCTGCGCAGCGGTCGCACTGCGCACCCGTATCACAGGCTGTCAGCAGGAGGAGCCCTATTTAAAGGGGCAGTCCTCCAATGCTCCTCCTGCAGCAAAGAACCAAATTGGCAACATGGAGCAGCCCAGAGGCAAGGCTGCTCCAAGGTTCTCAGACTCCTCACTCCAGGTGCTGCTCGATGGGGTCGGGAGGAGGAGGGAAACGTTTTTCCCAGTGGACAGGAGGAAGTGGCCTGCCTCTGCCACCAAGAAAGCCTGGCTCGAGCTGGCCGAGGAGGTCACCAGCAGTAGTAACATCTCCCGAACCTGGGTCCAGTGCAGGAAGCGCTTTAATGACCTAACCAGGTCAGCCAAAGTGAGTATACTTAAGCATTCTCCCACGCTCCGTCTTCCGCATCACTCCACCACCACATAACTCCTTCTGCACTGTCACCACAATGCTCTCACATCACTCCTCACATCCACTCAACCATCATCCTCACTTTGGCTGCACTTACTCACCGCACCAGTTCCCATTCGAACACTACCACACAACCCAATCCTCATACAATCTCATGGCTATGTCTCACACGCACCCTCCCATGCATCTCCCTCACGGTCACCCCCACCCACACCAATGCATGCAGCAGGTCACTATGCAACCATCACTCAATCACGCCTCCCTGTGTTTTGCCTTGATAGGAGAAGAGATGCCAGAATGCCCGGGAGAGAGCAAGGACCGGAGGGGGCCCACCACACCAGGTGGTCTTAACAGACGCGAAGCAGCAGGCATTGGAAGTAAGCCGGACGCTGGAGTGCCTGTCCGTGGCGGATGCCGAGACTGGGAACGCAGAAGCGGCTGGTGATAGAAATCTAACACTCAGGACTCATGATAGCGAATGATCTTAACATCACTTGGCATCTGCAGCACCTCAACATCTGTCCACATGCTTAATATTGCTTTCTGTTCTCTTGCAGGGCCATCTGCAACCGCCGTGACTGCGGAGGGCGATTCCTCAGAGGACCTGCCTCTGAGGTGCATCGTCACATCTGAGCCAGCCATCCACCAGTGCAGATACACACACCTCGGTGGCTCCATGTCCTCAGTTAGTTGGGGTTGCACATGGTGAGTCACCACGCACACATGAGCACGAGCAGACCCTGGTGGCAGGGGCAGCCATGGAGAGTCCGCGTCGGTGGGAGCACTCTTCTCTAGACTCTGCTCAGCTGGACCCAGATGCTGAACCCTGGGGGCCAGCCATGAAAAGGAGAGTTATCGACGGGCAGCAGCACATTGCTGAGGTACTGGAACAGATGCCACGCGCACTCTCCACAATCGCGCAGAGGATGGAGGAGTCCAACTCCTGCATGAATGGAATACTGTCACAGGGATGTGAAGGCATCTCTGAGATAGTGTCGCGGGTAAGTGCGGGGATATCTGCGATGGAGGAAAGGCTAGCCTCCATCGAGCTTCAAGCACGGCTCAACAATGAGTCCACTCAGGCCCTGACAACAGCCGTTCGGATTCAGGGTGAGCAACATTCTGCCGCCTTAAACAGGCTGTCAGATACATTACAACTGGCCTTCCAAGGCTTCACACATGTCCTCCAAACTGTCGTCCAGCAGGGAGGAAGGAGTGATGTGGGCCTGACCCAGAAGACGGATGATGGCAAAAGGGGACATGGAAGTGGGGACGCCATTCAAAGCGCTCTCACATCTCACCCGTTGCCCCCCTCTCAATCAGTACCCACAACGCTGCCTCCTCTCCAGGTGGTCGAGTCTGCCCATCCACAGGTGCAGGTGGAGCAGGCTTTGGAGGGGCCCTCACAGGCACCAAAACCCAGAGGGGGTCCATGCAAAGCATCTCATCAGTCAGGCCATGGACAAGAGCAACCTGCCACTACCTCTGCTGAAGCCACAGGGGTAGAACCATGTAGGGGTTCCCGTAAACGTAAGGCTAAGTTTTTGTGAGCACAAAGGGGATAAACAAGGGTGTAAGAAAAAATGTCATGTTTTTGATTTAGTTTTGTTTGTTTTGCCAAGCACATTAAAATTTGTTATCACCACTACTGCCACGTCTTTGCAAATCTTGTCTGGCTTGTGCAATAATTCCCTTTCCTGAGGATCACCATGAAGACCCACACCTGATGCCACCCATTGTGTCACTGCAGAGTAGGTGTAGGTGTATTTGCAGGGCTCTTATGTGCAGATGACTGAGAGACGCCTGAGATGTCCCCGGTGGCACCCTGGAATGATCCGGAGGAGAAGAAGTTGAGGGCAGTGGTGACTTTGACAGCGACAGGTAAGAAGATGATGCTCGGGCCAGCTGGGAGCAGCTCGGCATCAAGGAGGCTGCAGATGTCCACGACTACATGGCGAGTGACTCTGAGCCTCCATGTGCACTGCTGCTCAGAGAGGCCCAGGAAGCTGAGCCTTGGTCTGTAGACCCTGTGGCGAGGGTAGTGCCTTCTGCGACGCATCTCTCTCTGCGGTTGACCTCCCTCCTGCTGTGCAGGTGGATGTGTCACAGCACTGTGTTGTGGAGCTCCACATGTCAGAGGTGGACAGCATGGCCAGCGAGGCTGGTGATGCTGTTCGTCCTCCAATGAGGTCATGACTGCAGCTATGGCAGCCCCATACGGGAGATGTACATTTGAGGGCGTCCGCAGGGTAGGTAAATGTGTCTGCACACCGGGGTTGAGGTTCCAAATTTGTGAATTTTATTGTTCGGAGGGTGGTGCAGGCCAAACTTTGTCCAAAGTGACAGAGTGGCCTCCTGCAATAAGTGAGGGTCTCCCCCACCCCCCGACCTGTCAAATGGAACTTTGCAGCTCCCACTGGCTGGTGGCTGCAACACATCTGTTTCATCTGGGAGTGTTTCCCCCAGTACGGGAAACACGCTCAGTTGACATGAAAATCGCACCCCTCCTAAAATATCATGTCAATCAGGTCTGCAAACGACCTGAACTATGTAATTAATTGGTTTAAGTGGGATCCCGCCGGCTTTGATTGCCGGTGGGAGTCCCGCATGCGGGGGCCGCGCGCGCATCATTGGGGAACCCGGAAGTGGGCGGGTTTTAACCGGGCTCCAGACCCGCTCCGGGATTCCCCGATTTTAGCAACCCCCTCACCACGAACACACCCTTTTTTTTTATTCGTTCACGGGATGTGGGCGTTGCTGGCGAGGCCAGCATTTATTGCCCATCCCTAGGCCATCCTAAAATTGACCCCTTTATGTATAAAAAAGATAAACCAAAATCGAATTGTTTTGAAGATGAAGGGTGCACACCCAAAACCCGTATAACCTGTCTTTTCTCTTTACAGATGCTGACTGACCTCTGTGTACTTCCAGCATTTTCTGTTCTTAATTCTAATTTGCATATATTTGAGGATTTACAAAGGCAACAAAACTCAAGCTTGTTAATTTACTCAGAAGTATAATTGTTTCCTGCAACCATAATCCACATATAAATTCTCCAATTATTCTTTTTTCTGACCTTTGTCTTCCTCCTTCTCTCCTCTCCCCTTTCCCACAGGAATGGGTTCAAAGAAGTGGATAACCTTTATTACTTTCTTGTGTAAACATTTAAAAAAAAATCAGGATCCTGTGAATTTCCTAGGCTTCACGGTGTAGCTAGGAATAACACCAACTTCTCAAATAGTCATGTTAGACAATCATCCTTCCTGTCCAGATTTACAAATCCATATTCTTCCACTGGTAATAAGTTTCAAATGGGTTCCAAATATTATGAAACTTTATCTCATAATGGTGTAATGGGTACATAATTGTTAATAGATAATTATGTGGATTTCTATTTCATTAAAATGGAATTGGTCCCCTAAGAAACTTAGAGTTGTAAAATAAACATAAGATCTGACGACAGATCCCTGGATCACCACTGAATCGTGCAGCACAAAGTATTGCAACAGTAAGCAAAGGAAAACTGAAATCAAAACATTTCTGTGGTGAAATAAAATTCAGATAAAACTTTGTCTCATACCCAGTAGCCATGGAACCCAACTGGAACTGAAAGTAGGAAGTTACCTAGAAAAAAATAGGAACATAGGAATAGGAGTTCAGCCCCTCGAGCCTGTCCCAACATTCAATGAAATCATGGCTGATCTGTATCCTAACTCCATTTACCCGCCTTGACTCCATTACCTTAAACACCCTTGGCTAGCACAAATCTATGGATCTCAGATTTTAAATTATTAATTGAGCCAGCATCTACTGCTTTTATATTTTTTTCTATATATATATATATATTTTTTTGCCCAATATTGCTCTCCGTACCACCTGTGGGATGCTCATTTCCCAGGTGCTATGGAGAGGAAAGGGGAGCAGGGGCCCATAACGGCAGGTTTCTGTCCCCTTTATGTCACCGCCAAATTTCCTGAGCTCCCACCTAGAACAGGCACAGGGTCAGATCAGTAATTGTAATGAGGTGGGTGGGGTCATCCTCAGCCCTTCTGCCTGAATTTTCTGTGGGTTTTGTCCTAGGGGCACCTATTTCCAGTGGTGCCCAAAGATGTTGTCGATGGGCCTTGCACCTGAGACTCCCTCGAAACAAAGGGTTGAAGAGGACAAGGCATGGGAGAACAAAAAAGTAAGTGGCACCTTTTGCAACCTTTGATTAGATCTTTAAGCCTGTAGACCTTCTGGCTGCTGTTCTCCAGCAGTAGGCAGAGGGCTTGAGGCTAGTGGCCAGACCTTCAGTTGAAGGCCTCTTTGGTTCTTTTTCTCCTACCACTTCCTGATGCAAGGCCCTGCCAGGAACGGGGCAAGCGCCAGAGGCGCAACTGGTCCACTAAATTTGGGCGTCTTAGGCCTGTATCGGTGGAGTGAACTTTGGGTGCACGCTGCCTATCCAGCACTAGGGCAACGGAGGAGAGGGGGAAGGAATATTGGGGCCAAGAAGTTTGACCTCATTTCATATCAATTGAGAAATTTGTGGTCCACTCGAGCTCTGCAGCCCTGAGTTTTAAAAGATTGCTTTGAAAAATTTTATACCATTATCTTGATCCCAAACAATTCTATAGGTTTACTGTTTTAAAATAAAAACATAGTCCTATTTGTTGACAATATTTTAAAAGAGAAAGACACTCATAAGTGGCAGAGAGATGCCAAGAAATCAGGGCAAACTGAAAAGATTGTCACTGTAATGTTGGTATAGATCTTATGAAGTTATGATTGTACACCTGAAGTGATGGCAGATGATGTCATCTTCGTACAATATACTGAAAGGACTGAAAGATGAGATAACACTACTCCAAGATTCAGTGATAAGACTTAACATACATGCACTTTTGGAAAAATGATATGATGATACAGTACTTGTTCAATATTTACAAATAAGATGCCTCAGTTACTTTCTACTTATAAAACCGGGTATAGTAACATGAATCACCAGCAGAGGCCAGTAGATGTATTGAAATCCCGTGTCAGAAAAGTGACCATAATATTTTAGGTATTGGAGAATGGATGCTCGGGACTGGTGTAATGTGATCTACCCTTGACAAATGGCTTGACGGAAAACTCAGGAGGGACAAAGTAGCCTTACATCAGGATGTATTCTGGAAATAGGAAAAATCTGGAAATTTAATAAATACATTTAAAACTGAGTGGAAATATTTTCAAAGCATTTACTTTCCAACTCTCCTCCAATGTAGAGATATGGAAACAGATGCAGGTACTTGAATCACAGTTTAAAGGAGGAAGAAAGCACAGGGGAACTGCTTTGGAGGCAAAATGCTCTCACATCAATATTTCAATTTTCTTGAAGAAATTATAATCATTTTTGTTACTGAATTTCTCTCCCATAGATACCTGTCTTTGTGTATTTCCTTCTGCACCAGGAATTTATTTTGATCGCAAAGTTTACATGTGCACATGAAAACAGCTCCTTAAAGTAACCAGGAAATTGGTGGTTGGCTCAGCCTGAATGCTGTCGCCTTAACAGAGAAAACTAGTACTAGCTGGATACAGCTGTGTAATCCCAACAGAAAGTGTATATCTCATGGCTTAAGTCTGGTTGTGTCTCCATAGAGCAATAAAGAACTGAAGCTTTAGTTGGGACTGAGTACTTTGCATTAAAATGGCTGCTCCATGCCACCGTTCTCCTTTAAACTGCTATGGGATCCTAAGAAGTTTAAAAATTATGGAACAATGAAAGCCCATTAGAATATTTAAGACTGCTTTTTCCAACAGACCGTTTACGATTAGCGTTATCAGAGACCCTGCCAACTTATTCAGTCCTCTAAGAAGGTCAATACCCTTAGGTAAAACTTCCAAGAAGAGAAAATTCTGTAACATTACATTGAAAGGCAGGAGAGAATAACATAACCCCTAGATTCAGTCACAGGCTTTATAATGCACACACCTTTCAAGAATCTAGCACACCAATGAAATCCTGACCAATTGCATTCCACAAACAGAACGTTCATGGTTTCAACTGGACTGAAACTGTAGGCCTCCATAAATATTTGATCATGTTTCTACTTATTCCTTCAATATCCAGTCATTTTTTTCAATTTAGCTTTTTTTTAATAATTTAAATTAGGTTCTCAGAGAATATTCACATTTTATGAAGCTATTGGGCATATATACATTTGTACATATATTTTATGAAACCATTGCAAAATTAAGCATACGTTCACTTACATATTTTATGAGCTCATTGTTTTCTTAGGTGTACAATTACACACATTTTCTACGAGTGTACATTCTCATAAATAGGTTGTGAATCATGCTTTTTAACCAGATTTTTACCCAGGCCTTTTTAAAGAAATAAATTGACATAGCACTGATTGTTTTGTTTGGAGTCTAATACACATATCTATTTTGATGGGCCGAATGGCCTCCTTCCATGCTGTAACCTTTCTATGATTCTTCTATGATACTCTGGGCAAAAAAAAAATCTTCTACTGTGATCTCGCTTGAGAGCTTATGATTTCCCTGGTCCAGTGATCACAGTTTAGATTAAATTAAATAAACCGCATCCACATTTTTCATACCTTTCAGAATTTTAAAGGCTTATACTATGTCCCTTTTCAATTTTCCTTTCCTCAATAAGAAGTTCAGTTCTGCCAGTGGATGTGGGGTGTGTTGGGAGGAGCTGCCGAAGAAGCCTTGGCGAGTTCTGCAGCGTATCCCGTAGATGGTACACACTGCAGCCACAGTATGCCGGTGGTGGAGGGAGTGATTGTTTAAGCCAGTGGATGGGGTGCCAATCAAGCGGACTGCTTTGTCCTGGATGGTATCGAGCCTCTTAAGTGTTGTTGGAGCTGCACCCATCCAGGTAAATGGAGAGTATTCCATCACACTCCTGACTTGTGTCTTGTATGTAGTAGAGAGGCTTTGGGGAGTCAGGAGGTATTGATAATGTACGTTACCATTTGATGCACTTCCTTTTTGCCTTATAGGAATACATCCACTTTGTACAAATCCATCTTATATTTGAAGCTTTTTACCAGTAGAGGAGCAAGGAGCAGTGGGAGTAAAACCTAAGAACCAAGAGCAGTGGAGTCCAGGGAGCCAGGGAGGATGAAAGGTAAATCCACAGGATCAGTGCAAATGAGGGAGCTGGCCTGATGAACAGCTGTACGGAGGTCAGGAGCACACAAGATCGGTAGCAGCAGTAGGAGTTTGAAGATCCATCCCAACCTCGTCCATTGAGGGGTGACGGAGTTCTGGAGGATGAGTAGAGTCAGCGGCCATGGGAAGCAAGCGGAAAGCAGCAAAGCAGAGATAATTCAGCAGTATGGGAGCAGAATCCAGAACAGAATGGGAACTAGCTGGAACAGATCGAAGTTTGATTTCAGTGTAGATTGAAAGTTTCCCAGAAAACTGAGCTGGTAGAAGCAGACCAGGTACTGGAATTGAGGCAGTCCAGCAGAGAGTATAGTCTCAGTAGAAAGCAGCAGTGATGAGGGAGGTTACAGCAAAGTCCAGAAGCCTAGAAATATACTTTGGCCCAGGAGAATAAATGGTTCCGTTGTGGCAGGACAATGACAAAGAGCAGTGATTAAAGTCACATGCACAGGAGCTAGGTATGGGAATCTACAATCATAGAATTGCAGAGAAGGAGAGATGTGCAGTGTCCGTGTGAAATTCAGCCAATTTGATGATTTCTCCCCATAGATTAATGCTTATCCTTCACACACAGTCCATACTATGGTCTTTGTCCTATTTCCTCAGTGACTGTCCTCATTATGGACTAGTTTTACAGAGACAGGCCTCGCTATCGACTGGTGCTTGTACTGCAGAAACAGGCCACATGGTGGACCATAACTTACCATACAGAGAGCAGTCTCACTATAGATGGTGCAATTCTAGAGACAGGCCTTACTATGGACCTGTTCTAGCTCCACAGGTACAGACCTTAGTGGTTTCACAGGGTCTGGTTTCAGAAGTTCACAAAATATTTTAGAGCTATACAGGTGAGCCTTGCAGAATCCAGTTTACACCAAATCTATGCATGTGATTTTGTTGAGAAAGTAGCTGATTTGATTGGTTTGAATTCAAGAATTATAATAGTAAAGATATTTGGTAACAACCCAGGTAGGGATATTCGAGGGAGTGCCCCCCAACTCCCCCACCCCCCCTCCCCACTCCATTTGTACACATCACGGCAGACTGCATCTGAATGTACTATGTGAAACAGTTAGCTCAATTGTAACAATTTCTAAAAGCATTTGAAAATAATTGCTTTTTTAAAAAACAATGTGGGCTGACAAGCTGTTTCCCACCATCAGTGATGGGAAGGGGCTCCTGTGCATAAGAAAAAGCCACAGGGGTCGATTTTAACCTCCATTGGGTCTTTGGCGGGTGGGGGAAAGTGTGAAACGCACTTGCTGGCTTAAGTTTGCAGCCCGGAAAATTTTAACTCCTGGGCCTCATCTACATGCCGCTGGTCAGCTGCCCGCCTGAAATGGGCAGAATGCAGCAGCTGGCTGATGGGCGGGAATGGAAGCTCGGGCAGCCAGAACCAAAGGAAGGCTCGGGCAGCAAGCAGGTAAGTCGTGGGGTGGTGATTTTGGGAGGATCTCACAGGAAGGAAGGGGGTGCTGCAGGGGGGAGTCCGGGGCAGGTGAGGACGCAACTTTCCTTGTGGGGCTTGAAGGAGCACGCCTGGAAAGTTTTTCATTTATCTTGAGAGGGCCTCTTTGTCCTTCTGACAGCTGCTGACTTGCTTTCGCTCACTGGCTCAGGCCCGGGTTAAAATGCAATCGGGGTCCAATTGACTCTTGCAGAACCCTGCAAGTTAAGATTGCAGGTGGTGGGAAAAGGACACGGTTCGAGCGGATAACTAACCAGTTGGGAATTAACTGGTCACCCGAATGGTTTTCGCCGGGCAGGTTAGGGTTAAAGTCAGCCCACTATGTTTTTTCTATAGCTCCTGAAATCTGGTGTGAGATACCTGCAACTTCTGACAGCAACAGGTTGCTTGGTTGGCTTACATTTTTAAAAAATACTTTAATGGATTGGGGTTTATTTACAGTTAAGGCATGGTTGATCCACAATATTTACATGGCAAGTTCATGTCCCACTGCACCTTCCATTCTAACGACATAAGAACATAAGAAATAGGAGCAGGAGTAGGCTATACGACCCCCTCGAGCCTGCTCCGCCATTCAATCAGATCATGGCCGATCTTCAACCTCAACTCCACTTTCCCACCCGATCCCCATATCCATTGATTCCCCTACAGTCCAGAAATCTGAATACCTCAGCCTTGAATATATTCAATGACTCAGCATTCACAGCCCTCTGGGGTAGAGAATTCCAAAGATTCACAACCCTTTGAATGAAGAAATTCCTCCTCATCTCAGTCTTAAATGGCCGACCCCTTATCCTGCGAGTATGCCCCCTAGTTTAAGATTCTCCAGCCATGGGAAACAACCTCTCAGCATCTACCCTGTCAAGCCCCCTCACAATCTTATGTTTCAATGAGATCACCTCTCATTCTTCTAAACTCCAGAGAGTATAGGCCCATTCTACTCAACTTCGCCTCATAGGACAACCCTCTCATCCCAGGAATTAATCTAGTGAACCTTCGCTGCACCGCCTCTAAGGCAAGTATATCCTTCCTTGGATAAGGAGAACAAAACTGTACACAGTACACCAGGTGAGGTCTCACCAAAGCCCTGTGCAATTGTAGTAAGACTTCCTTACTTTTGTACTCCAACCCCCTGGCAATAAAGGCCAACAGACCATTTGCTTTCCTAATTGCTTGCTGTACCTGCATGCTAACTTTTTGTGTTTCTTGTATGAGGATTAACTAGTTTTCGTATGTCGAACGTAAGGCCATTGGGTTTCATTTTTCACAGAAATACAAGCTGAATTGCAAAGTGTGATCCCAAAACTCTAATAAAATCGTGAACTCCAGTGTAAGAGAAAAGAATTTAAGTTATTGGTCGCCTTGAAGCAGAGGCTTTTGTCATTGGCCTTGACTCAGGGCTGTTTTTTTTAGTTGTACGTTGTTTTTTAAGATGTCAGCGCTTTTTGAAGCCGTTCATCAGCTTTTCAGAGTTTTTAAGTCGGAATGTATGGTACTGTACATTCAATAATCCTGTCAATTGAAGTCAGTTATAACTGGGTAAAACTGTCATAAGTGTACACAAGTGAATTTCTAATTAAGTTAAAAGAGCAACTAAATCAAACTTGCTGATTCTGGAGAAGAAATTAATTATAAAAAGAGATAGCCTATCACAGTAATGGACTGATAGAAGACTAATTTCCCACTGCTGAAACGAAACTATTTTCATTCTGTTCCTAATTTGGGCGGGGTGGTGGGGGTGGGGACGGGATTGTTTTCAAAGCTGAGGAACCCTAAAAATGTCCAATCTAATTCCAGAATTTCCTGTTTACCAAAACCACTGATATTCACAGAGAAAGTACAGAGTTCCTTGTTGGCTCACTCCTACAAGTCAAGATCAAGGGTGAGGGCAGTCCCTATAACTCAGACAGCTGGTTGTTGACGTCCATAAGTTTAAATGAGAAGCATATAAATGCAATAAATGCTGCCTTGCCATTGTCGCTCACATTCTAAAAGCAAAAAAAAAAGCTGAAATCTTAAAAAAAAACCTATGGTCTAGAAATTGGTGATTGGTCCACACAGCGCCCGTTTTTCAGGCATTACGTGGACTACTAAGGCGGGCAGGAAGTTTGCGCACGTTTCTGGCTGGAAGTGCACCACCCGCCATATTGGGTAAGGACAAACAAGAGTCGTTCTTTACTCACACCTGAAGCAGGCATTTGGTCCTTTACAAATGCAAATAAGGGGCCTAACACTTGTTTGAGGTCCCCTCTCCAAGATTGGTTTGCCCTGAGGCAGCCTGTACCCTCACGGGCTGCACTCAGGGAAACCAGCCCTAAGGATTACCTTCAACAAAGAACATAAGTAACTTACCTGAATGTGGAACCAGGATGAACAGGAGATTCCTCCCGACCCCACATTAAAGGAACCAATCGCTGCTCCCTCCCCCCTCCCCCCATCGCCACCGCTGCCAACTGAACCCCCATCGCCGCTGCTCCAGGGGAGACCTCTGATCCTCGGCCCTGATCTTCCCTCTGTTCCCGACTCAACCCCCGCGATCCCCTACACCGACCCCCGCGATCCCCTACACCGACCCCCACGATCCCCTACACCGACCCCCGCGATCCCCGACACCGACCCCCGCGATCCTCTACACCAACCCCCGCGATCCCCTACACCGACCCCCGCGATCCCCTACACCGACCCCCGCGATCCCCGACACCGACCCCCGCGATCCCCGACACCGACCCCCGCGATCCTCCACACCGACCCCCACGATCCCCGACACCGACCCCCACGATCCCCTACACCGACCCCCGCGATCCCCGACACCGACCCCCACGATCCTCTACACCGACCCCCGCGATCCTCTACACCGACCCCCACGATCCTCTACACCGACCCCCAGGATCCCCTACACCGACCCCCGCGATCCCCTACACCGACCCCCAGGATCCTCTACACCGACCCCCGCGATCCTCTACACCGACCCCCGGGATCCCCTACACCGACCCCCACGATGCCTGACACCGACCCCCACGATCCTCGGCACCGACCCCCGTGATTCCCTACACCGACCTCCGCGATCCCCTACACCGACCCCCGCGATCCCCTACACCGACCCCCACGATGCCCTACACCGACCCCCACGATCCCCTACACCGACCCCCGCGATCCCCTACACCGACCCCCACGATACCTGACACCGACCCCCACGATCCCCTACACCGTCCCCCAGGATCCTCTACACCGACCCCCGCGATCCCCTACACCGACCCCCACGATCCCCGACACCGACCCCCACGATCCTCTACACCGACCCCCACGATACCTGACACCGACCCCCGCGATCCCCGACACCGACCCCCACGATACCTGACACCGACCCCCACGATCCCCTACACCGACCCCCGCGATCCACTACACCGACCCCCGGGATCCCCTACACCGACCCCCACGATCCTCTACACCGACCCCCACGATCCCCTACACCGACCCCCGCGATCCCCTACACCGACCCCCGCGATCCCCTACACCGACCCCCGCGATCCCCTACACCGACCCCCGTGATTCCCTACACCGACCCCCGCGAACCCCTACACCGACCTCCGCGATCCCCTACACCGACCCCCGCGAACCCCTACACCGACCCCCACGATCCCCTACACCGACCCCCACGATACCTGACACCGACCCCCGCGATCCCCTACACCGACCCCCGCGATCCTCTACACCGACCCCCGCGATCCCCAACACCGACCCCCGCGATCCCCTACACCGACCCCCGCGATCCCCTACACCGACCCCCGCGATCCCCTACACCAACCCCCGCGATCCCCTACACCGACCCCCGTGAATCCCTACACCGACCCCCGCGAACCCCTACACCGACCTCCGCGAACCCCTACACCGACCCCCGCGATCCCCTACACCGACCCCCGCGATCCCCTACACCGACCCCCGCGATCCCCTACACCGACCCCCGCGATCCCCTACACCGACCCCCGCGATCCCCTACACCGACCCCCACGATCCCCTACACCGACCCCCACGATCCCCTACACCGATCCCCTACACCGACCCCCACGATCCCCTACACCGACCCCCGCGAACCCCTACACCGACCCCCACGATCCCCCACACCGACCCCCGCGAACCCCTACACCGACCCCCACGATCCTCTACACCGACCCCCGGGATCCCCTACACTGACCCCCACGATCCTCTACACCGACCCCCACGATCCCCTACACCGACCCCCACGATCCCCTACACCGACCCCCACGATCCCCTACACCGACCCCCGCGATCCCCTACACCGACCCCCACGATCCTCTACACCGACCCCCACGATCCCCTACACCGACCCCCACGATCCCCTACACCGACCCCCACGATCCCCTACACCGACCCCCGCGATCCTCTACACAGACCCCCGCGATCCCCTACACCGACCCCCACGATGCCTGACACCGACCCCCACGATCCCCTACACCGACCCCCGCGATCCCCTACACCGACCCCCATGATGCCTGACACCGACCCCCGCGATCCCCTACAACGACCCCCGCGATCCCCTACACCGACCCCCACGATCCTCTACACCGACCCCCGCGATCCCCTACACCGACCCCCACGATGCCTGACACCGACCCCCGCGATCCCCTACACCGACCCCCGCGATCCCCTACACCGACCCCCACGATCCTCTACACCGACCCCCACGATCCTCTACACCGACCCCCGCGATCCCCTACACCGACCCCCGCGAACCCCTACACCGACCCCCGCGATCCCCTACACCGACCCCCACGATCCCCTACACCGACCCCCGCGATCCTCTACACAGACCCCCGCGATCCCCTACACCGACCCCCACGATGCCTGACACCGACCCCCGCGATGCCCTACACCGACCCCTGCGATGCCCTACACCGACCCCCGCGATCCCCTACACCGACCCCCACGATCCCCGACACCGACCCCCGCGATCCCCTACACCGACCCCCACGATGCCTGACACCGACCCCCGCGATCCCCTACACCGACCCCCGCGATCCCCTACACCGACCCCCGCGATCCCCGACACCGACCCCCGCGATCCCCTACACCGACCCCCATGATGCCCGACACCGACCCCCGCGATCCCCTACACCGACCCCCGCGATCCCTGACACCGACCCCCGCGATCCCCTACACCGACCCCCGCGATCCCCTACACCGACCCCCGCGATCCCCTACACCGACCCCCGCGATCCCCTACACCGACCCCCGCGATCCCCTACACTGACCCCCACGATGCCTGACACCGACCCCCACGATCCCCTACACCGACCCCCACGATCCTCTACACCGACCCCCGCGATCCTCTACACCGACCCCCGCGATCCCCTACACTGACCCCCACGATGCCTGACACCGACCCCCGCGATCCCCTACACCGACCCCCGCGATCCTCTACACCGACCCCCGCGATCCCCTACACCGACCCCCACGATGCCTGACACCGACCCCCGCGATCCCCTACACCGACCCCCACGATGCCTGACACCGACCCCCACGATCCCCTACACCGACCCCCACGATCCCCTACACCGACCCCCGCGATCCCCTACACCGACCCCCACGATGCCTGACACCGACCCCCGCGATCCTCTACACCGACCCCCGCGATCCCCTACACCGACCCCCACGATGCCTGACACCGACCCCCACGATCCCCTACACCGACCCCCACGATGCCTGACACCGACCCCCACGATGCCTGACACCGACCCCCACGATGCCTGACACCGACCCCCACGATCCCCTACACCGACCCCCGCGATCCCCTCCACCGACCCCCACGATGCCTGACACCGACCCCCACGATCCTCTACACCGACCCCCACGATCCCCTACACCGACCCCCACGATGCCTGACACCGACCCCC
Source organism: Heptranchias perlo (assembly GCF_035084215.1). Classification (NCBI taxonomy): domain Eukaryota; kingdom Metazoa; phylum Chordata; class Chondrichthyes; order Hexanchiformes; family Hexanchidae; genus Heptranchias; species Heptranchias perlo. The sequence goes on from NC_090335.1 coordinate 50,340,305, forward strand.
ACGATCCCCTACACCGACCCCCACGATGCCTGACACCGACCCCCACGATCCCCTACACCGACCCCCACGATGCCTGACACCGACCCCCACGATCCCCTACACCGACCCCCACGATGCCTGACACCGACCCCCACGATCCCCTACACCGACCCCCACGATGCCTGACACCGACCCCCACGATCCCCTACACCGACCCCCACGATGCCTGACACCGACCCCCACGATCCTCTACACCGACCCCCGCGATCCCCTACACCGACCCCCGCGATCCCCTACACCGACCCCCGCGATACCTGACACCGACCCCCACGATCCCCTACACAGTATCACATTCCACCCCAGCTTTGTGTCGTCTGCAAACTTGGAAATGTTACATTCCATTCCCTCATCCAAATCATTGATATATATTGTGAATAGCTGGGGCCCAAGCACTGATCCCTGCGGTACCCCACTTGTCACTGCCTGCCACCCGGAAAAAGACCCATTTATTCCTACTCTCTGTTTCCTGTCTGTCAACCAATTCTCAATCCATGCCAGTATATCCCCCCCAATCCTACGTGCTTTAATTTTGCACAGTAACCTTCTTGTGTGGGACCTTATCAAAAACCTTCTGAAAGTCCAAATACACCACATCCACTGGTTCTCCCCTATCTATTCTACTAGTTACATCCTCAAAAAACTCCAGTAGATTTGTTAAGCATGATTTCCCTTTCATAAACCCATGCTGACTTTGTCCAATCCCGTTAATGCTTTCCAAGTGTTCTGTTATCACATCCTTTATAATAGACTCGAGCATTTTCCCCACTATTGATGTTAGGCTAACTGGCCTGTAATTCCCTGTTTTTTCTCTCCCTACTTTTTTAAATAGTGGGGTTACATTTGCCACCCTCCAATCTGTAGGAACTGTTCCAGAGTCTATAGAATTTTGGTTGGAGTACAAGAGTAGGGAAGTCTTACTACAGTTGTACAGGACTTTAGTGAGACCTCACCTGGAATACTGTGTACAGTTTTGGTCTCCTTATCTAAGGAAGGATATACTTGCCTTAGAGGCGGTGCAACAAAGATTCACTAGATTAATTCCTGGGATGAGAGGGTTGTTCTATGAAGAGAAATTGAGTAGAATGGGCCTATACTCTCTGGAGTTTAGAAGAATGAGAGGCGATCTAATCGAAGCATACAAGATTGTGAGGGGGCTTGACAGGGTAGGTGTTGAGAGATTGTTTCCCCTGGCTAGAGAGTCTAGAACTAGGGGGCATGGTCGCAGGATAAGGAGTCAGCCATTCAAGACTAAGATAAGGAGGAATTTCTTCATGTAGAGGGTTTGAATCTTTGGACTTCTCTACGCCAGAGGGCTGTGGATGCTGAGTCATTGAATATATTCAAGGCTGAGATAGATAGATTTTTGGACTCTCGGGGAATCGAGGGATATGGGGACCGGGTGAGAAAGTGGAGTTGAGGTCGAAGATCAGCCATGATCTGATTGAATCAGAGAAGCAGGCTCGAGGGGCCTTCTGGCCTACTCCTGCTCCTATTTCTTATGTTCTTATCTTCTCTGGGTAGGCCTTTCATGATTTTGAACACCTCTATCAAATTTCCTCTCAACCTTCTCTGCTCTAAGGAAAACAACCCCAGCTTCTCCAGTCTATCCACATAACTGAAGTCCTTCATCCCTGGAACCATTCTAGTAAATCTCTTCTGCACCCCCTCTAAGGCCTTCATAAGCTTCCTAAAGTGCAGTGCCCAGAACTGGACACAATACTCCAGTTGTGGCCAAACCAGTAGTTCATCATGACTTCCATATTTTTGTACTCCATGCCTCTATTTATAAAGCCCAGGGTCCCGTATGCTTTTTTAACCGCTTTCTCAACCTGCCCTGCCACCTTCAACGATTTGTGCCCATATACCCCCAGATCGCTCTGTTCCTGCACACCCTTTAGAATTGTACTCTCTTTGAGAGAGGATATTGCCTCTCTTTGTTCTTTCTACCAAAATGTATCACTTTGCATTTTTCTGCATTAATTTTTGCCCATTCCACCAGCCTGACAATGTCCTCTTGAAGTCCATTACTGTCCTCCTCACTGTTCACTACACTTCTAAGTTTTGTGTCATCTGCAAATTTTGAAATTGTGCCTTGTACACCCAAGTCCAAGTCATTAATATATATCAAAAAAAGCAGTGGTCCTAGTACCGACCCCTGGGGAACACACTATATACCTCCCTCCAGTCTGAAAAACAACCGTTCACCACTACTCTCTGTTTCCTGTCACTTAACCAATTTCGTATCCATGCTGCCACTGCCCCTTTTATTCCATAGCCTTCAACTTTGATGGCAAGCCTTTTATGTGGCATTTTATCAAACGCCTTTTGGAAGTCCATATACACCACATCAACCGCATTGCCCTTATCGAACCCTCTCTGTTACCTCATCAAAAAACTCAATCAAGTTATTAAACACGATTTGCCTTTAACAAATCCGTCCTGGCTTTCCTTAATTAATCCCCACTTGTCCAGGTGATTGTTAATTTTGTCCTGGATTATCGTTTATAAAAGTTTCCCCACCACCGAGGTTAAACTGACTGGCCTGTAGTTGCTGGGTTTATCCTTACATCTTTTTTGAACAAGGGTGTAACATTTGCAATTCTCCAGTCCTCTGGCACCACCCCTGTATCTGAGGATGATTGGAAGATTATGGCCAGTACCTCTGCAATTTCCAACCTTACTTCCCTCAGCGATCTAGGATGCATCCCATCCAGACCGGGTGACTTATATACTTTAAGTACAGCTAGCCTTTTTAGTACCTCCTCTTTTTCAATTTTTATTTCATGCAGTATCTCAACTACCTCTTCTGTTACTGTGACTTTGGCAGCATCTTCTTCCTTTGTAAAGACAGATGCAAAGTACTCATTTAGTACCTCAGCCATGCCTTCTGCCTCCATGCGTAGATCTCCTTTTTGATCCCTAATTGGCCCTGCCCCTCCTCTTACTACCCGTTTACTATTTATATGCCTATAGAAGACTTTTGGATTCCCTTTTATGTTGGCCGCCAGTCTATTCTCATAATGTCTCTTTGCTCCTCTTATTTCCTTTTTCACTTCCCCTCCGAATTTTCTATATTTAGCCTGGTTCTCACTTGTATTATCAACCTGACATCTGTCATACGCCCCCTTTTTCTACTTCATCTTACTCTCTATTTCTTTCATCATCCAGGGAGCTCTGGCTTTAGTTGCTCTACCTTTCCCCCTCGTGGGAATGTACCTAGACTGTACCCGAACCATCTCCTCTTTGAAGGCCACCCATAGTTCGATTACAGTTTTGCCTGCCAATCTTTGATTCCAATTTACCCGGGCCAGATCCTTTCTCATCCCACTGAAATTGGCCCTCCTCCAGTTGAGTATTTTTACTCTAGATTGCTCCTTGTCCTTTTCCATAACTAATCTAAACCTTATGATACTATGATCGCTGTTCCCTAAATGTTCCCCCACTGACACTTGCTCCACTTGACCCACCTCATTCCCCAGAACCAGGTCCAGCAATGCCTCCTTTCTCATTCGGCCGGAAATGTACTGGTCAAGAAAGTTCTCCTGAACACACTGCAAAAATTCCTCCCCCTCTTTGCCCTTTACACTATTACTATCCCAGTCTATATTAGGATAGTTGAAATCCCCCATTATCACTACTCTATGGCTCTTGCACCTCTCTGTAATTTCCCTGCAAATTTGCTTCTCTATATCCTTCCCACTAGTTGGTGGCCCGTAGAATACACCCAGTAGTGTAATGGCGCCTATATTGCTTCTTAACTCTAACCAAATAGATTCTATCCTTGACCCTTCCACGACATCCTTTCTCTCCAGCAGTGCAATATTCTCCTTAATCAATACTGCCACCCCTCCCTCCTTTCTTTCCTTCCCTATTTTTCCTGAACACCTTGTATCCAGGAATATTTAGTACTCAATCCTGCCCTTTTTTGAGCCAGGTCTCCATTATCGCCACAACATCATATTCCCATGTGACTAATTGCGCCTGCAGCTCTTCAACCTCGTTTATTATACAGCGTGTGAATTTGTCTCTCTCAATCCTTTGTGCACCTTGTTTCTCCTTTCCAATGCTACATCCTGGTGCCCATCCCCCTGTCAAATTAATTTAAACCCTGCCCCACAGCAATAGCGAACCTCCCCGCGAGGACATTGGTCCCAGCTCCATTGAGGTGCAACCCGTCCAGCCTGTATAGGTCCCACCTCCCCCAGAACTGGTCCCAACGCACCAGGAATCTAAAGCCCTCCCTCCTGCACCATCTCTCCAGCCACACATTCATCTGCTCTATCCTCCTATTTCTATACTCACTAGTGCGTGGCACTGGGAGTAATCCTGGAACTACTACCTTTGAGGTCCTTCTTTTTAATTTCTTTCCTAGCTCCCTAAAGTCTGCCGGCAGGACCTCATCCCTCTTTCTACCTATGCCATTGATACCGCTATGGACCACGACCTCTGGCTGTTCACCCTCCCCCTTCAGAATGTTCGGCAGCCACTCAGTGACATCGTTGACCCTGGCACCAGGGAGGCAATAGACCATCCTGGAATCACATTTGCGGCCGCTAGAATCTATTATTAAGGAGGTAGTAACAGGGCACTTAGAAAATCATAATATGATTAAGCAGAGTCAACATGGTTTTATGAAAGGGAAATTGTGTTTGACAAATCAATTAGAGTTTTTTGAGGGTGTAACTAACAGGGTAGATAATGGGGAACCAGTTGATGTAGTATATTTGGATTTTCAAAAGGCATTCGATAAGGTGCCACACAAGAGGTTGTTGTACAAGATTAGGGCTCATGGGATTGGGGGTAATATATTAGCATGGATTGAGAATTGGTTAACGGACAGAAAACAGAGACTAGGGATAAACGGGTCATTTTCAGGTTGGCAGGTTGTAATTACTGGGGTGCCACAAGGATCGGTGCTTGGGCCTTAGCTGTTTACAATATATATCAATGACTTAGATGAAGTGACCAAGTGTAATGTATCCAAGTTTGCTGACGATACAAAGCTAACTGGGAAAATAGGCTGTGAGGAGGACGCAAAGAGGCTGCAAAGGGATGTAGACAGGTTAAGGTGGCAGATGGAGTATAATGTGGGGAAATGTGAAATTATCCACTTTGGTAGGAAGATTAGAAAAACAGGATATTTTATAAAAGGTGAGAGACTAAGAAATGTTGATAGTCAGAGGGATTTGGGTGTCCTTGTACATGAATCACTGAAAGTTAACATGCAGGTACAGCAAGCAGTAATTAGGAAGGCAAGTGGTATATTAATGTTTATTGCAAGGGAGTTGGAGTCTAAGAGTTAGGGGGTCATGCTACAATTATATAGGGGTCTGGTGAGACCACACCTGGAGCACTGTGTACAGTTTTGGTCTCCTTACCTGCCTTAGAGGGGGTGGATGGAAATTCAATCCAAGGTCCTGTGGTTTCTATGCCCAGCCATGTATTTGATGACTGATTATTGACAGTAGTAAAACCTAATTGTGGCTAAATTAATGTTTTTAATTCACCGGGAATAATTATTTGTTGTTGTATTAAACACTTGTCTGAATGTTTGGAATGGCAGTTAATACTATTGAAAGTATCATTAATGCCGAGACTCCAATATTCCACCAGGAAGTAATTGGGTGATAAAATTACTGACATCTGCTCCACTGAGTTTGTAATAGTTTTGCTTTTCTTTTAAGATATTATTAGTACATGGCTGAGGAGAATCTAACATTCTAATTGGCTAGACAGCAGACAGCTAGGGTTTGTACTGACTTTTTTTTTTATTCGTTCATGGGATGTGGGCGTCATTGGCAAGGCCCATCCCTAATTGCCCTTGAGAAGGTGGTGGTGAGCCGCCTCCTTGAACCGCTGCAGTCCGTGTGGTGAAGGTTCTCCCACAGTGCTGTTAGGAAGGGAGTTCCAGGATTTTGACCCAGCAACGATGAAGGAACGGCGATATATTTCCAAGTCGGGATGGTGTGTGACTTGGAGGGGGAACGTGCAAGTGGTGTTGTTCCCATGTGCCTGCTGCCCTTGTCCTTCTAGGTGGTAGAGGTCGCAGGTTTGGGAGGTGCTGTCGAAGAAGCCTTGGTGAGTTGCTGCAGTGCATCCTGTAGATGGTACACACTGCAGCCACGGTGTGCCGATAGTGAAGGGAGTGAATGTTTAGGGTGGTGGATGGGGTGCCAATCAAGCGGGCAGTTTTGTACTGGATGGTGCGAGCTTCTTGAGTGTTGTTGGAGCTGCACTCATCCAAGCAAGTGGAGAGTATTCCATCACACTCCTGACTTGTGCCTTGTAGATGGTGGAAAGGCTTTGGGGAGTTAGGAGGTGAGTCACTCACCGCAGAACACCCAGCCTCTGACCTGCTCTTGTAGCCACAGTATTTATGTGGCTGGTCCAGTTACGTTTCTGGTCAATGGTGACCCCCAGGATGTTGATGGTGGGGGATTTGGCGATGGTAATGCCGTTGAATGTCAAGGGGAGGTGGTTAGACTCTCTCTTGTTGGAGATGGTCATTGCCTGGCACTTATCTGGCGTGAATGTTACTTGCCATTTATCAGCTCAAGCCTGGATGTTGTCCAGGTCTTGCTGCATGCGGGCATGGATTGCTTCATTATCTGAGGAGTTGCGAATAGAACTGAACACTGTGCAATCATCAGCGAACATCCCCATTTCTGACCTTATAATGGAGGGAAGGTCATTGATGAAGCAGCTGAAGATGGTTGGGCCTAGGACACTACCCTGAGGAACTCCTGCAGCAATGTACTGGGACTGAGATGATTGGCCCCCAACAACCACTACCATCTTCCTTTGTGCTAGGTATGACTCCAGCCACTGGAGAGTTTTCCCCCTGATTCCCATTGACTTCAATTTTACTAGGGCTCCTTGGTGCCACACTCGGTCAAATGCTGCCTTGATGTCAAGGGCAGTCACTCTCACCTCACCTCTGGAATTCAGCTCTTTTGTCCATGTTTGGACCAAGGCTGTAATGAGGTCTGGAGCCGAGTGGTCCTGGCGGAACCCAAACTGAGCATCAGTCAGCAGGTTATTGGTGAGTAAATGCTGCTTGATAGCACTGTTGACGACACCCTCCATCACTTTGCTGATGATTGAGAGTAGACTGATGGGGCGGTAATTGGCCGTATTGGATTTGTGCTGCTTTTTGTGGACAGGACATACCTGGGCAATTTTCCACATTGTCGGGTAGATGCCAGTTTTGTAGCTGTACTGGAACAGCTTGGCTAGAGGCACGGCTAGTCCTGGAGCACAAGTCTTCAGCACTACAGCCAGGATGTTGTCGGGTACCATAGCCTTTGTTGTATCCAGTGCAGTCAGCCACTTCTTGATATCATGTGGAGTGAATCGAATTGACTGAAGACTGGCTTCTGTGATGGTGGGGATATCGGGAGGAGGCTGAGATGGATCATCTATTCGGCACTTCTGGCTGAAGATGGTTGCAAACACTTGTTTTTTGCACTCATGTGCTGGATTCTGCCATCATTGAGGATGGGGATGTTTACAGAGCCTCCTCTTGCTTTTGGTTGTTTAATTGTCCACCACCATTCATGACTGGATGTGGCAGGATTGCAGAGCTTTGATCTAATCCGTTGGTTGTGGAATCGCTTCGCTCTGTCTATAGCATGTTGCTTCTGCCGTTTAGCACGCATGTAGTCCTGTGTTGTAGCTTCACCAGGTTGGCACCTCATTTTAAGGTACGCCCGGTGCTGCTCCTGGCATGCTCTTCTATACTCCTCATTGAACCAGGGTTGATCCCCTGGCTAGTTGGTAATGATAGAGTGAGGAATATGCCGGGCCATGAGGCTACAGATTGTACTGGAATACAATTCTGCTGCTGCTGATGGCCCACAGCACCTCATGGTGCCCAGTTTTGAGCTGCTAGATCTGTTCTGATGGTGATAGTGCCACGCAACACGTTGGATGGTGTCCTCAGTGTGAAGACGGGATTTCGTCTCCGCAAGAACTGTGCGGTGGTCACTCCTACCAATACTGTCATGGACAGATGTATCTGCGACAGCTAGATTGGTGAGGATGAGGTCAAGTAGGTTTTTCCCTTGTGTTGGTTCGCTCACCACTTGCCACAGGCGCAGTCTGGCAGTTATGTCCTTCAGGACTCAGCCAGCTCGGTCAGTAGTGGTGCTACCGAGCCATTCTTGGTGATGGACATTGAAGTCCACCACCCAGAGTGCATTCTGTGCCCTTGCTACCTTCAGTGCTTCCTCCAAGAGGTGCTCAACATGGAGGAGGACTGATTGATCAGCTGAGGGAGGACGGTAGGTGGTAATCAGCAGGCGGTTTCCTTGCCCATGTTTGACCTGATGCCATGAGATTTCATGGGGTCAGGAGTCAATGTTGAGGACTCCCAGGGCCACTCCCTCCTGACTGTATATCACTGTACCGCCACCTCTGGTAGGTCTATCCTGCCCGTGGGACAGGACGTACTGAGGGATGGTAATGAAAGAGTTTGGGACGTTGGCTGAAAGGTATGATTCTGTGAGTATGGCTATGTCAGGCAGTTACCACAACTAAATGCCAAATAAAACTGTTCAGTCAAACTAAATTTTAAAATCATTCACATTATCTATTTGTTGTGTTGTTTGTTAAACCAGTCTCCATCCTTGAATAAGGGGACTTTTTGAGTTGATGAAAGGAAAATACAATCGGTGAGTGTTTAAATCACCTCTCTGCTACACATTCCAGTGAATAACCTACTAATTACTTAATCATCAGTGTGCAGTCTATGTTATGCATTACTGTACATGGCTATTTCCTAGTGCTTTAATTGCCTTTCTGTCTCTGGTCCCAGTGTAAAGTCTACTTAACCATTCTCTACAGCCTCATTTTCACTTCAGCTTTACATAATTGTAAAGTGCAGCTGGGGCACTGTTATTATTATAAAACAATCTGGGACATTTTTTGTTTACTTGATATATTGGCAAAGATGAGACCTGTATTATAATGATCTTATATAAAAAGGATTTTTTGTTTTTGATAAAGTCTCTAATAAGCTCACCGTATGATGTGGAAAACCTTGGAGACCATTTTGTAAAACCGCAAGCTGGGAATTAATTAAAAAATAAAGAACCCCTCGGGACAAATGTAATGTGCAGCATATGTGTTAATGTTAGTACTTGGGGGATAATGACTAAAACCAGTTACATGCTGTTTGTGCTGCTTTTCTTTGTTAACAGCCGTGTCAAAGGTTTACCAGAGCCCAGAGGCCACTTATTGGCAAAAGACGACTTAAAGCAGTAACTTACTGGTAAATGCAAAAGAAAAGCAGCAGCATGTCAAACTAAACTTTATTATGTGATTAAAATATTGTCTAGACATAATAGAGCAACTCTGATTTCATCTATTTCAAAGGTTTGCGGATTCTAGACTATTTTTATGTGATACAATATGTTTCTAAATGGCAAAATGATTTCTCCGCTCTGATTACATCAGTTAATTGTAGAACTGGTTTCTGGAATAGTTCAGTATCACAAGAACTTGCTTTAATTTCAAGCATTCAATTTAGTGCATAAAGTTAAAAAAAATGTAGTATAACAATCACATGGTAAAAATGACATTTAAGGAATGTTCATGATAACTGTAGCAGAGAAACACAGAATAACTGTGAATGCTGGAAATCTGAAATAAAAACATAAAACACTGAAAATATGTAAAAAATATATCAGCATATGAAACAGAAGGCTGTGTTAACATTTCAAGGGGGGCCCTTCATCAGAACTGCCACAGTCAGGTGAGAACAGCTTTTATAGGACTGAGTAATAGGAAGAGGGAGGGGAGAACACAGGTAGAGGTTCAGAGTTGAAATATGCAAAGTGTCCATTAGCTGCCTCTTTGTGCAAGTAGTTAGCATTTTTGACCTCCGGACCTCTACCTGTTGTTGTTCTCCTCCCTCTCTGTTTTGATCAGTCTTATAAAAGGACAGCCTGATCATGCCAGTTTGAATGGAGGGTCCTAGCTGAAGTGTTAGCATAGCTTTCTCTTTCAGATGCTGACTGACCTGAAGATTTCCAGCATTTGCTGTATTTAAATGATGGCAAGAATATTTTCATCTTATAGAGTTAAAACAAGAATTAGATAAATGAGGATGAAAGTATAGAAAGGGAAAAAAAATGTAAGAAGGATCAAGAGTAGAAATGTTGACAACTGTGGCAGAAACAGAGGGAGTTCTGTTACATTTTCTCCTGTATATCTCTGTCCAGTTACACGTTATCCTTTTATAGCATAGAATCATAGAATGTTGCAGCGCAGAAATAGGGAATTTGGCCTATCAAGTTCGTGCTGACGCTTTTCTCCATAAGCCGACTGGTGTAATCCCAGTTTCCTGCTCATTCCCCATAGCTTTTAATACCCTTGAAGCAAAGGACGTCACAAAGAATCATCTCAGAATCCTCAAAGTCCACAGTTTAATTCACACTGTAGTTCCCAAGATTACAGTTAGACAAATTAAAGCTTTTGACCTTCAACTTTATCTGTCATACAGATTGAGGGGTTGTCAAAGTCTGTAAGCAGGAGTGTAGAACAGGGCCTACAAAGTTTCTCAGCAGGTGGAAAGGCAGGAGTGCTGAATGTTCTCATGTAGGGCAGGGGGGTAGGCCATGAAAACTCTAAGTGGGGATGGTTGCAAAGCTTCTCAGCATTGGACCAGGTTGACATATATTCTCAGTGGAGTCGGCCACAATGACAAAGACTGTCAGTGGGAGGGGAGGGACAGGATAGCTGCCAAACACTAACAGTTGGATGGTGGATTGATGGGCTGAGTAAAGTCCTCAGTGGGGAAGACATGGGCTGCGAAATACTCTCAATGGTGGGGCAGGGTTCCAAAGGTTCTGTTGGGTATAGGCCAAGGTGGGGCGACTTGGAAGGGGAACAGCGAGGCCTACAGAATGAGTTGTGGGAGGAGGAACACTGTAAAGGGTTGGGTTGTATAGGGTTAGTCAACCTCTGGTATTGTATTGTTCCTCAATTGTTGAAGATTGTGGTTTATTCAACATTCATCATTCTGACACCAAGTTCTTAGGCAATATATGGAAGGACTAGTTCCCTGGAACATGGGTCTAGGAGAGGAGCAGGGGGAGGCCAGAATTTATCAATGCTTGCACAAATACACATCTATGGCTATCAGTTTAAATTGCAGACAGGTGAGCTACTTTACTAATTATATTATTCAGGTTCTTTAACTTACCTCTAGCTTTTTTACAAGATCATGCTGCTCCTCAAACTGAATGGTGATGAGTTAAAGGTGGATTCTACATAGAATTGGATGGTGTCTCACAATATTGATATACATTAGCTGCTACTGCTTTTTGGACCTAACGTTACATGACTATGGTAAGGATCTATCTCAGCACCACCTACAGGTGTAATAGGTACTGCATATAAATATGGACACTTTTAAAAGATAAAATCCCATTTGGCAGACTGATAAGGTTTTCCATTTAGTTTGAAATGGAATTTTGTGACCCACTCAGCAGTTTTATAATAGACAATGAGTGCTGACCAAATTCATAAGAAGAAATAACTGGAATGGAGCCATTTTGAGTTCAGTTGCAAACACAAGACTTTGAACTGATAGTGGATATGTTGTTTTTCAGGCTTGTCCATCCTTTTTTCAAGAAAAGTATGGCTTTTCAGATGCAAATCATCATTTTCTCTGACCAACTGAGCCAAGTACTAGCTAAGTTCTGCTGTAAGTAATTGGACCAAAAGATGAAAAGAAGATTTCCCCCCATTTATTCTTTTGTAATTATGCATATCCTATTTCCACAAACATTACTGTTACGAAATCTGTTTTTTTAATATCTGAAGGTCAAATAATATTTTCAAGTTTATATTGTGGTGAATACTTCATATACCAGCCCTCATGAGGACACCTAATTACATATCTTGGCCAATTCTTTTTTGTAGGTCTTAATTGAAACAACCCAACAATAGAGGAGCACAGAATCACTGATGATCTAGTACTGATGTATATTCCCTAGAATTCTACAGGTCGGTATACATCCACATTCTCTGGCAAATTAAGTGTTGGGGAGCTCTTCTTCTATTGGGACTGGTGCGGGAGGCATAAAAGATCTCTGGTCCCGAGAGGCTTGATTGCTGGACTGCAAGATTGGGCTTTGACTTTACGTGCAGCTCAGGTTTAGAATTCTTTCATCTAAAAAAAACCTTGCTAATTAGTGGTTATGATAATGAAGAGCTGCATGCTATCTTGAGATCCCTTTATTCTAAACGAGTTCTCTACATATTCCTTTGGACTTGGAATGATTGAACTGCAGCTTAAATTCTCTCGGATGTGAAGCTTTCTAACAATGTTAGAAATCCCCCCCTCTTTTGAAACACAACTTCTTTAATAGTAGGACGATCAGTTCAATCATTAACCAAGGTTATATAGCTTTGACCTTTCTTGGAGCTTAGCGTGCATTGCATTAATGTGAGAAGACTAAATTACATTGAATTAACCCCAAGGAAAATATTGTTAGCTGAACTCCCCCAACTGCAAAACGAGTACTGCCGGTCGCCATTACAGGAACATACATCTGTGTTAATGAAATATTTCTAGCTATCAGAAGGTTATTAAAATATTTCTCTAAGAATGCCCTCAACTAAAGAAAAAATTCTGCAGGTTTCCCATTGTTATTGCATGAATAACTGACCAGTGTACCAAAGGTAAGAATTTGTTTTGATCCCATTACATTTCAGTTGCTTATTTATACTCTTTTTTTTCGGTAGAATTTGTAATTTCAACATTAACCAACTATCATGCTCTGTGGACTTAAGATGAGACAGAACAGGACAGTAAACAGACTATAGTGATAATAATCATTTTCAGGAGCAAAAGTGAATGGAATAAGTAATGCCAGAGCTTAAAACGTGAGGGCAATGTATAATCTATTGAAAAATATTTTTTTTGTTTCAATTATGGCCTAAAAAAAGGAATTAGCCAAGATATGTAATTGCGTGTCCTCATGAGGGCTGGTATATGAAATACGGACCGCAATATAAACTTCAAAACATTATTTGAACCCCAGATATTGAAAAACAGATTTTGTAACTGTAACGTTTGTGGAATTAGGGTATGCAGGGGCTGAATAAAAGTTAAAAGGATAGGACCTTGCTGGAAAAATTATGACTGTTATATTTTGAAATTCAACTTGTAACAGATATATTAATCTGGTAATTAAGGTAAACATGTGTGTTGGATGAAGACTAAAGTTTAAAAGGGTGAGTTCTCATTAGAAAACATTTATGGAGTAAATTTTCAACTTTCCGCCCTTGTATAAAACTGCCATTACGGATCAGCCACTCAGTTTTCCCTTTCATTGATTTCAATGGAAAGGAATATCGGCCGGTTTCTAAAACGGCCAGCCAATTTGCAATGCCAGATATATGCCCAAGTGGTAAATTAAAAATCTTCCCCTATAAAGACTTAATTAATCTAATCCAGTTTTTAAAATGCAGCTAAAACTTTTCCTTCCTGGTCAGGTACATTGAAAGTGAACTTTTTGAATGTCCATTATCAGAACCTAGATTTTCAAATGGCTGAAAATGCTTTATTCTACTGTCTCTCTTCTTGAAAATGGTATTATATTAAAGGTACATGCAGAAGAGTTGTACTACACAGTGCACAAAAAAGCTAACTGTTTTGTATTTTTCCGTGCCAGATGCTGATTATCCAAAGAAATTGATTGCACAATTATTTGTACAACCTTGCATAATAATTTTCAACATTGTGGAAAGCTTTTTCGTTTACCACAAATACTCACTGAATAGGAATTAAATTGTGAAATAATGTCCCTTTAACTGCAATGAAAGAAGTTATGAAGTGCAAATGATTTTAGACTATTATTGTAACCTGCATTTTTATTATAAACTGTTCTGCAGTCTGGGCTGCGAATAGAATATCTGTTCTCCTGGCCAAGCATATTAATTTCATTAAAATGGGCATAGGCTAAAATAATTGCAGAAATGTCAAATATTTAATTCAACAACAACTTGCATTTATATAGCGCCTTTAACATAGGAAAACATCACAAAGTGCTTCACAGGAGCACAGTCAGACAAAAGTTGATGCCGTGCCTAAGAAAGGGATATTAGGAGGAGTGGCTAAAAGCTTGATCAAAGTGGTAGGTTTTAAGGAGGGACTTAAAGGAGAAGAAAGAAGAAAGAGGTTTAGGGAGGGAATTCCAGAGATTAGGGCCTAGACGACTGAAGGTACAGCCGCCAATGGTGGGGTGAAAGGAGTGGGAACTGCACAAGTGGCCAGGATCAGTGCGGGTAAATCGCATGGGCCATTTTTACTGCCCACTGCCCGGTTTACACCCGGTGGGCAGGACTTAAATCAGCCCTCAAACTTTTTCAAAGGATCTGTGGTGGCAAGAGCCACTTGTATATCTCTGCAAATGAGAATCTCCCATTATAAAAGCTCAGAGATTACAGTGCTCTTATGCCATAAGATATAGTCAGTGTACCTTGTACTTACTCAATGCTTTAGTAGAAAATATCACCAATATCCGACTGTTTGTCAACAAGAGTCATAGCTTAAAAGTCAGTTCCTTTAAAGAAATGTATGTGCATGATGGGGGGGCGGGGTGGCAGTATTGATCAAGGAAAATCTTACAGTTCAACAGAGGGATGATATACTAGAGGGTTCAAAGACTGAATCTATTTGTTAGAGTTAAGGAACAGAAAAGTTACTGTTACATTACAATAGATCCCCAAATAGTAAGGAGATAGAGGAGCAAATCTTTGGGAAAATTCAGAGAAATGTAAAAATAATAGAGCAGTAATGGTAGGGGACTTCAATTACCCTAATATAGACTAGGGAAAAACAGTGTGTAGGGCAAGGAGGGTGAAGAATTCCTAAGATGTGTACAGGAGAACTTCCTTAATCGGTATTTTTCTAGCCCAACGAGGGAGGAAGCAGTGCTGGATCTAGTTCTGGGGAATAAAATAGGGCAAGTGGAGTGTGGTTCAGTGGAAGAACATCTGGGTAATAGTGATCATAATCTAATTAGGTTTAAAGTGGTTATGGAAAGGGACAATAAAAAATCAAAGGTGAAAATACCTAACAGGAAGACAGCCAATTTCAGTGATTTGAGAAGGGATCCAGCACAGGTGGACTGGAAACAAAGATTGGCCAAGAAAACAGTAAATGAGCAATGGCAGGCCTTCAAGGCAGAGATAGTTTGGGGACAAACCAAACGTATTCCCATAAGGAGGAAAGATGGGACATCCAAAGCTAGAGCTCCCTGGATGACAAACGAAATAGAGGTTAAAATAAAACAGAAAAAGGAGGTTTATGACAAATGTCAGGCACAGAATACAGTAGAAAACCAGGCAGAATACAGAGAGTACAGGGTGAAATTGAAGGGCTATCAGAAGGGCAAAGCGAGAGTATGAGAAAAGATTAGCAGGTAACATAAAAGGGAATCCAAAAATCTTTTATAAACATATATAAGTAAAAGGATAGTTAAAGGAATGGTGGTGCCGATTAGGGACAAAAAAGGAAATCTTCTTGTGGAGGCAGAGGGCATGACTGGGGTACTGAATGAGCACTTTGCATCTATCGTCACAAAAGAAGAGGATGAAGTTAATGTCACAGTAGAAGAGAAGGGAGTAGAAATATTGGATGGGATAAAAATAGATAGAAAGGAGGTGCTAAATAGGTTGGCATCACTCAAAGTTAACAAGTCCCTCAGTCCAGATGGGAAGCATCCTATTTTGCTGAGGGAAGCTAGGGTGGAGATAGCAGAAGCTCTGACCACAATCTTTCAATCCTCCTGGGAGTGATGCCAGAGGACTGGAGGATTGCAAATGTTACACTCATGTTCAAAAAGGAGGAGAGGGATAAACCCGGTAACACAGGCCAGTCAGTCTAACGTCAATGACGGGAAAACTACTAGACACCATTGTCAAGGACAAAATTAATTCTCACTTGGTGAAGCATGGATTAATAAAGGACAGCCAGCATGGATTTGTTAAAGGCAAATAGTGTCTGACTAACCTGATTGAATTCTTTGATGAAGTATCAGAGAGGGTTGATGAAGGTAGTGCAATAGATGTTGTATATATGGACTTTGATAAAGTACCACATAACAGACTTATTCAGAAAATAGAAGCACATGGTATTAAAGGGACAGTGGTAACTCGGGTGCGTAATTGGCTAAGGAGGCAGAGGGTAGTGGTGAACAAATGTTTTTCTGACTGGAGAGAAGTATGCAGTGGGGTCCCCCAGGGGTCAGTATTAGGACCACTGCTTTTCTTGTTATATATAAATGACCTGGACTTGTGTAATGGGAGTACAGTTTCGAAGTTTGTGGATGATACAAAACTTGGCTACGTAGTAAACAGTGAGGAGGATGGTAGCAGACTTCAGGAGGACATAGACAAACTGATGAAATGGGCAGACACATGGCAGATGCAATTTAATGTGGATAAATGTGAAATGATGCACTTTGGGAGGAACAACATGGAGAGGCAGTATAATCTAAATTGTACTATTTTGAGGGGCTGCAAGAGCAGAGGGACCTGGGGGTGCTTATTCACAAATCTTTAAAGATGGCAAGTTGATAAGGTGGTTAAGAAAGTATGGGATACTTGGCTTTGTAAATAGGGGCACTGAATACAAAAACAAGTCAGTCTTGCTAAACCTTTACAAATCACTGGTTAGGCCTCAGCTGGAGTATTGTGTATAATTCTGGGCACCACACTTTAGGAAGGATGTCAAGTCTTTGGAGGGGATATACCAAGATGATACCAGGGATGGGGGACTTCAGTTATGTGGAGAGATTGGAGAAGCTGGGATTGTTCTCCTTAGAGCAGAGAAGGTTAAGGGGAGACCTAATAAAGGTATTCAAAATAATGAGGGGTTTTGATAGAGCAAGGGGAGAAACTGTTTCCTTTGGCAAGTGGGTCGGTAACCAGAGGTCATAGATTTAAAATAATTGGCAAAAGAACTAGAGGGGAAATGAGGAGAAATGTTTTCACACAGAGGTGTGAATGCATTACCTGAAAGGGTGGTGGAATCAGATTCCGTAGGAACTTTCAAAAGGCAATTGGACATGTACTTGAAGAGGACACATTTTCAGGGCTATGGAGATAAAGCTGGGGTGTGGAACTAAATTAAACAGCTCTTCCAAAGAGCCAGCACAGGCACAATGGGCCAAATGGCCTCATTCTATGCTGTAAAATTCTATGATTCTATGACTCAATTCTATGATTGGGCTTGTTTGACTGATTAGTTATTAATTATTATAATTGGAATACTTCACCAGGCCAATGTCCAGAAACACTAGCAGTAAACCATTAATGGGAACAACCGACTTGCATAAGGGCAAATGTTTCAAAAATCAATAGTTTCAATATTTTAAGAGTCAGTATAAATAGTTAATTCATTGACCCTTGAAAAAATTCCCCTTACTCAAATGGGTTCATGATTACCAAGGCTTTTGTATGTGATTTAGAAGTACTTCCCCTTTTTATATTGTGTGGGGCCTGAACTCCTTCCTGTGCAGCATAGAACCACTCATCTGTTGATTCATAGTTTAATGGGACAGGAGAAAACTCAAGGATACCCTAGATGAGAAGATACATTTTCCAACTGTCTTGATAAGTTAAAAGGAATACATAAAAATTGATTATGATCTTTTATACAAATGTACTGCAAGAAATCTGCAGCGTTTCCCTTTCTTCTCTTTACATGAAGAAAGCGAATCTCAAAAATACCATCAAGATTCAATTTATTTATAAAAATGACATTCCTATCCTCTTTATCTTGAGCTTTTAAGTGATTTGGTTAGATTTTTCTACCCTATAATTAGAAGGGGAGTTAAGTTCAAGATCTAAGATATGGAAAGGAAACTAGAAAAAGGAAAAGAGTGAACAGTGAGCTTTTATCTATCCTGTATTTAAATTGTTATGCATGTTAATTGTATTAAATTGAACAGGGTATCAACTTACAAGATGAAAAAAGCAAACGTTTTATTTTGAGGATATTTAAAGGAAAAGGTGCAGAAATGAACTTAACACTATTCCTTTAATCTTCTTAGTTTGTCGTTTAAATGAACTTCTGCCGCTAGCTGATGCCCTAGCAACCATGGACAGTCATTTTTTATATATATATATATATATATATATATAGATGTGATTTGGAAATTATGATGTCACTTCCACCTCATTTGATTATTATGAATCTCCTATCTCCAGGCCCAGTGGCAAAGTGGGTCATGTTCAAAAGGAGTGAAAACCTGGCGTTACAGGTATCTATCTACCTCTTTACCTGGTCCATTACAAGTGAGAGACCACCACCAACCTTTATAATCCAGTTTAATTTTTCCTCACACTGTGAACTGGACATAATTGACACAAAAATTGGCCTACAGTCTCTAGTTTTGCTTGAGACTTAATAATTTTATTTTCATGTTATTAGTTCTATGGTTGCAGTCTGAGATAAGTAACCTGATTACATCTACATTATTCATTCCTCTCATCCATTCATGGACCCAAATCAAATCCCTTCTCAATTGTTTTTACAATTAAATTAAACTTGGTTCTTTGAGTCTCTCCTAATACTTTAGATCTTTAACTCTTAGTATCTCCAACCTCAATCAGAAATACAAGAAGTACCTTTTCAACTTTCTGCCAACCCTTGCTTCTTTTTTGGCAGCCCTAGGGAGACTGGGGGTGGAAAAGTGCTCAGGTGACACTCTGCCGTATCCCTGCCTCCATAAGGCTCCCCTCCATTTCCCAGTAGTTGGGCCCAGTGGCAGAGACTAAGCCCACTCATATGTTTGATGCAAGAGTTGCCTGTTAAGCTCTGGCATCCAGCGTCCTCCAGATTGTAGTGGGGGCCCCAAAATTTATTTTTGGCACCAGAGCCTATGCAAGCACTCACGTTTGCCAGAAAGCCATAAGGCTGGTGGCCAGATTCGCAGCTGTATGTCTTTCATGTTTCCCTGCATTAGGGCCTGTGCTGGGATTTGCCCCTGGGCTCGGGACACCAAAATCATCCAAAGCTGAGCCTGGACAGAAGCATCACACTTTGGGTCTATCTGGCACTGGGCCAGAGGGCATCCAGAAAAATTGGCTCCTATTGGTCACTACCCCAGACAGATTCTTTCTTTCATTTGGCACAGCCTTCTCCTTTACATAGCCATGAGTATGTTGGCAAGTTTATCAGTACTTCCGCAGGCACAGGAGAGAAAGGGGCAGGGATCGGGAGGGGGCCAGCAATGGTCCTTGGCACTGCATTGGAGCCAGAAGGATCACTCCTGTACTTCCCGGCTCCACATTCCGGTAAGTAGTTTGTAAAAAAACGTACCTTTTTGGTGGCAACCTCCTTTTAAGGATTACCTTTTTCCGAACGGCATTCAGGGCAGACATTTTACAAAGGGGGCCTCAAACAGGTGTTAGGTTTTTTTGCATATACCAATAGGGGGCCTGACGCCTGTTTCAGACATGGGCCCTGGCCACCTTTTTTTCTGCTTTTACCAATATGGCGAGCAGCGCAACTCCGGTGCGTAATGAGCGTGCCCGCTATATTGGATACTTTGGCACCCATTTCGCGCGTGTAAAATGGGCACAGCGCCATTGAATTTCTAGGCCAATGTCTCTAGAATGAACTGTGCATTTAGTTCAGTTTTACTTAATTTCACCTTTCCCTTACCTATTCTCCATTTATGGTAAAGAACTTCTCAGACAGTGTATTAAAACACTGTTTAGCCACCACGGGGACCTAAGGGACAGAGCAGGCTTGGATTATGTCACAAACTCTTAATAATCAATCATAATGAATGCAAGTCCTAGAAAACATATTTTCCTTTAGCAAAGGCTATGTGTATATATTGGATAACTGGTGAAACTTAGTGCAAATGTGACTAATCGACTTTAGTGTCACTTAATATTTAGATTGATGGATTAGCCATAAAGGATGGTTTTAATTGCCTGGCTTTTGTGAAACAAATGATAGCTTGCAGTTTTGCTCTGTGTCAAAACTTTTCATTTTTTAATGAATTATGAAGGATCACACACAGCAAAGGAATCTATTTTTAAATAAGGCACACATTTACTTTTAATTAAAAGGGCAATTATGAACTGAGAGTTGATCTTCAGGTTTTAGCACTCAAGGTTGGTACTAATGGGCTAAAATCCACAACAAATGCATCTTATTCATTAGTTTCCAGTTAAAATAATCTGCTGACAGATATGGGCAAAGTTCACAGATGGATAATGGCCATTTCAGTGAGATACCAGAGTGACCAATGACCAGTGCCCATGGAACTATACTTCGCACAAAGTCAACATTACAGGGGATAGAGAGCAACATATCCAAGTTTGCCGATGAAGCAAAGATAGGCAGCATTGTGAGCAGTGTAGCCTTGTGTAGGGAAGCTTAAAATTACAGAGGGATATTAATAGATTAAATGAATGGGCAAAACTGTGGCAAATGGATTTGAATGTCGGCAAGTGTGAGGTCATCCACTTTGGACCTAAAAAGGATAGATCAGAGTACTTTCTAAATGGTGAAAAGCTCGAAACAGTGGAAGTCCAAAGAGACTTAGGGGGTCCATGTACATAAATCATTAAAATGTCATGGACAGCTACAGAAAATAATCAAAAAGGCTAATGGAATGCTGGCCTTTATATCTACAGGACAAGAATACAAGGGGGTAGAAGTTATGCTACAGCTATACAAAGCCCTGGTTAGACCACACCTGGAGTACTGTGTTCAGTTCTGGGCACTGCACCTTAGGAAGATATATCGACCTTGGAAGGAGTGCAGCGTAGATTTACTAGAATGATAGCTGGACTCCAAGGGTTAAATTACGAGGAGAGATTACACAAACTAGGGTTGTATTCTCTGGAATTTAGAAGATTAGGGGATGATTTGATCAAAATTTTCAAGATATTAGAACCATGAGTTCTAGAATCATTCTTGTTCCTTTTTTTCTAATGCATCAGTGCTTTTTTGAAGGTTGGAGATCTAAGATTGCACACTATTTCAAGTGTGACCTTATCAGTGAGCATAAATAAGGTAAACATCAAGGTTAACATACCTGAACAGGGGAGGGGAGAAGATTGACAAGAAAAATACATTTAAAAAAGGGGGAAGTTAAACAGCTTTTTAGGCATTCATATTTTAAGAGAGAGATGAAAAGTTATTTATTCATTTACCTTTTTGAATTTAATTTTTTTTGTGGATTTTAAGCTTGTGTAAGTGATGAATACTGATGGTGAAGCATAATTATTCGTCACACTGAGTTGGAGTCTCCAGGATTCCCAGGTCAGATATAGTAGGGGTTAAATGAAGTGCAGGAATCCGTCTACACCACTCTAATATTACGTTTGATTTGCGATAGTGTTAACTCTCACACTTTTCACATAACCTTTATAATTGCTGTTTAGTAATAGTCAAAATATTGTCAATAATATCCTTCCAACATGTTAGCCAAATACTAGGCAATTAGCACAGCTCCATCCCCTCGGGGCTTTTCACAACTGAATCCATTATCATGTCACTGAGGGATCCGTAATGTTATTCATTTAATTTTGACTTTAGTCAATGTGAAATGTTCAATCACAGCTCATTTGAACAGTGAATGTAGACTGACTGTAGACTGTGTTTTAGTTATTGATTGGGGACTTACACTGAGTTTAAGATACCTTGATGTTTGTGGAATGCTGGTGTTGAACAAATTAAAAATATTGAATTGAAAGATAAAAATCTTTAAAATGTGTTGCCAAATTTAAGATACAGATTTTGAAGGAAGAATTGTTCTAGTGATGAATGTTGCTGATCTACTATGTAAATACCATGTAGTGATTTCCAGAGAGCACTGGCACTGATTACTACAGAAAATGTTCAGGTATGTTAACCTTGATGTTTACCTTATTTATGCTCACTGATAAGGTCACACTTGAAATAGTGTGCAATCTTAGATCTCCAACCTTCAAAAAAGCACTGATGCATTAGAAAAAAAGGAACAAGAATGATTCTAGAACTCATGGTTCTAAATTATGAGTAGAGACTTGTAGAAGGAATGTGTTCTGTTGTTAGCAGAACATGATCCACATCTCGAAAATGATAATAAGCACAGATGATGTAGATGTAAGAAGGATATTTGATTGATAAATTCATATTTGATTTCCAGAACAAAGGGGCATAACCTTAAAATTAAAGCTAGGACTTTGAGGGGTGATGTCAGGAAGCACTTCTTCACACAGTGGAAATCTCTCCCCCCAAAAAGCTGTTGAGGCTAGGTCAATTGAAAATTTCCAAACTGAGATAGATAGGTGAGGGGATTAACGGATATGGGACCAAGGCAGGTAAATGGAGTTAAGATACAGACTAGCTATGATCTAATTGAATGGTGGAACAGACTCGAGGGGCTGAATGGCCTGCTGTTCCAATGTTCCTTTGTTCCTATAATGTCAGCACAGAAACAGGTACTACAAGTTCAAAGTTAGCAAACCATAAACTTGGCTAGAGATAACACTTTTTATCCCACATAATAGTGGATATCTGGAACTACTGTGTGTGAACTAGTTGTGTGAAATTCCTCCCTTTGCTATTTAAATAGAGGTGGTAACCCATTTTAATGCCTCTCTTAACTAGCCGAGAGGGATGTTAAGCATTCGAACGATAGATTACCTATAATATGATGTGGTGTATATGGACCTTCAAAAGGTGTTTGATAAAGTGCTGCATAATAGGCTTGTCATCAAGATTGAAGCCCATGGAATAAAAGGGGCAGTAGCAGCATGGATACAAAATTGGCTAAGTAACAGGAAACAGAGAGTAGTGGTGAACAGTTGTTTTTCAGACTGGAGGGAGGTGTACAGTGGTGTTCCCCGAGGGTCGGTATTAGGGCCACTGCTTTTCTTGATATATATTAATGACTTGGACTTGGGTGTACAGGGCACAATTTCCAAATTCGCAGATGACACAAAACTTGGAAGTGTAGTGAACAGTGAGGAGGATAGTGATAAATTTCAAGAGGACATAGGCAGGCTGGTGTCATGGGCAGACATGTGACGGATTAAATTTAACGCAGAAAAATACGAGGTGATACATTTTGGTAGGAAGAATGAGGAGAAGCAATATAAACTAAAGGGCACAATTCTAAAAGGGGTGCAAGAACAGAGAGATCTGGGGGTATATGTACACAAATCGTTGAAGATGGCAGGGCAGGTTGAGAAAGCAGTTAGAAAAGCATACAGGATCCTGGGCTTTATAAATAGAGGCATAGAGTACAAAAGCAAGGAAGTCGTGACGAACCTTTATAAAACACTGGTTTGGCCACAGCTGGAGTATTGTGTCCAGTTCTGGGCACCACACTTTAGGAAGGATGTGAAGGCCTTAGAGAGGGTACAGAAGAGATTTTCTAGAATGATTCCAGGGATGAGGGACTTTAGTTACGTGGATAGACTGGAGAAGCTGGGGTTGTTCTTTTTGGAACAGAGAAGGTTGAGAGGAGATTTGATAGAGGTATTCAAAATCATGAAGGGTCTAGACAGAGTAGATAGAGGGTAACTATTCCCATTGGCGGAAGGGTCAAGAAAAAGAGGACATAGATTTAAGGTGATTGACAAAGGTGACATGAGGGGAAACTTTTTTACACAGCAAGTGGTTAGGATCTGGAATGCACTGCCCGAGGGGGTGGTGGAGGCAGATTCAATCATGGCCTTCAAGAGGGAACTGGATAAGTACATGTCAGGAAAAAAAATTGCAGGGCTAGGGGAAAGGGCAGGGGAGTGGGACTAGCTGGATTGCTCTTGCATAGAGCCAGCACGGACTTGATGGGCCGAATGGCCTCCTGTGCTGTAACCTTTCTATGATTCTAATATCTTCTACTTCTCGGTGTCTCCTATGAACAAGGTCATGAAAACACCAGCTGATCCATCAAGCTTGGCCTGTTCACCATAGTGCATCTTGTTCACATCATTAACTCACCCCCACTGCCATGCAATCTCACATGAGAGGCAAAAAAGATTTTAAAAACTTTAGGCTAATTTAGGAAAAAAACTCTGGGAAATCCCCCCCCCCCCCCCCCCCCAGATGATCATGCAAGGTCCAGGAGACCACAGTGACTGGTACGACTATTCCTGTCAACCCAAAGTCCTTCTATTACTTGAGATGTCTTCCACTCTCTGCAATTTGACCAGCTTCCGTTTGGACGATTACAGCAAATCCGTACTCACTGCCCATACTGGCAGCTTCTTCCAGAGTTCGACGACTCTGCAAAAAGATGATCTTCCTGGCTGCTAACCTAACCCTATTTTTTTGTAATGTGTACTGATGCACCCCACCCCCAGTATCCCCTGCCTAATTTATCCACGTGGACAGAATCTAATTCCTTCATAACTTTAAATATCTCAATCATATTTCCCCCAGTTTACACATTTCCAAGGTTAAAAAGTCTCAGCCGTCTCAGCCAGTCCTGGTGTTCCCTCTGACTTGGAAAAATCACCCCTTAAAAGACCTCAGAATTCAATATTCCAAGCTGGCAGCATTACTTCTGGACTTTTAAAAAATATACATACCTTTACCATCATATGGGAAGCAGGACAGCATATAAAGCCGAGAACCATTATCTCCCAAGTTCTCTAACCAAAACCACAAAAACATAAATACTCTTGAACAGATAGATAAGATATTTATTGTCCCTATACAGTTCCAATCAAACAATATACAATTAACAAAGTTGTTAGCACTTTGCATGTCAGGTCTGTAATTGGATAAAAATTATAACCAATGATATCATTGACACGTTTTGTCAATGTACAGAAATAAAAATATCTTGAAACTTAGAACAAGTCAGTCTTGTATATATTCATGTACAAGACTAGAAATTTATGTCCCTGTTTGTGGTTAAAAATAGCGAGGATCCATCTTCCCTCGGATTTCCTTCTTAGCTTGTTTTTGTTCTAGTGAAACAATTTCACCAAGGACGGTGAACTTGGGAGCAGCAAACTACTGTAATGCCATCAGGTATTGCTCCACTCCACTCCTCCAGCAACATATTATTTAAGTGATGACTTTCCCTCCTGACTCCTGACAAAGCCAAACTCCCACCACTGATGTAAAATTGGAGACATCATATCAGGATGGATACTCAGGGAATGGAGATTTAAAAGCAGAGAGTGAGCTGGGACTGTGTGTTAGAAGGGAGAGCAGCTTTTTAAACATTACAGTGTTGGAGCAACACAGTAACAGCAGATAGAAATACAATGGTTGAAATGAGAAAAATATGTATTTGTAGGCAACAGCCAACATGAAAATATGAATTTTGATGGAAAGCAGCTTTGTAATGTCAACCCTCAATTTATATAAGAAATGGATTTTTTAGGTTTTTTTCAGTGGAATTTTGTGATAGAGCATCTTATATGTGGAAATGGTAAATTGTAGTAATAGAGAAGATTTATCACAAATTAAGTTATGTGACACATAAGGCTATATTCTCTTTATTGATGTTTACCTTTTGATAAAAGCATCAAAGAGTGGTGGAATGTAAGAAGAAAGAGCTGATGGACTGACTATTCATTCCTGTTAAACACTGAACTGTGGGTCCTTATCACTCCAAAAATGAATTAATGAACAGTAGGGAAAAGGGAGTAAAAAGTTATTTTTTTGCTTGTAAGCCTTGTAAAAAAAGTGTGTGTTTTATTCTAGGTCAGAACTAGAATTAACAAAATTAATGATTTGGGAGATTTTGAAGTATCAACACAACAGTGAGAGAAAGGAATAGTACACATGAGTTTTTTTGTCCATAAGCATGAGTGGACTGGCCATTTACAGTTATATTGCAGTGGAGCAGGAAGAGGGAGGGCCTGGGAGCACCGAGAACACAGACGACACAAGACTACGGAGATATTATCCCAGGGAGTGGGTCCACTGCAACAAAGTCAGCTACCTGGGCATGCACTGGGGAACAGTGTAATGCATGATGTAATATATAGTGCAAATCACAGAATATCGAAATAACATGGTACATACTGTGCTCTTCTCCAATCTCTGCTGAACCCATGCCTTCCAAACTTTCCTCCTGAATAGCTCTAAATAGCTTGCTACCTCAGATTATTTACCAGTTTTGCCTTTAGTCATAAGACCTGTGCGAAGGTTAGATGGAGGTGTTGGGCCTTCTCTTGTTGATGATCAATACCTGGCACTTATGTGATGCAAATGCATCTCATGACCCCAAGCCTGGATGTTGTCCAAGTCCTGGTGTAGGTTGCTTCATTATTGGAAGTGTGAAGAATAGAGCGGAACACAGTGGAACATCAGTGAACAGCACCATTCCTGACCTTATGACAGAGGGAATGGCATTGATAAAGCAGCTGAAGATGGTTGGGCCAAAGATGCTGTCCTGAGGAACTCCAGCAGTGATGTCCTGGGGCTGCAATGATTGGCCTGCAACAACCATGACCCTCTTCCTGTGTGTCACGCGTAGCTCCGACCACTGAAGGGTTTTCCCATTCAACTCAATCTTGCTAGGGCTCTTTGGTGCTACACCTCGTTGAATACTGCCATGTTGTCAAGGGTGACTACTCTCACCTCTCCTCCAGCAGTCAGCACTTACCAGTGTCTGCGTCAAGGCTATGACAAAGTCACAGCAGATCACAGTGCATTCAGAGCATAGTCATTAAAACAGTGTTTTCAAACTTGCCGTTGAATCATTTCATACAAATTTTGCACACGCCACAGCTGGATGAACTCAATTTTCAACCTTTATCAGTTAAGTGACTCATTAGCTGTTTGAGAAGTTTAAAAGAGCCATCATTACAGACGTGCCTTGACTGGTTGATATTTTTCCATTCCCACCAACAAACTTGCATTTTCAGGAAATGATCATTTCAAAACTGTGTGCTCCCAACAACAACAACTACAACTTGCATTTATATAGCGCCTTCAACATAGGAACAGTCCCAAGACACTTCACAGGAAGGTAATCAGACACAAATTGATACCGAGCCAAAGAAGGAGACATTAGATGGGAGACTAAAAGCTTGGTTGAAATGGTAAGGAGAGTCTTAAAGGAGGAGAGAGAGGTGGAGAGGTTTAGGAAGTGAATTCCAGAGTTTAGGGCCTAGACAACTGAAGGCACAACTGACAATGGTGGGGCAAAGGGAATGGGGGATGCACGAGGCCAGAGTTGAAGGAGCGCAGGGTTATCAGAGGATTGTAGGGCTGGAGGAGGTAACAGAAATAGGGAGGGGTGAGGCCATGGAGGGATACGAAAATGAGGACGAGAATTTTAAAATCGAGGCATTGGTGGACTGGGAGCCAATGTAGGTCAGCAGGCACAGGGATTCTAGGTGTGGAATAGGATATGGGCAGCAGAAATTTGGACCAGCTCAAGTTTAGAGGGTGGAAGATGGGAGGCCAACCAGGAGAGTCTGGAGATAACAAAAACATGGATGAGGGTTTCAGTAGCGGATAAGCTGAGGCAGGGGAAGAGACGGGTGATGTTATGGAGGTAGAGGTAGACGGTCTTTGCGATGGAGAGGATATGGGGTCAGAAGCTAAAATAGGACACCAAGATTGCGAACAGTCTGGTTCAGCGTGAGACAGTTGCCAGGCAGGGGGTGGATTCGGTAGCGAGGGGAATGCAGTTTGTGGCGGGGGTCAAAAACAATGGCTTTGGTCTTCTCAATGTTTAATTGGAAGAAGTTGTAGCTCATCCAGGACTGGATGTTGGACAAGCAGTTTGACAATACAGAGGCAGTGGACAGTTAGCGTTCATAAATTATATAGACATTGCATCTGTTTCTGTTTCCAAGCAGAGAAAAATATAGTCCACAGTGACATAGATATCATGAAGATGTAAATTATTTTCAAAGTAGCAAAATAAATATTTGATTCTATTTTTGTTGTCATGACTAATTGCATTATGATTGGTGAGTGTTAAATTTCTAGCTTGCTCCAGATACTTTTTCACTTGCAAAAATCTGCTTCCATCAGTGAGCTCTGACTCTCCATGAGCCAAAATGTGGTCTTTTATGGGAAGTAATCTGGGGTAGCAGAACATTGGGTGAACAGTGAATCATTTTTGCAATTACGGTACATGCTGGAAATGGTACAGGATCCCATCATACTTTCCCAATTTCTCTATCTGATGGAAAATACTATACTAGCAAACTATAAGAGTTTGGCTAAAAGCAACAAATCAAGTTTACTAAGAAGTAAGATTAAAAGAAGGATCAAAATAAACTGCAGGTTATAGTTAGATTATAATACTTCATGCAACTCACATTCCAAAACAATAAAAGTCAACTATAGCAGTTTTCTGCAGTACCTTAAGGAATTTAGATCACCTGTCCTTGATGTAAAGCTTTTATGTGACTAATGAACTCCATGGATTTCTGTGTTGCTTTTGTTTCTATTGCAAAATTCATTAAAAATATAATAGAGATTTTTATGATCTGAAAGTGAACAGATCTTTACAGTGAATTTAAGACTGTTGCTCATTGGTGTCAGTATAATTGCTAAGGAAATGTTTGTTGTTTAGGACACTCTTTAGTGTAGCATGTGATTTTCTGTAGCACCTGAATGAAGGAAACATAGCTGTTAGAGTTTAACCAGCAAGGTTTGCTAGGTCCAAATACAGAGAAATACAGTTCTGTAAAAACTTATATCTCCAAGTGTTATCATATGGGCTGAACTTGATTTGAACAAGGGATTACAGGAAATGACTGAGTCAAGGCATTTCTCCTCAGAGTGCCCAGAGACAGTTAAATCATTTTTGACTTTTAAACCGCAAATAAAAACCATACATTCCAGCTTGTTAAATTGCTTCATAAACCATCTGGCAGCAGAAAGAAATACAAAGAAATCTGGAAACATATGACGCAGGCTACTCTCCGCCTCCTTCAAAGAACTGAAATACAGTGGGGTTGGTTTCCACACTGACCACTGGTATAGTGCAAGATAGACTTCTGCTTTCTTTTCAGTTCATGGTCAAGCTCTATGTTTCAGTATCTCTATTACAAGTTGTAGGTATATGCTTATGTGATGCTCCTTCAATTTTAAATTCTCCACTCTGTCCAAACTATCTCCCCACCATCACAATGATTTCTTGATCAGTAAACCTTCAAAAACAAAAGATAATAGTGCAAGGTGGGTCTATTTCCTATGACTTTGAACAAGTGTTTAATCTGTTTGATCTACCATGACGAGGTGAAGCTCTTCTGGAATCAGAGTCAAAAAGGTAAGTTATCTTATGCAGCTTGTATCTTCTATATCCTGAGGAGACCCATGAGTTACAGGCAGTTTCACCTGATTCTATTCTCCTGATGCTCTTAACTTCAGCTTTCTTTTACAGTGTTTCTGATACTTTGTGCTTCATTGGAGGTCCTTTACCCTGCAACCAACAATATTTTTTTGAGAACACCAACAATATCAGCTTTTATAGTTTTCCCTTTTTTGTCTAATGTATATTGAAGTTTAAATGGATATATATTGTATTAGCATTCATAGCTATTGCCTTCTGAAGAACTATGGACAGGTCTACCTTTGTGCATTTGCTTCTAAGCGGTGAGACAGGAAACAAAATTACCTGCTTCAGACTTTTCGTTTTGGTCTCAGTGTTTCCCACTTTAATATTTTTTAATTCAGCAATGTGATCTTCTGTGTGTTTAATGCACCCTTTTAGAGGTTTTTTTTATATATATACTAGAAATAACGTCCCTTTTTAGTGAGAAAGTACAGTGGAAGTCCCGAGTCCTAGCCGACTGTTACCATGCTCTAGAAGGTTGGTCAGTGATTTACTATCAATCTTTATGCTAGCTGCAAATAAACAAAGTACACATTTGTACACATGAATTGTCCCTTATTTGCTGTTGACTGTGTTCATAGGGATGGAATTAGACAACCATATTTTTATCAAGAAGCAAAGAAAAATAATTACCTTGCTGGAAATCTGAATGAGAAACAGAAAATTGTAGAAATCTACAACAGATCAATCAGTACCTAAAAGAGAAGGATAGGTGAGGATCATTAAA
Source organism: Heptranchias perlo (assembly GCF_035084215.1). NCBI lineage: Eukaryota > Metazoa > Chordata > Chondrichthyes > Hexanchiformes > Hexanchidae > Heptranchias > Heptranchias perlo. The sequence continues at coordinate 50,370,365 of NC_090335.1, forward strand.
ATCAGTTTTTATTGCAGGTTTAAAAACCCGTATTTTCTCAGGCTTTACTTTTAGCAACAAATTAAAACAGGAGAAAATGGACGTTCTGAAAAAAATGGATAAATTCTGAGAAAATTGTTAAAATAATTATTTATTGGTACATTGCTACAAAAGGAAACAAAACGTTGCTTTATTGAGGAACACAATATTTGAGATTCTGGACCAGTTGCGAGGCACAGTAAAAACAAATCAGACAAATGTATTCTTCCAGTTCCCTTCATAAAAAGCAACAGCATTGTACAGGTTGGGTCATGGGTTAAAGTACAATAAAAATTAATCGCTTGGGCTAATTTTAAAAAATCCACATTCTCTTTTTTTTGCACTGAAAGTCAACTCCAGACTTTATCATTCCTTAAAGATAGGTTAACATATTGGGTGGGACCCTTCATCAAAATTGGCCAGAAGGTCATCCGAGGAAAAATCTTAACCTATCTTTCTCTTTCAGATCCTGACTGACCAGTAGCTCCTGTTTGTATTAAAGATTTTTTTGTTACCTTTACCATTGTCAGAATACTATGAAATTCAAATGCAGCTCTTTGTTTCCATCCTCAGTGCAACTAAGCCAAAGTGAACCCCTTCACTGCACTACTGAACTTTCCAGTTGAACATTCAACTATTCAAAGGCTCGGGTATTGGATATTTACATGTTTAGTATGGTGACACCATATGGATGTGATGACAAAGTAATATATGTCATATGTGATAAGGGGAATGGGCTCTATTTCAGCAGCCACCACCAATCAGGGCATTGTCATCATGGGGAACAAATGTGACTACTCACTCACATGCACATTCTGTACCTACACCCTGTATATACATATGTAAATGAAAACTCTTGACATATACACCTGTACACACACACCACATGTTGTACATGCATACTCTGTAGATATACACTCTGCACCTACACATTCTGTTTGTATACACTCTGTACATTCACACTTTGTACATACACATTGTACACATACACCCTGTATATAAACACTGTACATGCATACTATCCATATACACACCTTTCACATGGACACTTGGTACATACACCCTGTACACACACCCTGGACAGCTAATGTTATTCCTATATTTAAGAAGGGAGAAAGAACTAGTCCAGGGAACTATAGACCAGTTAGCTTAACATCAGTAGTAGGAAAGATAATAGAATCTTTACTCAAAGATGTAATAGAAAAACATCTAGAAAACAAAAATATAATAAAGACTGGTCAGCATGGATTTCAGAAAGGAAAGTCATGCTTAACCAAACTTATTGAATTCTTTGAAGAAGTAACAGAGAGTAGACAAGAGTACTGTAGTAGATGTAATCTATTTGGATTTTCAAAAGGCCTTCAATAAGGTACCGTATTGTAGACTCATGACATCCTGGAAGCCACATTCCACGGTGGTCCCCAGAGCCACGGTACCAGCAGTCTGAGCTTCCATTGCAGCAGTCTGAGCTTCCATTGCAGCAGTCTGAGCTTCCATTGCAGCAGTCTGAGCTTCCATTGCAGCAGTCTGAGCTTCCATTGCAGCAGTCTGAGCTGCAACCATAGCTTGCAGACTTTTGATGACGTCAGTTTGTGCTGCAATGGAAGCCATAACATCAGCCATTAGATGCTGTATCATGGTGGGCTCCACAGATATTCTGATGGAGGTGACCACCCATTCCATGTTGGAAAGGATGGGCTCCAAGTTCTGTGCAAAACCCTGTGCCAAGTTGAAGCTGGAATCCTCCATGCCCCTTCTCATTGTGCGCAGGCTTTCCAGTGCTCCAAGCATTTGGTGGTGTACGCCCGTCTTCTGGCCCATCGAAGTCCTCATCTGACTCCTCTGCAGCAGAACTAGTGAGTGATCTCACCATCCAGCAAGCAGGCACCTGTGGTATCCGTTCCCTCCGCCCCGGCTCCTGCGCACTTGTGCCCAATATCTCACCACATGCAATTCCCATCCTCTAACCTAGCCTCTAAACTATGCGCAATGTCAGTCTCTGAGCTGGTGGATGCAAGTATAAGATCAAGTGATGGTGTGCCTTCAATGTCTCCCTCCTCCTCCTCCTCATCGGACGGTGCCGCCATGTGTTCTTGGTTTTCTGCAATGACGAAGGGAAACAGGTTGAGTTGTGGAGCGGGGAGAGGAGCAAGTAAGACATGCGTGCCGACAGCATCCGCAGCACGTGAGAAAGAAAAGATTATGGAGGAGGGAGATGTGGGAAACGAGAAGGAGTATTAGATATGCAGAGACCCCCTTCATCGGGACCTCCAGCGTGGCATGTGGTCACGGCTGTAGTCACAACCTGCCCAATGATCTGAGGCACTGTCTCCTCCAGGGGGGTGAGGACATGTAAGTGTTCCCATCCTCCCTCAGATCTCTCCTGCAGCCGGCTGTTATACGCCACCTTCTCCTGCCAGACAGAGGACAGTGTGTCAGTGAGTATCCTGCAAGGTGTGTGGGTGATGTGCCTGTCATGGTCGAATAGCTGCCAGTTTGTGTGACTTGTGAGTGGTGGTTGTGTGGCCTGCAAGTGTGGTACTATGTGCCATGTGCGATGCATGGAGCAGTGGTGCAGTTGGTAGGATGTGCCACTTGACACTTGCATTCACCCACCTCGACCACTCGTGTCAAATCATTGAACTTCTTTCAGCACTGCACCCATGTGTGTGGTGCTATGCTCCTGGCATTCACTTCCTGGGCCACAGCCTGCCAATGCCTGTAGAGATACAGTCTGGAGGCTCTCCTGCCACCCTGCGGGCACATGTTGGTCCTCCTTTCATCCACCCCCTCCACCAGGACCTCCAGTGCATCATCGGAGAAGCCTGAGGCCCGCTCTTGTGCTGGTACAGCTATCCTTCCGGCCATCTTTCCCTCCAAGTGGACTGTGCCTGTCCCATTTAAAATGTATACCTGAACCTTTAAGAGGTGCAGTATGCCGATGACGTGCACTGAGCATGCCCCATTTCTGACTTCCTCATTCTCATGCAGCCTCTCAGCAGCGCAGGTAGCGCTGGCTGCATGCAGGTATCGTGGTAAGTAGCAGGTAGCTCAAAATTCATGTGCTGCCTGCGTAGGGGCCATCGGGCGCAGGGTACTAGCGGATTATGCTACCCGTGCCTGAAAATGGGCCTTATCGAATTTTTCTCCCGAAGAGTCTAAATGGGGTAGAGGAGCAAAGGGATCTCAGGGTACAGATACACAAATCACTAAAAGTAGGGATGCAGGTTAATAAGGCCATTAAAAAAAGGCAAACCAAGTGCTAGGGTTCATTTCTAGAGGGATAGAATTGAATAGCAGAGAAGTTATGTTAAATTTGTATAGAACCTTGGTTAGACCACACTTGGAGTATTGTGCACAGTTCTGGTCTCCACGTTATAAAAAGGATATAGAGGCATTGGAGAGGATGCAAAAAAGATTCACAAGGATGATACCAGAACTGAGAGGATCTACTTATCAGGAAAGATTAAACAGGCTGGGGCTCTTTTCTCTAGAAAAGAGAAGGCTGAGTGGTGACCTGATAGAGGTCTTTAAGATAATGAAAGGGTTTGATAGGGAAGACATACAGAAAATGTTTCCATTTGTGGGGGTGTCCAAAACTAGAGGTCATAAATATAAAATAGCCACTAATAAACCCAATAGGGAATTCAGGAGAAACTTCTTTACCCAAAGAGTGGTAAGAATGTGGAATGCGCTACCACAAGGAGTATTTGAGGCAAATAGCATAAATTTATTTAAGGGGAAGCTAGCTAAGCACATGAGGGAGAAAGGAATAGAAGGATATGCTAAGGATTAGATGAAGTAGGGAGGGAGGAGGCTCGTGTGGAGCATAAACGCCGGCATAGACCAGTTGGGCTGAATGGTCTGTTTCTGCGCTGTGGACTAGATATAACCCTGTACATAAACACACTGTATATACATGTTGTACATGCATATTCTGTATTTATACACTCTACCCCTATACATTCTATTTATAACACATCCTATACATTCACACTTTGTACATGCACATTGTACACATACGTCCTGTATATAAACACTGCACATGCATGCTCTGCACATGGACACTCGGTACATACACCCTGTATATAAACACTCTGTATATACATGTTGTACTTGCATATTCTGTATTTATACACTCTGCCCCTACACATTCTATTTATAACACACCCTGTACATTCACACTTTGTACATACACATTGTACACACACGTCCTGTATATAAACATTGCACATGCATGCTCTGCATATACACATGGACACTCAGTACATACACCCTGTACATAAACACTTTTTACATACACACTCTGTATTCATGCAGCATCTGGTATTCTTATTTACACACCGCTGACATGCCCTTATCCACATAGAATTCAATTTTAAACACTCATCCAAATATCATTATTTTGTTTAAAAGGGCAGTTTCACAAATCTGCCTGTGATGGCTAAATTGCTAAAACCAGATTAAAGCACTGGATCTAATATTCAACAGGGAATCTTGCCTGGAAATCAACTTGTGAAGTGAGAAGTACAAAAGAATCAATGAGGAATTGTCTGCTGTTTCACTCGGTTTAACAATGAGGCAATGTAGTCACTTCCACTTGCTTCCCATTTGCTCTTTTCCCTAATGTTATACTTTCAATGTCAATCTCCTCGCTTCAAAAAGGAAATTTTACACCAGTAAAAGTGATTGGTGTTTTTATTTCCCAGTCTTTATTTGGTACCTGTGCCAATTTTTAATATGACCAATAGATGGTGCACTCTGCACCAACAAAATGCTTCATCTTGAGACAGGGGAAATGAATGGGTAAATCCAGATCATGGAGTGAGACAGAGGGAAACTGTGGAGGACCCAGGGGCCAAATTGTACTAATATACCACCTTTAGAAGATGAGGAGAGTTTAGGAATTGAAGACCTGAACAAGGAAAACTGGAGGAGAAAAATCAGTTAAATTTTTTAAGGTGGTTTTCAAATTTAATTTTTCCGCCCTGAATATTTGGTGCAGCTGTAATTTAATTGATTCACAGGGCATTTAAAGGAATATAAATGAATACTAAAGGCCTTGGCATGGCTGTTTTTACTGTACTGGTACATTAGTTTCTATGTTTCAGAATCAGAGTGGTTTGTTGGCCATCGGCAATGATATTGAGGTACAGATCAGCCATCGTCTATTTGAAAGGCGGAACAGGCTCGAGGGACTGAATGGCCTACTTCTGTTCCTATGAATGCAGCAGAGCTACCTTACCTTGCCTGAGATTCTTTTAGGTTGGTAAGTTTTACCTAGACTGGTGGGTGATGTGCTCCCATCTTCGCAAACACCGTTGCTACAAACGGATTCAAAACTTGACATGAGGCGATCACGGAAATGAAAATCGTGTGGTTTCTATAACAGGCAATCGAATATGTAAAGCCAGTTTTACGCCCAGGAGGCAAGTTGAAAATCTGCCTCGAGATGTCAACAGACTAAGCTGGCTTCGTCACAAGGGTATGATATCCTTCCACCAAAAGAAAGACAAACTTCACCTCACCCAACATGACCATTTCTGGTATCTTTAAATCAAATACATTTTCCAGAACTCAATAATGCTCTGAAAACTCCAACAAGAATGAATCCCCTGTAACTTTGGATCCTCAATTCCAACTGTGATTTTTCTAACGAGAGGCAACTACAGATGACATAGAAACATAGAAAAATAGGAGCAAGACTAGGCCATTCGGCCCTTCAAGCCTGCTCCACCATTCAAAATGATCATGGCTGATTGTCTAACTCAGTACCCTGTTCCCGCTTTTTCCCCATATCCCTTGATCCCCTTAGCATTAAGGGACAAATTTCTTTAATTTGAAAGTTCATCATTGCTAGTTTTTGTTGTTCATGCAATCGGACATATGGGGCTCGATATTAGCAGGGCGACGGGTTCTCAGCAGGGGGTCGACTGTGCGCGTGGGTAACGCACCCAGTGAAATCAGTGTGCTCCGCACGCAATCGCAGGCTAATTGGAGCCACTTTCCTGTGCTTCCGGGTTCCCTGTTGCTAAGCTGCGCGGCGGGCGGACTGCACATGCGCAGTAAGGTCTGTCAGCTGGAGGAGCTCTATTTAAAGGGGCAGTCCTCCACTGACAGATGCTGCAGAAAAAAGGAAAAATTACAGCATAGAGCAGCCCAGGGGGAAGGCTGCTCCTAGGTTTAATGATGCCTCACTCCAGGTATCATTGGATGGGGTGAGGAGGAGGGGGAGGACAGAGATCTTCCCCCCGACAGGCGGGAGGAAGCAGCCTGTCTCTGCCACCAAGAAGGCCTGGCTCGAGGTGGCAGAGGAGGTCACCAGCACCACCAACATATCGCGCACCTGCATACAGTGCAGGAGGCGCTTCCATCACCTAAGTAGGTCAGCCGAAGTGAGTACACTTACTCATTCCCCTACACTCCGTCTCCCACATCACCGCCCCCACCCCACATCTCCTTCTGCACTGCCAACACTACTCTATCACATCACCCCTCACACCCACTCAAAGCTCATCCTCATCTTACCTGCACTTACTCACCTTGCCAGTACTCATCCCACCACTACCACTCAACCCAATCCTCATACAATCTCATGGCTCTATCTCATACTCACCCTCTCATGCATCTCTTTCACGGTCAGCCTCACTCAACCTGCCACTACCTGTGCTGCAGCCAGAAGGCATGCATCACATATGTGCAGTAGGAAGCGTAAGGCAAACGTGTTGTGAGCATGAAGGGGATGCACAAGGGTGTTTGAGGGTTTGTCATGGTGTTTACTTATATTGAATTTCTGATCAACTCACATAACATATATTATCACCACTACTGCCACATCTTCGCAAATCTTGTCTGGTTTGTGCAATAATGCCTTTTCCTGAGGATCACAATGAAGACCCACAACTGATGCCACCCATTGTGTCACTGCAGAGTGGGTGTAGGTGTTTTTGCAGGGCTTTTTTGTGCAGACGACTGAGAGATGTCGGCGGTGGCACCCTGGAAGGATACGGAAGAGAAGTTGTTGAGGGCAGTGGTGACTTTGACAGCGACAGGTAAGAAGATGGTGCTCGGGCCAGCCGGGAGCAGCTCGGCATGAAGGAGGCTGCAGATGTCCACGACTACATGTCGAGTGACTCTGAGCCTCCATGTGCACTGCTGCTCAGAGAGGTCCAGGAAGCTGAGCCTCGGTCAGTAGACCCTGTGCCAAGGGTAGTGCCCTCTGCGATGCATCTCTCTCTGCCATTGCCCTCCCTCCTACTGTGCAGGTGGATGTGTCACAGCACTGTGTTGTGGAGCTCCACGTGTCAGAGGTGGACGGCGTGGCCAGCGAGGCTGGTGATGCTGTTCGTCCTCCGAGGAGGTCATGACTGCAGCTACGGCGGCCCCCATCCGGAAGATGTACATTTGAGGGGGTCCGCAAGGTAGGTACATGTGTCTGGACACCGGGTAAGTGTGCAGGTTGGTGAATTTTATTGTTAGGAGGAGGGTGGTGGAGGCCAAACTTTGTCCAAAGTGACAGAGTGGCCTCCTGCAATGAGTGAGGGTCTCCCCCCACCCCCCCATCCATCTGTCAAATGGACCTTTGCAGCTGCCACAGGCTGATGGCTGCAACACATCCATTTCAACTCGGAGTGTTTCCCCCAGTACGGGAAACAGTCCCAGTTCATTGCAAAATCCCATCCCTGCTAAAATATCAGGTCAATCAGGTCTGTAAACAACCTGAAATACTTGTTTAAGTACTTTAAGTGGCACCCTGCTGGCTTTAATTGCCGGCGGGAGTCCCACATTCGGGGGCTGCGCGCTCATGTCAGCGCGTCACTGGGGAACCTGGAAGTGGGCGGGTTGGAGCCGGGCTCCGGACCCGCCCCGGGAATCACTGATTTTCGCAGCCCCCCCGCCACGAATGCACCCGATTGCGGGTGCTAAAATTGAGCCCATGGAGTCAAAAGTATTCTAATCAAAACATTATCCATTTCCCTACAAAATTCATCACTTCACACTGAATTCATTACAATTAATTTCTGTTATAAACAGTATTTTGATTCAAGCTTTTAGGAGAAGGTAAGGGGAGTATTCTGGGTAAAAAAGTTTTAAAAATCTCCTCTCTTGTAGGCACATGCCTCAATGTCAATCAAGGGTTTTCCAACACTCAGATGACTCCTAATCATTAGGGGCGATTTTAATCCTGCCTGCCCACTGGGGACAGGGCACGCAGGCAGTTATAATTGCTGTAGAGTACTTACAGCTGCCGCTGCACAACATGGGGCTGCTGAAACAGAGGTTCAGGTGTCGGGACAGGTCTGATGAGATCCTACAATATGCTTCACTAACAGCCTCCCGTGTTAAAGTAGCGTGCTGCATCCTGCACAACCTCGCTATACAGAGAGGTCTACATTTGGAGGAGGCACAGCAGCAACAGCAGTCCACATTGGATGAGGAAGACCAGGGTGAAGGTGAGCTAGCAGCAGAAGAAGGTGGGCCACCTCGATACCTTGCAGCAAGAGTGGGAAAGATGAGCTAATTGCCCAGCGACTCCGGTGACCTGCTCATTCCCCTGCCCTGAAAACGTGCACAAAATCCCTCTGCATTAATAGTCCTTGTTAAATCTTTCACCATTCTCTTAATCGTGCATTAAAGAACATTCGGGGAGAAATTGTTCCCTGTTATTTGGGCATTAAATGCTCGTCGAGAGCAACAAATTTCCAGGTGTGAACTCCCATGCCCGGATGTGCGCTGGCTGCCAATTTGGCAACCGGTGACTTCTGAGTGCCCAGGGTGCCCGTCTAAAACAAGGTTATGCCCCTTGCTTAAAAGAGGTCAATGCCTATTTCAGGACCTAATGCCAAATTTGGCAAAAACCGGGTTGGAGCATGGGCTGCTCAGTTTTTCCAGGTCTACAGCGGCCTTACTACTGGTCCTTAAAGGGACCGCTAGAGGCCATCGAAGAAGAGGTGAGTCTTTTTCACTTACCTTAATGAGGAGCAGGTATAAATATACTGCAGGCCACTGCTGGCCTACACTCACCTCACTCCCGTTCATCTCCCCCCCCCCAAAAGCACTCACCTGAAAGCTGGCTCCACGCCCAAGCTGGCCGATTTTAGGAAGGACCCAACTGGTGAGCTGCATTGTGATGCCCGATTGGTGTCCGTAGTTTGCTGGTGTTATGTAGATAAGGCCCGAGGCCCAATTCAGAGCGAGCCTGGAGCCTCCATTTTTGGGCGCACATTGTGAATGCATCGCCGATTTCACACCAGTGCCCGGCGATAACTGGATTTCTCAGCCTTTGAAACTATTCAGCCAACTTCTAGATCAATGATATACTGATAATGCAGACACAGGAGTTGCTATTAAATCACACTGCAGATCAACGCGCCAAATGTGAGAACAGTGATTAATTTAATTCCAAACACAATAATTACCGTAAATTCATTTCTCACTCAAGTGTCAACCAATGGTACTTTTTTTGTAAGAAAGATTTACTAACTCTGCCACTCTTACAAGATGCTCCCCCAGTGGCCACAGCAAAGCTGGTGAAAGTTGCTCATGTGCGGACCATTGAGATGCTTGTGGCCGATGACTTCTGGGCGTTCGAGCCTGTTAGGGTCCGACTGTGAACTGCCGCGCCTCGGCTGCTGCCGGGCAGTCTGGCTCAGATGACTTCCTGGCACCAGGATGGGTATTGTTGGAGGGGGGTGGCGAAGAAACAGACATGCTGACATCCTGAGATAGGTCAATATATCCTGCTCTCATTGCACCACAGCTGCTCCCGTGGGGCTGGAGCTCATCACTTCCACTGATCTGCGGGAGAGCAGACTGCAGAAGATGAGCCCCCTCCTTGAAAGCCCCTGTCTATTCGGTCCACCAATCTGTCCAAGGTGGACACCTGTCTCTCCTATGTGGAGCCCAGAGCCTGCGTGGGAGCTGTTTGAGCTTCCACTAAATCTGCAAAGGCTGCTGACATTGGCTTCTTTTGTGAGGGCCCAGCTATAGCGTTTCTGAAGGTGCCCACACTCTCCAGGGTAGACTGCAGACTACTGATACAATGCGAGATGACACCCCATAGGCTGGAAGCATACTCCTCCACACTTTCAGTCATTGTGTTGAAACCAGTAACAGAATGTCTGGGGCTTCCTATTACTAATCAGATATTTTTATTCCACAGTAGTAGCAGATTCTAGGAGTTTAATCATGGACTTTATATTAATTCTTAAATAATGCACATGGCCCCTTAACCTCACCAAATTTGCATTTTTATTTTTCAAATGTACAGCTAGTTATTTCAGTATGTTCACTGCCACAGATGTTTATTTTGAAGAAACAAATGTTGCAATTCCAAATAGGCTCCATATTCTAAGGTGCATATTGCGGATCCCGAACTGGTAACAATGGAAACAGTATTGTGCCTCCAGCCGTCCTTTCTTGCTCAGTATTGCTCACAATGCCTGTGTCCGATAATGTAGGTTTCTGTGCTCTCCCTGGCTGCAATGATTTACTAACTTCATAAGAGTATTTAACAGCTGTTGCACCTATCGTAGCTGACCTCTGACGGTACTATAGTTACTATCTTTGTTACTGAGGTTGCCACACTTCACTGGTTCCAACGTAACTCCTAGAGTAGTTCTACCTGACGTTTAGAAATTCTTATGCTTTGTTTTCTCAATCTTGGAGCTGATTACATATAGCACAACATATACCTGGGAAGGAGTTACAAGACTGTAACTTTATTCAAGATTTCAGATGATAGAATTACTCATAAGGCCGTGACTTGCAAATGACAACTGGATGTTAATACTTTTTCTGGTTGCAGTTTTTTTTTAAACTCTTGCTGTTTCACGGCTTAAGTACAGCCCATTGTTTGTTACTCCATTAAAAGCCACACCAGACAGTGGAATAATTTTTGTTAGTGGCAATTTTTCTTTTGCATAAAATGCATGGACTGTGTAATCTTCTCCATGTGATCTTGCTCTGTGTGATCATATTCTGACTACTTCACTGATCAAAGGAAACACGAGGTAATTGTTTCTCCTTTTTTACTTTATTCTATTGATTAATGCTTAAATCAAAAGTTAACAGTTAAGTAAAGCACCACGGGGTAGATTTTCCGTCCATATGGTTTTCCGGCGACTGGTTGGCAGAATGCACTGGCCAGCCGACCGATAGTGCCGACGGGAAGCCCGGTCTATTTTGAGGTGCAGTCTTCATTAACATAGTGCCAGCGGGCTACGGGTGGAAAACAAACACCCCGGGGCAGCCCACCAGCTCCACGCAATATTGGGCGGTCTGCCTGGCATCGGGGCTTGGAGAAAGGTAGGTCTGAAGGTAGTTCGTTCTCAAGAGGTGGGGGGGGGGGGGGGTACCAGGTGTGACAACGGCCCATGTTATTTTAGTGATGCCCAGAGGAGAACTCCTGCTCCCCTGGCTCCACAAAAATAAATAATTACTTACCTTGGGCTCCTCTTTGACAGGATCACCAGACGATACTGAATGGAGTGTGCAGTGTGCACGTTCCACCCAGTTAGGGGAGATTTTAACTTTCCAGGCCAGCCCCAAGTGCAAAGGGGCTGCTCCGTTCCGAGGTCAGGGCCTCATTTAATTAGAACCAGCTCGCTGCCCGTTCCAAACGGGCATCCCAATGCAGATTCAGGCCGGCATGACATCGGGCGGCCCGGAGTCCTGGCAGGGGTTCGTGATCATGTGGGGGGTGGTGGGTGGAGGGTGTTTGTGATGTGGCTGGTGGAAGCCTGGGGCAGCAGCGGCCCAGATTATTTTTGTGGGGCCCAGGTCCTCTTCGACTGTACTGCCAATAAAACTGGTCAATTAATCCAGCACCTTTGATTCTATGGGGGTAATTTTCACCTTCATCATTTGGGCAGTGAACTGGTGGAGCAGATTGCCTGCCCATTATAGAACCCTGATTGAACGGTTGAGCTGCTCGACCGTTAACTGCCCAAGATTTTGAAGGTGAAAATGACCCCTCTGGGTCTTCATCTATTACAATATTTCTAGTCAGTCATACCAATTAACTTTTTCACATATAATTCCTTTAGTCCGTGTAATGAAATTGGGGAGTGAAACAAACAGTGGGAGTACAAAATAAATGGGAACAGTCTACAGGAAACAATATAGGAGAGGCATTTTGGGGTTTTAGAGGTAAACATAATTAAAACATCAGCAAATGTGCAGTGGAAGTAAAAAAGGCAAACAGAATCTCCAGTTCTGACGAAAAGTCATTGACCTGAAACGTTAACTCTGTTTCTGTCTCCACAGATGCTGCCTGACTTGCTGAGTATTTCCAGCATTTTCTGTTTTTATTTCAGATCTCCAACATCTGCAGTATTTTGCTTCTGAAACAGAATCTTGGGATGTATAGTTCGAGGAATAGAGCACAAGCCTCCAGGAAGTAATAACTAGTTTGCACAAAGCCTCCACCCTGAGTATTGCACACTGTTCTGGACACCCTACCACAATGGAGGTATCCTGGCTTTCGAGAGATTAGAAAGTCGATAAATAGGATTGGACATCTGTGCACGAGGAAAGACAAGGGACATTAGGGAGGTTTGCTTTGGGAAAATGGAGGCTTGTAGATGACATTATCCAAGAGCAATGTTCACTATTAATACAATCTATGGTACAAGGGGTGATGAATTTGAGGTTAGATGAGAAAGAGTGAATACATAGGTGAGATATGATTTCTTTATGAAGAGCTGATGAAATTGTGGAATAGTCTACCCAGGGAGGTAATGCAAGTGGAAGATATTCTCAATTTCAAGAGGGTGATGGATACGTTTATGGGGAACTCTGTTACCTTTGGAATTGGCCCGATGGTTGGAAATAGTCTTTTTTGGTCATGTATGGAACATATGGGGAGGGGAGTTAGTTAAGTATGTCTAGTGATGCATCGTGGGTAACTTGCTTGATTGCCTTAGGGAGTTGGGGACAAATTTCCCAGAGCTTTTCCTGAAATTGACCATAGTTTTTTTTATATTTGCCTCTTTATGCACATAGTTAAAGTGTATTAGGGAGGTTGCACCGTTTAACTGATAGGATGAGCACTGATGGGCCTTTTGCACCCTTTTTGTATGTTTGTAAATCACTGTTCCCAAGTGTGATCAGACTGTGAGGTCTCTACTGCATTAGAAATCTCCTGTCAGGAAGCTTTGAAATTATATATGTATAGAACTGAGTTTCCATCTTTTCAGTATCTCAACAGCACAGTATACTAATTAGGCACACAGAACCTAAATTTGTCTGCCTCATTCTGTCACGCACATGCTTTTGCATTTTCCAAAGCAATTACCCTGACTAAATGAACCATAGGCTCCTCAAGTCACACCATATCAGAGGTGATTAGATGTATTTCCTTATAAATTGAGGTAGAAAACTCTGGAGCATGATCCCAGGGTTTTCATGTCCCATGGTAGCATTAGAAAGATCACCTTCATGTTTGACAATGGGAGTACCATGTTACAAAATTCATACAGAATCAATAAGTTATTGGTATTAAGACGCAGTAAACCAGAACTGCAATAACATTGAACAAAAAAACACATTCTGCAACATGTGCAATTAAACCACTGTCTCATGTCAGGTTTTTCTGTTTTACCACCTTTCCATAAATTCTGCCTTTAGAATCAGTATAGGTTTCCACAAACATTGGTGCCTAAATTTGTTAGTGCCCCAAACTGGCCGAGATACCAGCAGCGTGCAGCCAGGATCAAGCTAATATCATCCTTGGGCCTTATTATCATCATCAGGCAAGTTGCGGGTACCAATCAGGCTCCCCGACACAGCTCGCATGTCAGGGCCTAACAAATTTCGGGCAGTGCTGGGCAACCTCTGGGAAAAATTAAACCATGTTTTAAAAGATAGGCAAGTAAAAACTTTCAAATTTTTAACAAGAAACTTACAGAGATAGTACTGAAAGTCTCAATTTTTTTTACTTTCTCTGAGTGTTTCCTAGAGAATCTCTTTAACTGCAAGTTGTGTGCTCACCTGTCATAGCCATGTTTTGTTGCTACAAGCCTGTTTCACCTACCCCCTTTCAGCCAATCTTTGAGTGACCTTAGCAGGAGTCGTGGAGAAATTCATGGAAATTTATGACTTAGATGAGGGGACCGAGTGTAATGTATCCAAGTTTGCTGATGATACAAAGCTAAGTGGGAAAGTAAGCTGTGAGGAGGACACAAAGAGGCTGCAAAGGGATATAGACAGGTTAAGTGAGTGGGCAAGAAAGTGGCAGATGGAGTATAATGTGGGGAAATGTGAAATTATTCACTTTGGTAGGAAGAATAGAAAAGCAGAATATTTTTTAAAAGGTGAGAGACTAAGAAATGTTGGTATTCAGAGGGATTTGGGTGTCCTTGTACATGAATCACTGAAAGTTAACATGCAGGTACAGCAAGCAATTAGGAAGGCAAATGGTATGCTAGCCTTTATTGCAAGGGGGTTGGAATATAAAAATAAGGAGGTCTTGCTGCAATTATATAGGGCTCTGGTGAGACCACACCTGGAATACTGTGTACAATTTTGGTCTCCTTAACTAGGGAAGGATATACTTGGTACAAAGGTTCACTGGATTGATTCCTGGGATGAGAGGGTTGTCCTATGAGGAGACATTGAGTAGAATGGGCTTATATTCTCTTGAGTTTCGACGAATGAGAGGTGATCTCATTGAAACGTATAAAATTCTTAGAGGGCTTGACAGGGTAGATGCTGAGAGACTGTTTCCCCTGGCTGGAAAGTCTAGAACTAGGGGTCATAGTCTCAAGATAAGGGGTCGGCCATTTAGGACCGAGATGAGGAAAACTTTCTTCACTTGGAGGGTTGTGAATCTTTGGAATTCTCTACCCCAGAGGGCTGTGGATGCTCAGTCATTGAGTAGATTCAAGACCGAGAGCAATAGATTTTTAGACACTATGGGAATCAAGGGATATAGGGATAAGGTGGGAAAATGGAGTTGAGGTAGAAGATGAGCCATGATCTTATTGAATGGCGGAGCAGGCTCAGGGGCCATATGGCCTACTCCTGCTCCTATTTCTTATGTTATAATGTTCTTACATTGTCCATCATACCTTTTCCATAAAAGGAGGTCAAGTGGAAGTGAACGGGCTTCATGGGAAGAAATGAGGAAGGGCAGAAAGCAGAAGAAAAATTATCTTTTGCACTTCCAAAGTACAAGCTTACAGTTACACAACTTATGTCTTTTCTTTCCCAAAGGAATCTGTCAAAATGAAACAAAACTGAACGGTTTGTTCGCCAGCTTTAGGACTGTATGATCACCTTTTTACAAGATGGAAGACTTCAAGGGGAAATCAGTTTTCACCTTTCAAAAATTCTACACCAGAGTCATCCCTCATCATTACAAAGATAAGCAAAAAGCTTCAGCGATTCTTCTCTAAGTGAATATTGGTGGGATTGGAGCAGTCTGATTTGGCGAAGACATTGGGAAAAGAGAACTGTACAATGGGGCATTATTATTATCATCTCTTATTCTTGGGATTTACTCTTCTTCAATCTTGCAGTGTCTCGGGATATGGTCCAAACCAAAGGGCACAGAAAAAGGGAGACATTATACTGGGAGGTCTTTTCCCAATACATTTCGGAGTAGTTGCAAAGGATCAAGACTTAAAATCTAGACCAGAGGCAACTAAATGTATTCGGTAGGTCCTTAAGTACAACAAACTTTTCAAACAAAATTGTGTTGTATGCATTTTTAAAAAGTATGTATGTCCACCTTCAGACTTAAATTTATCCTATTGCTTTTGAAAGGTGGCCCGATAAGGTTATAGACTTTCTCATAACAACCATCAACAACATTCCATTCAATTGATATAAGGGGAAAATATGAAAAATGTCAGTATTGCGTCCTGTCAATTTGAGCCACTCAGCTTCCAAAGCTGCATTTCAGAAATAACCTTTATTAGTTTTGCACAGCTGAGCCAAAGTGAAAATCTGAATTGTATCATTGAGTTAGACCACAATTTCCTGAGATATTGGTATAACTGAGTATTCACTGAATATATACCATTGAATCACACTATGATTTACTGAGCAACTTTTACTGTGATTTTATTGAATCATACTAGTTTATTGAAGAAGAATTGTGATTATACAGTGGCTTAATGATATGGAACTGAGTTTCACTGAATCTTACTGTGATTTACTGAAGTATTGCGATATATATATCATTGTCACATTACGATTTGCTGAAATATTGGGCCAGAACTTGCTCTGACCGGCGTGGCAAAGCTGTCTGCACATCCTGTGGATAAAGACTACGAAAGTGCTTACCTCATGGTCTCCGATGTCCGCTTGCTTCATTTTAAATTTTTTCTCAGTTCAGATCTGTGATTTCAGTGCACCTTCCTTCCTAGTGATAGACTCTGTGGGAACGGAAGCCACGCCCACAGAATCTGTTGCGAAGAGAAGTCACGCCCACAAGCAGGCAAGTAAAACTCATTCAATTAAAGTGAACTTGTCTACATTAGTGTAAATAAAAATTTAACACTCCTTTTATTATAAAAAGCCAAGCAAATGATTTAATTTAATGAAACTTACAGAAGTTAAAAGTTAGAATTTTTTTTTTTAATTTAATTTTTAATATTTTTTTTAATGATCCAAAAATACTAAAAAGAGTAATTTGACATTCCACATTTTTAAAATTTAATTTTTTGTTGTTTCGCAGTCATTAACTGTCACCACACTTTTAAAAAGTCGTGTAAGGCTGGTATTTTCCAGCGTACCTTTTGGTGGCGTAAGTATCTTTGTTCCAGTTGGGCTGATGGATAAATTTACGAATGTTTCATGATTTTATTGATTGTAACGTAGGTGGCCCTTTAATTCGTAACTGTCAAGCCGACGGCGAACCAATGGGAGCAAGTTCGCGATTTCAGGGTTTTACTGTGCATGTGCGCATTCGCAAACTTGCACAATCGATTTGCAGGCGGCTGGAGAGGACGCCATTACAGAACGGCGTCCTCAGGTGAGTAATTTCTGGCCCATCGTGACTCACAGTGAGACAGTAATTGAAGTGTGACTGAGATCTCATTCAGTTATGTAGTGACTTAATGAGATTTAAGTAAGATCTCACTGAGGCCTAATGGGCCAAAAATCATACAGAGCATTGAGGCATCGCTCCTGCAAATTCAATTAATGAAATTACTTACTGCGGGCTCTGTGGCATCGAATTGCTTGAATTTGAACTTTTAAAAAATTGTGCGCTATCAACCCAGCCTCTGAGCAGCGTGATATGGACTAAATATATATCGATATATATATCGCAATACTTCAGTAAATCACAGTAAGATTCAGTGAAACTCAGTTCCATATCACGGCTGGAAAAGTGTGTGAGGAGAAGACACGCCCACAAAATCTGTCAGGAAGAGAAGTCACGCCCACAGATTCAGGCTGCATTGCTCAAGCAGGCAAGCAGACTTCATTCATTTAAAGTTAGTATTCTGGATGTCATTGTAAATAAAAATGTTAATTAATAATTGAATTAAATTAAAGTGACAGAAGATAAAAGTAAAAAAATTAATTTTTTAATTTAATTTTTTTTTAATGACTAAAAAGTATTAAAATAAGGAGACTCCACATTTTTAAAAGTTAATTTTTAGTTGTTTGGCAGTCATTAAGATTTACCACGCTATTAAAACTTTGTTTAGTCCTGGTATTTTTAAGCATACCTGTTTGGTGGTGATATTAGTTACTTTTCAGCTGGGCAGATAAGCAAGTTGGCGCTTTTTCAATGATTTCTCTGATTGCAGCGTGTGATGGCCCTTTAATGTGAAGCTGTCATATCACTGGCAAACCACTAGGAGCAAGTTCCCGATTTCCACGTTTCACTTTGCATGTGCAAACACCGGACCTTACTCCTTCAATTCGCCACTAACAACGGAGAGCGCTGTTGAGCTCCTCCGTTATTTTGGGAGCGATTTCTGGCCCATTGTGATTTATGAAGGAAGAGTTTGGATCTCGCTTAGCACTAAAATGATTTACTAAGATTTATCTGAGATCTATGACTTGACATTCATTGTTATCTTCTCAGCTATAATATATCATCATTATATACTTACATTGTGATTTTACTGAAATCTCACTGGTACCCACAGTAATTTCTGAGATAGAACATTGATCTCACTAAGGTGTAGAATGATGAACTGAAGCCTCATCTGGATCTTAATTAATTACTGCAAGACTCAGTGGGATGTAAGTGAGGTCTCTCAGTAATGTTGGGATTTACTGAGATGTAGCTAAGTTACACTCTGCTTTACAAATATGTATCTGAAATCCCACTTGGTCACACTTATTTATTGAAACATAAATCAACTTTCAGTGGAACCGTTAATGCCTATATTATTGAACTTCTTTGTGATTTACTAACACATACTGTATCTTAGATTTTACTGAATACACAGTGATCTACTTATCTGGTTGAACCTTCCAATGATTTACAGAAGTATGAATTGATATCTTACTGAGTTACATTGTGCTTACTGAGACATAACACTTCTTACTGTCATATTGTGATTTGATGATACTTATTTGATATATGGCTTTGTTATGACATATAACCAATTACTGAAAGCCATTGTAACTTGCTGAGGTGTTGCATTACTGTGAACCATTCTTAGATGCAAAAGAGATCTCACTGAGTATTGTTCTTTACTAAGAGATTTCACAATGCCACCCTGTTTTGCCTCATATGTTTTTATCAACGTATCTCTGAGTTTTATTGTAATTTAGTTTGATTCACTTATGCTACAGTGAATAATCAGCTTTATTTCAGACCTCACTGAGTCACAGTCCTGTTTTTTGAGGCATTATTCAAACGTCCTTGACTAACATTGGACCCAAAACTCAGTGGGAAACATCTCGACGATGGAAGAGTGACGGAATGCAACCCCTGTCACCCATTTAGTTGGCCATAGACCCTATCCTAAATTGCGGGGACAGGGCCATTTGACATGGTTGGGGCAGGCTGCTAAGGGAACATCAGCACTTGATCTTGTAAGAAGGAGTGGCACACAGCCATCCCATCTGAGGTGCCCTCTTGGATTGATTACCTTAGTCTAGGTAAGGTTTGGGGCCTTACAAAAGTGCCCTTGATCCAGGCTGGAATTTAAGGACCATTTTTTTTAATGAAATAACGGAAACAATTAGTGAGCTTAACTAATGTTTACTGAGCTAGAACTGAGATCAGATTGAGTCTTACTATTTTTAAGATCTCATTGAAATATGCAGTGATTTACAGAGATGTGAATTAAGATCACTCTAGTCCACATTATGAATTATTGTGTCAGCTTGGCTCAGTAGTAGCATTCTTGAGTCAGAAGGTCATGGGTTCAAGCCTGCACTGTTCATTGGTTGCACACGTTAGCAAGAGGCCTGATATTGTGAGTCACTAGTGCTATTTAAAGGTAGCCTGCACCTCTTAAAGGGGAGGTGCATTGAGGCTGCTGGAAGTGGTGTCAAGAAGTGAATTGATTTTGAAGAATTTTGTTAAGATGGCTCAACCTGCGAGAGAGCATGCGACAAGACTTTCTGACAATGCACTGGAGGCTTTGGTGCAAGAGGTGGAGAGAAGGAGAGACAGTCTGTATCCGCAAGAGGGCAGGAGGTCCTCGAGACAAATGCTCAGGAGGCAGCGGGAGGAAGTAGCGGTGGAGGTCAATGCCAGGAAAATAGCTTCAAGAACATGGACGCAGTGCAGGAAGAAGTTTAATGATCTGACACGAGTTGTCAAGGTGAGTGAGTTCAATCTTCAAATGGCACATCCTACCAACTGCACCACTAGCCTTATCCACTGCTCAAATCACTACACCCCCCCATCACCCAGCTACCAACAATTTCTATCAATCAGCACTCTACCCTTCAATTCATATGGTTTTCCTCACCCTCACACACTTAGCACTGTTGCAAGCCTCACACCCTCAACTTACAGCTCACACACACTGGCAGCTATTCACCATGACAGCCACATCACCCAAACATATTGCAGGACACTTACTGATACAGTGCCCTCTTTCTTGCAGGAGAAGGTGGCACATAACAGGAGGCTGCAGCAAAAGATTGGAGGAGGACAATGCGTGCCTGCATGTTTTAATCCCTACGGAGGAGATAGTGATGGCCATCATGGGAAGGGGCATCATTGAGGCCGTAGTCACTGACGGCGCTGGAGGAATTGATGATGAGGGTCCCTGCAAACCTAATTTTCCTTCTGTTTTCCCATTTCTCCCTCATCCCATATTTTTTTCTGACTCACAAGCTGCAGATGGTGTATCCATGCACTTCTTACTTTCTCCTCTCCCCTCACCACAACCCAACCCTCGTCCCTTTTTCATTTCAGATACCCAAGAATTGGAACCTTCCCAGTCAGAGGAGGAAGAGGAAGATGACACTGATGACGCAGTGACAGCATCACTCGATCTTACACTTGCAACCACCAGCTCAGAGACTGACTGCGCGTACTTTAGAGGGTAGGATAGAGGAGGGATCTGCACGTGGTGAGACACCGTGGACAGGATCCAGGGCGGGGGGAAAGGATACTGTAGGTGCCAGCTTGCCAGAGGGCGAGGTTGCACACTAGTTCTGCTGCAGAGGATTCAGATGAGGACTTCGATGGGCCAGGCTACAGAAGAAGGTTGATGGACGTACACCAGCAAATGTTTGGTGCACTGGAAAGCCTGCCAGAAAGCTTGCACACAAAGTCAAGAAGCATGGAGGAGTCCAGCTCCAACTTGGCACAGTGCTTTGCGCAGAGCTTGGAGCCCATCCTTTCCCACATGGAACGGGTGGTCACCTCCATCAGCACACCTGTGGAACCCACCATGATGCAGCATCTGATGACCAATATCACAGCTTCCATTGCAGCACAAACAGCTTCCATCTAAGCTCTGACTGCTGCATTGGAATTTCAGACTGCTGCCATCGTTGCTCTGGGTATCACTGTTGAAAGTGGCTTCCAGGGTGTCACATCAGTCCAGCAATCTGTTCTTGAACAGATCACCAGCATTGCTGAGGCACCACCTCGGGAGAGTGGCAGTGGCTCCATGGAAGAGGAACCTGCTGTCCTCTCTCAGGCTGACAGCCTTCCTGCTCTCATCCCTGCCATTCCACCAGTGCTCTTGCTGTTGCCTATCAACCAGCCAGCCCAGACTGCTGCAGCCCTGGCCGAGATGGTGCAGTATGAAGCCGGGCCCCCCCCCCCGACCCCGGCCCAGAGCTGCTCGAGGTAATCCTCCAATGCCATCTGCACTCTCCTCAATTGAAGCTCCCCAGCATCCCTCCACCCATGCTCCAGCCACTGGGAATGCACCTCGTAGGAGCACTAGGAAAGGTAAAGCCACACGGAAGACAGGCACTAAGGGAATGCACAAGGGTGAATAGTTTAATTTTGTATGCGTTATTTAATGAGCAAATTGATAAGTTTGGCTTTCAATTTGCATTTGGTGGTGTTTTTTATTTCTGCGGTGAACTGAGGGAGGAATCAATATGTGTTATCAGAAAGAGGGCGAAGTGATGGTCAGTGAGAGAGGAAGGGTAAGGAGTGTGGGACTGTTGGTGAATGGGAAGATGTAGTTGAGGTTACTGGTATCGCTCATGAATAATCTGATCACGTAGAGCCCTGGCAGAAAGGGACTGTTTATGTTGTAGCCTCCCTTCCTCCTCCTCTTCCTCGTGCTCCTGCTCCTCAGCTTCTTGCCTGATAGGCGGTGGCAAGGGCTGCTCCCTCATAATGCCCAGGTTGTGCAGCATGCAGCAAACTTCCACAAATCTCGATACCTGCTCAGCTGAATACTGCAGGACTCCTCCAGAGCGGTCCAGGTAGCGGAAGCGTTGCTTGAGGACGCCTATGTGTTACGTGTGCATGGGTTCCTGACTGGAGTCATGAACCATGTCATGAGAGGATCACACTTGTTGCACAGTAGCCAGCCTTTGACCTGCCATGCTGGTTCAAATATAGAACGCAGAATGAAAGAAACATGACTGCTGCCAGGATAGTCGGCATTGACCTGCATGATGCGCTGCCTGTGATCGCACACCAGCTGCACATTGAGGGAGTGGAATCCCTTTCTGTTGATGAATATGGCCGAGTTCAGATGAGGAGCACGCAAGGCAATGTGCGTGCAATCAATGGCACCCTGCACCATGGGGAAGCCTGCAATGTGAGTAAAACCTCGTGCTTGCTCCTCCTTCTTGACTCAATGACCTCCCTTATAATGCAGTACAATGTAAATTGTGAGATATTGCTTATATCTCCAGTAGCACCCTGAAAGGAGCCAGAGCCATAAAAATTAAGAGCCATGGTCACCTTGACAGCCACAGGCATTGCTGTCCTTGCCCTGCTTTGAGGTTGCAGCAGTTGACAAATTTCAGTCATGACCCCTTTTGTGAACCGGAGACGTCTCATTCGCTGGTTGTCACTGGAGTTGAGGTAAGAGAATTGCTCCCTGCAGACCCTCCGCGGATATGGCCCCCTGCTGAGCGCCCTGCTCCTCCTCCTCCCTCTTCCACCAGCTTGTCCTGCTCTGCGTGGCCTCTCTTCATCTGCATATATATATATATTATCCAATTCACTGTAATATCTGAGCTGCCTCCTCCAATTTAATTGCCCCTCTTGTTTGGCCCCATCAGCAAATTTCACCACTTTGCATTGAGCCTCTGAGTCCAGGTCATTTGTATAAATTAGAAACAGTAGTGGTCCAAACACTGACCCCTGGGGCAACCCATTCAGTCCTTCTCCCCACCCTGTCATAAATCCTGTAACACAATGTTTTCTACCCTTTAGTCTGTTTCTTTTCCATTCCCAGGGTTTACCATGGGTCCCCACAGCTCTGAGTTTGAATAATAGCCTTTCATGTGAGACTTTGTTAAGTGCCTTTTGGAGTTTTAGGACTTTCCACAATCCACTTGGGATGTTACTTCCTCAAAAAAGTCGAGGAGGGTGGTCAGGCAGGACGATCACCCTCTAAATCTATGTTAGCTACTGTTTACCAAGTTATTACTGTACAGATACTTCTCAGTGTTTACTCCTGATAATTGATTCCACTATCCTACATGGAATTGAAATTAGACTATTGTGTCTGTAGTTGCTTGTGTCTATTTATCTCCCTTTTTGAATATGGCACCACATTGGTCCATTTCCAGTCTTCTGGTACCTCCCTCATAATGGTTGTCAGTGTCTCACAGAACTTCTCTCTAGTCTCGTTCTGGAGTAAATGTTATTTATCTCTGGGGGTTTGTATGTTGAAAGCCCTTTTAGCCTGTCCAGAACTTCCATCTCGTTTGTATTGAAAGATTTAAAGCCGAAGTCATTAACAATTCTGGTGGGGAATGTTGTTCTGCAAGTGATACTCAGAGAAAAGGAGGGGGAGTGGACTGTTTGCAGTTAATTCCTTTTGGTGGAGGTGGGGGTTGTTTGCAGCAACTGTAGCCACCTGTTCAGAAACGTGGGGCTGGAGTGGATGGAAGAAAGAGAATATTTTTGTTAATGAACACAAGGAATGGAAATGTTTCCTGTGGCAATCAAAATAATTCAGATGACATTAAACATTTTTTTTATTATAAAATGTTCCCAGTTCCAAGGAGCAGTATTCATTCTTAATGTTAATTTAGTGTAAAATGGCAGCCTCTATTGGGCAGTGTGTATATTAATGCACTTTGTATTAATTAGAAAATAAACTTATATATGTTAATTGTTAGCAGTGGCTCAGTGATATCACTGTTGCCTCTGAGTGAGAAGGTTGTGGGTTCAAGTCCACCTGAGAGGGCAAACGGGGCCTCGGTTTCACGTCTCATCTGAAAAATTGCACCTCCAGAGACTTGAACACAAAATCTAGGCTGACACTCTAGTGCAGTACTGAGGGAGTGCTGAACTGTCGAAGGTGCAGTCTTTCAGATGAGACATGAAACCGAGGCCCCAGCTGCCCTCTCAGGTCGATGTAAAAGATCCCATGGCACTATTTCGCAGAAGAGCAGGGGTGTCCTGACCAACATTTATCCTTCAACCAACATCACAAAAAAAACAGATTATCTGGTCATTATCACATTGCTGCTTGTGGGACCTTGCTGCGTGCAAATTGTCTGCCATGTTTCCTACATTACAACAGTGACTACACTTGAAAAGTATTTCATTGGCTGTAAAGCGCTTTGGGACGTCCTGAGGTCGTGAAAGGCATTATATAAATGCAAGTCTTTCTTTTTCTTTCCTTTTAAAATCGCAATACTAGTTATTAAGCCATAAACAATTCTAAATGAAAGCAATACGGATGCATTTTTTTTGCAATGGTGTAGTACGCACTGATGTGAGTGAGGCACCTTTCCTTGTATCCATCTCAGTTACACACTGATCGACAGAGGCTGACACAGTGGTGAGACTCGCTGGCTGAAAAAGTGGATGAGGATGTAAATTAACAAGTTTACATTTTTGTTAACAGGTACAATTTTAGAGGATTCCGATGGTTGCAGGCAATGATATTTGCGATCGAGGAGATCAACAACAGCATGAGATTTCTGCCGAATATCACCCTCGGATACAGGATATTTGATACATGCAACACAGTGTCTAAAGCTCTAGAAGCAACACTGAGCTTTGTAGCCCAGAACAAAATAGACTCACTGAACTTGGATGAGTTCTGTAACTGCTCTGATCACATCCCATCAACCATAGCAGTTGTGGGAGCAACGGGATCAGGAATTTCAACTGCTGTAGCCAACCTGCTGGGTTTGTTTTACATTCCACAGGTCAGTACACTTAGTGACAATGAGCAAGAATGTAAGTATGTATGCATTGTTGAACACAAATGCTTCTGTATATCTGTGTGTAACAGTGTATGTGTGTGTGTGTGAAGGAGACTGCATGTGGTTGCACACAAGTATCCATCTCCCTGTGAATAGCATGTTTTATCAACTTGGAACTTTATAGTCAAATTTAGGTTCATTCGTGCACCCAATCCTTCCTGTTCAACGTGTAAAAATATAACATATTACAGGAATTTTTACATTAATATCAGCAGCCTGACACTGTGATTTTATTAGTTGCAGCAGTGACAGTGATAATTAAGCTTTTATCTCATCTATTCTGTTTTTAGAAAGAAAGTAGATGATGCACCTAAGTTCCTTTCTCCTTATGGAGTAGCATGGTTGTGGAATAAATAATTAGGGAAGGCCTTTGAAGCAAAATTAGAAATGGATTTGTCGGGCTGAATGATCTTATTTCATGCCTGACTTTTCCTATGTTTTTGTAATTATAGACATGGTGGGAGTAGCTGGATGCAGCTGTTCAGTGCTTTCCTTTAGTAGGAAATGTAGATTTTCTACCCGCATAGGCTTAAATGAAATGAAATTTAAAATGTTTATTTAAATTCCAACTTCCTGATAATTAAGAGCTGCTCCCTCCTTACCTGGAGGCCTTGTTTCCACAAGATACTCTCTTTAGCGAATCATATGAAACAGACAAGTAAGCCTAAATAAACAGAGGGTCATTTTAACTGTGAGCAATGGTGTAAAATGGGCGATATTGAATTAGCCGTCCATTATACACTCCGTCCGATTTTTTAAAATTCATTCATGAGATGTGGGCGTCGCTGGCAAGGTCAGAATTTAATACTCATCCCTAATTGCCCTTGAGAAGGTGGTGGTGAGCCGCCTTCTTGAACCGCTGCAATCCGTGTGGTGAAGGTTCTCCCACAGTGCTGTTAGGTAGGGAGTTCCAGGATTTTGACCCAGTGGCGATGAAGGAACAGCGATAAATTTCTAATTCAGGATGGTGTGTGACTTGGAGGGGAACGTGCAGGTGGTGTTGTTCCCATGCGCCTGCTGCCCTTGTATTTCTAGGTGGTAGAGGTCACATGTTTGGGAGATGTTGTCGAAGAAGCCTTGGCGAGTTGCTGCAATGCATCCTGTGGATAGTACACACTGCAGCCACAGTGCGCCGGTGGTGAAGGGAGTGAATGTATAAGGTGATGGATGGGGTACCAATCAAGCGGGCTGCTTTGTCCTGGATGGTGTCGAGCGTCTTGAGTGTTGTTGGAGCTGCACTCATTCAGGCAAGTGGAGAGTATTCCATCACATTCCTGACTTGTGCCTTGTAGATGGTGGAAAGGCTTTGGGGAGTCAGGAAGTGAGTCACTCGCTACAGAATACGCAGCCTCTGACATGCTCTTGCAGTCACAGTATTTATATGGCTGGTCCAGTTAAGTTTCTGGTCAATGGTGACCCCCAGATGTTGATGGTGGGGGATTCGGCGATGGTAATGCCGTTGACTATCAAACGGAGGTGGTTAGACTCTCTCTTGTTGGAGATGGTCATTGCCTGGCACTTGTCTGGCGCAAATGTTACTTGCCACTTATCAGCCCAAGCCTGGATGTTGTCCTGGTCTTGCTGCATGCGGGCACAGACTGCTTCATTATTTGAGGGGTTGTGAATGGAACTGAACACTGTGCAATCATCAGCAAACTTACCCATTTCTGACCTTATGATGGAGGGAAGGTCATTGATGAAGCAGCTGAAGATGGTTGGGCCTAGGACACTGCCCTGAGGAACTCCTGCAGCAATGTCCTGGGGCTGAGATGATTAGCCTCCAACAACCACTACCATCTTCCTTTGTGCTAGGTATGACTCCAGCCACTGGAGAGTTTTCCCCCTGATTCCCATTGACTTCAATTTTACTAGGGCTCCTTGGTGTCACACTCAGTCAAATGCTGCCTTGATGTCAAGGGCAGTCACTCTCACCTCACCTCTGGAATTTAGCTCTTTTTTCCATGTTTGGACCAAGGCTGTAATGAGATCTGGAGCCGAGTGGTCCTGGTGGAACCCAAACTGAGCATCGGTGAACAGGTTATTGGTGGGTAAGTGCCGCTTGAAAGCACTGTCGAGGACACCTTCCATCACTTTGCTGATGATTGAGAGCAGACTGATGGGGCGGTAATTGGCTGGATTGGATTTGTCCTGCTTTTTGTGGACAGGACATACCTGGGCAATTTTCCACATTGTCGGGTAGATACCAGTGTTGTAACTGTACTGGAACAGTTTGGCTAGAGGCGCAGCTAGTTCTGGAGCACAAGTCTTCAGCACTACAGCCGGGATGTTGTCGGGGCCCATAGCCTTTGTTGTATCCAGTGCACTCAGCTGTTTCTTGATATCATGTGGAGTGAATCGAGTTGGCTGAAGACTGGCTTCTGTGATGGTGGGGATATCAGGAAGAGGCTGAGATGGATCATCCACTCGGCACTTCTGGCTAAAGATGGTTGAAAATGCTTCAGCCTTATTTTTTGCACTCATGTGCTGGACTCTGCCATCATTGAGGATGGGGATGTTCACAGAGCCTCCTCCTCCCGTTAGATGTTTAATTGTCCAACACCATTCACGACTGGATTTGGCAGAACTGCAGAGCTTTGATCTGATCCGTTGGTTGTGGAATTGCTTAGCTCTGTCTATAGCATCTTGCTTCCGCTGTTTAGCATGCATGTAACCTTGTGTTGTAGCTTCACCAGGTTGGTATCTCATTTTTAGGTACGCCTGGTGCTGCTCCTGGCATGCTCTTCTACACTCCTTGTTGAACCAGGGTTGATCCCCTGGCTTGTTGGTAATGGTAGAGTGAGGAATATGCCAGGCCATAAGGTTACAGGTGGTGCTGGAATACAATTCTGCTGCTGCTGATGGCCCACAGCACCTCATGGATGCCCAGTTTTGTGCTGCCAGATCTGTTCTGAATCTATCCCATTTAGCATGGTGGTAGTGCCACACAACACGTTGGATGGTGTCCTCAGTGTGAAGATGGGACTTCATCTCCACAAGGACTGTGCGGTGGTCACTCCTGCCAATCATGTCATGGACCGATGCATCTGCGACAGGCAGATTGGTGAGGACGAGGTCAAGTAGGTTTTTTTCCTCGTGTTGGTTCGCTCACCACCTGCCGCAGGCCCAGTCTGGCAGTCATATCCTTCAGGACTCGGCCAGCTTGGTCAGTATTGGAGCTACCGAGCCACTCTTGGTGATGGACATTGAAGTCCCCCACCCAGAGTACATTTTGTGCCCTTGCTACCCTCAGTGCTTCCTCCAAGTGGTACTCGACATGGAGGAGGACTGATTCATTAGCTGAGGGAGGACGGTAGGTGGTAATCAGCAGAATGTTTCCTTGCCCATGTTTGACCTGATGCCATGAGATTTCATGAGGTCCGGAGTCAATGTTGAGGACTCCCAGGGCCACTCCCTCCTGACTGTATATCACCGTATCACTATCTCTAGTGGGTCTTTCCTGCCAGTGGGACAGGACATACCCAGGGATGGTGATGGAAAAGTCTGGGACATTGGATGAAAGGTATGATTCTATGAGTATGGCTATGTCAGGCTGTTGCTTGACTAGTCTGTGGGTCAGCTCTTCCAATTTTGGCACAAGTCCCCAGATATTCGTGAGGAGGACTTTGCAGAGTTGACTGGGCTTAATTTGCCTTTGTCGTGTCTGGTGCCTAGTGGTCCGTCCGGTTTTATTCTTGTTATGATGTTTTGTAGCGAGATTGTACAACTGAGTGGCTTGCTGGGCCATTTCAGAGGGCGATTAAGAATCAACCACATTGCTGTGAGTCTAGAGTCACATATAGGCCAGACCGGGTAAGGACGGCAGATTTCCTTCCCTAAAGGACATTAATAAACCAGATGGCTTTTTACGACAATCCGGTAGTTTCATGGTCACCATTACTGATACTAGTTTTTTTTAATTCCAGATTTTATTTAATTAATTGAATTTAAAATGTCCAGCTGCCGCGGCGGGATTTGAACTCTTGACTCCAGATTATTAGTCCAGGCCTCTAGATTACTAGTCCATTAACATAACCACTATGCTACCGTTCCCAATTAATATCTAATACCAATATTAAAATTAATGGTTATAATAACATTCAGCTTGCTACACCATTAATTGAATTCAGTGACGTTAGAGGCACCGTAGCTGGAGGGTAAGTGTGAGATGATGGTTGCTTTAGTTGGAGGTCATTTAACATTGTAACTATGTTGATGATTGACTGCAGTAGTTCCATTTTTAACGCTGCACTAACTGTGCTGACCTCAGTAGTGAGGTAACTGCTGTTCGCTAGTCACGATGGCTTACACTTCTGGAAACAGTTTTTTTTTGTAAGCTGAAGCTTTGGCGACTCTTATCACCTTCCATAAAAAGGTAGTGATGAATCTGATACTGAGATATTGATTTATAAGATATTATTCTAACATTCAGTTTCTTGCAAGTACACTGAACCATTTGAAGCTGTTTAACCGATAGGTGAGAACAAGGTTATCTCACAGTGCGGACGGCATTCATGAATAAAACTTCACTTCTTTGGTTTACAGGATTTCCCTAATCTCTTGATTGTAACTCCATCTTGGACATCCATTCTCAATACAATGAATTAACAAAGTATCCTCCAAGAGTTACTATTTAACTATAAACTTTCAACTGAATGCATTTTTCTAATACAATGAAAAAGTAGCTAATCAAATTTCAGTGATCACCTAAAGCAAGCAGGCCACTTCAGAAAGGCAGGCAAGATGCAATTGAAAGAGCCAGAGCTCCATGAGTGTTTTCTTCAGGAAATATTAAACAGAAAGGTCATGTTCTGTTTTTAAACCATGAGATCTTTATTATCCACTGGGATGGGTATTTGAGGCTTTAATTTTCACCTGAAGAATGGTGTCTTCAATAGGATAGAGCTTTCCTCAAGCTGTACTGAAGTGGCAGTATTCAGACTGAGAAAAGTGATTTCAGAAAAACCACTTTACTACAAACTTTTTTCTTGATCTTGCCAGAAGCTACATTAAAGCTACTAGAAAAATTCTGACCCTTTACAGATGAAGCCCTGCTAAACTGATTACTTTTCTCGTCCCTATGACTTTGTTACAATGAATTATGACTGTCAGTGCCTCCTTCACTCAGTGCTGATCCAGGCTCCTATCCATCTGCTGCTGCTCCTCCATGGAAATTAATATAGCTACATGTTACAGGAGCAAATCAGGAATTACTGTTCACAGATTGCTATGGTATTCAATCCCCTAGAGAAGCAGCAGCAGCAAGAGGTAGGAACCAAGAGCAGCAGTGGGGGGAGGGGAGAACCAGGAGCGACAAAGGGAAGGCTGAGTAGAGGTCCAGCAAGAACGGAGTGGTAGCTTGAATTGAAGGGTGAGAAGAGTACCAGCTTCAACTGAGGGAAACAGAAGAGACAGCTTGCACAATGGGGAGATGGCGAGTGCTAGCTTAAATTGCTGGAGCATAGGGTGAAAAGCACTAGCTGGAACTGGGGGAGGTGGGGGGCGAGAAGACTATCAGCTTGAACTCTCAAATTGAAGTGGAGAACAGTGGAAACTTAAACTGATGAAGGGAGAAGAGTGCCAGCTTGAACTGGGGAAGTAAAAGAACACCAGCTTGACCTGGGTGGGAGTGGAACGTAAAGTACTGGGAGGGGGAGCAGTCCTAGCTAGAACCATGGGGCGGGGGAGGAGTTCTAGCCAGAACCATGGGGAGGGGGAGGAGTTCTAGCTAGAACCATGGGGTGGGGGAGGAGTTCTAGCCAGAGCCATGGGGAGGGGGAGGAGTTCTAGCTAGAACCATGGGGAGGGGGAGGAGTTCTAGCTAGAACCATGGGGAGGGGGAGGAGTTCTAGCCAGAGCCATGGGGAGGGGGAGGAGTTCTAGCTAGAACCATGGGGAGGGGGAGGAGTTCTAGCTAGAACCATGGGGAGGGGGAGGAGTTATAGCCAGAGCCATGGGGAGGGGGAGGAGTTCTAGCTGGAACCATGGGGCAGGGGAGGAGTTCTAGCCAGAACCATGGGGAGGGGGAGCAGTCCTAGCTAGAACCATGGGGCGGGGGAGGAGTTCTAGCTAGAACCATGGGGTGGGGGAGGAGTTCTAGCCAGAACCATGGGGCGGGGGAGGAGTTCTAGCTAGAACCATGGGGCAGGGGAGGAGTTCTAGCTAGAACCATGGGGAGGGGGAGCAGTCCTAGCTAGAACCATGGGGTGGGGGAGGAGTTCTAGCCAGAACCATGGGGCGGGGGAGGAGTTCTAGCTAGAACCATGGGGCAGGGGAGGAGTTCTAGCTAGAACCATGGGGAGGGGGAGGAGTTCTAGCCAGAGCCATGGGGAGGGGGAGGAGTTCTAGCTAGAACCATGGGGTGGGGGAGGAGTTCTAGCTAGAACCATGGGGTGGGGGAGGAGTTCTAGCCAGAACCATGGGGAGGGGGAGGAGTTCTAGCTAGAACCATGGGGCAGGGGAGGAGTTCTAGCTAGAACCATGGGGCGGGGGAGGAGTTCTAGCTAGAACCATGGGGCAGGGGAGGAGTTCTAGCCAGAACCATGGGGAGGGGGAGCAGTCCTAGCTAGAACCATGGGGCGGGGGAGGAGTTCTAGCCAGAACCATGGGGAGGGGGAGCAGTTCTAGCTAGAACCATGGGGAGGGGGAGCAGTTTTATCTAGAACCACAGGGAATGGAAAGAGTTCTAGCTAGAACCACAGGGAATGGAAAGAGTTCTAGCTAGAACCATGTGGGCGCTGCTTAGGAAATTGCAGGCCTGCAACTCCTGATTTTCTGTCTATTAAATGGATGGATAATCAAGGTTTGTGGGCCCACAATTTCACAACCAGCACTCCCAGCGAGCATCACTCTTACTGAGATCGCAAGTTCAGGGCCTCTCCCTTCTATAAAATAAAAAATGTTTAAGTTAACCAGAATGCACCATTTTAAATGTAAGAACTCAAAATGTTCTGGGGAAACACTCCCCTGGACCTCCCTGTTCCAAAAGTTGTCATAGAGGGGATGAGGGTATTTGGAAGGAGTGTGTACAGTTCTAAGTTTTGTGTTCAAAAGCTTGACTGAAATTCTCCTATAGTAAATAAGGCAGAGAGTGATTTTCAAAAAAATTCAACAAATATCCCTCCTTTTCGTTTAAAACAAATTGAATGCAAATTTCATTGTAGATTTCAAAATGCAAGAAAATGCAGCAACTCGAAGTGTGCAAAATATTCTGGGAATGTATAACCCCAGACCCCATCTAGAAATTAAATCTTGTGTCTTTCATACACTTATGGTTTATTTCCTCCGATATGTTTTAAGGAATGTTGGATGTGCCCACAGTTTCAGTTACAACCCGTGTCCCACAGTCCAATTATTTGTTTTCATGTCATAGGTTTATATTCAGGGCCATTTTTGTGTTCTCAGCCATTCTTGGGGCTCTGTCAGCTTTTTTGAAGCTGTTTTCTAAGTCACCATGTGTGCAGTAAGCAAATTTTCAGTTCACATATGTTTAAATTTTAGGATTAATGTCTGTTTAACTATTACAGAAGTGACCCTTGCTAACATATTTTGTTCATATTGAAGGTCAGTTATGCCTCTTCAAGCAGACTATTGAGCAACAAAAATGAGTACAAGGCTTTCCTTCGCACAATCCCCAATGATGAGCAACAGGCCACGGCAATGGCTGAGATCATCGAGCATTTCCAATGGAACTGGGTGGGAACTCTTGCAGCTGACGATGATTATGGCCGTCCAGGAATAGAAAAGTTTCGAGAAGAAGCTCAAGAGAGGGACATCTGCATTGATTTCAGTGAGATGATTTCTCAGTACTATACACAAAAAAAATTTGAGGAGATTGCAGATGCTATTCAGAATTCCACAGCCAAAGTGATTGTTGTCTTTTCAAATGGCCCTGACTTGGAACCACTAATACAAGAGATAGTTCGACGAAATATGACTGGTAGAATATGGCTAGCAAGTGAAGCATGGGCTAGTTCCTCACTGATAGCCAAACCAGAATACTTCCATGTTGTTGGTGGAACCATTGGATTTGCCCTAAGAGCAGGACGCATCCCCGGATTCCATGAGTTTTTAGAAAAGGTGCATCCCAGCATGTCCTCTGACAATGGATTTGTCAAGGAATTCTGGGAAGAAACATTCAATTGTTATTTCACTGATGAATCCTTAACACAACTAAAGAATTCCAAAACACCAACCCATGGATTAGCAATGCACGATGACAATGCTAAAGTGGGGCATTCCACAAGGACAACATTACGACCTCCATGCACTGGAGAAGAGAATGTCACGAGTGTGGAGACCCCTTATCTGGATTATACTCACCTCCGTATTTCATATAATGTATATGTGGCAGTGTATTCGATTGCTCACGCTCTGCAGGACATCTATACCTGCACACCTGGGAAGGGCATTTTCGCGAATGGATCATGTGCCGATATAAAGAAAGTTGAGGCATGGCAGGTAAACAAAATGAATTTTCATAAGTGAGAACTTAATAGAAACACTATTGCAGAGCTGTCCATTGTAAGAATAGTTAAAGGGACTACCACTGTATCATTAGGAAGTCACAAACTGTTGTTCATCAAAATTCACGATTGTAACGCCACTACTCCCAAACCATCCCAATTTTATCAGAAGTTTCCCAATTTATATAAAAATTAGTGGATTTCCGATGGTTTTGCTCCTAGTAAGTCAGCGTATTTTGCTGCTTTATAATGACAGGAGCATTATACCATGCAAAGCACAATGTATTGTGAATAGGCATAAAATGACCACCTTGAGGAAGGCTGTCTGTTGCAAAGGTGGAGCGGTGTTTAACTTTTAAGACCACAAAGTGTATTCCCTATGGGAAGATGCTCTAAATAGGCTCATC
Organism: Heptranchias perlo; assembly: GCF_035084215.1. Classification (NCBI taxonomy): domain Eukaryota; kingdom Metazoa; phylum Chordata; class Chondrichthyes; order Hexanchiformes; family Hexanchidae; genus Heptranchias; species Heptranchias perlo. The sequence goes on from NC_090335.1 coordinate 50,404,053, forward strand.
CTGAGCCCAATTTGAAGCTAATTTGCTGTTGCTGAGAGAAGTTTTTTCTAGATTGGCGGCTGCTTGTAAATCCTCAGTTCTTCCCTTTGGAAAGAGACTAAATTATCGAGGTCAACGCAACCCATAGGAAATGACTTTATCTTTTATTAAATACTTTTAAGATTGTTCAGTTTTGATTTATTGCTCATATATGATTATACTTCAGCCAATCAGGTACAAGTGTGACACAAACTTTGTGATACAAACTTTGTAACAATTTCAAGTGTGACAAATGCTAGATGCAAAGTTTTTATTACATGTTTAAATATACAGATATTTCCTTTTTCAATCTTTTGATTCAGGACCACTCAATTTAAATCCCACATAGCAGTTGTTAAGTTTATAAATTTAAAATGCTGTGCAGTGTATAAATAGAAGTAGCTCTAAAGTGAAACAATCTCCAGAATGTTTTGATCATAATATCCTCATTTTAGTTTTCTGGGACAGATTGGCAGGACAATGATATATTCAGAAAGCAACCAGGTTAATACATTTAAAAATAGTAGCAGAAAAGTTTGCAATCATAAAGATGTATAAGGATGAGGGAGGACATTTGGCCCATCTATCTCATCTTACCATAAAAACTTATGGTTCTCCCATCATAATGTACATAATGTTATGTACCAAGAACAAGAAAACACTCTTACCAGATTCATGGCCCTTGTTTTATACCAAACAGTTCAGGACCTTGTTTGTTTTGACTGCAACCGCCAGATATTTCTGGAGTGCTCAATGACCACTCCCAGTTTCTCTCCCTTGCAGTCACTTTCAACTTATCACGCAATAGTCTCTATCTGAATACTGCATACCAGTATACATAACCACAGACTTATCTACATTTGCCAATCTTGTGTCCACTTCCCCAATCTGTCCAAATCCAGTTGCAATTTACTTCCTTCTTCAAACGCAGCAGATTGGCTACAGCAGTTGAAATTACTGATCCTGTTGCTGGGCTTACACCAGTATGTTGAAGAGATTGATTGGACAGTAGATAGAAACAAACTGATGAAATACAAGTTCAGGAGTGATGTCAGAAAGCATTACTTCATGCAAAGAATGATTAATACCTGAATGGTCTTCCCAACAGGTTAGTGGAAGCAAAAACTTTGGGAATATTCATGAGACATTTGGGTCTGGTCACCTGGGTTCGGTGCTGAGTCCCCTCCTGTTCATTACGTTTATTAATGATCTGGAGCAGGGCATAGATAGTACAGTTATTAGATTCGTGAATGACACTAAACTGTATGGTAGGATCAGGACCTTAGAAGAATAGGCAAAGAATCAAAAAAGACTAGTCAGCCGAATTCACTTGCTCCTTCCTCAAACTATGTATAATTTATTGTATCATGGGTTCACTGTACCTACTTAATCTCCATAAATACTCTATTCACCCATTGTCGTGTCTCCATTGTTCAATCCTGATCTGTACCATCCAGAGACCACAGCACTCTCCTGTCTTTCTGGAGCATGGGAACTGTTGTGTCTCAGAGTATTTGATCACCTCAATCTATACCTATCACTATAGCCTTTACTTCCATATCCTCAAATACTTAATCAGTTCCTTTTTGCAGAATTTATTTGACAGTCCAAGTCAAATTAGTCGGCAAAGCATAATACTTTTACATCACGATCTCACTATTAAAATTTAAGTTAGTGTTAAATGTATTTTAAAATTAAATTGGACAGATTCTCTTTCCCGGTCTATTAATGATGTCCTCCTAGTCAATCCAACAATCTCACTGGTTTTCTCTAAAATAAGACTCCTTTGACATGCACACACTTTAAAGTAAATAGTATTTATTTTTCTCACTTATGTCTCCAGTGTTGTCCTTTCCTTTTAATACCATTTCATGTGGGCATAGGGGGTTTTACTAAACATTTTGCAGCAAGCCCCACAAGGGCAAAATCCATCAGTATTCATGCATGAATGGTATGCACACTCATTTTAACTGTTAAAGGAACATTAACTTTATGAAAATATATTTGAAAGCCTGCAATATGATGATCTAAATCATACTTAATTGTGTCAGTTGCATATTACACTATCATCTTGGTGTACAGTTCTTCTGCTCTGAATAGCAATCAGTAGGGGAAACTATGGCTGCTTTTTCCCCTCTCTACCTCTTGGGCACATTTGTAACATCCCAACTGAGTTCAGTGAACTCAGCACAGAGCAGGGATTGAACTTCTGTTCTTCCTGATCTGTATGGCTCATTTCCTCACTAAATTATACACTTACCAACAGAGGCACTGGCTGGGAGCTGTAGCTGATGACTAGTACAAGCATATATTCAACATTTGTTTTTCTAATGGTCTCATTATTTAAAATGATTGGCAAAGTTTATTGTTAATCATTGACCTTGAGGTTTTGCTTTGAAAGAGAACTAACCCAAGAGATGAATCGTAGAATCACAGAAACATAGAAAATAGGAGCAGGAGTAGGCCATTCGGCCCTTCGAGCTTGCTCCGCCATTCAATATGATCATGGCTGATCCTCTATCTCAATACCATATTCCCGCTCTCTCCCCATACCCCCTGATGCCTTTTGTGTCTAGAAATCTATCTATTTTCTTCTTAAATATATTCAGTGACTTGGCCTCCACAGCCTTCTGTGGTAGAGAATTCCACAGGTTCACCACCCTCTGAGTGAAGGAATTTCTCCTCATCTCAGTCCTAAATGTCCTACCCCATATACTGAGACTGTGACCCCTCGTTCTGGACCCCCTAGCCAGGGGAAACACCCTCCCTGCATTCAGTCTGTCTAGCCCTGTCAGAATTTTATATGTTTCAATGAGATCCCCTCTCATTCTTCTAAACTCGAGTGAATACAGGCCGAGTCGACCCAATCTCTCCTCATACGACAGTCCTGCCATCCCAGGAATCAGTCTGGTGAACCTTCGCTGCACTCGCTCTATGGCAAGTACATTCTTTCTTAGGTAAGGAGACCAAAACTGCACACAATACTCCAGATGTGGTCTCACCAAGGCCCTGTATAACTGCAGTAAGACATCCTTGCTCCTGTACTCAAATCCTCTTGCAATGAAGGCCAACATACCATTTGCCCTCCTAACTGTTTGCTATACCTGAATGTTTGCTTTCAGTAACTGGTGGACAAGGACACCCAGGTCCCTTTGCACATCAATATTTGTACAATCTATCAGCATTTAAATAATAATCTGCCTTTCTGTTTTTCCTTCCAAAGTGGATAACTTCACATTTATTCACGTTATACTGCATCTGCCATGTATTTGCCCACTCACTCAACTTGTCTAAATCGCCTTGAAGCCTCTTTGCATCCTCCTCACAATTCATAATCCCAGTTAGTTTTGTGTCATCAGCAAACTTGGAAATATTACATTTTGGTTCCCTCATCCAAATCATTGATATATATTGTGAATAGCTGGGGCCCAAGCACTGATCCCTGCGGTACCCCACTAGTCACCGCCTGCCACCCTGAAAAAGACCCATTTATTCCTACTCTCTCTTTCCTGTCTGTTAACCAATTTTCAATCCATGCCAGTATATTACCCCCAATCCCATGTGCTTTAATTTTGCACAATAACCTCTTATGTGGGACTTTATCAAAGGTCTTCTGAAAATTCAAATAAACCATATCCACTGGTTCTCCCTTATCTATTCTACCAGTTACATCCTCAAAAAACTCCAGTAGGTTTGTCAAACATGATTTCCCTTTCATAAATCCATGTTATAGGACATAGGAACAGAGAAACATAGGAACAGGAGTAGGCCATTCAGCCCCTCGTGCCTGCTCCGCCATTTGATAAGATCATGGCTGATCTGTGATCTAACTCCATATACCCGCCTTTGGCCCATATCCCTTAATACCTTTGGTTGCCAAAAAGCTATCTATCTCAGATTTAAATTTAGCAATTGAGCTAGTATCAATTGCCGTTTGCGGAAGAGAGTTCCAAACTTCTACAACCCTTTGTGTGTAGAAATGTTTTCTAATCTCACTCCTGAAAGGTCCGACTCTAATTTTTAGACTGTGCCCCCTACTCCTAAAATCCCCAACCAGCGGAAATAGTTTCTCTCTATCCACCCTATCTGTTCCCCTTAATATCTTATAAACTTCGATCGGATCACCCCTTAACCTTCGAAACTCTAGAGAATACAACCCCAATTTGTGTAATCTCCCCTCGTAACTTAACCTTTGAAGTCCAGGTATCATTCCAGTAAACCTACGCTGCACTCCCTCCAAGGCCAATATGGCCTTCCGAAGGTGCGGTGCCCAGAACTGCTCACTGTACTCCAGGTGCAGTCTAACCAGGGTTTTGTATAGCTGCAGCATAACTTCTGCCCCCTTGTACTCTAGTCCTCTAGATATAAAGGCCAGCATTCCATTAGCCTTCTTGATTATTTTCTGCACCTGTTCATGACACTTCAATGATCTATGCACCTGAACCCCTAAGTCCCTTTGGACATCCACTGTTTTTAACTTTTTACCATTTAGAAAGTACCCTGTTCTATCCTTTTTTGATCCAAAGTGGATGACCTCACATTTGTCCACATTGAATTCCATTTGCCACAGTTTTGCCCATTCACCTAATCTATCAATATCGCTTTGTAATTTTATGTTTTCATCTACATTGCTTACAATGCCACCAATCTTTGTGTCATCGGCAAACTGAGATATGAGACTTTCTAGGCCTTCATCTAAGTCGTTAATAAATATTGTGAATAATTGAGGCCCCAAGACAGATCCCTGTGGGACTCCACTAGTCACATCCTGCCAATGTGAGTACCTACCCATTAGCCCAACTCTCTGTCGCCTTTCGCTCAGCCAATTTCCTAACCAAGTCCGTACTTTTCCCTCGATTCCATGGGCTTCTATCTTAGCAAACAGTCTCTTATGTGGGATCATATCAAATGCCTTCTGGAAGTCCATATAAATAACATCCATTGACATTCCCCTGTCCACTACTTTAGTCACCTCTTCAAAAAATTCAATCGGGTTTGTCAGGCACGACCGACCTTTCACAAATCCATGCTGGCTCTCTCTGATTAACTGAAAATTCTCGAGGTGTTCAGTCACCCTATCCTTAATTATAGACTCCAGCATTTTCCCCACAACAGATGTTAGGCCAACTGGTCTATAATTCCCCGGTTTCCCTCTCTCTCCTTTCTTAAAAAGCGGAGTGACATGTGCAATTTTCCAATCTAGAGGGACAGTTCCTGAATCTAGAGAACTTTGAAAGATTATACTTAGGGCATCTGCAATCTGCTCACCAACTTCCTTTAAAACCCTGGGATGGAAACCATCTGGTCCTGGGGATTTGTCACTCTTTAGTGCTATTATTTTCTTCATTACTGTTGCTTTACTTATGTTAATTTTATCGAGTCCCTGTCCCCGATTCAATATAAGTTTTCTTGGGATTTCCGCATTGCTATCCTCTTTTTCAACTGTAAATACTGACACAAAGTAATTGTTCAACATGTCCGCCATTTCCCCATTGTCAATGACAATATCCCCACTTCCAGTTTTTAAGGGGCCAACACTGCTCCTGACCACCCTCTTTTTCCTAACATAACTATAAAAGTTCTTCATATTGGCTTTGATATCCCTTGCAAGTTTCTTTTCATATTCTCTTTTTGTAGCTCTTACTATCTGTTTTGTGACCCTTTGTTGATCTTTGTATCTTTCCCATTCGTCAGGATCTGTGCCATTTTTTGCCTTTTTGTATGCCCCTTCCTTATGTCTTATACTGTCCCTTACCTCTTTAGTTGTCCATGGCTGTTTTTTTTGGCAAGTAGAGTTCTTGCCCCTCAGGGGTATAAACCAGTTCTGTATCTCGTTAAATGTTTCTTTAAACATTTCCCACTGATCATCAGTCATTTTACCCATTAACAGATTTGCCCAGTTTACTGTGGACAGTCTCTGTCTCATCCCATTGAAGTCGGCCTTGCCGAAGTCTAGAATCTTAGCAGCTGTTTCACTTTTTTCCCTTTCAAACACTACATTGAACTCAATCATGTTATGATCACTATTGGATAGATGTTCACGCACAGTGAAGCCGTTAACTAAATCTGGTTCATTACTCATTACTAAATCTAGTATGGCTTGCCCCCTTGTTGCCTCTAGAACATAGTGCTGTAGAAAACTATCCCGGACACACTCAAGAAATTCGCTACCTTTCTGATAGTTGCTAGTCTGCTTTCCCCAATCTATGTGAAGGTTAAAGTCCCCCATTAAGACCACTATGCCTTTCTTACACGCTTGTCTAATCTCTGCATTTATACAATCTAGCACTTCAGAGCTGCTGCCAGGTCTCCTATATACAACTCCCATTATAGTCTTAGATCCTTTCCTATTTCTCAATTCAACCCATAAGGTCTCTGTTGGCTGCTTACCTCTCGTTATATCCTCCTTTATCATTGAAGTGATTTCATCCCTAAACATTAAGGCTACTCCTCCCGCTCTTCCATTTTCCCTATCTCTCCTGTAGACCTTATAACCTGGTATATTTAGTTCCCAATCCTGACCATCCTGCAGCCAAGTCTCAGTAATAGCTATCATGTCATACCCTCCAATTTGAATTTGAACCTGTAGTTAATTTAATTTATTCCTTATACTCCGTGCATTTGTATATAGAACTCTTAGTTGGGCCACACACCCTAGCTTGACCTTCAGCTTTGATGCAGGGTGAATCGCCTTATGCCTTCTAGTTTTTACTTTATCTGTCGTGCCTAAAGTACACTTTCTTTCCGCTGCTCTACGCTTTTCCCTTTCATTTGTTCTTGAACAACTGTTTGTACTATTTGTATTGTAAATTTCCCCTGGGTCTTCCCCTCTCTTGCTGCTCTCAACTTTACTCCCTTCTGACTCCCCGCTCAGGTTCCCATCCCCCTGCCACTCTAGTTTAAACCTTCCCCAACAGCACTAGCAAACACCCCCGCGAGGACATTGTTCCCGGGCCTGCTTGGGTGTAACCCGTCTCACTTGTACAGGTCCCACCTTCCCCAGAACCGGTCCCAATGTCCCAGGAATCTAAATCCCTCCCTCCTACACCATCCCTGCAGCCATGCATTCATCCTGTCTATTCTCCTGTTCCTATACTCACTAGCACGTGGCACTGGTAGTAATCCTGAGATCACTACCTTTGAAGTCCTGCTTTTTAATTTATCTCCTAACTCCTTAAATTCACCTTGCAGGACCTCATCCCTTTTTTTACCTATGTCGTTGGTACCAATATGGACCACGACTACTGGCTGTTCACCCTCCCCCTCCAGAATGCCCTGCAGCCGCTCCGTGACATCCTTGACCCTAGCACCAGGGAGGCAACATACCATCCTGGAGTCACGTTTGCGGCCGCAGAAATGCCTATCTGTTCCCCTTACAATTGAATCCCCTATCACTGCCACTCTTCTTCCTCCCCTCCTGTGCAGCAGAGCCACCCGTGGTGCCCCGAACTTGGCTCTTGCTGCTTTCCCCTGATAAGCCATCTCCCCCAACAGTATCCAAAGCAGAATATCTGTTTGAGAGGGAGATGGCCCCAGGGGACTCCTGCCCTACCTGCCTGGTCCTTTTACTCTGCCTGGCAGTCACCCATTTCCTTTCTGCCTGCGTAATCTTTACCTGCGGTATGACCACCTCACTGAACGTGCTATCCACGATAGTCTCAGCATCGCAGATGCTCCACAGTGAATCCACCCGCAGCTCCAGCTCTGAAATACGGTTAGCCACTAGCATCAGCTGGACACACTTCCTGCACACATGGTCACCAGGGACACTGGTAGTGTCCATGACTTCCCACATAGTGCAGGAGGAGCATATCACGGGTGCGAGCTCTGCTGCCATGACTTGCCTTAGACTCTCAGACTCTCCTCCCGCTCTCGGTCTCTCCTTTTATACTGTGCTCACCTCTCGGACTCTCCTGCTTCACCTGTGATGTCGCACAGTAGTTTTCTCTTGTTGCAGGTCTGCTGCTGCTTTTATTCCCCAATCTCAGTCTTCTACTGCTCAGGTCCACTGCCGCTCTGTGGAAAAAGTTAGGAAAAGCAAGGCAAAGCAGCACCTCCTTCCCCCACTTCACCGAACTCCCACACTTACCAAACTCTCAGCAGATCACTCTGTGTTGGCCGCACACCGTGCTGTCGCACTGACAGGCCCCTGTATTTCTACAGTTTGTGACTCAGATGAGTCAAGCCTGCCCCACCTTCAGGAACCAGTTTAATCTAGCTAACCAATTAACTTACTACAGCAGCTCTCTCTGCTGAAGCCTGACAGAAACTTAAAAATTTAAACTTTAAAATTGAATGTAATCAGTTGATAGCAATTGAACTTAAACAGTTGAAAGCAATATACACGAGATTTTAAAGAGATTAACCCTTAAACTCCCACACTTACCAAACTCTCAGCAGTTCACTCTGTGTTGGCCTCACTCCGTCCTTTGTATAACCCCGTTGATATTTTCTAAGTGTCCTTTATAATAGACTCCAGCATTTTCCCTACTACTGATGTTAGGCTAAGCGGTCTGTAGTTCCCTGTTTTCTCTCTCCCTCCTTTTTTAAATAGTGGGGTTACATTTGCCACCCTCCAATCTGTAGGAACTGTTCCATAACCTGTAGAATTTTGGAAGATGACAACCAATGTATCCACTATTTCCATGGTTACCTCTTTTCGTAGTCTGGGATGCAGATTATCAGGCCCTGGGGATTTATCGGCTCTTTTTTTACTAAAATAATTTCCTTTAATTCCTCCTTCTCACTAGACCCTTGATTCCCTAGCATTTCTGGGAAGTTATTTGTGTCCTCTTCTATGAAGACAGAACCAAAGTATTTGTTAAATTGCTCTGCCATTTCCTTGTTCCCTATTATAAATTCTCCCGTTTCTGACTGTAAGGGACCTACATTTGTCTTCACTAATCTTTTTCTTTTTACATACTTGTAGAAGCTTTTACAGTCCGCTTTTATGTTCCTTGCAAGTTTACTCCCATACTCTATTTTTCCCCTCTTAATCAATCTCTTGGTCCTTTTTTGCTGAATTCTAAACTGCTCTCAATCCTCAGGCTTGCTACTTTTTCTGGCAGTTTTATATGATTCCTCTTTGGATCTAATACTATCCTTAATTTCTTTTGTTAGCCATGGTTGGGCCGCTTTTCCTTTTGTGTTTTTGCGCCAGAAAGGAATGTATCATTTTTACAATTCGTGCATTCGTTCCTTAAATGTTAGCCATTGCCTATCCACCGTCATGCCTTTTAATGAAGTTCCCCAATCTATCATAGCCAAATCACTCCTCATACCTTTGTAGTTTCCTTTGTTTAGATTTAGGACCCTAGTTTTGGATTGGACTACTTCACTTTCTATCTTAATGAAGAATTCTATCATGTTATGATCACTCTTCCCTAAAGGATCCCGCACAACAAGATTATTAATTAACCCCTTCTCACTGCACAATACCCAATCTAGGATAGCCTGTTCAAATGAATCAATTCTTTCATTATATTATTCACTTGGATTTCTAATATTTTTACCAGGAATGCATTGCCTGGAAGGATGATGGAAGCAGATTTAATAGTAACTTTCAAAAGGGAATTGGATAAATACTTGAAGGGAAAAAATTTACAGGGCTATGGGGAAAGAGCATGAGAATGGAACTAATTGGATAGCTCTTTCAAAGAGCTGGCACAGGCATGATGGGCCAAATGGCCTCCTCCTGTGCTGTACCTACTATGATACTATGAAACTGTTCGCAACTTCTGTGTAACTGTAACTCTATAGCTACTTATTTAAGCTTCAACACTTGTCATTATGCTACCTCTTTCTTGTACTAAGAGTTATACGCAGACAAGTCTCTGAGGATTGGTGCCACTTGCATAAAGCATAACCCATTCTCGCCTGGATGGATTGTGATAGTTGGAGTGCACCACCAGCTTAAAATATTTGCCATTCAAAGGCCACTCTCCATTTTCTAACGCACTATTTGGTGGTGTCCAGGCCAGGGAAGTGGCCAGTCCCATCAAGAAAAGGTGTGATTTTTTTAAAATGTTATTGTATCGATCACCTTACAAAGGGAGCCAGTAAATGGTTTCTCAGGAGGAGGGAAACCAGTCACCCCCCCCCGCCCTGCTCCCCCCCCTCTGCACCACCCCCGATCGTTCCTCCCCCCCCCGCCACCCGCTTCCCTAGATAGCTGGGGTTTCCAGCAACTTCGAGCTGCCGATAGCCTGAACTGCACCTGGAGTGGTGTGGATGCATTGCCAGCCTGTGCAAATGAGAAGCCCTCCTACCAACCCCGCACACTCTTGCAGGGTCAGTGCTGGAGGGCTGTAGCAGCCACGGTCTGGGTGTAACCACCAGCTTAAAATATTTGCCATTCAAAGGCCACTCTCCATTTTCTAACGCCTTGATTTTAACCCCCTGCGCCCAGTGAGAATGGGGTTAAAATATAGGCAGAGTGCCTCTCACCAGATCCAGCCTTGTCACCAATTTCACCCCCTCACAGCCACTGTCTCAGGCTGAATCAGACTGTTCACAACCTCTGTGTGCTATGAGATCCCGAGCTGGGCTTCCTACCTCATATCCTCTCCATCACTAGGATTGCCGCCTCCCAGCACAGTATCCACTGATACTGTGCCTGACCTGCTGAGTGTTTCCTGCATTTTCTACTTTTGTTTCAGATTCACATCATCTGCAGTATTTTACTTTCTGTTAATTTAATAGGCGTTTTGTGACAGGCAAAACATGATACAAATCTACTAAACTGGAAAGCCCAATTACAGCACCACCTACTGGCATCACAGGCAATTACAAATGTAACAGTTAGGTGTGGACACACTTAACATTGAAAGCCCCAAAGGAACTGTTTGTGTAGGACTTTAGAATGCGAAGATGACAGGACATACTGATTTTAATAATATTTAAATATTAATCAGCAGTACACATCAGGGGAATGATGGAGCCGAATTCTCTTGACGTTTCTGGAACACTTCCACCGCAACTTCAGTGGGAATATACAGTGAGACCCTAGAAATAAGCTATCGCCTGGATGCACTGGGTTCCTGCCTATACCTGGAGCCCCTGCTCGGACTTGTACGAGGTAGAAACTCTGACCACCCCTTGCAAGGCCGGAGATGCAAAGTGGGTGAAACTGTGGGCTGGGATTCCCTACACTGGGAGTTCCCACTTCCCTAACCTCAGTGGGGGACCTGGTGTGAGGTTGGAAGCTGATCTGCCCAGTGAGATGAGGCATACCGGCCTCCACAAGGGTACAAGTGGGCACTATTTGGTGGTGTCCAGGCCAGGGAAGTGGCCAGTCCCATCAAGAAAAGGTGTGACTTTTAAAAAATATTATTGTATCGATCACCTTACAAAGGGAGCCAGTAAATGGTTTCTCAGGAGGAGGGAAATCAAGTCACCCCCGGATCTGCTCCCCCCCCCCCTGCACCACCCCCGATCGTTCCTTCCCCCCCCCCCACCACCGCTACCCACTTCCCTAGATAGCTGGGGTTTCCAGCAACTTAGAGCTGCCGATAGCCTGAACTGCACCTGGAGTGGTGTGGATGCATTGCCAGCCCGTGCAAATGAGAAGCCCTCCTACCAACCCCGCACACTCTTGCAGGGTCAGTGCTGGAGGGCTGTAGCAGCCACGGTCTGGGTGTAACCACCAGAATCACAGCCCATGTAAATTCAAGGCCAGTAGTACTAGGCACCAACAACAGTGGGAATGAACCTGGGGACTACAGTACCATTTACTTAACAGGACTTTATATCACAGATTTAACAGAACTGCACTGGCAATGATGTCAATAGGGGAACATTTTAGGTTATAAAAACCTGTATACTTATATACTTAAGCTTCATATACTGTGATAACTTATGTAGCCTAGATGCCTCACCTTAGTTAATGTAAACACACATTAACTATGAGCATTGACGCAGTTCTCTTGATACATTTTGTAACCTGTGGAAATGGTTTAATCTTCTACTGTGATTAAATGCAGTTGTCAGCCTGAAATGAATAACAAAATGCCTTTTGCAGATGATACACCATACCCTCCTCAATGAAAGATTGATTTTGTGAAGCAAGCACAGCAAGATTATTGAATTTAATCTGCTTTGATTAATGCTACTGTAAATATTAGACATGTTTATTTTTATACTTGTCTAGTCTCTTTTTATCTGGATATCCATTCCTCCTTTAAATAAAATTTCTTTGAAAACTGTTAGAAGCCCTTGTGGCAGGCTATGTTAATTGATAAGAATGGTTGTTATTTAAGATGGTGCTTGAGTATTTTGATAGGTTTCCCCTTATATTACTGAGTTTCCCTGGCACCCGGGTGCTGAGAGAGAAAGAGAATAATGGGTAAGGAGGTGAGTGAAGGCAGTACGAATGGTAGAACATGTGCATTGGCACCAGTGCCTAGATTTACTTTAGATACCCTGGGAGATCATTGAACCTTTTTCTAAAGTGTGGGTAGTTTATAGGGTGGTGAAGATAGCACTGTCCGTCTCTGACACCTCCCTCCATACAGCCTAAACCAACCTCTTATAGAGATTCCTGCCCTCAGTGCCAAATAACCATGCTCTTCTGGCCCTCACTTCTGCCAAAAGGACATCCACAGATCCATCGGCGGATCTGGGAGCCCTACTAGCTGATGACCCCTCCCCCTCCCCTTCGAGGCTGCTGTTGCTTTTCAGACATTCTTTCAAAAAAATTATGTTCCTCTTTAAACTGGGTGCACCAGATTGAATTTGCGTCACCCCCCACCCCCCACAGCAGTGACAAACTTATCAGGAGTGGTATTGCTGCTCCAAACCCACGCTACAGAGCAAATATAGACCCCAAGGGGGCAGTTGCAGTGGGTAGTGGCCGACCATGGCCAGGCATTAGTCCCACTCCACTACCAACCCACCAAGAGGAGGAGAATTCAGTCCTTTATATTTATACAGTAATTGCTCATTGATCCCTGACAACCATATAACTGTTTCCATGCTGGTTTTGAATGTTACAATTGGTCCATGGGAATATTGTGCCTGAAACATCTCAACTATCATTGGTTCATGGTGACCATGTGACTGTAACAAGGAATGACATCACAGCAACAGACACCATGGAGCAGCTTTAAGTGAGTTTTCTTGCACTACCAAAAACATCCTTTCAAAAATATTTTACTAGGATCATAAATAGAATATAAGGTGTGAGGGAGAGCTGAACATTTTCTTCCCATTTATTGTTTTTCCATCTTTCCTCTCTTGTTATTTTTTTTCCAGTTTGCTTTAGGAAGTTTTGTTACTTGTCTTGATCACTGATATCAGCCTCTGCCAGAAGCTGTTATTTTTTCTGGCTTGAATTAGGAAAAGTTTTTGCAACATTTCTTGTGCAGCCTGTTTTTGTGTACTTAAAAAAAAATTAACTCTGTCAAATTGCTAAATTTGTTTCTCATTTAACTATTCTGTGACTTTTTTTTACAAGGAACAAAGGTTACAATGTTATAATTACTTTCATTTTACATTTTATTTTATTTATTAAATATGTTCAGAATTTTAAGTCAGGCTGCTCAAGGTTATTGAATTTTCTATTTTTAGTATCTCAGAGCCATATATATAGAGAAATATAACAAAGGAAAAATAGACATAGACAAAGGGAGACAAAGAATTTAAGAGGAGATAAGTGGAGACAGTTACATGAAGAGAGAGACAAATGGTAGTTTTCTTGTTATCCTTCAGTTTTGTCTTTGTTTCATTTTGAGAATCGCCATGGTAATATAATAAATATGATTTTTTTTAAATGTCTGGGAGCAACACCATGGGAGATAAACTGGTATGCTTGAATAAATTAAATATGCAAGGTTTGTTACAATAACTTTCACATTTCTACCTAGGTTCTTAATCACCTGTTGCATTTGAAGTTTACAAACAGCATGGGAGAGCAGGTCGATTTTGATGATCAGGGTGACCTCAAAGGAAATTATACCATTATCAACTGGCAATTGTCCCCCGAGGATGAATCTGTAGTGTTTCAAGAAGTTGGCAACTACAACGCATATGCTAAACCAAGTGACAGACTCAACATAAATGAAAAGAAAATCTTGTGGAGTGGGTTCTCAAAAGTGGTAAGAGATTCATTTTTAATCACACGTTTTATTTTATTCAATATACCATTTGCCAGCCTTAAAATTACATATTTTTATTGACAGTGGGGTATTTTTTCCTCTGTATCCAAAGGTAAAGAAAAATTATTCTACTAAACGATCATTGGTTTATGACTGTTTAGTAAAAGATTTTTTCTTTGATTTTACAGTGAGGAAAATATACCGGAATATATTTTTACAGATGGTTGCACTTATTACCACCTGTCAAAATATAATGAAGTATTTTGCTATTAACGACAACTGTTCAAATACATAGGAACATAGGAACAGGAGTAGGCCATTCAGCCCCTGGTGCCTGCTCTGCTATTTGATAAGATCATGGCTGATCTGTGATCTAACTCCATATACCTGCCTTTGGCCCATATCCCAAAAAGCTATCTATCTCAGATTTAAATTTAGCAATTGAGCTAGTATCAATTGCCGTTTGCGGAAGAGAGTTCCAAACTTCTACAACCCTTTGTGTGTAGAAATGTTTTCTAATCTCGCTCCTGAAAGGTCTGGCTCTAATTTTTAGACTGTGCCCCCTACTCCTAAAATCCCCAACCAGCGGAAATAGTTTCTCTCTATCCACCCTATCTGTTCCCCTTAATATCTTATAAACTTCGATCAGATCACCCCTTAACCTTCGAAACTCTAGAGAATACAACCCCAATTTGTGTAATCTCTCCTCGTAACTTAACCCTTGAAGTCCAGGTATCATTCTAGTAAACCTACGCTGCACTCCCTCCAAGGCCAATATGGCCTTCCGAAGGTGCGGTGCCCAGAACTGCTCACAGTACTCCAGGTGCGGTCTAACCAGGGTTTTGTATAGCTGCAGCATAACTTCTGCCCCCTTGTACTCTAGTCCTCTAGATATAAAGGCCAGCATTCCATTTGCCTTCTTGATTATTTTCTGCACCTGTTCATGACACTTCATTGATCTATGTACCCGAACCCCTAAGTCCCTTTGGACATCCACTGTTTTTAACTTTTTACCATTTAGAAAGTACCCTGTTCTATCCTTTTTTGATCCAAAGTGGATGACCTCACATTTGTCTACATTGAATTTACTACTACTGTTATTTTCCCAAACAATGTTGGAACTTAACTTCAAGCTGCTTCCACATGGTAGAGACCCAACTGGGATGATATTCAGAAGCACAGTGATCTGTAATGCATTGTTCATGCTTTGTTGTAGCCATTAGTGGAAGCTGCAATTTTGTAACTTGTTCAGAGACCCTGTTGCCATGATGAGGAATGAATAATTAAGAAGGATAGAGAAGTGACTTTTGCTAATAAATATTTGGCTGGAGAGCTGAGCAATAAAATGTCAGGAGAAAGTGGTACTATGTCTTGTGTAAAAGCACAGATAAGAACACCAAGTATGAAATGAGAAAGGGCCTTTGGCCCATATAAACATACAAAAGTGAAGGACAGGAAAAGACCAGCTGGTCCATCAAGACTGTCCCACACCATGATGGCCGGACCATCATGACTAAACACTTCTTCCCTCCACCCAACCCCCCTCTCCCCCCACAGCCATGTATTCTCCTGGGAGAGTCAAAAAACTAGAGAAAAAACCCAGGGCCAATTAGGAAAAAAATACTCTGGAAAATTCCTCTCCGACCCCCTCGGGCAATCAAAATCAGTCCAGGAGATCAAATCTGTGTCCTCCAGAGTACAGCTTGTTCTATTATGGACTGCAGCCAAAGTACTCATTCTCCTGAAATGAGACAACCACCCAGAGGTAAAACTTCTAATAGAAGATAAAACTCGCCAACCCTGAAGTTAATTGACACACTTTATAGAACCTGCAGAAGTGCAACTGAGATCAGCAACTCAGAAGTGTAGATGAGTTGACACTGTGTCTCCCAGTGCTATAGCTCCGTATTGGTATTTCAGTGGATTGCACCACAATGCTGCCATCATGTTAATCCTTTTCCAATTGGGAACCAGCACCACATTTATTTTACAGAAGTGCCTCTAATGGCAAAAGAACTGTTGGAGACAACCTAGTAAAATTAAAAGAAAGACTCCCATTAATAGATAGTTTTGCCTGGTGCTTCCAACCAAGAGGTCAGGCGGCCATAAAAAGCAGCTGCCAGCATCATCTAAGCTGCATCCCCCACTTTGGATATGTCTGCAGCCTGGCTAACATCTGAGCTTCCTCATATATGTCCGCAATGTTCTTTCACACTGTGAAGAATGTTTGTAAAACATTAGAGAATGTGTTGGGTAGAATCTCAGAATTCCAAATGCAACTTTGTAGTAACTGCACATATGCAAAATTCCAATACACACAGTTGCTTTAACATTGAATTGCAACTTCAGAGCAACTGCACGTGGACAAATCTCGCACATGTGTAGTTACCAAATCTACTTGCAACATAAATGAGACTGAGTCGGCAGCAAAGGAATAAAGTTATATGACAGAACTCCTTTCAATGGAAATGGTCCTTTAATATAAATGGAGTATTATGTTACATAACAATGGAGAAAAAATATGGAGGTGAATTTCCATGGGGGTTTTCCCGCTCACTCGCCATAAATTCACCCCTAATGAGTTTAACTAAACTGCTCAAAGTTTCAATATTTGTTCCTTTTCTTTATTTATATTTCTAGGTCCCTTTTTCCAACTGCAGTCGTGATTGTGTGCCCGGCACCAGGAAGCAAATAATTGAAGGGGAGCTCACCTGCTGCTTTGAATGTGTAGGATGTTCGGCAGGGGAATTTAGTGATGAAAGTGGTAAGCAAAACTGCCTGTTTTGCTCTATGGGGGTGATATTAACCCCCAAGAATGGGTGGGTTGGGGGTCGTAACCGCAAAATTTTTGAACTTTGCATTCCCAGTGGGAAGCCTGTACATTAAACCCGGAGATAAAGCCGGGTTGCGGTCGTGACCCAAAAACAACTATTTTCAACTCCCACCCGCCCCCAATCCACCTGTTCTTGGGGTTTAAAATCACCTCCTATGTATCTGTAACTGAGACTGATATCAAAATACAAGTTCAAATCTCAGTGAATTCTGCCTTCAGAAACATGTAATCTAAAATATACAAAAAGTATTATTGACATACACTTATATCACTCAAAGATAACCAGGTACACTTGAAGGAGACTGCCTTTACAAAGTTATTTGTGTTTACAAGAACTATATATTAGAGGAGAAATTCAACTCAGCTGCACCTTAAAAATGGGCAGTCAGCAGTTGCAAATCGGGAAGGTGCACCTTTCTGGCCCATTACGCCTGATGCCATACTCAGGCAGAGCTGTACATGGGCGAGCAACCCGCCCACCTGAAACATACGTAAGGCTGCTTAAATATGCAAATTGGGGTCCTACACAAGTTATTTGAAGATGGGGATGGATGTAGTAAGGTGGAGGGGTTTGCAAAAAAAAATTCCAGAATGTAGGAGCATGATGGGTGAAGGCTCTGCCAGTAAGATTGAAGCATGGGGATGGTAGAATGCACAGATGATCAGAGTGAGAAGAGCAAAGGGTGCAAGCTGGTTTATAAGGCTGGTGGAGGTTGCAGAGGTATGGTGGAGTGATGCCATGCAAGGATTTGTAAACAAAGTTGACCAAGTTGAAATAAATGCACTGGGGATACAGAGCCATTGGAGATTGGCAAGGACAAGAGTGATAGCTAAGCAGAACTTAGTACAGGATAAGATGTGAGTGGTGGATATCTTGATGAGTTGGAGTTTGTGTAGGTTAGAGCTAGGGAAGCTAATGAAGGGAGTGTTGGAGAGGTCAAGCCTGGAGGTGATAAAGGCAAGAATGAAAGTTGCAGGGGGGAAGGTAGGAAAGGAGGTGGCTGATACTGTTGAGATGAAAATAGGCGGTCAGTGAACCAACTACATCAGATGTTGAGCATTTAACAATAAAATAGTAATCATAGAAAATAGGAACAGGAGTAGGCCATTTGGCCCATATCAACCTTATGACCCAGCTAAGAGCTGACAAAACTTAATCCTAGTGCTAGCAGGTAGGCTGAGGTGGCAGTTACCTCTTGGACTTCAGTCCACAAGTACCTCATTGGAAGTAAGGCAGTATGCAATGATTATCTGCGTTCATTGAATAAAGAGTTAACTCTCTTAAAGTCTACTTGTACCTAAGAAATAACTAACTGTACTTGATTCAATGTTTGCTGTTTTTTCTCCTTTAGATGAAAGTGCATGCACAAAGTGTCCCAATGATTTTTGGTCAAATGAGAATCATACATCATGCATAGCCAAGGAAATTGAATACCTGTCATGGACTGAACCTTTTGGAATTGCTCTGACAATATTTGCTGTGCTAGGAATACTGATCACTTCCTTTGTTTTGGGAGTATTCATTAAATTCAGAAATACTCCTATTGTGAAAGCCACCAACAGAGAACTCTCCTATCTCCTCCTCTTCTCCTTAATCTGTTGTTTCTCCAGCTCATTGATCTTCATTGGAGAGCCCAAAGATTGGACCTGCAGATTGCGTCAACCTGCATTTGGAATCAGCTTTGTGCTGTGCATTTCTTGCATTCTGGTGAAAACGAATCGTGTGCTATTAGTCTTCGAGGCCAAGATCCCAACCAGCCTCCATCGAAAGTGGGTGGGCCTCAATTTGCAATTCTTATTGGTTTTCCTCTGTATTCTCGTTCAAATTATTACTTGTGTCATCTGGCTTTACACAGCACCTCCATTGAGCTACAGAAATCATGAACTAGAAGATGAAATAATTTTTATTACATGTGATGAAGGTTCCTTAATGGCACTTGGTTTCCTCATTGGTTACACGTGCCTCCTTGCCGCCATTTGCTTCTTTTTTGCCTTTAAGTCTCGCAAACTCCCAGAAAACTTCAATGAGGCCAAATTTATTACTTTCAGCATGTTGATATTCTTCATAGTCTGGATCTCATTCATTCCTGCTTATGTCAGCACTTATGGGAAATTTGTTTCAGCTGTAGAAGTTATTGCCATACTTGCATCAAGTTTTGGGTTACTAGGATGCATTTATTTTAACAAATGCTATATCATTTTGTTTAAACCATCAAGGAATACCATTGAAGAAGTGAGATGCAGTACAGCTGCCCATGCTTTTAAAGTGGCAGCCAGGGCAACTTTACGGCGCAGCACCTTGTCTCGTAAGAGGTCCAATAGTGTAGGTGGTTCAACTGTCTCCTCTCCATCATCTTCAATCTGCAGCAGAAGTGCCCACGATGAACCCATCACCATGGAGATGCAGAGGTGCAGTAAGCAGAAGGTCAGTTTTGGCAGTGGAACTGTCACCTTATCTCTAAGTTTCGAGGAAACTGGAAGATACGCTACCGTTAGCAGGAACACGAGGAGGAGTAATTCAATGGAAGCCAAAAATAGCGATGATATTTTGATGAAGCACAATGCTTTGATCCCTCTTCAGAATTGCGATGCAGGAAATGACCCACGGTGCAAGGTAATGGGAAACAATGGCCCCAATATTTACGGGGAGGCAGGGAGGGAGCGGGGGGGAGGTTTAGGGTTTCCAGGAGGTCCTGCCGAATTTAACGGCAGGACCTGATTTAAATGTCTTGAATTGGCCTCCCGGCGGCAGCCAGCCAGATTGAGAGGCTGGCTGGCTCTCGGACGGGAAGGCCTGCGTCACCAGGTCGCAGCCGGGAGTAAAGAGGAGGGAGGGAGAGATCATGGGTCGGGGGGGTGGCCAAAGTGGACATCAGAGGGACTATGGAGGACATTGGGGGGGGGGCCTGGAAGAAGATCACGGGAAGTGGAGAACATCAGTGAGGGGGGGGGGGTGCTGGGAAAAAGATCATGGGAAGTGGAGCACATCGGCGAGGTTGTGGAGCGCTGGGAAGAAGTTCGGAGGCCTTGGAGGACATCGTGGGGGGTCTGTGGAGGACAATGGGAGGGCCAGGAATAAGATCGTGGGCTGAGAGGAAGTCAGGGTGTGGGGTCCGATCGTGGTGGTCGAGGGTCCGCTTGCGGGAGGTGGGTCAGCCGATCAAGGGGGTCAGATCGCTCCTGCTCCTCCTGGCCCACAAGCAGTACCGGAAAGGCACTTACCTGTTCCATCCAGCTGTTCTTGCCTCCCTTCAGCAACCGGGTTTCCTGAGGTGCAGAAAACAAGGGTGACCAGAAGTTAGGTGTGAGACAGAGGTTAAATTTGAGGCAGGAAGCATCTTCAAAATATTTTAAGAATGGACCCGCCTCCAGAGAGCAGTTTCATCACCTGCCCCCAACCCGGCTCTGTTAAAACCGGAGGTTGGAGTTGGGTTTCCCATTTTTAAAATTTTGAACCCTCCCCATCACCTCCCCCTCCCCCGCCTCCCCGCCCCCACTCATCCTGTGGGGTTAAAATGACCCCCAATGGGTCAGGAATTCTTGAGTCACTGGATGGTAGCAAAGAACATGCCAAGAATACTGAAGAAATGTCTTCCAACACTTCAATAAATTCGAGAAATCTTGTTGATGGCACCATCGTAGAGAATGACGTAAATTCTTAACAGTGACTGCTAATCCTACTTTCAGTATTAGCAGCATAAATTCAGATTGTCCCAGCATCTTTGTGAATTGCTGTTGCTGCAAAATGTTAAGTATGCAGTTGCTGTGTGTATATAAAAAAAACTCAAAATTATACCAGGAAAACTACCCAAGTGCCAATTCAGAACAATGAAGGATTATTGAAATTGAGAGGTATATTCGGAGAATAGTTTTTGTCTGGATTTTCTATATTAATGAGAAACACGTTACTAGAAAATAAGAATTCAAACCTAGAAATGCATAACCTACGGTAAGAAAATTGGAAAGAAAACTAAAGCTTAAAACAGGATGACCTATGGATCCATAATTCAACAGCTTTATTCTTTCAACAGTTGCCAAATAACAAAAGCTGAAGCACCCTATATACTTGAAAGGTCATCAAAGTTTTGATTATGCAAACTGCTGTTGGTTTTCAAGATGATATACGATGTCAATATATATATACTATATTGCAAACAAATCGACGTAATTAGAGAAAGAGTGATGGACTGTCTGAAACAATGTTGAAAACGTTGCTGACAGCACAAAGGACCATTTGATACCCTTCAAGGACATTCACACTGTTACAAAAATGACTTACTCTTATGCAATGGGACTGCTGTAAACACAGGTTTATTATTCTGCATTAACATGATGGTTATGCCAATCATATGGCAACACTGTGGCAGTTGTTAAATTTCACCAGAAATGAAGTCCGTTATATTAAGTAGAAACATGGCTCAGGAAACAAAAGTGTCATTAGTGGTAACATGCTATCACACATGGGCATTGTCATAGTGTTGCACAAATTTAATTACATTCCAGTTGAATGTTACTGGAAGGATATTATTGTTGAAAGAGTACAGAAATAAGCAACAAAGATGATTCTGGGTATCAGGAATTTAAGTTATGAGGAAGTCATGGAGGTTGGACTTGTTTTCTTAGTAAAAGGGAGACTTTTAGGAGATCAGAAGGAAAGTAACAAAGCTGATCCAGGCAAATTGTTCACTGGTGAAGGGTTCATATACCAGATGACACAATTTAAAGAATTAAGAAGGTAAGAGTAAAAAGAAAGAACTTTTTCACCTTCAGGATAATGGAGTTGTGGAATAAGTTACCAAGGCAGGCTATTGAAGGTACATTGAGTTACATTGAGTCTACAGCACAGAAACAGGCCATTCGGCCCAACTGGTTTATGCCAGCATTCATGCTCCATACGAGCCTTCTCTCTCCCTATTTCATCTACTCCTATCAGCATATCCTCCTATTCCTTTCTCCTTTGTGTGTTATCTAGTTTCCCCTCAAATGCATCTATGCAATTTGCCTCAACTACTCCTTGTGGTAGCCTGTTGCACATTCTTGCCACTCTTTGGGTAAAGAAGTTTCTTCTGAATTCCCTATTGGATTTATTAGTGACTATCTTATATTGATAACCTCTAGTTTTGGACTCCCCCACAAGTGGAACCATTTTCTCTACATCTACCTTATCAAACCCTTTCATTATCTTAAAGACCTCATTCAGGGTGCCCCTCAGCCTTCTCTTTTCTAGAGAAAACAGCCCCACCCTGCTTAGTCTTTCCTGATAAGTATACCCTCTGAGTTCTGGTCTCATCCTTGTGAATCTTTTTTTTGTACCTTCCCCAATGCCTCTATATCCTTTTTATAATATCGAGATCAGAACTGTGCACAGTACCCCAAGTGTGGTCTAACCAAGTTTATCATAACTTCTTTGTTTTTCAATTCTATCCCTCTAGAAATCAACTCCAGTGCTTGGTTTGCCTTTTTTATGGCCTTATTAACCTGTGTTGCTACTTTTAGTGATTTGTGTATCTGTACCCCGAGATGCCTTTGTTCCTCTACCCCATTTAGACTCTTACTTCACAAGCAATATGTGGCCTCCTTATTCTTCCTACCAAAATGCACCACCTCACACTTATCTATATTGAAATTTATTTACCACTTACACGCCCATTCTGCAAGTTTATTAATGTCTTCTTGCATTTTAACGTATTCTTCCTTTGTATTAACTATACCCCTTAATTTTGCAAGGTCTGCAAATTTTGAGATTGTACTTCCGATCCCCAAGTCCAAATTATTGATGTAAATTGTGAACAACAGTGGTCCCAGCACCAATCCCTGTGGAACCACCACTTCCCTCCTTTTGTCAGCCTGAGTGGCTACCCTATGGTATAAGTTTGTTCAAGAGACAATTAGATGTGTTTCTGGAGAGAGAAGGGATTGAGGGACATACTGACAAGATGACTAGATGACACTGATGTTTCAAAAAGAATGAGCTTCCAGGGGCTAATAGCCATTTCTTGTTTCTATATAGTCTAATGTTCTGCACTTGCTCTTGTCACACCAATTGGAAGTCACCTAAGCACAGTGCATTAGTACCAGGGTTTGATAAGACAAAAGTTATACTGCTACATGTATCAAATTGTGTTTCAGTTCCAGTATTAAGACCAATGCTGTTTTTAATTTACTGGTACTAAGACAGTAATGTGATGGTATAATGTGAGATCGATGAGACAACGGTAATAAAGCAGTTTAACATTCGTGAAACATTAGTAATGGAAGGGTATGAAATTAGTGAAACAGTGATGAGGGAACAGTGTATTAGTGAGACAATGTTAATGGAACAGTGTGACATTTGTAAGATTGGTGAGGCAGCAGTAATAAATGCAATCAAATTAAAATTATTCCATCACTTATCAGCTAGCATTTATATTGCATGCAATGCCTGTTTCGTTTTTTTAAATGTTTCTTAAGATTGACATTTTCTGATCTGGATGTTTTGTACTGTGTAACAGAATAACATGATGAAATGGATACCACAGTTAGACTAGTTGAGTTTGGATATGAAATATACAGCCAGATAACTAAATTTCATTCATCCTATCTGATTGGATGGCATGCATTTGAAATATGCGATCAGATAGTGAAATTGTGGTTCTTAAATTGTCAAGTTAGCTAGGGAAAAAGTAAATAAGATTGAGAATTTAGAGCCACATGAAGCTGTAACCAAGATTGGCAGCTGAGATGACGAAACTGTTTTCTTGCATTCATATTTGAAACTCAGACTTCAATGGACTGTAACAAGAACATAATGACTTTGTAACAAAAAATTAAGATTATCTTAAAAATGCAAATTGTATTTTAAACATCAGATGTGTAAAACTGGTAATTATATATCTATATATTAAATACATATTTCTTAATAAATGGTTGTTCATAAGAATCAAAACATCTTGTAGTGCTTGAAGAATGTTTTTGTACACTGTTCAACTGTGTATTCTGTGATCAAGTTTCTTTTGTAGACTCAAGCATAAAGGATATTCATTTTGGAATCTCTATTGAAATGCACTTATCTATCTCTGTGTACATGCGCCTGCCTTTAATTTTCACTTCTTTAAAGGAGTCTTTCAAGAAAGACAAACCAAAATTATATTTGTGAGTCCCCTTGTAGTCTCTGGTATTTCCTAAGACCAGAAATTAAACTTAAACATGATCTGTGTAAGTAATTTCATTTTTTAATTCTCCAATCAACATGGGCTTCTGCATCATTTTCAGAGCGCTAAGGCCACAGCCATGTCAAGCCCCCATTGATAAGTAAAGGTTGCTACCATACTTACTCCTACTGAATTATCTGAAGTACAGGTTGCTACCATACTTACTCCTCCTACTGAATTATCTGAAGTACAGGTTGCTACCATACTTACTCCTCCTACTGAAATATTATATTTAGATGGAGCACAGGATTAGGTCCTAGATGACATGCACCATATTCTCACCAAGTGCAGGCAGCAGACAGGCAAACATTGAAGGACATATAAAGGACACTGGTGTAGAGAAATGAACTGGTTGCTCCTTTTATAAACATTATTACAATTTCTGCCTTAGCAAACCAATTTTTCTTTTCTTCTTGCCCGCCCTGAGCACCAGCACACACTTCACTCTCTTAAAGCAACACTTGCACAACTAACCCTTCACAATGCTCTTTGATTACGGGGGACTCTAACTTAGCATCTTGAACTATTGCTACCCAGTTCTCCTCACAGCAATTACATACATCCATGACCCTAAAACATCTTCCTCTTCTTTAACAGCCTCATACCTCCACTTCTCTTACTTCAGCTCTCCCATGCCAATTGGTACACACTCCTCAACTGCTGGCCTTACTCTCATTTACTCTATCTTGTTGAACAAATTGGCACACAATGCCCCCATCAAGCAGAGCACCCGGGGTGGGGTGAGGGGGGGGCCTTCCCCAACCTTAAATATCTTGCCTTTCAAGGCGAGGGCCATAAAGCTTGTGGGAGGTACTCAGTCCTTGCCTTGGGAGACAGGGAGGTCAATGCTAACTTGCCAGTGTCAGGTTACTGATTGAGCAGCTACACTGTTATCCTGGCATCTCTGTGAAGCACCACACAGCCACAACCTTCTACCCCCTTCTGTGTCTCCTTAATCGCAAAAAGGTAATGCTCACCGATTCTTAGTTTTGATCCTCCTTTCCTGCAAATCCACCACAGCAAAGGGTGGCACAGGAGGAAGAAGATGATGATGAATGGGATGATGAGGACCAAGACTCTCAGGACAGCAGCACAGGCCAGGCCTCAGTCCTTCCCCCCAGCCCCCCGACAGCAGTAATCTAGTGGAAAGTGGAGGCAATACCAAGCTGCCCAGAGCAAACTGACATGAAATGAGGGCCACCTCAGTGCCATGACCCTTCTGTACAGCATGAGGAGTCAATCATTTCATGTGCTCCTGGCCCTCAAGCAGCAGTTAGAAGGTGCACTAGAATAGGTGATGGAAAGGCACCTGTAGGCACCCAGGGGAAGCACAGTGTTACAGAAGAGTAGGGTGATTGTTTGCACTTTGTAATAATTGTATAAGCTATGATTGACATGATGCTTTGTTATTCAAGGAGGTTACAGTCATATAGGAAAGGATGCATTCATTTGGTGCCAACTCAATCACTCAGGTGATGAATATTAGCATGCACATTTAGAAGCAAAAAGGCCTGATGTGTTGTCATGTGGTAGGATGGATAGTGGTTTGAAGGAATGTTCCTTTATTTAGAAGTGGGGGAGAAAGAGGTAAGGCTGTGGTGCCAAAAGTAGACTTTGTTTGTGAGTCTAGATAGTAACCGTTGGCAGGCTATTTGACTGGGGGGAAGGTATTACAGCTGAGCCTAATCTGATGATTACCCAATAACCACAAACATGCAATTTCAAGCAAATGTCACCGTATAGGAAATAGGAACAGCAACACTGACAGATTTTTTTCCCTCCCTAGCACAATGTTGCTGAGGCCAGTTGTGGAGATCAACTAACTCAGCACATTATAGCTCAGTTTCATATTGCTTTTTACTAACAGAGTCATCAGGAGAGCTGGTTAATTTATGCTCATTAAATTAGAATCCAACACACCCATAGCTTTAAACTGGAAAGTTTCAAAAAATGGTGTGGGGGGCCCTAAAATTGCATTATTTTTCCAAGGCTTCTGTGGCATTTCCAGGAGAACTCCTGCAGAATTTCATCCCAGGAGTATTTCAGTCACCTTGGGTTAAAAGATGACTTAATTACCCCATTTTATGAATAGGGTATTACCTGTCCCATTACCCCCTTCCTTGCCTTGTACCATCATCCCTTTTGTCATTTAGTCACTTATGCCCTCTACCCTATCACAGACCTCCCCTTTTGTTCGTTCCTTCCCTCCCCTCCCTCCCTCCCACCATTTCCCTGGCTCTGTACTTGCTTAAAAACTTTAACTCTTGTAACATCTTCCAGTTCCGATGAAAGGTCTTCGACCTGAAACGTTAACTCTGTTTCTTTCTCCACAGATGCTGCCTGACTTGCTGAGCTTCTCCAGCATTTTCTGTTTTTATTCCCCATTTTATGAAGCCTGGGCTCAGTGGTAGCACTCTTGCCACTGCGTCCAAAGATTGTGCATTCAAGCCGTACTCCAGAGAGTTGAGCACATAATCTAGGCTGACACCTCAGTGCAGTACCAAGTGCTGCGCTATCAGAGGTGCCGTCTTTCAGATGAGACATTAAACTGAAACCCTGCCTGCCCACTCAAGTGGACATAAAAGATCGCATGGCATTATTTGAAGAAGAGCAGAGGAGTTCTCCGTGGTGCCCTGGCCAATCTTCGAGATAGAAATTCAGGTGTGCCCATTTTTGGGGATTGCAGGGTATATTCCCTGCACCTGAATAATGAGGCCAGAGGTGCCCTTGATATTGGGCTCTGGCCTCATTTCAATTGAGCCAGCATGGCACGAACAGCCAGCTGGCGAAGAATAAAGAAAGATCAGGCCACTGCTAACGTCGCAGTGGGCCTCAGGTCAGTGAAGCCAGGGGTTGGGAGATAGGAGGCCGGAGGGGGATGTGGGGAGGGGGGGTGGGAGGATCGGATTCTGGGGTTTGGGAGATAACAGGTCGCGGGGAGGATAGGAGGCCCAGGGTTGGGAGACTGGAGGCCAGGATGAGGGGAGATAGGAAGTTGCAAGGTGTGGGGGGGGGGGGGGGGTGGGGTGGAGGAGGATTGGAGACCCGGAGGAGGGATCTATGTCTGGGGTTCAGGAGATAGAAGGCTGGGGGGTATATAGGAGGGCCGGGGGAGGATTGGAGGCTGGGGGAAAGAAGTTAGGTGGCCGGGGGGAAGGATTGGAGGCTGGGGGAAAGAAGATGGGTGGCTGGGGGGAAGGATCGGAGGCTGGGGGAAAGAAGACAGGTGGCCGAGGGGAGGATCGGAGGCTGTAGGGGGGGATCAGCAGACTCAAGGTCTGGTTTTACTGAGGCGTCCTCAGAGCAAACCAATCTTGCAGTGGGGCCTCAAACAGGCCATTATTTGCATATGCAAAGGGCCTAATGCCTGGTTCAGGTGAGGGTCCTGGACACATTTTCTCCTTCACTAATATGGCAGGCAGAGCACCTCTGGCCTGAAATGCGTGCATGCTTCCTGCTCGCCATATTGAAGGCTTCGTAGGCTGGTTAGTGCCCGAAAAACGGGCACTGCACAGTCAAATTTATAGGCCATGATTTCTTAACTGATACCACTAAAAGAGATTATCTGGTCGTTTATCTCATTGTTGTATGTGGGACCATGCTGTGCACTAACTGGCCGCCTCGTTTCCCTACAATATAGCAGTAACTACAGTTCAAAAGTACTTCATGGGCCAAGAAGCACTTTGGGAAGTCCTGAGGTTGTGAAAGGTGCTATATCAATGCAAGTTCTATCTTTCTATAAAAATCTACTCAACAATTCCATTGACATGAGATTATCTACTTCTAGCAGTCTTGGTCTTTCTTCGAAAGGTAAATTATACTAAAAACCCTAGCGTCAGTTTAGATGCCGGCTCACTCTAGTGCTGTGTGAAGGTTGGGCCCTGAAGGTAAATTCCCCCTCAGTGTTTAAAATGGTGAAAGGATGGGACAGGGTAAGTAGAAGCAGATTGTTTCCAGTAGTTGATGGGTCTAGAACGAGGGACCATAGATTAAATGTAAGAGCTTTAGACCAGCAAGCAAGAAAACATTCTTTGCACAGAGTTGTGAGGTGAATTCACTTCCAAGGTTAGTGGTTTAGGCAGAAACTATGGGGGGAGTTTTAACCCCTAAGAATGGGTGGGTTGGGGGCAGGTGGATAGTTAAAATATTTGATTTTTGAAGCGCGACCACAACCTGGCTCTGACACGCCCACTTCCGGTTTAACCCAAAGCATTTGAATGTGTGCGCGTAACCTACTCGCCGCATTTGGGACCTTAATTAGTTCAGTCGGGCGGGTAATTACGGCATCAATTAATGTCCTTGTGAGACATTAAGCAGGTGATTTTAAATTAAATTTTACTTAACTTTAAATTTAACGCCCCCAGCGCGGGTTTGTCGAGGCTCGTGAACCTCCCCAGTGAAAAGGAGGCGGGAAGGGCCAGATCCACGAGGTAAGTGTCTTTATTGCAGTGCTTGTGGGCCAGGAGGAGCAGGAGTGCTTACCTGCCGCCATCAGACCCCCACGATCGGCCGACCCCCACACCCCCAGATGTCCGACCCCCCCTCCCGACCTCTGACTCTTCTCCTGACCTCTGACTCTTTTGCTGACCTCCAATCTCCGACTCTTCTTCTGACCTCCGATCTCTGACTCTTCTGCTGACCTCCGATCTCCGACTCTTCTGCTGACCTCTGATCTCGGAATCCTCCTGACTTCCGATTCTTCTACTGAATTCCGACTCTTCTACTGACTTCCAACTCTTATCCCGACCTCCGACTCTTCTGCTTATCTTTGATCTCCGAATTCTCCTGACTTCCGACTCTTCTCCTGACCTCTGACTCTTCTGCTGACCTCCTATCTCTGACTCCACACGACCTCCGACTCTTCTGCTTACCTCTGATCTCCGAATCCTCCTGACTTCTGACTCTTCTCCTGACCTCTGACTCTTCTGCTGACCTCCGACTCTTCTGCTGACCTCCAATCTCTGACTCCTCCCGACCTCCGACTCTTCTGTTTACCTCTGATCTCTGAATCCTCCTGACTTCAGACTCTTCTCCTGACCTCTGACTCTTCTGCTGACCTCCAATCTCTGACTCCTTCCGACTTCCGACACTTCCGCTTACCTCTGATCTCTGAGTCCTCCTGACTTCCAACCCTTCTGCTGACATCCGATCTCTGACCACTCCTGACCTCCTACTCTTCTGTTGACCCGATCACCTCCCGGCTCGGGATCTTCTCCACGCCTCCCCTCCCCCGGATGTCCTCCACGGCCCCACAGGCGCAGTGTATATGAAATGCAGAAAGCAATGGGTCTTTTTGAGCCTTGCACACACTTGGTCCGCCGGCTGTGAATGCACTATATGTTGACTGGCTGCATCGGGTGTGCTGAGCACCTCAGACAGATCAAAGGCCTCGAGCCTCTGTGCCCAATAATAAGGGGTGTCTGCTGTCTCAATATCAACCCTACAGTGTCTTCCTGCTGCATAAGACAATAAAAAGGAGCCCAGCGCACACTATTAATGCACAAAACAAGGAGTAGGAATTGAGTCATGCTATAAGAACATGGACATTTGTAATTTGTACTTACAAATGAAATAATAGAATTTTGCCCAAAAACCTTTGCGGTCTATGTTCACACATAAACATTTTGCCACAGGCTACAATAATGGTGCATGTTTCATTCTCTGCACTAATTTTAACACAGATGTGAACATGAATGAATGAATGAGGATAGCTCCGATTTAGAAATGAACCATTCTTTCATTATTAACCAATGCCTACATCCCCCGATGTCCTCCACCATAACCCCACCACCACCGCCCCCCCCCCCCCCCCCCGAGGTCCTCCACCACCCCACTCCCCTGATAACCTCCACCCCCGATGTCCTCCAGGCCACCCCCATGATATGCTCCACGGCCCCCTCCCCACCCTGATGACCTCCACGGCCCACGATCTTACCCTCCCTCCTCTCCAATCCCTGGCCTTCCCGCCCGACAGCCTACCAGCCTATTAATCTGGCTGGCTGTCACACAGGAAACCTGGAAGCAAAAATAATTGCCTTCAATTCAGTTGCGATCGCACTCGCTTCACTTCCGAGTTTCCCACGTGGAAACCTACCCACCCACTCTCTTCCCGGATCCAGGTCAAAATCATGCCCTATGTCAAGATTAGATTGGATAAATGGATGAAGCGAAAAGGGGATGAAGAGCTGTGGGAACAGGGTGGGTAAATGTGATCCGGACTATTTGCTCTCCTAGAAGGTAAATGCCAACACCGTCTGGTTGGGCCGAACGGCCCGTTTTCTTGTTGTGCATTATATGTATGTATTTCTCGTTCCCGCCCATGCCTTGCGTGTATTGACTTTTTAGTCGGCTAAATGTGTATGTGGGACCTGCCCCTTTAATCGCACCAGTAATTGCAGGTGCCTGGAAATTTGCAAAAGCAGAAAACCCGGGGCGGATCAGTTTTGGATTGAGGATCTTTCAGAACTTGAATTTTCTGGCACTGCACAGACTGCATTCGCGACCTGTTTTCTTTTGTCTCCCTTCTGCAATCATGGAGTTGATTTGTTTGGCGGTCATGGTGGTCGTCTTTTATTTCGGCTTCTTCTATCGCTTTACGGGGGGTTGGACAAGGCCGGTGATCCGAGAGAAGGAGAAAGCGGACGGGTCGCACCGCGATGATTTGAAGGACATGGTAAGTGACCCAGGCCCAGGAAAGAGTCACACCAAATGCGGCTGGGCAATAGCTCCGCTTCCAGCTCCTTTTAACTTTTTGTATGTTTGCATTTTCTCCGTTTAGATTTTTCTACTTCTCTTTTTCATTTATTTTAATTATTTTGTCCCCCTTCTATTCAACCCCACCTCTAAATGTCTTTTTTCCTGATACCTTTACTTTAATGGACTTTCTAAAATGTCAACATTTCTTTTCCCCCCACCCCAGCGCAAGTAGATCAAGCCATAAAAAGGGAAAGAATATAAAAGCAGGAGATAAGATTTTCCTTTCCTGGTGCTAGCCCATAAATTATGAGATTTATTGAGTATATTTTCACAACTTGCCATGGTGCAATTTGAACTAGGACCTCTGGGTTGCTAGTCCAGTACCATAGCCACTAAACTACAGTACCCTATTAATTGGCTCAATTTAACTCACTTTTTGGGTTGGCAGTTAAGGTTTCAGACCCATTCCTGGAGTCCTCTGTATTAGTGAACTTAGCTCAAGTTGCTTCCCTTCCCAAATTTGGTTCTGGAAGTCTGTCCCTGTAATGGACACACATCACACCAGTGATATTTTTATGTGTATTTCATGCAAATGTCATCACACAACATATGTAATGATGTCATTAGTGTCCGTTGGATCCACTAACAGCAGGGAAAATTCTTACTGTAGGTCAGAATCTAGTAGAAATCAGATTTTACCAATCCAGGAATTTATCAATGGAAAACTAAAAAAGGTCTGCACTTATTATAGCCTTTCATTACAACAACAACTTACATTTATATAGCACCTTTTTAATGTAGTAAAATGTTCACAGAAAGGTTATCAAGCAAAATTTGACACTGAACCACATGAGATATTAGGACAGGTGACCAAAAGCTTAGTCAAAGAGGTAGGTTTTAAGGAGCATCTTATAGGAGGAGAGGTAGAGAGGCGGAGAGGTTTAGGGAGGGAATTCCAGAGCTTGGGACCTAGGCAGCTGAAGGCATGACCGCCAATAGTGGAGCGATGAAAATCGGGGATGTGCAAGAGGCCAGAATTGGAGGGGTGCAGAGATCTTGGAAGGCTGTAGGGCTACAGAAGGTTACAGAGATAGGGAGGGGGCGAAGCCATGGAGCAATTTGAAAAAAAGGAAGAGAATTTTAAAATCGAGATTTTGCCAGACTGAGAGCCATTGTAGGTCAGTGAGCACTGGGCCGATGGGTGAACAGGACTTGATGCAAATTAGGATAAGGGCAGCAGAGTGTTAGATGAGCTCAAGTTTATGGAGGGTGGAAGATGGGAGGCCAGCCAGGAGAGCATTGGAATAATCAGGTCTAGAGGTAACAAAGGCATGGATGAGGGTTTCTGCAGCAGATGAGCTGAGGCAGGGGTGGAGATGGGTGATGTTACAGAGGTGGAAGTAGACCATCTTGGTGATGGAGCAGATATGGGGTCAGAAGCTTATTTTGGGGTTAAATAGGACGCCAAGGTTGCGAATGATTTAATTCAGCCTCAGACAGTGGCCAGGGAGAGGGATAGAGTCGGTGGCTAAGGGATGGAGTTTGTGGCGGGGACTGAAAACAATAGCTTCGGTCTTCCCCATCTATATTTGGAGGAAATTTCTGCTCATCCAGTACTGGAATTGGACAAGCAGCGTGACAAATCAAAGGCAGTGATGGGGTCGAGAGAGGTGTTGGTGAGGTGGAGCTGGGTGTTGTCTGCGTATGTGTTCATATGTTCAGAGTCTTGAAGACCTCTATCAGATCACCCATTAACTTTCTCTGCTCCAGTGGAAAAGTCCTAACTTATCACATCTCTTCATAACTAACCCCTCATCGCTGGTAACATCCTAGTGAATCTATGCTGCACCTTTTCTATTGCTTTTATATCTTTCCTATAATGGGGTGCCCAAAACTGTACTCCAACTGCAAGTTAACGTCATGTACAAGTTCATATTATTATCTCCTACTTCTGTATTCAAGCACCCCTGAATACCAAACCAAGGAATCTGTTTGCCTTTATTATGGCCTTAGCTACATATGCTGCCAAATTTAATGACATCCATCTGCACAAAAAGGTCCTGCTGCTCCTTTACTTTATTGAAAATCTTACTATTTTTAAGGTATATTTCCTTTCTGTGTTTTTATTACATAGAATTAGATGCAACAGGAAAGATAGAGAAAGAAACAGTAGCAGACAGGAGATGAGGCAAGAAACAAGTTACTTGCAAGATGACAAGCTGTGTGATTAGTTGTAAGATAGAAACTAACTTGCCCTGACTGCCAAATGGAAATGTGCCAGAAAGAAGAAAACAACAAAATGAGTGATCAAACAGTTAGTGGTGATGTTCACTCTAATACAAATCCAAAGAACTAACTCATAATCCCAGATATAAAGAGATCCAGAAAATCACTTTTCACATGGATAAAGTTGATCAAATAATTTTGCTTTTTATTAAATATTGCTGGTTGTGGTCCAACTGTCACTCATTGACTATTACTATCTGGACTATTTGATCATATCTTGAGAATTAAATGGGAGAAAATAATAAACTTGAGAGACTCTTAAATGCTCATTTTTTTTGTACTCCTTGTTTCAGCCAGCTGTGCGTCTGTCTGGTCTTGCACTGAAAATAACCGCACATCTATCAAACACAGTAAGTGAATATATTGAAATTGGCCTGAAGAAAGCGATTATTCAAGATGGATTCTGTAGCTTTGTTTTTCTGGCAATGTGCTCATAATGAAACAAACAATATTTTCAGCTGAAAGAATTATTGATTTAATGTTTATCCTTTCATTTGTGTGGGAGAAATAAAAACTTTTGTGTTTCCTTAACTTTTCATAGTACATAACGATTGCTGTGGAAATCCACAAGAATAATGTCTTCAATACAGCAGCAGACAAGTTTTCAGTTGTGGGGAACTGTAAACAAGGAGCTGGGGTGTGAGGCTATAATAGTTCTAGATACACATTGAGTTTAAAAATTAAATGCCTTATAAGCTGTTGTTTAAATAAAAACATCATGTTGAAAACATTTGTTTAAGCCTCCTTCCTCTTGGAGTTTAACAAATGATACAAGTGTCTTGTTTTTTTTATTCGTTCATGGGATGTGGGCGTCGCTGGCGAGGCCAGCATTTATTGCCCATCCCTAATGCCCTTGAGAAGGTGGTGGTGAGCCGCCTTCTTGAACCGCTGCAGTCCGTGTGGTGAAGGTTCTCCCACAGTGCTGTTAGGAAGGGAGTTCCAGGATTTTGACCCAGTGACGATGAAGGAACGGCGATATATTTCCAAGTTGGGATGGTGTGTGAATGAATCATTAGGAATTTTTGCAAATATTTTGCACAAATTTGTGGCTGTGTTCCACAAATGATACTGCAGAGATGGTGTAAAAATAAGGTTCTAAATTTTTCTTTCAAAGTTAAAACACTGAAAAATAATAGTAACACTGCAACTCTAAATTGCCCTATTGTATCAGGTTTCCTTTTTTTTATAGAGTACCAAACACATTCAGTATGCCCATTGTAGAGATTATAACGACTCAAAGTACAATGGCCCAGAATTTGCTATCAAAATAACGGTGAGGCTAGTGGCGCTCACCGTTATTTATGTGCAAATGCTACAGCAACTTCAAGCAACGGCAGATGCGAGGTTAAATGTGAAAATCCAAAAGTTGCTGTCCAAGATGCGCTGCTCCGCTGTTAGCCTCGCGAAAACGGCATCTCGCTGCCTGACTCACCGTTCAAATGCATTGAACGGCATGAAGTTCCTGTATTTGCACGGTAGATATGAACTAAACTCACCATAGAATGTTGTCATTTCAAGTCTAAGTACGCTTTTAACAATGTGATAAGTGTTAATTACTGACCTCTGACGCTGAAAATTAACTATTACAAGTGTGGAGTCTCATTCCTTTAGGTTTTAATTGTGGGCGATTTCTTTTCTTAATTTAAAAAAAATTTTTACTTTTCCTTTCTTTTTTTCTCTCAATCCAATCTTTCTTTCCTTTATTTCTCTTTCCGTACGTGATTTTGACATTGAATTCACCCATTCTAACTTACACTTCCTTCTCAGTCCATGCGCTGTTAATTTCACAATCCTTCAATCTGCTTAGTTAAGGAGATACACAGTTACTTGCCCTGTTCACTCAGATCCCAGATGCCCTGTAGAGGGCGCCGTGCCGTTTCCCTCTCGCACTTCCAGCAACTTGCGGCACAAAATGTCATCGAGATTAAATGGACAAAGGCAAGTCCAACCAACAGCGGACACCGTTCATTGCCCTGCTCCAGCAAATTCTGGGCCATTACTATTTGCCAAGTGTGGCTTGGGCTGTGGGGCATTTAAGGGTTTGAAATGTTAAAGTTTATCTTGGTTTGTGACTAGTCCATTACCCCTATCATTTGTAAAGGTAGGTTTGATACCAACCCAAAGTGGTGAGTTAAAGTCTCTTCTTGTCTTCTGTATAATGAGTTTGGGCAGTCTTATCCCATTTCTTAAAGGGGCATGCTCACAGCAAAAACTGCTTACAAAATGGCAATCCCAATTAGAGAGGTCACAAGGAGCTTGTGTGGGAAAAGGAAAAAAATAATAGGAGGTGGCGCTCTGAGGATGCGGTAAGGCACATTGTTAGGTTGTAATAGAGGCAGCTTTATTCTGCATCTGGCTGGACTGTACCTGAGCTGGAATGCTTGATGGTGACACTGAGTGCCAGAAGTAGAAAATTGTTCTCCTTCATTAGCATTAACATTCCTCATCCTGGTGAATATGAAAATTTATCAGTGTCTGCTTCAAAACCTACCCAGCTGTAGTGGCAAAAAATGCTAACGAAATGGCTGTAACAAAACTCCCACTTTACGGCAGAAAGTGGAATCTATTGGCCTTAATAACTCGCTGTCCACCTTCAGAAGTCTCCTTTTTGACCATGATTTTGTTCACCATCCCAGTTTTTACTCTACCTACTGCTTACAGTTTAAAGCTCTCTGTAAAGCACTTTGCAACATTTTGTAATGTGAAAGGTACTATATAAATTTAAAACCTTCCTATTCAGTATTGTAATATTTTTCATTAGTGTTTCACAGTTGTAATCTAGATTTCCCTGCCGTATAGTTTACTACTGTAAGGATTATAATTTTTTTTCATACACCTACATGTGGCACAGGGTGAACAGGTGAGAAACTTTTTGACATTGCCTGTCAGTAAAATAATACAGTATCTTGACAAACCCATAAATGTGGACAGTATCTTGCAAATCTAAAAAAGCTAAATCTGCTGAGCAGATGAAGTTGTGAACTGTAACTTTCCATTCTGACCAGACTCCTGGCAGGGTGCCACATCCACTGAAAGTTCATGTTGGAAATTTGTTTAAATTAGTGGTCGGAAAATAATGCGTAGTATGTGCCTGAATTTCTGATATGTGCTCTTGGCTGAGACTCCCTGCTGGAATGTGAAGTCATAAAATTACTCCTGTCTCGTTGTTTGAAGTGGGATGTGTGGACTAGATGAGGGAATGCTTCCCACCTTGTATCCAGTAAGAGAATCATGTGTCCCTAATGCAATGGAGAGCTTATGGTATAATTTTGAGTCCTACATAACTGTCCTTATTTTAATCCTTATAGGTTGCATAGTGCATAATCATTGAATCAGTGTCCTGTTTAAGGACAGATTTTGGATTGTGAACACTTTAATGTGTGATCTCCACCAAAATGAAATGACCTTCATCTCTCCTGAGTGGTGTATGTTTGAAGCCCGATCCAGCGATGAAAGGACTGTGCTCAAAAATATTGTGCTACCCATTGACTTTTTTTACTTTTATGACTTGGGATAAACAGCCGGTCTTTCTCAAAAGAGCAATTTCCAGTTTAATTAAATAGAACCAGCACCTGGATTAAGCAGCTGTTCCAAACCCAGACACAATTGCTGCTTAATATGAATGTAACATTTTTGTATTTGTCATCCCATCTGAAAGGTCTCAGGACAAGGAAGCACATCCTAGATCCTTGTTAGCTGGTCCTGTTCTGACAGCTAGAAAGCAATTAAATGCCACAATTTGAGTTCTGCCCTATCTTGCATATGGTAGAAATGATGCCAGACACACACATATCTTGGTGGATCGTCTGGCTTTCTCAAATGACTAGTTTGGTTTTGACTGTGCTTTCTGTAGTATATCTTGAGCTCTTAGGTTTCTCAAATAGGTTTGTTAAACATGGATCAGTAGATAGGTTTGTATGATCCTGCTGTAACTATCCCCAGACCGCCCCAGCTTGTTCTTTCCAGTCTATTTTAGGGCAAATCCATTGAGGACTGCACTAACAATAGCAACATACCAGTTACAGTCTTTCTCACTAACAACAGTAAAAGCAAAGTAGGAAATCTGCAGAATGACTTTCTCATTTTCTATTCAAGAAAATTTTAAGATGTTTGTACGACATTTTAAAAATAAAGCCTGTAACTATTGTTAGTAGATATCTGGTAATAATTTTACCCGTAACCATGTCCTGTTTGCATCAGGCAACTTTTTCCCAAAGTATTAGCATAGCCTTAGGGCCACTACAGGGTAATAAATATTTTTTTCCACATTTGCCAAATGTTAAATGACTTTCGGGTGAAGATTTGTTGGAATGTGAATAGCCAGCAGCTGAGGATTCAATTTGCTACTGTTACTTAAAATAGAACCACAATTTTTTAAAGCTTCATTTAAGCAGCACTATTACTGTAATAGTACTCCCACAAACTGTATGCAGTAGCTGTCAGGCTGGATTATAGAGCAAACCCAGAGAGAGAGCTCTGAATTGCATCTAACCTATGGGGTGCCTCACCCAAGAGCACTCATTTTATCAGAGAATAAAAATGTTATGTTTCTTAGAAATCTCCAGTCTTATTTTAATGTTTTTCTTCATCAGTTCTATAATTTAATGTCATTGTGTGTGGTTATTTTTCAGATCTTTGGGCAGATGGTTTTGGTTCCACTGATCATGAGGTACAGTATTTGCACATGTTGTGATCAGAGTGTATACCTGTGTTATTTCTGAGTATTCGACTGTTGATAATCTCATAATTATTAATCCTTCGGTATGGATGACATCACATGTCAATTATTTGGACTATGTGGCCATTTGAGGTCACTATGACAATATGTGTCAGTGGATTTAAAAAAAATAAAATGTCCCATCAACTCCACCACAAAGGGGCTTCATTGGAATGCCTCTAAACGTTTTTATTTAGAAAACTTGCCATACAAGGTAAAGGAAAATTATATCACTGTAACTGCACCAATAGTGCTACAATATAGCAGAGTTTAGAAGAAAGCATAATGATGCTGTAGGATCTCTCAGCTATGAGCTGTTTATTCTGAGGCAGGAATGAGATATTTCAATTTACTTGATTAGTTAATGGAGCCAGTAAGCTTACTTGCTTACAGTACTGCTTCATTCTGTTGTCTGCTTTATGTATTATAGATAATTATGTTTTTGATGATGTATAAACTTTGTAAATCACTGCCTAGGTGAACCTGTCTACTTTGATTTATCACAACCTTCACTATTTGCTTCTTTCTAAGCTATTATTACAATATTCCTATATCTACAAGCAATTGTAACCTAAATCAGGAAATGGTTGTGTTTTTTTGTTCTTAGAATGACTTCTATATCCGTAACCCTGAGCCAAATAATTATTCTGCTGCAGAGAAACCGATTTCCCCTAATCCCACCCTCTGCTGAAGCACACCTGCAGGCCATTGAGCAGTCTATCATTTAAAACAAATTGTAAGGGAGGCGATTTCTAAAGAGGATGAAAGCAAACATGAGTTGGTAATTCATTTTTTTTCCCAATTTCTCTCTCAAATTACGATACGAACATAGGAGAACAGATTACCAGAAAAAACAATGCAGTTCATTTGGCTGGTGCCAAAAATTAATATATCTCAATCACCCAGTTCCTAAATATTTATCCAATTCTCTCACGTTTTTCATGCTGTCTGCAATTGTTCACATTAAATGCCATTTTACCATTCACCAGCCCACCTAGATTACTTGCTTTGCTTATTCCCTATTGTTTGAATTCCCCCCCTCCCTTCCCCAGTTTAGTGTCTGCAAATTTAGGGTTCTTGACCAATTGTTCTAGATGACCATCCAATATTGGGCCCAGTAACTCTAATTCAGACTTCTTTTCCTATTTCTATACTTGTGTTCAGATCACCTTTAACTGTGATCAGTGCATCAGTATAGTTATCCTGGCACCACGGGTAGCTCTGCTGCACAGGCTGGGAGGAAAAAGAGTGGCAGAGCTATAGTGATAGGGGACTCAATTGTAAGGGGAATAGACAGGCGTTTCTGCGGCCGCAACCGAGACTCCAGGATGGTGTGTTGCCTCCCTGGTGCAAGGATCAAGGATGTCTCGGAGCGGCTACAGAACATTTTGGAGGGGGAGGGCGAACAGCCAGCTGTCGTGGTGCACATAGGCACCAACGATATAGGTAAAAAAGGGGATGAGGTCCTAAAAGCAGAATATAGGGAGTTAGGAGGTAAATTAAAAAATAGGACCTCAAAGGTAGTAATATCAGGATTGCTGCCAGTGCCACGTGCTAGTCAGAGTAGAAATAGGAGGATATTTCAAATGAATACGTGGCTAGAGGAATGGTGCAAGGGGGAGGGATTCAAATTCCTGGGACACTGGAAACGGTTCTGGGGGAGGTGGGACCAGTACAAACCGGATGGTCTGCACCTGGGCAGGGCCGGGACTGCTGTCCTAGGAGGAGTGTTTGCTAGTGCTGTTGGGGAGGGTTTAAACTAAAGTGGCAGCGGGTTGGGAACCTGAGCAGGGAGAGAGAGGAAAGCGTAACAGGAAGGGACAGAAGGTATGGAGTAATAGGTAAAGTGTTAAAAAAGGAAAAAGCAGGAACTAAGCGTCACAAAACAGATTTGAAAGTTCTTTATCTGAATGCACGTAGCATTCGTAATAAAATGGACGAGTTAACGGCACAAATAACTACGTATGGGTATGATCTTGTGGCCATTACAGAAACATGGCTGCAGGGTGACAACGACTGGGAATTAAATATGCCAGGGTATTTAACAATCAGGAAGGACAGGCAGGAAGGAAGGGGAGGTGGGGTGGCTATGTTAATAAAGGAAGGAATCACTGTAATACAGAGAAATGATATTGGGACAAAGCATCAAGATAATGAAACAGTTTGGGTGGAGATAAGGAATAATAAGGGAAAAAAAACATTAGTGGGCGTAGTATATAGGCCTCCTAATAGTTGCAACTCTGCTGGAAGAAGTATTAATCAGGAGATAGTCGGGGCATGTAATAAGGGAACAGCCATAATTATGGGGGATTTTAATTATCATATTAACTGGACAAATCAAATTGGGCAGAGCAGCCTTGAGGACGAGTTCATTGAGTGCATCAGGGATGGATTTCTTGAGCAGTATGTAACTGATCCTACAAGGGGGCAGGCAACCTTGGACCTGGTCCTGTGTAATGAGTCAGGATTAATTAATAATGTCCTAGTTAAGGATCCCCTTGGAACGAGCGACCACAACATGGTTGAATTCCATATCCAATTAGAGGGTGAGAAGGTTGATTCTCAAACAAGCGTACTGAGCTTGAATAAAGGAGACTATGATGGTATGAGAGCGGAATTGATTAAAGTGGACTGGGAAAATAGATTAAAGGGTAAGACGGTACATGAGCAGTGGTGTTCATTTAGGGAGTTATTTTACAACTTTCAAAATAAATATATTCCACTGAGGAAAAAAGGGTGTAAAAGAAATGACAGCCATCCGTGGCTAAGTAAAGAAATCAAGGATAGTATCCGACTAAAAACAAGGACATATAAGGTAGCCAAACTTAGTGGGAGGATAGAAGATTGGGAATTCTTCAAAAGACAGCAAAAAGTAACTAAAGGATTGATTAAGAAAGGGAAGTTAGATTATGAAAAGAAATTAGCAAAAAATATAAAAACAGATAGCAAGAGTTTCTATAGTTATATAAAAAGAAAAAGGGTGGCTAAGGCAAACATAGGTCCCTTAGAGGATGAGACCGGGAAATTAATGGTGGGAAACATGGAGATGGCAAAAATGCTGAACAAATATTTTGTTTCAGTCTTTACAGTAGAGGACACTAAGAATATCACAACACTGGACAAACAGGGGACTCTCGGGGGGGAGGAGCTAAATACGATTAAAATCACTCAGGAGATGGTACTCAGTAAAATAATGGGACTCAAGGCGGATAAATCCCCTGGACCTGATGGCTTCCATCCTAGGGTCTTGAGGGAAGTGGCAGTAGGGATTGTGGATGCTTTGGTGATAGTTTTCCAAAATTCCCTGGACTCAGGAGAGGTCCCGGCAGATTGGAAAACTGCTAATGTAACACCGTTATTTAAAAAGGGTAGTAGGCAGAAGGCTGGAAATTATAGGCCAGTTAGCTTAACATCTGTGGTGGGTAAAATTTTGGAGTCTATTATTAAGGAGACAGTAACGGAACATTTAGATAAGCATAATTTAATAGGACAAAGTCAGCATGGCTTTATGAAGGGGAAGTCATGTCTGACAAATTTGCTTGAGTTCTTCGAGGATATAACGTATAGGGTGGATAAAGGGGAACCAGTGGACATAGTGTATTTAGACTTCCAGAAGGCATTCGACAAGGTGCCACATAAAAGATTATTACTTAAGATAAAAAATCACGGGATTGGGGGTAATATTCTGGCATGGGTGGAGGATTGGTTATCGAACAGGAAGCAGAGAGTTGGGATAAATGGTTCATTTTCGGACTGGCAACCAGTAACCAGTGGTGTTCCACAGGGGTCGGTGCTGGGTCCCCAACTCTTTACAATCTATATTAACGATTTGGAGGAGGGGACCGAGTGCAACATATCAAAATTTGCAGATGATACAAAGATGGGAGGGAAAGTAGAGAGTGAGGAGGACATAAAAAACCTGCAAGGGGATATAGACAGGCTGGGTGAGTGGGCGGAGATTTGGCAGATGCAATATAATATTGGAAAATGTGAGGTTATGCACTTTGGCAGGAAAAATCAGAGAGCAAGTTATTTTCTTAATGGCGAGAAACTGGAAAGTACTGCAGTACAAAGGGATCTGGGGGTCCTAGTGCAAGAAAATCAAAAAGTTGGTATGCAGGTGCAGCAGGTGATCAAGAAAGCCAACGGAATGTTGGCTTTTATTGCTAGGGGGATAGAATATAAAAACAAGGAGGTATTGCTGCAGTTATATAAGGTATTGGTGAGACCGCACCTGGAATACTGCATACAGTTTTGGTCTCCATACTTAAGAAAAGACATACTTGCTCTCGAGGCAGTACAAAGAAGGTTCACTCGGTTAATCCCGGGGATGAGGGGGCGGACATATGAGGAGAGGTTGAGTAGATTGGGACTCTACTCATTGGAGTTCAGAAGAATGAGAGGCGATCTTATTGAAACATATAAGATTGTGAAGGGTCTTGATCGGGTGGATGCAGTAAGGATGTTCCCAAAGATGGGTGAAACTAGAACTAGGGGGCATAATCTTAGAATAAGGGGCTGCTCTTTCAAAACTGAGATGAGGAGAAACTTCTTCACTCAGAGGGTGGTAGGTCTGTGGAATTTGCTGCCCCAGGAAGCTGTGGAAGCTACATCATTAGATAAATTTAAAACAGAAATAGACAGTTTCCTAGAAGTAAAGGGAATTAGGGGTTATGGGGAGCGGGCAGGAAATTGGACATGAAGCTGAGTTCGGATCGGTCAATGCCCTGTGGGTGGCGGAGAGGGCCCAGGGGCTATGTGGCCGGGTCCTGCTCCGACTTCTTGTGTTCTTTAGATTTGTGGTTGGGATCAGATCAGCCATGATCTTATTGAATGGCGGAGCAGGCTCGAGGGGCCGATTGGCCTACTCCTGCTCCAATTTCTTATGTTCTTATGTTCTATTCTGTTTTTCCTGTAAAGGAAGACCTGGTTAGATGCAAAAAATGTTCAGTTAATATGAGGTCACTGTCTTTCAAGCATATTCTCGTTTAAATGTGCCATGAAAATCATAATGGGGAGGTTTAATTTGTTTGCCAACCTCCAAAGCGATCCATTCAAAGTGAAACCCAGGTGGTACAAGTGTGGTAATAATCAACGGCAACTGGTAGAGCAACACAGTGCTCCAGAATCTAATGTGTGCCATAATGCCATTGTATGCATCAAAATTGCTTTTGGGCCAATGGTCTATCCCTGGTAAATAAATATAACTTGCATAGCTATATTCTACTCATCATACATAGTGGGTACTCCCTTTTCCTCTGCCACTGAGGGTAATACTATGTTTACATGACTTGTGTATAGTGACCATCTAGTTTCTTCCAAAACTTGTAACAGCATGGTTAGTGTGACCTGGCCAGCACAAGTCAGATGTTAATTAATTTCACTTATACTAGCTTGGTAAGTACTGCACCCATTGGCTCCCCCACCCTCTCCTCCAACAACAAGTGTGAGGACCTCATGGATTACTTTGTCATTAAGATTGAGACTATCTGTTCAGCTGTCCTGAGTGGGGTGTCCTAGGTTTCAGTATTCGGATCCCCTACTGTTTTTAAGGGTGCATTCACACTCACAACTGTAGTGTTGGTGCGAAGTGGTTTGGGTTTCACGTTGACGCCGCAGTCATAAAGTAGATGCAGCCTGATTTCAGCACCTGGGCTTGACCTGACATTAAAAAAAGTTGTCGTGAAACACTCTGGAGTTGGGAGTCAGTTCAGGCCTTGGTACACAATTTACACTTTGCACCAACATTAAACTTGTGGAGTGTGAAAGCATCCTAATTTACATTAACAATCTGGATTCAGAAACTTAATGCAAGTTGGTTACATTTTTAGATAATGCGAAACTGGGAGGAGCAACTACATCTGAGACACAAACTCAATAATGATAATGAGTTAGACAAAATATGAGTGGTAGTGTTTTGGGAGCAAATCACATGCTCTACATCATGGTTAGGAATGGTCTTTGTCGCAGAAGGAGAGAAGAGGGAAAAATAAAAAATAATTGAACAACAAGGCCTTTGACAAGGTACCGCATGGTAGGTTGTTACATAAGGTTAAATCTCATGGGATCCAAGGTGAGGTAGCCAATTGGATACAAAATTGGCTTGACGACAGAAGACAGAGGGTGGTTGTAGAGGGTTGTTTTTCAAACTGGAGGCCTGTGACCAGCGGTGTGCCTCAGGGATCGGTGCTGAGTCCGCTGTTATTTGTTATTTATATTAATGATTTGGATGAGAATTTAGGAGGCATGGTTAGTAAGTTTGCAGATGACACCAAGATTGGTGGCATTGTGGACAGTGAAGAAGGTTATCTAGGATTGCAATGGGATCTTGATAAATTGGGCCAGTGGGCCGATGAATGGCAGATGGAGTTTAAT
Organism: Heptranchias perlo; assembly: GCF_035084215.1. Classification (NCBI taxonomy): domain Eukaryota; kingdom Metazoa; phylum Chordata; class Chondrichthyes; order Hexanchiformes; family Hexanchidae; genus Heptranchias; species Heptranchias perlo. The sequence continues at coordinate 50,448,261 of NC_090335.1, forward strand.
TTAGATAAATGTGAGGTGATGCATTTTGGTAGATCGAATCGGGCCAGGTGTTGGGGAGAGTTATAGAACAAAGAGATCTAGGAGTACAGGTTCATAGCTCCTTGAAAGTGGAGTCTCAGGTGGATAGGGTGGTGAAGAAGGCATTCGGCATGCTTGGTTTCATTGGTCAGAACATTGAATACAGGAGTTGGGATGTTTTGTTGAAGTTGTACAAGACATTAGTATGGCCACACTTGGAATACTGTGTACAGTTCTGGTCACCCTATTATAGAAAGGATATTAAACTAGAAAGAGTGCAGAAAAGATTTACTAGGATGCTACCGGGACTTGATGGTTTGACTTATAGGGAGAGGTTAGATAGATTGGGACTTTTTTCCCTGGAGAGTGGGAGGTTAAGGGGTGATCTTATAGAAGTCTATAAAATAATGAGGGGCATAGATAAGGTAGATAGTCAAAATCTTTTCCCAAAGGTAGGGGAGTCTATAACGAGGGGACATAGATTTAAGGTGAGAGGGGAGAGATACAAAAGGGTCCAGAGGGGCAATTTTTTCACTCAAAGGGTGGTGAGTGTCTGGAACGAGCTGCCAGAGGCAGTAATAGAGGCGGGTACAATTTTGTCTTTTAAAAAGCATTTGGACAGTTACATGGGTAAGATGGGTATAGAGGGATATGGACCAAGTGCAGGCAATTGGGACTAGCTTAGTGGTATAAACTGGGCGACATGGACATGTTGTAAACTTCTATGACTCTATGACTCTATGATCTTCAATTTTAATAAAATGTACTTCTGTTTCTAGGATGACCAACCTTACCTTGCTGCGATACCTAGATATTCCAAACGACCCTGTATTCATTCCTGTTGTTATTCCTGAGAGCAGCATTGAGCCACCAAGTGATAGTACCAGTGAAAACATTCTGAATGAAGTCCTACAGCTGAGGTGAGTAATAAATGTTGGGTAAGTTTTTATCAGAGATGTTTTTGAAAGGTGCTTTTGTTTCCAGAAGTTATGAATGTATGTACAAACATAAAACCAATGGATGAATCATCTATTTCTACTTCTTTCTTTGATTCTGAGATAGTTGCCAAACCAGTCAATTCTAATGAAGTGAATAATCCACAAAATTGCAAATTAAGCTTCCTTTCGGCATACTTTTATTTGGAATTTCTTCTAAATGTAACTTGTTTCATAGTAAGTTAATTTGATAGAATAAAGAAATAATATAATCATACAATATATTGCAGAGAAGGTAATCCTTTTAATGCTTGGTTCACAAACCTGGTAAAATGAGGACTTTGTAAATCAAACTTTAAGAACACCCAAGCCTCTCTAGTTCTTTTGCAAATTCCTCTGCCTTATCCTCCCACCGGATGAAGTACAAGTTATTACTAAGGTTATCCACTCCATATGGGAAAACTCACAAACTACCTTATCACAAAACTAATGTTGGGTAGCATAGCCAGTTGGCCAAAGATCCTTGATTCAAATCCTGGTAGGGTACATTCAGCTTCTTAGGATATGACAAGAAAGCAGGAGACTACTTGCCATACTGTTGTGGTATCCACCTTGGGACAGTCCTTTACTGTTTGACACTGATCAGAGCTGTACCCAGAACAGACTGAATGTATGTCTAAGGGGACTGATCTCCTATTCCTTACCTTTTTTAGTCAAAATAGGACCCATTTATTATGTACCCATGTTTTATGTTCCCATGTACATTGCCTTAACATTTGCTCATCGGCTTATTTTGTCCAGATTCTTTTGAATGCTGTTGATTTCCCTTGCACAAATCAAGTCGTTGCAGATATCAGCATCTGTAACATTTATGCCTAGTGTAAATAGCACGAAGCCCAGAACAGATTCCTTCCTCATCCAGACAAAGCCTTTTTCATTTCTCACCACCTGCTTTTCATTGCCAAGCAGTTCTTAAACAAGGTAGCTAATTTTCTTAATTCCATGAACATTCATCTTCTCTAAGACTCGTGTGTATTAAACTCTGTCTGATCCTTATGAAAATCCAAGCAAACCATATTCATTGGATTACTGTCATCTGTCAATTTAGTTAGCTGCTCCAAGAGTTCCTGTAGGCTTCTGAGGCATGGCTTTCCTTCTAAAACTATGTTGCCCGTAAACATGTCCAGCCAATGAAGACCAGCAATCAACAGACTGTTGAACGACATAGCCAGAACAGTAGAATATAAGTCGGAGGAAGCTGTGATAAAACTGCACATTACTCTGGTCAGACCCACCACCTCGGGGCAACTAGTGATGGGCAATAAATACTGGTGTTGCCAGTGATGCCACATCCTGAGAGTGATTTTTTTTTTAAAAAGCCACGCCTTTGATGCTATAATCATTTCTAATTGCTGAGGCACAAAGGTGACATTCAAGCACTGGAGGCAGTGCAGAGAAGAGCCACAAGGTTGATCGCTAGATATCATGATCAATACTGGAGACTTGGGCTTTTCAGCCTGCAAAGGAGATGTTTGTGAGGTAACCTTATAGCGGTATATAACATAGTTAAAGGAATGGAAAAACACAGTTAAGGGAATGAAAAAGGTAAATCTAGAGTATTACTTCGAATAAAATGGTAAGAATAGACCAAGGACGCACTAGTAAAAGATAAATTTAGAACTGATATTGATATTGAAATTCTTCAATAAATGGAATAAACCTCCAGATAGAGTAATAGAGGTGAAAACCCTGGGAGCATTTAAGAAACAGGTGAATGCTGCAGTGGGGAAACTGAAGGATTTTTATGGATGGACAAATTTAGATGGGATGAATGGCCTTCCCTATCAATAATTATCTTGTGACCTTCTGTACTGTTTATGGACTCTACACTCACTAAAGGAACACCTTTAGAAGAAAATGATTGGCGGTATGACAGTTGGGAAAAACTATAAAGATGAATCTTTATTTATGGTGTTCAATCTTCCGTGTAACGAATGACATATTGACATACGAATTAAGAGCAGGAGTGGGCCATTCAGCCCCTCGAGCCTGCTGTGCCATTTGATAAGATCATGGCTGATCTGATTGTGACCTCAACCCTACTTTCCTGTCTACCTACTATAACCTTTGACTCCCTTGTTAATCAGGAATCTATCTAACTCAGCCTTAAAAATATTCAATGACCCTGCCTCCACCGCTCTCTGGGGGAAGGGAGTTCCACAGACTCACGACCCTCAGAGAAAAAAATTCTCCTCATCTCCATCTCAAATGGGAGACCCCTTATTTTTAAACTGTGGCCCTTGGTTCTAGTCTCTCCCACAAAGGGAAACATCCTGTCATCTACCCCTTCTAGTGCCCTCAGGATCTTATATGTTTCAATAAGATCACCTCTCATTCTTCTAAACTCTGGTGCATACAGGCCCAACTTGTCCAACCTTTCCTCATAAAATAACCCCCTCATCCCAGGAATCAGTCGAGTGAACCTTCTCTGAACCGCCTCCAAAGCAATTATGTCCTTTCTTAAATAAGGAGACCAAAACTGCACACAGTATTCTAGATATGGTCTCACCAATGCCCTGTACAACTGTAGCAAAACATTTCTACTTCTATATTTCATTCCCCTTGCAATAAATGACAACATTCCATTTGCCTTCTTAATCACTTGCTGTATCTGCATACTAACTTTTTGTGATTCATGTACTAGGACACCCAGATCTCTCTGTACCTCAGAGTTCTGCAATCTCGCTCCATTTAAATAATATGCTGCTTTTCTATTCCTCCTGCCAAAGTGGACAAGTTCACATTTTCCCATGTTATACTCCATCTGCCAAATTTTTGCCCACTCACTTAACCTATCCATATCCCTTTGCAGACTCCTTGGGCCCGATATTAGCACCCGCGATCGGGTGCGTTCCTGGCGGGGGGGCTCCGAAAATCGGGGATTCCTGGGGCGGGTCGGGAGCCTGGCTCCAACCCGCCCACTTCAGGGTTTCCCACAGACGCGCTGACATGCGCACGCAGCCCCCGCATGTGGGACTCCCGCCGGCAATTAAAACCAGCAGGGTGCCACTTAAAGTACTTAAACAGGTATTTCAGGTTGTTTACAGACCTGATTAACGAGATATTTTAGGAGGGATGGGATTTTACAAACAACTGGGACTGTTTCCCGTACTGGGGGAAACACTCCCAGTTGAAATGGATGTGTTGCAGCCATCAGCCTGTGGCAGCTGCAAAGGTCCATTTGACAGATGGATGGGGGGGTGGGGGGAGACCCTCCCTCATTGCAGGAGGCCACTCTGTCACTTTGGACAAAGTTTGGCCTCCACCACCCTCCTCCTAACAACAAAATTCACCAACTTGCACACTTACCCCGGGGTCCAGACAGATGTACCTACCTTGCGGACCCCCTCAGATGTACATCTTCCGGATGGGGGCCGCCGTAGCTGCAGTCATGACCTCCTCGGAGGGCGAACAGTATCACCGGCCACGCCATCCACCTCTGACACGTGGAGCTCCACAACACAGTGCTGTAATACATCCACCTGCACAGCAGGAGGGGGGGCAACGGCAGAGAGAGACACGTCGCAGAAGGCACTACCCTTGGCACAGGGTCTACAGACCGAGGCTCAGCTTCCTGGACCTCTCTGAGCAGCAGTGCACACAGAGGCTCAGAGTCACTCGACATGTAGTCGTGGACATCTGCAGCCTCCTTCATGCCGGGCTGCTCCCGGCTGGCCCGAGCACCATCATCTTGCCTGTCGCTGTCAAAGTCACCACTTCCCTCAACAACTTCTCTTCCGCATCCTTCTAGGGTGCCACCGGGGACATTGCTGACGTCCCTCAGTCGTCTGCACAAAAGAGCCCTGCAAATACACCTACACCCACTCTGCAGTGACACAATGGGTGGCATCAGGTGTGGGTCTTCATTGTGATCCTCTGGAAAGGGAATTATTGCACAAACCAGACAAGATTCGCAAAGACGTGGCAGTAGTGGTGCCAATATAATATGTAATGTGAGTTGATCAGAAATTCAATATAAGTAAAAACCATGACAAACCCTCAAACACCCTTGTGCATCCCCTTCATGCTCACGACACGTTTGCCTTTCGCTTCCTACTGCACATATGTGATGCATACCCTGTGGCTGCAGCACAGGTAGTGGCAGGTTGAGTGAGGCTGACCGTGAAAGAGATGCATGAGAGGGTGAGTATGAGATAGAGCCATGAGATTGTATGAGGATTGGGTTGAGTGGTAGTGGCGGGATGAGTACTGGCGAGGTGAGTAAGTGCAGGTAAGATGAGGATGAGGTTTGAGTGGGTGTGAAGGGTGATGTGACAGAGTAGTGTTGGCAGTGCAGAAGGAGATGTGGGGTGGGGGTGGTGATGTGGCAGACTGAGTGTAGGGGAATGAGTAAGTGTACTCACTTTGGCTGACCTACTTAGGTCATTGGAGCGCCTCCTGCACTGTGTGCAGGTGCGCGATATGTTGGTGGTTCAGGTAACCTCCTCTGCCACCTCGAGCCAGGCCTTCTTAGTGGCAGAGGCAGGCCGCTTCCTCCCGCCCGCCGGGGGGAAGATCTCTGTCCTCCCCCTCCTCCTCACCCCATCCAATGATACCTGGAGTGAGGCATCATTAAACCTGGGAGCAGCCATCCCCCTGGGCTGCTCCATGCTGTAATTTTTCTTATTTCTTGCAGCATCAGTCAGTGGAGGACTGCCCCTTTAAATAGAGCTCCTCCAGCTGACAGACCTTACTGCACATGCGCAGTCCGCCCGCCGCGCAGCTCAGCAGTGGGGAACCCGGAACAAGAGGTAAGTGGATCCAATTAGCCTGCGATTGCGCACGGGGCAGACTGATTTCACCGGGCGCGTTACCCACGCGCCCAATTGCCTCCCCCACCGCGAACCCGCCGCCCTGGTAATATCGGGCCCCTTATGTCCTCTTCACAACTTACTTTCCTACCTACCTTTGTGTCATCAGCAATTTAGCAACTGTACATTTATCCAAGTCATTGATAGAGATTGTAAATAGTTGAGACCCAAGCACTGATACCTGTGGCACTCCACTCGTTACATCTTGCCAACCTGAAGATGACCCATTTATGCCTACTCTCTGTTTCCTGTTGCTTGGTCTAACCTTAGAGCCATTTTTTTTTAGTATAAATGGTTCTAATTTGCTAAGAGTGACATAATTTTATATATAATTTGCAGTGTTACTGAAGAGAGGCCAGGATTTAACTTCAAAAGCATCTCTGATTTCCTTGAAGGATACAAGTAAGTATATAAATGTAAGATGTGATTCCATTATTTCTTTGCCCCCACCCCCAAAAAAAGATGACTTTTTAAAAAATGTCTCGCAGTAGTAAAGATCAGTGATAGCTTAGATTGCTATACTAGTGCCATTTATGCCGTCGCCCTGCCCCAAAAAGGTTCTATACATATGGAATTAAAATCTTGTTCAAAGTGTTGAAAGAAAAGATGGAGAATTATGTTATCATAAAGTATTGGTATTTATGATAATTACTAGAAGCTGTAGATGCTAACACATCGTAGACAGGAGTCTAAACACAAACGCCTTACTTCAGAAAGAGTTTGGCAACTGCAGTGATGAGAGGAGCTTGTCCACTACCTCAGGAACAAAATCTGAGGAACAGAAGTACACTTTTTGGCTTACATTTGCAAATATAGATAACACAAATTAAGTGAAACTGTAAAAGACCAGAGTACCAAAAATAAGCAAATATAATAAATGTGGCTTTCTGACATTAAAACTGTGCAGACTTCATTGCTTAAAAAGTTACCACAATTACTGCCAATTAAGCACCTTTCATCCTATGACAACTGTCTTACCATGACATGAGCCATGTAGTGCATAGATGCATGTTGCATGATGCCTGTTGTATGATGGTGCTTGTGCAACTTTTAAAAATAAAAGTCACTTTTTTTATTTAAAATTTAATTTTATGTCAATAGAAGCAAAATAGGGCCCAGGTGGATGCTGGGAAAATACACGGCAGGGAGGGAGTCATGGGTATTTTGCCTCCATATTTATTAAACTGCTCATGGAGTGAATGGAACAGTTTCATGAACAAGTAGTTGGCACAGTTTGAATGCTCAGACCCAAAATTTTTGGTTCAAATGAGCACCGACGGAGGATAAGTGAGACTTTTCATTTACCGTCCACATTGAAGAGTGATGCGCAAATACAGAACGCTGGCTGCATGTAAAGTAAGGAGAAAATGGATACAATCAGTGTGCAATGCTGATTTAAAGTGATAGACACCATTTGGCACTTAACGCTCAACTCAATGCACAGTTTTAACCACGACCATCTGAACGTGTCTTAGAATGCCTGGGGGCCCCTACCAGCGCTATTTAAAGGGACCATGCAGGATTTACAGGTTAGTGGCTGGATTATTGCTTTTGGCTGCTGTTGCATTTGTAACTATTTTTGGAGGTCTCCTATACTTGAATACTAGGACACGAGGACATAGCCTAACATTTAAAGCCAGAACGTGCAGGAGAGAAGTTAGGAAACACTGCTACATGCAAAGGGTGGTAGAAGTTTGGAACGCTCTTCTGCAAACGGCAGTTGATGCTAGCTCAATTGTGAATTCTAATTCTGAGATTGACAGATTGCTGTGAACCGAGGGTATTAAGGAATATGGGGCTAAGGCGGGTATATGGAATTAGGCCACAGGTCCACCGTGATCTCATTGAATGACGGAACAGGCTCGAGGGGCTAAATGCCACTGCCACTTGCTGCCTCCTGATATGCGCCACCTTCTCCTGCAAGAAAGTGGGCGTGTGTCTGGGTGATGTGCCTGTCATAGTTGAATAGTTGCCAGTGTGTGTGGCCTGTGAGTTGTGGGTGGGCAGCTTGAAACAGTGGTAATGTGTGAGGGTGAGGAAACATCTGATTGGAAGAGTTGAGTACTGATGGAAAGAGTTTGTTGGTATGGAGGTGTGTGTGGAACAGCGGATGCGGCTAGTGGTGCAGTTGGTAGGAGATGGCAGTTGGTAGGAGATGACCTTGACCACTCGTGTCAAAGCATTGAACTTCTTCCTGCACTGCACCGATGTTCATGATGCTGTGCGCCTGGCATTGACTTTGTCCCCTGCTGTCTCCCACTGTCTTTTGGGCATATGTCTCTTGCCCCCCACCCCCGCCCCCCACCTTGTGGATATTGGATGCCCCTCCTTCTGTCCTCCTCTTGCACCAAGGAATCTAGTGCATCATCAGAGAACCTTCGTGCACATACTCTCGCAGGCCTGGTACAAACTCAGATTGGTGAGGTCCGGCATGCAGATTGGAGGATATGGGATTTAGTAGAGCGCAACTTTTATTCAATGTTTTAACATAACTCATCAGGGTGTAAACATAGGGATGGGACCTGCATCTGTGTGCAATGTCTGATCTCCGTTCCGACTCCGTGCAGACAGCAGACTGTTATTTTTAGCAAATAACAGGTACCGGCTACCTTTAAGAGATTAGCCTGCCTTTAAGAGTTTGTGGCTTCCCCTGCTGGTGGAAAGTTCAAATTGCATTGAATTGATGTTCTAGGCCTGGATTTGAACGCAGCTTGCAGGTGAGTACTGAGGCCGGACAAAGCTCTCGTCCTGCCTGCGCAGGGGCCATTGGGCGTGGGTTAATAGCAGACCACACTACCTGTGTCCAATAATAGGGCCTATCAAAATTTTTCCCCTATGTGTTTTAAGAGCCTGACATCCCTTTAAGCTCAATATTATCTATCTAGCTTATTTATTTAATAATCTAGATACCTGTCCGCAGTACAATGTCTTCAATCCCGAAACTCATACTTCTCCAATGCCATCAGTGTCACTGAGGGATAACAGGATTTGCGAGAACACAGTTTCTACATTACTGTGTTTGCATTTTTAAAATGTCTTTGTTTAAAAGGGGCACAGTTAACCTTTCTTTCAAATGTCTTTTGTTAAAGGGGTTTTGAATCCCACACTATATCAATGGAAAAAAAGTGGCACGAATATTAATATGTCGTTCCTGGCTCATCAGTTGATCTAATCATTACCAATATATTTAAAAAAATCATTCTAACCCATACAGGTCAGGCAAGATTACTCCGACCCAGGTTGCTAAGAATGTGATCAGAGCTCTAGAAGATGCTGATCAAGCAGTTGCTCCACTGCGTGCTATTGTGCAGTATGAGGGTGACCTGATAATGAAGGTTGGTAATATTTTTGATTTATCAAAGACAGTAGCAATCATCCTTACTTGGACAGTGGAGCCTGAGGTGTTCCATAGGAGATTTTGATGGCTAAAAGAGAGTTGCCCCTCGTATTTGCAGTTTAGTGTGATGTTATTTTTATTAATCCAGTGGGATGACAAGACAGTATAATGGCTTAACATTACATTCAATGATTGTAACACAGGGTGCACACAACTAACGTTGTTGAAGATCTGGAGCAAACCGATTATATTTTCATGTTTTCTAAGCATGCCTTCGTGGGTGGCTCACTCGCCACTTGTGTATCTGTGGTCTTCTCACTTTCTCTCTATCACTGTATAACTGGATTTCTCTTTGTTGTTCACTCTCTGTGCCAATCTTTCCCTGTGTCCTAAACTTCTCTCCCCACATCTCTAAACATCCTCCTCTCTCCCCCATGTGTTTAAACTGCCCCCTCTCTCTGTAGATAAACTTCCTTGTGCTCGCGAGACCGTTCGTGAAGTACACGTCATACATTTTTCCTTTCTACATGTCTGTAAAATTTTCATCTGCCACTGTGCTGCCTATGTACATATTTTGTCCAGCTCGTTCTATTTCAAAGTTGCCTCCTCTGATTCGGCAAACCCTCCTAGTTTGGTATCACCTGCAAATTTGCCCACTTTGTATTGAGTTTCTGAATCCAGGGCTCCGATATTTATGATGTGGAAATGCCGGTGATGGACTGGGGTGGACAAATGTAAGGAATCTTACAACACCAGGTTATAGTCCAACAAATTTATTTTAAAATCACAAGCTTTCGGAGATTATCCCCTTCGTCAGGTGAATGAGTGAAAAGGTTCTCAAATCACATATCTTATACTAGGCTGGGACAGCATCACACCAATCAAAAGGTGTCGTTGTTATTCAAACAGGCCAGTCACGGAGAACAGCACGTCCCAGTACACTGGATATACATTGTGTCAATTACACAGACAGACAGAAAGAAACCCAAATGGCAGAGAGAGAGAGGGAATATTAAAAACATAATTTTTTTCCCCCTTTTTGCTGGTGGGGTTACGTGTAGCGTGACATGAACCCAAGATCCCGGTTGAGGCCGTCCTCATGGGTGCGGAACTTGGCTATCAACTTCTGCTCGACGATTTTGCATTGTCGTGTGTCTCGAAGGCCGCCTTGGAGAACGCTTACCCGAAGATCGGTGGCTGAATGTCCTTGACTGCTAAAGTGTTCCCCGACTGGGAGGGAACCCTCCTGTCTGGCGATTGTTGCGCGGTGTCCGTTCATCCGTTGTCACAGTGTCTGCATGGTCTCGCCAATGTACCATGCTCCGGGGCATCCTTTCCTACAACGTATGAGGTAGACAACGTTGGCCGAGTCACAGGAGTATGAACCATGTACCTGGTGGGTGGTGTCCTCTCGTGTGATGGTGGTATCCGTGTCGATGATCTGGCATGTCTTGCAGAGGTTGCCGTGGCAGGGTTGTGTGGTGTCGTGGACGCTGTTCTCCTGAAAACTGGGTAACTTGCTGCGAACGATATTTATGGGCAGGGAGCAGGAGGGGATTGTAGCGTCCAGGAATGCAGGTAACACGGAGGTCCTGTCGAATTTAACGGCTGGACCTCATTTGAATTTTTTTTCTCCTTTTCCCGGCTGGCAGCCAGCCAGATTGAGAGGCTGGCTGGTGAGAAGGCTACAGCCAGGGAGAGGAGGGGGGGGGGGATGAGATCGCAGTGGGGGGAGATAGGGGAAGAGATTGCGGGGGTGGGATCGGTAGATCGCAACTCTTCCGCCCGTCATGGGGAGTTGAAATCCCCCCCGCCAAGTCATTAGAAACAATTGTGGTTCTCGCACCAAGTCCTGAGTCACCCACTCAGTACCCCTCCTCTTTCCCCTCTCTCCCCCCCCCCCCCCCCCCCCCCCCCCACTCTGATATAATTGCCTTTGTTGGTTTGTTGTCCTTTTTAGAATATGGGTGCCCTATAAGCATATTTTGAACCTACTGGTACCTTTCTAGGTCCATTGATTCCCTCAAAATGACTGTCAGTGCCTTTGACTCTCTTCCCAAGCCTCTGTCAGCACTCTGGGATAAATGCCATTAATTCCTGAGTATTCATTTTAAGCCCAAATCAGCCTATCTAGGACTTCTCATTTATAGTGAAGTCGTTAATTATGCTTGGCATATTTTTGTCTGGAGAGGGCATGTTGCTCATGTCTCATGTAAACACTTACAGGAAGTTGTCATTCAGGATATTTACTATCCTCAATTTCCTATATTACAACAGTGACTACACTTCAAAAGCACTTCATTGGCTGTAAAATCTTTGGGGATGTCCTGAGATCATGAAAGGCACTATATAAATGCAAGTTCTTTCTTTCTTTTCATTTGAAAGCCCTAATGTGTCTTCTAAGGTTTTCACCCCTTCTCTCACTTGATTCCTGCTGGGAAAGTTTTCTTAGGTGCTGGCACCTTCCAAGACCTTATTTTAAGTGGATATATTCACGTATGAGCCCAGACAGTGGTTGTTGGCAGGGTATTTGACTGTGGTGGGATAACAGGCTATATCTACACATCTGCACTTTCCAGCATTATAGCAATCTGGAACAGGAATCCTGGGTGATTTTCCTCTCTCTTGACATAGGAGTGCTGATTGTAGCACCCCTACAGGTACCCTGGCTGAGATCTATTAATGATGTGGAGATGCCGGTGATGGACTGGGGTGGACAAATGTAAGGAATCTTACAACACCAGGTTATAGTCCAATAGTTTTATTTGAAAATCACAAGCTTTCGGAGGCTTTCCATCCCACACTCACCTGACTAAGGAGAAAGCTTGTGATTTTCAAATAAAACTGTTGGACTATAACCTGGTGTTGTAAGATTCCTTACAGAGATCTATTAACATAGCAGAGATTAGGGATTGAACCTGGGTCTTCCGGTATATATGGCTTAGTTAGACTCTGCTTTTATTAGCTGAGCCTTTCGAGGAGCTGCATACTGATTATATTCACCCCTCAAATACACACACTTTCCTGCTGCTTTATTGTTTTACAATACACTTTGTTAAATATCCTGATTATATTTTCCTAATATGCTTTTAGAAGTGGTAGAGAGAGAGAGAGAGAACAGGGAACTACGGGCAAGTTAGCCTGACATCAGCCGTCGGGGAAAATGCTGGAATCCATTTATTAAGGAAGTGGTAACAGGGCACTTAGAAAATCATAATATGATTAGGCAGAGTCAACATGGTTTTATGAAAGGGAAATCATGTTTGACAAATTTATTAGAGTTTTTTGAGGATGTAACTAGCAGGGTAAATAAAGGGGAATCAGAGAATGTAATATATTTGAATTTTCAAAAGGCATTCGATAAGGTGCTACGTAAAAGTTTGTTAAACAAGATAAGGGCTCATGGGGTTGGGGGTAACACATTAGCTTGGATAGAGGATTGGTTAACGGACAGAAAACAGAGAGTAAGGAAAATCGGGTCCTTTTCAGGTTGGCAGGCTGTAACTAGTGGGGTGCCGCAAGGATCGGTGCTTGGGCCTCATCTATTTATAATTTATATTAATGACAAAGATGAAGGGATCGAGTGTAATGTATCCAAGTTTGCTGACGATACAAAGATAGGTGGCAAAGTAAGCTGTGAGGAGGGCACAGAGTCTGCAAAGGAATATAGACAGGTTAAATGAGTAGGCAAGAAGGTTGCAGATGGAGTATAATGTGGGGAAATGTGAGGTTATTCACTTTGGTAGGAAGAATAGAAAAAGAGAATATTTTTTAAATGGTGAGAAATGGGTGTCCTCGTACAAGAAACACAAAAAGTTAGTATGCAGGTACAGCAGGCAATTAGGAAAGCAAATGGCATGTTGGCCTTTATTGCAAGGGGGTTGGAGTACAAGAGTAAGGAAGTCTTATTACAGTTGTGTAAGGCTTTGGTGAGACCTCAACTGGAGTACTGTGTACAGTTTTGGTTTCCTTATCTAAGGAAGGATATATTTGCCTTCGAGGCAGTGCAATGAAGGTTCACTAGATTAATTCCTGGGATGAGAGGGTTGAGTAGAATAGGCCTATACTCTCTGGAATTAGAAGAATGAGAGGTGATCTCATTAAAACATATAAAATTGTGAGGGGGCTTGACAGGGTAGACGCTGAGAGGTTGTTTCCCCTGGCTAGAGAGTCTAGAACTTGAGGGCATGGTTGCAGGATAAGGGGTCAGCCATTTAAGACCGAGATGAGGAGAAATTTCTTCACTGAGGGTTGTGAATCTTTGGAATTCTCTACCCCAGCGGGCTATGGATGCTGAGTCGTTGAATATATTCAAGGCTGAGATAGATAGATTTTTGGACTCTAGGGGAATCAAGGGATATGGAGATCGAGCGGGAAAGTGGAGTTGAGGCCGAAAATCAGCCATGATCTGATTGAATGGCGGAGCAGCCTTGAGGGGCTGTATGGCCTACTCCTGCTCCTATTTCTTATGTTCATATGAAAGGCAAAAGAGTTTTGTGGGGGATAATTCTGTGATTTTGGTGCTCCAAACAGGGACTGCAGCTCTGGAAATCGCAGGTGCACAGTCTTTGATATTCGACCCATTGGCTGGATAATCATGGACTGCGTGCCCAAGAATTTGCGATATGTACTTGCTGCAGATGTCACTCTGCTGAGTCGTGGAATCGCCATTTCTTACAGATTAACGTTTTCTATTTGGGAAGAGTTGGGGAAAGACCAGATCTGCACTTTAGATCTGTATTCTTTTTGTGGACTGCAAAGCTAAAATGTACTTTGTTGTATACTTAACAGAACAAGCTCCTTTGCAGTAAAGGGAGGGGGTTGGGGGGAGCGGAGAATCGAGCTTTTAAAATGTTCATATAATGTGACCTTTGCTAACAGTTACTTTGGAACCCTGTGATCAGTAGTAGGTCAGACAGACAAAATATTTTTCATCTACCAATATTGTGCTGTTTACTGTCTATGAAAGGATCAAGAATAGTAACAATTTGGCAACAATTCTAATTTATTAGCAAATTGGCAGGTATTTGCTTATACTATTGACCCTTCTTCCAACGTTGCATTTGTAAACCAGCCAAAAGCCATTGTGGAATTAGGGTGTTCCAGTCAAGGCTCAGGAGAGAGATAACTCCTAATCAAAGCAAGACTCTTCTCCAATACTGTAAAAACTTCCCTGCAAGGGTAAATACTGGTGGTAAATTACACACTGTTTTATTTCACATTCCTGAGAATGAATATCTGCTGTACTTGTAACTGGCAGTATTGAAAGCAATGAACATCTGTGAGATACTAGTTAAAAGCAAAATGTACAGGCTCATCCATCTTTGTGCAACACCATCCGTCTCCATCAGTGGGTCCTATCCCAGTTAATTTCCACTCTCCTTCATGTTACTGTTTTATTTATGTGCCTCAGTGAAATATAAATTACTAATGTCTGCAATGATGTTTTTCAGCTATCTTTGTACTGATGCATCATTGAAATGTCTGGCAGCACCAGCAAAATATTCAAAACAGGATGAGCTAAAATTATGTATCAGCATTATTATTTTGCTACTTTTCAACACTGAGATTCTGTTCTGATGTATAGATGGCAGAAGCCTCCACCGCTCGCTATAAGGCCAATACACCCCTTTCCCCACTGGATGGAATTCCTGTCTGCGTGAAGGAAGAAGTAAAAGTTGTAAGTATAATGCTGTTTGAAAACGGATTGACTAGAATGAGAATATATGGGAATAAGGTGCTGTTTATGATAAATACTAACAACTGACCCACGTGCTTAGGTCTTGAGTGACATGGTGGGGGTGGGAGGGGAGAGGCGGAGACTGGGGGAATGGGGGGTGGGCATCTGGGAGGAGGGGGGGAGCCTGGTGAGAGAGGAAGATGGGGTGACTGGGGGAATGCAGTGGGCGCGGGTCGCAGAATTTCCTGCAGAGTTGGGAGCAGCAGTATCGTGAACATGGTGAGTGGGAGCGGCATCGAGAGGAGCAGCCAGTTGAAGAGTGGGTGAACATAACATTTGCAGACGTCAGGTGATGAATACCTACAACCAGAGTTGACAACCCTACTGCCTGACCCTTCACTGCCATGCTATAAGTGATATCTGGGCTAGGAAAATTGTGCAACTTCCCTGCCTCCCAGCTGAAGTATGGGCAGAAGAGGGGTGGGGCAGAAGCAGGAAGCCCACTGATTCTAAGACACAGTAATAAGGGCGCTTAAAGGGGGTTCAAAAGAATTTCAAGACAGTTTATTATTTTTGTCTCAAACAGTTTAAAGTATCAGAGAAAATTAAGTATTCGTATTGCTAATTTATCTGCTAATTATTTTTCTTTGCATGTGGATAAATTTAAATTGTACAATAAATTTGATTTTTTTACTTTTAGCCTGAGTTATGTATTTTGGCAATGTGCTGTTTCTTCTGCCTATTTAAGAGATGAAGATTTTGTTTTTATTATTTGCTCTCGGGATGTGGAGGATGCTATCATTACTACATTAATTGCCCATCCCTAGTTGCTCTAATATGATGGTGGCAGGCCTTCTCTTTAAACTACAACAGTCCTTGTGCTAATACTGCTTCCATGGTTAGATAGGGAATTCCACGACTCAATCTTCCTGTCCTCTCGTGCCTTTACAACCGCTAAACATAAAAAAATGGCGTGCGTCCAGGTGGACAAGGGGGAGGAAAACACAGTTATAACATTTTCAGTTGATATGGGGGGGGTGCGGTTTCAAAGAATGGGGCATCTAGAAATCAATTTATGTTTAATGGAAATGTTAACATCTCACTCATTTTGAGTGAGACTTAGTGAGCCTACATCCTGCTATTCAAGGGTGGGAAGAAACTACTGCAGGCAGCAGTGTTTTTCAAAGCCTATTTTATTTCTTGAGACTAAAAGTAAATTAGATGAGAGCTTTAATGCAGAAATGTTGAGGTCTCTGAAGTCGGCCTTGAGGAATAATGAAAGCAGCAGGAACTCCATGTGTTATTGCAAAACTTCAAATCAATAATTACTCTTCTGTTAGTGTTTGCATTTGCAAGTCTTCTCTGGTTATTACTATTTTTAAAGATAAGAGAAACAGGAATGTAAACTGTCTCATGTGACTATATTCCCTTCTAAGTGATATTGCCATCAATAGCTTTTGGAACCAGAGGTCCCCAGATACAAAAGTGAACCTGTTTAGTAACATTAGAGATCATCACCATCTTTGATGCGTCGAAAATTTTTTGGATTTTTCTTCATTCACAATTTTAGCAAGATTTTGATTGGAGGAGAATGCGAAGATTGGAGGCTATGGGGTAAATTTTAACTGGGAGCCGGGAAGAGGATTGGTGGAGGAAACCCGGAGTACAGGTTTCCCAGGCGCCATTACGATTTTGACGTAAGGACATCTTTTAATTTTTTTTGGTAGGTTTCCCGTCCGACAGGCTAGCCGGATTGACAGGCTGGTTGTCAGTCGAATGGGTGAAGAGCCAGGGGGTAGGTCTTAAATTGGGGTGGGGGGGGTCAGGATTGGGAAATCGGTCCTTGGGGGGTGGGGGACATGTACGGGGGGGTGGGTCAGACGATCGCATGTGCGGGATCATGGCAGGTAAGTTTGTTGGGCCTGAGGGAAACGTCGGGGGTCATTGGGGGAACGGGGGGTGGGGGAGGGGCGGAGATCGTGGAGGGGTGGGGTCGGAGATCATAGTGGGGGAAGGGAGGTTGGACAATCACATATGTGGGAATGCGGCAGATAGCCTTGTTGGGCTTGGGGGAAGCACTCCTGCTCCTCCGTGCCCACAAGCAATGAAACAAAGGCACTTACCTGCTGAGTTGGGCATTCTCGCCTCTTGCATAGCGTGAAGCAGAAGGCCCGGGAATCCCAGCACCCCCCCCAGGAGTTAAAAATAAAAAAGCTGTCAAAATGGAAGCCCGCAGCCTCCTTAAAAGATTTTAGTGACCGACCCGCCTCTTGAGAGCGGATTGGTCGCCCACCCCCCCGATCTTGTTGTCTAGTTGGGGTCAGGTTTTAGTTTTTTTTTTACAATTTTTACCTTCCCACCCGTCCCCAACCCTCCGTTCATGGGGCTAAAATTTACCCCTTTATATCAGATTTGAAGAGGATACTTGCCTGGAAAAACACACATGTTGTGTACAATCTGTAAGGATGGTGACCCTCACCTTTCCTCTGCTAATAAAATTGCTCGTTACAGGAATGTTAAACTGTTAAGTTGCCAAAAAGGACTGCAAAAGTATATTGTAATGCAAACTTAATAATTAAGCCCATCTGCTGCTGAAACCGTCATCCATGCTTTTGTCACTACCAGACTCGACTATCCTAATACCCTCTAGCCAGCCTCTCATTCTTCACCCTTCATCATCGAAAACTCTGCTGTCCGTGTCCTAACCTGCACCAAGTCCCGCTCACCCATCATACCTGTGCTCGCTGACCTCAATTGGCTCCTAACCCACCAAAGCCTCAAATTTAAAATTCTCATCACCGTGTTCTAATCTCTCGCTCCTCCCTATCTCTATAACCTCCTCCAGCCCTACAACCATCCGAGAACTCTGCGTTCCTACAACTCTGGCATCTTGATCATCCCTCCACACTCTCTGCCGCACCATTGGTAGCCATGCTTCAGCCGTCTAGGCCCTGAGCTTTGACATTCCCTCCCTAAACTTCTCCACCTTTCCATCTCTCTCTTTAAGACCCTCCTTAAAACCTACCTCTTTGACCAAGCTTTTAGTCACCACTCCTAATAGCTCCTTCTTTGGCTCTGTCAATTTTTGTCTGATTTTGCTTCGGTGAAGTGCCTTGGAACGTTTTCCTATATTAAAGGT
The DNA here is from genome assembly GCF_035084215.1 of Heptranchias perlo. Lineage (NCBI taxonomy): Eukaryota > Metazoa > Chordata > Chondrichthyes > Hexanchiformes > Hexanchidae > Heptranchias > Heptranchias perlo. The sequence goes on from NC_090335.1 coordinate 50,466,241, forward strand.
GCTATATAAATGCAAGTTGTTATTATTCGGACTCTACACATTCAGTAACAATCCAAGGTTATTTAAGTTATTATAAATCAGTCGGCAGGCTAAAACACTGCCCTCAAGTCTTATTGCCTGTGGGCTGACTGACCTATTAGGGCCCATAACTATTGAATGAGCAAAATGTCATACATGATAAGAGGCTGAGAGGTTTAATGACTGTAGTGATTTAACAAAACCTGATTGTGCAAAGGATGTTTTTGCTTAGAAATCAGCTCAGTTGTTGTACAATCTAGGGTTTATGAGTAAACCATACCTGATGTAGGGGGGAGCTTCAGGACTTGATTATAGATTCAGTTCAAATGATCAAATTCAAATGTTTCACTTATTCGAAAAATGTAACCAGTTGAGAATTACTGAAGTTAAGATCATAATTTTGCTTCTAAATTTCAAGTGAAATTTCAGATGCTCATCCCTACCTGTTGACTGTCGTACTCAAAAGTCCCAAAACAATCATTGCATTAGTATATCTGTCACAGTGGGATAACTAATGTTGCAGTTACTGCTTAAAAGAGATTTCTTTGCTAACATTATTTACATTTATATAGGTTCCATACTATCATCGGGTGGGGACTATTTATCTTGGTGAGGAGCGAGAAACTGAGGATGCCACAATTACAAGGAAATTACGAGACGCTGGAGCAATTATCATTGGTGTATCCAACATGCATGAGCTTGGGTTGGGTATAACTGGCTGCAACGTCAACAGGTGAAGCTGTGATTATCCTTAACTTGCAACTTTGGCTTTTGTAGTTTAACTCTAACCAAAAGACAGATTATTTTACAATTTCATTTCCCATGAAGCAAGTATTCTAATATCCATAGGATCGTATTACATTCGCTTATGTTTTATTCTATAGTGTATATATAGCCAAAAAGTATAATAATTTTTCTGGTTTCTGCATTATTGAGGCAATCATAACAATGTTGTGTACTGACTACAGTAAAAGGAGGATGTGTGTGCCAGTGTTCTAAAATGGTGGCTGCTGGATTCCTACATTCTTGCTAGAAAATCACAGAGCTGTAAACTATGTGGATTATTTGGATTACGTTAGTACATGATCTATGAATGAGAGTCCTTTATATAATGTATAATATCTGTAGTGTTTCAGTAGTTTGTAGCATTTTCATACGTGCGAACGCCACCTTTTTCAACGTTGTTGTGAGGTTCTCCAAGTGTCTTTTTTATTCATTCATGGGATGTGGGCATCACTGGCAAGACCAGCATTTATTGCCCATCCCTAATTGCCCTTGAGAAGGTGGTGGTGAGCCGCCGCCTTGAACCGCTGCAGTCCGTGTGGTGAAGGTTCTCCCACAGTGCTGTTAGGTAGGGAGTTCCAGGATTTTGACCCAGTGACAATGAAGGAACGGCGATATATTTCCAAATCAGGATGATGTGTGACTTGGAGGGGAACGTGCAGGTGGTGGTGTTCCCATGTGCCTGCTGCCCTTGTCCTTCTAGGTAGTAGAGACCGCGGGTTTGGGAGGTGCTGTCGAAGAAGCCTTGGCGAGTTGCTGCAGTGCATCCTGTGGATGGTACACACTGCAGCCACGTGCGCCGGTAGTGAAGGGAGTGAATGTTTAGGGTGGTGGATGGGGTACCAATCAAGCAGGCTGCTTTGTCCTGGATGGTATAGAGCTTCTTGAGTGTTGTTGGAGCTGCACTCATCCAGGCAAGTGGAGAGTATTCCATCACACTCCTGACTTGTGCCTTGTAGATGGTGGAAAGGCTTTGGAGAGTCAGGAGGTGAGTCACTCGCCGCAGAATACCCAGCCTCTGACCTGCTCTTGTAGCCACAGTATTTATATGGCTGGTCCAGTTAAGTTTCTGGTCAATGTTGTCCCCCAGGATGTTGATGGTGGGGGATTCAGCGATGGTAATGCCGTTGAATGTCAAGGGGAGGTGGTTAGACCCTCTCTTGTTGGAGATGGTCATTGCCTGGCACTTGTCTGGCGCGAATGTTACTTACCACTTATCATCCCAAGCCTGGATGTTGTCCAGGTCTTGCTGCATGCAGGCACAGACTGCTTCATTATCTGAGGGATTGCGAATGGAACTGAACACTGTGCAATTGTCAGCGAACATCCCCATTTCTGACCTTATGATGGAGGGAAGGTCATTGATGATGCAGCTGAAGATGGTTGGGCCTAGGACACTGGCCTGAGGAACCCCTGCAGCAATGTCCTGGGGCTGAGATGATTGGCCCCCAACAACCACTACCACTATCTTGTTCCTTGTTCTACTGTAGATTAATGTTGTGCTGATGCCTCAACTCCTGTGCACTTGCCCATCAAATGATCTTTCTGCTTCTCTTGCAATCCTGTCTGTTTGGAGTTACTTATTTTATCTAAGCATTTTGGTTCATTTTTAAAAATTGACACTTAACCCATTGCTTTAGGGAACCGATGAGTCTGTCTTCCTGGAGGAAATAGAATCTCTTAATATATTAACAGAACAGAAGGAGGTCAATTGACCCATTGCATCTGTGCTGGCTCTCTTAACGAGCGACTGATTTAGTTGCATTCTCCTCTTTTGTCCCCATATCCTTTTGAATTTTTCTTTTCAATATATTTATCCACTTCCCATTGAAAAGCTATTGTGAATTCTATTTCCACCTCAGTTTGTGTCCTAACAACCCTCTGCATGAAAAAAAAAATCTCTTGCTCTTTCCCTTCATTCTTTTGGTTTTAGATTTAAGTGAGGCTCGAGCACAGCACAGCATTTTTGCTAATCTCAAAATCACCCCTTGCAAAATTCAGTGCACTACAAATTGGATAGACAAGGTTCTGGACCCAACTAAATGGTCCTAACCTGGCCCCTGGTAAAACTACTGTGTTGATTCCTCCAGCCCAAAAAGCCTCTTCAAACACTACTCTTTATTTTCTGTCCTTTACCCAACTTCCTATCCATGCTGCCACAGGCCTTTCAATATGCAGTGCCTTCATTTTAACAACAAACCTTCTATGTGGCATCTTATCAAATGCCTTTTGAAAATCCATGTGCACAACATTAATTGCAGTTCCTTTCTCAATGCACTCCTCTATTTCCTCCAAAAATTCTATTAAATTTATCAGATACAAATCGCCTGGCTGTCCTTAATTAGCTCATGTCTCAAGTTGCTGCTATTTGGAGAGTTTTGAAGTCTAGTTTCTCAACTATGATCATGTCTGAGCTTGTGGATTGAATTCTGCACAGATCTTTTTCCCCTTCTACAGTGTTGCTGGAAGGTTACATTTGGCAAAGGACATTTCCCTGCAGTCTAGATGATAGCTGCTGCAGTTGCAACTTGCAGCCAACAAAGTGGTGAGGATGGAAGACCCTTTAGGTGTTTCCATAGTGCTGTGAATTGTATGAGGGGAGCAATTCATGAATACACAACATCTCCAGATCCAGTGATACTTCAGGCAGTATGCTCGCTTCTGCGGGTACACAAGGTCCAATATTTACAGAGTGCACCACTGCTACCTGGGTATGTCAAAGGACACCCACGCTTCACAACAGAGGTATGCTATCTGCTGCAGGCTGATTTACTGACAACAACAACTGGCATGGCTTCTCCTACAGCCATGAAGAGCTATAGAACTGTGTTTTGTTTTTAAAAGTGAGGTACATCATATTGATCATGTGTATAAACTGAAATGAGCTGTCATCATTCCTGGAGTATGACGTAGCAAGTCTGCGCTTTGGCAGGCCTTGGGTGTATGTGACTAGTACAACTGGTTCCACCCCTTCCCCTGCCTTCCCCCCCCCCCCACCCCAGTACTCCTCTAAATCTGCATCTGATTGAATGGTAGAGAACAGGTGGTGTAGTGGAAGACCACAGCAAAAGACCTAACAAAGAACAAGAGTATGCATGCACGGAAATGTACATTTAAAAAATTTCCCCTGCTGTGAAGAATATTTTACAAACTGTCCTGTCACTTTAGGTATCATGGTGTTCCCAGGAACCCATACAGCCCTGGCCATTTCACTGGCGGAAGCTCCAGCGGCTCCGGGGCAGCTGTAGCAGCAGGTAAGATTTTAAATGCTCGAAGAACACGGCAGTGTTCTGGCACCAATTTTTAAAATGGGTCTTTTAAGTCATCTGTTTTAGTGAAGAATGTAGAAATAATGTATTCAGTTTTTCTGGTAGCGTCATCTGTTGTGCATATTGAAGACCGGGCTCACATATCTAAAAATATGTAGAAGGGGCTTTTATTTAGACTGATAAATCTGCATCTGAACTGAACTGATGGGATACAATATGATCACCTACAACAAATGTGTAGCTCCTGGAACTTTTGTAGATTGCTTAAGTAACCTGGGCTAGTGCAGATCAGAATGAGTCATAATAAGAGCGCTCTGTATTTCACTGTGTTTCTGAAAGATCAGTATTTCTAGAAACCAAGAGAATAAATACTGATGCAAAGTAGGCACTCTCATCACTCCAGTTCAGTTTGGCTTGCAGAGGACTGATTTTCTGATTACTAGAAAGCAACATTTTTTTTTTGTTTCTTGCCAGTTTCATTGTCTCCTCGCCTGTCTTTTCCTGACGTCTTTGATTCCTACTAGGACATGGTCCCCCGGGTGCTGGTTGCTCTCCAGTACCTTGCCAAGTGGCCACTATTCATGCTTGGGCCTTGACACAATGTGTAGGTGGCACAGCCAAGCCCAATCCCGCACTCACCTGATGTCCCTAATACACTTCCAGCATGTGTAGCTTGACAGTGATTAGGAGCAGGAACCTAGGCTGAATCTTCACCCTCCTAATCCACAGGTGCTAAGATTAATTGTAGTGTTCCATTATTATCCAGTGAGGATCAGCTAATTTATCACAGACTAGGGACGAACCTGGGACTTTTCTGGTCTGTATGGTTCAGCTACAAACCATGTAAATTTGCTGAGCCATCAGAGTAACCTAACAATATATCCTTAATTAAAAATATATTACAAGGAAGAAAATGTGTTAAATCTGCATTTTTAAAAAAAAACACTTAGTTATAACAGAACTGCATTAGTAACAAATTGCAAAAAAAAAACATGTACAAAGTTTGCACTTTTACTTTCCTTGAATTGAATGTTTGTTTATATTTGTGTTTACTTTGGCTTATAAAGAACTTAGCCACAGTTCCCTTAATTTAGAGTTTGAAATTTCCCTATTTCATCTGTGATATTGCACTGTCACTTTCCGAATCTTTGAGTAACTTTAGTTGGCATCTGACAATTGTTTAATTGATATTCACATGGCCTGCTTCGTTCCGTTGATTTGGTTACATTAAGGTGTAGAATCATGTTCACAGACCTAAGCCTAGAAGTTGCAGTCTCTCACTGTATATTTAACCTGTATTAACAGTTTTCTTTTCTTAAAGGCCTTTGCCCATTGGCTATTGGGAGTGATGGAGGAGGTTCGATAAGAATTCCAGCATCGTTCTGTGGCGTGGTAGGCCTGAAAGGTATTTCTGTTTTGGTATGATTGTAAGATCGCTCACTGCACTCTGGGATGGTTCCCATAGACTGAAAGGAGGCTAATGTAGTCCCCATCCTTAAAAGAGGAGACAAGATGGACCCGGATAACTATAGGCCCATTAGTCTGACATCAGCAGTAATAGGAAAGATGCTTGACGGAATCACTAGGGACGTAATGTATGATTACTTGGTTAGAGAAGGACATATTAGGGACACCCAACATGGCTTCAAAAAAAGGAGGCCATGTCTTACAAACTTGATTATATTTTTTGAAGCAGTCACCAAAATGGTGGATAAAGGAAGCCCAATAGACATTGTCTACTTAGACTTGCAAAAAGCTTTTGACAAGGTACCGCACAAGAGGCTTCTCTACAAAATCGAAGATCTAGATGTAGGTATTGGGTGCACAATCTGCAAATTTGCAGACGATACCAAGATTTGCGTGAGTGTCAGGACTGTAGATGATGCTCGACTGCTTCAGGCGAATCTTGATGGGTTGGGGGACTGGCAAATGTTTAATTTAGAAAAGTACAGTGTGATGCATGTGGGTAGAGCAAATGCTCGACATACATACACCCTTCAGGAAATAGCATTAAAGCAGGTGGAGAAAGAAAGATGTGGAGATGCCGGTGATGGACTGGGGTTGACAATTGTAAACAATTTTACAACACCAAGTTATAGTCCAGCAATTTTATTTTAAATTCACAAGCTTTCGGAGGCTTCCCCCTTCCTCAGGTGAACGATGTGAAAAGAAAGAGATCTGGGTGTTCTAATGCATAGATCTCTAAAGGTTCAGGAACAATTACGTGAAGTGATGGCTAGAGGAGTGCATTTATAGGACAATTGACTATAAGACAAAGAATACTGTTATTTTCTTGTACAAGACCTTGGTCAGGCCTCATTTGGAATACTGTGTCCAGTTTTGGTCTCCTCACATGGTGGGTGATATTGAGGCTTTGGAAAGGGTGCAGAGGAGGGCCACTAGACTAATTCCCAGTTTAAAGCATCTTCGCTATCAAGATAGGCTAAAAGAGCTGGGACTCTACACTTTAGAGAAGCGTTGACTTAGGAGTGATCTGATCAAGGTTTATAAGATGATGAAAGGAATAGATTGTGTTCCAGTTGATAGTTTGTTCCAATTAAATACATTAGGGAGGACCGGGGGTCACAATTTTAAATTGTACAAAGTAAGATTTAGGTTAGATGTCAGGAGGTGGTTCTTTTCCCAGAGAATAGTGGCCCTGTGGAACAGGCTGCCGGCTCGTGCGGTGAACCCCGACTTGCTGAATTCCTTTAAGTGAGAGCTGGACCTGTTTCTGGCTGGGGCGGAGATCACCTCGTACAATAGGTAGGTGATGTAATGCATAGAATTATCAGGGCCAGTGTGATCTCCTGGACTAGTTTCAATTGCCAAAGGCGTTGGAGAGGAATTTCCCAGATTTTTTTCCCCCCAAATTGGCCTGGGTTTTTATCTGGTTTTTCACCTCTCCCAGGAGATCATATGGTTTTGGGTGGGGTGGGGAGTGTATATATTGTGACACACAAGGTATCACAATTGTGTGGGTCAGGTTGAATGGACCAGACGGTCTTTTCCTGTCCGTCATTGTCCGTACGTAAGATGCACTTGCAAAGAGGAGCTCTTTAATATTTGGAAACTTTGTGTCCAGCCTAATATCTGCCTGTTTGTAGGTCTTTGTCCATTCACTTGCTACTTTAAATCAGAAATCCTTAACTGAGGTGACTCAGCATTGGGTAATTGACTTCCAAACACAAAATTAAGCTAGGGCCCAATAGCTATATGTTGGCAAGGCTGCAGTTACCCTACAAATTTAGCATCGATGCTTAGGAAAACTATGCCCTAGAATCAGGTCAGGTGATACCACTTAACACTGACTCTACAGCTGTATAACGGACTCTAAAGAGATAATTTTCTGACTCCCAGTGAGGACCCTTGCATATCATAAATTTGGGTGTGTGCTGCATGTATTAATGGTCAGAAAATCACGTGCAGCTGTATTTCCCATATCCACTGCTGTGAGTGAGGCTTCCAGCTAAAACATAGACATAGAAAAACATAGAAAATGGGAGCAGGAGTAGGCCATTCGGCCCTTCGAGCCTGTTGCGCCATTCCCGCTCTCTCCCCATACCCCTTGATGCCTTTTGTGTCTAGAAATCTATCTATCTCCTTCTTAAATATATTCAGTGACTTGGCCTCCACAGCCTTCTGTGGTAGAGAATTCCATAGGTTCACCACCCTCTGAGTGAAGAAATTTCTCCTCATCTCAGTCCTAAATGTCCTAACCCATATCCTAAGACTGTGACCCCTCGTTCTGGACCCCCAGCCAGGGGAAACATCCTCCCTGCATCCAGTCTGTCTAGCCCTGTCAGAATTTTATATATTTCAATGAGATCCCCTCTCATTCTTCTAAACTTGAGTCGACCCAATCTCTCCTCTAGGAGGGTGAAATCTGGAAATTACCCCTTTTAAAATGCCAATTATCTCAATTAGATGACTTTCATGAGTTCTTGGCCATGCCATAGGCTAGAGTACCAACAGAAATGTATTTTAGTGTAAACGAACTGGTATCTCTGTACCCAGCGAGCTGTAACAACAGAGTGCGGCAGTAAGATAAAAACACAGCTTGGGGGGAAAAAAGCAATGTCTAAAGAATGCTGCTGGAAATATACAGTTCACAAAATGGTATTGAAGGTAATTGCAGAAAATTCTACAGAATTTCAGCTGGAGAATGAAGCATACTAGTGAGCAGACTGTAGGTGTAGAGTAACCATTTCTAAAAGCCTATGCAACCAGTTATCTGATCATTACAAAACTTTATTTTAGAAGTCAATGCATGTCCGACTCTGGGCCTTTATCTGAAAAAGAATCTGCTGAGAACTGATAACGTCTGGCACATTTCTCTTTTTGAGAACACTAGAGCATGGCATTGTTCACTTCCAAGGTTTTCTGTTTATTTAATTAAATTTACACTTTTTGTGACATCCTATATTATTTGGACTTTTATCTTGGTCTCCAGAGCCTCTGTTAACATATGTAATTGGAATATTTGTCAGTCCAATTATTGTTACACAAGAAATCTGTTAACATATTTTTATTTTTGTGGTTTTCTTTTAGGTACTTTTGGTCGAATCAGTACCTTTGGGTCCCATGCTATTACCTACTCTACTATCAGTTTAGGTAAGACAAGACTTTGCTGCACTCCATTAAGTTACATATACAATTCTCTGTCCATTCTTGTGAATCTCCAAGGAATAGGCATGATCTGTATAAAAGGCTGAATTTATTAAAAATATTTCATTACATTTTACAAATGCTGAATTACAGCTTGTGAAGAGTTTTAATACTCAAGTGCTATTTAAATTCTAAATAATATTTTAAAGAAAACTGAATGACATTGTGCCTCTTCACACGTTTATAATGGATGAATTAATTAAAAATTCCCATTGCAACACAATACAAAAGTGATTGTCACATCTGTATCTTGTCTACAACATATTCTAATACAATACTCCTGAGGATCAGAAGCAACTGCTGTGTGTAGAACTACCGTATTTAATTGAATTGTTTTTCAGTTTATTTAACTTTGTTTCCAAAAGGAATGTGATGATCTTTTCTGCTCCTGGGTACGTTGTAATGATGTGGAAAGGAAGTTACAAAGTCTAGCTATATCCTCTATCAAAGATACAATATCCTCCTTTCTACACTCTCCTTAATCTAAATTATTCCTTTGTCTCCAAAATGGTAAGAAAAGAGCTGTTTGATTATCTGCTGTGTTGGACAAGGCTGAAAATTCTGAATAATTTGTTTGTATTTACAGGTCCAATTTGTACCACTGTGAAAGATGCTGCTATAGCCTATGCAATTCTGGCAGGCCCAGACCCCAATTACCCATATAGTAAGTTTTGTAATTTACTGGAAACATGTATGTATATTTGGGTGTGGAATTATTGTGAGCATCAATAATTGTGATTAGATCAACAAAAAATGAGCAGTTTACATCTAAGAGGAAAATGTCGCTGGTACAGCCCTAATAAAAGGGAAAACACCCACTATTTTAAAAGAGGGAATTGTTTTCCTCTGAATTGTGAGATTCTGTATTGTGCAGAAATACAGCCTGAAACAGAAGAGATAATCATTTTATCGGCCTGGATTGAGCCTATATGCCGGAGGTCATTTGAGTAGTGTTCTAACCTGCTCTGACACCTCCACTCCGATTTTGGTGGCTGATAGAGTATTAAAACTCTCTTTACAATGCATCTAAGTGCTATTTAAATTCTGAATAATAATTTGTAGGTCATGTTTATTACTCTCTCATTGCCATCTTTCTGGTAGGAAGAAATGAAGACATTTTGCAAGTATGTTTGGGAGCTAGAGAAGCTCGTGAAGGGTCATTTCCCCCCCCCCCACCCCCCCCCCCCCATAATAATAATGTGTTGTTCTGCCACAGAGTGGGAAATTCAGAGGTCTAGCAGCATTGGCAATGGTCTGGGAACAGCTTAACCGTTTGTTTCCTTGGCTGCAGGTGCTGCAAGGTCTAGGATGACTGTGAACAACATAAAGGAATTTGTACTCTCAAGAAAATTATGAATGTAAAAAAATACAAGAAATCAATGTCTGCCTCCTCCCCTTCCCAGCCTCACTCAACACTCTTGAGTGGAGTCACCTTTGTGCCTCAGTGTATTTTCCCTGTTAATTTAACTGAATGTTTGTTTTGAGATGTTATTGCATTTTATTGCAGTTTAGTTTTAAAAACTGTATAAATAATTTTACTAGTTTACAAGATGTGGAAGTTTGATGTTTCTCTGGCAGTGCAAAAGAATGCTCAGATTTGTGGGAAAAGTCTTGTAAATGACTTCCCACAAGTAAAAACGAGAGTGAAATTGTCGAGGTTCCCAAAAAATGACACACTTAGAACTAGAAGCATTAATAAAAGTCGCCTAATTCTATTTGCAGTACAGCAACCATTTTAGAGATAAGATTTAATAGTTTATAAGCAAGTATAGAGCCAGGGAAAAGGGTGGGAGGAGAGAAGAGAACAATGGGGAAGGTCTGTGATCAGGTGGAGGGCAGGAGTGATTAAATGACAAAAGGGATGATGGTGCAAGGTAAAAGGGGGTGGTAATGGGACAAGTAAAAAAAACAAGCTGAGTCCAGAGAGTGTGTAAGTAGTTACAGCAGAACCATTATCAGCACCTGCTGTCTGAGAAATTAACTGAGAAACTTTAAAAATAAGGTCCAGTCTTATCGAGTGTCCTGATAATCCTTTGTTTCACCTGCCTGGCCTGGAATGTAAATGCAACTATCAAATCCACTTTGTGGCCAAACCCTCTAGGGTAGATCTAATTTAGGTTGGTGTCATGTTGCTGTTCTTCTTTCAGGTCTGCATCAGCCTTCGTTGAACTTTGACAATATTGGGAATCCTGATCTGAAGAATATAAAAATTGGGATAGACTGGAAGTTCTTCATGGTAAAGTCTAGCCTATTTTGCTGTGGTGGAATAACATGGAAATGTTTATTTAGGTACAAGAATGTGTGCAGTGGTAGTGTGGCAGGGCAGAACTTCCACCAACCTCTTTACCCTGCTGGTGATCCTCTCACAAATTTTGGGGATGGGGCCATTTAATTATTTGGGCAGGTTTCCCATGCATGAGGAAGTGCCACAAAGGCACTCAACCGGATAGAAGTAGAGGCCAGAGCATTTCTCGAAGTACCTGAAGAAAAAAAGACCTTGACATATTTACAGTTCTCAAAGGAGGCAGTCATTTAAAGGTGTTCAATTCCTCTGGGATCAATTAGCTTTCATTCCTGCATTTTTGGGTCTTGAAGGCTCAGAATGGAAGCTATGCCTACTTTCAGCAGGCTTGGGTACTGCCGGACCTCTGGGATGGTAATCTGGGTGGAATTCCTAGGAACGTCTAAGACAATACCTCCTGAGTGACACATCGACATAACGGGGGTGGGCCCAAGAAGTGTCTACATTCTCTCTCACAAATCAATATCAAAGGGAAGATACAAAACCAGCGGATCCGGATTCTGCCAAAATTTGCAGCTCTGCCTCTCCGACTGAGATCAAGCTGCAATTGCTCCCTCTCTAGTCCCTAGAAGTTTTGGGCCTAAATGTTTGCAGCATCTCTGTCCTGATTCCTGTTTTCCTATGATTTCTATTATTTGTGGTTTTGCATCTTGAAATTCTATTCTGTTCTGAATTTCCTCTTTGTTTTGAATTTTAACAGGATTGTGATACTGAAATTTTGGATATTTGCCAGAAAGGTACGGATACATGAATAACTGAAAATTTCCTTTTCTAAAGTTATTGTTCTATAAAATGGGGCTAAAAATCCACAACGGAGCATCTACCTGCATCTATCAGGCCCTCTTGGATGCCCCCATAGATTGGAAGAATTTTATTTTATGTTAGAAGCCCTTATTTGGTGGGGGGGTGGGAGGGGAGAAGGGAAGCTCGCACTGAACCCTTCCTCACCCCCTCCCATTTGCTGGCAAGCTTCTGCTGGCACTTCTGGCCTCTTTGGTGTGGGGGGCACTGCAGTAATGCACCCAATCCACCAAATGCTCACTTCTTGTTATCCTTCCATGCAACCGTGCGAACTTCAGTGGGGTCAGCCATAGGCAACGCATCCTAACACTTGGAGTGAGATGTGCTCTGCACGGATTTTCGGATCGATGCCTTTTTGAGATCTAGGACAATGTGTATTTTTTAACCTGAAGTAAAATGTGGAAATATGTAGGGAAAGGACAAGTAGCAAGAAGAGCTGGTAAGGGGGTAGATTTAAGTAATTGAGCCTCGATTTAACTCCAAACTGGGCAAGAGTAAAGTGAGGATCTGAAATTCAGCAGGAGAAAAGCTAGATCTAAGGATAAACTTTCCGTTTGTGCTGCCAGCGCAGAGCCTCACCTCTGGGAGTGGATATCGGAATAATAGGCACCGCCCACAGTTTTCCATTCATTTAATGTAATAGAATGAAAATCATAACCTGCACCTGTGTGATTTCATGATATGGGAACAGGAGTAGGCCATTCAGCCCCTCGAGCCTGTTCTGCCATTCAGTGATCTGTATATTTCAGATATACAGATATGTGCTCCTGGCAAGCAAGGTTTTGTGTGAGGAGCACAACAGTGGAGAATTTATCCACTAATATTGGAGCCACATCAGAGTCTTGATTCTGGGCAGGAGTAGGATATCCCCAATTGAATTTGATAACTGGAATTTTAAACATCAGTCCAATATTGGTGTGTTAATAATACACTTTCTTGCACCAATGATTTCCTACATGGTAAATTCTCAATCTCCGCCATTGACGACCTTGTGAGAGTAAGGAAAGGAACAGCATTTCTCCAACACGCCTCTTAATGGATCAATCAAATGCTATTGGCAGAGAGGCTAAAAGCAAGTCACCTGCCCTCTGCAGAGATTGATGCAGGGTCTTGGGAGACTTGAGAGAAAATAAAATAAATTGAAGCGGTTAAATTAAGAGAGTGGTGAAAATTGCTTGTTTGAATAAAGTATTTATTACACCAAATAATAATATCTTAGTTTTTAAAAAAATAAAAGATCAGTAACTCAGCCAGATCCACCAACCTAAATTGTGATTTTTGACATGTCAGCTGGACTGCTATTTGGGTGCCTTCCAGCAATGTAAGAGTGGAGGGAGGAGGGGATGTAGACACTAGCATTGCCTTCCTTGCATCACTTTAACGCACCCCCTTTGGTGGTCGTACAAGAGTCCTCACAGCATGCAATACCCCATAGTCTTGCACAGAAACTAAAATTGGTGTTTAAAAAGGGTATCAAAGTAGAAAATGCAAATGAATTATTTTGGTGCTTTCACAATCAATATTGTTAATTCTGTCACTTCTTGTGTAGCGGTGCAGTACCTAACAACAAGTTGTGGCGCAACACTGGTAGACCTGCACATCCCAGAGTTGAAGGAGGCACGAGTTTCTCATATTGTCTGTATTCTGAGTGAGATAAGACAGTCCTTACACATGGATTTTAATAATCAATACAACAAGATGGTAAGGAAATAATTGGGTTCAGTTGAACACCAACTTGAAAGCTTATGTTTAATGGAAAGAATACCCTTCGTTACTTCCTGCTACTGATTAATTCACCTACATAGTAAAACGTACACTTCAAAGTAAATATTTCTTATGCTCCCTAGACTGCTTTAATCCCTTTAATGGGGAGATAGGTTGCTACATTTTGTCAGCAGGTATTGTATGAAGGTGCTTGTTGCTGCTGGCTGTAATCCTGTAACAAGGAATTTTTAAACATGCAAGTTGTTTATTGTTGATGATTTTAACCAAAAGGGGACTTCCTGTGTTTTGATGTCCATCTGGAACTTTGCCAAGACACATTTTTTGTGCGTTTTTTATAAAAGCTTTTAAAATAGAACAGTATTTATTTTGGTTTGGAATCTACTATTCTCTTTTCTCAATAATTCATCATTGATTACTACTGCCAGTTTTTAACCCTTTAGTTTTGTTGTATCTGTAGGATTGTAATCTTGACCTTTCAGGATTTTTTTTTTAAATATTGCCTTGCAGTGGTTACTTAATGAAGTAAGATGGTAAACATTTTATCAAAATTAATTGTCCCTCGGAACTAGGAGTAATTGAACTGCTGATTAATATTTTAAATCATTTTGTCTACAAGGTAAAAGTGGATACTTTTCACTTATCCAGTATCATCCATTAATTGCTTTGCAAAAATGGAATGATGCTTGCAATTAAAACGCGATATTATAAGAGGGTATGTAGCTTAGTAAATTGGCATCTGAAGATCGCAAAATTATTACGGATGATGAAGGCCATTTGAGCCATCATACATCCAGAATGACCTTAAAGTCCCTCATTACAGCATCAAATTGTTTTTTTAAATGCACCAGTGTTCTTGCCTCCACTGCTCTATCCAGTTCATTCCATTTGTTTGTTTTTTGCATGTAGAAAAATGTACTAATATCAGTTCAAATCTGTCACTTACTAGTTTGAACTTGTGGCCCCTTATCTCACTCTCACAATTTAAAGTAATTTTCTGGATTTGCTTTTTCCATACTACTTACAATCTTATACCTCTATTTGATCAGCTCAGTTGCACCTGCTATCAAGGATGAAAAGCCCAAGTTTCTCCAGTCTTTCCTCGTAGATTAGAGCTGTAAACCTAGAACAGTTTTGTGACCCTTCTTTGAGCTGCCTCCAATGCTTGAATGAATCTCGGTGAACAGAATTGGACACCGTGCTCAAGGTTTTGATCTGATCAGAGCACTGTGCAGTTTGATTATGACTTCCTCTAACTTTATTCTACTGTTTTGGTTATGTGGTTCAACATTCCATTGGCTTTGCTGATTGCTGCTCTGCAATGGTTGGACATGTTGAGTCAACCAAGACTCCTTTTGTGCTTTTCAACTTCATCTTAGCGAATTCAGCATTATTCATGGGACATGTGAGTTGCCCTGTTTCCTTCCTACGTGCAGTGATTTACACTTATCTGTATTATAATTCATCTGGCATTGTTCTGCTCGTATACATATTTTGTCCAACTCATTCTGTAATTTCTTCTTCCTCTGATTCCACTGCCCCTCTTGGTTTTGTATCATCTCCAAATTTGATCAATTTGCATTGGGTTTCTAAGAAAAGTAGACAAGAAAGGATCCTGTATCTCAATTGTCACTGAAATGTGTTACAGGCATAAATTGTAAGCCATGACATTCTATTTTATCTTTAATATTTTCCTTTAAAAAATGAACAAATGTGGCTACTTAAATATTCGCAAGGTAGATAGTTTGATTATTTTTATAGTACCTCTTGATACTCCGTTTTGTATCATAGAGTTAATTGCTTAACACTTTCCAGTAGTAAAGCAAGGCGGATAATTCGGAGTCTGTTGTTAACATGAGGCTACGGTCATCTGGTTGACTTTAATAATGTTTCTATCGGTTACAGAACTAAATAGAATAAAACCGTGCACAGTAGGATAGCTGACCTGCAAAAAGACAAATGAAAACTTTATTTAAAAAAAAATCTTTATTCTCTGCCTGAGAGTGTTTTTTGGAGGGTATATCCTCCTGATAGCTTTGGTGCCTGCCACATGGGAAGTTGCATGTACAAATTTGGATCTTGCTGCTACATATTGGAACGCCAACATAGTGTGGCATCACTGGACCCACCTGGCTCTTTGTTGTTAACACTTGGTAGACATTACAGCTCCTTATTAGTTTCTTACCTGCATGTGACAGTCAAAGTTACAGTACCCTTATTACCTTTTTGTTTGGAGCTCTCTGCAAAGCATGTTTTATCTTCAACTATACCATCAACTTTTTTTTCTTACAGAATCTAGATACTCGTGCAACTTTAGCTCTTGCTTCTAAATTCACAGTCACTGATTTCATACAGGTATGTAAACGTTCATAAATATAAAACCTGCCTGCAAATAGAGTACTTTGTCTTTAAACCCTTAATTCTGCTTCTTTCTTCATCTCCACCCCCATATTTCTTTTAGGAGCTGCTCGCAGCCAATCAGTTTCTCTTAGTTGTGAGATGCTGGTCCTTGATTGGCTGACAGGAGCTACATTTGCAACAAAGACACTCCAGTTTTCTCTTTCTGGCTATTCAGTGAAAAGCTTAATCTCTGTCCAGTTCCTGGGAGATGTAACTTCATATTAAAAATGCTCACAACCTGACCGATTTGAGAATCTCACTCAGAGCAGCTATAACACCTGAGAATAATATAAATGGAAGTATGTACTGCTTTTCAAGTTGGATTTGAGATTTGGTGCAAGGATAACAGAGAGTTCTCTGTTTACATCTCCCCAGACCTGTTCCATTTGTCCTGCTCTGCAGCTTTCTGACGAGCCCAAATGTACATCTTTCCCTTCAGTGAACGACAGACTCTTAAACTGCCATTTTCTTCTTGCATCTTGCACTTCTTTGCAGGCTAATCGCCAGCGATCACGGACTATGCAGTTCCTGAAGGAAATCTTCAATGATGTGCATTGCATCGTCACACCAGGTTAGGTTATACTTCTGAACAATGCAGTGTCATACTAAATAATAGATTAAATAAGCTAGGCACAGATCATTTTAATATAGATTCTCTAATTCAAGAAAGTCAAGCTTTTTGTCTTCATGGGGCACTTAGGTACATAACATTGAAACCCCACAGGGACCACATGTAAAATTGAAATCAATGTTCCTGTTAATTGATGTATATGTTAATGTGTGGATACTAACAGATCTTAGTGTTCTGACATGGGATTTATCCACTAATGATCTAACAGCATGAAGAGTAGTCCTTCCCACTAGATATAATTAAAAAAACAACATATTATAAATTATATTATAAGCTATGCTCACAAGTTATTAATTGAATAGATCCTGTAATATCCAATATTGTATCAAATTGGTAAAGATTTTACCATATCTTTCTCTTAGGCTAGGGTCTGACATACTATGGATTAACTTTCCTGAAAAATATTTAGCCATTCTTGGTAATTTATAAGTGCTAATGCACATTGTCCATCGAGTTAGATGTAAAGAGCATAATCGAGGATTTCTATCCTGATAAAGAAGGGACTGAAACAAGACCAAAATCTTTGGGATGATTTTTACAGCCTTTACAATGTTCTTCAGTGAATTCAGATAATCTCAATAGGCAGAATTTAAGCATATTAGGTCTAAATTTTTCTATGGTAATCTTGATTGGGATATTTAAGAAGCTATTCTGCTTGAATCCAAGAGTCAATTTGAAAAAGTCTGTAAGGCAGGTGTTCCATCTACAATAAATGAGGAAAATGTTACATTACTGGCTCCAAGAGACAACTTGAGAAAAGGAACCATTTAATTTGAAACTCCTGAGAGGAAAATTGGTTTGAAGCTTCCAAGAGATGACTTTGTTTGGGCAGACTTTCACAGTAGTAAGAAATATAAGAAAAAAGACGCTGTGTACTTAAAAATTATTTACAAGGCTTACTACTTGGAGTTGCCTCTGAAAGTTATGTGCTAGGAATTCTACTATGAATATATGCCTGTTATATAACTTTTTGTTCATTGTTTAATAAATTCATGTAATATTTAAATGTAAAATGAGGTCTGATGTGATGTTTTGCCACTTTCAAAGACTGGAGTGAGATACTATGGAGACATAAATAAATTCCAGTAACTTAAAAATAATTACCAGGCAGGATTTGGCTGTTCATTATTTTGGACATATTTCTGCAATTTTACCAAATCTTATGTTTGGTATAGACATTTTCAAAGTAATGGAGCGCTGGGACTTGCCCATGAAACAGATCTAAGATGAGAGCTGACATAATGAGTAAGAAGGAATAAAAGGACCCAAAAAAAGAACAGAAGTGCTGGCCACCTAATTTCTTCTTCCCCACTCACCCAAATTCTGTCAGTGCAAAGCAATCTGCCAATCGCAAAATCACCCCTGTATTTCATAAAGTAGTTTTCTTGTATTACATAATAAACTTTAATATTTCAGGAACTGTCATTCTGTTCAGTAGAGTAAAGGCTAGGATTGCTGCAACCTCAAAGTGTGCGCGAATGCTGGAACTCAAGACTGATCTGTTGACATTATGCTCATATTAGAGGGTACAATGGGGTGCTGTGTCCGATTAGAAAGACAGCACAGGCATCAATTGCAACTATAGTATTTAATGTTTACAGTGGGGGTTGTTTGAGGAGTAAAATGGCAGCTGAGCTTCAGCATTACATCTAAGGTACGGGATTTCATTTTGATGTACTGAATTGCTCGGTAATGCCACTCACAGATAAATAGTTAATCTGTTTATGTGAGTGATATAACCATAGAATAACATTGCATGCAATTTGGGACATTTCAATCTATTTGTTATAGATGGGGATTTGTTAAAAATGGATACTTAGTAAATGGTATTAGTAATTTTGCCACTGATTTATGGCATAAAGGCTTCATCCGGTTAACCTATAGGTAGTTTTGTTAATTATGTCTTATATTTATATTGTTCTTGTGTCTATTCCCAGCTATACCCTGTACTGCTCTACCTTCTGAATCCTCCGACTTCAAAACAGGTTGCAGTGATTTTCATGCCTTGTTTTGCACAATGAGGTAAGAATAAGGGATTAATGGATGTATTTTGGATAAAAGATACCAAAACGCACAACAGGAATGTAGATAGGAACATGAACTGATCTGCCAATAATTCTACAGATTCTGTAATTATGTAGAGTGCTGGCTGTACTTAAATGAAAGCACTGAGGGACTCCTTGTCCACCGTGATTTCAATCTCCAACTCAGCTCCCCTTGCACTCCGTCCTCTGAATTTATTGCCCTCCCTAAACCTCTCCCTCCATATAAACTCCAATGGCAAACCCCTTGACTCTTGTGGCCTCTCTACTCCTGTGGTCTTGATCACTGACCAGACCATCTCTGACTTCCTTGTATCCCTCGTTACCCACATTCCTCTATCTTCTTTCAACCCCACTTCCTTCTGCAACTGGTCCTGGGGAGAAACCTCTTCCCTCAAGTCACTTACCACTGCACTTTCAAGCTCCTACTGCCTAGCCTTTGGAGTTCCATTCAACATGGTACCTCTGCATCTGTTGATATGTTCAACAATTCCCTCACCTCCACCTTTGATGCCCTTGTTCCCAGCAGAACCTTCATTGTCTCCCACACTAGTTGTCGGGATAACATTAAAGGGGATGATAAATGGAAAAAAGCATTCCTTGGGTACACCCAAATATTAATCAGAGTCTCGCCTATTTCTTCACTTATTTGAAAATTAAAGGGTGTATCTCATCCAGTCCAAGTACCCTGTGGATGATTTAGTATAAATGTTTATCTTCTTTTACTTATCCCTTACCAGCTTGCAGTGTCAGAATGTCACAAGTGCAAATCAGACTTGTACACTGCAGTAGGAAATGCCCATTATTATGATGGTGTATGGTGATCTATAGATTGCATTTCACTTATACCAGGCCTTCAAGTTGTTATTGAACCAATAAGAAGAAAAATAAGTAAGAGTGCACAGTACACACCATGAACAGATATACAAAGAAAATCCAAAATCATATTAGTATTACTTAGCTATGGAAATTCTTACTCTGGCTGACTAATATATTTTTTTGTTTCAGATATATGCAGCTTGCGAATTTGACAGGAATTCCAGCTCTTGTGGTTCCTGTCGGGTACAGCTCCTCCAATCTACCCATAAACCTTCAGGTAATGCTGCATTTACTCAATACTCAATGCAAAATGCCCCACAAAAGTCGTCATAAGCGAACAAAGAAAAAATTCTTCTTTTGAGCTGATTAAGCCAATGAGTAGCAGAAGGTTCGATGCCCAGTTTGTCCTCAGCTAATGTGATTGTAGGGGCTCTACAATTGCTATAAGTGCCCTTAGGTGAGGGAGTGAAAAATAAACAGGCTCCTGCCTCTGATTGCTGCTCGGTTATCTACGTTGGAAATGCACACTGTCAATGTTTTGTGAGTGCACTTACTCTCATAGAACCATAGTTCCAAAAAAATCTGTACCCATTTTAATTATGAAAATTTAATTGGATGGGAAGAAATAGGTGTCTACCTCCTCAGGTAAGGACAGAATTCGGATTGCCTGCGATGATCCATGAAGGCTTTGGATGCTCAATCGTTGAGTATATTCAAGACTGAGATCGATAGATTTTTTGGACACTAAGGGAATCAAGGGATATGGGGATGGGGGGGGGAAAGTGGAGTTGAAGTAGAAGATCAACCATGATCCTATTGAATGGCGGAGCAGGCTCAAGGGGCTGAATGGCCTACAACAGCTCCTTATGTTATGTTCTTATGAGGTTGAACAGCCAGCCTATACTCTGAGCTGACATGAGGAAAGGTCATTTGGGCAAGGTACTGGAGCATGCCCATTGCCAATAGAACCATACTCTTATCAAGTAGTCAGTGCCTTCAGGAAAGATGAGGGAAGGGAAGAAAATTAACAAAAGAGGACACTACAAATGTAAAAATGATTGTAAGAATTCCGATCAGCTTTAAAGATAGGGGGTAGGGGGTGCAGGAGATAGACACCTATTTCTTCCCATCCAATTACATTTTCATAATTAAAATGGGTACAGATTTTTTTGGAACTATGGTTCTATGAGAGTAAGTGCACTCTCAAAACATCAACAGTGTCTGCCCAAGGAAAAGATCTGCTTTTGGTCATTGTTGCAGTAATATTCACTAATGAAATTTCTGGTGGATTGCCAGAATTACAACAAATGATGTAAGTTTCATAAGATTATCAAATTCCTCTAGTAGGGGAATCCGGAACATAATTTTAGTATTCAGGCTAAGCCGGGTAAAATGAAATCCAGGAAAAATGCCACGCAAAAGGTAATGCGAATGTGGAATGAACTGCCGTAGAAAGCCAGCTGCAAAGTCTGAACCACCCTGAATTAAACGTAATCTTGGGGCTCCCCTCATAGCTTAGCTAGCTAAACCAGGTAGTAGCTGTGCCATACTGGCCAGGAAGGTCCCAGGTCCTATTAGAACAAAAAGCAAAATTATAATCTTTGGGAGTAATCATGATTCTTTTTCAAATGCTCTGCCTTTTCATTTTAAGCTGCTTACAGTAAATTGGGACATTTCTACTGTAAGATTTTTTTTTCCCCCATGTGGTTGCACCCCTTTAATTTTTACCAGTAGCAGTTAAGAGTGCCTGATCGCACTAGATTGCCCAGCCCTGTATCGTTGTGCTCCCAGCATGTCGTGCACTAAGTTCTGGGAGCACAAGTGTTATTTAAGTCAGCTGATCTTGTGTTATACCATTGAACTGGGATCACATTGTCTGCCCTTGTATTTTTTTAAAGAAATAACGTGCAGTTACATTAATAATTCTGATTTTTTTTTTCCTCCCAGATTATGAGTAAATGGTGGGATGAAGCCATTCTTTTCCGGGTTGGATTGAAGGTGGAACAGTTCCGTGCCGAAACGAAGAAACCTCAGATTTATTATGATCTTCTGTAATGAAGCATTCAGGACCTCGCTAAGTGATTTATTGCGTCTTTAAAAACTGGAGCCAATATTATTAATGCTCATGTACTTGGAAGAAGCATTCAACTCTTCTGTATAATAACCTGAAATTTGAAGCTGCCTCTTTTCAAAGATTTTATTAAGTTATCCCCAGTTGTGTCTCCTGTTTATCCATCCTTGTACATTCTCTTTGTTGTACCTCCTTGTGAGCCCTCCTGCTGGGGGACCAAATTGAATGTTGCAGACACAGCTGATCTATTTTTCTCTTTCTCTATACAGATTACCTATAGGCTGCTGTTGAGCAAGATGTTGGATATTCATTGTAAGATTTAGATCGTTATTTACGTACATACAATAAATAATCTCGTGCAAATCATGGAGTGTTACAGGCGCTGGCAGCATGTGCAGCGTTTTAAATAAACAAAATCAAACAAATGATTTCAGGGAGGAAGCTAGTTCTAAGTGAGAAGGCACTTATTAAAACTCCTCTCTGGATCTACTTAATTGAAATTCAACATTGTATATTTTTGTCCCTGTTAATGCCATTTTTGATGCTAGTCATTGAGCAGCTTAGTCATTAAATCTGGGAGTCTCTCATAATTTTTTGTGGCTAGAAATACTGTCTGGAGTTTTTAAGCTTATAGTGAGTTGAATAAGCATTATAGATACTACAACTTTAAATAAATTCTGCCTCAATTTCAAAGCTTTCTGAGACGCTATGAATCACAATTTCAACATAATTGATAAAACATTTTGAATAGACACTGTACATGCCTTCCTTAAATTGCACTGTATTTTATGTTTTACACCTCTCATTCTTTCTTTTGAATTGCTCAGCTGAAAGATGATCTGAGGAACATTGTCAACATAGACTGAGACGATGGGCAGAACTTTCAACTTCGGCGGGAGTGTAAAACCGGCGATATTGGATCGGCCACCCGTTATACGACCTGCCCAGCTTTTCCTTTTCATTTACTTCAATCGAAAGGAAATTCGGGCGGGGGTGTGTAACGGGCGGGGGTGTGTAACGGGCGGCCGATCCGATATCGCCTGTTTTATACATCTACTGAAATTGAAAGTTACAGTGAATGTTACTGAACAAATTAATTACATATTTGATTAAATAAAAATCCCTCTGTATTACGCTTGTAACTCTTGTTGTTTTGAGTTTTTAACTATTGCTGTTGTGCTATTGTAGCATGACTGACCAATCTATTAGCTGTGCTGCTTGCATGAATCTGTTCAACTTAGTAAACCATCCAATGGAGCAACTCAGATGAGTGTAATGGAGCCCATCAGCTATTTGGGTATATATTCAGCATCTGTAACTTTGAAATATTTTGATTTTAATAAAAATGGGACTAAAGTGGGTATACGGAATTAGGTCACAGATCAGGCATAATCTCATTGAATGGCGGAATAGGTTTGAGGGGCTGAATGGCCTACTCCTGTTCCTGTGTTCTTGCAAAGTGATATGGACAGGTTAAGTGAGTGGGCGAGAAGGTGGCATATGGAGTATAATGTGGGGAAATGTGAAATTATCCACTTTGGTAGGAAGAATAGAAAAACAGAATATTTTATAGAAGGTGAGAGATTAAGAAATGTTGATAGTCAGAGGGATTTGGGTGTGCTTGTACACGAATCACAGCAAGTTAACATGCAGGTATCGCAAGCAATTAGGAAGGCAAATGGTATGTTAGCCTTTATTGCAAGGAGGTTGGAGTATAAGTAAAGAGGTCTTGCTGCAATTATATAGGGCTCTGGTGAGACCACAGGTGGAGTACTGTGCAGTTTTGGTCTCCTTTACTAAGGAAGGATATACTTGCCTTTTAGAGGGGATGCAACAAAGGTTCATTAGATTGATTCCTGGGATGAGAGGGTTGTCCTATGAGGAGACATTGAGTAGAATGGGCCTATACTCTCTGGAGTTTAGAAGAATGAGAGGTGATCTCGTTGAAACATATCAAATTCTTAGAGGGCTTGATAGAGTAGATGCCGTTTCCCCTGGCTGGAGAGTCTAGAACTAGGGGTCATAGGGCTTCATTTTAGCACCCGCTATCGGGTGCATTCCTGGCGGGGGGGCTCTGAAAATCGGGGAATCCCGGAGCGGGTTCGGAGCCCGGCTCCAACCCGCCCACTTCCGGGTTCCCCACAGATGCGCCGACGTGCGCGCACAGCCCCCGCATGTGGGACTCCCGCAGGCAATTAAAGCCAGCGGGATGCCACTTAACAGTACTTACCTTGGTATTTCAGGTCATTAACAGACCTGATTAAGTGAATATGTGAGGAGGGGTGGGATTTTATTGACAACTGGGACTGTTTCCCGTACTGTGGGAAACACTCCCAGTTTAAATGGATCCGTTGCAGCTATCAGCCTGTGGCAGCTGCAAAGGTCCATTTGACAGGTGGGGGGGGGAGACCCTCACTTGGGACAAAGTTTGGCCTCCACCACCCTCCTCCTGACAAGAACATTCACCAACTTGCACACTTACGCCAGGGTCCAGAGACATGTACCTACCTTGCGGACCCCCTCAGATGTACATCTTCCGGATGGGGGCCGCCGTAGCTGCAGTCATGACCTCCTCGGAGGACGAACAGCATCACCAGCCTCGCCGGCCACGCCGTCCACCTCTGACACGTGGAGCTCCACAACAGAGTGCTATGACACATCCACCTGTACAGCAGGAGGGAGGGCAACCGCGGAGAGAGATGCGTCGCAGAGGGCACTACCCTCGCCACAGGGTCTACACACCGAGGCTCAGCTTCCTGGACCTCTCTGAGCAGCAGTGCACACGGAGGCTCAGAGTCACTCGACATGTAGTCGTGGACATCAGCCTCCTTCATGCCGAGCTGCTCCCGGTTGTCCCGAGCACCATCTTCTTACCTGTCGCTGTCAAAGTCACCACTGCCCTCAACAACTTCTCCTCCGCATCCTTCCAGGGTGCCACCGGGGACATCGCCGACGTCTCTCAGTCGTCTGCACAAAAGAGCCCTGCAAATACACCTACACCCACTCTGCAGTGACACAATGGGTGGCATCAGTTGTGGGTCCCCATAGTGATCCTCAGGAAAGGGTATTATTGCACAAACCAGACAAGATTCGCAAAGACATGGCAGTAGTGGTGCCAATATAATATGTAATGTGTGTTGGTCAGAAATTCAATATAAGTAAAAACCATGACAAACTCTCAAACACCCTTGTGCATCCCCTTCATGCTCACGACACGTTTGCCTTACGCTGCTTACTGCACATATGTGATGCAGGCCCTGTGGCTGCAGCACAGGTAGTGGCAGGTTGAGTGAGGCTGACTGTGAAAGAGATGCATGAGAGGGTGAGTATGAGATAGAGCTATGAGATTGTATGAGGATTGGGTTGAGTGGTAGTGGCGGGATGAGTACTGGCGAGGTGAGTAAGTGCAGGTAAGATGAGGATGAGGTTTGAGTGAGTATGAGGGGTGATGTGACAGAGTAGTGTTGGCAGTGCAGAAGGAGATGTGGCGTGGGGGCAGTGATGTGGCAGACTGAGTGTAGGGGAATGAGTAAGTGTACTCACTTTGGCTGACCTACTTAGGTGATTGAAGCGCTTCCTGCACTGTATGCAGGTGCGCGATATGTTGGTGGAGCAGGTGACCTCCTCTGCCACCTCGAGCCAGGCCTTCCTGGTGGCAGAGGCAGGCCGCTTCCTCCCGCCCGCCGGGGTGGGGAAGATCTCTGTCCTCCCCCTCCTCCTCACCCCATCTAATGATACCTGAAGTGAGGCATCATTAAACTGGGAGCAGCCTTTCCCCTGGTCTGCTCTATGCTGTAATTTTTGCTATTTGTTGCAGCATCTGTCAGTGGAGGACTGTCCTTTTAAATAGAGCTCCTCCAGCTGACAGAGCTTACTGTGCATGCGCAGCCCGCCCGACGCTCAGATCAGCAGTGGGGAACCCGGAAGACAAGGTAAGTGGATCCAATTAGGCTGCGATCGCGCGGGGGGCAGACTAATTTCACCGGGCGCGTTACCCACGCTCCCAATAGCCCCCCCACCGTGAACCCGCAGCCCTGCTAACATCAAGCCCATAGTCTCAAAATAAGAAGTCTTCCATTTAGGACTGAGATGAGGAAAATTTTCTTCACTCAGAGGGTTGTGAATCTTTGGAATTCTCTACCCCAGAGGGCCGTGGATGCTCAGTCGATGAGTATATTCAAGATTGCGATTGATAGATTTTTGGACACTAAGGGAATCAAGGAATATGGGGATAGGGCAGGAAAGTGCAGTTGAGGTAGAAGATCAGCCATGATCTGATTGAAATGCAGAGCAAGCTCGAGGGGCCGTATGGCCTACTGCTGCTCCTGTTTCTTATGTTCCTAAAAGCCTATTCACAATCAGAATTGGTGAAGGCTTTTGTCAGTTACCTTGGCAAAATAGTTTATAAAAGACTGATGTTTTAACATGTTTCCTTTTAACATTATAAGATTAGGATTCGATTTGAAAAGAAAAATAAAATCATACAATTTAACCACAAAGATCATGACAGGGTTTCATTAAATTAATGTAGCAATATACTGGTACCATACTAATATCTACCAAAATTACAAAGCTGATCTTACCAAGGAAGAAGATGCTGCCAAAGTCACAGTAAAAGAGGAGGTGGTTGAGATACTGGATGAGATGAAAATTGATAAAGTGGAGGTACAAAAAGGGCTGGCTATGCTTAAAGTAGCTAAGTCACCTGGTCTGAACGGGATGCATTTAAGTTGCTGAGGGAAGTAAGGGTGGAAATTGCAGAGGTACTGGCCATAATCTTCTAATCCTCCTTAGATACGTTGGGCTGGAGAATTGCAAGTGTTACACCCTTGTTCAAAAAAGATGTAAGGATAAACCCAGCAACTACAGGCCAGTCAGTTTAACCTCGCTGATGAGGAAGCTTTGCGAAACAATAATCCAGGACAAAATTAATAGTCACTTAGACGAGTGTGGATTAATAAAGGAAAGCCAGCACAGATTTGTTAAAGGCAAATAGTGTTTCACTAACTTGATTGAGTTTTTTGATGAGGTAACAGAGGGTTGATGATGGCAATGAAGGTTGATGTGTATATGAACTTCCAAAAGGCATTTGATAAAGTCCCACATAATAGGCTTGTCAGCAAAATTGAAGCCCATGGAATAAAACGGACAGTGGCAACATGGATACAAAATTGGCTAAGCGACAGGAAACAGAGAGTAGTGGTGAACGGTTGTTTTTCGGACTGGAGAAGGTATACAGTGGTGTTCCCCAGAGGTCAGTACTAGGACCACTGCTTCATTTGATATATATTAATGACTTGGACTTGCGTGTACAGGGCACAATTTCAAAATTTGCAGATGACACAAAACTTAGAAGTGTGGTGAACAGTGAGGAGGATAGTAATAGACTTCAATAAGACATAGACAGGCTGGTGGAATGGACAGACACATGGCAGATGAAATTTAATGCAGAGAAGTGCGAAGTAATACATTTTGGCAGGAAGAACAAGGAGAGGCAATATAAACTAAATGGTACAATTCTAAAGGGGGTGCAGGAATAGAGAGACCTGGGGTATATGTGCACAAATCTTTGAAGGTGGCAGGACAGGTTGAGAAAGTGGTTAAAAAAGCATATGGGATCCTGGGCTTTATAAAGAGAAGCATAGAGTTCAAAAGCAGGGAAGTTATGTTGAACTTTTATAAACCACTGGTTTGGCCACAACTGGAGTATTGTGTCCAATTCTGGGCACCGCTCTTTAGGATGGATGTGAAGGCCTTAGAGAGGGTGCAGAAAAGATTTACTTGAATGGTTCCACGGATGAGGGACTTCAGTTACATGGATAGACTGGAGAATCTGGGGTTGTTCTCCTTAGAATAGAGAAGGTTGAGAGGAGATTTGATAGAAGTGTTCAAAATCATGAAGGGTTTAGATAAAGTAATAAAGGGAAACTGTTCCCATTGATGGAAGAGTCGAGAACCAGAAGACACAGATTTAAGGTGATTGGCAAAAAAACCAAAGGCGACATGAGAAAAGACTTTTTTACGCAGCGAGTAGTTATGATCTGGAATGTACTGCCTGAAAGGGTAGTGGAGGCAGATTCAACCATGACTTTCAAAAAGGAATTGGATAAATATCTAAAGAGAAAAAATTTGCAGGGCTATGGGGAAAGAGTGGGGGAGTGGGACTAACTGGATTGCTCTTACAAAGAGCTGGCACAGGCTCGATGGGCAGAATGGCCTGCTGTGCTGTAACAATTCTATGATCTTTGTTCTTTGAGCTGGAGATTTGTTCCTCTATTGAGGAAAAGCATATACAAAATTATAGTAAGCACTTATCAATTTTTACTAAGCACCTTTAGCTTTAAATTGTCCATTATTTAAATATTCCACTCCCATAAGCTGTGGGTAGGAAATTTAGAATTGTACACACTACTGCCCTGTGGCGCACCCCCCGCCCAATCATGGACCACAGGTAGTGTCTTTCTAGGTGAATCTGTACACGATTCTCCAGGTGATTTTGAATTTGTACATTAAAAATGGTGCATTCTGGTTCATAGTAAACATTTATTTTACTTCACAATTGATCATTTTTAAGCTAAAAGAAGTGATATTTGGATTTATCCATATTCAGTATATCAACTGTGATTTAACTCATGTCTGATACAAATACATCATTTCCTTGATGGACATATTTTGATGTACCCTATGTATAAAATCATTTTATCGCCTCTTCTACT
Source organism: Heptranchias perlo (assembly GCF_035084215.1). NCBI lineage: Eukaryota > Metazoa > Chordata > Chondrichthyes > Hexanchiformes > Hexanchidae > Heptranchias > Heptranchias perlo. The sequence continues at coordinate 50,494,483 of NC_090335.1, forward strand.
TGTACTCTCATTTTTAAAGACCATTGCATTTGCACCCCCGGATCTCTCTCTTCCTCAAATCTCTTAAGCGTCTCACTCTTTCTGATAAAGAGTGAACTTGCATTTATATAGTGAGGGTAAAATTCAACTTTGGTGGAGCCGCAAATTTGGCAGTAGCAGATCAACTGCCTGTTATACACTTCGCTCGACTTTCCTTGGAACCTCCATTGAAGTTGAATTTTACCCCCAATATGATTCATGACCTTAGAATGTCCTAAAGAGTGTCACAGCTAATGCATTCTTTTTGAAGTGAAGTCACTGTTTAGTAGGCAAACGTGGCAGCCAAATTTCGAACAGCAGGGTCCGACAGACAGTAGTGAGGTGAATGACTAGTTAATCTGTGTTGGTGGGGTCAGGGGGCAGGATGAATGTTGGCCTGAACACCAGGCAAACTCCTTGCCCTTCTTTAAAAACAATCCCATGGGATAAAAGAGGGTCTCTGTTTAACATGCTATCTGAAAAACAGCATTTTTTTTTATTCGTTCATGGGATGTGGGCGTCGCTAGCAAGGCCAGCATTTATTACCCATCCCTAATTGCCCTTGAGAAGGTAGTGGTGAGCCGCCTTCTTGAACCACTGCAGTCCGTGTGGTGAAGGTTCTCCCACAGTGCTGTTAGGAAGGGAGTTTCAGGGTTTTGACCCAGCGACGATGAAGGAACGGCGATATATTTCCAAGTCGGGATGGTGTGTGACTTGGAGGGGAACGTGCAGGTGGTGTTGTTCCCATGTACCTGCTGCTCTTGTCCTTCTAGGTGGTAGAGGTCGTGGGTTTGGGAGGTGCTGTCGAAGAAGCCTTGGCGAGTTGCTGCAGTGCATCCTGTGGATGGTACACACTGCAGCCACTGTGCGCTGGTGGTGAAGGGAGTGAATGTTTAGGGTGGTGGATGGGGTGCCAATCAAGCGGGCTGCTTTGTCCTGGATGGTGTTGACGATCCGGATTCTTTCCCCTCAGTCTGGTTCAGTAAAAACTGAAGTCGAATACATTTTAAAATTCAACACATCTTTAATAGCAGGGTTCTTAGTCTGCAGCATTGATTTGGACTCCTGATAGAGTCCCTCTATGCTGGCAGAGCAAGAACAAAAACATACAGAAATCCACACATTTTTATACAAATCAATAGGGTTGGAACATACTTAACGAGGGTCAACACCAATCATAAGCCGGGCATAGGTTGCCATGCGAGGTTACATTATTTCCGGCCAATCATAAATAATCATGTGCTGACCATGTTGCTGTTAGACATCAAAGGGGATACTTCCTCACTTTCCAACTTGGAATGTTCTTCCCTGTCCCTTCTGTTCCTTATCTCCCAACCTGGAATGTCTTTCAACTTTGGCTAAGCTCGTTACCTATATTGATCTGCCATAAACATGGAGACATTCAGACCAGTCCTTGAATCACATCAAAGACTCTACATTGATAAGACCATGCAAACCTGCTGACTACGCAAACATATGGCCCAGCAGGAGGCCAGGCCACCTGTACCAATCTCAGTTACTAACTAATTAACCCTTTCTAACCATTTTGCATTCTGCTTCTTTGCCACGTAGGCATTTTAATATTTTACCGAAAACTGACCACGTAGGGATTCTCAGTGTCGAGCTTCTTGAGTGTTGTTGGAGGTGAACTCATCCAGGCAAGTGGGAGAGTATTCCATCACACTCCTGACTTGTGCCTTGTAGATGGTGGAAAGGCTTTGGGGAGTCAGGAGGTGAGTCACTCGTCGCAGAATACCCAGCCTCTGACCTGCTCTTGTAGCCACAGTATTTATATGGCTGGTCCAGTTAAGTTTCTGGTCAATGGTGACCCCCAGGATGTTGATGGTGGGGGATTCGGCGATGGTAATGCCGTTGAATGTCCAGGGGAGGTGGTTAGACTCTCTCTTGTTGGAGATGGTCATTGCCTGGCACTTGGCTGGCACGAATGTTACTTGCCAAGGTCTTGCTGCATGCGGGCTCGGACTGCTTCAATATCTGAGGGGTTGCGAATGGAACTGAACACTGTGCAATCATCAGTGAACATCCCCATTTCTGACCTTATGATGGAGGGAAGGTCATTGATGAAGCAGCTGAAGATGGTTGGGCCTAGGACACTGCCTTGAGGAACTCCTGCAGCAATGTCCTGGGGCTGAGATGATTGGCCACCAGCAACCACTACCATCTTCCTTTGTGCTAAGTATGACTCCAGCCACTGGAAAGTTTTCCCCCTGATTCCCATTGACTTCAATTTTACTAGGGCTCCTTGGTGCCACACTCGGTCAAATGCTGCCTTGATATCAAGGGCAGTCACTCTCACCTCACCTCTGGAATTCAGCTCTTTTGTCCATGTTTGGACCAAGGCTGTAATGAGGTCTGGAGCCGAGTGGTCCTGGCGGAACCCAAACTGAGCATCGGTCAGCAGGTTATTAGTGAGGAAGTGCCGCTTGATAGCACCGTCGACGACACCGTCCATTACTTTGCTGATGATTGAGAGTAGACTGATGGGCGGTAATTGGCTGGATTGGATTTGTCCTGCTCTTTGTAGACAGGGCATACCTGGGCAATTTTCCACATTGTCAGGTAGATGCCAGTATTGTAGCTGTACTGGAACAGCTTGGCTAGAGGCGCGGCTAGTTCTGGAGCACAAGTCTTCAGCACTACAGCCGGGATGTTGTCGGGGCCCATAGCCTTTGCTGTATCCAGTGCACTCAGATGTTTCTTGATATCACGTGGAGTGAATCGAATTGGCTGAAGACTGGCTTCTGTGATGGTGGGGATATCGGGAGGCAGTCGAGATGGATCATCTACTCGACACTTCTGGCTGAAGATGGTTGCAAACGCTTCAGCCTTGTCTTTTGCACTCACGTGCTGGATTCTGCCATGGTTGAGGATGGGGATGTTTGCAGAGCCTCCTCCTCCCGTTAGTTGTTTAATTGTCCACCACCATTCACGACTGGATGTGGCAGGACTGCAGAGCTTTGATCTGATCCGTTGGTTGTGGAATCGCTTAGCTATGTCTACAGCATGTTGCTTCCGCTGTTTAGCATGCATGTAGTCCTGAGTTGTAGCTTCACCAGGTTGGCACCTCATTTTTAGGTACGCCTGGTGCTGCTCCTGGCATGCTCTTCCATACTCCTCATTGAACCATGGTTGATCCCCTGGCTTGTTGGTAATGATAGAGTGAAGAATATGCCAGGCCATGAGGTTACAGATTGTGCTGGAGTACAATTCTGCTGCTGATGGCCCACAGCGCCTCATCGATGCCCAGTTTTGAGCTGCTAGATCTGTTCTGAATCTATCCCATTTAGCACGGTGATAGTTCCACACAACACGTTCGATGGTGTCCTCAGTGCCAAGACGGGACTTCATCTCCACGAGGACTGTGCGGTGGTCACTCCTACCAATACTGTCATGGACAGATGCATCTGCGACAGGTAGATTGGTGAGGATGAGGTCAAGTAAGTTTTTCCCTCATGTTGGTTCGCTCACCATCTGCCGCAGGCCCGTCTGGCAGCTATGTCCGTCATGACTCGGCCAGCTCGGTCAGTAGTGGTGCTACCGAGCCACTCTTGGTGATGGACATTGAAGTCCCCCACTCAGAGTACATTCTGTGCCCTTGCTACCCTCAGTGTTTCCTCCAAGTAGCATTCAACATGGAGGAGGACTGATTCATCAGCTGAGGGAGGACGGTAGGTGGTAATCAGCAGGAGGTTTCCTTGCCCATGTTTGACCTGATGCCATGAGATTTCATGGGGTCCGGAGTCAATCTTGAGGACTCCCAGGGCCACTCCCTCCTGACTGTATATCACTGTTCCGCCACCTCTGGTGGGTCTGTCCTGCCGGTGGGACAGGACATACCAAGGGATGGTGATGGAAGAGTCTGGGACATTGGCTCAAAGGTATGATTCTGTGAGTATGGCTATGTCAGGCTGTTGCTTGACTAGCCTGTGGGACAGCTCTCCCAATTTTGGCACAAGTCCCCAGATGTTAGTGAGGAGGACTTTGCAGGGTCGACTGGGCTTGGTTTGCCTTTGTCGTGTCCGGTGCCTAGTGGTCCGATGCCAGGGGGTCCGTCTGGTTTTATTCTTATTGTGACTTTTTGTAGCGAGATTTTACAACTGAGTGGCTTGCTAGGCATTGATGTGGATCTGGAGTCACATATGGGCCAGACCGGTAGTTTCATGGTCACCATTACTGATACTAGTATTTTAATTCCAGACAATGCAAGACTCCTTCTGTACTTCACTGAAGTGTTAGCATAAATTATGTGCCCAAGTCCTGTAGTGGGGCTGGAAGCTACAACTTCACCGTTTGTCCATGCTCCTAATTTGGTATCATCAGCAAACATTGTCATTCTTCTTGTGTCTATATTCAAATCGTTCACATAAATGGAAATAGAAGAGATCTCTGGGGCACTGCCTACATCACACCAATCATGAAAATTTTTGATGTAGTCCTCTTTACTTTCTGCCCCTAACCATCCCTCTATCCATGTGCCTATATTCCCTTTAGTACCATGTGCCTTAAATTTCAGAACAAGTCTTTTATGTGGACCTTATAAAATTCCTTCTCAAAATCCATATATTCAACATTCAGTGTATTCCTTGTGATTTCTTCAAAAAATCAATGAAAAAACTCAAGCACAATCTGCCCTTTACAAGTCCATGCTGACTGTCCTTGATTAGTGAACAATTAGAAAGGCATAGGCTAATTTTACCCTGTATAATAGACCCAAGTGGGCTGATTTTCCTCTATTGTGTGCTTATTTCCAGGGCACAATGCTGAGGGAAAAGGCGTGCAGACCCATTGTACCTGGTCTCTGTCCCATTTGCACTTCTCAGGATTTCTGGCCGTGGGTTGAGTGGGGACCGAGCCAGTGTGCCTGAAACGTGTTTCAATTCAAAATAACTTAAAATGATCTGCAAGTGATGTCACTGAGGCTTGCACGTTAATTTGTTTGCTAGACCAAGCAGTAACATTACTTTCCACATGAACATCACAGAGCAATAGGAGAAAATTATAAGTTTTTAAATAATAGCAGGATTCCCTAAAGTTCAGGGTGTCATTGATGGCACTGATACAACCCAATATGCTCCTGCAGAGAAGAGTGCCCTGTACATGGGACACAGGGGCTTTTATTCCATCAATATGCAACTTCTGTGTGACCATCTGCACCATCCAATGCCTGATTCCCAGGGAGCAGTCATGATGCATTCATTTTTATAACAGTCCAACATGCTACCATTATTTGCAGATACCCAGCAAGTCAAAGATTGGATTCTGGAAGACCACTGCTGACTTGGTGGCATCTCCGTACACCAGCTGAGTGCAGATACAAGGAGGTGCACGCCTCTACCAGATCCATAATTGAGCACAACATAGGCATGTTGAAGCAGTTGTTCTGTTACTCTGACAAGTTGGGGACATCCATCAGTATAACCCAGCCAAAGTTTCTCACATCATTATTGTCTTCTGTATTCTTCATAACATTCCAATACAAAGGCATCCGTATGGAGCAACAGCAACAAGAAACCTATGAAAAACGGCAGAATCCTGAGCAACCAGGACAACCCAACCACCTTTAGAAGCTGCAAGAGTCATTTGACGTAACTTAATACAGGACACTTTCTACTAAAGTTCTCACAAAACCTTTCCATTACCAGTCATCTCTGTACCTTTTCTGTCCCCTGCAATAAAATTCCCCAAATTTTGCATGCATACCCTATTTATCAGCCTGCTCAGCCACATCTCTTTACTGCACATTCGTTATCCCAGCCTCACAAATGAAACTCTTCAAATACAGTGCCACCATCATTTATTATCCAAATGTGAAGTTTCACTGAAATTAGGGCCTGCTACCAGAGTACCACAATCCTTCCTATCAGGGGGTGTGTGTTCTTCTTAACTACCTAGTCCAGTTCTTATTAATAAAATCCCTGTGGCAGGAGCCTTTGAGACAGTTGGCAATTGTTCACCTGGGAGAGGCTCCTGGGATCAATTTGGCTCTCAACCCCTGTGAGAATGGGCCTGCTTCAGGCTGCTGTAGTTCGGTAGGGACAGCAGTAGCCTGGCCCTGCCCGCTTTCTGTTATTTGTGGCCACTGGAGGGGAAAGGGGAGAGGTGGGGGTGATGGACTGGTACAGATGTGTTATCATCAGGAGAGACAGCAACATTACCCATTGCCAATCCATACCTAACCCTAGTCCTGGGCTCCATGTCATTAATCATGCTGATCTGTGGGTGAGCAGACATTGCCATGCCTGTCACCCTACACTATTACTGACCTAATAGTCATCTCAGGGAAATATGAGGCCCCTCCTAAGCTGCACTTAATGCAGCAAGATTTTAATTCTCTGTTTGTCAAAGCAAGAGCCCTGCTTCTTCCTACACTGGTGTCTAACATCTCAACACATTGAGAAAGGAAGCTCTGTGCCTTTAACAACAACAACTTGCATTGACATAGCGCCTTTAACGTAGTAAAACATCCCAAGGCGCTTCACAGGAGCGATTATCAAACAAACGGCCTGCAACGTGGAGCCGCTCCATTTTAACTACTGGCCCTTCCATTCCTACCCAGCGGGGAGAGTTAGAATTCCCTTCCATAACTTATACTGAAGGTATACCCAGCATTTCTTGTGGTGGAAAAATCCTTAAGTATATAAAAGCAGAGTTTGCAGCAATGATGAATATAGAAATTACTGAAGGAGAATGTGATTGTTGAAGGTGTGAGATTTATTTTCTGGAGGATCGAGGGGCATGTCCTCCCCAGACGGTTTTGATTTTTGACATTGCTATTTTCCTCTTTTAATTTCCACTTTTAATTTGTTTGCTGATCCATTTAGGGTCATGTTTGTTTAGTCTGAGATTTGATTTGGGGTTTGTATTTATCCTGCATGCTCAGCATTAGACCTTTAAAGATGTTTCACTTCCCTTCGACTGAAGTGTTGTTGAACAACCTCCCCTAGTTTTTTGCATTAGTTGTTCCCTCATTTCATTCAATTTAGTCCATTTAAAATTATATACCTGCCTCCTGATCTTAGGTTGATGAAATCTACATTTTCAATAATGATGTTTTGTATTGTTACTCAATTTACACATACAGAAAATACATTTTTACAATATTAGTGCATACAGACAAGCATTTTCCTTTATGCAGTAGGCTTGATTCCCACTGTGCATTGATTTTGTTTCAACGAGGAAAGGCAAATGGAAGTTTTCTGTTACGGTACTGGTTTTCTGGGACATTCTGTTTTTTATATATTATGGTTTTCCCCTAGGAATTTTATTATAATCATTCATAAAATCAGATCAGCCATGATCTCATTAAATGGCGGAGCAGACTCGAGGGGCCGAATGGCCTACTCCTGCTCCTATGTCTTATGGTCTGGTCTTGTGGTCTTATGGTTCAGTGTTTTTATTAATTTTTCCAGGAGATTTTTTTTACTTAACTTTATTGGGGCTTTTCAATTTATTGTTCTCTAAGAGTACAGGTAGCGTGGGATCCAGTAATTTTACACGGGCTTGATGAGATAAATAGCCTTTTCTGGCTCTAGATTTTCTTATGTTAGTTAATGAAGGATTTTATTTCTGTCGATTTCAGACATTTTTGTTTGTTTTCTGAGTGTGTTTCTGTTGTATTTCTGTTGCTATGTTTATTGTTGGATTCATTGCTAATAGTTCCCTCTCCTCAGGTACTGTCCCCCTCCCCTTCAAATCTGTCTTCATCACCCCCCTCCTCAAAAAAAAGACTCTTGACCCCTCTGTCCTTGCAAACTACCGCCCCATCTCCAACCTCTCTTTCCTCTCCAAAGTCCTTGAACGTGTTGTCGTCTCCCAAATCCATGCCCATCTTTCCCGCAACTCCATGTTGAATCCCTCCAATCAGGTTTCCACTCCTGTCACAGTACTGAAACTGCCCTTATGAAAGCCGCAAATGACATTTTATGTGACTGTGACCGTGGTAAACTATCCCTCCTCATCCTTCTCAACCTGTCTGCAGCCTCTGACACTGGTCACACCATCCTTCTCCAACGCCTCTCCTCCATCATGCAGCTGGGTTGGACTAAGCTTGCCTGGTTCCATTCTTATCTTTCCAGTCGTAGCCAGAGAATCACCTGCAATGACCTCTCTTCCTAATCCCGCACCGTTACCTCTGGAGTCCCCCAAGGATCTATCCTTGGCCCCCTCCTATTTTTCATCTACATGTTGCCCCTCGCGACATCATCCGAAAACACATCAGGTTCCGCATATACACTGGCGACAACCAGCTCCACCTCACCACCACCTCTCTCGAACCCTCCACACTGCTTCATCACCCCCCTCATTTATCACACTGCTTGTCTGACTGGATGAGCAAAAATTTCCTCCAACGAAATATCAGTAAGACCGAAGCCATTGTCTTTAGTCCCCACCGCAAACTCCATTCCCTAGCCACCAACTCCATCCCTCTCGCAGGCCACTGTCTGAGGCTGAACAAGACCATTCACAACCTTGGCGACCTATTTGACCCTGAGATGAGCTTCCGACCACATACCCGCTTCTTCACCAAGACTGCCTACTTCCACCTCCGTAACATCACCCATCACCTTCACTACCTCAGCTCGTCTGCTGCTGAAACCTCCATCCATGCCTTTGTCACCCTAGACTCGACTATTCCAATGCTCTCCTGGCTGGCCTCCCATCTTCCACCCTCCATAAACTTGAGCTCATCCAAAACTCTGCTGCCCGTAACCTACCTTGCACCAAGTGCTGTTCTCCCATCACCCCTGTGCTCGCTGACCTACATTAGCTCCCGGTCAGGGAATGCCTCGATTTTAAAATTCTCATCCTTGTTTTCAAATCTCTCTATGGCCTCACCCCTCCCCACCTCCAGCCTCCAGTAACTTTCTCCAGCCCTACAACCCTCCAAGATCTCTGCGCTCCTCCAATTCTTGCCTCTTACGCATCCCCGATTTCAATCGCTGCACCATTGGCGGCCGTGCCTTCAGCTGCCTAGGCCCCAAACTCTGGAATTTCCTCCCTTAACCACTCCACCTCTCCTCTTATAAGACGCCACTTAAAACCTACCTCTTTGACCAAGCTTTTGGTCACCTGTCCTAATATCTCCTTATGTGGCTTGGTCAAATTTTTTTTGATAATCACTCCTGTGAAGTGCCTTGAGACGTTTTCCTACATTAAAGGTGCTGTATGTGCACAAATCTTAGAGCTGGTGCAGAAAAGATTCACTGGAATGGTTCCAGGGATGAGGGACTTCATTTATGTGGATAGACTGGAGAAGCTGGGGTTGTCTTCCTTAGAACAGAGAAGGTTAAGAGGAGATTTGATAGAGCTGTTCAAAATCATGAAGGGTTTAGATAAAGTAAATAAATTAACTGTTCCTTTGGCACAAGAGAACCAGAGGACACAGATTTAAGGTGATTGGCAAAAGATCCAAAGGCGACATGAGGAAAAACTTTTTTACGCAGCGAGTAGCTATGATCTGGAATATGCTGCCTGAAAGTGTGGTGGAAGCAGATTCAATCGTGGCTTTTAAAAAGGAATTGGATAAATACTTGAAGGGAAAATTTTGCAGGGAAAGAGCAGGGGAATGGGACTGACTGGATTGCTCTTACAAAGAGCTGGATTGGGCTCGATGGGCTGAATGGCCTCCTTCGGTGCTGTAACCATTCTATGATTCGATATAAATGCAAGTTGTTATTGTTGTTGTTTCACATCCTGCCACCTGAGGGCGCTGTGGGAAACGAGGCCACAAAAACCCAGAAGTGGGAACTGTCTCCCAGTGTAGCGAGTGCGCATGCTCGGCAGGGACGGCATTCGAACACTATCGTGTTGATAAAGTTGGGTTTGAAGGACGCTGTCCCTTTGGCCGCTGTGAATAAAGTTTTTGTTGAAGCAATGGCGCAGTACCGTGAGGCGCCGCTCGCCACCCGGCCCCAGACCCTCGATCCCAACGAGTACCTGGAACTGAATCCGGAGCAGCGCAAGGCCCAACAGGAGAGACTAGCTATCCGATCCCGCCTCAAGCTGCAGTATCTCAGCCAACTCAACAACCCGAGGCGGACCGAGCTGATAGTGAGTGAGGGGTGGCCGGGCTCCTGGTCCTTTAGCGGTGAAGGGCAGCGGGCGCCTCACTGAGGATGGGCGGGGCGGGGCCTCACTGAGGATGGGCGGGGCGGGGCCTCACTGAGGATGGGCGGGGCGGGGCCTCACTGAGGATGGGCGGGGCGGGGCCTCACTGAGGATGGGCGGGGCGGGGCCTCACTGAGGATGGGCGGGGCGGGGCCTCACTGAGGATGGGCAGGGCAGGGCCTCACTGAGGATGGGCAGGGCGGGGCGGGGCGGGCCTCACTGAGGATGGGCAGGGCGGGGCCTCACTGAGGATGGGCGGGGCGGGGCCTCACTGAGGATGGGCAGGGCAGGGCCTCACTGAGGATGGGCAGGGCAGGGCCTCACTGAGGATGGGCAGGGCAGGGCCTCACTGAGGATGGGCAGGGCGGGGTGGGGCGGGCCTCACTGAGGATGGGCAGGGCGGGGCGGGGCCTCACTGAGGATGGGCAGGGCGGGGCCTCACTGAGGATGGGCGGGGCGGGGCCTCACTGAGGATGGGCGGGGCGGGGCCTCACTGAGGATGGGCAGGGCGGGGCGGGGCCTCACTGAGGATGGGCAGGGCGGGGCCTCACTGAGGATGGGCGGGGCGGGGCGGGGCCTCACTGAGGATGGGCAGGGCGGGGCCTCACTGAGGATGGGCAGGGCGGGGCCTCACTGAGGATGGGCAGGGCGGGGCCTCACTGAGGATGGGCAGGGCGGGGCCTCACTGAGGATGGGCAGGGCGGGGCCTCACTGAGGATGGGCAGGGCGGGGCCTCACTGAGGATGGGCAGGGCGGGGCCTCACTGAGGATGGGCAGGGCGGGGCCTCACTGAGGATGGGCGGGGCGGGGCCTCACTGAGGATGGGCGGGGCGGGGCCTCACTGAGGATGGGCGGGGCGGGGCCTCACTGAGGATGGGCAGGGCGGGGCCTCACTGAGGATGGGCAGGGCGGGGCCTCACTGAGGATGGGCAGGGCGGGGCCTCACTGAGGATGGGCAGGGCGGGGCCTCACTGAGGATGGGCAGGGCAGGGCCTCACTGAGGATGGGCAGGGCGGGGCGGGGCGGGCCTCACTGAGGATGGGCAGGGCAGGGCAGGGCCTCACTGAGGATGGGCAGGGCAGGGCGGGGCGGGCCTCACTGAGGATGGGCAGGGCAGCGGGCGCCTCACTGAGGATGGGCGGGGTAGGGCAGGGCCTCACTGAGGATGGGCGGGGCGGGGCCTCACTGAGTCTGCGATATAAAGAACAACCGCCGACCTGTAATAAGAGCACGGCAGCAAAGTACGGGGTCTAGACCCTTCAGGACGGAACCAGACCCATTTAAACCTGTTTAAGTTCTCAGTCGCCTCCAATGTAAATTCTCAACCTTGTGTTTAAATCCCATCGCCTTCTCCTTCCCCAACTCTTTGTTCCTCTTGTTCATCTCCCTTTTTTTGTCCCACCATTGATGCCCGTGCTCTGTCCCATGCTCCGGAATTCCCTCTGCGTCCCCTTCTAATAACTCATTCTTAGGCTTGACAGACACTTTTTTTTCGATTACGCCTCTGTGAAGCACCTTGGGATGTTCTTCTACATTAATGGAGCCATATAGAATCATAGAATCATAGAAGTTTACAACATGGAAACAGGCCCTTCGGCCCAACATGTCCATGTCGCCCAGTTTATACCACTAAGCTAGTCCCAATTGCCTGCACTTGGCCCATATCCCTCTATACCCATCTTACCCATGTAACTGTCCAAATGCTTTTTAAAAGACAAAATTATACCCGCCTCTACTACGGCCTCTGGCACCTCATTCCAGACACTCACCACCCTTTGAGTGAAAAAATTGCCCCTCTGGACCCTTTTGTATCTCTCCCCTCTCTCCTTAAATCTATGCCCCCTCGTTATAGACTCCCCTACCTTTGGGAAAAGATTTTGACTATGCCCCTCATTATTTTATAGACTTCTATAAGATCACCCCTAAACCTCCTACTCTCCAGGGAAAAAAGTCTCAGTCTATCCAACCTCTCCCTATAAGTCAAACCATCAAGTCCCGGTAGCATCCTAGTAAATCTTTTCTGCACTCTTTCTAGTTTAATAATATCCTTTCTATATTAGGGTGACCAGAACTGTACACAGTATTCCAAGTGTGGCCTTATTAATGTCTTGTACAACTTCAACAAGACATCCCAACTCCTGTATTCAATGTTCTGACCAATGAAACCAAGCAAGCTGAATGCCTTCTTCACCACCCTATCCACCTGTGACTCCACTTTCAAGGAGCTATGAACCTGTACTCCTAGATCTCTTTGTTCTATAACTCTCCCCAATGCCCTAAATGCAATTTGTTATTGTTGACACAGAACAAGATAGGTTACACTTCTAAACCAAATTCATTGATTGCCACTCAGAATGACACTTCATGGATTCAAATGAAAGTCTCACACAACACAGATTACAGGAATTTTGCTTTACATTATTAACTCAGTGAAAGTACAGTAACAATTGTATCCTGCACTTAGAGTGGCACAGTCCACTGTTTTTAGTCTGGTCGAGGTCATGTCATTTAGATGTCAATACAGGAAATTACTTATATTTGTCTAGACACCAAGCACTTAATGTCGATCACAGTGGCAGAACAGATCTTGGAACTAACTGAGTATATGTGTTTGTATTTCTAATTCTGGACCATTGACCAGACGCTGAACTGGACCAACCATATCAACACCATGGCTACAAGAGCAGGACAGAGACTGGGTACTCTGCAATAAGTGGCTCACCTCCTGACCCCTGAAAGTCTCCATCATCTACAAGGCTCAGATCAGGAGTGTGATGAAATATCACCAGTTGCCTGAATGGGTGCAACCGCAACAAGAAGCTCGACACCATCCAGTACAGAGCATTTTGCCTGATCAGTGCCCCTGCAACTGCTCTCTATCCACTCATTCCATCACCAGTGCACTGTGGCTGCAGTATGTAAAATCTACAGGATAAGCTGTTGCAACTCACTGAAGTTACTGCGACAGCACCTCTCACCTTGTGGCCGTTACCTTTTTGTGACCTCTATCATGGAAAAGGACAAGAGCAGCAATGTCACGGGAACACAGTTCCCTCCAAGTAACACACCATACTAACTTGGATATATATTGCCATTCCTTCACTGTTGCTAGGTTAATATTCCGGAATTCCCTACCATACACCATTGAAGGAGCATCATCACCAGCGAGACTGAGCAAAAGCCCAACGCCATCATCTCAGGGCAACTAAGGATGGGTAGTCAATCTAGCCTTGCTAATATTGCACACATCCTCAGAACCAGTAATAAAAAACAAAATTTCCCTGAAATTATGAGCTGAACTCCTTAACACGAGCTTGTAAAAGTTAGAAGCCAAACAGTTGCTTAAGTGTTTCCTCATTCTACACGAAATGAGTTTTGGCAGCTCAGTCTAATTCCTAATGTGTGCATGTTACAAAACTGCTTGTGATTTGCTTCAAGTGGTAATCTCAAGCCCAGTTGTTGAGAGAAATGGAAATGTTACACTGGTGCATTAGAGAATTGGAACATGGGAGAGGCAGTGAAACTGTATCTGGCCATGCTTCTTCACAGCAACAGTGGAAACTTGAATGGTAGTTATGCTTAATTTGATGAAAGCTCTTCACTGTTTAATAGGAAAACATCTGAAATTTGTGTACATTCTGTGCAAATTGGTTGCTCAAAAATCACCATCCACTATTTCATATTTTGACTTGCTGTCATTTTTAATGCTTTTTAATTTTGTCATTTCCAACAAATAATTTGCTGCAATTTCCTTACATTCTACAGGAAGACCCAGCCCTCACTCGCTGGTCATATGCACGTACTCTGAACCACATCTATCCCAACTTTCGTCCGAGTCCTAAGACGTCACTGCTGGGATTTGTCTGTGGCGTAGTGCCTCTATTTTTCTGGTACTACGTCTTCAAAACCGATCGGGTAAGAATAATGAGAATAAATGAATGAAGCAGAGTTGGACAATAATTAGATGGAATTTGATGAAAAAGTGGGGAATGTGGAACTATTCAGGGCTGGATTTCCCTAATTGACAAATTTATCACCGGTAGTGCACTAAAACTGCACTTCCACCCGCCAGTGTTATACAGCTGAGAACCGGCCCAGTATTCCTCTGTGTACCTTCATTATATATTCTTGGCGGGCTCCAGGCAGTGTTGGCACGTCCAATAGGTAGCTCGCCACGGTGGGGGGAGGGAGCAGGCAAACAAATTCCAATGCTGATAGGGTCAAGGCGGCAATTTTCTGTGTGTAACAATGTGGCTCGGTGAAGTATTTGAGGCTGGTGCTTCTTCAGGGGTCAGAGCCCACAAATTTAAAGATTCTTCTGTTGAGTTCCTTTAAATGGTAAAGGAGGACCCAGGGAAGGAGGGTCACGAAGGGCATGATCTAGGCCTATGGAAGGAGGTGGCACCTCACCCTCATTAAGGAATACCTTTTGAAACCTAAAATTCCATACTTTCTTAAAGGGGAAATGGCCCACAGCTAAAGACACGGAAGTATCACCTCAATCCCCAAGGATCTTGCTGAATATCAGCCAGCCGCTGTAGGAGAAGTAGGTGGCTATGACTGAAAAGTACACCAGACACCAAGGGGAGACAGCACAGTGACTTCAAATTTGTTTTCAGTGAGATGTTTCTGTCACTAATTGGATATGTGTGGAATGATTTGGTACAAGATGAGGGAATGCATTTGTGAAAGGGTAGCAAAATCATCTCCAAATGAGAGTCTTGGTAGTTGTGGAGGAGAGCTACATGTCAGGAGGTAACGGAGTTGAGTTTTTTGCTAAAGGGGAACTGTGATGGCATGATTCGTTTGGCAGTGGGCTTGAATCTTAGTCAGCTGAAGGTTTCCCTAATGAGCTGTGCCCACAGTTATCTGTAAGTTATTGCTTTGTGAAGGGACCGCAGCCTTCTAAAGCATATCTGAGGGGACACGGTGAAGTAGCCAAGCCTGGATCTGCAGATGGCAAGGTATGGGTACCAACTGATATGGGCCATAGGCTGCCTACAGTACCTGTCCGGCTTTCTATCTCTGCAGTAGTCTTTCTGCTCTTCAAAACAGAGGTATGGAGGAGGCTTAAGGGAGACCCCCATAGGTTCCCCAAGCCCAGTCTGCAAGAGTAAACTTTGAAAAATACTTAAAAGAATATATAAAATACTTTAAATATACTTAAAGAAACTTTTGAAAAAATGCTATCAAACTTGGGGAGTTGATAAAAATTGCTCAAAAATTAAACTCACTTTTTTTAAAAAAACAAAAATAGTTGAAGACTTACCTGCAGGTTTTTTCTGGGTGCCATGTGGCCATTAACAATGGAGCACCTCTGACCCTCTACAAGTAGGCCACAATGCCAGGTATTAAACACTGCCGCTAGTGATTGAGGGGGGTGGAGAAAAATCTTTCGGGTGTGTTTCTGGTACAGAGATCTGCAATTGGGCCTTGTCGTCTGATTTTCCTCCATTGCCAGTCCCAGGTGCGCCCAAAACGGGCAGCTAAATAGGGGAAATCCAGGCCTCAGACTGCTGATCAATTGGTGAACATTTTCAGTTGGGATCAAAAGTTTTACGTAATGCGAATGAATATGAAGTAATTTGAAATTCTGTACTTAACTTAATGAGGTCTTCATATTAGTATTATCACATTTTACTTATTCCATGTAAGATGCAGGGCTGGTTTGAAATTAAATAACTTAATTAAATAGTGTGTTTTGTCTTTTTGGGGGGAAGGACTATTAGTTTAACTAATTGTAGTGAACGCGACCCAGAACATTTAGCAAACTGTAAGTAATCATTTTGAGATACAGTTGATTGTAGTTCATCATGTGTATTTGACATCTAAGTTGTGGTTTCTATTTTCTTTCAAGGATCATAAAGAAAAGCTTATCAGGGAGGGGATGGAGCGACCATTTAGTCTATCATCCTGAGTACTTGAAGCTGAGACAGCAGACATGACTAGTAATTGTACAGTATATTGTGCAGAACTTATATAGTGTGTATGCTTTAATAAATGTTGATCAGCTTATTCCAGTTTCCTTGGTCTGTCTTTGCAAAATTTCATTATGTTAAAAAAAGATGGGACGTGGGTAGTCCAACTATTTTTCCTCAATTTGTTTCTCAGTCACTCCCAATCCTATAACAATTCATGGAGTTTACTTTTGGTTTTATTCTTTCGTCAAATATTTTGCAGAAGCAGGATGCTGAATATCTCAATGAAACAAAGACTGGGAATGGGTTTACTTTGGGATTTAAAAGCCTGCATTGCTGTTTGTGCAGGCATCTTCGAAAATAAGTATGATGCTGTTAACTTCTCTCCCAAGACAAGAGTGTTGGGTCTACATGCTTCCGGTTCTGATCATGAGAGTATAATTGATGGAAGTAGCGACAGTAGGTTGAACTGTGAGTTGACCAAGCATCCATCAGACTTGTATATTTTTCTGTTTGTGTATTTGATGCATAAGAAAATAAAAGTAAATGATGAGGAAAGGTCGTTCAGCCCATCAAAACTCATCCTTTTAATATTCTAAGTCCCACAGCCTGACATCCTACTCTATTTTGAACACCCCTAATGTCAGTGTATTTCAGACATTTATTATCCTCTGTGTGATGAAGTTTCTTGTAGATGTTCCAAATTTATTTTTCAGTAGTTTATGTTTGATGTCTAATTATTTTTAATAATCAAGCTTTGCCTTGTCTGAGCCATTTCATACTTTATGTACTTAACAAGATCACAGGATAATTATAAATGAAGATGACCATTAAACACATCTTAGTTCATCCATCTGGAGAGACCCTACAGTGCTCCCTAATGCAACAACTAAATTGTTAAATGATCCCAGGATTTTCACCTCTAAGATCATCTCCTTTCCAGGCTGAAAAGGCTAAATTTCTTCAGTCTTTCCTCTTAACTTAGACTGTTGACATTAGAGATCAGCTTCTTGGCTCTTTTCTGCACTACCTCCAGTATGTAAATGTATCCTTTGTGTCTTGATGACCAGGCTGGACACTAATTGGGGGTTATCTGTCCAGAGCACTGTAAAGTTTAATCATGTCCTCTGATTTATATTCTACTGCTTTGAATATGTAGTTCAGCATTCTATTGACTTTATTGATCGTTGCTCTATATTGCTTGGACATGTTTAGCATTGAGTCTACTAAGATTCCTAAGTCTCTTTCAGATTCATCTGTAGCTATTTCAGCACCATCAGAGTACAGATGTTGCCCATTTTTCCTTCCTATGTTTAATTGGAGGAAATAGCGGCTCATCCAAAACTGAATGTCAGGCAAGCAGTCTGACAACACAGAGGTAATGAGAGGTGGTGCAGAGGTAGAACTGGGTGTCGTCAGCATGCAGGTGTCAGCAGATGGTCGCCAAGGGACAGAATGTCGATGAAGAGGAGGGAGCCTATGGAGGTAACAGTGTGAGAACTAATAAAGAGGCCATTGTTGGAGATGCTGTGGCTATGATTGGATAGATTCAAGAGTGGAACCAAGCGAGCATAGTGCCAACAAGCTGAAAACGGAGCAGAGATGGTGGAGGAGGATGGTGTGATTAACCAGGTCAAAGTCTGCAGAAAAGACAAGGAGGAATATGCACCATGGTCATGTAGAGAATGTTGTGACTTTGATCATTTCAGTGCTGTGGGAGGGATGGAAATCTGTTTGGAGAGATTCAAACATTGCCATAAATAAGAAACAGCAGAGGTCCAAGTTATAATCCATGGGGAGTATACTCCTCAACCTATCAAAACACCTCAATACCATCATGTTTTTTATCCTTTGGCTAACTCTGTATTTCGCTCTGTAATATCCCTTGGATCTCCATGTTTTTCTGCTTAATTAAAAGTCTTTTATGCAGAACCTTTCCAGAAGTCTCTGAATGTCCAAGTAAACAATATCATAGGACATTTTATTGACTGCTTTATCTGTAATGCTCTCAAAGAAGTCAAGGAGGTTTATCTGGCATAGGAAAAAAGAATTGCATTTATACAGCGCCTTTCACGACCTCACAACCAAAATGCTTCACAACCAATGAGTTACTTTTGAAGTGTAGTCACTGGAACTCTCTTCCGCAAACGGCAATTGATACTAGCTCAATTGCTAAATTTAAATCTGAGATCGATAGCTTTTTGGCAAGCAAAAGGTATTAAGGGATATGGGCCAAAGGCGGGTATATGGAGTTAGATCACAGATCAGCCATGATCATATCAAATGGCGGAGCAGGCACGAGGGGCTGAATGGCCTACTCCTGTTCCTGTGTTCCTATAATGTAGGAAATGCAGCAGCCAATTTGTGCACAGCAAGCTCCCATAGGCAGCAATGAGATAAATGACCAGATCATCTTTTTAGGCATTGGTTGAGGGATTTCTTCTAAACTTGTTGATTCTTGTAAGAAAATTTCTATACAACTTTCCCCCTTAGAATGATTTCCATTACTTTTCCTGGTATAAAGATTAGGCTTATAAGCCTTGTATTACCACGTTTGAATTTGTCTCCTTGTATATAGATATTACATTCACCTTCCAGTCTGTGGTACCTTACCAGTATCTAGTGATTCTCTTGATGTTATCTGGTGCTCTGCAAATCTCTTCCCTGGTTTCCTTCAATACCCCTGAATAAATGCCATTAGGGCTAAGGGATTTATTTGCCTTCAGTTCCTTTAACTTGTTCAGTAGCTCTGCCACACTAGCCTCAAAATCCCCTAGAATATTTGATGTATTATAATGATTGTACAACATTTTTATGCTATTCACTTTGATGAATTTCTATAGAAAATAATAATTGGAATTTCTCAAGTTTGCCTCCATTTTTATCTTTGTGTTCCAACTTCCACTCAATACTTTTTTGTTATACTTAGCTTCTGATCTCATTTCTAGTTATCTTTTTACATTTCTAATAACTCATTTAAACTGTTTTGTACATCTCCATCTGTACGCTTCCTGAATTTCCACCCTCCTTAACAGCTTTGCATATACTGTTTTTTTCTTATTATTTCCATTTTAATTGCTCTATTCACCATTTTGGACATTGCTTGTTTGGGCTTACATGTAAGGCATATGCTTATCCTGTATGTTCAACATTGATTTAAATTGTGTTCCATTTTTCCTGAAGTTAGACAAACTTCTGTAGCAGTTCCAATACTTCTACATTAAAACACTTGTAATAATTGTTTCCTAGAACCACGTGCAAGTTACCTTTGGTCAGTTTCTTCATGCATTGGGTCAAAAAGCAATTGTATACTACATTTGATTCTGATTCCCCATAAATATTTGGGCGTTCCTAGCTTATGTTGCATGATTGAAGTCAGCCATGATGATCACATACATCACATTGTAATATTTTAGAACTTCTATATGAATCTTTTAGATTGAAACTGTAGGGTCTACATAGGTTAAGGTAATTTATTCTTGTGCTTGCATTTACTTCCGCAGTGTTGGTTTCTTGGATACACTTTCCTTTCAGAGACTGACAAAATGGTGTCCAGTAAACCAAAATGCTCAAGTCTCTTGAATGATGGATATACTGTATTACAAAGAATTGTAGGAATAAAATTAGTTTCACAAATCTTGTCTTAGCTTTCCACATGGGACAGAATGTACAAGGGTGTATACATATAATTTTGATGACCACTTTGTGAACCATCATGTTCTTCATTGTTTCAGATAAACAGTACAATAATCAATTAGTCTAAACATTAGTCAATTAACTCTCTACATTTAACCATGAGCTTAGTCAAGTAAATCATTTAGGTAAATGGAAATATTACACACTTTTTATTACTCTCAGCAATCTTCAGAATTAAAAATTACATTTCAGTGGTGACCTAATGATCTGTCTCTCTGGTCTATATGTAAAATAAAATGGAAATACTGGTATGACTTCTTTCCAGTGGTTGCAGTCTGATCTGAAATTACAAAAATGAATATAAGTCGACTAAGAGCACATCAATTAGAAATATAAATCCAAATGTTACTCAAACAAGTAAGGAAAAATAATTGAGTTTGTGAATACAGTAGCCATGTGACAGGAGCAGAGCTTCATAATGTGAATTTTTTGACCTACACCCCCTGACTGCAAGGCCCAGCACTGCTGCTTGGCCTAACAAAATCAGGCTTACTGACTTTTTACCGCTGAGAACTGCACTTCAATCTGGCTTCAACTGATGGCGAAAGTTTCTCCTCCTGGTTGCTTCATGCGCAACATAAAATAAAGTTGACTAGTGGTAATGGCCATGAGTGCACAGCACAAAACTAATCATAATTCAGAATTTGCAATCCATTTAGATGTCACAAGGATTGCTGGTATGGGAAGTGAAAATGTCGCAACTTCCACAGTAGGGTGGTCTTTTAAGATTGGTTTGAGGCATAATGCTGGCAATTATGCCCAGATCATGTCTGCCTAGGATTTCTGCCACTGATCCTTCTGGGAAAAATCTCCCTTTCCATGCCACGGGCAGGTACCTGCTGCACTTGGGCACATCTTGGCACCCTCCAAACTGAAAAGGCTAGGAATTCCACTGTTCAATGGCTGCTCAATGGAGTGGAGGGTGTCTGGTGTGGGACTACAATGTCATCAGTTCCCAAAACCTCAGCTTGTTTACATTTAGGAATGCACTGATGAAACGTAAACTATGTCTGTTGCAAGCTGCACTCCTATTGTGTAAAAGTGTCTTAACATTCCACTGGCACGTTGAATATTGGCTATGAACTCCAGTTTTAAGTGGTGCTTGAACTCACAATTCACTGGTCTAAAGAACTATCAATTGATGATCTTTAATGTTCCACATTAGTTCATGGAGGCCCTGTTGATAACTTTGCCCAGTTAATGAGTCTGAGCATGTTCTTTGTTTACAGTACCAATTTCATGCCAGTGTGAATCCTAAATGAAATGTTTCAGCTCTGATATTCACCTTATTAAACTGCTCCAGGGGCCTCCCATTATAGAAACCTACATCTCTAGAGGTTGAGGGGGAAAGTGCTAAGGATATTGTAATGTTAACATTGTTCAGACCCTAGCATGTCTTAATTCCACCCCCCCCACCCCCCGGTGTAAGTGTTTCTGTGCTGTTTGGTTCACTTAGACGTGTAGTGGAGCATCAGAAGAAATTCAGGGTGAAGTCACAAATTGTATAGCATACAGAAGAAGGTCAATCAAAGGAACAGGAGGAGGCCCTTTAAGCTGCTTTTGTCATTTTGTTAACAGTGGCAGCTGTTATGTCTTTAATTCCAATTTACTGCCTTCTCTCTATATCCCTTAATACCCTTACTTTCCAGGTATCTATTTCTCTTTTAACACCTCAATTGATTCTGCATGAGTGGGTTTAGTGGACCATCTCACCCTGAATACCAGGTTCACTTGTCACTTGGCTTCCAGTTGGGATTGAAATGACTTTTCAGTGGCTGCCAACAGTTTGAGTAGTTTTTGTCCAAGCGGTTGCAAGTCTCAAGGCCCCATTTGGTGACGGTCATGTTGAATGAGGACTCGAACATAAACGCCTGTCAAATAAAATAGAAAATTAAACCATTTAATATGTGGATTAATTTAACAATGAATGGAGTATTATACAGTATTGGACAGGGACCAATGAACTTCGAATCAAACTGGGGTAATTAACATAAAATGAGTATGTGTTCTTCTAGGAACAGCACATTTCCCAGTCTGTACAAATTTGGCAATGATACTCGATTGAATTAGGAAGCAGTTTGCAGTGTTGACTGCAGGTCTTGATGCTGTAGGACCTACACTCTTTACATTGAACTTCAACTGCACAGATGCACTTGTTTTAAAGTTCCTGTTTGTGACAGACTGCTCACATATAAGTAACAAATTTGAAGTATTGCTGTGAAATACCTTTATCGCAATGCCTAGTTTACATGATCAAGTTTGAAAAGTAATTATTTTTATCCATTTTAATTTAGCCCAGTTATTGGTGGTTGAGGAAGGTTATGTTTGGGAGATGGTGGTAAATGTTTGATTTCGAGTGATCCTGATTGAGTAAGAATTAATATGGTTCTACCGAATAAGGTTATGGAAAAGATTTTGAAGACCTTCCAGAAACAGGAAATGTCTCTGATATTAATGCACTGATCTCACATAAGACTTTGAATCATCATCTCTTGCATACACACTCCTCTGATCACCAGTACAATAAATACCTATCAAGGATTTGTAACTTTTTGTGCAAACATTTATGATGTGAAAAGCTATTTGAGTTAATTTAACAAGTCATTGGGATGTCTGGAATCTTTAGAAAATTTTGTGCACAATAGTCACAATAGGCAAGAAAATAAGGGGATGTTAAGGGGATGTTAATGTGAGCCCAACTGTGCTTTGCCATCATCTCTACTTCTGAGGTACTGGCCGTGCCTGTGCCCGAATGAGCGGACCTCATTCCATAATGCAAAGTCAACTCATTTAAATATTTTAGTGGTGATTTTGGCACATGGCACATTGGGAGCACCACAGGAGTTGGGAGCAAGAACGTGGTGAGCTAGGAGCCAGTGAAGGACTAAAGACTACCCATAGAGTGCTGCCATTTTGTTTTCTGTTGGTCTACTGCTGGGAACTTATCCTCATGTGCAATTTGGCTGTTGAAGGTTGAAAACAACAACGGTAGCATAGTGGTTATGTTACTGGACTAGTAATCCAGAGGCCTGGACTAAAATCCAGTCATAAGTTCAAATCCTGCCACGGCAGCTGGCGAATTTAAATTCAATTAATTAATTAAAATTCAATTAATTAAATAAAAACCTGGAATTAAAATACTAGTATCAGTAATGATGGCCATGAAACTACCGGATTGTTGTAAAAACCCATCTGGTTCACTAATGCCCTTCAGGGAAGGAAACCTGCCGTCCTTACCCGGTCTGGCCTATATGTGACTCCAGACCCACAGCAATGTGGTTGATTCTTAATTGCCCTCTGAAATGGCCGAGCAAGCCACTCAGTTGTAAAATCTCGCTACGAAAAATCACAATAAGAATAAAACCGGACGGACCACTAGACACCGGACACGAAGACGGCAAAACACCAAGCCCAGTCGACCCTGCAAGGTCCTCCTTACTAACATCTGGGGACTTGTGCCAAAATTGGGAGAGCTGTCCCACAGACTAGTCAAGCAACAACCTGACATAGCCATACTTACAGAATCATATCTTTCAGCCAACGTCCCAGACTCTTCCATCACCATCCCTGGGTATGTCCTGTCCCACCGACAGGACAGACCCACCAGAGGTGGCGGTACAGTGATATACAGTCAGGAGGCAGTGGCCCTGGGAGTCCTCAACATTGACTCTGGACCCCATGAAATCTCATGGCATCAGGTTAAACATGGGCAAGGAAACCTCCTGCTGATTACCACCTATTGTCCTCCCTCAGCTGATGAATCAGTCCTCCTCCATGTTGAGCACCACTTGGAGGAAGCACTGAGGGTAGCAAGGGCACAAAATGTACTCTGGGTGGGGGACTTCAATGTCCAAGAGTGGCTTGGTAGCACCACTACTGGCCGAGTCCTGAAGGACATAGCTGCTAGACTGGGCCTGCGGCAGGTGGTGAGCGAACCAACACGAGGGAAAAACTTACTTGACCTCATCCTCACCAATCTACCTGTCGCAAATGCATCTGTCCATGACAGTATTGGTCGGAGTGACCACCGCACAGTCCTCGTGGAGATGAAGTCCCGTCTTCACACTGAGGACACCATCCAACGTGTTGTGTGGCACTACCACCGTGCTAAATGGGATAGATTCAGAATGGATCTAGCAGCTCAAAACTGGGCATCCATGAGGCGCTGTGGGCCATCAGCAGCAGCAGAATTGTATTCCAGCACAATCTGTAACCTCTTGGCCTGGTATATTCCTCACTCTACCATTATCAACAAGCCAGGGGATCAACCCTGGTTCAATGAGGAGTGTAAAAGAGCATGCCAGGAGCAGCACCAGGCGTACCTAAAAATGAGGTGCCAACCTGGTGAAGCTACAACTCAGGACTACATGCATGCTAAACAGCGGAAGCAACATGCTATAGACAGAGCTAAGCGATTCCACAACCAACGGATCAGATCAAAGCTCTGCAGTCCTGCCACATCCAGTCGTGAATGGTGGTGGACAATTAAACAACTAACGGGAGGAGGAGGCTCTGCAAACATCCCCATCCTCAATGATGGCGGAGTCCAGCACGTGAGTGCAAAAGACAAGGCTGAAGCGTTTGCAACCATCTTCAGCCAGAAGTGCCGAGTGGATGATCCATCTCAGCCTCCTCCCGATATCCCCACCATCACGGAAGCCAGTCTTCGGCCAATTCGATTCACTCCATGTGATATCAAGAAACGGCTGAGTGCACTGGATACAGCAAAGGCTATGGGCCCCGACAACATCCCAGCTGTAGTGCTGAAGACTTGTGCTCCAGAACTAGCTGCGCCTCTAGCCAAGCTGTTCCAGTACAGCTACAACACTGGCATCTACCTGACAATGTGGAAAATTGCCCAGGTATGTCCTGTCCACAAAAAGCAGGACAAATCCAATCCGGCCAATTACCGCCCCATCAGTCTACTCTCAATCATCAGCAAAGTGATGGAAGGTGTCGTCGACAGTGCTATCAAGCGGCACTTACTCACCAATAACCTGCTCACCGATGCTCAGTTTGGGTTCCGCCAGGACCACTCGGCTCCAGGCCTCATTACAGCCTTGGTCCAAACATGGACAAAAGAGCTGAATTCCAGAGGTGAGGTGAGAGTGACTGCCCTTGACATCAAGGCAGTGTTTGACCGAGTGTGGCACCAAGGAGCCCTAGTAAAATTGAAGTCAATGGGAATCAGGGGGAAAACTCTCCAGTGGCTGGAGTCATACCTAGCACAAAGGAAGATGGTAGTGGTTGTTGGAGGCCAATCATCTCAGCCCCAGGACATTGCTGCAGGAGTTCCTCAGGGCAGTGTCCCAGGCCCAACCATCTTCAGCTGCTTCATCAATGACCTTCCCTCCATCATAAGGTCAGAAATGGGGATGTTCGCTGATGACTGCACAGTGTTCAGTTCCATTCGCAACCCTTCAAATAATGAAGCAGTCCGAGCCCGCATGCAGCAAGACCTGGACAACATCCAGGCTTGGGCTCATAAGTGGCAAGTAACATTCGTGCCAGATAAGTGCCAGTCAATGACCATCTCCAACAAGAGAGAGTCTAACCACCTCCCCTTGACATTCAACAGCATTACCATCGCCGAATCCCCCACCATCAACATCCTGGGGGTCACCATTGACCAGAAACTTAACTGGACCAGCCATATAAATACTGTGGCTACAAGAGCAGGTCAGAGGCTGGGTATTCTGTGGCGAGTGACTCACCTCCTGACTCCCCAAAGCCTTTCCACCATCTACAAGGCACAAGTCAGGAGTGTGATGGAATACTCCCCACTTGCCTGGATGAGTGCAGCTCCAACAACACTCAAGAAGCTCAACACCATCCAAGATAAAGCAGCCCGCTTGATTGGCACCCCATCCACCACCCTCAACATTCACTCCCTTCACCACCAGCGCACCGTGGCTGCAGTGTGCACTATCCACAGGATGCACTGCAGCAACTCGCCAAGGCTTCTTCGACAGCACCTCCCAAACCCGCGACCTCTACCACCTAGAAGGACAAGAGCAACAGGCACATGGGAACAACACAACCTGCACGTTCCCCTCCAAGTCACACACCATCCCGACTTGGAAATATATCGCCGTTCCTTCATTGTCGCTGGGTCAAAATCCTGGAACTCCCTTCCTAACAGCACTGTGGGAGAACCGTCACCACACGGACTGCAGCGGTTCAAGAAGGTGGCTCACCACCACCTTCTCAAGGGCAATTAGGGATGGGCAATAAATGCTGGCCTTGCCAGCGACGCCCACATCCCGTGAACGAATTTTAAAAAAAGAAAGGTGGCCCTATATTAGGGAGAGGGCCACCCAATAGTAGCATTTAATCCTCTTATGGGCTACCTTTGGAGCACCTGCCCAAATGAATGCTTAGTGTCTGGAGTGCCACTCAGATACTCCACTTATATTATTGATAGGCACCCTAATTTAAATAAAATGTGAGGCCTTAATGAGCCTCTCAGTACACACCGAACAGCTGCACTGGGATTCGATGAGCACATCAGTTGCATGGTAGTCCTCAGGCCTCCATTCCCAATAATACATGGCAGATGCTGGCCATTACATGATTGGTCCCTTAATGTCCTCTGTAATTTAGTACTTTCATTTATTGTTAGTCACAACACTTATCTACTTTATGTGATTATTAATCTCAGCTCAATGTGAATGTATAGGGCTTGTTCAGATTTGGCTTAAGGTTCATTCTTCCTGTGCATCAGCAGGATTCTCTTTAGTTGTGGTCCAGCAAGGCACTTATAGTTGCCTTGAGAACACTGCTTGTTTTTTTTTACTTTAAGCAGGGCCTCAGGTTTACTTGTCCTTTCCACTTGGTAACCCTTTTAATCAAAAGTGCTATTTTTGTTAGTCTAGTGCTGCTCTGTAATATTTTCGGGTTTTTTTGTTTCTTCATGCAACTTAACTTTATAACATTTTGTGAAAGATCCGTTCAATTCAGACAAGCACAGCCGCTGAATTCAAATGAATTAAACTGATTTTGCTGAACTTGTCAAAGGAAATGATGATGTCAGATGTATAAGTTGCTACCCCAACCATGCCAGGGATTAAATGCTTTACAAGGTGTGACTTATACAACTTCTTGGTAGATGTTATTTATGCTGAATTTTAAGAGAGTTGGTCATGATGGTGAATTGTGTGTCAACCTTGGCTCAGTGGTAGCACACTTGCCTCTGAGTCAAAAAGTTGTGGGTTCAAGCCTCACTCCAGACCTGAGCACATAGACTATGCTGACACTTCAATGCAATATTGAGGGAGTGCTGTATTATCAGAGGTGTCGTCTTTTGGATGAGACGTTAAACTGAGGCCCCGTCTGTCTTCTCAGGTGGACGTAGAAGATCCCAGGGCACTATTCAGAGCAGAGGAGCTCTGCCGGTGGCCTGGCCAATATTTATCCCTCAACCAACATCACTAAAAAACAGATTCTCTGGTCATTCTCTCATTGCTGTTTGTGGGACTTTGCTGTGCACAAATTGGCTGCCGTGTTTCCTACATTACTACAGTGACTACATTTCAAAAATACTTCAGAGTCTGTAAAGCCTTAGGACGTTCTGAGATCGTGTAAGGCATAATATAAATGCAAGTTCTTTCTTTCTTCAAGTTCTTTCAATTAACACACCTGTATTCCACCTACTGGCTGCTTTTCCAGCTGCTCCTAATATAATTTACTGGACCATGTTCCACTATACTTTGTGATGTAGTTTAAAAAAGGAGCAGGACAAAATATTAACACAAAAAGTGCAGTAGCATTTTTTAAAGCTTCTTATTTGCCAGAATTAGCCATCAAACTGTTTCTAGCACAGGAAGGGTCTGCCAGTGGGCATGTTTTTCTCCCTTCCAACAGTATAAATGAGGCAGTTTCACCCTAGGAGGGAGACAGTTAAAAAAGTTGCAACACAAATGAGGTGTGATCAAGACTGCGGTTCTGAATGCCTGCGTAACCCAGATTCTACTTTCTCATTACTATCCTGTTTTTTACTTATCCGTCACCTTATTAACAAATAGTTCTGGTTCCAGTTGGAAACAGTCTTTGAGAATAAAGGGTTTGCTTAAGATGGACAGCTGATGATCGAGAAAACTTGTTCCATTGTATAGAAAGTACAACCCACTTTCTTTGAGCTCCTCTATCACTTACCATAGTTCTGTCAGCTACTCGTTCTGGTTTGAGTTCTGCCTTGCTTGCTTTCTCAAAGCAATCTGCATCTGGCCCATGTGGAGTCATAATACTATGCAGACTACCTCCGCCAGGCAGAAAGCCCTCCTCTTTTGCCTCATAATGACCTTTAATCAGTCCCATAAATTCGCTCATACAGTTGCCTGGCCGGGAAAGAAACAAAGCATTAAAACCCTTTCATTTACAAATTACTAATCCTACTTTCTGCACGTTTTCAATTTTCTGTTTGTAATTTAACTTGTTGAGCAGAATTGTGCTAGGATTTATAAACAATAATGCTCAGTTCTTAAAGAAGTATAACGAAGTTTAACCCGGCAATTACAGACCAGTCAGCCTAATGTCGGTGGTGGGGAACCTTTTCGAGGCAATAATCCTGGACAAAATGAATTGGCGTTTGGAAGAGTATGGGCTGGTAATTTAAAGTCAGCACGGATTTGTTAAAGGAAATTCGTGTTTGCCTAACATGATTGAGTTCTTTGATGAAGTAACGGAGAGGGTTGGTGAGGGTAGTGCAGTTGATGTGTATGTGGACTTTCAAAAGGCATTTGATAAAGTACCACATAAAAGACTTGTTCACAAAATTAAAGCCCATGGGATTAAAGGGACAGTGGCAGCGTGGATATGAAATTGGCTAAGGAACAGAAAGCAGAGTAGTGGTGAACGGTTGTTTTTCAGACTGGAGGGAGGTTTACAGTGGTGTTGCCCAGGGGTCAGTATTAGGATCACTGCTCTTTTTGATATATATTAATGACCTGGACTAGGGTATAGAGGGTATAATTTCAAAGCTTGCAGATGACACGAAAATCAGAAATGTGGTAAACAATGTGAAGGATAGTAACATACTTCAGAAGGACATAAACAGACTTAGGCAACCACATGGCAGATGAAATTTAATGCAGAGAAGTGTGAAGTAGGAATAATGAGGACAGGCAATATAAACTAAATGGTACAATTTTTAAAGAGGATGCATGAACGGAGAGACCTGGGGGTGCACATACATAAATCTTTGAAGGTGGCAGGACAAGTTGAGAAGGCTATTAAAATATAGAGGCATGGAGTACAAAAGCAAGGAAGTTATGCTAAACCGTTATAAAACACTGGTTAGGCCTCAGCTGGAGTATTGTGTTCAATTCTGGGCACCACACTTTAGGAAGGATGTCAAGGCCTTAGAGAGGGTGCGGAAGAGATTTACTAGAATGGTACCAGGGATGAGGGATTTCAGTTATGAGGAGAGATTGGAGAAGCTGGAGTTGTTCTCCTTAGAACAGAGAAGAATAAGGGAGATTTGATAGCGTTCAAAATCATGAATGGTTTGGATAGAGTAAACAAGGAGAAACTGTTTCCAGTGGCAAAAGGATCGGTAACCAGAGGGCACAGATTTAAGGTGATCGGCAAAAGAGCCAGAGGCAACATGAGGAAACATTTTTTATGCAGCGAGTTGTAATGATCTGGAATGCACTGCCTGAAAGGGTGGTGGAAGCAGATTCAATAGTAACTTTCAAAAGAGAATTAGATAAATACTTGAAGGAAAAAAAATTACAGGGCTATAGGGAAAGAGCAGGGGAGTGGGATTAATTGGAGAGCTCTTTCAAAGAGCCGGCACAGGCATGATGGGCCGAATGGCCTCCTCCTGTGCTGTACCTACTATGATACTATGAAGTCTCTTTTCCCAACAGTTTATTATTCACCTTCATTTTTGGTAAAATTCAAAACTGAACTGTTGAGGACTTGGGAAATGCTCATGAATGATAACGTGCCCAAAAATCCCCACGCCAGCCAGCCCAGCATAAATGCTGGTGCCCTCCAGCGCTGACCCTGTCAAAGCATGCAGGGTCTGGGGAAGTCACCCTATTTACATAATCCGGGCACCCCCTTCCCAAAAGATGTCTTCAGTGCCCCATTGGGGCTGAAAACTATTGGGAAAAATCTTTCAATCTTCAGGGGTCTAGGCTATGATCCAGGCCTAGACCCACAAGTGGGATTAATATATGCCAGCAGGCAGGCTGGTACACCTCTTCTCATTGTGTACCGGCTGCTGCTGTTAAGTCAGGCTAGGGTCAGGAATCTCCGAGTCCAGGAATCCCTTTCCCTACCTATACACTCTCTGACACAGGTATCCTTGTTTGGGGAGGGTTTAGGGGAGGGTGGAGGGTCTTCAGATATCCATGGGAATTCTGGGTGCACCACACTCCCACCAGACTTATGGTGAGAGTGCACCAAAAAGGCCACAACGTTTTGGCCTCTACCTGCACACAGATTACTTAAAGTCAGTTCCATTGATAAACATGTAAAACAGTTTTATGCTGTATGAAAGCAATTAATAGCCGGCAGGAGGAGGTATCTGTTGGTGAGACTGAGCACTGAAATACGATATTAGATTGGGTGTTAGAGCCCTGGATAGGGTACAGCAGAGATTCATTAGTATGATGCTGGGAGTTAGAAGTTACAGTTATAAAGAAAGGCTTGAAAAATGGGGTCTTTTCTCACTGAGCGGGTTAAGGGAGACCTAATAGAGATTTTCAAAATTATGAAAGGTTTTAAGAGGGTAAAGAATGATTGTTTCTACTGGTTGTCAAATTGGTAACAAGGGACATAGACTGAGGATTATCACTAGAAGAACAAAGGGGGAAGTTAGAAGAATTTATTTTCACACAGAGGATTATTAGAGCATGAAATGCTTTACCACAAATAGCTATAATACGGTTGTTCATGTTCACGCATGGAATTGCATGACCTAAATACTCCTAAGTTCTTAAGTACCGCACTACAGAAATAAGATGAAACTTAAAAACTTAAAAATAATCATGTAACGTTACAGTAAATCTCCCAGCTTTCAGCTGGAGGTTAATTACAGATTAAGTATTGAACCTAACTTAGACCATCGAAGACCTTTTAAAATCAGTTCCAAAGACTAGACAGGATTCACTGCACTTAATAAAAAAATGCAATAAATTCACAATTGGGATTTGCTATGTCTTACGATGGTAGTAAGGGGGTCTGAATGTGTGGTCAGCTATTCCCCAGCGTGGTGGAAAGATCACAAAGTCTGCGATAGCCACACCTGGACGGGTCGACTTAGCAGTCAGCACTGTGAAAATCGAAGGATCCTGAAAACACATTTGGTTATTGTTAGGCTTATCTCTCAAATGTGGCAGCACCATGCAAATCTGTGTTGTCTGTATATGGTTTCCTGAGCCCTATTTTCTCCTTGCACAGGAATCTATTGTATGTAAGCTTTAAAGTTTATTTGGGCTGTTTGGATATTTAAAGAAAACAGAGGGTGAAAAAGCAGGATTTTTAAAATTCATCTCTTAATTCCTTTATATTTTTCTGTTCATATAGTACCTACTGTTTTGTCTGTATTTACATATTTAAAATTAAACCAAAATACAAAATAAAATGCCTGCCCCCTGAGAAGGAGTCATTTAAAAAAAAATTCTTGCTTCCCCAAGCAGAATGCGAAAATGCTTCAAACAGTTCCACAAACGGCTCCTGCATGGATGAGTTTCATAAAGGTCAAGCTCATGTGAATCTGTAATGTTGTAATATTTTCTGTGTTCTTTTGAATATTTTCTCCTCTTTTATAGTCGTCTTATCCTTCACCTGGTCTGTATAAATCAGCTGTGGACATCTCTATAGATGCTATCAATTGAGGGCGCGCGTTGTGGTGTGGAACAGAACCTCCGTCAGACGTTCCTCCCTGGCTGTCTCCCAGAGAAAAACATCAGATGGCAAAACATGCTAACCAGTGGAAGCCCCCACTTTTGAAACTGATTTTGGCTTGGTTAGAAATCAAAGTGCCTGAAGTTCAACACACATTGGAATAAAACAGAAAAACAACCAGCTTTGCTGTGGGGAGCACCTTGTCATTGTAAAATATTTGACTTCCCAATTAGTGCCTGTGCTTGATGTACCAAAAAAAAGGAAAGACATATGAAGAAAATTACTTACTGCATGATCAAATGCAACGGAATTAATAACCATGAAGTTACATAGATTGTACTTGTAGGGTGTATAGTTTCCATGCCAGGCCACAACATTAAATGGAGAGAGTTCCTGAAAAGAATAAGATTGAATTGTTTAATTTGATTGAATGTTAGAGACAAGATTATATTTGAGATCAAAAGCCCGGCTCCACGATTCTGGACAAAATGGCACCAGGGTCATTGCACTTGTGAGTCTAAAGTAATCAAAAAGTGTAACGGGATGTTGGCCTTTCTCTTGAGGGGGTTAGAATACAAAAGTGAGGAAGCGATGCTTCAGTTGTACAGAGCTTTGATTAGATTCCGTCTGGAGTACCACAATCAGCTTGCAGCACTGAACTTCAGGAAAGATATTGGCCTTGGAGAGGGTGCAGCACAGATTCATCAGAATGATACCAGGTCTTAAAGGGTTAAATTCTGAGGACAGGTTGCATAAACTTGGCTCGTATCCCCTTGAGTATAAAAGGTTGAGGGGTGATCTAATTGAGTTTAAAATGATAAAGGGATTCGATAGGGTAGATGATACTACTACTACTACTACTACTACTACTACAACAACAACAACTTGCATTTATATAGTGCCTTTAACGTAATAAAAAGTCCCAAGGTGCTTCACAGAAGCGTTATCAAATAAATTTGACACCCAGCCACATAAGGAGATTTTAGATCAGGCTTGGTCAAAGAGGTAGATTTTAAGGAGCGTCTTAAGGAGATACAGAGAAATTATTTCCTCTGGTGGGGGAATTTCAGAACAAGGGGGCACAATCTTAAAAATAGAACTAAGACACTTAGGAGTCAGGAAGCACTTTTTCACACAAGGGGTAGTGGAAATCTGGTACTCCATCCTCCCAAAAAGGCTCTGGATTTTGGGTCAATTAGAGCTTTCATGACAGATCAATAGATTTTTGTCAGGTAAGGGTAACAAGGCATATCGAACAAAGGCGAGTAAATGGAGTTGAGGTGCAGATCACCCATGATCTAATTGGGAATAGGGAGAGCAGTAAAAACGCCGTCTTTAATGAGAAGGCACTGGATGTTTTGATAGGAGAGGTGAGACAGAAGAGGGTATCCATATTTGTGGCAGGGTATGGGAGTGTAGTGGTTATTAGCACCACTAACGCCCACATCCCAAAAATGAATTTAAAAGAAGGAAACCCTCCCCCGAAATCAGCATTCATGGCAGGAGGTAGCACAGAAGGTGAATGCAGTCTCCCACGTCCATAGGTCATGGGAGAATATGAGAAGTAAATTCTCTGGGCTAAGTAAGAGTGCCAGGTAAGATTGCCTGTTGTTTGCTAATTGAATTTAAATATATGCCATAATATGCACGCAACAAGCATTATGTTGTCAACATGTGTGGAATTCGCATGGAAAGCATTGGCACAACCCTTCGCACTCAACTGGGATGCAATTCATGTTATATCCCAATGCTAAAGGTGTACGTTTTGTCTGTTTTTAAAGCAGAAAGCTGCCCACTGCCATCTGGTGGTGGCCTGCCAACCTGCCATGAAAAGGCAGCTCTGCATATCATGGAGCTTCAACCCATAGAGAGTGTAGATGAGGGACAGCTTGGCAATAGTGTCAGCCCAACAAGGCAAGTGTTCTCTTCAACTTCTTTTTCCTGCCAAAAGCGCCTCATACAATCCTTAAACCCGCTCAGCAGGTACATCTACCCATCAGCAGTATGACACACTATTGGCCTTTCTATTGTGTGCACATCGATTTGCCACATGCCCCATGCCTTTTTCCCCCATGTTCCTTTTTTTTTGTGTAGGTGCATTGCAAGATGATGCAGCTTGCATCAGGGACATCCAGGAAGCTGCACCATCACACAAAGCACTCCTCAGTGCACAAGTACCAACACAAAAACATTCACCTAAGGGAGATCAAATCGAGAAAGGCAGGAAGAAGCTCCTGATAAAATGCCCAATACTAGAGGGAGAGCACGTGAGGGGGGCAGCAGAAAAACAGCCACAAGGTAAAGGTAGGACTAGAGCTAGATGTTCCTCTGCTACAAGATCCATAGATCCGTACCTCACAGGGGCTGTGTACAGAGGGAAACTTAAACAGAGGGGGACTGCCAAAAGCGCCTCATACAATCTTTAAGAATCTTCAGAGCTCTCCAGATTAAGTCAGAAACTCTGCAGAAGTGCAGCTCTGTCATTTGTGCAGGCATGCATGAAGGTTTCAGAACTCTGCAGTCTGTTATGGAGTGAATGGTAATTTCACAGTCATTGCAGGGCGGAGGCCATGAATGTGTCATTGGGACCTATTTAATTAAGAATGACTGATATTAGGGGAATAATGAAATCTCTTCACATTATTAGTAC
This sequence comes from Heptranchias perlo, assembly GCF_035084215.1. Taxonomy (NCBI): domain Eukaryota; kingdom Metazoa; phylum Chordata; class Chondrichthyes; order Hexanchiformes; family Hexanchidae; genus Heptranchias; species Heptranchias perlo. The sequence goes on from NC_090335.1 coordinate 50,528,749, forward strand.
AAACTGAGGGAAACGTTGTGTTGAAGATGGGCAGAAACTCACTGTTCCCAGTTTTCTCCCCTCCACCCTGAATGTGTTGACTCCTGCTGGACTGTGGTTCCATAGACACCTGCAGCCCTCCAGTACCTTTCCCAAGGGACCATTCTTCATATATGACCCTTGACGATGAATGTCTGCAGACCAGTCAAAGGGTAGGATGGAACATTACACCAAGACTAGTTCTTCAGCACGAATCACTGGCTAATGATCAGAAGCAGGAACTCTGGATAAAGTTTCCCCTCCCTAGTTCAGGGGTACTGTCCCAGCAGATGTTATTTAACTCAGCACAGACCAGGGATTAAACATAGGCCTTTCCTGGTCCATATGGTTCAGCACTACCCTAGACAGAGCTTTTACCTAGTAATTTATTAATGGACCTAGGCACTAAAAGTTTAGATTGATCTGTGTCTTTGCACCCTCATGACACATTCAGTATTTGACACTGAGAATAAGATACTGATTTACCTGCTGAGCAGCAAATAGCTTGCCCTGGTACTTGTTGATGACAGTGAACCCAGCTGGAACTTGTCGGTTTTCATACGATGCAACTGGAACCTTGAAATCCCTGGGATTGGCAAGGCCATTGGCTCCTAGTGAAATAATGCAAAGAAAAACCTAGGGTTAAACATCATGGATTTTTGGGAATAGTTATTTGAAAAGGAGAGCTGGATTTCTTCCCTTTAAAAAAAATTCTATTTCCTCAAATGTTTATTTCAAGTTTTGTTTAGTTCAGCTAAACAAACGAAGGGAGCAAGCTCTCTGTGACCACCCATGATAATTGGTGGAGGATGCACTTTTAGTAGATCAAATTGGGAAATGTTGGTTTTGTTGTGATGGTGATGATGTCATGTGGTCATCTCGGGATTCACCGAGGGCAGGGAAAATTCTGGCTTTTGAAGATAAAAAAAGATCAGAAATTGTTTTTTTACCAATGCACCAACCTAGAAAAATCCAGGAATATAGCAGTGGAAATCTGCAAAAATCACTTTTAAAGGATTCTAAAATCAGTCAATGGAATAAATGAGTTCCCTCTAAAGCTCTGCTGTGCTAGTGTGTTAAAAGTTGTCCTTTCCTACCCTATATATATGCGCCCCAATGTCGCTGAAAACAGGTTTTGTAAAAGCCTAGGACTAAATATTTTGCAATGTAAAATCTTTACCAATTGGCCCAAGATCAGGCAACTCAAAATGGCCTTCAAAGACCTCCAGGATGTAACCTCTGGTTTCTTCGAAAACCTGCACACTGAAATGCATCCCTTGCTGGAAGAAAAATCATAATTATATTATTATATGTTCTAGGTTTCCATTGGTTATTTTTCATTCAAGCAATAGATATGAATTTCATGCAGAAAAACAACCAGTTCTAATTTTCTTAAAATTCATAGGTAATCCTTGCGAAAACAGAAACGGCTACAAAGGAGAGTGTCATATGTTTCTTGAGTCAATTGGGTACAGCCAGGTTAATGGTATTAAAATTAGAACTGTGTGTGAAATATACCTTTCTCCTTTTATACATTATTAGTATCATTGCCATATGTAATGTGAGCAGTTCAATAATGCTTCCCCTCATGACTTTAGAGATAATAGTACTAATGCATGACAGATACCAATTTTACTGCTAAACCTTTTGAATTACGATACACACTGTGAAACTGCTCCTTGGTGGATTATCTAAATTAAATTGGATTTAAGTGCAGTAATGTGCTGTCAATTCATTAAAAATAAATTATTTTAATACATAGAAAATGAAATTAAAAGTCACATAGTACAGATAAGTTGGTGGCAGTGGCTTGCAGTGTATTCAAAAAGGAACAGGGCTAGATTTTGAGGAACCTGAAGGGAAGACTGTGGCTTTACAGGAGATTGCAGACTGAGGAGAAACCCACATACTTTACTTTAATTAATTTTCCTAAGGTTTTTGACCTATTGCCTATTTGGCCCTCATGAAGATGCTGAAGGCACTGGGAGAACTTAGCTCAATCCTGAATTTTATCTGGAATGTGTACTCCACGTCCAAGATCTGTGTAAGGGATGATGGGAGACTCATTGGGTTTATCTCTCTTGCGAGTGAGGCCTGGTTGTCCATTGTCACTCATCCTAGTCCATGTTTTGGCCAGCAATGTGTTAGACAGCATCGTAAAAAAGTGGGTGGGGTGGGGGGTGGGGGTCGTTGGGGACTTGAAGTATGTGTTCCAGGTATTTCTGAATGAATTGTAGTGCTTTTTTTCCCACAGATAATATGTTGCTCCTGGACTTGCTTGAGAATCTAGTATACTCCAGTAGAAATGTTTAAAAGAAAAAAGATATATTTCACATTTCTGTCTAACTTTAATATCAATAAACTGGCTAGGCCTATTGACTCAAACATTAGGCTATTCTCCCATTATTCCTGTCCTTGTCAAGCGCCACTGGTTCCCTGCTCCTTATTGCATTGATTTCAAGATCATTACCCTCATTTTCAAATCCTTCCATGGTTTTGGCCCACTTTATATGATGGATCTTCTTTGGGATAGTCGAGCCCTGTTGGATCCAACTCAACTCCTCAGACTATAGTTTTCTGCTTCTTCTCTACTCCTTCTGATCTATCATTTGAAATGGAACCTCAACTATTACATCCTTCAATCACATCATCCCTAATCTTTGGTACTCTTCCTAAACCACTTTGCCTTGTGACTTCTCTCCCTTTCGTCAAAACTTTCTGAAAAATATAACTTTATCAAACATGTTTTTGGTGCCCTCCCCAATAATCTTTCCGACTCTTCTCTGCCTTGTAAAATAATCTAAGACATTTGTTGTTAAACTGACAAACTTCTAAGCAAAATGAAGGAGGAAAATGTAGCCATTAATATCAAATCGGATGAATAACAAAGCCGAATTAATAATTAATTAATTTGGATGCCTATATTTGAGAAATCTTGATATTTCAAAAACAGTCCTTCCCTCCAGCTTACCTGAATGACACAAATCTCATTGGGTTCAACCAGCATCTTGCCAAATTCTGTTGTAATCAACAGGTTCCCTTTTTGGGGCACTGCAAACAAACAGGTATACAATGAAAATCCAAAATCCTAAAAAAAAATGTGTATGGTGTTTCTTATTGTCAGTTTGAGAGAACTATTATTTTACTTTCTCCCCATCTTTTCCCATTTTTTTTTCTCTTGCAGGTTAGTCGCCACTGCACTTTTTCATATGTCAGCAAGGTGGAATAGTCTGGTTTGCATATTTCCCTGTAATTGATGTTTGTGTCATACCATTATCTAAACCAAAATAATGCAATGACAATAATTACATCTTGAGGTTCAATACTCTTAGTTATGTTTGTAGTGCTCTATTCATGCGATGTGGTTCAAAAGGATGAGCAGAGATCAACTTATTATCCATTTATACTTTTCACTTCTGGCGAAGGGTAATCATCCTGAAACATTAACTCTGTTTCTTTCTCCACAGATGCTGCCTGACTTGCTGAGTATTTCCAGCACTTTCTGTTTTTATATACTTTTCACTACTCCAATTTGTTTGGTAAAATATTCTCAATCTTAATTTCTGGCAGAGCAGGAATTTTAATCCATCTAACACATTAGATTTAAGGCCAGAGTTCAAAGTTAAAGGAACAATGTTCTGAAATATTGCAGACCCTTTTATCATTATCAATAAATTGTTTTTCCCTTGTTGGCTAACCATGAATGCCAGCCCTAATCGTGAAAGGGCATTGCCAAGGAATTCCCTCTGAAGTTTGCTTCCAGAGTGAATCTAGGATTGAAGTTGGAATCTGAAATTAGTTACACAGTTCTCAACAAAATGCACTCCTTGTGTGGCTTATTTCTTAGATTCATGTTCTGCTGTACATGAACTAGAAAACTCCAAGTCATTTTCCGCATTCATGAGCAACACTGCCTTCCAGCTTCAATGTTGTTCAAATGGTTCCACCAGTAGAAGGTTCAAATTCATGGAATGCAGGACTGGCACTGTTTTTGTGCAGTTGCTTTCATATTAAGCTTCTAGGGAGATATTGCATAACTTAATTGCAGGATTACATGGGAAACTCATTTCATTCAAGTTATAATAATATGGTAGAGTACGTGAACTGACTTTTCAAAAGGTTTTACTTACCTAGAAGGAAATCGCCATCTGAATTATAAAAACTCCTGAGATACAAAACATAAGTATTTTAGTACCCTAGGATTTTATTATTGTGTGTCGGAAGTTATATAGAGTTGCTGATTTGTGATAATTTAAAATGAGGTTCGGACAAAAGAATTGTATTGGCTGTTGGACCAATGAAACAATGTTGTTTAGACTGGCATTCTGGTAGTGAACCCTGGGTCAACACAAACTAGTGCCGGGTAACTTGAGACTAATGCAGATGTCAATTACACTTTACAATAATTGCAGAATTGTTCCATTTTTCTAATACCAATCAATGTTGCCTATGGGGCATATTTGCGCTGTTGACTCAAATCCACTGAAAACATGGTAGAGATTGCTAAGACTAATTTAATTTAAAACTCTTTGCAGATGTAAGACACAAGTTCCTTCATCTGTTTTAAGCGCAACTGAAACCTCAGGCGGGAGAATGTGCCCAATGCATATTTTTTATGGCTCCGACCTCTGATCCTGCGAACTTCGATAAAGTCAGCTGTGGCAGCTGTGTGCAGGCACGTCCCAATACTTATGTCAGGATGTGTCTGCCCACACATTTTCAGGCCCTCAGTCTTCAATGCAACAAAGAAAACACGAGGAGCAAAAAAAATTAGAGAAAAATAACAAAAACAAGGACATTTCTATCTTCATATCACAGAAAAATGCAAAACAGTTTACAACAGAAAATTTTCTTAAAAGGTAGTCACATACTTATTCTCCATTGAGATGTTGCAGGTATAGATATGAATAGCCAAACCACTGCGGGACCTGATGTCTCCAGCTCCACATAATGTATGTAAACCCTGTTGAAAAAGAGTGCCATTCAATTGCTGTGCTGGGATAGGCAGTTTGTTCCAAAAGGTAATGAAAGACCGTAAGTGACAAAATGATAAGTATATTATGGAGGTCTTATTCATGCTGAAATAAGCTCATGACTAATTACATCTGTAGTTTATTCTACTTCAAAAAATAAAAACAAGAACTATTATCACATAATTCCTGTAAATAACGTATTATTTTTAATAAAGTGAGAGAGGAGGGCATGAATGTGCAACTTATGTACAATATTTTGCAGTAATCTACCTACAGAATATATTAAAACTCGTATATCAGTTTGGCCCCCTCTCAATCGCTTTCCCCCGCCCCCAGGGCCGCTGTTGGTGTCGCAGCGGCCCAAAAATTATGTCCGCTTCACCGGCAAGCCGCCTGGGGTCACACAGCAGACATCTGCAGCTCATCGGTCTAACTTAAATCAGGCCCGAGGTCCAATTCCAATCGGGACTCGGGCCTACCTGTTCCAGTGCAGGGATTGTTCCCTGTGCCCAGTTCGCTTTGTTAGACTGGCACTATCCAATTTCTACCCCTATTAATTCTATTTCCCTCTATCCTGAACTTTGTAGGTATGACATAAGTAAATTGACAAATGGAGAGGCAGACAAAAGTAAAATAAACCCATTCTTACTGTTACAAAGTCAACTATCTTCTCCGATGTTTTGTCAATTTTAAATGGCAGCCATCTGAGCTAGAAGCAAAACAAAAGAATTTGTCTGAGACAAGTTTAGTTTCAAGGTAAGTAATGTGCACTACAAGTGATATCAAACAAGACTTCCACAGTTTTTTGGGCAATGAATTGAAACTCTATGTTTAAAAGTTATAAAGACCTACATGAATATGCGACTTATGTACAATATTTTGCAGTAACCTATTTACATAATATATTAAAAATCTTATATCTGAGAGCACTTCTTGTCAACAGACTACATGACATTAAAAATGGGGTTTGAATTATGTCTGGTCCAATTATCCCTGCCCTCTAACCCTGCTTCACCTCAAGAGTGCATTGGTCTTGACGCCAAGGGTGATTTTCACCTTCACCGCCTAGGTGATAATCTGGTGGAGTGGATCGCCTCCCATTGTCGAACCTGCTGAACTTTCATTCCAGTAACAAAATGAAAATTGGGCAAATTCTACAACGAGCATATTTAGATTTCCAAAAGGCATCCGATATGGTGCCACATAAAAAATTACTGCACAAGGTAAGAGCTCATAGTGCTGGGGGTGATATACTGGCATGGATAGAGGATTGGCTAACTAACAGAAAACAAAGAGTCGGGATAAAAGGGTCATTTTCAAAATGGCAATTTGTAACTAGTGGGGTGCCGCAGGGCTCGGTGCTGGGGCCTCAACTATTTACAATATATATCAGTGACTTGGATGAATGAGCAGAGTGTCTTGTGGCCAAATTTGCTGATGATACAAAGATAGGTGGAAAAGCAAGTTGCGATGAGGACACAAAGTATCAGCAAAGGGATATTGACAGGTTAAGCGAATGAGCAAAAATTTGGCAGATGGAATATAATTTGGGAAAATGTGAAGTCATCCAGTTTGGGAGGAAAAATAAAAAAGCAAAATATTATTTGAATGGAGACATACTGCAAAATGCTGCGGTACAGAGGGATCTGGGTGTCCTCGTACATGAAACACAAAAAGTCAACATACAGGTTCAGCAGGTAATCCGGAAGGCAAATGGAATATTGGCCTTTATTTCTAGGGGGATGGCGTATAAAAGCAGGGAAGTCATGCTACAACTGTACAGGGTGCTGGTGAGACCACACCTGGAGTACTGCGTACAGTTCTAGTGCCCTTATTTAAGGAAGGACATACTTGCATTGGAGGCAGTTCAGAGAAGGTTCACTACGTAGATTCCGGGTATGGAAGGGTTATCTTATGAGGAAAGATTGAATAGGTTGGGTCTATACTCATTGGAGTTTAGAAGAATGAGAGGAGATCTTAGTGAAACATACAAGATTCTGAGGGGACTCGATAGGGTAGATGCTGAGAGGATGTTACCCCTCATGGGGGAATCTAAAACTAGGGGGCATAGTCTCAGAATAAGAGGTCGCCCATTTAAGATGGAAATGAGGAGGAATTTCTTCTCCCAGAGGGTCGTGAATCTTTGGAATTCTTTACCCCAAAAAGCTGTGGAGGCTGAGTCATTGAATACGTTCAAGGCTGAGTTAGACAAATTTTTGATCAGCAAGGGAGTCAAAGGATACGGGGAAAGGGTGGAAAAGTGGAGTTGAGGTAAAAATCAGATCAGCCATGATCTCACTAAATGGCGGAGCAGGCTTGAGGAGCCGAATGGCCTACTCCTGCTCCTATCTCTTATGGTCTTATGGTCTTATGGAGCAGGCTGAACACCAACCACCACTCATGTAAGCCAGCCCTTGCTCCCTATGAAACAAAATGTGTCTTTATAAGCCCAAAATCCAAAAATGTAGCAAGTCCAGGGTTAACCAGAAACCTTTATAGTGTATTTAGCTTACTGAATATGCCATACATCCTCTTGTGACGTCCTAGATTTTGGAAAGTGGTAGAATAAACATTTAACAAGACTGTCGCTTAGACTATTAACTATGGAAGAGGTTTATTAAAAGATAACAGATAAATTGTAGCAATATACAATGCAACAGATTATAATAATTTACAGGATATATTTATCCCTCCTCGAATGCACAAAATAATAAACCTATATGACCCTTCACTAATTCTCCTAGTAATACAAGACCTGAGACAGGTCCTTTAACAATAGTTTTACATGAGGTTCTTTGTCTGTTCTCTATGGAGTCTCCAACCTTTCTCTTGATGGCCTTAGCAGAACATGGTGAACTGGGAGCATGCTCCTCGAGACATAGTGTTAATTGATATAAATCATATGGATACAATTAACACCTAGGTCCCTTTGACGTTCCCCCAAGGTCAAAAGAATCATAAATGTGAATTTCAAAATCAAATAAATCTTCCAATTCTACATCTAATTAAGGACACAAGAAACATCTACAGTTCAGGAAGTGCCCCTGGAGTGTCAGCACTTCCATCTAACAGATGTCAGACACAAATCTATATGTCACCTCCTATTGTCTTAATGAGCCATTCGAAGAACAAAGCAAGCAGCAACAGGAAATGATTCTGGTGGCATCAATCCAAATGGCTTTGCAATTATCTATTGTTAACAAATGAAAACCAATTAGTCTCACCCTAGCCAATTTGTCTCTGGGAATTGATATATTGGCAAAATGAAAAGCACAGCTCCTAAACTGGGTGATTTATTTAAACAAACCTGGTTTTAATCCCAAAGGAACTGTTTCAAAAAGACTGAACATACATCATTGACAAAAAATTGGCACAATGTACAACATGCAAGACTTTTAGCTTTATAGATAGATGGTATGTTATGTTGAAATGGTACAATTTCTTTTGAAATGTAGCCCAAATATTTTCATGAGTAGATAACTGCATCTCTGTGAAGACATTTTGTTACCTGGTTGGGGTCAGGGCTGGTTTCATCCCAATTGTAGAACAGGTTTCCCTGGGGTATGGAAGTGAAGGGCTTGTGACGAACTGAAGGTAAAATACGATAGAGCCAACTGGAAGGAAAAGGGAAGGAAGAAACGAATTAAATTGAAGTAAAAGGGTGTAGACTTATGAGCCCCCATATTGCAAGAATGGCAAAAATGAGGCTCACCTGTTCTGGCAGCTTAAGAGTTGGGCCATGACAAATTTTGCAATGGGACTCTCTCCCTCTAATTTGAATAGGTGACTGGTACATGAAAGCATGCCCAGAAAGGTTGCCCTATAGCACACTATGCTGGAGAGTGTAAAATCCAATGAGGCAGCAATCTTTAAAGGCTGCGCGTTCCATTAAAGAGCAAGTTGCGCTGGTGGAAGAGAAGAGGACCAATTAATCACAACATGCGGACAACAGTGCTCCATTTCATGCTGAAGAATTGGAGGTCCTACTACAGGAGGTATACCAAAGGCATGTAGCCCTATTTGGGGCTGGAAGTTAGCCTCAGGTAAAAGCACAAGTGCAAGCTGAAGAGAGGAAGGTCATTGATTAAATGAATGCAGTCACTAGGGCCCCTTAAACCTAGCTTCAAATGAGTCAGAAGTTTGCTGGTATCCGGAAGGGGGCAAGGTAAAGGTGCTCCTCACCTTTACACACATTTCTTGTCAAACTCATCAAGCTTGCCACAAACCTAAGTTGAAAGCTCCCTCACCTTTTGGGAGGTACCTTTGCAAGTATTGTATATGACCATTACCCTTTTCAACACGCTCTTTCATTGTGCCCAAGCTGGATAGCATACTTTCCGCCCAGTGGAGGTGACGGACAAGGGACAACAATAGCTGTCCAGGCATAAGCCTGAGGCTCTTCTCTGCTAATATGAGGTTTATCAGTGGGATCATTGGCCATTGATGCAGAGGTTAGTCCTGGTCTCCTAAGAGCCATCTCCCCAGTGTTTCTTCTCCTTTCAAACATGTAGCAAATGTAGAAAATCTGCTATTTTAACAAAAGTATTAACACATTTAAGAGCTTTACTCCACCCCAACCACCAGCCCTTTGTCCAAACTGTATTTTATTTCTTTATAAGATTTATTTCCTCTGGATAAAATTCATCAACAGGTTTTGATAAATGAAATATTAAGTTAGCAAAAAAAAGGTTTTAAAACATTTTTCCACACTAGTTTGATTCAGTGTCCTGAACCTACTATTACTAAATTCCCATCCATCAGGTCAGCCATGAGGATGGAACCGAAGTGTCCTGAACTTAGCAAAGCACAATATCAGGATTTTGTAATCACTGTGGCTCAAAATTATTAATTCTTAATAATGTCACTCAGTTCTTAAAGCCCTCTTTGCTTTGAAGACCTTGCTAAATTGAAGTGCCAGTATTATTTCACTACCAATGATGTTTTTACCGTTGAATAAAAGGGACATTGGAGTTTACCCATTAAGAGGTTTCTATGATTACCATGGTTTATGATGATCACATAGGAAAATGAGCAGATGGAGAAATGATCCTATTTGTTTACATGTCACAATACATGGAATAAATAATATTCTTAATTTTACTCTAAAATTAATATTACCTCCTCTTATTGTTGTATCTTGGGCAGGTGAAGGCTGAGCCAGAGAGCTGTTCGGCGTACAACCCATATGGACAAACCTGTGGATTATTCTGAAATGTAGAAAAATGCAGAAACATTATTATTTCATTGTTTACTTGACAGGATTGTTCCCTCTGTTGCTGTTATTAACAGTTAGAAATGACAAACTCATTGTCAACCAACGGATATGGACCAGTAACTCCCCCCAGCACACTCCAGAATATTCAGAAAGTTTTCAGAATATATCATTAATTGTGTTTATTTCTGTTAAATGATGGAGAATTCTAGTTTGATGTAACATTTTAGTTGTGTTTTAGTAAATGTTAAACAAGTAAAAATCTTGCTGGTATTTAGAGGCCAGCATCTAAAGCTGTCCTTTGAAAGATAAGGATATAGTGGGCATTACTGACCAGAAAATGGGCACAGTTCTATCTCCACTCATTTTGCACATCACACACATATCCAGTGGAACGAGTATTGGGTGCAGGAAGCTCTTGCATGAAACAGGCAGGAACTTCATTTGAATATTCAAATGGTGTCCTGATGGCATCACTTTGATGTGCAAGGAATTATCCTTTAAGTTGCAGCAGGACTATAAATCCGACTTCTTGACTGCCAAAGGGTGAGCTTGAAATCACAAGCAGTTAACATGGCTGGAGATCATACACAATATTAAAATGAGGCTGACCATGGAAATATGCATGAAGTCAGTACACCATATGTGTTGGGAGGGTACTATTCCCATACTGCCTCATTTCTGGTTGGGCTTACAAGTGATTGGAAAGGCTATGCCATGCAGCAGAAAGGTATGCATAATTTATTCCAGTTTAGTCACTTGGTTTGCAATTTTTCTTACTTTCCTAAAGGGTAGAAATAAAAATAACAAAAAACATGGAAATTTACCACGGGCCAAAGGTGAACTATTTAAAGGGAAATTTCAGATTCCAGGTAATTTCTGTTAAAACACTTCTCCAATATCTGGAGTACGGTAGCATAGTGGTTATGTTGCGGAACTAATAATCCAGAGGCCTGGACTAAAAAATCCAGAGTCATGAGTTCAAATCCCGCTGCGGCAGCTGGTGAATTTAAATTAAATTCAATTAATTCAATAAAATCTGGAATTAAAATACTAGTATCAGGAATGATGGCCATGAAACTACCGGATTGTCGTAAAAACCCATCTGGTTCACTAATGTCCTTTAGGGAAGGAAACCTGCCATCCTTACCCGGTCTGGCCGATATGTGATTCCAGACCCACAGCAATGTGGTTGATTCTTAATTGCCCTCTGAAATGGCCGAGCAAGCCACTCAGTTGTAAAATCTCGCTACGAAAAGTCATAAGAAGAATAAAACCGGACGGACCACTAGGCACCGGACACGACAACGGCAAAACACCAAGCCCAGTCGACCCTGCAAGGTCCACCTTACCAACATCTGGGGACTTGTGCCAAAATTGGGAGAGCTGTCCCACAGACTAGTCAAGCAACAGCCTGACATAGCCATACTCACAGAATCATACCTTTCAGCCAACGTCCCAGACTCTTCCATCACCATCCCTGGGTATGTCCTGTCCCACCGGCAGGACAGACCCACCAGAGGTGGCGGTACAGTGATATACAGTCAGGAGGGAGTAGCCCTGGGAGTCCTCAACATTGACTCTGGACCCCATGAAATCTCATGGCATCAGGTCAAACATGGGAAAGGAAACCTCCTGCTGATTACCACCTACCATCCTCCCTCAGCTGATGAATCAGTCCTCCTCCATGTTGAGCACCACTTGGAGGAAGCACTGAGGGTAGCAAGGGCACAAAATGTACTCTGGGTGGGGGACTTCAATGTCCATCACCAAGAGTGGCTCGGTAGCACCACTACTGACCGAGCTGGCCGAGTCCTGAAGGACATAGCTGCTAGACTGGGCCTGCGGCAGGTGGTGAGCGAACCAACACGAGGGAAAAACTTACTTGACCTCATCCTCACCAATCTACCTGTCGCAGATGAATCTGTCCATGACAGTATTGGTAGGAGTGACCACCGCACAGTCCTCGTGGAGATGAAGTCCCGTCTTTGCACTGAGGACACCATCCAACGTGTTGTGTGGCACTACCACCGTGCTAAATGGGATAGATCTAGCAGCTCAAAACTGGGCATCCATGAGGCACTGTGGGCCATCAGCAGCAGAATTGTATTCCAGCACAATCTGTAACCTCATGGCCCGGCATATTCCTCACTCTACCATTACCAACAAGCCAGGGGATCAACCCTGGTTCTATGAGGAGTGTAGAAGAGCATGCCAGGAGCAGCACCAGGCGCACCTAAAAATGAGGTGTCAACCTGGTGAAGCTACAACACAGGACTACATGCATGCTAAACAGCGGAAGCAACATGCTATAGACAGAGCTAAGCGATTCCACAACCAACGGATCAGATTAAAGCTCTGCAGTCCTGCCACATCCATTCGTGAATGGTGGTGGACAATTAAACAACTAACGGGAGGAGGAGGCTCTGCAAACATCCCCATCCTCAATGATGGCGGAGTCCAGCACGTGAGTGCAAAAGACAAGGCTGAAGCATTTGCAACCATCTTCAGCCAGAAGTGCCGAGTGGATGATCCATCTCAGCCTCCTCCTGATATCCCCACCATCACAGAAGCCAGTCTTCGGCCAATTTGATTCACTCCATGTGATATCAAGAAACGGCTGAGTGCACTGGATACAGCAAAGGCTATGGGCCCCTACAACATCCCAGCTGTAGTGCTGAAGACTTGTGCTCCAGAACTAGCTGCGCCTCTAGCCAAGCTGTTCCAGTACAGCTAAAGCACTGGCATCTACCCGACAATGTGGAAAATTGCCCAGGTATGTCCTGTCCACAAAAAGCAGGACAAATCCAATCCGACCAATTACCGCCCCATCAGTCTACTCTCAATCATCAGCAAAGTGATGGAAGGTGTTGTCGACAGTGCTATCAAGCGGCACTTACTCACCAATAACCTGCTCACCGATGCTCAGTTTGGGTTCCGCCAGGACCACTCGGCTCCAGGCCTCATTACAGCCTTGGTCCAAACATGGACAAAAGAGCTGAATTCCAGAGGTGAGGTGAGAGTGACTGCCCTTGACATCAAGGCAGCATTTGACCGAGTGTGGCACCAAGGAGCCCTAGTAAAATTGAAGTCAATGGGAATCAGGGGGAAAACTCTCCAGTGGCTGGAGTCATACCTAGCACAAAGGAAGATGGTAGTGGTTGTTGGAGACCAATCATCTCAGCCCCAGGACATTGCTGCAGGAGTTCCTCAGGGCAGTGTCCTAGGCCCAACCATCTTCAGCTGCTTCATCAATGACCTTCCCTCCATCATAAGGTCAGAAATGGGGATGTTCGCTGATGACTGCACAGTGTTCAGTTCCATTCGCAACCCCTCAAATAATGAAGCAGTCCGAGCCTGCATGCAGCAAGACCTGGACAACATCCAGGCTTGGGCTCATAAGTGGCAAGTAACATTCGCGCCAGATAAGTGCCAGGCAATGACCATCTCCAACAAGAGAGAGTCTAACCCCCTCCCCCTGACATTCAACGGCATTACCATCACCGAATCCCCCACCATCAACATCCTGGGGGTCACCATTGACCAGAAACTTAACTGGACCAGCCATATAAATACGGTGGCTACGAGAGCAGGTCAGAGGCTGGGTATTCTGTGGCGAGTGACTCACCTCCTGACTCCCCAAAGCCTTTCCACCATCTACAAGGCACAAGTCAGGAGTGTGATGGAATACTCTCCACTTGCTTGGATGAGTGCAGCTCCAACACTCAAGAAGCTCGACACCATCCAAGATAAAGTAGCCCGCTTGATTGGCACCCCATCCACCACACTAAACATTCACTCCCTTCACCACCGGCGCACCGTGGCTGCAGTGTGTACCATCCACAGGATGCACTGCAGCAACTCGCCAAGGCTTCTTCGACAGCACCTCCCAAACCCGCGACCTCTACCATCTAGAAGGACAAGAGCAGCAGGCACATGGGAACAACACCACCTGCACGTTCCCCTCCAAGTCACACACCATCCCGACTTGGAACTATATCGCCGTTCCTTCATTGTCGCTGGGTCAAAATCCTGGAACTCCCTTCCTAACAGCACTGTGGGAGAACCGTCACCACACGGACTGCAGCGGTTCAAGAAGGTGGCTCACCACCACCTTCTCGAGGGCAATTAGGGATGGGCAATAAATGCCGGCCTCGCCAGCGACGCCCACATCCCGTGAACGAATAAAAAACAACCCAGCATTAACTAATTTTTATCTTTCCACCTGCACAGTAAAAGTGCATTTCAAATTAAATGTTTTCCATTCACTGAAAGCAGCCAATCTCTATTGTTGTCAGATTAATCACCTTTTGTCGCTTGGTGATGATGTCACACTTCTTGCTGTTGTTGGCTAGAGTACATAGCTAAACTCAAAAATGTCAATGACGTTAATGATCTTTTTTATTAGGACCTTCCGTAAAATCAATTTTTACTAGTGGAGTGAACAGGAGATAAGTCCTGTGTGTGTTAATGGGCACCCTGAACTCAAAAGAAGAAAAGTTAAAAAAATAGAGAATTGGATTTACAAATAATTTCAGCAGAAACTGGTGATATGACATAGGACCTGGTGGTAAACAAAAATTCTGGACCTTCAAAGCAATTTATTGTTGCCTCAGTAAGTGGAAAATGTTTACTCTGAAACTTATTTTTACTGTACAAGAAATAATAATTAACCAGTGCTGGGAGTTACACAAACCCACTTACAAACTTTGGGTGAGATTTTGACTATTGGGCCGGGCTACATTACCACACCCCCAGCAGGCTGTGGGTGGAAAATGGGCACCCTAGGGCAGCACGCTGGCACACAACATTGGGCAGCCAGGAAATGGCTCGGAAAAAGGTAGGTCAGAGGATTGGACCCATTCGAGAGGGGGGAGCCCTGTGTGGCAGCGGCCTAACTTATTTTTATGCAACCTGGAGGAGCACTCCTGCTCATCCTGGCCCCACAAAAATTAACGACAACTTAATTATGGGCTCCCTTCCGGCTGGACTGTAGGTTGAAACTGGGTGGACAGCACATGCTCTGTCCAGTTCTGTCCTAGAATAGCAATCGGGATCCTATTATGTACTTTATAGGACCCAGATTTGCATATTAAAGGTGCCTACCGCCTGAAGCAGTTGGGTGCTTTGGTCGCCCAGCGGAAGGCCCCTTGGAAGGTGGCGCAGTTGGACCGCTGGTGGAAGCAGGGCGATAAGCCATTTTTGGGTCGCTACGGCCCCATTTACGCTGGGTGGCCCAAGTTAAAATCTAACCCTTCATATCCACTTTACATTTATATATAAGGGATATTAATTAGTCTATGCTGCTGCCGGTGGGGAGCCTTGCCCACTGGCAGTGCACATCAAAAATTCAGGCATGTGCTGCCCACTATTTTCTGACCATTAATTTCATTGGAAAAACATGAGCAACATGCACTCCAGTTTCCAATATGTATTGCAAGGCAGCAAGGATTCCTGCCAGAGATACAGACTGATAAAATTTGCCCCTATTGCGCTTTGTCTGCCTGTTTGCTGCCTAGCATTTGTAGATCTACTGAATGGGAAAGAGTGTTGAGAAATTATTCTTCAATACAGGGAAGCAATTGCAGTCATCATTATAAACTTCTGTGGTTAATACAGTTAATGGTCAAAATCATGAAGGGTCTAGTCAGAGTAGATAGAGAGAAACTGTTCCCATTGGCGGAAGGGTCAAGAACCAGAGGACATAGGTTTCAGGTGATTGGTAAAAGAACCAAAGGTGACTTGAGGAAAAACTTTTTTACACAGCGAGTGGTTAGGATCTGGAATGCACTGTCTGAGGGAGTGGTGGAGGCAGATTCAATTACGGCCTTCAAAAGGGAACTGGATAAGTACTTGAAAGGAAAAAAATTTGCAGGGCGACGGGGAAAGGGCGGGGTAGAGGGATTAGCTGGATTGCTCTTGCATAGAGCCGGCGCGGACCCTATCCTTTCTATGATTCTATGATTCTATACAGACTAGTGACACACAATTGTAGGAAGACAAAGGAGAATGAGGACATTGCATTCTTACAAAGCAAAATGGTTAACCAGCAGCACTGCGGTGTCAGTACTCTCTTGCTTTCATATTGACAAGTATTGTAACATAAATAAAAAGAAAAATCTGCAAATGTTAGACATCTGAAATAAAAGCAGAAAACGTTTGAAATACACAACAGGTCAGTGGGCATCTTAAAGAGAAAGAACAGGTTATGGTGTTTCAGGTGTGTATACTTGTAGCTCAGTGGAGATAATTTCTACCACTGACATCCCACATAAAGATTGGTGCCTCAACAGTGCCCTCGATGTACTGAAGCTTTCATTTTCAACAAGATCAAGCCCACAGATAGGGCTTGAATCGTCAAACTGGTTGTGCAGATTTCAGCAGGTAATCATCAGAACCCCGTGAAAAGTGTTAGTTAATTAAGCTTACTGCAGGTGAAAAACATCTTGGGAATTGTACAGTACCTGACCCTTTGGTAAGGACCCAGGACAGTATGGATCTTCTGAAGAAAATTCATTGCCAAATCCTGACATGTACTGGAAAAGAACAGACAGTGAATGGTCAGTAATGTGCCATTTTGGTATTCTCATAAAGCAACTGATGAAGATGGCAGAGTCGTACCAAATAATACTGCAACAGAACAGAAGTATCGGAGTTGGGCACTTTGAAAGTGTTTTCACATTCTCGTGAATAACTAGAAATGGTACGAGAGTACTAGACAAAGTACTCCGACTCCTTCTACTACAAAGACTATTACTAGAATGAGTAAAAGAAGTAGAACTAAACTAAACAAAGATCTAAGGACTGAAACTGAGAACTAAAGACTGACTTTTAGCGTCAAAAACACTATCTTGTACATCCTTAATTTCCAAAGAAACCTCTTCAATTCTATTGACCAATCTCAGCGAAAACATATGTTAGAAGAGTTCAGCCCTACTGGTATCAATCAATTCACACAGCCCTGTTGGTACCTCGATGACCTCCTATCAATAAAGCACTAGCACCTAGACATGCCAAGTTTCTCACTTACTCCCTCGCTTCTCAGGTCTTTGCTAACAAAGAGGCCGCACACAGGTCTAGATAAGATAGGAGTCTTCTGTAATTTTGATGGCTTGCTGTACTGAGTACTTGTGGTTTCCTACCCTTCAACCGGTTTCTTATCCATTCCCAGCATTTACCCTGAATTTGCACAACTTTGAATTTAATTAATAGTGTCTCATGGAATTTTATCAAAAGCCTTTTGGAAGTCAAGGTACACTCTGTCATAAGGCTTATCACAATCTACTTGGAATGTCACTTCCTCAAAAAAGTTGTGATGTGGAGATGCCGGTGATGGCCTGGGGTTGACAATTGTAAATAATTTTACAACACCAAGTTATAGTCCAACGATTTTTATTTGAAATCTACAAGCTTTCGGAGGTTTCCTCCTTCCTCAGGTAAATGTTCAGGAGCTCCTTGAAGCCTACGCATTTATACATCACAGAACAATACATGGTGTTTACAGACTGCCCCTGCAACTGCCCGTTGCCAAGGCAATCACCATGTTCAGACAGAGAGGTGTCACCTACAGAACCCCCGAATACACATTCAACAAAAAAACAAACAGGAAAAAAACAGAGAGAGAGAGAGGCAGAAACATCCGGAAGGCAGAGAAAGCCAGCAAATGACCCATTATATTAAAAACAGATAGCTTTTGTTCGCTAGTGGGGTAACGTGTAGCGTGACATGAACCCAAGATCCCGGTTGAGGCCGTCCTCATGGGTGCGGAACTTGGCTATCAATTTCTGCTCGACGATTTTGCGTTGTCGTGTGTCTCGAAGGCCGCCTTGGAGAACGCTTACCCGAAGATCGGTAGCTGAATGTCCCTGACTGCTGAAGTGTTCCCCGACTGGGAGGGAACCCTCCTGTCTGGCGATTGTTGCGCGGTGTCCGTTCATCCGTTGTCGCAGTGTCTGCATGGTCTCGCCAATGTACCATGCTCTGGGGCATCCTTTCCTGCAGCGTATGAGGTAGACAACCTTGGCCGAGTCACAGGAGTATGATCCATGCACCTAGTGGGTGGTGTCCTCTCGTGTGATGGTGGTATCTGTGTCGATGATCTGGCATGTCTTGCAGAGGTTACCGTGGCAGGGTTGTGTGGTGTCGTGGACGCTGTTCTCCTGAAAGCTGGGTAATTTGCTGCGAACGATAGTCTGTTTGAGGTTGGGTGGCTGTTTAAAGGCGAGTAGTGGAGGTGTGGGGATGGCCATAGCGAGGTGTTCGTCGTCATTGATGACATGTTGAAGGCTGCGGAGAACATGGCGTAGTTTCTCCGCTCCGGGGAAGTACTGGACAGCCAATCTCCAAACGCCATCCTACAACTCATCCGCTTCATCCTGGATCACAATGTCTTCACCTTCGATAACCAGTTCTTTACCCAAACACACGGAACAGCCATGGGGACCAAATTTGCACCCCAATACGCCAACATTTTCATGCACAAGTTCGAGCGGGACTTCTTCACTGCACAGGACCTCTGTTGGTTGCGTCCCGTGTTAGTCTTCTGAGGCGGTCTATGCTATTTTTCGCTGTGGCCCGTCGGAACTGTCGATCGATGAGTCGAGCGTCATATCCCGTTCTTACCAGGGCGTCTTTCAGAGTCTGTAGGTGTCCATCCCGTTCCTCCTCATCTGAGCAGACCCTGTGTATTCGCAGGGCCTGTCCATAGGGGATGGCCTCTTTGACGTGGTTAGGGTGGAAGCTGGAAAAGTGGAGCATCGTGAGGTTGTCCGTGGGCTTGCGGTAGAGTGAGGTGCTGAGGTGCCCGTCTTTGATGGAGATTCGTGTGTCCAAGAAAGAAATTGATTCTGAGGAGTAGTCCATGGTGAGCTTGATGGTGGGATGGAACTTGTTGATGTTATCGTGTAGTCTCTTTAGTGATTCTTCGCCGTGGGTCCATAGAAAGAAAATGTCGTTGATGTATCTGGTGTATAGTGTTGGTTGGAGGTCCTGTGCAGTGAAGAAGTCCCGCTCGAACTTGTGCATGAAAATGTTGGCGTATTGGGGTGCAAATTTGGTCCCCATGGCTGTTCCGTGTGTTTGGGTAAAGAACTGGTTATCGAAGGTGAAGACATTGTGATCCAGGATGAAGCGGATGAGTTGTAGGATGGCGTTTGGAGGTTGGCTGTTGTTGGTGTTGAGTATTGATGCTGTCGCAGCGATGCCGTCATCGTGGGGGATACTGGTGTAGAGTGCCGAGACGTCCATCGTGGTGAGAAGTGTTCCTGGTTCAACTGGTCCGTGAGTACTGAGTTTATGTAGGAAGTCTGTAGTGTCGCGACAGAAGCTGGGGGTTCCCTGTACGATGGGTTTCAGGATGCCCTCGATGTATCCAGAGAGGTTCTCACACAGGGTTCCGTTGCCTGATACGATAGGACGTCCGGGTGTGTTGGCTTTGTGTATCTTTGGGAGGCAGTAGAAGTCTCCCACGCGGGGAGTACGTGGGATGAGAGTGCGTAGGATGTTTTGAAGGTCTGGATCGAAGGTCTTGATCAGTTTGTTGAGCTGGTGGGTGTGTTCTTTGGTCGGATCTGCGGGTAACCGTCTGTAGTATTCCTGGT
The DNA here is from genome assembly GCF_035084215.1 of Heptranchias perlo. Classification (NCBI taxonomy): domain Eukaryota; kingdom Metazoa; phylum Chordata; class Chondrichthyes; order Hexanchiformes; family Hexanchidae; genus Heptranchias; species Heptranchias perlo. The sequence continues at coordinate 50,548,551 of NC_090335.1, forward strand.
TGTGCAGTTGTCGGTATGCTTCTTTGCAATAGTCCGTTCTGTTCTGTATGACGATGGCTCCTCCTTTGTCCGCTGGTTTGATGACGATGTTGCGGTTGGTCTTGATAGCGTTGATGGCGTTGCGTTGTGCTCGGGTGACATTCTGGCCTGTCTTCTGAGTGCGCCTGATGAATCTGGCATTGACGCATTTCCTGACAGCTTGGGCATACATGTCAAGCTGAGGGCAGCGACCTTCCGGGGGAGTCCAGTTTGACTCTTTCCTTTTCGGTTGCTGTACCGCGGATCCCTCTGTCTGCTTTTCCGGATTGTTGATTGTCTCATTGGGTTCGCTGTTGAAATCTTGGGGTTTGTGGTAGAATTCCCGGAGCCTCATTCTCCTGATGAATTCCTCTGTGTCCGCCGCGAGACTAACGGAGTCCATTTTAGTAGTGGGGCAGAAATTGAGCCCTCGGCTGAGAACTTCGATTTCGTCTGGTTGAAGGGTGTGGTCGGATAAATTGACGATAGACTTCCCTGTGGTTGCAACCGTGGTACCAGGGGAAGCTTGGTCAGGGTTGAGGAGGTTGAGGAGTTGAGGAGGTTGGTCAGGGAGGATCTACCCCTTCTGCAATTAACTATGCTACTGTTGTACAGATGATCCTCAAGCTTACTCCTGATAATTAATTCCATTATTTTACATGGAATGGAAGTAAGACCAATGGGTCTATAGTTGTCTTTGTCTGTCTTTTCACCCTTTTTGAATATGGGTTCTAAATTAGCCTGATTCCAATCTACTGGTACCTCTGCCATGTCCATTGTCTCCCTCATCATGATTGTTAGTGTCTTACAAATCTTCTTTCCTTGTGTCTTTCAGTGCTCTGGGATAAATACCATCCACCTCTGGGGATCCATTTGTTTTGAGGCCATTCAGCCTGTGTAGCACTTCCTTCTGATTTATAGTGAAGTCATTGATTGTTTGGAGAGGACATGTTGCTCGTGTCTTCCTGTGAATACTTGAAGTAAGTCATCTTTCAGATTATTTACTATTTTGAGCTCATTCTCAATTTCAAGCCTATTTGCATCTTTCACGGTTTTCACCTCTTACTGTTGTTATACTGAAATAATTTTTAATGTTATGCTTAGCCTCAGCTGCTATGCCTTTTTCCAGGTCTTTCTTAGCCCCTCTTATCATCCTTTTGAAGTGTTTCTGCACTTTCTTATATTCTTCCCAGTGAGCCCCTTCTTCTTTCTCCCTGCAGGATTTATACAAGCCATTTTTCCTTCTCTTACTTTTCTTTGTTAATCCATTTAGGCTCATGCTTGCTTAGTCTGAGCTTGTTGGTTTTGGGTATGTATTTATCTTGCATTCTTGGCATTGCACCTTTAATGGTGTTCCATTTATCTTCTACTGAAGTGTTGTTAAACCGTTCCCCAATTTATTTGTTTTAGTTGTTCCCTGATTTCAATGATTTTAAAGTTATGTATTCAACTCCCACATCGTGTTTTAATATGACCATTCACTGTTCTCCCAAGGTGCTATGAGCTTCATTTCTTTTACATTTTCTGGGTCATTAACAAATACCAGATCTTGTGGCTTCCTTGGTGCACTAGGTCAAGAAGCAGTTATGCATTATATCTGCCTGTACACCGATTGATTTTCCCAGTTTATTTAAGGTTGACTGAAGTACCCCATTAAAATAACTTTCCTGTTCTCATATAATCTTTCTATCTCTTCATAGAGCAAATTTTTTCCTTCTTACACTGACCTTGTGGTCTATAGCTTATCCCTAGTTTTAGCTTGGATCATTTGCCATTTTGTCTTATTCATTCTTGGGGTGCGGGCATCATTGGCAAGGCCGGCATTTATTACCCATCCCTAGCTGTCCTGAAAAGGTAGTGGTAGGCCTTCTTCTTGAATTGCTGCATTGTTTCCTTGTTGTGGTTTGATACAACTGAGTGGCTTGCTGGCCCACTTCAGAGGGCAGTTAAGAGTCAATCACATTGGTGTGGGACTGGAGTTCAGATCAGGTAAGGTCAACAGGTATCCTTCCTTAAAGGACATTAGTGAACCAGTTGGGTTTTTACGACAAACCGACAGCTTCATGGTCACTTTTACTGATACCAGTTTTTTTATTTCCAGATTTTTTTTAACTGAATTCAAATTCTAAAACTGCCATGGTGGGATTTGAACTCATATTCTTCGGATTATTAGTCCACGGCCACAGGATTATCAGTCCAGTAACATAACCACTACACTACTGTACTGAAGATATGTCTAACCAGAGTAGTTCATTTTGTAGCTTTCTACCTCCCACAGGATCAACTTCTTTTACCTCCCAGGTGTCCCTGACATATGGACTATGCCACCTTTTTTATCCACTCTGTCTTTTCTAAACACTTTGGGGGTAATTTTAAACCCCAAGAACGGGTGAGTTGGGGCGAGTGGGAGTTGAAAATAGTTGTTTTTTGGGTCGCGACCACAACCCGGCTTTATTTCCGGGTGTAACTTGGGCGCGTAAAAGTACAGGTTTCCCACTGGGAATGCAAAGTCCATAAATTTTGTGGTTGCGACCCAAAAAAACTATTTTCAACTCCCACCCGCCCCCAAACCACCCGTTCTTGGGGGTTAAAATCATCCCCTTTATACTCCTGAATGTTATATTCATTTCTATCTGATATTTCCATCACATAGTTTCCCTACTTCTACAACAGCCTCCAGTACCAGCATTTTATTTCTAATGCTTCTAGCATGCATGTACATTATATATCTCTTATGGTTCTCTCTCCTCCCACATCCCCCAGCGCCTGCTTATTCCTGGTCTCCTGTTCATGTGAGCCTCTCTGAGTTTCTGAGTCAATATCAACCTGGTGACTCCTTCTGCCCTATGATCAGTTTAATCTAGGATCTGTTTCCTCCCTGCCCTTTCACACCACCTCCTCCCCTCACATGTCTAGTTTAAATGATTTGCTATTGCTGCCTTGATGTTCCTTGCAAGTCTTTTGTTCCTTCATGATTTTGGTGCAGCCCATCTCTCCTGTTCCAGTAATTTTTTTCTGGAAGGATTCCCAGTTATTTATGAAGGTAGTATGGCTGTGCTCACACCATGCTGCCATTTTAAAGAGGCAGTAATATTGTTTAATATGTTTACAATATACCCCAAAATAATGAGGAGGCACAGGATGATGTCCCAACTATGATTGTGACCTCCTGTCGGTAGGCAGATACTTACAGCCTCCTGCTCATTGGCTGTTGCTTATGCAATGCCCATGTTTCAAAATACAAGTTTGTGATCAAAGTCCAAAAGTCTGAAGTCTGCAGAGCACAGTCACGGACTGATTTTTTTTTACCAGTCTTTAACCAAAACGCACTTTATATTTTTTTTCAAACATTACCAACTTTCAGCTACTGAACGCAGTAAGTTCTGTGACAGAGAAATCGCAGAAAATTGTGCATTTGAGAGGAAACAATAAAAATGCAGTGATGTAGAATTTCAACAATAAAACTAAAAAGTGATCATAAGAAGTATAAGTACACTAAATACACTCCATAGTATGCTAACAGTGGTGGGAAAGATGGTACTTTTACAACAAAATAAATTGCCCAAGAAAGGTTATAAATGAACATAAAAGCAATTGGGAGAGAATAGAAAATAGAATATATTTTGAATTAAGGTTTTTTCCCACTGCGGAATTGGAAACCAAGGATTATATCAATAAATATTAGTGGGTCATATCAACATTAGTGAAAGAAAAACAATAAAGGATAAAGTTTTTACCTTGAGAGATGCCATTTTTATTCAGCTTTTCTTTTGTTTAAATAATGCACGGAAGGTCCAAATTGCAACTGGACAGAAGTGATTGAAATAAAGGTAGTTCCCAGAGAAGAGAGAACCTTGTAGCACCGTGGTGGTGGGGGCGGGGGGTGGGGGGGACTTTATGTAACAGGGATTGCATTAGGCATGCTCCAAAACTGATGCAACACATCTGATAAAGATATGAGGAGACTAAGAGAAGCCACAGAATGAGAAGTGGATAGAAAAAAAAAGAGGCTGAAAAAATTAGAAAAGTAAAAAACACAAAACAATTAAGAAAAATTAAGTAAGTGAAAAAAGAATTTAAAATGGAAAAGAAAAGGAGTGCAGAAAGAAAAAGGTACTACGCTTGAGAGCGAGAAAGAGTTTAATTATTAAATAGTCATTCTTCAATGAACCTTTCCAGCTTGTGTATCAGCCTCAGCTTCAGAGACTATCCTAAAACCACATCAAGCACTATTGGGCTTCACTCTCCCTCTGCCAAAACCGTTCAGTACGCCAGGATCATCTTGGAGAGCAAAGATAACTCCTGACTTCTTTCCTCCACACCATCTCCTTAACCTCTCTCCCCTGCCCCCTCCACTCTCACCTCCAACAAATGTGAGGAGCTCATGGACTTCATTGTCACCAAGATTAAGACAATTTGTTCAGATGCCTCTACTCCTTCCCCTTGCCCACCAATCCAAACCTGCTCGTAGGATCCTCACACCCTAGCCCAGGACAGCGTGCCTCTTTAGCTTCTCTCATACCCTCTCATCAATAAAACTCACCTTCTACTCCCTTGACCCCATTTCACTTAAACAGCTGGCCACTCAACATCCCTTTTTGGTCCCTATGCTAGTTGACACGGTAAATGATTCCCTCTACTCAGGTACTATCCTCTTCCCTTTCAAAGCTGCCATCACCTCCTCCTCATAAAAATCACCCTTGACCCCTCGGTCCTTGCAAAACAACATCCCATCTCCAATCTCCATTTCCTCTCCAAAGTCCTTGAATGTGTTGTTGTCTCCCAAATCCGTAGCCATCTTTCCTGCAACTCCATGTTGGAATCCCTTCAATCAGGTTTCCCCCCCACACAGCACTAAAATGGCCCTAACCAAAGTCACAAATGACCATCTCTGTAACTCTGACCATGGTGCATTGTCCATCCTTGTCCTCTTCGACCTCACTACAGCCATTGACATGGTTAGCCACTCCTCCAACACCTCTTCTCCTTTGTCCAGCTCAGTGGGAATGCTGTCATCCATTCTATCGGTTCCTAGCCACAGCTTCTCTTCCCTCCCCTCCCCTCACACTATTACCTCCAGAGTCCTAAAGGATCTATCTTTGGACGCCTCCTCCAAATGGTGTGGGGGCAGGATAAAGAACCCATTGCAAGAGATTCTTTGGCTACAACTGGATAGGTAAAAGTAGAACCAGGCGAGAGCAGCCTCAAGCAGCTGGATAAAGGAGAGGAGTTGAAGGAGGATGGTGTGGTCAACTATGCCAAAGGCTGCAGACAAGTCAAGAAGGAAGAGGAGGAATAGTGCACCATGGTCACAGTGGATGTCATTTGTGACTTTGATTAGGGCTATTTCAGTGCTCTGGTAGAAACCTGATTGGAGAGGTTCAAGCACAGATTTGGGAGGGGACATGGACTTTGGAGAGGAGCAGTTGGAGTTAGGATGGTAGGACAGAAAGGTCAATGGTGTTTTTTTGGGGGGAGTGGGTGATGATGGTAGATTTTAAAGGGAGGGGGACAGAGAGAGAACCATTTATAATATAAGCTACTATCAGGGCCAGGAAGGGAAGTTGGTCAGCAGTTTAGTGGTAATAGGGTCAAGAGAGCAGGAGGTGCATCTCATGGACAAGATGAGCTGAGAGAGAGAAACTAAAGAAAAATGCAAGTTTATGGGTATGGCCCGGGGGGGTGGAACCTTGGCATGGAGGGTAGGGAAAGGAGAAATGCCGAGGCAGCTGAACAGATGGTCTCCCTGCAAGTTGTTGGTGAGGTTGGAGGCAGCAGGGGAGAGGGGTTTATGGAGACAGTATATGTTCATTTTGTAAGGTTTGTTCCAAGGCCTTTCCCAGACATTATTTTGCATTACTGACTTAGATAGCTTTATTTATTTACTTACTTAATTTTCCTCCAGAGTTGGAAATAGCACTCTTACTTGGATAGGGGCATGTGATGGATCCCAAATGAGAACTCACAATAATCATCCTTTAGGTGATTCCAAAGTTGCCTCATACATTCTTGGCCTCTCTTTCCAGATGTACCTATGACCTACTTATACTGTGGTTTATAAATCACAGATCTACCTATTTCTAACAATCTAATTTCCTAATGTAGGAATTCAGAAGGGACACTAAAATTGGTACAACGGTTCTTTATTTTAAGCACAAGCGAGTATTAATACATTTTAGTATTTAAGCAAAAATTTAGAGAACTAAAATGATATCACCCCGTGCCTCCTCTGGGTAGAGCACGTAGTCCAGCTGGCCCCTTCCATTGTGGCATCTTGACCTCTACAACTAGATGTTACTTTATTCTGCGTTTTTGTCACCCAACCCTATAGCATTGAAACTGTGGTAGCTCGCTCCATCAGATAATGGCCATCCTGTTTGCTTAACTGCTGATCAATTTAACCCGTTTTCTGCCTGGCATTTCAAAGGAGCACAAGATGTCATAAACATATCCCAGATGGGTGATCTCAGGGCTAGTCTATCCATCAGTTTCTGTCCCTCCATTGTTCCAGCTAATTTCTGATATTAACACATCTAAGAACATGGGCTGCCTTCCACACACAATGTGGAATGGGGCTGACCTGTCTGATAATTCCTGCTTTTCCATTGTCCAGGCTAATCACCCTATTAACATGCCCTTATCCTGAGGCCAGCATCAGTTGTCATTGCAATGCAGGCTAGGTTAATATGACCACACATGTCTATTTTACTTCTAGCCCCAATATTTTTGGTGCAAGAACTAGTTCAGACTATTTGACATAGCTCAAATTAGTCATTAGTGGTTTTCCACTAATTTGTAGAAACTGGTTTCAGAAAAGTGGCTCTCAATATTGGTCTGCATCTACAGTGCATAAGAGTTAAAATACATTTTACTTTGTCATTTATCTAGTTAATGGTATGGTTTAATAAATTTGACTTTTATTATGTTTGAGATAAACAAAGGAACCTGTGTTTTGCAGCTGCTTTGTTCTCATTCCTCTGGAGAATACAGTTCAACAAAAATAAATAGGATGCTGTCTGATCAAAGCAGTCATTTCATGCTTCTGTTAACAATGCTCTCCCGACCGTTAATGTGAACATGATTAAAAAATCATCCCAGGTGGTCATAAATAAGGCTTGGGGAAGGGGGGGGGGGGGTGGCACGAGAAACAAGGGGTGGATCAGATTCATTTAATGTTCTTCTGTGGGGATGCATAAAAAGTATTTAAAGTAACAGTACACAATTTTTTTAAAAAAAAGCTCCACATTGTATAAAAAGGTCTCCCTTCCTTTCTTTTACAGATAGGCTGTAGATAATCTGACACTGTTGGTTGTAAAGATAGCGTGTTAAATGAGTTTGGTTAGTCTCAATCCAATTCCTTGTGAGCACAAAACTATCCCTAATTTGACATTAGGCAGTAATGTCACTTAGACAGGTCTAAGAATAGCTGGTGTGGGAAGTGGAAAAAAAATCATGCTGATGCTGGTGCAGTAGAGGGTGCTCTTTGGAGGCTAGGGCTGAGATAGGGAGCTTTACTCAACATCTACATGTCCTGTACCTGACCTAGGAATGTTAGATACTAATATTGGATATCTGAAATGGAAAATATTCCATTTGCCAGCATGTATACATATACAGAACCTTCCAGGGCACTACAGCACTTAGCTATTAATTCTGCCAATAAATTTAATTTCTTGTTTCAACTGAATATCTTTTGTAACTTTCAAAATAAACAATTTCAAGTCAGCATTTAGGATTTTCAATATGTTTAAATATAGCACTACAGAATGTGTATTACCAAACAATATTTAATAAATAATTCTTACAACTGTCACAAAACATGAAAATGTTGATTTTTTTGAACATCCTTGTATTAATTTTTTGTAAATCATGAATGCATATCATACTTCAGCTTCAGAAATGGAATACATCTCAATTCTTCACTGTGCATTCAAAGTAATTGAGGTATTATAAACATATTCATAAACATTTATGCCTGGTATTACAACAAAAACCTATTAGGAGGAACTTTAGAAATTGTATGAAGTCAACATTTAAAACAGCACAATTCAGTTTATGTAACTACAGCAAACATGGAGACTACCCATTAAACCTACAATTTGAAATACTGGTATATGGCTTCAAAACATGGATGCCTAAATAGTACTTACTTCTGTATTCAAGGAACCATTACCAGCTATTATGTGGCTTATAATTATCCAATGTCTAACAAAACAAACAAAAAGTAAAAATAAAACTAATGGTCAATCTACCTATTCACCAGTTTTAAATCACAGGGATAGACAGTGCTTTACAGCAGTTGGAGGTGGTGTGGAAAAGAAAAACTAATAGGATCAGTCTTGCCTTCAAAAGTATCATGCCCACAATACAGCTCCAATGATGATTGTGGTGGTGCCCATAGTCCAAACAATATCACCATCAGGCAGGAGTGGAAGTATGGCAGTTGGGTAAAAGAGTCGCAAATAAAAGAAACTCGAGGTAAAAGAAAAATTAATGAGATATCTGGTTTTGCCTTTTTACATCTGAAACTTCAAAATAATGGAAACAGATGCCAATTTACTAGCAGTTTAAAACACTGGCCCTTGGCAAACAATTTTGGAGCCTCTCTGCTCCTTGGGAATAGCAATTACTCCAGATGATGTGGTGCTCTGGTATTATGATGGAAGCCTTCCCAAGACACAATGTGCCAACTAAGGCAGTTAGCTGACTGTCTATTGCCCAAGGCAAGATTTAAAACTATATTTGTGCACATGTTTACATACAGCATGCTTCAAATAGTAATGAATCCAGCATTCTAAAAAGCTTTGGGTGCTTATCAGAGATCTCTAATAAATGTTTATCCCCTTTCTCAGCCCACAAACACCTGAGGAACATATATTTTGAGTGTCACTGGTCCTTGGGAATAATGACTGAAGAGGTCTCTGGGTGATTCTGGATAAATACAGCAACAGGCTCTGGCAGATACTTCAGACACATGTTAATAAATGTTTGCAAATTAAGTAAATGTAAGGCAGTTACATATGAAAGGGGTTAGAACATTTACTGAAAAAGTTAGAAGTTGTGTGCACCTTCAGATGGGTATAACTGCCTAAAAGCTCCCACAGCTACATCTTATTTGACTCCAAATTTGAGTCAAAGTTCTATACTGCATATCATTTCATATTGCTGTTCATTTGGTTGCTAAAAGATTCTCACCATATGGAAACATATCACATGAACAAGTATAATTTACAGATTGGAGAGAAGATATTTGAAAGATGTATCTTTCGAGGAGGGAAACCAAGAATCCTGATAAATGAACTACCTTGCATTATCGCCTTAAAGTTTTAATATCCTTGTACTACTCAATTTTTACATTTTTTAAAAAAAAAGCAAAAGTAGTAAACCGTTCCTTCAAAGAAATTCTCTCCTCAAAATATTTAACTGTGCAATCAATGGGTGGTGATGAGTTGAGCAGAAGCCTTTTGCCTCTACACTGCATATGCCACTAGCAATTCTGCTTAATCATAATGAAGAATCTTCAATGTGCCTGCTGCTCCAAATCGTTTTCGGTCAGAGAAACCAGGAATCTGCAAAAATAGAATTAAAAAAATTTACAGTTGCAGCAATCTCCCTGTATCTGTCAAAACTGCGCTTACTTTGACATGATCACCAAGATGTGCTGGGGTTGTAAATGGAAACATTCAGCGATGCAGAAGCTCCTGCTTCATTCAATCACATTTTGGCAAAGAAAGATTTTTCTCTGTTAGTAACTTTGGGGCCAATAATTCAGCCAGTGCAGGCACTTTGCACATCTGTGCGAGAATGAGCTGAAATGGCCAGATAAGTTTAGGCGCATTTCTCATGATGAACCAGAAGCACCAGCAGGGTGGGCATTGAAATGTCAGGCACAGCAGCCAGGACAGTGGAGCATTGTCAGTTCTGCCTCCTAGGGAAGGGGCAGGAAGATGGAGAGCAGCAGGGTTTGGGGGGGGTGGGGAGGAAGACCATCACTGGAGAAGGAACTAGGCATTTTTCCCTTGGGCTCAGGTGTTTCAGTCACATAAGGAAATACAGAAATTACTGTAAATAAACTGTATTGAGTATTGTTCTTTCACTCATTTAATGTTCAATAAACCAGTCTTGTAGGTTAAAACTCAAACTGCAGTCTGAGTTTAATTCTTCTGCAGCCAGTAAGACAAAACAAAGTGGCAAGAGTTTTCTGTTCAACCCCTAGATCTCAGTACATTTAACTAGATATTGGGCAGTTGAAGGCACATTCTGATTCATAGGGAATCGAGGTCAGTTCATGGGAGCGGTCAATGTCACTGAACCCAAGGAAAATATCAAGGTGTTCCAATCACATTATGAGGAGGCCCTCAATTTAAATATTTTCTCGAGGCCTAATGAACCTTGCTGGAGCTCCCACTACCCTCAACTCTGGCCGCCTGCAATGGGGCGCGCTGGGCGCCTTCAAGCATCTGCCCATGATTACCCAGGGAGAGAATGCCCTACGTCATTATCTGTCGCTCCAAGTAGGATACCAGCAAAAATTGCAATAAAAACAAGCAGGCACTCTTCCTTCCTAAATGAAAAATGCCAAACTACAGATAGCTAGCTAGCCCTAGAAATAAGAAAAATTATCAGCATCTTAAAAGTTGGTAATTTTTAAAGCATCAACATCTCCAAAAATCTACTTAAATATTTTGGTGAGGTAGCAGGAGCACTATTCCACTTTTAATTAGCACTAGTGGATCTCCTGTGGTATTGCTTAATTTTATATGGAGGGATTACTGGTCTCAGCAAGTTAACTTTCAATATAAACATCTCTAAATTGCTTATAGCCTAGTTACAAGTTTCACTACAATTAAGATGCCTACTGTAGAAAGTGAAAAACTTTCCACAGTATGCCTAACTGGCATAAGTAGGGATATTCTTCTGATTAAGGGTTAGGCATATTGTTGGGGCACAGTACAAGGAACTTACTGTATATCTGGTCTATGTTGCCTCTGACCCGAGTGCACCTGATGCTGGCATTGTATGCAATTCCCTAGCATTGCCATCTTGCACTTTGATGAACAACACAATTTGGATTATATTTTTCAGAAATTGTTGACCTGCAAAGCAGCTTTACAATAGCTAGAAAAAGGAGTGATAGAGACAGAATGAAACAATGATGCTCTATGGTAGACTTCAGAGAAGCAAAATGGTTCTAATTTTTTTTTCATGCAAAATTTATTGGTGCAGTGCACTGCATACTGGTTCTTTACCCTTGGGACTTGGGTTCAAATCCAACCAGACTAAAAATCTCCTGTGTTTGCAAGGACCCCAAATTAAATAAATTTGGGTAATATCAATCAGGTTTCCAGTGAACATGGACAAAACTATTGGTCATCTCAAATCAATAATGTTACAAAATAGCTGGTGAAGAAAATGGAAAAATCTCACTGGGAGGACAGATGGATGGAACTTGCATTTGCATAGCACATCACCTTCCTCAGGGTATCCCAAAGTGCTTCACATCTAAAGAAATACTTTTGAAGTATCATGTTGGCAAACACAGCTGCCAATCTGCACACAAGATTCCACAAACAGTAAATGAGAAAAATGACCAATTAATGTATTTTTGGTGATGTTGGCTGAAAAACATAAGGATGGCCAGAGTTTTGGGAAAACTGCTTTTCTTTGAAGAGTACCACAGGATCTTTTACATTCACCTGAACAGGCAGACTTGGATTCATCTCTCATCTGAAAGAATGTACTTCCAACAATACAACACCTAGTACTACACTGAAGTATTAGCCTAGATTATGTGCTCAAGTCTTGGTGTGCCTTTAGCCAACAACCTTCTAGCACACAGGCAAATGTGCTACCAAGTGATCCAGCAGGGGATGCTATTCTGAAGCTGAGGTACATTGCTGGAGCTGTGCTCAAACAAACCATACTGTGCCTGACCAGAGGTTGATTTATCCCAAGAATGGTGCTCATTGCTTTTCAAATGCATGTATTTCAATTGCTTGAATTATTCACTTATCTGAACCACCAGATTGTGGAGAAACAATGAATGTAGAGACTGGTTTGGGAGAAAAATACAAAATTTAAAAAATGTACAAACCTGATTACCATCACGTGAAAAATACCTCCTTTCTATTACCTAAAAATTCAAAACAGAACAATTATTAATACACTCACACTTGAGTGAGATAGAAATACTGAAAGCACCAGATAACATGCTGCAAGTACTATTGAGAAAAAAGGATGCAGCATCATGTGACAGATGAGTGAGCTTTAGAAGATTATTTGTAGTGTGTAATTAAGTTATTCACTACCTGAACAAACACTCTCCCTCATCGTGCTCTCTAGAGGAAAAATATTTCGCATTACAGCAAGAGGCATGGTATGTTGAACACAGCAAGTGGTTTGATGCAGTGTAACATGCTGCAACAAATCCCACACATTTTTACACTTACTGAGATTTGCTGCTCCAGTACTGCAACATAGAAAGTTGCAGCTTCTGAGCAGACATGTGCAATAACAAATCACTTGCTTTAATGATCAATACCCAGAATATAGTATAAAATGGAGCACATGACAGGGCAGGAATCAAGATCCCAAGGAGCTCAGTTGGTAATGGCAGCATGCAACCAAGCCACATAGATCAGAAGGTCCCAAGTTCAATTCCTTCTCTTTCTAAAATTAGAGAATTTCTGCTAGGAGGACAGTAGGTGTGCTACAATTGACCTGAGCTCAGGAGAGAAAAAAAATCAGTCAAGATCCCACTCCTGAGTGCTATCCTATTAGACTCCTGCTGGAAAATTATGCATGTGCAGACATTGAGTGGATTCAGCTGTGTTTGATCTAGCAACACTTAGGCAAGACTCTTAAAGCCCTCTGCTGCATATGAGGCCCTACTCGAGCAGTTGTTAAGAGGGGAGGGAAAATAAAAGATAAAAATTAGGAACTGAAGTACAGTAGCTTTTCAAATAAGAGCAAGTTGCATTATACAGAGTGAATGGACTACAACATTCCAAAAATACATAAAGCTTAAAATAAAAAGATCACATTTAATTTACACTCTTTGTAAGAACTCTTAATAATAGATTCTCTAACATCAACATGGACATGAATTCCTTGCTGCAGATCCAATCAGAACCTGACCCAATCTAAATATCAGGACGCACGTTGCAGTTTTATATTTCAATGTTAACAAGTACAGATACATCAAGACTAGCTATCAATGAGTTAAATTGTCACCTACCACCCCCGCAAAAAATTGAAGCAGCAAATCAAGTTCAAAAAAGGGCTTCCAGTGATGGTTAAGTGGCAACCTTGCCAATTCCACTAAGATTTTGAAATTCTTTAACTTCTGTAGACTTGTCTCCTACAAATCTCAAAATATTTCTTACTAAAATCTTCCAAGTGCTGTTAAAAAAAATGGAAGCAGCAAGAGATACCACTAGATGGTACTTGTTAATGAAAACAAGATGCTTATCAGCCACTATAATTCCATGTGTAGAGTTTTTTTTCAATATTCCATTTTTAATAAAAAACATTACCAGCAGAGTAGATCAAGAGATTCAGGTTATAATGCTAATACTAAGCCACTGGAACCTAGTTTCTACAAGCAGTGTACAAGAATCTATGCATTTGTAATATAGTTCATACAACATTTTAAAACATTACTAAAAATATGAAGTGCCCATCATGTTATTTCGATAAATGAGATTCTCAAGACGGAGACCTCCAAGAGGTATGTACGATTGTATGGGACATCTGGCAAATGGTAACTGCTCATTTAGAATTCCAATTCATTTGTCATTTAGCTGGTACAGGGGTGTTATGCGATTAGTTACAGCAAGAACTTGTAAAACCTTACTTTATCAAAAAAACGGCTCAGTTTTACAGCATTGGATGATCCTGCAGCCAGATAACGTGGATTGGTACAATCCTAGGACGTGCAGTACAAAAATGTATTAGAGAGCAATCACACAGTAATTATTTAACATTATGTAAACAATTGGTTTACATCATACTCCCAAATTCTCACACTGATAACACTGATTTTTTTTGGATCACTTAGAGGAGTAGTTATTCTTCTTTACCATTTGCGACACATGCTGGAGCAGGGCACCTCAAGGCACATGCCATTAAGACTTTTTCCACATCCTTCAGCTCAAATTTTTTGCCATAACTTGCTGGAAGTGCGAGCTGATAACGGTGTGGTGAGGGAAACAGGTCATCTGGGACCTTAGTGAATGGCTGGAACAACAGCATTTCTACTTAACCAATGAGATTTAAGGATTGAGAAAGAAACAGGAACGACGAAGGAGGGTGAATTAGAATCAAATCAGGTACAGAAAAGAAATAAAGAGAGGGATAGATTGGATTGAGAGAAAAAAAAAAATCAAATTTGACATTTAAAAATCTAACAACATGCAGAAATGAAATTGAACAGTTTAAATTGTTCCTTTTCTGGGCCAGAGAGATTGATTGGCATTGTATTAGCATGTCGTTAAAAAGGTACTTCTGCTGTTAAGTTCCAACCCTAACTTTCTGTGGTGTGTTTAATGGGCAATTATTTTGAAGAACTTATTGGATTTGCAAATTAACAGGGAGGCTAAGGGCGAGATGTCATTTGTGCGAAACAAACGGTGGAGCGGCGTAAATTGGCCAGTAAATTCTGGAGATTTGCAACTCTCAGCATATCTTAATCCCCTGAACCTGCTGGCTGATTTGCGCATTAATAATTCCATGCGTGGTAAACTTGCCGTTATTTTTCGAGCAAGATCTGGCCCAATGTTAGAGATCTAAACTGGCCCAGTCTATCCAACTGCTCTTGGATATTAATGTATAATAATTACAGATTTTATTAAACAAATGTAAACTTGGTATACTAGAATAATTTTCCACATCTATCTTTACCCCTACACAAGGTCCTGATCCAGTAAAAGTAAGCTTTGCTTTTATAAATTCGAATCAGAGGTAAAAAAGCACAAACCAGATTAATTTCCTCAGCATTGAAATCCTCCGCCAAGAATGCAGTTCTCGTCAACACCTCATTCCTTTTGGTTTCATGAATTTGATCCAACTTAGTACCAATGACTAACAACGGTATCTGGTTATCTGCAAACTGCTCACGATCATAGTCCCTTTAAAAAAAAGTTTGACTTATGTATGACCCATGTACACTTGCAATTACAAAATCAAATGCTAATTTGATGCAGAGTAAGAATTGTGAACCCTCTAATGAGAAGCAAGTCGTGGATTCACTCAACCCTTCCCGCACTGGCTCAAATTTGCATTCATTTACCACTGGGTGTATCTCCCCTAACAGTTTACTACATTTCCCATTTCAACCCACCCACTAGCTACCAATCCTCCACTGAACCCCGCCCCCCCAAAAAATATTGATTGCAGTTCCCCCTCAGAGGCTATCCCTACCCCACTTAATTTCCCTTTTCAACAGTAACCATCCCCCCCCCCCCCCCCCCCCCCCCTCTACTGGCTGGTATTCTCCTCCAAATTGAAGGATATATTGGACTTGGAGGGGCTGCAGCACAGATTCACCAGCTAAGAGTTAAATTATGAGGTCAGGTTACATAGATGGTTTGTTTTCCCTTGAATATAGAAGATTAAGGGGTGATCTAAGGGGCTTAAGATAATTAATTAAAGGATTTGAAAGGGTAGATAGAGAGAAACTATTTCCTCTGGTGGGAGAGTCCAGGAGAAGGGGGGCATGACCTTATGATGAATAGCCTAGCTCTAATTTTAAAGGTCAGAAATGGGGATGTTCGCTGATGGTTACACAGTGTTCAGTTCCATTCACAACCCCTCAGATAATGAAGCAGTCCATGCCCGCATGTAGCAAGACCTGGACAACATCCAGATTTGGGCTGATAAGTGGCAAGTAACATTTGCCCTGGACAAGTGCCAGGCAATGACCATCTCCAATAAGAGAATCTAACCACCTCCCCTTGACATTCAACTGCATTACCATCACCGAATCTCCCAACATTGACCAGAAACTTAACTGGACCAGCCATATAAATACTGTGGCTACAAGAGCAGGTCAGAGGCTGGGTATTCTGCAGCGCGTGACTCACCTCCTGACTCCCCAAAGCCTTTCCACCATCTACAAGGCACAAGTCAGGAGTGTGGTGGAAGACTCTCCACTTGCCTGGATGAGTGCAGCTCCAACAACACAAGAAGCTCGACACCATCCAGGACAAAACAGTCCGCTTGATTGGCACCCCATCCACCACCTTAACATTCACTCCCTTCACCACTGGCACACTGTGGCTGCAGTGTATACTATCTATAGGATGCACTGCAGCAACTCTCCAAGGCTTCTTTGACAGCACCCCCCAAACCCACAACCTCTACCATCTAGAAGGACAAGGGCAGCAGGCACATGGGAACACCACCACCTGCACATTCCCCTCCAAGTCACACACCATCCCGACTTGGAAATATATTGCCGTTCCTTCATTGTCGCTGGGTCAAAATCCTGGAAATCACTTCCTAACAGCACTGTAGGAGAACCTTCACCACACGGACTGCAGCGGTTCAAGGCGGCGGCTCACCACCCCCTTCTCAAGGGCAATTAGGGATCTACAATAAATGCTGGCTTTGCCAGTGATGCCCACATCCAATGAACAAATAAAATAGATTCGGGGTGATGTCAGAAAGCACCTCAAAGGGTAGTGGAAATCTAGAACTCTCCCAAAAAGTTGTTAAGCTAGGTCAATTGAAAATTTCAAAACAGAGATTGATAAGATTTTTGTTAGGCAAGGGTACGAAGGATTACAGAAACAAGGCTGGTGGATGGAGTTAAAATACAAATCAGCCATGATCTAACTGAATGGCTGAACAGACTCAAGGGGCTGAATGGCCTACCCCTGTTCCTATGTTCTTTGTACCCCTGCTGATCTGAATTCACCTTCATTACCATTCTGGAAAGGAGGTGCCTGAAATGCTGGCTGAATTTTCTGGTCATTAGCAATCCTCACCCGTTACATGGAGAGGATTTCCTCAGCAGGGACGCAATCCACTGATCATCACCCTTTACAGTGTCTCCCTCTCCACTCCTTCCTGCCTCATTTCTTCACTCCTCTCCCCCACCCTTTCTTCTGCTCCTCCCTCCTTTCCCCACTTCTCCCCCAACTCCACCCCCTTCCCACTCCTAACTGCTTACCTCAACCAGGTTCCAATACCCCCACCGCCCCCGAACTTTACCTGAAAAATTCAAATTAGTCATGACTACCCGTGTGCAACACCACAGGAGATTAACTAGTTATTAATAGGTTATTACCTGTGTGTTGTGTATCAAATTTTAGTTGAATGCAGTAGGGTTTATATACAATCCCTGTAAAGCTCTCCCGAGTTTTCAAAAAGAATGCTCTAGTAGGTAGACTGCTACTGCTCGCAGAATGAAAAAGATATCATAATGGAGGCACAACTTACCCATTCGTCACTATGACTCCAGTAGGAGAGGAGTCCTTATTTAAAGCTTCTAATGACCACCGATACAGATTCTGGGATGATTTTTTGTTAGTACAATCATGCACTAATATTATACCTTTAAGAACAAGCAAACAGAAAACAGAAAACATCAATTCCATATTTAAAAATACCATCTAAATTACAGAAATAAAACCTTTGACTAGTACCACCATACAGAGTTATAATGCTGTTGAACTAAACATGCAGATGGATGGGACTCTACCATAGGAACTATGCAGATCTAATCATGCAATATTGCTACAAAAAGTAATGATTTTAAGCTGTCACCAGTCTGGTCTTGTCGGCTACATCTTTGCATTTTTTTAAAATAAAGGATCAGCACAGGTTTAATATCTCATTTAAAATACTGCATCTGAGAATAATACACTCCCTCAGCACTGCACTGGAGTGTCAGCCTGGATTACATGCTCAGGTCCTGGAGTGGGGCTTGAACACTCAACCTGCTGACTTAGAAGTGAGAGTGTTACTAATGGAGCCAAACTACCATTGCTTTTAAAGTCAAATGTCAGGGAACCACCCACTCCCAGATGCATACCTGCAGTGTGAATTTTTTTTTTTTGAAGACATCTCAAATATATATTGTTTTACAATAAACTTCATACGTACTTTTGTACATGTAGCACTCAAACCTATGTTGGGTAAATGACAATTTTTTAAAAATTTGTTCATGACATATGGTCTACAAGGGAATGTTTTCACACAAATCCAATCAAACTATTTTTTGTGAAAGAACATCAACTAGTAGGGATTTGAGTGAAGATCTGCATTAAAAAAAAACAAAATCTGAATAAAGACAACATTGTAGAAAATAACAACTTAAAACTTGTAGAATTCCTGTGGCATTGATCACAGTAAGTTGGAAGATATATTGTTTCACAAAGGTATCATACCAGGTAATACACAATGGGCACAAAATTGGGCCGTGTAGTGCCCATTGTTTCAGTGCTAGATGCCATTTTGGTATAAGAGTTAGCACAGCCTCAGATAATGAACACTGGAATCATGTAAAATAGGGAGAAGATGGCTTCAGTGTACAACGCTGATTTAAAGTGACAGACACCATTTTGGGACTTAACGCTCAACTCAATGTCTTAACCCCGACCATATGAACGTGTCTTAGGGTGCCTGGAGGACCCCCCCCGCGCTATTTAAAAAGGGACCATTACAGGTTAGTGGCTGGATTATTGCTTCTGGCTGCCGAGACATTTGTAACTGTTTTTGGAGGTCTGCTACACTTGAATACTAGGACGCAGGGACATAGCCTAACATTTAGAGCCAGGACATGCAGGAGTGAAGTTAGGAAATGCTTCTACACACAAAGGGTGGGAGAAGTTTGGAACGGTCTTCTGCAAATGGCAGTTAATGCTAGCTCAATTGAGAATTCTAAATCTGAGATGGATAGATTTCTGTGAACCAAGGATATTAAGGGATTATGGAGTTAGGTCACAGGTCCACCCTGATCTGATCAAATGGCGGAACAGGCTCAAGGGCCAAAATGCCACCGCCACTTGGCTGCCTCCTGATATGTGCCAGCTTCTCCTGCAAGAAAGTGGAACGTGTATCAGGGTGATGTGTCTATCATGGTTGAATAGCTGCCAGTATGTGTGGCCTGTGAGTTGTGGGTGGGTGGCTTGCAATGATGGTAACGTGCAAGGGAGAGAGGGTTGAGTACTGATGGAACGAGTTTGGGGGGGGGGGGGGGGGGGGGGGGGGGGGGGGGGAAGAGGAGAGGAGGGGAGCGGGTGTAATGCATGGAGCAATGGATGCGGCTGGTGGTGTAGTTGGTAGGAGACTCCACTTGACAGTCGACCTCACTCATCTTGACCACTCATGTCAAAGCACTGAACTTCTTCCTGTTCTGCATCCATGTTCATGATGCTGTGCGCCTGGCATTGACTTCATCCCCTACTGCCTCCCACTACCTTTTGGGTGTATGTCTCGAGGGCCTCTTGCTCCCCCTCCCCCCATGGAATTAGGATGTCCCTTCTTTTGTCCACCTCTTGCACCAAGGCCTCTGGTGCATCAGAGAACCTTGGTGCTGAGTCTCAGATCAGCAGCGTGGTGAGGTCTGGCATGCAGATTGGAGGATGTGGGATTTAGTGGTGCGCAACTTTTATTCAATGTTTTAACATAATGCATCAGTATGTAAAAATAGGGCTGGGACCTGCATCTGTGCTTTGAGTGCAACGTCTAATCTCAGTTCAGAGTCCATGCAGACAGCAGGCTGTTATATTCAGCAAATAACAGAAATCTCTTAAAGATAGCAGCTACCTAACAGACAGCCTGCCTTTAAGAGATTGGAGCTTCCCCCTGCTGTCAGAAAGTGCAAATTGCATGCAATCCTCATTCAAGGCTGATTTCCAACGCAGATTGCAGGCAAGTTCTCAGGCCTGACAAAAATCTTGTCCTGCCTGCGCAGGGACCATTGGGCGTCGGGTAATAGCGGATCGTGCTACACCTGCCCAAAACAGGCCCTATCCAAATATTCACACCCCCGCCCAATGTATTTAAGTGCGGCATTTGTAACCCGGTGTGTCCTTTTAACACCACATGGTTTAATTGCAATGCTGTCACAAGGTAAATTGGAGGCTAATTAGTGACTACATTTCAAAAGTAAGCACTTTATCACATCCTCTGGATGAACCAATGTGCTAAACAACTGTAAATTCTTTTATTTAGCAAAATCCTTTAATTAAAGTTCAGAAGAAACCAGCAGGAAATTGCTTTCATTTTTTTTGCACAAAAAATTAGAAAGAACAGGTTTCAGAAATTTTCATGCCTAACAAAGTGTGAGATTTGAGTGTTGGAAGCATCTAGAAACATTTATTTGTGGATGGACCATGATACATTTTAGGACAAAAGAAAACAATTCTGACTTGAATTAACATCTAAAGAGATTAAAGTCCAAAATACATAGTAAAAGGACCATTCATAATCAGTTTTAAGATAATATGAAATAGCTGCATCACCTACATGATTTCAAAAATAGGACTGAAATATAACAATGGTATTTTCTGTGTGGTCTCAAAGGCAATTTTTTGGTCCAGCTGACACCTGTACAAGTTACAGGTTGGTGAAGCACAGTCCATAAATTCTTACAACAGATGTAGATAGTTGCTCATGAAGGAACATGTAAGGGTATGGAGCACAAAAGACTCAGTTTAGAAAAACACTAGCACAGACTTAATGGACTGAAAGATCTGTTTGAGCTGTAATGTTCTATAATTTTAAGACTCAGAACTGGTCAAGGAAGACTAATTTTACACATAATTATGAACAAAATATTGAATAGCAAAAGTAACTTCCATACCATTCACAGAGTTGTAAAATACAGCTCTAGTGCTTTTAATACTGCTGGCATTGCCCACAGATCCACCAACATCCCACAGTTCAATGTAGTAAGTTTTCTCAGCTGGTGTGCCTTCTTTATAGTCATGAACCTGAATTAAAGTAAAAGAAACAAAATGTATATAAACTCCACAAAAGCTGCCAGTTCCTGTAGATACAGACAACACTCCACTAAGCCAGTATGATCAGCATCATAATCACAAAATAATTTCTAAAATAAAAATTCCATGAAAAGCAGGTATAGTAACTTTTAGTAGCATGTAAACAAACATTGGATAACTATTAAATTGTTTGCTACAGAAATGTTAAGTACAATAAAAAAAATTATGCAACATTTTGAAAAGACAGGCAGAATGGAAAAGGAGGGGGTGTAGCCCCAATAATAAAGGATGGCATAAGGACAGTGACGAGAAAGGATCTTTGCTCGGAAAGATAGGAAGTAGAATCAATATGGGTGGAAATTAGAATTGACAAGGGGCAGAAAACAATGGTGGGAGTAGTTTATAGGCCCCTTAATAGTAGTAATACCACTGGACAGAGTATTAATCCTGACATAATGGAAGCTTGTAACAAAGGAAATGCATTAATCATGGGGGACTTTAATCTGCATACAGGTCAGGCAAATCAAATTGGTAAATGTAGTTTGGAAGACGAGTTCATGGAATGTATTCAAGACAGTTTCCTTGATCAATACGACATAGAACCAACCAGGGAACAGGCTATTTTAGATCTTGTATTATGCAATGAGATAGGGTTAATTAGTAATCTCACAGTAAAAGAACCGCTGGGGAAGAGTGATCATAATATGATGAACTTCACATTCAGTTTGAAAGTAACATGCTTAAGTCAGAAACTAGAGTCTTAAACTTAAATGAAGCCAATTACAGGTATGTGGGTAAGTTGTCAAAGGTAGATTGGGAAATTAAATTAAAGGGTTTGACAGTTGAAAAGCAATGGCAAACATTTAAAGAAATATTTCAATATTCTCAACAAGTATATATTCCATTCAGAAATAAAAAATGCCACAGGAAAAGTGACCCACCCATGGCTAACTAAAGAAGTTAAGGAAAGTATTAGATTGAAAGAAGAGGCCTATAATGTTGCCAAGAAGAGTAATAAACCTGAGGATTGGGAGAGTTTTAGAAACCAAAGGACAACCAAAAAATTGATAAAGGGAGAAAATAGAATATGAAAATAAACTAGCAAGAAATATAAAAATTGATTGTAAGAGCTTCTACTAGTATGTAAAAAGGAAGAGTAGCAGCAAAAGTAAACATTAGTCCCCTAGAGGCTGAGACAGGAGAAATTATAATGGGGAAATCAGGAAATGGCAGATGCATTAAACAAATATTTTGTATCTATCTTCACAGTAGAAGACATAAAAAGCATACCAAAAATAGTGTGGAACCAAATGACAGCAAGGAGCTTAGAACAATTAATATCACTAGAGAAAAAAGTACTGCACAAACTAATAGGACTAAAAGCCAATAAATCTGCTGGCCTACATCCTAGGGTGCTAAAAGAGGTGGCTGCAGAGATAGTGGATGCATTGGTTATAATCTTCCAAAATTCCCTAGATTCTAGAACGGTCCCAGTGGACTGGAAGGTAGCAAATGTTACCCTGCCATTCAAGAAAGGAGGGAGAGAAAACAGGGAACTACAGGCCAGTTAGCTGGACATCAGTGGTCAGGAAAATGCTGGAATCCTTTATTAAGGAATTGGTAACAGAGCACTTAGAAAATCATAACATGATTAGGCTGAGTCGGCATGGTTTTATGAAAGGGAAATTGTGTTTGACAAATTTATTAGTTTTTTTTTTTAAAAAGGATATAACTAGCAGGGTAGATAAAGAGGAACTAGTAGATGTAGTATATTTAGATTTTGAAAAGGCATTCGATAAGGTGCCACATAAGAGGTTGTTAAAAGGCAAGGGCTCATGGATGGGTAGAGGATTGCTTAAAGGACAGAAAAGAGATGTAGGGATAAACGGGTCACTCATGTTGGCAGGCTGTAACTAGTGGGGTGCCGCAAGGATCGGTGCTTGGGCCTCAGCTATTTACAATCTATATTAATGACTTAGATGAAGGGATCGAGTGTAATGTATCCACATTTGCTGATGATACAAGGCTAGGTGGGAAAGTAAGCTGTGAGAAGGACAAAGAATCTGCAAAGGGATATAGACAGGTTAAGTGAGTGGGCAAGAAGGTGGCAGATGGAGTATAATGTGGGGAAATGTGAGGTTATCCACTTTGGTAGGAATAGAAAAACAGAAAATTTTTAAAATGCTGAGAAACTATTAAATGTTGGTGTTCAGAAAGACTTGGGTGTCCTCCTATCAAGAAACACAAAAAGTTAGTTTGCAGGTACAGCAGGCAATTAGGAAAGCAAATGGCAAGGGGGTTGTACTCCAAGAGTAAGGAAGTCTTACTACAGTTGTACAGGGATTTAGTGAGACCTCACCTGGAGTACTGCATACAGTTTTGGTCTCCTTATCTAAAGAAGGATATACTTGCCTTGGAGGTGGTACAATTAAGGTTCACTAGATTAATTCATGGGATGAGAGGGTTGTCCTATGAAGAGAGGTTGAGTAGAATGGGCCTAGACACTCGAGTTTAGAAGAATGAGAGGTGATCTCATCGAAACATAAGATTATGAGGGGGCTTGACAAGGTATACGCTGAGAGATTGTTTCCCCGGCTAGAGAGTCTAGAACTAGGGAGGGGATAGGTGCAGGATAAGGGGTCAGCCATTCAAGATTAAGATGGAGGAATTTCTTCACGCAGAGGCTTGTGAATCTTTGGAATTCTCAACCCCAGAGGGCCATGGATGCTGAGTCATTGAATATATTCAAGGCTGAGATCGATAGATTTTTGGGAGTCTAGGGGAATCAAGGGATATGGGGATTGGGCGGGAAAGTGGAGTTGAGGTTGAAGTTCAGCCGTGATCTGATTGAATGGCAGAGCAGGCTCGAGGGGCTGTATGGTCTTCTACTACTTCTATTTCTTATGTTGATCAATTGTTTTTAATTGAAGTATTTTACTGAAATAGTTTCATTTTGCATCCTTGAATATTTAAAGTTATACCACCAGAGCATATCATGGTTAATTGTAGCACACAATACATTTATAAGGTCATGCGGTCCTCAAAAGCATGCAGGGGTGTTGCCCCAAGTCTCTTCAATCTTTCCTCATAAGTCAGACCCCAGGCACGGATCAGCCTCATGCCTCTAGCGCGTTAATGTCTCCCTTGTTTCCTGACAATCAGAACTGGATGCAGTCTAACCAGAATATTGTACAGTTTGATCACAACTTCCTCTGATTTGTATTCAACTTTGGAACATGCATGAAATAGGGAATTATACCTAGTTGTATTTATAGTAAACCTGTACAAAGTGCAGAGGTTGAACAGTTTTGGGTAAACTAATTAACAAAAAAAGTTCCAATCTTGTCTTCAAGCCCCATTTTACTGGTTCACCAATCCAACAAGGCATGCAAAACATATGACCTAGGACAGGTAAAGGTCAATTGGTACATCAAGCCTGTCCTATACTGGCATGTTGTAACTTATGTTCACAATCACCCCCTTTCCCCCTCCCCCATGCAGCCAAGCAATCTGTGGAAAAGGCAACACAAAGAAAAGTCTTCAGTTGAATTTACGAATATCTGTGAAATTTCTTCCTGACCCCTGAAGGCAATCAAGAAAGTGCCAGGAGACCACAGTGACACAACCACTGATGATCCACCTACCAACTAGTGGTAATAGTGGCTAAAGTATTAGTTTTGTTGCAATGTTCTCCTGACAGGTCACATACACAATTTGCTTCTCTGCTTTTCAGATTTTTCAGAAAAGGTTTACTGTTTCATGAACTAGGTTCATTTTTATCCAAGGGCCCAGATATTTCTATGGACCAACTTGCCTGGGATCAGACACATCCCAACACCAGTGAAGTGAGGTAAAAATAAACAATTGCAGGGAACACCTCTGGATTTTCTATTCTTGTTACCCGTTATCCTTTGAAGCAACTGCAGCTTTTGCCACCTTCGCGCATCTATCAAAAAAAGTCTAAATTTCTTTGGGATCAAATTTCCTTCAGTTTAAGCTCTGGTACAGTTTTTGTTGAGTGAAAATTTAATTTGGAAGAGTTGGAATTTGTTCCAGCATCGATTGTGTTACTACTGAGATCATCCTGGCGAGTAGAACAATTCCAAATTCCTTCTCCACAAGAAGCCATCTCCTTCCATTGCATGCTCTGATCTTATTTCGGATATCAAATTATGAACTTACTGGGGCAGAAATTGGTCAGAGCGACAAACCAACATTGCTCGCCGCTCCATAGATTTATACTAACCAACTTATGGCGGACTTTACTTTGGACACTGCCTCTAATAGGAAGTGGAGAAGAGCCCAGCGTTAGTTTAAGCAAAGCTAGAAGCGAGCGGATCGCTCTCCCTTCAACCAATCAGATCGCAGCATTTTTGACAAGCTGCGTAAACTGTCCCTGCAGGCTTGGAACATGAAAACCAGGAAGTGAAATGTACATTAAAATCATTGTAAAAACAGTTAGATAGCGAAAAGAGGGCAAGAAATAATCGAATTGAGACAGAAGGGAAGGGTAAAAAATATATATTTTTTAAAAAGTTGTTTGGCAGTCATTAAGACTTACCACGCTATTAAAACTTAGTTTAGACCTGGTATTTTTAAGCATACCCGTTTTGTGGCGTAATTAGTTACTTTCCAGCTGGGCAGATGAGCAAGTTGGCCCAGTTCAATGATTTCTCTGATTGCAGCTAGCGATATACTTTTAATTTAAAGCTGCCATATTGCTGGCAAACCAGTAGAAGCAAGTTCTGGATTTCTGCGTTTCACTGCACATGCGCAAACGCCAGAACTTGCTCCTCCATTTCGCCACCAACAGCGAGCACTGTTGAGATCACCGTTATTTTGCAAGCAATTTCTGTCCCTTTACGTCCAAATTTTAGGGCATTCACTTTTCTGCCTCCTCACATTCTCTTTCCTCCTTCTCCCCCCCCCCCCCGCTTCAGTCACCCAAACCCTTTAGTTCACAGTCACTCCATCTCCCCCTGCCATCACTAGACATATCTAATCAATGAAGCCCCTTTGACTCCCTTCTGCCCCAGCTCCTGACCAATCAACTGCCCCTTCTTACTGACATCAGTAAAGCTGACTATCTTCCAGCTTTGTCAGCACATTTTTAAAAACTGGTGTCATCAATCCCCTCCTCAAAAAAAAAAACTTACTCCTTTTTTCACCATCAATAAATTACAAGTCATCCATAATGCTGCAGCCAGTATCCTCACCTGCACTAAGGCCCTAAACGAATCACTTGTCCTTGCCAGGATTCTTATTCTCACCTTCAAATTCCTCCATAGAATTACCTCATCACCTCGAGCTCTATATTCCTTCATGCGCTCGCCAATCCTCCAACACCGGCTTGTTTATTCCCCACTCATCCGCTCCATTACTAGCAGCTGTTCCTTTAGCCACCTTGTTCCCATTCTTTGGAACTCCCTTCCTTAGTACCTCTGCCTTGTTATCTCTCCCTTACTTTCAAAAGCCTCAAGTCCCTTTGCCCCTTCCTAATCCTTTTCTCTTCCCCACTCGCTATCCACTGCCCTGTAAATCATGTGGATGGCTCTTCGTACTAATAGCATTACAGAAATGTAAACTGTATCTTACTAAATTATAATCACTAAAAATATAAATTGCTACAATAGCACCATTTATTTGGAAATCTTTTGCATCAACCAATTACAGTCATATGTAGGGATGAAAAGAAATGTTGGACTTTAACTTCTCCCACATTCTTAATTGTCTAGCAAAATATCAGGATGCCACAAAAATTCAACAGATCATTATCCAACCCAAAGCACAGACAACTTACTCACAATGCCACATAGTAGAAATCTGAGTCTTTCCTTTCTTTTCTATGCTTTCTTCTTTTTTCCTCCCTATTAAAAAAGCATTATAACAGTTATCCTCATTCTACAATCCTCATCACAGTACCCTATACTATTGTCCATCCTCTGCCTCCTACACTGTTCCAAAGCAGCTCGACGGAAGCTTGAGGAACAGCACCTCATCTTTCGATTAGGCACTTTACAACCTTCCGGGCACACTGATTTCAATAACTTCAGATCATAACCATTGCTCCCATTTTCTCAGACAGCAGGTGCTGCTTATGGTTCTGCTGTTGCCATTTACAGCTCCTCTAGACCCATCTTTTGTTTCTTTACTTGTTCCATTACCACCCTCCTTGCCTTGCACCATCATCCCTTTTGTAATTTAATAACTCCTGCCCTCCACCCTATCACAGATCTTCCTTTTTATTCTTTCCTCCCCTATACTAGCTTAAAAACTGTTTACTCTTTCACTTCTTCCAGTTCTGACGAAAGATCATCAACCTGAAACGTTAACGGTTTCTTTCTCCACAGATGCTGCCTGACTTGCTGAGTATTTCCAGCATTTTCTGTTTTTAATTTCAGATTTCCAGCATCTGCAGTATTTTGCTTTTCATCCTATACCATTTTTCATTCCAATATAAAGTGGCAGAGACTGACGTTTTTGAAACAAAGCTAAGTGACCTCTTCTGTGACTAACACGAGTGTTATTGTCCCACTTTTTGGAGGCCCCTCATATGATAGAATAGATTCGAAACAGAAAGAGCCTATTTCAGTGTTGCCAAGGTTTCTTCGACAGCACCTCCCAAACCAGCGACCTCTACCACCTAGAAGAACAAGGGCTGCAGGCACATGGGAACACCACCACCTGCACGTTTCCCTCCAAGCCACACACCATCCTGACTTGGAAATATATCACCGTTCCTTCATCACCGCTGGGTCAAAATCCTGGAACTCCCTACGTAACAGCACAGAGAACCTTCACCACACAGACTGCAGCAGTTCAAGGCGGCGGCTCACCACCACCTTCAAGGGCAATTAGGGAATGGGCAAGAAATGCTGGCCTTGCCAGCGACACCCATATCCTATGAACGAATAAAAAGTGTATTTAGGTTAGAATGCAGTACTTTGTGAGCTCATATGGTACTATGGGTCCATCTTAAGGCACACTAACATTTATTACCTTGTTTACTAGTCTTAGAGATTGTAGAGCAATACATATTTACTATTAAATAGATTCAAAAATCAAGGCTTTGGGACCAGTTTAAATCTCAAATGAAGCATTTTAACATTTTAGACGGAGCAAGTTCCCGCTCCCCATATTTATTGGTTACAAGGTTGAATCTTGTCTATGAAATCTTATTCATAGAATCTCAGAAATTATATAATAGAAGAAAGTCTTTCTGCACACTGCACCCATGCCAACACTTCTCACCTATTTATGCTAACCCCATATTTTTGAAAAAAAATATTTTTTCATATACTTTGTCAATTTCATTTTAAAAGGTTATAGCTTCTGCTTCAATACCAATTATGGTGAAGCATTTCCAAGTACTTATAACAATCTGTGTGAAAAATATTCTTTTAACTTCCCACTTCATTCTTCTAGTGATCATCTCAAATCTATACCCCCTTCTTACTGATTTACCAACCAACATAAACAATATTTTGCTATTAACTTCTCAAAACTTTTCAGCCTCCAAGTATCTAGGCTAATGATTTTTCTACTTTTAGTCTGATTCGTTTATATTTAAATAAAGTTTCTTTAAGTATTTATCTCCAGTAGCATCTCTCCCACATCTACTTCAAGTACTCCTGAAGTCCTACTTTGACCTTTTTCTGTAAAAAGAGGCAAATGTTTATTAAGCAACTCTGCCATTCCATCTTAGTACAAGTGAGCCCCATCATCGCCAAATGTTACCATCCCTTCTTTAACTATCCTTTTACTCCTTGTGTGCACATAAGAGCCCTTGCCATTTTCCTTTATGTTGACCACTGATTATCTTTCACACAGTCTCCTTTCTTATATTTGTTCCGCATTATCCTCTTTATTCTCATTTATGCTCCAACTTCTCTATTTATCCATGCAACTCAACGCCTGACACACCTACTTTACTTTATCCATCTCATTTATTTAAATATTTCTTACTGCTGATCCAGTTTCACCTGCCATATTTTCCAAGCAATTAATCTGTGCCAGGTCCTCTTTCCCACCACTGAAATTACCTAACTTCCAGTCCAACACATTTATCTTTGACTCCACTTTTTCTTTTATCATGAATTTAATTTTGCACATGTTCTACCTTCAGGATGCTTACTTGTCTAGCCTCATTAGCCAGAACCAGACCTAGCACTAGAATAGAACAGAATCTTACAGCATCAAAAGGAGGCCATTCGGCCCATCGTGCCTGCTCTTTTAAAGAGCAGTCCAATTTAGACCCACACCCCAGCTTTTTCCCCCACATCCCTGCAAGTTAGTCCTCTTCAAGTATATGTTCAATTACCTTTTGAAAGTTCCTATGGAATCTGATTCCACCACCCTTTCAGATGATTGCTAAGATCTGGAACGCACTCAAAAAATTTATCCTCATTTCCCCTCTAGTTCTTTTGCCAATTATTTTAAATCTATGCCCCCTGGTTACCGACCCACTTGCCAGAGAAAACAGTTTCTCCCTACTTGCTTTATCAAAACCCCTCAATTTTGAATATCTCTTTTAGATCTCCCCTTAGCCTTCTCTACTCTAAGGAAAGCAATCCCAGCTTCTCCAATCCCCACATAACTGAAGTCCCTAATCCCTGGTAAACCTCCTCTGTACCCTCTAAGGCCTTAACGTCCTTCCTAAAAAATGTGTGGTGCCCAGAATTGTATACAATACTTCAGCCGAGGCCTAAATCAGTGACTCAAAGATTTATCATGACTTTATTTTTGTATTCAATGCCCCTATTCACAAAGCCATATGCTCCTTAACCACTTTATCAACTTGCCCTGCCAGCTTCAAAGATGTGTGAATTTGCACCCTCCGGTTTCTCCCCCCTCTCAAAATAGTACCATTTAGATTATCCTACCTCCTCATGCTGTTTCTCCTAAAGTGCATCACTTTACACTTATCTGCGTAACATTGCATCTGCCATGTGTCTGCCCATTTCACTAGTCTGTCGCATTCCTTGTTGAACATGCAACACACTGATTAGGCAAACAGTCATGAATTAATTCTAAGAACCCCTCCTTGTTGACCACAAACTTTTGTCTTATCCGTCTTAGGATAGTTAACATTACAATTATTACAACTCTTTACTGCAAATCTCATTTATAGATTACTGAATAGGGAATGACATCGAGAGTGTACTTCCAAGATGATAGCAGATCCTTTATTACTTCTTAACTTGCCAGAGACAATTCTGAGCATCGTTAATAAAAACTTCCCTCTCTACAGCCACAATTTATTTATAATTGATAAACTCACCAGCCTCTGTTTCCCTTCTTTATCTGAGAAAATTTTAATTTGAAAATATTTAGTTCCCAGTCTCACCGACTGAAACCTGGTTTCAATCAAGGCTACATCACGTCCCTCTAATCTATCTAATTAGTGCCTCGCGTTCTCAGACTTCATTTCTAAAGATTTACACAACTGCTATAAACGCTGCAACCATGACCCATTCTTACTTCTATATCCCTTTTTCTCTTACACTTTCCTTCACTATCCATCTCCTATCCACTCGAAGGTACTCTCGCCATACCCCTCATTGAGCCTTCGATTTTATACTCCTTAAATCATACTTATTCTTAACCCCTCCCCTACATGCCCTATGGCAAGTCTCACCATTCCATCCTCTGATCTTATTCATTTAAACTCTCAGCTCTAATAATTCTTGGTGCCAGTTCAGTTCAGGTGACGTTAATCCAGCATATTCCAAAACTGGTTGTAAGGCCCCACAAACTTGAACTCTCCTTCAAACCACAGGTTCAGCTATCTAATCATTTTCTACTTGCCTGGATTAGCAGCTGGCACAGGTAGTATTCATGATAATATTAGCTTCCTTCCTAGTTCCTCATATCCCTTACATAATACCCTTTCCTCAATCCTACCAATGTTATTAGATTACACAGACTATAAATGGCTGATCACCCAACTCTGCCAAAAATGTTTACACATTCCTTTAAGGAGACAATACACCCTTCTGGACTTCAAGTCATACCCACAGATATAGCTCTGTTCACCTGATCATTGAGCCTCCTGCTACTAACACCCATCTCCTCCAGCATAGCAACAGTTTTGCTTCCTTCAGAAACTGCCTCCATAGACTCATTCTCAATTAACTCCTTTCATTCCAGGCTAGATAAGAAGTTGATCTTGTTTTAGTTCTAGAGGGCTCCGACCCCCTATTGCCTGCATCCTCTATCTCACCCTCTTCTTCCAGTCATGTTCTCCCAGCCATTTCCTTCCTCACCTTCCCATTCAGGCTCAACCATGCTACATAATATCTAGCCTTAAACCGTCTCCCCAGCCAATGATGCATCAAGGTGCTACTCAAGTTCAACAATCTGCTGCTTGAGGGTATAGACTTGATAACAATTAGTACAAGTGTATTCAACCTGTGCACTGCTCAGGTATGCATACATATTGCAATTGACACATTTTGTTGCTTTAATCATAGACTTTTTTTGTGTGTACTGCTTTATTTTTTATTAAAAAAGTCTTGTATCTGAAATTTAGCATCGCACTCATTGTCTCTTGAAAAATTAAATGCAAGCAGTTTTAGTTGGGCAAGAAAAACAATTCAGAAACAGATTGTTGGGTCTTGAAGGAAAAGAGTTCCCTTCCTGCTACCACTTTTCATTCAATGACTTCTAAATCTAAACAAATTTCTGAATGCAAATTGAGGAGTATAGTGTAAGGGAAAATTTCCAGCATTCATTCACTCCTTAATTCCATGATGGCAAGCTAGCCCAAGCCACAGACATCTCCATGACTGTCACCGAGTCACTGGAATCAGTCAATAAGGATGCACGATTACACCCAGGACAGGTGAATCACAACAGTTTTTCCTCTTAAAGCAAGACACGATACCCAGTGAACCAATCAATAGCTCAAACTCTGACTCCTCTTGCCCTTACCCTCACATCAACTGAGCATCCAACTGTCCACGATGGATTTCCCAACACTTGGTTGTGGCACAACAAGTGGACAAGAGATGATTTCCCAACTCCTGGAAAATAAACAAGAGTTAAGACCGAACACAGAAGTGGAATAAAATGATTTAATCTATGGATGTTAATGTTCTCAATACCAATAAATAAAAATATTACATACATGTAAAAACATCATTTACAATATACAGCGTTCTAGTGATATTAGAGGATTAGCTAGCAACCAGTTGGAGAACACACACTTTGTTTACATCAAAAATTACTATGAATACAGGTCTTTTATAGGGGAAATTCAAACACCTTTTTCTCCCCCCCCCCCCCCTTCATAAAAATTGAAGAACTTGCATTTACATAGCACTTGTCACAATCTCAGGACATCCAAAAGAGCTTCACAGCCAATTCAAGCACTTTTGAAGTGTAGTCACTATTGTAATCGAGGGAAAAGTAGCAGTCAGTTTGCACACAGCAATGTCCCTCAAGCAGCAATGAGATAATGATCAGATAATCTGTTTTCAGTGTTGGTTAAGGGGCAAATTTTGGCCAGGACACCAAGAGAAGTCCCCTGTGCTTCTTTGAATATACCCATGAGATCTTATACATTCACTTGTATGGGCAGATGGGATTTAACAACTCATAGGAAAGACTGCACCTCCACCAATGCAGCACTCCCTCAGTAGTGTCAGCTTAGATTTTGCACTCAAGTCTGTGTGGAATTGGAATTGAATCCACAACCCTCTGACTCACAGGTGAGTGTGCTACAATTAGGCCAAGGCTGACACCAGGTTCACTCATTTTGCTTTTGTTAAAGAGAGAATTTAAGTCCACAGAACATTACAACGTTAGAGATACATGACTAGATTTATATTGCTCATTAGGAAGACCTCATAACTTATTCATATCTGTGGTGCTCAAGAATGTTCTCAATTTTTTGGTTCTGATGAAATTAACTCAGTAAAGGTGAGTTTCCATTGCACTAAACCACATTTAACAAACTTGGATTGTTCCATCAATAGTTTACAACTGACAGTGTAGTATGAGTACATAACACTGGAATCACATTTCCATATCCTAGACGGGACTGCTCAACAAATGTCAGCTTACAGAGTCAGTGTCAAAAAAGAGCCTCATTTACTGATGAATCTAATGTTGAAGGCTGCCAACATCATGAAAATATTGCAAATCAGTTTAAGAATCACAAAGAGCTAGTCAGATCAGAAATCCACTTAAATATACAAAGTTGTGTTTATTATTGGGCAGAATCGGTTACATTTTTAAAACACAAAATGGGTGAGCGTGGTTTTTAATAGAATCGTAGTGAGTCACAGCACAGAAGGGGGCCATTCGGCCTATTGTGTCTATGCCAGTTGAAAAGAGCTATCCAGCTTAATCCCACTTTCCAGCACTTGGTCCATAACCCTGTAGGTTACAGTACTTCAAGGTGCACATCAGTGTACTTTTTAAAATGAGTTGAGGGTTTCTGCCTCTACCACCCTGTCAGGCAGTGAGTTCCAGACCCCCCACCACCATCTGGGTGAAAAAAAACTCAGCTCCCCTCTAATCCTTTGACCAATTACTTTAAATCTATACCCTCTGGTCACTAACCCCTCTGCTAAGGGAAATAGAGTGGATAGAGAGGACCTATCTAGGGCCCTCAATTTTATACACCTCAATTAAATCTCCCTTCAGCCTCCTTTGTCCCAAAGAAAACAACCCCAGCCTATCCAATCTTTTCTCATAGCTAAAATTCTCCAGCCCTGGCAACATCCTCAAATCTCCTCTGTATCCTCTCTAGTGCAATCACATCTTTCCTGTAATGTGGTGACCAGAACTGCACGCAGAACTCAAGCTGTGGCCTAACTAGTGTTTGATACAGTTCTAGTATAACCTCCCTGCTCTTATATTATATACCATAGCTAATAAAGTATCCTTTATGCCTTCTTAACCACCTTATCTACTTGTCCTGCTACCTTCAGGGATCTGTGGATATGCACTCCAAGGTCCCTCTGTTCCTCTACACCTCTCAGTATCCTCCCATTTATTGTGTACTCCCTTGCCTTGTTTGCCCTCCCCAAATGCATTACCTCACACTTCTCTGGATTGAATTCCATTTGCCACTTTTCTGCCCACCTGACCAGTCCATTGATATATTCCTGCAGTCTACAGCTTTCGTCCTCACTATCAACCATGCAGCCAATTTTTGTATTATCTGCAAACTTCTTGATTATGCCCCCTACATTCAAGGCCTATTAATTAATACAGATCACAAAAAGCAAGGTACCTAGTACTGAGCTCTGCAGAACCCAACTAGAAACAGCCTTCCAGTCACAAAAACACCCATCAACCATTACCCTATGCTTCTCGCCACTGAGCCAATTTTGGATCTTTCAACTTTCCCTTGGATCCCATGGGCTTTTACTTTTCTGACCAGTCTGCCATGCGGTACCTTGTCAAAAGCCTTGCTAAAATCCACCTAGACTACATCAAACACGTTACCCTCGTCTACCCTCCTTGTTGCCACCTCAAAAAAAAATTCAATCAAGTTAGTCAGGCAAATTTGAAAGGTCTGTAAAATAGGTTAGCAAATTTCGCTCACAATATCAACACACCAGCATTGGACTACAGTTTTAAGAATTACATAAAGCTTTCTTTTCAATATTTTGATAACATCACTGAGTGATTAATTTAATAATTCGGAACTTCACATATTTACTCTTTCCAAGCAAATACCATATGCTTTACGTAAATATGCGCAGGCCCGCTCCACTATTCTAAACTCTTGTCAACAAATAAAATGTTAACCATCATTCACCTGAATCCCCCAACACCAAGACCTTCACTCGGTCCAACGACGCCATGTTATTAAGACGTTCGCTTTCCCTCAACCCAACGTCAGGTTGCCTGTGTGATTTTAACAAACGCCCACCACGTTGGCTCTTTCAACAGCCAGAGAGATATGAACTTTATTTCATGAGTGACTGATAGCTCGTCCGTCACCTCCCAGGCTCGGCCCTTTTCAATCACGGTGACGTAGACCGCCACCATCCGCACCGCGCAGTGACGTGACGTGACGTAGGGCGCCGTGCCGCGCAGTGGAGGCCGGGTAACGTGGTGTTGATGCGCGCGACATTACTCGCGAGTCTGTGTTTTGTAACTGGTGGTGAGTATTTAAACGTTGAAACAATTCTATTAGTTACACTAATTGACCATTTTAATGTGAGCGACTGTTTAAAACTGCCCGGCTTCACTTGCGAGATTGGATGGTTCTTATGGTATTAATTAGTATTGTTCATGTGAATGAGTATGGACCTGCAGTTTTGCTTATTCAGGATTTATTGAGTAATTTTGCATTTATATAGACTTCACGTGAGGGTATCCTGTTTTCTTTGGCTTGATTCTGTAATTCAAAGAAGTGAAATAGTACTTAAGTTTAGGTATTTACGTTGAGTACTTTCAATTGAGGTCTAATTTGTACGCTTGTTGTATGAGAGGCAGTTGGTATAATTATATGGGGAGTAAACTATTTGAAGGATAAAACACTCAGGGGGTTTGGATGATCTAAACAACCAGAGCAAATCCTGAGTGGATTACATAGCATTTGAAGGCACCTTGAATGCTATTCCCCTGTAACCTGAAATCTAATGCCCCTATTTATTATAAAGTGGACAAATAAGGCTGCAGGTGTACTGGAGTAACCAGTATTTGTGGGCCTCCACATACATGCAGAGATCTGTTCTGAATGTGATAAACTTTTAAGGTTGGATGAGAACTGGTGGGGGTGTTTTCTTTCTATTAACGATGAAAAAAAGTTTTTAGAAGTGTGGCTTTGTGCTGAGCTGGAGTTGTATTGAATCTGGTCATAGAGTCATACAGCACGGATAGAGGCCCTTCGGCCCATCGTGTTCGCGCCGGCCATCAGCCCTGTCTACTCGAATCCCATATTCCAGCATTTGGTCCGTAGCCTTGTATGCTATGGCATTTCAAGTGCTCATCCAAATGCTTCTTGAATGTTGTGAGGGTTCCTGCCTCCACAACCCTTTCAGGCAGTGAGTTCCAGACTCCAACCACCCTCTGGGTGGAAAAGTTCTTTCTCAAATCCCCTCTAAACCTCCCGCCTTTTACCTTGAATCTATGTCCCCTTGTTATAGAACCCTCAACGAAGGGAAAAAGCTCCTTACTATCCATCCTATCTGTGCCCCTCATAATTTTGTACACCTCAATCATGTCCCCCCTCAGCCTCCTCTGCTCCAAGGAAAACAAACCCAATCTTCCCAATCTCTCTTCATAGCTGAAGCGCTCCAGCCCTGGTAACATCCTGGTGAATCTCCTCTGCACCCTCTCCAAAGCGATCACATCCTTCCTGTAGTGTGGCGACCAGAACTGCACACAGTACTCCAGCTGTGGCCTAACCAGTGTTTTATACAGCTCCATCATAACCTCCTTATTAGCCGAGGCATATTCTATGCCTCGGCTAATAAAGGCAAGTATCCCATATGCCTTCTTTACCACCTTATCTACCTGTTCCGCCGCCTTCAGGGATCTGTGAACTTGCACACCAAGATCCCTCTGACCCTCTGTCTTGCCTAGGGTCCTCCCATTCATTGTGTATTCCCTTGCCTTGTTAGTCCCTCCAAAGTGCATCACCTCGCACTTTTCCGGGTTAAATTCCATTTGCCACTGTTCCGCCCATCTGACCAACCCATCTATATCGTCCTGCAGACTGAGGCTATCCTCCTCACTATTTACCACCCTACCAATCTTTGTATCATCAGCGAACTTACTGATCATACCTTTTACATTCATATCCAAGTCATTAATGTAGACCACAAACAGCAAGGGACCCAGCACCGATCCCTGTGGTACCCCACTGGCCACAGGCTTCCAGTCACAAAAACAACCTTCGACCATCACCCTCTGCCTTCTGCCACTAGTAAACAATTTTACAACACCAAGTTATAGTCCAGCAATTTTATTTTAAATTCACAAGCTTTCGGAGACTTCCACTAAGCCAGTTTTGTATCCAAAGTGCCAAGGCACCCTGGATTCCATGGGCCCGTACCTTCTTGACCAGTCTCCTGTGGGGGACTTTATCGAAGGCCTTACTGAAATCCATGTATACCACATCCACTGCGTTACCCTCATCCACACGCCTAGTCACCCCCTCAAAAAATTCAATCAAATTAGTCAGACATGATCTTCCCTTGACAAAGCCATGTTGACTATCCCTGATTAATCCTTGCTTCTCCAAGTGGAGACTAATTTTGTCCTTCAGAATTTTTTCCAATAATTTTCCTACCACTGATGTTAGGCTCACTGGCCTGTAGTTCCCCGGTTTTTCCCTACTCCCCTTCTTAAATAATGGTATTACATTAGCGGTTCTCCAGTCCTCTGGCACATCCCCTGTGGCCAGAGAGGTTCTGAATATATGTGTTAGAGCCCCCGCAATCTCCTCCTTTGCCTCACGCAGTAGCCTGGGATACATTTCGTCCGGGCCTGGGGATTTATCCATTTTTAGGCCTGCTAAAACCGCCAATACCTCCTCCCGCTCGATGTTAATATGTTCGAGTATATCACAGTCCCCCGTCCGTATTTCTATGTCTACATCGTCCTTCTCCATAGTGAAAACAGATGCAAAAAATTCATTTAGAACCCCTCCTACATCTGCCGGCTCCACACACAGATTGCCATTTTTGTCCCTAATGGGCCCTATTTTTTCCCTAGTCATCCTCTTACCCTTAATATACTTATAAAACATCTTAGGATTTTCCTTTATTTTGCTCGCCAGTGTTATTTCATGGCCCCTCCTTGATCTCCTAATTTCTTTTTTAAGTATCCCCCTGCACTTTTTGTACTTCTCTAGGGCTTCCTCCGTCTTTAGCCTTTTGTATCTGCCAAAAGCCCTCCTTTTTTTCCTAATCCATTCTCGTATATCCCCTGACATCCAAGGTTCCCTGGAGTTCTTGGAACCACCCTTGACTTTTACGGGAACATGTTGCCATTGTATGGTCTCAATCTCCCTTCTGAAAGACTCCCATTGCTCCGATGCGGATTTTCCTACAAGCAGCTGATCCCAGTCCATTTTGGCCAGATCCTGCCTTATCCTATTAAAATCGGCCTTCCCCCAATTTAGAACCTTTATTTCTGGCCCCTCCCTGTCCTTTTCCATGACCACCTTAAATCTCACCGAATTATGGTCACTGTCACCAAAGTGCTCACCTACTAGCACTTCTTCCACTTGGCCGGCCACATTCCCTAGAATTAGGTCCAGTACCGCCCCCTCTCTTGTAGGACTTTCTACATGCTGGCTCAAAAAGCTCTCCTGGATGCACGTTAAGAATTTTGTACCCTCTAAGTCTTTTACACTCTGAGTATCCCAGTTAATATTGGGGAAGTTGAAATCCCCCACTATTATTACCCTATTATTTGCACAATTTTCTGAGATTTGCCTACATATCTGTTCCTCGATCTCCCCCTGACTGTTTGGGGGCCTATAGTACACTCCCATCAAAGTGCTTGCCCCCTTTTTGTTTTTAAGCTCCACCCATATGGCCTCATTAGTGGTGTGAGATGATCTTGCACAACTTGGCTTAAGTGTGCTTGGGAGTTAAATTGGTACTGTTACTAATTGACAAAAATTACTTTGCATAAATGTGGTAGTGTTACTACCCTTATTTGCCTTTATTTTATTCGGAACTTGCTCAATGAAGTGAAACTGTGATCTGACATGTGTAGTGCTTTAGAAATTGTAAACCCTTCCTTTTTTCCTCTTCTAAGGATAGACAGGCTGCAGTCCTTGTCTATGAATCAGAAATGAAATGCATAAGTCAAACATTTTATACTCCGGAAAATATGGTGATGCTTTGCTGCAGAAGATCACACGTTGGTAATCGAGTTAATTCTAG
Organism: Heptranchias perlo; assembly: GCF_035084215.1. Taxonomy (NCBI): domain Eukaryota; kingdom Metazoa; phylum Chordata; class Chondrichthyes; order Hexanchiformes; family Hexanchidae; genus Heptranchias; species Heptranchias perlo. The sequence continues at coordinate 50,587,384 of NC_090335.1, forward strand.
ATCTCTTCCTTCTGTTTCAACTTCTAACTTTGTGTTACAATCTCACCCCTTTTATAACTTTTTAACTATATTATTTCACATACATTCCATGACCTTTATACACACCATCAGCTTGCACCAATCTTTATCAAGAAGTTCCAGGCTATTTAAGCATCTATCATCTGTGGTCCTAGAGGCTAACAGAAGCTGCTGGTGTTTATGTTAAGCAATCGGAGGCTTCCTCCTTCCTCAGGTGAATGTGGAAATGTTAAGCAAAGCATAGAATGTACATTGTCGCTGGGTGAAAATCCTGTAATTCCCAATGACGATCCGGATTCTTTCCCCTCAGTATGGTTCAGTAAAAACTGAAGTCGAATACATTTTAAAGTTCAGCACAACTTTAATAGCAGGGTTCTTAGTCTGCAGCATTGATTTGGACTCCTGATAGAGTCCTTCTATGCTGGCAGAGCAAGAACAAAAACATACAGAAATCCACACGTTTTTATACAAATCAATAGGGTTGGAACATACTTAACGAGGGTCAACACCAATCATAAGCCGGGCACAGGTTGCCATGCGAGGTTACATTATTTCCGGCCAATCATAAATCGTCCATGTGCTGATCATGCTGCTGTTAGACATCAAAGGGGATACTTCCTCACCTTCCAACTTGGAATGTTCTTCCCTGTTCCTTCTGTTCCTTATCTCCCAACCTGGAATGTCTTTCAACTTTGGCTAAGCTCGTTACCTATATTGATCTGCCATAAACATGGAGACATTCAGACCAGTCCTTGAATCACATCAAAGACTCTACATTGCTAAGACCATGCAAACCTGCTGACTACACAAACATATGGCCCAGCAGGAGGGCAGGCCACCTGTACCAATCTCAGTTACTAACTAATTAACCCTTTCTAACCATTTTGCATTCTGCTTCTTTGCCACATAGGCATCTTAATATTTTACCGAAAACTGACCACGTAGGGATTCTCACCTACCTAACAGCATTGTAGGAGGAGCATCATCACCACACAGAATGCAGCGGTTCAAGAAGAAGACCCACCACCATCTTCTCAAGGGCAACTAGGGATGAGCAATAAATGCTGGCCTTGCCAGCGACGTCCACATCCCAAGAATTATTTTTTTTAAATACTACGCTACAGATTAGTTAGTCTCTAAGCATATGTGAATTTGTGAGAAAGTTCAGAATTAAATGTAATTGTTTCACCTCAATCAGGCTGTTTGTGACCGCTGTGAAGACTGCCACTGTCAGCAGTGTTCTGCAGGCTTTTAGACATGGGGATTAATACAAAGTGGATTTCTCACTTGCTCTTGATCCCTTAATACTCAACTTTTTTTATGCCTCTTTTGTCCAAATCACATGATTCACTTCAGATTGTAGAAGCTTACCATTTTCTAGTGTCAGTCTTGGTACCTGTAGCTCGACAAAAAAGTCCCAAAATAATAAAATTTCCCTAAGCTTTAATTGTCAACTGGTTTGAATGTAGTTTTAAGGATGTAATGCATTGCAGGGTTCAGTTAAAATCATAGAATGTTACAGTATGAAAGTAAATTATTTGGCCCATCAAGTTTGGACTTCTCTTTCCCCCCCAAACCAGCCTACTTGTCTAATTAGATTTTTCTGCTTGCACCCTGTAGCCTTTAATATTCCACCTTTTTCAAGCAATTATCTAATCCCCTTTTATTGGAATTTTCTCTATATTTGTTATTGACTTGCTGACCAGTTCCAATAATCAATCAGTACTTACCTTATCATAACAATTTAATTTTGAAGACCTCTCACTGGCTACCCCTTAATCTTCTCCACTCAAGTCTCTCCATTATAATCCCTCATCCCATCTAACATCCTATTGAATCTATGCTGCAATTTTTCAACTGTTTTTGTATCTTTCCAATAATGGAGTGCCCAAAATTGTGCACGCTGCAATCTGCTCCTGAAAGTTCAATGTGCTTAAATATTGAATTATCCAATCATTTAAAAGTGACTGAACGAAGAGGAGACGACTATATGCCAATTGCGTAACTAAGTTTTAAAAACAGTTGAAAGGGACAACTTAAAAAGAGCAGGAGAACTGAGCATTTAAAAAGAGCGGTAGTACCCCTTTATAAAAGATGGGGGAAAAAGCAATTGTGAAAGTGGGAAGGAGCCCTGTTGTAAAGATTGGGAAGGGTAAAAGAGTGTCTCTGAAGGAAGAGGATATTTTTGTATTTTTTAAACATATGATTACAGGAAAGGGAAGGAGGTCACAGTGTTCTTGCTTCACAGAAGTGGGTCATGACCCTTTTTTAAAAAAAATGTTACTTGATCGATGCAAATTAATGTGGCTATGCAAGTTTCTCAAAATCAATTAAATATAATGCAGTTTTAACACACACATCTGCTCTGCCAACCTCAGAAGTTTGCAAGGATAGTTGAACCACGATAGCACTTCAGAATTCCATAACTTGCATCGAACTACTGTAATGACATTATTGACCCCCTGTCAAAGATGAAAACTGAACAAAAACGTGACAAAAAAAAACCTCACAATAATAAAGCTGGTTTTAGTGTAAGACTTACAAACATCGTCTTCTACTTGACAAAGGGAGATGGTACCTTCTCAGAATCTGATCAGTCTGGTAAGTATTACTCAATGTATTTTTTTAAATTGCCTGTACAGTAGTTTTTAAAGAATTGCTCTTAACATCTTCTTTAATATACTACATAATATGGGGTTGTAAAGTCATAAAATCAATTTATGGGGGTGTTGTGTCCAAAGTCATCTGCAACTCTTCAACGATGTATTTTGTGCCTCTGTCATTATTTCAGCATTTCTAATGCTTTGTTTTTTTGAAGTATTTAAAAAATCAATATTTTCCTTAGCTCCACAGGTGAGTTATCATCCTGCTGGTCTGCTGGATCCAACTCTGATGTGCATTCAACCCTATGCCTAAAGATTTAAACCTGCCTGTGAAGAGACACCACTTAGAAACTTGGGGTGTGTTTGAGGTGTGTCTTTGTTATTTGTAGCATTCATTATATACACACATCTGTTTGCTACAAATAGGAATCAGAGGAAATCGTCTCCCACCCCCAAGTTCTATACACTGATGTTGAATAATGAGAAGACCCTCCATCTGTTGCTGAAACAGTCACAGAACTTTCTCTGGGATGCACTATACAAGCCAATAGTGTCTGCAGTAACCAAACACATGGAACATATACCAGCTCTTCAGTATATTGCTGTTCATCTCCATGTGGACTGTGCTGCCAGTAATGTATAGAAAGTTTTCCTTAAATGTTGTAATTTTTATGTGTTTCCAATATGTCCATTTAAATAAATATACTATTATAATGTAATGAAACTTTGTTGCTTATAGAAGATATAAGCACCATAGACATGTAGAAGATACTCTTTTGCTGCATGATGCCTCCTAATCCACCTGTATGGTATACAAACATATTAATTCTGCCATATGTTTAAAAATGGGAATTGCTTAATTCTGCTGTAAGAAACCCTAGTTCTGAGTACTGGTAGGGTATGCCATTTTAAAATTTGGAATCTAGGCAATGTGACTTGATTAGGTCTGTATAAAATATTTACAGCTCTGTTATTCTTACATGTAATATGAAAGTGCCCTAGCCTTAATTCCTGGACTAGCATTTACCACATCGCTTTCCTGAAAATAATGCTTTTGATAACTATGCTATATGATGGGCACAACTGAAGAGGTTTACTGAGAAGTAAGGTTTTTATCTTTTATAATTTTTGGGCTCAAAGTAGCAGAGTGCTCTTGAATATGAACAGGCGATTGTCTGCAAATTTGTTCGATGCTTTTTGGCCTGCTGGGCACTATATGAAATTTCTGTTTCTATTTCTGATGATTTCAGCATCCTGATTTAGTTTGTTTTCATTTTTTTTTAAATATAAAAGTTTCTTCTTTAATTTTGGATAGTCCAACCCTCCTTGGAAATATCAATGGTGTGGCTTCACCATTGTTGGGGAATAGAACTCTTTCCATTTCAGGGCCCCAGCTTTGGCACCAGGTCAGGTATAGCAGAGACAGTGGCAAATGTATCTGAACATAGCAGAGACTGTTAACAAAACTTAATCTGAAGTTTAAAAATGCCGTTCCAACCGATAACTGGATGTTGCCCTCTTATCTGTATAATACTGTTAACTAGATTTACTTCAGCTAACAGAACCACAAGACTCGCACAACTATAGAGGTTTCTATGGCCTGCCCCGAATTTAACTCCACAACTGACACTTCTGTATGCAGCATATAGGGCTTCATGAAACAATGGGTCGTGGAGTTTATTAGTCTGGTCTAGGGAAACGTGAGTCAATATACAGTCTATTCTAAATTTGAAGTTGCTTAATTTGAATTGCCTGATAATTCAATTTTTTGAGTACTAAATTACCATGTTGCTGTGTTTGTTACATTAAGTTGAATTATTGGATAATTAGTGCAAAAATAACTTTTGAATTATCAGGAAGAGACTGTAATTTGGTATAACATCACAAAGCAACTGACTTTCTTTTGGTTACAAAAATACAGACCCCCATCACTTATAGTTGGTATTAACACAATTAATCCGCTATAAGCGTTGGATGGTGTATCGTCTTTTGGAGACACAAAGGAGGAACAGGAAATGTCTGAGACAGGAATTGAAACAACCGTCATTATAGGCGCAGCCATCTTTGCTATCATGTTTCGGGTAAATAAGGTGATTGTTAGCCATCCATGGAGGACTAAGACTCCCTCTTGCAGCCAAGCACCACACCCGCCCACTATAGTCTGTGCCGCAATATTTCAGCTATGCCCTCAATACCCCAATGAGGAGAATATGTTTCACAGGTTTGTTTCGCCACAGGAGGTGCTTTGCTTCACAGAAGCTGAGATTCTCTCCAAAGTGAGCGCACACTGCCCTGTGTTTGACTACGTCCCTCGAGAACTGATCACTTCTGTTCATTACTAACGTTGGGGGGAAATGCTCCCTCCTGCTTCTACTGGCTGATGAGTGAAATTTACAACCCTGACAATCACCAAATCTAACTTAATAAAATCAGCTGAGACCCGAGGAAAAACAGACATAGCACAGAATGATCCATGGAGCGATTTAAATACAAATATATCAACGAGGTGCGAAAAGCTTGTTGAATTCCCCAAAATAGTCGGCACGCTTAATGTGTTATAGGCAATGCCTCTGTAATTGACATCAGTGGAAATAGCAAATGGTTAGCGTCTTTGCCCAATATAGGTGGCTGCCCATGTTAGGTATGGACAGTGTAAGTGGTGGGGACCGTACTTAAATTCATTACCAGAACTACTATAAAAAGAAAGCACTGATGTTACATAACAAATTATTAACACTACTTGGTGAACCATGGTACTCGTGACCTATCTCGTCAGTCTAGCTAGCACAGATGTGATGCATTTCATGTCTGCCCATGGCATATTTTTAAAAAGAAGCTAGCAATTTACTGTATGGTTAAAATTACAGTCACATTAAAAATGTGTATACTATATGTATGAACTACTCCACTTTGTAACATTCACAGTAATTGTACTGTGTGCTTTTTATTCCCCTGTTGTAATCACTAATTGTAAATGTAGATTATAAAGACTGCTGTTTGAGAATCTCTGAAACAAAATCAGCAAACTATGTGCTTCATGGATTGGAACAGGAAGTAATCCTTATCTGTTATTCTTTGATTTTTTTTCCATTACTCAAAATTAGATGACTCCTTTTGTCTTGGCCTCAGTAAAAAAATAAAGCTCAAACCCCGTTCAACATTCCATGACAGTGGTCACTTGGGAGAGGCACAGAAGGGCTGCTGACACTCTTTGAACAGTACCCAGCGTAAGCCACCATCTTTTGGGAGAGGAGAAATAAAAACCTAGTTTGGGAGGGAGGAAGAAAAGTTGTCAACCTCGAGTATTGGTTAACACATTACCCTTCAATTCTGGGATTTGGATTGAATGATGGCATGAAAGCCTTCTTTCTACCAGTTGTGATGGTCTCAACTGAAACATGTTTGAGTCCTCACAAGACATGTCTCTAAGATTTCTATCATCAGTTAGAGACCAAGCCAATGTTCAAAACGAACAGTAACATCCAAAGTTTTGTACAGGATTTCCATTTCCATAGTTATTTGTTTCTGCTAATAAAGGGGCCGCTCTTCACCACGGGGACCACTCCCAGTCTTGTAGCTATGAATGTGCTTAATGTCTACAAAACCAAATGGAATTTTTAAAAATTGGATTATCATTGCGGATGACTACTTCTGACAGCAGGAATGCAAACCGAGCGATTCTATTGCTTTAACAATGCAGTTAATGAACTGACATTATAGCTGGGTCAGACTTAAATGTCCCTGTACAAGGCTACGACAGAATAACAGGATCTATGTTTGTACATGTAATTCCCCATGTATGAGTTCCTAATCTTGAATGAATTTTCTTTTTGTAAACCCAAAGGTCAAAGATGACTGATCCAGATGTTGTGACTGAGGTGCCTGCGGCTTTGAAACGTCTTGCCAAATATGTTGTGAGAGGATTTTATGGGCTGGAGCATGCACTGACCTTGGATATTCTCATTAGAAACCCTTGTGTCAAAGAGGAGGACATGTTGGAGTTGCTGAAATTCGACCGCAAACAACTGCGAGCAGTCTTGAATACACTGAAAAGTGACAAATTTATTAAAAGTAGAATGCGAGTTGAAACTGCTCCAGATGGTAAAACTACAAGACACAATTATTACTTCATAAACTACCGTCTTCTTGTGAATGTTGTGAAGTACAAACTTGACCACATGAGGCGAAGGATTGAGACAGATGAACGAGATTCCACCAACAGAGCCTCTTTTAAATGTCCCACCTGTTCCAACACATTCACAGACCTTGAAGCAAACCAACTGTTTGACCCAATGACAGGTACAGAAAGAGTTTTGTTCTTAATTGGTCAGGGTTCCATCATTATTATTTTAACCAAGTAGTTTAAATGATCCAGACTTCTCTGATAGTTAATTAATGGTGGGAAACATGGAGATGGCAAAAATGCTGAACAAATATTTTGTTTCAGCTTTACGGTAGAGGACACTAAGAATATCCCAACACTGGACAAACAGGGGGCTCTGGGGGGGAGGAGCTAAATACGATTAAAATCACTAAGGAATTGGTACTCAGTAAATTAATGGGACTCAAGGCGGATAAATCCCCTGGACCTGATGGCTTACATCCTAGGGTCTTGAGGGAAGTGGCAGTAGGGATTGTGGATGCTTTGGTAATAATTTTCCAAAATTCTCTGGACCCGGCAGATTGGAAAACTGCTAATGTAACACCCTTATTTAAAAAGGGTAGTAGGCAGAAGGCTGGAAATTATAGACCAGTTAGCCTAACATCTGTGGTGGGTAAAATTTTGGAGTCTATTATTAAGGAGACAGTAGCGGAACATTTGGATAAACATAATTTAATAGGACAAAGTCAGCATGGCTTTACGAAGGGGAAGTCATGTCTGACAAATTTGCTTGAGTTCTTTGAGGATATAACGTACAGGGTGGATAAAGGGGAACCAGTGGACGTAGTGTATTTGGACTTCCAGAAGGCATTCGACAAGGTGCCACATAAAAGATTATTGCTCAAGATAAAGAATCTCTGGCATGGGTGGAGGATTGGTTATCTAACAGGAAGCAGAGAGTTGGGATAAATGGTACATTCTCGGACTGGCAACCTGTAGCCAGTGGTGTTCCGCAGGGGTCGGTGCTGGGTCCCCAACTCTTTACAATCTATATTAACGATTTGGAGGAGGGGACCGAGTGTAACGTATCAAAGTTTGCAGATGATACAAAGATGGGAGGGAAAGTGGAGAGTGAGGAGGACATAAAAAACATACAAGGGGATATAGACAGGCTGGGTGAGTGGGCGGAGATTTGGCAGATGCAATACAATATTGGAAAATGTGAGGTTATGCACTTTGGCAGGAAAAATCGGAGAGCAAGTTATCTTAATGGCGAGAAACTGGAAAGTACTGCAGTACAAAGGGATCTGGGGGTCCTAGTGCAAGAAAATCAAAAAGTTAGTTTGCAGGTGCAGCAGGTGATCAAGAAGGCCAACGGAATGTTGGCTTTTATTGCTAGGGGGATAGAATATGAAAACAGGGAGGTATTGCTGCAGTTATATAAGGTATTGGTGAGACCGCACCTGGAATACTGCATACAGTTTTGGTCTCCATACTTAAGAAAAGACATACTTGCTCTCGAGGCAGTACAAAGAAGGTTCACTCGGTTAATCCCGGGGATGAGGGGGTGGACATATGAGGAGAGGTTGAGTAGATTGGGACTCTACTCATTGGAGTTCAGAAGAATGAGAGGCGATCTTATTGAAACATATAAGATTGTGAAGGGGCTTGATCGGGTGGATGCGGTAAGGATGTTCCCAAGGATGGGTGAAACTAGAACTAGGGGGCATAATCTTAGAATAAGGGGCTGCTCTTTCAAAACTGAGATGAGGAGAAACTTCTTCACTCAGAGGGTAGTAGGTCTGTGGAATTTGCTGCCCCAGGAAGCATCATTAAATAAATTTAAAACAGAAATCGACAGTTTCCTAGAAGTAAAGGGAATTAGGGGTTACGGGGAGCGGGCAGGAAATTGGACATGAATTTAGATTTGAGGTTAGGATCAGATCAGCCATGATCTTATTGAATGGCGGAGCAGGCTCGAGGGGCTGATTGGCCTACTCCTGCTCCTATTTCTTATGCTATTGAAGATGGTAAATATCTGACCCACTTGGACAAGGAAGGTTCCAAAATTAATTTCCAGTTTATACTGAATTAGCTGAATGCCCTGGGTTGGAGAGGGGAAAATCTGCTAGGATTCCAGGAACCTCTGGAGGAAATGTACATCTTTGGACAGGATTAGGTTTGGCTGTGAAACTCCTTAAAACCAAAGTGTATGTCATCACAGGTTCACGCGGAAGATACTAGAAGGGGCCCATGGAATTCTGCCAAACCTTTGGAAGAGGGGGAAGGGGGAAAATGGGTGGGAAAAGGAGGAAGGAAAGAGGTCTATCGTAGTAAAATATATTGGGTATTGACTCTGTTGATGACTTCAATTTTGAAAAGTTAGTTAGTTATTAAACTAGATACTGCACTCAGATTTCAAATGAATATTTCTATTCTTTCAGTTGCCAATCTTGAATCTATTTTCTTTTAATAAGCCCATTTAGGAACAAGAGTAGGCTATTGAGCCCTTCAAGCCTGCTCCTCCACTCCTTCCGCTACCTCCCTGCCTCCCCGTAAATATCGGGCCTCAATATTTCACCTCATCCCCTTCCCGACAGTATCTTCATGCTAAAAGAGTTCCCCAGTTTTGCCTCAATTATTTTTTTCTATTTCCCATCACTCATTTTGGTTACATTCCAATGAAATATGTTTACTATTGCAAACGGTTTCCAGCCCAGTTGGAGAAATCAGCTGACTTCTGCATTGAAATTGTGAATGGAGTTTGTAATTTCACCACATTTCAGGCCTGATTCAACTTACAAACATTAGAGTTAATGAACACTTTCTGGTGTATGGAAAGTGCAACAAAGTTCCATTATCCTGATTTCTAGGATCAAATATTTTGATTTTGGATCATTGCAAAACACAAATCTTTTTACAGAAATAACAATGTTATTCGGTAATCAATATTGAATGATTTTACCAACTTGTAACCAAGGATTAATATCCACTGCACAACACCACGTAACTGAGAGTGATTTGAAGTCTCTTTGGGCGAAACAGAATATAAAGAAAGAACAAACTTGCATTTATGTAGCATCTTTAATGTCCTCAGGATGTCCTAAAGCACTTCACAGCCACTGAATTAATTTGAAGTGTAGCCACTGTTTTGTAGGCAAATATGACAGCCAATTTGTGCATAGCAAGGTCCCACAAACAATGAGATAATTAACCAGTTAATCTGCTTTTGGTGGTGTTGTTTGAGGGACAGATAATGCAAGGACACTACGAAAACTACCCTGCTCTTCAGTTAGGTGCAATGGGATCTTTTACATCCACCTGAACAAGCAAATGTAGTTGATTAACTACATTACTACATTATAACTACCATTGCCCTTCATGTTTCTGTAAACCTGTGTAGCGTAATCCTTAAAATGAAAAATAGTGTATCCTAGCCCTGTCTCATGCACACAAAAGGATACACCTTAAAATGTTTCACATTAAATCCCATTTTTTGTTAAATTATTTATCCTCCTTTTATTGTTGAGAGGTGTTTGATACCTTTTTTAGAATCTCCCTCACTTTATTAATTCCTTTGTCTAACATGTTCAACAATGCAGCACCCCCTCAGTACTGCACTGAATATGTAACAATGTATTTATTCAATACCTAGTTTATTTTTATTCGTTGATGGGATGTGGGCATCGCTGGCAAGGCCAGCATTTATTGCCCATCCCTAATTGCCCTTGAGAAAGTGGTGGTGAGCCGCCTTCTTGAACTGCTGCAGTCCGTGTGGTGAAGGTTCTCCCACAGTTCTGTTAGGAAGGGAGTTCCAGGATTTTGACCCAGCGATGATGAAGGAATGGCGATATATTTCCAAGTCAGGATGGTGTGAGACTTGGAGGGAAACGTGCAGGTGGTGTTTTTCCCATGTGCCTGCTGCCCTTGTCCTTCTAGGTGGTAGAGGTCGCGGGTTTGGGAGGTACTGTTGAAGAAGCCTTGGTGAGTTGCCACAGTGCATCCTGTGGATGGTACATACTGCAGCCACGGTGCGCCGGTGGTGAAGGGAGTGAATGATTAGGGTGGTGGATGGGGTGCCAATCAAGCGGGCTGCTTTGTCCTGGATGGTGTCGAGCTTCTTGAGTGTTGTTGGAGCTGCACTCATCCAGGCAAGTGGAGAGTATTCCATCACACTCCTGACTTGTGCCTTGTTTATATCGCAATGGTTTTGTATCTTCCTAAACCAGTTAGACTGACTAATGACATTTTATCCATGCAATATGTGCATACTGTGATTATGGATACCATTGCTTATGATTTGCATTTAATACCTGTAGGAGATAGCTGAGAATTACTATCAGATGTATCACAAATATTGTGCATTGGTACAATTAAACTCTTCTCTTAATTATGCATGGATTTTTGCAATTGGAGTAGTATAGTTGCTATTAGTGACCATTCTTTAAATGCTTAGAGTTCTTTGAAACAAAGCTTTAAAAAATTGTTTTTCTACGCAGTATATTAGAAATAGCTGTATGAGTGAACTCCAGCCTTTTTCATTGAGGTTATACGTATAGAATTTTTAAAATTCGTTCATGGGATGCGGACGTCGCTGGCGAGGCCGGCATTTATTGCCCATCCCTAATTGCCCTTGAGAAGGTGGTGGTGAGCCGCCTTCTTGAACTGCTGCAGTCTGTGTGGTGAAGGTTCTCCCACAGTGCTGTTAGGTAGGGAGTTCCAGGATTTTGACCCAGCGACGATGAAGGAACGGCGATATATTTCCAAGTCAGGATGGTGTGTGACTTGGAGGGGAACATGCAGGTGGTGTTGTTCCCATGTGCCTGCTTCCCTTGTCCTTCTAGGTGGTAGAGGTCGCGGGTTTGGGAGGTGCTGTCAAAGAAATAGAACATAGAATATCAAGAACTGTACCATATCCAGGAATACAAAAAAAAACCATTCCGGTGTATGGTTCCCTCCTATAGACTTGTTAATGTTACATTTTATATATATCATTTCATCACTGGGATAAAAAACAATGTGCAAAATTCTGTTGCTACTGGGTTAGGCAGCTTACAAAAATACAGTTGGCCCAGAAGCATTGCACTTGGTCCAGAGTCAGCTAAAATTCTGGCAGAGACTCCACAATATTGCACAAGCCTATTTATTGACTTCTCAAGTCATCTACTAATCTTTGCTGCAAACTATAGTTGAAATGTTGCAGTTTACATTGAGTGATGTATACTGATGCATAATATTTTGTATCCTTTGGACAATAACCATAAATCTGTACTCATTCCAGCATACTTCTAAGCTGCCTCAAATAGGCAATTACTGTGACTCTTGTCACTAGTTATCACTTATGAAGGAAATAGATTGCGAATAAGTGGCAAAAAAGGAGAAAAAATTGATTTTAAAAAACTTCAAAAAGAAAAATGAAACTAAATGGAGGTCAGAATGAGAACGGAGAATAAGACAGAAATAAACTTAAAAGGAAACATGAAATGGAGAATGAAGACAGACTGAAACTTGTAGAAATTTTAGCCACTCTCCAGTGTAGGTGCATTTTTCTTATAAGGCTTAATTTTCTTTTGAGTTGTCTTTCCCTCTTTTCCTGGTCTTCCTGGGCCATGTTGCTCTGAGCTAACTGTTTGGAGGTGCATTAGAATGGCATCACGATGGCTTTCACTTTGTTTTTTTCTGGTCTGCACAGGAAACTTCCTACTGTGATACAGCTGAGAAATGGAACTCAATATGAGTGTTGCAAGTGTAGAATAACTTCCACCATTCTTTGACTCTCACAGATATCAACACCACCATATTGCCCACTATTGTCATCCCGTGTGACGCTTTTTTTTTGCTATACATTGAGTAATTTTTCTTCTATTCCTCCCATTCCCCCAAGTACTTTCCTGTTTCAACAGAAGTCCTTTACCAGTCCAAAAATATTGTTGCATTGATTAGTCAATAGAGGGCAACACACCACCACTGGTTACAAAGAAATCTGAAATCCACTGTCTGAGTTTGCATTAATATGATGGCACTGCTGCGTTGTATTATGCAGCTACTCAGCTAAATAAACAACATTAACTCATTCAATCACTCATCTCTTTTTGTATTTTAACTAATATATACTTGAAAAGAAGACATTTACAGGGTTATGGGCAAAGAGCTGGGGATTGGGACTAATAGGATAGCTCTTTCAAAGAGCTGGCACAGACATGATGGGCGGAATGGCCTCCTTCCATGCTGTATGGTTCTATGAACTAAGAGACCTCCTGTGGGGGTGTTCACAGTGAGTCAAAGGTTTTATAAGGACAGGGAGTTAAGCCAAGTAATATTATCAGGGACACTCGTTTATCAGCATGGGGGCAGCACTGAAAAGAGGGCATGGGGTCTGGCTGTGTTGGCATAAAGAAGCCAATATCATGCAATACATCGTAAACTAAAATGCTTTGCATTTGTCAACATGTTATATTAATGCAAGTTGTTGTACAGAATATTTATATTTCGATATTTTCCGCTTAAGCTCATTGGTAGACAAAGTAATTCCAGGATACACACATATGACCATGATCACCTATGATATGATGTAATGCGGTAATCACCAGTGTTCAGTTCCTGTTTATTTTCTATATAATAAATAAGACAAACACAAATGTATATCACAGAACACTTATGCAATTACCGGGCCACTGAAAAATTATAGAAGATTGTGACTAAAATTACAGGAATGTTTCTTCGTTTCTAGTGGAGGAACTGGGCTATTATGGCTATATATTGGTATTAAATAGAAGTACATAGAATATACAGCGCAGAAACAGGCCATTCAGCCCAACAGGTTCATGCCGGTGTTTATGCTCCTCCCTCCCTACTTCATCTACTTCATATGAGGATCAGGCGGGAAAGTGGAGTTGAGGTCTAAGATCAGTCATGATCTTATTGAATGGAGGAGCAGGCTCGAGGGGCTGTATGGCCTACTCCTGTTCCTATTTCTTATGTTCTCGCCCTATCAGCATATCCTTCTACTCTCTGTTGCTAAATTGTTAAGTTGTTTCTTAATCCCCTTCCTTTCTCAGTTCATGGAGCTACACTTCTCCTTACTCTCTGTTCATGCTGACACCCTTCTCTTCCCCAATTCACTCTGGCACTTTTTTCCTTCCTCCCAATCCATGTTGTCACTCTTTCCAATCCTCTCCTCCAGTTCACTTTGGCACTTTTACTCCCCCACTTCATCTTGGCACTCTTCTTTTTCCCCTCCTCTTTTCAATGCACACTAGAAAATCACGCAGCTGCTCTTCTCCCTCTCCATCCGTAGCCCAGTTCATGGAGCAGGACTTTCACATTTCAGCAGCATCAGGTAGAAGCTGTGAAGAGTGAGTTAGGGAACAAGATAGGGTGATTTTTACTTGGAAGCAGTTTTCATTTGTAATGGGCCATTACTTCATGTACAAAGAACAGGCTTAGCAGCAATTTCCATAATTTTTTTGGATCAGGGTTGCATAAACTCTGTGTGGATCAAATTGTACAATCGTTTGTACAAAGTTGGTTGATGAGCCAATTGAATCACTTGTTTAAAAAAAAAATCCCATTTTTGCTGACTGAAATTTCTAATGTCCAAAATAAGTTTTTGAACAAAATAATTTAAAAAAAATATATATTTCACAATAACCTGATTAAATTTAATCAATTGAAATGTTTTAAAAATATTTTAATAACTTCATTAAACTTTTTAAATTTGAAGTCTTCGGATTCAGTCTCTCCCAAAAGCTTGGGCTTGGACTTGGTGTTTTTGCCCATCAGGGTGACTGTTAACTGAAGGCAGGTTCTGTCATCTGAGCGTTGCGGTGTGCTCAATTTCTCAGGATGCTTCAGTAGCATTTAAGGTAGCCAGAAAATGTTAATTTTTAAATTTATTTGGTTGTTTTTTGACATTATTTAGGAGAAAAAGCTAGAGGACAAATTTCAAAAGCTTTAATTAGGTTAAATCTATATTGAGTATTTTTTCAAAACCCAGAGGCTGTGTGTGGAAAAGAGCAAAAGAAAAAAATGATAGACTGTACTGAATATTTATCTGTGCAGCTTTAGTTGGTATTGGAATTATAAGTACACCATAAACTTCAGAAAATATATTAATTGAGAGAGCATTTTTCCTCTTCCTAGTTTTGCTTTTTTAAAAATGAGCTTAATTATGAAAGCAAATAAAACCTCTCACTTAATTACCTATGTATTATTGATAGTTAAATAAACTTTGAATAGAATGTTTTCATTTCTAACTATGTACCTAGTACCTCTCCCTAATGCTCCTAAAACCAGAGATCCCATTTCCCAGTGCTTCCAAATCTTGAAACATCCCTTCTCTCAATCCCATACCCCACTGGTGCTAGATCATGAGATGGCCCCTCCTGAGTGCAGCCAGAACCCCACATCGCTCCTGCCAGTATGACTACACCCCATTAATATCTCCACAATCCTACCGGATCTCATGATCTCCCCATCTCTAAATTCTGACGAGCCCTACATCCACTTTAGTGCTTCGGACTCTCTAGCGCTGCAGACTCTAGCATCCTCCTCCGTGCTATGACATCATGGGACTCAACGTCTCCAGTGCCAATAAATGCCATTACTATCTCCAATGCTCCTGGCGCCTGCAATTCCTCTCCCCCCACCCTTCCCACATTGCTATCATGCCCTTGAACATGTGATTACATCCCAATTATAAAACATCCCACTGTTGCCAAACTGTCTCTTTTATTGCCCATCCCTAATTTCCCTGAGAAGATGGAGGTGGGCTGCCTTCTTGAAACACTGTGGTGGTTTGATACAACTGAATGGCTTGCTAGACCACTTTAGATGGCAGTTAAGAGCCAACCACGTTGGTGTGGGACTGGAGTCACATTTAGGCAAGATCAGGTAAGGATGGCAGGTTTCCCTCCCTAAAGGACATTAGTGAACCAGTTGGGTTTTAATGACAATCTGACAGCTTCATGGTCATTTCATTTATGTTGAGAAATTATATGATGCCAAAATTTCATCTGCCATGACATGTGTTTTTGTTTTGAGAGGAAGTCTAATTTTACAGAGCCATTGTATTGTACAAAGCTAAAACGAAGGACATTTGGCATTTACCTAGCCAGGTAGTTTTATTTAGTAATAAAATCTTGGGAAATCATTATTAAATAGTGTCAAGATGAATGGGCTGTACAATGTATTTGACTCTGTTAGGCTAGGTCTCATTCTAATTGTGACAGGACTATATCATGGGTAAAAGTGCCATGGGTTTCTCTTAATAGCATTTGCAAATACATGCTTTGACAAAGTATTTCTATTTTTATCTGAAAGCAAAAGATGGCAGAAACTTTGGCACTGGTCTATTACAGGCTGACAGTGGCACTGTTACAGAAATTCTCTTTTTTTATATGTAAAGCGCTTTAAGACATTTCTGAGAGATACAAATGTAAGTTTTTTTTACTGTGTTTCACTTAGTCCTCTGCTGTGATTTTCTTCGAAAATTGATAGACAATTCCAGAACTGGACTTGTGCACAAGATTGGGATTGTAGCGATGAGAAGATCCTGTATGCTGCCGAACTCTTAAAATGATTGGCCTAATAGTTTTCCCCCTTATTTGGATGATGATCATTTGTATCTTGGGTTGAACTACATTTTAAAAGAATAAAGAAGATGAAAGCACAGTGGGTAATCTTAACATTTTGATAGAATTAGCTGCCACTTAGCACATTTTAACTAAACAGGAATTTACTTAAAACACTGCAAGCTTACACTCCTGCATGGTAAATTTAAAAGTCATATCCATCTGGTACCAACTGCCACAGGATTTGGGAAAAACCATATGGGGTGGCACATAGACAGGAGCAGTAGGATTAAGTCTGATTGGTTCCATTCAAACATGTGTACCTTGTTGGCAACTTGACCTTTGGTTTATTCAGATTTCAAGAGCTAAGCAATAATTTTCCTTCCTTTTCAAAAATTTTCTCTGCCAATTTTTTTTTCTCTCCCTACCTTGAAAACATTCACTCCTAGGGTACCTTACCGACATCGCCATTATTCATGTATCAGCCTTAATGGTGAATGTTGCCAGGTAATTTGACTGCAGGCCCATCAAAAGTGACTCTGTTGGCCTCTCACCTAATGTCAATTTATTTGCACTTACAACAGAGGTCAGAAGCACGAATCTTGGTAGATTTGTATTCTTTTCACTCCTTATTCTAGGGTGCTGAGGCCAACTGTAGGTTCCCCACTGGTGCCCTAAGTGAGATTAGCTATCTCCTTTTAGCCCCTTTCTTTTTCCCTCCCCACCCTTTCCTCCTCATCCTCCTTTTCCTCCTTCTCCTTCTGCTTTTCCTCTCTCCTTTTCCTTCTCTTTCCACATTTCCTCTTCCTCATCCCCTTTCCTCCTCATCTTCCTCCTTTCCTCCACTTTCCCCCCTTTTTCTTCCTCTTCCTCTTTCGCCCACCCCCCCCTCGGCCAGTCTTCCCACTTCACCCTGTTCTTAGTCCAATTATCCTCTAGCCTCAAACCCTGCTGAAGGCTGCACTTGGCCTTGACCCTTTGTATGCAGTATGCTGGAGATCCACTACTAAATATATAATATGTAAAAATATACATTTTGACCAAAATAGCCTGGTAGCTATAGCCCTAGAAAATGAAATATTAACTTGAGGCTCAATTTTAATCATCATCTCAACTAACAATTACATTCAGATTAATGGCCCAGTTGTGTCAGTCTTGATTATTTCAGAATGAAGAAAAATTGGCTGGGGTGGATGTTTGTTAGCTCTGCAAAAGTGTGCTCTTAGGAGTTTACGGAGAACGAATTACGTTGCCTAAAAAGTTAGTGTCCAAGCTTTGATGAACTCGCAGTAACCTAACACGACTTTTTAGAGTTCAGTGCTGAAAGAACAAAAGGATATTGACATGTTTAACTTCACTTGCAGAATTGCTTAGAAAAATCTTCAACACCATACCCAAGGTCGAAATATCTCCCAATCCCAGATGTCTGGTAAATTCGTATTACAATCCCTCCAGTCTGTTTCTCTTAAGTCAAAATTATTTGAATTTGAATTTTTTTTTAAGAGTGAGAGAAGTCTCCTGTCCTGTTATTTTAATTGCTTAATTCCGGATAATTTGAATTTATTAGCATAAAAAAACACTTTGAATTAACAGGAGTACACTATACAATAAATGTAGATTGAAAAGCACTGTTTATAAATTTAAAACATGCAGAATGCCAAAACCTATATTTAAAGATTTTTGTATGTAATATACGGATAGGTCTGTGTATAATAATCCATAATTACAGTACACTTGCATTTGTAAATCTTTTTCAAAATGCCTCTTCAGCTGTCTGTCTTCAGTTCCATAGTGCATTTGTATAGAACTGTGTTCTTTTTTAGCCTACTCAATTTTGTCATCTTCCACCTGCACTCTATCTGTTACAAAAACTATTATTGTTTCTGAGGGCACTGGAGGACACTGGGAGCTAAATTCCATTTGCAAGGAGGAGCTCTCATTTACAGCCATGGAAAAGTTGTCCACCAAAGGAGGGGAGTGCATACTCTGCTGCCAAGCAGTGGGAGGATCCATCTGTTGCCAGATTCTCCATTGTGTCTGCCTCAAACTTTCTGGGGATTTTGCAAGACAGACAACTGGATATATCAGCCATTAGAAACATGTATCTCATCCAGGCCCAACTTTCCAGTTTCCCAGAAAAGATTATGCACCTGCTGAAGCAGGCCACTATTGATTATACCTATTGTAGCGTGCAATTTGACAGTAATCATACGCACATGACCATGCACAGCATTATGCAGTTGGGCAGGACATCTTTGGGCTCTTCCTTCACAGTAGCCTGAGATGAATGGGGCCAATATCTGCTTCACCTGTGACTGTAAATCTTTTCTTCCCCTCCCTTCCTTGTGACAATCCCTTTGATGGAAGGTCCTCCCAAAGCCCAGAAACCAGTCTTTTGTAAATCTGAAAAGAATAAAGGAAGTCATAGTTAACGTTTTCATTAAGTTGATCTGTTCTACACAGTGATATTAATGTTTGAGTAGCACTGTTTATCTTTTACAATATTTTTGCACAGTAATTACTTATGGCAAAGTTGGATTGAAGTAAATCTAATTATGTAGATATCTATATCTATATCTACCTCATTCTAAGGGAATTAACTACTGTTACATATGTATTACTTTTCTACAAGCATTCATTCTTCTCATTTCTGCCTGTGTCTATGCCTACTCCAGGCAAGTCTTTCAAATCCAGATTGTGTAGAAGGAAACCTTTCAGCCTGGTGGCTACTTGCCCCACTGTATGGAACAGTAACTGTTTCTGGGATGTTCAGTCCAATTTGTTATTCTTGTCCTGGAGATCCTGACATTACATCATCCATGTGGAGGGTGCCCTGCCTAATGCCAGTTGCAAAAACACAGTTTTGTACTGGCACATCTATCTTGCACAAATGTGTACTGAGTAATACACTATTGTAATGCAAAAAAATATTTAGAACCCCATGAATACTTATTTACTAATCCTCCAAATTGATACATGGGGGTAAATTTTAACCCCCAAGAACGGATGGGTTGGGGGCAGGTGGGGAGTAAAAATACTCCGTTTTCAGAGTGGAACAACATCCCGGCTCCAACACGCCTGCTTCTGGATTTAACCCAGGCAGGCTTATCTGTGTGTAGAGAACAGATACCAGGAAGTTTTGCCCCCACTTAAATCCGGCAGGCCGATACTTACAAAAGCAATGTATCTCATTGAGATACTTGAGGTACTTAATATTTTGTGTATTGGAATAATGAAATTAATTTAACCGTACCTGTTCGGGTTTCCCCACGCTTCCCATTCATGTCAGGTGAAAGCAGGCGGAAAGGGCCAGATCCAAGAGGTGAGTACATTTATTGCACTGCTTATGGGCCTGAAGGAGCAGGAGTGCTTCATCTAGGCCCAACAAACTCACTTGGCCGACAGGACCCTCACGATCGGCCAACCCCCACCCCCCACCCCTCCAATGGTGGACCCCACCTACCTCCAGCTCTTCACCCAACCTCCGACGACCTCTGATCTCTTCTTCAGCCACCCGATCTTCTCCATGGCATGCCGCCACCCCCCCAGGAAGATCTTCTCCCTGGCCTATGATTCCTCTCTTCCTCCCTCTGATCTCTGGCTGCAGTCTGCTGCAGCAAGCCTTCCTGGCCGACAGCCAGCCAGGTGCAAAACTCGGAAGTGCCGTCAATGGGCCTCATTAAGGTCACTGTTTGCAGATCGCGACCACCCACTTACCTTTCAGGTTTTGCACCTGGAAAACTTAGCCCCGCTCCCTTCCCAGCTCGCAGTTAAAATTCACCCCATGATGTCTCCTACAGTACAGCAGGATGAGTTGTTTTGGTCACTGCAATTGTGCATGATCCTAAAAATCAATTCTCACCATACTGAAGGGTATTAAAATAAAGTCTTGCCTGATCGGGACTAAAACATCCAGGTAGATAGCCATTTTATGATTCAGGAACTACTGCCTGGCTAAAATGAATTGGATTTAGTCCCCAGTATTGTCTTAATTGTTGGTACTAAAACATTAACGTTATTTTACAGTCCTGTTAAACCTATGCACAAGTGCTTTATTCAAAGTGGGAGTACAAAGTCACAAGTTTTGACCCCAAATATAATCTCGTGATGCAAACTTTTCTGGGCATATTTAACAAGTCAACTTAGGTGAAGTTCCTGCATTGTATTAAAGGTGGCTGTAATTTGAAAAATATGAAGACAACCCCATAAGGCAGTTAATCTGTCTTCACAGTACATTAAAACCATTTTCCTGTGGATTTGTCACAAATTTAATTTCTAGAATTACCATCAAGGTTTTATTATATTATTCACATGTTCTAGTGTTGGTTGCAGTCTAATACCTGGAGTTATGTCTACCTAGATGGTCATTTGATAAATAACTAAACTTGTGATTGTGGATGCCACTTGAATGCTGGCCAACATTGTGACTGTTGTTTCTGTTAACTTAGGAGTGTCGCTGTACATTAGAATAGTGTTCTTTCGACTTGGAGATCTGGGTTGCCTCAAGACTAGTTTCTATGGTGCTAAGACTCCTATGTGAAATGAGATTGCACAGTTTGAACCCAGTTCCCATTGGGTGTATACCCACAACACCAAACAGTCCATAATTAAAACAAATTGCCTGTCTGACTCAAGAGGAGGACTTTAAGGTAGCTGACTTGGAAAATGGAAAAAAAACACCCTGGTGCAATGATAAAAGGTGCTCTGAGGGGGTAAAATGCATTGTTAGGGTGTACTGTACCTGGATTCACCATTAGTTTTTTAGAATTGGGGCTAAAGACTTGGAGAGGAAAAGTTGATATTGTCTTGTTCTATTTGAGTTTGCTGTTTGACATCTGACCCTGGCTTGGATTCAACTATGAGAAGTCTGTAGTCCAGATCTCTGAACTAGAGAAGGAAACTTAATGGTGGCAGCAGCAAAAGTGTACAGTAAATTTGAAAAGAGAATTCATTCTCCTACTGTTAAATATGACAAAAATCCTGGTAGGTTTATATCTTTCTTTCTCAAAACCTCTCTGTAAAAGCTGGTCACCACTCAAAAACTTATTCTGCCAAGAGGCCTATCACAATCCATCTATGCTGCGGTCAGGGGATGCATTTAAAGCTTTCAGTTTCCCCCTTGACCTTCTCCTCCTCCCAAAAAAATAAAAGTTGGAATATGCTAAAAGGCGTGCTTAGTGCAGAAATGAGTTAATTGTTTGCCTCCTCTCCCACTCCTGCCACTGTAAAATGACCATGGAATTTATTCCATTAGTCTTGCTGAAAATAGACAAATACCTTTCCCTATAGTGGCAGATGGAAACAAATGACAGCCCTCAGACTTGAACCCTTGCATCTAATTGGTAGGCAGGTGCTTTACTGTGGATGCCAAATAATCAAATTTTTAAAAGCTGCACTGGAAGAATTCACATTTCTCTTTCTATTCTGGGACATATGATAGGCCAATATTAGATAATTTGTTACTTGCTCTGTGTGCTCTATAAGGTAAATAAATTCAGCAAGTGATAAAACATTATTCCCCTGTTGCTTATGTGACAGACATACTGCATATAAAAATTGCTTATTTGTCTGCTCTTGCTCCGCAGTAACAACAGACCAGTAAAATCTAATTCTCTACATGAGCTGATGTCATTGATTGCAGTAAAAGTCTCTTGCCATTCACAAGTCTTTGGAAATGCAGCAGAGCTAAGCTGAAATGCTTAAGGATGGAGACCCCTGTGTGAATAGGCTTGAGATCTAGAATTTATTGAAGGAATTGTGTTATTTTCCTTTGTCGTATAGTATTTTTGAACCGTTTTATTTAATTACATTAAATAAAATTTTCCATTATGATGCATTAAATGTTGTGGAGCAGTCCTCAAATTTCTCATGCTAAAAATCTCTATTTAATAATAAACAAGGCAGTCCTTCTAAAACATAACATACTAGCACAGAATATTTTGTTTTGTTTCTTCCCTCCTTTGTCAGACGACGAGTGCATGTTCCACACAGAAAGATGACAGTTATCTATACCTTATACTCACAATGGAACTCAATTCAG
This sequence comes from Heptranchias perlo, assembly GCF_035084215.1. NCBI lineage: Eukaryota > Metazoa > Chordata > Chondrichthyes > Hexanchiformes > Hexanchidae > Heptranchias > Heptranchias perlo. Next base: position 50,609,719 of record NC_090335.1, read on the forward strand.
GTTACATAGAACTAGTCTAAATTCAATTTCTGTAACATTTACACTGTAATCATTTACACAATTATCACTAAATTGGTTCATGTGCTGCACTATATCAAGCTACAGCTTACTGTGCTGCAGTGCACCTCAAGCAAGAAAGTAGGGATTTAAATCTTTAGAACTGTGTGTTTTTAAATAGATCTTTTTGAGCCTTATGTTTCATTCAAATTGCTCACAAGGAAGTGAATTATTAATTGAGGAATATAGACTATTCCATTCAAAAGCAATCCTGACAATAGCAAATCTCCGCCATCTATAGGATTCCTGCTTTAATTTTAGTAGCGCCAAATTCCTGATGAGAAATTGTTTTAAATAATCCAAAAGAGAATCTAGGATCATTAAATAAGACGTTTAACTTGTTACACTGTTGGCAGCTCCAAGGAATTGCAGGCTTAGTTTGCTGGCTTTTTGATTTACATAAAATTACATAAAATGTACAGTATAGAAACATAGAAACTAGGAGCAGGAATAGGCCCTTCGAGCCTGCTCCGACATTCAATATGATCATGGCTGATCCTCTATCTCAATACCATATTTCCGCTCTCTCCACACACCCCTTGATGCCCTTTGTGTCTAGAAATCTATCTAGCTCCTTCTTAAATATATTCAGTGACTTGGCCTCCACAGCCTTCTGTGGTAGAGAATTCCACAGGTTCACCACCCTCTGAGTGAAGAAATTTCTCCTCATCTCAGTCTTAAATATCCTACCCCATATCCTGCGACTGTGACCCCTCGTTCTGGACCCCCGAGCCAGGGGAAACATCCTCCCTGCATCCAGTCTGTCTAGCCCTGTCAGAATTTTATATGTTTCAATGAGATCCCCTCTCATTCTTCTAAATTCGAGTGAATACAGGCCGAGTCGACCCAATCTCTCCTCATACAACAGTCCTGCCATCCCAGGAATCAGTCTGGTGAACCTTCACTGCACTCCCTCTATGGTAAGTATATCCTTTCTTAGGTAAGGAGACCAAAACCGCACACAATACTCCAGGTGTGGTCTCACCAAGGCCCTGTATAACTGTAGTAAGACATCCTTGCTCCTGTACTCAAATCCTCTTGCAATGAAGGCCAACATACCAATTGCCTTCCTAACTGCTTGCTGCACCTGCATGTTTGCTTTCGGTGACTGATGTACAAGGACACCAGGTCCCTTTGTACATCAACATTTCCCAATCTATCACCATTTAAATAATACTCTGCCTTTCTGTTTTTCCTTTCAAAGTGGATAACTTCACATTTATCCACATTATACTGCATCTGCCATGTATTTGCCCACTCACTCAACTTGTCTAACTTGCCTTGAAGCCTCTTTGCATCCTCCTCACATCTCACAATCCCACCTAGTTTTATGTCGTCAGCAAACTTGGAAATATTACATTTGGTTCCCTCATCCAAATCATTGATATATATTGTGAATAGCTGGGGCCCAAGCACTGATCCCTGCGGTACCTCACTAGTCGCCGCCTGCCACCCGGAAAAAGACCCATTTATTCCTACTCTCTGTTTCCTGCCTGTTCACTAATTTTCAGTCCATGCCAGTATATTACCCCTAATCCCATGTGCTTTAATTTTGCACACTAACCTCTTATGTGGGACTTTATCAAAGGCCTTCTGAAAATCCAAATAAACCACATCCACTGGTTCTCCCTTATCCTGCCAGTTACATCCTCACAAAACTCCAGTAGGATTGTCAAACATGATTTCCCTTTCATAAATCCATATTGACTTTGTCTAATCCCGCTGATATTTTCTAAGTGTTCTGTTATCACATCCTTTATAATAGACTCTAGCATTTTCCCTACTAGTGATGTTAGGCTAACTGGTCTGTAGTTCCCTGTTTTCTCTCTCCTTTTTTAAATAGCGGGGTTACATTTGCCACCCTCCAATCTGCAGGAATTGTTCCATAATCTATAGAATTTTGGAAGATGACAACTAATGCATCCACTATTTCCATGGCTACCTCTTTTCGTAGTCTGGGATGCAGATTATCAGGCCCTGGGGATTTATCGGCTTTCAGTCCCATTAATTTCTCCAGCACTAATTTTTTACTAATACTAATTTCATTTAATTCCTCCTTCTCACTAGTCCCTTGGTTCCCTCGCATTTCTGGGAAGTTATTTGTGTCCTCTTTTGTGAAGACAGAACCACAGTATTTGTTTAATTGCTCTGCCATTTCCTTGTTCCCCATTATAAATTCTCCCGTTTCTGACTGTAAGGGACTCACATTTGTCTTCACTAATCTTTTTCTTTTTACATACTTGTAGAAGCTTTTACAGTCCACTTTTATGTTCCTTGCATGTTTACTCTCATACTCTATTTTTCCCCTCTTAATCAATCTCTTGGTCCTTTTTTGCTGAATTCTAAACTGCTCCCAATCCTCAGGCTTGCTACATTTTCTAGCAACTTTATATGACTCCTCTTTGGATCTAATACTATCCTTAATTTCTTTTGTTAGCCATGGTTGGGCCGCTTTTCCTTTTGTGTTTTTGCGCCAGAAAGGAATGTATAATTATTGCAATTCATGCATTCGTTCCTTAAATGTTAGTCATTGCCTATTCACCGTCATGCCTTTTAATGAAGCTTCTGAATCTATCATAGCCAACTCACTCTTTATACCTTCGTAGTTTCCTTTGTTTAGATCTAGGACCCTAGTTTCGGATTAGACTACTTCACTTTCCATCTTAATGAAGAATTCTATCATATTATGCTCACTCTTCCCTAAAGGACCCCGCACAACAAGATTATTAATTAACCCCTTATCATTGCACAATACCCAATCTAGGATATCCTGTTCCCTCGTTGGCTCCTCAATGTACTGGTCTAAAAAACCATCTCATACACACTCCAGGAATTCATCCTCCACAGGCCATTCATCCTCCCGAAATAGGCCATTCGGCCCAACAGATCCATGCTGGTATTTATGCTCCACACGAGCCTCCTCCCACCCTTCTTCATCTAACCCCATCAATATATCTTTCTATTCCTTTCTCCCTCATGTATTTATCTAGCTTTCGCGTAAACACATCTATGCTAGTCGCCTCAATTACTTCTTGTGGTAGCGATTTCCACATTCTAACCACTCTCTGAGTAAAGAAGTTTCTCCTTAATTCCCTATTGGATTTATTAATGACTATCTTCTATTTTATGGCCCCTAGTTCTGGTCCCTCCCCCCAAGTGGAAACATTTTCTCTACTTCTACCCTATCAAACCCTTTCATATTGCCACCCCTCAGTCTTCTCTATTCTAGAGAAAAGAGCTCCAGCCTGTTCAATCTTTCCTGATAGATATAACTTCTCAGTTTTGGTATCATTCTAGTAAATCCTTTTTTGCACCTTCTCCAGTGCCTCTATATCCTTTTTATAATATGGAGACCAGAACTGTTCACAGTACTTCAAGTGTGATCTAACCAAGGTTCTGTACAAGTTTAACAAAACTTCCCTGCTTTTCAATTCTATCCCTCTGGAAATGACCTTATTGATCTGTGTCACTACTTTTAGTGATTTGTGTATCTGTACTCCCAGATCTCTCTGTTCCTCTATGCCATTTAGACTCTTATTTTCCAAGGTGTATGTGGCTTCCTTATTCTTCCTACCAAAATGTACCACCTCACACTTATCTATATTGAAATTCATTTGCCAATTACACGCACTACATTCTGCAAGATTATTAATGTCTCCCTGTATTTTGTCGCAGTCCTCCTCAGTGTTAACTGTACACCCCCCCCCGCAATTTGGTGTTGTCCACAAATTTTGAAATTGTACTTCCAATTCCCGATTCCAAACCATTTATGTAAATGGTGAACAACAGTGGTCCCAGCACTGATCCTTGTGGCATATCAGTACCCACCTAATTGATTTTTCACATGGTGGTGCTCAAACAAACCCTAACCCTTATACATCAGGTGTAGCTTCATTACCTTCTACTGCTAAAATAAAAACTTAGAAAAACAAAGTAGCTTGAAACTGGATCTTGTAGAACATATCCATGTGGACTGGATTATATATTCTCTCCAGTTGGATAGTAACAAGTTCCAGGAAGTATGGGCACACTTTTTAGATCACTCTAGGAAACTGTCCAAAGGAGACGCATTCCGCTAGAGAGTTTCAATTGCCTTGAGCGTCATCTAATGTTAAAAGTATTATAGAGACCATATTAGATATTGATGCTATATTGGGTTTACCTATGTGGAGCTCTACTATTTGCTCTTGAAAGTTATTAAGCCATTAAGGATAATGGAGAGTGTTGTAAATTCAGTAATATGTCAGCTACATAATCGAAAACAAAGGGTAGAGATCAGTGGTAGTATTTCTGATTGAATCAGACTGTTCGTAACCTCGGCATCCTATTTGACCCTGAGCTGAGCTTCCGAACCTATATCCTCTCCATCACCAAGACAGGCAACATCCACCTCCATAATATCGCCTGCCTCCACCCCTGCCTCAGCCCATCTGCTGCTGAAACCCTCATCCATGCCTTTCTTACCACCAGATTCGACTATTCCAATGCTTTCCTTACCGGCTCCCATCTTCCACCCTCCGTAGACTTGAGCTCATCCAAAACTCTGCAGCCCATATCCTAACCCACACCAAGTCCCGTTCTCCCATCACCCCGGTCCAGCAAAACTTCAAATTTAAAATTCTTATCCTTGTATTCAAATTCCACCATAGCCTCGCCCCTCCCTATCTTTGTAACCTCCTCCAACCACACAAGCCACCGAGAACTCTGCGTTCCTCCAATTCAGACCTCTTGTGCATCCCAGATTTCCTTTGCCCCACCATTGGCGGCCATGCTTTCAGCTATCCCTGGCCCAAGCACTGGAATTCCTCCTCTAAACCGCTCTGCCTCTCTACTTCGCCCTCCTTTGAGATGCTCCTTAAAACTTACCTCTTTGACCAAGCTTTTGGTCATCTGCCCTAATATCTCCTTAAGTGGCTCGGTGTCAAATTTTGTCTAATAATGCTCCTGTGAAGTGACTTGGGATGTTTTACTATGTTAAAGGCGCTATATAATCGCAAGTTGTTGTTGATAACTGTGTCCAGTGGAGTACCCGAGGGATATTTCTGGGATATTTGCTGTTCACAATATTATCAGATTATATTGTTCAGTTGTTGGGGTAGGGATCCATGGACACGAGCAGCTCTCGTTTGAATGGCCACTTTTCATCTGTAAGTTTATAGAGTATTGGGCTATTCCACAATAGATGGCAGCAATCCCTGTTTGCACATTTTCAAGCAAGAATCCTGGCTAATTTTTCTCCTCCTCAGCTCAAGTGTTCTGAGGCTATTTGTAGCATTTCAACAGCTGTCTCGACTGAGGTCAGATAACTCAGCACAGATTAGATGTCAAACCTGAAACCTCTCGTCTATAAAGCTTAGTCATATAGCGACACTGGGAATTACCTTTACCTACTAGGTTCAGGGAAGTTCAGTTGTTATTATTTATAAATGATCTGGATGAAGGCGTTAACAGCAGAAATGTCTTGTTCGCCGATAATACATGTTGTATCGAATTGTATGATATTCAGAGTAAAGGACAATAGTGAGAGATTCTTTCACAGCAAGCAAAATGATGAATCATGTGGCATTTAATAAAGGTCTCAGTACTAAATAGTAAATATGGTTACAAAATAGTTGTATCGTTAAGTAAAGCGAGTCAGAAAAAAAAGTGAAGTATAATGGACCAAATTGTGTCAACAGTATATGATAGTAAGTTCAAAGGTAAATAAAACATTGGGGATTTTTAAGAAAATCCATAGCATTACTCTAAAGAATTGATGGTTACACTTCATATGAATTTGTGAGTCTATCAGGTTGCATGAACATAACACAATTAGAAGTTGGAGCAGATCACACCTGCAGAACTCCGCCCACAATGTTCACATCAATAATACCATTGGGTGGGGCTTGAGTGACAGGATTCTCCTGCTTAAAATGGGCAGGAGCTTTGTTTAAATGTGATTAAATTGAAATTCATTATAGTGAAGGCACACATATCCCACATTTCACGTTGAGAATGTGACCTGCCTTCATAACGCCAATATAAAATGGGTGTTTGCTGGACTGTACTGACATTTTTAGGTTTATTGTTTTTTGAGCGTGCAGTATATATCTATTGATGGGGGAGGGGGGTTTATATCACCCCACCACTCAATCCAAACGCCACAACCCCTCTCTGCCCATCATACATCCAGCTTCACACCAGTATATTAACCCCATTCTCTTTGAAAACAAATCATCCACTTAAATACTATGCTCTTATTTATCCTCATACACACTGCTAACCAACACAAACAATCTCACAAATATAAAATTCTGTAAATGTTTGAATTATATATCTATATACAGTATACTCTGGAAAAAGTATATATACATGTAAAATATTAATTGACCCAAATAAAAAATTATACCTCACTCCAGTACTTGAGCACAAAATCTAGGCTGACACTTCAGTGTAGTCCTAAGGGAATTGTCAGAGGTGTCATCTTTCAAATGAGATATTAAAGTTATTAAGGTGGATGAAAAAGATCCCATGCACTACTCGAATAGGAGCAGGGGTTTCTCCTGGTGTCCTGGCCATTATTCATCCCTCAGCCAACATGGCCTTCCCCACTGGTTCAACAAATTACAGCTGAACTATCTTTTTAAAAGAAAGAGACAGAAAAAGCCAATCATTACATGCTGATTTCTTTCTCGCCTTTACCCTTTCCTTTAAAGAAACAGATTGGGATTTAGAAGCAGCTGTCAAGCTAGAGTCAAACCTCCCTGAGCAATTGCTCAGGATGTGCTTATTTAGCGCACTTAAATAGTTAAACAGATATAATATTCATGGCTTTAAAGGGATAGGCCACATTAAACACAGCTCCACTTTATCAGCAGAAAACCTTCCTCAAATGAGTTCTTTTATACCTATTAGGAAAGATGATGAAGACATAAATACTGTCCTCATTATGATGCATTTTGTGTTTATGGATACAATGCTGTTTCTTTATGAGACAGCTTTTCCTCTTACCATGAGTACTGCCTTGAGATCAGCTAAAATACCTCAAAAGGTAGTTGCAAAATGATTTAAAAAGCTGTATCTACAAACAGTTTTCCCCACATAACCATTTAGTCCTGGTTGAGATCCCAGGAGAAATCTGAAATGTGTTACCTATATTCCATTGGCTCTGATTCTTTGTAGACGTGCAGTGCTGTGACCTCACGAGTGAAAGGTTGGAATGTAAGCAGCAGAGAAGTGAAAGGCACTTGCTTTAAATTAAATTCAACAAACTGGTTATTTCATCTCTCAAACAAAATCGATTTCAATCACAATTTGAAATTTTTACTTGAACCATTCACTTTCTTGAATATTGTTGATTGCAACAGCAAATTGTAGGGTAATGAATTTTTAATTAATTAGACTTCAAGGAAAACCAGGTTAAAACAACTTGCAGTTTTTCCAATTTTTGCTATAATAAATAAAGAGAGCAATTTACACAGATGTGATTGATAATCCAGACTAATCTGGAATTTAAAAAATTTCAATTGACTCAGCATCCACAGCTTTTTGAGGGAGTGAGTTTCAGACTTCCACGACCGTTTGTGTGTATGTAAATGTATAAATTAATGAGGTCATAAAATTAACAAGACATTAATACTAGCTGTGTTTTTTCTTATTCATTCTAATCACAGATACAATAAACTATCATAATATAAATAAATATCATTTAGATATCCATTAAAGTATTAACATTTTCCCACTAGAAACGAACAAAATGAAGGGGACAAATATCCTAAGTGCTTCTGGCACACTCTTGCCATAACTCTGGCCAGAGTCCACTGGAAGAGCCAGAAATTAGGTTAGGACCCAGATTGGCTGGGGCAGAGCTTCTGCCCACCCCAAACAAGGTAATTGGTGTAGCAGTGGTCAGGGGCAGGGACTCCCAATGCCAGGAATTTGCATGTCCAGGGCTCTCAGAGGCCCAGCAAATCTTTGGCTGCCATTATGCCCAGTGAAATCAGGTATACAGGCCACTTCACTGGTGGATATGGGAACCATCTTGGGAGTGTCCAGGCCAGGGAAGCAACCCCCTCTGGACTCATCAGCCATCACCGCATTTTGTGGCATCCTGCCAAAAGTAGGCACCAGAAACGTTCCCCTAATGACACACACACCTGTCTAGGCCATGCATATAGAATGATTCATTTAGCAATGAGCAAAATAACAGCTATGAATGTTTTTAATCTTACTTGAAATTGTCATTAAAAAATCTTTTTAAAAGAAAACCCATACAGCAACATTATAGGAACAGAGTCCTGAATGAGTATACTTAAGCCCTGTGGTTTATTTCTGATTGTAAGTCTGACCCAAACTCAACCACAACTAATTGTACAAGTCTTAGTCAGTGCCACTTATGGAAATAGAATATGGTCAACTTTTCAGTGCCTTGTAGAGTTTTCATATTTTCTTTCGTGCATAAATAAAATTAAAAAGTTATAACCCTTATGGTCATATGACTTTAATCTTAGGGTGCTGATGATAATAATACAAAAATATTAAACTTCTGGTGCTGTCAATTTCTTTGTGTCGGCAATGTAATTTAGAATTGAGAATTTCCATCAAATAGACTAGCAGTATACTTTAAACAAGATGTGCAAGACATCTGAGTTTGAGTTCAGCGGCTGACATTCACAATTCCATACGAACTTAGCTTGCTAGTCTGGACCGCAGAAGAAAGGCAGGACAGTATACCTCCTGGTGAATGCACCAGGGAGCGGCTGGCAATGTTCACAAGCTGGACAGCCTCACCATTCCATTAGAGGAGGATCATGTACATGTTATATTAATTGGGGAGAGCAGTGAGGAGGGAAAATGAAGGTTAAAAGAAAAAGCTTTAATTTTGCTATTCCTTAAAGAGAAAAGAAAGTTAAATTATTGTTCCCTTTTATAAAAGAAAATGATACAATCAGCAAAAAATTTTAAAAGGTTAATTTTCCTGCAGACAATAACTTCCACTTATATAGGACCTATAATGTAGCAAAATATTCCAAGTCTGTTCACAGGAGAAGAATTGGGACGAAACAGGAGTTGGGGGCTGACCGAATGCATGGTTGTAGAGATTGGTTTCGAGGAGGTTCTTGAAGTTTGGAAGAGATGCAGCAAGGTGAAGGAGATTAGGAAGAAAATTCTAGAGTTCAGGGGTGTGATAGCTGAAGCCTCCTGTTGTAGAGCAGGGGGAGTATGAGTGCACAGTAAGCCATTGTTGGAAGAGAAGAGTTTTTGGGCTGGAGGTGGTTTCAGAGAAAGAGCAGATTGATTCCGTGGAGCAAATTGTAATAGGTGTATAAGATTTCAGCATCTATGAAGGTAAAGTTGGGATGGAGGTGGAAATAAAAGTTTTGATGGTGGATAATATGTGAAATTTTAAGTTCAAATTTTGACCAAATAGAAAATCATGGTTAGACACCATTGGGCTCAGCCGCTAACAGCTGAGGAAAGGGATAGAGTCGACAGACAGTGTAGAGTTTCTGGTGGGAATCAAGCAGGATAGTTATGGTCTTGCCATTGTTAATCTGAAAAAGGCTCTAGCTCATTCACGATTTGATGTCAGAGAAGCAGTTGGAAAACACAGTAATGGTGGTGGAAAGGGAAAATTTAGTGTCATCAGCATGGTGTCCCTATGCTTCTGGATAATGATGCTGAGGGGCAGCATTTAGATGAGTATGCTTAGGATGACATTTTGGGGCAGGCCATGTGGGCACAGAAGGAGAAACCATTGCCAGAGATGTTCTGGCTATGTTGGGACAGGTAGTAGTGGAACTATGAAAGGACACTGCCATGATGGACCATGGAGGAAAGGTGGTAGAGCAGGATAGAGTTGTTAGTAGTATTGATGGCCGCAGGGAGGTTGAGGGAGATAATAAGGGATAATGTGCCATGGTTGCAATTGCAAAGGATGCCCAGGGCCGATGAGTCCTGTGAGCAGGATGGAAACTAGACTGAAAGGATTCAGACAGGAAGAGATGGGCGATCTATGTGAGCATGGAGCTGGGTGAGACAATATGTCATGGACCTTGGAGAGGAAGGGGTGGTGAGAAATGACGGAGGGTTGAGGGTCAGCTTTTTAGAGGGTGATGAGCCTTGAGATGGACCTCCTCTGTTAACAGAAAGCATCCTGTAGGGCTCCATTGAAACATTACATAAAATTACATAGCATTTATAGCACAGAAACAAGCCATTTGGCTCAACCAATCTATGCCGGTATTTATGCTCTACACAAGCCTCCTCCCACACACTATTTACTTTGTCTCACCCTATCAACATATCTTTCTATTCCTTTCTCCCTCATGTACTTATCTAGCTTCTCCTTAAATGCATCAGTGCTGTTCAACCACTGCATGTGGTAGCGAATTCCACATTCTCACCACTCTGAGTAAAGAAGTTTCTCCTGAATTCCTTAGTGGATTTATTAGTGACCATAATAAATTATATTCATGGCCCCCAGTTTTGCCCCCCCACCCCACAAGTGGAAACACCTCTATGCCTCAGGATTTGATTTCTCTTTCTTTGTCTCGACGTCCATTTTTGTCTGCTTACATGTCTGTGAAGCGCTTTGGAACATTTTTCTACGTTAGAGACACTATGTAAATGCGTGTTGTTGGTGTCGTCGTTGTCCATCAACTGGTTCAGGTTAGGTTAGTATTTTAGCAGGTTACACAATCAATCCCTTATTGTAATATATATAAGCTACTGATTGAATGAGTCAAGCTCTTTTTATCAAGGTATCAAAGAAGAAGTCACACCATGAAATCATGAACTAACATTTATTTTATTTACACCCTTAGGATAATATGATTAGTAGTCTCTTAATGTTAAACAACAAGAGTGCGCAAGGTACTCCAGTTATTAGTAACTGAATGAATTAATATCTGAGGTTACAAAAACAGTTCAAGTATATCATTGTAACTCAGCACCAGCTGGTTCTACATATTACAAGTTAATATTATACTCAATATCCAGGATTGACGTAAAGTCAACAAGGTTAGTACAGATTAGACTCTTTTGTTTAGCTAACAAGTTAACAGCCTTGAAAAATTAGTCTATTGAATATATCAAAAGTTTAGTTTGTTCAGCTTATTACTTATAAGCTTGCAGCTTTAGCAAAGATTTCAGGAGCTTATACGACCTTGCCCTTCTGAGTCGACACAGTGGTGTTGGTTGGCTTATCTCCCTCTGGGATGTCGGGCTTGTATCTGGGATGTCGGCGCAATTAATCTCAATTTGTCATTAATAGTCTTCTTTCCTCCAATGTCTGTTTGTTCTCACTGCATTTAACCTAACTCCTGTTGATTCTTGCAGTCACTTGATGCACTGGATAGCTGCATATCTCTTGTCTGATTGAGTTCTTAAACTTCTCTGAACTTCTGTAACCTCTACCTCCCTCTTTGTTATTTCTTCTGCCTCTGACTTCTCTTTCCTGATCTTTTCCTTCCGCTCAAGTATTGTCTTCTGTTCTTTTCCCTTGATACCATTTCAACCAATCTCTGTGATACACTTGTTACAGCGATTTCCTTATTTGGTGATAATACTCAGAATTGGCACATGTCAAGCACTTATAATGATCAGATTCTTAATCGGGAAAAGGTCAGATCGGCCTATTAGCTGCAGAACTGTTTATTTTGCTGGACTATAAATATCTGTAGTCAGACAAGCTAGATAATAGTTAGGTCTTCAAGGCTATTCATATGAAATACGTGAACTCCTTTCACTTTGGCCATAAATCAAACAGGAGAGACAGGACAAAATAAAGGATGATCACTCTAATTCATTCACCCTTGACTAGGCTGGATATTTTTAATTCCAGTCAATAATTGGAACCAGCTAATGAGCTCCTTTTTCTCACAGTGGACAGGACTATCCTGAAGTACTCATGGTTCTTAGCATTACTCTTTCTGTTTTCCCAGAGTTTGGGAATACCAGAAACTCCATTTTAAGGGCACAGTTGTGCATTTTTAGGGCACTTTCCCTACACTAATCAACATGGAAAATTGGAGTTCAGTCAGTGTTCTCTGAAAATAGTTTTGTTTTATATATAATATTTGTAGAACTAGAGCACTTTATGAAGTTTGATTTGTGCATGTTAGATGATAGACATAGGGCACTGTGGTGAAGCCCTTTTAGAGTCTTGCTAAATAAATACACTAAAAATGCCATTGGGTTTTGTGACATCCAGGTCCTATACATTCCTAAATCAAAATTATTGGATGTGTTTTAGTGTTGTATTGATTGTACTATATTATTGGAGAAATCATAAGTGTGTAATAGTGTTTCATTGTGAAATACCTATTGTCTTGCACAGAGTCCTATTGTGGACAGAAATACAGTTAAAGCTACAGCTTAACACAGCTTTATCCAGATGGGAAAGATGCAGGATTCTCGGCAGTCTGGGTTGCATGTCTTGGGGTTGGTACCATCTGTTTTCTGTCCCTCTCACTTTGTTATGCACATGAGAGGGACTGATGCTTTCATTCCTGCAGAGAGCAACATCAAGGGGAGCTCCAGTACGTGCAGTGTCTTCGCTTGACAAATCCTGGCTCTGTCCTAAAATAAACTATAGACAGATGGCAAAGTGTATAATTCACATCCTGATGGAGTAACGTGACCTGTTAACTGTGGATCTTAAGTAGGTATCGTGTTATGCATCCTAAAAGCTTTGAAAGATTGATTGAGAAAAGTTTTCTATTTTTCCCACTTAACTCAGCCATTTTCAGCTTTCAGAATGTATGTATTGTTTTTGTCCTGCATTGTAATTTCACTGCTCTTTGTGTTATTGTATAAGAAGCTAGTGTTTTGTACTATTTTGTTTTCTACTTTATATATTTTTAAGTTTTCCAGTAATTTGCGAGTGAATTCACATTGTGTGCCAAAATTGTTTACTTCAAATGCTGATCAGATCAACTTGACTCAAAAACTTATACTGTTTGGCTGAAGGCAATGGATACAACAACTACACAACTCAAAATATTGTTTCATTAGATGCAATATTTTTCAATAACTGTGGAAAGACTGTACACCTGAACATGACCAGGAACAAGCTTCAAGTTCTTTATCTGCCTTCTGCACTTTTACTATTGTAAATTCACAGAAAGTGCTCAAGCAATCTTAAAGCCAATTCCTGGTTCGGGCTCATGCGGGATTCTCCAGAGTAGAGGTTCCCAAACTTTTTTTACTCAGCCCCCTCCTTTGTGGACTAATGGTAGGAGGGCGAGCGGTTCAACAGTGGACCTCTATTATTTCACTTTATGGTAAGTGAAAAAGCACAAACCTATCCGTTCTTCTGCAGCCTCCAGAGGTCTCTTTTAAGATCACTGGTTAGACCTCAGTGGACCCAGAAAAACTGAGGGGAGCATATGCATGCTTTGCCCAGATTTTACCAAATTTGGCATTGGGGTACTAAAACAGGGGTTAGGTCCCTTGAATATGCTAATCACGAGCCTAACGCCTATTTTAGGTGGGCACATCAGGCACTCGGAAGTCACCGGATGTCCATTTGGCAGCCGTTGCACTTCCAACGGACATCAGGCGGGGGAGTTCTCACCAAGAAATTGGTCCCCCCAATGTGAATTTTGTGTCCAAAAACAGGCACGACAGGGACCAATTTCTCCCCCCAAGGTGTTCCAAACAGCCCAAAATTGCTGGTTTGAGGTGAGTGTGGCAGGTAGAAAGAGGAGGGCACATCTGGGATATGAATCTCCAAAGGAGGGGGCTCAGTAAAAAACAGTTTGGGAACCTCTACTCTGGAGAATCCCGCATTAGCCCGAACCAGGAATTGGCTTTAAGATTGCTTGAGCACTTTCTGTGAATTTACAATAGTAAAAGTGCAGAAGGCAGATAAAGAACTTGAAGCTTGTTCCTGGTCATGTTCAGGTGTACGGTCTTTACAGTGTGGGGTGGCGGGAAGCAATGGCTGGTGGAGTCAGGTCGGGGAGTAGCAGCATGTAACAGTAAGGAGAGAAAAGACCATCTCGAAGACTTGGGGTACAAATTGGGGCAGAGATGCAATGGGGGGAACCATTGGATGACAGCCCTCATGTTAGTAGGCCTCAGATGGGTTGCACTGTGCAGAACCGCACAACAGAGCCACCTGCTTAGGAGACATTACGTGGTGTCCCATGGTGTTGCACACAATAAGTCAGATGATACACTGTTTTACAAGGACAAGAGTGTTATAACAATAAATGCACAATGTGCTGTTCTACTACAATGGATCTGTGAAATTTTAAGGCTACAAGGTCTAATTGTTAGTGAATACACAGGGTTTTTCAAGTCATTCAGAGTTTAATTGTTTGGTCAGAAGAAGTTTGCAGATTGGTATGTGCTTGTCAGTTTCAGCCTGAAGGTTAAAGGTGCAGAATCACATCTGTAACAAAGTATTACGTGTCTTCATGTTAACATACCATTTTAATACGTTAAGTAGGTTATGAGTGGATCTCCTGTGGCTTTGCTCACCTGAGTCAGAGGATATTCTGCTTAATAACAGATTATGTCATGCATTGTATTATCAGGTTCAATTGATTTTAGTGACTAAGTAAAATTGCATTTTTATTCATGGAGACTACAGCACAGAAACAGGCCGTTCAGCCCAACTGGTCTATGCCGGCGTTTATGCTCCACACAAGCCTCCTCCCTCCCTACTTCATCTAATCCCATCAGCATACCCTTCTATTCCTTTCTTCCTCGTGTGCTTATCTAGCTCCCCTTTAAATGCATCTATGCTATTTACTTCAACTACTCCTTTTGGTAGCGTGTTCCACATTCTTACCACTCTGGGTAAAGAAGTTTCTCCTGAATTCCCTATTGGATTTATTAGTATAGAATCATAGAAAGGTTACAGCACGGAAGGAAGCCATTTGGCCCATCGAGTCCGTGCCGGCTCTATGCAAGAGCAATCCAGCTAGTTCCACTCCCCGCCCTATATCTGAAGGCTTGCAAATTTTTTCCTTTCAAGTACTTATCCAGTTTCCTTTTGAAAGCCATGATTGAATCTGCCTCCACCACCCACTCTGGCAGTGCATTCCAGATTCTAACCACTCGCTGTGTAAAAAAGTTTTTCCTCATATCACCTGATATCTATGTATTTATGACCTCTAGTTTTGGACTTATTTTCTGTACGTCTACCCTATCAAACCCCATTCATTATCTTAAAGACTTCCATCAGGACACCCCTCAGCCTTCTCTTTTCTAGAGAAAAGAGTCCCAGCCTGTTCAGCCTTTCTTGATAAGTATATCCTGTCAATTCTGGTGTCATCCTTGTGAATCTTTTTTGCACCTTCTCCAATGCCTTCATATCCTTTTTATGATATGGAGACCTGAACGTGCATGGTACTTCAAATATGGTCTAACCAAGATTCTATACAAGTTTAGCATAACTTCACTGCTTTTCAATTCTATCCCTCTAGAAATGAATTCCAGTGCCTTTTTTATGGCAGCATTAACCTGCATCACTACTTTTAATGATTTATGTATCCATTTAACATAAGAACATAAGAAATAGGAGCAGGAGTAGGCCAATCGGCCCTTCGAGCCTGCTCCGCCATTTAATAAGATCATGGCTGATCTGATCCTAACCTCAAATCTAAATTCATGTCCAATTTCCTGCCAATTTAGACTCTACCCCATTTAGACGCTTATTATCTAAGCAGCATTTGGCCTCCTTATTCTTCCTACCAAAATATTCTGTGGTTTTTTACTGATATTTTGTGGATTGAATTCAGTGATATTTTGGGGGTAATTTTAACCCCAAAGAACAGGTGGGTTGGGGCGAGTGGGAGTTAAAAATGACAGATTTTTGAAGTGGGACTGCAACCTGGCCCAACATGCCCACTTCTGGGTTTAACCCAGTCGTGCTTAGCCGCACATGCACATCCAAAACCCAGAAGTCCCATCCCCACTTAATGCCGGAGGGCAGCTTGTTAAAGGAGCAATCTATCTTATTACAATAGTTGAGGCACTTAATTTTTTGTGTATTAAAAAGGTAAAACAAGTTTAACCTTACCTTCATGGGTTTCCCATCACTTCTGATTCTCGTTAGATGAAAGCAGGAGAGAAGGGCAGGATGCATGAGGTGAGTGCCTTTAGTGCACTGCTTGTGGGCCCGGAGGAGCAGGAGTGCTTCATCCAGGCCCAACATGCTCACCTGGCGCGACAGGACCCCTGCGATCAGCCGACAACCACCCCCCCACCCAATAGTGACCTCCCCCGATGTCTGCCCCCCCCCGATGGTGGACCCCATCCTACCTCTGAACTGGCGACCCCAAACTCCTCCCGACCTCTGATTTTCTGGCACCCCGATCACCTCCGGCCCGCGATCTGCTCGATGCCCACCTCCCCCCCCACCCCCCCACCATGTCCTCCATGCCACCCACTCCCACTGATGTTCTCCACGCCCCCAACCTACCAGTGTCCTCCATGGCCAATGATCTCTCCTTTCCTCCTCTCTGATTCCCGCTAGGCAGCCTGTCAGTCACGCTGGCTGCCGGGCACAAAACCTGGAAGTAAAATTTCTTGCCCTCAATTAGATCGCAGATTGCGACCTGCCAACTTTACTTCTGGGTTTCGAGTCCGACTATCTCCACCCGCACCCCCCCACCCCCACCCCGCTCCCTTCCCGGCTCCAGTAAAAATCATACACTTTATTTTTCCATTTAAAAACTGTAAATTGGTATCCTCTGAATGTTATTATATGTACCTTTACCTATGCATTCAATTTTTATCTCTTGATGGTGGACATAGGTGCCTGGCATTTAACAGCACGAGGAAGGGTTCGTTGTGGGGTTTTATATCCCTGGAGCAACAAAATGCCTGTTATTTTCAAAGCAATTATTGACAAACCAAATATCACAAAACATGCCAATCAAATTGCTTGAACAGTTTTTTCCAAATTTTTTGGCAGCCTTGTTATTTCCTGAGTCAGCCAACTATAGAATCATTAAAAAAAATCTTATTAGAAACACCATAAAAGTGAAATAATTCACAAAAAAATCTTTAAATTTTCCAATTAAATTGCTCGTATCCTACTGGAAATCTGCCCAGTTTGTCCACAGAGGCCTATACTTTGTCAGGTGCGTGGGCTTCAGTTTTTCTCTCGATACCATCTATCCTGATATTTTGAAATTATTATTCAGAATATTATGAAAGGAGAAAAGGAAAAAAGATAAAAACTTGGAACTGCAGACCAACAGAAGCAGGAAATGAAGCAAGGGGAAAGAAAGAAAGAAAGAAAAGCAGTAAAAGAGAGAAGGAAATCACAGGAATTTTTTTTGGAAAAAAAGAGCTATCTATACCATGTCGGTTTCCAAAAGAAAAACCTCTCGTACAGCTCCCCTCAACTCCTCCCCAGGCTGCCGCCTTTGGTCATTCCATGGGTCATGCCTCTTCCCTTTTATTTATGTTCTCAATTGCGTTTTACATTTTGATCTGTGAGCAATGCCACTGAGATCCACTGTTTTCCATTGGTAAACTTTAGCCTAATTATCACAAGAGAAAAAACAGCTGGTGCAGAAATCTTGGATAAAATCTATGATAATTCATTGACAACATGGCATTCCTACTGGGGGATATGCTAACTGAAAATTCCTTTTTGTCCTTGCAGGAACATTCCGGTGTACCTTCTGTCACACAGAGGTGGAAGAGGATGAATCTGCGTTACCAAAGAAAGATGCCAGAACACTGTTGGCAAGATTCAATGAACAGATTGAACCAATCTATGCTCTATTGCGAGAAACTGAAGATGTTAATCTGGCCTATGAAATCCTGGAGCCAGAACCAACAGAAATTCCATCGCTTCGGCCAAGGTTAGCTTGCGATCTTAATTTTTTGTTTATGTTTTTATCCTACGAAGCAGAAAAGACCTACAAAACTTGGTTATGTCATTGGTCTTCTAAGCTTGTGAAAGGTATACTTTAGGCAGTTTTTTGCTCTGCTTGTGAAGGATGTACTTTGACAGCTTATCATTCCATTTGGGAACTTACTATAACCAGAATCTACAGTATAAGCCTGAATCCTACTCAAAGCACAGCATATGAAAACTGTAAAGTAGAAATGAAAAAAAGCATTGCAGCTCAACTAGTTTCATGTACAAGACTCACTCAGACCATTATCATCATCTTCCTGCTTTGGTAATCCCTTTTGTATAAGTAATGTATTCATTTCTTATTTGAATGCTTCAGTCAAGTTCATTGTACTAGGTAGAAATTGTCTTTCATTTCATGAAATCTTTATATTTTTCATTTTTTTTATGGGAGCCTGTGTCTGATCACTTTAATTTGGTTACTTCTCTGATGGAGTAAAGGCTGGCATGTTATATATACACATTCCGTGGCGCATAGTTATGTAAATAGGGTGTCTTTGAGTTCTTTTTCTTCTCTGATGTCATCTATTATAAATGAAGAAATATGGGCATTAAGTGAGAAATCTAAGTTTTATTAGCAAGTGAGATGAAATGCTGTTCACCTAAGTAATATAAATAATGACATGTATAGCCGGGCTATTAATCGACAACACAGTCTAGTTAGGAGAGCTCTGAAATCGACAGCATTTGTCAAACACCACATGGCCAGTGGCACACTTGTATATGTGTTAAGGAGATTAAGGCCCTCTGTTTGGATAAAGTATTTCTGTCCCACAGACTGACTTCCCAAAGGCAAGACTCCATTTCAAAAGATTTGATGTACCAGTTAATTACAGTTTTGCCTAGCTGCAACAGATGTGGAGACCAGATGCGGCTCCATTGGTAGAATTGAAGGCTTTATATGTTTAACCCTTTCAAACTGTTGTGGTGTTTGGGCTGACTTCAACAACTTGTTGGTTGCTGCTGTAGTTACTTTGCAAATAAATCTGTCTGGTAGTTTAGTCTAACAAAAATGCACATCATGACTGATATCACTTGCCTTCTAAAGTGGCTTGGATGTGTAATGGAAATCCTACATGTATTCCAGGGAGAATGCACAAGTCTACTATTCACCCAGAGTGCACAGTCCCTGATTACTTTGCACATAATATTTTACTTCAGTTCAGGCAGATACGCCTATTAGAGTAGGTATTTGTGTTGGACATGAGAAAAAGTATCTGGAGAAGCTTGAACCATGACTCCATTTTATAAGTTAACAGCTGAGTATGAAATATTTAATCCTTGAGTTCTATTTTGCTTGGTATTTCTTTTGCTAACGGTCACATTTTATTTCTCCTGGTCGAACACAAAGAACTTATTTACATTTAGCCCACTGATTGCCTTCGTGTTTTTAAAAATTTGATCATCTTTCTATTGGTTTATTTTCCCCAATCAATGCATTGGCTCCCATAGCCTCACTTTATAGGTTTTTGACTTAAGACTTTGAAAAAATCTTGTTCGCTTTCTTTATATCCTTTCCAGCATCTTCATCTCTCCGTGAGAGAGGGTCTTGTTCTCCAAGTGTGATCTCACCAAAACTTTATGGGAATTCTGTATATTCTTGCATTCTGTGGATCTGCTTATACATAGTAAAATTCTGTTTGTTTTGTCAACCAGCATAATCAAATATTTTCCTGGTGAATGATATATGTCTTCAGTGTGTAACTATATTTTCTAATTTTAGCACAGGTCTATATATGACCGTGTACTTCTCAATATTAAATGCAATTTGTTCAAGTGCCCAGTTACTAAGTGGCAGCAGTTGTCTTTGAGCTGTCTCTCCCCATCTCTCTCGCTTCTCTGGCTATGAGCAAGGTCCTATTTCTTATGTTCTTATCAATGGAAAAACATGGCTGTGTTTTTCTTCTCACACTTTGCTCTCCCCCTACTGTGGATTTCATGGAATTTGGGACGCAATAGGCTTTTGTGAGAGTCAGGTTTTCCATTATAAAGTTAAGCCCAATTTAATCTCAATTATAGACAACCTCTAAATTGTGCCAAAGATCTTTTCAGAATGGCTGTTTTAGATTTCCAGAGTGCTCAAACTCTGTCTCTGCACAACTCCCAATCACCAATTCTTTCTTATGTCCTTCACTCTGTCTTTCCCCTTGTCTTCCAGTCTGTCTCCCCTTTCTCTCCCTCATTCCATATGCTTCTCACATACTTTCTCTCTTTATCAACTTTGTATCTCATACTTGTTTCCCTGTTTCTGTAAGTTACTTACCACCGTCCCCCACCGTCTCTCTTCTGTATGCCTCTCAAGTGTCAGCTTGGCTCAGTTGGTAGCATTCTTAAATCTGAATCATAAGGTTGAAAATTCAAATCCCACTCCAAGATTTCAACATCTAATCTAGAATGACAATTTTTACCCCTCTGTAAAGCACCGTAGGAACGTTTTTGCCAAGTTGTAGTCCAGATGTTCCATGGCAACATCCCAGCCAAAATTAAAAATTGGGACAATATAATTTTTTGTCAATGTTTCATCAAATTTTTGATATATTGGTTGAAAAAGTTGTGTGCATGTTATCAGTATTAATTCTCATATGTGTGTGAAGTGTAACTGTAGTACACACTGGTCCCTTAAGTTAATGAGAATGCAAGGAAGTCAGTAGCAGCATTATAGTTCAAATCCAGGTAAAATAAATTGAATAAAAAAAGTTTTTATTAGTTCATGATTGAACACCAAGAAGGTTAAACATGGGTAAAAATCAGAAAACAACCTATTTGGGAATGTCATGAATTTTTCAGCAGAAATAAGTAAAAACTGAAAATGTGGAGCCCTATTATTTTTAGCTCAATTTCTTCAATGTCATATATAACACAATAATGAATGTGGACACAAACTATAACACAGCAATAACATTTTTTTTGCAATCCCAGTTTTTCATCCCCAATTTATGATACTAAACAAAATCCATGATCTTTGTTCTTTATGTTGTATTATATTTATGACATGGTGATATGTACTGATTTTTTTGACAGTCAGCGGGCACTTGGTGCTGGCAGTGGAAATATGAATCTTCAAAAAGAATCATGGGCAAACAAAGGGCCTACATATGAAGATCTCTACACTCAAAATGTCATCATCAATATGGAGGAACATGATGTTCAGCACAAAGTTGTATCTGATGGGAAGCCAACCAAGGAGAGACCAATCTGGATGAGGGAGAGCACTGTTCGAGGAGCCTTTTCAGACTTGGAAGAAGTCCAGGAAGGTGAGATACCAGCTTCCTTTTGTCTGTTTCTTCTGATTTATTTGTAAGTTCATTAAAGTAAGTAACGACTCTACTGAAGTGTGGAATTCTGCTTGTTCATTTTAGCTGTTCTGTGTAAAGAGTATAGTCTCTGTTACTCAATTCTTATAAATTTCTGAGCAGATTTTTAAGAGGTGCTTTTCAAAAAGGAATGCAAATTATTTGAAGCTAGGATTTTTCAGTGCTGTGTTGCAAAAGAGTGGATGAAAAACAGGGATCCAGCTGCATTGTTTATAATTATAGTCATTAAAAAGATTAAGAAAGCATAATGACCTGGAAAATGATGTGCACCATTAATTACACTGTTTGGTATCCTTATGTCAGCCATGGCTCAGTGGTAGCACTATTGCCTCTGAGTCAGAAGGTTGCAAGTTCAAGTCCCACTCTAGGACTTGAGTATATAATCTAAGCTGATACTCCAGTGCTGTACTGAGGGAGTGCTGCACTGTCAGATATCTTTCAGATAATGCTATTATTTCATTGATTTTTGTCAACTTTATTTTTAACATGGAGTCTGAAATGGCAGATCGCTTCTCCATTATCTCGTTGCTCTGATGAAGCAGCGTATTGGGTTAGCCTGTGTGCATCTTCGAGAGGCTCATTGACTTATTAGAGCAGCACTTTGAACCACCTAGGGAGGGGCTAATCCAGAACTGCCTAAACCAGCTGATCAGTGGTACATGTTTGCCTCGTGCTGATTTTTAAAGCTTATAAGTGACCTTAATCATTCTACTTGTACTTAATCTGTTGCTGTAGGAATAAATGGAAGTATTTTATTCTGGAAATCGATCTTTTTAAAAAAAAATTCCCCTTGCTGTGTACATTATAGGTGTTATGGATGCTGACTCATACCACGATCGTGAGGGAAAGGGAAACGCAATGGAAGCAAATGAAGAAGTCATGCAAACATTGCTTATCCATGAAAAGAAAAGTACATCTGCAACTGTGGCTGCAGCTGCTGCAATCCCAACTTCAAATGCCAGTGATTCAGAGAGTGATACTAGTGAATCAGAGGATGAATCGCCTCGACCACAGGCAGCAGCAGCATCATTCCCAGAGGCAGCAGCAGAAGAGGATGAAGAGTTTGAAGAGGTGGATGAGCCAACTGTGTTAGTAGCTGGACAGCCATATTCATATAGCCAAGTCAGTCAGTGTCTAGAGCTAGTGGCACAGATGACAGCTGAAGAGAAGGAAGCATATATTCACATGGGACAAAGAATGTTCCAGGATATGTACGACTGATCTGTTGCCACAACACATGAACATTTTTAAACTTCTTATATATTTCCTGTGATTTTATTAGTCAGTGTTTCCACAATTTTAATTGTATCTGCCAAAGTGTTAAGAGACAGCATTCCTTTCTCAACAAAATTACAGGCTGGATTTTAGAAGTATTTCAAGACAAAAGTATTATTTTTAAGAGGCTAAAAAACTGCTGTGCCCTATAACTTTAAAATGATGTATTTCACAGGTATTCTTGTTTTAATTGTATGTTTCTTTCCTCAAGGTGATACTTAGTTTCGTGAAACCCCTTTGAGCTAGGACAGTAAAATGAGGCAATTATACTTCTTGTTCAGCCAATAAGAAATGTTTTTCTGGTTTAGTGTACTGGCTTCTGCCAGTTGGAAACATTTCCCTCTTGTCTTGCGCTCCATCATGGATGATCACTGATAAAACTTGCCCATTTGTGACAATAGGCAAATTTTAAGTGATGGGCAGCCATGAGATTCAAGCTCGGAACCTGCTGGTTAGAAATCATTTGTTTATTCACTTGAACTACCAGGCCATCCAGCACAGTATATTTGTCTCTTGGTACAAAATATATGTGTGTGATTCTTTTTAAAGAAAAACAATTTGTTTTGGCATTTAGAATAAGCATGATTGAGAGCAAGGGTTGTTTGTAAAGAATTGGGTGAGCTAGTTCACCATAGAAGAGCAGTCAGTTAGCTGTTTCACTAATATTTCCATTCATCCTGATATTTGCAGTTTAAACCAAATGCTGATTGTACTCATTAAAATATTTCTTAAAATTGATCAATTCAATTGCCCCTATGGTTCAGCAGTAAAATTTCCCATCTCTCAGCCATATAGAACAGAAATGTTCTAGTTGAATCTCCAGTCTGTGCTGAGTGAGTTGATCTTAGCTGGGATAGCAGAAAGGATGCATAATTAGCTGCAGATTAGGCAAGCGAAAATCAGCTAGGATTCCTGCTTCTGATCCCTATTCAGTCGTCCCTACTGAAAGTCCATACGTCTAGATGACAGGTGAGGATTAGGATCAGTTGTGAATTGATCACATGAAAATGGATTTTGTGTAAATTTAAACCAAATGAGTAGCTTTTATCTGAAATGAAAATATTTTCAATGTAATCATTATAGAGCAGTGCAGTTTTAAAATGAGCTGGACAAGTGCCAAACCATAGTGAGGCCTGATAAGCATCAGAGACAAAGCTTAAATATACAGACTGCGCACATGGTCTTTGTATATGATCTGCCTTCTTAAGCTCCATCTGCAGAAAAACAACTGAGATATTGAAATGGTTCAGTAAAGTTTTATTGTTGTTAGTATCTAGGCAGCAGAAGATTAATGCGAAGCTAATTGTTTTTAATAGTCTTAACACGGTCAGGTTTCAATACCGTACAACTATTCTAATCTAAACAGAAAATGCTGGAAACACTCAGCACGTCAAACAACATCTGTGGAGAGAGAAACAGAGTTAACATTTCCAGCATCCGCAGTATTTTGCTTTTCTTTTAGTTATTCTAATCTATCTGTTGCAGAAAGTGGCATGTACAGCCTCACCCTCATTTGTGTGTGTTCCCTCATGCTTTCACTTAAATCAGGCCCAATGTAACATTAAGTCTTTTCATAACTCATTATAACCCATAACCACTTTCGGCATATTACTGTGTAATCCGCTTTTTGAGTATCAGACAGATAATGGGTGACCTGCAGTTTGGTTCTGGGGTCAGATTAATATGTTACAGCCTATAAAAAGTGAAAGGAATGTCTTATAAACTCTCCCAGTAACTTTTAACGTTTCCACCTGTACAATTCTACTCTGAGGTTTGAACAAAACACTTACAGGCTGATGACAATATACACAGTGGAAAACCAGAAGGTGCATTTGCCAAGTCAGAAATATTTAATTAATATTGAAAATGGTTAAAGCTTTTGTAACAGCAGAGGAGTTGGCGTATCATAGAGAATATTATCTCATATGAAGTGCATTTTTATTACATTGTTTATTTGTACAATACTTGAGAGTGGTTACGATGCTGCAATGTAATTGAGAAGGCTCAGGTTACATCTAAACTGAGAGTGATCCTGGAGTAAAAATGTAATCTGAATCCTGGGAATAAGACTCCGGCCTTCAAACTTACTCCCTGCTGTCTGTCTGATTTTATCATCGAAACAGTTTAATTTCTATGCAACATTGGGTCATGTTCCATAGCTGGTAATGCTTTTTGTGTCTTATGATGTATGATGGTCATAAAAGGGTTTTTGATGCCATTACTGCAAGTTTCTGAGGAACTCTCGGTGGTTGATTGCAAGGAAATACTCTTCTTATGTATAAAAGATCACACCAGTGTAATGAACTATAATGCTGCTCTTCCCATGCATGAAAGATCCACTGCATTGTACTGCTAGTGATGCAGTATTGTATTTATTCTACGGGTGTCTTACAGTTACCGAGTGCTGAATTGCAGACAGCTGTTTTTGTTTTCATTTTCCATTCAGTTGAATATCAGATCTGGAGGGTGATAGTCAGTCTACACCCCTTAATTCAAAATTGCTTAAGTTAATCATCTAATGACTCAATTTCTTTAGAACTAAATAACCACTCAGTTGTGTAATTTATGTATAATTAATTCATTATTATTGGATTGTTCAATTTTTAGCACAAAAATGACTTGTCAGGATTAGATTTCCACTGTGGACACCCATGGAATAAATCACAACCAAGATAATTTTTCTAAAGTTCTTTCACAAGTGAAAAAGTACCAGAAAAAGAGTACTGCAGTCCATTGGCACTATTTTAATGTCATACTGTAAGCAGGAAAATAGTCCTTCATGCCTAGAGGAAAAAATAATTAATAAAATTGAATGCAGTTTTAAAGATTTGCAGATTACAAAGATTGCTCAATTCACTAGTCGGATGTCTACAATATACATTTTTGAGGAAAAGAAATCCAGACCAGGCAAAAATTTATAAAGTCTGATGCGCCAGTGGAAAATGTTTGTTGTACTGCATTTCTCCATTTGAGTCTACTGGGGTATTTACATAACTCACTAGCAGCATCCAGTGGCAAAAATCAAGTAATGCAGTAATATAGTACTACATTACTACTCATTACAATACTACTGTAGTAGTGGATTTTGCATGAGTTAACTATAACAGGTCCTGGACTAGTATGTCATGAAAGGTCAATTGAAAGATATTTTCACTTTTCTTATGCAACCAAAAATGGTTTCATCTTAATAAAAAATTGGCCCTAATCTCTTGAATGCAGTATACAGTAACCAATTACAGTACTCACAAATGAATAAAATATAACCTGCTGGTTTTGAGATGGTGGGGGAAGGTTCCTCACT
Source organism: Heptranchias perlo (assembly GCF_035084215.1). Classification (NCBI taxonomy): domain Eukaryota; kingdom Metazoa; phylum Chordata; class Chondrichthyes; order Hexanchiformes; family Hexanchidae; genus Heptranchias; species Heptranchias perlo. The sequence goes on from NC_090335.1 coordinate 50,635,535, forward strand.
TCTTCCTTGCAAAAATCGCAAAAGTACTATTTCTATAACACCCACCCAGCCAGCGCACACACGAACATACACTCTCAATCTCTTAACATGCCTTTCCTATTGTTCTCAAATACAGCATTAGAGAGAGAAGGTGAATCAATTTCAGTTGTCCTTAATCTCACATGCATAACTGTGATTTACCATTATAGCTGCGTACATCCAACAGTAGTGAAAAATTACTCAGGCTTTCAAATATCTTGACTTCCTCTTAGAGCTCAGCCCAGAAGATTTCTTCCAACATATACTTCCTCTATATACAAAAACATTGTTTGCAACTGTACTAGGTTGGGGGGAGGGGGTGAAGGATATATAGATTCTGAAATGCTTGTACATTAGCTTACATGTTCTCCAAGCAGGAAATAAAGCAAGGGAATCATTTGATAAAGATCTGGAGAAAGAGATTTCATCCTAACTTCATCTCATGTCCAAAAACCATAGTAAATTCTAACAGAAGTACTTTGTTCAGCTTAACAATAAGCTTTCACATAAATGGTAAATTATCCACAATTAGAATTAGAATTGTGTTCTTTAAAGATAATATTCTTTTAAAAACAAAACCACAACCAGTGTCTTTTACTTATAGTGCTTTTTATTCAATCAGTTTTATTTGCTTATATTTGAAAATAAAAGCTTTGCCAATATGTTAATTGTGTCAGTATTTGTTTTGGATAAAACCTAATTTCTGCTGACTCCACTCATCCTTCAGAACTCTGTCACCCCGTACTAGACTAGGTTGGACTGCTCTTACTGTTGCTCCCAATCTTGTGTGCTCCTCACCTCCCTACAGCTGTTCCTCAGACCAGCTACCTCATCTGCACTATTCCTATGGATTTACCTTTCAGTGTCCCCTAGCAACCTGGGTTTCACTCCTCTCAGACCTCCACTGGAATCCTGGATTAACCTCTGCTGGCTCACGGTCGATTCGCCACTCCTCTGCAGCCCCTGGTTTTCCACTGGATAACCTCCAGCACTGTACCACCTAATACTCTGCCTCTCGAACAGCCCTTGGATTCACTCCCTCTCCACATCTATTTCCGAATCTGGACATTGGTTTGTCGATGCTCCAAGCTGGCTCCACCCTTCTACAAATCAACTTCATCCCACCACAGGACCTCAAATTTTAACTTTGGACTCTCATGGTCACCTCCCTGTCCTTTGTTTGTGACCAGGACATGTCTTCTAATCTATTGAGTTGCTATTCCCAAGATATCCTCCCTCAGCCTCTGCACTGTGCGACTTCTAATCCTCTGTGATTTCAATCTCCATTTCAACTCGCCCTCACTGGGCTGCCCATTGGCATCGATTTACTCGCGGATAGAAGAGACGAGCACAGCCCCCAACACCTGATTTTGATGCATCTGAGGAGATTGAGCACCGAAGAACATGAAGGTGGAGGCCCTGACTGATCCCTGGCTGTCTTACCTGGCGATCTACTGCAACTGCAACTTTTTTTGATCGATTTCTGCAGTTTGCTTGCGACATTCCCAGCAATTTTTTTTACTTTTTCTCAGTGAGATCTGCACTATACATTACTACATTTCTCAGTCTCATTGTACCAGAGGTTTACCAGACTCCTGACCACTCCCTTTCACGTGTTCAGAATGACTGAATGAGCTGCGGCTATGGGTTCCCCAATGGGTATACCTCTGTACTCTATCATAATAGAGGAGGAAGAAGATCAGCAGAGGCAATGTTAGACATCAAGATCGAGGGCCACTAAAAGAATCAATTTTATATTCAAGTTTTATTGTTAAAAGGTTAAAACTAAAAGCCTGCAAATGTAGCTGACAGTGCATATCTGTACAGAGGTCAGAAGCAGCCTGCTTTTCTAGGTCAGGATACACATATTTATATTTAGGCCTAACTCTATTCACTGTTTCTGGATGCCTAGAGACTAAGTTATCTGTAACTAACCATAATAATACATTCTATGCTTTACTAAACCTAAGCACCAGTATTTTCTGTTTACCTACGGGACGTCAGATAGAGATAAATGTTTAGATAGCCTGGAGCATCTTGATAAGGACTGGTACAAGCTGGCACAGTATGTATGTAAATTTCATGGAATACAGAATGCACTTGGATTAAACCAACTAAAAACAGATCAAATGAGGTGAGATTGTAGCCATAAGTTAGAAGAAGAAGGAACAGAAGAAGGAAGAATTAGAGGAGAGAAGGTTGAGCTTAACTGACTAACATGCGTTCTTCTACAGCAAAGAGGTAATCTTGGTGTTGGCTGTGAGTATATGTTCATTTAACCCTTAGTAAACATGCAAGTGTTTGACACTGCATCTCAAACTCATTCTTGGCACATAGCCATGGGACTGCAGCCTTTGTTTATACTATTACAAAAATACATCCTAACAGCAAGAGGCTATGAGAGTGAGGCATCATGGAAGAAGACAGCGACCCACTCGCTATTACTACCCCCGCAGAGTGTACAGGTTTCACAGATCATACCAAGGCAATTGTGCTTTTCCAAGGAAGCCACAGGCCACCTGTGTGACATTTTGGAAAAAGACCTCAAGCCACAGTCAACTGCCCACACAGCGTCATTTGTACAGATGGAGGTCACAACAGTCCTGAATTTTTATGGGCCAGATCCTTCTAGTCAGCTACGTGGCTTTGAAGGTGCACCCTTTCCAGTATAATCTATTTAATATCAAGGATCTGTGTAGGCCTGCAATTGCCAGGTGACAGATGCCTTTTTCCCAAGGACATCGGACTTCACCAACTATGGCAGGACTCATGCAGAGCAGAGAGACAGAGCTATTCAATTCTAGAGGCTCGCTGACTTCCCTAGAATGCAGTGGGCTATCGTACGTACATGCAAATATACGAATTAAGAGCAGGAGTAGGACATTCGGCCCCTCGAGCCTGCTCTGCCATTTGATAAGATCATGGCTATCTGATTGTAACCTCAACCCTACTTTCCCATCTACCTACTATAACCTTTGACTCCCTTGTTAATCAGGAATCTATCTAACCCAGCCTTAAAAATATTCAATGACCCTGCCTCCACTGCTCTCTCGGGGAAGGGAGTTCCACAGAATCATGACCCTCTGAGAGAAAAAATTTCTCCTCATCTCCAACTTAAATGGGAGACCCATTATTTTTAAACTGTGGCCCCCAGTTCTAGTTTCTTCCACAAGGGGAAACACCCTCTCAGCATCTACCCCTTCAAGTCCCCTAGGATCTTATATGTTTCAATAAGATCACTTCTCATTCTTCTAAACTCCAGTGTATACCGGCCCAACTTGTCCAACTTTTCCTCATAAGATAACCCCCTCATCCCAGGGATCAGTCGAGTGAACCTTCTCTGAACCGCCTCTAAAGCAATGATGTCCTTTCTTAAATAAGGAGACCGAAACTGCATACAGTATTCTAGATGTGGTCTCACCAATGCCCTGTATGACTGTAGCAAAACATCTCTACTTTTATATTCCATTTCCCTTGCAATAAATGACAACATTCCATTTGCCTTCCTAATCACTTGCTGTACCTGCATACTAACTTTTTGTGATTCATGTACTGGAACACCTAGATGCCTCTGTACCTCAGAGTTCTGCAATCTCCCTCCATTTAAATAATATACTGCTTTTCTATTCTTCCTGCCAAAGTGAACAAGTTCACATTTTCCCACATTATACTCCATCTGCCAAATTTTTGCCCACTCATTTAACCTATCTATATCCCTTTGCAGACTCCTTATGTCCTCTTCACAACTTACTTTCCTACCTACCTTTGTGTCATCAGCAAATTTAACAGTCCCTTCATCCAAGTCATTGATATAGATTGTAAATAGTTGAGGCCCAAGCACTAATCCCTGTGGCACTCCACTCGTTACATCTTGCCAACCTCAAAATGACCCATTTATGCCTACTCTCTGTTTCCTGTTAGCTAACCAATCCTTTATCCATGCTAATATATTACCCCCTGCACCATGAGCTCTTACTTTGTGTAGTAGCCTTTGATGTGGCACCTTGTCAAAAGTCTTCTGGAAATCCAAGTACACCACATCCACAGGATCCCCTTTATCCACGTTGCTTGTTACTTCCTCAAAGAACTCTAATAAATTAGTCAAACACGATTTCCCTTTCACAAAGCCATGTTGACTCTGCCTGATTGCATTGAGATTTTCTAAGTGCCCTGCTATAACCTCCTTAATAATAGATTCTAGCATTTTCCCTATGACAGATGTTAAGCTAACTGGCCTGTAGTTTCCTGCTTTCTGTCTCCCTCCTTTCTTGAATAGAGGAGTTACATTCGCTATTTTCCAATCTAATGGGACCCTTCCAGAATCTAGGGAATTTTGGAAAATTAATACTAATGCATCTACTATCTCTGTAGCCACTTCTTTTAAGACCCTAGAATGAAGTCCGTCAGGACCTGGGGACTTGTCAGATTTTAGTTCTAATATTTTTTCAACCGCATCCATGTGGCTCTGAAGGTGCTCCCTTTACTGTATGACTGTGATCTCCATGATTAACAAACCAGAGAATAAGTGCACACTCAACTTTAATGCAAAAAATGGCAAAACACAAACAAGCCTCCGTGAATAACAAAGCACAAAATAAATGTAAATTGAACCTCAAACCATTAATGGAAAAATACAAACCAGCCTCCATAGAACAGAATAAGTTCACACTGAACCTTAATACAGAAAATACCAAGACAAATACGCCTCCATCAATAACTCAGAACAGAATAAGCGCACGACACAGTTATGGCAATGTATATCACAGCCTCCGTGAATAGCTATGAGCAAAGTAAGTGCACTTTAAACTTGATATGATCAATGGCCAGATACAATCAGTCACCCTATTCTTTCCTAACGCCGTGCAAGCCCTTGGTGCTTAAACGTGCCTTCCTATTATCTATTCTAGTGCTGCACCTAACAGTGCCCTGAGGGCCAGGAAGGTGAGAAGTGGTGGGCTCCTGATGCTGGACTTAAGGGTCATGAGACTGAGGTAGCTGACATGGGACTCATGGCAACTGGCTTCTGGCATGGAGCCACTGTTGGCTGCTCTCTGGAGGGTGCACCTGGGCAGCCTGGTCTTGCCTGCCAGATTCCATTGGCATGGTGCTCTGAGGGAGAAGGCCAGATTCTTGGTATGTGTTGCTGTCCTGAGAGACGGCATCATCAGGCACTTGGACTGGTGACCTTCCACTTTGTCCTGGATCTGCGGCCCCAGTTATCAGCTGGATGGCTGGAGTGATGGCAGCCACCAAATCCTGGAGGTTCTGAGTCATTGAATTAGCCAAGGACAGGAAGGCAAGATTAAAGGTGCCATGGAGGTGGAGGCCCCGACTGGTCCCCAACTGCCTCTTACCTGCTACAATGGAATACTCACTTGTAGTTGGAGCCATATACCCATATGGGGGGGGGTTAAGGGTCAGGTGAATGACAGTGAGACAAGGTGGAGGGAAGGAAACAGCGCTTGAGTGAGTAGTTCAAAGGGGAAAAGGTGGGGGTAATGATGGGATTTAGTAACGGTAGCAAAGGAAGTAGGGGTTGGTAAGAATGGGAGGTGGTAGTGGGAATGTGAAGGGGTAAGGAATGTGATGGGACTAAGGGGTAGGGTAAAACAAAAGTGATGAGGACTGCAGGTCATGTTTTTCCCCACAATCCCAACCAGCCTCCTTTCCCTGCCACATCAGGCCACACCAACCATCCAGCTGAAGGAAAGAAGAAAACAACAGAAAGAGAAGCAGAAGAGGACGGAGATGAACAGTTGCAGAATTCATTCTCCAACACATCAATAAAAATCCTGGAATTCCATGTAATTAAAACAGAATTTGACTTAGTCAATCACCATCAATCAGTAATACATTGTGCATCACGTGGCATAATACCTCTTTTGCCCTATTATAATACAGCATGTCCTCTGACTCACTTTCAGCAATGTCACAAGATTATATATAAATATTAAAATCCTTGAGTTAGTAATGCTGTAACACCCCCAGTACATTGAAATCAATGGGTAATGCTCTAACTGTAAGAGCTTATTATTTTCATTTGGCACTGTAAACTCTCTCAGCCTTTTAGAACAACATAGCTAATAGACACACTATTTCCTCTGATTAACTGTCAGCAAGGTCACCAGTAAATATATGAAAATCCTGCATATACATGCATGTCCTATTGCGTAACGCTTATGCCTTGATTTCACCTGGAGCAGGAATCAGGTGGGTAGGGGACAGGGCAACTGGCAGACACCCCCACCCACCCCCCCACCCCACTGACGTTGCCAGCGTGTAGCCTGTGCAATTTTAACTCAGAGTCTTAATTGAATATGATTGATAGTTTGCCCACCCGATAGCAAGGCCTGTTCTAAGTGGGAATGCACCTTTTAAAGTGAATATGTATTCCCTGATGCCAGATTTGCTTGTTACACTACTGGTAGAAGGATCATTAGCAGAATGAGTCGAAGGGATACTCCTCGGTTTTCTGGTGTCTCCTTTGAAGTCCTGGTGGAGGAGGTCAGGGCAAGGAGGGAAATACTGTTTACCAGCACTAACAGGAAGATCCCCAGGACAAATATCCAGCAGGCCTACACAGAGGTGACTGAGAGGGTCAGTGCCAGCAGCATCAGTTGTAGGACCTGTGTTCAAAGTAAAAAGAGATTGAATCTTCTCACAAGAGCAGCATGGGTGAGTACAGTTCTTCATCTCTCCATCTCTCTCAATAAAACCTGCCAGCACTCCTTATACCCCCTCCTCCAGCATTCTCAACAATTCCCTCCCCTACATTACTTCAACATCCAGTCACAAAGGCACAGTGAGCCAGTCTTTTATTCCAAACACACTCAGCTCTTCCTTTGCTGTCTTCACACCAGGCATTAACAGCATTCCCTTCTCACATGTTAGAACTTACAGAACCAGCAACTCTTCTCTGAACTCCTTTCTCACTTCACGTTCCAGGCACTTAGCTTTATATTCATCGTCTCCCCATCCTGATTCCATCTTGCTTCTTCTCCAGCTCTCAGCAGATGCACTATATGCAGAAGCCCAACACATCTCCAGTTTCCTTTTAAACAGCCACTCACTAACTCTCACCCTCTCTTTCCGCAGGACAAAATAGCACACAATGCAAGGGAGAGGAGCCAAAGAGGGGGAGGAACACTTGACATCATAGCCGTCCTGAGCAGAAAGCTCTGGAGATTAGTGGCTTGGATAAAGCCAGGAGCATTGGGGAAGGTGAGGGTGGTGGCTTATCTGAGTTGGGTGCCTGCCTATTACTTGTCACCCTTTATTCACCTCAGCAAATCGCACATTCAGCCAGCTCAATAACATTAAGCAGGATTCTGAAGACTGTCAGCTGCCAATGTCCAGCTTGTCAATGCATTCCTAACTCTTGTTCCTTTTCTCTTTCCTCCCGGGCCTTCTCAGTAGCAAGTGCCTGCAGAAGAAGACACGTCAGAGGAGGAACGCCTCAGGCCTGAACAGGCTCCTTTGCTCCACTGCAGACGTGCCAAATCTGATGAATTCCCCAGCTCTACGGAATAGAGAGTTAATTACTTGCTCAAAGCCCCTTGACTAACCCTGCAAAGATCTCCCATGGATGCTTGGAAGGGTCCAGATCCGTAAAAGTTGAGGGCCGCAGTGACCTTCATTTCTACAGTTAAGGTAAGCCTGAAAGTGTGCTCGTAATTTGAAGAGTGCCTCTGAACAAGCGCAATTGCAGGAAACCTGCATATAAAGCTCTGTAAACTGGGGACGGGGCCATTGTTATGAGCGGAGATGCATTCGAGCAGCGGGATTGGTAGACGATCGTAAAAGATCGAGGCGATTTGGGCATTTTATGATTATGTGCATAAATCTATTACGCCCAATTTTCCACGATCTTTTAGGCCATGTATTTGCTTTGCGACCCAATTACGCATGTCTCTGAGAGCAAAAATGCAGGAAATTCCAGACCATAGTACTTATCTGTGGAGCGGGTGCATGTGTGTGTTGGGGGAGGGGGTTAAATAGGGTCTAAATGCACTAAAAGGAATCAAATTCTAGGGCTACATTTTCCTTTGTTTACAAATGTTGTGGAAATAATTGATGAATAAAAAGCAAGTGTTCCCTGCTTTGTGCTCATGCCTATTTTAAAATGAATAGACTTTCTCCAAATTTAAAAATAACCTAAGAAATTAAAGTTTTTTCAACTGCGTAAACTAGGATTTTGTTATTTCTTTTTGTTTCAGGCCTGACTTGTAAATACAACAAATTTAAAGTCAGAACAATCCTACGGGCAAAATTCAACCCTGTTCTATAATTTGATAATGTGGCAACCAGATAGAACATTAGGAAGACTATGCAAGGAAATCCAGAATTTATGGATATGAAACTCTGATAGACACTAATACCAGTAACTCAGAGTTACTAACATCATATTTTATGCATTCTTTCTGGAAAATTGTATTGCATTGTTATTATTTCCTCAAATATTTTTGTTCTCAAGTTTTGACTCAGGCTGACAAAAATGATTTATTTCACTGCAGCGGCTCATAGATGAAAGCAACTTTGATTACAGATAAATTGCTACAAAGGAATACTCACAAAAATTCCTCACAGAAAAAATTATTAATGCAGTGGGTTTTGGAAATCATTCAAAATGCTTTTTAGATATGAAAACAACATGATACAATAGACATTCAAATGTCACTATATTTTAGTTAACATTACCCTCTATGGCATTAATAAATGTATCTGTTCATATCAAATTTATTCAAAATTGGATCGTGTCCAATCCACACTACATTTATATACTTTCAATCACTACATAACATGTAATGCATGAATTATATTTAATGTCTAGATTATTAAAAATGAAAATCTTACTTTACCTCAGTTGAAGAGCCGAATCCAGCAAAAGTGTCAAATGTAACTATTTAAACAGTTCCTTCGGACTGCCTGAGAGTCAGCTGTCTGAGACACAAAGGATATGGGGCAGCTAAAGTCAGGGGTCTGGGAAGCAGCCAAGAAAGGGAGAGGGAGGCCTATAGCAGTTGAGAATGGCCAAAGGAAAGCTAATGGCAGTTGAGAAATGGTGAGGGAAGGTCGATGGCGGTGGGAGTAAGCCAGAGGGAGGCCATACTGGCAGGAATGGGCCACCACGGCAGCAGCAACAGAACCAGTAAAGGTGGAATTTTTTTTTTAAAAAGTCAAAGTTGAATGATATTTAATTTTTAGAAATTACCTCCAAGGCTTGAAAGGCCAGAACAGCACCACCTAGGCCGAAGACTGGGAGTACTCAAAAGTAAGTAGGCAAAAACATCACCTACCTTGGAGACTTAGTATTCCAAGACTCAAGAGGTAAGTAAAACCAATAGGAAATCAATAAAAAATGTGACAGAAATATATGGGCCTAAAAATTCTATCTCGCTGTGCCTTAAGTGCGCCGCCCGCCATATTGGATCAGGCTCCTCTGTAGGCATCATGGGCGCAGACCAGAATCATTTAAAAGCCTCATTATAATATATAAATAAGGTTCTATCTTTGTTGTAGGAAACTTTTGTGAAATTGGTCTGCCCTGGCCCCTGATTCGCCACGTGATAAACTCGCTCAGCAAATTATGGCGTTAACAGGCAGCATGGACACTTCAGAAGTGCTATTTAAAGGGCTGATCTACTCCATACAGATTTAGTTGCTGGTTTGTCCTTTTAGGCTGCTGGTTAACTTCTCAATGTTCTTGGCTTATTTTCTGATTTTGAGGGTGGGAACCCAAAGACACCAAAACATTGAGGATCACTTAACCACAACCCTCCACCTTCATCTACATGTGGAGCGGTGGGCTCAGGGTGGGTATATCCAGGTTCTGGTGGGGCCAGTGCTCTTCAAGTTGCTGAGCATACTTTGTACCGAAAAATGTATTTACTTTGTGGAAGCATTTCAGGAAATGATAATGTGGATTGAGTGTTTTCATTTATTTAAACACAGTGAAGAAATATTTCACACCGAGTATAGTTTACAATAATCAGTTTTGCCATTTTAGTTATTATTTTTTAGGTGCACCTATATAATAAAAAATGTGAATAAAAATTGATCCAACCATACAGAATAATAGAGTTCCATCCTATTCTCACTGGGCAATCTAGCAGCAACTTGCTTTACATGTGACAAAAATATTATGTAAAATATTAAAAGGCTCCCCAAAACGGGTTACTTGGTAAATGCACCATCTGTTCTGATAGCCATACAAACAAGGAACATCCTATGTTTGATCCCTAGTTTATGGTGAGTTAGCTTATTTCACCTAAGATCATGGTGGGTGTGCTAAAATTGATTTCAACACTTCTAGGCTCATGTGCAAAAATCAGGTTCCCATACTTGATCACTATCTAATGTCCTCAGGTTAGAACGTGTGCATGTGCGGACATTGGGTGAGAGCACGATTGACCTTGGCTGTGATGCCTATGCATGTTAATGTTGCCTAGGCTTAAAGAAAAATGGCAACCTTAGCAAGGTATCGATGGTAGCCAATGCCAGGGTACAATATCTCAGCATGTCAGAACTTTTAGGAGAAGAGGCAAGAAAAATTACATGCTTGTAAGAGTTGCCAACTCTGGTTGGATGCATTCCAGGAGGTTTCATCACAAGACCTCCCACCTCCAACGTTCCCACCATTTGTCGCCCGACACGTCCATCCTCACAGTGCACCATCTTCCCACCCAATTGGAAAACGAATAGACTCTTTGTTACCTGATTGGATGATTATTTATTGTCAGTCAAACAGCCTTTTTCCCCACCTCCAATATTTTTCTCCCATGTTGCTTGCAGCAGTGATTAATCTTTAATTCCTGGAGACTCCAGGAGGGTTAGCAATCCTAATGTGTGTGAGTGCTGTGTGTTTGTATGGAGTGTATGTGTGTGTCTGTAGTAGGGAACAATATTTATATTAAGAAGAAAATAAGCTGTTATTCAAGAAACTCTTTAATGGAATTTTACAATTCCTATTATAGTGTTAGATGATATTCCACAATTAACCACCATTTTTTAAAATATAGATTCATTATTTTTATTGCTATTGTTATTGACCATTATAAATCTAATAAGAAATTCAGACTAATATTAAGTAGAGTAATAGTATAGCTTATGTACTTGGTTTAATTTTGACCTAAATAAGCTGCAGAGAATTCAGGACTATGCTAATAGTGTAAAAAAATCAATGATCTGATGGAGTGATTCGTACAAATTGCCAGAAAATTTGGTTTGCAGTCTTCTTGCAGTTAAAAGGATGGCAAAAGGAACAACTTGACTCTCAGCACATTTTAATTATTTTTCCCTAGCAAAATAAAATCATTTCAGATAATTAAGCTACTCATTGTAACATGCAGTGTAGAGTTTACCACAGTATTGCTACAGTTTAAATCATTCCTTACCATCCTTTTGGCGTGAGTCTAATTGTAGGCTTCATGATGCATTAATATGCTAATGTCACACTCCCTGCAACTACAAAGCACTGCCGCTCAGATGGGGGGAGAGATTGACGTCATCAGCAGTATAGTTATTAGTAAAATGACTTTCAACTAAATGAAGTGATCTATGTTTCCTCGTGCATTGATGACCTGTTATTTCCGACTGTGCTATATTTTTATTCAATACTGTATACCGTGTTTGTAATAATGTAAAAATACAGAGATGTGAAATATAATAGGTAAATTCCTAGGCAAATACTGGAAACTTGATTGGTATCTGTAATTTCAATTTAATCCAGTGAATATTCACTAAGGATAATAACTGGATTAAATAAATACTGCAAATGTTATGAATTATTTCTGGATGGTGTGATATTTATAAATACAGTACTTCTGTGGCAAAATATATCACCAAGTACTTCAAATGTCTGCATGTGTAATATAACAGTAGATTCAACAATATCCACTTGATCAGGTTGGAGCTGTGAACAAGTTTCACAAATATAGAAAAATTATTTGAGAAAAGAGTAATAATCTCATATGTTATTATGCAACAGGAACAATGAACTTGCTGAATAATGACCTTCCAAATTGAGGGTGTTTGAATGATTGACAGATTCAACCTTCAGATTTGTCCTTCAGTCCTTCTGCTCATTTCAGTTTGGCAAATCACACATGTGCCTATAATTGTTTTAATTCCACCATTAATAATAACAATAATTGTCATCATCATTATCATTATAGTAATACATTGTTTCAGGTTGTTCATCCGAAGCAGATAGAGCTACAGTTAGTACCGAGGGCATCCAGAAATTAGTACTTTATCTTTATGACTAAAAACAATTCATGATCTGATTGATCCCTGCTAATCATGTGACTGTTAAGGCATTCTTGCAGGATCAACCAGATGCTAATTTTTAAATTTATGGAGAAATCAGATGCTGATGGAGAGTGTGCCTTTTCCTGTCCAATATCTGGGAAAATATAGTGGGACCAAGAGGTTGAACAGAGAACCCTCGTCACTGCTCTCTAGATTATTAGACTATATTGTATGCCTCCAAATGATCGCCTCAATTTTGGAAAGTGAAAGAGTATACAGTTTATCAGACCATGGCTCAGGTTATAAACCAATGGATAAATTTATTGAACTTTAATATCTGTGCACTCCTCCCATAACTCTGCCAGGTTCCAACCTGCACTCTCAGTTACTGGGGAGGCCTTGTTTGGGATTGAACCTGGGTCAACCCCAAATACAGTCCCCCATGTCAGAGGGGGTGTAGCAGGGAGGAGGGACTACCAACCTGGGAGTTTCCTCAGTCCTCAGGTTGGCCTGGTGAAGTGGTGCCAGCTGTTTCAGTGAGGAATAAGAGGTATGGGGTGCCTACAAGTAGCATATGTGGGATCCACTTTGGGCATCCAGGCCTGGATCACTGCCTGCACCTCCGAAGAACTGATAAAGGTACAAGCCACGTTTTCCGCCCTTACACAGGGGGCCAGTTGGGCAATTTTTGATTCTTTTGGCACTATTTGCTCTTTGCCTGGCAGAAACCTAATATGCACCCCTAGCCGTGTATGCATTTGCCATACTCCTGCAGGGTCAGCACCAGAGGTCACTGACAGGTGTGATCCCAACATAACTGTTGGACAGGTTTTTGTGCCCTGTATATTTACAGTAATTACAAACTTTATTATCCTTGCATTGCCAAAATAATAAAGGCACTCCTCTTGCACTTGAAACAGGGTAACTTACTTCTTATGTAGCTATCCACTACTATGGAGGCCATTGATTCGTTTCCTACCCTCATGGCCTCAGACTGATAGTTGTCTGGCAAGATATAGCTCCAAATTTTTTTGAAGATAGCCCACAACAAAAGGAATTAAAAATTGTATTTCTCATTACTACATTAAGTGGTCAGCCATCCACAGGGTTCAAAATGGTGTTTGCCCAAATACAGCTGACAAACATGTACTGTAAACAGCTCCACAGGATGCTTGTCACTGAATGGATTGGCTTGATCCATTGATCATAGAATTACATAGAATTGCATATAACGTACAGCACAGAAACAGGCCATTTGGCCCGAAAGGTCCATGCGAGTGTTTATGCTCCACATGAGCCTCCTCCCTATTTCATTTATCCTTATCAGCATATCCTTCTATTCCTTTCTCCCTCATGTGTATATCTAGCTTCCCCTTAAATGCATCTACAATAGTCGCCTCAACTATTCCTTGTGGTAGCGCTCGCTGGGTGAAGAGGTTTCTCCTGAATTCCCTATTGAATTTATTAGTGACCATCTTATATTTATGGCTCCTCGTTTTGGTCTCCCTCGCAAGTGGAAACATTGGGCTAGAAATTGGGCCGTCTAGCACCCATTGTTTCGGCGCTACACGGCCTCTCGAAGTGCCATGGTGGTGTCTTGGCTGCGCACATTTCTAACGTGATGCGCGCTGGACGCCATTTTGGTAGCGCTATTTAAGGGGACCATGCAGGATTTACAGGTTAGTTGCTGGAGTATTGCTTCTGGCTGCTGATGCACTTGTAACTGTTTTTGGAGGTCTCCTAGACTTGAATATTATGACGAGGGGAGATAGCCTAACATTTAGAGCTAGGACGTGCAGGAATGAAGTTAGGAAACGCTTCTACATGCAAATGGTGGTAGAAGTTTGGAACACTGTTCTGCAAACAGCAGTTGGTGCTAGCTCATTTGTGAATTTTAAATCTGAGATTGATAGATTTTTGTGAACCAAGGGTATTAAGGGATATGGAGCTACGGCAGGTATATGGAGTTAGGTCACAGTTCAACCATGATCTCATTGAATGGCGGAACAGGCCCGAGGGGCTAAAAGCCACTGTCACTTGCTGCCTCCTGTTATGCGTCACCTTCTCCTGCAAGAAAGTGGGATGTGTGTCTGGGTGATGTGCCTGTCATGGTTAACGAGCTGCCAGTGTGTGGCCTGTGAGTTGTGGGTGGGCAGCTTGCAACAGTGGTAATGTGTAAGGGTGAGAGGAAGCATCTGATTGGCAGAATTCATTACTGGTGGAAAGAGTTTGTTGGTATGTGGGTGATGGGAGTGTAGTGCATGGAGCAGTGGATGCAGCTAGTGGTGCAGTTAGTAGGAGATGGCACTTGACAGTTGACCTCACTTACCTTGACCACTCGTGTCAAAGCATTGAACTTCTTCCTGCACTGCATCCATGTTCGTGGTGCTATGCGCCTGGCATTGACTGTGTCCCCCGCTGCCTCCCACTGCCTTTTGAGCGTATGTCTGGAGGGCCTTTTGCCCCCCTCTGTGGATGTCGGATGTCCCTCCTTCTGTCCACCTCTTGCACCAAGGCCTCTAGTGCATCAGCAGAGAACCTTGGTGCACGCACTCTTGTAGGCCTGGTACAAACACAGATCAGCAGATTGGTGAGGTCTGGCATGCAGATTGGAGGGTGTCGGACTTAGTGGTGTGGAACCTTTATTCAATATTTTAGCGTAATTCATCAGTTTGTAAATATAGAGACGGGACATGCATCTGTGTTTTACGTATGCGATGTCTGATCTCCGTTCAGACTCTGTGCAGACAGCAGACTGTTATTTTCAGCAAATAACAGGCTACTTTTAAGAGATTTTAAGAGACATCCTCCCTATAAGAGATTTGGGCTCCCCCTGCTGGTGGAAAGTACACATTTCCTTGAATCTTCATGTTAGGCCTGGTTTTTAACACTGCTATCAGGTAAGTACTCAGGCCGGACGAATGTCTCGTCCTGCCTTCGCAGGAAGCACAGAGTGCGGGTTAGTTGCAGATTGTGCTACCCGCGCCCGATTATTGACCTTGTCCAATTTAACCCCCATCTTCTCTACGTCTACCCTATCAAACCCTTTCATAATCTTAAAGATCTCTATCAGGTCCCCCTCAGTCCTCTCTTTTCTAGAGAAAAGAGCCACAGCCTGTTCAATCTTTCCTAATAGGGGTAACCTCTCAGTTCTGGTATCATCCTAGTAAATCTTTTTTGCACCTTCTCCAGTGCCTCTATATCATTTTTATAATAAGGAGACCAGAACTGTTCACAGTACTCCAAGTCTAACCAAGGTTCTATATAAGTTTAACATGACTTCTCTGCTTTTCAATTCTATCCCTCCAGAAATGAACCCGTGCTTGGTTTGCTTTTTTTTTAAGGCCTTATTAACCTGTGTCGCTACTTTTAGTGATTTGTTCATCTGTACCCCCAGATCCCTCTGTTCCTCTATTCCATTTAGACCCTTATTTTCCAAGGTGTATGTGGCCTCCTTATTCTTCCTACCAAAATGTACCACCTCACACTTATCTATTGATAAATGAGGAGGAATTTCTTCATGCAGAGGGTTGTGAATCTTTGGAATTCTCTACCCCAGAGGGCTGTGGATGCTGAGATGTTGAATATATTCAAGGCTGAAATGAATAGACTTTTGGACTCTAGGGGAATCAAGAGATATGGGAATCAGGCGGAAAAGTGGAGTTGAGGTCAAAGATCAGCCGTGATCTGATTGAATGGCGGAGTAGGCTCGAGGGGCTGTATGGCCTACTCCTGCTCCTATTTCTTATGTCCTTACGTTCTTATGATCAGTTCCAAAAGCTGTGATGGATCTGTGAGCACTATCCCCATCCAAGGACAGTAGCAGAAATCAACCTATGCATAACAGGGCCTTGTCCAGAGGTGTGTACAACAACCAATGCTTTAGAATGTTTACAATTGAATGGAATGGCTTGACTTCTTCCCACTGATCTACCTGCAATTTCAGGAAATTAACACTTGTCCAGACAGCTGGCAGGGATACTGCTGGACAGAATGATACTAATGGCTTTACACTCAATAGACCTATTACCCTATTAAATCATTCTTTCATTCCACAAGAACAGCCTTTAGATGTACATTGATGCATCGGAGACTGGGATGTGTATTGTCTGTAGCTTGCAGAAATATCTAGTGTAGCCCATTTTAACCCTGTGTGTGCTGCAACCAGCAAGAAAGAATACAATAAACAATCTATCATAGATAAAAATGTCTCATTTTTGTCCAAAATGCTTTGGTCTTGTCACAGAGCCCTAATTCTGCATAAAGGTGAGAAGAAAGGAAAGATTCAGACATTCACAGAAAGAGAGAGAAAAAGAGACATACAGAGAAGCATACAAAGTGGGAGATATGCAGAAAGAGAAAAATATATATGTATAAACACACATACAGAGAGAAACTGAAATTATGTGAGAAGCTTAAAGAGAAAGTTGAAGATAGAGGGAATAGGAACCAGCGAGTAACAGAAAGAAAGGAGACACAGTGAGAAAGTCAGATCAAAGATGGTAAACATGTGTCTGAGACATTGGGGGTGATTTTAAACCCCAAGAACGGGTGGGTTAGGGGCGGGTGGAAGTTGAAAATAGTTGTTTTTTTGGGTCACAACCGCAAAGTTTTCGGACTCCCAGTGGGAAGCCTGTACTTTTACACGCTGGCGTTAAACCCGGAAATAAAGCTGGGTTGCAGTCGGGACCCAAAAAACAACTATTCTCAACTCCCACCTGCCCCCAACCCACCTATTCTTGGGGTTTAAAATCACCCCCATAGAGAGAGAGAGACGGAGGGAGTCAGAAAAAGTGGAAGACAAAACCAAAGACAGGGAGAGGGAATCAGAAAGAATTAGAGTGGGAGCAGTTAGACGGTTACAGGAAGAGAAAGACTTTAAATTTTGGTCCATGACTAATGCTTTGGGAGATCATTAATGTAAAAAATGATCAATGACTGCATGTAAAATATAAAACAGTCAGATAATGTAAACCATAAGTATGTGGTTAAAGCATTTTAAATTATTCAAACCTTATCTATATATCATACAGCATATACAGGTTCATTTGTTCATGAACATAAAAATAGTATAGCTTATTTCACGACAGTGTCTCTTCTCAAATTGTTTTGCAGTCAATGTAACTTGCGTTAATGAAGGTAAACTGCTTGTATGACATCCAGTCCTGGATGAGCTGGAGTTTCCTCCAATTAAACATTGGGAAGACAGACGCCATTGTCTTTGGTCTCCGCCACAAACTCCGTTCCCTAACCACCAATTCTAACCCCCCTCCCTGGCCACTGTCTCAGGGTGAACCAGACTAATTTAATAACTGTCTTCTGGTGACATACTAATAATACTTTTTTAATTATTAAATATCTGCACCTTTTTAGTAAAACTGCTACTCTAGTTTTAATATTCTTTAGATTGCTTGGCGTTCTTTTTGACCCTAAGCTGAGCATCCGACCCCATATCTTCTCCATCACAAAGACTGTCTGCTTCCACCTCCGTAATATTGCCTATCTCAACCACTGCCTCAGCCCATTTGCTGCTAAAACTCTCATCCATGTTTTTGTAACCTCCAGACTCGATTATTCCAATGCTCTTCCGACCGGCCTCCCATTTTCCACCCTCCATAAACTTAAGCTCATCCAAAACACTCCTGCACACCTCCTAACTCGCACCAAGTTCCATTCACCTATCAGTCCTGTGCTCGGTGACCTACATTGGCTCCCAGTCCACCAATGCCTCGATTTTAAAATTCTCATCCTTGTGTTCAAATCTCACCATGCCTCGTCCTCCTTATCTCTGTAACCCCCTTCAGCCCTAAAACCCTTCGAGAACTCTGCATTCCTCCAATTCTGGCCTCTTGTGCATCCCCCAGTTCCCTCACCCCAACATTGGCGGCTGTGCTTGGAATTCCCTCCCTAAATCTCTGCCTCTCCACCTTTAAGATGCTCCTTAAAACCTATGTCTCTGACCAAGCTTTTGGTCACCTGTCTTAATCATAGAATCATAGAATGATACAGCACAGAAGGAGGCCATCTGGCCCATCATGCCTGTGCCGGCTCTTTGGAAGAGCTATCCAATTAGTCCCATTCCCTAGCCCTTTCCCCGTGGCTCTGAATAATTTTCCCCTTCAAGTATTTATCCAATTGCCTTTTGAAAGTTATTACTCAATCTGCTTTCACCATCCTTCTTTAATGTCTTTGGCCCAATATCAGTTTCTGTCTGATTATGCTCCTGTGAAGCGCCTTGGGACGTTTTACTATGTTAAAGGCACTATATAAATGCAAGTTGTTGTTGTAAATTATTAATCATGTGATACCTTTTGATATCATCAAATGTAAGTTTTTGATCATGTGACTGATAGATTTTTTTTCTGATGTAACAGCAGTATAGTGTAAGCATTATGTGCTGTATATTTTCTTGTATTCTGCCAGAAAGGAAAACTCAGCATTGAGATATTTTCTGCATTAATATTATGTAGTATGTTGCTTCAGGGTACCTTGGAAGTTCATTAATTATCCAAGTTCCACTCTCATGGTTTATCAGATTAGAACAGCTGAACTGAATTGCTGCCTGTAACTCACTGCCAGCAGTCCAGCATCCCACATTTGCTGTATGAACTAGATATCTCACTATTCTCCTTTGTGTATCTTCTATTTAGAAGAAAAGAGCTATACAATTCATTATGTAAGTATTCTCATGATTAAGATAAAAGTCACTAATTAACAGTGTGCTTTGTGTGACTGAAATATACAGTTGGAAGATTATTGACCACCATTTTAGCCCACCTGTTTTGGGATCTACTATTTCCTCCATATTTTTACCTTTTCATGTGCCACTTATTTTGCCCTCCATCCGCGCCTTTGGTCTAACACTTTAATGTCAATTTGGAAGACTCTTTATGGTAATTATTCATGAGTTAAATGTCTAAATGAGACCAAATTTTTAATTGATTTGAAATGGTTTAAACCTGGAGCTGCTATGTAACTGGTTTAAAAAGAAACAAAAAAATTCTACAAGCCATTCCATGACATGAGCTTGTGAAATGATGTTGTAATTTCTCTTATTTTTTTCTCACTTGTACTAACCCTGACAAATATTATCTATCTCTAGATGTCTTGCTTTGGAATGTTATCCTCCAGAAAATAAACTGCATCACTTCAGTTCAGATTTTTGGCCCATTCATTATTATTGTATGTTGCAATTTCTCTTATTTTTCTCCCACCTTAGCACTTCACATGCACAGTAAGGAATGTGGGACTGTTTTACCCAAAGTTACCTGTATGGATACCAGCAATGCTACTTCTTGCTTATCTCATGAGGAGTATAGAGTGTTGAATAGTGTAGGAAGGAGCCTTTCCCAGACAATATTTCCTCCAGTACACCCTATGTGACCTAACTCAGACTGGCAACCTGTCTCAAAGAAAAGTCCCCAAGTGTAAATATCAGTTAAGAGATGAGCCAGGAGTCGGGAAGCAGTTCAGATTGGAACAGGGCAATGTGAGATATCCTGTTGACTTTTCTCACACGATCGTTCTCACCTGAATTTTGGCAATTTTTCTATTCATGGAAGCCCCCCCTTCCCCCCCACACGCAGGGAACAGGCTCTCTGTGGTAGACCTTGAGCAACTGACATGAATTTCCTAGTCTTGCTACAGTTATTTAAAGGGCTGCAGTAGCATTGTCTGCTGATCAAGAAGCTTAGGGGGTTGAAACTGAACAACTGCAGTGAAATGAAGGGTACCAGACACTGGGTACCACTGAAGTGATACTACATGGAGTGAGGTAAAGGAGGGCTGCCTTGTTTGGCACTCAAGAACACTCTCCCGATATCAGAATTTTCCAAAATGCCTGGCAGGAGATAAATGACAGGGACCTGCCTGCAATGAGGACGAGGAAGACAAAACTCAAGAAAGTGGTCAAGGTAAAGCTACCCAACAGTTTCCTATATGAGGTAACTGCCCCAATTATGCCTCCTAGAGAAGTGTTACTACTTTACGGTTGACCCATGCAATGCATTCAGATAACAAAAGCCAAGCTGTCCAAACACAAAAACCTCCACCTGCAAAAATTGGCTGGTTGCCTTTATTTTACTTAACTTTTTGTTCTTCAGTTCCCAGCCTGATTTGGACCAGTTTTGGGCACTTAAGTTTAGAAAGGATGTCAAGGCCATTGAAAGTTTGCGGAAGAGGTCCACTAAGATAATACCAGGGTTGACAGATTTTAGTTATGAGGAGAGATTAGCAACAGAACAGAAAAGGGTAACCAAAGATCTGACAGAGAAAAACTATTTCCATGGCTTCTCGAACTCACCATTGAAACAGAGGTGAGATTCATGCAGAAGTTGATTTGGCCCTTTAAACCTGTGATTGACACGTCACAAGAAAAGCTCAGGGATTGCAGCTGGTCTCTCAGTTCTCTGAAGCAAATGTTTGGCTGAGAGTTGTTTGTGTTGGATCTCTATTCACTCTTCCAGCCATCACTCAATTAAATTAAATAAACTGAAAATAATCTCAATTGTTAACATCCAGAATCAATATTAGGCGTGTGCACAAACTTATATTTTTAAAAATGATGACAACATCTGAAATATTAGAAGATTCTGCAGTCAAGTTACTTGAAAGAATCATAATATTTTATAAGAACTTGGCTGTTCTGCTAATAAAAATGATAGAACTCTGAATTCTCATCCATTATCTGCCTTTGTGTGGTCCATCTCTTCCCTTCCCATAAGCAGCAGAATATAACTGCTAGGGACATCCGTTATGGTTTTCATCTTTTAATGCTAATGCTAGTACTGGTGCTGTTAAGAAGTTCAAAAAATGAATGTACTTAGATTGCACTGATCATGAAATCGCTTCTCTCCTTCTCCACCTCACCTTCTTCTCTCCCTCTCCCCTCCTCCTTTTCCCTCGCTATTCCTCCCCACCTCCTTCATTTTCCCTCTCTCCTCTCCCTGACCATCCTCCTCTCCCCTCATTTCTCCTTCACCCCACACCTCCCCTGTCCTCATCCTCTATCCGCCCTCTCTCCCCTCCCCATTCCTCCCCCTCGTTGCCTCTCCCTTACCCTTCCTCTCCCCCTCACTCAGTCTGCCTTCACTGCTCTCACCCTCTCCCTTTCTCTTACCCCTCCCCTCCCTGTCTTGGTTCAAATATCTCCCTTGGTTGATGTGAAAAGTTGCCTTGGTTTTGACTCCCCATGTGCAATGCCCAAGGGAGATCAAGTAGCAAAAACTGCAACCAATGAAAACAAATCTCTCCCTCGCAGCACCACCATTGCATCGCTTTCTACATCCCCCAGTTGAATAATAAATGTTGCCCCCATTCAACTGAGCAAAAAAATAAAAATCAAAACCCACCAGCTAAGCAAAGATTGGGAACCAAGCCAATGAGAATATATCTGGAAACAACCCCCCAAAAAATGACCATCAGGCCAAATGCATCCCCACAGCATAGGACCACAAACACATAGGAGAAATTCCAGGTTAGGACAACAAACCTTCTCCTCCTCATCACTGAGCAGAAATTCTGGCATAGGATCACAAACTCTCATTCACCCCCAACCACCCCATCTTAGAAATTGCTGGTTATGATATTAAACCAGCATTGACAGCAAGACCCCCTCTCCCCCAATGGTAGAGACACCTCCCATGATCAAAACACCCCCCCCCATGGTTAAGACCCCCTATGGTGTAGACCCTCCACATGGCTGACAACCACCCCCATAGTTGTGACCCCCCCCCCCCCACCATGGTCAAGACCCCCCCCCCACCATGGTCGAGACCTCCCACATGGTTGAGAACCACCCTCATAGTTGAGACCCCCCCCCCCATGGTCTAGACCCTCCACATGGTGGAGACTCCCCCCCTCCCCCTCCCCGGGTGGCCGCCTCTCCTCCACCAAGTCCTCCATGACCCACGATCTCTCCTTCCCTCCCTCCTCTCCGATCCCCAGCTGCTTAGAAGAAAAGAATGGTTACGGCATAGAAGGAGGCCATTTGGCCCATCAAGCCGGCTCTTTGTAAGAGCAATCCAGTTAGTCCCATTCCCCCTCTCTTTCCTTATAGCCCTGCAAATTTTTTCCCTTCAAGTATTTATCCAATTCCTTTTTGAAAGCCACAATTGAATCTGCTTCCACCACCCTTTCAGGCAGCGGATTGCAAATCAAACCACTCGCTGCGTAAAAATGTTTTTCCTCATGTCGCCTTTGATTCTTTTGCCAATCACCTTAAATCTGTGTCCTCTGGTTCTTGACCCTTCAGCCATAGTTTCTCTTTATTTATTTTATCTAAACCCTTCATGATTTTGAACGCTTCTACCAAAGCTCCTCTTAAACTTCTCTGCTCTAAGGAGAACAACCCCAGCTTCTCCAGTCTATCCATGTAACTGAAGTCCTTCATCCCTGGAATCATTCTAGTAAATCTTTTCTGCACCCTCTCTAAGGCCTTCACATCGTTCCTAAAGTGCAGTGCCCAGAATTGGACACAATACTCCAGTTTTACCTCCTGACTGCCAGACAGCCTGTCAATCTGGTTGGCTGTTGCGCAGGAAACCCAGAAGTGAAATCAATTGCCTTCAATTGAGTTGCGATCGCCGAATCCAGTGCGCTCACTTAACTTCCAGGTTTCCCACGCGATAATCTACCCCACCGCTCTGTTCCCGGCTCCAAGCTAAAATCATGCCCCAAGTATCACTATATTCTTTGGAGGATTAAATTCACTGAATGCTACCGACTTTTCGACTACAATACAAAAGATCCTATTTGGTTTTTCATGTAAGTGTAGTTTGTGAATGTCATGTGTACAGGACACGTGTGAGGGTAGCTTTGAAATATAATGACACATCGATCAAAAATAGCTGTGCCAAAGCAAACCTCTAGAGCTGCAATTTTCAGTGACTAAGTACCATTCTTAACAATACAGGCTTGAAAAGTGCTATTAAAACAGTGTCACACACCATTGTTTTTATTAGGAAATATATATATGCACCCACCAGAGGAATCATTGCAGCTGTAGAATGGAATAGAGTAAACACATAGGCCTAGAAATTCAGGTATGCCCATCTTTGGATGCACAGGAGACGATCTCTTCGCCTGAATGGTAAGACCCGAGGCACACCCGATATTGGGCCTAGTGTCTCATTACCATCGAGCCGGAGAGCTGTGGGCAGTAACAGGCAGCTCGCCAGTGAAGCAGGATTGAAGATCAGGCCCTTGTGGTGCCAGCAGCAGCCTTCAGGTAAATGATGAAGGGGGAGACTGGGAAGGGGAGCAATCAGTTCATGAAGGAAGTGGTAGTTGAGGGAAGGTAGTGGTGGCGATCAGTTTGGGGGGGGTGCGGAAAGAGGTAGTGTCAACAATCGGAGGGGAAGGTAGTGGTGGTGATTGGGGGCGGGGGGGGGGGGCGGGTGCGGGAGGGGCCGTGGTGACTGGCAGTGGCCTGCATTCTTTGAATATGGGGTTGGGAGAAACACTTCTGCTCCTCCCAGCTCCATATTCAGGTAAAATCTTACATTGATGGTTGCTGCCTGCAGTGGCCCCTTCAAGTACCACCTGTTAGGAAAACCAGGTCCACATGGAGCCTGAGTACAGCGGGCACCAGCTGCCTCAGAGCAAACCATTCTTGCAGTGGGGGCCTCAAACAGGCGCTAGGCCCCTTATTTGCATATGCAAAGGGCCCAATGCCTGTTTCAGGCGTGAGGGCTGCACAACGATTTTTTGACCTTTATCAGTATGGCAGACGGTGCACTTCCGGCTCATAAGCCTGGAGGCTTAGCACCCGAAATACAGGTGCTGCGTGGCCAAATGCCTAGGCCACAGTTAAAATGCTGCACTTAAAATATACAACAATGACAGTGGCCTTGAATTTTTTTTTAAATTACACTCACTGATTTTCTAAAGGTGATGGGTTTGACATATTTGGTGAGTTGAATTGTAAATCATTTCCCTTGGGATTGAAAATTAAGAGATACGTAATGACTGAGGTGATCAAATTCCCCATAGGGCTTGATAACCACTGTGCTGCTTGAGTTAGTGTGTGTGTGAGGGGGCAGGGTCATGATACGTGAAGGGTAGTCAATCTGGGTCATTTTGCCAATTTTCTCCCCTCTTCTCACCTCTTGTCCCCTTCCCACTCCTCCTCTCCCTCCCTCCTCTCCTTGAAGGGCGTTGACTATTTGCTAAAGATATGATTCCGTTTGTGGCTAGCTGCTCTGGTACCTCACCCAAGTAACCATTGTGTATTGCAACCCTACGCAACAAATGTCCAGCAGGTCATTCAACACTGGGGGCATCACAGCCAAGCCCAATCCTGTCATCACCAAATAGCCACACGTGTGCACTTCCAGCAGGGATTACTGGATGGCAATCAGAAGCAGGAATTATGGCCTATTTTCCCTACTTTAACCCAAGGCACTGAGGCCACTTGTAGTTGAGGAAGACGGAGAGAGAGCCAACAGAGGTCTTGAAGGAGGAGCAGCATCAGAGGTGTTTGCTGTGGCCAAAATTCCCAGGTTTTCAGATACTTTCATCGAGATTCTGTTGCCAGATATAAGGCCTAAGAGAAACTGGCTTTTCGACATCCAAGGCCAGAAGCCGCAGAAAAGGGCGGTGCAGGCAGCATGGAGTGAGGTGGAACAATGGCAACTTGCATTTCTATAGCACCTTTAACATCCCAAGGTGCTTCATAGAGAGGTAATCAAAAATTACCGCTCAGGTAGTAAGTGCCACCTCAAACACTCCACAAACTGCAACACAGTGCTGGAAATGGTTTAATTACTTCATGAGGGTGGGCAAAGTAATGAAATCTTGAGTCCCCATGTGCTTTTTAAGAAAATGCTAGAAGCCTGACTGGCATCCATAACTAGCATGTCCTCACAGTGTAAATGAAGAGATAAATATGACACTTTATTCACAAGGAAATTCACAGCCCACGCATGCATTGTTCCACTTTGCCTTATCCCAGTGCCTGAGATCAAGGATGGTAGTGGTAGTTTCAAAAGAGAAGAGATTACTACATAGTCTACCCCTGAAAGCATTCGAAATATAGAATGGTTACAGTCACCTGAATTAAATTAAATGTTGTGTCGGTCCAGTGCTTTCTCAATCTGTATTCTCCTTGCAAAATAAATGGTTGCTTACAATCAGCAGCAAAGAAGTGCCCCAGAGAGAGGAATGCCCACCATTAGACTATTTAGTACACGAGGAGGAAGTGTTTCATCTCCTCAGCAGACACACTGGGGAGCTGGTGGGAAATGGGAAAGGTGGAGGTGAGCTGCCAGGAACAGGTAGGTAATGGAAAGGATCATGCACAGTAATCAGTTGGTACAGTCTCCAGATATTCACCTTAAATTTAAGGTCTCCTATAATTGCTCTGTTGCTTTTCCAAAGTTACGTGCGAGAATCCACCCTCCTAAAACAATTTCCTTTGTTAATCTCATAAGTGATGCTCAACCTGAAGGTGATTAGTCTCAGGTATAGCGTGGCACATCCACTCATGTCTCAGTCTCGCTACTGGCACCTTACTTACTTGAGCTCCAGCCCAGAAACATCCATTCAGAGGAAATAATTCATGAGTCAGAGGGAATATCACTGGCTGAAGCACTTTGCACAAGTGAGCAAGGGCAACTGGGAGGGGAAGAGAGGAACCCAGCCATGCCACACCAGGGAAACGGCTGTCCTTGGTTGAGGGGACTAGGGACCCTGATTTTACAGGCCAGGTTTTCAAGAGAAAACCGATACACGAGTACCAACCTTATGTGCCGGCAGTTTTTCCATACATGTGGTAGACATGGTGGACAAGCTGGTAGAGTCCATCAACCAACTCTGCAACACCATGCAGGAAGTATGTCAGGCAATGCAGAGCATCCTGGAAAGTGTGGCAGTCCAAGAGATATCTGTATCTCTGGAGGATAAGTGAGTTAAGGCACACCAGCCTCCAAATGAGAGAAAATTAGCTCCGCCGGTGAGGTCCAGGTCAGGAAAGCAACCTGGACTCCTGAAGGGCTACATTTTTTTTTTAAAGATTGGCCCCCTTACACAGAGGGCGTAACTGCTGGGATCATGCTCCGTGGAATTTCGGAGCCAATTAGCTTTAAGTTAACAGCGCACAAAAGGACTACTTACATAGTCTCATGCATACCAACCATCAGTATTACAAACAGTCAGTTTTCTTAACCCATGTGTCAGCTTATCAGAATTTCGCCTGAAACATCAGATCTTTCACTGGGTTTGCAAGTTGTTGGCATCAATCACTCAGATCATTTGGAAGGTAAGACTGCAGCCTATCAGAACCAGATTGGTTGTAGGGCAGAACTCCAACTTCAATCAGACTTTACTTTCTCTCATTATTTGCTGTTTACAAGCGTAAGGTGAAAAATTCAAAATATGGAGCAGCGGATCAAGAGAAGCACCAAAGAAATTCACCTCCTAAAAGTAATAGACTTTAGTGTTTACCTCCAAATAAGTTATATGTAACCAATAAGCTCCTAAAATGCTTTTAAAACTTTTTAACTTTTCCTCAAAGGAACTGTCTGGGGCATACCCAGCTGATATTTTATGTGAAGATTTATTTTCTTCAAGTTCTTTTGCAGCTGCTGTTTTTAGAGAAGGTGAATGTTACTTGGTGTGAATGCATTAGCTATTTTTATTTGAAAACGCCTGTGAAATTGCTAGGGTTTAGAAATAAAATAGTGAGTAGATTTGAAATGATGACACATTTTAGTTAAGTTTAAAGATTGCACTGAAATTTACACTTAGAATTACAGTAGGCTCCAAAATACCAATAAATGTACTAAATCAGGTGTCAAAAATCAAAGTGTTTTAAGAGGAGCATACCACTTAGAAAATATATCTCATGCCTTAATCCCCCATCATAATTCTAAATTACCATTGCTGCTAACTGTGCTTTTGTGTACTAGGAACACAGGAACAGGAGTAAGCCATTCAGTCCTTGAACCTGTTCCGCCATTCATTTAGATCTTGGCTGATCTGAACTTCAACTCCATTTATCCTCCTTTTTTCCACATCCCTTGACATCCTTACCCAACAAAAATCTATTGATCTCAGTCTTGAAAGCTCCAATTAACCCAGCATCCACAGCCTTTTGGGGAAAGTGAGTTCCAAATTTCCACTACACTCTGTGTGAAAAAGTATTTCCTGATTTCACTCCTAAATGGTATAGCTCTATTTTTAAGATTACACTTTTTTGTTCCAGATTCTCCCATTAGAGAAAATAATTTCTTTCTATCCATCTACTGCAATAAAAATGATGGACTGTTGGATATACATGCAGTGTAAGCTATGACAAACCCATTTCCTACTGCAGTCTCAGACTAACTTTTTGACTTTTTGTGTCATAAGGTGTATATTCAGTGCTGATTTTGAGCTAACAACTTTTTTGCTAGTTTTCTAGGTTGGCATGTATGTGGTCTCTGGAAAGTTTGACAGTCCAAACTGACTTTTTTAATGTTTATTGTTATTCACAGTATATTGTGAATTTTTTAATATTCCATTGTTTAAAAAACAGCAATCTTTCAAAAGTTTAACTCTTTCTGCCCCTTTCCTAATTTTAGGGTGCTCAAAGTCTATGTTATATTTAAGACAAATAAAACCCTGGATTACCCCACAAATTTTCACCTGTTTTGGGTGGTAAATGATGTAAAATGGCTCCTTAAATGCTATTGCCTCAAATCCAAGAAAAAAATCTGCACCTTAGTTCTCATCCCAAAAAAAGTGCCAATCCCCTCTAAGGACCACCAGAGCCTGCTCAGCCTCATGTAAGTGAGTCCGGGGTTGGGGGGCGGTTGGCTAGCCCCTCAGATCCATTTCCCCCAACTTCAGTCCCAAATATTTACCCCAACTATGTAAGTAAAGGTGCATGAGTGTTTGCAGAGGATGCACTTTACCTGCCACACAGATGCTCAGAAAGAAAGAGTATTGAGGTAAGGAGGCGGGTGAAGGCTGTCTGAGTGATAGAGGATGTGTATTGGCATCTTTGCCTAGACTTACCTTAGATATCCTAGTGAGGTAATTGAACCTCTTCTTGCACTGTGTGGCAGTTCTTGGGGTGGTGCAGGTTGCACTGATTGCCTCTACAGCCTCTCTTCATGCAGTCTGCATCACCCTTTTATGGGGTTTTTTGCCCTCAGGGACAATCTTGCTCTTCTAACCCAAAAGAACCTCAATGGACACATCCGAGAATCTGGGAGCCCTTCCACACCCAAGGCTGCTACTACTTCAGCCTTTCTTGCAGAAAAGTGATGCTCTCCTTGAACTAGCTGCAGCCTTTTGCATCAGAACTGTATTTCCCTCCAACTCAGCAGCAGTATTACTGTTCCAAAGCCACCCTGCAAAGAAAATGAGGGCCCTGCGAAGAAATTGCAGCAAGTTAATGATAGATTCATAGGAACAGTGGACTTTTTAAATTTAGGAAAGGTGACTGTTCTATTTCCAAACAAATTTGCCATTTATTTGAGCAATATGTTAGTCAGGATTAACCTAACACAGAATATAGACAATGCAAAGTGAAATCCGGCGGAGTGTATAATGGGAGGCCGATCCAATATCGTCCGTTTTATGCCACCACCAAAAGTTAAAATTACCCGCAGTGTATTTCATATTATAAGTGTGCCAGTGAAAAGATGTAAATGTGTAAAGAAATTTGTTAGTATAAGTATCTCACCAGAAGAAACTGAAGTACTGGCAGTGAACCAGAATGACTCAGAACGACATGGGAGCAACCTTACTGCCAAATCACCAACAAATAATGATGAAAATAATGGTGATTAAACTGCACAGCATGTGCTATTAAATGTCCACTGGGTCTGTAATTACTGATCCCAAAAAGACCTTTATCTTCAAACTTAAAGAAAATAGTTATAGCTATCAGAACACTCAACTGTTGCTTTTTAATATGCATGGATGGAGTCCACACCACAATCTATGGCTTTCAGATCAGGCGTATGACAGGAACCCATCGTTTACTGCCCAATTGCTGTCAAATCTGATGAATCATTCAACTTATTTGTAAGCTGTATGCAAAAAGTATTAGGAGCAACTTCTGTACCAGATTTTAAAGGTTTAAAGAATGAGTCACACTATTAGCAAAGATAAAAATAAAAATTGCAAATACTTAAAATCTGAAATAAAAGCAAAGAATGCTAGGAATAAACAGTTCTCATGAAGTCTCAATCTAAAACGTAGCATTATAGAAATATAGGAACAGGAGTAGGCCATTCAGTCCTCGAGCCTGTTCCACCATTCAGTTAGATCATGGCTGATCTGTACCTCAATTCCATTTACCCGCCTTTATTCCGTATCCCTTGATATCATTACCCAACAAAAGTTTATTGATCTCAGTCTTGAAAATTTCAATTGACCCAGCATCCACAGCCTTCTGGGGGAGAGAATTCCAAATTCCCACTGCCCTTTGTGTGAAAAGTACTTCCTGATTTCACTCCTAAATGGCCCAGCTAAAATCTTCTGAATTCCCCCACCAGAGGAAACAGTTTCTCTGGATCTATCCGATCAAATCTCTATCATTTTAAACCACTTGATTAGATCACCCCTCAACCATTTAAACTCAAGGAAATACAAACCAAGTATCTGCATCATGTCTTCATAATTAAACCATTTAAGCCCTGGTATCATTTTGGTGAATCAACGATGTACCCCTTTTGAGGCCAATATATCTTTCCTGTGGTGCGATGCCCAAAACTAAACGAAGTACTCCAGATGGGATCTGTATAA
Source organism: Heptranchias perlo (assembly GCF_035084215.1). NCBI lineage: Eukaryota > Metazoa > Chordata > Chondrichthyes > Hexanchiformes > Hexanchidae > Heptranchias > Heptranchias perlo. Next base: position 50,665,538 of record NC_090335.1, read on the forward strand.
CGGAAGCATCACTTTCTCACTTTTGAATTCCAACCCCTTTGAGATAAAAGGACAATATTCCGCCAATTGGAGGGAGTTAAAATTCCCCCTACTATTTAGGGTAATTCCTGATGAACGGGTGTCTCCGTCTATGCTGCCTTATTCTCCTCGCCTCCTCGTGCTGCTGTTCTTCCTCCTCCTCCTCCATAAGGATGGCACAGAGCGGTATTCCTATGGGGAATGCCATACCTTCTCCAGAGTCATTCTGAGTCTAACTGTGAAGTTCACTACAGCTTAAACTTTTTATACCTCAGGATTTTTCCAGACAAGGAACCTCAGTCAAATCAGCCAGTACACAGTTCAAATAAGTCACAGACACCAGGGGCAGTACATTCAGCAAAATTCCCTAGCTGCTCACGGAGAGGTTCAATAGATGACCCCATCTCAAACCCATGCAAAGTTCACTTTGTAATCAAGAGATAGCAAGAGTGTGTGCTGGTAACTTCTGCATCCTCTGTGTGGAGGATCATACCTAAGATTAGCAACTCACTGTATTCCCTGTCCTAGTATCACATGGTAAGGCATTGCAAATCCACTGACTTAGTGCTAGGGTTATATAGAATTTAGGGAAGAAGAACTGGGAAAATTTGTACTCTTTAATCATGAAAGTCATTGCTGATACTCACATACTGTACTTGGCAAGTCTCATACAACAATCAATCGTGCATCCAGTTACTCATTGAAAACAGGGCTCTTTTTGCCAGAGCATAATCATAACATTAGATGACAGTTGTGATAGTGGCCACCATTCCATTCAGTTTTTCTTTCTGCAGATTATTGAACTAGGAATGACATACCATATTCCTTGGTTACCTATTCAATAGTGGCTAAGAGCCATCAAAAATAGGAAGAATAGTCTATGTTTACCAGAAATATAAATACACTTCTAGAGATTTGGGGAGAAGCCCTGAAGAAGTAAATGGCAATTGCAACTTTACATAAATCTACACTCAATTGTTTTACATTCTAACCTGGGAGAGTTGACATGGTCTAACATCTAAAAATGCACAATTATTAAAACATAGTCATATGCATGGAGGGAAAAAAAATCTCTTGAGCACAACACTGCATTCAGAGTACAACAATGCTCTTATATTACTAATATACCAAAACTGAGAAGGAATTGGGCAGGTAGTTGCATTCAGCTATGTTTTGCAGCATTCAAGCTAAACTTTAGAAATGGTAAGAGACTAAGGTCTCGTCTAGAGTTACAGTATTAGATTCCCAGAGGATGCTATGTTCAAATCACAGCCTGGACCAACATTGACCTGTACTTGAGCTGCTTTTGAAAGGCGTTCTGATTTGTATTAGAGTTCTTTAAGGAAGGTGATCTAGATCTATGATTGAGCTGCTTTGGAAACATGTTGAAGTGTTCCCTAAATAATTCATCGATTTAAAAGAGGTGAACCAGGATTATGCTTCGGTCCGAAATCGGACAGGATCATCCTGGAGAATGATAGAGATGTGAGGCATAGTGCTGCCTCCTCTTCTTGAATGGGATTTCCCTCCCTCTGCCTCTGCCTGCACTCCCACTGCTGGTCTCTTCTTCTCAGCCCACTACATGCAAATGGCAGTGGGGCGATGGGATCCAGGTCCCCAGCGGATTTCCCTCCTGTCCACCCCATTTACCATCACTTCCTGTAGCAGCCATGGGGAAGGTGGCAGTAGGCCCCGGAAAGTGGCTGTAATGATCCCAGGTTTCCTCAATGGAGGGAGAGGGTCCTGTAGCAGCCTATTCTTCCTTCTTTCTGGCCAACATTTACCATCTTGTGCAGGCCTCAATCTCTGCTGAGGCCTACCAAGATGTTGATCTTCCAGTTTTTGGGGTGCTGCTGCCCCTTTAACTGACTGACAACCTATTCTGGTGCTGCGGAGGCAGTCCTACTGCAACCCTGTCGGATTTTTGCAACTGGGCAATGGCAGGCTCCCTCTAGGTGGTGAGAATATATGGCTGGTGAACCTGGAACCAGAAAAATGAGTCGGGATTCCGGCGGTGTCAAAGGGACAGACAGATGTCCCACCTCACTGGAAAAGCACCACTAGGAGGATAATCCTGGCCATGACCAGGTGTTGTGAAGTCCTAACAACGGCATTGGGGAAAAGAGGATATTCTACTTCTTCTGAAGAAACACCAGGCACAACCGTACGTGCTTAATATTAAACAGCACCTTTGGTACAAGTCAGAACTCAAGGGCACTCACCTTTTTCTAATCTCTGTCTCCCTTCACAGAACCTTCCACTTCTTGCATTATATGCTCAGCTTCTCCATTTCCTTTCTCAGAGGATGAGTTATAACTCCACCTTCCCACATCCCAGACTCCCAGGATCATTATATTGTGTAATTCATTATGGAACTACACTTTTTGAGGACTGCAAATTATTTTTCTAAATTTTATTTTAATATACCTTTATTTCATAAATAATAAAATGTATTATATTGAATGAGAAAAATTAAATTTGTATTATTATAACATTCTTTGAGAATGTTTGCATGCGCTATGCTCATAGGGCTGAATTTTCCTCCAAATTACTGGCCGTTTTCTGGTGGTAAATGGAGTTAAATAGAGCAATAATGTCTACTGACAGTCTAACATTGAACCAGAATTATCCTGCCCAAAAATCACCGGTTCCCTTTAAAGCTGCCAGGAGTCTGCCCCACCGCATTAAAACGGAGTCAAGTTGACGTCGCTAACCCCTCCGACCCATTTGCCCAACTTCCACCACAAACCCAACCCATATTATTACTGTCACTATACAAATGGTGGTAAGAGGACCATCAGGGTACCCCTGAGGCTGTTCCTGCATTAAGGAGACCATTTTATTTGCTGCTCCTGAAGGTTAGTGTTACTTTGCCAGCATATCAATCCACTTAATACTTTGAAGGTTCTGTAACGACATTTGCAACTCTTCAAGTACAGATTAGGAACATTAATTTTTCAATGGATATCCCTCAATCCCTATATTATGAAAAAGAGTAAAATGAGGAAATGAAAGAGGCTAGATTTGAGGTACAATCTTAAAACTAGAGCTAGGGCATTCAGGAGTGAAATCAGTAAGCACTTTTTCACACAAAGGGTAGTGGAAATCTGGAACTCTCCTCCCCAAAAGGCTGTGGGTGCTGGGTCCATTGAAAGTTTCAAGACTGAGATCAATAGATTTTTGTTAGGTAGGGGTATCAAGGGATATGGAACAAAGGCGGGTAAATGGAGTTGAGGTACAGATCAACCATGATCTGACTGAATGGCAGGACAGGCTCGAGGGCTGATTGGCCTATTCCTGTTCCTATGTTTAGTTTGTTTCAAACCTCTTTTTTAAAAATCAATGGCATTCTGACACTTGAATCAAACTTTTTTTAAATGGGATATATTTATTCTGCAATTTTGCAATCCTCTTTTTAAAAGTATCCCATTGTTGATGTATAGTCTTGTCTTGAGTCTTGAGCCATCTCATGGTTTTTTGGTGCCACTGTAATCCATTTGATGATCCTTCCCAGAGTCCTCATCCTGCCCTCAGGAAGCCAGTGCTTCAAACTAGTGGGAGAGGGTAATTTGCTCTGGATGTTCCTACTCTAACAGTCCCTCCTCACTTTCCCTGATGTATGGATAGTCATCACTTCTTTCTCTACCACTCCCAGCTCTTAATTTCTCAGCGGGGTGTCTAATCTCTGAAACTCTTGCTCCAGAAACCTCTCTCCCTCATGTGTTACATTTTCTCCAACTCCGCACCTAGTTCTGCAATCTTGCACTTAAGTAATCTCAGTTGGAGACACTTCCCACAGAGGTGTTCTGAGAGCAATTAATCACTATAGCCAATATTGAGACTATAACACTATCTCTAATCCAGTGACAGATATTAACTGCTCTAAATTTTCTTTCTTTTGGGGCCAAAGAGGTTTCAAACATCTAGAAATTTTTATTACTATTTCTTGTAAATTTATGCAAAACTGGATCCAGCTCCCAAATCTCAGCACAATCTGCCTCCTAAGTGTCATGTTCTGATTTTCGTAAACATTTCAATGCATATTCTTTTGAAAAAAAACTTTAATTAAGAAACAAAACTTACTTACAAATAAGGTCTCTGGTTGCTTTTCAATAAAATAAATCATCACACAGTTGCACAGACGCATTTCTGATCTTAGTCAATCCCTGTATCTGTGACTGTTCAAGCTGCTGGCTAGAATTCCTCTCACTGCTCTGCATCCACTGACCTAATTAGTTTCTGATGAACTTTCTAGCCAGTCATATGTTGATACACATGCATGCCTTCAGAAATCTGCTATATTGTTGCCCTATATTGATTTCCACTTAACAGTTCAAAGCACTCTTTCTGTTTCCATAGTAATGTACCACACTAGATGCAGCAGAATGTATGAGATCTACATGGTGAAATTAAGGATGATTTAAACAGGAATTATGGGAGCTGATGTAGAATCGTTGCTGGTATTGTTATTTTACAACTTACTGCTACTGATTTGACTTATTTATACCACATGTGTGACCTATAATCAGGACCACTGATTTACAGTAACTGAACAGGGCAAATTCCATTTTTTTTACATGGGATTTTTACCACTGATTTGGGGGCTTCATTCCACGAATCCATATTTTTATAATGATAGAGACTGATTTACGGTAACTGAATAAGTGAAATTCAATTTTTATTACATAGGGGTACATGAATTTTAACCAGTGTTTTGGGGATTAAATTACATGATTCTATCCATTTTTCCATGAAAACAAAATCAGTGACCTTGTCTGTATTTATAAATTGATTTTTAAAGTGGTAAATTATTGCAGTAACATAACTCTCAGCCTTTTATTACAATCTATGTAGTGGGTGAAAATATAACCTGCAACTGCATTTCAGTTTGATGTGAAATGTTGGAAAGGTTCCCATTGAAAAGATAGATAGCTCAGACTATCGAAGTTAAGCAATTTGTAGAGAATGGGTAGTAATTTCCTTTACAGTAGCTCATACTGTGAATTACCACTGCTTGGATTAGCTCAATTTGGGGCGTGTTCATTCATAATGAAAATCAGAGGTACCTTCTGATGCAACCAAAATAATTTGGTAGCGGTCTGCAAGTGAGGCATGTTAGTAAGCTAATTATATCATAATATACTTTTGATGTTGCAAAGCTTTTGTTGTAATTCTTAAACTGCCATAAAGGCAGAGCTCTCTGAAATTCAAACTCAGCTTTTACTTAGCTGAATTTCACTCATGTAAATAGAAGAATTAACATATCCCAATTGTAGCCTCAAAATCAGAGAAACAGGCCATTTTACACTTCCCACATCAATTTCTATATTTTATGAAGGGCCTGTATGCTGAAACTGGATGTCAAGGAAATCTTGTAATCTACAGACAAACGAGAGTTTGAATCCCAAGGGTAGATTTTTCTCTGTCCTGTGGCTGTGGAATAAACAAACCCCAAATTGAGACCAAGAGTTCTATTTCAATAAGGCAGACGGGGACATTCCTGGCCTCCTATATCAAGTTCCTCTACCTTAGTGTCAGCCTTGGCTCAGAACTGAGGGAGTGCTGCACTGTTGGAGGTGCCATCTTTGGAGGACCTATCTTCCCTCTTAGTCGGATGTAAAAGATCCCTTGGCACTATTCGAAGAAGAGCATTGTTCAGGGGTGCCTGTTGAAACTAGGATTTGCCCAAAGACAACCACGGACCAGTGAGTCTACAAGGGATCCAGGGCAGGCTGAGGACAATCTAGGCAAGTATGCAAGAGGTTTTACACCTCTCTCCACCAGGAAGATTGAAGGAATTTAGGCCTCAAAAGCTTCAATCTGTGCTCCAGTTTCTTCCTGATTTTTTAGGAGCATGACCCTGGCAAGGTACAGGCATCTACTTCGAGTTCTCTTGGACCAAGCAAATGGCCTGGGGCAGGAAAAGCAGGGGTAGCTGCTTCCTCTCAAGTGCAGCATACCTAAGGTGCTCTGTGTCTGTCAAGTGATCAATGGGTGCCCACAGAGGAAATTCTATTGTCTGGTGTTCTATTAATAACCTATTAATAGAGTTCAGGGATTTTAAAAAGAGGACATTACATGAAATAAAGTAGTTAGGACATGTGGATTCTACATGGGAAAGTCACCAAACTAACAGTTATCAATGGAAGGGACCCAGTGTGGAAGCAACACATGTGGGTTAATGAGGAATGCTTGACTTAACCGGGTGCCTTTGTTTGAGGAATGTTTATTTGTCAAAATCAATAAGGTTCTGGAAAAGTTGAAGTAAAGTCTTCAAAGATTTATTAAGTATCTGGTACATGGGATAATACTTGGAATACACTTAAAATGGTACAACCACACACCGGGCACTGTAGTTTGGGGACTCTAACACAAGTTAAAGTTATGAGCTCGGTATTCAGGTTCATCAAACCTGTACGATTCGCCACCTTTGATGCCTTTCTGAGCTACAAGTTCCTTATCAAAATATCCGTATATGGTGGGCTACACAGTTTCTTCATGTTTAACTTACATCTTTAAACTGTGGAATGGTGACCACTGGTTAATCTACAATACTTCTATTAATTGACATAGGTGAAGATGATCTCACCTTCCACCTTCTGTTTTTTTTCACTTTCTCAGCCTTCTTATCTCCCTTTTCCCAAGGGAAGCCACACCAGGCTTCAATTAAGTCATAAGTTAGTCCCACACAGTATATGTATGGTTTCTCTCAGGGATGGGATATGATAAACAGCAGGTGTTATCTGATTTTGGGACCCACTTTAGCATTTCAGTAGAGAAGACAAATGCATGAAATTCTACTGTGAAACTCCTACTGTTCTCTAAACTACATATAACCCCTTTTTACCCATGTCACTGAACACTTTTTGTTACCATTTAGCAAAGTATCACAACAATGTAATTATTTCCATGTATTTGTGTGTATTCACGCTGTAGGTACACAGAATGAAATACAGGAAAACAGAGTGTAGGGCAATCTTTAGAATATTGCCACTGTTTAAGGAATAGTTCAACCAAATGTCTATTTGAACATAACCTCTTGATTCAGAAATTATAATGCTGTACTTTTTCAAATCATGAAGGGAAAAATAACACATTAATATATACATTTGTGCAGTTCTAATCTTATTTCAAAACAGCTCGGTTTTACCGAAAAGGATGTATTTATCTTGGAGCTCAAACCTGTCAATCAAACTAATGACCATCTCAGTAGGTGTAAGGTTTTTATTGAGTTGGGATTTATTTTTCCTCTGCATTTTGTCATGAGGGAAAAATCTGAGTTTGAATATCACACCTCTTGATTAGACTGTGTGAAGGCAACATTTTTTTGTTCTAAACTTACTATAAGAAAATGGATAGTTTCTTCAAAACAATGTGTAATTCTTTTTCGAATACAAAAAAAGTCACTATTTATTATTTGTGAGATTTATACTCATAAGGTATAAACAAAAATTAATTCACCAGTTTGCAGTAAAATCTTTTAATATTGTGCATTCTCTGTGTAAAATTCAGTGCACGTCAATGTACTATTTCTAAAAAGAAGGATTTACTCCCTGCCATGAATATGGAGTAGATTCTATATAAGAAGCTGTTTTCTCCATTGGGAGTATAAGAACCAAAGAGTTGTTTCTTCAGAGCCTCCTCTAGTGGCATGGTGCTTGGGTTGCCAAATCTGGTTGGATGTATTCCTGAAGATTTCATCACATGACCTCCCGCCTCCAACCACCCTACCCCCACGCTCTCACCATTGGCCGCCTGACACGTCCATCCTTGCAGCGCACTGCCTTCCCAAGCCAATTGGAAAGTGAATCGAGTCTTCATTACCTGATTGGATGATTCTTGACTGTCAGTCAAACAGCCTTTTTTTCCCCTATCTCCAATACTTATAACTAATAAACGAAAAAGTGTTCAAGAAAGTGAAAAAAACAATTTTTTTTTTTTTTAACGCCCCTATAACTTTTCTCCCAGATTGCTTGCAGCGGTCATTAAGTAGAATCTTTAATTCCTAGATCACAAGATAATTATAGATGAAGAAAACCATTCAGCCTGTATTAGTTCACCCATCCAGAAGCACCCTATAGTTCCCCCATTATAGTATCAAATTGCTTCTTAAATGCATCCAGGGTTCCATTCTACCATTCTATCTGGAAGACTATACCAAGTGTTGACCACTCTCCGTGTGAAGAAGAACTTTGCGATATCAGTACTAAAGTTACCTTTTACTAGTTTGAACCTATGTCCCCTAGTCTTACTCCCACAATTTAATTTAAAGTAATATTCCAGATTTATCTTTTCCATACTATTTATTATCTTATATACCTCTATCAGATCACCTCTCAGACATCTCCTTTCCTGGCTGGAAAACCAGAGTCTCTCTAATCTTTCCTCATAACTCATATTGCTAACACCAGGAATCAGCCTCACGGCTCTTCTCTGCACTGCCTCCAGTATTTGAATTTCTCCCTTGTGCCTCGGCAATCAAAACTGGTCACAGAGCTCAGTGTGGTCTGACCATAGCACTGTATAGTTTAATCATAACTTCCTATGACTTATATTCAACTGCTTTACAGTTACACATTCAATTAGCTCTTTTGATTGCTGCTCTGTATTAGTTGAACATGTTTAGCATAGAATCTGCTAAGACTCCTAGGTCTCTTTCCACTTCATCCTTAGCTATTTTGACACCATTCATGAAGAACGTGTGTCGATTATTTTTCGACCTTATTTGCAGTACTTTGCACTTGTCTGCATTAAATTTCATCTGCCATTTATCTTGCCACATTCTTATTTTGTCCAACTCACTCTAATTTATTCATTGCTTCCTCTGATTCCATTACCCCTCCCAGTTTGGTATCATCAGCAAATTTGACCACTTTGCATTGAGTTTCTGAGAAACAATAATGGTACCAACATCAAGCCTTGGAGCACTCTACTCAGTACTCCTCACCACCATCCAGACCTAACTCCTCTAACATATACTCATTGCTTTCTACTCTTGAACCAGTTCCTTATCCATTCCCAGGGTTTACCTTTGAGTTTAAGCAGTAGTCTTTTGAAAGTCAAGGTGCACCATGTCATATGCCTTACCACAGTCCACTTAGAATGATATTTCCTCAAAGTAGTCGAGCAGGTTAGTTAGGAAAGATTTTCCCCTTCTGAGTCCATGTTGACTAGGTTATTATTATACAGATACTCCTCAGGTTTACTTCTGATGATTGATTCCATTAGTTTACATTGAATGGAGGTGACACTAATGAACCTGTGGTTGGCTGTGTCTGTTAACTTCCCTTTTTGAATATGGGCACTACAATGACCTGCTTCCAATCTACTGGTAGTTCCCTTGTGTCTAGCCAAGTTACTGAAAACAATACTTTCTCAGAACTTAGTTTTAAATTTAACCAGATATTCAAAGTTGGAGTAGATTGATTCAATGCCATGATTTCCATTACCATCTTGAGTTCTGGCATTAAAACAAAAATTATTGTGGTCTAATTTATTTATTTTTTGTTTGAGGCATAATTTTTAAGAGCCAGGTGGCTCCACTTATTTGGAAAGTAGGATCGCCTAACCTGAGGGTGCATGGGGAAAAGGTATAAAGAAGATGATGGGCAGAAGTAGATTCTGCATGAATCTGGTAAATTGTACATAGCTTAGGGCCATTATTTAAAGAGATAGGAAGGTTCTCACTGTACTACCTCTGGCACTATCTATCCTGGTGCACAACTTTAAACATACTTTCTGAACTATCTCTTAAAAGGAACACAAATGTCACAAATAGTCTTGCGGGGCTGATTTTACCTTAGAATTAATCACAAAGCCAGTAATGGCCTCCTAAAATATTAACTGATTTCTGGGAATGTAACATATGTAATTTATTCATTGCTTCCTCTGATTCCACTACCCCTCCCAAAGGTAGAGGAGTCTATAACGAGGGGGCATAGATTTAAGGTGAGAGGGGAGAGATACAAAAGGGTCCAGAGGGGCAATTTTTTCACTCAAAGGGTGGTGAGTGTCTGGAACGAGCTGCCAGAGGCAGTAGTAGAGGCGGGTACAATTTTGTCTTTTAAAAAGTATTTGGACAGTTACATGGGTAAGATGGGTATAGAGGGATATGGGCCAAGTGCAGGCAATTGGGACTAGCTTAGTGGTATAAACTGGGCGACATGGACATGTTGTAACTTCTATATTCACACACTATTCCTTAAACTTCTGCCACATGACTTAATAAACCCAGATAGTGCAAGTTTTCCTGGAACTGAGTTGTGTCTAAACCATTAACAAAGGGAGATCTTGATCCAGAAGTTGACAGCGTTCAATAACAGTCAGCCGTCAGCCCAAAGTGTTCCCACCCTGGATGCAAAATATGACACCCTTCTGCAAGAGAAAATCATGTTTGCAGGTTAGAGGAATATTGGCTCTGCGTGTTCTGAGATCACCAAAAACCACAGCTGATGGGTCAGTGCAAGGTGTCTAGAATGAGCTCCATCACGTCCACTTGTTAAGGTAACAGACAATTGAGATGTTCTCTATCCAAATCAGGAAATGTTGCAGCACCAGCCTACTGCTTGAAATGCCAGGTGATTACATAGAATATTTGCACCCATTTGTATCGGAGATGGGCTCCCCCCAACTAGTCCTAGCATCCATCATTATTGTGAATTGAGGGAGGTGCCTAAAAGGGAATCCTAGAAGGAGATTGTTGCCCTGAGTCCAGCACCATAAATCCAATGCTTAAGCCCTGTCCACGTGTACCAGATAGAAAAAAAGAAGTCTGTGGGAGGATCACTACCTGATCAAATGTAACTGAATGACTTTTATAAATAGATGCACGTTAGGAACTAATGACTTAATAAAAAAAGAAAAATATTCCTGGCATAATTTTAAAAAATGATTGTCAAATGATTATGCTTATTAAAGAAAGTGCTTTTAATGAGTTTGAATCCCAGAACCTAAAAAGAGATTAGGTAAAAGATCTAGTAGCATCAAAGTAAGGAGGGGGGGGGGGGGGAGGGGGACAGGGGGTAGCGATATTTGTAAATTAAAATTTTCCCTTTACAATCTTTACATCCATATAAGATCCATTAGAGAGACAGGTAATTATCTTAGTTGAAATATTCATCAACAAATTTCTACCGGTAATATTTAAACTGCAAACATATACAACATAGAATTCTGTATCAAACTCAATTTAATAATTTACTTTACCACATTGAGGGATGTCCTAGTAATCCTGTCAGGTGAAGGAATATGCTGTACATATTTTTAATAATGAAGACAGCCTAATGCAGATCCTTGAACTCATTGAACAGGTGAGAGGGGAGGTAGGTCTAACATTTCTTTCTAGATAGTATTTGTCCACATGAAAAATAAACTCCTGCTATTCCTGTTGTATATTCTTGAATAGACTACTTTCCAATGGTCTCTTACCAGAGTTATGGCAGGAAACCGTCGGAACTCCCGAGGAATTTAATAGAAGAGAGAGATAAATTATCTGCATGATTGTCAAACCAAGCAATTTACAGGCTTTGACAGTCCAACTCCTCCTAGTCCCACAAAATAAAAGAAAAAGAGGAACGGGGCCCTTTTGTGGAGTGGCCACCAGTGGTCCTTTCATGCACAAGAATAATATAGAAGAGGCTTAAAATAACTGAATATAGATGGAGATTAAACATCTCCCTTACTCAATACCTGAAATTCACAGCATACGATAAGAAGGAGCCTAAGGAATTTACAGGTAATAATGTTTGATCAGCTAATAGTTGTGCACCAATGTGGGATGCACACAATACACACTCAATAGACCCACAAATTTTATAAAAACTTGGCCCTGATTTTAACTTCAAGCAAGCTTTGAGTGGGTGGGCAGTGATGTGATTTAGAAACTCACCTGCTGCTCCAGAAACGAGGCCCAGAGTATTTTAACACTTGTCGCTAAGATCTGGGATGGGATCATTAGGAGGCCAAAGTGGCAGTGGAGGTGTCACTTCGACATGCTTCCAGCACAATGGCAGCACAGAATTTCTTCCCCTTGCATTTATGGTGGCTTATTACATATTCAGGACATCCCAAAGCACTTTACAATCAATGGATTACTTTTGAAGTGCAGTCACTGTTATTGGGGTCAATTTTAGGAGGGAGGCGGGTTGGCAGCGGGGGAGTCGACTGGACGCGTGGGTATCGAGCCCAGTGAATTCGGGGTGCTTCGCACACGATCGCAGCCTGATTGAAGGGACTTACCTTGGCTTCTGGGTTTCGCGCTGGAAAGCTGTGCAGCGGGCGGACTGCGCAGCCGCATCATAGGCTGTCAGCTGGAGGAGCCCTATTTAAAGAGGTAGAAAATAGGCAAAATTACAGCATGGAGCAGCCCAGGGGAAAGGCTGCTCCCAGGTTTAATGATGTCTCACTCCAGGTCTTACTGGATGGAGTGAGGAGGAGGGGGGAGGACAGAGATCTTCTCCCCAGCGGACGGGAGGAAGTGGCCTGCCTCTGCCGCCATGGAGGCCTGGCTCGAGGTGGCAAAGGAGGTCACCTGCATCACCAACATATCGCGCACCTGCATACAGTGCAGGAGGCGCTTCAATGACCTAAGTAGGTCAGCCGAAGTGAGTACACTTACTCATTCCCCTACACTCCGTCTGCCACATCACCGCCCCCGCCCCACATCTCCTTCTGCACTGCCAACACTACTCTGTCACATCACTCCTCACACCCACTCAAAGCTCATCCTCATCTTACCTGCACTTACTCACCTCACCTGCACTTACTCACCTCGCCAGTACTCATCCCACCACTACCACTCAACCCAATCCTCATACAATCTCATGGCTCTATCTCATATTCACCCTCTCATGCATCTCTTTCATGGTCAGCCTCACCCAACCTGCCACTACCTGTGCTGCACCACAGGGCATGCATCACATATGTGCAGTAGGAAGCATAAGGCAAACGTGTCGTGAGCATGAAGGAGATGCACAAGGGTGTTTGAGGGTTTGTCATGTTTTTTTACTTATATTTGATTTCTGATCAACTCACATTACATATTATATTGTCACCACTACTGCCAAGTCTTTGCAAATCTTGTCTGGTTTGTGCAATAATGCCCTTTCCTGAGGATCACAATGAAGACCCACAACTGATGCCACCCATTGTGTCACTGCAGAGTGGGTGTAGGTGTGTTTGCAGGGCTCTTTTGTGCAGACGACTGAGAGACGTCGGCGATGTCCCCAGTGGCACCCTGGAGGGCAGTGGTGACATTGACAGCGACAGGTAAGAAGAAGGTGCTCAGGCCAGCCGGGAGCAGCTCGGCATGAAGGAGGCTGCAGATGTCCACGACTACATGTCGAGTGACTCAGCCTCCATATGCACTGCTGCTCAGAGAGGTCCAGGAAGCTGAGCCTCGGTCTGTAGACCCTGTGGCGAGGGTAGTGCCTTCTGCGACGCATCTCTCTCTGCCGTTGCCCTCCCTCCTGCTGTGCAGGTGGATGTGTCACAGCACTCTTGTGGGGCTCCACGTGTCAGAGGTGGACGGCGTGGCCGGCGAGGCTGGTGATGCTGTTCGTCCTCCGATGAGGTCATAACTGCAGCTATGGCGGCCCCCATCCGGAAGATGTACGTTTGAGGGGGTCCGCAAGGTAGGTAAATGTGTCTGCACATCGGGTTTGAGGTTCCAAGTTGGTGAATTTTATTGTTAGGAGGAGGGTGGTGGAGGCCAAAATTTGTCCAGTGTTGAGATGAAAATCCCACTCCTCCTAAAATATCCTACAAATCAGGTCTGCTAATGACCTGAATTATGTAATTAACTGCCTTAAGTGGGATCCCGCCAGCTTTAATTGCCGGCGGGAGTCCCACATGCGGGGGCTGCGCGCGCATCTAAGCGTGTCACTGGAGAACCCGGAAGTGGGCGGGTTGGAGCCGGGCTCCTGACCCGCCCTGGGAATCCCCTATTTTCGGAGCCCCCCCACCACGAACCCGCCAGCTCGGAGGTCCGAAATTCGAGCCCATTATGTCAGCAAACATCAGCCAATGTGCACACAGCAACGTTCAACATAAAGCAACTGAGTAAATAATCAGACAATCTGTTTTTAGGTGTTGTTGCTTGAAGGACAAATGATTCCCTAGTCTGAAGAGGTGGATAGCTATGATTTAAGGACAGTGGTCCTAATAATACAGCACTCCCTCACTACAGCACTGAAGTGTCAGACTAGATTACACACTTAAGTCTACAGTGGGAATTAAATACACAGTCTTTTGATATAGAGGTAAAATTGAGCTGAGCTGACAAACAGAACAATTACTGATGCTACAAACAGGCAGATTAACAGAACTTATTCTAACCGCCACTGATATTTTTTTTAGTTTTCTCCCTCTCATGAAGGAGTCTTGGTGAGGTTTGGTTCTATTGGAACTGGCAACCTTCCAGTCACCCAAGAGGCTATTCTTCAGCTGGAGAAAATTTATGATTCTTTTTTGCATTTGGAGCAGAGTGAATATATGCCAGATAGTACGTAATAGCAATGCTGTAAACCAGGAACTTACAGTGTTCCTTGTGTCCAGCTTTGCTATGGCACATACATTGTATGGCATATTGCTGTGATTTGCACTCCATTTCAATGCATATGTCCATATTTCAGCAGATGTACTGAACATCCAATTAAATTTCTAATGGGAAATCGCAGAAGTGATGGCAGGTGGCAGGGAGCTGGCAGAGTGGCTCCTCGCCCAATTTAATGCCTCCACCCAGTAGCATTACACTGGAGAGCTGGCATTATCATTATATTAATGATTTGGATGAGAATTTAGGAGGCATGGTTAGTAAGTTTGCAGATGACACCAAGATTGGTGGCATTGTGGACAGTGAAGAAGGTTATCTAGGATTGCAACGGGATCTTGATAAATTGGGCCAGTGGGCCGATGAATGGCAGATGGAGTTTAATTTAGATAAATGTGAGGTGATGCATTTTGGTAGATCGAATCGGGCCAGGACCTACTCCGTTAATGGTAGGGCGTTGGGGAGAGTTATAGAACAAAGAGATCTAGGAGTACAGGTTCATAGCTCCTTGAAAGTGGAGTCACAGGTGGATAGGGTGGTGAAGAAGGCATTCAGCTTGCTTGGTTTCATTGGTCAGAACATTGAATACAGAGTTGGGATGTCTTGTTGAAGTTGTACAAGACATTAGTAAGGCCATACTTGGAATACTGTGTACAGTTCTGGTCACCCTATTATAGAAAGGATATTATTAAACTAGAAAGAGTGCAGAAAAGATTTACTAGGATGCTACCGGGACTTGATGGTTTGACTTATAGGGAGAGGTCGGATAGACTGAGACTTTTTTCCCTGGAGAGTAGGAGGTTAAGGGGTGATCTTATAGAAGTCTATAAAATAATGAGGAGCATAGATAAGGTAGATAGTCAAAATCTTTTCCCAAAGGTAGGGGAGTCTATATCGAGGGGTCATAGATTTAAGGTGAGAGGGGAGAGATACAAAAGGGTCCAGAGGGGCAATTTTTTCACTCAAAGGGTGGTGAGTGTCTGGAACGAGCTGCCAGAGGCAGTAGTAGAGGCGGGTACAATTTTGTCTTTTAAAAAGCATTTGGACAGTTACATGGGTAAGATGGGTATAGAGGGATATGGGCCAAGTGCAGGCAATTGGGACTAGCTTAGTGGTATAAACTGGGCGACATGGACATGTTGGGCCGAAGGGCCTGTTTCCATGTTGTAACTTCTATGATTCTATGATTTTTCCAGCTGTCCCAGCTTGTTAGTAGGGTACTCAACCTTGAAGGAAATTAAAGTTGATGCTGATCCTACTCCTACTCAAAGTTCACTAATACTTTCTAGGAGGAGTCACAGGATAGCAACCAGGAATTGGAACTGTAACTGATTTTCCCTACAGGGGACTTGCAGCACCCAAACTAACGCTCCGGCTGAGATCAGGTAACTCTGCAAAGACCTAAGGCTGAACGTAGAGCTTTCTAGTCTGCTTGGTTTAGCTACTAAGCCACTGGGGATATATTCCATTTGAATTCTACAAAAAATTCCTGATAGTACGTGAAAATTACTATTTTAAGCCTTCCAAGGATAAAACTGAAGGCCACGGCTGTAATCACAGTAATCCCTAAACCAAATAAAGAGACTCCTTTGAATGTGCCATTTATAGACCAAACTCTGTTCTCAAACTGGGATTAGAGCTTTTGGCTAGTTTTAGTATGCAGATAGAAAAACTTCTGAATAAGCTGATAATCCACCATCAAGTTGAGTTAGTCAAAGAAAATTCTTCCACAGGTAATTTCTGGCATCTTTGTCACAGCACAGTAATGATTGGCTCAGAACTATCCATAGATGCGTAATAGCACTAGGTTCATCAATTCAGTTTTAGCTTCATATAATAAGCTCTTAGCACTGATCACATAGACCTATTTCCTCAGCAGCAAACAACTCAAGTGGACGCCCACTATATGCTCCATTTGTTTTGGCACAGGATCCACCAACAGAGGGATATCAAAGAAATTTAGATAGTCCACCCTCAAATTGTAAATGGCATTATTTAACTGGAACTGACTCATTCTCATCTTTCTCAAGTTATAAAATTAAGTCAGGAAAAATACAAGTTAATACCATTAACAGAATGCACCAAATCAAGCTGTGCAAACCTTTAAATGGATGTAGGACTGTACAAATTATTTAGGTTGGATTTATAGCATAGAATTTAGACAAATGTTGATAAATTGACAAATCAAATCAATAACAGCTTGGCTTGTTCAAAAAATCTGAATCTGTTCCTATGGCAGAGCTGATATAATAAAGATGTAATTATATGTTAATAGTCCAAGATGTAACAGGTACACTACACCGCCTTCTCAGCACATTGACTTGATGCACCAGCCTATATCTGAACTGACCTGGGACTACTTCAGGAAAATAGAGCCTCAAAATTATGAATTCTTACGAGGAGCATCTGTTGACTGGATTTGAAGTAAACTAATTAATTACAAGCGAATTTTTACACTTATACACTTATCTCCAAGCTATCAATCAGCTCAAAGACCATTTTTTTTGCTAAATAAGTTAGGCTTTACACAAACATGAAAGAAAAACACATTCTCAATTATGATTTTGTGTTAAATAATTATAGATAAGAAATGAGATATTGATTATTGAATATTAACTTCAGCTTCTTTAAGCGCCTAGAATCCAAATTCCTCTCCATTAATTTTAGCAAAACAACAACAATAAGTTGTATTTATATAGCACCTTTGATGTAGAAAAACATCCCAAGGTGCTTCACAGAGGCACAATCAGACACAAATGAACGCGGAGGCAAAAGCAGATATTAGAAGGGGTGACCAAAAGTTTGGTCAAAGAGGTGGATTTTAAGGAGGGCCATAAAGGAGGGGACAGAGGTGGAGAGCACAGAAGTGATGAGTGAGCAGGACAGGGTGCGGAAAAGCACACGGGCAACATAGTTTTGCATGAGCTGAAGCTTACGGAAGGTGAAGAATGGAAGACCGGCCAGGAAAGCATTGGAATAGCCAAATTTGGAGGTGACAAAGGTTTGGATGAGGGTTTCAGGGACAGCTGAACTGAGGCGGAGTGTGGCAGGCAATATTACAGAGGAGGAAGTATCATGGAATCATAGAAAAGGTTACAGCACAGAAGGAGGTCATTAGGCCCATCGAGTCCACGCTGGCTCTATGCAAGAGCAATCCAGCTGGTCCCACTTCCCCGCCCTATCCCTGTAGCCCTGCAATTTTTTTCCTTTCAAGTACTTATCCAGTTCCCTTTTGAAAGCCATGATTGAATCTGCCTCCACCACCTCCTCAGACAGTGCATTCCAGATCCTAACCACTCACTGTGTAAAAAAGTTTTTCCTCATGTCACCTTTGGTTCTTTTGCCAATCACCTTAAATCTATGTCCTCTGGTTCTTGACCCTTCTGCCAATGGGAACAGTTTCTCTCTATCTATTCTGTCTAGACCCTTCATGATTTTAAATACCTCTATCAAATCTCCTCTCAGCCTTCTCTGTTACGATGTGGAGATGCCGGTGATGGACTGGGGTTGACAATTGTAAACAATTTTACAACACCAAGTTATAGTCCAGCAATTTTATTTTAAATTCACAAGCTTTCGGAGGCTTCCCCCTTCGTCAGGTGAACGATGTGAAATGAAATCCTCGAAATGAAGCGATTTCATTTCGAGGATTTCATTTCACATCGTTCACCTGACGAAGGGGGAAGCCTCCGAAAGCTTGTGAATTTAAAATAAAATTGCTGGACTATAACTTGGTGTTGTAAAATTGTTTACAATTCTCTGTTACAAGGAGAGCTACTTCAGCTTCTCCTGTCTATCCACGTAATTAATGTCCCTCATTCCTGGAATCATTTTAGTAAATCTTTTCTGCTCCCCCTCTAAGGCCTTCACATCTTTCCTAAAGCGTGGTGCCCAGAACTGGACACAATACTCTAGTTGTGGTCGAACCAGTGCTTTATAAAGGTTCATCATGACTTCCTTGCTTTTGTACTCTATACCTCTATTTATAAAGCCCAGGATCCCATATGCTTTTTTAACTGCTTTCTCAGCCTGCCCTGCCACTTTCAACAATTTGTGCATATATACCCACGTATCTCTCTGTTTCTGTACCCTTTTTAGAATTGTGCCCTCTCGTTTATATTGCCTCTCCTCGTTCTTCCTACCGAAATGTATCACTTTGCATTTTTCTGGGTTAAATTTCATCTGCCAGGTGTCCGCCCATTTCACCAGCTTGTCTATATCCTCTTGAAATCTATTACTATCCTTCTCACTGTTCACTACGCTACCAAGTTTTGTGTCATCTGCAATTTTGGAAATTGCCCTGTACACCCAAGAAAAGCTGTGGTCCTAGTACCGACCCTTGGGGAACACCACTGTACACCTCCCTCCAATCCGAAAAACAACTGTTCACCACTGCTCTCTGCTTCCTGTTACTTAGACAATTTTGTATCCATGCTGCTACTGCCCCCTTTATTCCATGGGCTTCAATCTTGATCAAGCTTAGGAGTTGAAAAGGACACAGACTGCAAACAGTCTGATTCCAGCTGAGGCGATTGTAGGAGAGGGACATGGAATCAATGGTGAGGGTACAGAGTTTGTGGCAAGGGCCGAAGACAATGGCTTTAGTCTTCCCAATGTTTAACTGGAGGAAATTGTGATTCATCCACGACTGGATATCGGACAGTCTGACAACACAGAAGCAGTAGAGAAGTTGAGTGAGCTGGTGGAGAGGTAGAGCTGGGTGTCATCAGCATATGTATGGAAGCAAACCCCATATCTGCAGATGATATCGCTAAGGGGCAGCAAGTAAGGTAAGTAAGCCAACAGCCCTGAAGATCTGGTGGCTGCAAAGATCATGCCCACTGGTGTCGTCCAGTACTTACCACACGGCTTTTGCGGGGACAGTGGGAAGGCACCTAACTTACATAGGGCTTCCGTGTGCCCATGTCACTATAGATACATTTCCGGTGCCCACCTGTTTCATCAGCTGGAAATCCTGGTGCTTATGTGTCATCGGGGAGGATAATCCCCCCAGAAGACTCCATAGGCTCCCCTTCTCTAAAGGGTCCAGGGGCTCACCTCCACCCATCTGGAGGCCATTACTCTGTATTACTGAAGGCTGGCACACTGAGTGAGATACAGTGTCCTGTTGATCCAGGGAAGCAGGAACTTCTAGCATATGGAGTCCCCATCTCATGACCACTGTTTGACCTTATTGTCTAGGAGGTCTCCACTACAGATGCCACTGGTGTTGTCATGTGCTTAATGGCAGACTGCAGTGCAGACACTGTTGTGCCATCCCTCATGTGCGAGATGGCAGTGCATATCTGGATTTTAGACTTGCCAGTAATACCCATACCAACTTTCAATGCCATGCTATTAGTCAAATGACTTCACATTATGGAGGTACTGCTGCAACAGCCTCTGTTTGAAAACAAATCCACTAAGGTCTGAATCCCTACACAACATGGACAAATGAGCTGAATTCCAGAGGTGAAGTGAGAGTGACTGCCCTTGACATCAAGGCAACATTTGACTGATTGTGGCAACAAGGAATCCTAGTAAAACAGAAGGATCAACAAGGTCATCTATGCGCGGAACCACAAGAGATGGGTGAGATCCTGAATGAATATTTCACATCGGTATTTACGGTTGAGAAAGGCATGGATGTTAGGGAACTTGGGGAAATAAATAGTGATGTCTTGAGGAGTGTACATATTACAGAGAGGGAGGTGCTGGAAGTCTTAACACGCATCAAGGTAGATAAATCTCCGGGACCTGATGAAATGTATCCCAGGACGTTATGGGAGGTTAGGGAGGAAATTGCGGGTCCCCTAGCAGAGATATTTGAATCATCCACCGCTACAGGTGAGGTGCCTGAAGATTGGAGGGTAGCAAATATTGTGCCTTTGTTTAAGAAGGGCGGCAGGGAAAAGCCTGGGAACTACAGACCGGTGAGCCTGACATCTGTAGTGGGTAAGTTGTTAGAGGGCATTCTGAGAGACAGGATCTACAGGCATTTGGAGAGGCAGGGACTGATTAGGAACAGTCAGCATGGTTTTGTGAGAGGAAAATCATGTCTCACAAATTTGATTGAGTTTTTTGAAGGGGTAACCAAGAAGATAGATGAGGGCTGTGCAGTAGACATGGTCTACATGGACTTTAGCAAAGCCTTTGACAAGGTACCGCATGGTGGGTTGTTACACAAGGTTAAATCTCACAGGATCCAAGGTGAGGTAGCCAATTGGATACAAAATTGGATTGACGACAGAAGACAAGAAGGTGGTTGTAGAGGGTTGTTTTTCAAACTGGAGGCCTGTGACCAGCGGTGTGCCTCAGGGATCGGTGCTGGGTCCGCTGTTATTTGTTATTTATATTAATGATTTGGATAGAATTTAGGTTTGCAGTAAGTTTGCAGATGACACCAAGATTGGTGGCATTGTGGACAGTGAAGAAGGTTATCTAGGATTGCAACGGGATCTTGATAAATTGGGCCAGTGGGCCGATGAATGGCAGATGGAGTTTAATTTAGATAAATGTGAGGTGATGCATTTTGGTAGATCGAATCGGGCCAGGACCTACTCCGTTAATGGTAGGGCGTTGGGGAGAGTTATAGAACAAAGAGATCTAGGAGTACAGGTTCATAGCTCCTTGAAAGTGGAGTCACAGGTGGATAGGGTGGTGAAGAAGGCATTCGGCATGCTTGGTTTCATTGGTCAGAACATTGAATACAGGAGTTGGGATGTCTTGTTGAAGTTGTACAAGACATTAGTTAGGCCACACTTGGAATACTGTGTACAGTTCTGGTCACCCTATTATAGAAAGGATATTATTAAACTAGAAAAGATTTACTCGGATGCTACCGGGACTTGATGGTTTGACTTATAGGGAGAGGTTGGATAGACTGAGACTTTTTTCCCTGGAGAGTAGGAGGTTTAGGGGTGATCTTATAGAAGTCTATAAAATAATGAGGGGCATAGATAAGGTAGATAGTCAAAATCTTTTCCCAAAGGTAGGGGAGTCTATAACGAGAGATACAAAAGGGTCCAGAGGGGCAATTTTTTTACTCAAAGGGTGGTGAGTGTCTGGAACGAGCTGCCAGAGGCAGTAGAAGAGGCGGGTACAATTTTGTCTTTTAAAAAGCATTTGGACAGTTACATGGGTAAGATGGGTATAGAGGGATATGGGCCAAGTGCAGGCAATTGGGACTAGCTTAGTGGTATAAACTGGGCGACATGGACATGTTTCCATGTTGTAAACTTCTGTGATTCTAATGGGAATCAGGGGGAAAACTCTTCAATGGCTGGAGTCATACCTAGCACAAAGATGGTAGTGGTTGTTGGAGGCCAATCATCTCAGCCCTAGGACATTGCTGCAGGACTTCCTCAGGGCAGTGTCCTAGGCCCAACCATCTTCAGCTGCTTCATCAATGACCTACCCTCCATCACAAGGTCAGAAGTGGGGATGTTTGCTGATGATCGCACAGGGTTCAGTTCCATTCATAACCCCTCAGATAATGAAGCAGTCCATGCCTGCATGCAGCAAGACTGGACAACATCAAGGCTTGGGCTGATAAGTGGCAAGTAACATTCGCGCCACACAAGTGTCAGGCAATGACCATCTCCAACAAGACAGTCTAACCACCTCCCCTTGACATTCAACGGCATTACCATCACCGAATCCCCCACCATCAACATCCTGGGGGTCACCATGGACCAGCCACATAAATACTGTGGCTACAAGAGCAGGTCAGAGGCTGGGTATTCTGCAGCGAGTGACTCACCTCCTGACACCCCAAAGCCTTTCCAACATCTACAAGGCACAAGTCAGGAGTGTGATGGAATACCCTCCACTTGCCTGGATTAGTGCAGCTCCAACAACACTCAACAAGCTCGACACCATCCAGGACAAAGCAGCCCATTTGATTGGCACCCCATCCACCACCACTGGTGGACCGTGGCTGCAGTGTGTACCATCCACAAGATGCACTGCAGCAACTTGCCAAGGCTTCTTCAACAGCACCTCCCAAACCCACATCCTTTTCCACTAGAAGGACAAGAGCAGCAGGTACATGGGAACAACACCACCTACACGTTCCCCTCCAAGTCACACACCATCCTGACATGGAAATATATCGACGTTCGTTCATCATCGCTGGGTCAAAATCCTGCAACTCCCTACCTAACGGCACTGTGGGAGAACGTTCACCACATGGACTGCAGTGGTTCAAGAAGGCGGCTCACCACCACCTTCTCAAAGGCAATTAGGGACGGGCAATAATTGCTGGCCTTGCCAGCGACACCCACATCCCATGAATTAATTTTTTAAAACTCAGTAGGAGTACTCACCATACTGCACCGCTACTCCGCACTAGCTGATCCCTCATCAACCACCCAAACTGCTACCCTTTAGTAATGAGTGCTCAGTATCTCACCCTGTGCTACCTCAACAACATCATGTATGCATGTGTTGGTGCCTACCTCAGAAGGGGGTGGTAACATTTGTTGCTTGGATGTGTGGTACTCTTTGGGTGTTGCTGATGATCCACTACGTTCTCTTGCTTTATGAAGAGCCAATGAGACCTATGACATGCTCGAAGTGCTCAACGTACCCCTCTGCATGAGGTATGTGCATTAGGCTCATTAGACTCCCTCTTCATAATGCAACTGAAATGGCACTGAAGGGGAGGCTGCCATAACAATTTTTTTTAAATTCAGATCTCCTGCCCCATTGCCTCCATTATCTTGTCACCCTACCTGGTGCCTGCTTGCCCGTTCCTCCCATCAAGAAAGTTCCCAGCATGCAATGAACACATTAGTATACTAATCCATTTGATTACTGCTTTATCATTACATACACTAATATATGTTTCTGCACAATCAGTATGGACATGTTGATATAATAGATCATGTATATCACAGAATACATCATTAATGGAACACCTGTTCCACAGTATGCACACCACTTATGTGTTAGTTTTGACTTTAAATACAATAGCAGCAGGGATTCACATATAGTGAATATCTTCCTGCAGTATCATTTATTTAACATCATGGCATGTGTAATATAATTTGCATAATATTGTAATTTTTACCTAATGTCTTACTTGCTACATCCTTGCTAACATTTCAATGTGTCAGCAGAATGTTTTTTAAATGTATTTTACTACTTTCATTTATATCTTACCTTACAGTACCTTGATGTCATACAATTGTGTTCTCCTTAAATTGCCTAACTTTTCCCAGACCTCTAGCCAGGTCCTTTTGATCCGTTGACACAGTGTTCACTCTGTAGTGATATATTGCCACATATGGTGCCTTCTTTGCTTGCTTGGAAGCTATTTCCTCCCCCACAAAAAAAGTGTACTTACATCACTCCACTACAGAAGTTACCAGTAATTGTAAGGCCTCATTGCTAAATTGCTATTCTGTAATTTTCGGTTCAACTATTTTCAGCTAAAGTTTCACTGGATTAATGTGACTGGAGAATTAACTGGCAACAAGAATATCAAAACAAAACTACCTGTACTAAAAAGAGGGCCGGGATTGTTTGAAACACCGCATTACTGATGTAATACATGACAAATATGCCATATTGAATGGCTACTGAAATGATATTCATACAATACTGCATGAAATGGCTAACGGAATACAAAGTGAGTAATGACATATGAAAGGATTGATGAAGAGTAATGAAACAGCTGATGAGGAAAGATGATGAATGGAAAAAGAAAACTACTATACAATATAACTGATGAAAGAAATATTAGAATGCAAAACAAGATGACTTATAAAAATGATGCAAAAATGCAAAAATGAATGCTGAAAGATCTCATACTGAAATGGCCAAATTAAAAACATACAAAATAACTGCTGCACCAAAAAAACTGATGTAAATGTGACTGAAACAATTGTACAATATGACCCATGAAAGAAACAGTAAGCAAGATGTTTGATGAGAAATTATTAATATACAATATGACTAATGAAAGATATTATAGATAAGACAGTGTAACAAATTAATATACAGTACAACTGATGAAACTGAACAAAATACAAGTGTGAAAAAATAGAACCTGTAATTATTATAATTTGATTTGAAACAAATGGCGAGATATGAGAAGTAATCAAATAATCAGCTGAGAAACATTGAAAATTACACAAATAATTCACCTGATGCAAATAAGTTTTAGATACATGAGCAAATTACATATTTATGAAAAGCAAGATAAAGCTGTATGAAAAAAATAACTAACACTTTGATGGCAAGCCATAGAGAAGATTTTACTTGGACTGAAGGAAAATTAGTGAATGGAATGAAAAATTAGTAGAAAAGCCAGATTTAATATAAAAATACCAAGGTCAGAAACAAAGACAGTGAAAAACGAGCAGAAACAAAATGAAAGGGAGGAAGAAAAACTGTATTTCAAGGCTCTAGAGGGCCACAAATCTAAGAGGAAATGAAAAAGCAGCATCAATTTGAAATAGCCAAAGTGAATTTGGTAGGGGAAGTCTAGTCAAACATTAGGGCTCAATTCAATATTTTTTCTGTTTAGATTTATTCAGTGTTGTTGGCTGTTTTTTTGCCATGGCTCATGTTTTGCATTTCATACCCAAATTCAATGTACACAAAAGCAGAATCTACATATACCAGCTAGCTATATGCACCTACTGATAATGTGCAAACAGATACATCAAGGGTAGCAGATGCTTGGGAACACCATCACCTCCAAGTTCCCCTCTAGTCACACAACATTCTGATTTGGGAGTATATCGCCATTCTTTCACTGTCGCTAAGTCAAAATCCTGGAACTCCATTCAGCATTGTGGGAGCACCTTCGCCACACAGAAGATGGTCCATCACCACCTTTCCAAGAACAAATAGGGATGGGCAATAAATGCCGACCTTGCCAACGACACCCACATTCTGAAGAATTATTTTTTTTAAATGGGCCTGCAATCATTTTCATCTGTAGAGTCAATTATGTGATTGGGCAAGCAAGGAGTTATATTATCAGGCAAGCAGGCCTTAGGCCTGGTTCTTGCCCAAGGTGCACACACCATTCTTCAACCAGAGCACCATTTAAGAGCAAAGGGTGATGGCACTTTTCATGTGATCAAACATTTTAAATTTATGGTTATTAATGTACTTGTCATCATTTTACTGTTCAGCACTGGAAATACATTGAGTTTATTCAGCTCACATTTAAAATGAGAATGGTGTAAGACCCTTCAGCTATTTTGGATATAGCATTTGTAATAGGGAGTATCATTATTAGCTACAAAAGTTTGTTTTGTAGTGTTCATTCAATTTTTGTATTGTTTCTGTTGCATTTGTCACAGGTTTTAGTTGTGGCCTACTTTGTGTTTTTGGGATTTCTCTGTGACTCCCTATTTCCACCTGTTGCTTGTCAGCAGCAGCAATTTAAGTTGCCTCAATCACAATTCTCAGATGGGTTACCTGCTGGGAATATTTATTCTATTTGCTGGTTCTGGAGGAGGAAGAGGAGGAAGTATGATGAGGAGGTGAATTTACACCTGAAGCTGTGGGGCAGCACCAATCCTTACCCAGCCACATATGTCTACAGAGCAAGGCGCATCTGCCTAAACATTGGGAGGAGATCTGACTTCACCTCTCATACTTCATTCGGAAGGCAGTCGTGAGATTATGCTATCTCCTTGAGAAAGGCCTTCAGACAAGTTTTACGACAGGGTTGACAGTTTTATGACAGGATCTTGAACATCTATGGTACTGCATCCTTTCAATTAATAGCAAGGGATGTGTGGCAAATTTTGCAACCAATGATGTACTGATGCATCAAGATGGTGACAGATACCATGTTTCCAGGGCTGACCCCTTCATCCATTTCCCTATGGAAAGCAGGCTGAAGTACAAGACAACACTGCATTTTTTCACATGGTAGGTTTCCCAGTGTGCAGGGTATTGTTGATGACAAGCATGTGGCTTACAGGTTCCAACCCCCAATCTCATAGCCTTCATGAACAGAAATGGATTTCACTCCATTGATGTGCAGTTGGTCTGTGACCATAGGCACAAAGTTGTGCTTGTGAATATGCCTGCTATCCTGGTAGCAGTATGAATCCTTTTTATGGCAACATATGATGCCAACATTATTTGAAGGGACAGGAAAACTAGACAGATGGATCCTTGGGCAACAAGATTATCCTCTATAGTCCTGGTTCATAACCTTCTTGAGATAGCCCCAAACAAGAGCTGAGGAGCAATACAATAAGGCAAATGCACCTACCAGGATACTATTTGAACAGAACAAAAGAAACAAAGGTTCAGACTCTTGGACAGATGTGGGAGGGGGAGATGTTACGGTGTAGCCCTGCCAAGATCTCAAAAATCATTGTAATTTGTCACCTATTGCACAATTTTGTCATCCAAAGAGGCATTATAACAGAGCAGGTGAAAAAAAAAAGCGGTCCAAGCACAACCATTAGCAGAGCAGGTCTCTGAGACAGAGCTAGAAAACATGCCTACTGAAAGACTGGGGTATATTGAAGCCAAAGTCAAAATAAAAAAAAACAGTTGTAGCATTCATTATAGAAACTACCTTTGGGCTTAGGACCTCTATCACTTGGGAGGCAGGGGGGGGGGGGGCGGTTGGGGGGGGCTTGTTTGGAGTGGCCACTGTCTCCACATAAGGTGCCATGAAGTACTTGGGGCAGGGCAGAGGGCAGACATTGGCCACTAATATCTCCTCATGGGCACTTATAGAATCAAAAAAAGGAACCTATGTTAGAATGCTGGCAGTAAGACATCCTTTGAAACAGTGCTTATGTGGCAAGATATTGGATCCAACAATCTGCAACCCTTTTACTTGGTGCACTTCTGCTTGCTGTTTGTTTGTTTCCCCTCTCCCACTCCCTGTATGACCTCCAGCCCCAGACAATAATCAGCTCCTATCTCTAAAGACCTCAGTGTAAAATAATCACCATAGTTTATTTTTAACAATCTAAAATCAAACCAAGCAGCCAGTGTAGAAAGATGAAAATGTGTCTTCAACCATACAGTTTTCCAGAAGACTACAAGTTCTACAAAAATCGCAGAACAATTTCATGATGCTCAATGCAGTCCCTAAAGCGATGACACTGCAGGAAGTTCTAGCAAGAGACTAAAGGGGAGATTCTGCTATCTGGTATTCCTAAGGGAGAGGACACCCACAGAGAGTGCATCTTGGAAAATCATGTGCACCCTACTCTGTCTGGTTTAATTAAATTGCACGTGATTTCCAGAATTGTGCTCCCTGCAAGCCGAATCACAGAATCATCCTTCAAAATGATCCTACCTTGCAAAGTCTGATCCAGGTAATCAGAACAACTAAATTGGCTGACATTACCGGGCAAAGTCCAACCAACACAGGCCTTGGTATCAATGCTCTGAAATAATTTTTCAATACTTTCTGTGTCACTTTCAATGATGAGTTCACTGTTATACAAACTAATGAAAATGTTCTGAAAGGCACAAGACTCATATTTTCCCCTGAATTGCAGACTCGTACTCTACCGTTAGTCCAGAAAGGACATCTTCGTGCACAAGTAAAATGAGTATAAATAGAAAATAGTTTCTGTTTTCCAGTTTCTCTGCAAATTGAAAGGCATTTTTGCTTTTGGGGGGAAACTAATAACTGCAATAAGACATGAGTCAGAACACAACTCTCTTCTTGCCTGGACTGACAATTTGAGTATTGAAACACCTCTCCAGCTTTTCAAATAATACTTTTTTCAATAGAATCGCCTCAAAATAATGATCTATAAATTAAAAATGCTATATTTTATAAAACTGATTTATAGAAATATTTCCTAATTCTTAAGACTTCTTGGAAATAAGCATAAATATTAGAATTTTTTATACTTTTCATTCAGTAAGGAAGTGTTACTGCAATGCTCAGTTAAGTCACAGAGCTATCTACTGAATAATTAGTTTGACCTTTGTGTAGAAAACAAAGGCCAATAATGACAGATCCCGCTATCGGGTCTAAAGGCAAGGTGTCACCATGTTGTGATAGTGGTCCCGAAGGAAACAAAGCTTACAGAAAAACTCCCCAGAGGAAAACATTGTCCACGGGCATTCAAAAATAAATTGGCTTGTCTCTCACTCCTCCTGCGTGACAGCTTTGTTTTACATGAGCAACAGTGCCTGCTGGGACTTGTACTCTTTCTGCACATATTTCCTAAAGGTTTCTCCGTGGGGAGTATTGTTCAAGAAAGGCATCGAAAACGGGTTATACACCGCCGGTCACAGAATTATTTGGAAAAGGCAGGGATAAAAAAGGTAAAATGTCAAAGATAAAGGATTTAAAAGGATACGTTGTTGCCTATAATTTGAGTTCCCTAGGCAATAGCCTAACAGTTATTTGGCATCTAGTTGCTTGTAGTAGGAATTACCTTGGCAACAATTTATGCCTTTTTATTAATTTGCAACAAATTATACCTGTTGCTGTTTTAGCAGCACTACATTTGCTGCTTTTTAACTGCCTACCTCAGTAATTTTATGTCACTTCTGAAAGTCGCTATCAATACCAAAACACGCTCCTCATTGACATATTGAGTACTGTAATGCTCTCTTTAATCATAAACTGAGGTACTGTAATGTACAAGCAGCTCTGAGCCACTCAGTTAAAATCGCGTTGGGGTTCAAATGATGTCATTGGACCTTTATTTGAATATATTCATGAGGCACCCACCTGCCTCTGATGGATGCACTTCTGAATTTCTAAAGGTGTCATCTGTGGTTCAGTTGGTAGCACTCTCGAGTCAGAAGGTTGTGGTTTCAAGTCCCACTCCAGGAACTTGAACACAAAATCTAGGCTGACACACTTCAGTGGTGCAGTACTGAGGGAGTGCTGCACTATCAGAGGTGCCATCTTTCGGATGAGACATTAAATCGAGGCCCCCCCATGCCCTCTCAGGTGGACGTAAAAGATCCCATGACACTATTCCAAGAAGAGCAGTGGATTTCCCCCAGTGTCCTGGCCAATATTTATCCCTCAACCAACATCACTGAAAAAACAGATAATCTGGTTATTATCACATTGCTGTTTGCAGGAACTTGCTGTACGCAAATTGGCTGACACATTTCCTCCACTACAACAGTGATTACACTTCAA
The DNA here is from genome assembly GCF_035084215.1 of Heptranchias perlo. NCBI lineage: Eukaryota > Metazoa > Chordata > Chondrichthyes > Hexanchiformes > Hexanchidae > Heptranchias > Heptranchias perlo. Next base: position 50,695,219 of record NC_090335.1, read on the forward strand.
AAAGTATATAATTGGCTGTAAAGCACCTTGGGATGTCCTGAGATCACAAAAGGCAATATATAAATGCAAGTCTTTCTTTCTTTTCCATTTCTTTGAATCAAGTCAGCTCCAGAGTTAAAATGGCGGTCGGCAGGTTTCTGGCAGGAACAGGGTGGTCATAGAGTCATAGAGTTATACAGCACGGATAGAGGCCCTTCGGCCCATCGTGTCTGCGCCGGCCATCAAGCCCTGTCTAATCTAATCCCATATTCCAGCATTTGGTCCATAGCCTTGTATGCTATGGCATTTCAAGTGCTCATCCAAATGCTTCTTGAATGTTGTGAGGGTTCCTGCCTCCACAACCCTTTCAGGCAGTGAGTTCCAGACTCCAACCACCCTCTGGGTGAAAAAGTTATTTCTCAAATCCCCTCTAAACCTCCCGCCTTTTACCTTGAATCTATGTCCCCTTGTTATAGAACCCTCAACAAAGGGAAAAAGCTCCTTACTATCCATCCTATCTGTGCCCCTCATAATTTTGTACACCTCAATCATGTCCCCCCTCAGCCTCGTCTGCTCCAAGGAAAACAAACCCAATCTTCCCAGTCTCTCTTCATAGCTGAAGCGCTCCAGCCCTGGTAACATCCTGGTGAATGTCCTCTGCACCTTCTCCAAAGCGATCACATCCTTCCTGTAGTGTGGCGACCAGAACTGCACACAGTACTCCAGCTTTGGCCTAACCAGTGTTTTATACAGCTCCATCATAACCTCCTTGCTCTTATATTCTATGCCTCGGCTAATAAAGGCAAGTATCCCATATGCCTTCTTTACCACCTTATCTACCTGTTCCGCCGCCTTCAGGGATCTGTGAACTTGCACACCAAGATCCCTCTGACCCTCTGTCTTGCCTAGGGTCCTCCCATTCATTGTGTATTCCCTTGCCTTGTTAGTCCCTCCAAAGTGCATCACCTCGCACTTTTCCGGGTTAAATTCCATTTGCCACTGTTCCGCCCATCTGACCAACCCATCTATATCGTCCTGCAGACTGAGGCTATCCTCCTCGCTATTTACCACCCTACCAATTTTTGTATCATCAGCGAACTTACTGATCATACCTTTTACATTCATATCCAAGTCATTAATGTAGACCACAAACAGCAAGGGACCCAGCACCGATCCCTGTGGTACCCCACTGGCCACAGGCTTCCAGTCACAAAAACAACCTTCGACCATCACCCTCTGCCTTCTGCCACTAAGCCAGTTTTGTATCCAAAGTGCCAAGGCACCCTGGATTCCATGGGCTCGTACCTTCTTGATCAGTCTCCTGTGCGGGACTCTATCGAAGGCCTTACTGAAATCCATGTATACCACATCCACTGCGTTACCCTCATCCACACGCCTAGTCACCCCCTCAAAAAATTCAATCAAATTAGTCAGACATGACCTTCCCTTGACAAAGCCATGTTGACTGATTAATCCTTGCTTCTCCAAGTGGAGACTAATTTTGTCCTTCAGAATTTTTTCCAATAATTTTCCTACCACTGATGTTAGGCTCACTGGCCTGTAGTTCCCCGGTTTTTCCCTACTCCCCTTCTTGAATAATGGTACTACATTAGCGGTTCTCCAGTCCTCTGGCACATCCCCTGTGGCCAGAGAGGTTCTGAATATATGTGTTAGAGCCCCCGCAATCTCCTCCTTTGCCTCACACAGTAGCCTGGGATACATTTCGTCCGGGCCTGGGGATTTATCCATTTTTAGGCCTGCTAAAACCGCCAATACCTCCTCCTGCTCGATGTTAATATGTTCGAGTATATCACAGTCTCCCTGCCGTATTTCTATGTCTACATCGTCCTTCTCCGTAGTGAAAACAGTTGCAAAAAATTCATTTAGAACCCCTCCTACATCTGCCAGCTCCACACACAGATTGCCATTTTTGTCCCTAATGGGCCCTATTTTTTCCCTAGTCATCTTCTTACCCTTAATATACTTATAAAACATCTTAGGATTTTCCTTTATTTTGCTCGCCAGTGTTATTTCATGGCCCCTCCTTGATCTCCTAATTTCTTTTTTAAGTATCCCCCTGCACTTTTTGTACTCCTCTAGGGCTTCCTCCGTCTTTAGCCTTTTGTATCTGCCAAAAGCCCTCCTTTTTTTCCTAATCCATTCTCGTATATCCCCTGACATCCAAGGTTCCCTGGAGTTCTTGGAACCACCCTTGACCTTTACGGGAACATGTTGCCATTGTATGGTCTCAATCTCCCTTCTGAAAGACTCCCATTGCTCCGATGCGGATTTTCCTACAAGCAGCTGATCCCAGTCCATTTTGGCCAGATCCTGCCTTATCCTATTAAAATCGGCCTTCCCCCAATTTAGAACCTTTATTTCCGGCCCCTCCCTGTCCTTTTCCATGACCACCTTAAATCTCACCGAATTATGGTCACTGTCACCAAAGTGCTCACCTACTAGCACTTCTTCCACTTGGCCGGCCACATTCCCTAGAATTAGGTCCAGTACCGCCCCCTCTCTTGTAGGACTTTCTACATGCTGGCTCAAAAAGCTCTCCTGGATGCACGTTAAGAATTTTGTACCCTCTAAGTCTTTTACACTCTGAGTATCCCAGTTAATATTGGGGAAGTTGAAATCCCCCACTATTATTACCCTATTATTTGCACAATTTTCTGAGATTTGCCTACATATCTGTTCCTCTATCTCCCCCTGACTGTTTGGGGGCCTATAGTACACTCCCATCAAAGTGCTTGCCCCCTTTTTGTTTTTAAGCTCCACCCATATGGCCTCATTTGAGGAACCTGCTAATATATCATCCCTCCTTATGGCAGTAATTGATTCTTTAATTAATATTGCGACCCCCCCTCCTCTTATACCTCCCCCTCTGTCTCGCCTGAAGATTCTGTACCCCGGAATATTGAGCTGCCAGTCTTGCCCCTCCCTCAACCATGTCTCTGTGACAGCAACAATATCATACTCCCATGTGTTTATCAACACCTTCAGTTCATCCACCTTATTCGCAAGACTCCTTGCATTAAAATAGATGCCATCTAGCCTTGCCCTTACATATTTGCCCTGTCTTCCAAGCTGACTTGTTTTTTTCTCCATATTTGGCTGCACCTCACCCCCTATTGTAGCTCCACTCTGTATCCCATCCCCCTGCCAAGTTAGTTTAAACCCCCCCCCCCAACAGTGCTAGCAAACCTCCCCGCAAGGATATTTGTCCCGCTCTGGTTCAGGTGCAACCCGTCCGACTTGTACAAGTCCCACCTTCCCCAGAAGCAGGCCCAGTGATCCAGGAAACTGAAACCCTCCCTCCTGCACCAACTCTTTAGCCATGCATTCATCTGTTCTATCCTCCTATTTCTATACTCACTAGCCCGTGGCACTGGGAGTAATCCAGAGATTACAACCTTTGAGGTCCTGCTCTTTAATCTGCTACCTAGCTCCCTAAATTCTTGATGCAGGACCTCATCTCCCTTCCTACCTATGTCGTTGGTCCCAATGTGGACCACGACCTCTGCCTGCTCACCCTCCCCCTTGAGAATGCCCTGTAGCCGCTCAGTGACATCCATGACCCTGGCACCAGGGAGGCAACAAACCATCCTGGAGTCATGTTTACGGCCACAGAAACGCCTGTCTGTTCCCCTTACGATAGAATCCCCTACCACTATAGCTCTTCCACTCTTTTTCCTCCCAGCCTGTGCAGCAGAGCTACCCCTGGTGCCAGGAAGTTGGCTGCTGCTGCCTTCCCCTGATAAGGTATGTCGATTTTCACAATTTTAACCACTCACCTGCCCTGGGTTGGGTTAAATTCAGGGCCATAGTATAATTAGGTGATTTGGTTTCAGGTTTTTAAATAGAACCATTTTTCTTTCTCAACATTTTCACAGGCGTCCCTATAAGTAGACCTTGTCCCTATGATGGAGAAACTATATACTTTTTGTAACCTGCCCTTGCACAGTTGCATGACCTGAGGGGTTAATAATTACTTTACATGCAATAATCGATTTAATCCAGTAAATGTAGTTTTATGATAGTGTAGCACAAGCGTTCTTTAGGTTGGCAGATATTAGACTACATTTATTTACAAATAACTATATGTAACTGCTGCCCTGTGGAAAATCTCACCCTTCTCTTTACTAAAAAGGTCTTGGAATTTTTGTGTCTCCTAAATCTTCTAATTCGCTGAGCTGTTCTATATTTTCTTGATGAAAGTGTGTGGAAATATAGAGCATATAGAGTTAACTGTAATACAAAGTGAAAAACAGCTTCATAACATATGCAACATCTGACAGTTTGGTGGTGGGGGGAGGGGGAGGGGGGAGGGGGAGAGATCACACGTTTAGAAAACTACGTGGCATTAGGCTTCTGTAGAAATATAATATGAAGAATTTTTAGTAGCTACTTTTGAAAAGAACTGAAAAGATAATCTAACCAGCATGCACAAGAGGCACAAGTAGTCCAACTCCAAATGACTGACTTTCCTGATTTGTCTTATAGCTGAGTATTGTTTGAGGATGGCCCTAAATTAAGGTTTATTTCTTCTTACAAACTCTAAATGTATCAATTTGCATTAGAAATCTCAAACTCTGCAAACAGATATAGATATAATGATAACGTTAGCACAAATAGATGAAATACTAAAATGCTAATACTAACACCTAGCAGCTGATGGAGGTGGCTTTCGTCACTGTTTATTCTAAACCTGGACATCTGTTTGCTCAGCTGTTTCATACGTCAGTAAACAGCACATTTTTTTTTAAAAGAGTAGGAAAGACACAGTAGCAGAGAAACGAAAAGAGGTGGAAAGAGTAAAAGTATGGGATAGAGACAAGGATAATGCTGATGGAAGGAGGAACACAAATATAGCGAGTAGGAAAGAATGAGAAAGTGAGAGAGCGAGAGAGAGAGAAGGAAACAGGCAGTGAGTGAGAGAGAAGAAGATGAGAAGGAAATGGAACCTGCATTAACAAAAATTGGGGCAGATATGTTATTTTCCATCCTTGCCTCTCCACCACTGTTACTGTCTCTCCGTGTGTGAAAAAATTGCCACTTTCCTGATGAATGAAGCAGCAAAGCAAACAGCTGTCCAGCTTTAGAATAAACAGTGAGAAAACCCCCCCTGCTCTCCCAAATTAATAGATTAAATGACCTTCAATCTGCCTAATAAAAAGCAGGAAGCGAATAGATGTTATAAAATATTTCATTGTCTTTTCTTCTCTCTTCACGCTCGGGTAAAGTTTCATGGATGCTGATACCTTCAGTACCTCAACCAAGTGAGAATTTTCCATATGTGAGCAATGGAGGGAGTTACAAAAATTTTTTTTTATATATAGAAATAATTTTGACTCCCACCTGGTACTTTTAAAGCGATACAGGCTTGTCAAGGTGATTTTATAGATACTTCTAAGCGTAGATATTGTGAGCCCCTTGTACAGAGCCAGCACATATTGGAAAATTGCAGGTGCAATGCCCACAATTTTCCAATACGCACTGGCTACATTTGAGATCACAGTGCTGGAATGGGGCTTGTAAAATTTACCCTTCATTATCTGAATCCTTCATGGATCTTTCAAGGGAGCACTTTAAAAAATGTCTTCACATCTGCAATAATATGTTGCATCAAATTGAAATATAATTAGAAATTCAATATTTTCAAGTATTCGCAGAAAAAAACACTCCACTTCTCTACATTTTTCTAAATCTTTTATAAAATTTAGCTTTTTGGAGCAAATTTTTGTACTTATCAAGGTGCAGGTGTCAGAAGAGGGAATGTGGCAGTGCTGTAATCTAGTTCTGTTTTATTATCTGCAACATAAGCATACAGAAAATTACGTTCACAAATGGCGGGAGAAATTGGCACAAAACTCACATAATTACAGGGCACGAAATGAGTGTTCGGGAGACAAATTTCAAGCAGCAATATCCTGTGTCCGATCCCCCCGGAAATGCGCTGCCTGCCAAATTGGAGTCCAGCAACTTCCGAGCATCCAGAGCACCCACCTGAAACAGGCATTTGGCAACTTGAATATACCAGCAATGTGGTTGATTCTTAATTGCCCTCTGAAATGGCCTAGCAAGCCACTCAGTTGTACAATCTCGCTACGAAAAGTCAGAATAAGAATAAAACCAGACGGACCACCCGGCATCGGACCACTAGCCACCGGACACGACAACGGCAAAACACCAAGCCCAGTCGACCCTGCAAGGTCCTCCTTACTAACATCTGGGGACTTGTGCCAAAATTGGGAGAGCTGTCCCACAGACTAGTCAAGCAACAGCCTGACATAGCCATACTCACAGAATCATATCTTTCAGCCAATGTCCCAGACTCTTCCATCACCATCCCTGGGTATGTCCTGTCCCACCGGCAGGACAGACCCACCAGAGGTGGCAGTACAGTGATATACAGTCAGGAGGGAGTGGCCCTGGGAGTCCTCAACATTGACATTGCACCCCGTGAAATCTCATGGCATCAGGTCAAACATGGGCAAGGAAACCTCCTGCTGATTACCACCTACCGTCCTCCCTCAGCTGATGAATCAGTCCTCCTCCATGTTGAACACCACTTGGAGGAAGCACTGAGGGTAGCAAGGGCACAAAATGTACTCTGGGTGGGGGACTTCAATGTCCATCACCAAGAGTGGCTCGGTAGCACCACTACTGACCGAGCTAGCCGAGTCCTGAAGGACATAGCTGCTAGACTGGGCCTGCGGCAGGTGGTGAGCGAACCAACACGAGGGAAAAACTTACTTGACCTCGTCCTCACCAATCTACCTGTCGCAAATGCATCTGTCCATGACAGTATTGGTAGGAGTGACCACTGCACAGTCCTCGTGGAGATGAAATCCCGTCTTCGCACTGAGGACACCATCCAACGTGTTGTGTGGCACTACCACCGTGCTAAATGGGATAGATTCAGAACAGATCTAGCAGCTCAAAACTGGGCATCCATGAGGCGCTGTGGGCCATCAGCAGCAGCAGAATTGTATTCCAGCACAATCTGTAACCTCATGGCCCGGCATATTCCTCACTCTACCATTACCAACAAGCCAGGGGATCAACCCTGGTTCAATGAGGAGTGTAGAAGAGCATGCCAGGAGCAGCACCAGGCGTACCTAAAAATGAGGTGCCAACCTGGTGAAGCTACAACTCAGGACTACATGCATGCTAAACAGCGGAAGCAACATGCTATAGACAGAGCTAAGCGATTCCACAACCAACGGATCAGATCAAAGCTCTGCAGTCCTGCCACATCCAGTCGTGAATGGTGGTGGACAATTAAACAACTAACGGGAGGAGGAGGCTCTGCAAACATCCCCATTCTCAATGATGGCGGAGTCCAGCACGTGAGTGCAAAAGACAAGGCTGAAGCGTTTGCAACCATCTTCAGCCAGAAGTGCCGAGTGGATAATCCATCTCAGCCTCCTCCCGATATCCCCACCATCACGGAAGCCAGTCTTCGGCCAATTCGATTCACTCCACGTGATATCAAGAAACGGCTGAGTGCACTGGATACAGCAAAGGCTATGGGCCCCGACAACATCCCAGCTGTAGTGCTGAAGACTTGTGCTCCAGAACTAGCTGCGCCTTTAGCCAAGCTGTTCCAGTACAGCTACAACACTGGCATCCACCCGACAATGTGGAAAATTGCCCAGGTATGTCCTGTCCACAAAAAGCAGGACAAATCCAATCCGGCCAATTACCGCCCCATCAGTCTACTCTCAATCATCAGCAAAGTGATGGAAGGTGTCGTCGACAGTGCTATCAAGCGACACTTACTCACCAATAACCTGCTCACCGATGCTCAGTTTGGGTTCCGCCATGACCACTCGGCTCCAGACCTCATTACAGCCTTGGTCCAAACATGGACAAAAGAGCTGAATTCCAGAGGTGAGGTGAGAGTGACTGCCCTTGACATCAAGGCAGCATTTGACCGAGTGTGGCACCAAGGAGCCCTAGTAAAATTGAAGTCAATGGGAATCAGGGGGAAAACTCTCCAGTGGCTGGAGTCATACCTAGCACAAAGGAAGATGGTAGTGGTTGTTGGAGGCCAATCATCTCAGCACCAGGGCATTGCTGCAGGAGTTCCTCAGGGCAGTGTCCTAGGCCCAACCATCTTCAGCTGCTTCATCAATGACCTTCCCTCCATCATAAGGTCAGAAATGGGGATGTTCGCTGATGACTGCAGTGTTCAGTTCCATTCGCAACCCCTCAGATAATGAAGCAGTCCGAGCCTGCATGCAGCGAAACCTGGACAACATCCAGGCTTGGGCTCATAAGTGGCAAGTAACATTCGCGCCAGATAAGTGCCAGGCAATGACCATCTCCAACAAGAGAGAGTCTAACCACCTCCCCTTGACATTCAACGGCATTACCATCGCCGAATCCCCCACCATCAACATCCTGGGGGTCACCATTGACCAGAAACTTAACTGGACCAGCCATATAAATACTGTGGCTACGAGAGCAGGTCAGAGGCTGGGTATTCTGCGTGGAGTGACTCACCTCCTGACTCCCCAAAGCCTTTCCACCATCTACAAGGCACAAGTCAGGAGTGTGATGGAATACTCTCCACTTGCCTGGATGAGTGCAGCTCCAACAACACTCAAGAAGCTCGACACCATCCAAGATAAAGCAGCCCGCTTGATTGGCACCCCATCCACCACCCTAAACATTCACTCCCTTCACCACCGGCGCACTGTGGCTGCAGTGTGCACCATCCACAGGATGCACTGCAGCAACTCGCCAAGGCTTCTTCGACAGCACCTCCCAAACCCGCGACCTCTACCACCTAGAAGGACAAGGGCAGCAGGCGCATGGGAACAACACCACCTGCACGTTCCCCTCCAAGTCACACACCATCCCGACTTGGAAATATATCGCCGTTCCTTCATTGTCGCTGGGTCAAAATCCTGGAACTCCCTTCCTAACAGCACTGTGGGAGAACCGTCACCACACGGACTGCAGCGGTTCAAGAAGGCGGCTCACCACCACCTTCTCGAGGGCAATTAGGGATGGGCAATAAATGCCGGCCTTGCCAGCGACGCCCACATCCCGTGAACGAATAAAAAAAAAACTTACGGGACTAAACACCTGTTTTAGGACTTTGCTCCCAAATTTGGCAGAAACTGAGCAGAGCATCCTTAAAGGGACTGCTGGAGGCCGCTGATGAATGGGGTAAGTAAAATGTTTTTTATTTAACTTAATGTGGAGCCAAGAGGAGCAGAAATGCTGTGGGCCACTATCGACCCGTGTTTACCCCCCTCTCATTTGCCCCCACCCCCCCCGCCCCCCAAGGATGGTCAGGGCCTTAACCGTCGAGCTGCATCAGGACACTCGATTAGTGTCCGCAGCTCGCCAGATAAGGCCCGAGGCCAAGTTTGCAGTGAGCCTTGGGCTGACGTCTTCGGGCGTGTGTTCCAGTTGCCACACCCAATTCGCGCCAGCTTCTGGCACGTAACTAATTTCTCGGTAATGATCCATGATTAGGGATTTAACTCATTTTTTAAAGTACACTATGTTCTAACCTTTTGACTTGATTCTCAGTCCATCATTCAAACAGTGCCAAAGTATTTACGACCTCATGTTATGAGCCATCTTGTTGTTTCCTCATGCCTTTTCACTGTCTTAGCTATTTGTATGATGTATTGTTCTTATACTGTCTTTTCATTGCCTCTCTGAAATATTTTATAGCATCTATTAGCTTCCTGCTTTTTATTAGGCAGGTTGAAGATCATTTAACCCATTAATTTCCTTTTTTGATTGGAGTATTTGGTGTTTTCCCTCCCAATCCTTTTTCAACCCAATAATGGGGCTTCCCTATCCTTCAATTTTCAGTTCTGATGAAGGTTCTCACCCAAAACATTAACTAGTCTATTCTCTTTACAGATGCTGACTAACCTGCTGTGCACTTTCAACATTTTTAAAATGTCATACCCTGTACTGGTTTGCATTCAAACGGATTCCTCCAGGTTGAAACCGGATATCTTTCCCATTGCTTCTACCTTACATGATCAAAACACTGCAATCCAGATACTTAAAACCATTGATAATTCTTTGCAACTGCAGAATACGTCCATGCCACACGCCTCCTGTCTACACTTGGGCAAGAGTCTTTTTCTTGCTATTTTTTGAATGATCATTCAATAGATTTGGTGACATACTCAGTGCTTGGTGGTGAAAGGATTATTTCCACAGTGGATTCACTTCATGCTTATTGTCAGATTTCAGTGGACAAACTAATTAATGACAATATTAGGAATTCATTATTTTTAATAAAAGGTTTTCATTGGCATGACAAGATTTGTATCATTAATGATTGTTTTCCACACTGGTACTTGGCGGCATGAAAATTGCAAAACACAACTTAATACTTGTGTTATATGATAATTTGTACCCATAGTGTAAATTCAGAAAAAAAACTATAGTATGCAGCAGTCAAATTGCACTTCAATTTCACTGCTCCACCTCCATTGAGGTGCCCAAGTAGATAACTCAGGACTAAGTCTGCACTATGTCGGATCTAAAGTACCACCTGGACCGGCACAGCATACCAGAAACAAATGTATGTCATGATATTATTCAAGCATTCATGGCTGGTCGAATTGGGCTGTGCACATTTAACACTCTTCTGAAACTCTAAACGCTATTGCACATTTACATACTAAGTAATGCCCTGATTGTCAGACTACTCTTCTGGAAAGTACCTTGGAACATTTTTCTATATTAAAAGGTGCTATATACATGCTTGTTGGTGGTATTGTTGTTTGTTTTTGTTGTTGTAGGTGTGTGTGTCTACCTCGATACAGCTTTTTAAATGTGACCTCTTGTTTTTCAGAAAATGCTAGAAGCTAAAAGGAGAAATATTCCATAAGCACAGCTGACTGAACAGTATTAATCAATCCAGGCGAATTAGTACTGGCTCATGCTCAGATTACACAATCTAAATTCAGCTCACAGAGTCATAGCTCCAGGCAAAAATATCAAGTTCACACCAAATCGTTTGGGAGAAGCTGAAAGCTCAAGTAAAAACTGTAATGAAGGTATTAAAAGACATAAAATAACAACAACTTGCATTTATTTTAATATAGAAGAATGTCCCAGGGTGCTTCAGAGGCAGATTGAAAAAAATGGACGCTGAGCCAAAGAAGGAGATATTAGGAGGGGTGAACTAAAGCTTGGTCAGAGAGATGGGTTTCAAGAAAGGTCCTAAAGGACAAGAGGGAGATGGAGAGGCAGAGATGGCTGAAGAAACAGCCACCAATGGTAGGGCACAGGGAGCTGGAATGAACAAGATATGACCTGATATAGCAAAGGCTATGGGCCCTGACAACATCCCGGCTGTAGTGCTGAAGACCTGTGCTAGCCAAACTGTTCCAGTACAGCTACAACACCGGCATCTACCCAACAATGTGGAAAATTATCCAGGTATGTCCTGTCCACAAAAAGCAGGACAAATCCAATCCGGCCAATTATCGCTCCATCAGTCTACTCTCAATCATCAGCAAAGTGATGGAAGGTGTCGTCGACAGTGCTATCAAGAGGCACTTACTCACCAATACTCAGTTTGGGTTCCACCAGGACCACTCAGCTCCAGACCTCATTACTGTCTTGGTCCAAACATGGACAAAAGAGCTGAATTCCAGAGGTGAGGTGAGTGTCTGCCCTTGACATCAATGCAGCATTTTACCGAGTGTGGCACCAAGGAGCCCTAGTAAAATTGAAGTCAATGGGAATCGGGGGAAAACTCTCCAGTGGCTGGAGTCATACCTAGCACAAAGGAAGATGGGAGTGGTTGTTGGAGGCCGATCATCTCAGCCCCAGGACATTGCTGCAGGAGTTCCTCAGGGCAGTGTCCTAGGCCCAACCATCTTCAGCTGCTTCATCAATGACCTTCCCTCCATCATAAGGTCAGAAATGGGGATGTTTGCTGATGATTGCACAGTGTTCAGTTCCATTCACAACCCCTCAGATAATGAAGAGTCCACATGCAGCAAGACCTGGACGACATCCAGGCTTGGGCTGATAAGTGGCAAGTAACATTCGTGCCACACAAGTGCCAGGCAACGACCATCTCCAACAAGAGTCTAACCACTTTCCCTTGACATTCGACAGCATTACCATCACTGAATACCCCACCATCAACATCCTGGGGGGTCACCATGGACCAGCCACTTAAATACTGTGGCTACAAGAGCAGGTCAGAGGTGGGTATTCTGTGGAGAGTGACTCACCTCCTGACTCCCCAAAGCCTTTCCACCATCTACAAGGCACAAGTCAGGAGTGTGATGGAATACTCTCCACTTGCCTGGATGAGTGCAGCTCCAACAACACTCAAGAAGCTCGACACCATCCAGGACAAAGCAGCCCGCTTGATTGGTACCCCATCCACCACCCTAAACATTCACTCCCTTCACCACCAGTGCACTGTGGCTGCAGTGTGTACCATCCACAGGATGCACTGCAGCAACTCGCCAAGGCTTCTTCGACAGCACCTCCCAAACCCGCAACCTCGACCACCTAGGAGGACAAGGGCAGCAGGCATATAGGAACAACACCACCTGCATGTTCCCCTTCAAGTCACATACCATCCCGACTTGGAAATATATCGCCGTTCCTTCATCGTCGCTGGGTCAAAATCCTGGAACTCCCTACCTAACAGCACTGTGGGAGAACCTTCACCACACGGACTGCAGTGGTTCAAGAAGGCTGTTCACCACCACCTTCTCAAGGGCAATTAAGGATGGGCAATAAATGCTGGCCTTACCAGCGACGCCCACATCCCACGAACGAGTAAAAAAAAAGAACAAGAGGCTGGAGTTAGAGGAACAGAGAGGGTTGTAGCACTGGAGGTTGTTATAGAAATAGGAAGGGGAAATCCCATGGATGGATTTAAACAAAACCCAACTCCAACCTTGATCCTTTAACCAGGTCATATCTTGATGAATCTTAATATGGCCATTTAAGAATATATCTGTTTAAATAGTAAAAAATGGACTTCAGTCCATCGTCAGATATAAATGTTTTAACTGATATATTTTTATTCCACTTTGTATTATTGCCCCTCCTCTTAAGGTCTCTCCACACCACACAATATTCCTGGATTAAACGGATGATCAAGTAAATACTCCCAAGTCTCTGTCCAGGCCCTAAAATTCCCTCCCTAAACCCACCGCATCTCCTCCTTTAAGACCTTCCTTAAAACCGACTTCTTTGACCAAGTTTAGGTCTCTCCTAATATCTCCTTAGGCTTAGCGTCCATTTATGTCTGAATTTGCATCTGTGAAGCGCCTTGGGATGCTCTTCTACGTTAAAGGCACTATATAAATGCAGTTGTTGTTGATTGGCTAAACTTCTGATTTTAACTTCCTACCTTTAGAGATGTGCCTAATCTATGCTTGGTCCTGACCTTTGACCATTTGCCTAAAATCAGCAACTTATTATGGGGGAAGATTACCTCTGTTTGGCATTTGTAGCAAAACCATAAGCATGTTTTTTTTTTACACACATTTAAAATTTGTCTACAAAACTAGAAACATAGAGGAAAACAGGCTTGCGACCAATATGTGGCACAATACAGCTACCGAACTGCCTGAAATAAAACACACAACTAAATGAAAGCACAGGATGTTTACCTGAAGGGGGTGCTCTTCATCCTTCCATTCTTAGGCAGACAGTGAAGATAGGCACAAAAAGCAACAGAACACACAGCAGTTGTTTACATCAGATGAATAGGGGAGACTTTCCATGGGGTTCTCCCAATCTCCCGCAGTAACTTCGGTGAAAGATTGGTGGAAATCCTGGGGAAAACGGCGTAAATGGCTGTTTTTAGCTGTGTATGTTGATTCTCCTGGGCATTCGGCGGACGTTACAGAGGGAGATCGGGAGAATCCTCGCTGAAATTCCAGGCAATGTTATTAATAGTGAATACTGTATATAGTATGAAAATACAATTGTTGCACATGTGTTCCTCAGTCACAGATAGTTTTGCTTTTGTGCTGACAGAGATAGAAATTGGACCTGAGCTTTTCCAAATCAATGCTAAAGTAAACACACACCATTACTTGGCTAAGAGATTCCACCAAAGCTGCAAAGGCTGCTGACATTAGCTCCTTTGTGAGGGCCCGGCTGCATCATCTAGAGTTTTGTGGTACCGTAAACAACATTATGTTTGAATTTGAATCAGCCAATTTAGAAAAAGTCTGCAGTTGGTACTTTCACATCTTCTGATAACTTTACAGACAAGAAATGCTAGCCTGTCTCCAAACTTAAATATCTGATCCTGTTTTGTTTAGATGTCATTTCTTTTCGATTACATATCAGAATCATAGAATCGTTACAGCACAGAAGGAGGCCATTCGGCCCATCGAGCCTGAGCCAGCTCTTTGTAACAGCAATCCAGTTAGTCCCCTTCCCCCGCTCTTTCCCTGTAGCCCTGCAAATTTTTTCTCTTCAAATATTTATCCAATTCCTTTTTGAAAGCCATGATTGAATGTGCCTCCAACACCCTTTCAGACAGCACATTACAGATCATAACTACTCACTGCGTAAAAAAGTTTTTCCTCACGTCGCCTTTGGTTCTTTTGCCAATCACCTTAAACCTGTGTCCTCTGGTTCTTGACCCTTCCGCCAATGGGCACAGTTTCTCTTTATTTACTTTATCTAAACCAGTCATGATTTTGAACACTTCAATCAAATCTCCTCTCAACCTTCTCTGCTCTAAAGGTGAACAACCCCAGCTTCTGCAGTCTATCCACATAACTGTAGTCCCTCATCCCTAGAATCATTCTAGTAAATCTTTTCTGCACCCTCTCTAAGGCGTTCACATCCTTTCTAAGAATTGGTGCCCAGAATTGGACACAATACTCCAGTTGTGGCCGAACCAGTGTTTTATAAAGGTTCAACATAACCTCCTTGCTTTTGTACTCTATGCCTCTATTTATAAAGCCCAGGATCCCATATGCTTTTTTTTAAAACCGCTTTCTCAACCTGTCCTGCAACCTTCAAAGATTTGTGCACATATACCCTCAGGTCTCTGTTCCTGCACCCCCTTTAGAATTGTACCATTTAGTTTATATTGCCTCTCCTCTTTTTCTTTTTGCCAAAATGTATCATTCGTACTTCCCTGCATTAAATTTCATCTGCCATGTGTCCGCCCATTCCACCAGCCTGTCTATATCTTCTTGAAGCCTATTACTATCCTCCTCACTGTTTACTACACTTCTAAGTTTTGTGTCATCTGCAAATTTTGAAATTGTGTCCTGTACGCCCAAGTCATTAATATATATTAAAAAAAAGCAGCGGTCCTAGTACCGACCCCTGGGGAACACTACTGTACATCTTCCTCCAGTCTGAAAAACAACCGTTCGCAACTACTCTTTTTTAATTCATTCATGGGATGTGGGTGCCGCTGACAAGGCCATTTATTGCCCATCCCTAATTGCCCTTGACAAGGTGGTGGTGAGCCGCCTTCTTGAACCACTGCAGTCTGTGTAGTGAAGGTTCTCCCACAGTGCTGTTAGGTAGGGAGTTCCAGGATTTTGACCCAGCGACGATGAAGTAACGGTGATAAATTTGCAAGTCAGGAAAGTGTGCGAGTTGGAGGGGAACGTGCAGGTGGTGGTGTTCCCTTGCGCCTGCTGCCCTTGTCCTTCTAGGTGGTAGAGGTCGCAGGTTTGGGAGGTGCTGTCGAAGAAGCCTTGGTGAGTTGCTGCAGTGCATCTTGTAGATAGTACACACTACAGCCATAGTGCACTAGTTGTGATCGAAATAAATGTTTAGGGTGGTGGATGGGGTGCCAATCAAGCGGGCTGCTTTGTCCTAGGTGGTGTTGAGATTCTTGATTGTTGTTGGAGCTGCACTCATCCAGGCAAGGGGAGAGTATTCCATCACACTCCTGACTTGTGCCTTGTAGATGGTAGAAAGGCTTTGGGGAGTCAGGAGGTGAGTCACTCGCCACAGAATACCCAGCCTCTGACCTGCTTTTGTAGTCAATGTGATCCCCAGGATGTTAATGGTGGGGGATTTGGCGATGGTAATGCCATTAAATGTCAATGGGAGGTGGTTAAACTCTCTCTTGTTGGAGATGGTCATTGTTTGGCACTTGTCTGGTGTGAATGTTATTTGACACTTATCAGCTCAAGCCTGGATGTTGTCCAGGTCTTGCTGCATGCAGGTACGGACTGCTTCATTATCTGCGAGGTTGCAATTGGAACTGAACACTGTGCAATCTTCAGCGAATATCCCCACTTCTGACCTTATGATGGAGGGAAGGTCATTGATGAAGCAGCTGAAGATGGTTGGGCCTAGGACACTGCCCTGAGGAACTTCTGCAGTGATGTCCTGGGACTGAGATGATTGGCCTCCAACAATCATTACCATCTTCCTTTGTGCTAGGTATGACTCCAGCCACTGGAGAGTTTTCCCCCGATTCCCATTGACTTTAATTTTACTAGGGCTCCTTGGTGTCACTCACTGTTACCTCATCTCTGGAATTCAGCTCTTTTGTCCATGTTTGGACCAAGGCTGTAATGAGGTCTGGAGCAGAGTGGTCCTGGCAGAACCCAAACTGAGCATCGGTGAACAGGTTTTTTTTTGTATTCATTCATGGGATGTGGGGGTCACTGGCAAGGCCAGCATTTATTGCCCATCCCTAATTGCCCTGGAGAAGGTGGTGGTGAGCCGCCTTCTTGAACCGCTGCAGTCCGTGTGGTGAAGGTTCTCCCACAGTGCTGTTAGGTAGGGAGTTCAGGTTATTGGTGAGTAAGTGCCACTTGATAGCACTGTCGACCTTCCATCACTTTGCTGACGATGGAGAGTAGTCTGATGGGGTGGTAACTGGCCGGATTGGATTTGTCCTGCTATTTGTAGACAGGAGATACTTGGACAATTTTCCACTTTGTCGGGTAGACGCTAACGTTGTAGCTGTACTGGAACAGCTTGACTAGAGTTACAGCTAGTTCTGGAGCACTATAACACAATAGCTGGGATTGTGTCGGGGCCCATTGCCTTTGCGGTATCGAGTGCATTCAGCTGTTTCTTGATATCACATGGAGGGAATCAAATTGGCTGAAGACTAGCTTCAGTGATGGTGGGGATATCGGGAGGCGGCCGAGATGGATCATCCACTCGGCACTTCTGGCTGAAGATGGATGCAAACGCTTCAGGCTTGTCTTTTGCACTCATGTGCTGGGCTCTGCCATCATTGAGGATGGGGATGTTCACAGAGCCTCCTCCTCCTGTTAGTTGTTTAATTGTCTACCACCATTCACAACTGGATATGGCAGGACTGCAGAGCTTTTATCTGAACCTTTGGTCGTGGGATCGCTTAGCTCTGTCTATAGCATGTTGCTTCCGCTGTTTAGCATGCATGTAGTCCTGTGTTGCAGCTTCACAAGGTTGGCACCTTATTATTAGGTATACCTGGTGCTCCTCCTGGCATGTTCTTTTACACTCCTTATTGAATCAGGGTTGATCCCCTGGCTTGATAGTAATGGCAGAGTGAGGAATATGCCGGGCTATGAGGTTACAGATTGTGCTGGAATACAATTCTGCTGCTGCTGATGGCCCACAGCACCTCATGGATGCCCACCTTTGAGCTGCTAGATCTGTTCTGAATCTATCCCATTTAGCACGGTGATAGTGCCACACAACACGTTGGATGGTGTCCTCAGTGTGAGGACGGGACTTCGTCTCTACAAGGACTGTTCGATGGTCACGCCTACCAATACTGTCATGGACAGATGCATCTGCGACAGGTAGTTTGGTGAAGATGAGGTCAAGTAGGTTTCTCCCTCGTGTTGGTTCGCTCATCACCTGCCGCAGGCCCAGTCTGGCAGCTATGTCCTTCAGCACTCGGCCAGCAGTTGTGATACCAAGCCACTCTTGGTGATGGACATTGAAGTCCCCCACCCAGAGTACATTCTGTGCTATTGCTACCCTCTGTACCTCCTCGAAGTGGTGCTCAACGTGGAGGAGTACTGATTTATCAGCTAGAGGGAGGGTGGTAATCAGCATGGAGGTTTCCTTGCCCATGTTTGACCTGAAGCCATGAGACTTTATGGTGTCTGGAGACAATGTTGAGGACTCCCAGGACTACTCCCTGCTGACTATACCACGGTGCCGCCATCTCTGGGCGGGATGGTGATGGAGGAGTCTAGGACGTTGGCTGAAAGATATGATTCTGTGAGAATAGCTCTCTCAGGCTGTTGCTTGCCGAGTCTGTGGGACAGCTCTCCCAATTTTGGCACAATTCCCCAGATGTTAGTGAGGAGGACTTTGCAGGGTCGACTGGACTTGGTTTGCCTTTGTCGTGTCCAGTGCCGAGTGGTCCATCTGGTTTTATTCTTGTGTTTTTTTGTAGCGAGATTGTACAGCTGAGTGGCTTGTTAGGCCATTTCAGAGGGCAGTTAAGAATCAACCACATTACTGTGAGTCTGGAGTCACATATAGGCCAGACCAGATAAGGACAGCAGGTTTCCTTCCCTAAAGGGCATTAGTGAACAAGATGGGTTTTTACAACAATCACAGTAGTTTCATGGTCCCCATTACTGATACTAGCTTTTCTTTTCCAGATTTTATTTTTAGTTAACTGAATTTAAATTCCCCAGCTGCTATGGCAGGATTTGAAGTCATAGCTCCGGATTACTAGTCCAGTAACATAACCACTATGCTACCATACACTGTTTCCCATCACTTAGCCTATTTCGTATCTATGCTGCACACTGCCCCTTTTATTCCACGGGCTTCAATTTTGCTGACAGGACCGAATATTGAATTCAGATTATTCAGTTTTTTTGCGACAAATCTTTATCATGTGGCAAGAAAAACGATCATCAGTCTGGGTTTCTATATTTCGGTAAAATTGCATCCATGTCTGATTTATGCCATTCAATTCATCAATTACTTTTCATATCGGATGATTCAGTTCTATTTTATAGCTCATTGTTTTGGTATGCTCTACCTGTGATTACATTTCATTAGCATTGTTCATGTTTACTGTACCCATGGGCTTTATAATCTTTCGACTGGATCAGGAGTGACATTTTCCTTAATGTGCACGGCCTTTTAAAGTAAGTTATGAAGTGAACAAAGAGTTTTTTTTGTAGAATTTCTAGATATCCTACTTCTTTCGCAGTTGACTGAACTCACACAATAATGTTTTTGGATCTTACATAGCTTTGTTTTTCTACGATTTTGGGAAACTTTAGGGGTTGATTTTGATGTGTAATATACATTGAGCTGGCACAGGACTGTGCGATCGGAACGTCGGCCCAATGTCGCCAGCGAGAATCCGGAAGCATTTTGATGGTCAGGTTTCATTTGTATTACAGTTACAAGCTGCAAACACAATCCAAGCAAAGACAGACAGCTTGCCGTCTTGAAGGGGCGGGAAATCTGGTGTCCACCTGCACAGCAGAGCCGGCAGCAATGCATTAACACTGTTTTATGAAAGGGAAGTCATGTTTGACAAATCTATTAGAGTTTTTTGAGGGTGTAACTAGCAGGGTGGATAAAGGGCAACCAGTGGATGTAGTATATTTGGATTTTCAAAAGGCATTCGATAAGGTGCCACACTAAAGGTTGCTACACAAGATTAGGGCTCATGGGATTGGGGTAATATATTTAACATGGATTGAGGATTAGTTAACAGACAGAAATCAGAGTAGGAATAAATGGGTCATTTTCGGGTTGACAGGTTGTAACTAGTGGGGTGCCGCAAGGATCAGTGCTTGGGCCTCAGCTGTTTACAATCCATATCAATGACTTGGATGAGGGGACCAAGGGTAATGTATCTAAAGTTTGCTGACGATACAAAAGGTAGGTGGGAAAGTAAGCTGTGAGGAGGATGCAAA
This sequence comes from Heptranchias perlo, assembly GCF_035084215.1. Classification (NCBI taxonomy): domain Eukaryota; kingdom Metazoa; phylum Chordata; class Chondrichthyes; order Hexanchiformes; family Hexanchidae; genus Heptranchias; species Heptranchias perlo. The sequence continues at coordinate 50,715,060 of NC_090335.1, forward strand.
CAGGCTGCAAAGGGACATCGACAGGTTAAGTGAGTGGTCGAGAAGGTGGCAGATGGAGTATATTGTGGGGAAATGTGAAATTATGCACTTTGGTAGAAAGAATAGAAAGTCCCTCACCTTTTAAAAAATATTCTGCCTAAGAAATGTTGGTAGTCAGAGGGATTTGGGTGTCCTTGTACACGAATCACAGAAAGTTAACATGCAGGTAAAGTAAGCAATTAGGAAGGCAAATGGTATGTTAGCCTTTATTGGAAGGGGGTTGGAGTACAAGAGTAAGGAGGTCGTGCTGCAATTATATAGGGCTCTGGTGAGAGCACACTGGAGTACTGTGTACAGTTTTGTTACAGTTCCTTACCTAAGGAAGGATATACTTACCTTAGAGGGGGTGCAGTGAATTTTCACTAGATTGATTCCTGGGATGAGAGTGTTGTCCTATGAGGAGAGAATGAGTAAAATGGGCCTATCCTCTCTGGAGTTTAGAAGAATGAGAGGTGATCTCATTGAAACATAAGATTCTTAGAGGGCTTGACAGGGTAGATGCTGAGAGGCTCTTTCCCCAGGCTGGAGAGTCTAGAACTAGGGGTCATAGTCTCAAGATAAGGGGTCAGCCATTTTGGACAGAGATGAGGAAAAATTTCTTCACTCAGAGGGCTGTGAATCTTTGGACTTCTCTACCCCAGAGGGCTGTGGATGCTCAGTCGTTAAGTATATTCAAGACTGAGATCAATAGATTTTTCAACACTAAGGGAATCAAGGGAAATGGGGATCGGGCAGGAAAGTGGAGTTGAGGTTGAAGATCAGCCACGATCTTATTGAATGGCAGAGCAGGCTCAAGGGGCCGTATGGCCTACTCGTGCTCCTATTTCTTACGTTGTTCTTATTAAAGGCTGGGCTGATCGGAGGGGACACAGTGAAGATTAAATTGGGTTGTGTAGTGCCCGTTCTGACCGGAAGTGCGCAGGACGCCATCTTGGTAAAGGGGTTTGCAGGCACACCTAATGACCGGTGGCAGCATGCAGAGTAGGAAGAATATGACACGAATCAGTGCACAACGCTGATTTGAAGCCACCACTTTCATTTTTTCAACTGCACACTCCACCCAACGCACTGTCTTAACCTCACCCAGCTGAACATGACGTTAAACTGCATGAAGGACCGCCCACCAGCGTTATTCATAGGTTAATAACTGGATTATTTATTCTGACTACTGGTGCAATTGTACACATTTTTAGAGGTTTCCTCTACCTAGATAAAGTTTCAATATTCTATAGAGGGTGGCCTTGCTGGTTTTGCAGCACTATTAGTGGCATTTAAAATACAGCGCTGAAAAAAGATGCTTCCAGACATGGGTGGCCTGGTAGAACTTCCTCTGGAAATTGAACATGATTGAGAGAATGAAGAGAGGTCACACAGAACAGGACAAGCTGCTAGTAGAGGGAGGAGGAGGAGCAGGATAATCAGCAGAGGCCTTATCCGTGGAGGGTCTTCAGCTCAACTCCAGTGAAGACTAGTGCATTGACTGCACGCACATTGCCTTGCGTGCTCCTCATCTGAACTCAGCCATATTCATCAACAGAAAGGGATTCCACTCCCTCAATGTGCAGCTGGTGTGTGATCACAGGCAGCGCATCATGCAGGTCAATGCCGACTATCCTGGCAGCAGTCATGTTTCTTTCTTTCTGTGACAGTCCTATCACCTGTTCCACCTGTATTTGAACCAGCATGGCAAGTCAAAGGCTGGCTACTGGGCGATAAGGGTGATCCTCTCATGACATGGCTCATGACTCCGGTCAGGAACCCATGCACACATGACAGCAGGCCTACATTAAGAGCCTTGCTGCCACAAGGAACATCAAGCAGCACACCATAGACATCCTCAAGCAACGCTTCTGCTGCCTGGACAGCTCTGGTGGAGCCCTGCAGTACTCAGCTGAGCGGGTATCGAGATTTGTGGTAGTTTGCTGCATATTGCATAACCTGGCCACTATGAGGGGAGAGCCCTTGCCACCACCAATCAGGTGAGAACCTGAAGGGCATGAGCAAGGAGGAGGAGGAGGACATGCAAGAGGAAGTGGATGAAAGGGAAGAGACAGGGAGGCTACAACGCAGACAGGCTCTTTCTGTCAGGGCTCTACATGATCAGATTATTAATGAGCGATACCAGTAACCTCAACGACACCTCCCCATTCACCAACAGTCCCACACTCCTTAACTTTCCTCTCTCACTGACTATCACATCTTTATGATTACATATTGGTTCCTTCCTCAGTCACTGCAGAAATAAAGACCACCACCAAATGCAAATTCAAATCCACTCATTAAACTGCGTCCTGAGCATATGTCTGGAGGGCTTCCTGCCCCTCTGCAGATATAGGATGTCCCTCCTTCGTACCACCTCTTGCAAAAAGGCCTCCAGTGCATTATCAGAGAACCTTGGTAGCTGTCTCACAGGTTGAGACATCTTCACAAAATGTCTTCCAAAGCAATCCACTTCCTGACACCAATTCCATCAGCCACAGTGCACCTCCCCTTTAAGAGGTGCAGGCTGCCTTTATGTAACGCTTGCCACTTGCGTTATCGGGCCTCCTGCTGATGCGTGCAGCCGATGAACAGTGCAGGTAGTGCACTCAGCAATCATTTAAAACAGCAGCAGAATGAATTTAACGTGCTGCCTACATCACAATGAATGGGCACGAGTTAATTGCGGACCGCAATACCCACGCCAGTTTTCAGGGGTTTTCCAATTTAACGCCCCATAGTGGTTATGTTACTGGACCAGTAATCCAGAGGCCTGGACTAATAATCCGGAGTCATGAGTTCAAATCCCGCCACAGCAGCTGGCGTATTTAAATTCAATTAATTAAATAAAATCTGGAATTAAAATACTAGTATCAGTAATGGTGGCCATGAAATTACCAGATTGTCATAAAAACCCATCTGGTTCACTAATGTCCTTTAGGGGAGGAAACCTGCCGTCCTTACCCGATCTGGCCTATATGTGACTCCAGACCCACAGCAATGTGGTTGATTCTTAATTGCCCCCTGAAATGGCCGAGCAAGCCACTCAGTTGTAAAATCTCGCTAAAAAAAATTATAAGAATAAAACCGGACGGACCACCCGGCATCGGACCACTAGGCACCGGACACGACAAAGGCAAACCAAGTCCAGTCGACCCTGCAAAGTCCTCCTCGCTAACACCTGGGGACTTGTGCCATAATTGGGAAAGCTGTCCCACAGACTAGTCAAGCAACAGCCTGACATAGCCATACTTACAGAATCATACCTTTCAGCCAACGTCCCAGACTCTTCCATCACCATCCCTGGGTACGTCCTGTCCCACCGGCAGGACAGACCCATCAGAGGTGGCGGTACAGTGATATACACAGTCAGGAGGGAGTGGCCCTGGGAGTCCTCAACATTGACTCTGGACCCCATGAAATCTCATGGCATCAGGTCAAACATGGGCAAGGAACCCTCCTGCTGATTACCCCCTATCGCCCTCCCTCAGCTGATGAATCAGTCCTCCTCCATGTTGAACACCACTTGGAGGAAGCACTGAGGGTAGCAAGGGCACAGAATGTACTCTGGGTGGGGGACTTCAATGTCCATCACCAAGAGTGGCTTGGTAGCACCACTACCATGACAGTATTGGTAGGAGTGAGCACCGCACAGTCCTCGTCGAGACGAAGTCCCGTCTTCGCACGGAGGACACCATCCAACGTGTTGTGTGGCACTACCACCGTGCTAAATGGGATGTGGGCATCGCTGGCGAGGCCGGCATTTCTTGCCCATCCCTAATTGCCCTAGAGAAAGTGGTGGTGAGCCGTCTTCTTGAACCGCTGCAGTCCGTGTGGTGAAGGTTCTCCCACAGTGCTGTTAGGAAGGGAGTTCCAGGATTTTGACCCAGCGACGATGGAGCAACGGCGATATATTTCCAAGTCAGGATGGTGTGTGACTTGGAGGGGAACGTGCAGGTGGTGTTGTTCCCATGTACCTGCTGCTCTTGTCCTTCTAGGTGGTAGAGGTCGCGGGTTTGGGAGGTGCTGTCGAAGAAGCCTTGGTGAGTTGCTGCAGTGCATCCTGTGGATGGTACACAGTGCAGCCACTGTGCGCCGGTGGTGAAGGGAGTGAATGTTTAGGGTGATGGATGGGGTGCCAATCAAGCGGGCTGCTTTGTCCTGGATGGTGTCGAGGTTCTTGAGTGTTGTTGGAGCTGCACTCATCCAGGCAAGTGGAGAGTATTCCATCACACTCCTAACTTGTGCCTTGTAGATGGTGGAAAGGCTTTGGGGAGTCAGGAGGTGAGTCACCCGCCGCAGAATACCCAGCCTCTGACCTGCTCTTGTAGCCACAGTATTTATATGGCTGGTCCAGTTAAGTTTGTGGTCAATGGTGACCCCCAGGATGTTGATGGTGGGGGATTCGGCAATGGTAATGCCGTTGAATGTCAAGGGGAGGTGGTTAGACTCTCTCTTGTTGGAGATGGTCATTGCCTGGCACTTGTCTGGCATGAATGTTACTTGCCACTTATCAGCCCAAGCCTGGATGTTGTCCAGGTCTTGCTGCATGCGGGCTCGGACTGCTTCATTATCTGAGGGGTTGCGAATGGAACTGAACACTGTGCAATCATCAGCGAACATCCCCATTTCTGACGTTATGATGGAGGGAAGGTCATTAATGAAGCAGTTGAAGATGGTTGGGCCTAGGACACTGCCTTGAGGAACTCCTGCAGCAATGTTCTGGGGCTGAGATGATTGGCCTCCAACAACCACTACCATCTTCCTTTGTACTAGGTATGACTCCAGCCACTGGAGAGTTTTCCCCGATTCCAATTTTACTAGGGCTCCGTGGTGCCACACTCGGTCAAATGCTGCCTTGATGTCAAGGGCAGTCACTCTCACCTCACCTCTGGAATTCAGCTCTTTTGTCCATGTTTGGACCAAGGCTGTAATGAGGTCTGGAGCCGAGTGGTCCTGGCGGAACCCAAACTGAGCATCAACGAGCAGGTTATTGGTGAGTAAATGCCGCTTGATAGCTCTGTCGACGACATCTTCCATCACTATACCGATGATTGAGAGTAGACTGATGGGGCGGTAATTGGCCGGATTGGACTTGTCCTGCTTTTTATGGACAGGACATACCTGGGCAATTTTCCACATTGTCGGGTGGAACAGCTTGGCTAGAGGCGCAGCTAGTTCTGGAGCACAAGTCTTCAGCAATACAGCTAGGATGTTGTCGAGGCCCATAGCCTTTGCTGTATCCAGTGCACTCAGCAGTTTCTTAATATCAGGTGGAGTGAATCAAATTGGCTGAAGACTGGCTTCTGTGATGGTGGGGATATTGGGAGGCGGCCGAGATGAATCATCCACTCGGACCTTCTGGCTGAAGATGGTTGCAAACGCTTCAGCCTTGTCTTTTGCACTCACGTGCTGGACTCCGCCATCGTTGAGAATGGGGATGTTTACAGAGCCTCCTCCTCCCGTTAGTTGTTTAATTGTCCACCACCATTCACAATTGGATGTGGCAGGACTGCAGAGCTTTGATCTGATCCGTTGGTTGTGGAATCGCTTAACTCTGTCTAGAGCATGTTGCTTCCGCTGTTTAGCATGTATGTAGTCCTGTGTTGTAGCTTCACCAGGTTGGCACCTCATTTTTAGGTACGCCTGGTGCTGCTCCTGGCATGCTCTTCTACACTCCTCTTTGAGCCAGTGTTGATCCCTTGGCTTGTTGGTAATGGTAGAGTGAGGAATATGCCGGGCCATGAGGTTACAGATTGTGCTGGAATACAATTCTGCTGCTGCTGATGGCCCACAGCGCCTCATGGATGACCAGTTTTGAGCTGCTAGATCTGTTCTGAATCTATCCCATTTAGCACGGTGGTAGTGCTGCACAATACGTTGGATGGTATCCTCAGTGCGAAGACGGGACTTCATCTCCATGAGGACTGTGCGGTGGTCACTCCTACCAATACTGTCATGGACAGATGCATTTGCGACAGGTAGATTGGTGAGGACGAGGTCAAGTAAGTCTTTCCCTCGTGTTGGTTCGCTCACCACCTGCCGCAGGCCCAGTCTGGCAGCTATGTCCCTTAGGACTCGGCCAGCTCGGTCAGTAGTGGTGCTTCCGAGCCACTCTTGGTGATGGACATTGAAGTCCCCCACCCAGAGTACATTCTGTGCCCTTGCTACCACTCAGTGCTTCCTCCAAGTGGTGTTCAACATGGACGAGGACTGATTCATCAGCTGAGGGAGGGCGGTCGGTGGTCATCAGCAGGCGATTTCCTTGCCCATGTTTGACCTGATGCCATGAGATTTCATGGGGTCCAGTGTCAATATTGAGGACTCCCAGGGCCACTCCCTCCTGACTGTATCACTGTACTGCCACCTCTGGTGTGACAGGACATACCCAGGGATGGTGATGGAAGAGTCTGGGACATTGGCTGAAAGGTATGATTCTGTGAGTATGGCTATGTCAGGCTGTTGCTTGACTAGCCTGTGGGACAGCTCTCCCAATTTTGGCACAAGTCCCCAGATGTTCGTGAGGAGGACTTTGCAGGGTCGACTGGGCTTGGTTTGCCTTTGTTGTGTCCGGTGCCTAGTGGTCCGTCCGGTTTTATTCTTATTGTGACTTTTTTTTTTAAGCGAGATTGTACAACTGAGTGGCTTGCTCGGCCATTTCAGGGGGCAATTAAGAATCAACCACATTGCTGTGGATCTGGAGTCACATATAGGCCAGACTGGGTAAGGATGGCAGGTTTCCTTCCTTAAAGGCATTAGTGAACCAGATAGGTTTTTACAACAATCTGGTAGTTTCATGGCCACCATTACTGATACCAGTATTTTAATTCCAGATTTTATTTGATTAATTGAATTTAATTAATTGAATTTAAATTCCCCAGCTGCCGTGGCAGGATTTGAACTCATGACTCCGGATTATTCGTCCAGGCCTCTGGATTACTCGTTCAGTAACACAACCACTATGCTACCGTGACATATCGCTGTGAGCTTCTGAGCACAGTAATTCAAGGCCTTTAGTTAGTCCAGTCTGGAAGTTCTAATACTTAGGTCTGATGAGCAATGTTGGATATGGAGGTGTGCATTTGACAGAAACCAAAGCCAACTCCAAGATACCTCTGTTTTGTTATGTCTGTGCAGTTGGCATGTGGATGTTTCATTTGAGAAACGAAATACTGTGACACAAAATCTACAAAGCATGTAATAATTTTGCAATCTATACTGTTTTCTGTAAAAAAAAACTCCTTAAATCAGCTCCTTAAGACGCCAGCTAGAGTATTACATCCAATTCTGGGCACCACACTTTAGGAAGGATGTCAAGGCCTTAGAGAGAGGGTGCAGAAGTGATTTACTCGAATGGTACCAGGAATGAGGGACTTCAGTTGCATGGAGAGACTAGTGAAGCTGGGGTTGTTCTCCTTAGAGCAGAAAAGGTTAAGAGGAGATTTAATAGAGGCATTCAAAATCATGAAGGGCTTTGATAGAGTAAATAAGGAGAAATTGTTTACTGTGGCAGGAGGGTCGGTTACCAGAGGACAGAGATTTCGGGCTTGATTTTCGGACGTCCGAGACGGCGGGTTCAGGGCGGGGGGGCTCCGAAAATCGGGGATTCCCGGGGCGGGTCCGGAGCCCGGCTCCAACCACTTCCGGGTTTCCCAGTGACGTGCGCGCAGCCCCCGCATGCGGGACTCCTACTGGCAATTAAAGCCGGCGGGATCCCACTTAACTAGGTAGTTCAGGTCGTTTGCAGACCTGATTTGTAGGATATTTTAGGAGGGGTGGGATTTCCAATTCAACTGAGTGTGTTTCCCGTACTGGGGGAAACACTCCTAGTTGAAATGGACATGTTGCAGCCACCAGCCTGTGGCAGCTGCAAAGGTCCATTTGAGGCCACTCTGTCACTTTGGACAAAGTTTGGCCTCCACCACCCTCCTCCTAACAATAAAATTCACAAACATGCAACCTCAGCCCCAGTATGCAGACACATTTACCTACCTTGCAGACCCCCTCAGATGTACATCTTCAGGATGGGGGCCGCCATAGCTGCAGTCATGACCTCCTCGGAGAATGAACAACAGCACCAGCCTCGCTGTCCACCTCTGACACGTGGAGCTCCACAACACAGTGCTGTGACACATCCACCTGCACAGCAGGAGGAGGGTAGCCACAGAGAGGGATGCGTCGCAGGAGACACTACCCTCGCACAGGGTCCACAGACCGAGGCTCAGCTTCCTGGATCTCTGAGCAGCAGTGCACATGGAGGCTCAGAGTCACTCGACATGTAGTCGTGGACATCTGCAGCCTCTTTCATGCCGAGCTGCTCCCGGCTGGCCCGAGCACCATCTCCTTACCTGTCGCTGTCAAAGTCACCACTGCCCTCAACAACTTCTCCTCCGCATCCTTCCAGGGTGCCACCGGGGACATCGCCAACATCTCTCCGTCGTCTGCACAAAAGAGCCCTGCAAATGCATCTACACCCACTCTGCAGTGACACAATGGGTGTCATCAGGTGTGGGTCTTCATGGTGATCCTCAGGAAAGGGCATTATTGCACAAACCAGACAAGATTCACAAAGACGTGGCAGTAGTGGTGACAATATAATATGTTATGTGAGTTGATCGGAAATCAAATAAGTAAAAACCATGACAAACCCTCAAACACCCTTGTGCATCCCCTTCATGCTCACGACACGTTTGCCTTACGCTTCCTACTACACATGTGATGCATGCCCTGTGGCTGCAGCACAGGTAGTGGCAGGTTGAGTGAGGCTGACCGTGAAAGAGATGCATGAGAGGGTGAGCATGAGACGGAGCCATGAGATTGTATGAGGATTGGGTTGAGTGGTAGTGGTGGGATGAGTACTGGCGAGGTGAGTAAGTGCAGGTAAGATGAGGATGAGCTTTGAGTGGGTGTGAGGGGTGATGTGACAGAGTAGTGTTGGCAGTGCAGAAGGAGATGCGGGGCGGGGGCGGTGATGTGGCAGACGGAGTGTAGGGGAATGAGTAAGTGCACTCACTTCGGCTGACCTACTTAGGTCATTGTAGTGCCTCCTGCACTGTATGCAGGTGCGTGATATGTTGGTGGCGCTGGTGACCTCCTCTGCCACCTCAAGCCAGGGCTTCATGGTGGCAGAGGCAGGCCACTTCCTCCCGTCCGCCGGGGAGAAGGTCTCTATTCTTATCCTCATCCTCATCCAGTAGGACCTGGAGTGAGGCATCATTAAACCTGGGAGCAGCCTTCCTCCTGGGCTGCTCCATGCTGTAATTTTGGCTCCTTTCTACAGCATCAGTCAGTGGAGGACTGCCCCTTCAAATAGGGCTCCTCCAGCTGACAGCCTATGATGCATCTGCGCAGTCCGCCCGCTGCGTAGCTTTCCAGCGCTATACCCGGAAGCCAAGGTAAGTCCCTTCAAATAGGCTGCGATCGCACCCCGAATTCACTGGGTGCATTACCCACGCGCCCAGTCGACCCCCCGCTGCCAACCCATCTCCCTCCTAAAATCGAGCCCTTAAGGTAATTGGCAAAAGATCGGGGGGTGGGGGGGGGGGGGGGGAAAGAGAGGAAGGGAAAGAGAAAGAGATTTTTTTTTAAAAACACAGCGAGTTGTTATGATCCGGAACACACTGCCTGAAAGGGTGGTGGAAGTAGATTCAATCGTAACTTCCAAAAGGGAATTGGATAAATATTGAAGGGGAAAACTTTGCAGGGCTGTGGGGAAAGAGCAGGTGAGTGGGACTTACAGGATAGCTCTTTCAAAGAGCCGGCACAGGCTCGATGGGCCGAATGGTCTGTTTCTGTGCTGTATTATTCTATGATTCTAAGACACTATTGTAAGGCCACTGAAGTTAATGCCAATGTATTCTGAACTCTGCCTTACCTCACACAAAGCTCAAGGCACCCCTGCACACAAAGCAAACTCTCCCTCCAAAAAAACTCACTTACAAAACACCACGGAAATGCACACTGAACACCACAAACTTCATAGTAAATTACATTTTGGGTTTTATTCTAAGAAAAGGATATTGAAAGTCTCATAAATGCAGAGGAAATAAACAGGAAGAAAAATTAGATCCCCATTTTAAAATAATTTCAATAAATACTGAAAAGGTACCAGAAACATTGATAAAAATACCAATACAAGAAATAAACCAAAACTAACACAGTTGATGCAATCAGTAAAATAAAACAAAAAAGGAAAGATGGCACTTTGTATGAACCCACATTCCTCCAAGGAATATTCCAAAGCATCAAAAGATATTTAAAAACAGAGGATATGAAAGTTCCATCTCAACACAGCCAACCCACAATAAAACTTTTGCCTCAAAGCAAAGCAAAACACTTTGATAAATGTGCAAAGGAAACAAAAAGAATACAGTTGAAGAACCGACAGACCCCAAGGGGAAGATTTTAAACTTTGTGCGAGTGTAAAAAAGATCAATGGAAATAAAAATCAGGATAGATGTAAAACGGGCTGCCATTTCGATATCACACATTTTACACTATTGCACAAAGTTGAAATCTACCCCCATCATTGAACAAAAGATAAACTCAGGGTGCTGAGAACACATTTTTTGCCCCTTTTTCGAAAGGAAACTTGGTAAATTTTGTATTCATCAAGGTGGAAGATGTCAGCCCAGGAGAGAGGAATACTCTTCTACCATCAGCATCAAGCATTTCTGGGTCAGCTAAAACACAACCAGGTAGAGAGTAATGCTTTCCTTAATTTTCCCCAACCAATTTGGCCCTGAATTTAACTGCCCTCACCTGGTGGAAACCAGGCGAGTGGGGCAATTAAAATAAGGCAAGTCGCTTACCAACTCTGATCCTACTGCCTTCCGGCCGTGGCCAGATCTTAACCTGCTCTTTTGAGCAGACGAGCAGGACACCCATAGGAAGGAAGCTGGGTCTTTCTTTAAATATGCAGATTGGGTCCAATGATGTCAGGCAAACCTGCCGGGAGCTGGATAGTGGGCCATATGGGTGCCTGGTTACGACCTCCTACCGCCAGATGCCCACTCCCGCCCGCCAGCCAGGTAGTCAATCTGACTGGGTGTCGGGTGAGACTCTGCAGAGATTTACGCAAATGAGGCCCTTCCATTACGTTCGACAGGGTCTCCACAGCCCCAACCTAGCTGGGCTCGTTGCCCGCTACCGTCCTCGCCCGCACCCCGTAAAAATTGAGGCCTTTGTGTTAACCACAACCTCAGAAAACCACCCCTACCACGCAAGGTTGACATTTTGGTTTTCCATACAAGTCTACATTGTGACCTGACGGACTTTAAATGATTTGTATTGAACCCAGATACAGTTTAGTGCTGTGAGCCTATGCCCATTAGGACCTACATTGAGACTGCCCAAACTCATTTCATGTAGGATCCTAGGTCTGTATTGGCTTGAGATAAAGTTCCGGGTGGGAAGTTGGTGGGAAGCAGTGCAAATTCATGTGGCCCAGAGTCTGCCCGCCGAGCAGGTAAGTGTGCTTCATGGACATATTTGACGAAGAAGGAGAGATTAGGCTGGGCGTCCAAAAGCATGGTCAAAGATTTAGTCAAGGAGGGTCTTAAAGGGGGAGAGGGAAGTGGAGAGGCCGCGATGAAGGTGACTGAAGGCATGGCAGCCAATCATGAGGTTGGGGCGGCAGGGGATGCACAAAATGTTGGAGCCAGAGCAACAGAGAGTTTGGCAGGGTCCTTGTAATGCTGGAGGAGGCGGTTACAGAGAAAGGGAGGAGAGAAGCCAGGGAGCATTTTAAATTCCAGGCACTGTGGGGAAAGAACCAACATAGGTCAGTGAGGGCAGAGGTGATGGGTGAGAGAGACACTTGTTGTGGGATAGAATACATGCACCAGGGTTTTGAATGAGTTGAAGTAGGGTGGAGGATGGGAAACCAGCCAGCAGAGCTTTGAAATACGTGCGTCTGGAGGTGACAAAGACATCAATGAGTGTTTCATTTTTGACAGATAGGCTGAGGTAACGTTAGACACTGGAGATGTTATGGAGGTGAAGTAGGTAGTCTTTGTGATGGAGAGGATATGGGGTTGGAAGTGCAGTTTGGGGTTAAACAGGATGTTGAGATTGTGAATAGTTTGGTTCAGCTTGAGACAGTGGACTCACTTCTCATTTTCTCTATTGAAGGTTTGCCAGGTGTCCAATGCAAGGGTGTCCAAAATAGATGGCACTGTGGCCTGATTTGAGTACCCTCGTGGGCCCTCCATCAGCAGCCAAAAAGTCCCGATGTCCAATGTCTGAACATGCAGCTGCAGGCCTGTCTTTCCTACTGTGCTAGACCCTGCTAGCAGGTGGGCTTGTGCTGGGGGTTTCTCTGCCATTTACGTGGCCTGGGATAAGAAATCCTGGAGTTCCTGTCTAGTGCTAAGTCAGGGGAGGAGCATGAAAATCTGCCCTTTAGTGTCTCTCCCCCTCTCTCTCTTCTCCCCCCCCCTTATCTCATCATGGTCTTTGTTCCTTGGGCACTGGAAGATATAATGGTCTTGGAGGGCATACAGCACAGATTCACAGGCTGAAAGGGTTAAATTGTGAGAACAGGTTGCATAAACTTAGCTTGCATTCCCTTGAGTATAGAAGATTGAAATGTGATCTAATCAACATCCAGACCAATGTCTTTGCAATTGTAAACAATTTTACAACACCAAGTTATAGTCCAGCAATTTTATTTTAAATTCACAAGCTTTCGGAGGCTTCCTCCTTCGTCAGGTAAATGTTCAGGAGCTCCTTGAAGCCTACGCATTTATACATCACAGAACAATACATGGTGTTTACACCATGTATTGTTCTGTGATGTATAAATGCGTAGGCTTCAAGGAGCTCCTGAACATTTACCTGACGAAGGAGGAAGCCTCCGAAAGCTTGTGAATTTAAAATAAAATTGCTGGACTATAACTTGGTGTTGTAAAATTGTTTACAATTGTCAACCCCAGTCCATCACCGGCATCTCCACATAATGTCTTTGCAAGAAGCTTAAATGCCATAACTGCACGAAATCGAGCCATTTAGCTAAGTGTTGGCAGAAGCCAGTAGGTGCTGCTAGAAAAGATGGCCCCAAGTCATACCATAGCGCTGGGGGAAATCAACAGAAGAAATTACAAAAATTTAGTGTCAATTAAGTCAATTCCGACGAGGAACCTGAGGAAGAAACTGTACCTCGAGATGGATGAAGAGACTTGTTTTCTGTGAGGAAAGGGGGAAACGTGAAATTGTGGTCCCTGTTTGGATAGAAGGTATTAAATGTGAATTTGGATTGGACACTCAGGCTGCGGTAAATAACTATCATCAAAATATGAGCAAAAATTTTGGAAAATTGCCACACAAAAAAAAATTGACATTTTACTGAATATTTTCCTGGACACCCACTAACAGTCCTTGGGAAGATAAACATTCAAGTAAAATATGAAAATTAGAAGAAACAACTGCCTGTAATTGTTGTTAAGGGCCTCATCGATGGGTCGAGATTGGTTTCGTAGCCTGAAGTTAAAATGGGCCAATATTAAGAAGATCAGCACTCAAAGACCCATGAACATACTCAGACAGTACAAGTCCTTATTCAGTCTGAAACTTGGTACAGCAAAATGTATCCAGGTATACCTTAATGTGAAGGAGGGGCAAAGCCAAATTTTTTAAGCCCAGAGCGGTATCTTATGCTCTAAAAGAAAAGAGATCAGCAGAATTAGATATCATGGAGCATGAGGGCGTAATTGAGAAAATTAACCACAGCGACTGATCACGCCCGATCGTACCTGTGGTAAATCCTGAATAGAATGGTTCGGAGACCGTTCCTGAAAGTCAAAGCACCGAGACCAGCATCAAAGAAATCCCTGAAGACAATATGGTATGTGGCTTCAAAGAAGAGCAGTGGAAATTATTCAATCCAGAGGGCAAGAAACGATATAACCAGGAATTTCTCCATGGTTTCCAGTTCAGCCAGTATCCAGAAACTAGATGGTTTGCCAGCAATCAACGATTATTGTTCTTGACAAGATTAACCAGACCAAACTAATGACATAACCTTTGGATCCCTCACGAATGCTATCCAGGGGCCTCGACTTCACACCATCCTGTGCAGATTTTGGAAGGCAGTCACAAAGTGAACATGAAAGAGTTCCTGATGATCCTGAAATACAAAGTACACAGAAACTATTTCAAAGAGTGAGAAGCAGCCTGAACAATTTCATTCCACAGATGTTTCAACAGTTAATGAAACAGGTTCAGGAGTTGACAACTGAAACTGAGGAAGTAGTTATTACAGCTCCTCAGAAACCTTCAGATGTTTTGTCTATTCCCTCGTGCAACAAACCAACCACCTCCCAGGACGATGTTCATGCTCCTGACTCTGGTGTGAACTCTCTAGGACAGTCTCCAAAGAAAGTTGCAAACCCTGACAGTGATGAAACCAAGCCAGAGAAGTTACCATCTACTGCTCCTGTTATTAGTCCCAGACTACCCATTGTGAATCCTACTCAAAAGATATCCACAAAGGTCAAGGAAACCTACAAATCGTTTGGACTTGTAGATAGTTAAGAGTACTATGGTTTTTTTCAATCACATTATTATAAGACGTGGTTGCTGAATTTCTTTGCTTAATGTTTTTTAGCTGTTAATGAGGCTCATTCTTGGAGATGATTATTTTCACCTTGTAATTCTGAAGGGAGAAAGTGATATATATGGTACTTAACACTAGATGCCCCCCTGAGGGATTAAGCACATTGTAGCAATGTATCTCCTGTATTGTTTGTGTCATTCTTTGACATAATATTCTAAGAGGGTCTGGAAAAAAAGCAGCTAGTTATTATCACAAAACAATTTGAGTGTTTATTCAGACATAATACTTTGCAATTATATTGGCTGGATTTCCACAGAAGAAGAAGTCTTTGCTTGGATATTGCTTTATTTCACATTTATTCTGCATTTACACTCTCAAGAAGCACAGGGCTCAAGATGAGTGTTGTCCAGGGCACCCTGATGTGGTTGGAAGAAGAGGAAGAGGAGCAACAGGAAAATAGGAGCAACTGGCTGGGGAACCACAAGGAGCTGCAGTTGGGCCTCTCAGAAGGCCACACAGGAGAGAGGCTGCTCGCAGAAGGCCTTACCCAGCCCTTAGTTTCTATAGGCCTAAAATAACTCACTTGCAATTTTCTGAGGAGCAGTGCATGAATCGGCTGTACTTCTCTAGAGGGGCTGCAACCGAGCTGTGCAGCCTCTCACAACAAGACTTGCAACACAATCGCACAGGTAGCCATGCATTGCGTATGACTTTCAGAGTGATCATTGCCCTTAACTTTTTTGCCATGGGCTCATTCCAGACTATAACAGGTGACATTAGTCACAAACGTCAGAATGCAGTCCATACCTGCAGCAAGCAGGTCACTAATGTTACTCAGCCCAACAACTACGTTACTTTTCCCATGGATACCAGCAGTCAGCAGGTAAGGGCCAGGACAGCAGGAAGACCGTCCCTAATCTGATGACAAAGACTCAGATGAAAGTGAGGATGGAGCAGAAGTGGGAGGTTGACAGCAGCAGCCTGCGGCCAGAGCTGCATTGATTGCCCAATGCTTCAGCTGATCTACTCATTCCCCTCAAACCTTCCTCCCTGTCACATGAAAACTCCTCAATTCCACCTCTATCAGTCCTTAAACTCTGCAATAAAGAACATCCAACCTCTGAGTCAACTGTCATATACATGACATCTGACATGCTCAATATCTGCTATGGAACCCCACAGCTATTTTTAATGGCAAACACAATGGGCTCGATTTTCACACCCCCGAGCGGGTGCGTTCGTGGCGGGGGGGCTGCGAAAATCGGGGATTCCCGGGGCGGGTCTGGAGCCTGGCTCCAACCCGCCCACTTCCGGGTTCCCCAGTGACGCGCTGACATACGCGCGCAGCCCCTGCATGTGGGACTCCCGCCAGCACTTAAAGCCGGCGGGATGCCACTTAAGGTAATTATTTAGGTACTTCAGGTTGTTTACAGACCTGATATTTTAGGAGGGGTGGGATTTTCCAAACAACTGGGACTGTTTCCCGTACTGGGGGAAACACTCCCAGTTCAAATGGACATGTTGCAGCCATCAGCCTGTACAGCTGCAAAGGTCCATTTGACAGGTGGTGGGGGAGACCCTCACTCATTGCAGGAGGCCACTCTGTCACTTTGGACAAATGTTTGGCCTCCACCACCCTACTCCTAACAATAAAATTCACAAACTTGCACACTTACCCAGGTGTCCAGACACATTTACCGACCTTGCGGACCCCCTCAAATGTACATCTTCCGGATGGGGGCCGCCGTAGCTGCAGTCATGACCTCCTCGGAGGATGAGCAGCATCACCAGCCTTGCCGGCCACGCTGTCCACCTCTGACAAGTGGAGCTCCACAACAGAGTGCTGTGACACATCCACCTGCACAGCAGGAGGGAGAGCAACCACAGAGAGAGATGCGTCGCAGGGGGCACTACCCTCGCCACAGGGTCTACAGACAGAGGCTCAGCTTCCTGGATCTCTCTGAGCAGTAGTGCACACGGAGGCTCAGAGTCACTCGACATGTAGTCGTGGACATCTGCAGCCTCCTTCATGCCGAGCTGCTCCCAGTTGGCCCGAGCATCATCTTCTTACCTGTCGCTGTCAAAGTCACCACTGCCCTCAACAACTTCTCCTCCGCATCCTTCCAGGGTGCCACCGGGGACATCACCGACGTTTCTCAGTCGTCTGCACAAAAGAGCCCTGTAAATACACCTACACCCACTCTGCAGTGACACAATGGGTGGCATCAGGTGTGGGTCTTCGTAGTGATCCTCAGGAAAGGGCATTATTGCACAAACCAGACAAGATTCACAAAGACGTGGCAGTAGTGGTGCCAATATAATATATTTAATTTCTGATCAACTCACATAACATAAGTTAAAACCATGACAAACCCTCAAACACCCTTGTGCATCCCCTTCATGCTCACAACACGTTTGCCTTACGCTTCCTACTGCACATATGTGATGCATGCCCTGTGGCTGCAGCACAGGTAATGGCAGGTTGAGTGAGGCTGACCGTGAAAGAGATGCATGAGAGGGTGAGTATGAGATAGAGCCATGAGATTGTATGAGGATTGGGTTGAGTGGTAGTGGTGGGATGAGTACTGGCGAGGTGAGTAAGTGCAGGTAAGATGAGGATGAGCTTTGAGTGGGTGTGAGGAGTGATGTGATAGAGTAGTGTTGGCAGTGCAGAAGGAGATGTGGGGTGGGGGCGGTGATGTTGCAGACGGAGTGTAGGGGAATGAGTAAGTGTACTCACTTCGGCTGACCTACTTAGGTGATTGAAGCGCTTCCTGCACTGTATGCAGGTGCGTGATATGTTGGTGGAGCAGGTGACCTCCTCTGCCACCTCGTGCCAGGCCTTCTTGGTGGCAGAGGCAGGCCGCTTCCTCCTGCCCGCCGGGGGAAGATCTCTGTCCTCCCCCTCCTCCTCACCCCATCCAATAATACCTGGAGTGAGGCATCATTAAACCTGGGAGCAGCCTTTCCCCTGGTCTGCTCCATGCTGTAATTTTTCCTATTTTCTGCAGCATCAGTCAGTGGAGTACTGTCCCTTTAAATAGGGCTCCTCCAGTTGACAGCCTGTGATGCGCATACGCAGTCCGCCCGCTGCGCAGCTTTCCAGCATGAAACCCGGAAACACAAGTGGCTGCAATTAGCCTGCGATTCCGTGCGGAGCACCCTGCTGCGAACCTGCTGCTCTCCTAATACCGGGCCCAATAGCCTGAACATCATTTGTCACCCAAATGTCAACCCATAGTGCTTTTCTTAAGGGAGCATCAATGAAAAACTGTAAATTTGTTCACCCAAAACAGATTCCTTTTTCCACTTTTATTTATCCAGCCCTCTGCTTCTTTATTTCCATTTCACTCTCTGTGCGCCTTTATTTATTTTCTCTCATCTCTTTTCACATTGTCTTTTTCTTCCATTTCATCCCTCTCCATCTTATTTGTTTCTATTACATTTTTCTTCCCATTGTTTCCTGTAGCATGTGCGTCTGGGAGGTGGGGGGGGGGGGGGGGCGTGCAAGGAAACTGAACCACTGAAAAAATATCAGAGATTGGGAAGATACAAGACTCCCAAAAATCATGGAGAAATTATGAGGGAGCAGGCCACAAAAAAAAAGCAGAGAGAGATCAGGAAGGGACAAGCCACTGAGAGAACACAGAGAGAATGAGAGAAAGCAAGCTACAGTTAAAGCACACCAAGATCAGGAGGGAGCATCAATGAAAAGCAATGTACATGTATTGAAGACCTAGTTGCGTGATGGCTCTTGGGAACTGTACTCTTGTTGGGGTGTGCTCCAGGATTTTGCTGCCTTTCTATCACAAACCCTGTAGAGCCCCAGCCATGTCGTCACTCTTGGAGTTTTGTTAGGGGTGCTCCTGAGAATTGTAGTCCTGAAACTCTTGCACATACTTTTTTTTTATTCGTTCATGGGATGTGGGCGTCGCTGACGCGGCCAGCATTTATTGCCCATCCCTAATTGCCCTCAAGAAGGTGGTGGTGAGCCGCCTTCTTGAACCGCTGCAGTCCGTGTGGTGACGGTTCTCCCACAGTGCTGTTAGGAAGGGAGTTCCAGGATTTTGACCCAGCGACAATGAAGGAACGGCGATATATTTCCAAGTCGGGATGGTGTGTGACTTGGAGGGGAACGTGCAGGTGGTGTTGTTCCCATGCGCCTGCTGCTCTTGTCCTTCTAGGTGGTAGAGGTCGCGGGTTTGGGAGGTGCTGTTGAAGAAGCCTTGGCGAGTTGCTGCAGTGCATCCTGTGGATGGTGCACACTGCAGCCACAGTGCGCCGGTGGTGAAGGGAGTGAATGTTTAGGGTGGTGGATGGGGTGCCAATCAAACGGGCTGCTTTATCTTAGATGGTGTCGAGCTTCTTGAGTGTTGTTGGAGCTGCACTCATCCAGGCAAGTGGAGAGTATTCCATCACACTCCTGACTTGTGCCTTGTAGATGGTGGAAAGGCTTTGGGGAGTCAGGAGGTGAGTCACTCGCCGCAGAATAC
This sequence comes from Heptranchias perlo, assembly GCF_035084215.1. Lineage (NCBI taxonomy): Eukaryota > Metazoa > Chordata > Chondrichthyes > Hexanchiformes > Hexanchidae > Heptranchias > Heptranchias perlo. Next base: position 50,734,125 of record NC_090335.1, read on the forward strand.
CCAGCCTCTGACCTGCTCTCGTAGCCACAGTATTTATATGGCTGGTCCAGTTCAGTTTCTGGTCAATGGTGACCCCCAGGATGTTGATGGTGGGGGATTCGGCGATGGTAATGCCGTTGAATGTCAAGGGGAGGTGGTTAGACTCTCTCTTGTTGGAGATGGTCATTGCCTGGCACTTATCTGGCGCGAATGTTACTTGCCACTTATGAGCCCAAGCCTGGATGTTGTCCAGGTCTTGCTGCATGCGGGCTCGGACTGCTTCATTATCTGAGGGGTTGCGAATGGAACTGAACACTATGCAGTCATCAGCGAACATCCCCATTTCTGACCTTATGATGGAGGGAAGGTCATTGATGAAGCAGTTGAAGATGGTTGGGCCTAGGACACTGCCCTGAGGAACTCCTGCAGCAATGCCTTGGGGCTGAGATGATTGGCCTCCAACAACCACTACCATCTTCCTTTGTGCTAAGTATGACTCCAGCCACTGGAGAGTTTTCCCCCTGATTCCCATTGACTTCAATTTTACTAGGGCTCCTTGGTGCCACACTCGGTCAAATGCTGCCTTGATGTCAAGGGCAGTCACTCTCACCTCACCTCTGGAATTCAGCTCTTTTGTCCATGTTTGGACCAAGGCTGTAATGAGGTCTGGAGCCGAGTGGTCCTGGCGGAACCCAAACTGAGCATCGGTGAGCAGGTTATTGGTGAGTAAGTGCCGCTTGATAGCACTGTCGACGACACCTTCCATCACTTTGCTGATGATTGAGAGTAGACTGATGGGGTGGTAATTGGCCGGATTGGATTTGTCCTGCTTTTTGTGGACAGGACATACCTGGGCAATTTTCCACATTGTCGGGTGGATGCCAGTGTTGTAGCTGTACTGAAACAGCTTGGCTAGAGGCGCAGCTAGTTCTGGAGCACAAGTCTTCAGCACTACAGCTGGGATGTTGTCGGGGCCCATAGCCTTTGCTGTATCCAGTGCACTCAGCCGTTTCTTGATATCACGTGGAGTGAATCGAATTGGCCGAAGACTGGCTTCCGTGATGGTGGGGATATCGGGAGGAGGCTGAGATGGATCATCCACTCGGCACTTCTGGCTGAAGATGGTTGCAAACGCTTCAGCCTTGTCTTTTGCACTCACGTGCTGGACTCCACCATCATTGAGAATGGGGATGTTTGCAGAGCCTCCTCCTCCCGTTAGTTGTTTCATTGTCCACCACCATTCACGACTGGATGTGGCAGGACTGCAGAGCTTTGATCTGATCCGTTGGTTGTGGAATCGCTTAGCTCTGTCTATAGCATGTTGCTTCCGCTGTTTAGCATGCATGTAGTCCTGAGTGTAGCTTCACCAGGTTGGTACCTCATTTTTAGGTACGCCTGATGCTGCTCCTGGCATGCTCTTCTACACTCCTCATTGAACCAGGGGTGATCCCCTGGCTTGTTGGTAATGGTAGAGTGAGGAATATGCTGGGCCATGAGGTTACAGATTGTGGTGGAATACAATTCTGCTGCTGCTGATGGCCCACAGCGCCTCATGGATGCCCAGTTTTGTGCTGCTGGATCTGATCTGAATCTATCCCATTTAGCACGGTGGTAGTGCCACACAACACGTTGGATGGTGTCCTCAGTGCGAAGACGGGACTTCATCTCCATGAGGACTGTGCGGTGGTCACTCCTACCAATACTGTCATGGACAGATGCATTTGCGACAGGTAGATTGGTGACGACGAGGTCAAGTAAGTTTTTCCCTCGTGTTGGTTCGCTCACCACCTGCCGCAGGCCCAGTCTGGCAGCTATGTCCTTCAGGACTCGGCCAGCTCGGTCAGTAGTGGTGCTACCGAGCCACTCTTGGTGATGAACATTGAAGTCCCCCACCCAGAATACATTCTGTGCCTTTGCTACCCTCAGTGCTTCCTCCAAGTGGTGCTCAACATGGAGGAGGACTGATTCATCAGCTGAGGGAGGATGGTAGGTGGTAATCAGCAGGAGGTTTCCTTGCCCATGTTTGACCTAATGCCATGAGATTTCATGGGGTCCAGAGTCAATGTTGAGGACTCCCAGGGCCACTCCCTCCTGACTGTATTTCACTGTACCGCCACCTCTGGTGGGTCTGTCCTGCCGGTGGGACAGGACATACCCAGGGATGGTGATGGAAGAGTCTGGGACGTTGGCTGAAAGATATGATTCTGTGAGTATGGCTATGTCAGGCTGTTGCTTGACTCGTCTGTGGGACAGCTCTCCCAATTTTGGCACAAGTCCCCAGATGTTGGTAAGGAGGACCTTGCAGGGTCGACTGGGCTTGCTGTTTTTTTGCCGTTGTCGTGTCCGGTGCCTAGTGGTCCGATGCCGGGTGGTCCGTCCGGTTTTATTTTTATTCTGACTTTTCGTAGCGAGATTTTACAACCGAGTGGCTTGCTAGGCCATTTCAGAGGGCAATTAAGAATCAACCACATTGCTGTGGGTCTGGAGTCATATATAGGCCAGACCGGGTAAAGACGGCAGGTTTCCTTCCCTGAAGGACATTAGTGAACCAGATGGGTTTTTACGACAATCCGGTAGTTTCATGGCCACCATTACTGATACTAGTATTTTAATTCCAGACATTTTATTTAATTAATTGAATTTAATTAATTAATTGAATTTAAATTCGCCAGCTGCCATGGCAGGATTTGAACTCATGACTCTGGATTTTAGTCCAGGCCTCTGGATTACTAGTCCAGTTACATAACCACTATGCTACCGTACCCGATACTTGGGGGCAATGGCCATGAAATGATTCCTCAGAATTCCTCTGTTACAGAAAGTCACTGTGGCTCTGGAAATTGTAGTCCTGGGTATGCCAATGAGCAAATTGAATACAAGTTTTACCTGGTTGTTTACTGCAGGGGTGGGGTGGGGTGAGGGTGGAGGTTGAACTGGAGTTCAGGATGTACAGTGTAATGCTATATTTTATTTTGTGTGGATGCTATGTGATAAATTTTATTTTTAAGGGTTTATAATGGAGTTTGTGAAACGGATGTATCTTGCAGAATTATTTTCTGCTTGAATGTGTTTTGGTAGAAAATGATTGTGTAGAATTTTTATTGGTGAAATTTGACCAGGGAGAGAATTGAAATTAGTGAAGAAAAGTTTTGTGTACTATGATTGGTGAATACCAAAAGTAGAAAATTAGAAAGGAGAAAAACATTAAGGCTTAAATTCTTAACAGATGAAGAAAATAAAATTAGCTGACTGAATCAACATAGAAAACAAACTTGACAGTTTAATGGACATGATATAGATGATAGACTTGATGTACATGACAGGCACAAGTAATTTTATTAGAAGGATATACAACAGAATGCCAAACAGAAACCTAGACAGATTTGGACACGAAAGAAATCAGATAATTTCAAACACAAAATTTTCTCAACCTTATTCCACTCTAAAAGAAAAACCTGCTGCAGGCAAACATAGCCAACAAAAGCAATATGCCACAAACTGAATTATTCTTCCTATCCATAAATCCTAAAACATCCCAACCAAGGCAAGACTTTTGGGAACAGAAAAAAGCCATTCGGCTCAACAAACCTGTCCCTTTTTCATAGAACAACCTTACCTTCTCATCTTATCTCTCAATCCCTTCTCACTCCAGAAATACATCTATTTGGGAGAGATTTTAACTTTCACCACCTGACAGTAAAGTGATTTCAATGGAAAGGAAAACCAGATGGGTGTATAACAGACAGCCGTTACCCGACTGCCAATTTTCAGTCTGTCGGTGAAAGTTAAAATCTACCCCATTGTCTCTTTGAACTCGGTTGTACTGTCTGCTTCAATTACCTTTTCTGATAGTAACTTGTATTGCTCTTTGGGTGAAAAAGTTCCATTTGATTTCCTTTCTTAAGCACTTGAAGTGCCAGCCCGGCTCAGATGTAACACCTTGCCTCGGAGTCAAAAGGTTATGGGTTTAAGACTCACTCAAGAATACAAAATCTTGGCATTTCAGTGCAGTGCTGAGGGTGTGCTGCATTGATGGAGGCATTGCTTTTTTGATGCAATGTTAAACCAAGGCCTCTGTTCAGGCTCTACCAAAGAAAAGTAGGCAAGGTGTACTGGCCAACAGTCATTTCTCAGTCAAAACCACCAAAAACAGATTGACTTGTCAGTTATCTCACAGCTGCTGCATTTTGCAGCATGCAAATTAGCTGCTTAATTAGCCTATAAAACAATAGTGACTACACTTCAAAAGTAATTCATTAGCTGTAAAGTGCTTTGGGTCATCTTGCAGATATGAAAGATACTTTAAAAATGCAGTTCTTTCTTTTTTCTTTCTAACTGCCTGTTTTCTTTCAACTTGTACGTCCTGGTACTTGAACTCATCATCAAAGCAAACAATGTTATCAGTTCCTCCATAATCTTCAAAAGTTCAATTCAATCACTCAAAGTCTTGTGTTTTCCAAAAAAACCCAAATTCTTCAATCATTCCTCATAGGATAAACTCCAGATGGTAAAACAATTAAACAACCAAAGCTACCAATGACAGAACAAAAACTGAACCACAATATATGCAAACTCCTACTGTGAAACAAAACGTTTTACAAAATCAAATTCCGTAAATAAGTGGACATAAACTATTGGCAACATAAATGCTTACTTAAAACAGAACAAATCTCAGCCACAACACACATCAGAAATCTTAACGGTGACAGCATTACTTTTCCCCCTAAAAGGTACAGCTATGACATTAGAAGAGAAATTCAACCTCGTTTTACCCAATGAAAATTAACGTTGGTGGTGGGCGGGGGGGTTAATTTTGCATTGCAATCTCTCACGATCGATGGTCCCCAGAAGTGTGCTGACTGCCAAATTGTAATCCACAATTTCTACGCATGCAGGGCAGCCACCAGAAATAGGCGCCTTGAATATGCAAATCGAGGTCCTAATGCTGTTTAGGACCCCGATGCAAAATTGGTGAGCAAGTGGAGGCCGCCCACAAAAAGGTAAGCAGACTTTTTAATAGTTTCATTTCTGTGGAGGCAGGAGGAGCAGGATTGCTGTGGGCTGCTGCCAGACCGGGCTCCCTCTCCTCTCCTCCCTTGATTGTTTCATGACATTGACTCCATGCAGTTAAAAGGAATAAATTGCCAATTTTCAATGTCTCTGGAAGTTTAACGAACTCAATCATCAAAGACTAGTCATAATCAGTGTTGAGTAACTAAACAAGCCGCAAATCAAACCCTTGACCCCTATTAATAACTGCATGTTGATATCAATAGCAAAGTAATTTGAGCTCTCTAAACCCTTTCCAGCAGTATGGCCATGTCCTCTCTGTACTGCTTCTTGGTGGGCACATTGCCCTTTCCTCCTCGTCTGACAGGCCTATTCCTACCATGAATACTGTTTGTCTTCCATGTTGTCACAAGTTGGCACGGTTTACACTGGTGTCAGAAATGACCACTGGTCTAAACCTAACTTTTGGTGCAGATGTTGTTAACCTTTTATAACTGTTGAAACTATTTCATTCGTTACATTGATTGGATTGACCTTAATAACTGACACTGACATTTTTAGTCCACTTCGCAAAAACTATATAACACTGTGTTGACTTTAAAGAGGAAACAGAAATGGTCATAAATACCACCAAAAAAAAAACATTCACTCTAAAATTCCAATGGCCCTTTCCCGCCACTGGAAATGTAGGACAGCAGGACTCCCAAATCCCAGGGTCAGGGCTACTTTAATAATTGGGGTAGGCAGTTTGCACCTGAAGAGACTCCTGCCCTGTTGAAGTCCTGGAAAGTCAGAGTGGCACTCTGTTGCTCCAATGGGGGGCGGGGGAGTTAGACATCCATGAAGGATTGAAGATTTAAATTGAAAACAATTTAATTTCCCCCACATAGAAACAAAGTCCCTCCAATCAGAAGGTAACCGACCCCCTCTGAGATTGATCACCTTTGCCTCTTACCACTTAAAGGCCTTTAACCTAGAAAAGAATGAGATAGATTAGAGAAAATGAGAGGTTCTGCGTATAAGCTATGGAAACAAAGGACTAGGTTAGATGTCAGGAGGTTTTTCTTTACGCAGAGGGTTGCCGACACTTGGAACAAGCTACTGGCTTGTGTGGTGAGTGCGGATTCATTGCAACAGTTCAAGAAGGAACTGGAGGAGTTCCTTACTGTGGCTAATGTTACTGTGTACAAAAGGCAGGTGGGACATTGCGTATGTACTTCGTGGTCACTGTGATCTCCTGGAACTTGTTTTGATCTCCTTTCAGGGTCGGAGAAGAAGTTCCCAGATTATATCCCCTAAATTTTGTTTGATAATGCTCCTGTGAAGCGCCTTGGGACGTTTTACTACATTAAAGGCGCTATATAAATGCAAGTCGTTGTTCTTGTTGAATTGGTTTGTTTTTTTTTTAATCCTATTTATTTTGCCTCGCTCAGGAGATTACAGGGGTTAAATTGGTTAACCCGCACCCAGTTGTTGAGATGCAGGCAGCACGTAATAGTCGAGCTGCCTGATGATTTCTATGATTGCTGCGTGCAGCCAGCACTACCTGCGCTGTTGATTGGCTGCCCGTACCAGCAAGGGGCCCAGATAATGGGAGTGGCTAGCACTACTTAAAGACAGCCTGCACCTCTTAAAGGGGAGGTGCACTGTGGCTGCAGAGAGACTTGGAATTGGTGTGGCAACTAACTCTGTGCTGGAATATACTGAGGAATGGCTGGGTCTGCGAGAGAGCATGCACCAAGGTTCTCGGACGGCGCACTAGAGGCCTTGGTGCAAAAGGTGGACGCACGGAGGGGCATCCTTTACCCGCAGGGGGACAGGAGGCCCTCCAGACACGTGCTGAAGAGGCAGTGGGAGGCAGTGGCGGATGAGGTAAATGTCAGGAGCGTCGCACCACGCACATGAATGCAGTGCAGGAAGAAGTTCAATGATTAGACACTAGTGAGTGACTTCAACTGTCAAGTGGCATATCCTACCAACTGCACCACTAGCTTCATCCACTGCTCCACGTACCAACAAACTCTTTCCATCAGTACGCAACTCTTCAACTCAGATGCTGCATCTCACCCTCACACATTATCACTGTTCCAAGCCACACACCCACAATTCACAGGTCACACACTGGCAGCTATTCAACCATGACAGCCACATCACCCAAACATCTTGCAGGACACTCACTGACACATTTCCCTCTTTCTTGCATGAGAAAGTGGCGCATATCAACAGGCAGCAGGAAAGACCTGGGGGAGGACAGGCATGCCTACACATCCTCACCCCAATAGAGAAGACAGTTCTGGCCATCATTAGGCGGGCCGTCGCTGTGGCCGTGGCCACAGGCAGTGCTGGAGTTATCGAAGATGAGGGTCTCGGCATACTTAATCCTCCGTCTCCCTCATCCCACAATCATTTCTAACTCATGTGCTGCAAATGGTGTAAGCACACTCATATCTTACCTTCTCCTCTCCCCTCAACACAACTCAACCCGTGTCCCTTTGTCATTGCAGATAACCAAGAACTGGAACTGGCACCATCAGAGGAGACAGAGGACGATGACAGTGATGATGATCTTACAATCGCAGCCACCAGCTCAGATACTGACACTGAGTGTAGTTTAGATGCTAGGATACAGGAGGGATCTGTGCATGGTGAGACACCGGGCACAAGTGTGCAGGAGTCAGGGCGGGGGGAATGGATACTGTGGGTACCAGCTCTCCGGAGGGTGAGGTCACTCACTAGTTATGGTGCAGAGCAGTCAGATGATGACTTTGATGAGCCAGGCTACAAAAGAAAGCTGATGGGCGTACACCATCCAATGCTTGGGGCACTGGAAAGCCTGCCAGAAAGCCTGTGCACTATGACAAGGAGCATGGAGGAAACCAGCTCCAACTTGGCAAAGGGCTTTGCGCAGAGCTTGGAGCCCATCCTTTCCCACATGGAATGGGTGGTCACCTCTACCAGTGCACCTGTGGAACACACCATGATGCAGCATCTGATGACCGATGTCACAGCTTCCATTGCAGCACAAACATCTGCCATCCAAGGACTGATTGCTGCATTTGGAGCTCAGACTGCTGCTATTGTGGCTCGGGGTTCCACTGTAGAACGGTGCTTCCAGGGCATCACAGCAGTCCAGCAATCTGTTTTCCAGCAGATCACTAGGATTGCTGAGGCGCCGCCCCGGGAGAGTGGCAGTGGCGCCATGGAAGACGAACCTGCTGTCCTCTCTCAGAATGACAGCATTCCTGCTCCCACCCCTGCCACTCAACCTTGGGATTACCTGTCAGCCAGCTAAGCCAGACTGCTGCAGCCCAGGCCGAGATGGTGCTGTCTGCAGCCGGGCCCTCCTGGCTCGGAGCTGCTCGAGGTCATCCTCCAAGGCCATCTGCAGTCTCCTCAATTGAAGGTCAGCAGCCTTCCACCAACAATGCTCCAGCCAAATGCTTAGTGCACTGGAAAGCCTGCCAGAAAGTCTGCACGCAATGCCAAGGGGCATGGAAGAGTCCAGCTCCAACTTGGCACAGGCATTGCTTAAAGCTTGGAGCCCATCCTTTCCAACATCGGCACATCTGTGGAACCCACCATGATGCAACATCTGATGACCGATGTTACAGCTTCCATCAAAGGTCTGACTGCTGCCTTAGAAGCTCAGACTGCTGCAGCCAGGCCGAGATGGTGCAGTCTGAAGCCAGGCCCTCTAGGCCCAGAGCTGCTTGAGGTGATCCTCCAGGGCCATCTGCAGTCTCCACTATTGAAGGTCAGCAGCCTCCCACCACCCATGCTCCAACCACTGGGGATGCACCTTGTAGGAGCACTAGGAAAGGTAAAAACACACGGAAGACAGGCACTAGGGGAATGCACAATAGTCTCATTTTGTTTGAATTATGATGTGTTAATTTATAAATTTGGATTTGGATTTGGTGTTGGTTTTCATTTCTGTGATGGGCCGAGGGAGGAAGCAATCTGTAATCATAAGGAGGACGATTTGATGGTCATGTGAGAGAGGAAAGGTAAGGAGTTTGGGACTGTTGGTGAATGGGGAGGTGTCGTTGAGGTTACTGATATCGCTCATTAATCAGCTGATCACACAAAGCCCTGGCAGACAGAGCCTGTCTACCTTGTTGCCTCCCTGCCTCTTCCTCCACTTCCTGCTGCACTTCCTACTCCTCCTCCACTTCCTTCTCCGCCTCTTCCTCCTCTTACTCTGCCTCTGACTCAGGTTCTCGCCGGATAGGTGGTGGCAAGGGCTGTTCCCTCAAAGTGGCGAGGTTGTGCAGCATACAACGACAAACCTTGATACCTGCTCAGCTGAGTACTGCAGGGCTCCTCCAGAGCGGTCCAGGCAGTGGATGCGTTGCTTAAGGACGCCTATAGTATGCTCGATGATGTTCCATGTGGCCGCGTGGCTCTCGTTGTACGCCTGCTGTGCACGTGTGCGTGCGTTCCGGACTGGAATCATGAGCCACTTCATGAGGGGCTAACCCTTGTCGCCCAGTAGCCAGCCTTTGACTTGCCATGCTGGTTGAAATGTAGGTGGCACGTTGGACTGTCGCAGAATGAAGGAGTCATGACTGCTGCCAGGATAGTGGGCACTGACCTGCATGATGCGCTGCCTGTGGTCGCACACCAGTCGCACATTGAGGGAGTGGAACCCCTTTCTGTTCATGAATATGGCCAAGTTCAGATGTGGAGCACGCATGGCAATATGTGTGCCATCAATGGCACCCTGCACCATGGGGAAGCCTGCAATGCGAGCAAACCCTCGTGCTCACTCATGCTGCTTGTCTCTGTCAGGGGGAACGTGATGAATCTGTTTCTGAGTGCGTACAGAGCCTCCGTGACCTCCCTAATATAGCAATGCACTGCAAACTGCGAGATGCTGCTTATATCGCCAGCAGCAGCATGAAAGGAGCCAGAGCCATAAAAACTAAGTGCCACAGTTACCTTGACAGCCACAGGCACTGCTGTCCTTGCCCTGCTCTGAGGCTGCAGTTGTGGCTGCAGCAGTTGACAAATCTCAGTCACGACCTCTTTAGTGAACCGCAGCCGTCGGATGCACTTGTCGTCGCTGAAGTTGAGGTAAGAGAATTGGTCCCTGAAGACCCTCCTTGGATATGACCTCCTGCTTAGTACCCTGCACCTCCTCCTCCTCACCCCCACCTCTTTGGGCAGCTTGTCATGCTCTGTGTGGCCTCTCTGCATGGTCCCAGTCATGTTCAATTCCCAGAGGAAGCCCTAGCAGGCCACCCATGTCTGGCAGCAACCTTGTTTAGCACACTATTTTAAATGCCACTAACAGTACTGCAAGGCCAGCCAGACCACTCTCTATATAATAAAGCAACTTTCTCCAAGTATAGAAAACTTCCACAAACACCCACAATTGTACCAGCAGCCAGAATAACTAATCCAGCAACTAACCTGTAACTCCTGTATGATCCCTTTAAATAGCGCTGGTGGGGGGGTCCTTCATGCCTTTTAACTCCTGTTCAGTTGTGGGAGGTTAGGACAGTACGTTGACTGGAGTGGGGAGTTCAAAAATAGCGCCAGCTGCTTCAAATCAGCGTTGCACACTGATTAACATCACAATCTCCCTACTTTACACGCTGCCGGTGTTCATTAGGTGCGCATGCGCAAATGCCTCTACCAGCTCTCAGCAAATGTGGTTTCCACCAGGCATTAGGAGGGCATACAGGCTGGAATTCTCCCAAAGCTGCCTGCAGATGTAGGAGCATAGGTGGAACACTCGCCCACCACTTCCCAAGCCGAATTTGGGAAAGTGGATCTGGTTCACCCCAAATTCATGCTCCCTGTAGGCAATCTGCCCACTTTGCACCCTCCCACTCAGCAGGAATTTCAGCCCCGACTCCGCTATCTTCCAGGTGGCATAGAAATTGCCAACACTCTGGTTACATGCTCAACAAGCACTTGAAAATTGAAAGCAGAAACTGTAATTTGTTTTCTCGGCACTATTTTCTTTCCAGATAACAATAAAAAACAACCTGCAACTTGGAAATGATTCTAATGATGAATGAAAGAAGCACAACAATCAATCAATAATCGTATATCATTTTGTTATTATAAAGAGGGATTCTTGTCATTAGCATCTTTTTAAAAATCATATACTTACAAATAATTAACTTTAACAGCCATTTTCTGGATATTTTCATTGATCTTTTTTCTGATGCGTTTATTTAAATAATGAGTACTGATGACTTCATTGGGGAAACTTGCTCAGAGGAGTTTAAATATTACAGATAACATTAATTGATTTTTTAATATTATAGGCACAGTATTTTAATATATTCAATAATTTAACAGTTCTCAACACATTATATTTGTCACATCATTAATCAGTCTCCAGTTTAATATTCATACAACTTTTTAAAGAAATGAATAATTTAACAGATCATTCTTAATGAGACGCTCTTATTAAGTTCCAAGTTTAATACTAAAATACACATTCTTAATCTTTCTAATCATTTCCAGTTCTTAACACCTGTCAGATTTTAACAATTTTTCCAGAGTACCAAATGCTGTGCTCTCAGGTCTGCAGACATTCAATCAAAAAAAAATGTTTTTTTCAAATCAGGTATGGTTTCTTGCCAATATAAGAGATAGAAGCAGGAGTAGGCCATACGGCCCCTCAAGCCTGCTCCGCCATACAATAAGATCATGGCTGGTCTTTGACCTCAACTCCATTTTTCTGCCCGATCCCCACATCCCGTGATTCCCCTAGAGTCCAAAAATCTATCGATCTCAGTCTTGAATATACTCAACGACTGAACATCCACAGCCCTCTGGGGTAGAGAATTCCAAAGATTCACAACCTACTGAGTGAAGAAATTTCTCCTTATCTTAGTCCTAAATGACTGAGCCCTTATCCTGAGACTATGCCCCCTAGTTCTAGACTCTCCAGCCAGAGGAAACAGCCTCTCAGCATCTACCCTGTCAAGCCCTCTTAGAATCTTATGTTTCAATGAGATCACCTCTTGTTCTTCTAAACCCCAGAGAGTACATGCCCATTCTACTCAATCTCTCCTCAAGGGACAACCCTCTCATCTCAGGAATCAATCTAATGAACCTTTGTTGCACCGCCTCTAAGGCAAGTGTATCCTTACTTAGGTAAGGAGACCAAAACTGTACACAGTACTCCAGGTGAGGTCTCACCAAAGCCCTGTACAATTGCAGCAAGACTTCCTTACTCTTGTACTCCAACCATTTGCCTTCCTAATTGCTTGCTGTACTTGCATGTTAACTTTTTGTGTTTTGTGTATATGGATACCCAAATCCCCCTGAACACCAACATTTAATAGTTTCTCACCATTTAAAAAATATTCTGTTTTTCTATTCTTCCTGCCAAAATGAATAACCTCACATTTCCCCACATAATACTCCATCTGCCACCTTCTTGCCTACTCGCTTAACCTGCCTATATCCCTTTGCAGACTCTTTGTGTCCTCCTCACAGTTTACTTTCCCACCTAGCTTTGTATCGTCAGCAAACTTGAGTACATTACACTCAGTCCCTTCATCTAAGTCATTAATATAGATTGTAAATAGCTGAGGCCCGAGCACTGATCCTTGCGGCACCCCACTAGTTACAGCCTGCCAACCTGAAAATGACCCGTTTACCCCTACTCTCTGTTTTCTGTCCGTTAACCAATCCTCTATCCATGCTAATATATTACCCCCAACCCCATCTTGTGTAACAACCTTTTGTGTGGCACCTTATCGAATGCATTTTGAAAATCCAAATATACTACATCCACTGGTTCCCCTTTATCTACCCTGCTAGTTACATCCTCAAAAAACTCTTAATCGATTTGTCAAACACTATTTCCCTTTCATAAAACCATGTTGACTCTGCCTAATCATATTATGATTTTCTAAGTGCCCCGTTACCATGTCCTTATTAACAGATTCCAGCATTTTCCTGACTACTGATGTCAGGCTAACTGGCCTGTAGTTCCCTGTTTTCTCTCCCTCCTTTCTTGAATAGTGGTGTTACATTTGCTACCTTCCAATCCACTGGGACCATTCTAGAATCTAGGGAATTTTGGAAGGTCATAACCAATGCATCCATTATCTCTGCAGTCACTTCTTTTAGAACCCTAGGATGTAGGCCATCAGGTCATGAGGATTTATCGGCTTTTAGTCCCAATAATTTCTCCAGTTCTTTTTCTTTACTAATATTAATTACTTTAAGTTCCTAACTCTCATTAGACCCTTGGTTCCCCACTATTTCTGTTACATTTTTTGTGTCTTCTACTGTGAAGACAGATACAAAATATTTGTTTAACATCTCTGCCATTTCCTTATTACCCATTATAATTTCTCCTGTCTCAGCCTCTAAGGGAACCAGGTCTTCCTTTTTACATACTTGTGGAAGCTCTTACAATCTGTTTTTATATTTCTTGCTAGTTTACTCTCATATTCTATTTTCTCCATCTTTCTCCTTTTTTTGGTCATCCTTTGCTGGTTTCTAAAACTCTCCCAATCCTCAGGTTTACAACTCTTCTTACTAACAATACTTATCAACTGATGAGTCAGACTTTAAATAAAAAACTTGCCAATAGCCATTGCTTGAACAATTGAAAATGAGTTATGAAAGGGATTAAGTTTACCTTTTGGTGTAGATAAGGAGATAGTCAATGGAGTAGTTATGATACACAATGAGGCACAAAGGATCAGATTTTGTAAAAATGGAGAGTAAAAACCAATGAAGAATGAGATAGATGGAGAAATTTGTGTTATGTGCAAGCTGGTGAATTGCTGTTATGCTTTTCGGCTCTAACTAGACATTTCTGTCATACTCTGTGCCAAAGTCTACTCCCATAAGTGAGCTCTTGCTCCCTACAAACTGGAGTGCGATTCTACACACACAAAATCAAAGGCAAAATACTGCAGATACTGGAAATCTGAAATGAAACAGAAAATGCTGGAAATACTCAGCAAGTCAGGCAGCATCTGTGGAGAAAGAAACAGACTTAACATTTCAGGTTGAAGACCTTTCGTCAGAACTGGAAGAAGTAAAGATTTAACAGTTTTTAAGCAAGTACAGAGGAAGGGTGGGGGGAGTAGGGGAGAGGAGGAAAGAACAAAAGGGAAGGTCTGCGATAGGGTGGAGGACAAGAATGATTAAATGACAAAAGGATTGATAGTGCACGGCAAAGAAGGTGGTAATGGGACAAGTAAAGAAACAAAAGATGGGTCTAGAGGAGTTATAAATGGTAACAGCAGAACTATTACCAGCACCTGCTGTCCGAAAAAATGGGAGCAGTGGTTATGATCTGAAGTGATTGAAATCAATGATGAGTCCGGAAGGTTGTGAAGTGCCTAAATGAAAGATGAGGTGCTGTTCCTCGAGCTTACGTTGAGCTTCATTGGAACAGTGTAGGAGGCCGAGGACAGAGAGGTCATAATGGGAAGGGGAATTAAAATGGCAAGCGACCGGAAGGTCAGGGTCACGCTTGCGGACTGAGCGGAGGTGTTCAGCAAAGTGATCACCCAATCTACGTTTGGTCTCCCCAATGTAGAGGAAACTGTGTTGTGAGCAGCGGATACAGTACAATAAATTGAAAGAAGTACAAGTAAATTGCTGTTTCCCCTCAACGGAGTGTTTGAAGCCTCGGATGGTGAGAAGGGAGGAGGTGAAAGGGCAGGTGTTGCATCTCCTGTGCTTGCACGGGAAGGTGCCGTGGGAAGGGGAGCGGTGTTGGGGGTGATGGAAGAGTGGACCAGAGTCCCGCAGAGGGAACCGTCCCTTTGGAATGCTTAAAAGGGAGGGGAGGGTAAGATGTGTTTGGTGGTGGCATCGCGTTGGAGGTGGCGGAAATGGCAGAGGATGATGCATTGGATGTGGAGGCTGGAGGGGTGGAAGGTAAGACAAGGGGGAATCCTATCTTGGTTCTGTGGGGGAGGGGAAGGGGTGAGGGCAGAAGTGCAGGAAATGGGACAGACAGGGTCGAGGGGCCTGTCAACTACAGTGGAGGGGAATCCTTGATTGAGTAAAAGGAAGACATATCAGAAGCAATGGTATGGAAGGTGGCATCATCAGAACAGATGTGACGGAGACACAGAAACTGGGAGAATGGAATAGAGTCCTTACATGAAGCGGGGTGAGAGGAAGTGTAATCAAGGTAGCGGTGGGATTCGGTGGGCTTATAGTAGATATTGGTTGACAGCCTATCCCCAGAAATGGAGATAGAAAAGTCGAGGGAGGGAAGGGAAGAGTCAGAGGTGGACCACGTGAAGGTGAGGGAAGGGTAGAAATTGGAAGCAAAATTGATGAAATTATCCAGTTCAGGACGAGAACAGTAGATGGCACCGACACAGTCATCAATGTATATGAAAAAGAGATGAGGGAGGGAACCTGAGTAGGACTTGAACAAGGACTGTTCCATGAATCCCATACGGGTTCCCATATTGACACCTTTTATTTGGAGGAAGTGAGTGGAGTCAAAAGTGAAGTTGTTCAACGTAAGAACAAGTTCAGCCGGGCAGAGGAGGGTGGTGGTGGATGGGGACTGGTTGGGCCTCCGTTCAAGGAAGAAGTGGAGGGCCCGCATGCTGACCTGGTGGGGATGGAGACGTAGAGGGACTGGACATCCATGGTGAAAAAGAGACAGCTAGGGCTGGGAAACTGGAAATAGTTAAAGTGACAGAGGGCATCGGAAGAGTCGCGGATGTAGGTCAGAAGAGACTGGACAAGAGAAAAAAGAGTCGAGATAGGAGGAAATAAGTTCCATGGGGCAAGAACAGGCTGAAATTATGGGTCTACCAGGGCAGTCCTGCTTGTGGATCTTGGGAAGGAGGTAGAAACGGGCTGTTCGGGGTTGGGGGACTATGAGGTTGGAGGCCGTGGTGGGGAGTATTTGTAAGTTACACAATATTAGTCAGTTATCATTGCTTAAGAATCCAATAGAAACCCTTGTTGCTGTATTTAGCTTACTGGATATGACACAAACCCTCTTGTGATCTCCTAGACTTTGGAATGTGTATGTGAACATGATGTGAGGACAAGATTGAGCTCAGCTGGGACACCCTCCACATAAAGGCTTCACTCGCTGTGTAGGTTCACATGTCAAGCATGGCTACTTGGGTATAATAATTGTCGGTATTGATAGAATCATACCCCAGTATGAATTGCTCGCCACAGGAAAAGAGGAAAGAAAATTGAGGGGGAAAATTGCTCATTTGGCTATATAAGTGGCTTATGTGACAGTTTATTAGCATATTCCGTATGTTTATGTTTTGTGACAGATGACATTTTTGGTGATATTTATTGGCAGTGTTTGTGAGATACACTGGCAGTCAAGGGATCAAGTCAGAGATTGGTATCTACAGGAATATACACTGACGTATGACATACCAACTGACCATTTCCAGCAAGAGCAAGTCTGAAATAAATAGGATTTTTAATTAAAAGTTATAAAACAATCAAAAATAGATATATTAAGGATCTCGTAATCAGAATGGGGGAAAAACATTGGGATACATTTTCAACTGCGGGCCATCCATTTTTGGCCTACAAACCGGGCAACCAGCAGTTCAGAATCTGGTTGGGACCTTGTGCACCCATTTGCCCACCTGAACCAACTTTCAGGCAAACCTTTAAATGGGCATCTGGTATTACCACCCAAACCAGGTGGGAGGCTGTTTAAAGATGCAAATTGGGGTGCTATGACTGTTGTAAGAACTGATTGCAACTTTCAAGAAGAAATGCATGGAGTATGTTTGTTTCCACTTGTGGGGAGTCCAAAACTAGAGGTCATAAGATAAGATAGTCACTAATAAATCCAATAGGGAATTCAGGAGAAACTTCTTTACCCAGAGAGTGGTTAGAATGGGGAGCGTGCTACCATATGGAGTAGTTGAGGCGAATAGTATAGATACATTTAAGGGGAAGATAGATAAATACATGAGGGAGAAAGGAATAGAAGGATATGTTGATAGGATGAGATCAAGTAAGGTGGTATGAGGCTCGTGTGGAGCATAAACACCGGCATAGTCCAGTTGGGTTGCAGGGCCTGTTTCTGTGCTGTAAATTTTATGTAATTCTATGTAGTATGCATGCAACTTGCCAGTCCCACTTTCTCGAGGCTCTGGCGGTCTCTCCCAAAAGGTAAGGTTTTTACATTTTTTGGGGGCCTGGAGAAGCACAAAAATCTTGAGTTTGGTGTACTATTACAAAAAGAAGAAAAGCTTGCATTTATATATGCCTTATCCTGTGTCTCAGAAATGCCCCAAAGCACTTCACATACAATGAATTATAGACAGTCCCTGTAGTTATGTTGGCAAATGTTGCAGCCATTTTGTGCACAGTAAGATCCCACAAACAGCTATGAAATAAACAACTATTTTGGTAGCGTTGGTTGAGGAAAGAATGTTGACCACAAAGCCAGGAGAACACCCTGCTCTTCCTCAAATGGTGCCATGGACAGGAGTGGTTTCATTTTTTTGTAAACCAACTCCCCACTTACTGATCAATGGGCCAGATTTTGCTGTAAAAATAACGGGGGTGAGGCTACTCACTGTTATTTAAGTGCAAATCAAGTAGTAGCTCCCGGCGACCGCACATACACAGTTAAACACGGAAATCGGGAAGTTGCTGCCAGAGATACCCTGCTCCTCCAAAAGCTGCACGAAAACAGCATCTCGCCAACTGGCTCCCCGTTCAAATGAATTGAACAGCATGAAGTTCCTGCACTGATGTCATAGATACAGACTAATCTTTCCAAAAAAAGTTAGGGCTTGTCCATTCCAGTGTAAGTACCCTTTTAACAGCATGGTAAGTCTTAATTACTGCCAAACAACCTCTCTGGCACTGAAAATTAACTTTTACAAGTGTGGAGTCTCATTCCTTCAGCTTTTAATTATTGTTAGACATTTAAAAAAAATTTAAATAACATTTTTTTCTTACTTTTTCTTTCTGTCTCTTTTTATCTCTATCTCTTAATCCAATATTTCATTCCCTCTCTTTATTTCACTTTCTGTACCTGATTTGACATTGAATTCACTATTCTCACTTACACTTCCTGGTTCAGACTGTGCGCTGCTCATTAACGATTCTTCAATCTGATTGGTTAAGGAGATACACAGTTGCTTGCCCTGTTCACGTAGGTCCCAGATACCTTGTAGAGGGCGCCAGGCTGAATGGATCTCTAATTTACAGCAACTTACCACGCAATAGCTCATTGAAAGTCTATGGGCAAATGTAAGTCTAACGAATGGCTAGTGCCGTTCGTTCACCGCTCACAGCAAAATCTGGCCCAATATGTTTACTATTTTACTATTTTGATCTACTTCACCCATCTTGGACATCACACTGTAGCCTGTCAATCTGCAATAGTAAATCTGATCAAGATTGGAGAATGTCTAACTTAAAAATCAATAAAAAATTGCTGTGTATTAGTAAATAATTGTCACTATTTCATTGAAAAAGATTCATTTGTATCTTCCGTCATGATTGCCTTGGTACTCCCTGAGGTTCCAATGGTTGGCTTGCATATTTACATTCTGTATGTGTTATACTTTGTGCATTCTGCTATCATACCCTCGATCTGGGTTAACATTTGTGGCCCAAAATATAATTTCTCACACTCCCTTGTTGCATTTCTCGACTCCTATACACCTCAGTCAATTTCTAACATGTCATTTATTTTAGAAACTGATATAATCAATCTTTCTTAAACAACAGCTCATCTTGTACATTGATTTCTTCATGATAACACCATTAAGATCTACCAGTGAGTTAACTTGTTAACTACTGGTTTTTGCAGCATGTTATCACTTCTTGTAGTTCCTCTAACTTGTTATTAGAAACTGGTTAGCACAACGTCGTATCAATCTCAATTTCCGCTCTTTCTTATTAAATTTAATTCACTTGATTCATATATACTCTACTTAATGGACCTGCTACAAATACGTCTTTTACAGCCATAAATCAGACAGGCAATAATTAACAATACAAGGTGGCAGATTTTAACTTTCACCGTGGGCGGTAAGCTTGACGTTGTGGATCGGCTGCCCATTATAAACCTGACCGATTTTCCTTTCCATTTAATTCAATGGAAAACTCTTAAAAGTAAGAGCTAATTGGTAGTAAAATGTCTTCAACTCTGTACTTTATGAATGTTGGGATGTGATACCTTTCCTCACTTTATGCTCACTGGCAACATCACAATGTCTAGCCTGGTACTGCATGGATGAGATGCAACGTAGCAATATATTCTCAGTATATTAAATCTTAAGCCTAAGGTTACAATGCTTCTCTTTCTGCATCAGTGTAACATTTCTTTTCTGCCTTTCTTTGCTACAGCTAGAATTCTTTGGAGTTCTCTAGAGTTGCAATGCACTGCGTAATAGACATAGTGGTCTGGACTTTCCTCCGAATTACTGCCTGTTTTGGAGTGGATTTGGGATTAAATGTTTACTTTGAAAAAAATTGAGGTGACTCTCGTCTCTGGGAAGCAGCTTTACCAAAGCTTTACCAGCAGCCTTTCTCTTGCAATGGCAAGGAGTGCTGGGCCCATGCCTGACGTTCCCGCATATGTAGGCATTGGAAAAGGCCTAAAGTGCACAGGCTCAGTTCCACTCGCCAGAGAGAAATTGACATCTGCGACCAATGCCATTAGCCCATTGGGTGCTGAGCACAGCCTGGAGGTTTACTTTCTCCAGTATTACTTTGGGTTAAATATTTCTACCAGATAATGCTGATATCAAAATTGCCTAGAGTAATGAAATTTACAGTCTGAAAAAAATATTTTTATACTATACTCTCATATATGGCATGGATTTTTTTTTAAAAAGTTAACTCCTGACAAGTTTCAAATATAATTGTCACATTGCAAAATTTCATCAACAACATATTTACAGTATGTGAAGCTTGTTAAAATTTGATTGTAAAATATGTGAAACTTTTAACAAGAGAACCAGTTTCATGATATTTTAGTGCCTCCAGAAATGAAATAATTCAAAACAGCTTCATAGCAAATGGATCCAAATTTTGCTGATGTAAACAGCCAAATTTGAATTCCTGCTCCTCTTCTGCTGGACTATAATGGAATAATGCCCAGTGCATGCATCAGTAAGAAGATGTCATCTAAACACCAGGGAGATTAAATTCAGCTCAGTTTGTCATCGTAACGGATCCACCAAAAATCATTAAGAAACTATTACATCAGTTGGAACATCTGAGTGCTTAACAAAAGCTTCCAACTAGAAGGTCACAAATTCAAATTCTATGATTGCTTGTCACTTGAACTCATTTGTTTTTTTTTGTGGGTTTTTATCACTTTTCAGTTGGGTGCTAATACTAATATCGTGCAGAACTGAGATTTTTTTTAATAAAGCTACTGTAACCAGAATTCAGGAAGTACTGACTGATATAGACAAAGGCAGCTCTTGATCAGGCTGTGAAAACTGGAAAGCAATGCGGCTTAGTGGATGCAGTATTCCAGGATCTCCTGACATAATGTCAGGGGAAAGTAATGAGTTTGCTTCTGGTTGGTCATTATTGGTTTCCTGGCCTCTACAAAGGAGCATTTTTTAATTTGAGATTTTTTTTTGTGTTCATTAAGATGCTGGATGTCAATTCTGAGTAATGGAACATTTCACTGTGTGTGTCACGTAAGGATAAATTTACTGATAATATGCTCCCAATGGTAAGCTGCATAGTAAAGAAGTGGGATCAGAGATCGGGCTATACAGCACCAACATTGATTCTCTGAACTTCGTTCTCTTTGAGCATGGTGCCACACTATTAGTGCAGGATTGGTGAATATCTTTTAGTGTCAGCATCAAGTACTTCCAGATCAGGTACAGTACAGCCAAATGCAATTAAAGCTCCTTCTATTCTGTTTGTATGTGATGTAATCTTAACCATAGAAAAACACCTCTCACATTACAACAGTGACTATGGGCTCAATTTTAAAAGGGCGGTGGGATTGCAGCGGCGGGATCAATGGGCGAGCGGCAAACCCAGATAATAAAAACTTAACTCCCCACGCGATTGCGACTTAATTGGTGGCCATTAACGTGGCTTGTGGGTTTGCACAATGGAGCAGCACAGGGGCAAGGCTGCTTCAAGATTTAATGATGCCTCACTTCAGGTGCTACTAGCGGGGTGGGGGGGGGAGGAGGGAACTATTTTACCCAGCCGACAGGAGGAAGTACCCTGCCTCTGTTACCAAGAAGGCCTAGCTTGAGGTAGCAGAGGAGGTCACCAGCAGAAGCAATATATCCTGCATGTGGGTCCAGTGCAGGAAGCATTTCAATGACCTGACTAGGTCAGCAAAGGTGAGTACACTTACTGGTTCTCCTACATTCCGTGTTGCACATCACTCTACCCCACCCCCAACTCATTCTGCACTGCCAAGACTATTCACATCACGTTACTCCTCACACCCACTTAAGGGTCATCCTCAACTTACCTTCACTTCCTGAACACCTCCTCATTTGTGACCCTACCACTACCACTCACCCCAATTCTGATCCAATGTGATGTCTCTGTCTCATACTTACCCTCTGATGCACCTCTTTCACAGTCAGCCTCACCAAAGCAGTGCATTAATTGGTTGGCCACTTCACCATCACTCACTCACACGTCTGTACTTTCTCCCCTTACGGGAGAAGAGAGTGCAAAATGCACGCGAGAGGGCGAGGACTGGAGGAGGGCCATAACAAACAGTGGTCCTCACAGACGTGGAGGAGGAAGCCCTGGAGATCAGCCACACCTTCAAGTGCCTGTCCATCGGGGACGCCGAGACTGGCACTGGTACCCCACAAAGGTCTGGTGACACAACTTTAACATTCATCACACACAACATGAATTGATGTTAACAATGCTTGGCATGTTGAACACCTCAGTATGCTCATTGCAACATGACACATCTGTGATGATGTTTAATATTTCCTACTGTTCTCTTACAGGCCCTTCAGCGACCACAGTGGCGGCAGAGGGCGATTCCTCAGAGGAGCTCCAGGCCTCTGAGGCGCATCGTCACATCTTAGCGAGCCATCCACCAGTGCAGATACTCACACCTCGGTGGGTCCTAGTAGTCAGTTAGTTGGATTGGCATCTGGTGAGTCACCAAACACAAGTGAGCATGAGCAGACACAGGTGGCAGGGGTAGCTGTGGAGAGTCCACGTCGGTGGGCGCACTCCTCCAGACTCTGCTCAGCTGGACCCAGATGCTGAACCCCGGGCCATCCTTCAAAAGGAGAATGATCGAGGGAGAGCAGCACATTTGCGAGGTATTGGAACAGGTGACACGCCCACTCTCCAAAATGGCACAGAAGATGGAGGAGTCCAACTCCTCTATGAGTGGAATGGTGACAGATGAGGGAATCTCTGAGATAGTGTCACAGGGATGTGAGTAACTGTCTGAGATAGTGTCGCACGTAACTGCTGAAATGTCTGAGATAGTGTCGCAGGTAACTGCGGAAATGTCTGAGAAAGTAACGCAGGTAAGTGCAGGAATGTCTGAGATAGCATCGCAGGTAAGTGCAGGAATATCTGCGATGGAGAGAAGGCTAGCCTCCGTTGAGCTTCAAGCACGGCTCACAAATTAGTCCATTCAGGCCCTGACAACAGCCGTTCGGACTCAGAGTGAACAGGCTTTTTTAAAAATTCGTTCATGGGATGTGGGCGTCGCTGGCAAGGCCAGCATTTATTGCCCATCCCTAATTGCCCTCGAGAAGGTGGTGGTGAGCCGCCTTCTTGAACCGCTGCAGTCCGTGTGGTGACGGTTCTCCCACAGTGCTGTTAGGAAGGGAGTTCCAGGATTTTCACCCAGCGATGATGAAGGAACGGCGATATATTTCCAAGTCGGGAACTCCTGCAGCAATGTCCTGGGGCTGAGATGATTGGCCTCCAACAACCACTACTATCTTCCTTTGCGCTAGGTATGACTCCAGCCACTGGAGAGTTTTCCCCCTGATTCCCATTGACTTAAATTTTACTAGGGCTCCTTGGTGCCACACTCGGTCAAATGCTGCCTTGATGTCAAGGGCAGTCACTTTAGAAGTGGCCTTCCAAGGCATCACACATGTCCTCCAAACTGTTGTCCAGCAGGGTGGTAGGAGTGATGTGGGCCTGGCCTAGGAGAGGGATGATGGCGAAAGGGGACATGGAAGTGGGGACGTCACTCAAAGCGCTCCCACGTCTCACCCATTGCCCCCCCTCTCAATCAGTACCCGCAATGCGCCTCCTCTCCAGGTGGCTGAGTCTGCCCCTGCACAGATGCAGGTGGAGCAGTCTTTGGAGGGGCCCTCACAGGCACCCAACCCAGAGGGCGTCGGCCCAAAGCATCTAAACAGTCAGGGTATGAACATGAGTAACCTGCCACTACCTCTGCTGCAGCCGCAGGGGATGCTCGACGAAGAAGTAGTAGGAAGAGAAAGGCTAAGGTTTTGTGATCACGAAGGGTATGCACAAGGGTGTCTGACAGACTGTCATGTTTTTCATTTATATTTGTTTTTTGTTAGTCACATTAAATGTTATCATTCTCACTACTACTGCCACGTCTTGCCCATTCTTGACTGGCTTTTGTGATAGCGCCCTTTAATGGGCTTCACCATGAACGGAGACACTTGATGCCACCCATTGGGTAACTTTACAGTGGATGTATGTGTAGTTGCAGGACTGTTTTCTGCAGGAGGATGGGGGGCGGGGGGGGGCGCTGGTGTTGGCGCTGGTCTTTCCAGGTGATGTGAGGACTGGACTTTCTCACTTTCTGATCTTACGAGAAACGTTCACACATGAGTGACTCCCTGGCGTCACGAGCAGTCAGGTGAGTCGCTGCATTGAAGCGCTCTCCCAGAACGATCGAGGCACCAAAATCGCATCTTGAGCAGCCCTATCGCATGTTCAATTATAGACCTGGTGTCGATGTGGCTGTCATTGTGTCAACGCTGTTGCTCACTGATGGGGTTTCTCAGAGGTGTCATGAGCCACGTGTGCAGGGGGTATCCCCTTGTCTCCGAGGAGCCAGCCCTTAAGGGTATTCGTGGAAGAGGCCTGTGACATTGGATTCCCTCAGAATGAAGGAATTGTGGCAGCTGCCAGGGAATCTGGCGCACACGTGAAGGAATCTTTTGCGGTGGTCACAAACGAGCTGAGTGTTGATGGAGTTATACCCCTTTCTGTTGATGAACAGTCCTGGCTCGTGTGGAGGTGCTCAGATTGCTATATGGGTGCAATCGATTGCACCCTGTACCCGTGGGAAGCCAGCCACAGTGTGGAATCCCAGTGCCCTCTCCGCCTGGCAGAGGTCGCTCATGGGGAAGTTGACGTATTGCGAGGCTCTGTGAAACAAGCCGTCGGTGACCTGCCTTATGCACTTGTATGCAGACGACTGAGAGACCCCGGCAATATCACCGGTGGCACCCTGGAATGATCCGGAGGCGAAAAAGTTGAGGGCAGTGGTGACTTTAACAGTGACGGGTAATGAGATGCCGCCAGGCCCAGCAAGAGCAGCTCGGCATGAAGGAGGCTGCAGATGTCTGCGACCACCTGGCAACTCACTCTCAGCCTCTGTATGCACTGCTCCTCATAGAGGTCCAGGAAGCTGAGCCTCGGTCTGTAAACCCTCTGACGAGGGTAGTGCCTCCTGTGACGTCACTCCCTCTGTTATTGCCCTCTGTGCTGTTATGCAGGTACCTGTGCCGCAGCACTGTGTTGTGGAGCTACAAATGGCGGAAGTGCATGCTGTGCCTGGCGAGGATGGTGATGTTCCTTGTCCTCGGATGTAGTGGTGAATGCAGCCATCGTCCACACCCCCCCCCCCCCATCCCATCCTGTTTGAGGGGGTCGGAAAAGTTGGTAAATATGTGTAAACAGAAGAATTCTCAGTGGAAACCAAGAATTTTCAGTCTAAACATAAAGATCTCCCAGCCAAAAGTTTGCCTGAGAGAACTGAGTGCCCTGCTGCATTAACTCACCTTATATCCCCATCTGCCGAACAGGCATTTAAATGTCCAAATGGCTGCCGGCTGAAACATGGCTCCTTCTCCATGATATGTTTCAGAGGCCATGGGAAACACGCTGAGGCAGAGTTAAAATCCTTTCCCTGCCTCAATCAACATAAAATTAAGTAGTTTAACAAGTTCAACTCCCTTAGTTACTGTTTTCAATACCTTCCCGCCCCCAACGCACCCGGACTTGGCTTTCAAAATTGAGCCCTATAGATCAATGTACTTCATTGTCTGTGAAGTGCTTTGGGACATCCTGCGGATGTGAAAGGTATTCTATAAATACAAGTTCTTTCTTTCTTTCTTCCTTTCCCATGCAAGGTTTTTGTTTCATTTCTGAGTGTGATTGCCAGTTTAGTGGCAATTTGCCCTGAATTGTGGGCAGTTCTGTGATGTGGAACTGCATTTGTTAGGAACTAGAGACCACCCAAACTCAATTCATATAGGACCCTTACTGCCAGCAAAGAGGTAATTTTTATTCCATCAGTCTACACTGACTCAAATCCAGGTCTGTGAGATGAAAGGACAGTGTGCTGATCCAGTGTCATTCATCTCCCACAAAAGAGCTATTTCAATAAAGAATTGTTTGTTGGACATAGTGGTAGCACAGTGCATTGAAACACCAAAGCATGGTGCTAAAGAGTTATGAGATGCAGGTTTGATGTTATATTCCACTGAATTCCCAATTTCAGACAATTAGAATGCATTAGTTCGTTAAGAGTTTCAATTAGAGAATCAGGTTACTGACATTGGAATTTTTATTTTCACTGAAGCAATTTCTAAATTCTTGGCGATATTATCTATTGTAGAAGTAATGCTTAGTTTCTTCTTGCAAATAAATCTGTTTAAAAACCAAGGCAAGCCTCACCCTAGTCATGTGTTATGGCATCAGAAATGAAGTAAACTGTACAGCTATCCATGGAGTGCAGAATTTAATCACATTTTCTAAGTTTCACTCGCCAGAAAAGCTTTAACTTCAGCCAAGCATCGCCAGCATGGAAAGATCTTCAAAGCTCACAAAAAGGAAGGATGATGATGTACAGGATACTGCACTTGTTTATTGTCTAGGGTAAGAAGCAGAGCATACTTATAAAAGTTTCATATTTGAGTTGAAAGTTCACAAAAATAATTATGAGATAGTGATGCAAAAATTCTTATTTTAAAACTTAATGTACTTTTTGAAAGGGCACTCTTCCACCAACATAGTCAGGAAGTGGGAGCAACTGTAGACTCATCTGCATGGAATTCCAGTGAACATTGTGAATTTGGCTCAAGCAAAATGAGCAAATGTGGGACACATTTATAATTGACACTGCCCACAAAGGCCTGTCATAGAAGCTACAAATTAGAGTTGATGCTTGACCCAGCTGTCTAAATAGTGCATTTTTCAGAGATAGGGTTGCCAACTCCAGTTGGACACATTCTGGGAGGTTTCATCACATGACCTCCGCCCTCCAATCACCCTGCCTGCAGGCCCACCTGATTAGTTAACAAATTTAGGACCATTAGCTGATTGAATGAACCTACTGTCAGTAAAACTGAGGTTGCAGCCTGATTGGATAACGTTGCTGTCAATCGAAATAGGGGCATGGTCTGTATTCACTCAAGTTTAGAAGAATGAGAGGGGATCTCATTGAAACATATAAAATTCTGACAGGGCTAGACAGACTGGATGTTTCCCCTGGCTGGGGGGTCCAGAACGGGTGGGGGGTCACAGTCTCAGGATATGGGGTAGGACATTTAGGACTGAGATGAGGAGAAATTTCTTCACTCAGAGGGTGGTGAACCTGTGGAATTCTCTACCACAGAAGGCTGTGGAGGCCAAGTCACTGAATATATTTAAGAAGGAGCTAGATATATTTCTAGACACAAAAGGCATCAAGGGGTATGGGGAGAAAGCGGGAATATGGTATTGAGATAGAGGATCAGCCATGATCATATTGAATGGCGAAGCAGGCTCGAAGGGCCGAATGGCCTATTCCTGCTCCTATTTTCTATGGTCTGATTGAATGCTGCACTCGCACCCCTCATAAACCAGTGTGTGCCTTTACTTACTCAATATCTAGTAATATGTAGTGGGAATCAAGAGTCGCTGTTAGGCTTACTGGAATCTATGTGATTTCAGATAGGGTCAGTGCCAACAGCATCACCCCAGGACCTGGGTTCAATGTGGAAAAGGTTCATAAGAGCAGCAAGGAAGAATACACCACTTCATCTCTCTCAACTGCACCTCACAACACAACACTGAAGCCCATGGGATTAAAAGACAGTGGCAGCTAAGAGACAGAAAGCAGAGAGTAGTAGTGAACGACTGGCTGTTTTTCAGACTGGAGAGAAGTATACAGTGGTGGCCCCCAGGGGCCAGTATTAGGTGGTGTTATGATCTGGAATGCTTTGCCTGAAAAGGTGGTGGAAGCAGATTCAATAGTAACTTTCAAAAGGGAACTGGATATATACTTGAAAAGGAAAAGTTTGCAGGGCTATGGGGAAACAGCAAGGGAGTGGGACTAAATGGATAGCTCTTTCAAAGAGCCAGCAC
Organism: Heptranchias perlo; assembly: GCF_035084215.1. Taxonomy (NCBI): domain Eukaryota; kingdom Metazoa; phylum Chordata; class Chondrichthyes; order Hexanchiformes; family Hexanchidae; genus Heptranchias; species Heptranchias perlo. Next base: position 50,761,623 of record NC_090335.1, read on the forward strand.
AGGCACAATGTGCCGATTGGCCTCCTTCTGTGCTGTATGATTCTATGAACACTTCTCTCACCCTTCCCCTACCACTCTCAACTATTACTTCCCCTCCATCGCATCCTTTTACATACAATGGAACAATCAAACACCTCTCTTTCTCATTAAAAACACACTTCCTTTCTTCTCCACACAATAACACCATTCTCTTCTCATGTACTACTACTTGCACCATCACTCCCACCACTCCTTTCTCATTTCACATCACACACACTTCCATTTAGGTTCATCACCTCCCCAACCTCATTCCATTTTGCTTCTTCTACACCTCTCTACATGTCCACTATATGCACAAGCCCCACGTTGCTCCACTGACCTTCTTAACACACACTCACTAACTCTTACTCTCAATCTGCAGGACAAGGCCGTGCATAATGCGAGGGAGAGGAACAGGCCGGGTGGAGGCGTCCCCAACACCACTGCCCTCACACAAGCAGAGTAAGAAGCCTTTGACACCACTGGCCCAGGCAGAGTCATGAACACTGGGAAAGGAGAGGTTGGTGGTGTACCCTTGCAGGGTTTCTACATATTACTTGTATCTCTTCATTCAACTCAGCACAGATGCAGCAAGCTTAGTGACTTCAACCTGTATTCTGAAGACTGTCACATACACATGTACAGCTTCTATTTCCCGTCCTAACTTTTCTCCTTTTTCTCTTTCTTGTAGGATCTTCTCAACGCCAAGAGGCATCTGCAGAAGAACAGACCTTGGAGGAGAACAATCCTCCTGATGATGTATCGTCAGGCACTCCACTACTCCCAGCCACAAGCTCAGACATTGGCACTCCACATGGGCTGGATAGTGGGCGAGAGGAGTTTGCATGTGGTGAAACACCCAGTCCCAATGGGCAGCAGCAACTAATAATGGCAGAGACAGCCCAGGAGCGACTTGTCATTTGGGACAATCCTGTTGATCCTGGTAATGTCATAGGAATTTGGTAGATCAACCTTAGTTTCAGGAATCTTTTAGGAACAGCAGCTAGGTTGGTAAGTCCAAGGCAAGTGGAATTGAAATCAGAAAATAAAGAAAAAGTTTCAATTCCATTTTTTCTGACAATTTTTGGTCTTTTTTGTTGTTTGGTTCCCAGAGAATTTGCAGCACTTTACTAAGCTGAAGGCACAAACTATGTAAATCATATTTGCATATCAGCTGCATTCCAACACCTTCAACATGTTTTAAATCTGTAATTCTATGCTGAAAAACTAGAAATTAACAACCATTTAGCACAACAGTCAAAGAACAGATAGATGTTCTTTGAAAATGTTTCTCACCCCCTAGAATTTTAGCTCAGGTGTCATTTTTTTGCAAAAATGATCTAAGTCATTCATTGGACATTCTCTCTAGTGAAATTTTCTGCTACTTAATTCAAATTATACCATATTCTGCTACCATTTCTGCTGCATAAAATTTGATTCCCTCCTCCCTAGTATATCTAAACAGTATTTAGCCAACTTTAGATTGCACAGAACCACTTTCAATATACATGCCAAATCCCAGTGCCGTGGAATACACTCCATTTACATTATAGGTGTTTTTTATTACCTTATTTCATTTTTGCAGTATGGAAAGAACAACGTTCGTGCATAACCATCCCCCCCACCTCCCATCCATCAATACTGCTGCTTTGTTTTAATCTTCCATTGGAGACCAGTTTAAATTGCAGGCTTGGGAACATATTTGGGTACACAACATCCTTTGCAAATCCTGCAGAGTACAGTGAATTATGGGGAATCCTCCCAGCACAGGTATATGGAAAAGCAGTTCCAGAACATAATCAGCACTATTGCAAAGGGATTTCTTCCTGAAGCAGGGATGAACTTTATGATGCTGCAGTTTGGGATTCCAAAGGCTACAGTGCCATCCTACCTTAGCAAGAGCTTTACTAAACTCATTGATGAGAGTGCAAATGCGGGGAGAAGCTCCCCATGTTTATTTTGCTGTAGCAATAGACCTTATGGCAGACATTTTCACGGATTTACAATAACATTAATTCCCTGACTATCAGGTAATTTACATAAAGGAGTGGAGTCGGCGGTGGGAGAACTATTCATCTGTCCCTGGCTGCATTCCTCTCATTTTAAACAACATTGTGGAATAGACTTCAGAGCATCATTAGCAAAACCAAAACAACTCATTGCTGGCCTGTATTGGCCAAATGCTCAGCCCACCTTGCGGCACAAAAATTGGCTGCCTGCAGTGACTCATCACTAGAAGCAGACATTTATATTTACTGCTGCTAGGACTGTGCCTCTGGTAGTGTGGGAAAAAACATTTCTTGAGGGGATGCTACGTGCTATCAGATACACAGTGCCACCCGATTTATCTTGCAGTTTTACAGCTAAAGTCTGTACAGCATAACATAAGATGGCCACTACTAGGCTCTGATAGTCACCTCTGTGGTGTCTAAGAGTAAAAAATTAAGAGCCCACAAGGAGGAGCAATAAGGAGTCTCCTCCCAAGAAGATGAAAATTTAAAATTTCACTACTGAAGGGACTAAATATAATTTTTTTGGCCATAATAACTAGAATTGATTTTAGAAAGACATTAATTACAGGGTATCTGCCCATTAAGTCACTAAAGTTTCACCATTATTTTTTATTTTCTTTTTTCCATGGAGATATTTTTCTAGGTTTTAAAAAAATGTTCTCTTTCTTCATGCAGGCAGCCTGACATCCAATCACTTTAGAGTCATACACTTCTTTGTGTTGCTTCTCCTAAGTTTCTTATTCCTAAGCGTTTCCCAATATGAGGGACAAGAAGTGGGGTGTCTACTCAGGTAGCTGGCTAGCATGGAATTCATAAAACCTGTTGCCTCTAACTGCAAGTTCCTCTGATGTACGTACATCAGTCCCAGTGGACCCTACGTTTGAACCACTATGGGTTTGGTGCTTTTGGATACAGCACCTGTGCAAGGCTATGTAATGGTACATAACTGCTGCTAACATGCGTGCTGCTGTACGTTTGCATATACGCCACTGCTGGATGGTATGTTCTTGTAAGATCCTCTGATCTGGCTTAGCAAAGAACAGTGAACAGCTGTGAATTCATTCTCTGAATCCATTGCGTACGGTTGCCTCTATGCATTTGCCAAGCGAGTGGAAGTCAGCCATGACTGCTTGAGCAACTTATCCACACCATGTTCCACTGCTATGGATATCAATCCATATGCAGGCAAATGACTGAATCAGGTGATTGTGAACTATAAAAGTAGCCTTAATACAGCTGCGTTTTGAATAACTGATTTTCTGCCAATTCCAATAATGAATTTGTTTTTCATGAATTTAATGGCAAGAAAATAACTGCTAGCTACAATTTAGAATGGTTGTGATAAGCTAGGGAAAAAAATAAGTTTTCTTCCCAAAAGACAAAAATTATCCCTCAAGTACTGACTCAAAGATAGGTTGATAGGGTTGATGGATGAATCAGAGCAACAGGCATACTTGAAACTCAATCTGGAGTGATATTCCAGGTTATAGATCAGTGATATAAGCTTTATTTCACTGAATGATGCAAGAAAATAACAATATTGAGCTGAGGTTTTAGTGCAGTAATGCCCTACAATTGTTATTTTACTTGGCAGTGAAACCCCGATCGTCTTCTCCTTATAAATATTAATATCATTAGAAAATATGTTTTTGGGCAGAACTTCATCACAAGCTTAGACTGGAAATGGTTTCACCTGGCATATAAAGACTGCAAAGACTATTATCCCCCAGGATGAAAATTAGATAGTGAAGGAATAATACCGGCGCTTTTTTTTAAAGGCACTCAGGCCATTTGGAACCCCTGATGCATAGGCAAATATTTCCATTAAGCTTTAAAAAAAATCTCTATTTGATATTTGTTCACTGCTCAAAGGCCTCATGGCAGCCACTGCAAGTGCACCATCTGAAAAAAAGACAGAATTTTCTGTGGCAGCAGCCCAGGGGCATTAATACCGTCTCTACCCCCTCCGTGGCAATGTACTGCAAACTTAATGGTGCATGGCAAATTTGAAGGAGCATCACAATATGATGTAAGTTATGTGTATCGTACCACAAAATTCAAAGCAAACATCATTTTGCCATGGCACACTTGAAATAGAATTCAGTGAATTATATAGAGGATCCACGGCTGCCAGCAGCAATCATTTTTGTACTAGTTAAACCTGATCAGATGGCAAATGAGTTTATATATTCAGTGCACCTACTTCGATGAAATTCTTGTAAATTATGGGGTTTCTAGCTGTAATGTAGTATGGGCAAGGAGATCCCACAATTTCTTGGAGATTTTTGTAATAATCTCACTGGCCATTTTATTGCAGTGAATATGCTGTATACCTCAGAAAAAAATGTAGAGGATGTGACATGAGTGCAGTATGATAACACATTTAAACAAGTAGCCATAACCACATAATACACAAGCATAAAAGACACTAATGCGGAGTGTCATGCTAGGACCACAAGCTGTTTAAATACAAAATCACAATGGCATCCATGTGAGTCATGATGGGTAAATATTTTAAATTGTTTTAAAATGTTAAAATAAAGAACAATAAAAGAAACAGAAGACCTACCTTCAAATTACGAGTATTACCCAGAAAAAATATGGCTCTTGCGTTCCATGATTCTGTAGCTTATGAAGATTTAGATTGTTGGGAACTATTGGTAATGGATTTGAATAGAGCTTGTGCAGGATTTGACCCATTTTTAATTCTGAGGATCCTTTTTCATATTTTCACATGCTTTAGTTTATTTGTGATGTGGAGATGCCGGTGATGGACTGGGGTGGACAAATGTAAGGAGTTGCACAACACCAGGTTATAGTCCAACAGCTTTATTTGAAATTTGAAGTCAGGTGACGAAGGAGCAAAGCTCCGAAAGCTTGTGATTTCAAATAAAGCTGTTGGACTATAACCTGGTGTTGTGCAAATCCTTACATTAGTTTATTTGAGCATTTTATTGTTTGTGTTCCTTTTTCCCCTTTCTCTGAAAGTTGAATTGAGAAGAGTGACAGCAGCAGTATGATACAGAATCACAAGGTACATTATTAGAAATAGTCCATGAGAATATGGTTCCATACTGGATACTGGCTGTATCACAATGTTCCTGAGAGCACACTCATATTAGAAGAAAAAGGTAAAGAATGGAGGGAAGGGAGGAATGAGGGAAGGAAAGAAGAGAGACAGCAGATAAAAATAAAATGATAAGTAGAAGTGAACCAAATAAAAAATGGCAGCTAAGGCAAAGAAATACAGAAAGAGTTAAGAAAAGGGGGAAAAAAACCATAAAGGGCTCTTCTATCAGCTTAATGGATAAATACCGTGTAACACTGAGAAAAATAGACAAGATCCCAGGTAAGATTCTGCGTTGCGTTAGCTAGGCCAGCAGATTGGCTTCAGTTGTGAGGTGGGGTGAAATCAGCCAGAATTCTTCATCAGACTGGTATCTAGTAATTCTTGCTGGAAAGTGCATGTTTGTGGATGTCGGGTGAGAACAGGATTGGGCTTGGCTGTAATACCCTCCCCAGTTGAAAAGCTTGCCAACACTCACTAGCCGGTGTTTTCCACTTTGGTGGATACTTGTTGTAAATTTGTTGTGGAACGCTTTATGCCCTTCCAACTTCCCAGGCAATGTCTCCCAATGAATTTATATGATCAGCCTTATGAACATGTTTCAGACAAGATCCACTTCCTCCACTCCCACTCAGTCCCCAGAGATCACCTGACCCTCAACCTGTTTCCCTCCTCTCATTCCCCAACCTCCCTTGCTATCTATTTCCCTCAAAGCGGCTTTGTTTGCTTTCAAAATTAAACTTAGTTGCTTTTGTAAAAGAAATCAAATTAGAATGAGATAAAAAACACTGTCTGCCTGCCATTCTCTCTCTTGTTTGTCTGCATCTATCTAGCTCACTGATATAAGCAATTAACATTTACCTTTTCTAGCTGTCAACAAAACACAGATGAGATAATTTTTCAAAAAATGAAGAAAGACTTTGGGTTGATTTTCATGTGGTGTGGGGTGTCCACTTTGCCCACCCGATGCAGTTGGTGGGAGGTCTGAGCCATTTTCATGGTCAGGTCTCATTAAAATGTAATCATCAAGCTGCCAGCGCTAATCGTGCTCCTAATAAGCATCTAACTGATTGCAAGGGTAGGAAATATGGCTGGGCAGTCACTACTTAAAGGCACCCTTAAAGGGGAAGAGCATTTTTCAATGGTGGTTAGTGGAAAGCAATTTTCTGAACCAACAGAAAGCATGAATTCATTCAGGGCTCCCAGAATATCTGTTGCAGTCATGGAGGTGCACACAGAGTAGGAAGGAGGTCCTCTTCCCCTCTGATGGGCAATGGGTGCTCAGAAAAATGAGTCAGCAGCAATGGAGAGAGATGGCATAGCAAATGAATGCCACTGGCATTATTCCGATGGCTGCAGTTAGGGAAGAAATTGATTGACTACATCAGGAATTCCAAGGCAAGACCCCCCCCCCCCTTTGCATCTTTCTTACTATCTGCATGGCTGCAACACCCTACTTTAGCCCCAGCATAATCAGTCCTCCCCCACAACCATTTCTCATGTCTTTCCTCCAAATATAACATGACACCTCTTTGCACCTCCTTCTGTTTACACTCACACCCTCAAGATCTGCTACTGCCCTCACAACTAGTTCTCCCTCTTGGCCACACTTGCTGCTGCTGCCTCTCATCATGCACACTATGCTAAGCTGCCACAGACATTTTCAAGCCCCTTCAGCAGGTCTTGCAGGAGAAGTTAGCATAAAACAGGAGGGAGAGTACAAGAACAGGAAGGGGTCCCGCCTCTATAAATGGAGGAGGCTGCCACCAACATAATTGGCCAGAGAGAGGGTGCACAGCATTGGACATGGCCAGGCTGGAAGCCACACACAATAGGGTGTCCGGTATCTTCCCATCATTTCTCTTTCTATTTAACTCTCACCCACACACTCAGCATGACAACCTGGTGGTGCATTGCACTGTCACTCATCCGCTAATGCCCAGCACATTAATCAGTACCCTGCATAGTACAGATAGTGCATTAGGGGGATTAGCACTGAGTGATTCACCAAGCATAAATGTGCAGGAGCAGATATAGGTGGAAAGGACATCCATGGAGACTGCTCAATGGAGGGTAAGATCGCGTCTAACCATGGCTGAGGACAGTTTTTCAGACATTAAGAGCCCAGCTTTTAAAAGAAAGATGATATCTACACAACAGTAATTGCTCAATGCGTTGCACAGCCTGACAGGAAACTTCAAAAATATGTCGAAGAGTATCGAGGAGTCCACTACCGATTTGTGTGAAGTTCTGGCACGTGGCATCGACATTCTGCAGTCAACCATGGAGCGTATAGTCACTTCAATCAATGCAGCAGCTGAGCCCTCCCTGCAGGAGTCTGTGGCACCAGTAATAGCATCTCTCAGAGATGCGCATACTGGGATCATGCAGGTTCTATGCTCAACTGTCTCCTCTGCCTATGACAGGCTGGGAGACCAAATGGATAGGGGCTTCAATCGGATCATAGATGTCCTACAGTCTGCTCCCCAACGGATCTGTAAAAGTGCTGAACTACAGCCCAGTAACAGGGGCAATCGTACAATGGGAATGGAACCTTATGCCATCTCTCAGGATGACAGCCTGTCTGGACCCTTGCTATGTACTGAACCAATTAGTGCCAGAAAGCTAGCTGGGCCAGACTGCCCCGGCAGCCATCAAGTTACTGCAGGCTGCAGCTGGATATCTAGGAGCTCGGGCTTGAGAAGTCGCTGACCATTAGCATTTCGTGAGCCCTGGACTAAGATAGAGACTGAATGGAAACATGGGGGGTAATTTTAATCTAACCCACCTGGCAGAAAACTGACATGATCACTTTGACATGCTCCTGATTTTACTTTAATCAGCCAGCGTGTAAGACAGGCTGCCGGTCTGATCGTGTCAGTTTCCTGCCGGGCAGGTTAGGTTAAAATTACCCCCACAGACTGAGAAAACAAAATATGAGACACAGCCAAACAATGAATTAGAGATTCAAGGGGTGATTTTAATTCCGCCTGCCCAGTGGGAATGGTGTGGGCGGGGGGGTTAACATAGCAGGGAAGTCATGCCACGTTCCCAAAGTGTTCCTGCCTCCCACCATCTTGTCTGACCTCAGGTTGGGCAATGAAGGGATGCCTGCCCCAGGCAGTTGGGGCCATACTTTACATACAAAAGTCAAGATGACATCATGGAAAAGAAAATTGGGGATGTTTATAAAATGGGTGGAGTATAAAATGGACGGTGGAGTTGCTATCACCTGTTTGTCACAGGGCAATAAAAGTTAAAAATTACTCCTAGGAGATAATTACATTGTGTGCAATATAAAATATAGCAATCACAATACTAACAATATCTATAGGAGATTATGGGGGTGAATTTCCTTGGAGCTTATTTGGTCAGCCGCTGTAACTTTGGCGGAATTGCAGCGGAAGCCTCACTAATGCACATAAATGAGGTTTCCGCCACACTTACGAACATAGGAACAGGAGTGAGCCATTCAGCCACTCGAGCCTGTTCCGCCATTCAATTAGATCATGCACTTCCAATGAAGTTACAGTGGCGGAGTGTGAGAAGCTCTGAGGAAATTCACCCCCTAACTTTTAATATATCTTGCCTGAAACAAAAACCAGAAAAGTTTAGGAACACTTTTGGTAGGCTGCTGTATCTACCATTGTGAATATGCACCAAGTCAATGATGCTGAAGTCGCATGTTTCCATTTGCCTGACAGTCAATGGTACACAGACAGTTATGATAGACTTATTGCATACTTGTCATATTTGACCGAAGCTGATGTCTGAGAGTCACAGGTACCAGCTATTTGAGATAGCACCACAGTAAAATCTGTTCATGAGAACAAATGAAAAAATTGAACATAGCATCAGAAGCAGATGTTTCATATTCTGCAGGTTATCTTCTAAAAAATTGTAATGTTGCATAGTATAGAGTTGAAGTAAAGAAATGCATGGGACCTCAGATTTTTTAAATTCATATTACATTCTGAATAACAAAACAAGAACAACTTGCATTTAAATAGCGCCTTTAACGAAGTAAAACGTTCAGAGGAGCATTTTCAAACAAAATTTCACATCGAGCCACATAAGGAGATTTTAGGACAGATAACCAAAAGCTTGGTTAAAGAGGTAGGTTTTAAGGAGCGTCTTGTTTTTGTTCAGCCAAAAACTACCATAACCCTCAAAGCCTGACAAAACTGGAGTTCATTATATGACATGCTAATGCCAGTCACATTCTGACTGAAAGGGACATTTTGGGATAAATTTTAACCCCCAAAAACGGGTGAGTTGGGGGCGGGTGGGCAGTGAAAATACTCCCTTTTTGAAGTGGGACCGCATCCTGGCTCCAATGCAGTCACTTCCAGGTTTGACCCAGACGGTCTAGGATGCGCGAGTGCTTCTGTCACCTGCAAGTACCGCCAGCACTTAAAGCCGGCTGACCGATATTTAAAGGACCAATTTAGGTATTTAAACCACTTAATCCTATTAACTTTTTGTGTATTGAGTTACACAAACCATTTTAACTTCTCCTGAATGTGTTTCCCGTGGCCTCTGAAACACGCCACGGAAATGGAGGCAAATTGCAGCCGGCCCTCGTTTGGACCTTTAAACCAACGATTGACACGTGTGAAGAAAAGGTGAGTTTTTGCAGCAGGGCAATCAGTTCTCTCAGACAAACCTTTGGCTGGGAGTTCTTTGAGCTTAGACTGAGATTTCTTTGTTCACACTCAGAATGCTTGTGTTCAGACATATTTACCTACATTTTGGACCCCCTCAAACTGACAACATCAAGATGGGGGAGGAGGGTGTGCAGTGGATTTATTCAACAATACATCTGAGGAGGAGGCATATCACCATCCGCGGCAGGAAAGGTGTCCAGTTCTGGGAGTTGCAGGTGCACAAGACAGAGGTGCACCACAAGGACCTGCAAAAGAGGAGAGAAGGGACCAATGGAGGGACCACACAGCAGGAGGTACCACCCAGATGAGAGGGTCTACAAGCAGAGGCTGAACATCCTGGACCTCTGAGCAGCAGTGCCTACGTAGTCTCGAGCAGAAATTGATAGCCAAGTTCCGCACCCATGAGGACGGCCTCAACCGGGATCTTGGGTTCATGTCACGCTACACGTTACCCCACCAGCGAACAAAAGCTATCTGTTTTTAATATAATGGGTCATTTGCTGGCTTTCTCTGCCTTCCGGATGTTTCTGCCTCGCTCTGTTTTTTTTCCTGTTTGTTTTTTTGTTGAATGTGTATTCGGGGGTTCTGTAGGTGACACCTCTCTGTCTGAACACGGTGATTGCCTTGGCAACGGGCAGTTGCAGGGGCAGTCTGTAAACACTATGTATTGTTCTATATGTATAAATGCGTAGACTTCAAGGAGCTCTTGACATTTACCTGAGGAAGGAGGAAGCCTCCGAAAGCTTGTAGATTTCAAATAAAAATTGTTGGACTATAACTTGGTGTTGTAAAATTGTTTACAATTGTCAACCCCAGTCCATCACCGGCATCTCCACATCATACGTAGTCTCAGATTGAGTCGCCAGGTGGTCGCAGACATCTGCATGCTCCTTCACGCAAACCTGCTCCCGACTGGGCCTGGTGGTCACGCATTGCCCATTGCACTCAAAGTAACCACTGCCCTCAATTTCTTCGCCTCTGGATCCTTCCAGGGCGCTACAAGCGACATCTCCAGGGTTTCTAAGTCGCCTGCATATAAGTGTATATGACAGGTCACGGATGGCTTGTTTGCCAGGGCATCTGACTACGTCAACTTCCCCTGTGACGACATCAGCCAGACTGAGAGGGCAGTGGGTTTCCACTCTCTGGCTGGCTTCCCAAAGATGCAGGGCACAATTGATTGTACACACGTAGCAATCTGAGGACCTCCACATGAGCCAGGGCTATTCATCAACCAAAAGGAATATCACTCCATCAATGCACAGCTGGTTTGTGAGCACCAGAAGAGATTTCTGCAGGCGTATGCCAGAATCCCTGGCAGCTGCCATGATTCCTTCATTTTGCGTGAGTCCAACATCCCAGGCTTCTTCCACGCACAAGACAAACTTAAGGGCTGGCTCCTTGGAGACAAGGGATACCCACTGCAGACATGGCTTATGAGACCTGTGAGAAACCCCACCGACGAGGCACAGCAGTGGTACAATGACAGTCACATTATCACCAGGTGTGTCATTGAACAAGCCATAGGAATGCTGAAGATGCGCTTCAGGTGCCTGGATAGATCTAGGGGAGCCCTTCAGTACTCGCCAGCGAGGATGTGCAGAATAATAGTTGTGAGTTGCGTCCTGCACAACATCATTCAGCAGAGAGGGTCAAAGGTGAAGGAGCTCGAATGCACTCATGAAGCACCCTCATCTGCCAGCAACATTGAAGAAGATGATGATGAGGAGGAGGAGGAGAAGGAGGAGAAGAAAAAGGACGAAGCTGGGCAACCCATCGCCAGAGCAGCGGTGCAAAAGGCTACTTGTGATGCCAGGGAGTCACTCATATCTAATAGGTTCTCTTAAGGAGACCTGCAAACTGAAGATAGTGAACTACACAGGCCGCCTGTGTAGGGAATTCCTTATTTTGTGTGATTCTTGGACACTGAACGAATAGTCAAGCAAAGAAAGTCACCCTCACTCTCAGCAGTTTTGTTAATCAAAAGTAATTATTTAATGATGTTATCATTCATATGAGCGTTCATGAAGCAAAATCAAACCATACATATGACTTTCCTTTATAAAATCCCGTTTTACACTTAATTCACGTTATTATGTAATGACTTAACAATTCATACACACATCAGGCAAATCATTAATACATATACCACCTTTAAACCAAGGTTTTTGCTCATCGAGCCTGTAGGTTGATCAGCTCTTCAGTACTCGAGGCCTTCTTCATCTTCTTCTTCTTGCATGATGATCAACTGCAGTGTGCATTCCTTGTGACTGCCGGGTGGTGAAGAAGAGACTGATCTTCTCTCGAAGTCTTCCTTTAATATATTTTTTTACCAATAGAATGTAGGATTGGGGAGGGTCATTCTTTTTGTCCAATCGCTCCCTGTGGCTATGCCTCAATCATTAACATACTTCAATGATTGACAGTTTAGGCTTTGATCATGTGACTGGAGTTCTTTTGATGTAGAAAAGACCATATGCTCGAATAATGGGTTGTAAAAGGCCCCTTTACTATCCCTGTTTATGGCCTTTCATGTAGAGATAGCCCCTTACGTTTCTATGCCCAGACATTCTTAATGGTCCTTACGTCTCCAATTTTGAATGCTTCAATGGCTTCAAATCCATTCCTTATACCATTTGACCATATGCTTAATGCAATACTATTTGGTGTTTTACAAATCCCAGTTCTTTTGAATAGATTACCAGATAGGAATGAGGGGCCCACGTTTCTTTTCACACTTATCATTGCTTTCCTGATTTGAAGCCTTTGATGTATGTCCTTGTTGCCTTTTCTTACATTACCCCTGCTGTGGTGAAAAGCTTGTGCTTCCAAAACCCTATGTGTTTTGAAAACCTGACAATGCTTTAAGCTCAGTATTATCCATTTAGTTTATTTATTTAATAATCTAGATATCTATTCACAGAGTACAATGTCTTCGATCCTGAAACTCATACTTCTCCAATGCCACCAGCATCATTGAGGTAAAAACAGGATTTGCAAGAACACAGTTTACCACATTACTGTGTTTGCAGGTTTTTAAATGTCTTTGTTTAAAAGGGGTACTGTTAACCCTTTCCTTCAAATGTCTTTTGTTAAAGGGGTTTTGAACCCCACACCTGGAACGACCACCACCACTACCAACACCAGCCCTCCGCTTGCACAAATCCTTCAACCACGCATACACCCATTGTAAACGCACCCAATGGTTGGCATCAAATCTTGGCGTTCATGATGAAGCACATGAAAGGGCGCTTTCACAAATGGGACACAAGAATGGACAAGACATGGCATTGGTGGTGACAATCATAACATTTAATTTGCCTGTAAGAAAAAACAAATATAAATGAAAAACATGCGGATACTCTTGGTGGTTACAAAACTGTAGCCATTCTCTTCCTAGCGCTTCTACATGGTGCATCCCCTGTGGCCTCAACAAAGATAGTAGCAGGTTGCTCAGATTCATGCCCTGACTGCTGAGATGCTTTTGGCCTACGACCTCTGGGTTTTGGAGTTCGTGAGAGCCCCACTGAAGACTGCTCCACCTGCACCTGTGCAGGGGCAGACTTGGCCATCAGGAGAGAAGGCAGCACTGAGGGTACTGGTTGACGGGGAGTTGACGTGGGAGCGCTTTGAGTGGAATCCCCACTTCCATGTCCCCTTTCACCATCATTCCTCTCCTGGGCCAGGGCCAAATCACTCCTACCAGTCTGCTGGACAACAGCTTGGAGCAGACCTGTGACGCGTTCAAAGGCCACGGCTAAAGTATCTGTCTGCCTGTTTAAGGCGGCAGACATGTTGGCATCCAGAGTCCGCACGGCTGTTGTTATGCCCTGAATGGACTCATGGAGCTCATCTGAGGAATCGTCCTCTTCCATGGCCCGTGCCTCCTCATTGATCTTTGATGGCCCTGGAAGAGGACATAAAGCAATATTAAATATCATCGCAGAAGTTAGTTTGCAATGAGCATACTGAGGTGTGCAAAGGTCAATCATTGATAACATCAATTCATGATGTGTGTGAAGGATGTTAAAGTTCTGCCACCAGCCGTTTGCGGGGTGCCAGTCTCGCCATCTCCGACGGCCAGGCATTCAACCGTGCAGCTGAGCTCCAAAGTCTCCTCTTCCTGGGGCACCATTTGTGGAGGCCTCCCTCCAGTCCAACTCCTCTCCCATGCATTTTGCATTCTCTTCTCCTACAAGAGGAGAAAGAACAGACGTATGAGTGAGTGAAGGTGATGTGTTCACTGATGGATGCATTGCTTTGGGTGAGGCTGCCAATAAAACAGATGCATCAGAGAGTGAGTATCAGACAGATTCAGCACATTGCATCAGGAATAGGGTGAATGGGAGCAGTGGGTTCACAAATGGGGCGATGAGGAATTGCACAGAAAGTGAAGGTAAGCTGATAATGAGACTTAAGTGTGTGTGAGGAGTGATGTGATGGAGTAGGCTTGGCAAGATAGAGTGAGAGAGAAGATAATATACACCATAGGATGTAGGTGAATCAGTAACTGTACTCACTTTTCCTGACCTGGTTAGGTCATTAAAGCGCTTCCTGCACTGTACCCATGACCTTGCTACCGTGCTCCTGCTGCTCAGCTCCTCTGCCACCTCCAGCGAGGCCTTCTTGGTGGCAGAGGCAGGGCGCTTCCTCCAATCAGCCGGGTACAATATCTCCCTCCTGCTCCTCACACCAGAAAGTACCAACTCAAGAGAAGAGTCATTAAAGTGGGGTGCTGGGTTACTCCTTTGATACTGCATCTCTGCACATTACTCCTTTCTCCCTCAAAATCCATGGTTGCAATGGCCCTTTAAATACTCCAGTTCCCAGCACGCCATTCGGGTGCGCAGCTGATGTGCAGCTTGGAGACACAAAACCTGGAAGTTACATTAAGCGCCTTCAATTTAGTCGCGATCGCTCGAACCGACACAGGGAAAATTTTTCCAGGTTTCCCACATGACTATTCACCTCCCCTTCCCCCCCCACCCGCTGAGTCCCACCGCCATGTTAAAATTATGCCCTTTATGTTACCTAAGCAAAAAATTACAGTGTAAAGTGTCACATGTTTCACATGTCTCTTCTTCAACATCCCTTCAGGTCACAGCAGTTATTCTGGCATAGCAAACAGAATTTACATGCTATGCAAGTGGTGTCACTACCAACCATGATACATGTGCCAACTATGTAAACTAAATCAAATGAGCCAAATGTTACAGAAGTGCCAATAGTGCCAACAGGGCCAAACAGATTTTATGGTTCATGGACCCAGACAGTTTATTTGTTTGGTCTGGTCCAAGGACCCAGACAGCTTATTTGTTTGGTCTGGTCCAAGGACCCAGACAGCTTATTTGTTTGGTCTGGTCCAAGGACCCAGACAGCTTATTTGTTTGCATTATTTATTTTTTACATTAAAACTAATGCAATGTTACATTGTACTCCGCACAATTTACAGTCTGAATTAATGCAACAACTAGGGTTGCCAACCTTCCCGAATTGTCCTAGACTCTCCAGGAATTAAGGATTGATTTCCTGGACACTGCTGCAAACAACCTGGGAGAAAAATCATAGAGAATTCTCAAAATGATCACTGTGGGACCACTTGAAGCTGAGAAAGGGTGAGTAAAACAGCGAGTTTCTGTTCTGAATAAGACAAGCTGGAGCTTGGAATCTTCCTGTTTACGTTCCAGAGCTGAGCAACAAGTACCTGTAACAAGAGCTCAAACAACTTTAAAAAACTCTTTTTTTGTTCCTTTTCCTTTTAAGTAGAGGACAAACATTTTTGCCATGTTTAAACTCCTGGATGGTGTGATATGGTTTAAGTGCGCTGCCTATGATACTGACACACTGCCGACTATGTGGTATCCTAACTCCAATTGCAGGGAGTTTCAATTGATGTGTATTTTTACCTCACCATCAATGGGTAAGTTATTTCATTTAATATACTGTAAACTGAAATCTACCAATCCAATCCCAGCCCCCTACATATTATCGTGTTCCTTTTACCACCTTAGTGTTTTCATGCCACTTGACTTGTTACCGTTGCACAACACTTATGGTGACGTCTGTGTGCAGTCGTGCAAAGGTCACACTTTTAATGTTTTCTGTTAGTTTGGAAAATGAACGGGTCCTGATCAGATCCACCCATACTTTCCGGAGGTTGGGGTAGTTGATATTTGGAATGGAAGTCACTCCACAAAGAGAATATGACGTAATTAGGAATGGTATAATGTGTGTGTTTCAAGGTTAACCTTCTGATGACAATGCTTCTGCCAGATTATTGTATAGGGGTTCCACTCAGTTTAGTGTGCTACATATCCATTTCTGTGATTTTTCAATATTGTTTATTTATACAATGTGCTTGAGCTTTGTGTGCACATGGAAATCTGATACATGTACTGGTCCTTATTTTCCAGTGGGGGTAAACTGTGGGCAAACTGCCTGCTCCATAGTAGATGAGTACAGATTAGCTCAGTTCTCAAGCCATGATGAAACCTCCTGGAATACATCCAAACAGAGTTGGCAGCCCTAGCTGCAACTGTTTATTGTAAGATGACTAATAAGAATGGGAATGGGTAGAATTATATTATCATACTCTTCTTTTACCTTACAGACATGGAGCATGATTTTTACTTGGAGCCGGGAAGAGAGAGTGGGTAGATTTTCACACGGGAAACCTGGAAGTGAAGTGAGCGCATCAGAATCTGTGACGGCAACTCAATTGAAGACAATTGTTTTTGTTTCCGGGTTTTGTGTCTCCAAGCTGTGCAGCGGGCGTACTGCGCATCCGCATGACACGATCTGAGGTCCACTATTTAAAGGGCCAATGCACAAATGGATTTTGGAGGAGAAAAGAGGAAGTGAAGCTAAGGATTCCAAGAGAGCAAAGGCAGCACCTAGGTTCACGGAGGTACTGCTAGGTGCAGTGAGAACCAGAAGGGAGGTAATTTACCCAAGTGATGGGAGGAAGAAACCTGGTTCTGCCACCGAGAAGGCATGGCTGGAGGTGGCATAAGAGGTGAGCAGCAGGAGCATGGTGCGCATGTCTTGGTTGCAGTGCAGGAAGCAGTTTAATGACCTAACCAGATCAGGAAGGGTGAGTACGGTTGCTGATTCACCCACATCCTGTGGTGTACAACAACCCCTTCTCACTCTGTCCTGGCAAGCATACTTCATCACATCACTCCTCACACCCACTTCAGTTTCAGAAGCAACCTCTTTCTATGCACTTGCTCACTTCCCCATTTATGCACCCACCACTACCACTCACCCCAATCCTTATGTAATGTGATGCATCTGTTTGATAGTCACCCTCTAATGCATCTGTATGATAGTCAGCCTCACCAATGCACTGCAAACATCGGATGAATACGTCACCTTCAGTCACTCATAGGTCTGTTCTTTCATCCGTTGTAGGAGAAGACAGCACAAAACGCAACAGAAGGGGAGAGGGCTGGAGGTGGACCTTTACAAATAATCCAGCTGACAGATGCAGAGGAGGAGGCCATGGCGATAAGTGGGACATCTGCATCCATCGGAGATGGAGAGACTGGGAACCCACAGATGCCTGGTGACAGAACTTAAATACCTTTCACACACATGATGACTTTATTTCATCAGTAACTGACTGAACTATGAGAAACCTGAGTATAGTGATTGCCAAGATTATTACTTTGCCATGACTAATTCATAGTGCTTTCTGTTGTCTTCCAGGGCCTTCACACATAGAAGAAGAATGTGGCGAAATGGATGACATTGATTCCTCGGAGGAGCTCATTCCTTCTGAGGGTGCACCATCATGGGACATATAGCCACGCACCAGTGCAGATACTCGTACTTCGGTGAGTCATGTTAGCCAGTTAGTTGGGTTGTTACCTGGTGATTCACAACTCACAAGTGAGCACAAGCATTCGCTGGTGGCAGGGCAGCAATGGAGAGACCGCACGGAGGTCGCACTCCTCTCCAAGCTCTGCTCAACTGGACACAGATGCTGAACCCCGGGGCCATCGTTGAGAACGAGAATGATTGAAGTATAGCTGCACTTTTTTGAGGTACGAGCAAACGTGCCAAGCACACCCTCCACAATAGCAGAGAGGAAGGAGGAGTCGTACTCCGACACTAGTGGATTGTTGTCACAAGTAAGTGCAAGATTGTCTGTGTAAGGAAATATAGTTTCCACATAAATTCAGTAACAGTGGTTAAAAACATACAACCATGCTATCTGAGGCAAAAACAGTGAAATGGGCTTGTATGTCCGAACATGTCGCTAGGCAACCACATTCCAGAATCAAGGAAGAATGATGGTTGGGCCCCTAGTACTGATAAGGAGGCCACATGTGTTTTTGATATGTTACTTTTACTGCCTTTATATGATTACCTTTCTGTATTAATCAAACAGTATATGGAATATATGGTAACTATCTTGGACTTATGGGTTTTGTAAGCTTTATAAGGCCTTTTGCTTCTAAGGTAATTAATGCTGGTGGAGATTGCTAACATAAACAGTTTCAGCCACAGAATGAGACAGCTGTCCAAGCTGCGAACATAACAAGGAGGCCTCAGAATTAATGGCTTGGGAACAGACAGAGAGTAAGGTAACAGGTCCAAACTACCGGTTTGGGCCTTGAAGTGAAGATAAGTTGGAGGGGCAGGCCACTCTCATGTTGGAAGCCAATGATTGGTCAACCAGAGGGTGACGTTTTGACAGCCACTCAATCACCCCTTGCCCGCGAAATATAAAGATAAGAAGTGGGCTGACTCTTCTTCCTTTGTCTAAAGCGATACACGATGCCTCATTGGCCAACTCACCCTTTAGAAAGACCCCGATAGAGTAAACACCTGTGTCAGTAACAGTCCCTGTGCCTGCCCTCAAAAGTAGCATAAAAGAGAGACCCTTTGCTAGAGTCAGGTTGTAGAGGACAGAAAAGAAGGTACCTGGTGGGTAAACGAGAACGAGAGTATGTGTATGAGGGAACGTGGAACAGAGTCGCGGTCACTACCCAAAGAACAACGGGGTAATATAATTCTCAATTGTGCTTTGTAAACTACTGCTTAAATACTGTAATGTATTGATTCTTACTTGTGCTAAATTAAGTCAAATGGCTATTAACCATTATGATGTCAGTCTCGAACATTGAATAGAGAGTCAAAATTGACTATATCTGCCACGGAGAAAGTGGCCACCTCTGTGGAGCTTCAAGCAGAGTTGTCAAATGAGCCTGCTATGAGTCTCAAATGAGTATATGCAGGCCATGATCACGGCCATGCAGGAGATGTCTGCCGCCTTTAACAGGATGACAGATACCTTATCCGTGGCCTTACAATGCATCAGAGATGTGCACCAAGCTGCCGACCAGCAGAGTGGTGGGAGTGATATGGCGCTGGCCCAGGAGAGGGATGATGGCAAAAGGGGACATGGAAGTGGGAACTCCACTCAAAGCATTTTCACGTCTCACCCGTTGCTCTCCCCCTCAACCAGTACCTGAGATGCTGCCTCCTCTCCAGGTGGCCGAGTCTGCCCTTGCACAGTTGCAGGTGGAGCCGTCACTGGCGGGCCCTCACGGGCTCCAAAACCCAGAGGTCATAGGCCAAGAGCATCTCAGCAGTCAAGTCAGGGATCTGAGCAGCCTGCCAGTACCTCTGCTGAAGCCAGAGGAAATGCACCACGTAGAAGAGGTAGGAAGTGTATGTTCAAGCAAATGTCGTTCAACAAGGGTATGCACAAGGGTGCTTGAAGATATGTTATGTTGTTAAGTTTCGTTTTTTTTATATTGGCACATAAAATGTATTGATTAGTACTACTTCCACGTCTTGGCCATTATTGCATCCCAAGTGTGAAGTCGCCCTTTCATTTGCTTCATGATGAATGCCAATACATGACGATACCCATTGGGTGGATGTGCAATTTGAGTATGTGTGTTTGAAGGACAGTTTTGAGCAAAGGGTGGGGTTTAGTGGTGGTGGTGGTTGTGCCAGGTGGCCTGAGTATCTCAATGTCTCTCTTTTACCATTGTTATTAAGAGAGCTTGTGAGAGATGAAGGCATCCCTGGCATCCCGGGCAGCAATGTGCGCAGCTGGTCTGGCGATGGGTGCCCCACCTTCATATTCCTCCTCCTGCTCGTCCCCCTCATCCTCTTCCTCTTCTTCATTGTTGTCGCCAAAAGAGGATGATTGACGAGCGCTTTCATCTTTCTTCACCTCTAAACCTCTCTGCTGCGCAGTGTTGTGCAGGATGCAGCACACCACGATTATTCTGCGGACCCTCGCTGGTGAGTACTGAAGGGCATCTCCAGACCTACCCAGGCACCTGAAGCACATCTCCAACCTGTCGATGGCTTGCTCAACGACACACCTAGTGGTTTTGTGGCTCTGGTTGTATCGCTTTTGTGCCTCATTGGTGGGGTCCTCACAGGTGTCATGAGCCAAGTTTGAACGGGGTATCACTTGTCTCCAATAAGCCAGCCCTCAAATCTGTCTCCTGTTTGGAAGAAGTCTAGAATGTTGGACTGGCGCAAAATGAATATGGGTACAGCAGCATAGTGGTTATGTTACTGAACTAGTAATCCAGAGGCCTGGACTAATAATCCGGAGCTATGAGTTCAAATTCCGCCTCAGCAGCTGGGCAATTTAAATTCAATTAATTAAAATAAAATCTGGAATAAAAAAAAACTAGTATCAGTAATGGTGGCCATGAAACTACTGGATTGTTGTAAAAACCCATCCTGTTCACTAATGCCTTTAGGGAAGGAAACCTGCCGTGCTTACCCAGTCTGGCCTATATGTGACTCCAGACCCACAGCAATGTGGTTGATTCTTAATTGCCCTCTGAAATGGCCTAGCAAGCCACTCAGTTGTAAAATCTCGCTAAAAAAAGTAATAATAAGAATAAAACCGAACGGACCACCCGGCATCGGACCACTAGGCACCGGACACGACAAAGGCAAACCAAGCCCAGTCGACCCTGCAAAGTCCTCCTCGCTAACACCTGGGGACTTGTGCCAAAATTGGGAGAGCTGTCCCACAGACTAGTCAAGCAACAGCCTGACATAACCATACTCACAGAATCATACCTTTCAGCCAACGTCCCAGACTCTTCCATCACCATCCCTGGGTATGTCCTGTCCCACCGGCAGGACAGACCCATCAGAGGTGGCAGTACAGTGATATACACAGTAAGGAGGGAGTGGCCCTGGGAGTCCTGAACATTGACTCTGGACCCCATGAAATCTTATGGCATCAAGTCAAACATGGGCAAGGAAACCTCCTGCTGATTACCACCCACCGCCCTTCCTCAGAACTCCTCCATGTTGAGTATCACTTGAAGGAAGCACTGAGTGTAGCAAGGGCACAAAATGTACTCTGGGTGGGGGACTTCAATGTCCATCACCAAGAGTGGCTCGGTAGTACCACTACTGACCGAGCTGGCCGAGTCCTGAAGGACATAGCTGCCAGACTGGGCCTGCGGCAGGTAAGTGAACCATCACGAGGGAAAAAGTTACTTGATCTCTTCCTTACCAATCTACCTCTCGCAGATGCATCTGTCCATGACGGTATTGGTAGGAGTGACCACCGCACAGTTCTTGCGGAGACGAAGTCCCGTCTTCACACTGAGGACACCATCCAACGTGTTGTGTTGCACTACCACCGTGCTAAATGGGATAGATTCAGAACAGATCTAGCAGCTCAAAACTGGGCATCCATGAGACGCTGTGGGCCATCAGCAGCAGCAGAATTGTATTCCAGCACAATCTGTAACCTCATGGCCCAGCATATTCCTCACTCTACCATTACCAACAAGCCAGGGGATCAACCCTGGTTCAATGAGGAGTGTAGAAGAGCATGCCAGGAGCAGCACCAGGCGTACCTAAAAATGAGGTGCCAACCTGGTGAAGCTACAATTCAGGACTACATGCATGCTAAACAGTGGAAGCAACATGCTATAGACAGAGCTAAGCGATTCCACAACCAACGGATCAGATCAAAGCTCTGCAGTCCTGCCACATCCAGTTGTGAATGGTGGTGGACAATTAAACAATTAATGGGAGGTGGAGGCTCTGTAAACATCCCCATCCTCAATGATGGCATGTGAGTCCAAAAGACAAGGCTGAAGCGTTTGCATCCATCTTCAGCCAGAAGTGCCGAGTGGATAATCCATCTCGGCCTCCACCCGATATCCCCACCATCACAGAAGCCACTCTACAGCCAAATCGATTCACTCCACGTGATATCAAGAAGCGGCCGAGTGCACTGGATACAGCAAAGGCTATGGGCCCCGACAACATCCCGGCTGTAGTGCTGAAAACTTGTGCTCCAGAACTAGCAGCACCTCGAGCCAAGCTGTTCCAGTACAGCTACAAAACTGGCATCTATCCAACAATGTGGAAAATTGCCCAGGTATGTCTTGTCCACAAAAAGCAGGACAAATCCAATCCGGCCAATTACCACCCCATCAGTCTACTCTCAATCATCAGCAAAGTGATGGAAGGTGTCGTCGACAGTGCTATCAAGCAGCACCTGCTCACCGATGCTCAGTTTGGGTTCCGCCAGGATCACTCGGCTACAGACCTCATTACAGCCTTGGTCCAAACATGGACAAAAGAGCTGAGTTCCAGAGGTGAGCTGAGAGTGACTGCCCTTGACATCAAGGCAGCATTTGACTGAGTGTGGCACCAAGGAGCCCTAGTAAAATTGAAGTCAATGGGAATCAGGGGCAAAACTCTCCAGTGGCTGAAGTCATACCTAGCACAAAGGAAGATGGTAGTGGTTGTTGGAGGCCAATCATCTCAGCCCCAGGGCATTGCTGCAGGAGTTCCTCAGGGCAGTGTCCTAGGCCCAATCATCTTCAGCTGCTTCATCAATGACCTTCCCTCCATCATAGGATGGGGGTGTTCGCTGATGATTGCACAGTGTTCAGTTCCATTCGCAAACCCTCAGATAATGAGGCAGTCCATGCCCGCATGCAGCAAGACCTGGACAACATCCAGGCTTGGGCTGATAACTGGCAAGTAACATTCGTGCCAGACAAGTGTCAGGCAATGACCATCTCCAACAAGAGAGAGTTTAATCCTGACATTTGACGGCATTACCATCACCGAATCCCCCACCATCAACATCCTGGGGGTCACCACTGACCAGAAACTTAACTGGACCAGCCTCATAAATACTGTGTCCACAAGAGTAGGTCAGAGGCTGGGTATTCTGTGGCACGTGACTCACCTCCTGACTCCCCAAAGCCTTTCCACCAAATACAAGGCACGTCAGGAGTTTAACGGAATACTCTCCACTTGCCTGGATGAGTGCAGCTCCAACAACACTCAAGAAGCTCAACACCGTCCAGGACAAAGCAGCTCACTTGATTGGCACCCCATCCACCACCCTAAACATTCACTCCTTCACCACCAGCGCACTGTGGCTGCAGTGTGTACCATCCACAGGATGCACTGCAGCAACTCGCCAAGGCTTCTTCGACAGCACCTCCCAAACCCGGGACCTCTACCACCTAGAAGAACAAAGGCAGCAGACACATGGGAGCAACACCACCTGCACATTCCCCTCCAAGTCACACACCATCCCGACTTGGAAATATATCGCCGTTCCTTCATCATCGCTGGGTGAAAATCCTGGAACTCCCTACTAACAGCACTGTGGGAGAACCTTCACCACACAGACTGTAGCGGTTGAAGAAGGCGGCTTACCACCACCTTCTCAAGGGCAATTGGGGATAGGCAATAAATGCTGGCCTTACTAGTGATGCCCACATCCCAAGAATGAATAAAAAAAATATGAGTGCCTCATGACAGCTACCAGGGAATCTGGCGCACACCTGCATAAATTTCTTCTTGTGGTTGGACTCCAGTTGTGCATTGATGGAGTGATAGCCCTTTCAGTTTATGGAGTCTCCTAGCTCATCTGGTGGTCCTTGGATTGCCACGTGTGCATTCGATTGTGCCCTGTACCCGTGGGAAGCCATCCAGAGAAGTGAAACCCACTCCCCACTCATTCTGGCTATTGTCGTCACGGGGGAAGTTCACGTATTCGGATGACCTGGCAAACAACCCATCCATCACCTGCCTTATACACTTATGTGCAGATGACTGACACACCCTGGAGATGTCACCGGTAGCGCCCTGGAAGGATCCAGAGGCAAAGAAATTGAGGGCAGTGGTGACTTTCACTGCGATGAGCAATGCATGGTCACCAGGTCCAGCAGGGAACAGCTCTTCCTCAATAGAGGCTGCAGATGTCTGCGACCACCTGCTGAATCAATCTAAGCCTGCATAGGCACTGCTCCTCAGAGAGGACCAGGAAGCTCAGCTTCCACCTGTGTACCCTCTCACATGGGTTGTGCCCCCTGTGACCTCGGTCCCTCTGTTGTTCCCCTCTCTGCAGTTCTCCAGATCCTTGTTGCACACCTCTCTCTTGTGCATCTGCAGATCCCTACACAGCATGATGTGGATGGTCATTTTCCTCCTTCACAGATGTCCTCCAGAATATATCCATTGCTCCAAAGTTTTGCTAAAGATGTCTCAACACAAGAACTCTCGGTCTCAACAAGGAGCTCTGTCTCAACACAAGTACTCTCAGACAAACGTTTGCCTGAGAAAAGTGATAGACCAGTTGCAATATCTGAGCTTTTATTGAGATTTGTCAAACACAGGTTTAAAAGCGAAAATTAACTTCGGATGAATCTCGCCTCCGTTTCAATAGCGAGATTCAGAAGCTCCGGGAAACCCATGCAGGAGACGCTAAATTTGTTTCTGTGTAAGAATCAATTAAAAAATATCTACCTGAACTACCTCAATGTAAGGAAATCTCTTAAACTCGATTAAATGACTCCTTGTGATTCAGGCTCGAGTGTATTGCAAGTTTATTACTCAGACACCAATAGTATAATAACTATTACGGTTATACAATAGACTCATACAACCTGGTTTCCTGCATTTCCAAGGTGATCAAGCTTGGTCCTTCGTAAGTGTTGGACTTCCGACCATCCCGTGAGCTCTAACTAAGAAGCCTGCTACCTGTTCCTTTGTATCCCTCTTTTGTCAGCGGTCACATGTTGAAAAACCTTCCAAAGTACCTTGCCCCTTTAATGTGAGTCATATCACATGATGGCCAGAATGTATATTGAAGTGAGGTTCCTTCAGACCCCAACATATTGGCCATGTTGATAGTTTAATTGCTAATCAGTTTAACCTGATGTCTCCTGCCTGGCAATACAAAGGGACAGGAGATGCCGTGGGCATCCCAGATGGATAATGTGATGACTGGCTGGCCTCCATTGTTCCAGCTAACCTCTGATATTAACACATATCCTGATCTGATAATCACACCGAGATGTGATTAACCTTGACGGGACACAAAGCAAATTCCAACACTCAATGATCTTAATTGACGCGCTAAGTAACCATCGGCAGGCAGTAATTGGGGACATCCAGGATTCAGCTGCGCATGTGCCATTCAAACACGCCCACATTAAACACGGAAGTGGGCACATTGGAGCCGGGTTGTAGTCGCGCTACAAAAATCAAGGATTTTCACTACCCACCCGCCCCCAACTCACCCACCCATTCTTGGGGGGTAAAATTCCCTCCATGGATACAGACTGAAAGCAGTGTGAGGATGAAGGTGTCACTCTGACTGTTGTGAAACACCCTAAATGAAATAAGCTTGGGTAGTTCACTTTAGATTGAGGCCCATGAGATAAAACTACCCTCATAAAAAGGGTGAAAAAATTATGATAAGGATAACTTGGCTATGAGTTTTTTTCAGCTTTGTTTCAATTGGGAAAGCTGGTAAAAGGTCAATGCTGCAGGACAGCACAAAGTGAGAAAGAAGACAAGGAAAATCATGAAGTGGTGATAAGCTAATGCCACCTTAAGTTTTAAAATCCAATAAATTGCAAGAAGGGGAGACTGAGGGATATAGTCATGAGTTTATTATGAATTTCCAAAAAATCTTATATATGATAACCTTCTGTGGTCCCATTAAGCTCTCATTCAGGAGTTCAAACTGTTATGCCTTCTGCCTAGCTGCTGGTGATGACTCTACAAATTCATATACTGTACAAATGAAACAAGCAGGAATATGTTAATGACATAACTGTCAGAATGGATGAGCAATTATAAGATGCAGTCATTATATATACATACATAGAAAAGTTGACGTAAAATTGAGTTGCTGTGTTCTCATCGTTCGAATTATATGAAGGAAAAATAAAACAGTACAATGGTAGATTGACACATGGGTTACAACAGGAATAATTTGCAGGGCTATGGGGACAGGATGGGACTAATTGGACAACCCTTTCAAAGAACCAGAACAGGCATGATGGGCTGAATGGCCTCCCTCTGTGCTGTAAGATTCTATGATTCTACAAAGAAATTGTTTTTCACACCACATTAAAATGTTTATATGCAGGCATAATTCAACTTAATCAGGATGATCCAGTGACATGAACTGAATTTTAGCTTATTAATTTTAGTCAAGCTTCTGTTTACATGCTAGTAAATTAAATTACTGTTAGCTTTATTTTAAGTCAAATTGCCTCCTGTATGTCAATCCAATGCATGAAAATGTTTCATATATAATCCAGAAAGAGAGGCAGAGAGGACATCAATCACACCCACCCTTATGTTCTACAATCAAAAGCAACTGGTAAACTTGAATTGAAAATAATTAGAATTATTAGCACAAAAAGAGGCCATTCAGACCATTGTGCTGGTAGCAGTGCTAGCTTTTCAACTGGAGCTATCTACTCCCCGATGGCTCAGTTGTTAAAAGGCAATGTGTAGCGTGGAACCATGTCGTACAGACCAGGAAGACCATAGGTTTGATCCTTGGTCTGTGCTGAGTTTGCTGATCTCAGAAGGGGTGACAGCGGGGCTCAGCAATTGGCCTAAGCACTCCTGGAAAATCAATCAGGATGATCACTGCAAATCACTGTATAAAGACTGCTACTGAAGAGTGCACATGTGTGATGTCACATGAGGCTACAACTAGGCCTGGCTATGATATCTCTCACTGTCAAATAGCTTACAACAATTGAAGTCAATGGACACAAAAATAAGGTAGGGTGTAAAACAGGCTGCTGATCCGATATCACCCATTTTGCACTATCGCCGAAGATCAATTTCACCTCCTATATCACTTGGAAGTTGACTCTCAGACTTGTAACAGCTACAGCTCGTTAAGTATCCCTGAAAACAGCCATTGGAACTTCCTGGATTTGAACAATTCACCATATTTGAAAATAATTGGCTGTCTTACACAGAACTGAACAAATCACACAATATGTATATGTTCAAAAATAGTTTGGCACATCCTTCAAGCTTGCAACATTTGATCCAAGTTAAGCTTTAGAGAAGATTCTGATTGTAGATATATATTTTTAAAAATCTCTTTAACTTTGAATTTAATGTTAGGTAATGTTGGGAAACCCAATATAACCTAGCAGATGGGGAGGAAAATCAGGTAGAGAGCTGTTCTGCAAGATTCCTCGCCCCATAATCATACAATGTATTTCCTGTCATTTTCACCCTGACAACACTGGGCACAAGGGACACCTGTGTATCCCTGCCATCCAGTGCTGCTAAGCCTTGGAGGGATTTAAATTTTTGCTGTTTTTAGCAATGCAATTGATAGCAGAGAACTGGTCAGTCTAAAAATTCTTTTTTGCTGTTCCCCTGAATCCTATTATTTGTGTCACAGCAAAATGCTTTTCTATTATAAAATACAAGGCTGAAGCATTTTTGCCAGGCACAAAGTAATTGAATTTAGTTCTTTGGCTACCATTACCTAAGTCTCCTATACCTTCTATTTCAGCTAGTTAATCTCCAGCAATATGTTGGTCTCTCAGTGAATCTACCTTTCCTGCAGAAATAAGTCTACTATTGATGTACCTGTCTGGCTGCGACTGCCTTTACTAAAAGACACACACAAGATAGGATATATCAGAATATACTTCCTAACATCAAGCATTAACCAATATATACAGCACTGTACTTCAAAGCTTGCGTGTGACTTTTGCATCGTGAGAAAGAACTTTTGCATAACCAGAAGCTACAAATTGAATGCCTGCCATAGCAGCGCCGCAATTGTTTGAGAGCAATAGGAGCCGTGTTGATGATGGAGAAGCTGGTATTCATTTGTCTAGAATCTCAGGCAGGAACAGCAGTAATATAAATGATTTACTTCCTTATAAATGATGCATGTCTCCTGTATAAATTGCATACAGTTCCTGGTTGACATGTATGATATGCATAATAGCGGTAGCTTTAACACAGTAGGGCTGTAAATGTGGTCTGGCTGCAGTGGCACTGGGACTGTTGTGTGCCCCTACAATGGACTTAGCTGACCCTGCAGAATAATGTATATGATGCACTGGAAGTACACCAGGATCAGGAGGCAGGTTATCAGTTTAAGCAGTTCTTAAAGGGTTGCTGCTAATCGTTAAGCGTGTCCCACCACAGAAGAAGGGAAGAATGGCTAAAGCAAGATAGAGAAGCAGCTTTGGGGGTGCTGCTGCAGGAGCCCCTGGAAAGAAGGATGCCCCTTTTTTGGAGCTGAGGTCCATCTTCCAGTGAAAAGCAGCATCAAAGCAGTCTGGATAGAGGTTGCAGAAAAGGTAAATGCTGTTGCATCTGCGTAATATACCTGGGAGCAGATGAGGAAGAAAATTACTGGTCTCAGGAAGATTGCTAAGTTAAGTAATGGTCACTATTTGCTCAAGGTTAGTATCTTCCTTTTCATTTTATTCTTTATCTCCTTACTTATTAATTCATTCCCTCACATGTAGTACTGCAGCACAACACACTACAATGTCTTGCGATGTAAGCATGCCCTGAACAGGTATCACGATGCAGCTTGTTGGATCTGGGTCAGCGCAATATCAAGCAGCCAGAGGCCAACCCAGCCAGGTAAAAGGTAGGCCCAAGGGGGAGTTGTGATCCAGGAGTGGGGAGCTCAGAGCAGCAGTATCTTTTCGGCCTCTTCTGTTGTTCCTCCAGGATTTACTAAGTGGAGCATCCATGATGGACATTTTGCCCATTAGGCTGTTAAAATGCCATCAGGGTCTTATGTACATTATAGGATCTTGATTTGATTGAATTTATGAGGCTCCCACCTGATTCAGCGCCTCCACCACCCATGAAAATACCAGAGGGAATATGTTGGCGGATGGGAAGCAAGATGATAAATTCACCGCTATGATTTTAACTCCGTAACTGTCCAGTTTCCGAAATAAAAACAAAAAGTGCTGGAGGGGCATCGACCTGAAACATTAACACTGTTTCTTTCTCCACAGATGCTGTCTGACTTGCTGAGTATGTCCAACACTTTTTGTTTTTATTTCAGATTTCCAGCATCTGCAGTATTTTGCTTTTGACTGTCCAGTTTCCGCTGGACGGAGGGAGTTAAAATCGGCCGTAAAGTGCTCAAACATACTTCTTATCAACATGGTTCTCCTGGGCACCTAGACATGCTGCTTTTCTATTTCCTTTCCTGGAGCTACACTTAAGTGCCACCTGAGGGCCGGTGTCACAAGAGATAATTAGCTGCTGGATTAGTACAAGAGAATCTTGGGACTGTGATGGCTGAGTCATGGGAAGGCATCGCTGTGAGTTGCATCTTTTGTGCAACCGTCTGGACAGATTGGCCCTGCATCTTATGTACTCTTATAGCTGACCTCTGAGGCCGGAGGCCTGGCATGTGCTGCTATCCCGACAAAAAGCAGCCTCATGTTGGTCAATTCCAGCCAAGCCAATGGTATTGCGCCCAGGTTTAGTGTGGCCACTGATCAAGAGACTGGCTCCCAATAGATCCAGAAAACCCTGTCTTCTGAAACCTGGTCCCAAGCGTCTGAAAGCCTGAATACAAGGCTCGCTCAAGCCTGTCTCTCAGGGCCTCCAGGGCTGCAGTCTGTGTTTTCAATGAGGAGGAGGCATTGACTTGTCTTGGGCCATTGCTACCTGGAAGGAGGGAATGGTAACAGATTCCAAATAAACTGCCTCCTGCTTCACTGATGTCTGCAATTAACAAAAAGCTTCCTTTATGTTGCTGCGTATGAGCGAAGTGGACTGCAACATAACCCTTGTCATCTGCCACACATCCTGGGAAAGTGACCTCAGTGCCTGCACATAGGTGTCATGTTCATCTTTTCACAGCAGAACCCATAAGATCCAAGTCTGATGCCTTCTCAGCCTTTTATAGCCTCTGTTAGGGAATGGGCAAGTCTCCCCCACTCCTTTTGCTCTCTTATGCTCTGTGACTCACACAGTACAATATTCTTACCTACAGTATCTTGATTCCCAGGATTCTCAGTCTCTGAGCTGATGCATGGAATAGAAAAGTTGGGTGACAAAGTGGGCGAAATTGGTGGGGGAGTGCAGGGGCATCAGAGGTCAATGGAGCGGCTGGTCATTGTCATCATCATCACTGACCAGGAGATTGTGATGTATTTCCTCCTCCTCGGCATCATCCTAGTCTTCTGCCCCACCCCCACCTTGCTATATTGGAACTGTGAAAAAAGAGGAAATGAAGTAAGAACGGGGATTCTGTACACAGAAAAGGTGACAAGATAAAGATATCACTGGAGTTCAATGGCAGCTTGGTTCTTTGTAGTGCTGTAGCAGGTGCAGGAACTATTTTTCACCCATTCAGCTACAGCTGGCAATGGCCTACCAACTTTGCCATTACTGACTGCCACCACAGCTTGCCTCCCCAGCAGTTTGATAACCTGCTCCTTGAAATCTGTGAGCTCTTTTAAATTCAGGGGTTCCGCCAACCAATGGCCTGCCACTCCCAGGAATAGTGTGCCTCTTTCTCCAGTAACAGTATTAACAGCATTAGATGAAGGCAAGCATCTAAAGGATATCTTTCAGATGGCAGCAGACAACTGATGTAACATTTAGGACAAGTGCTAGAAGGACCCTGTAACGTGAGACAATGGAGTGGTAAGGATTTACATGTAAGTAGGCCTTGTGAAGAGAGTTCCAAACACAGGTAACAGGTGGAAAAGTTAGAGAGCCATTTTACCACAGTGTACTATGAATGAAAACTTGTCATTGCATTTAAGAAGTGAGGGTGATCAGTGAAAGGGGGTGCCATGGTGCCAAAGTGAAAAGGGAAGGTCGGTGTTCTCTTATCTTGGCTGTCATCTTTAAGTTGTTATACTTCTTCTGCCATTGGTTTGATGACCTGGGGGTACGAGTGGTGCCACTCAGCGCCACTATAATCTCCCTCCATATTGCTCTGGTGCCTTTGGTGTCCTTCTTCTCTGTGAATCTAGCAAGCAGTCTCTCCTCTGTTGGATTTAATCCAGGAGCATCTGTAAATCCACATATGAAAGATTCTGGCCCTGCTTCCTTCTTCCCCCACTTGCCTGAGCCCTTCCTTGTAATCCATCAGTGAATGATGTGGAAGCTATGATGAGGTCTTGAGAAAATCACTGTCGTCGAATATTCTTGTCAAAAACTGGAAGAGAATACATAACACTTTCGTGCTGTGCCTCCTGGAAGTTGCTGCCACCTTAAGTTGCAGGCTTTTAAACCTTGCAGCCACAAGGTTCCTCCCTATCCAGTGATTTACTCCCATTTATACAATGAATATGTTAATTAGGTGACCCCATTTTCCTGGCCATTTTTGTTGGGAAGTGGGCTAGCAGCATGTTAATAAGGCCCTGCTGTTAAAATTGACTGGGTCTCGTGCTGCCGCTCTCGGATGGGTCGGCCGTTCCCACCCAGGAGTTAACATTTCCCCCACAGACACTAATCTATTCAATAGACTGGCTATCCAATTTTGTTAACTTGTCAGCTATCTAAGCAGTTTAGTCCTAAGGTGCCTGAGCAATTTGCAGTAGTCTTGGACACTGACCTTAACTAAAGTTTGAAATTCAGCAATCCTAGTTAAAGCTAACTTACAGAGATACACTGAGCTGTCTTCACAACCTCTGTTATTCAATTTGTTAAGTAACTCTGTCTATTAATTATGGTCCAGAAATTGCTCATGAAATAACAGTGAAGCTAACAGGGCTCATTGTTATTTCAGGGCAAATGAAAGAGCAAGTCCCGGCAAGCTTACATACGCAGTCAAATATGGAACTCCGGAAATTGCTCTACGATTTGCCATGTTCGTTTGAAAGCTTCGTATTAAATTGACCTTGCTAGCTGAATGAATGGATCAGTGTGGACTTGCTGCACTGCCCAGATGGAAATTGACTCATCTCTCCATTAAAAAAAACAAGCTGGGTTTTTTAGGTCTAAACCAACTCTTACTAGCGTGGTTAGTATTAATGACTGCCAAACAACTTCTCTGGCACTGAAAATTAACTTTTAAAAATGTGGAGTCTCATTCCACCCAATATTAATTGTTGTTGGGGACATTTAAAAAAAAAAAAATTTAAAATTGTTATTTTTTTACTTATTCTTTCTGTCTCTTTTACGTCTGTCTTTTAATCTGACCCTCTCTTTATTTTGCTTTCTCTAACTAATTTTATAGAGAATTTACTAATCTACCTGGCACTTCCTGGTTCTTAGTCTGCATGGCTTGTGAAGGAGGCTTTCATTTCCTGGTTCTGACTGCATGGCTTGTCAATGATGTTTCCAGCTGATTGGTTGAGGGGAGAGAGAGATCCTTTCCTCGCTCGCACAGCTCACAGAAGCCTGGGAAAGACCACTGCACTTCTTACAGGTCTCCAATGAAGCAAGCTGGCGCCCAGAAGCCCACGACAAGTTTGCGGGTGAGTTAGTTACTTACAAGTGGCAGGCAACATTCATTTGCCACTCCGCGCAATTTCTGGGCCATGCAGAGATACACTGAGCTGCCTTTATAACCTCTGTTAGTCAATTTGTTAAATAACTGTCTTTTAATTATTTGTTATTCAAATTACTAGGCAACCCTGTCTATAACTATACCTATTCATTGTTTGTATACTCAATGTTTAAATTTCAGCAGTGATAACTGTGATTTGTAGTCAAGAAACAATTGTTAGTGCATAACTTGTTGTCTGACTTCCTTGTTGATTTGGCAAGAAAAGGTGAATTCATTCACTCAGTAGCTTGTGAGTATTCTAATTGAGGGTGGTAAGGTGTTTATTTTGGATTCTAGCACCTACAATTTCTGTGGGAGTTCTCCTGATCTCCCGCTGTAACTTGGCAAAAGATCAGCAGAAACCCTGGAGAAACAGTGTAAACTACCTCGCCTTGCCAGCACTGCCCACATAAATGAATTGTAAAAAATTGGCTGCCATGTTTGCCTACAAAGCAACAGTGACTATATTTCAAAAGTATTTCATTGGCTGCAAAGTGCTTGGGATGTCCAGAGGACCTGCCTTAAGGAGTCAAGGAAGGAAGGGAATAATATATACTTTTTTCATGTAAAGACTCCTTACTTAAATTAATTCCTGGATGTTCAAACTATTAAAACTCTTCAGAGTGGGGTTTTACACATTTAGTAGAAGGTTCAGTATCTTCCCTATTTAGAACCAAGTCAGATTTTTCTCAAATTTATAAAACATTGCTTTATAAAGCAGAGGATTAATATTTAATAGAGCTATTAAGTCATGGCAGTTTAGCACCCGTAAAAGGGACAGTTGGTTAATAAGATATTGTAACATTTAAGGTACAGATTGTACAAAATGTTGATACATCTGGTACAAACCACTTGAAGTAAGAGGGAGCATGTAATTACATGCCACTGATCACTTTTAATCTTAAATTTTTCTTTATTCGTTCATGGGATGTGGGCGTCGCTGGCGAGGCCAGCATTTATTGCCCATCCCTAATTGCCCTTGAGAAGGTGGTGGTGAGCCGCCTTCTTGAACCGCTGCAGTCCGTGTGGTGACGG
The DNA here is from genome assembly GCF_035084215.1 of Heptranchias perlo. NCBI lineage: Eukaryota > Metazoa > Chordata > Chondrichthyes > Hexanchiformes > Hexanchidae > Heptranchias > Heptranchias perlo. The sequence continues at coordinate 50,795,226 of NC_090335.1, forward strand.
TTCTCCCACAGTGCTGTTAGGAAGGGAGTTCCAGGATTTTGACCCAGCGACAATGAAGGAACGGCGATATATTTCCAAGTTGGGATGGTGTGTGACTTGGAGGGGAACGTGCAGGTGGTGTTGTTCCCATGTGCCTGCTGCTCTTGTCCTTCTAGGTGGTAGAGGTCGCGGGTTTGGGAGGTGCTGTTGAAGAAGCCTTGGCGAGTTGCTGCAGTGCATCCTGTGGATGGTGCACACTGCAGCCACATTGCGCCGGTGGTGAAGGGAGTGAATGTTTAGGGTGGTGGATGGGGTGCCAATCAAGTGGGCTGCTTTATCTTGGATGGTGTCGAGCTTCTTGAGTGTTGTTGGAGCTGCACTCATCCAAGCAAGTGGAGAGTATTCCATCACACTCCTGACTTGTACCTTGTAGATGGTCGAAAGGCTCTGGGGAGTCAGGAGGTGAGTCACTCGCCGCAGAATACCCAGCCTCTGACCTGCTCTCGTAGCCACAGTATTTATGTGGCTGGTCCAGTTAAGTTTCTGGGCAATGGTGACCCCCAGGATGTTGATGGTGGGGGATTCGGCGATGGTAATGCCGTTGAATGTCAAGGGAAGGTGGTTAGACTCTCTCTTGTTGGAGATGGTCATTGCCTGGCACTTATCTGGCGCGAATGTTACTTGCCACTTATGAGCCCAAGCCTGGATGTTGTCCAGGTCTTGCTGCATGCAGGCTCGGACTGCTTCATTATCTGAGGGGTTGCGAATGGAACTGAACACTGTGCAGTCATCAGCGAACATCCCCATTTCTGACCTTATGATGGAGGGAAGGTCATTGATGAAGCAGCTGAAGATGGTTGGGCCTAGGACACTGCCCTGAGGAACTCCTGCACCAATGTCCTGGGGCTGAGATGATTGGCCTCCAACAACCACTACCATCTTCCTTTGTGCTAGGTATGACTCCAGCCACTGGAGAGTTTGCCCCCTGATTCCCATTGACTTCAATTTTACTAGGGCTCCTTGGTGCCACACTCGGTCAAATGCTGCCTTGATGTCAAGGGCAGTCACTCTCACCTCACCTCTGGAATTCAGCTCTTTTGTCCATGTTTGGACCAAGGCTGTAATGAGGTCTGGAGCCGAGTGGTCCTGGTGGAACCCAAACTGAGCATCAGTGAGCAGGTTATTGGTGAGTAAGTGCCGCTTGATAGCACTGTCGACGACACCTTCCATCACTTTGCTGATGATTGAGAGTGGACTGATGGGGCGGTAATTGGCCGGATTGGATTTGCCTGCTTTTTGTGGACAGGACATACCTGGGCAATTTTCCACATTGTCGGGTAGATGCCAGTGTTGTAGCTGTACTGGAACAGCTTGGCTAGAGGCGCAGCTAGTTCTGGAGCACAAGCCTTCATCACTACAGCTGGGATGTTGTCGGGGCCCATAGCCATTGCTGTATCCAGTGAACTCAGCCGTTTCTTGATATCACGTGGAGTGAATCGATTTGGCCGAAGACTGGCTTCTGTGATGGTGGGGATATCGGGAGGAGGCCGAGATGGATCATCCACTCGGCACTTCTGGCTGAAGATGGTTGCAAACGCTTCAGCCTTATCTTTTGCACTCACGTGCTGGACTCTGCCATCATTGAGGATGGGGATGTTTGCAGAGCCTCCTCCTCCCGTTAGTTGTTTAATTGTCCACCACCATTCACGACTGGATGTGGCAGGACTGCAGAGCTTTGATCTGATCCGTTGGTTGTGGAATCGCTTAGCTCTGTCTATAGCATGTTGCTTCCGCTGTTTAGCACGCATGTAGTCCTGAGTTGTAGCTTCACCAGGTTGGCACCTCATTTTTTTTAGGTACGCCTGGTGCTGCTCCTGGCATGCTCTTCTACACTCCTCATTGAACCAGGGTTGATCCCCTGGCTTGTTGGTAATGGTAGAGTGAGGAATATGCCAGGCCATGAGGTTACAGATTGTGCTGGAGTACAATTCTGCTGCTGCTGATGGCCCACAGCGCCTCACGGATGCCCAGTTTTGAGCTGCTAGATCTGTTCTGAATCTATCCCATTTAGCACGGTGGTAGTGCCACACAACACATTGGATGGTGTCCTCAGTGTGAAGACGGGACTTCATCTCCACGAGGACTATGTGGTGGTCACTCCTACCAATACTGTCGTGGACAGATGCATTTTCGACAGGTAGATTGGTGAGGACGAGGTCAAGTCAGTTTTTCCCTCGTGTTGGTTCGCTTACCACCTGCTGCAGGCCCAGTCCAGCAGCTATGTCCTTCAGGACTCGGCCAGCTCGGTCAGTAGTGGTGCTACTGAGCCACTCTTGGTGATGGACATTGAAGTCCCCTACCCAGAGTACATTTTGTGCCCTTGCTACCCTCAGTGCTTCCTCCAAGTGGTGCTCAACGTGGAGGAGGACTGATTCATCAGCTGAGGGAGGGCGGTAGGTGGTAATCAGTAGGAGGTTTCCTTGCCCATGTTTGACCTGATGCCATGAGATTTCATGGGGTCCAGAGTCAATGTTGAGGACTCCCAGGACCACTCCCTCCTGACTGTATATCACTGTACCGCCATCTCTGGTGGGTCTGTCCTGCCGGTGGGACAGGACATACCCAGGGATGGTGATGGAAGAGTCTGGGACGTTGGCTGAAAGGTATGATTCTGTGACTATGGCTATGTCAGGCTGTTGCTTGACTAGTCTGTGGGACATCTCTCCCAATTTTGGCACAAGTCCCCAGATGTTAGTAAGGAGAACCTTGCAGGGTCGACTGGGCTTGGTTTGCCGTTGCCGTTGTCGTGTCCGGTGGCTAGTGGTCCGATGCCGGGTGGTCCGTCCGGTTTTATTCTTATTATGACTTTTCGTAGCGAGATTTTACAACTGAGTGGCTTGCTCGGCCATTTCAGAGGGCAATTAAGAATCAACCACATTGCTGTGGGTCTGGAGTCACATATAGGCCAGACCGGGTAAGGACGGCAGGTTTCCTTCACTAAAGGACATTAGTGAACCAGATGGGTTTTTACGACAATCCGGTAGTTTCATGGCCATCATTACTGATACTAGTATTTTAATTCCAGAATTTTATTTAATTAATTTAATTATTTAATTGAATTTAAATTCGCCAGCTGCCGTGGCGGGATTTGAACTCATGACTCTGGATTTTAGTTCAGGCCTCTGGATTACTAGTCCAGATTAGTAAGATTACTAATCTTAAATTATTTGGATTTAAATTTCTACTCTCATTATGGGTGCAGCTTCAGTATTACTGCACAAACTGGGAGCTCAGACTGCATGTTTTAATTATTATGTATTTTTTTGATGCAAATTTAAACATTTGGAGATCTCTCAGCGTTTTCCATGTTGCTATAAACGTGGTGATTGATATGGCAGGATGGGGATATAAATCGTACAGGAGTAGCTGGGCGAGATTTGAAACTCAAGGCACAATATGTAAACTTGTGGTGTCAAGATTTGGAAGCTCTAGGAAGGGAAATTAAATCAAGAACAGAAATTGGGGGGAGCCTTGTGTTAGGAATCTGAATGGGAAACCCTGATGGTTGACAGGCCCATTTTGATACAGGGAATCAGACATACTTGGTGGCATCAACCCTTGATAGAAACCTGTTGTTAGAAATAACAATTGCCCCCAAGTAGCCATTACTCTATCGGATTTTTTTTATTCGTTCATGGGATGTGGGCGTCGCTGGCAAGGCCAGCATTTATTTGCCCATCCCTAATTGCCCTTGACAAGGTGGTGGTGAGCCGCCTTCTTGAACAGCTGCAGTCCGTGTGGTGAAGGTTCTCCCACAGTACTGTTAGGTAGGGAGTTTTAGGATTTTGACCCAGCGACAATGAAGGAACGGCGATATATTTCAAAGTCGGGATGGTGTGTGACTTGGAGGGGAATGTGCAGGTGGTGATGTTCCCATGTGCCTGCTGCCCTTGTCCTTCTAGGTGGTAGAGGTCGCAGGTTTGGGAGGTGCTGTTGAAGAAGCCTTGGCGAGTTGCTGCAGTGCATCCTGTGGATGGTGCACACTGCAGCCACAGGGCGCTGGTGGTGAAGGGAGTGAATGTTTAGGGTGGTGGATGGGGTGCCAATCAAGCGGGCTGCTTTGTTCTGGTTGGTGTCGAGCTTCTTCAGTGTTGTTGGAGCTGCACTCATCCTGGCAAGTGGAGAGTATTGCATCACACTCCTGACTTGTGCCTTGTAGATGGTGGAAAGGCTCTGGGGAGTCAGGAGGTGAGTCACTCGCCGCAGAATATCCAGCCTCTGACTTGCTCTTGTAGCCACAGTATTTATGTGGCTGGTCCAGTTAAGTTTCTGGTCAATGGTGACCCCCAAGTTGTTGATGGTGGGGGATTTGGGGATGGTAATGTCAAGGGGAGGTGGTTAGACTCTCTCTTGTTGGAGATGGTCATTGCCTGGCACTTGACTGGCACGAATGTTACTTACCACTTATCAGCCCAAGCCTGGATGTTGTCCAGGTCTTGCTGCATGCGGGCTTAGACTGCTTCATTATCTGAGGGGTAGCGAATAGAACTGAACATTGTACAATCATCAGCGAACGTCCCCATTTCTGACCTTATGTTGGAGGGGAGGTCATTGATGAAACAGCTGAAGATGGTTGGGCCTAGGACACTGCCCTAAGGAACTCCTGCACCAATGTCCTGGGGCTGAGATGATTGGCATCCAACAACCACTACCATCTTCCTTTGTGCTAGGTATGACTCCAGCCACTGGAGAGTTTGCCCCCTGATTCCCATTGACTTCAATTTTACTAGGGCTCCTTGGTGCCACACTCAGTCAAATGCTGCCTTGATGTCAAGAGAATTCACTCTCACCTCACCTCTGGAATTCAGCTCTTTTGTCCATGTTTGGACCAAGGCTGTAATGAGGTCAGGAGCCGAGTGGTCCTGGCGGAACCCAACTGAGCATCAGTGAGCAGGTTATTGGTGAGCAAGTGCCGCTTGATAGCACTGTCGACGACACCTTCCATCACTTTGCTGATGATTGAGAGTAGACTGATGGGGCGGTAATTGGCCGGATTGGATTTGTCCTGCTTTTTGTGGACAGGACATACCTGGGCAATTTTCCACATTGTTGGATAGATGCCAGTGTTGTAGCTGTACTGGAACAGTTTGGTTAGAGGCACGGCTAGTTCTGGAGCACAAGTCTTCAGCACTACAGCTGGGATTTTGTCGGGGCCCATAGCCTTTGCTGTATCCAGTGCACTCAGTCATTTCTTGATATCAGGTGAAGTGAATCGAATTAGCTGAAGACTGGCTTCTGTGATGGTGGGGATATTGGGAGGAGGCCGATAGAAATATAGGAAAGAATAAGACCACTATGTTAAGCAGCAATGGGGTACAATTCTGGCTGGCTGAATCAGATGTCAGTATATAAAGTAGGGGAAGATAATTCCCGAATCCGTTATTATCTGGAAGGGCAATGTTGCCATGGGAAAATTAGGACATGGGAGAAATTCTCCAAATTGTTCAGACAAGTATTCTTGCCTCCAGCAGAGATGATCTTAACCTACAGGAAATCACAGCTAGAAAGCAATGGCCTAGCGATTCACTATCCATGTTTGTGTGCTCCATGATTGCACAGTTCAGGGGCTTGTCATCACCCCATTTAGACTCATCAAATCTCAATAGTTCTGAGAAGGTTAGCATGAAATACTAATTGCATTGGGGCCTATAGGTTTGCAACAATACCTGAAATGATATTACAGTCCACAAAGTAGATTTGGGATGGCTGACATGCGAACACTCCGAGGAATGTCAGTATCGCTGGAAAGTCACTAGCAGACAAAATGTTTTTGCTGCAGTATACCCAACTTCACAATCTGTACCTGCCTACATTGCAAGATGATTCATAAGGGGAAAAGTTAATTATACCCAGAGAAGTTACAGACTGTAAAGAGCTATAACTTTAGGAGTTCCCTTGGGAAAGTGGACCAATACAAAACTGCCAATGATGAAACATGGGTAATATAACAGAATTCAAATTTATTTGCCACCTTAAGGATGACATGGTGTCACACCTGATTATCTATATTAGTGATATAAATTCCTAGTACATGTGCTAGACACATCTCTGCAATGAGGGCAGAACTTATCAATGATTTTCTAGGATTGATCAGCAGATCCAGGCCTTATAAAGGCACCAGACACACTGGATATTTTTAACGTAAAATTTGATTACTGGTAGGATGGATTTGTCAGTGCCTTTTGTCTGTGCACTGATTTCATTTGCTAGTAAGAAGTCACGATTACACCTAGTAACTGGGCGCAATTTGATAACAGATTCTAGTGGGGGAATTTGAACTCCCCAGGATGGGCGAGAGGCGGTGGCGGGGGGGGGGCATGGTTAAATTCTTAAAAATGTGAAACCCGACCCCAACCCGCCGCGAACGTGCCTACTTCCAGTTTAACCGGGGCGGGTTGGGGGGGCGGACGTGTAACCTGCTCTCAAGAGGCGGGTCAGTAATTTAAATATGTTAATGAGGCTGTATGCCTCAGATTTTAGCAGCCATTTGGATTTAACGGCTGCGGGCCTGGATTCCCAGGGCTCAGGAAACCCGGCAGCTGAATGGAAGCGCGAACTGTCGGAACCAGCGGGTAAATGCTTTTCTAGCACTGCTCGTGATCCAGGAGGAGCACGATTGCTTCCCCCAGCCCCTCAAAAAACCTGCTGCGATCGGCCTGCCCGCGTTCCGACAACGTGACTGAAAGAGAGGAAGCTGTTTCTATTGCATTAACCCCTTATTGCAATTCACTGGTAGAAAGAGTATTGGTAGACCAACATATTGAGAAGATGCTAGCAGATGATATTATTGACCCAGCCTCCAGCCTGTGGTGGTAGTCCCAAAGTCATCTGGGCGAGCTAGCCTGTGCATCAACTACAGAAGACTGAATGAGGTAACCATTGAAGACAAATCCCCAATTCCTTGTGTGGATGACTATTCAGACTTACTGTCAAAACTAAATAGCACACTGCATCAAGATTCTGGATATTGGCAAGTGGCTGTACATTCTGACAGCAGGGCTCAGTCGACATTTCACTCCAGCTGGGTCCAGTTGAAGGTACTACCATTTGGCTGTGCAATGCCCCACTACGTTCCAGCACCTTATGAATAATTTGCTGGTCTAATTTACAGCTGTTGCGTAATGTATCTGGATGTCATGATACTGGACTACCTAAAGAACCTGCTTCAAGTGTTCTCCCAACTGCAGAAAGCAGAAGTGATTATAAAAATGAAAAAAAAAGTCAATTTTTAAGACATGAAATAGAACTCATGGGATGAAAACATCTTAGGATGAAAACCCAAGTGGATTTCAAAGGAAATGAAAACTGGGCAATTACTGTAAGGGGCAGACGATCTGCAATGCCAGTTTGACACCCTGGTGGCAAGGTGAAAATCTACCCCATTGTGTTTAAAATTTTAAACTTTTTTTCTTACTAATTTTCACCCTTTGCCCCCTCTCCTGAAGGCACTGATAGTTTACCAGAAAATGCGTGCACTCTGACAGCAAGTGTTGTATGCCATTCAACCAGGAGAGGCACCCTAACCAAGCTTAATCCTGTCCTTATTTGAGCATCCACATGTGCATTTCTGGTAAGGGTCACTGGATAAGGATCAGGAATAGAAAACCTACCTAATTTTCCCTTCTGTAATCTAGTTGTGCTGCATCTATTGCTGCTTCAACTGAGATCAGTTAACTCAGGACAGACCATTTGAACCTAGGACCTTCCCAGTCTGCATGGCACAGCTACTCACTGGCTAAACCCACTGAATTATTAGGGGAGCTTTTAATTTTTAAAATTTTTATTTAAAATGTAAGTGTTTATTTTTGTAATTAGAGTTAATATAACAGTAATATTTGAATAGCCTTATTACTGTGATATTGGTGTTTATTTCAGTGTCACGTTGTATATCCTGCTGCTACACTAACACCTGTGCCTTAAAGACATGACCAAGAATCACACAGAGAATGTCATATGCATTTGTACAATTTTACATTGATAACAATTCTGCATCTTGTACCCCTCAGGCTTGCCAGACTAAATAAATTAAGGAACTTAAATTCAGATTGTATCAGTCCCTTCAGTCTATGGGCCCATATTCCATCACTGTGTGCCAGGAACGTTTTATGTCTTATAATTCTGTTCAACTGATGAGCAACCTCCTCCTATATGTCCTTCCTGCTGAGTAGCTTTGAGGAAATTCATCCCAGCACTAAATTATCATCACTGCCAAATTCACCCCTTGTTCTGTAAGTCTGGGCTTCATGTTATTTACATAGAATTACATAGAATGTGCAGCACAGAAACAGGCCATTTGGCCCAACAGGTCCATCCCAGTGTTTATGCTCCACAGGAGCCTCCACCCTCTTTAATTCATCTAACTCTATCAGCATATTCTTCTATTCCTTTCTCCCTCATGTGTTTATCTAGCTTCCCCTTAAATGCATCTCTGCTAGCCTCCTCAACTACTCCTTGTGGTAGCGAGTTCCACATTCTAACCACTCTCTGGGCAAAGCAGTTCCTTCTGAATTCCCTATTGGATTTATTAGTGACTAATTTGTATTTATGGCCCCTAGTTCTGGTCTCCCCCGAAGTGGAAACATCTTGTCCATGTCTACCTTTTCATAATCTTAAAGGCCTCTATCAGGTCACCCCTCAGTCTTTTCTTCTAGAGACCAGTCTGTTCAATTTTTCCTGATAGGTTCTGGTATCATCCTAGTAGATCATTTTTGTACCTTTTCCAGTGCCTCTATATCCCTTTTATAATATGGAGACCAGAACTGTTCACACTCCTGCAAGGTTCGTTACTTTAACCTAACTTCTTTGCTTTTCAATTCTATCCCTCTAGAAATGAACCCCAGTGCTTGGTTTGCTTTTTTTATGACCTTATCTTGTGTCGCTACTTTTAGTGATTTAACCAAATAGGGCATTTTTCAACCAGCTAGTGCTATTACATCATTGCTATTACATCATGGTTGCTCATAGGAGTCAAGAGACTCGTAACTGGCGTGTTTAAATGCTGAAATTGAGTTATTACTAATTTCTACCAATGCAAAATTAGAATTTGGTGGAGCTCAAAATGGGATACAGTTGGTTGGCTGTGATACTGTGCAGTTAATGCTGCAAACCTGTCTAAGTGTCTTTATTCCTGATACACAAAAAAAAGACGTATTGACATGTAATAAATAATAAGAGAAAGCACATAACAAATAAGGCCAGTTGCACAGAATTATATAGAATGTACAGCACAGAAACAGGTCATTCAGCCCAACAGGTCGTGTTCATGCTCCACACGAGCCTCCTCCCTCTCTACTTCATCTAATCCTATCAGCATATCCTTCTATTCAATTCTCCCTCGTGTGTTCATCTAGCTTCCCCTTAAATGCATTTATGCTACTCACCTCAACTTTGTGGTAGCGAGTTCCACATTCTAACCACTTGCCCCATCGTGTCCACTCCTTCAACAAGCCATTTTCAATTTGCACTATCATGAACTCTCCCCAACAAGTAATTTTCCAAGATGATTAAACTCATTTAAATTTCTTCCTGATCCCCAAAGGTAGACAAGTGAAAACTCCAGGATAGCTGACTAATATCGCCAACTATAACATTCAACCGTGAACATTTTCAGTTCACAGAGGTTATTTTCAGGATTGTAACCATAGTATTTCATGGAGTATTTGACAATCAATCTCTATAACTAATCCTCAGTTTCATTCTTAACCAGATAGTAATCCAGCTTCCTTCTAAAGTTAGTAATCGGCATGATATTAACTGTTTCTAATGGAATACAAGAATGAAAATGAGCAATGAATGAGAAGTCAAAATTAAGAATGATGCAATAGCTTTAATGAAGTTATTTATTTTCAGGAACTAATTGGATATGTTGTAGTGACTACAAGTAGACTCTGAGAGTTCTGCAGAATGTCAAATTCTTATTACTACGACAACCACTGACACAACTGCCTAGGCTGTTAGTTATAATGTAGCAGAGCCACACAAGACACAATGTTTATCTTAGCTGTGCAACGTTTTAATTCAAAAAAGTTCTAGTCCAAAGGGCAGAACTTCTCATTGAAAGAATATTTAACAGTACAATTATTGGAGCAAATAGGATACTCCAGCAGTACATATCCCAGTTAGATGGTCACAGATTTGATTTGTGGAATATTCCAGCCACCATTAGGATAACTTTTTCATTGAATGCTTAAAAGTGAAAATGCCCTCCAGGTAATCCAATATTCCATGTTGGAGGGAGGAAGGGTATGGAAGTGAAAAGTAATCTGTGTTAACCCATTACAGGTATGCCTTTTTTGGCTGAGATTGTAAGGAATCAGAAAATATCATAGCAGAAAAACATTGGTGAGGTCTAGAGTTGGGGAAAGACAAAAATTGAAAACGGAATGTAGATCTGTTGGAGTATTATCCTCAATTACCCCTGAACTGAGATATTAATACTGGGTTCCAAAAATAAAGAAATGCTTTATTCCCATTGCTGATAACACACAAAATTCGTTGAAAACAACAGGTAAATATTAAATTTCATGAGAGTCAGCCATGTCCTACTACTTTTGGAATCCAGTATTGCCAGAACCAAAGCTCAGCATCAATGGATCAAAGTTCTTTTGCTTTTCTAGAAAATATAGTTAACTCTGCTGCTAATTCTATGAGGAATGATCTTATTCTTATATTGTTTCAATTGTCCTTATGTGCATGCCAGAAATACAAGTTCCTTCATGTAAATTACTGCAAAATATTATTCACTATTAGGATATTTACAATTATTGATGATTTCTTGCATATTTGTAATTATAATTGAAGATTTTCTGAAATTAAAACTTTTTCTTACTGTTGTTTGATAGTTTGCAACAATAACAGATATTATGCAACATGTGAGATAAAATCTTGCTAAATATTTGGGTTGCAAATTTGTAATGAGTTCAAAAAAGTATTCATTTAATAGTAAATTACAACTAACACTAACAATACTTAATATAATTGGTGCAAATAGAAAATGGGTTGGATTATATATAATCACTTAAAATGATATTTTCTAAAGTGGAAAAGTGGAATGTATTCTATTTGATTTGTTACAAACTGTAGCATAATATTATTGTCGTTACAATAATATTTATTACGAAAGATGTTATACTATCTACACTCTACTTCTCTGTACTACTTGCCAAGATTTGTTATTATCAAACGAAGTAATCAAATAATGGCTGCCGAGTACAACCCTCATACACGCGAGGAAATACAGTAGAGTAAAATCTATTACCTAAAGCCTAGAATAATTAGCCTGATATGTGATCAGTAAAGCGGAAAGATTTCCTAAAAGTAGAAGCTCAAATTAGAATGGTTCCAATCTGGCAGTCATTCAAGATACTGATTTTTTAAATTTCCGCAGCGCAGAACTCTTCCCTCTGTAGACCGCCTGAACAAAACCCACGATATCAATATTAAAATAAAGTAACAGGTTGCTACAAGGTCGTGCTGTGGTTTGTTCTATTGACGAATTACAATGGATTTAAAAAGAACGTTAGCAGTCTTTACCTGGACGTTTTAACGGGAATGTGTAATAGCTTCCATGTTTTGCTGGTTTTATGAATGCAGGACAAACCCTCTAATGCTTCCTCAGCCCAGTGATGGGAATGGAAGGGATGAGACGTTTCATCTCTGAGAAATGTAGTGCAAACCTATTTCAGAAGGCTATCTGTCCTCAAAGCAAAGATGCATTTATATTGAACCTAAAATATAAAACCGAAAATGTAATTATTTCTGATTCACAAGCACAAGCGCTTCAACGAAACCTTGAGCTACAATAGTCTATTCCTCTTGTCTCTGCAACCTCTATAATACATTGCGATGCTCGCGCATACAGACTGATAGGAAACAGAAGTTAAATGAATGAACGAATAACCTTACACATTGCATCTTAAGGGCTGATATTTATTTCATAGGAGCGAGTCTTTGATATAAAACTGCCATTTGTTTCTCTGCAGATTTTCCTCTCTGATTGCTTCACGGCTCGGGCAGGTCCATACCGCCGAGGCAGCGCGGGGGGAAAGGCTGGAAGAAAGGGACCTGTCAATCAAAAGGATTTTCGGTTGTTTTGATCCAATCGGATCCAGTCGGGGTGGGATTGACTACAATTCCCAGAATCCTGCGAGCTAATCTCGAGCGATACGTCAATCAGGGAGGAAATAGTCCAATGGGATGCAGAGATCCAGCCGGGACTTCCGGTTAGTGAGGCACCGACCGTTAGCGCAAATTTTCTCTCAGTTCGAGCATCCTCAGCGCGAGCGAGGCATAGCACCTGTATGAGGGGCGACGCTCATATATATATATATGAAAATATTTTTTTGTAATTAAATATATATATTTATTACAGACGGCAAATCCATTTTTCCAATAATTTGAATTTTATTTCCTTCTGAGGACATTTGTTTTTGAGGGAGAAAAAAAAGGGCGACGGCACGGTATAGGGTTAAAAATTACAATTTTGAAAATTAATTAATTATGAAGAAGTTCAATTTCCGAAAGGTGTTGGACGGTTTAACAGCGGCGTCCTCCCCGGCTCACCCTGGCGGCAGCGGCGGACTCGGATCTGGGGTAGGCGGCGGCGGTGGTGGAGGAGGAAGCGGCAGTGGTGGCGGCACTGGCGGCGGCGGTAGTGGCAGCAGCAGCGGCGGCGGTACCGCGGGAGGAGGGAGAGGAGGAGCTGGGGACTCGGAAATACCGGAGACACTCACTTCGGAACACTTCCAGATCTGTAAGGTAAGGGAAATAAACATACAAAAAATGAAAGAGAAGAATGAAACAAACACATTTCGCTTATTGTTTATAAACATGATAATGAGGTGAACGACCTTAGTAAAACTGTTAACTGTCGGATCTGTCTAGTAATGAAATTAAAAACTTTTACATTAAGAACTCAATCATCAATTTTCATCTGTTAGTAGCTAATATTTAGAGGTAATAGCGAAGGATTTAAACGTGGATGTTGGAATTATTGGTAACCCTGACGCACAGATTTGTGTGAAGATCTAATGAATTTTCTCTCGCACACAACAATATTAAATGCAGATCATAATTAATGATGGAAAAGCTTTGTAAAGATGCACCTGGTGGTTTAATGATGATGCCGATCGCATTTTGGTAAGGAAAATAAAAGCATACCGTATTAATGGTATCTTAACTAAAATTTAGTTTAATTTATTGTATTTGAATTAACGCCAATCGTAATGAGGCGCGTCTCGGAAAACTTACTGTAGAGCTCTGTAAATTAAATGTTTGCAAATTAATCGAAATCCATGTATTAGAATCTGTTTGAAATAATAAAGACCATAGAGTTCATATCGGCTAAAGCGTACCTCAGAACAGTTAAGACTCTGCAAGATAACTTTATATATTGGAATTCAGAAATATATCCCACAAAATAATGCAAACAGTAATGAGCAGGAGGAGGGTGCCGAGGAGGTGGAGATGTCAGAGACATCTTACCTCAGAATATAAAGTCTGTAAAGAAATATAGACAATGTAGGCTATATCACGGTGATATAGATGACATGCAAAACTGCAGGTAGTTAAAAATGCACATCCCTGAGCTTGTCAAGATCGGCTTAGCATAAAAAACATTTACCTTTAGATATATTAGCTTTAGGTTAAGATGCGAAATATAAATTGAAGTAAATAGAAAACTAAGAGAAGACAAGGGTGAAATGAGACAACAGGGATTTTCATGATTGCAGTATATTTTTCCATGTTGTGAAAGGAGGCACTTAATAGAATCTGGGGAAATAGCACTCATGAACACTAAGTTGTAATTAAAGTTTTAATAGTCTCAAATATATTATTTGAAACAATGTATACAATAAATAATCTGGAGATATGATATTTTGGGTCAAGAAATTAACATTTAAATAGCATGGCTTGTTTCTGTAAGTGTAAGATATAATGGATAATATAGTTAAGACTAAAAAAAAAAGTGATCTATAGAACTGACTTCAGAACATCTTAAGGGCAATAAGCTAAATAAGTTACATTCTATTGTATCTAAAAATAAATGTGATGCAATATGTATAAAATAATATTGCTATTACAAAGGCTTTCAGTGGAAATACCAATAGAGAGCACATTTTAATGTAAAGGCATGAATTGTTTTGTAATTTTGGATGCACATGAAGGATGAAATGTTTACATGCAAAGAATTAAATATAAAATCCAAACTGTATAGGGTATGTAAAATTATTTAAATATTTCTAGAATTACTGGCTTGTTTCAATAGCAATAAATAGGGAAATAAATACAAACGTTTTTTCTTCCCCACAAAATAAATGTTGTAGTGGACCTTAACGTCTGAATAACATTGGCATAATATAGAAATATATTGTTTAAAAATCACAATATGTGAGCTGCAGTCTAATTAAACCAGCTTTGTTGTGATTATCTTAATCAGAAAAATGTATTCTAAAGATCATGGTGGGATTTTTTACTTGACCAAAGTAAGTTTTCAGAAAGTAGATTGTATTCTGCAGTGATTGACATGATAGTCTTGAAACGATTATCATGCTGTTAATTTACACCACGCTATATAGATGTTTGAATACAAAGGAAAGGAGCCAAGAATCTCTTGAGTATTGAATGTTAACTGGATTCAATAATATGCTTGGGATGGAAACTTCTGGTATGGTATAAGAACTTTATCTGCAAACATTGTGTTTCTGTGTCGTATTTTAATATTTTTAAAAACAAATGTGTACTGGGACGTCAATGATGTTTTATCAAATGGCTATACAAAAAATAAGTGCTGTAATATTTAAATGTAGCAGCTTTAGGTAATCATGTATCTGATCATTTCTGTCTCTGTATGCACTCTTGTTCTAGCATATAAAATCTGCATGAATTATTTTCTGTAATTTAAAAAGACTATTATGTAGAATACCAAGATGTAATGAATACAACAACTCGAATTTCTATAGCACTCCTCAGATGCAGTAAGGCAAAATCACTTATAGGGCAATGGACATATAATAGACACTGAACCTGATCAGGAAGGGAAAAAAGAGGGAAGGGGTGAGGGTAGGACAAAGCAGCACAAAGAATGGTGGGGTGCAAAAGCACAGAATAGTTCTTAATTTAATTTCTTAAAAATCCAGCTAATTAACATTTTATTCCATTGGTATTTATGATGGTTTCAAAATCCATTCATGTGACAGTTCAATGTAATGAACTTAAAATTGGTGAATCGGTAGTAACAGTCCAGTCTGTGAGGCATATTCAAAATAAGTTCAGAATTTGAAGGGACTCATCCATGGACTAAATAGCACTTTAGCGACTGTGAGCTGCTGACGTACTTTCACTCATGCGCTTGTGGTGCTGATGAAGAACTGTTGTAATGCACCGTCACTGCTAGTGCAATACCTATTTGTAATCGTTTACACTCTGATTTTAGTGAAAAAATGCTGTTGAAGTCCTCAAAAGATTAACTAGTCCCTGGTGAGTGTATTAATATTAAAAAAAACAAACAATTGTTGGAGTAATAAGTAGAGAATAATATGTGATGAGAAGTGAGGTATTGATTTTTATTCAGAAGTGAGAGACTGCATAACTCATGAGCACTGCAGACTCGAGAAACGTATGGCCTTTTTAAAAAAAAATCAATCACTTCATATCAAGTTCTGTTTATTTTTTCTTCTTCAGAAGCCAAAAAATGCTTCATCCTTTGTTTTTAAATAATAATTCCTTTTTAACCTCCCAAAACCACTTTACCCAGTGGGCTATGATATAATACAAACAATGTCTAGGTTACTATCTACGCGCCAGGCAATGACCATCTCCAACAAGAGAGAGTCTAACCACCTCCCCTTGACATTCAACGGCATTACCATCGCCGAATCCCCCACCATCGACATCCTGGGGGTCACCATTGACCAGAAACTTAACTGGACCAGCCATACAAATACTGTGACTACTAGAGCAAGTCAGAGGCTGGGTATTCTGCGGCGAGTGACTCACCTGACTCCCCAAAGCCTTTCTACCATCTACAAGGCACAAGTCAGGAGTGTGATGGAATACTCTCCACTTGCCTGGATGAGTGCAGCTCCAACAACACTGAAGAAGCTTGACACCATCCAGGACAAAGCAGCCCAATTGATTTGCACCCCATCCACCGCCCTAAACATTCACTCACTTCACCACTGGCGCACAGTAGCTGCAGTGTGTACCATCCACAGGATGCACTGCAGCAACTCGCCAAGGCTTCTTAGACAGCACCTCCCAAACCCGCGACCTCTACCACCTAGAAGGACAAGAGCAGCAGGCACATGGGAACAACATCACCTGCACCTTCCCCTCCAAGTCACACACCATCCCCACTTGGAAATATATCGCCATTCCTTCATCGTCGCTGGGTCAAAATCCTGGAACTCCCTTCCTAACAGCACTGTGGGAGAACCTTCACCACACAGACTGCAGCGGTTCAAGAAGGCGGCTCATCACCACCTTCTCAAGGGCAATTAGGGATGGGCAATAAATGCTGGCCTCGGCAGCGACGCCCACATCTCATGAACGAATAAAAAAAATGAGTTTGTCACTTTCAGTGAAAATACTTTTGTGAGCACCACCTTTGGGAATAGGGCGGGGGTGTGGGACTAGCTGGATTGCTCGTGCATAGAGCCGGTGCGGACATGTGGGTCGAATGGCCTCCTTCTGTGCTGTAACATTTCTATGATTCTATGTAACATTCATACAGACATAAAGTATTATTATTTAAAGAAATGAAAAGGAAGACTCCAAAAGAGATAGGCACTGCAGATCCTCACATCAGCAATGATAAATAATGGTTTACAATTAGTAATGGACTGGCCATGAGGGAACCATATTGCTTGATTATGCAGTTGAGTTGGTTGAATGATCTATATGTGCTTATGTATATCCTTAAGTTCCGCTAAAAATGGGGGCCATTTGACCTGATTATTTTGGATGCATGGATTTGACTTTGCGCAGTGAGAGATTCATGCACTGTATGAGCCAAAGATCAGGCCTTTTTACTTATACAATACATGGACTTGTGGAAGAGAAAGAAGGATCTGTGGACTTCAATCTAGATTTTAAACCACTCAGATCTATAAATGGAAAATTGGGCGATTGCAGTTTCATTGTATTAACCATTCCTGTAAATACTGTAATACCCAATTGGATTTTTTTTAGAGTAAACTATAAATAGACATGTTCCATGTTTTTGCAGTTCTGTGAAATTAAATTATTGATTTAACCCTTGGAAGTAGTAATTATGTGTTTTTTTCCCTGTTATGAACGTGTTCCTGTTCATCTATTGAGGTAATGTTCGGTGCATTATTTAGAGCCTAATCTGCTCTGGGGCAAGAGGTGACCTTGGAATACTCAAAAATATGGGCAGAATTTTAGTCCTGAATATCAGCTGTATTTATTCTAAGGTACTAAAATTTTATCTTGTTCGGTGACATGATCAGTATGGCAATCATCATTTTGATGTTGTTCTGTTTACACTTGTGCACTGCAGATATCATCAAAATGTC
This sequence comes from Heptranchias perlo, assembly GCF_035084215.1. NCBI lineage: Eukaryota > Metazoa > Chordata > Chondrichthyes > Hexanchiformes > Hexanchidae > Heptranchias > Heptranchias perlo. Next base: position 50,812,802 of record NC_090335.1, read on the forward strand.
AGACTACCTGGAAAGAACCCTTAGATGTCGAGATCTCACCAGGGGAAAATGGAACTTTTATTATTGTCTTTCCCCCCCCCCCCCCCCTCTTCACTAGAAAACTGAATATAACAGTATAATTGTCATTTGGGTCAACTGACTGATCCTAATGCTGTAATTTTTTAGTTCTGGCATCTAAATATAGTGACAGACTTCATGTTATAAATTGGGTAGCCAGGTAGTGAAGGATAGAATACTAGAGCCTGGTCTTCAGTTGCTTCCAAGCCTTTATTCACAGAGATCCATATTACCCAAGATAAGCTCTCGTATAAATGGATACAGGAGAGTCCCCAATTGATACGCATCACCTGAATACAATTAACACTAATTGATATAAATCATACAATTAACACTTCAGGGTCATTTTATTGCTGACACAAAGGTGAAGCCCACATATTGCTGAAATTAAAATATGATTTTGAAACATGATGCACTACATTAATGGAGATTTAGCTTTACCTCCTTAGCAGTATGGTGTGAAATTCCTGTGATGCTGTTGAAATAATTCTCTCTTTTTGCATGTTGCTAAATATTATTAATTCATTTCTTAAATCAATAGTTGGTTCAAAAAATAACATGGTAGTGTTAGTTGTGAATATTAGTTATTCTTGTGGCGTTAACGAACAATGCCATGGAGAATAGATAAATAGAGGACCTGCTTGATTTTTGATCTCAGATACATCAACCAGGAAAGCGGTGAGTAGAAAGTGCAGCTTCTCCCCAACATGAGAAGAGAAAATTGGAGAGGCGACATGTCAGGCTGATCTTTATACCCTGGTAGCTGGCTGCATGAGTCGTATATGATTTGGGAGCTGGGCCACACACCCAACCTGTTGACTGCAGGCATCAGACACAACGGACAAATAAAAGAGAGTAAAATAAAAGGGGAAGCTTATTTAATAAAATAATGGTAATGAGGCTTTATTTTATACTTCTGTGAATTTGCTTTATAAAGCTATAAAAAACTGCCCTTCCCTCCACCTCAACTTTACCATCTGTGTATCTCATATTACTGAAGATAGTAAAAAACTCGTTGAAGGTGGCAGGGTAGGTTGAGAAAGTGGCTAAAAAGCATATGGGATCCTGGGCTTTATAAACAGAGGCATAGAGTACAAAAGCAAGGAAGTTATGATGAATCTTTATAAAACACTGGTTCGGCCACAACTGGAGTATCATGTCCAGTTCTGGGCACCGCAATTTCAGAACGATGTGAAGGCCTTAGAGAGAGTGCAGAAGAGATTTACTAGAATGGTTCCAGGGATGAAGGACTTCAGTTACGTGGATATACTGGAGAAGATGGGGTTGTTCTCCTTAGAGCAGAGAAAGTTGAGAGGAGATTTGATAGAGGTATTCAAAATCATGAAGGGTCTAGACAGAGTAGATAGAGAGAAACTGTTCCCATTGGCGGAAGGGTCAAGAACCAGAGGACATAGAATTAAGGTGATTGACAAAAGAACCAAAGGCGACATGAGGAATAACTTTTTTACACAGCGAGTGGTTAAGATCTGAAATGCACTGTCTGAGGGGGTGGTGGAGGCAGATTCAATCATGGCTTTCAAAAGGGAATTGGATAAGTACTTGAAAGGAAAAAAAATTGCAGGGCTACGGGGAAAGGGCAGGGGAGTGGGTCTAGCTGTATTGCTCTTGCAGACTCCACGGGCCAAATGGCCTCCTCCTGTGCTGTAACCATTCTATGATTCTATAGTGTTGTGAATTTGGAGCTAGGATAAGTGGTGAGCTGGGGTGGTCAGGGAGGATAGAGTGGCTTGAGGAGGTTGGGGTATCTGAATAGGTTGTGTCTCCAAAATTGAGGCATTCATGAGTTGCAGCTGACATCAGATATGATAGGGCAGGAGACATAGCTTAAAGGAAGCAGTTAATAGTGGAGAAAAAGAGTTTAGAATTTCACTTGCCTTTTAGGATGATCTTGGAATAATAAGAGGACTTTGGTGTAGAGAGGGAAAGGTGATATTGTTTCAGGTGCTTAAGCCAGATATAGTGATGAATGCCCCAGGCTGGTCATGTGCCTTGCTTACTTAAGCCTGTGATCCTTGGATTTGGGAACCGTTGCGAACGGAAAACTGTAAAGGATCTGGTGGTGGTGAGTGTGCCACAGTAAGGGTATTTAAGGAGGCAGCGTCATTGTGATAAATATTTGGCTAAAGTGGTGGGAGTTGGAGAAGATGCTTGGAGTAGTTTTTTTTCCAACAGCAAAGGGTGATGGTAACAAAGTTGAAGATGGACATGGGGGTTTGGATAACAAGGATGTGGTGATGGAGACTTCGGAGGTGACAATTCAGGTTAAGGTAATAACAATCACTGTCAATCTGTAAAATATAAACCTCATAAATCTGTGCTAATTTGGATTGGCAGTACTGTGACATGTTTGACTGAGAAATCAATGAGGAATCGCTTACAAGATACTACATCAATTACATAGTACAGAAATTTAACTTGTTCACTGCTAACTTTATCTTGGGATAAATATGAACATACGAAAACGACAAACAGGAAAAGACTAGCTGGTCCATCGAGCTTGTCCCATACTGTCATGGTGCAATTTAAGCATGCTGTGGCACCCATTGCCCTCTGTTGCTAGCCATGCAATTTCCTGGGAGAGGCAAAAAGTGTAGAAAAACTCTAAGCCAATTTAGGGAAAGAAAAATTTAGGTGATCACCGAAGGCGTTCAAACAAGTTCCAGGAGACCACCGTGACCAGGAGACATATCCCCCGATACCTCACCTACCTTTTGTACACTGATGCCAGCCATAGTTAGGAACTTGTCTAGCTTGCTTTTGAATAATAAAACCAGCGAACCTGCACTCGCTGAAGGAGCCGACAACTTATTCTATCGGTCAACTCTCTGTGAAAAGAAAAACCTGTTGACATCTAACCTAGTTGTATGCTTCTGTATGTTGTACTCATGCCCTGTGGTCCTCTCTAACCTATCTAACTTGAGTAGCCTACCCACATGAACTGAATCTAATCCTTTCATTGTTTTAAAGACCTCAATCAAACCTCTTTGAAGTCTACACTTTTCCAGAGTTTTTTTTTATTCGTTCATGGGATGTGGGCGTCGCTGGCAAGGCCGGCATTTATTGCCCTTCCCTAATTGCCCTTGAGAAGGTGGTGGTGAGCTGCCTTCTGGAACCGCTGCAGTCCGTGTGGTGATGGTTCGCCCACAATGCTGTTAGGAAGGGAGTTCCAGGATTTTGACCCAGTGACGATGAAGGAACGGCGATATATTTCCAAGTGGGGATGGTGTGTGCCTTGGAGGGGAACGTGCAGGTGGTGTTGTTCCCATGTGCCTGCTGCTCTTGTCCTTCTAGGTGGTAGAGGTCGCGGGTTTGGGAGGTGCTGTCTAAGAAGCCTTGGCGAGTTGCTGCAGTGCATCCTGTGGATGGTACACACTGCAGCTACTGTGCGCCAGTGGTGAAGTGAGTGAATGTTTAGGGCGGTGGATGGGGTACCAATCAAGCGGGCTGCTTTGTCCTGGATGGTGTCAAGCTTCTTCAGTGTTGTTGGAGCTGCACTTATCCAGGCAAGTGGAGAGTATTCCATCACACTCTTGACTTGTGCCTTGTAGATGGTGGAACGGCTTTGGGCAGTCAGGAGGTGAGTCACTCGCCGCAGAATACCCAGCCTCTGACCCGCTCTTGTAGCCACAGTATTTATATGGAGTAAAAAGAGATACCAGCCCTCTAGATCTATTGTAGCTAAAGACCTTTGAAACTGGGTGTCAATCTAGTGGCCCTCCTCTGGACCTTTTCTAGGGCTTCTTATCAGCCACCATTTGAGGGGACTAAAACTGGACGTGGTATTCTAGATGAGGCCTAACCAAGATCTTATAAATTTATAGTGTTTTTTTGTTTTGTATTTGATCATCCTGGCAATAAGCCCTAGTACTGTATTTGCTTTTTCCTATAGTCTTGTGCCATAGGTCGTGAACCTTCAGAGATTCATGTACTATAACACCTAGGTCTTTCTCCCACTCAACAGCCTTAAGTACAAGACCCTGTACTGTGCATGCATGGTGATAGCCCAACCCACATGCATAATACTACATTTATCGATATTAAATTACATTTGCCAGATGCGTGTACATTCCCTCATCCCATCTAGATCTGCTTGTAATCTATTTTTCCCATCCAAGATCTTAATATTCTCTCAAATCTTTGCATCGTCCCAGAATTTGTAGACTGCGCCCCCAACAACTTCATCCAGATCATTGATAAAGATTGTGAAGAGCAACGGTCGTAATACGGATGCCAGTGGAACTCTATTAGTAACCAGTCCTGACACAGAACCACTGCCATTAATAACAAACTGCTGCTTAAGAGAATGCTCTGGAATTCCCTCCCTAAACTTCAATTGTTCATTTTTTGGAATTCTGAAATTAAGACTGATGAAGCATCTTAGGTCCCGATATTTACAGGGAGGCGAGGAGGGAGTGGGGGCGCCTGTCAGCAACCGGGAAACCTGGGAAGGCAGAGGTCCTGCCGAATTTAACGGCGGGATCTCATTAGAATTTTCTTTACTCCGTTTCCCACCCATCAACCAACTAGTTGAGAGGCTGGCTGGCTGGCGGGCAGGAAAGCCTGCTGTACAAGCTGGCAGCCGCGGACCAGAGAGGAGGGAGGGAGAGATAGTGGGGGGGGGGGGGGGGAGGGGGGGTGTCTGAAGATCACATGGGGCAAGAGACCAGATCGCGGGGGGAGAGATCGGATCACGGCAGGGTCTGAGGATTGATTGGGGGGCTGGGGGAAGCACTCCTGCTCCTCTTGGCCCACAAGCTGTGCTGGAAAAGCACTTACCTGCTGAATCTGGCAGTTCTCGCTTGCCATTAGCTGCCGGGTTTCCCGACCTGTGCTGGAGGTGTTAAATCCAAATGGCTGAAAAAATCTGAGGCACAGAGCCTTATTAACATATTATAATTACCGACCTGCCTCTCGAGAGCAGGTTACTCGCCTGACACCCAACCTGTCCCGGTTAAACCATTCGCAGTGTGTTGGTGTTGGGTTTCCCATTTTTAACAATTTAACCCCCCTCGCCAATGTCCTGCCTGCCCTGTGGGGGGGGGGGGGGGTGTATTTTTGCATTTTCTCAACTTAGTCTTAACATTCGTAGTGATGTGTGTACAACACACAAGAAGGTATAAACTTTGAGAGTATTCATCTGGTGTAAGTAGCTTGATGAGATGGGAGGAGGGTGAGTGGAGGGAAAGGTTGATTCAAATGAACCTTTGTTCAGTGAGTTACTGCTGCAGAGCTCTGGCAACTGGAGGGATTGGTGGCCCTTGCTCTTCGTCGGCATCCTCGTCTTCCTGCTCCTACACTTCTTTCTCCCCAGGTGTCTGTAAGGGTTGGCCCCTTTGCAGGGCAAAGTTATGGAGGATGCATCAGAGATGGTGAATTTGGACACTTTGTCGGGGCTGTATTGCAGAATGCCTCCACACTTGTCCAGGTAGCAGAACTGTTGCTTCGGAAGGCCAATGGTTTGTTCTGCGAGAGCTCTGATTGTAGTGTTCCTCAGCGTATGTGCAGGGTTCCTAACAAGTCATGAGACAAAAGGTTAGGGAATACCCCTTGTCCCCAAGCAGCCATCCTTTGACCTGATGGTCTGGTTGGAAGCGATAGAATTGAGGACTGACGGAGGATAAAGGCATCATGAAACCTGGCACAGACCTGCACAATGTGCTGCCTGTTGTCACACATGAGGTGGACATAGAATCATAGAAAATGTATGGCACAGAAGGAGGCCATTCGGCCCATCGTTTCCGCGCCGGCTGAAAATTAGCCACCCAGCCTAATCCCACTTTCCAGCACTTGGATGTGCACCTTGTAGGTCATGGCACTTCAGGTGCACATCCAGGTACTTTTTAAATGAGTTGAGGGTTTCTGCCTCTATCACCCTTTCAGGTAGTGAGTTTCAGACCCCTGCCACCCTCTGGGTGAAAAAAAATTTCCTCAGCTTCCCTCTAATCCTTCTACCAATCACTATAAATCTATGCCCCCTGGTTTTGACCTCTCTGCAAAGGGAAATATGTCCTTCCTATCCACTCTATCTAGGCCCCTCATAATTTTGTATACCTCAATTAAATCACCCCTCAGCCTCCTCTGTTCCAAAGAGAGCAACCCCAGCCTGTCCAATCTTTCCTCATAGCCAAAATTCTCCAGTTCTGGCAACATCCTTGTAAATCTCCTCTGTACTCTCTCTAGTGCAATTACATCCTTTCTGCAATGTGGTGACCAGAACTGTACACAGTACTCAAGCTGTGGCCTAACCAGTTGTTTATACAGGGATATTCAGGGAGTGGAATCCCTTCCTATACACACACATCCCTGGGTCTTCACGTGGAGCATGCAATGCATTGTGCATGCATTGTGATGCCTTGCACGCGTGGGAAGCCTGCTATCCTGGTGATGCCCACAGTTCTTTCCTCGCTTTGCTGCCTCCGTGGGGAACGAGATATATTGGTTCTCCTTGGAGTACAGCACTTTCATCATATTCCTGATTCAGCAGTAGACTGCAAACTGGGTAATGTGGGTATATCACCTGTTGCAGCCTGGAATGCGCCTATGTCATAGAAATTAAAGGCCACCGTTACCTTGACAGCCACAGGCACCTCACACTAGGGTTTCCTACCCTCCAGGATTGTCCTGGAGTCCTCAGGAATTAAAGGTTAATCTCCCGTACATCACTGCAAGCAACCTGGGAAAAAAAATCATATAGGCATTAAATATAATTGTGTTTTTTTTTCATTGAACACTTTTGTTTATTAATTATAAAAATATTGGACATGGGGAAATACAGCTGTTGTACTACCACCAAGAATCATCCAATCAGGTAATGAAGAGTGTTTGCTTTCCAATTGGCATGCGAAGGCTGTGTGCTGCGAGAATGGACGTTTCGGGCAACCAGCGGTGGGAACCTGAGGAGGGGGCATTTGGAGGAGGGAGGTCATGTGATGAAATTTCCTGAAATACGTCCAACCAGAGTTGGCAACCACACCTTACACACTGCTCATCTGTCAGGTTCAGGTATGAAATCTGGTTCCTGAATACGTGCATGGTGGAAGGCCTCCTGTGCCCTTCCCTTCTTCGCTATCTTCTACCAGCAATTCCTGGTCTGTGCACTCTTCCTTGCTGGTGCTGCTATGCCTCATCCTCCAGCCGCAATGGTAGACCAAGCAGAACAACCATGCTAAAAATAATAATGCTGAATGCAAAGCACAGAAAGACTCATGCACCTCCCCTTCAGACAAATTTTTGAACACTGCTACTGCAACCAAAAGAGCCAAAAAAGACCCAGAAGTACCCTAGCAGCCTAAAACGACAAACCAGAGACTTTAATGGAGGTGAGGATTACTTTAAATAGTGCTTCTGCGGTTTGTTTCCCATTGTTCCTGCCTTGATTTGCTGGATGGGCCTAAGAATTAATGAATCAGGCGCTGGCACAGATCAACTTCACAAAAGGACCTTAAAACAGTTGAAAGACCCTGATTTAAATATACTAATGGCATAACCATTTCTTCTAAGCAAGTACCCGGGACAACTAATTTGTGGCTGAACCAATATGACGCGCGACGCATTTCTGGCCAATATAAGGGTGCGTACAATTGCAACCCAAAAAACAAGCAAAATGATATCCAATTTTGCCCCCAGAGTTCCTTCCCTGAAAAGAATAAAGCAGTATCTCGGTGGGCCTCATCGTGACAACAAACCAAAATGGTCGAAACAGGCTTTTGGGGATGAAATTAAAGGGGGAATCGCTCCAAAGCCTCTCTTGTTTCCACTGACTGCAGGGTCGGTAGCCAGAGGATGCAGATTTAAGGTAATTGGCAAAAAAAGCCAGAGGTGCGATGAGAACATTTTTTATGCAGTGAGTTGTTATTATCTGGAATGCACTGCATGTAAGGGTAGTGAAAGCAATTCAGTAGTAACTTCCAACAGGGAATTGGATAAATACTTGAAGGGGAGAAAATTGCAGGGCTACGGGGAAAGAGCAGGGGAATGGGACTAATTGAATTGCTCTGTCAAAGAGCTGGCACAGGCACGATGGGCTGAATGGCATCCTTCTGTGCTGCAAGATTCTATGATTGTATGATACTAGTAATATTTCTGTAACATTCAATCCCCATGTTCAATATGTATAACTTCCTTTTAAAAGTGTTAGCCACCCTGTTTAAAATGATAGAATCTTTGCAATTTCACATGAAAAGTCAAAATATAGTGAGAATACAGTGGGATTTTTAAAATGAATGCCATGATTGCAGTTTCCATTAAGTTTCCCTCTGTTGGCTTGAGAATTTGTCGCTAAAACAAGTATAGACACTGGAGTCTACTTTCATACTCAAAAGAGGACATTCTGCTTTGTTATGATAAGGCCTGTAGACAGACTCCACTATGCCAGTTTATTCGACTGTTGCCACAAACAATTCATGCAGGTTTGCCACTGTGAAGAAGACAGCTGCTATCTATAATGGCTATATCTATTATGGATATCCTGATGGGAAGGTTGTTATCTCTAGATCAACATGTGATATGAAAGGCCTACTTTGTTTGCTAGTGGGGAGGTGTTCATCAAAAATCCTGGCTTTTCCTTCAAAGGAAATGGATATATCTGAGTAGCAGCTCCACGTTCTTGAGTTTACTCAGCTCCACCATTTCTAGGGATTGCAGTGAAACAGAACTCCATTTTATCAGAGGCGTGTACTTTTATGAAAAGCTAATTAAAAGTCTTGATATAAAGAACTCGTTTTTTTTAAAAAAAGGACTCTTTGAGTATTAAAATGTTTGGCATGTTGGACTCAGGAAATAGTTTAACTTAACTTGTTTTTATACGGTGCCTTTAATGTACTAAAATGTCACATGGCATTTCACATAGGAAAGAGCAGACACTTATGAGTGGAAGAGTTAGAAGAAATGACTGTGTGGTCAGAAATGTCAGTATGGAGGACGTTGGAGAAGCTGAGTCTTGAGATAACAAAGATGGAAATAAGGGTTTCAGTGGCCATGGAGATAGGCAGTTTTGAGGAGATGGAGGTAAGCAGCCTTGATGATGGATAGGATCTGGTGTTTGAGGCGCAACTCAGTTGAACTGAACACTTAAGTTGCACATTGTCTGGTTCACTCAGAGTGAGCAGTCGGGCAGAGATAGAATCATGTGCATGGGTATGGAATTTTTGGCAGGAGCTGAATAAGATCGTTTTGGTTTTCCCAGTGTTTACTTGGAGAATGTTCCAGTTCATCTGTGACTTGATGTCAGATGGGAAATCTCACAACACAGAGGTGATTGTGGAATTGGGGGTGGTAGTGGAGCTGGGTGTCATCAACATATGGAAACTGAACTCATACCTGAAGATAAGAGGGTATAAATTCATCAGCACCCAATTTCGGCGGCAGTGTGGCAGCGATACCGCCCGAACCAGGAAGTCTGAGGCCGGCCAGCGAGGCAAGAGTAAGGAAAGTCCTGGGAAGGACAGCAGCAATGGGGGTGGTGGTTTGGATACTGTGGAGTCGGGGGAGCACTCCACCTCATTTACCTAGGTAAGGGGCCTAACACCTGAAAAATCACCTGACCCAATATCTGGTCAACCATCTTTCAGGCATTTTTTCGGCGAAGGACATTGGTCTCCAAAATTGTTCCTTGTTACATCTGTAAAATGTGCGCAATGAGGTCCAATTTCTACCCCATGGTGTTCAAGGGGCAGCATATAAATGAGGAAAAGTAGATGGCCAAGAATGGAATCTTGAATCGTTCTAAAGTAACCTTGCAGGGGTGAGAGGAGAAGCCAATGCTAGAGACGTGCTAGCTGCATAGAGATAGGTAGGAAAGGAACTGAGAATGGAGCATAGAAGAGGATGGCGTGGTTGATTGTTGAACATCATGGAGAAATCGAGATGGACAAGCGGGGGTAATGTGCCATAGTCGCAGTCACAGAGGATGTCCGTGTCATTGACGGTCTCTGGTAGGATGGAAGCCAGATTGAGCAGATTCCTAAAGGGAGAAGCGAGTGGCAAAGAGGTGTTCAAGGATCTTGGCAAGGAAAGGGAGGTTGGATATAGGATGGTATTTGGAGAAGATGGAGGGTTTTTTTTTAGGAGGGGTGATGGTGGTTATGAAGAGGAGGAGATTGGTACCTATGCAAAGAGAGCCATTGGAGCAATGAATGATAGTTGAGTGGAGAGGGGATTGAGGGAGCAAGAGGTGGGTATCATGCAGGAGATCAGCCTGGTGAGAACTGTGCCACTTTTTATTCCAGGATGCTTTACTAATCTTGATACTCCCTTTTAATTATCACAGTCTTACAACCACATGACACATTCTACATCAGCGAGTATGCTACTGATCACCTGAATAGTCGAAATAACACATTACTGACACTTCCATGGAAGTTACTGTATTATATATTAGTAATTTGTGTGACATCAGCAACTTGTAAATTATGTTTATTGCAGTTTGCTTCAACGGGAGTTAAAATTACTTAAGATCTATCGATTACTAATTAATTGGACCTCCTTATAGCCATTAAATACAGATAAGAATAGCAAAGGAAATAAATGCATTACTGTACAAATCAAGTACAGTGATCACCTTCATTTCAACACTTGTAAAAGAAATGCCTGCTCTGTTACAATGCGCAAAACTAATTAGTGTTTATTATAAAATAAAAACAGAAAATGCTGGAAATACTCAGCAGTTCAGGCAGCATCTGTGGAGAGAGAAACTGAGTTTACGTTTCCAGTCGATGACCTATTGTCAGAACTGGAAGAGGTAAAGATTTAACAGTTTTTAAGCAAGTGCAGAGCCAGGGGGAAGGGGAGGGGAGGAAAGAACAAGAGGGAAGATCTGCGATAGGGTGGATAGCAGGAGTGATTCAATAACAAAAGGGATGATGGCGCAAGGCAAAAGGAGGTGGTAATGGGACAAGTAAAGAAACAAAAGATGGGTCTATAAGAGTTGTAAACGGCAATAGCAGAACCATTGCCAGCACCTGCTGCCCAAAAAAATGGGAGCAGTGGTTATGATCTGAAGTTATTGAAATCAATGTTGTAAGGTTGTAAAGTGCCGAATCGAAAGATGAGGTGCTGTTCTTTGAGCTTCATTGGAGCAATGTAGGAGGTCAAGGACAGAGAGATCAGAGTGGGCGTAGGACGGAGAATTAAAATGGCAAGCAACCGGAAGCTCAGGGTCATGCTTGCAGACTGAATGGAGGTGTTCAGCAAAGCGATCACCCAATCTGCGTTTAGTTTCCCTAACGTAGAGGAGACTACATCGTGAGCAGCGAATACAGTATACTAAATTGAAGGGCGTACAAGTAAATCGCTGTTTCCCCTGGAAGGAATGTTTGGGGCCCTGGATGGTGAGAAGGGAAGAGGTGAAAGGGCAGGTGTTGCATCTCCTACGCTTAGATGGGAATGTGGAGCGGATCGTAGAATGGACCAGGGGTCCCTGTGAATTCGAGTGGGTGAATTCAATGTCAAATCAGGTACAGAAAGGGAAATAAAGAGAGGGAAAGAAAGATTGGACTAAGAAAGAGAAAAAAGAAACAAATGAAAAGTAAGAAATTTAAAAATTAAAAATTTGACATTTTTAAAAGTTACTAAAACAATTCACAACCTGAAGGAATGAGACCATACATTTTTTCAGACTTTTTAAAAACGACATACTATCTTCAGTATCTTTTTTTTAATGTAAAATGGAGTGCGAGTTTGCAGAAGACATGACTGCTGAAGCTAGTTGCTTCAACAAAGGCTGCTTAATCAACTGCCTAGCTAATCTTGAAAGCACTAGTAGATGTACAGTGTGAATCCAGAAATATCATTAATAAGTTGGAACCATACCAGGCCAACGTCTACGTTTGATGTGGCTTGTCAGCTTTTTCCGAGCTGAGGGGATTAAACTCAATTGCATTTGTGGGTGTGAGTTCTCATGAGACCAGGAAAGTTTGTGCACAGTGGTATTCAAACTCTTGAAGCAGGAAGAGGTAGCAGATGGGAGCATCATTTGGGGGTGGAGGAGGAGGAGAGCCAGTAATGCCGTGACGGGTGGGGGGGCAGGAGATGAGAGGATTTGGAAGTATATTCCTTCATTAGAATATGTAAGCAATAACATGTAATTGCGGCATGCCTACAATAGAGGTCAGTTGAAAAGCTTTGGCTGTTACATTCAGTAAAACAAAGGCCCCAGTTTTAGAATCATAGAATCATAGAAGTTTACAACATGGAAACAGGCCCTTCGGCCCAACATGTCCATGTTGCCCAGTTTATACCACTAAGCTAGTCCCAATTGCCTGCACTTGGCCCATATCCCTCTATACCCATCTTACCCATGTAACTGTCCAAATGCTTTTTAAAAGACAAAATTGTACCCGCCTCTACTATGGCCTCTGGCAGCTTGTTCCAGACACTCACCACCCTTTGAGTGAAAAAATTGCCCCTCTGGACCCTTTTGTATCTCTCCCCTCTCACCTTAAATCTATGCCCCCTCGTTATAGACTCCCCTACCTTTGGGAAAAGATTTTGACTATCTACCTTATCTATGCCCCTCATTATTTTATAGACTTCTATAAGATCACCCCTAAACCTCCTACTCTCCAGGGAAAAAAGTCTCAGTCTATCCAACCTCTCCCTATAAGTCAAACCATCAAGTCCCGGTAGCATCCTAGTAAATCTTTTCTGCACTCTTTCTAGTTTAATAATATCCTTTCTATAATAGGGTGACCAAAACTGTACACAGTATTCCAAGTGTGGCCGTACTAATGTCTTGTACAACTTCAACAAGACATCCCAACTCCTGTATTCAATGTTCTGATCAATGAAACCAAGCATGCTGAATGCCTTCTTCACCACCCTATCCACCTGTGACTCCACTTTCAAGGAGCTATGAACCTGTATTCCCAGATCTCTTTGTTCTATAACTCTCCCCAATGCCCTACCATTAACGGAGTAGGTCCTGGCCCGATTCGATCTACCAAAATGCATCACCTCACATTTATCTAAATGAAACTCCATCTGCCATTCATCGGCCCACTGGCCCAATTTATCAAGATCCCGTTGCAATCCTAGATAACCTTCTTCACTGTCCACAATGCCACCAATCTTGGTGTCATCGGCAAACTTACTAACCATGCCTCCTAAATTCTCATCCAAATCATTAATATAAATAACAAATAACATCGGACCCAGCACCGATCCCTGAGGCACACCGCTGGTCACAGGCCTCCAGTTTGAAAAACAACCCTCTACAACCACCCTCTGTCTTCTGTCGTCAATCCAATTTTGTATCCAATTGGCTACCTCACCTTGGATCCCGTGAGATTTAACCTTATGCAACAACCTACCATGCGGTACCTTGTCAAAGGCTTTGCTAAAGTCCATGTAGACCACGTCTACTGCACAGCCCTCATCTATCTTCTTGGTTACCCCTTCAAAAAACTCAATCAAATTCGTGAGACATGATTTTCCTCTCACAAAACCATGCTGACTGTTCCTAATCAGTCCCTGCCTCTCCAAATGCCTGTAGATCCTGTCTCTCAGAATACCCTCTAACAACTTACCCACTACAGAATGTCAGGCTCACCGGTCTGTAGTTCCCAGGCTTTTCCCTGCCGCCCTTCTTAAACAAAGGCACAACATTTGCTACCCTCCAATCTTCAGGCACCTCACCTGTAGCGGTGGATGATTCAAATATCTCTGATGTGGAGATGCCGGTGATGGACTGGGGTGGACAAATGTAAGGAATCTTACAACACCAGGTTATAGTCCAACAAATTTATTTTAAAATCACAAGCTTTCGGAGATTATCCCCTTCATCTGACGAAGGGGATAATCTCCGAAAGCTTGTGATTTTAAAATAAATTTGTTGGACTATAACCTGGTGTTGTAAGATTCCTCAAATATCTCTGCTGGGGGACCCGCAATTTCCTCCCTAACCTCCCATAACGTCCTGGGATACATTTCATCAGGTCCCGGAGATTTATCTACCTTGATGCGCGTTAAGACTTCCAGCACCTCCCTCTCTGTAATACGTACACTCCTCAAGACATCACTATTTATTTCCCCAAGTTCCCTAACATCCATGCCTTTCTCAACCGTAAATACCGATGTGAAATATTCATTCAGGATCTCACCCATCTCTTGTGGTTCCGCACATAGATGACCTTGTTGATCCTTAAGAGGCCCTACTCTCTCCCTAGTTACTCTTTTGCCCTTTATGTATTTGTAGAAGCTCTTTGGATTCTCCTTTGCCTTATCTGCCAAAGCAATCTCATGTCCCCTTTTTGCCCTCCTGATTTCTCTCTTAACTCTACTCCGGCAATCTCTATATTCTTCAAGGGATCCACTTGATCCCAGCTGCCTATGCATGTCATATGCCTCCTTCTTCTTTTTGACTAGGGCCTCAATCTCCCGAGTCATCCAAGGTTCCCTACTTCCATCAGCCTGGCCCTTCCCTTTATAAGGAATGTGCTTACCCTGAACCCTGGTTAACACACTTTTGAAAGCCTCCCACTTACCAGACGTCCCTTTGCCTGCCATCAGACTCTCCCAATCAACTTCTGAAAGTTCCTGTCTAATACCATCAAAATTGGCCTTTCCCCAATTTAGAATTTTAACTTTTGGGCCAAACCTATCATTCTCCATAGCTATCTTAAAACTAATGGAATTATGATCACTGGTCCCAAAGTGATCCCTCACTAACACTTCTGTCACCTGCCCTTCCTTATTTCCCAAGAGGAGGTCAAGTTTTGCCCCCTCTCTAGTCGGGCCATCCACATACTGAATGAGAAATTCCTCCTGAATACACTCAACAAATTTCTCACCATCCAAGCCCCTAATGCTATGGCTGTCCCAGTCAATGTTGGGAACGTTAAAGTCCCCTACTATTACCACCCTATTTTTCTTGCAGCTGTCTGTAATCTCCTTACATATTTGCTCCTCAATTTCCCGTTGACTATTTGGGGGTCTGTAGTACAATCCTACCAAAGTGATCTCTCCCTTCTTATTTTTCAGTTCTACCCATATGGACTCAGTGGGCGAACGCTCGGATATATCCTCTCTCACTACTGCCTTGATGTTCTCCCTAATCAAGAACGCAACTCCCCCTCCTCTCTTATCTCCTGCTCTATCTTTCCTATAGCATCTGTACCCTGGAACATTGAGCTGCCAGTCCTGCCCCTCCCTTAGCCATGTTTCAGTAATAGCTATAACATCCCAGTCCCATGTACCCATCCATGCCCTGAGTTCATCTGCCTTGCCCATCAGACTTCTTGCATTGAAATAAATGCAGTTTAATCTAGACTTCCCTTGGCAGATAAGCTGAAACAGCTACCATGCAGATTCTGGGCTCAAACCTGTGCTTAGCCTTGGAGAGGCAGTCGTCTGCCTTGGACATATTGGTGAAACAAGTGGATGGGGGCTTTCATGGAATCAATCATCTTCCGCAGTCTGCCCTCCTGCAGATCAGTGGAACTGTCTCATGGCAGTGCAGTGGCACAGCAGGAATTGCAGGTGTTGACCTCAAGATGTCAGCACGACTGCTGCATTGCCAATCTCTCAACCAGTACCCAGTACGGTGCCAGAAAGTCAGCTGGACCAGACTGCCCCGACAGGTATGAAGTGCAGCAGTCTGCAGCCAGGCCCTCTCCGGCTCGAGTACCCAGGAGTCGCCAGTTTCTTTTTGCTGAAGGGTCTGGTGAAGCCACTGAGGGAGGAACTCATAGGGGTGGTAGAGTGAGGAAGCCTATTAAGAAAAGCATTATGAGCTGAGCGCTTGGATGTTCAGAGATTTTAGTTCAGTCTGCTGTTTGTAAACCTTTTTCAGATTTGGAAGTTTGGTGTAATACAGCTGGTTAGTCTGCATTGTCAAAATATCAGTGAAATAGAGATTCGCTGAATAGTTTGATTGTTCTTTAATTCAGAATTAAGGGAGTGGTGAAGGGGGTTAACAAGGACTGTTAACCCCCTTCTGTTAGTGTGTTGTCTTGTCACTTTTCAGGTGAGTGGATTGTACAGGTCAACAAAAGCACTGGGAGATCACCTGCTCCCTGACCCCTCTGGCTGCCAGGTGTTGTGCTGCACCCTCCTTTCAGTTCTCCCTCACATTCATCCAATTCTTCCTTGTCGGAGGCTGTGCCTCCTCCAATTCCAAACCTCGTTGTGTAGCCATGTTGTGCAGGATGCAGCACACTACTTTGATAAGAGCCACTTTGTCTGGGGCATATGGTAGGGTGCCCCCAGAGCATTCAAGGCATCAGTTCCTTAGCTTTAAGATGCTAATAGTGAGTTCAGTTATGTTCCTGGTGGTCTCATGGCTATTATTGTACCTGTGCTGCTTAGGCGTATTGAAGTTGTGGAGGGGTGTCATCGGCCAGGTGTGGAGAGGGTATCCTTTGTCGCCTAACAGCCATCCTGTGACATTCTTGGAGGGGTGGAATAGTGGGGGGATGGATGAGTGTCTCAGGATGAAAGCATTGTGACAGCTGCCAGTGAAACTGGCACAAGCTTGCATGATCCTTTGCAGTAGAAGACACAAAAAGCATACCAGAAATAGTGGGGAACCAAGGGGCTAATGAGAGTGGGGAACTTAAAGTAATTACTATCAGGAGAGAAAAAGTTCTTGAGACACTAATGGGACTAAAAGTTGATAAATCCCCTGGACCTGATGGCCTACATCCAAGGGTTCTAAAAGAGGTGACTGCAGAGATAGTGGATGCATTGGTTATGATGTTCCAGAATTCCCTAGATTCTAGAATGGTCCCAGCGGATTGGAAGGTTGCAAATGTAACGCCGTTATTTAAGAAAGGAGGGAGAGAGAAAACAGGGAACAACAGGCCAGTTAGCCCGACAGCAGTCGTTGGGAAAATGCTGGAATACATTATTAAGGAAGTGGTAACAGGGCACCTAGAAAATCACAATATGATTAGACATAGTCAACATGGTTTTATGAAAGGGAAATCATGTTTGACATTTATTAGAGTTTTTTGAGGACGTAACTAGCAGGGTAGATAAACGGGATGTAGTATATTTGGATTTTAAAAAGGCTTTCGATAAGGTGCCACATAAAAGGTTGTTACGCAAGATAAGAGCTCATGGGGTTGGGGGTAATATATTAGCGTGGATAGAGAATTGGTTAACGGACAGAAAATAGAGAGTAAGGATAAACGGGTCATTTTCAGGTTGACAGGCTGTAACTAGTGGGGTGCCGCAAGGATCGGTGCTTGGGCCTCAGCTATTTACAATCTATATTAATGACTTGGATGAAGGGACCGAGTGTAATGTATCCACGTTTGCTGAAGATACAAAGCTAGGTGGGAAAGTAAGCTATGGGGAGGACACAAAGAGTCTGCAAAGGGATATAGACAGGTTAAGTGAGTGGACAAGAAGGTGGCAGATGGAATATACTGTGGGGAAATGTGAGGTTATTCACTTTGGTGGGAAGAATAGAAAAACAGAATATTTCTTAAATGGTGAGAAGCTATTAAATGTTGGTGTCCTGGTACAAGAAACACAAAAAGTTAACATGCAGGTACAGCAGGCAATTAGGAAAGCAAATGGCATGCTGGTCTTTATTGCAAGGTGGTTGGAGTACAAAAGTAAGAAAATCTTACTACAGTTGTACAGGGCTTTGAGACTGCACCTGGAGTACTGTGTACAGTGTTGGTCTCCTTATTTAAGGAAGGATATACTTGCCTTAGAGGCAGTGCAATGAAGGTTAATTCCTGGGATGAGAGGGTTGTCCTATGAGGAGAAGTTAAGTAGAATGGGCCTATACTCTCTGGAGTTTAGAAGAATGAGAAGCGATCTCATTGCAACATATAAGATTCTGAGGGGGCGTGACAGGGTTGATGTTGAGAGATTGTTTCCCCTGGCTGGAGAGAGAGACAGATTTTTGGACTCTAGGGGAATCAAGCGATATGAGGATTGGGCAGGAAAGTGGAGTTGAGGTTGACGATCAGCCATGATCACGCACCAGTTGGACACTGACTGAATGATTGCCCTTCCTGTTGAAAAAAGCTCCTGTCCTGTCCTCTGGTGCCCCGGTGGCTACATTCATGCAGCCAATGATGCCCTGTACATGAGGAAAGCTGCCCTCTGCTGCAAATCCCAGAGCGCACTCATTTTGACCCTTGGTGTACATTGGGAAAGTAATGTATTGATTGGCTCTGGTTAAGAGGATATTGGTGACCTGCTTAATGTAGGTGTGCTTTGCACACTGGGAGATGTGGGTGTTGTTGCCTGTAGCAGCCTGAAAAGAGCTGAGGTGAAAAAGTTCAGTGCGGTGGTGACTTTCATAGGCACCTACAAAGCATGGCTCCCTGGTCCAGCAGCTCCTGCTGCAGGATGCTGCACAGACCTGTAACAGCCTACCTAGTGAAGTGCAGCCTCCTGCTACACTGTTCTTTTGAGATGTCCAGGAAAGTGACTCTTGTCCTATAGTCCCTGGGGCCTGAGTAAAGTGTTGGGGTTCTAATGACATTGTGGGACCCCAATTTAAATCCATCATATACCTATTGGTTTCCGGCAAGCGCGTTTCAGAATGGAGTCAGTTGCTTCGTAAAAATTGAGATCAGCAAGTTCACAGTGGGAATGGGGCAGTAAGTGAATTCCTACCAATTTTAACCACTCACCCTTCCCAACCCACCAGGCGGATAGGATTCAAATCAGAGCCAAAGTTTTAAAAGTATCTTGTGATAGAAACTGCTAAAACATAGTATATAATAATCAGTGGTACCATGCCTTTTTTTTTAAAGAAAGGTTAACAGGCTGAAAAAGATAGCCACTGTGGAATCTTTAGGACAGGAAAGCTAACATCTCTCTTTCTAATATTGCATATGATTAGATTTACAAATGTAATGGTCCGTAAATTGCTCCGAGCGGCAAACCAGCAGTAGTCGCTGCTCATTAGATTTAAATTCACACACTAAGTTACCGCATACTTTTTGGCGGCAACTTCCTTGAACTGTGACTTCAAATAACATTAGCATTCTATCCTGGGCTGTGTGAACGGTGAAAGAATCTCTAAGGCCCCTCAACCAATCAGCTTGAAGCAAACCACGCTGTGAGAACCAGGAAGTGCAGTTCATAAACAAACAGCGCAGACTAAAAACCAGTATGTGCCCGATAAGGCATTATAAAATGATATAGAGAAAACAAAATAAAAAGAGGATAAGATTAAAAGACTGAGATAAAAGAGACGAGGAAAAAGTTTTTAAAAAAATTAAATTTTTCAATTTTAAAAGTTTTTTTAAATGTCCAAAAACTATTAAAATCAGGTGTAACGAGACTCCACATTTTTAAAGGTTAATTTTCAGTGCCAGAGAAGTTGTTTGGCAGTCATTAACACTTACCACATTATTAAAACTTAGTTTAAACTTAAAAAATTGAGCGTACCTGTTTTGTGACGAGATTAGTTCGTTTCCAGCTGGGCTGGACAGCAAGTTGGCGCTGGTCCGTTGATTCCATTGATTGCAGTAGGTGATATTCCTTTTAAGGCAAAGCTGTCACATTGCCGGTGAACCAGGAAGAGAAAGTTCTGGATTTCCACATTTAACTGCACATGTGCGGTTGCCGGAACTTGCTCGTTGATTTCACCACAAATAACGGTGAGCACGATTAGGGTCACTGCTATTTTAAAAGCAATTTCTGGGTCAATATAACAATTTTTATAATTTGTTTTATAAATGTGTGCCAATAACATTTAGTGAAGTCTTGGAAATCAGACATATGGGGGGGAATTATAACCCTGCGGGCGGGAAGAGGGGGTTAAAATTTAAAAAATTGGAAACCTGATCCCAACCCACCTCCGACGTGTCCACTTCCGGTTTTAATGGAGGCGGGTTGGAGGGCGGGCAAGTACCCTGCTCTCGAGAGGCGGGTCAGTTATTTAAATATGTTAATGAGGCTGCCTGCCTCAGATTTTAGCAGACTTTTACATTTAACGGCTGCATGCCAGGTTTTCCAGGGATTGGGAAAACCAGCAGCTAAAGGGAGGTGTGTACATCCCAATCCAGCAGGCAAGTGCTTTTCCAGCACTGCTTGTGGGCCAGGAGGAGCATGAGTGCTCCCTCCCAGCCCCCCCCAAGCTAACCTGTCGCGATCGGCCTCCCTCCCTGTGACCCGCTGACCCCCCCCCTCCCCCCAACGATCACCTTACTCCCCCCGATTCGATGCCCCTCCCAATCGCCCGACCAACCCACGATCGGTATCTCCCTTCCTCCACGATTTCCTCCACAATCTCCCCTCCCCTCCCTCCCTCCCTCCTCTCCGCTTCCCAACTGTGGCCTACTTCTCAATCTGGCTGGCTGCTGGCCAGGAAACGGAGAAAAATGTTTTAAATGTGGCCCAGCCGTTAAATTTGGCAGGACCTCCGTGTTGCCTGCATTTCTGGGTTTCCCAGCCGCTAAGGCCCCCCCCCCCCACCCCCCCATCTCTCTCCCCGCCTCCCTGTAAATATCTGAGCCATATTCTTTGTCAATAACAATTTGCAGTTCATGAAGTGTACACATTATTGCTTCTCCATCCTCTGAACAAGTCGTATTCTTGAAAAACATCTTTAGTTCATGAACAATCCAAAGTCAGCTATTAATCATCCTAGGTTTGGCCACAGATAATTATTCTGCATCTACAAAGTCTTTGCTTTTCTTGGAAGGGGTGGGAAAGTTGAAGAATGACCATGACATTAATTCAATGTCTGGTAATTAGATGAACAACCAACTCATGAATACAGGGAATGCGGGGTCCATCACATTGACTGGTGCTAATCAACAGGATCAGTCAGGTCAGATGTTAAAACCTGCTACCATAATGATAGTTGACATTACTATCTGTGACTGGTCAACACCAAGTGCTGGATGGTGGTTAAGCAAGCTGGCAATCTCTAAAAAGTGCCAACGCTTTTAAAGTGAATGAGTGCCTGGAGGAGGGTAATTGGTCCCTTGATGGAGGAAATGCCATCAAGATGCGAATGAGCTAATTCTTGAATTAGCCAACGGCATCCACAACCTACAAGCCGTGACTGGTAGAGTAATGCTGGCTGTTGATAAATCTCACTACAAACCTGCAGCATGCGCTTGAAAGCTCAATATCTAAGGCCATTCTAAATTCAAAACTTCAGTGTCACACAGTGATTTAACAATATTGCATTACGTAATGCAATTTTCTTGAGTGCATTTTTGTAGAGAAATTGATTGTAGAATTCATTTACGCATCTGGCAGGTCCAAGGTACAACTGTTTAGATCTCTTTAGTTGTTTGAAGGCCAGTCTGCAGAATTTTGATTGTTGTGCAACATCATCAGTGTGTGACTTTATGGAGTATTAATATAAAGTTCTTTTTAAATTCTATAGGAAACATGTAAATAGTTTTAGAAAGAAAAAATACTGTTGAGCTTTATTCATTCAATTCTTAAGGAAAAATCTATTAAAAATTGTGTACATATAGTACTGAGCATGGTTACTTTTTTATTTCACAGAATAGAGGAAATCCACATTTCTTGCTGATTTTAAATTAAATGTAAAACTATCTAAGGTTAGCTATACTTCAATGAAGCTTGGTTTAAAATATAAGCAATGTTTGGTTTCTTTTCTATGTTAAAAGGCGTTATATAAATCCAAGTTGGTGGTGCTGTTGCCACTCTGTCAAATTTGATATGGTCAGTTGAACATTTTTCGTGCTCCTACTTCATACTAATTGCCCCTTTAACTTTCACAGAAAAGAAACTTAGAGAAAGTTGCCAGTTCTCCCTTCTTTGTTCAGTTCGTAGTTTCAGGAAGTTTTCCCTTTTGAGGTCTTTTATCTCATAGTGCCTAGTTTCATTAATTCTTTAACATAGAAATTGATTTGGTTTGTCTCATTTGAAACAGATGAATTGTTTTTGACAATTTTATCATTGCAAACGTTTACTTAAACTCATTTTACATTGCAAATTCTGAAGTATTAAAATATTGAGAACATGGATTGTAATAAAACCTGGTTAGATTGACTTATAACGCTTTTTTTAAATCAGAAAATTGCAAAAGAACTGAAACTTAATCTAATTCACTCTAATCATTCCCTACATTAGTGCTTTTCATTCACTAGCTCATTAGAATTTGTACACTATGCAGCAATAATAATAAAAGTACCCTTAGGGATTGATAATAACCCCCCCACGATGGGCGAGAGGCGGTCGGAGGGCTGGATAAACCCTAAAAAATTTGGGAACGCGTCCCCAACCCACCGCGTACGCACCCGTTGCCATTTTTACAGTGGCGGGTTTCGAGGCGTGCCTGTGCCCCACCGCTCCCACAGTGCAATTGGGAGCCAGATGTAAATGTAACGGATGCTGGCCGGGTTTCTCAGGGCTCGGGAAAGGTAAGTGCTTTTTATAGCATTCCTTGTGGGCCAGGAGGAGCAGGAACTTCCCCTTTCCCCCAACCCCCCGATCTCTGGCCTGCCCCGTGATGATGATTGATGGGGACTGTTCCCAAGGATCCCTAGCTGCAACCTCCTGCCCTGGTTTTCCTGCCCGGCAGCCGGCCAGCCTGTCAATTTGTCCGGTTGCTGGGCGAGAAATGAAAGAAAAAAATTATAATGCGGTCCTGCCATTAAATTTAGCAGGACCTCTGCGTCCCCGGCATTCACGGGTTTCCCCCCGCTACCGTACTCCCCGCACCCTCTCCCTCTCCCTGTAAATGTCGGGGCCTTAGAGTCTGAAGTGCTATTTTGTGATTGGTATTAAGTAGCTGGTTAAAGTCATCTCCTCCAGGCCCCCAGCCAGTACACATGATCCTGGGCTGTCTGTTGCTTAAAATGTTACTGTCATTTAAAATAAGTTCTTTCAGTCTTTCCATGGACCACCGTAGTTGGAGCATTTCACAAAAAGAAAAATTATGGATAGAAATAGAATACCTGTCATTATGTATCACTTATTACAGCACTGGGGGGAAACAATAGATACCTGGAAATTGTTTCAAGGCAGTATTCTAATCATCCAATGTCAAATTGTGACTACAGAGTTGAAATAGGTTGTGGTTTCTAATTGGTAGTGCCTTGAAATTGCTTTTTCTTTTTAAATCCATAAATCAGTTTCATTTCATATGGTAGTTGCCAATAAAGATGTTAACTGCCATGTGCATGAGTAGGAGTTGTGGTTATATTGTGCACTTGCATTGGTGTTAGTTGGGGGAGAATCAAATTTCCACAAATGCATACTTGAACAGAGTTTTGTGCTTCTATTTATCGGTCTTCAACTGACAGTGAGACTTGTAAAGTTAGAAAAGAGTTCATGGGATCCTATGCCCTTTTTAATCGTTGGAACTTTTAAAAAGCAGGATAGTAGCCACCTGAGCTCTTTCTTAGATGTAAAGATGAAAAAAATTATCTGTATACCTGCCATAGTGATTTGCTAAGGATGTTGGCAAACTTCAGTTTAAGC
Organism: Heptranchias perlo; assembly: GCF_035084215.1. Taxonomy (NCBI): domain Eukaryota; kingdom Metazoa; phylum Chordata; class Chondrichthyes; order Hexanchiformes; family Hexanchidae; genus Heptranchias; species Heptranchias perlo. The sequence goes on from NC_090335.1 coordinate 50,836,259, forward strand.
TCCTACAGATGCCCTTTGTTGGCAAGAAGCTCTGGTGAGCAAATTGGAAGTTATTGATGGATTTTAGGTGTTAGAAAAACTTCAAAGTTATACCAAGTATTGCGCCAAAGGCAGTGATCCAGGGGCATGGGATGCATGAATTAATGTAAAATGTACCATCATAATTATTACTTTGTTTTTGAATTCATAATATCTACTGAGCACAAAGCATAATTATGATAACCTTGGTTTAATAAACTTTAATCTTGAAGTGCAGTGTTCATCATTACGATGACTTTGAAGTATTCTAAGTGCTATTCACTGCTTGTGCTTGCAATAAATGATATTGAATTAGATAAGCCTTAAAATTCATGATATTTTAACCTCTGATAAGAATCACAGAATGGTTACAACACAGGAGGAGGCCATTCGGCCCATCGAGCTCATGTCGGCTATCTGCAAGAGCAATCCAACTAGTCCCACTCCCCCGTCCTTTCCCCATAGCCCTGCACATTTTTTTCCTTCAAGTGCTTATCCAATTCCCTTTTGAAAGCCATGATTGAATCCGCCTCCACCACCCTTTCAGGCAGCGCATTCTGGATCATAACCACTCGCTGCATAAAAAAACTTTTCCTCATGTCGCCTTTGGTTCTTTTGCCAATCACCTTAATTCTGTGTCCTCTGGTTCTTGACCCTTCTGCCAATAGGAACAGCTTCTCTATCTATTCTTTCTAGACCCTTCACGATTTTGAACACCTCTATCAAATTTCCTCTCAATCTTCTCTGCTCTAAGGATAACAACCCCAGCTTTTCCAGTCTATCCATGTAACTGAAGTCCCTCAACCCTGGAATCAGCCTAGTAAATCTTTTCTGCACCCTCTCCATAAGGCTTTCACATCCTTCCTAAAATGCAGTGCCCAGGGTTGTACACAATACTCCAAATGTGGCTGAACCAGTGTTTTATAAAGGTTCATCATAATTACCGTGCTTTTGTACTCTATGCCTCTATTTATAAAGCCCAGGATCCTACATGCTTTTTTAACTGTTTTTTCAACCTGCTCTGCCACCTTCAGCGATTTGTGCACATATATCCCCAGGCCTCTCTGTTCCTGCACCCCCTTTAGAATTGTGCCCTTTAGTTTATTTTGCCTCTCCTCGTTCTGCCGACCAAAATCTATCACTTTGCATTTTTCTGCGTTAAATTTCATCTGCTATATGTCCGCCCATTACACCAGCCTGTCTATGTCCTCTTGAAGCCTATCACTGTCGTCCTCACTATTCACTACACTTCCAAGTTTTGTGTCATCTGCAAATTTTGAAATGATGTCCCATACACCCGAGTCCAAGTCATTAATACATTTCAAGAAAAGCAGTGGTCCTAGTTCCGATCCCTGGGGAACACCACTGTATACCTTCTCCAGTCTGAAAAACAACCGTTCACCACTACTCTCTGTTTCCTGTCACTTAGCCAATTTCATATCCATGCTGCCACTGGCCCTTTTATTCCATGGACTTGAACTTCGTTGACAAGTCTATTATGTGGCACTTTATCAAATGCCTTTTGGAAGTTCATATACACCACATCAACCGCATTGCCCTCATCAACCCTCTCTGTTACCTCATGAAAAAACTTAATCAAGTTAGTTAAACATGATTTGCCTTTAACAAATCTGTGCTGGCTTTCCTTAATTAATCCACAATTGTCCAAGTGACTGTTAATTTTGTCCCGGATTATCATTTCTAAAAGTTTCCCCACCACCGAGGTTAAAGTGACTGGCCTATAGTTGCTGGGTTTACCTTTACACCCTTTTTTGAACAAGCGTGTAGCATTTGCAATTTTCCAGTCCTCTGGCACCACCCCCATATCTAAGGATGTTTGGAAGATTATGGCCAGTACTTCCGCAATTTCCAGCTTTATTTCCCTCAGCAACCTAGAATGCATCTCATCTGGACCTGGTGCTTATCTTCTTTAAGTACAGCCAGCCTTTCAAGTACCTCTTCTTTTTCAATTTTTAGCCCATCCTGTATCTCAACTACCTCCTCTTTTATTGTGACTTAGGCAGCATCTTCTTCCTTGGTAAAAACAGATGTAAAGTACTCATTTAGTACCTCAGCCATGCCCTCTGCCTTCATGCGTAGATCTCCTTTTTGGTCCCTAATTGGCTCCACCCCTCCTCCTACTACCCGTTAACTATTTATATGCCTATAGAAGATTTTAGGGTTCCCTTTTATGTTAGTTGCCAGTCTATCTTGCTCTCTCTTTACCCCTCTTACTTCCTTTTTCACTTCCCTTCTGAACTTTCTATATTTAGCCTGGTTCTCACTTGTATTATCAAGCTGACATCTGTCATACTCCCCCCTTTTCTGCTTGATCTTACTCTCTATCTCTTTCGTCGTCCAGGGAGCGCTGGCTTTGGTTGTCCTACCTTTCCCCCTTGTGGGAATGTACCTAGACTGTACCCGAACCATCTCCTCTTTAAAGGCCGCCCATTGTTCAATTCCAGTTTTGCCTGCCAATCTTTGATTCCAATTTACCCAGGCCAGATCTGTTTTCAACCCAGTGAAATTGGCCCTCCTCCAATGAAGTATTTTTACTCTAGATTGCTCCTTGTCCTTTTCCATAGCTAATCTAAACGTTATGAAACTATGATCAGTGTTCCCTAAATGTTCCCCTACCAACACTTGCTCCAATTGACTCACCTCATTCCCCAGAACCAGATCCAGCAATGCCTCCTTTCTCGTTGGGCTGGAAATGTACTGATGAAGAAAATTCTCCTGAACACACTTCAGAAATTCTTCCCCCTCTCTGCCCTTTACACTATTACTATTGAAGTCCCCCATTATCACTATTCAATGGCTTTTGCACCTCTGTAATTTCCCTGCACATTTGCTCCTCCTTATCTGTCCCACAAGTTGGTGGCCTATAGAACGTATCCAGTAGTGTAATGGCACCTCTATTGTTTCTTAACTCTAACCAAATACATTCTGTCCTTGAACCCTCCAGGACATCCTCTCCCTCCAGCATTGCAATATTCTCCTTAATCAAGACTGCCACCGCCCCCCCCCCCCCCCACCCTCCTTTCTTTCCTTCCTTATCTTTCCTGAACACTTTGTATTCCGGAATATTTAGTACCCAGTCCAACTTTTTTGAACCAGGTCTCCATTATCGCCATGACATCATATTCCCATGTGGCTATTTGCGCCTGCAGCTCACCAACCTTATTTACCACGCTTCGTGCGTTTAGACACATGCACTGTAAACCTATATTAGACCTCCTTGTATTCGCTCAGTCTGATCTCACGTAATACTGTACTATTTCTTACTCTAGTGCTATCTGTCTCTCCCAATCCTCTGTGCACCTTTTTCTCCTTTCCAATGCTACATCCTGGTGCCCATCCCCCTGCCAAATTAGTTTAAACCCTTCCCCACAGCAGTGCTAAACCCCACAGCAAGGACATTGGTCCCAGCTCTGTTGAGGTGCAACCTGCCTGGCCTGTACAGGTCCCACCTCCTGCAGAACTGGTCCCAATGCCCATGAATCTAAATGTAAGGAGTCTTACAACACCAGGTTATAGTCCAACAGCTTTATTTGGAATCACAAGCTTTCGGAGCTTTCCTCCTTCGTCAGGTGAGTGTAGGATTCCGTAAATGCACAGCATATATAGTCAGAGAACAATGCCTGGTGATTACAGATAATCTTTCCAACTTTTCCTTGACTGCTCAGCCTCCGATCTTCGGGTAAGCGTTCTCCAAGGCGGCCTTCGAGACACACGACAACGCAAAATCGTCGAGCAGAAATCGATAGCCAAGTTCCGCACCCATGAGGATGGCCTCAACCGGGATCTTGGGTTCATGTCACGCTACATGTAACCCCACCAGCAAAAAAAAAGTTAGCTGTTTTTAATACAACTGGTCATTCTCTCTCTTTCTCTGCCTTTCGGTTGTGTCCCTCTCTCTCTCTCTTTCTCTCTCTCTGTCTCTGTGTTATGACCGCTTGTGTATTCAGTAGTCTAGGATGTAATGTTTCTCTGTCTGAACACCATCCACTCCTTTGATTATATCTATGCCGAGGTGTGATAACGGGCAGTTGGAAAGATTATCTGTAATCACCAGGCATTGTTCTCTGACTATATATGCTGTGCATTTACGGAATCCTACACTCACCTGACGAAGGAGGAAAGCTCCGAAAGCTTGTGATTCCAAATAAAGCTGTTGGACTATAACCTGGTGTTGTAAGACTCCTTACATTTGTCCACCCCAGTCCATCACCAGCATCTCCACATCATGAATCTAAAGTCAGCCCTCCCTCCTGCACCATCTCTCCAGCCACACATTCATCTGCTCCATCCTCCTATTTCCTCCAAAAAGGGAAAGAGGAGGTGGGGTAGCGTTGTCAGTAAAGGAGGAAATCAATGCAATAGTAAGGAAGGATATTGGCTCGGAAAATCACGATGTGGAATCTATATAACGTGGTTAAATGTGAGCTTATCCACGTTGGTTGTAAAAGCAGAAAGACAGATTATTGTCTGAATGGTGATAGATTGGGAAAAGGGGAGGTGCAACAAGACCTGGGTGTCCTTGTACACCAGTCGCTGAAAGCGAGCATTCAGGTGCAGCAAGCAGTTAGGAAGGTGAATGGTATGTTGGTGTTGATTGCAGGAGGATTTGAGTACAGGAGCAGGGATGTCTTACTGTAGTTGTACAGGGCCTTGGTGAGACCACATCTGGAGTATTGTGTGCAGTTTTGGTCTCCTTATCTGAGGAAGGATGTCCTTGCCATGGAGGGAGTGCAACGAAGGTTTACCAGACTGATTCCTGGGATGGCAGGACTGGCGTCTGAGGAGAGATTGGGTTGACTAGGCCTATATTCACTCGAGTTTAGAAGAATGAGAGGTGATCTCATCGAAACGTATAAAATTCTAATAGGACTAGACGGACTAGACAGACTAGATGCAGGGAGGATGTTCCCGATGGATGGGGAATCCATAACCAGGGGTCACAGTCTCAGGATACGGGGTATGCCATTTAGAACCGAGATGAGTAGAAATTTCTTCACTCAGAGGGTGGTGAACCTGTGGAATTTTCTACCACAAACGGCAGTGGAGGCCAAGTCATGAAATATATTCAAGAAGGAGATAGATATATTTCTTAATGCTAAAGGAATCAAGGGATATGGGGAAAAGGCGGGAACGGAGTACTGAGTTAGACGAGCAGCCATGATCATTTTGAATGGTGGAGCAGGCCCGACGGGCCGAATGGCCTACTCTTGCTCCTATTTTCTATGATTCTATACTCAGTAGCTTGTGGCACTGGGAGTAATCCGGAGATTACTACCTTTTGAGGTCCGGAGCCGCAGAGGTTTGGAGCAGCAGAGAATATCATACTGTTGTGTGCAATCTAGAATAATGGGTGTGTAGAGGGTAGTGATCAAAATAGAGTTTTGATTAGACATTTTGTTTTAATGTTACATATTTAAAAAATCCCTCTTGTTCTAGAGGGAATCTAGAACAAGAGGGTATAATGTTAAAATTAGAGCTAGCTCATGTAGGAGTGAAATCATAGGGTAAGGGTTGTGGAAATCTGGAACTTGCTCCCCAGAAGGCTGTGGATGCTGGGTTAATTGAAATTTTCAAGACTCTGATCAATAGATTTTTGTTAGGCAAGATATCAAGGGTTATGGAACAAAGGCAGGTAAAAGGATTTGAGGTACAGATCAACCATGATCTAATTGAATGGTGGAACAGGCTCGAAGGGCTAAATGGCCTATTGTTTCTATGTAAATAATATTTTAGCAGATCGCCAACGGCTCTGCTCGTAGTGAGTAAAAGGTTACTTAATTACAAAGGGTATGATGCATATCTCCATTGATGGGTCTTGGAAAGAAATTTGTAACAGATCTTCTCAGAAACCTTGAAGTACTTTTTGATTGGTTCCTGGAAAGTAAATAGTGTGTTTTTGTCCACTGCAGGTAGATAAATAAGCAAATTTATTTTCCTCATGGAGTTACATAAATAGATAAATCTCTGCATGTCCCACAGAGGGGTAGGGGAAGCAATTTTTTCAGCTGATAGCGAATGGGCACTTCTTTCCCTCCATAAGGGTGTGTTTTTATAGTAAGGATCAAGAAATATAAAACTTAGAATATAGCAAACTAATTTGGATCTTTCATTCTTTATCAAAGAATTCTGCAACAAAACTAAAAAGTTTTGCTTTAATAGGTATCTTTAAGTTCAGGATTTTTTTTAGAATCTCCCTGAAAACTTGAAAAATAATGACTTTCCAGAACTCACTGCCTATATTAATTATCTTTTTTTCTGGTCTGGTGGTAGTGGGATGGGGGCTCAGGGTCTAGTTGTATTATGAGGTGGGGTACCAGGGTGCTGGAAGGGTGATATCAGGATTCTGGAAACAATGGAGAGGGAGGTTCTAAAAACATTGGGAAACCTAGGGGGAAAAAAAGCATAATTGCAGAGTGAAATACAATAGCAAGAAGTTTTTTCAGAACTTCAACAGTAACAGATCACTTAGAGAAGAGGTTAGAATGTTAAAAGATGCAAATGAGTTCAGCACAGAGTCCAAGCATCAGATAGTAAACATTCTGACATTACTTCCTCTAGGTGTTCACTAGGGAAGACATGAGCAATGTAAATTACACAGTAAAGTGAGAATTTAGTGCAAAAATCGAATGATCAGATAATTTGAATTGTGGCTTTGAATTAAAAATAAACTGTATTCATCTTTCTAGCACTCTTACTAACCACATATTCATCCAGCTGTTTTTCCCTAAAGATGTGAACTGATGCATCATTAATTCCTGTAGCTGGAGTCAGTTCTAAAATATGCACTACTATGTGATGTATGAGGGTGTGTTGGGGGAATCTTAGTTCCTTTTAATCTCAAATCTTGGTGAGGCGGTTTAATCTTGTACTCATGTTCTTTGGTTTCTGGGAACACAGTGTAAGTCAAATAGCATGTTAAGCTAAATGATTTGTTTCTGTGCTGTAATATTTCATGATTCTATCTTCCATCAGCCTTTCAAAAGCTGGATCGTGTCTTTCTCTGACTTATTACTTTACATTTAAACATGGGTCTGAATGTATGGGAAAATCTTAAAGCTTGTTTTCATATTTTTTTGCAAAATAAACACGCTACGTCCAAAATTCTACAGATTCTGGAATGGTTCCTGCAGATTGGAGGGTAGCAAATGTAACCCCACTATTTAAGAAAGGAGGGAGAGAGAAAACAGCTGTTAGCCTGACATCAGTAGTAGAGAAAATGCTTGAATCTATTATAAAGGATGTGATAACAGACACTTAGAAAATAATAGGATTTGGCAGGGTCAACATGGATTTATGAAAGGGAAATCATGTTTGACAAATCTATTGGAGTTCTTTGAGGATATAACTAGTAGAATAGATAAGGGGGAACCAGTGGATGTGGTGTATTTGGATTTTCAGAAGGCTTTTAATAAGGTCCCACACAGAAGGTTGGTGAACAAAGTTAGAGCACATGGAATTGGGGGTAATTTACTGGCCTGGATTAAGAATTGCTTAACAGACAGAAAAGAGAGTCGGAATAAATGGGTCTTTTTCAGATTGGCAGACTGTGACTAATGGGGTACCGCAGGGATCGGTGCTTGGGCCCCAGCTATTCACAATCTATAATCAATGATTTGGATGAGGGGACCAAATGTAATATTTTCAAGTTTTCTGATGACACGAAACTAGGTGGGAATGTGAGTTGTGAGGAGGATGCAAAGAGGCTTCAAGAGGATGTTAACAGGCTAAGTGAGTAGGCAAGAACATGGCAGATGGAATATAATGTGAAAAAATGTGAAGTTATCCACTTTGGTAGGAAAATCAAAAGAAGAGTATTTTTTAAATGGTGAGAGATTGGGAAATGTTGATGTTCAAAGGGACCTGGGTGTCCTTGTACATGAGTCACTGAAAGCAAACATGCAGGTGCAGCAAGCAATTAGGAAGGCAAATGGTATGTTGGCCTTTGTTACAAGAGGATTTGAGTACAGGAATAAAGATGTCTTACTGCAATTATATAGGGCCTTGGTCAGACCGCACCTGAAGTATTGTGTACAATTTTGGTCTCCTTACCTAAGGAAGGATATACTTGCCTTAGAGGGAGTGCAACTAAGGTTCACCAGACTGATTTCTGGAATGGCAGGATTGTTATATGAGGAGAGATTGAGTAGATTAGGCCTGTATTCTCTAGAGTTTAGAAGAATGAGAGGTGATTTCATTGAAACATACAAAATTCTTACAGGGCTCGACAGGGTAGATGCAGGGAGGATGTTTCCCCTGGCTGGGGAGTCTAGAACGAGGGGTCACAGTCTCAGAATAAGGGTAGGCCATTTAGAACTGAGATGAGAAATTTCTTCACTCAGATGGTGGTGAATCTCTGGAATTCTCTGCACCAGAGGGCTGTGGAGGCTCAGTCATTGAGTACATTCAAAACAGAGATTGATGGATTTCTAGATTATTAAAGGCATAAAAGGGATATGGGGATAGTGCAAGAAAATGGCATTGAGGTAGAAGATCAGCCATGATGTTGAATGGCGGAGCACGCTCGAGGGTCCAGATGGCCTACTCCTGCTCCTATTTCTCATGTTCTTATGTAATTCGAATAATAGAATTGTTACAGCAAATTCAGCCCATCGAGCCTGTTAGAAAATGGACTTAAAACCCATCATGACAAGTTAGCGCAAATTGGGGAAAAAATTTTACAGAGATGTAAAATGTGTGTTATATATGGAATAGTTATAGTATTCCATTCATAACCCCCCCACCCGAAACTTCTAAACAAATGTAAAAAAAATTGGAATTTGCACATTTTTTGTGTAATGATTTTGATATGTGTTGAAGCCTTGATATATATAAAAAAACATTACATTTCAGTTTTTGCTATAGATGTTAAATATCTAAATTAAATCTTAGAAGTTATAAATAGGTTTTTACATTGAGGATTGTTGTGGATACCAATGGATTTTCCCTTCTGCATAAATGTAGATTTAATTGTTCAGTACTACCATATGAATGGATATATGTTTGCAGTATGGTTGGTGCATTGGGTCACTGATGCAATAGCACTTGTTATCTTGACTGTCTGTGTATTCTCGAAAACACAAGTAGGTGAATATGCTCAATTTTGTTTCCCCATTCCCTGTGCACTTTTTTCTCTTGAAATGGGGATTTGTGCTTTTGCGATTGTACTTGTATAAAAGACAGTATCGTGTAGAAACAGTTCGATTTGACCTACAATCCAGACCCAAACTAATGAGGGGACCCATGTATGTCACAAATTCACTCAGTTTACAATCTTTGCTTTGTATATAAATACCAAAGATACTGTATGCTGATACTGTTTGCCATTGTTTAAAAAAACCCTGGTGCTCATCGTGAGCTGACTGCACAGTTCTGCCAATAATAAGGAACAAAGAGTATGAAAATTGTTGAGTACAAGAATACAATGGATATTTGATGTTATAGATGCAAATTGAACAGAAAAAATTGCACATTTTGATTGTACACTTGCAAATATAACATTTTCAGAAATTTGAAGAAGAAATAACTTTATAAAACAGCAATTAATATTTATTGTTAAGAGTACCATGTGACTCATACAGGTGAAAGTGCATCTGTGAACTGCATTATACTAAAACTTTTATCTGCAAAAAAAGTTCAAAATTCTATGATTAACCTGTGAATCCTTACTACATTGTTGAACAGCATTTATGTTGAAAATGAAGAATGTGAACATCAGTTTGAAAGAAGCTTATTTATTTATTGAAATTTGACAGATTCATTATGTTTCATGCCACATGAATGGAATTTTGAACAAGTAGAAAAGTATAGATTTAAATGCAGGTTTATGGCAGCCAGATTTTTTTTTTGATTATGTATAATTTTATTTTTGTGAAAGGAGTTTACAAGATCAGTTTCTAATATTTCCTTTGTTCCCATCTCATTTTTTGCAGACGGTGCGTCATGGCTTCCCCTGTCAACCGACTGCCTTAGCTTTTGATCCAGTGCAAAAAATCCTGGCCATTGGGTGCCGCACAGGAGCTCTACGAATGTATCCTTTTTAAAAAATGTTTTCTTGACTAGTTTGCAAGAAAGTTTGTAACAGTGGATACATACACCTTCCCATCTACTGGCTATATTGCTTTCTTCTCCATTGAATCTGGAATGTTTGCACTGCAGTCATGGATAATACACAGCCTCGTCTCATTATGGTAAGTGTGTTTACTTGCAGCTTGTTCCATACTTAAATATTATTCAAATGAGTCTAGTCTGGCAGTGTTATGCTTATGTGATGGGTTGTGTTGGAAAGAGATGATGGCCCAGAAATTGCTGACCCACAGATGCCGTCCCTGAATGGCGTCCTGTCTCTCCGCCGGCAAATCAAACGTGCAAGTTCGCAAATGCGCACATGTGCAGTAAAACCCCGAAATCGCGAACTTGCTCCCATTGGTTCGCCGGCGGTTTGACAGTTCCGAATTAAAAGGACATGGTACGCTAAAATCATAGAAATGATTGAACATGAGTAAACTTACCCAACTGCCCAGCTGGAACGAAGGTACTTATGCCACCAAAAGGTACGCCGGAAAATACCAGCCCTACACTACTTTTTAAAAGCGCGGTGACTGTTAATGACTGCAAAACAACAAAAAATTAAATTTAAAAAAAGGGAATGTCAGATTACTCTTAATATTTCTTGATCATTAAAAATTTAAAAACTTTTTTTACTTCTGTACGTTTTATTAAATTAAATCATTTGCTTGGCTTTTTATAAGATATGTTAAATTTTTATTTAAACTAACATACAGAAGTTCACCTTAAATGAATGATTTCTACTTGCCTGCTTGTGGGCGTGACTTCTCTTCTTGACAGATTCTGTGGGTGTGGCTTCCATTCCCACAGTCTCTATCGGTACGAAGGAAGGTGCTGAACTGAGAAAAAATTGAAAAGGGAGCAAGTGGACGTTGGAAACCATGAGGTAAGTTTCTTCGTAGTCTTTGTCTGAAGGACGTGTGGACAGCCTTGCCACGCCGGTCAGAACAAGTTCTGGCCCGATGTGATTCAATTTGGATCAGCTGCAACTGTAAGGTTGGAGCATTTGTTTCCTTTTATCCCATTTCCCTTGCTGGTATTGTTGTTTGCAATCAATTTACACACATGGTACAAAAAGAAAAAGCACAGTTCTCTCCCAACAAATCTGCCTGTAATGTTTTTACCATTTTTCTGAACTGATAGGATCATCATCTATCTATTGTTTTCGATTCCCATTTCATTCTGGTGTTGCTGTTGGTACAGTTTCCTGCATGCTTTCCAGCCATTTTAAGATTGAAGAGCCTTTGCAGCTTTCAGGATAAATTTACACAATACACCAATTCTTTGATACAAATATATTTCCCACTTATTTGCACGAGATTGAGATGAAACAATTTTATTCAAATTGAGTAATCATTAGAGGAGTGTTTTTTGAATGAAAACTTAGTTGTAGTCACATCTATTGCAAGATTTTTGTTTTTCTTATTCAAAAGGGATGTATCTGGTAGGGTACCTCAGTTCATATGCTGTTAACACGATATAGGCTTATTAAGACTTTCATGTTAAACAATATGAAACTAATAGTGTGTCTTGATGTGAGAGCACTTAATTGAAAAAATAGAATCAAACTGCAGGAGAACAGAAATGCTGTGAATCTTAGGTTGGCGAAACAAGATGGCAGACCTAATGAATGGAGAGATACATTTAGCCTCTTTTTGTGCTTTAGGACAAAAGTAAATATAATTTAAGAATAAAAAAATGATTATTTGTAGAATTTATTTAGAATTTTTATATTTATCATTTTAAAATTAAAGTGCCACATCATGAAAGATAACTACTATATTGGGGCATTTCTTCTTTATATTTTCTCTCTCCTTTTATCATTGTACAGTGAGGTGTTGGCCTGGCAATCTGTTTTCAGACTTTAGCCAATGCAGATTTTGAGTTTACTCTAAGGGATATCTTAGAATGGTCTTAACTGACTTGACGTTGAATTGTGCCCCCATTTCTATAGGCAAGTGCCTATCCCAATATTGGGGATTTCTGTGCCTTGCTGTGTGCCTCATAAGGATCATCTCTTTGAGCAAACATTATAGAAATTAATGAAAAGTTAGTCCAACTTCACCATACTGAAGTCTTGGTATCAAAATGTTGTACTTAGTTCACCTTGCACACAGCAACTGCAAGGAAATATGTACACAGTACTCGGGGGGGGGGGACTTGATTTTGTTTCTTCACCGTCAGAAATATTGATCAGTGACCAGGTTTATGACAGATGGGCGCATAAGTGGTTTGAAATGCGATATAGAGGCAGTTGAGAAAAATATGTTCAATAGGTCATAGTTTCTTTGAAAATGACAGAAAATTATGTATTTCAGAATTCTGTGTAACAGGATACTCCAATCAAGCTGTTCATTCTGGAATATATCCCTCGATTGAGGTGTGGCTAAATAACTCACGAGTGGCACAGAGTTCAGAAGATCCTACTTACAAATGGAATCAATTCCAGATTTAGTATGTGGGGTGATATAAAACCTATTAAAAAAAGGTACCTTATTCCTATAATAAAAACAGAGAAAATGCCGGAAACACTGAGCAGGTTACGCAGCATCTGTGGAGAAAGGAAGGTAGGGTTAATGTTTCAGGCCTATGACCCTCCGTCAGAACCAGAAGATGTTACCGATGAACAGCTTATAAGGAGGAATAGAGCAAGGGAAATGTTGGTACACTTTTCCTAGATTACCAGCATCTGCTGTCAGAGAAAATGGGAGCTGTGGTTAAGGTCTGAAGTAGTTAAAATTAATGTTAAGGCCAGAGGGCTTCAAGGTACACACTAGAAAGATGAGGTGCTGTTCCTTGAGCTTGCCTTGAGCTTCATGGAACAGTGTAGGAGGCCAAGGACAGAGAGGTGGGAGAGGGATGGAGAGTTAAATTGGTAAGCGCCTGGGAGCTCAGGGTCATACTTGCTTACAGAGCAGAGGTGTTCAGCAAAACCATCACCTAATCTGCGTTGGTCTCCCCGATGTAGAGGAGACTGTATCGTGTGCAGTGAATACGGTATGCTAGGTTGGAAGAAGTACAAGTAAATCGCTGTCTCGTCTGGAAGGAGTGTTTGGGGCTCTGGTCGGTGGTACGGGAGCAGATGAAATGGCAGGTGTTGCACCTCCTCCGCTTGCATGGGAAGTTGCCAGGTGAAGGAGAGCAAGTGCTATATTTTTTTAAACTATATTTCAATATCCATTTTGTTATCGGTGGATCCATTATAAGATTGGGCATTGCCTGAACACACCTTTATGCGGCACTCACCTATTCCATAGATTTTGTTTGTCATCTTGGATATTTTCATTGGAAATAGTTAACTTGGATTTGGAATGAGTTTGGATGTTTTGCATATTCTCAGTCAAGATGTTAGATGTTTTCAGTATTTGTGCTTTCATATTGAAAAATAAATTGGTTTACCTTATGCAAAGCTCAATATGAAAGTAGCAATGTTGGGTAGTTTGACCCTTAATCTTGTCTTTTGTGAATTTGTGCAGTAACTACATGCAGCTTTTGTCTATAAATTAATTTTTGTTCAGTACAGGAGGTGGCCCACCAGTATATCAGCAATTGTATAAAATTGATGGTCATAATCACTGTGGATAATGCTATTATAAATTTAAGCACTGTGATATGAGCTAAATTTTAAAAAATACTGGTAAATAGACTCCTTGGATATTTTGGCAATATAATATTTAGTGCATTGTATGAACTGCTTTCTCTAAAAACTGTCAGAATGGAAAACTATTAACAATAGTAGACTACCTCCACCATGTCAGAATTATCAGACATCAAAATATCAAGAGATTATAAAAAATAAAAATTGCAAGAAAATTGTTAAATTTACCCATAAAAAGACATGACAAATCTAGGGCTAATAATACTAAAGAAAACTAAGTAATGTATAGAAAATACAGAGATAAAGCAAAAAGGATTTGTGAGGCCAAGAAAGGATGTGAACAAAGACCCGGAGGCAACATAAAAGGAAATGGTAAAGGATTTTATAAACACTTAAAAAGTAAAAGAAAAGTTTTTAAAAAATGCTGCAGCCAATTAGAGAAAGAAAAGGAAACCTTATGGAGGACAAAGGAATAGCAGAGATACTAAATGAGTAAGTTGCCTCATTTTTCACAGAAGAGTGTAAAAGTGAAAATGAAAGGGTACAAGAAGAACAATTGGATTGGATAACTATAGTAGTACTGAGAAAGTTGGTGGAACTCAATGTGGAAAAGGCAGTGCCTTAATGGTATGTATCTTACAATGTCAGAAGGGAAACAGGATTTTCTGTTTTTATTTCAGATTTACAGCATTTGCAGTTTTTCCCTTTCATTTGCCTTTGTACAAAGCAAGGCTTTTCTGACAAATTAAGAGATCTTTGAGGAAATAATGGAGTGCATTGCTGGGGGAAATGCAGTAGATGTATATGTGGAATTTCAAAAGGCATTTGATAAGGATGTTTGTTGGTAAATTATATGTGGCAAATTGAAAAGTTTAGAGAGCTTTCCAGATGAGTGTGTTGCTCCCTATGACTTCCTATAATGATCATGGAATCATAGAAAATTTACGGCACAGAAGGAGGCCATTTGGCCCATTGTGTCTGTGCCGGCTGAAAGTGAGCCACCCAGCCTAATCCCACTTTCCAGCACAAATGATGCATTGAGAAAACACAGATAAAGATGGCTTATGCTGCTAACAAGAGTTAAGATGTATTTCTGACGTAATTTTGACCTGAATGGCTCATAAATGTAAACAGCCTCAAGATGAATGCAAGCATAAATCACCCCATTATAAGCATCAATTTAATACAACTGCTATTCAGTGAACATGTTTGTTTAATAGAATTATACATTTGTTTTGCGTGGTACATAAATGATTTTCATTCTGGAACTAAATAGGGATATATACACTCCTTTTTTTTTCTTCTCATTTCACTCTTATTAATATCCCTTTCATATCTCTCTTGGAACATTATCAAACTTTACTCACTCAAATGTGAAATGAAATTTGGTACTGAATGTGACAGCAGTCTGATATTTGAAATTTTCAAAACATGTGGGTAAAAGTTAGGTGTCTATGCTATTAAGAAAATATTAATTGCAATGTTGGGGTTAGAACATATGTTGAATGAAATTCCTCTTATCGATAATTTTACCAAAAATGTTGGTGTAAGTACAAGATGGGAAATTTCAACAAATCTTTTGCTAAAATTATCAACGGGGGATTTGAACCCCTCATGGGAGTGAATGTGGATGAGAAATGTAAGCCCTTTTCCCCCCCACTGTGAGTGTGTTTCTTACTTGCCTGTTGCCCAATAATGGATTAGCTTTGATGGAAGCCAGGAAAAAATATAAGGCTGACACTTCATACTTTCTGGCAGAAAGAGGTTGTATGATTGTGAGTGGCTCATGGGAGAAATAAGTGGACAAAATGGGGATAAAAATATAACAAGATAAAAACTTATCACTATGTTATTGCACAAAAAGGCAACAATGTTATCCATTTCTTGGTACCTCAGTCACGGTCCAATGATTGCTTCCTAATATAATCCCAGTGGGGTGTTACAGTCACTCTTAGGAATGGCCTAGGATGGTTCATATAAATGAGTGACACAAGCAACTCCAGAAGCAGAGATGAAAGAATATGATCTTTATATGGTAATATTAATCAGAAATTTACTGCAACTGGTTGGTGAATCACAGGTGTGAAATTCTGTGTGCTTTGTTTTCTAAATTAAGTGCAAATATAATAGCAACTGATCACTCACATAATTGCAAACAAGGCTTATTGCAGAATGTAGAAATTTGTGATAATGTGCATTGTCCTATTTTAAAAATGTAATGGTG
Source organism: Heptranchias perlo (assembly GCF_035084215.1). Taxonomy (NCBI): domain Eukaryota; kingdom Metazoa; phylum Chordata; class Chondrichthyes; order Hexanchiformes; family Hexanchidae; genus Heptranchias; species Heptranchias perlo. The sequence goes on from NC_090335.1 coordinate 50,852,185, forward strand.
TAATACAAAACAAAATTTCAGATCAAAGGGGGCTTTTGTATTACTGTTATATTAATGGCTTTGTATCATTGTCTTCAGTTTGTATCATGATATTTCTGGTTCCCAGAACTTGGTTCCCACTGACCCAAGTAATTGTAAGGTATTAAATTAACCAGGCGTATTAAGTGCTATTTTCCTTTGTTCATGTTGTCAGAAATATGCATCTAACTTTTGATACTAGGCAAATATGAACCAATGCATTTGCAGCCCTCATCTGGACAGAATTGGTGTGAATTTCTACAATGATCTAAGTAGTAACTTCACACTATACTTGGTTCTTTCATGTATACCCACTATGAATTTGCAGCAACTGCAACTTGCAGCTGTAATATTAATAAAGCTTTTGAGATGGAGAAAAATACAGAGCTGGTGACTAAAGATGTGCGGTGCAATATGCAGTATTGTTTGTGTATTATGATGTTTTGAAGGTCCCAAACTCTTTTAAAAAATTTTTTAGGAGATCTTGAAGTCAGCTTCTATATTTTACATCCACTTTGCAGTGATAATGTCATCTGATGTCGTCCTGGGGTTTGGAATTACAATGAAAGAAAGAGAGACTTGCATTTATGCAGTGCTTTATAATATCTCAGAAATGTTTCAAAGCCGTTTATATAGAGCTGTTATGTAGAGTGAATTACCCAGACTTCCAGAAATCTTTTGGTAAAGTTCCACATGAAAGGCTACTACACCAGCTCAAGACATGGATATCCCTGGTAAAACTGATCATGGATAAGGAATTAGCTGAGATAGAGGAAGTAGCATGTACTAGCCAATGTAGTGATGTCGGACCAGGGAGATGTGTTGAGTGGAATGCCCCAGTGATTTGTGCTGGGGACACTACTGTTTCTAATCTACATAAATAGCATGGATTCAGAAACAAAATGCAAATAATACCAAGCTGAAGGTGTGTGATGTGACAACTAAGGAACTATAAAAGGACAGAAAAAAAATTCTAAGTGGGCAAAACAGTGGTAGATAAAATTCAATACAGGCAAATGCAAGGTTTTACATATTTAAAAAAAGAATGAGCGTCATGTTTACTTAATAACTAGTGAGGAAAGAGGCTGAAGGAGATCGGTGAGTGATGGTAGATTTGATATTTATCATGTCCAGTCACTACAGAGCAGCGGGCAATAAAGCTAATGAAATGCAGAACTATATTGCCAAATGTTATGGAGGTAAAAATAGATGATCTTGATGATGGATAGGATGTGAGGTTTGAAGCTCAGCATAGAGTTAACCAGGATGTTGAGGTTATCTACCAGTGGGTTCAGCCTGAGTGAGGGTGATGGAGTCAGGACCTGGGTGTAAAGTTTGGGTGTGGAGTTTTTAGCAGGTGCCCAACAGCATGACTTCAGTCTTACTGATAAATTGGAGGAAGTACTGGCTCACCCATGGCTTGATGATGGGAAGCGGTCAGACAGCACAATAGTGATGGTGACTGTGGCAGAAAGGTAGAGCTGGGTGCCGTTCGCTTGCATATAGAATCTGACTGACTGCCTATTGATGTTGCTGAGGAGCAACATGTAGAAAATGGATAGGCGACATTGCAGCATGGAACCTTGAGATAGTCCTGGGGTGAACTTGCAGGGTGGGAAGAGAAGCCATTGCAGGAGATGTGCTGGCTATGTGGGACAGGTAGGAGTGAAAACAAGTGAGGGCAGTGGCATAGACTTAGGAACCATGGAAAAAAGACAGTGGAGGAGGATGAAATGGTCCACCACCTTGAACATTGCAGAGGTTGAGGAGGACAGACAGTTGCCCAATTTTTGAGTATCTGACCAGGATGGTTTCTATGCTGTAAGCAGGGTAAAAACTAGATTGAAAGGATTCGAACAGTGAGTGATGGGAGGGATCATCACGGAGCAGGGTACAGGTGACACATTTGAGGTCTCTGGAAATGAAGATTAGAAATGGGACAGTAATTGGAGAGAAATGTAAGGTTGAGGGTTAGTACAAAAACCCTAGAATCATTCAAAAATGAGTTAGATGCTGTTTATGTGTGGACTGTAGATTTCTGTGGATAGATGAGTTGAATGGCTACCGTCGTCTATACTTTGTTTTAAAAAATGCAGTGACTTATGTCAGGAAATATGGCAGCCATGTGTGCACAGTCAGATCCAACAAGCTGCAATGAGTTGAATGATAAGCTAATCTGATCGTGGTGGTTAATGGAGGAATGTTGTCCAGGTCAGCATTCCTTGCTTTTCTTTGAATACTGTAATGTAATCTTTAACTTCCACATTAATTAGATAGGACAGAACCATGCTCTTTGAAACAGGCCTGAGTTCATTGTCATCCAAGGATGGCATCTCCAACAATCCAGCATTGGAGTGTCAGCCTAGATTATGATTCAGGTATCAGAGTGATTCTTGAACCCATAACCTACTGACTCAGGTGAGAGTGCCGCCAAGTTGACACAATGAAAATGACTAATGGCATATTTAGCAGAAGTATGGCAATCGGCACAGTACTAATTAGAGTGTTAATAAGACATGTTCTCCGGCTTTGAACTCAAGCACTTGTAATTGTGCTCAGGTACAATGTTAAATGTTATCTGACCTAAGGATACATGCAAAAAATGATACATGCAAGAAATCTATAAGCTGCATGATGACTCTGCAAAGCTATTTTGCTGAGGGTTTAAGCATATGAAGCTGTTAAGACCATTTTTATATGTCGTGCTGCTTGATATATGGTTTATATAGAATCATGCAACAGGGGACCATTCAGCCCATCAAGCCTGTGCCGGATCTTTGAAAGAGCTATCCTATTAGTCCCACTCCTGTGCTCTTTCCCCATTGGTCTGCAAATTGTTCCTTTTCAAGTATTTATCCAATTCCCTTCTGAACGTTACTATTGAATCTGCTTCCACCACCCTTTCAGGCAGTGCATTTAAGCACTTAAGCATGATAGTTCAAGTGTATATAAAATAAAAGCCTTTTAAAAATGAGTATATAACACTGTGGAGCCTGTTGTGTCTATCATATAATTTTTATTCAATCCTGTGGTTTGGCAGAACATCTCAGTAGAATGCTAATTGGAAACTAAAGGTCAATAGTGTTTATTAGCCTGAGATTTGCAGTAAACATTGTGATTTGTTTTCTTCAGGATCTGAACTTATCTTATGCGCAAGCTTAATGTTTAAACCCACTGGAAAAACTGCAGGAGTAATCCTTTTTGGCTTCCGGAGTTTTATAAGGGCAATTACATGGCAAATCGGTGAGCAGGATGTTCGCACACCATTTCAGCTCAGTCAGCAAACATTGCATCGATTTATTTTCCTTCAAATTTATATATTTTTTAAAACAAAAAAGTAATCAAACTCGTATCTTGGCTTTAAATTTGTATGAGAAGATGCAAAGATTTAAAAATGGTGGATGTGCTAGTGAAATTGACTAATGACTTAAAAATTCATGAGTGTCAGTCAGTCTGGTAGCTCTAGTAGCAGAGCATTTGAATTCTGGCCAGTGGGTTGTCAATTCAAATCTAGCTTTGACTACTTTGTTTACCCTATTAAAACCTTGAAATGTAAAACTTCTTCAATCAAATACTGCACTGTACTATTATTGTCTTAAATTGCTGTTTGAAAATCCTTGTAAAACAGCTTTTTTTTATTATGCCTGCAGCTAAAAATGTCTTTCTCAGGGAAATGTTTTCTATAATGAAAATATCCTACTTGCCTGTGTCATATATCTGGTTTCATCACTGTCAGAATGTTGTACCTTGTATAACAGGTGGATTGGCCAGTTGATCACCTAGTACACAATTCAGTGTTATTTATTTAATTGAAAAACATCACTATTGATTATCTCATTGGATTGGACATAGATGTTTTATTGTGAAATCAAGTAAAGAAATGTTGTATGTAGTCACGTTTAGTATTGCCTTTTGTGTGCTTTAGACAACTAGTCTTGTATCTGAGTTATAAACTTTATGCTAGGATTAACATTAGGCAATAATATAGCCTCATAATATCTAACTTTTTATTCCATGTGAGAGTTCAAGGCATCTGTTAGAGCATGCACTCTGCTTTGTAGGTTAACAGCTGACTAGCAGTTGACGTGCAGGAAGGCAGTTTCATATTGCAAATCCATAATTCTACTCATGGATGTGCAAAGATGATAATGTTAGCAGTTAAAAATTTGATGCCTGTTCTCTACTGATGGATGTCTTAACTATCTGTTTTTCAAATTGTTAGGTCTTCAGTATGAACAGATGATTAAGACAGGTTTTACTGAAGTACTGCAGGGAATTGTATACCAGATGTGAACCAAATGTATGCATCAATATCTGAGCGTTTTTATAGTTAACCAGTAGGGAAAGAGATAGAAAATATAAGGTGCTAAATTGGGCCGTGTAGCACCTGTTGTTTCGGCACCAAACGGCTTCTCTGACATCCAAGATGGCGTCTTGGATGCGCACGCATGTTTCCAGCGCGATGTGCGCCGGACGCCAAGTGGTATAGGAGTTAGCACAGGTGCAGATAACGAACGTTGGAATCATATAAAGTAAGGAGAAAATGGCTCCAATCAGTGTGCAACGCTGATTTGAAGTGATAGACACCATTTTGGGACTTACTGCTCAACTCAACACACAGTCTTAACCCCGACCATCTGAATGTGTCATAGAGTGCCCTGAGGACCCCCCACCAGCGCTATTTAAAGGGACCATGCAGTATTTACAGGTTAGTGGCTAAATTATTGCTTCTGGCTGCCGAGACATTTGTAACTGTTTTTGGAGGTCTCCTAGACTTGAATACTAGGACGCAGGGACATGGCCTAACATTTAGAGCCGGGACGTACAAGAGTGAAGCTAGGAAATGCTTCTACACGCAAAGGATGGAAGATGTTTGGAACGCTCTTCTGCAGACGGCAGATGATGCTAGCTCACTTGTGAATGTTAAATCTGAGATTGATAGATTTCTGAGAACCAAGGGTATTAAAGGATATGGGGCTAATGCGGGTAAATGGAGTTACGTCACAGGTCCACCGTGATCTCATTGAATGGTGGAACAGGCTTGAGGGGCTAAATGCCACTGCCACTTGCAGCCTCCTGAGATGTGCCACCTTCCCCTGCAAGTAAGCAGGATGTGTGTCTAGGTGATGTTCCTGTCATGGTTGAATAGCTGCCAGTGTGTGTGGCCTGTGAGTTGTGGGTGGGCGGCTTGCAACAGTGGTAATGTGTAAGGGTGAGAGGAAGCATCTGGTTGGAAGAGTTGAGTACTGATGGAAAGAGTTTGTTGGTATGTGGGGGATAGGGGATGTAGTGCGTGGTGCAGTTGGTAGGAGACGCCACTTGACAGTTGACCTCACTCATCTTGACCACTCATGTCAAAGCATTGAACTTCTTCCTGCACTGCATCCATGTTCATGATGCTGTGTGCCTGGCATTGACTTCATCTCCCACGGCCTTTTGGATATATGTCTGGAGGGCCTTTTGCACCCCCCCCCCCCCACGTCTGCGGATATAGGATGTCCCTCCTTCTGTCCACCTCTTGCACCAAGGTCTCTAGTGCATCAGCAGAGAACCTTGGTGCACGCACTCTCGCAGGCCTGGTACCAACTCAGATCGGCAGATTGGTGAGATCTGGCGTGCAGATTGGACAATGTGGATTTAGTAGTGCACAACCTTTATTCAATGTTTTAACATAACTCATCAGTGTGTAAACATAGGGATAGGACCTGCATCTGTGTTTTAGGTGTGTGATGTCTGATCTCCGTTCAGACTCCGTGCAGACAGTCGGCTGTTATTTTCAGCAAATAACAGGTACCAGCTACCTTTAAGAGATTGAGCTCCCCCTGGTGGTGGAAAGTGTGAATTGCAATGGAACGCTGATTGCAGGTAAGCCCTCGGGCCGGCCGAAACTTGCGTCCTGCCTGCGCAGGGCTCATTGAGTGCGGGGTAATAGCACATCATGCTACTTGCGCCCAAAAACGGCCCTTATCCAATTTTTCCACCATAATCCCTGATTAAATAATAACCACGTATATTGGGAAAAAAAGTTGTGCAATGCAATGAGAAGCAAGAGACTTCATATTTGATAGTTCCTTTTGGTTCTGATTTAAACCCATGATGTAAACAAAATGAGTGATGCTATTGACTATCAACTAGTTTATGAGGAAGGACTCCTCTTTTTCCCTTTAGCTGAACCAAAAGTCAGTTGCGGTTAAGGTGGGCAAGCTTTTTCCAGTGCCACTCTGGATATGATCTTGGAAGGCATGAGAGTGGCTCAGGGGCAGGGCACCTACTGACTTTCCTTTCATTTCTGTGGGAAGGTATCCACCTTCTGCTTTAGACACTTTCCCTTTCCTCATTGATTGCAGCTGAGATCAGGAAATGAGCATAGTGGAAGATTTGTCTTGTGTAACACCACACTACATCAACTTTGCTGCCATTCAGTTGAAGTCTTTGTGGTTAAATTGTGTGCATAAAATTGCAGCTAATGTTTTTCAACTCCGAGTTTAATTTTCCTTTCAGGCTTCTGGGATTAGAATGGTGTTTTTGATACCAAACTAAATTTTGTAATGGTGCCCATGCATAGTGTCCATAGTGGTGGCATTAATTATGGTATCCATAGTGGTGGGATGTTAAAACTTTTATCAATCTTTATTACAGTTGCAAGGACCAACACGTGTACATACTTGCACATTTCAGTGATGAGATTTCAGAATTGAATCCTTTCAGATTTTAAATAGAGTAATGATTAAATCAAATTTAAGATCTACTTTTCTAAGATATTAAAAAGGTTTTATTTTGTTGAACCTGGTAGATGTTATAAATGATTATTGATGTAATACTTTCCTTCATTTTCCTTGAATTTAGCTGTTTATAGGCTGTGATAAAATGGATTCTATAGGTTGATTGATTTTTTTTTTCATCTCTTTCTGCTTGGTTTTTCTTCTCCAAACAGTGGAAAGGAGATCAATAACGAGATATTAGAGACAATTAGAGAAAAATGCACGAATGACTTTAATTATCCAAAAGTAGATTGGGGTAAAGGTAATCTAAGTGCAAAGAAAGGAAGGAGGTTCTATGTAGTGTCTAGAACTGTTTTCTAAATCAGCATGTCTAGTCCAACAAGGAAGGAGTCAGTGCTGCATCTAGTTCTAGGACATTGAGTGGGGCAACTAAGTAATTTAAGGGTAGAGGAATGTCTAGGAAAAAGCAATCATAATATATTTAGATTTGTCATAAAAAATTGGAAAAAATGAGTAAACAGTCAAAGGTAAAGGTAGTTGATGGGGGGAAAAAGCCAATTATGAGATAAGAAGGGAACTAGCCAAGGTAAATTGCAATGTAAAATTGGCAGTTAAGACATGGAGAAACAATGAGAAACATTCAAATGGGAGATGATTAGAGTAGAAATGAGGCATGTTCTCACAAGAAGAAAAGGTGGTGCAGCAAAAGCTGGAGTTTTTTTTGGGTGAGTAGATAAATTTAAATTAAGATCAGAGGCATACGACAAATCTGGGGCTGATTAGCGTAGTAATTAAGTGATTCTATTAATTCATAATAATTTTCACTTAGTAATTTCTAGAGGAAAATAATCTTTTTGGTTTTATCTTCAGTTTAAACTGACAGTGCATTTTTAGGCAGCATTGTAAGTAAGGCAAGTAGTTTGGTCTGTGTGACTAATTTGTTTTAATTTAAAAATATTTTCCTGCTGATCTTAATAAATCTTTCTTGTTGGGGCTACTCAGCACCATAAGGGGAGAAGTGTTATGTTGTAGTACTAGATTTTTGCCAATAGAGGTCGTAAATCATCTCTTAGGTACAGAAAATGGATGCTGCAAAATTATTACTTACAAATATTGAAAATGCTGGAAACACTCAGCAGGTCAGTCAGCATCTGTGGGTAACACAGATAAGTTGATGTTACAGGCATGGACCCTTCATCATGAATTCACAGCTGAAATGTTAATTTGTCTGTTCTGCCCACAGATTCTGATTGACTTGCAGAGTACTTTAAGCATTTTCTATTCTTGTTTCAGATATTCAGCATCTGCAATTTTTTGCTTTTTGTTTATTTTATCACTTGCAACATTTTTATATCGGATTGAAGTTTCCACTGATATATAAACAGAACAGGCTGTGGTTAATCCTAAAGGTAATATTTTAGCACTGGATTAATGATATATATAAAATATATATATTTATATATGTATAGATATTATTATTTAACTTTAGAAATCCAAAGAATCTTGATTGTAAAAACTAGTCCAATGAAAGCTTTGCTCCTGTTTGAAATGGCGTTCTTGTAATATAACCAGAAATGTGAGCTGGAAAATTGAAGATATATAATTGGGTCATGCCTATTCCTGTCTTCAGTGCTATGTGGTCATTTTTCCAGAATGTTCTAATTCACTGCCTTGTTTTCTTTGGTTTCTGATATGGTCAGATAGAAACTGCTTTTTGTCTAACACAGTTGCAGAGGCTTGGGGAATCTTTTGCTGTTATACATCCTTTTCCTCCAACTATCTGGTAGAGAATCCAGGGCTGTAATCTAATTAAGCAGTTCAAATGACATCATAGAGAGCGAGAGAAGCTCAAATAGTTTATTATTACCATCTGAACTCTAACATTTAGGTTATAGTTTTTAAGATAATTCCTAGTGTCCACTGGCCCCATTTCTGTCACTTATAGAAAATAAAATATTACCCTATTGCCCAGTCCTTTATAGAATAAACAGATTTCCAGTGATACACACATTGTTGTCAGTGTTTAACAAAACCAAAGCACTCCCTCCTCAAAAACACTTAGTGCTTCAGACACTAGTGCTCACTGTTTTGGTGGCAACCAAATGAATTGGTGACTACAATTTATAAAGACAGCTGGGTAAGCATTGGAATATTCAAAACTTTTATGATCTGAGGAAAGAATGCAGACTAGATGTCAATAGATTATCAGCCAGTAACATTTGAAGTAGATCCTATTGTCATGAGAAAATTCCTGCATACTGTACCAGATCATAGTAGTGATGTGCATAAGGTCTGCTCCTCTATTAAAGATAAAGTAACTTGAGAAACCTCACTACCAATCGAGTAACTGAGTTGAAATCTTAGGTCTGTGTAACTCTTGCATTTGCTTGCCAGGATTATGCATCTTATTTAAAGTCAGCTGCTAATTGAGCTGCTAGCTGTAGAGCATCTTGAATTCTACATTTTGTCAGTTGATATTGGATCAACAATATCTGCAGTTTTGGGGAAGTCTGTGGCTGTCAGAATATTTGAATAGAGAAAGGTATGTGATGGAATGGGGTAAAGTAGTAAGAAAGTGGTTTCTGATTTTACATGTAATGGTACATGGGTCATCTGTGAGTGTTCGTTTGCAACCTATTTACAAAACTGAAGATAATTATACTGAATTGCTATGTGCAAGCTATAGTTTAGATTTATACATTATAGGCTTCTTCATAATAAAATAATATTTGCATTTATAACATCTTTTATGTTGTAACATCTCAAAGTGCTTCACACAGTGAATAACTTTTTGAAGTGCATTCATTGTTATGTAGCCAAATCTGGCAGCCATTCTGTACCAGTAACATCCTATAAACAACCATGAGATAAATGACTAATCTTTTTAAGTGGGATTGCTTGAAGGAGGAGTGTTGTCCAGGAAATATGTCATAGGAACCTACTTATGAAATATGTATGCATTATATACAAGAGTATTGTACTTTGGCAAATTCGCTGCCGCATTTCTTTTCTTTTGATTTGAGCTCATCAAAAAACCTAAGTCAGTATAAATTGAAACTTATCAAAATTGTTATTAGATTTTTTTGTATGATTCATTGGCCTAGAAAGTGCATGACACAGTGCCTGTTTTTCGGGTGCTACGGGAACATCTTAGGCCCCAAAATGGCGGGCAGGAAGTGCGCACACACTTACAGCCGGAAGTGCGATGACCGTCATACAGAGTAAAGACAAACAAGAGGCATCCTTTACCCACACCTGAAGCAGGCATTAGACTCTTTGCATATTCAAATAAGGGGCCTAATGCCAGCTTGAGGTCTCCTCTCCACGATTGGTTTGCCCTGAGGCAGCCAGCATCATCGCCAGCTGCACTCAGGGAAACTAGCCCTGGGGATCACCTGCATCAAAGAAGGTAAGTAACTTACCTGAATGTAAGCATTCCTGTTCCTCCGGAACCCCCTCCTCCAGCCCCGACCCACTGATTGCGGATCCCTTCGGACCTCCTCTCCTGACCCCTGATCTCCCTGTCCCCTGGCCCTAACCCCTGATCTCCCATGCTTGCGGTCCCAAGATCCCTGGCCCCCAGATTGCCCGTCCCCTGCCCCAAGCGACTCCAGCTCCCCCCACCCCCCGGACCCGATCCCAGCTCTTGGTTCAAGCAACTCCAGCCCCCCCAGCCCGAGCAACTGCAGGCATCTTGACTACCGGACCCACTTATGTGAAGACCAGTGTAGTACTAGCAGCAGCCCGATTTTTCTTCAGTCTTTATCCAGTCTTTGCCGGCGAGCTGTTGGAAGGGTTACATTATTAGACTTCACTATTATAACTTCAATTCACCCCTTCCCTTGGCATTTGTGCATCAGTGAGAGAGTTTGGGGTAAAGAGGTGTTGCCAAATTAATTTGATGGTTATTGTCATTTCATCCTAACTACAGTCTAATTCAGAAAATTAGGTGCTAGTTTTGTATTCGTTTAATGAATTGCAGACAGAACACGCAAAAACTATTAACAAGGCGACAATGTAATTTCAAAGGCCATTGTAGTCATCATTGATCTCCTGGTACTCTGTAATTTGTCAGTAAAGGGAATAATTACATTTCTTGCTTCCCATTAAAATGAGGTTACAGTGTTTTAGTATTGTTATTGAAGCTGTTTTTCTATTTGTAGATGTATTTTTGGTGCATGTATGAAAACATATGTTGACTTCAGTGCAGAAAATATAATTATGTGAAGGTTAATTATCATAGATGATTATGCATTTGAAAGCTTCCCACAGCTTCTCCAGATGCCTTCCTTCTACACGCATGTGACTTAAATGCTGAAAATTTGCATCCATTACAAATGCCTCACAGGTGTGTCTTAATTTAATCAGACCAAGAAAGGAGAAAAACTTATGTTACTTGTTGAAACTATTCTAAAATAGCTAATTTACAAAGCATGTGAAGCATTATGTTATGGCTAAGTTTATTTTGCTTTAAAACTGAAGAATAGTATGAAGTGAAATATCAGGTCACAGCTCGAAATTAAACTTACCAGGCCAGATGCAAGCAAAATCACAGTCATGCTTTGAGATACTGGTCACAAAGATGGAACTATCCATATTCTGTGTAGATTGTGCTGTTGCGATTTAGATTGCCCTTTTTTCCACCCTTTAAATTATCCATTGTTTGTGATAGAAATCATGGAAGTGAAAATGTTATCATCAATTGTGTTTTTTTAAAAAAAACATGGTTAGATATTGGTATGGGTTTTACCCGTTTCACAGGTCTGAAATGGGCACCACAAAGTCAAATTTGGCAGTGTGACAGAAGGATGTGGAATTGTGATATTGGTTGGGGTGCTTGTCAGGTGACCATGGTGGCTGTCTGAAAATAACGCAGGCATCATTAAAATATGTTAACTATAAGGGGAGCAACAGACATTTTCCCTATTTTAACTTTAATCCAAACTTTTCCATGTGGCTTTTGAGAGTTCTCTCCATAATCTATTATATGCAGATCCCAAGGAAGGATTCTAAGATTATTCTTTTGATCAGTGGCCTTGACTAATTTATCAAACATGCTCCTTGTAATTAAAATTACTTCTGAAGCTGTGTCTATTAAAGACTCACAATTTGCTGCGGGACTTTAAATTATGCAACTGCAAGCAATTTCCCAAGCACCCCACCCAACCCTTGTGGGTGAGCTCGCAATTAAAGGTGTTTTCGATGCTTGGAGCTCCACCATAATATTTTAATCAGGCTAATCCTGGAAACCAGGGCAAGTTCAGTGCCCAGCACGTTGGGTGGGTGCGAAATACTGCCCTACTTCCATTTGGGGTCATGCCCAATTGGAAAATCTAGGCTTACAAGTCATTTGATTCTCTGGACACAGAACTCTCAATAGCACAGACAGAAGTTAATTTGAAGCCTTGATTAGAAAGGATCATATATATGTTTTACTAATTCAAGTGGAAAAGCTACTGGTTTATAGAAATGGCATAGCTTTAGGTTGTTGTTTTCTAATCATAATTTGCAGCTGATAGATGCAAACACTTTCAACAAGAAAGATAGAATTTGCGTACCTTTAGTTAAATAACGTGACCTTTTGAGTTCTGATTAGGTTTTTCATTTTGTGAAGTATAGCTAATATGGTTGAGTAGGTGTTTTGTCATCTTCCACGATTACCATATAATTTGAGTCGTGAGGAGATGAATAGGAGTTTACAACCTATTAGCACCAAATGCAAACCTGCATATCCAAAATATGTTACACAAAAACTCGGTTGAAGTGGAATGAACTGAAATGAAATGAATTTATTTGCATGATTTAATTTTACTGGTGTAAATGAGATTTATAGATTAAAATTGATGTTGGTATTTAGAACCATATAATAAAAGAAAAGGGGAATGGGCACCAGGATGAAACAAGAGGAGAAACAAGGTGTGCAGAGGACAGGGAGGGACAACTAGCACTAGAGTAAAGAATAGTTCAGAAATAGGAGGGATCAGATAGGGGGCAAATGCGAGGCAATCTAAGATGAGTTTAGTAAACATGGGGGATAATTTTAACTCCTAAGAATCAGTGGGTTGGGGGCTGGTGGGAGTTTAAAATAATAGCTTTTTGGAGCGGGACCGCATCCCGGGTCCAACGTGCCCACTTCTAGACTTGACCCAGGTGCGTTTGGATGCACAACAGACACATGGAAGTCCTGCCCCCGCTTAAAGCCGGCAGGCCAGTACTTAAAGGGGCAATGTACCTCATTGAAATAGTTGAGGTACTTAATATTTTGTGTATTGCAAAAGTAAAATTTAAGAAGGAAAAGAGTAAGTAAAGTGAGTATTGGTCCTCTAGAGAGAGTCTGGGGAACTAATGATGGAGAATAAGGAAATGGCAGATGAATTGAACAGATATTTTGCGTCCGTCTTCACTGTAGAGGATACAAATAACATGCCAGAAATAATTGTGAATCAAGAGGTGAAAGGGAGGGAGGAACTTAAAACATTTACAATCACCGGGGAAAGGGTTTTGAAAAAAATATTAGAACTAAAAGCTGATAAGTCCCCAGGTCCTGTCGGACTTCATCCTAGGGTCTTAAAAGAAGTGGCTACAGAGATAGTAGATGCATTGGTATTAATTTTCCAAAATTCCCTAGATTCTGGAAGGGTCCCATCAGATTGGAAAATAGCGAATGTAACTCCTCTATTCAAGAAAGGAGGGAGATAGAAAGCAAGAAACTACAGGCCAGTTAGCTTAATATCTGTCATAGGGAAAATGCTAGAATCTATTATTAAGGAGGTTATAACAGGGCACTTAGAAAATCTCAATGCAATCACGCAGAGTCAACACTGCTTTGTGAAAGGGAATTCGTGTTTGACTAATTTATTAGAGTTCTTTGAGGAAGTAACAAGCAACATGGATAAAGGGGATCCTGTGGATGTGGTGTACTTGGATTTCCAGAAGGCTTTTGACAAGGTGCCACATCAAAGGTTCCTACACAAAATAAGAGCTCATGGTGCAGGGGGTAATATATTAGCATGGATAAAGGATTGGTTAGCTAACAGGAAACAGAGAGTAGGGCACAAATGGGTCATTTTCAGGTTGGCATGATGTAACGAGTGGAGTGCCACAGGGATCAATGCTTGGGCCTCAACTATTTACAATCTATATCAATGACTTGGATAAAGGGACTGAATGTACGGTTGTTAAATTTGCTGATGACACAAAGGTAGGTAGAAAAGTAATTTGTGAAGAGGACATAAGGGCCTCGATTTTCGCACCCCTGAGCGGATGCGTTCGTGGCGGGGGGTGGGGGGCTGCGAAAATCGAGGATTCCCGGGGCGGGTCCGGAGCCCGGCTCCAACCCGCCCACTTCCGGGTTCCCCAGTGATGCTCTGACATGAGCGCGCAGCCCCCGCATGTGGGACTCCCGCCGGCAATTAAAGCCGGTGGGATGCCACTTGAAGTAATTAATGAGGTACTTCAGGTCGTTTACAGACCTGATTGACCTGATATTTTAGGAGGGGTGGGATTTTCAAGCCAGCTGGGACTGTGTCCCATACTGGGGGAAACACTCCCAGTTGAAATGGATGTGTTGCAGCCACCAGCCTGTGGCAGCTGCAAAGGTCCATTTGACAGGTGGGGGGTAGACCCTCACTCATTGCAGGAGGCCACTCTGTCACTTTGGACAAAGTTTGGCTTCCACCACCCTCCTTCTAACAATAAAATTCACAAATTTGCACACTTACCCCGGTGTCCAGACACATTTACCTACCTTACAGACCCCCTCAAATGTACATCTTCTGAATGGGGGCCGCCGTAGCTGCAGTCATGACCTCCTCAGAGGACGAACAGCCTCGCCGGCCACGCCGTCCACCTCTGACACGTGGAGCTCCACAACACAGTGCTGTGACACATCCACCTGCACAGCAGGAGGGAGCGCAACGGCAGAGAGAGCTGCGTGGCAGAAGGCACTACCCTTGCCACGGTCTACAGTCCGAGGCTCAGCTTCCTGGACCTCTCTGAGCAGCAGTGCACATGGAGGCTCAGAGTCACTCGACATGTAGTCGTGGACATCTGCATCCTCCTTGATGCCGAGCTGCTCCCGGCTGGCCCGAGCACCACCATCTTACCTGTCGCTGTCAAAGTCACCACTGCCCTCAACAACTTCTCCTTCGCATCCTTCCAGGGTGCCACCGGGGACATCGCCGACGTCTCTCAGTCGTCTGCACAAAAGAGCCCTGCAAATACATCTACACCCACTCTGCAGTGACACAATGGGTGGCATCAGTTGTGGGTCTTCATTGTGATCCTCAGGAAAGGGCATTATTGCACAAACCAGACAAGATTTGCAAAGACGTGGCAGTAGTGGTGCCAATATAATATGTAATGTGAGTTGCTCAGAAATTAAATATAAGTAAAAACCATGACAAACCCTCAAACACCCTTGTGCATCCCCTTCATGCTCACGACACGTTTGCCTTACGCTTCCTACTGCACATATGTGATGCATGCCCTGTGGCTGCAGCAGAGGTAGTGGCAGGTTGGGTGAGGCTGACCATGAAAGATATGCATGAGAGGGTGAGTATGAGATAGAGCTATGAGATTGTATGAGGATTGGGTTGAGTGGTAGTGGTGGGATGAGTACTGGCGAGGTGAGTAAGTGCAGGTAAGATGAGGATGAGCTTTGAGTGGGTGTGAGGAGTGATGTGATAGAGTAGTGTTGGCAGTGCAGAAGGAGATGTGGGGTGGGGGCGGTGATGTGGCAGACGGAGTGTAGGGGAATGAGTAAGTGTACTCACTTCGGCTGACCTACTTAGGTCATTGAAGCGCCTCCTGCACTGTATGCAGGTGGGCGATATGTTGGTGGTGCAGGTGACCTCCTCTGCCACCTCGAGCCAGGCCTTCGTGGCAGAGGCAGGCCACTTCCTCCCGCCCACCGGGGAGAAGATCTCTGTCCTCCCCCCTCCTCCTCACCCCATCCAATGATACTTGGAGTGAGGCATCATTAAACTTGGGAGCAGTCTTCCCCCTGGGCTGCTCCATGCTGTAATTTTTCCTATTTTCTGCAGCATCAGTCAGTGGAGGACTGCCCCTTTAAATAGGGCACCTCCTGCTGACAGCCTATGCTGCGCATGCGCAGTCCGCCCGCTGCACAGCTTTCCAGCGCGTTACCCACGCGCCCAGTCGACCCCCCTGCTGCCAACCCGCCACCCTCCTAATATCGGGCCCAAGGAGTCTGCAAAGGGATATAGATAGGTTAAGTGAGTGGGCAAAAATTTGGCAGATGGAGTATAATGTGGGAAAATGTGAACTTGTCCACTTTGGCAGGAGGAATAGAAAAGCAGCATATTATTTAAATGGAGAGAGATTGCAGAACTCTGAGGTACAGAGGGATCTTGGTGTTCTAGTACATGAATCACAAAAAGTTAGTATGCAGGTACGGCTAGTGATTAGGAAGGCAAATGGAATGTTGTCATTTATTGCAAGGGGAATGGAATATAAAAGTAGAGATGTTTTGCTGCAGTTGTACAGGGAATTGGTGAGACCACATCCAGTTTTGGTCTCCTTATTTAAGAAAGGACATAATTGCTTTGGAGGCGGTTCAGAGAAGGTTCACTTGACTGATTCCTGGGATGAGGGGGTTATCTTATGAGGAAAGGTTGGACAAGTTGGGCCTGTGTACACTGGAGTTTAGAAGAATGAGAGGTGATCTTATTGAAACATATAAGATCCTGAGGGGACTTGAAGGGGTAGATGCTGAGAGGATGTTTCCATTTGTGGGAGAGACTAGAACTAGGGGACACAGTTTAAAAATAAGGGGTCTCCCATTTAAGACGGAGATGAGGAGAAATTTTTTCTTTGAGGGTCGTGAGTCTGTGGAACTCCCTTCCCCAGAGAGCGGTGGAGGCAGGGTCATTGAATATTTTTAAGGCTGAGTTGGATAGATTCCTGATTAACAAGGGAGTCAGAGGTTATAGTAGGTAGACGGGAAAGTAGGGTTGAGGTCGCAATCTGATCAGCCATGATCTTGTCAAGTGGCAGAGCAGGCTCGAGGGGCCGAATGGCCTACTCCTGCTCCTAATTCGTATGTTTGTACTTATGTAAAATGAATTTCACCTTACCTGTTAGAGTTTCCTATCGCTTTCAATTCATGTGAGGTGCAAGCAGGCGAGAAGGGCCAGATCCATAAATTGAGTGCCTTTATTGTACTGCCTGTGGGCCAGGAGGGGCAGGAGAGCTTCTTTCAGGCCCAACAAGCTCACCTGGTGTGACAGGACCCACGTGATCGGCTGACACATCCGCCCCCCACCCCAATGGTGGATCCCCCAATCTTCAGATGGTGGACCCCCCCGATCCTCAAGGCCATCCACGTCCCCCCACCCCCCTCCGATTTGTTCCACAGTCTACGATCTCTCTCGACCTCCCGCTCCCCTCTCTGATTCGCGGCTCCTTTCTCTTCCGACAGGCAGCCAGCCTGTCAATCAGGCAGCCTGGCACACGGGAAACCAGGAAACAGAAATACTTACCATCAATTGAGTTGCAGTCGCAGATTGCAACGCACTCATTTGGCTTCTGGGTTCCCCACCCGAATATCTGCCGACACGCTGCGTTCCCGGCTCCCAGCTAAATTCATGCCCCGAACGGAAAACATTTACAGAGCTATGGGGAAAGAGCAGGGGAATGGGAATAATTGGATAGTTCTTTCAAAGAGCTGGCACAGGCATGATGGGCCGAATGGCCTCCCGCGTTGTACCTCCTATGATACTTGCATCTATATAGCGCCTTTCGTGATCTCAGGACGTCCTCAAATGCTTTACAGTCAATTAAGTACTTTTTGAGGTGTTGTCACTGTTGTAATGTAGGAAACGTGGCAGCCAATTTGTGCATAGCAAGCTACCACAAACAACAAAGTGATAATGACCAGTTTATTTGTTTTAGTAATGTTGGTTGATGGTTTGTGGAATTTTTTACAGGATGCTGTAGCAGAAAAAAATTAAATAGGTTAATGTAAGGATAGATTTTCTGGTCTCGATGGAATGACGGCAGAAGTAGAACTTCGTGAGTGCACAACTTGCTTTTTTATGGAATGCTGATTTTGTGTGATGTGACCAGGATAATAAGCATACTTCCTGCGAGTTCCATGTGAAGATTATGGCACAGGTCCAAATAAGCCGCAAACGCGAGTTTGCATTGCTCAAACAGATTCACCAAAGGGCTTTTGAATAACGGGGGGTTTCTTTTGTGCTTCCAAAGTAACCACATAGATACCTGACAGTTTCCATAAGAACAAAAGAAATAGGAGCAGGAGTAGACCATTTGGCCCCTCGAGCCTGCTCCGCCATTCAATAATATCATGGCTGATCTTTGACCTCAACTCCACTTTCCTGCCCGATCCCCGTATCCCTTGATTCCCTTAGAGTCCAAAAATCTATTGATCTCAGTCTTGAATATATTCAGTTATAGTCCAGCAATTTTATTTTAAATTCACAAGCTTTCGGAGATTTTCTCCTTCCTCAGGTAAATGTTTCAAGATCTCGAAATCTTGAAACATTTGCCTGAGGAAGGAGAAAATCTCCGAAAGCTTGTGAATTTAAAATAAAATTGCTGGACTATAACTTGGTGTTGTAAAATTGTTTACAATTGTCAACCCCAGTCCATCACCGGCATCTCCACATCTTGAATATATTCAACGCCTGAACATCCACAGCCCTCTGAGGTACAGAATTCTAAATATTCACGACCCTCTAAATGAAGAAATTCCTTCTCATCTCAGTCCTAAATGTCCGACCCCTTATTCTAAGAATAAGTCCCCTAGTTCCAGCCCTAAAACAGGTTGCATGTCATATCTTCTGTGCATACACTGAAATATCACACATATATAGAAGAGATCATAAGCAACGCATTATGTTAGGATTTGAAGTTTCCAAGAATCAGCGAGTATTTGAGGCCTGATTGCAACCAGTGCAAACAGAGGCCAAAAATGCATACTGTCTCTGCAACGCACGAACTGTTGGCAACTATGCTTCTTGAGCCATTCTGGTTGTATAAGCGTTATTTATTTGAGAGCTGGTGCATTGGACTGGGCTAATGTTGCTTAACTTTAATATTTAATGGTTTTCAGCCAGTAGTGATATTATAGCCTTGTCATCTAAATATTTTACCCATTCAGTAATTTGAAAAATAAGATCTGGCATCATCTATCCTCATGGAAAAAGTATATTTTTGGAAATGTTTATATCACATTATTATATAAGCTGAATATTGGCCTATTGCTGATGTGAAGATGATTAAATTCTATTAAGAAAACTTTCTTACTGGTTTGCTTTATTAGAAAGCTCCACTTGTCAGCTGAGTGAATTCACTGAATGTTAATGTGGCTTTGCTGAGAAAGGTGAATTGTATACAGTGGGATGAAGGATGATTTTGATTTGAATGTTTTGTGTCTGAAGTGGCTTTCAGCTTTTCTGACAGGTGCAGCACACATTATGTAATCTGTCACTCATCTGGAGAGGGATGAGGCATTCATTTGTTATTTTGTTAGTCACAGCAGGTTGGTGAGCTATCTTATCATAATTGGTGTAGTGCATTTTAACTCTTTAAGTTTAAATTTTCTTCACATTATAGTCAGCCCTTCTTGGAAATACTTAGAATTTTTTGTTCCCAGTATGAAAGCATCTCATTGCTGAGTTCTTCTGTGTCACTTCTTCATGACTGCTGTCAATGCTTTTCAGTGATTGGTTAAAGAAAAATGTACAAATTAGACCATCGTTAATAGTGTTGACCGGAGGTCACCGGTTACGGTTATTGGCTTAGTACAAAGAGAAGAGTCAATTCTCTCTTAACTCTCAATTCGCTTTAGTCACGCCGTTAGATCATATACATATAGCTTATACGTCTGGTTAGATATAGACATGCAGTTTGCACCAGGTTATACAGTTTTATACCCAAACTAGGATCTAAATGCTATATGTCTAGTTAGATATAGACATGCAGTTTGCACCAGGTTGTACAGTTTTATACCCAAACTCGGATCTAAACGCACACCCACTAGGTTTCCCTGACACTCCGAGTGGTCACGGAATATGAAGGATAATACCTGAAAAGGAGAGCTGACGCTGGCCAGGCGTTCCGTTCTCTCTCGACGTCGTCTCTACGTCCCTGACGTAGGTTCTTCCACTTGCGCGATGGTTGGTCTCTGGAGTCTTGGCTCTGGCTCCACGCCCCAGATTCTTCATTCTTATTCCGAATCTTATCTCTTCAAGCTGTGCTGTCTCTCTCCCTTTGGTTTAGGCTTGCTCGCCTAGTCTGACTCGTCTCCTCTTTGTACTAAGCCAATAACCGTAACCGGTGACCTCCGGTCAACAATAGGCTGTGATGTAATGCAACCATCATCACACATAAGACATGATATACATCATGATTTAATTTGCAATTTACTTCATATTTCAAGCTCTGTCGTTTGTTGTATCTTGTATAACATTGGGAATGCAATCAAGAAAATTAAAATGCAATTAAGAGACTTTTCAGCTGGAACTCATGTAACCTTTCCTATTGTGTCCTGTAAAATTATCTTAATTAGCCCGTTTTTGTGCTATCAATATGAGTCACTGCTCCAGTATGTGAGAGATGTAAGGTTTGCAGAAAAGTAGTGAGTATATTTGAGCTCTGAAAAGTTTTTTTCTAAATCAAGAATAATTTTTATTTTTAGTGCAACTGAATACAGAAAAGAGGGTGGAAGACATGTTTTTTTAAAACAGTTACATGTAAATTTTTTGACTTATGCCAACTTTTGCTTTCAAATTTTGTAACGTTGCAGGAAAATGAAATGATCAAATCTAGCATGATCTTGAAGGAAAGCTCATTTTAAACCCAAAAAAGGTGAAGAAAAAGGACAGTGACCAGATGAAAATTGGGCTAAGTCCATGGGAAAGATTTGCTATAGTTAAAAAAAAATGCTTACGAAAAAAAACCGACATCAAATCTTCTGACAACAGCCAGGAAATTTAGTTTGAAGTCTTTTTTATTAGACTAAAATTCCATGGTATAAATCAGGAAGTAAGGAGTGAAAAAAGACCATTGGGCTGATATTTCTTTTACAGCCCATGTACAACTGCCCTATTTTGGAGTCAACTGCACCCAAACCAGTCAACTTTCTGAGGAAAGATGAAGAAGTTCTGAATTTCTTCCTCCTCCCCGCGCCCCCCCCCCACCCCCACCACCACCTAAAAAACATAATGGAGTGTAACTGCAGAATATTAATCGAACTGTGTGACATTTTCTTTACTCTGACCAATTCCCCAGGTGACTTAGCCCTCATTGTGCCAATGGAAATCTTGTATCTTTCAATTTCTTCAAAGGCACAGTTTCTTCATCTCTTTTATATGTTGAACCAATGCATCTCATTTTTGGGTGAACATTAATCCTTCATTGGTTGGCATTCTTGGTCTCTCACTCTTCTGACTTCAAATGGACCTTCCACACCTTCACTGCTAACTTAATTTCAGGAGGCTTTTCATGCAGCACACTTCTTTTACATCAGGGCAATTTTTAACCTTGATACACTCAAGTCCATTCAAAACCTGAATACTGTTCCATATCCAGGAAGTCTCTTTCAGCATCTGTTTTGTCAGTATCAGCTTGACTCAGTTGGCAGCACTCTCTCCTGTGAATCAGAAGGTCATGGATTCAAGTCTTATTCCAGAGGTTTGAGCACATAATCTAGGCTGACACTTTAATGCAGGACTGAGGGAGTGTTCTAATATTCAAATTTTTTTGTCTTTTGGACAAATCGTTAAACTAAGTCCCTGTCTGCTCTCTCAGGAGACCTAAAAGATTCCATGGCATTATTGGAAGAAGTGCAGCGAGTTCTCTGTGTGCTGGCCAACGTTTATCCCTTTATCAACATTACTGAAAACATTATCTGGTAATTTATGTCATTGCTATTTGTGGGACATTGCTGTATCCATTGGCTGCAGTGACTACTGTTCAAAAGTAATTAATTTTCTGTGAAACCTCAGGTCGTGAAAGGTGCTATATAAATGCAAGTTTGTTCTTTCTTACTTCCTGATTTATCTCGTTGTCTCTTTTCAACCTTGGTGTCTTGCACGTTTGGCATTCACCTTGGTTTCTCCATAACAATAAGGTTAAAATAACATAACGCTTGTTGTCAAAAATCTTGAGGAAAAATCATAGTTCCAGTGGATTAACCCTGTTGATAAATGTCACATTGAATGAATACTTTCAGTAAATTATTATGTGCAAATCCTCCTCATGTTTCTGTTTTGCTACTCATATATTGTGAGCCCATGTTTTCTATACCAATCTGCACTACTGTACATTTATATATACACCTAAAAATCTATATGCCAATTCATTTAAATCATCAGAGTTCTTTTGAATGCCGTCAGTTTCCCTTATACTAGTCTGTGGGGTGCATTGCTTGAATTTCAGAAATTTTGTGATGTTAGTAAATGTACTCCTCCATATTGTTTACAGATGGCATCGTGCAAAATGAGATGGGTGAAGATTACTGCGAAGAAGATAATTGCCATGATTGTGAAACGTAATTATATTTTTTTCAGGATGGGCACAGCACGACTGATGGTATCAAAAAGAGCATAATCTTTGCATGTTGATGTCCAGTGTGCCATAGGGGAATGTATATGTGATTTGGAAATTGGTAGGGTAGATCATGCAATGTGTAGAAATAGCACAGTATTTGAAAGATGGCAATCCAAAATTATTGTTTTAAAAAAAAACTGAAACTAGGATAAGCTTGACAAATAGAAATATTAAAGAAATTTGAAAAATGCAATAAAGAGAAATTTCTCAGACTTCACTGGAAAAATCATGGCATTTAGGACAAAAGAAACATAAATTGAGTATCATAATTTTGGACACTACATTCAAATCATTCTCTCCAAAGTACTCTAAATATTCTTACAGAGCATCATTGTTGATGAAAGCAGATAACAATGAATGAGGAGTGTACTTTAAAGGTAGAAGTTTGCCTGTTAATTGCAAACAATGATAGTGGTACAATCTACTACTCTAATTTGCTCTAAATTCAACAGTATATTGATAAACCCAGGTGAACATATGACATTGAAATCCTTAATGGATTGAGGTCTGTAATATCAGCGATACAAGCATACATTGTTTTGCTCACCAACCCTAACTGTTCCAAATGACAATACATAAATCCATCTGTATCTGCTTGAAGAACAGTTTTGAGATGGCCTTAGGCAGTTATTCTGTATCTAATGGAATAAACACTAAATATAAATGAGTCCAAAGTTTGGTGAAGAACACATTCATTACGTTTAATCAAACTGATATACATTTTTATTTCCGGATTAATGTTGTCACTTATTAGGATATTGAAAACTTTTAAGTTTGGAGATACTTGCCCACTATAAATCTTACTTCCCCAATTTCCCTAATATTTAAATAAGGGTTCTACGCTTGTTGTAGGAAGCTTTTGTGAAATTGGTCTGCCCCAACGCCTGACTCCCCACGTGATAAACTTGCTCAGCAAATCATGGCGTTAACAGGCAGCAAGGTCCCGGCAGCAAAGCTTTATGGGCTCATCTGCTCCATATAGGTTAGTTGTGGGTTTGTTCTTTTAAGCTGCTGGTTAACTTTTGGGCATTTTTTTGCATTCTGCAACTGAATTATGCCTTTTGCTGGCAAGTTTTTGCTGGTGCTGGACTGATTTTGTCTGCCTTCAAAACAGTTTTATTGCAGTCGTGGTGGTCTGCTAGGTCTGCCTTTGGGGCTGTAGGATAAGCGAAGACAGGATAGAGTCGGAAAAGCTGGGAGAAGAGGAAGGAGGAGGGCACTGCACACGAGGCCATACCCACAGTGGGTCTTCATGGAGTACTTCTCATACCTCAACTTCACCGAGGAGCAATGTGTCAGGTGCTGTTTCTTTCACCAAGGAGGCTATCACTGAGCTATGTCACCTGCTCCAGCCACAACTGGAGCCCCATTCCAGGGCATTGATAGCTCTGTTTCTGGCTGTCAAGGTCACCATGGCCCTTAACTTTTATGCAGTGGGCTCCTTCCAGGCTGCAGCAAGTGACATCAGTGACATCTTCCAGCTGTGCACCATTGTATCCAGGAAGTCACAAGGCTCTCTACGCCAGGAGGAACACCTACATCATTTTTCTAATGGACAGAGCGAAGCAAGACGAGAGCACACTAGGTTCGTCTGCATGGCAGGCTTCCTCCGGGTTCAAGATGCTATTGGCTGCACCCATATTGCCTTGTGTGCTCCCCATCACCATGTTGGCATTTTTATGAATAGAAAAGGATTCTACTCACTCAATGTCCAGCTTGTTTGCAACCTCAGACAGTGCATAATGTAGGTCTGTGCCCGGTTTTGTGGCAGCAGTCTTGAGTCATTCATCCTGTGCCAGTCCTCTGTGCCACCTTTATTCCAATCAGGCTGTCTGGTCACAGGCTGGCTACTGGGTGACAAGGGGTATCCCCTTCGGACATGACTAATGATTGGTGTTAGGAACTTGGGCAAAGCCGCAGAGGTGGCCTACAATGAGAGCCAGGCTGCCACCAGAAATGTCATTGAGCAGACTGTCGATGTGCTCAAGCAACGCTTCCACTGCCTGGACCATTTGGGAGGAGCTTTGCTGTACAGTCGTTGACTGTGTATCCAGATTTGTGGTCATGTGCTGTATGCTGCATAACTTTGCTGTGCTGTGCTCGGCTGCAGACCGCAGCATCTTGGTGTGGGCTGGGGCAGTCTGGCCCAGCTGGATGTGTGACACTAACAAGTACACTCGTGGGTATTGGGACTCCTCATGTCAACCCCACTACCTATATAATCAGAAAGGGCTTCCATTCAGTTAATGCATGGTTGGTGTCTGATCATAGAAACAGCATAATGCAAGTCAATGCCTGTTAGCTAGGAATCACCAATGATGCTTTAATTATGCAGCTATCAAAGATGCCTTTTTCAAAATTTGTTCTCTGAATGTTATGACCCTGGCAAAGCTGCTTTTAATTTCTATTTGCCTTGAGAAAATGGTGGTGGGCCTTCTCTTTGAATAGTTCCAGCCATTGTGCTGATGGTGCTCCCACAATGGCATTAGGTAGGGATTTCCAGGATTTTTACCTAGTATCGCTGAAGGAATGGCAGTATATGTCTAAGTAAGGATAGTGTGTGAGTTGGATGGGAACCTGCAAGTTATGATGTTCCCATGATCTTGCCCTTATTGATGTTAGAGATCTTGGTGCTTGAAGGTGCTGTCAAAGTAAGCTTGATGAGACGCTGCAGTGCATCCTGTAGATAGTATGTACTGCAGCCACAATACACCAGTGGTGGATAGCGTGAATGTCGGGTGCATTGGCAGGGATGCTTATCAAGAGGATTGCTGTGTCCTGGATGATCTCGAGATTGATTTGTTTTTGAAGCCCCACCCATCCAGGCAGTGTATTCCTTCACAATCCTGATGAGCCCGTAGCTGGTGGAGAGGCTTTCAGAGGTTAGGAGATGAGCCACTTGTTTCTGCCCTGCTGTTGTAACTGTGCTGGTTCAGTGAAACTCCTGGTGAATGGTAGTCCCGGAATGTTGAGGGTAGGGTATTTGGGAATGGTGGTATTATTGAAGTTCAGGGGAGGTGGTTGGGCTTTGTTAAAGATGGTCAATGCCCGGCATTTACATGGTACAAATGTTACTTGCCATTTGTCATCCCAAACCTGGATATTATCCAAGTCCTGCTGTAAGCTGACACGGGCTGCTTCATTAGTGCAAAAGTTGCATTATTTCAAGGCGCACTTAGATTGAGTGGATGATGCTGGGAAAATCAAGATTGTTCTTTGCAGCCTTAGTTGATAATCCCAGTGAGAATCTCCTGAACCGCAGTGAAAAGTAAATACAATGAGGCAAATGCCTCAACCAGAATTAATGTGGAACTCTGTTGAAATATAGGTTCTGTTGTTTGGACTGCTCAGTGCTTCTCTATAATTTGTATGTTGTATAACTTTGCTATTCAGACAAAAACCATCATGTAGGATAATGAAGAGGAGTCCCTAGTGTGGCTGTAGCACAGGAGGACGAAGTGGAGAAAGCCTAGAAGATTGGTGCAACAAGCACTCAGAGATAACTTCCTCCAGTAATTTCCAGATCTGGACCCTACACAAGTGTTGCAGGTGAATTAAACACAATTAGAGACAACTTGGTGTACCTTTCTATCTACTGTAGCATAATTGTCATTTTACGATTAGTTTGAACCTTAACATGAATCTTCCCAACTGCAGCTGTCCACACTCAGCAGAAATAAGTTGTTTCAGATTTATTCGGATATATACATGATGTCATTCTAATATCTAGTATCAGACCTCCCCTTGGTGATCCTGTAAGATGGGCTTATCCTAGCGCCTACCCCACTACTATGTCTAAGTGCTTCCTGATTGGGATGAGCAAGTGTGGTGGCAGGGTTCTTTTGATCAGTGCAGGCCTCAAGGGATTGAGGTGGCATTGCACCTCTGGGTGCAGGGTTATGAAATACTCCTGCTACAGCTGGATCCATATCTGAGAAGTCACTGACTGTCAGTACCTGGCCATTAACTGGTACATTATCAAAATTTGAGGGGGAAGATGGCATTGGATGGATGTCAGGTCACCCTGAGAGGATGCTGCCCATGCCCAATGATCTGTGTGAGAGCAGACCATAATGTACCACTGAGGAGTGTGAAACCTGCCGCAGTGACACACTCAAGATGATTCCTCAACTTGCCATCGTGCAGTGACAGACATCCTGTAAGTTGAAGCCCAAAGTCTCCACAACTCCACACATAGTGTTAGGGAGAGAAAATGTGCCTGGGCTTGGTCATTCTATCCTCTGGAGCTCCTCTGCAGCTAATTGTAAAGTGGCCATATGCTCTATTGTGCACTGCATTTGTGAAAATCATTAATCGATTGTTGCAGAGGTTGCAGGTGCACTCCTGCACATTTGCTGACAACCCTTGAAGGGTGTTTTAGTGCTGCTCAAAGAATGTTGTGAATGTTTTTTGGTCATTGACTTGTGAAGGCAGACCCAATATGGTACCAATCCTTTACTGATACAGCTGAGGAATGCCTCAGGAGAGAAGCTGGGGTAACTGCTTTTTGCCCCTTTACTGCAGCCTCCACTTGCTCTTCCTCATTGTGATCTGTGCTCAGCCTGGTGCTTCCTACTCAAACTTACCAATAAATGCCCCGGTGCTTGGATCTGCGATGGTGTTTGCGTGATAGAAACATAGAAAATAGGGCCGAATGGCCGCCTCTTGCTCCTTCGGGCTTGCTCCGCCATTCATAATGATCATGGCTGATCGTCTAACTCAGTACCTTGATCCCTTTAGCATTAAGAAATATATCTATCTCCTTCTTGAATACATCTAGTGACTTGGCCTCCACTGCCTTCTGTGGTAGTGAATTCCACAGGTTCACCACCCTCTGAGTGAAGAAATTTCTCCTCATCTCTGTTCTAAATGGCATACCCCGTATCCTGAGACTGTGACCCCTGGTTCTGGACTCCCCAGCCATCGGGAACATCCTCCCTGCATCTAGTCTGTCTAGTCCTGTTTAGAATTTTATATGTTTCGATGAGATCACCTCTCATTCTTCTAAACTCTAGTGAATTTAGGCCTAGTCAACCCAATCTCTCCTCAGACGTCAGTCCTGCCATCCCAGGAATCAGCCTGGTAAACCTTTGTTGCACTCCCTCCATGGCAAGGACATCCTTCCTCAGATAAGGAGACCAAAACTGCACACAATACTCCAGATGTGGTCTCACCAAGGCCCCGTACAATTGCAGTAAGACATCCCTGCTCCTGTACTCAAATCCTCTTGCACTGAATGCCAACATACCATTCGCCTTCCTAACTGCTTGCTGCACCTGAATGCTCGCTTTCAGTGACTGGTGTACAAGGACACCCAGGTCTCATTGCACCTCCCCTTTTCCCAATCTATCACTATTCGGATAATAATCTGTCTTTCTGTTTTTACAACCAAAGTGGATAACCTCACATTTATCCACGTTATACTGCATCTGCAATGTTCTTGCCCACTCACCCAACTTGTCTAAATCACATTGGAGCCTCTTTGCATCTTCCTCACAGCTCACATTTCACCCCAGCTTTGTGTCGTCTGCAAACTTGGAAATGTTACATTTAGTTCCCTCATCCAAATCATTGATATATATTGTGAATAGCTGCGGCCCCAAGCACTGATCCCTCTGGTACCCCACTCGTCACTGCCTGCCACCCGGAAAAAGACCCATTTATTCCTACTCTCTTTCCTGTCTGTCAACCAATTCTTAATCCAAGCCAGTATATTCCCCCCCAATCCCAAGTGCTTTAATTTTGCACACAAACCTCTTGTGGGACCTTATCAAAAGCCTTCTGAAAATCCAAATACACCACATCCACTGGTTCTCCCCTATCTATTCTACTAGTTACATCCTCAAAAAACTCCAGTAGATTTGTTAAGCATGATTTCCCTTTCATAAACCCATGCTGACTTTGTCCAATCCCGTTAATGCCTTCCAAGTGTTCTGTTATCACATCTTTTATAATAGACTCTAGCATTTTCCCCACTACTGATGTTAGGCTAACTTGTCTGTAATTCCCTGTTTTTTCTCTCCCTCCTTTTTTAAATAGTGGGGTTACATTTGCCACCCTCCAATCTGTAGGAACTGTTCGAGTCTATAGAATTTTGGAAGATGATCACCAATGCATCCACTATTTCCAGGGCAACTTCCTTTAGTATTCTGGGATGTAGATTATTAAGCCCTGAGGATTGGTCAGTCTTTAGCCCCATTAATTTCCCCAGCACTTTTTTTTTTACTAATACTGGTTTCCTTCACTTCCTCCCTCACACGAAACCCTTGGTTCCCTAACATTTGTGGGAGGTTATTTGTGTCCTCCTTTGTGAAGACAGAACCAAAGTATGTGTTTAATTGTTCTGCCATTTCTTTGTTCCCCATTACTGACTGTAAGGGACCTACATTTGTCTTCACTAATCTTTTTCTCTTGACATTTATAGAAGCTTTTACGGTCAGTTTTTATGTTCCCTGCTCGTTTACTCTCATACTCTCTTTTTCCCCTCTTAATCAATCTTTGTCCTCCTTTGCTGAATTCTGAACTGCTCCCAATCCTCAGGCTTGCTGCTTTTTCTGGCAATTTTATATGTCTCCTCCTTGGATGTAATACTATCCCTAATTTCTTTTGTAAGCCACAGTTGAGCCACCTTCCCTGTTTTATTTTTGCACCAGACAGGAATGAGTAATTGTTGCAATTCCTGCACACGTTCTTTAAATATTAGCCATTGCCCATCCACAGTCATCCCTTTTCGTAAAGTTCCCCAATCTATCATAGCCAACTCGCACCTCATACTTTCATAATTTCCTTTATTTAGATTCAGGACCCTAGTTTCGGATTCAACTACTTCACTCTCCATCTTAATGAGGAATTCTATCATGTTATGGTCGCTGTTCCCTAAGGGACCCCACACAACAAGATTGTTAATTAATCCTTTCTCATTGCATACCACCCAGTCTAGGATCGCCTGTTCTCTAGTTGGTTCCTCTACGTATTGGTCTAGAAAACCATCACGTACACACTCCAGGAGTTCCTCCCCCACAGTATTATTGCTAATTTGGTTTGACCAATCTATATGTAAATTAAAGTCACCCATGATTATAGTTGTACCCTTCTTGCATGAGTCTCTAATTTCCTGTTTAATGCCCTCCCCTACATCTCCACTACTGTTTGGGGGCCTATAGACAATCCCCACCAACGTTTTCTGCCCCTTGGTGTTTCTTAGCTCCACCCATACAGATTCCACATCGTGATTTTCCGAGCCAATATCCTTCCTCACTATTGCATTGATATCCTCCTTTACTAACAACGCTACCCCACCTCCTTTCCCTTTTTGCCTGTCCTTCCTAAATATTGAATACCCCTGGATGTTCAGTTCCCATCCTTGGTCACCCTGCAGCCATGTCTCCGTAATCGCAACTATATCATAACCGTTAATATCTATCTGCGCTGTTAATTCATCTACCTTATTGCGAATGCTCTGTGCATTTAGACACAATGCCTTTAGACTTGTCTTTAAGATTGCTAGTCATCTTAGCTTTATTTTACACTATGGCCCCATTTGTTTTTCGCCCTTATTTTCTCTGCCGTCCACTATTGCTTCTTCCCTTTCTATCTTTGTTTCCCCCTCCTCTCTCTCCCTGCTTAGGTTCCCATTCCCCTGCCATTCTAGTTTAAACCTTCCCCAACAGCACTAGCAAACACCCCCGCGAGGACATCGGTCCCGGTCCTACTCTGGTGTAACCTGTCCCGCTTGTACAGGTCCCACCTTCCCCATGTCACATATTGTATTGCACTGTTCCTGGTTGCCACCAGAAGCTTCCATATTAGTTTTGGAAGAGTGTATTGGAGGAGAAAGGGAAGATGTTCCACTACGGTTTCAGGACTGAATACCCTGTAACAGAGTTATGATGCTGATATATTATGTGCCATTGTTCAATATTTGCCTCTGTTAGTGAGTAAGAGTGAGCAATGGTAACAGTGAGAGAAAGAAAGGTAGGATAATAGGGTAGGGCAGCACGCTTCTGAACTCTTTCCTCTACTCCTTCCACAGACTCGGAACCAAATAATCTGAGGGCCATACCCTTATGTGGTGAGTTGCAGCACCCTTAGGCATGTACGTCTGTGGTGGTTCACTGCTTGTGTCCATTTTCTCGCAGCAGTTGTGACCAACCTTTTCCTGAAAGCATATACAAGACATCCAGATATTAGAAATTGGACGAGCAACCAGATAGCATTGTGACCATTGCACATACTGTGAGTGCAATTCACTGCAGCATTCATCGTGCTTTTGGTGGCAGTGGAGCTTCAGACCACACCTTTCAATATTTAGGTGTTATATTGCAAGCTATTTGTGTGTTGCATCTTTTCTGGAATTGTGTAGAAAAGAGAAAAGCTTGTTTGGATGTTTTGCATAGCATCTCCCTGAGGGTGCTGCAACTCACAATTTTGGTTCTACCCTGTTTGCTAACTCCCAATATTAATTAAGTATGCAGAGGTATGTATACTTCCTTTGATATTCCTCCTGATTTCATAAACTTCCACTAAACTTTTTCCTCACTTTTTTAATTTAAGCTTGTGGACCTGTGAGACTCCTTTCACTCTGTTACCTCCATCCATGTATTTTGCACCTCTCTTTCCACTGGAAGGTGGCCTTCCACGCCAAAGAACGATACCTTCCATTGCTTAGACCTCTATTGCCTCTTCCTGAAAAGGAGCACTTTTCCCCACATTCCCCCTCAGCTGCATTGTAGCTTTCATAAGAATATCCTGTTAAATCCTGAAATAAACATTTCCCATTTGTGCAACAGCCCTTTTAAAAGTTACTGCCTTGCTGAAAATCATGCCCCTACTCCACACAATCGTGCCTTTGGTTGAGCTTCCAGCATCAGGTGTGAGAACAATTAGGGGGAAGGGGCTAGCGTTGCAACTTCTGGTGAGGCCAGCCCTCCCCACTGCTAGCACCCATGTGCTTGTGACACTGAGGCACAGCCTAAAATTGTAAATTGTGCCTTTTCAAGGCTTGTATCTCTTGTTGAACAAGAGATATAAGCTTTGAAATGGTGATGTTGACAATTTCTTCCTCTGATTTAATCACACAAGGGCAAATGATGATCTAATCTGATATACTTGCCTTCAGGGAGATTTCAGAAGTGCTACTTTGATATCTGATTTGATTGGTTCACAGATAATTTGCATGTAGCCTCTTCACCGATCCATAAATTACCTGAAACAGAAGAGTCGAGGCTTGGAGTCCAGCAGTTTGATGAAATAAAGGTCATGTCAGAATATGCCACATGAGTTTATTGTAGTGTTTACAACACCCAGAATAGCTAGATATACATCTTTTTCCATAAAGTTTATTTTTCCATATAATTAACTCTTAAGGACTGTAAGGACAGAAATTTCTATTTCTTGTAGACTATTACACACAAGGGAATTTTACAAGTGAGTTAGATGGGAAATATAAGAGACTAAAAACTGCCTTACTGTTAAATCCTCTGTAGATTATATTTTTAAAACATTGACTTTTTAAAAAAAGGTTTTATTTTTTATCAAATTGTTTACTTGCTGACTTAAAATTGGGCATAATTCTCTGGGTAAACTGAAGTGTACAGTATTGATGATTGTAAAAAAAAAATGGTTTGACACTGCATTTTCTGTTAATGGGGAAGTTTCTTTCCAGATTAGAAGTGATTGGGTTTCTATCCGTTTCTTACGCATTCTTGTGTGACACAGAAATTTTCATATTTGACCAAGATTAACATGTGTGATTAACACATTATGATGTCTGATGGACACATTTCAAAACCTTAATATATAAATTGAAAGAAGTACTATTATCCATCTAGTTTATGAACAAGGACAGCAAACAACCAAAAATAGATTCCTGTGGAGCTCTACTAATCACAGTCCACAGCTACAGCTTTTCACTCACTTTATACTTTCCATTGCTAAGCCAGTTTTAAATCCACCCATAATTTTCCATTTATTCTATCATAAGCCCCAACATAGGGGGACTGGGGAACAACTAATACCCCAGTGTTATTATCAGGCGTGGAATACATTACCATATCGGAGATAATTGTATTTGTCTCTGGTAGGAGGGTGTAATTACAGTGTGACAAGTTTGCATGGGCAATTTACATAATCGTGGACATAAGAATTTATAATGGAAAAAAATATACAGACACAATGGAGGACTTCAAAATGGTGACTAAATTTCAATCTGAGTGACCTGGTCCAGTTTTCCCCCATCCTCTAACCCTGTTTCATATGAAGACTGCATTTGGTCTAAACTCCCAGGGAGTAATTTTGACTTTGTGCTATAGTGTAAAACCAGTGATAGTGAACCGGCAGCCCATTTTACTTCTCTCCCAAATTTTCTTTCCATTGACTTTTCCATTGCCGATTCACCATCAGCCTTTTAATACCATTGTACAAAGTCATAATTCCCTCCCTCCCCCCCCCCCCCGCAACCTGTGTGCAATGCCACAAGATCGACCAGTCTTGTAATGAAAATAAAAATGACACCTAGTTTTAAGATCTTTGAGAG
Source organism: Heptranchias perlo (assembly GCF_035084215.1). Lineage (NCBI taxonomy): Eukaryota > Metazoa > Chordata > Chondrichthyes > Hexanchiformes > Hexanchidae > Heptranchias > Heptranchias perlo. The sequence goes on from NC_090335.1 coordinate 50,885,056, forward strand.
AGATATGAAATGAATATTTAATTTTACTGTTTAAATTAACTCTTCAGAATTCTGAATAATTTATGAAATAATTTTATCCTCAAAAATCAAATTTAGGGCTGGACTTCAATGGCCCCTCTCTCTATTTTTGTCTGCAAAAACATCAGTGGACTTAAGGAGATAGTGAATAGTTTTGAAAATGAAACAAGTGGTAAACAAGGAGAAAGTTGTTGAGTCTGATTAATGATAAATAAACTAGTATGGATGTTTTTATACCACATTTATAGAAGTGATTTCTGTGTTTTCCACTTTGGCTTAATAATGTTCTTCTTCGTTTGTATGCATTTTCTTTGCGTACCTGCTCGCCTTCCCCTGCAATTCCAAACTTCTCCAGTAATAATACTGGTTAGTTTTTACGCTCATTTATTTAAACGTTTTGGTTAATCAAACTCTGTCTGCGATTTTCTCTTTTTTTATAGATTGGATTCTCTTAGTTTTCGTTCTAGTTTTATTTACTTTCTCAGAAGTTTATATATTGGTGTGGTTGTACATTGTATGTGGAATTTGCAGGGGCAAATATTGATATAATAGCCCGATATTTATGGGGAGGCAGGGAGGGTGCGGGTGAGGTCGAAGAACCAGCCGATTTTAACGGCAGGGCTTCATTTGCGTCTTGTAGGTCTGCCTCCTGCCCAGCAGCCAGCCAAATAGACAGCCTGGCCGGCAGGTAGGAGGGCTATGAGGTCCGCGATCGGAAAGGCTGGGCGGAGGGAGGCCTGAGATCGGGATGACTTGGGGGAAGAGGCCCGCGATCGGGAAGGCTGGGGGAAGAGGCCTGCTATCAAGAAGGCAGGGGTTTGGGGCTGGGGGAAACCAAAGGCTTCCTTGAGGGGCCTGAGGGGAGGACACCTGCTCCTTCTGGCCCACATGGGGTGCTAGAAGAGCCACCATGGGGAGACTGAAGCTCCCGCCTCCATTTCACTGCCCAGTTTCCCGACCCCTGGGAAACCCGTGCAGCACCAATTAATTTCGAAAAGGGGTTCTAATTGCACTTTAGGAGCCCAATTTAAATATGTTAATAAGTGTCCCACCTCTCCAGGGCTGGATACTCAGACGTGCCGCTATCCACTGCATAAAAATGGAGGCGTCCCTGTGTTCAGGTCACGTTACGTGGATTTCACATTTTAACCCCTCCCCTGACCTCCCACCTGTTGTGGGGGGTGGGGGGGGGGGTTAATATTGAGGCCTATGAGTCTGGCATAATTTGGGCATATTGATTGTGTTATGTGATTCAAGATCTCTTATTATAATTTCTCCAATGTGCTGCAGTCACAGGAGCAGAACATGTTTTCATTTTAAGACAAGGCTGTTATTGAACTGATGTTTCAGAAATATAACGCTCAATTTCGGTCATTTTCACTAAAACAGGCCAAAGCCAGTTTCTGCAGATTGCTTGCACCTGATGCTGCATTTGATATTTCATTCTCTATTGCTTTTTTTGAAGAACGGTATTATGCAAAATATGTTCAGTACATTTGATGAGATGTTGGTTTTATGTTATTCTTGCATTGGGAAGAACAGTGTGGATTCTTATTACTGTTGCTTTCAATTTGCCAAATGGAAAAAGTGAAAATGAGTGTGAAGTGACTAAATGAAAGCATATCAATCATGTATGATGATGATTTCAACAGCAATGAGATAACGATGTGATGTTGGTAATCACATGATAAATATTGGCCAGGACACCGGGGATAGTGCGATGGGATATTTTACATCCACCTGAGATCTCAGATGGGATTTTCCAAAGAACCACAAAGAATGTACAGCGCAGAAGCAGGCCATTCGGTCCAAGCCGGTGTTTATGCTCCATATGAGCCTCCTCCCACCCTTCTTTATCTAATCCTATCAACCTATCTTTCTATTCTATTCTCTTCTCTATCATGTGTTTATCTAGCTTCCCCTTAAATGCATCTATGCTAGTCACCTCAACGAGTTCCACATTCTTACCACTTTCTGGGTGAAGAAGTTTCTCCTGAATTCCCTATTGGATTTGTTAGTGACTATCTTATATTTATGGCCCTAGTTCTGGTCTCCCTCGCAAGTGGAAACGTCTTCTCTACGTCTACCCTTTCAAACCCTTTCATAAAGACCTGTGTCAGGTCATCCCTCAGTCTTCTCTTTTCCAGAGAGAAGACTCCCAGCCTGTTCAATCTTTCCTGGTAGGTATAACCTCTCATTTTTTGTATCATCGTAGTAAATCTTTTTTGCACCTTCTCCAGTCCCTCTATATCCTTTTCATGGAGTACTGCGAACAGTTCTGGTTGCCACACTAAGGGCTCGATTTTGGACGTCCAAGCCGGAGGGTTCGTGGCAGGGGGGCTCAGAAAATCGGGGATTCCCGGGGCGAGTCCGGAGCCCGGCTCCATCCCGCCCACTTCCAGGTTCCCCAGTGATGCGCTTAGATGCGCACGCAGCCCCTGCCGGTGGGATCCCACTTAAGGCAATTAATGTGATAGTTCAGGTAGTTAGCAGACCTGATTTGTAGGATATTTTAGGAGGGGTGGGATTTTCATCTCAACTGAGCGTGTTTAAAACACTTCCAGTTGAAATGGACGTGTTGCAGCCACCAGCCTGTGGCAGCTGCAAAGGTCCATTTGACAGGTGGGTGGTGGGGGAGACACACTCATTGCAGGAGGCCACTCTGGACAAAGTTTGGCCTCCACCACCCTCCTCCTAACAATAAAATTCACAAACTTGCACACTTACCCCGGTGTCCAGACACATTTACCTACCTTGCGGACCCCCCTCAAATGTACATCTTCCGGATGGGGGCCGCCATAGCTGCAGTCATGACCTCCTCAGAGGACGAACAGCATCACCGGCCTCTGACACGTGGAGCTCCACAACACAGTGCTGTGACACATCCACCTGCACAGCAGGAGGGAGGGCAACCGCAGAGAGAGATGCGCCGCAGAAGGCGCTACCGTTGCCACAGGGTTTACAGACAGAGGCTCAGCTTCCTGGATCTCTGAGCAGCAGTGCACACGGAGGCTCAGAGTCACTAGACATGTAGTTGTGGACATCTGCAGTCTCCTTCATGCCGAGCTGCTCCCGGCTGGCCCGAGCACCATCTTCTTACCTGTCGCTGTCAAAGTCACCACTGCCCTCAACAACTTCTCCGCATCCTTCCAGGGTGCCACTGGGGATATCGCTGACTTCTCAGCCGTCTGCACAAAAGAGCCCTGCAAATACACCTACACCCACTCTGCAGTGACACAATGGGTGACATCAGGTGTGGGTCTTCATTGTGATCCTCAGGAAAGGGCATTATTGCACAAACCAGACAAGAGTTGAAAAGACGTGGCAGTAGTGATGACAATATAATATGTAATGTGAGTTGCTCAGAAATTAAATATAAGTAAAAACCATGACAAACCCTCAAACACCCTTGTGCATCCCCTTCATGCTCACGACACATCTGCCTTACGCTTCCTAATACACATGTGATGCATGCCCTGTGCCTGCAGCACAGGTAGTGGCTGGTTGGGTGAGGCTGACCGTGAAAGAGATGCATGAGAGGGTGAGTATGAGACAGACCCATGAGATTGTATGAGGATTGGGTTGAGTGGTAGTGGTGGGAGGTGTACTGGCGAGGTGAGTAAGTGCAGGTAAGATGATGAGCTTTGAGTGGGTGTGAGGGGTGATGTGACAGTAGTGTTGGCAGTGCAGAAGGAGATGTGGGGTGGGGGCGGTGATGTGGCAGACGGAGTGTAGGGGAATGAGTAAGTGTACTCACTTCGGCTGACCTACTTAGGTCATTGAAGCGCCTCCTGCACAGTATGCAGGTGTGTGATGTGTTGGTGGTGCAGGTGACCTCCTCTGCCACCTCGAGCAAGGCCTTCGTGGTGGCAGAGGCAGGCCACTTTCTCCCGCCCGCCAGGGAGAAGATCTCTGTCCTCCCCTTCCTCACCCCATCCCGTAGGACCTGGAGTGAGGCATCATTAAACCTGGGAGCAGCCTTCCCCCGGGGCTGCTCCATGCAGTAATTTTGGCTCCTTTCTGCAGCATCAGTCAGTGGAGGACTGCCCTTTTAAATAGGGCTCCTCCAGCTGACAGCCTATGATTCGGGTGCGCAGTCCGCCCGCTGCGCAGCTTTCCAGCGCGAAACCCTGAAGCCAAGGTATGTGCCTTCAATTAGGCTGCGATCGCTTGCGGAGCACCCCGAATTCACTGGTCGTGTTGCCCAGTCGACCCCCCCCACACCGCTTCCAACCCGCCTCCCTCCTAATATCGAGCCCTAAGTGTGGTCTAACCAAGGTTCTGTACAAGTTTAGCATAACTTCTGCTTTTCAATTTTATCCCTCTAGAAATGAATCCCAGTGCTTGATTTACTTTTTTTTAATGTTCTTATTAACTTGCATCGCCACTTTCAGTGATTTGTATATCTGTACCCCTAAATCCCTCTGCTCCTCTACCTTGTTTAGACTCTTATTTTCCAAGGAGTATGTGGCCTCCTTATTCCTACCAAAATGTACCACCTCACACTTATTTATATTGAAATTAATTTGCCAATTACACGCCCATTCTGCAAGTTTATTAATGTCTTCTTGTATTTTGTTGCAGTCCTCCTCAGTATTAACTATACCCTCCAACTTGGATCTTGCTTTAACATCTGATCTGAAAGACGGCATCTCTTTTTTAAAATTCCAGATGAATTTTCTTTCCTGCTTTCCCTCCCCTTCTGCGGTCAATTCGTAAGCAGGCTAGTGCTATCGGTTGTGGAAATCACCTAGCTCAGAAGAGTTCAGGGATCTAACCTGGAACTCTACTGGTTTGCGCACCCTGGTACTGTACTGTTCAGTGCACCTACTGAACCATTGGCAGAGTTCCTTTTTCATCTATCTCTCAGATTTGCCTTTACCTCGTCCCTTTTGTACATTAATCGTTGAACACTTTTCAAAGTTGATAGATTTTAAAAAAGACATTTTAATTAATTTATGTGATTATTGTTACCTAACCTATACTGAACTCTTTAGATGCTGCCAGACACGAAGGTCCGAATCGATAATCTAAATCAGCGTCTTATTTAAGACACCAAACAAGCATGCTTATAGAGAAACATACATTTATTTAAACACAATGCTTACAGATCAGGTATAACCTCAGCCTGGGGACTGAGTAGGTTGAGGCGAGGAGCTCCTGCTGCCTCGGTCGCAAACCTTTTATATCTTCTATCACTATCATGTGACAGCTCCACATTTTACTCTAACAATAACTTCTCTTTGTTCCTCAAACTTTACATTATCTTTATTGCTTAAACATTTTTTTTTAACATCTAAGCACAGACATCAGTTTGTCATTCTATCTAGATTTCAAAATCACTTCTCCATCAAACATACAGGTATCGGTCTCCTTTGCTAGACAATTTGTAGACATTATGGTTTATCAATAAAACCATGCAAGTATTCAAGACAAAAAGGTTCAAATGTTACACTGGTTCAAGCGTTCAATAATCTTCCATTTATATTCCAAATGTTAATTTTGTTCCATAATGCATCATCATGCTATACAATTGAAACAGATGAGCATAGATATTAGTTATTATTATACACGCATCTGTTAGACATTGTGGTTTTGACAAGTTGAATTTCTAAAGGTCATGAGGTTACATAAAGGTAATCATCAAAACAATAGTCTTAAAGAATCCACAGTAGTACAAAATTTATGATACATACATAATATTCCTCAAGGTAACTGTAGGACCCTTGTTACATTGGAAAACCCTGAATATCAAGTGACCAATCAGGCAAAAATGGGCAGGGACACATCACATTAATCAAATTTGATTGCACTAATTTATTGTTTAATCGTTCTGGTGACTGTGCTTGAATTCACCAGGATACCTATATTACTGAATTTTTTTCTGCTTTTTTGCTAATCAGTTAAGAAATGAGCAGATCCTACCAGAATACTGCAGGGCATACATTTGGGGGGTGGGGGGACATCGCAAATTTGTGCCCTTAGTTTATAGGGGCTGTCTTAATAACTAAATTATTTGTGAAATCTGTGCAGAACATAGAAAGTATTTGAGTCCATTGTTGATACATTTTTGTAATAATTAGGTGTCAGCTGTAGCTCAGCGGTAGCACTCTCACTGGTGAGTCAGAAGGTTACGGGTTCAAGTCCTACTCCAGCGACTTGAGCACAAAATCTAGGCTGACACTCCAGTGCAGTACTGAGGGAGAGCTGCAATGTCGGAAGTGCCATCTTTCGGATAAGATGCCCTCTCGGGTGGGTGCAAAAGATCCCATTGCGCTCTTTCAAAGAAGAGCAGGGGAGTTCTCTCTGGTGTCCTGGCCAACATTTATCCCTCAACCACCATCACTAAACAGATTATCTGGACATTATCACATTGTTGTTTGTGGGACCTTACTGCAAATTGGCTGCTGCTTTTCCTGCATTACAACGGTGACTACGCTTCAAAAGTACTTCATTGGCTTTAAAGCACTTTGGGATGTCATGAAAGGCTCGCCACAATCTTCCAATCCTCCTTAGATATGGGGATTGTGCCAGAGGACTGCAAATGTTACACCCCTGTTCAAAAAAGGGGAGAGGGATAAACCTGGCAATTACAGGCTGATCAGCCTAATGCCACTGATGGAGAAACTTTTAGAGACAATAATTCAGGACAAAATAAATTGGCACTTGGAAAAGTATGGGCTAATAAAATAAAAGTCAGCGCGGATTTGTTAAAGGAAAATCATGTTTGACCAACTTGATTGAGTTCTTTGATGAAGTAACGGAGAGGGTTGAAGAAGGTAGTGTGGTTAATGTGTATATAAGCTTTTAAAAGGCATTTGATAAAGTACCACATAATAGACTTATTAGGAAAACTAAAGCCCATGGGATTAAAGGGACAGTGGTAGCAGGATACAAAATTGGCTAAGGGACAGAAAACAGAGCATAGTGGTGAACGGTTGTTTTTTCAGACTGGAGGGAAGTCTACAGTGGTGGTCCCCATGGGTCAGTAATACGACCACTGCTCTTTCTGATATATATTAATGATCTGGACTTGGGTATAGAGGGCATAATTTCAAAGTTTGCAGATGACATGAAACTCTGAAATGTAGTAAACAATGTAGAGGTCAGTAACAGACTTCAGGGGGACGTAGACAGACTGGTGAAATGGTCAATACATGGCAGATGAAATTTAACGCAGAGAAGTATGAAGTGATGCATTTTGGTAGGAAGAGCTAGGCGAGGCAATATAAACTAAATGGTACAATTTTAAAGGGGGTGCAGGAACAGAGAGACCTGGGGATGCCCATACACAAATCTTTGAAGGTCACAGGACAAGTTGAGAGAGCTATTTTTTTTAAAAAAAGCATATGGGACCCTGGGCTCTATTAATAAAGACAGAGTACAAAAGCAAGGAAGTTATGCTTAACCCTTATAAAGCACTGGTTAGGCCTAAACTGAAGTATTGTGTTCAATTCTGAGCACCACACTTTAGGAAAGATGTCAAGGCCTTAGAGAGAGTGCAGAAAAGATTTACTAGGATGGTACCAGGGATCATGGACTTCAGTTATGTGGGGAGACTGGAGAAGCTGGGGTTGTTCTCCTTAGAACAGAGAAGGTTAAGGGGAGATTTGGTAGAGGTGTTCAAATTCATGAATGGATTTGATAGAGTAAATAAGGAGAAACTGTTTCCAGTGGCAGATCCGTAACCAGAGATTTAAGGTGATTGGCAAAAGAGCCAGAGGCGACATGAGGAAACATTTTTTGTTTATGCAGCGAGTTGTAATAGTCTGGAATGCACTGCCTGAAAGGGTGGTGGAAGCAGATTCAATAGTAACTTTCAGAAGGGAATTGGATAAATACTTGAAGGAAAAAAGATTATAGGGCTATGGGGAAAGAGCAGGGGATTGGGACTAATTGGATAGCTCTTTCAAAGTGCTGGCACAGGCATGATAGGCCAAATGGCTTCCTCCTGTGCTGCACCTACTATGATATTGTGAACCAACACCAGCAAAAAAAGTCAGTCATTCATCTCATTGGTGTTTGTGCAGTCTTGCTATGCGAAATGGCTGCTGTTATGGCCTACATAACAGGTGCTGTAGGCATTTCGCACAGCAAGATTCCATAAGTATTTTGTTATGTATGAGATTGTTCCAAGAGATGAGATCAGTTAGTATATAAGTGCAAGACTTTCTGTTGCACACTGGGCTAGTGCTATAACTTTAGGTTGAATAGTTTATTGTAACAGCATTCAATTATAGACAATATTTGATGTATTTAAACATCATATCAGATTTAGATGACTTGTTGATTGAAGTTAAAACTAAATCATCATTTATAAAGAGAACATAATATAAAATTTACAGAATATCATGCACATGGCTTTGTAAGTGCTCTTACCTTTGTAGGACTTCCTACCCTGCTAGGCCATTTCAGTGATGTCAGTTACAGGGAGCATCCCAGAGTGACTCACATAGTAAGCAATAGTTCTGTGCCTTCAAACCAATCTAATCCTGGGGAGCCCTACTTCAGTCTGAGAAATTTATGTTCTCAGCCTTTTGGGTGGTTTTCTTAGTTGGCCAGTTTGAAAGCACTGCTCTAGCTGTTTGCAGTGGAGTCTGAGAGATACTGCCTATAATTCATGTCATTGGAGAGGTCTAGCAAGGAGGGAGACCCTACTCATGGGTCTTCATGTCAACAAGTAAACTGATGTTTTGGGGTCAGATATTTCATGAATTAGATAAATTCCATGATCAGGTGCTTGTGTTTTGCTGTTCCCCCTTTTTGAAGGAAACTTCAATGTATACTTTGGTCTCCAGAGCAGTCTTTGCACATGTAGTTCACTAAGTTCATGCCATCCAATATTTCACACTCCTCCTCCTTAACTACAATGCCTGCATCGTCCCCCTCTTTTGTGAAGACAGACGCAGTGTATTCATTAAGAACCATACCCACGTCTTCCGCCTCCACACAGGTTACCTTTTTGGTCTCTAATAGGCCCTACTCTTTCCTTAGTTATTCTCTTGCTCTTTATGTATTTGTAAAACATCTTTGGGTTTTCCTTGCCAATATTTTTTCATGCCCTCTTTGCTTTCCTAATTTCCATTTTAATTTCACCCCTGCACTTTCTATACTCCTCTAGGCTTTCTGCAGTATTGAGCTCTCAGTATTTGTCATAAGCTTCTCTTTTTTTGCCTTATCCTACCCTGTATGCTCCTTGACATCCAGGGGACTCTAGATTTGGGAGTCCCACCCTTTTTCTTTGTGGGAACATATTTGCTCTGAACCCTCACTATCTCCTCCTTGAATGCCTCCCACTGCTCAACTTTCAAGCAGCTGTTTCCAGTCCACTTTTGCTAAATCACATCTCAGCTTAGTAAAATTGGCCTTTCCCCAATGGAGAACTTTTACTCCTGGTCTATCTTTGTCCTTTTCCACAACTATGCTAAATCTAACTGAATTATGATCACTACCACCAAAATGCCCTCCTGCTGATTACCCTTCCACCTGCCCAGCTTCATTCCCTAAAACCGAGTCCAGAACCTCTTGTTGGGCTTGCAACGTACTGGCTAAAAAAGTTCTCCTGAATGCATTTGAAGAATTCTGTGCCCTCCATACCTTTTACACTGATTCTATCCCAGTTAATTAGTTGAAATCCCCTACTATTACTACCCTATTGTTTTTGCACGTCTCTGAAATATGCCTACTTATTTGCTCTTCTATCTCCCTCTGACTGTTTGGGGGGTCTATAGTACACTCCCAGCAGTGTGATTGCCCCTTTTGTTTTGCAGTTCAACCCATATGGCCTCATTTGATGATCCTTCTTACATATCATCGCTCTTCACAGCTGTAATTGTTTCTTTAACCAATATTGCAACCCCCCCCCCCCCCCCCACTCTTTTAATCCCCCTCCATCTCGTCTGAAAATCTTGCAACCAGGAATGTTGAGCTGCCATTCCTGCCCTTTAAGCCATGTTTCAGTAATAGCTATGATATCAAATTTCCTTGTGTCTATCTGGTCATTGCCTGGCACGAATGTTACTTACCACTTATGAGCCCAAGCCTGGATGTTGTCCAGGTCTTGCTGCATGCAGGCACGGACTGCTTCATTATCTGAGGGGTTGCGAATGGAACTGAACACTGTGCAATCATCAGCAAACATCCCCATTTCTGACCTTATGATGGAAGGAAGGTCATTGATGAAGCAGCTGAAGATGGCTTGGCCTAGGACACTGCCCTGAGGAGCTCCTGCAGCAATGTCTTGGGGCTGAGATGATTGGCCTCCAACAACCACTACCATCTCCCTTTGTGCTAGGTATGACTCCAGCCACTGGAGAGTTTTCCCCCTGATTCCCATTGACTTCAATTTTACTAAGTTATGGAAAGCCAAGAGGAATTATGAGGGAAAATGTCAAAAAAAATCAAAACAGTACTGTATTTTACAAGTATATCAATAAAAAGAATTGTTAGAAGAAAGGTGGGATTCCTGAGGAGAGGATTGTCCATTGGTAGATGATGATCAAAAAATGGTAGAGGTATTTAATAAGTACTTTGCATTGGTCTTTACCAAAAGAGAAGGATATCAGAGAGAAGGTGAATCCTGAAGTGGGTGAGAGTGAGATGAGCAATATTATGATTGATAAAAGGAAAATTTTAGACACATTAGTTAGGCTAAAGGAAACCAAAGTGCCAATGTCCGATGGGATACATCCCAGGATCCTAAGGGAGATGAGGTAGGAAATTGTCATGGCCCTAGAAATTATATTTCAAAGCTCTAGTGAGGTTGGATGTGTGCCACAGGACTGGAGAGTGACCAATGTAGCGCAAATTTTTACAAAGGGATACAGAGCTAATCCAGGTAATTACAGGTCAGTTGGTTTAACATCTGCAGTAGGGAAAATTATGAATCTCTAATTAAGGATGAAATTACAATACAGCTGGATAAAGAGGAAATAGTTAGAAGTAGCCAGCATAGATTTTAAAAGGGATGACCATGCTTGACCAACCTCAGAATACTTTGAGGAGGTAGCAGACATGGTGGATGGGGAAATACAACAGATGTAGTGTACATGGACTGTAGGAAAGCTTTTGACAAGCGACCATACAGCAGATTATGAGAAGATTAAGGGGCTGGATAGCAAACCGGATTAAAATTCATTTACAAGGGAGGAAACAGAGAGGAGTTAAGAGCAGGTTTTTTCTTTATTTTAGAGTGATTGGAAGTGGGCAGTGATGTCCCACAGTGTTCAGTTCTGGGGCCACTTCAAATGTGTATATCAATGGATTGGAAATAGGCCTGGAGGGAGTGATGTTGAAATTTGAAAATGATACACATATAGGCAGTGTAGCTAATTCATTAGAAGACCAAAGGAAGCTACAAAGAGATACTGATAAGATGGGGGAAATGGGCTTAAAAGTGGCAGATGGAATTTACTGTCAGTATGTGTGAAGTGGTACATTTTGGTTATTAAAAAGAGCAACAGTAATTATACTATGAACGGAAGTAGGCTCAGTGCTGTGGAAGAGCACAGGGCTTTACGAGTACATGTTTACAGGACATTAAAGGCAGCTCCTTAAGTTGATAAGGGAGTTTTAAAAAAGCTAACGGAGATAATGGTGAGTCCATATGTAAAATCTTAAGATGTCAGTTAGAGTATTATGTGCAGTATTGGACTCCAAACTATAGGAAGGATATTAAGGATATTGAGGCTTTGAGAAGGTACAACACAAAGTCACTAGGATGCTGCCTGGTATGAGAAAATACAAATACGAAGTCTAAACGGGTGCAGGAGCAGAGAGACCTGGGGGTATATGTACACAGGTCATTGAAGATGGCAGGACAGGTTGAGAAAGCAGTTAAGAAAGCATATGGGATCCTGGGCTTTAGAAGTAGAGGCATAGAGTACAAAAGCAAGGCTATTATGTTGAACCTTTATAAAATACTGGTTCGGTCTCAATTGGAGTATTGTGTCCAATTCAGGGCACTGCACTTTCGGAAGAATGTGAAGGCCTTAGAGAGGGTGCAGAAAAGATTTACTAGAATGGTTCCAAGGATGAGACCTCAGTGACGTGGATTGACTGGAAAAGCTGGGATTGCTCTCCTTAGAGCAGAGAAGATTTGATAGAGGTGTTCAAACTATTGAAGGGCCTAGACAAAAGTAAATAAAGAAAAACTTTTCCCATTGGTGGAAGGGTCGTGAACCAGAGGACACAGGTTTAAGGTGACTGGCAAAAGAAGCAAAGGAGACATGAGGAGAAACTTTTTTACGCAGCGAGTGGTTAGGATCTGGAATGCACTGCCTGAAAGGGTGGTGGAAGCAGGGTCAATTGTGTCTTTCAAAAAGAAATCAGATAGGTACCAGAAGGAGGAAAATTTGCAGGGCTACGGGGAAAGAGTGGGGAAGTGGGTCTAGTTGGATTGCTCTTGCATAGAGCCGGCGCGAGCTCGAAGGTCGAATGGCCTCCTTCTGTGCCATAACCATTCTACGATTCTAAGTCTTGAAAAATTGGTGTCTTCTTTATCGGAACAATGCAGATTATGGAATGATATGATAGAAGTGTATAAAGTTATGAAAGGATGGGAAAGACTGCTTCCAGTAGTTCAGGAGTCAAGAACAATGGGTACAGATACAAGATGAAATTGTACATTTTCTAAAAAATTTAGAACAGAGAGCAAGAGACATTGCTGCAGGAGTTCCTCAGGGCAGTGTCCTAGGCCCAGCCATCTTCAGCTGCTTCATCAATGACCTTCCCTCCATCATAAGGTCAGAAATGGGGATGTTTGCTGATGATTGCACAGTGTTCAGTTCCATTTGCAACCCCTCATAATGAAGCAGTCCATGCCCGCATGCAGCAAGACCTGGACAACATCCAGGCTTGGGCTGATAAGTGGCAAGAAACATTCGTGCCAGGCAATGACCATCTCCAACAAGAGAGTCTAACCACCTCCCTTTGACATTCAACAGCATTACCATCGTCGAATCCCCCACCATCAACATCCTGGGGGTCACCATTGACCACAAACTTAACTGGACCAGCCATATAAATACTGTGGCTACAAGAGCGGGTCAGAGGCTGTGGGTATTCTGTGGCAAGTGACTTACCTCCTGGCTCCCCAAAGCCTTTCCACCATCTACAAGGCACAAGTCAGGACTGTGATGGAATACTCTCCACTTGCCTGGATGAGTGCAGCTCCAACAACACTCAAGAAGTTCGACACCATCCAGGACAAAGCAGCTCGCTTGATTGGCACCCCATCCACCACCCTAAACATTCACTCCCTTCACCACCGGTGCACAGTGGCTGCAGTGTGTACCATCCACAGGATGCACTGCAGCAACTAGCCAAAGCTTCTTAGACAGCACCTCCCAAACCCGCGACCTCTACCACCTAGAAGGACAAGAGCAGCAGGCACATGGGCACACCACCACCTGCACGTTCCCCTCCAAGTCACACACCATCCCGACTTGGAAATATATTGCTGTTCCTTCATCGTCGCTGGGTCAAAATGCTGGAACTCCCTTCCTAACAGCACTGTGGGAGAACCTTCACCACACGGACTGCAGCTGTTCAAGGCGGCAGCTCACTACCACCTTCTCAAGGGCAATTAGGGATGGGCAATAAATGCTGGCCTCGCTAGCGACGCCCAGATCCCATGAACGAATTTTAAAAAAACCTCCTCTGTGGGATTCATTACCAGGGTTAGTGGTTTAGACAGTAACTATATCAACATTCAAGATTAAATTGGACAGGTGGATAAAGGGAAATGGGAACAGAGCAGGTAAATGTGATTAGGACTATTTGCTCCAATAAATGGTAAATGCTGACACGGACTGAATGGGCTGCTTCTATGTTGTAACTTCCATGTATTAGGAATGAGGGAAGAGAGTTGGGAAGGAGGAAAACGGGAATGGTATGGGGGTAGGAGGTGTACAACAGGGGGAGGGGAGAAAGATGGAAACAGAAGAGGGTGGAGAAAGGGGAGAATGAAGTTGGCAGGGGAGTGGGTTGAGGGAAAGGGAGGAGAGAGGGATTCAAGGGGAAGGGAAGAGGATGAAGAGTGGAAGGACAGGAGGTGAGGGAGGAAGGGGAGTGTAAGGAATGGGGAATAGGAAAAAGGTGAAGGGAGAGAAGAGTTAAAATTATAAAAGAATGATAAACTTTTTAACTAAATCCCCCAGAGGACCAGATGATTACTGTTTTAGGTTATGTAATAAATTCCCCTCAAAAGCTAGAGGGCTAGGAAATTAAAATTGAATGCTATTACTCACACAATCGTGATCCCAATAAACAGCTACAGGCTGACAGGAGGCCTGCAAGTGGGCCAGCAATGGATGCCATAGAGGGCAGAAAAGTTATATTTTGAAAAGAAAAATTGTACTTTATAAACCTAAATAGGCTTTTGGGGTGAGGGAGCAAGAAAGCTTGAGGAATGAAAAATTAAGTTACTTTTTTTTTACAATAAAAGCAGTGAAGCCATGGAGGGGGGTGGGGGAACAAGACACAGGAAACTCTGGATTGAGGGGGTGGATTGAAAACTGGATTAAAATTCATTTACATGGGAGGAAACAGAGAGTAGGAGTTAAGAGCAGTTTTTTTTTAATTTTAGAGTGTTTGGAAGTGGATAGTGGCATCACACATTGTTCAGTTCTGGGGGCACTTCTGTTTACTGTGTATAACAATGATTTGGATATAGGCCTAGAGGAAATGTTACTGAAATTTGAAAATGATACACAAATAGGCAGTATAGCTAATTCATTGGAAGACCAAAGGAAGCTGCAAAGTGTTACTGATAAGGTGGGGAAATGAGCTTAAAAATGGCAGATGGAATTCAATGTCAGTATGTGTGATATTTTGGTCATTAAAAAGAGCAACAGTAATTAAACTCTAAATGGAAGTAGACTCAGTGCTGTGGAAGAGCACAGGTTCACAGGTATTAAAGGCAGCACCTTAGGTTGATAAGGGTGTTAAACAAAAGCTAATGGAGATAATGATGAGTCCAAATAAAATCTTAATAAGATGTCAGTTAGAGTACTATGTACAGTATTGGACTCCAAAGTAAATCATTTTTACAGTTAAAACAGTGGAAGCTACGGAGGAGCAGGACACAGGAAATTCATGAGGTTTCCTTAGACAATTAAAGGGTTAAGTGTGTGTGTAAAAAGAACTTCAAAGCTTTTATAATCTGCAATTATAAATACACAATTTGAATATATTAAATAAATGTCCTTTAATATTTTGGAAACAAAAACCTTGTGCTGTAATCCTTATTTCTAAATTGGCAAAATGAAGACAATCATACTCAATCTGCTTTAACTGCCAAGGTTGGTTAAAGTCATTTTGTGCTGCAGCCGCAGTTCAAATGTGACAGGATGAGTATCCAAGCATCACTGATGCTTTGTTAAATATCCCATCAAGATTTGTTTAAAAGGTCATATTTCCTCACATTCAGAATGTGAAGCATCTTACATTAGATGTGACATTGTAGCTGTATAATTGCTAAAGTTTTAGATCTGATGTAAATGCCACCTACATGCATTTCTGACATGATTTTGCTGTAATGGAGTTAGAAATAGAACAGGAAACTGTAATGGTCATAGACAACATGCATAACCTGCCATTATATTGTGCCACAGAACTGTTACCAAGTTCTATGAAATTTCATATGGATCTGTATATCTAAAGATGTTATAAACCTGAGTAATGCATGCTTGTACGCAACTGACCACTGTGGCCAGTTAATTCCCCACCATACACATTGAGATGAGCAAATGCTTCTATCTGCAAACACCAATGTTTTGTAGAAGAAGTGTTGTAAATAAGATTTTACAATAATACTTTTTCTCATGAATGACTCAGTTTAAGACATTTTCATGAGAGCACGTGATATAATAAGGAATTATGCAAGGATTTAAATATAATTAAGTGGTTAAGTATAATGGTTTTAGAAACCTTTTCAAAAGCATCAAGCTAATAAACATATGATTATGTATTTAGTAATTATGTACTAAATTACATGGCATAATGTATAACAGGAAATTCAAATCTATAATGCCATTATGACAGACAGTCACCAAAAACTGTGGCTATATTTATGTCATAAAGTCCAAAAACTTGGTGTCCTGCTTGACCCTTTGCTCTCCTTCCTACCACACGTCCTCTGTTAACAAAACCAAAATTGAGGAAAAGCATGATTTGGAGGTTCCAGATCATATTTATACTGTGAAGGAACTAAGAGGTGACATCACCATAGCCTGCCTTGCCTAGAACAAGATTGAAACAATAAACATCATTCCCACAATAATGAATTTAAAGAGCCATTCGTTCACTATGAGAATGAGAAATGGAAATATAAGTGGTTACGAACTTAACACTATAGCCTGGTGACATTTTTTCAACAAACAGTGCAACAAGGTTATAATTTTTAAGGAGCATACTGCAAACACAAATAGAATTCTTTGATGATCCAGTTTTGTAGAATTCTGTATATATTATGATAAATATAATAACTAAATATTGCTATTTCCATCAACAAAAATCATGCACATATTATAACCATATATTTAATGCAGGAGATGTTCTTTGTATGAAACATATGGCAACTTTTATACCTTTTTTCTGCTCATTAAGGTGAAGGATATTAGTGGATAACTTCCCAGTTCAGTCACTCAGTGCCAACAGCAAGGACAGTTAGATGCAGGATACAACTTGTTCTCTGCGCCAGCAAGGCGTCTGAGCCTCAACCAAGCATTCTGGTTGTGATTGCACCAATGTGACATACTTTGGCCTCTGCGGGCAAGATTGATAATTTTACGTTGTGGATTCAGATTACACAAATCTATTTTAAGTTGGATCTTTACAATCAACAGTTCACCCTATTAGTCTGGGCTAGGCTTGAACCAAGCTCCAAGAGGTGAAAAACCTGCATCTCTTTAAACCACACTCTATATATAAGCTCTTATGCAGAATTCATGAGTGTGTTTGACATCTACTTTGGCACTTATCCTAAATTAGATTTAGGAACTTGGTTAGAATTGAATGAAGGAGTTCTGAATCAACTGAAAATTTATCTAACAGTACAAGCTATAATTGGAAGAAATTTCAATTCTTTTTCCCAACATAAACTTAAGTGATTAACTGGTTCAAATAAACATTGCTTTAAAGCTTTCTGTTTTATTTGCTGAATGCTTTTTGTGTGCACGGTTAATAGCAGATTCCTTGACTCATATTCTATCAGACTAGGTCGTCCTGGCGTTGACTGCTACTGCCAACATGATAGTGGGGCAGCTGTGCTGCAACTTCAGTTCCTGATCAATGAGGTAAGCTAAGAATACTCAATTGCCATACTCATAGTATACCTGATTTCTAATAAATACAGAGAATCATTGCTATGCAAAAGTATACAATTAAGAGATGCTGAGTAACTTAGATGACAGTATGCAGAGATCATAGCCTGGATGCTCTGATTGGTCATAATGCTGGTACAGCCTGTGATCGACTGCATGGGCTTTCCACATCCTTTCATTTTTAAACTCTTTCCCTTCTGCTACCCATAGCAACGCTGGATGTCAGGAACATTTGCTTGGTGCAAATTGTATTATAATAAACCCAACCATTAGTGTAGACATATTATATGCCTAATGTCACTTCTGGCCAAAAATAGCAGCTTCAAAATAATTTTCCACTTCAAGAATCCAGCATAACTAGAGTAGGAATTTCCACTCTGCATGCCTGCAGTAGTCATGTATTGTAATTTCCAAAAGCAACAAATCATAATTGAATCTTTTATTAAAAGGCCACTTCAAGTAAGTCCTAAAAAAGGACAAAATTACAGAAAGCTTTCAGTTTATGTAAAAGTTCAGTTGCAAAATTTATACTTCTCTAAGTTTGAGTAGTTCAGTAGACCTATGTAAAAGATTAGCTTGCTATAAGTTTAGGATTTTTGTTTGGTGGGGGTGGTAAAGGTTATTCACTTATCTCAGCAAAATGCACTGTTATTAAATTTACAGTCAATCTTCTCCACCCACCCATACAATACAATACAATATGCATTTTTTTCTGTCATTGTTTTCTTACCCATCTTTAGCTTCCCCCCTCTCCGTGCATTTTTTCCATCTGTTCTCCTCAATGGCCTTCATCTTCACAAAGCCTTTTTAAACCAGAGCAATCTACATTTCAAAGTCCTCAGAGTGACCATCATTAATCGTATAGCTCTGTGATTGGCATGAGTCACTGCAGTGTGAAGTGGTCCGCCTAAAGCCTAATTAAAAACACTGATACTTAGCACAGTTGTTTTAGGAAAATCCCATTACTTTTAATTTGGGATTATCCTATTGTAAAGACAGTGCTGTCTCTACTCAAGCAGCCTTTATATAAACAGCAATTGAAAAATGATGGAACTAGTATTAATTATTTTTAAAGCTCAGCAAACCATGGTGAAGGTAAATATTTCCAAATCATTCATATTCCAGATTTTGCTGTTGCATCAAATGCTCATGTTTTGGCAAATGTGGTCACAATAGCCAATTTTAATGGTATTAAGAATTGTAGCAGCCAATATAATTTTGTGGCAGATGGCTCATTAATGTAAACAATTAATACAAACAAGTGAACTAATTGGTTGGGAGAATAGGCATCAATCAGCAGTAAAAGCCCTTGTTCTTAAAATAAATATAGGGATCGTTTTAGAATTACTTTGGAAGGTGTTGCGACTATTATGGTTATTATGAATTGTCCAGCGTATTTTGTGCTGATTAGGGGGCAGAAAAATTATTAAAGCACTTTGTTTTTTCATATCGATGTTAAAGCATTACATTCAGCCCATCCAACTTGTTACGTCGTCTAGGCTCTGTTCCATTTTTTTCTGTCTTTTTTAACCCCAAAATCATACCTCTCTAACTATTTGTTGAATAAACAATTAATTTTTATTTCCTTTTGAAAGTTTCAATTGGTCAATTACCCACTGCACTGGATAGAAATCTACTCCACAAGTCATTAAATCTGTATGAAGATATTTTTTCACTTAGGGAATTTGTGGCCACATTACTTTATAATCACGTTTTCTGGTTCTTCTATATATTTTTTGCATAAAAATCTCTCAAATTTCACATTATGAATGCTTTTTTCTTCCTCTTTCCCTCCCCCAATTTTCTCCTTTAACCCCTGAAGACATTGGCCTAGAAATGTGGCCACGCAGCGCCCATTTTTCAGGCACTAACCACCTACCAAGCTCCCAGGAAGCACACGCACAAGTGCACCGCCCACTATATAGGTGACTACACTTCAGAAGTAATTCTTTGGCGATGAAGTGTTTTGGCATATGCTGATGATGTGAAAGATGCTTTAGAAATGCAAGCTCTTGTTCTTTCTACTCTACATGTATTGTTTCTCAGTTGGGGTCAAAGCTAAGCTACAATCAAGAACCAGTAAATTTGACATTACCGCTTGAGGTTCTATCATCCATTGTTAGTGCTGCATATTTCAGAGCATCTACTAGAAAAGCAGGATGGCACTGTCTTTCTGTGGTAAAAGGGTTATTTGGGGACCAGGTAGATGTGACGTGAGAATTTTATGAAGCGCCTGCAGACCTTCTGAGTATATCCATGGACTGGTCTAAAAGCAACAGTTTGGCAGGCAGAATGCCTAGCCTCCACCATGGGATCACTCCTTCAGAATAAAGAAAGATTCATCCCAAAGATTAAACGTTCCTGACAGGATGGACAGTAGGGGACCAAGAAGACTAATATGTCTGCTTTATTTATTGTTCTTTCCTTCAGTAGTGAGTTCAAAATGCTTAAGTAGAGCATGTTTCATTGAATGTAACAGCTGCTGGTTACTGTACATTCAATAAAACACACTCCGCTCACCAGCTAATTTGATATTTTGAGCACTAATTTTAAATGGGAATATTTAGTATTGTTAAGGGCCGATAATAAGATCGGAGGTACCCGAATCACTACTGTGCATCAGATGCAGTAGACCCATATTTTCAGTGCAGGAGGTTGATATTAAGTGGCAGAGCCCCGTATTATGATGTGTGAAAGCCTTAGGCCTACCTTGTGCTTGATGTGCACTGCGCATAGCAGTACAACCTGGAATTACTTTGAGCATTTCAACTCACAAAATGGATGCTTCAAGGGAGGCTCAGTTAAAAAAAATTTACCTCTCCTCCACAAAGGAGCACCCTCTATTACCGGAACTCTTGTTGCACGGCCTTCAATCCCCGATCTGCGAACTACATCATTCTTCGCACTGTGATTTTTGTTTTAAAAAGTCACCACTTTAAAGCAGTCTGCAGCCCTTTAACAGCTGCTGGCGCCTAATAACCTGCCCTTGCAACCTCAGTACCGCACCACCACATCATGTGCAACGAGGTGGCAGAACCATGTAACTATGTACATTAGCTGACCTTGCGCTATGTGTCCAGCACCCAATATGTAGCAGTCCCTTAATTGTAACAGCGTTTATATTTTCATTAGAGTTCAAGATATTTCTGTTTAATATTAGAGTTCTAAATGGTTAAAGTGCCAGTGAGCAGAGTGCCATTATTGAATACAGAGTAAACAGCTTCAGAAGCACATTAAACTTTGAACTTTTTGAACTCCAGGAGATAGAGAAACTGACTTCTCAAAAGTGAACTTAGTGTTGTCCTAAATTAACGTAACTGACTTGATTGTCTTGGTGCTTTACAAAAGCTAGTTGTACATTGTCTTCCAAGTGAAAGACCTTGGAACGTTTTTGCGTTAAAGTCACAATATCAATGGACGTTGTTTTCTTATCTTCCTCTTTATTTAAGAAATTAGCATTCTATTGAAGCAGCGACATTATTGTCAGCAGATGAAAAAAGACAAAGCTGTATTAGTCACGTGGATTGGATTACTTAGCTTAATAAGATTTAGTCCTTAACTTGAAGAAACATTTTTAATAAGTTAATCTTAGAGTTTTAAGAGGTAGTAAAATTTGTATTACTTTGTATACTCTTGAATTTGATATGGGCTACACTTAAAACAGTTGGGCAATGTCAGCACCCACTTCTCAAGCAATTGTCCAGAAGTATGATGATTGGGCTTACTGTTCAGGCTAATCGACACCCCAGGTAGGTACATCGGCAGGTGATTTCTAATTACTTTGCATTAAAGGGTGTGAAATATGAATGAGACAATGGGTAGATGAAATGACATTCTGGACACTTAAATGGCATGTGCTTTAAACCTGTGTACATTTAACTAGATATTTAATGTTGAGCATAGTAAAAGAATAATGATTCTGAAATAGTGTATTTGACCTATATGTACATTTAATAGATATACACTTAAGTGGTCCATTACAATTTTTTTGGGGTGTGGGGAGGTGCAGGAATTGTTTGAGTATTATGAAGCCCAAGTTTTTTTGTTTTAAAACTCATTTTTATATTAATCACTGCAAACAATGCTATCTTAAATAGTGCATTAGTTGCACAGTAATAAATCTAGAATCTTGTGTAGATTATAAACTGCATTTTCTTTTAGTAAACTGCTTGTAAAAGTGCATTTTTGCAAATGAGCAATGCGATCTCATAAGATGGAAGAAATACCAATAATGTTTTTGCTTCTGTGCTCAGTACTTTTCCTTACTGGTCTTGCTCCCTTTTCCACATAAAGAAAGAAAGAAAGACTTGCATTAATATAGTGCCTTTCATGACCTCAGGACGTCCCAAAGTGCTTTACAGCCAATGACGTACTTTAGGGGGCCGATTTTCGGATGATGGAGCGGGTGCGGAGGTGGGGGGGGGGGGTGGGCTCTGAAAATCGCTAAAATCCGGAGCGGATTCGGAGCCTGCTCCAACCTGCTGACTTCCGGGTTCCCCAGTGACGCGTTCAGGTGCGCACGTGCCTCCTGAATGCGGGAGTCCCACCGGCAATTAAAGCCGGCGGGATGATCATTTGCATAGTTAACAGATAGTTAAAGTACTTGAAATACTTGATTGAGTAGACATTTTGGCAGGAGTGCAATTTTGAAGGATCCTCAGTGTGTTTCCCGTGCTGTGGGATACACGCCCTGTTGCATTAGACGTGTTTCAGCCAGCAGTCAGTGGGAGATGCAAATGATTATTTGACAGGTGGGGAGAAAACCTCATTTATTGCAGCAGGGCACTCTGTCACTTCAGGCAAAGTTTTGGCTGCAAGACCTTTGTGTTTTCACTCAAAATTCTTACTTTCCACCCAAAACTCTGCTGTGCAAACATATTTACCTACTTTGCGGACCCCCTCAAACTCACATCGTCAGGATCGGGGGGGCGCCATGCCTGCATTCACTATTTCATCCGAGGATGAGCAACATCACAAGCCTCGCCTGGCACGGCGTCCACCTCCTCCACGTGAAGCTCCACAACACAGTGCTGCACCACAGGCACCTGCACAAGAGCACGGAGGGCAGCAATAGAGAGAGCGACGTTGCAGGAGGCACTACCCTCGCCACAGGGTCTACAGACCGAGGCTCAGCTTCCTGGACCTCTCTGAGGATCAGTGCATACGGAGGCTCAGAGTCAGTCGGCAGGTAGTCGCAGACATCTGCAGCCTTCTTCATGCCGAGCTGCTCCCGGCTGGGCTGAGCACCATCTCCTTACCTGTTGCTGTCAAAGTCACCACTGCCCTCAACTTCTTCGTCTCCGGATCATTCCAGGGTGCCATGGGGACATCGCTGGGGTCTCTCAGTCGTCTGCACACAAGTGCTAAAGGCAGGTCACCGACGGGTTGTTTTGCAGGGCTTCACACTACATCAACTTCCCCATGGACGACCTCAGCCAGATGGAGAGGGCAGTGGGATTCGACGCTGTGGCTGGCTTCCCACGGGTGCAGGGTATAATTGATTGCACCAAATAGCAATACGAGCACCTCCACACGGGCCAGGACTATTCATCAACAGGAAGGGCTATCACTCCATCAACACTGCTCGTGTGTGACCACTGCAAAAGATTCCTTCACATGTGCGCCAGATACCCTGGCAGCTGCCACGATTCCTTCATCCTCCAGGAGTCCAACGTCCCGCCCCTCTTCCATGCACCAAACACCCACAAGGGCTGGCTCCTCGTGGACAAGGGTTACCCCCTGCACACGTGCTCATGACACCTCTGAGGAACCCCACCACCGAGCAACAGCGTCGATATAATGACAGTCACATCGCTACCAGGTCTACAATTGAGCATGCTATAGGGCTGCCCAAGATGCGCTTCAGGTGCCTTGATCGTTCTGGGGAGCATGTCAATACGCACCAGATGGAGTGCGACGCATTATAGTCTTGTGTTGTGCCCTGCACAACAGGGCACAACAGAGAGGGGTGCCACTGGAGGAGGCCCCATCCACATCTGCCACCCACATTGAGGAGGAGGAGCAGGTGCAACCCATGGGCAGAACAGCGGCTCACCAGTTCATGAGGCCGGGGGTCACTGATATGTGAACGGTTCTCCTAACGTCAGACAGTGTGAAGAGTCAGTCCTCACCACCTGGATAGAGCAGCAACCACACCAGACCCCCCACCTCCCTGCCCAAAACAGTCCTGCAACTACACATATGCCCACTGTGGAGTGACCCAATGGGTGGCATCAAGTGTGGGCGTTCATGGTGAACCGCATGAATGGCCCTTATTACAGAAGCCAGTCAAGCATGGCCAAGACGTGGCAGTAGTGGTGACAATAATAATATTTAATGTGCGTTTAACAAAAAGCAAATATAAATAAAAAATATCACCAACCGTCAAACACCCTTGTGCATCCCCTTTGTGCTTAGAAAACCTTCGCCTTTCGCTTCCGACTACTTCTACGTGGTGCATCTCCTGTGGCTGCAGCAGAGGAAGTGGCAGGTTGCTCTTGTTCATGCCCTGACCGATTAGATGCTTTGGGCCTACGCCCTCTGGGTTTCGGTGCCCGTGAAGACCCCTCCAAAGACTGCACCGCCTGCACCTGTGCAGGGGCAGTCTCGGCCACCTGGAGAGGAAGCAGCATTGCGGGTACTGGTTGAAAGGGGGGCAATGGGTGAGACGTGGGGGGGGCTTTGAGTGGCGTCCCCACTTCCATGTCCCCTTTCACCATCATCCCTCCCCTGGGTCGGGCCCACACCACTCCTACCACTCTGCTGGACGACAGTTTGGAGGACATGTGTGAAGCCTTGTAAGGCCAGTGCTAGAGTATCTGCCTGCCTGTTTAAGGCGGCAGAATGTTGTTCACCCTGTATCTGAATGGCCGTTGTCAGGGCCTGAATGGACTCATTTGTGAGCCATGCTTGAAGTTCCGTGGAGGCTAGCCTTCCCTCCATCGCAAACATTTCCGCACTTACCTGCAACATTATCTAAGAGATGACAGTATCTGAGATTCCCTCCCATATCTGTGGCACCATTCCACTCATGCAAGAGTTGGACTCCTCCATCCACTGCGTGATTGTGGAGAGTGCGCGTGGCACCTGTTCCAGCACCTCGCAAATGTGCTGCTGCCCCTCGATCATTCTCCTTTTAAAGGATGGCCCCCAGAGTTCAGCATCTATATCCAGTTGAGCAGAGCCTGGAGAGGAGTGCTCCCACCGATGCGGACTTTCCACCGCTGCCCCTGCCACCAGTGTCTGCTCATGCTCATGTGTGTGGTAACTCACCATGTGCGACCCCAACTAACTGCGGACTAAGACCCACCATGGTGTGTGTATCTGCATTGGTGGATGGCTCGCTCAGATGTGATGGTGCACCCTCAGAGGCTGGCGGGTCCTCTGAGGAATCGCCCTCCACTGTTATAGCAGTCGCTGAAGGCCCCATAAGAGAATGGAAGGTAATATTAAGCATGTCTCGGCGTCCCCAACGGACAGGCACTCGAGGGTGTGGCTCAGCTCCAGTGCCTCCTGTTTCGCGTCTGTGAGGACGACTATCAGTTGCGGACCCCCTCCGATCCTCGCCCTTTCCCGTGCATTCTGGGCTCTCTTCTATTAGGGGAGAAAGTAGAGACGCGTGAGTGAGTGGTGGTGACATAGCCAACCGATGAATGCATTGGTTTGGGTACGGCTGACCATGAAAGAGATGCATCAGAGGGTGAGTATGAGACAGAGCCATGACGTTGTATGAGGATTGGGTTGAGTGTTAGTGGGGAGGTGAGGAAGTGGTGTGTAAGTGCAGGTAAGTTGAGGATGAGCTTTGAGTGGGTGTGAGGAGTGATGTGATAGGGTAGTGCTGGCAGTGCAGAATGAATTGGGGGGTGGGGGCGGTGATGTGGAAGATGGAATGTGGGAGAATCAGTAAGTGTACTCACTTTGGCTGACCTAGTTAGGTCATTGAAGCGTTTCCTGCACTGGATTCAGGTGCAGGAGTTGTTGCTGCTGATGGTGAGCTCCTCTGCCACCTCGAGCCTGGCCTTGGTGGCAGAGGCAGGCCACTTCCTCCCGTCCACTAGGTAGAACACATCCCTCCTCCTCCTCCTCACCCCATCCAGTAGCACCTGGAGTGAGGCATCACTAAATCTAGGAGCAGCCTTTCCCCTGTAGTGTTCGGGTTTTTGCTCTCGGAGCAGCCATTGGAGGACTGCCCCTTTAAATAGAGCTCCTCCAGCTTGACAGCCTGTGATGTGGGTGCGCAGTCCGCCCGCTGTGCAGCTTTCCGACGGCAAACCCGGAAGTCACGTTAAGTCGCTCCAATTTACCCGCGATTGCGTGGGGAGCGGACAGATTTTATCGGGTGTAGTCACTGCTGTAATGTCGGAAATGTGGCAGCCAATTTGCGTACAGCAAGGCCCCACAAACACCAAAGTGATAACAGATAATCTGTTTTTGTGATGTTGTTTGAGGGATAAATATTGGCCAAAACACCGGGAAGAACTCCCCTGCTCTTCTTCGAATAGTGCCATGGGATCGTTTACGCCCACCTGAGAGTTTTAACATCTCGTAGTCTACTTTTTCATCAAAATGAACAGAGATGAAAATATGGTTCCAGCTAACCATTTTTAGTATAAATGTATTATTCTTACTGAATTGCTTTGGCACCTCACTTCAATGGACTGTGTTATCCTGTGGAGAGAGTAAGAATAATTTGATCATTTATGCATTTTCTTTTTCCATATCTCTGCAGGGAGCTTTAGTAAGTGCATGTGCGGATGACACACTGCATCTATGGAATCTTCGACAAAAGCGTCCTGCAATCCTTCATTCACTCAAATTCAACCGAGAGCGGTAAGGGGTCATTCATGTTGCTATTTTTCTGGGGTGGTGTAATAAGAAAATTTTAAATGCAATGTCTGATATAGAAGCATATCTTGGTTCTTAGTTTGTGATTTATTGAAATGCTCCTGTTTATCTGTCTATATTGAAAGATTTTTTGTCATAAAATCAGAATAATACATATGTGACTTTCTTTCTGTTCATAGGCTAACACATCAATTCTTTCTCTGTTGCCTATGTGTCTTACTATTTTTCCTTTTCCATTTTGTTGCAATTTGCTGTTTACCTATTCCCTGCTTTTTTCCTCTCAAGGTGTTGAATCAGAGCAGTGTATTCAAACTTAGCAGATAAAGAGTTAACCAAACAAAACCATAACTAAAAAATAAATCCCTAGCCAGGCTCACAATCGCTAGACTCTGGCAGGTGCCATCATCAAGCTGATTTGCTAAGAAATTCAGCTTAGTTAGAACAAGTTAAATCACTATTGATGCTAGCTGTCTTCCTGTACATAGCTGAAATGGTCATTCTTCATGTGTGAGTCTAGGCAATGAGTGTTGATAGGTGATATAATCATGAGGGGTTGAGTCTGATTCTGTGCTTTCTGTCGTGCAAACCCACACTCTTTGCAGTAGGGGTCATTGGATAATCATCAGGCGCAGGATCCCTGGATTCCCTCCTCCCCCTCCCCCCCACACAGCTTATGGCCACTAACATCTATTCTACTGTCCCACTGCTGACCTTGCTCAGTTCAACTAACTCAAGAATAATAGTGCATTGTATATTTACCCACTGAGAATGACTGTATCA
This sequence comes from Heptranchias perlo, assembly GCF_035084215.1. Lineage (NCBI taxonomy): Eukaryota > Metazoa > Chordata > Chondrichthyes > Hexanchiformes > Hexanchidae > Heptranchias > Heptranchias perlo. Next base: position 50,912,022 of record NC_090335.1, read on the forward strand.
TTCTAAGTGCAGTATTTGTGGTGCCAGATGATAAAGTAGTCTGATTGTTTTCATCAAGTTATGATATACTTTGTGACTGTGCCAGGCCCCTAAATCTATAGATAAGAAGGTGGGATCAGTTCTCCAAGTTTGAAAGAAGTCCAGATAAATCACCAATTGGAGGTTTGCCAGCAACATCTAGCCTTAACAACTCTTGCACTGTTGCTCAGGGGTAGACACAGAGCACCATTTTTATTCTGCTTTAACTTTAAACTTTGGTACAGACAGTTGAGCTAGCATAGCACTAACAGATGCTGCGTGAAGGCATAGCAGAGAACTGGTAGCCTGCCAACATGGTTATTAACCAGTTGGCTCCTTCAGGTTCATGATACCTCTTTGCTTTCCCAAAGCATCTAAGTATGTGAAAGTAATGATTTTTTTTTGATACTTCATTGCCACCAAATAGCATTAAGAAATGCTATTCCAACTGATAATACAACAACTGAGTACTGACCAGTTCTCTTCATCCACTAAATGCTCAGCACTGAGTCCATTTAAACCATCATCAAAAAGCAACATCGAAAAAATACTCTATTTACTTACCTATAATTAAGTCCTCCATACTTGGACTCCAAGGTAGGTGGCAGTATTGCCGACTTACCGTTGAGACTTCCCAGAGCTGCCTCCAGCCTAGGTGTGTTGTGATGACCAGGTTGAGGCTACTCCAGCATTTAGGTGAATTTTAAGTTTAAAATACTTTTAATATGTCAACTTGGTTCAATAGTAACGCTCTTGCCTCTGAGTCGGAAGGTCTTGGGTTCAAACCCCACTGTGGGGCACAATCAAGGCTGACACTTCAGTACAATACTGAGGCAGTGCTGTATACTTGGAGGTGTCATCTTTCGGATGAGACATAAAGAACAGTGGAGTTTTCCCAGTGTCCTGGCAACATTTACCCCTAAATCAACACTACCAAAATAGATTAACAGGTCATTTATCTCACTGGCTGTGAAGTACTTTGGGACGTCCTTATTTTTCGTAAATTTCCCATGGGGTTGCTCACATTGAACCGTGTCAATGTATGATTTTGTTAGTTTCTCGTGGTTATGACCGTTGTCTTGTGATATTTGTTTTTTGTTTCAGCTTTTGTATCTTTTTGGCATATTTCTGTTTGTCATAATATTTCTGCCTTATGGTTATGTCTTTGTGTGTATTTGTCTGCAGTAATTTGCGTGTGCTTGTAGGTGTGCCTATGATCTTTATATGGATTTTTTTTAATGTTGAATGATATTTGTTAAAATTGATGTTTATCTGCATCTGTTCTACTGATTTCTTATGAATGCCTGTCTTGTTTTTTTTCAGTTGATTTTCTTTCAATGTATGCATGTCTGATTTATTGTTAGTGATGTGTGTCATTAGTGATGTGTATGTTGCAGTGGGCTGTTGCTTTCTTTTCTCAAGTGGTGTTTGTTTTTCTGGTGAGATGTGTTGTAGATTTATCTATGTGTGCTTGTTTGTAATAAATATGTATTTGTGGTGATTTGTTTTTGTGTATTCAGTGATTTTTGTTTGTATGCTGTGCTATGTTTTTAGCTTTGTCTGAAAAATAATTATTTGGGGAGAGGAAAGGAAGGGATGAAAGTGGAGAAAATTTTGAATGGATGAAAAAGACATTTAATAGGGTAAGGATCAGGAGACATGGGCTGTGAAAGCCGGAAAAAAAATATCTGGTGGAAAAAGAGGGAGAGATGAAGCGGGGGAAATGTTTGGGTCCACCAGAGCACGATGGCGCCAAAATTGGGCCAGATGGAACTCGGGGCAGAAAAACAGAGCAGCAAAACATATAGAATGGTTACATAGGGAAGAAATACAAAGCAAACACAGGAAAATATAAGATTTTAATTTAAAATTAAGTATTGTTTGAAGAGAAGGTGATGCAACTGCAGACACAATCTTTACCAAAATACCAACATGCTGGAGGACACTATATGTGATGTAACAAGCACATGTGACTTTTCAACTCAACACTTAACACTGCTATAAAGCAACAAATCTTCTGACTCACCATGAACAACACCACAGTAGATCTTCCAGTATATTGTTAAAAGTCTTGCATTTACGTGCACTTCCTGTGTGTAACACTTCTTTCCACGACACTTCCCATCAAATTTTCTTCATTGGCTCTACATGAAACAACAGCAAATTAGAACTGAAAAGATAGAGTGTGCAACAATCAAAAGTGAGGAACGTGGCTAATAAACTATCACTGACTTATGACTAGACAATCATGAAAAGACCAAATCTTGAATGACCAATCAGGAAAGCCCACCAATAAAACAAAGGATGATATGAACCAATTGAATAACTTAAAATGCTTTTTGAAAAACAGTCACAAATCAGAACGGAAGAGGGAGGGAACGTACAAATTAAAAGTGAGGAATGAGACAGAGAGCAAACTATTTTTGGAGCTTAAAGATAAAGTTTTTTTTGTATTAAAATGTGGAAACTGCATATATAATGATCCTTTCAGCACTTCATGAGGATCTTTTTTAAAGACTGTACTAGAAGAACCACCTGCACTGCCTCAGTATTACGCAGAAATGTTATCTTACATTATGCGCTCAAGTCCCTTGATTTGGGCTTCAACCCACACAAGGTCATTCTGTATAAGTTGGCAAGCCACCAACATTGTGCTGTATGCTTTAAGGTTGACAGAGGGGAAAGCAGTGAGGAGGTCCACCACGGCTGAAGGAGGCTGTCTGGTGGGAATAAAGTGTGATTGGATACCTGATGGTCCAAAGGAGGCCTTGGGATGTTTGGGTTTCATTCTCCCAGGACTCTCCCTCTCAAAGCTAGTAGACCCCTCCAATGCTGCTAGACTCCAGCAACCCCCAATGCTGCCAAGCCCAATACCCAGTGCTCCTAGACAGCCTTCTTTATAATCCCAAATCCCAGCACCTGTTTCAGTGCCGACAAGGACCCTCACCACATGCTCTAAGACCCCAGGATCCTCCTCCCATTGTTCTCAGACCCTGAGCCCCTACTCTTAGCACTGCTAAATCTGAGACCCTATCCTAGTACTCCCGGACTTCAGGCACTCTTCCCAATAGCCAAGGTCCCAGGGCCTCTCCCAATCCTAATAAATCAGTGTCGCTGATAATACCACTTAGCATAGCACCAATATTCATATTAAACCTCCAACTCACTGCCAGAAATGCCACATTACCTCAGCTAATTATGCACAGAGCCATGGAATTTGAACTAAAAATACCGCCAACACTCTCAAGACTAATAAAAAGGCAATGTAAATTCAATTAGTCATTCGGCAGCCTTATAATATGAGAAAACAGCACAACCTCCAACTCACCATGAACAACACCGTGGGAGACAGAGGCGCAGCCAGTGAGGTGGGGGGTCTTGACCCCCTCCCCTCATTAATTTTGTTGGCCAATGCAGCTTTGAAGCACCAGCTCCATTTTGCACCCAGGGACCTCTGTCTCCTGCCTTTGGCCTCCAAGTTCAGCCAGCAAGTCTGTGCGATTCCCGATTCGGCCTTCAGACTAGTTATGTCGGTATTTCTCAGTTCCCAGTTTGGTCCACTTCCTGCCAAGTCAGCTATATCTCGAGTTTGTCCCGCCCAATTGGCCAAATCTAGCTCGGCCACTGATGGGAGATCTTCTAGTAGGTAAGCTAGTGTTGCATCTAGCATATGTCTGTAGTGTGTTCGAAATGTATGCCATGCTTGAAAGGGCCATATGTGGAAAAGTGTATATCACAATTCTGTGGCCCAAATAATTTCTATTTGTTAAATTAACTGTGCTGATTTACTCACGTATAAACACATAGGAAAACTTTTCAATCACCAACCTCTACAAAATGAACCAATAAATTGCTTAGATTTTTTTTTCAAAGCTACCAGCAATTGCAGTAAAAAGTACCAACTAAATTGTTGAAATAATCTTTTTCCAGTTTCTTTTTTTGATTTTCATGTTGCTTCTTCAGCCAACTCACTATATACTGGTTAAAAATATACAACTCAGAACATAACATAACCATAAAAATGCCAATGATTTGCAAAAAAAAAATTTCAATTTATCCATACAATTGCTCAAATACCAGTTGGGAACCCAGCCAATAAGTGTTGCCCTCAGAGACCTACCCAACATCAGGGGTCTTGGGCTTGACTTTTACTCCTACCCTGGAGCTTGTAGTTGGTTCTTGCATGCTCTTCTCAATCTTGCATACTTAGTTCTTCTCTCCTTCAGAAGATCAACAATTTCCCACGCTCCTGTTGTGGCTGCAGCCCCTTTTGGTCCTTTAGTGATGGCTTTAGTCACTTTCTGACCGTTATTTACTATAGCTGCTTTTTTGTCTGATGCTATATGTGAAAAGTTTTAAAAATACCGCATGGAACAATTTACTACCTGCGGGAGTGAGACTCCACAGTTTCATTGTTCTTTTGTAGACCTCCAACAACAACAATTTGCATTTATATAGTGCCTTTATCATAATAAAACATCCCAAGGTGCTTCACAGGAGTGTTATCAAACAAAATTTGACATTGAGCCACATGAGATATTAGGACAGGTGACTTAAAGCTTGACCAAAGAGAGGTTTTAAGAAGCATCTTAAAGGAGGAGGCGAGGTTTAGGGAGGGAATTCCAGAACTTAGGACCTAGGCAGTTGAAGGCACGGCCGCCATTGGTGGAGTGATGAAAATCGGTGCAAGAGGCATGAATTGGAGGAGCACAGAGATTGCGGACGGTTGTAGGGCTAGAGGAGGTTACAGAGATAGGGAGGGGCAAGGCCATGGAGGGATTTGAAAACAAGGACGAGAATTTTAAAACCGAGGCATTCCCGGACCAGCAGCCAATGTAGGTCAACGAGCACAGGGCTAATGGGTGAATGGGACTTGGTGCGAATTAGGATATGGGCAGCAGAGTTATGGATAAGCTCAAGTTTACGGAAGGTGCAAGGTGGGAGGCTGGCCAGGAGAGGATTGGAATAGTCGAGTCTAGAGGTAATGAAGGCGTGGATGAGGATTTCAACAGCAGATGAGCTGAGGTATTTGCAGAGACAGGCATCGTTATGGAGGTGACAGTAGGTGTTCTTGGTGATAGGGAGGATATGTGGTCAGAAGCTCATCTCAGGGTCAAAAAGGACATCAAGGTTGCGAACGGTCTGGTTCGTTCTCAGTCAGTGGCCAGGGAGAGGGATGGAGTTGGTGGTTAGGGAACGCAGTTTGTGGCGGGATCTGAAGACAATGGCTTCGGTCGTCCCAATATTTAATTGGAGGAAATTTCTGCTTGGACAAGCAGCATGACAAATCGGAGGCAGAGGAGGGGTCGAGAGAGGTGGTGGTGAGGTAAAGCTGGGTGTCGTCAGCATACGTGTGAAACCTGACGTCGTGTTTTCGGATGATGTTGCTGAGGGGCAGCGTGTAGGCCAGATGAAAATTTGGCACCCTGCTCGACTATAGTTGAGTTTCAAATCCCATGTCCTATCCATCACCAGGACGGCCTTATTTTCAACTCTGTCATATTGGCCATCTCCGCACCTATCTCATTCCCACTGCTGCTATAATCATTATCCGTGCATTTGTCACCTCTAGACTTAATGGAGCTGATTTTCACTCAGGAGAATTGGCGTTAACGGGGCAGAAGGGCCTAAAAATGAAGACGGCAGCCTTACAGCCCCGTTAATCCTGACGGTCGTCCCACCACCATTTTGAAAGAGATTGATACACCTGCCTGTTTCAGGTGGTAGTCTCCATTCAATATGCAAATTGGGGTCCTAGGACATAGATTTTAGAAGAAACTGATCAGTGTGTGTGCATTGTACTCTCCAATTATTTCAATAGGCAATACAGAAGAGGCCCAGCAAAGGTAAGTTTGAAAAGTAATCTGGGCCATCCTGTCCCAGATTACTCCCCCGCCCCCTCACCCTTACCCTTGCAGCCATCCGGGGCATCCATACATTGGTTAGCCTTATCCTGGCAAGCTGCATCGCGATGCCTGTTTGGTGCCACACAGCACCCTAGGGTGCCATGAACTGTATTTACAATGTATGGTGCGTAACTATTGATTGTACCGGGACCGTTGATTTGTACTATATGTACCGTTGCAAATTGTAAGACCTGTATTGTATTGTTTGAAGCGTGACTTGAATTCCATTGTATGTACCTTTTACAAATTTTATGAATAAAGTTTATTTTGAAATTAAAAGAAAGGTTCAATGTAAATGAGGCCAGGGCCTCAAAATCACGGCTGTCTCTTCATTGCCGGTCGGCCGCCCAATATTCAAAACTGACCCCAATATCTCTAACAACGTCCATGCTGGCCTCTCATTCTCCACCTTCATTAAACTCCATAATTCAAAACTCAACTGCCCATATCCTGCCCTGCACTATATTCTAGTCGCCCGTCACTTCATGCTTGCTAATCTACACTGGTTTCCTGTCTGCCAAGATAGTAAATTTAAACTTCTTATCTTCAAATCTCTCCACAGCATTGCCCCATTCTACCTTTGCAACCTCTCCAGCTTTACAGCTCGTTCCATACCATTTGGCTTACTGTGCATCTCTTCCACTTCTCCCATTCTCTTGGCTCCACCATTGGAGCAGAGCCATTGGTCTTATTTTCTAAACATCCTGTGCCTCTACTTCTCTCCATACTTTAAGAAGTCTTTTTAAAGCCTATCTTTTTAATTAAACTTTTGGTCATCTCTCTAATTCTCCCACTATGCCTCGGCGTGTACTGCTTTATGAAAAATTTTCCCTCGGTAAAGGGATGTTTTTCTACTTTAAAGGTGCTATAAATGTATTATTGTTGTTTAATGCCCAGTAATCTCACACTAATATTGTGCGTTCCTGCAATACTATTCACATATTTTGATTGACTGGCTAATGGTACACCTGACTTAAAAGTGCTGATGTATATCGACAGTCACGGAAATCTATACCTAAGCTGTAATTGACTTATGCTTACACCATGCAGTATGACAGGATTTCTTTTTGCCGATTGAAGTCTTGACTGTTAATGCTGAGGCTTTTTCAGACTTCTACTTCTCTTAAAATGTTTATCAGTGAAAGAAATAAAAATGACTTTTTTTGTCCATTAGTGGGATACCTTATCACAATTCACTCTTTTACGGTATTACAGGGCATTCACGCATAAAAATAGTAATACATCCTCATCATTACAATAGTTAGAAATGAAACAGATAAGCCTTATTTGTATGCAGAGCCTTGCCATGTAATTCATAAGGCATTGGAGAATTTTGATAAACGCATGGAGCAGCTTCTTTCTCTGTAGGTTTGCTTTAAATAAAAATGGGAATAGTAATTATAATCATGTTTGACAGAAGGTGTCAAATTTAATGCAAATAAATTAAACAGCCACTTTTGAAGGTCACATCCCATTTCTCCTTTCTCAGGAATTAAAATTATGCAAATATAATAGAAATTATTCTGTGTCAGTTGTCATACTTGTGTACTTGAGGGTTTTGTGATTGATGATTCCAGCTATTCTAATGCATCACAAATGCATGCATGCTTGCCAAGGCATGAGTTTGCAAACCGCATAATGAAAAAACTGTAGTTGCTTGAACCTCTTCTGTTGGCAGTATGCCCAGTGGATGGCATCATACCAGAGCAAATAAGAATCAGTCATTAGCATCACAAGTAATATATTTAAATAATGTCACTCAAGAAAATATTTTGATGGGAATATCAACAAGCTCTGTAGGGGAGGAAATTTATTTAACCAATTTCAGATTTCTGGAAGTCATTCACTTTTGTAAAAATGCATGTTGTAATCCTGCAGATTTCCTTGTGTCAAATTCACAGGTTAAATTCATGTCTTTTTATTCTAAATCCTAGGGTTAGGCTGTGTTGAACAGCTCCACAGAAATAATTACATCGAACTAAACCCACAATAGGTGATGACTTGTATTGGACATATATGGAGGGCTGATTAATCAGGTGTACTTATGTTGCATATTGGATTATTCTTCATTGATGGGTCCAAGATGATTAAAGTTCTTATTTATCTGATACATAGATAAGGGAGTGGTGCCAGAGAACAGGAGGGTTAGAGATGTTACACACCTGTTCAAAAAAGGGGAGAGGGATAAACGATGTAACTACAGGCCAGACAGCCTAACGTTAGTGGTGGGGAAACTTTTAGAGACAATAATCCGGGACACAATTAATTGTCACTTGGAAAAACATGGGTTAATCAATGACAGTCAGCACAGATTTGTTAAAGGCAAATCGTGTTTGACCAACTTGATTGAGTTCTTTAATGAAGTAATGGAGGGGGTTGATGAGGGTAATGCGGTTGATGTTGTGTATATGGACTTTCAAAAGGTGTTTGATAAAGTGCCACATAATAGACTTGTCAGCAAAATCGAAGCCCAGGGGATTAAAGGGACGGTGGCAGCGTGGATACGAAATTGGCTAAGAGACAGAAAGCAGAGAGTGGTGGTGAACGGTTGTTTTTAAGACTGGGGGGAAAGTATACAATGGTGTTCTTCAGAGATCGGTATTAGGAACTACTGCTCTTTTTGATATATATTAATGACCTGGACTCGGGTATACATGGCATAATTTTAAAGTTTGCAGATGACACGAAACTCTGAAAAGTAGCAAACAGTAAGGAGGATAGTAATAGACTTCAGGAAGAATGGGCAGACACATAGCAGGTGAAATTTAATGCAGAAGTGTGAAGTGATGCATTTTGGAAGGAAGAATGAGGAGAGGCAATATAAATTAAATGGTACAATTTTAAAGGGGGAGCAGGAACAGAGAGACCCGGGGGTTTACGTACAGATATCTTTGACGGTGGCAGGACAAGTTGATAAGGCTGTTTTAAAAAAAAAAAAGCATACTGGGTCCTTGGCTTTATAAATAAAGGCATCGAGTACAAAAGCAAGGAAGTTATGCTAAACTTTTATAAATCACCGGTTAGGCCTCAGTTGGAGTATTGTGTCCAATTGTGGGCACCACACTTTTGGAAGGATGCCAAGGCCTTAGAGAGGGTGCAGAGAAGAATTACCCAAATGTTATCAGGGATGAGGCAATTCAGTTATGTGGAGAGACTAGAGATGCTGGGATTGTTCTTTTTAGAGCAGAGAAGGATGATTGTGGATTTAATGGAGGTGTTCAAAATTATGAGGGGTTTTGATATAGGGAGAAACTGAGTCAGTAACCAGAGGATACATATTTAAGATAATTGGCAAAAGAACCAGAGGAGACATGAGGAGAATTTCTTTATGCAGCGAGTTGTTCTGATCTGGATTGCACTGCCTGAAAGGGTAGTGGAAGCAGATTCAGTAATAACTTTCAAAGGGGAATTAGATCTATACTTGAAAAGGAAAGGTTTGCAGAGCTATGAGGAGAGTGGGGATGTGATACTAATTGGATAACTCTTTCAAAGAGCTGGCACAAGCACAATGGGCCGAATGGCCTCCTTCTGTGCTGTAAGACTTTATTTATACATCTGTAGACTGTTCCTGTAGAACCAATGGGGGTTTAATATGCTTGAGTGGAGAGCAATTAGTTTCATTCTGTCCAACCGTTTCACTGATAGATGGCTGAAAAACTGCTAATTCCCTGCAGCCACAAGTTGATCAAAGTTTGGAACAGATCAAGCGATCAGTTCAAACTTCCTGTGCGACTGATATCCTAGGAATCTTTTAAAGCAGTAAGTTTGATTGACAGCTGCATCTGTGTTGAAGATGAATCAGATTTTCAAGAGGAGCAGTGCCATGATTCTTTGCAGATCCTTTGACAGACATTTCTGTAGCCATGAGTTACAGCTTGTAGGTTTATATTGGCCTGCCTGCGTTCAGCTTACTATTCTGAGGCTGTCAGAAGTACAAGCCTGATCAGAGCACTCCATGGGGTGGAAATTTGTCGCCGCCTGGTTTCAGGCGCAAGGGTGCCAATGCATGCCCAAACCAACGACCTGAGTCCGGTCCAAAATTGGACCTCGGACCTCATCTAAATCATGTGGGTGAACTACTGGCATTTGTCGTGCCTCCATAGGTAGCTCGCCCTGCTGAAGAATTGAGTTTCAGACCGCCTACCTCGATGGCAGCTGTCCTCGGGAGGAAAACAGGAGGGGGACCAGTCGAGGGCCAGTAGTAGCCCTCAGGAATGCTGTGATGCCAGGAGGAGCATTCCTGCTCCTCCCAGCTCCACAAGAACTTTACAAAAAATGATTGTTTTAAAAAAAACATTACTTCGTTGGCGGCTGCTGCAGCCTAAGCAGCTAAAGGATCCTGAGCCTGTCTGGTCGTCACAGAAGAATTTCAGCGAGGGGGTCTAAAACGGGTGCTAGGCCCTTTATTTACATATGTAAGAGGCCTAAGGCCTGTTTTAGGCAGCTGCCAGGAACGCCAACTTTGGGTTGGATGTTTCACAAGTGTCCCTGGAGCACAAGACATAGGTCCCCAAAATTGAGCCTCTTTGGACCCGTTTCACGCCTGTAAAGCGGGTGCAACAAAGTCCAATTTGTACCCCCATAAATAATGAGTACCATGTAATAAGTAAATAGCTGTTTTGAGGGTCAGCCTAATTTTGAAAGTCAGCGAAAGAAATGCATATTTTTTGATTTTGGCATTTTTAGAAGATTGGTAAAAGTTTATAATTACTGTTGTAGTGTTTGTACTTTATAGTACTGTTCTTTTACCCTTTTTATGTTCAATGGTTTATAACATGAGACACAGTCTGATGTTTATTCTTTCACCTACCAAACTCAAGGAAATCATGTGGGCGCATGGGATATATTCCAATAAACCAGAGTACAGTGATAAGGGTTTTGTATTCACCCTCTGAGTCTCACTCCATTTATCTCGATATTCGGCAGATAAAGGCACACTTTTCATGGGGTATGAGAGATCTGCTTATGGGAGTGTCCAGTGACATCACATCCAAGGAAATATCTAGTGTTAAAAACCCCAAAACATAAATATTCTATCTATCCTAATTGTTTTTTCTTGCTAAATTTTTAAAAAACTGTATTTACTTTTTATCCCCTGAGCCCCTAGGGACCAGTTGTTGGTTTTTGGAGCTGTTAATAGAATTGAAAAAAATGGACTTATGCTTCAACAGCCATTTTGAGAAGTTTTTTTCATCTAAGCATAGCGTAGAAGTATAAAGATCAATATGGATACGTTATACTTGCACCCACGCCATCTTTGCCATTTCTTAAATGAGAAACTTGTCACCACTGGACAAATTATCTTCTCTGTGGCACTTTTGAGAACTCAACCACTGTCCACAAGGGGTTAAAAAGAACACATTTTCCTTTGGCCCTGTAAGACAGCTATAAGCACCTGCATCACAACCAGATGGCAGTGAGATTTGAACCGTACGTGATCTGTCACTCCAGCTTGTTTCTCACTCTTGGAAACACATTTTGCTGCTTGGCAACTGCTGCCTGTGAAGCTATACCCTAAAGTGAGTCACTTAGGAATCGCGGGGTGAAAGGCAGAAATTGGAAAAAAGGAACATACTTTATAAAAAGAAAACACTTTTAATAATCATCAAATAAATAATGAAAGATATTTGCATTTAAATCATGGAAAAGACGTTCATAATTCATTTATAATAGAATCCCTATACACTTTGGTACTCGTGATAGTTTATGTTTGTCCATCACTGATTTTAATTTACTTTCAGAAATATTTTAATTTTCTGCAATATACCTTACAGTTGCAGTACAGAATCAAATAGGATCTCTACTCTGGTAAGAGTATCAAACTCACAGCCTTTTATGCTGAGTTGGGGCATCCGTTAGTTTTGCCATGCTGCTGCTATGCAAACTGGATACATATGGGATAGAAACTAGATGTAATGTCATCCAAAACATGTTATGAAAAGTGAAATGAATTATGAAATTCTGTTAAAATATACAGTCTGCACACTCTCTGCTTTTACCTAGAAAGGACTTTGGGATGTTTTATTATATCAAAGGCAGTGTAAAGTAAGTTTTCAGCTTAAAATGACTAATATGTGCTCTTGGCATGCACAGGTAGTGCTGAAATGGAGAATCTCCCCATATATTATTGCAAGTTGTTATGCTAATACCTAATTTAGTGTAATCAGTTATAATGTGGCGATTACATACCTTCTAATTGTGTTTGGTTCCAATGGTACAGCACTGAACTTTTTACAAACTATCCAGATGGCTTCACAATTACTGTGTCCAGATCAGTCATTTAAAGTTTTGAGTTTTAGTAACTCTAACCATGTTGGTAAACCAAGTTATCATACAATAAATAAACTTTGACTGGAAAAACAAATACTGAGAAGGGACTATAATAAGAATCTCCTAACTGTTCTGAGGTTTTAATTTGTTTCCAAATGCTTTTCCTCCAGTATCCTTTAAAATAGGGACAAAAATTAACATGCAAGTTGCAACTTTGAGTTACAGTTTCTTTGCTCCAAAGCTGAAAGCATGGGGACTCAAAAACTCCAGGGTATGAATTCCTGCAGGTTCATGTTTTCTGGGCAATTTAAAATTGTAGTCGGCCAGATCAGGTCGGGAATGGAGTGGGTCCTCTGCTCCGCCTGGTTTCCGCTAGCTGGGGGAAGTTTAAATCAACCCCCATGTCTAAATGAGACCCATTTACAATAATCCTTTTCAATTTGGCTGGCTCCCAAACACATTATTATAGCAAGGGTCTATTATGTTAACCTAATATGCTATCTGATCATCTTCATCTTACAAATTTGTTGTACTATATTTTACGTTCAGCCCAATATATCATTTGAAGGAATTACTTTTTGCCATGAAGTTGTCTTTGTCAAGCAGTCAAGATGGTGTGATCTTACTACTGAATTACAATTGGGTGATTGGACATGGATTTGCTGCAATACAATTTATGAAAGCCCTGCAGTATACATGGAATCTGGAATGATTGGCAAACGCTAGATCGTGAAACTATTGTTGCGTATTATCTCTAAATCTATCATGATAGTAGGATATTACTTAACGAATATTAACCCAGTATAGACCAGCTATCCATAAATGTTTAGAAAAAGGGATCTGAGAACAGAGGAGGCAGAAACATAGTGGAATTTTCCATTTCCTTTTCCTTTATATATGTAATGCTGATTGGATTACAAACTATTTGAGAGGTACATATGTTTCCTTAATTAATGAACAGAGAAACTTATGATACCACTGGTTTAATCAGAAATGTAGTCTTCCTTCTCTGGTGGTCTCTCTTCTCCGGCTAGGACATGATCTTTTAATGTTTCTTCCTTCAGAAGATCTGGAACTTGGCTGTTTTCCAGTTGAAAGGTATAGCTCTATTTGTGTCCCATTTGTTTATTACAAAGTTCTACCAACCTAGGCAGTATTATCTGCTTTTTCTTTGAGCAGATGTATAAGTTATAATTATCACAGTGGAATTTAGCTCAACTTAGACATTCGCAAGTGATCCATTCCTCTTCCTTGTTAAAATTTCTCAAGGTTCCTTTTTAATTGAATGCAGTGTTAATTAATTTCTCTTTCAAGATTGTTTCTAAAAAGCTTCTATTTCATTAGGATTACCAGTTTTATGGATTCTTGTAATTCAAAACTAGCTGTGAGCAATGAAAATTATATTCTTCACGGTGTCAGCCATGACTCAGTGGGTAGCACTCTCGCCTCTGAGTCAGTAGATAGTGCGTTCCAAGGACTTGACACTCCAGCGCAGTACTGAGGGAATGCTGCACTGTCGGAGGTGCCATCTTTCGGATGAGATGTTAAACCGAGGCCCCGTCTGCCCTCTCAGGTGGTCGTAAAAGTTAGCATGATAATATTTCAAAGAAGAGCAGGGGAGTTCTTCCCAGTGTCCTGCTCAATGTTTATTACTCAACCAACACCACAAAAAAAAAATATCTGGTCATTATCACATTGCTGTTTGTGAGACCATGCTGTGTGCAAATTGGCTGCTGCGTTTCCTACACTATAACAGTGACCACAGTTCTAAAGTACTTCATTGGCTGTAAAGCACTTTGTGACATCCTGAAGTTATAAAAGGCGCTATTGCCTTTCTTTTGTAGGCACCACCAAATACAACTACCTTATAGAGGTATTCAAAATAATGAAGGGTTTTTATAGAGTAAGTAGGGAGAAACTGTTCCCTCTGGCAAGTGGGTCAGTAACCAGAGGTCACAGATTTAAAATAACTGGCAGAAGAACTAGAGGGGAAATGAGGAGAAATGTTTTCACACAGAGGTTTGTTAAGATCTGGAATGCATTACCTGAAAGGGTGGTGGAATCAGATTCCATAGGAACTTTCAAAAGACGTGTACATGATACCGAATACAATTATTAATCACAATAGTCTCTCACTTGACACTAGGGAGCCATTGAGATTCCTGGGGAGTAATTTTAAACCCCCAAGGATGGGTGGGTTAGGGACAGTTGGGATGGTAAAAATTGTAAAAATGTAAAACCCAACCCCAACTTACCTCCAACCTGCCCACTTCTGGTTTTAATGGAGGCGGATCATGGGGCGGGCGACCAATTCGCTCTCAGGAGACGGGTCGGTCAGTAAAATCTTTTAAGGAGGGTGAGGGCGTATATTTTAATGGCTTTTTTATTTTTAACTCCTGGAGACCGAGATTCCCGGACCTTGCCATGTAAGAGGAGGCAAGAAGGGCCAGATCAATAGGTAACTGCAGTGCTTGTGGGCCAGGAGGAGCAGGAGTGTTTCCTCCAGGCCCAACAAACTCACCTGCCATGATCTCACACGCGATCGGCCGACCCCCCTCGAAGTCCGAGAACCCCCCCCGGCCCGATGTTGGAGAACCCCGCCCAATGTCCGAGACCCACACACACTACCCCCCACCTGACGATGTTTCCGACCCCCCTGATCTATCCATGGAACCCGATGTCTCTGACCAATGTCTCCGTCTCTACAGATGCCTCCAAACCCCCGATGATCGATCCCCCCTCCCTCCCCAATGATCGAAACCCCCTCACTCCCCAATGATCGCTGCCCCTCCCCCGGATGTTTGGCCCCAACCCCCTCCATGTTCAGCCTTAACCCCTACGATGACCGACTTACCTGGCATCTGTTCTTCGGCTGCTTTCCCGTCCGACAGGCAATCAGCCTGTCAATCTGTCTGGCCATTGCGCGGGAAACCTGCTGAAAAAATGTAAAAGACATCCTGACATCAATATCACCAGGGCGTCTAGGAAACCCATACTTCTCGGTTTTCCCATCCATTAGTTCCCCCACCCCCTCACCCACTGTCTGCGCAGCTCAGAGTCAAAAATATCCTATGATGTTATTACGGCCCTAATTGCCATTTTGGGCGACAACTATGTGGAGCATGCACCTTGCACGCTCCACCCAGTTTTACCCGATGGTACAGACGAAGAGGATCAAAGACGGTAAGTTTAAAATTACATTTGTGGGGCCAGGGGGTGCAGGAGTTCTCCTACATAGAATTTTATAGCACAGGCTCAACAGGTTTATACTGGTGTTTATCCTCCACACGCTATCCTTCTATTTATTTATTTATCTAGCTTCCCCTTAAATGCATCTATGCTATTCGCATCAACCACTCCATGTAGCAGTATGTTCCACATTCTGACCACTTTCTGAGCAATGAAATTTCTCCTGAATTCCTTATTGGATTTATTAATGACGATCTTATATTTGTGGCCCCTAGTTTTGGACTCCCCCACAAGTGGATACATCTTCTCTACATCAACCCTATTGAACCCTTTCATGATTTAAAAAATCACTATCAGGTCACTTCTCAGTATTCTCTTTTCTAGAAAAAAGAGCCCCAGCCTGTTCAGTCTTTCCTGATGGTTATACCCCATCAGTTCTGGTGTCATCCTTGTAAAAAAAATTTTCACTTTCTCCAGTGCTTAGAATCATAGTATCTTACAGCACAGAAGTGCCCATCGTGCCTGTGCCAACTCTTTGAAAGAGCTGTCCAATTTAGTCCCATGCCTCAGCTTTTTCCTCATAACCCAGCAAATTAATCCTCTTCAAGTACATGTCTTTTGAAAGTTCCTATGGAATCTGATTCCACCACCCTTTCAGGTAATGCATTCCAGATCTTAACAAACCTCTGTGTGAAAAAATTTCTTCTCATTTCCCCTCTAGTTCTTCTGCCAGTTATTTTAAATCTGTGACCTCTGGTTACTGACCCACTTGCCAGAGGGAACAGTTTCTCCCTACTTACTCTATAAAAACCCTTCATTATTTTGAATACCTCTATTAGGTCTCCCCTTAACCCTCTCTGCTCTAAGGAGAACAACCCCAGTTTTTCTAGACTCTCCGTGTAACTGAAGTCTTTCATCCCTGGTACCATTCTAGTAAATCTCCTCTGCACTCCCTCCAAGGCCTTGACATCCTTCCTAAAGTATGGTGCCCAGAATTGTACACAATATTCCAGCTGAGGCCTAACCAGTGATTTGTAAAGGTTTAGCATAACTTCCTTGTTTTTGTGTTCAATGCCCCTATTTACAAAGCCAAGTATCCCATACGCTTTCTTAACCACCTTATCAACTTGCCCTGCCACGTCCAAAGATTTGTGAATATGCACCCCCAGGTCTCTCTGCTCTTGCACACCCCTCAAAATAGTGCCATTTAGATTATACTGCCTCTCCATGTTGTTCCTCCCAAAGTGCTTTTGAGTTCTATTCCTCCAGAAATGAACCCCAGTGCTTTGTTTGCACTTTTTATGGTGTTGCTACTTTTAATGATTTGAGAATCTGTACCCCTAGATCCCTTTGCACCTCTACCCCATTTAGACTCTTATATTCCAAGGAGTAGGTGGCCTCCTTATTCCTCCTACCAAAATGCACCGCCTCACACTTAAGCGATATTGAAATTCATTTGCCATTTGCACACCCATTCTGCAAGTTTGTTAACGCCATCTTGTATTTTGTCACAGTCTTCCTCAGTATGAACTATAACCCCAATTGGGGTCATCTGTTAATTTTGATATTGTACTTCCAATTCCCAAGTCCGAATCATTCATGTAAATAGTGAACAACAGTGGTCCCAGCATCGATCCCTGCGGAACACCACTTCCCACCTTCCACCAGCCTGAGTAACTATCTTTAATTCCTGTTCTCTGTTTTCTGTTTTGTAGCCAGCTTGCTATCCATTCTGCTACTTGGCGTCTGACTCAACGTTCTCTGACCTTAGTCATAAGCCTACAGTGTGGTATCTTATTGAAAGACTTTTGAAAGTCCATGTATATTACACCTACATTACACTTGTCTACTCTTCCTGTTACTTCTTCAAAGAATTCAATAAGATTGGTCAAGCATGACCACCCTTTTGAAATCCGTGCTGACTATTCTTCATTATATTTCGGTTTCTAAATGATTTTCTATTACATCCTTGAGTAAAGATTCAAATATCTTTCCTACCACCGATGCTAAGCTAACCCTTCTAAAGTTCCCTGGACTTGTTGTATCTTCCTTTTTGAATATAGGAATAACATTAGCTGGCCGCCAGTCCTCTGGCACTATTCCCCTTTCTATTGAATTTTTATATATACACACACCAGTGCATCCAATAGTGCATAGTTATGCGACCCCCGCAAAGAACGGGGGAATGGGACTAACTGGATTGCTCTTACAAAGAGCCGGCATAGGCTCGATAGGCCGAATGGCCTCCTTCTGTGTTGTAACGATTCAACTGCTATCCCTTCCCTAAATTCTTTTAATATGCGTGGATGCAATCCTTCCGGTTCCGGGGTTTTATCCTCTCTAGGTTTGTTTAGTTTATCAATTATCTCTCCTAGCTATCTTAAATGTCTTGATATCTTTTTTAATCTCATTCTCTAATGTCATGTCCACCTTGTTGGCCTCAGCTTTTAACCAGGGAGACTAAATAATTATTCAATAATTCTGCCATTTCACTGTCATTCCCTGTGAGTTTGCCTTGTGCATCCCTTAGTAACCCTATTCATAATCTTAATTTTCCTTTTTTGTCCATAGAATACTTCACTATTTCTTTTTATATTCTTTGATAATTTCATTTTGTAATTCCTCTTTGCCTTCCTAATTAGTATTTTGACTTCTTTCCTAACCTCTTCGTATTTCCTTTTTCATCCTTTCCTTTATTGTCTATGTATTTAGTGTAAGTCTTTTCCTTTAGTTTCAATCTTAACGTTATTCATGGGACCTTGATCCCATTCCGGTTCAGGTGGAGCCCATCCCAGCAGTATAGCACCTTCCAGTCCCAGTACTGTTGCCAGTGTCCCATGAAATGGAACCCTTCCTTCCCACATCACCCTTTCAGCCATGCATTCACCTTCCTGATCTGTCTATCCCTATGTCAATTAGCACGTGGTTCGTGTAGCAATCCTGAGATTACCACCCGTGGGGTTCTGCTTTTCAATTTAGTTCCTAGCTCCTGATACTCTCATAGCAGGACCCTCCTCCCTGTTCTTTCCTGTGACATTGATCCCGACATGGACCACGACAACTGGATCTTCCCCCTCCCTTTCCAAGTTCCCCTCCAGTTACTCCGAGATATCCATTACCCTGACACCAGATGGGCAACACACCCTCCTTGACTCTAGGTTGCGACTGCAGAGGACGCTATCTATCCCCCTGATTATAAAATCCCTTATGATTACAACCTTCTATGATCGCCACAAGAATAATGTGGGCTGCTACCACCTAAGTTCCCCCAGACGTCCCTTGCTGCCAATGGGTTGGCGTCCAGGTCCCCAAGTATTGATCGGCCCCCCAGAATTGCGTGTGCTCAAATTTCTAGGCCAGAGTTTCTGCCACAGTTTGTTGCAAAAGGCTTTGTGCGCTGCTAAAACATGGGTAATGCCTCTTGTGCATCATCGATTTTAAACGCTCCACCATTGGCAGCCATGCCTTCAGCTGCCTAGGCCCTAAGCTCTGGAATTCTCTCCCTAAATCTGTCTGCCTCTCTACCTCTCTCTCCTCCTTTAAGAGGCTGTATCAAACCTACCTCTTTGACCAAGGTTTGGGTCACCCGTCCTAATCTCCTTATGTGTCCCGGTGTCACATTCTGTTTGATAATTGCTCCTGTGAAGCGCCTTTTACTACGTTAAAGGTGCTATATAAATGCAAGTTGTTGTTGCATCACAAAGCTTGAGCATTAGCATCCAATGAGGCAGTTTTCACACCTAAACAAAAGCGTTTGTCATATTGTTTGCCAAAAGAGCTTGAGCACTAGCACCTGATGAGGTCAAAAAGACTATAATCATCACTGAATTGGTTACTAGGCGATTTTCACACCTAGATAAAATTGCTTGTAAAAGACCTTAACACATTGATTGGCAAAAAAGGGCTTACCACATTGGCTTTGCAAGGCAATACGTGCTTGAATAAATAAATCCAGACTTTTGCAATTCATTTAAACATTTTATTAATTTAATAGTTACTCATTTAACAGGGACAGCTATCATTGGAAAAGATAGTAAAGGGATTTGTGCATGGAGATCTTATTCTCTTAAATGTTTTATTCTTTTATCGGTTATTCATTTAGTGGGCCTAATTGTATTATGAGAGGTACCGCTATGGTCTGGGCTCCCAGAATGTTGATTAGCTGCTTGGAGAACATGAGCTTCCTACATGTACCCAGATCTACAAACACAGGGCTCCTTTGTTCAGCTTAGTGTGATGTGCAATAAGGTGTAGCCAGCAGTTTAATTCAGGTCTACTAATAGCTCATTGCGCTCTATAGATCTGAGATCAATATCACTATCAGTATCATAATGGGAGCCTTTGTAATATAATTTGAATAGTGTGCCTCATTAATCTGACATGCCAGTACACAAATTAGAAAATATTTGCAAAATCATAGAAAGTGATAATTTTATGAAAGAAGATATTTGTAAATTTTGGAAAATGTGTGGGGAGAAACACAAAACTTTGAAAATATGGTTCAGTATATCTGCTGAATTTGTAGACTTTGCAATAAATAATTTTGGTATTGGTTAATCCATGAATCCATTCTATTATCTGAATTTTACATTAAAAAGGTGTGTGGACGCAACATTCCGAAGGTATTGCACCTTCAGGTGTCACTGTGATCATATCGTTATATAACATATTTTGTGACATGGCCACCTAAAGCAAAAATAAGTAACCCACATTTGGAACCATGAAAGTGGGGAAAAAGGGGTTTGAAAAATGAAATCAATTTTAAATAAATAAAGTGCAGAGAACATAAAAAAAAGTCTCACCTTGAAATGGCTCTTGTGGCCAGGTGCAGCTGAACCCTGTCTGAAAAAGACAGCGTTCCAAAATAATCATTTTCCAACAGAATGGACATTTGGATCTCCTCTAAGCTTTCACGTTAAGCAACCTTTCCAAATTTCACACATAGCTTGAAGGAATGTCGAGCACCCAGCATTTAGAATCATAGAATCATAAATTGCACTGCCACCAAAAAGAAAGAAACAGCAACAATCTCAACAGACTAAACAAACCTACTGTGCATGCTGACTGAACTCTAATTAACAATCCTACTGAGGAAATAGTTGCAACCCACTCCGACACAAGGTGAAATGGCTCTCCTCCCCCCATTACAACACTCGTGATTTCGCCCCCCCACCACCCATCCAGTGGAGCAGTACCTAGTTGCTTGGAGCCAACCCTCCTCAGCCACTTTCACACTGATATATTGGGGCCTGGAGCTCACACACTTCAGCAGAGCATATCTCCTCACTCCCCCACATCAGCCATCCAAGCAATGCCCCATCCCACCTAATGAGTGTTGTTTTGGTGAGTGGAACCCAGCCTCCTCACCTGAGCATATCGCTCCTCTCTACCCAATGTCACTTAAGCTGATTGTATCCAGCCTTCCTGTCCTCATTTTCACTTCTTCCATTGTCCTCCTCATCACCCCCTTCATCCTCTTGCTCTCTTCTCCTCTGCCTCCATTCTCTCCCCTCTGCTTCTATCCTCTCCCCTCCTCTTTCCCTCTTCCTTTTTGTAAATGAATGGAAATATTGCAATTGAGTTTCACAAACCTTTCATAATTGAAATAAAATTGACCTCTCACCTGGGGCAATATTTTCTTCTTGTTAGATATAAGTAATTTTTGAAGGATATTTTTTGAAAAATATTGAGTGTTATAACTGATGTTTTTTTTTAAAACCAGGATTACCTGCTGCCATCTCCCTTTCCAGAGTAAATGGTTGTACGTTGGCACAGAGCGAGGAAACACGTACGTTGTAAATATTGAGTCTTTTGTCCTGTCGGGATACGTCATCATGTGGAATAAAGCAATAGAACTGTAAGTATCGTCCATGACCAAGTAAAGAATATTATTGTGGAAGGAAAGTCACATTAGTTGATAATGTTCAATTGGCCGTTAACATGAAATAGCCAGAATCACTTAAATTTACGTAAGTCTAAAGGTGGTATCTAAACTTTTTTTAAAAAATTGAGCGTGTAAGTTTCATAGTTCCTGTTTTAATTGCAATGCATTACATTATGAAGATCAGTTATCAGAAGGATGTAACACATCAGTAGGAGACTCAGCAAACCCAATACTGTTTGCCTGAAGGAAAATATAGATAATAAATAAAAAGGATCAAAACTTGACATAGTCCATAAATTTGCCTAACATGGAAGAATAATAACGGATTAAAAGATTATAAACTGTGGCATTAATATCAGGGTAGGAAAAGCTGCTGTTGTTTTCAATAAATTAGAGAATGGGAAAAAAAAGAAAAAACAAAATACTGCAGATGCTGGAAATCTGAAACAGATGCTGAGCAGGTCAGTCAGCATCTGTGGAGAGAATTGATGTTAGTGATGCAGAAATAGGACCCTGTTTTGCCCATTTTCAGGTGTAAAACCGGGGCAAGATGACCAATTTAGCAGCGCAATCATAGAAAGTTACGGCACAGAAGGAGGTCATTCAGCCCATCGTGTCTGTGCCGGCCGAAAAAGAGCTATCCAGTTTAATCCCACTTTCCAGCACTTGGTCTGTACCCCTGTAGGTTAGGGCACTTCAAGTGCACATCCAAGTACTTTTTAAATGAGTTGAGGGTTTCTGCCTCCACCACCCTTTCAGGCAGTCAATTCCGGACCCCCACCACGCTTCGAGTGAAACAATTTCTCTTCAGCTCCGCTCTAATCCTTCTACCAATTACTTTAAATCTATGCCCCTTGGTCACTGACCCCTCTGCTAAGGGAAATATGTTCTTCCTATCCTGTCCTGCGCCGGAAGTACGTCTGATGCCATGTTAATTATGGCGCTCTTTAGGAGTCCCTAGCAGCTCTTGCCTAATTAAAATATGGAAATTGTAAACAATTTTACAACACCAAGTTATAGTCCAGCAATTTTATTTTAAATTCACAAGCTTTCGGAGATTTTCTCCTTCCTCAGGCAAACATTTGCCTGAGGAAGGAGAAAATCTCCGAAAGCTTGTGAATTTAAAATAAAATTGCTGGACTATAACTTGGTGTTGTAAAATTGTTTACAATTGTCAACCCCAGTCCATCACCGGCATCTCCACATCATAAAATATGGAAGAAAGGGTCCTGTGCCTGAATCAGGACCTTTTGTGAAATTGGTGTCTGGGAGTGCCTGATTGGTCAGTTCCTAACTCCACCGAGAAGAAAATGACGCTTACAGTCGGAAAGCAGGCTACAGCAGCAATATTTAAAGGAATCCTCACCTCCATTAAGAGTTTCAGTTAGTCTTTATAGGCTGCTAGTGTAATTTTCAGCTATCCAAAATAGCTGGATTTCCACAGGTGCAGAGAGTCATAGACTGCACTCATGTATCTTTGCGTGCTCCCTATCATCAACCAGCAAAATTCTACAACAGAAGGGCTTTCAATCCTTTGACGTTTAACTTGTCTGTGACCACAAATGGAGAATAATGCGAGACTGTGCCCGGTTTCCTGGCAGTTGTCATGATGCTTTCATCCTGCGCCAGCCCTCAATGCCGCCTCTCTTCCATCCAGACTATAGGGTCAGAGGCTGGCAGCTTGGGGACAAGGGGTTTCCCTCAACACCTGGCTTATGTTTCCTGTCAGGAACTCGGGCACAGATGCGGAGCTGCACTATAATGAGACTAATGTAAGAACCAAAATTCTGATAGAGCAGACCGTTAGGGTCTTGATAC
This sequence comes from Heptranchias perlo, assembly GCF_035084215.1. NCBI lineage: Eukaryota > Metazoa > Chordata > Chondrichthyes > Hexanchiformes > Hexanchidae > Heptranchias > Heptranchias perlo. The sequence continues at coordinate 50,935,107 of NC_090335.1, forward strand.
AAAACTTCTGCTGCCTGTACAGCTTTGAAGGCATCCTTCAGTGCAGCCCCAAGCGAGTCTCGTGATTCGTGGTCGTGTGTTGTATGCTGCACAACTTTGCAATACAAAGGTGGCCTTGGAGCCATCAGAGGGGGAAGAACTGGAGAATGAACATCAAGAAGGGGACGAGGAAACAGAGACTCCAGAGGAAGATGAAGGCCCCAGCAGTGCTGCCACATGCCAGAGCTCTAAGGCAGCAAATTATTGAAGAGAGGTTCTGTTGAAGAATCCCTCTCCTTCCCAATGTGCCAACCTTCCCTCACCAATGCACCGTCCCTCCAACCATCTCACCCAGTCCTTACACCCACCATCTGAATGCTGTCAATCAGTATTACCAACAAGCCAGGGGATCAACCCTGGTTCAATGAGCAGTGTAGAAGAGCATGCCAGGAGCAGCACCAGGCGTACCTAAAAATGAGGTGCCAACCTGGTGAAGCTACAACTCAGGACTACATGCATGCTAAACAGCGGAAGCAACATGCTATAGACAGAGCTAAGCAATTCCACAACCAACGGATCAGATCAAAGCTCTGCAGTCCTGCCACATCCAGTCGTGAATGGTGGTGGACAATTAAACAACTAACGGGAGGAGGAGGCTCTGCAAACATCCCCATCCTCAATGATGGCGGAGTCCAGCACGTGAGTGAAAAAGACAAGGCTGAAGCATTTGCAACCATCTTCAGCCAGAAGTGCGGAGTGGATGATCCATCTCGGCCTCCTCCCGATATCCCCATCATCACGGAAGCCAGTCTTCGGCCAATTCGATTCACTCCACGTGATATCAAGAAACGGCTGAGTGCACTGGATACAGCAAAGGCTATGGGCCCCGACAACATCCCAGCTGTAGTGCTGAAGACTTGTGCTCCAGAACTAGCTGCGCCTCTAGCCAAGCTGTTCCAGTACAGCTACAACACTGGCATCCACCCGACAATGTGGAAAATTGCCCAGGTATGTCCTGTCCACAAAAAGCAGGACAAATCCAATCCGGCCAATTACCGCCCCATCAGTCTACTCTCAATCAACAGCAAAGTGATGCAAGGTGTCGTCGACAGTGCTATCAAGCGGCACTTACTCACCAATAACCTGCTCACCGATGCTCAGTTTGGGACCCGCCAGGACCACTCGGCGCCAGACCTCATTACAGCCTTGGTCCAAACATGGACAAAAGAGCTGAATTCCAGAGGTGAGATGAGAGTGACTGCCCTTGACATCAAGGCAGCATTTGACCGAGTGTGGCACCAAGGAGCCCTAGTAAAATTGAAGTCAATGGGAATCGGGGGGAAAACTCTCCAGTGGCTGGAGTCATACCTAGCACAAAGGAAGATGGTAGTGGTTGTTGGAGGCCAATCATCTCAGCCCCAGGACATTGCTGCAGGAGTTCCTCAGGGCAGTGTCCTTGGCCCAACCATCTTCAGCTGCTTCATCAATGACCTTCCCTCCATCATAAGTTCAGAAATGGGGATGTTCGCTGATGACTGCACAGTGTTCAGTTCCATTCGCAACCCCTCAAATAATGAAGCAGTCCGAGCCCGCATGCAGCAAGACCTGGACAACATCCAGGCTTGGGCTCATAAGTGGCAAGTAACATTCGCGCCAGACAAGTGCCAGGCAATGACCATCTCCAACAAGAGAGAGTCTAACCACCTCCCCTTGACATTCAACGGCATTACCATCGCCGAATCCCCCACCATCAACATCCTGGGGGTCACCATTGACCAGAAACTTAACTGGACCAGCCATATAAATACTGTGGCTACGAGAGCAGGTCAGAGGCTGGGTATTCTGCGGCGAGTGACTCACCTCCTGACTCCCCAAAGCCTTTCCACCATCTACAAGGCACAAGTCAGGAGTGTGATGGAATACTCTCCACTTGCCTGGATGAGTGCAGCTCCAACAACACTCAAGAAGCTCGACACCATCCAAGATAAAGCAGCCCGCTTGATTGGCACCCCATCCACCACCCTAAACATTCACTCCCTTCACCACCGGCGCACTGTGGCTGCAGTGTGCACCATCCACAGGATGCACTGCAGCAACTCGCCAAGGCTTCTTCGACAGCACCTCCCAAACCCGCGACCTCTACCACCTAGAAGGACAAGAGCAGCAGGTACATGGGAACAACACCACCTGCACGTTCCCCTCCAAGTCACACACCATCCCGACTTGGAAATATATCGCCGTTCCTTCATTGTCGCTGGGTCAAAATCCTGGAACTCCCTTCCTTACAGCACTGTGGGAGAACCGTCACCACACGGACTGCAGCGGTTCAAGAAGGCGGCTCACCACCACCTTCTCAAGGGCAATTAGGGATGGGCAATAAATGCTGGCCTTGCCAGCGACGCCCACATCCCGTGAACAAATAAAAAAAAAACTTCATGGGTGTGTTGCTCTTGCATCATTAAGAATATCAAGACCAACAGCAATCCAAAACAAAAGAGTTCATTACACCACCAAACTTCACCACACCTCATTTGGCAAATGCTTATTTTGAACAAAGGGAACTAAAAATCAACCTTGTGCAAAACCTTAATGCCTGTCTTCTATGCTTGTTAACTTATTCTAGTGCTCCTTTGAGATGTATCCCCAGTGGCTACAGTTTGGGAGGTGGAAGGCTGCTGAACTTCCGCTGAGGGCGTTTGATGGGGGAGCTCAAGGTGCTCTGGCCATTGAGGGCCCAGCTGCAGTCCTTTTTTTTAAATTCGTTCACGGGATGTGGGCGTCGCTGGCAAGGCCGGCATTTATTGCCCATCCCTAATTGCCCTCGAGAAGGTGGTGGTGAGCCGCCTTCTTGAACCGCTGCAGTCCGTGTGGTGACGGTTCTCCCACAATGCTGTTAGGAAGGGAGTTCCAGGATTTTGACCCAGCGACAATGAAGGAACGGCGATATATTTCCAAGTCGGGATGGTGTGTGACTTGGAGGGGAACGTGCAGGTGGTGTTGTTCCCATGCGCCTGCTGCCCTTGTCCTTCTAGGTGGTAGAGGTCGCGGGTTTGGGAGGTGCTGTCGAAGAAGCCTTGGCGAGTTGCTGCAGTGCATCCTGTGGATGGTGCACACTGCAGCCACAGTGCGCCGGTGGTGAAGGGAGTGAATGTTTAGGGTGGTGGATGGGGTGCCAATCAAGCGGGCTGCTTTATCTTGGATGGTGTCGAGCTTCTTGAGTGTTGTTGGAGCTGCACTCATCCAGGCAAGTGGGGAGTATTCCATCACACTCCTGACTTGTGCCTTGTAGATAGTGGAAAGGCTTTGGGGAGTCAGGAGGTGAGTCACTCGCCGCAGAATACCCAGCCTCTGACCTGCTCTCGTAGCCACAGTATTTATATGGCTGGTCCAGTTAAGTTTCTGGTCAATGGTGAGCCCCAGGATGTTGATGGTGGGGGATTCGGCGATGGTAATGCCGTTGAATGTCAAGGGGAGGTGGTTAGACTCTCTCTTGTTGGAGATGGTCATTGCCTGGCACTTATCTGGCGCGAATGTTACTTGCCACTTATGAGCCCAAGCCTGGATGTTGTCCAGGTCTTGCTGCATGCAGGCTCGGACTGCTTCATTATCTGAGGGGTTGCGAATGGAACTGAACACTATGCAGTCATCAGCGAACATCCCCATTTCCGACCTTATGATGGAGGGAAGGTCATTGATGAAGCAGCTGAAGATGGTTGGGCCAAGGACACTGCCCTGAGGAACTCCTGCAGCAATGCCCTGGGGCTGAGATGACTGGCCTCCAACAACCACTACCATCTTCCTTTGTGCCAGGTATGACTCCAGCCACTGGAGAGTTTTCCCCCTGATTCCCATTGACTTCAATTTTACTAGGGCTCCTTGGTGCCACACTCGGTCAAATGCTGCCTTGATGTCAAGAGAATTCACTCTCACCTCACCTCTGGAATTCAGCTCTTTTGTCCATGTTTGGACCAAGGCTGTAATGAGGTCTGGAGCCGAGTGGTCCTGGCGGAACCCAAACTGAGCATCAGCGAGCAGGTTATTGTTGAGTAAGTGCCGCTTGATAGCACTGTCGACGACACCTTGCATCACTTTGCTGATGATTGAGAGTAGACTGATGGGGCGGTCATTGGCCGGATTGGATTTGTCCTGCTTTTTGTGGACAGGACATACCTGGGCAATTTTCCACATTGTCGGGTGGATGCCAGTGTTGTAGCTGTACTGGAACAGCTTGGATAGAGGCGCAGCTAGTTCTGGAGCACAAGTCTTCAGCACTACAGCTGGGATGTTGTCAGGGCCCATAGCCTTTGCTGTATCCAGTGCACTCAGCCGTTTCTTGATATCACGTGGAGTGAATCGAATTGGCCGAAGACTGGCTTCCGTGATGGTGGGGATATCGGGAGGAGGCTGAGATGGATTATCCACTCGGCACTTCTGGCTGAAGATGGTTGCAAACGCTTCAGCCTTGTCTTTTGCACTCACGTGCTGGACTCCGCCATCATTGAGAATGGGGATGTTTGCAGAGCCTCCTCCTCCCGTTAGTTGTTTAATTGTCCACCACCATTCACGACTGGATGTGGCAGGACTGCAGAGCTTTGATCTGATCCGTTGGTTGTGGAATCGCTTAGCTCTGTCTATAGCATGTTGCTTCCGCTGTTTAGCATGCATGTAGTCCTGAGTTGTAGCTTCACCAGGTTGGTACCTCATTTTTAGGTACGCCTGGTGCTGCTCCTGGCATGCTCTTCTACACTCCTCATTGAACCAGGGTTGATCCCCTGGCTTGTTGGTAATGGTAGAGTGAGGAATATGCCGGGCCATGAGGTTACAGATTGTGCTGGAATGCAATTCTGCTGCTGCTGATGGCCCACAGCGCCTCATGGATGCCCAGTTTTGAGCTGCTAGATCTGTTCTGAATCTATCCCATTTAGCACGGTGGTAGTGCCACACAACACGTTGGATGGTGTCCTCAGTGCGAAGACGGGATTTCATCTCCACGAGGACTGTGCGGTGGTCACTCCTACCAATACTGTCATGGACAGATGCATTTGCGACAGGTAGATTGGTGAGGACGAGGTCAAGTAAGTTTTTCCCTCGTGTTGGTTCGCTCACCACCTGCCGCAAGCCCAGTCTAGCAGCTATGTCCTTCAGGACTCGGCCAGCTCGGTCAGTAGTGGTGCTACCGAGCCACTCTTGGTGATGGACATTGAAGTCCCCCACCCAGAGTACATTTTGTGCCCTTGCTACCCTCAGTGCTTCCTCCAAGTAGTGTTCAACATGGAGGAGGACTGATTCATCAGCTGAGGGAGGACGGTAGGTGGTAATCAGCAGGAGGTTTCCTTGCCCATGTTTGACCTGATGCCATGAGATTTCATGGGGTCCAGAGTCAATGTTGAGGACTCCCAGGGCCACTCCCTCCTGACTGTATATCACTGTACCGCCACCTCTGGTGGGTCTGTCCTGCCGGTGGGACAGGACATACCCAGGGATGGTGATGGAAGAGTCTGGGACGTTGGCTGAAAGATATGATTCTGTGAGTATGGCTATGTCAGGCTGTTGCTTGACTCGTCTGTGGGACAGCTCTCCCAATTTTGGCACAAGTCCCCAGATGTTAGTAAGGAGGACCTTGCAGGGTTGACTGGGCTTGGTGTTTTGCCGTTGTCGTGTCCGGTGCCTTGTGGTCCGATGCCGGGTGGTCCGTCCGGTTTTATTCTTATTATGACTTTTCGTAGCGAGATTTTACAACTGAGTGGCTTGCTAGGCCATTTCAGAGGGCAATTAAGAATCAACCACATTGCTGTGGGTCTGGAGTCACATATAGGCCAGACCGGGTAAGGGCGGCAGGCTTCCTTCCCTAAAGGACATTAGTGAACCAGATGGGTTTTTTATGACAATCCGGTAGTTTCATGGCCATCATTACTGATACTAGTATTTTAATTCCAGATTTTTATTTAATTAATTGAATTTAATTAATTAATTGAATTTAAATTCGCCAGCTGCCGTGGCGGGATTTGAACTCATGACTCTAGATTTTAGTCCAGGCCTCTGGATTACTAGCCCAGTAACATAACCACTATGCTACCGTACCCGCCGCAACTACAGGGCCCACGACCCGATCCCGTCCCCTGCGACTACAGGCCCCCTGGCTCGCCCCCTCCCATCCCCGACCCACTTAAATAAGGGCCGTTGTGACGCTAGCAGTGGCCTGATTTTTCTCCAGTCTTTGCTGGTGGGCTGTTGTGCCATGCAGGCTCTATTACAATAATGTCCCAGGTCCACTATCTCTGGTTCCTCTGATCTCACCATTCTGGCGCAGGGTATTTACCCTTCACCACGCGCCCCCCCCCCCCCCCCGAATTTCTGGGCCCTGGTGTTGGAGGGAAGGATTCAGATTTCTGAGAATGAAATTGGCTGTCGGAAGGGGGGTTTGGAGGGAGAATCAAGTTGCTTCTGCATGGGGGGGGAGTTGAATTATTTGTCAGTTGGTTGAGGGGGGGGGGGCTTGATGAGCTTCTCCATGACTTTGGGGGAGTCCCAATTCCTTCCATATAACAGTGGGGATGTACAGTTAGGAAAGTGAGGATAATTGAACTGGGAGTATGTAACTAAAAGTTCAGGCGCAAAGATCTATTTGCAGTTCAGTGGTGCTCATGTCAGTCCATTTCAAATTGCTTGCTGTTGGAAGCTGTTTATATTTCCACTTGCTACTTCTGGGATGGTTATGACTGGCAGACCTTTGAAAAACAGGGAGGGGAAAAAGCTGTCAGGGGTTACTGGTTGGGATAATGGAGAGATAAGCAGGAGTTTTCATCTGCACAATTGCAACAATCCACTTGAAGCTCAGTGCAGGTCGCATCGTGGCCATTTCAAAGCAAGTCTGATACTGGAGACTGCATTTACACTAGCTACTTCTGAGGTAATGTTATCTTTGAGAAAAACAGAAGCTTTCATTTTTTTTGCTATTAGGAGAAATTGTGAGACCGTTAAGGGAGTGTTCTTGCAAATTAACAGGATAAATGGCAGTTTTGGATATCTAAAGAGATGAGGGATGGTACACCAACCTGCCACGAAATGTTAGGGGGAGTCCCACTTTATCAAATCAGTCACACAATGTAACATTCACGGTGCCATCTACAGGTGCAGTTCCATTACTGTTTTTAATATATAATTCCACTCACTTTTTAATATATAATAGTTAGGTGCATATAATAATGGTAATGAGGTGTGAATGAGGATTAAACATAGTGTGCATTAAGTATAAGTTGAGGACTAAGCATTACACACAAAATTTTAATCCTCCTTCATACCTCAGCCTCCATAAATACAAGTGCATATACTCAGTGTACCATCAACTACCATGTTGTCTCCAAAAATAAAAAAGTGTATGTACTCAGTAAATTCTAGTAAAACTTCAACTACATTCCGAACTATATTAATATAAATGTTTAATGATTGGGGACGGAGTTTGTCTTTATGATGCAGAATTAAAAAACTTACTTAATTATTTTCTGATATGAAAACTAGAAATGGTGACTTAGCTTGCACCAGACTATTGGACTGTTGTTCAGTTGAACTTCCTCTTGGTTTTTTGAAGGAAATAAGCACTCTCAGTGGGTAAAACGGAAAGGAGTGGCATTGATGACATCCATGAAGAATAATGTCCACTCCCATCCCCCCCCCGCCAAAAAAAATGAATATATTGTTGACTTTAGGAATGAGGAAAGTGGGGTTTGTGAGAAAAAGGGAAAGATCACAATAGATATGGGTGAGGAATGCACTCTCTGCTGCCTCCTTTCAAGATGAAAAGGTACAAATTCCTCTACGTGTTTTTCATAACTCAGTCCTCAAACACTAGGGATCAGTTATTTTTTGATAAATCAGGGTTCAATTTTTTTTTGCCGGAAATCTTTTTGACATATCACACTTGAAACCTGTAAACATAGCCATGCATTCCAGTACTTACACTGAAGAATCAACCAGGTATATCTGTTGGTTTTTTTGGTCTCAGTGATCCTATAAGAGTTTCTACAAATATCCCATAGGTCACCATGAAACTGAATTTATTTACATAGCCCGTTTGCAAGTTTATGTAGAACCCAGTAGCAGGAGAACTCAGATTAAAACAGTTAACTGCCACTGACTTGCAGTTTCTGTTAACAGTCAATCAGCTGTACTTGCTGGACTTGGTTCTTGGGAATGAGGTGGGCCAAGTGGAGCAAGTGTCAGTGGTAGAGCATTTAGGGAGCAGTGATCATAGTATCATAAGGTTTAGAATAGCTATGGAAAAGGACACAGGCCACTCTAAAGTATACTCAATAAAAGGAGGGCCAATTTCAATGGGATGAGAACAGATCTGGCCCAGGTAAATTGGAATCAAAGGTTGGCAGGCAAAACTGTAATTGATCAGTGGGTGGCCTTTGAGGAGGAGATGGTTCGTGTACAGTCTAGGCACATTCCCACGAGACAGAAAGGTAGGGCAACTAAAGCCAGAGCTCCCTGGATGACAAAAGAGATAGTGAGTAAGATGAAACGGAAAAAAGGGGCAGATGACAGATGTCAGGTCGATAACACAAGTGAGAACCAGGCAGAATATAGAAAGTTTAGAGGGGAAGTGAAAAAGGAAATAAGAGGGGCAAAGAGAGGGTATGAGAATAGACTGGCGGCCAACATAAAAGGAAATCCAAAAGTCTTCTACAGGCATGTAAACAGTAAACGGGTAGTAAGAGGAGGGGTGGGGCCGATTAGGAACTATAAAGGAGATCGACTCATGGGTCAGAGGGGATGGCTGAGGTACTAAATGAGAACTTTGCATCTGTCTTTACCAAGGAAGAAGATGCTGCCACAATCTCAGTAAAAGAAGATATAGTTGAGATACTGGATGGGCTAAAAATTGATAAATAAGAGGTACTTGAAAGGCTAGCTGTACTTAAAGTAGATAAGTCACCCAGTCCGGATGGGATGCATCCTAGGTTGCTGAGGGAAGTAAGGGTGGAAATTGCGGAGGTACTGGCCATAATCTTCCAAACATCCATAGATACGGGGGTGGTGCCAGAGGACTGGAGAATGGCAAATGTTACACCCTTGTTCAAAAAAGGGTGTTAGGATAAACCCAGCAACTACAGGCCAGTCAGTTTAACCTCAGTGGTGGGGAAACTTTTAGAAACGATAATCCGGGACAGAATTAACAGTCACTTGGACAAGTGTGGATTGATTAGGGAAAACCAGCATGGATTTGTTAAAGGCAAATTGTGTTTAACTAACCTGATAGAGTTTTTTGATGAGGTAACAGAGAGGGTAGATGAGGGCAATGCAGTTGATGTGGTGTATATGGACTTTCAAAAGGCGTTTGATAAAGTGCCACACGGTAGGCTTATCATCAAGATTGCGGCCCCTGGAATAAAGGGGGCAGTAGCAACATGGATGCAGAATTGGCTAAGGGAGAGGAAACAGAGAGTAGTGATGAACGGTTGTTTTTCGGACTCGAGGGAGGTGTATGGTGGTGTTCCCCAGGGGTCAGTGCTGGGACCACTGCTTTTTTTGATATATATATTAATGATTTGGACTTGGGTGTACAGGGCACAATTTGAAAATTTGCAGATGACACAAAACTTGGAAGGGTAGTAAACAGTAAGGGGGATAGTGATAGACTTGAAGAGGATATAGACAGGCTGGTGGCATGGGCGGACACTTGGCAGATGAAATTTAATGCAGAAAAATGCGAAGTGATACATTTCGGTAGGAAGAACGAGGAGAGGCAATGTAAACTAGAGGGCACAATTCTAAAAGGGGACAGGAACAGAGAGACCTGGGGGTATATGTGCACAAATCGTTGAAGATGGCAGGGCAGGTTGAGAAAGTGATTAAAAAAGCATACGGGATCCTGGGCTTTATAAATAGAGGCATGGGGCATCATTTTAGCACCCGCTATCGGGTGCGTTCCTGGCGGGGGGGGCTCCGAAAATCGGGGAATCCCGGAGTGGGTTCAGAGCCCAGCTCCAACCCGCCCACTTCCGGGTTCCCCACAGACGCGCCGACGTGCGCGCGCAGCCCCCGCATGTGGGAATCCCGCAGGCAATTAAAGCCAGCGGGATGCCACTTAAAAGTATTTACTGAGGTATTTCAGGTCATTAACTGACCTGATTAAGTGAATATGTGAGGAGGGGTGGAATTTTATAGACAACTGGGACTGTTTCCCATACTGGGGGAAACACTCCCAGTTGAAATAGACGCGTTGCAGCTATCAGCCTGTGGCAGCTGCAAAGGTCCATTTGACAGGTGGGGGGGAGACCCTCACTCATTGCAGGAGGCCACTCTGTCACTTGGGACAAAGTTTGGCCTCCACCACCCTCCTCCTGACAAGAAAATTCACCAACTTGCACACTTACCCCGGGGTCCAGAGACATGTACCTACCTTGCGGACCCCCTCAGATGTACATCTTCAGGATGGGGGCTGCCGTAGCTGCAGTCATGACCTCCTCGGAGGGCGAACAGCATCACCGGCCACGCCGTCCACCTCTGACACGTGGATTCCACAACAGAGTGCTGTGACACATCCACCTGCACAGCAGGAGGGAGGGCAACTGCAGAGAGAGATGTGTCGCAGAGGGCACTACCCTCGCCACAGGGTCCACAGACCGAGGCTCAGCTTCCTGGACCTCTCTGAGCAGCAGTGCACACGGAGGCTCAGAGTCACTCGACATGTAGTCGTGGACATCTGCAGCCTTCTTCATGCCGAGCTGCTCCCGGTTGTCCCGAGCACCATCTTCTTACCTGTCGCTGTCAAAGTCACCACTGCCCTCAACAACTTCTCCTCCGCATCCTTCCAGGGTGCCATCGGGGACATCGCCGACGTCTCTCAGTCGTCTGCACAAAAGAGCCCTGCAAATACACCTACAGCACTCTGCAGTGACACAATGGGTGTCATCAGGTGTGGGTCTTCATTGTGATCCTCAGGAAAGGGCATTATTGCACAAACCAGACAAGATTCGCAAAGACGTGGCAGTAGTGGTGCCAATATAATATGTAATGTGAGTTGGTCAGAAATTCAATATAAGTAAAAACCATGGCAAACCCTCAAACACCCTTGTGCATCCCCTTCATGCTCACGACACGTTTGCCTTACGCTGCCTACTGCACATATGTGATGCATGCCCTGTGGCTGCAGCACAGGTAATGGCAGGTTGAGTGAGGCTGACTGTGAACGAGATGCACGAGAGGGTGAGGATGAGATAGAGCCATGAGATTGTATGAGGATTGGGTTGAGTGATAGTGGCGGGATGAGTACTGGCGAGGTGAGTAAGTGCAGGTAAGATGAGGATGAGGTTTGAGTGGGTGTGAGGAGTGATGTGACAGAGTAGTGTTGGCAGTGCAGAAGGAGGTGTGGGGTGGGGGTGGTGATGTGGCAGATGGAGTGTAGGGGAATGAGTAAGTGTACTCACTTTGGCTGACCTACTTAGGTCATTGGAGCTCCTCCTGCACTGTATGCAGGTGGGCGATATGTTGGTGGTGCAGGTGACCTCCTCTGCCACCTCGAGCCAGGCCTTCCTGGTGGCAGAGGCAGGCCGCTTCCTCCCGCCCCATCTAATGAAAGCTGGAGTGAGGCATCATTAAACTGGGAGCAGCCTTCCCCCTGGGCTGCTCCATGCAGTCATCTTTGCTATTGGTTGCAGCATCTGTCAGTGGAGGACTGCCCCTTTAAATAGAGCTCCTCCAGCTGACAGAGCTTACTGTGTAAGCGCAGTCCGCCCGACGCGCTGTTCAGCAGTGGGGAACCCGGAAGACCAGGTAAGTGGATCCAATTAGGCTGCGATCGCGCGGGGGGCAGACTAATTTCACCGGGCGCGTTACCCACGCGCCCAATAGCGAACCCGCAGCCCTGCTAACATCGAGCCCATAGAGTACAAAAGTATGGAAGTCATGATGAACCTTTATAAAACACTGTTTCGACCACAACTGGAGTATTGTGTCCAGTTCTGGGCAACGCACTATAGGAAAGATGCGAAGGCCTTAGAAAGGGTGCAAAAGAGATTTACTAGAATGATTCCAGTGATGAGAGAATTAGTTACGTGGATAGACTGGAGAAGCTGGGGTTGTTCTCCTTGGAACAGAGATGGTTGCGAGGAGATTTAAGAGAGATATTCAAAATCATGAAAGGTCTAGACAGAGTAGATAGAGAGAAACTGTTCCCATTGGTGGAAGGGTCAAAGACCAGAGGACATAGATTTAAGGTGATTGGCAAAAAAAACAAAGGTGACATGAGGAAAAACTTTTTTACAGGAATTTTTTACAGCAAATGGCTATGATCTGGAATGCACTGCCCGCGGGTGTGGTGGAGGCAAATTCAATCATGGCCTTCAAAAGGGAACTGGATAAGTACTTGAAAAGAAAAAATTTGCAGGGCTACGGGGAAAGGGCGGGGGAGTGGGACTAGCTGGGTGGCTCTTGCATAGAGCCGGCGCAGAGTCGATAGGCCGAATGGCCTCCTTCCATGCTGTAACCTTTCATGATTCTATGTAAGTGATTTCCTGAATAGAGGGTAATTACGGTGAGCTGGAAGCTTATTGAGCAGTTGTAACTGCTGTTCTCACAAAGTGTATAAAATAGAAGGTTATCTGATGAAGCACAGAGCGCATTACGAATGGATTGTGAACCAAATGGGAACTTGAGAAATTGGTGAGAGGGGGAATTCGGTGTAGAGAGAAAAGGACAGTGAACAGAGAGGAGGAGCTCTGAGCGACCCAGAATAAAAGGGTAGGTTAATCGGGGTAAGTAAACAGTAAGTAAATTAATAATAATCGAGTACCTAAAGGGAGTTTAGAAAAAAAACGGTTTCTAAATATAATGGATGGACAGCTGAAACCCATCACCTGCAATTCCTGCGCCATGTGGGAACTTCAGGACACCTCATGTGTCCTGGAGGGCCACATATGCAGGAAATGCCTCCAGTTGCTCGAGCTCAAGCTGAGGGTTTATGAGATTGAGGGGCAGCTTGAGTCACTGCAGAGCATAAGGGAAGCTGAAGGATTCCTGGATCGTATGTTCCAGGGTCACCCCTCAGCCACAGAGATTTCAGGATAGTAAGTAGGTGGCCATCCGAAAGGATGAGGCAGGCAATGCAAGAATCTTCTGTGTGTGTTGCACTCTCAAACCGGTACTCAGCATTGAATACCAGTGAAGATGACAACACCTCGAAGGAATGCAGTCCTCAGCTTGGCACCATGGGGCAAAGGACTGTACGGGGGGGTACAGTGAAGTGTAGAAATGCAGTAGTCATAGGGGATTCGGTAGTCAGGGGGACAAACGGGCGTTTCTGTGACCGTCGCGTGAGTCCCGCATGGCGTGTTGCCTCCCTGGTGCCAGGGTAAAGGACATCACGGAGCGGGTGCAGAACGCTCTGCGAGGGAAAGGGAAATAGCCAAAAGTCGTGGTCCTTGTGGGTACCAACGACATAGGAAAGAAAAGAGATGAGGTTCTGCAGCTAGAGTTTCAGGAGCTAGGGAGGAAGTTAAAAAGCAGGACCTCAAAGGTAATAATCTCTGGATTACTCCCAGTACCATGCGCTAGTGAGTACAGAAATAGGAAGATAAGGTAGGTTAATGTGTGGTTAGAGACATGGTGAAGGAGGGAGGGCTTCAGATTCTTGGGGCATTGGGACCAGTTCTGGGGCAGGAGGGACCGGATCAGGACAGATGGGTTGCTGGGACCAATCTCCTCACGGGGAGATTCACTAGTGCTGTGGGGGAGGGTTTAAACTAATTTGGCAGGGATATGGGTACCAAGATGTAGTGTTAGAAAGGAGAAACAAGGTGCACAGAGGATTGGGAGAGACAGATAGCACTGGAGTAAGAAATAGTACTGTAATAGGTGGGATCAGAATAAGAGAAGGTCTAAGATAGATTTAGAGTGTATGGGGTCGATTTTAGGATGGCTGAGCAGGTTCGTTGGGGGCGGGGGGGGCTCGTAAAATCGGGGAATCCCAGAGCGGGTCCAGAGCCCGGTTCCAACCCGCCAACTTCCGGGTTCCCCAGTGACGCGTTCGGGTGTGCGCGCAGCTCCCGCATGCGGGACTCCCACCGGCAATTAAAGCCGGCGGGATGATAATTTAAATACATACTTACCCAGTTGAGGTACTTGACAGACCTCATTGACAGGAGATTTTGGCAGGGGTGGAATTATCGTGGATCCTCAGCGTGTTTCCCATGCTGTGGGAAACACTCCCTATTGGAGCAGACGTGTTTCAGTCAGCAGCCAGTGGGAGATGCAAAGGATCTTTTGACAGTTGGGGGGAATACCTCATTTATTGCAGCAGGGTACTCTGTCACTTCAGACAAAGTTTTGGCTGCAACACCTTTGTCTTTCCACTCAAAATTATTAATTTACACCCTAAACTCTGCTGTGCAAACACATTTACCTACTTTGTGGACCCACTCAAACTCTCACCATCAGGATGGGGGGGGCGCCATGGCTGCATTCATCACTTCATCCGAGGACGAGCAACATCACCAGCCTCGCCAGGCACGCCGTCCACCTCCATTACGTGGAGCTCCACAACACAGTGCTGCGCCACAGGCACCTGCACAAAATAGTCATGCAACTACACATACACCCACTGTAGGGTGACCCAATGGGTAGCATCAAGTGTGGGTGTTTATGAAGAACCTCATGAAAGGGACTGCACAGGCGAGTCAAGAATGGCCAACACATGGCAGTGGTGGTGACAATATAATATTTAATGTGAGTTGAACCAAAATCAAATATAGATTTTTTTAAAATGACAAACCGTCAAACACCCTTGTGCATCCCCTTTGTGCTCACGAAACCTTTGCCTTACGCTTCCTACTACTCATATGTGATGCATCCCCTGTGGCTGCCACTGAGGTAGTGGCAGGTTGGGTGAGGGTGACCGTGAAAGAGAAGCATCAGAGGGTGAGTATGAGCCATGAGATTGTATGAGGATTGGGTTGAGTGGTAGTGCTGGGAGGTGAGTAAGTGCAGGTAAGTTGAGGATGAGGTTTGAGTGGGTGTGAGGAGTGATGTGATAGAGTAGTGTTGGCAGTGCAGAAGGAGTTGTGGGGTGGGGGCGGTGATGTGGAAAACAGAGTGTAGGAGAATGAGTAAGTGTGCTCATTTTGGCTGACCTAGTTAAGTCATTGAAGCGCTTCCTGCACTGTATCCAGTTGCGGGATATGTTGCTGGTGCTGCTGACCAACTCTGCCACCTTGAGCCAGGCCTTCTTGGTGGCAGAGGCAGGCCACTTCCTCCCGTCCGCCGGGTAGAAGATCTCTCTCCTCCTCCTCACCCCATCCAATGATACCTGGAGTGAGGCATCATTAAATCTGGGAGCAGCCTTTCCCCTGGGCTGCTCCATGCTGTAATTTTGACTGTTTGCTGCAGGAGCAGCATCGGAGGACTGCCTCTTTAATTAGGGCTCCTCCAGCTGACAGCCTGTGATGCGGGTGCGCAGTCCGCCCACTGCGCAGGTTTCCAACGGGAAACCCGGAAGCCAAGGAAAGTGGCTTCAATTTATTCGCGATCGCGTGGGGAACCCGTTGATTTTAATGGGCGGATTACCCACGTGCCCAGTCGACCCCCCCGCTGCCAACCGGCCTCCCTGGTAATATCGGGGCCTATGTGTGTAAATGCACGAAACGTGGTAAATAAGGCTGGTGAGCTGCAGGCGCAAATAGCCACATGGGAATATATGGTAGTGCCAATAACGGAGACCTGGCTCAAAAAAGGACAGGATTAGATACTAAATATTCCTGGATACAAGGTGTTCAGGAAAGATAGGCAAGGAAAAATAGGAAGAGAGGGGTGGCAGTATTGATTAAGGAGAATATTGCAGTGCTGGAGAGAGAGGATGTCCTTGAGGGGTCAAGGACAGAATCTATTTGGTTCGAGTTAAGAAACACTAGAAGTGCCGTTACACTACTGGATGTATTCTATAGGCCACCAACTAGTGGGAAGGATATAGAGGAACAAATTTGCAGAGAATTTACAGAGAGGTGCAAAAACCACAGAGTATTGATAATGGGGGACTTCAACTATCTTAATATAGACTGGGATAGTAATAGTGTAAAGGGCAAAGAGAGGGAAGAATTTCTGAAGTGTGTTCAGGAGAACTTTCTTGATCAGTATGTTTCCAGCCCAATGAGGAAGGAGGCATTGCCAAGTCTCCATTTTCGCTACTACCTTATATTTCCATGTAGCTATTTGCGCCTGCAGCTCACCAACCTTACTTACCATGTTTTGTGTGTTTACACACGTACAGTCTAAACCTATCTTAGATATTCTCATATTTTGATCCCACCTATTACTGTACTATTTCTTACTCTAGTGCCATCTGTCTCTCCCAATCCTTTGTGCACCTTGTTTGGTTCTGGGGAGTGAGGTGGGTCAAGTGGAGCAAGTGTTAATGGGGGTTATTTAGGGAACAGTGATCATAGTATCATAAAGTTTAGATTAGTTATGGAGAAGGAGCAATCTAGGGTAAAAATACTTAATTGGAGAAGGGTCAATTTCAGTGGGTTGAGAACAGATCTGGCCCAGGGAAATTGGAATCAAAGATTGGCAGGCAAAACTGCAATCGAACAATGGGCAGCCTTTAAAGAGGAGATGGTTCGGGTACATTCCCATGAGGGGGAAAGATAGGGCAACCAAAGCCAGAGCTCCCTGGATGACGAAAGAGATAGAGAGTAAGATGAAGCAGAAAAAGGGGGCGTATGACAGATGTCAGGTTGATAATAGAAGTGAGAACCAGGCTGAATATAGAAAGTACAGAGAAGTGAAAAAGGAAATAAGAGGAGCAAAGAGCGAGTATGAGAATAGACTGACGACTAACATAAAAGGGAATCCAAAAGTCTTCTATAGGCATATAAATAGTAAATGGGTAGTCAGAGGAGGGGCGGGGCCGATTAGGAAACAAAAAGGAAAATAAGAACATAAGAAATAGGAGCAGGAGTAGGCCATCTGGCCCCTCGAGCCTGCTCCAACATTCAACAATATCATGGCTGATCTTCTACCTCAACACCATTTTCCTGTACTATCCCCATATCCCTTGATGCCTTTAATATCTTGAAATCTACCGATCTCTGTTTTGAATGTACTCAATGACCTCCACAGCCCTCTGGGGTAGAGAATTCCAAAGATTCATCACCCTCTGAGTGAAGAAATTTCTCCTCATCTCAGTCCTAAATGGCCTACCCCTTATTCTGAGACTGTGACCCCTGGTTCTAGACTCTCCAGCCAGGGCAAAACATCCTCCCTGCATCTACCCTGTCGAGCCCTGTAAGAATTTTGTATGTTTCAATGAGATCACCTCTCATTCGTCTAAACTCTAGAGCATACAGGCCTAGTCTACACAGTCTCTCCTCATACAACAATCCCACCATCCCAGGAATCAATCTGGTGGACCTTCATTGCACTCCCTCCATGGCAAGTAAGGAGACCAAAATTGTACACAATACTCCAGGTGCGGTCTCACCAAGGCCCTATATAATTGCAGTAAGACGTCTTTACTCCTGTACTCAAATCCTCTAGTAATAAAGGCCAACATACCATTTGACTTCCTAATTGCTTGCTGCACCCGCATGTTAGCTTCCAGTGACTCATGTACAAGGACACCCAGGTCCCTTTGAACATCAACATTTCCCAATCTCTCTCCATTTAAAAAATACTCTTCTTTTGTTTTTCCTACCAAAGTGGATAACTTCACATTTTTCCACATTATATTCCATCTGCCATGTTCTTGCCCACTCACTTAGCCTGTTTATATCCCCTTGAAGCCTCTTTGCATCCTCCTCACAACTCACATTCCCACCTAGTTTTGTGTCATCAGCAAACTTGGAAATACTACATTTGATCCCCTCATCCAAATTATTGATATAGATTGTGAATAGCTGGGGCCCAAGCACCGATCGCTGCAGTACCCCACTAGTCACAGTCTGCCAACCTGAAAAGACCTGTTTATTTCTATTCTCTGTTTTCTGTCTGTTAAGCCATTCTCAATCCATGCCAGCATATTACCCCCAATTCCATGTACTCTAACTTTGTTCACCAACCTCCTGTGTGGGAACTTATCGAAAGCCTTCTGAAAATCCAAATACACAACATCCACTGGTTCCCCCTTATCTATTCAACTAGTTACATCCTCAAAGAGCTCCAGCAGGTTTGTCAAACATTGATTTCCCTTTCATAAATCCATGTTGACTCTGCCAAATCCTATTATTATTTTCTAAGTGTCCTGTCATCACATCCTTTATAATAGATTGTAACATTTTCTCTACTACTGATATCAGGCTAACAGGTGTGTAGTTCCCTGTTTTCTCTCTCCCTCCTTTCTTAAATAGTGGGGTTACATTTGTTACCCTCCAATCTGCAGGAACCATTCCAGAATCTATAGAATTTTGGAAGATGACAACCAATGTATCCACAATCTCTATAGCCACCTCTTTCAAAACCCTGGGATGTAGATCATCAGGTCCTTGGGATTTATCGACTTTCAGGCCCATTAATTTCTCCAGTACTATTTTTTTACTAAGACTAATTTCTTTCAGTTCCTTATTCTCGCCAGACCCTTGGTTCTCTAGTGTTTCTGGGAGGTTTTTTGTGTCTTCTTCCGTGAAGACGGACACAACATATTTGTTTTATTTCTCTGCCATTTCCTTATTCCCATTATAAATTCTCCCGTCTCTGTCTGTAAGGGACCCACATTTGCCGTTGCCATTCTTTTCCTTTTTATGTTCCTATAGGAGCTTTTATAGTCCGTTTTTATGTTTCTTGCTGGTTTACTCTCATATTCTATTTTCCATTTCTTTATGAATTTCTTGGTCCTCCTTTGCTGCATCCAAAAATGCTCCCAATCCTCAGACTTACTGTTTTTTCTGGCAACTTTATATGCCTCTTCCTTTGATTTAATATGATCTTTAATTTCTCTTGTTAGCCATGGCTGGACCACTTTTCCTGATGGGTTTTTGTGCCTTAAAGGAATATATATTTGTTGCAAATTATGTATTAATCCTTTAAGTGCTAGTCATTGCCTGTCTACCGTCATACCTTTTAATGTAGCTCTTCAATCAACCACAGCCAACTTGCACCTCATACCTTCATAGTTTCCTTTGTTTAGATTTAAAACCCTAGTTTCGGATTGAACTACATCACTTTCAAACTTAATGAAGAATGGTCACTCTTCCCTAAGGGCTCCTTTACAACAAGATTATTAATTAACCCTTTCTCACTGCACAATACTAGCTCTAAAATAGCCTGTCCCCTAGTTGGTTCCTCAACATACTGATCTAGAAAACCACCTTGTATACATTCCAGGAATTCATCCTCCACAGTATTAGTGCTAGTTTGGTTTGCCCAATCTATATGTAGATTACAGTCTCCATGATTACTATATTACCATTGTTACATGCACTTCTAATTTCCTGCTTTTATACTGTGCCCTACATTACCACTACTGTTTGGTGGCTTATAAACAACTCCCACCAATGTTTTCTGCCCTTTCCTGTTTCTTAGCTCCTCCCAAACTGATTCTACATCTTGATCTTCTGAGCCAAGATCCTCCCTCACTTTTGTACTGATCTCATCCTTTATTAACAGCGCTACCCCCACCTGCTTTTCCTTTTTGCCTGTCCTTCCTAAGTGTCGAATATCCTTGAATATTCAGTTCCCAGCCGTGGAGATCTACGCATGAAGGCAGAGAGCATGGCTGAGGTACTAAATGAATACTTTGCATCTGTCTTTACCAAGGAAAAAGATGCTGCCAAAGTCACAGTAAACAAGGAGGTAGTTGAGATACTGGATGGGCTAACATCGATAAAGAAGAGGTACTAGAAAGGCTGGTTGTACTTAAAATAGATAAGTCACCTGGTCCAGATGGGATGCATCCTAGGTTGCTGAGGGAAGTAAGGGTAGATATTGCAGAGGTGCTGGCCATAATCATCCAATCCTCCTTTGATATGGGGGTGGTGCCAGAGGACTCGAGAATTGCAAATGTTACACCCTTGTTCAAAAAAGGTTGTAAGAATAAACCTGGCAACTATAGGCCAGTCAGTTTAACGTTGGTGGTGGGGAAACTTTTAGAAACGATAATCCGGGACAAAATTAATAGCCTCTTGGACAAGTGTGGATTAATAAAGAAAAGTCAGCACGGATTTGTTAAAGGCAAATCATGTTTAACTAACTAGATTCAGTTTTTTGATGAGATGACAGAGAGGGATGATGAGGGCAATGCAATTGACGTGTATATGGACTTCTAATATTTGTTTGATAAAATGCCACATAATAGGCTTGTCAACAAAATTGAAGCACATGGAATAAAAGGGGCAGTGGCAGCGTGGATACGAAATTGGCTAAGTGACTGGAAACAGAGAGTAGCGGTGAACGGTTGTTTTTCGGGCTGGAGGAAGGTATACAGTGGTGTCCCCCAGGGGTCGGTATTAGGACCACTGCTTTTTTTGATATATATTAATGACTTGGACTTGGGTGTAAGGGCACAATTTCAAAATTTGCAGATGACACTAAACTTGGAAGTGTAGTAAATAGTGAGGAGGATAGCAATCGACTTTAAGAGGACATAGACAGGCTGGTGAAATGGGCAGACACATGGCAGATGAAATTCAACGCAGAGAGTGTGAAGTGATATATTTTGGCAGGAAGAACCAGGAGGGGCAATATAAACTAAATGGTACAATTCTAAAGGGGGTGCAGGAACAGAGAGACCTGGGGGTATATGTGCACATATCTTTGAAGTTGGCAGCACAGGTTGAGAAAACAGTTAAAGTATTCAGGATCCTGGGCTTAATAAGTAGAGGCATAGGGTACAAAAGCAAAGAGGTTATGTTGAACGTTTATCAAACACTGATTTGGCTACAACTGGAGTATTGTGTTCAATTGTAAAATTGAAGTCAACAGGAATCAGGGGGAAAGCTCTCCAGTGGCTGGAGTCATACCTAGCACAAAGGAAGATGGTAGTGGTTGTTGGAGGCCAATCATCTCAGCCCCAGGACATTGCTGCAAGAGTTCCTCAGGGCAGTGTCCCAGGCCCAACCATCTTCAGCTGCTTCATCAATGACCTTCCCTCCATCAGAAATGGGGATGTTCGCTGATGATTGCACAGTGTTCAGTTCCATTCGCAATCCCTCAAATAATGAAGCAGTCCGATCCCGCATGCAGCAAGACCTGGGCAACATCCAGGCTTGGGCTGATAAGTGGCAAGTAACATTCGCGCCAGACAACTGCCAGGCAATGACCATCTCCAACAAGAGAGAGTCTAACCACCTCCCCTTGACATTCAGCGGCATTACCATCGCTGAATCTCCCCCATCAACATCCTGGGGGTCACCATTGACCAGAAACTTAACTGGGCCAGCCATATAAATACTGTGGCTACAAGAACAGGTCAGAGGCTGGGTATTCTGCGGCGAGTGACTCACCTCCAGACTCCCCAAAGCCTTTCCACCATCTACAAGGCACATGTCAGGAGTGTGATGGAATACTCTCCACTTGCCTGGATGAGTGCAGCTCCAACAACACTCAAGAAGCTCGACACCATCCAGGACAAAGCAGCCTGTTTGATTGGCACCCCATCCACCACCCTAAACATTCACTCCCTTCACCACCGGCGCACAGTGGCTGCAGTGTGTACCATCCACAGGATGCACTGCATCAACTCGCCAAGGCTTCTTCGACAGCACCTCCCAAACCCGCGACCTCTACCACCTAGAAGTCCCAGGTACCCTGTTGTCCTCGCTGCACTGTTATCAATTCGCATTTCCAGTGCAAAAATAATAAACCTGAAAGGTGAGGAAAAAAATCAAATTCACGGCGTTCACGCCGCTCCAACAATTTCTGGGCCAATGACATTTAAACACCTACTCAGGTAGCAATTAAGTCAAGCAGAGAGAAGAGAAAATTTTTCATTGGCTTATTTAATGAAAGTGACCATTTCTGTTCAAGTGTCTTAAATGGAATATAGACCCCTTAAACGCTGCACAAATTAGATTGTTTTTTTTTAGGCTGGAAGGTGAAAAGTGTTTGATATTGAAATATTACAGATACTATCATATAGGAACTTAGAAACAGGAGTAGGCCATTCAGCCCTCAAGAATGTTCTGCCATTCAATTAGATCATGGCTGGTCTGTGACTCAACTCCCCTTTGATCCATAACCCTTGATATCCTTACCTAATAATAATCTGTCGATCTCAGACATGAAAAATTCAATTGGCCCAATGTTCACAGCCTTTTGGGGAAGACAATTCTAGATTTCCACTATCCATTGTGTGAAAAAGTGTTTCCTGATTTCACTCCTGAATGGCCTAGCTCTCATTTTAAAGACTGCGCCCCCTTGTTTTGGATTCCTTCCCTAGAGGAAATAACTTCTTTGTATCTACCATATTGAATCCTTTTATCATTTTAAACACCTCAGTTAGATTACCCCATAACCGTCTATGCTCAAGGGAATACAAGCCATGTTAATGCAACCTGTCCTCATAATGATACAGGGGCTAAAATGGTTAAATTCTGATGAATCTATATTGTATCCCCTTCGAGGCCAAAATATCCTTTGTGAGGTGTGATGCCCAAAACTAAAAGCAGTACTCCAGATGGGGTCTGACTAAGGCTCTGTACAACTGAAGCATAACTTCCCTATCTATTCCAAAAGAATGATGACAATAACATAGCACTTTATTAGGGACAATTTTCCTGTGCTTTGCACCCAGGGAACATTTATTCTGTCAGCACAAAGCACAGAAAAAAGGGATGGCAATATAATTCCATGATACCAACTCTTCATCCCCGTTTCTTTGCCCTGATATTTCTGGAGTTTCCCCTGTGTAGGAGGTTGAGTGCCTATGCCTACAACAGATGTCAGCCAAGAGCTGCCATGATTATGAGATGGGAAAGGGCACCCCTGGCTGACTTTCCTCCCCTTGCTTCTAGATGCTAATTTCTGGCAGGAGCATGTCTGTTCCAGGGGAACACCTGATCTATGCAAATGACCTGTTCCCAGTAATATTTGGGGCCCAGGTACGGGGTTGGTTGGGTGGGGGGGGGGGGGGGGAAAGAGCAGGAAAATTAGCCCTTTTACCTTTTGATGTTATTTCTACAAGTCAGCTTCACACTCTGTATGCAGTGGGTTGTGCCCTGTGCTGATTTAGTTGTATGGCTTATGCTTCAACTAATGTGATCTTTTAATTGCTTCAACTGAGGTAAGGGGGAGGGAAAATTTGTTTGTTGTAGAGTTGTGGAAAAGCAGCACTTAGGAATTGTAGATCTTGCAAACCACATACTAATACAGATGTGTTAATTTCTTTTATCACTTTTTTTTCCAATATATTTTGTTATGAAAATTATATTTTTTTTGCAGGTCTACAAAAACTCACCCCGGCCCTGTTGTTCATTTAAGTGACAGCCCAAGGGACGAGGGGAAAGTAAGTAAAAAAAAAAAAAAGAAATAACATATAATTGCTTTTATAAAAACTTTTTTTCCTGTCCAGGCACTTCGTATGTGTTATTTGGGATCTTGAATCCCAAATAAAAGTCTTATGGTACATATACAACATGTATTCATGATATCTGTTTTCTGCACCTTTACTGCCATAAGATATTAACCTTCAAAGCATCACCACACTTATTTCTGATTCAATAATAAAAAAAAATTAAGGGGCATTCCACTAAAAAAAAGATTGGCCATAAATTGTCCACGGTGATTTATTTTATTTTACTCTTGCAATAGATTTAAATGACATGTTTTACTTTTGCATTGCTTGTGAGTTCAACAGCTGTTTGCACCTGCGGAGAAACAAATAGATGTACATCACTGCTAATCTGTTGTCTACATCGTAGACCCATAGAATGTTACAGCAATCTGTGCTGGTGTTTTTCTCCACTTGAGCCATCAAGTCTAATCCCACTTTCCTGTTCACTGTCTATTTTCAAGCAACTAGTTCCCCTTTAAAATAATTTATGGACTCTACTTCAATAACAGTGTGGGCAAAGAATTCCACATTCTAACTACTCTCTATGAAGAAAGTTTTCTGACTTCCCCTTTAATTCTTTTGGGATTATCTTAAATTTGTGGCCTCTTGTCATCATCTTGCTGACCAGTGGAAACAACCTATCGTAACCTATTTACTCTATCATAATCCTTCATAATCTCAAAGACCTCTGTCAGATCACCTCTTAATCTTCTCAGATCCAGTGGGAAAAAAAATGAGGGTAATTATTGGTATGCAGAACTCCAAACAGATTCAGTAGACTAATTAACATGTAGCTCTTTATCAGTAGTTTAGTAATAAAAAATTGCAAGTTATGGTCCATTTACTTAGAAAAGAGATTCCCATCAGGGCCACAAGAGACATCCGTAACCATGCACATGGAAACACTGCTTGGCTAAGAACCACTATACACAAAGCTGCAAGGCTCCTTAGAATATGGTTTTCATAGATGCTCAGGTCCCTTCCATATTTATAGTTAGTACAGAAATGCATACATTATAATTATTCATTAGCTGTCATTAATGATAGGTCTCCTCCTTTGCCAAGAACAGACAATTCTATTTTTAAAGTTTGTTTCTGGCATAGTCCTTTTGGCCTTATCTTGTTCTTCACATTCTTAACTCTTTTTCATTGGCTCTGACTTCTCCATCCCTCAAATATGTGCTCATCCCTGTCATAGATAGGAATAAGAACATAAGAACATAAGAAATAGGAGCAGGAGTAGGCCAATCGGCCCCTCGAGCCTGCTCCGCCATTCAATAAGATCATGGCTGATCTGGTCCTAACCTCAAATCTAAAATCATGTCCAATTTCCTGCCCGCTCCCCGTAACCCCTAATTCCCTTTACTTCTAGGAAACTGTCTATTTCTGTTTTAAATTTAATGATTCCTAGCTAACATTGTCTAACAGTACTCAGTACTTTTCCATCATATGCCCAGCATGAAAACAGTGCATTAACTCTTTATAGCAAACCACACATTGATTTTAACCCATTCTTTGCCAACAGTAATTTTCACCTTCACCACGTGGGCAGTAAACTGGTAGAGCGGATTGCCTGCCCATTGTAGAACCTGCCTGATTTTCATCCACTGGGATGAAATTTGGACAGGTTCTACAGCAGGTAGGCAGTCTGCTCTACCAATTTACTGCCCACGTGGTGAAGGTGAAAATTACCCACCAACTTTTCAAGTCTCTCTTCATAAGTGTAACCCCTCATCTCTGGCAACATCCTACAGAATCCATGCTGCACTTTTCCCATTCTTGTTATAGCCTTCCTATATTGGGGTGCTCAAAACTGATTCATAATACTCCATCTGCGGCCTAATTCAGGTTTTATACAAGTTCAACGTTACCTCCTTCCTCTTGTATTCTGGCCTTTTTATTGCCTTATTTATGTGTGCTGCCATCTTTAATAATCTGTGTATCTTCACAATAAGTTCCCTCTGCTCCATTTAAAATCTCACCAATTAAGGTGTATTCCTTTCCCTTTTCTTCCAAAATGTATTGTTTCACATTTTTTTGTATTTGCATTTCTTTGCCCATCCCGCTAATTTTTCTATGTCCTCCTGCAGCCTTTCATGATCCTAATCACAGATTGCCATATCACTCAATTTAGCATCTTCAGTACCACATATCTTCCTATATGACAACATTAAGCAGAATTAGCAAAATATAAAGGACTCAATCCTTAATTGAAATGTGAATACTATATTAGATAGTTGTTAAAAAGAATGGTAAGATCTATAAATTATAATCAGAACATCAAGTAATATTCCATAGTCAGGGGTGTTTCTGCGGCCGCAGGCGTGATTCCAGGATGGTGTGTTGCCTCCCTGGTGCCAGAGTCATGGATGTCACTGAGCGGCTGCAGAATATTCAGGGGAGGGGGGGGAGGGTGAACAGCCAGAGGTCGTGGTCCATATCGGGACCAACGACATAGGTAGAAAGAGGGATGAGGTCCTGCAGCAGAGTATAAGGAGTTAGGAAAAAGATTAAAAAGCAGGACCTCCAAGGTAGTAATCTCTGGATTACTCCCAGTGCCACGCACTAGTGAGAATAGAAATAGGAGGATAGAGCAGATGAAAGTGTGGTGTAAGGGGTAGGGCTTTAGATTCCTGGGGCATTGGGACCGGTTCTGGGGGAGGTGGGACCTGTACAAGCCGGACGGGTTGCACCTCAACAGGGCCGGGACCAATATCCTTGCGGGGAGGTTTGCTAGTGCTGTCGGGGAGGGTTTAAACTAGCTTGGTAGGGTGATGGGAACCTGAGTGTGGATTCAGATGGGATAAAGTCGGAACTGGAAATGGAAGGCAGAAAATGAGTGAGTGAACCTGAAAGGCAGAGGGAACGAAGGTTAGAAAATAAACAACAGAGGAGTTTGGTAGTCCTTAAATGTATTTACCTCAATGCAAGGAGTATAGAAAATAAGGCGGATGAGCTGAGGGCACAGATAGACACGTGGCAGTATGATATCTTAACTATTATAGAAACATGCTTAAAGAGGGGCAGGACTGGCAGCTCAGCGTCCCTGGTTACAGGGTTTTCAGACCCGATAGGGGGATAAAAAAGGAGGGGGTGGGTGGCAATTTTGGTTAAGGAAACAGTTACAGTTGTGAGGAGGGAGGATATTTTAGAAGGAGGATATTTTAGAAGGAGCATCAAATGAGGCCTTATGGGTTGAGCTAAAGAACAAAAAAGGGGCAGTCACACTACTGGGAGTACTATATATTGACCCCCAAACAGTCAGAAGGAGATAGAGGAGCAAATATGCAGGCAAATTTCTGAGAAGTGCAAAAACAATAGGGCAGTAATAGTAAGGGATTTCAACTACCCTAATATTAACTGGGATACAAACAGTGTGAATGGTATAGCGGGCGCAGAATTCTTAAATTGCAAACAGGAGAATTTTTTTAGCCAGTATGTAGCAAGCCCAATGAGGGGGGGGGAGCAGTTCTGGATTTAGTTCTAGGAAATGAAGAGGGGCAAGTGGAAGAAGTAGCAGTGGGGGAGCATTTTGGTGGTAGTGATCATAATACAGTTAGTTTTAGCATAGTTATGGAAAAGGACAAAGACAGAGCAGGAGTTAAAGTTTTCAATGGGGGAAAGGCCAATTTTACTAAACTGAGTAGTGATTTAGCAGATGTAAACTGGAAACAGCTACTTGAAGGTAAATCAGTGTCAGAGCAGTGGGAGACATTCAAAGGGGTGATTCAAGGGGTTCAGGGTAAACATGTTCCCACAAAGAAAGAGGGAGGGGCTGCCAAATCTAGAGCCCCCTGGATGTCAAGAAGCAATCCAATCCGGGCAATTACCACCCCATCAGTTTACTCTCAATCATCAGCAAAGTGATGGAAGGTGCCGTCGACAGTGCTATCAAGCGGCACTTACTCACCAATAACCTGCTCACCGATGCTCAGTTTGGGTTCCGCCAGGAGCACTCGGCTCCAGACCTCATTACAGCCTTGGTCCAAATATGGACAAAAGAGCTGAATTCCAGAGGTGAAGTGAGAGTGACTGCCCTTGATATCAAGGCAGCATTTGACCAAGTGTGGCACCTAGGATCCCTAGTAAAATTGAAGTCAATGGGAATCGGGGAAAACTCTCCAGTGGCTGGAGTCATACCGAGCACAAAGGAAGATGGTAGTGGTTGTTGGAGGCCAATCATCTCAGCCCCAGGGCATTGCTGCAGGAGTTCCTCAGGGCAGTGTCCAAGGCCCAACCATCCCCAGCTGCTTCATCAATGAATCTTTCCTCCATCATAAGGTCAGAAATGGGGATGTTCACTGATGATTGCACAGTGTTCAGTTCCATTCGCAACCCCTCAAATAATGAAGCAGTCCAAGCCCGCATGCAGCAAGACCTGGACAACATCCAGGCTTGGGCTGATAAGTGGCAAGTAACATTAGTGCCAGACAAGTGCCAGGCAATGACCATCTTCAACAAGAGAGAGTCTAACCACCTCCCCTTGACATTCAACGGCATTACCATTGCCGAATCCCCCACCATCAACATCCTGGGGGTCACCATTGACCAGAAACTTAACTGGGCTAGCCATACAAATACTGTGACTACTAGAGCAGGTCAGAGGCTGGGTATTCTGCGGCGAGTGGCTCACCTCCTGACTCCCCAAAGCCTTTCCACCATCTACAAGGCACAAATCAGGAGTGTGATGGAGTACTCTCCACTTGCCTGGATGAGTGCAGCTCCAACAACACTCATGAAGCTCGACACCATCCAAGACAAAGCAGCCCGCTTGATCGGCACCCCATCCACCACCCTAAACATTCACTCCCTTCACCACCGGCGCACAGTGGCGGCAGTGTGTACCATCCACAGGATGCACTGCATCAACTCGCCAAGGCTTCTTAGACAGCACCTCCCAAACCCGCGACCTCTACCACCTAGAAGGACAAGAGCAGCAGGTGCATGGGAACAACACCACCTGCACGTTCCCCTCCAAGTCACACACCATCCCGACTTGGAAATATATTGCCCTTCCTTCATCGTCGCTGGGTCAAAATCCTGGAACTCCCTTCCTAACAGCACTGTGGGAGAACCTTCACCACACAGACTGCAGCGGTTCAAGAAGGCGGCTCACCACCACCTTCTCAAGGGCAATTAGCGATGGGCAATAAATGCCAGCCTCGCCAGCGACGCCCACATCCCATGAATGAATAAAAAAAAATTCAGAGGAAGATAAGGCAGAAAAAGAAAGCCTATGATAGACACCGGGAACTCAATACTACGGAAATCTTAGAGGAGTATACAAAGTGCAGGGGTGAAGTTAAAAAGGAAATTAGGAAAGCAAAGAGGGGGCATGAAAAAATATTAGCAGGTAAAATCAAAGAAAACCCAAAGATGTTTTATAAATACATTAAGAGCAAGAGGATAACTAAGGAAAGAGTAGGGCCTATTAGAGACTAAAAAGGTAAACTATGTGTGGAGGCGGAAGATGTGGGTATGGTTCTTAATGAATACTTTGCATCTGTCTTCACAAAGAAGAGGGATGATACAGGGATTGAAGTGAAGAAGGCGGAGTGTGAAATATTGGATGGGATAACATAGTGAGAGAGGAAGTATTAAGGGGATTAGCATCTTTGAAAGTGGATAAATCACCAGGGCCAGATGAAATGTATCCCAGGCTGTTAAAAGAAACCAGGGAGGAAATAGCGGAGGCTTTAACAATCATTTTCCAAACTTCACTGGATACAGGCATAGTGCCGGAGGATTGGAGGACTGCTAACGTTGTACCGTTGTTTAAAAAGGGAGCAAAGGATAGACCGAGTAATTACAGGCCAGTCAGCCTAACCTCGGTGGTGGGCAAATTATTGGAATCAATTCTGAGGGACAGGATAAACTGTCGCTTAGAAAGGCATGGACTAATCAAGAACAGCCAGCTCGGATTTGTTAAGGGGAGGTCGTGTCTGACTAACTTGATTGAATTTTTCGAGGAGGTGATAAGGAGGATCGATGAGGGTAGCGTAATTGATGTGGTCTACATGGATTTTAGCAAGGCTTTTGACGAGGTCCCACATGGCAGATTGGTCAAAAAAGTAAAGGCCCATGGATCCAAGGGAATGTGGCAAATTGGATCCAAAATTGGCTCAGTGGCAGGAGGCAAAGGGTAATGGTCGACGGGTGTTTTTGCGACTGGAAGGCTGTTTCCAGGTCTAGGTCCTTTGCTTTTCCTGATATACATTAACGATTTGGACATAAACGTAGGGGGCATGATTAAGAAATTTGCAGATGACACAAAGATAGGCTGTGTGGTTGATAGTGAGGAGGAAAGCTGTACTCTTCAGGAAGATATCAATGGACCAGTCAGATGGGCAGAAAAGTGTCAAATGGAGTTCAGTCCAGAGAAGCGTGAGGTAATGCATTTGGGGAGAGCAAACAAGGTAAGGGAATACACAATAAATGGGAGGATACTGAGAGGTGTAGAGGAAGTGAGGGACCTTGGAGTGCATGTCCACAGATCCCTGAAGGTAGCAGGACAGGTAGATAAGGTGATTAAGAAGGCATATGGAATGCTTTCCTTTATTAGCCGAGGCATAGAATATTAAAGCCGGGATGTTATGCTGGAACTGTATAAAACACCAGTTAGGCCACAGCTTGAGTACTGCGCACAGTTCTGGTCACCACATTACAGGAAGGATGTAATTGCAGTAGAGAGGGCACAGAGGAGATTTACGAGGATGTTGCCAGGACTGGAGAATTTTAGCTATGATGACTATGATAGGCTGGGGTTGTTTTCCTTGCAACAGAGGAGGCTGATGGGTGATTTGATTGAGGTATACAAAATTTATGAGGGGCCTAGATAGAGTGGATAGGAAGGACCGATTTCCCTTAGCGAGGGGATGGATTTCAGAGATCAGAGGGCATAGATTTAAAGTGATTGGTAGAAGGATTAGAGTGAAATGTGGAAAAACCTTTCCACCCAGAGGGTGGTGGAATTCACTGCCTGAGAGGATGGTAGAGGCAGAAACCCTCAACTCATTAAAAAAAATACCTGGATGTGCACCTGAAGAGCCGTGACCTGCAGGGTTACGGAGCAAATACGGGAAAGTGGGATTAGGCTGGGTGGCTCGTTTCTCAGCCAGCGCGGACATGATGGGCCAAATGGCTTCCGTCTGTGCTGTAAATTTTCTATGATTCTATGAAATGCTCATTGAAGTTATCTGGTGGATTCTGTAATTGATTTATTTTTGTCCATCATCCCCTTTCCCTCTTCGTTCATGTATGTTGTTTGCTCCCATCTCTTTAAATTACATCCGAACTCTGGGTAGAATTAAGGAACAGCAAAGGATACAAGACTCGGGTAGGAGTTCTCTACAGACTTCCTGACAGTAGTGATATAGTGGGCAATGTATAAATACTGAGATCAAGGACACATGCAGCAAAAAAAATGTGGTTACAATGGGAGATTTTAATATTTACATAGACTGGGAGAAGCAGAACAGCTCAAGTAGTTATAGGCAATGAATATCTAGAACGTATTCAGGACAGATTTCTGGAACAATATGTTTTAGAATCAGCAAAGGAACAGGCCGTGCTTGATTTAGTGACAAGTAACAAACCAGAATTAGTTAACCATCTTGTGAATAGTAACCATAATATGATTGGATTTGATACCAGGTTTGAGAGGGAGAAAGGAGAGCCTCAAACCAAGGTTTTAAATTTAAGTAATGCAAATTTCAAAGGGATGAGGAATGAACTGACCATAGTAAACTGGGATGAACTGTTAATGGGTAAACCTACAGACCAACAGTGGGAAGTATTCAAAGAAGTATTTGATACCATACAAAATCAGTACATACCCCTAAAAGGCAAAGGCTTCACTTGTATAGTTAAGCAACCATGGTCAACAAATGAGGTAAGAGACAGTATCAAAATAAAAGAAAAGGCTACACAAATGCAAGGAAAATTGGAAATCCAGTGCAATTGACTCAACATCCACATCATTTTGGGGGCTGGTGTGCTGGGAACAATTGGGAGATAGAATCGGGGCGGGAGAGGGAGACTGGGGGATAAGAGTTGGGGGAAAGACAGAGATCGGGGGATAGATGTCACGGGATAGAGGAAGACTGGGGGAGGGAGGCTTGGGGAATGGGTGTCAAAGAATGGGGGGGTTAAGGGAGTGAAGAAGACTGGGAAATGGAAGGGTATTCTGGCTATAGTTTCAAGGTGAATTGGTTACAGATAGGATATCGGGGCATTACATCTATTACTCCCAGTAACATATAGTCTTTCCGTGAGTTATCGTATTACTGTTGGTTACGAGGGGAATCTGAGTGCTACCAGTATTACTATTAGTTATTGGTGCAATTTTAGTGAGTTACTATTAGTTACTGGTGGAATCAAAGTTTCTCCCATCTCTGGTTTCCCCTCTGCGAATCGCTCCTCCATTTTAGGTTTCCCCTCTGCCCCACCTTCGGTTTCCTTTCATCACCTGCTCGTGGGTAGCCTCCTGATTCTTGGAAGTTCTCACACAACAAATGCTGGTGCAGAACCACTGGGGTGCAGCAGTACTTTCAGAGCACTCTGTGGCTCAGAGATCATTGGGAGGGGGGCTGCAGCTCCAGGAATAATGGAGAGATAAGTCTGGGAACACTGATGTAGATCCTGGAATTCTGGAGCATTGGAAGAGGGGTCCTGGGACCTGGGAATATTGGGGAGGATGATCTTGGTATCTGGGAATATTGGGGCCAGTTCTGGAATTAAGGAGCACTGGAAATGCAATCTGGAGGTTTTTGGGGCTCCAGAATTGGGAGGTCAGGGGGCCTTGGGGTCCAGCAGGACTAGGGAGGAGTTATTTGGAGAATTAAGAGGCAGGATCTGGTGATCTTGGGGGTTGCTGGGAGATCTGGCAGTATTGGGGTAGAGCAGAATTTAGTAGCATTTTGGGGTAGTGGGACCCAGGAGAATAGCATCCAAACTGCTCTTGATTGCTTTCAAACTACTGGATTCACACCACCTCATTTCATTTCTGCTCTTCAGCCTCCTCCCCCCAAAATGTCCACAGCCCCTTTTGTGCCCTAGGGTACCTACCTTTTTCCTCATCATCAGTCTATTCCTGCCTTTACATCTGCCTTAAATCATTTTAGGGTAAATTTTCTGTTGCTTAAAGTTAATAGACAGAAAATCAGGGGCTGGGGATGCGCATCTTCACATTGGGCCAGAATTTTCTGTCAAAATAATGGTAAGGCTAACGGCTCTCACTGTTATTTATGCGCAAGTTACACAGCAAGGGCACATGCGTGGTTAAACGTGAAAATCCGGAAGTTGCTGACCAAGATGTGCAGTTCCGCCATTAGTTTCCTGAAAACGGCATCTCGCTACCTGACTCACTATTCAAATGCATTGAACGGCATGAAGTTCCTCTACTTTAATGGTAGAGGCGAACTAAACTCGTCACAGAAAGTTAGGACTTGTCCATTTCAGTCTAAGTAACTTTTTTTAATGGCGTGATAAGTGTTAATTACTGCCAAGCAACATCTCTGGCACTGAAAATTAATTATTATTGGTTTGGAGTCTCATTTTTCAGGTTTTACTTGTTTGGCGATTTAAAAAAATATTTTTTTTTTACTTTTTCTTTCTGTCTGTTTTCTCTCTCTTATACCAATCTTTCTTTCCTTCTCTTTGTTTCTCTTTCTGTACTTGATTTGACATTGAATTCACTATTCGAACTTACACTTCCTGGTTCAGACTGCGCTGTTCATTTAACAATCCTTCAATCTGATTGGTTAAGAAGATTCATAGTTGCTTGCCCTGTTCACACAGGTCTCAGGTGCCCTGTAGAGGGCGCCGCACCGTTTCCAGCTCCCATTTCCAGCAATTTCCAGTGCAAGATCTCATGGAAATTAAACGGGCAAGAGCAAGTCTAACTAACGGCGGGCGCCGTTCGTTGACCGGCCAAATTCTGGGCCAATATGTGCTCCCTGCATGTGCCAGGAATGGAGAGGCAGAAAATTTACCCTTTAGTGCACAAACAGTAAGTTTGTCGACTTTTACAGTCTTTAATAACATACATTTCCATAAACTAACAAAAAACACCTCAAAATGCTCCAAACTTCTTATCAATGCAATTTCCAGGTTTTTAATATAAAAAAATTTTAACCATCAAAAATAGGTTAGGAGAGATTTTTCTCACTGAATTTTTCAATTGAAATAGAAGCAAGTGATTGAAAGTGAAATCTATTCTCGATAAACAATCTTTGTTGACAGTTAAAAAATAATGCATCTGTCTGTCTGTGAGCAGTGCATAAGTTACATTGATTTATATTTAGTCTAACCACATTAAGGTTGAATCAAGATGAGAACTGTCACTCAACTCACTCCCTCCCATGTTTTCTGTAAATCAATCTTGCCTGCTAACACAACCAGAACTCTCAAAATCAGATCAAAGACTGAATGTTACAATGGGAGGGCAATTTTCAACTTGTTTCTCACCTGAAAAGTGGGTGGCTGACAGTGGAAAATAGGAAGGGGGGAGGGACTTTGGACGGTCAAGACCCACTTGATGAAATTTTCTGGCAGGCCTGTAAATGAGTGCACAGCATGCTTCCATATGCAAACACCAGTTGTCAGACCCCATTTGCAATTTTCAGGTACAAGTAGATGGAGCGTGTGTGGCACATGCTCTTCTAGGTGGTGAGCAACCTAATCAGTGGTCCTTAAAGGGACTGTTGAAGGTTACTCCAGAAACAGCCTGGAACTTTTTTGGGGTCATTTTTGTGCAGCCAGGAGGAGCATAAATGCTCCACCTGACCCCAGAAAAAGTACTGTTGCCTGTGTGCCCTCCTCCCCCTTTTACAGCTGTCTTCTGGCTCGGCTCATCCATAAGGCTGCCAGATTTACCACCCCCCGGTGTGGCGAGCTGTCCACTGGCGCTCACTGAGTGCTTAGTTCGCCTTAGTTATGCTGATGAGGTCCAAACCTGAAAATGGTTTGGGCCTCCCATTGCTAGCTTCAAGCAGGTGGCGTAGCCACTCTGCCCACTTCACATCCATTTTGGACAGAAGTTAAAAATGGCCCTCGAAATCGTTTGCTGTGAAAGGATTTTAAACATACAGGTGTTAAATACATAGTAAATACATACATAAATAATATACAGCTTTAAAGGGGGTTATTCAGTATAGTATTATCTACTATGTTTTCTACTGGTTTCTAATATGAATGCAGCCAAATTAATTGAAGAAGCAATGACCCATGAGTTTTGCCTTCCTCTTGACTGCTCTGCATTTGGGCCAGGCAGGGAGAATTAATCCCACTGGCATTGTTCAAGAGGTTCAACTCTAGAGTCTAATCTCGGCATTTGATGTGGTGACTTGTGCAAAGAGTCACGTAACACAAAATTCCTTCGGAGTTCTTTTATTTATGCAGAGCATGTTAAGGCTTGCAATCTGAAAAGCTAATGATCTGATTGCAGTGTTTATCAGAGGTGCCCATTAGCTGTGTTTATGTTACAGTGAGTGAAATTATGAAACACTTGCATTGCTGATTTGCCAGCTGTTAACTGGATTGTAATTTATGAAACAGAAGATAAAGCATATTTGACAAAAATTAATAACATTGCTAATTCTTCTACTCTTTAGAACAGACATTTTACCCTGATGTTTCAGCTGTATTCTTTTATCAGAATCTGTATGTTCTGACTTAATTATATAGAACATGTGGTGTATTGGGCAGCCACTTGCTAATGAGTATACAGCAATATAGTACCCATCCAATTTTCATTCCATTGATTTCAATGGAATCAAAATTGGGCAGGTTCTATAACATGTGGATGATCCATTCTGCCAGATTACTACCCAGGTGGTGAAGACAAAAATCAGCCCCAGTGTATCCTCTAAATCACTGAGCAATGCCTTAATCAGATATCTGCTAGTTTGTATGGGTAGATCTTGACATCTCTCCCGATTTTTATTTCCATTGAAGTCATCTGGAGCAGCTTATGCAAGAGATTGGTGGCTGCTGCAAACAGATCAGTGGCCAATTGGCAACAGCGTAGACCAAGAATAGCCCGTAATGTGGGTTGGGCAGCAGCGGAAAAAGCTTGTGGGGCAGGGGAGGATGGCACAACAACATATTTTGCCATCGGAGTGGGGTTTGACTTGTCATCCCAGGGAAATGGGGAGGGGATGTGCACAAACAATGCAGGGTCCTGGCGCAGATTGATTTTCAGTTGCCCTACGGGTTGAGGGAAGGGAGATACTACAATAAAAATAAACTCCAAACAAGATTTTAAACTACAGGCAGCAGAAATTATTGTGCTGGGCGAGACTTGGCCAGAAAGCGGGGAAAATATAGGAGGGTGAAGGGAAAGATCAGCATACCTCACCTCAATTAGGTTTTGCAAACATTGAGGTACGCTTACACATTTACTATAATTTATAACTAACTAACGAACGGTGTGCACAATTCAATTGTTTTTGGATACAAGGAGATGGTATTGCTGGACAGACACCCAGTGGTTTCTGGGTGTACATGCATGTTGACTCACTCACTACTCCTGTATACATTGGATCTAACATTACATTATATTTAACACTGCAAAAGCCTATCACAGTGCCACGTACCTGTTTAGCGCTAGAAGCAGTTTAAACTTGTTTACTTGGTGACTTAACTGCGGATCAGTTTGAGCTGGTAATAGCTAATCTTTTTACAAAAGAGGTCAGATTAGCTGTTCGAAGGATTTTTTTTCCTATGTGGCAATTGGGCAATTGTGTAAGTTAAGATAGTATAAGTTTGAGATGAGTAGTGAGAGATGCCAGTGAAGTGTGACGCCAGAAGAATGTGGAATTTAGTTAGATGAGTTGATTAATACTTTCGTGAAATAAGTAAGCGTAATAAGTTTTTGCAGCTAGTTTAATGCTAGTGGGAGTTCAGACTAACACTGAGGGCTCAATTTTAACTTCCGGGCAGGAATGCAGCAAAGTGAACTGCCGCCCCATATGGGATCAGTAAAGGGGAAGCTCGATCAATTTTAATGGCCAGGCCTCATTAACATGCGGCTTGCTGACTTCAAAATGTCCGGGAAGTTGGTGGGAATTGGCTGCCTGGCCGTTAAAATCGAGCGGCAGGTGGCCGCTGCCAGGAACTCAGGAAACGTCCCGAGCACAAGTGCTCCAGGAGGGAAATCCTAATCAGGGGAGGGGGGATAGGGAACGCACTCCTGCTTCTCCTGGCCCACAGGGAAACTAAAAAATCATTAAAAGTTTACCTTTCTAGGCCTCTTCTGGCTCTGGCTGTAGTTCCTGTTCCTAGCAAGTTTGACCTGGTAGGAAAGCCGCACTCAGGCCTCAGGTTAAAATCGCAGATCAGGTCCTAATGCCATCATCGGAGCCCGATGTGCATGTTTAAAGAGGACCCCGCTGGCTTGGGGCAGGTGTCCTTGCTGCATGCGATATAAAATTTCAATCATAGGGAAAAACTACTGAATCCACATATTGAATTATCCAAGTATCTTTGAAAATCCAGCAACAATTTTTTTTAAGCAATGAAAGACTTAATTTTCATGGAATATAGTAATATTTGGTGTGTGTGTGGCTAGGGGAAAAACTTCTTAAATATTCCTAAATGCCCCATTCTCGAAATGACTATTTAGAAAAGCGACACAATCCCCTGTACCTTGGATCTGTATTGGACATTGGCTGTGTCGCTTCTGCCTCGTGGCTGTTTTAATTGTGGTGTATTCAGATGAGTTCTCTAGCAAATTTTGGCATAAATTCGACATTGGAGGACAGGGGAGCACAATGGTCTAACTTGTGGTGATCGTTGCAGCGAATTCTGGACCAATGAGTGGTTTCAGGATTCCAAAGTTACTGAACAGTAGATGGCGCTGTAGAATATTACATGACTGAGCACGATGGGCTCGATTTTAAAACCGAGTTGGAAAGGGCTTCACCGTAAGGACGTCTTTTTTTTTGTCGATTTCCTGTCCGACTGACCGGCCTGAGTGAAAGGCTGGTCTCAGTCAGACGGGAGACCAGCCAGGGTAAGTCTTTATTTGTATGGGGGGGGGCATGGATGGGCATAGGTTGGCACGGGAGGGCATATGTTGGCACGGGGGTCATGAGTCATGGGGGAGGGATCGGCGGTCAGTCACGGGGTGGGGAGGGGGGTGTTTGGATTGGGGGTCAGTCACGGTGGGGTGTTTGGATTGGGGATCAGTCACGGTGGACAGTGTCGGGATCAGGGGTCATTCACGGGGAGGGTGTCAGGATCGGGGGTCCACGATCGTTGAGGGGGAGGGTCGGGAGTCGGAGGATCGGGGTTGGGGGGGGAGGATTGGGGTCAGGGGTCGGGGGTCCATGATCGGGTGTCGGGTTTCCGCGATCGTTGTGGGGTCGGTGCAGGTAGGCTTGTTGGGCCTGAGGGAAGCACTCCTGCTTTCATGAGGTGTAAAAGAGAAGGCCCGGGAATCCCGGCTCCCCAAAGGTTGAAATTGTGAAGTCCAGAAAAATGGAGGCCCAAAGCCTCCTTGAAAGGTTTTAAGGCCCGACCCGCCTCCTGGGAGCGGGTTGGTTGCCCACCCATCTTCCAGCCCCGGTGAAAACCAGAAATGGGCGGGTTGGGGGCGGGTCTGAAATGGTGGCAATTTTCAATGCCCACTCCCCCCGCCCCCAACCCACCTGTTTTTCACTTTGAAAATTGAGCACAATAAGTCAGCACCTAATGTTACATAACAGCTCCTAATTTAATCTTTAATTAACCTCAGGTAACCCTTTTTTTTAAAAATCGCATTTGTGGGTGACACTACTTTGGACGTACAGTAACTTGTAACTTTGCAAGGGAGCAGGAAATGACAAAGTGATGTAGACAGACTAAGTGAGTGGGCAAAACTATGGCAACTGGATTTCAATGTGGGGAAGTATGAGCTCATCTGCTTTGGATCCAAGAAAGACACATCGCAATTTTTTTTTAATGGTGAGAGACTAGGAAATGTGAAGAAACAAGCGGATTTAGGTTTCATAGGAACTGTGGAGGAGCAAAGGGACTTAGGTGTCAATGTACACATTACTAAAAGCTAGAGCACAGGTACAAAAAGTAATCAAAAAAGCTCATGGAATGTTGGCTTTTATTTCAAGTAAGTTGGAATTCAAAATTGAGGAAATGATGCTTCAGTTGTACAGAGCTTTGGTCAGACCCCAGCTGGTGTACTGTGCTCAGTTTTGGACACCGAACCTCAGGAAAGATACATTGACCTTGGAAGGGGTACAGTACAGATTCACCAGAATGATATCAGGCCATAAAGGGTTACATTACAAAGCTGGGGTTGCAAAGGAAGAAAAGAAAAATAGGAACAGAAAATGATAGAGACAAGAAAAGGCCAAGACAAAAGAAGACAGAGAAGCAGAACACAGAGAGACTGGCAGAAGTGAGTCTGAGACATACACAGAAGCAGCAACTAGAAGATGACAGAGGCAGGTAAAAGAGAGGCTGTATGTTCCAACTTTCTGTGAATACGGGAGATCCACAATATAATTGTTGTATTGTAGGTAGTTTCCACTAGTTTTGTGCAGCTGTTTTATTCTTTTTTTGATCTTCAGTTGGTAAGAAGCTTTTTCTGTGAAATCTGTGAATTTCTTCACCTTTTAAACTAGAAAAAATTTGGCTGTTTTCTCTCCATTTACCATAAGACCATAAGAGATAGGAGCAGGAGTAGGCCATTTGGTCCCTCGAGCCTGCTCCGCCATTCAATGAGATCATGGCTGATCTGATTTTTACCTCAACTCCACTTTCCCGCCTTTTCCCATATCCATTGACTCCCTTGTTGATCAAAAATTTGCCTAACTCAGCCTTGAATGTATTCAATGACTCAGCCTCCACAGCTTTTTGGAGTAAAGAATTCCAAAGATTCACGACCCTCTGGGAGAAGAAATTCCTCCTCATTTCCATCTTAAATGGGCGACCCCTTATTCTGAGACTATGCCCCCTAGTTTTAGATTACCCCATGAGGGGTAACATTCTCTCAGCATCTACCCTATCGATACGCAGTACTCCAGGTGTGGTCTCACCAGCACCCTGTACAGTTGTAGCATGACTTCCCTGCTTTTATACTCCATCCCCCTAGAAATAAAGGCCAATATTCCGTTTGCCTTCCGGATTACTTGCTGCACCTGTATGTTGACTTTTTGTCTTTCATGTACAAGGACACCCAGATCCCTCTGTACCGCAGCATTTTGTAGTATTTCTCCGTTCAAATAATATTTTGCTTTTTTATTTTTTCTCCCAAAGTGGATGACTTCACATTTTCCCACATTATATTCCATCTGCCAAATTTTTGCCCATTCGCTTAACCTGTCAGGATCCCTTTGCAGACATTTTGTGTCCTCATTGCAACTTGCTTTTCCACCTATCTTTGTATCATCAGCAAATTTGGCCACAGGACACTCTGTTCCTTCTTCCAAGTCATTGATATATATTGTAAATAGTTGAGGCCCCAGCACTGATTCCTGCGGCACCCCACTAGTTACAGATTGCTATTTTGAAAATGACCCTTTTATCCCGACTGTTTGTTTTCTGTTAGTTAGCCAATCCTCTATCCATGCCAGTTATATTACCCCCAACACCATGAGCTCTTATCTTGTGCAGTAATCTTTTATGTGGCACCGTATTGAATGCCTTTTGGAAATCTAAATATACTGCATCTATTGGTTCCCCTTTATCCACCCTGCCCGTTACTTCCTCAAAGAACTCTAATAAATTTGTCTGGCATGATTTCCTCTTCATAAAACCATGTTGACTCTCCTTGATTGTATTATGAGTCTCCAAATGTCCTGCTACTACTTCCTTAATAATGGATTCTAGCATTCTCCCAATAATAGATGTTAGGCTAACTGGTCTATAGTTACCTGCTTTCTGTCTCACTCCCTTCTTGAATGGGGGTGTTACGTTTGCGGTTTTCCAATCCGCTGGGACCTTTCCAGAATCTAGTGAATTCTGGAAGATTACAACCAATGCATCCATTAACTCTGTAGCCACTTCCTTTAAGACCCTCGGATGCAAGCCATCAGGTCCAGGGGACTTGTCAGCCTTTAGGCCCATTAGTTTACCTAGTACTTTTTCTCTCGTGATAGTGATTGTTTTTAGTTCCTCCCTCCCCTTTGTCCCTTGATTTTCTACTATTATTGGTATATTATTAGTGTTTTCTACGGTGAAGACAGATACAAAATATCTGTTCAATTCCTTTGCCATTTCCTTGTTTTCCATTATTATTTCCCCAGTCTCATCCTCTAAGGGACCAATGTTTACTTTAGCTACCCTCTTCCTTTTTATATACTATAGAAGCTTTTACTGTCAGTTTTTATATTTCTTGCTAGTTTACTCTCATAATTTATTTTCTCCCTCTTTATTATTCTTTTAATCACCCTTTGCTGGTTTTTAAAGTTTTCCCAATCTTCGGGCTTACCAGTAATCTTTGCCATGTTGTATGCTTTTTCTTTTAACCTGATACCATCCTTGACTTCCTTAGTTAGCCATGGTTGGTTCACCCTTTTTGTGGAGTCTTTCCTCCTCACAAGGATATATTTTTGTTGCGAGTCATAAAATATCTTTTTAAATGTTTGCCACTGCTTATCCACCATCATACCATCTAATCTGTTTACCCAGTCCACTTTAGCCAATTCCACCCTCATTCCTTTATAATTGCCCTTATTTAAGTTTGATACAGTAGTTTCGGACCCAAGATCCTCGCTCTCCAACTGGATGTGAAATTCTATCATGTTATGATCACTGCTTCCCAAGGGATCCTTTACTTTGAGATCATTAATTAATCCTGTTTTGTTACTCATTACCAGATCCAAAATGGCCTGTTCCCTGGTTGGTTCCCCAACGTCTTGGTCTAAGAAACAGTCCCTAATACACTCTATGAACTGCTCCTCAGGGCTATTTTTGCCAATTTGATTTGTCCAATCTATGTGAAAGTTAAAACCGCCCATGATTTTTGCATTACCTTTTTTACAAGCCCCCCTTATTTCCTGATTAATATTTTGCCTTACAGTGTAGCTACTGTTAGGGGGCCTATATACTACTCCCACCAGTGATTTCTTTCCCTTACTATTTCTTACCTCCACCCAAATTGATTCAACATCTTTGTCTTCTGAGCCAAGATCATTTCTCACTATTATACCAATTTCATCCTTTATTAACAGAGCTACCCCACCACGTTTACCTTTTTTCCTATCCTTCCGAAATGTTAAATAACTCTGAATATTTAGCTCCCAACCTTGGTCACCTTGCAACCACATCTCTGTAATGGCCACAGGATCATACCCATTTGTTTCTATTTGTGCCGTCAATTCATCTATCTTATTACAAATGCTGCGTGCATTCAGATAAAGAACATTTAATTTTGTCTTTTTACCATTCTTTCCTACCCGAGCTCCATTTGTTAGTGCACTCTTATGTTTGTACGCTCTGTCCCTTCCTGACACACTCTGTTTATCATTACCCCCATCACTTTCCTGTACTACTTCCTTGTCTTTTCTCTTTATCAATCTAAACTTTGCCCCACCTGAGCCCTCCCCCCCCCCATCCCCCCCATTTAGTTTAAATCCTTCTCTACCGCCCTAGTTATTTGGTTTACCAGAACACTGGTCCCAGCATGCTTCAGGTGAAGCCCATCCCAACGGAACAGCTCCCTCTTTCCCCAGTACTGGTGCCAGTGCCCCATGAATTGAAACCCACTTCTGCCACACCAATCTTTGAGCCACACATTCATCTCTCTGATCTGATTTACCCTGTGCCAATTTGCTCGTGGCTCAGGTAATAATCCGGAGATTATCATCTTTGTGGTTCTGCTTTTTAATTTAGTCCCTAGCTGCTCAAACTCCCTCAGCAGAACCTCTTGGTCCTACATATGTCGTTGGCACCTACGTGGACAACGACATCTGGATCCTCCCCTTCCCACTCCAAGTTTCTCTCCAGCCCTGAGGAGATGTCCTTAACCCTGGCACCGGGGTAGGCAACACAGCCTTCGGGACTCTCGCTCTTGGCTGCAGAGAACAGTATCTATCCCTCTAACTATACTGTCGCCTACTACAACAACATTCCGTTTTACTCCCCCCCCCCCCCACTTGAATGGCCCCCCGAACCACGGTGCTGTGGCCAGTTTGCTCATCCTCCCTGCAGTCCCTGCACTCGTCCACAAGGGCTGCAAGAACCTCGTATCTATTGGACAAGTGCAGAGGCTGAGACTCCTGCAGTGCTACCTCCTGGAACCCCGTACCTGCCTCACTCACAGTCACACCCTCCTGTCCCTGACCACGTGCCAATTCTACAGTATTTAGTCTAAGGGGCGTGACTCCCTCCTGGATCAAAGTGTCCAGGTAACTTTCTCCCTCCGTAATGCCTCGCAATGTCTGCAGCTCGGACTCCAGCTCCTCAACTCGGAGCCGAAGTTCCTCGAGATGCAGACACTTACCGCAGATGTAGTCGCCCTGGACAAAACTGTCCAGTAGCTCCCACATATTGCAGCTGCAACACATCTCCTGCCCTGTCTTAACTATTTTATTTATTTAATTGATTACTACTATGCCAATCAAATTATTTTTAGGTTGAACCAAGTACTGGTCTTGTTTAATTTATTAAATTAAGTTTAGTTTTTTTAAATTTAGTTTTATGCTATAAGTTACTTAGCCCACAGTCCTAAGAAAGAAGTAAACAGAAGAGATACTCACCACCAACCACCTACCTGCCTTACCTGTGACGTCACACTGCAGTTTGGTTTTGTTGTTGCTGTGACCCGCTCTTGGTACGCTCCTCTCCGCTCTGCTATTTAGACAAATGCACCTCACCCCTTCCTGCTCCGAATCCCCTCACTCACCAAATTCCCAATTATAGACTCTGTCGAAACCAGACTCCGTCGATAGCTGCTACTCCGTGCTTTGTATACTTTCAATACTTTGCTAAAAGTTTTCTCCACATTTCAAGCTATATATTTCTAAAATAATATTTTTGAAATAGTTCTTTGTGACTATAAGAAAAATAATTATTAGATTTTTGAAAATTTTTCCCCATTTTTCTGTTTTTCTCTGCCCTGCGTTCTACCTGCTCTAGTTATGGCATCCACTGGGTGCAACGACCTGTGGTAGCCGCATGTCTCCTCTCTTCCCCGTGAGTGATCTGGTAAGAGAATTGAAATTTAATAGGTATTCAGGAAGCATTTTTGTCTTAGAGTTTGCCTCTTGGGGGTGGGTATTCTCCATGTTTGTGGATGGAGTTGATGGTGGCATGGTTTTGATCCATGTCTGCTAACCTCCTCCCTACTCCAGGAAGCAAAGTAGAGCTTCAGCTGCCAATTTATTGGGTATAGCTTTGTTTCTAAGTCTATTTCATATCTTCTGTTTCAATGGAACCAACTGAAATTATGTCCTCCTTGATGATAAAACACCTCAAAGTTAGCAATTGCTTTTATATATCACCTGATTGTTCCCCCCCCCCCATCCCCTTAAAGGGACCACTGAAGGCCAACAAAGAAACCGGCAATTAAGTACCAGGAGTGTGCCTCCTGCCGTTATGTTAATGCTTCGGGTCGCTGCCGGCTCGAGCTTGCTCCCTCTCCTTTTGCATGAACACCTTTTTGGGTTTATCTGTAGGCGTGTCAGACAAAATTTGAAGGGCCCGGGCCAGTGAGATGTGTCGGGCCTCACTATTGACACTATTGTC
Organism: Heptranchias perlo; assembly: GCF_035084215.1. Taxonomy (NCBI): domain Eukaryota; kingdom Metazoa; phylum Chordata; class Chondrichthyes; order Hexanchiformes; family Hexanchidae; genus Heptranchias; species Heptranchias perlo. The sequence goes on from NC_090335.1 coordinate 50,979,253, forward strand.
GGATTTATTCCAATGAGGTCTGAGAATGGGTTTAGGACGGTCCTTGGGTCTCTATCTCTTCTGGCACACAAGCCCAGCTTGCTAACCATTTCATGCCAGATATCGGGAGCTATCAAACGTAGGCTCTAGGCTCTACTGTCATCCCTTGGCCCTGGTCTAATTGTCTCCCACCATCTAACCCCACTTCACCTGAGAACTGCCCTTGCTCTTGACTCCCCATGTACAACACCATGGAAGATTGACTCATGGTATAACATTTTTCCACTTTGGCTTCACCTCTATACAAGTGTATTCATAAACTGTTAATTGTAGCTGCCGCCTCACGTTAGGGGGGTATCTCATCAACCCATTTCTGGTCTGTTGAAGACACCCTTCCTGGACAGTGAAATACATGGCGTGATGGCAATGCTGCAGGTTTTTTCAGCAGTTGGGATATATAATAAGCCTCGAGAGGTCCCAGTTAGTACATTGCAAAGCTTGTTCATAAGTTTCCCCACCAAAGGTATTACTTCTGGAATATCAGTCCAAGTGTTCCAATGAAAATATATTTTAAAACAAGACAGTTGGTAATGGGAGCCTTGTAGTTAGATATCAACATTGTTATCGGGTGCATAAATAAAGAACTACAAATCTCTCATACTTTGGAGGAAGGTAATGTATGTGTAGCACAAGCTGTTGGCACAACAAATAGAAGGGATGGACATAGTAACAGATCTTTGAAACATTGCCTACAATGTGGGAAATTGCTATAGTACTAAATACTGAAATCGGCGATCATAAAATTGAGAACAGAACTAATCAACATCTACGAATATAACATCGATGGTTAGAATAAGAACGTGTTAAAATATATAGATTTAGATCTGATTCCAGAACCCCATGAATCTGAGAGGATATATAGAGAGATATTGATCAACGCAGCACAAGAATTACTGTTTCTACTAACCTTTTGATTATTGAGCTTCTTTGCAGCATTCAGCACATACATATTTCTACAATGGGCCAGAATTTGCTGTCACTGTAATGGTGAGACTAATGGCGCTCACTGTTATTTATGCGCAAATGCTACAGCAACTTCAGGTGAGGGCAGATGTGCGGTTAAATCCGGAAATCCAGAAGTTGCTGCCCGAGATGTGCCACTCCGCCTTTAGCTTCGCGAAAACAACATCTCGCTGTCTGCCTCACCATTCAAATGCATTGAATGGCGTGAAGTTGCTGTATTTGCACGGTAGATACGAACTAAACTTGCCACAGAAATTTAAGTCTTGTACATTTCAGTCTAAGTACTCTTTTAACGACGTGATGAGTGTTAATTACTGCCAGTCAACCTTTCTGGCATTGAAAAATAACTATTACAAGGGCGGGGTCTCATTCCTTCAGGTTTTAATAGTTGTTGGAGATTTTAAAAATGTAAAATTTTTAATTTTTAAACTTTTTTTTACTTTTCCTTTGTCTCTTTTTTTCTCTCTCTCTCTTAATCCAATCTTTCTTTCCCTCTCATTATTTCTCTTTCTGTACCTGATTTGACATTGAATTCACCCATTCTAATTTACACTTTTTCAGTCCTTGTGCTGTTAGTTTCACACTCCTTCAATCTGATTGGTTAAGGAGATACACAGCTGCAGGTCCCTCGCTGCGACGTTATCAGCTCATACTTTCAGAGACTTGCCAAGCAAAAAATTAAAAAAACCTAAACGTGCAATTAACAGCAGACACTGTTAGATGCCCTGGCACAGCAAATTATGGCCCAATGTGACACTGAAACAGCTTTAGTAACCTTTGTAGGCAACTTTAGCAGTAAAACAGATACCCATTAAAAGCCAGTAATCTCAATGAAGGATTCAAAAACCATCACAAACCAGACCTGCAAAATTTGAGCAATTTTCAAGGGGTAGTTGAATATTGTACTCACCACCATGTATGCAATATTTTATAACATATACACTGCTCATTTCTTGCTGCTTGCAAATTATCATGATGGACATTGAGAGAATGGATGTTTCATCCATCTTAAAGGATTTTAATAATTGTCAAAATTGTTTTGCTTATTTAGTGATAAGCTGTTTCAGTGTCACATTGGGCCATAATTTGCTGTGCCATGGCATCTAACAGTGTCTGCTGTTAATTGCATGTTTAGGTTTTTTAATTTTTTGCTTGGCAAGTCTCTGAAAGTATGAGCTGATAACATCGCAGCGAGGGACCTGCAGCTGATAACTAGGAAATAGCATATATTACAGTAGTTTTACTGAAGGAACTAAAAAGATCAAAGACACTAACTTATAGGTGAGTCCAGTTAAATGTGTTATGTAGTTAATCAAGAATATTACACTTTGGATGAGAATTTCTATTGCCTATATATGAAGAAATACAGTATTCACACCGTGGTCCTTTGAGACATCTACTGTGCAACAGAGTCTGAATAAAATAAAGTGTACTGTTATTATAAAAAGGTACAGCAGTCATCATACCCCAAAATTCCCATTATTGTAGTTAAAATGCCATCTGTGTGCCATATTCCTGCCAACTACCTCTTATTTACAAATACATGCCAACAGCATTACAAATGCTGTGACAAATGGTTGCTTGGATCTTTTTTACTGCCTGAACTGAAGAAATTGTGAAAAAAACTAACAATTGGAGTGATGTTTGTTTATTGAAAATCACAGTACACCTGGTTCTGAAAAACACGAAATGAATGAAGATTGGGTCATCTCAGAAATCTGTACTATGTACCCATGCTTAATGTATCAGCACAGGTCTTAGTTTAAAATATTCAACTGCAATGAAAGACTATTGCATCTATTGTACAGGAGCTTCCATTGACTATAAATATTAGATGGTGATTGGATTTCACATTTAAAATGTCTTTGTGTTCCTTCTCTAGTCTCATGACACTGACATAATAAGTATAAAATATAGGCATTTGCTAGATGTTTTTCTTTTGCAGTTTCTATACTACTAAGACATACATGCACAGTGCTGCAGCTAAGAAGCACAAATATTTACTTGTAAAAATACAGTGCATTGTGTTCCCACATTAGAGTGAGATTTGAAGCAAATATATTTATCTGAAATTGACTATATATCTTCAATTTCCTGTTGCAGCTCCTTGTGGGATTTGAAAGTGGAACAGTTGTGTTGTGGGACATGAGGTCAAAAAGGGCAGATTTCAGATTTTATTATGATGAGGTGAGTAAAATGTTTGTTTTGAAGAATTCAAGATTCCCCTTTGGAAAACATGGAGCCATCTTTTGTGTGTGATTATTATATTATTTAGATTGGGTCTGTCAGTACCTTTTTATAAAGTTTCTATTGGGGAGGTGCACAGGACCTTGATTTTAGGATACGTGTCCGAATAGTGTGATGAGCTGCTTTGAGTATTGCAGGTTTGTGCGTAAAGTTGGTAAAGAAAAGAAAGACTTGCATTTATCTAGCACCTTTCATGACCTCGGGAAGTCCCAAAGCACTTTACAACTAATGAAGTACTTTTGAAGTGCAGTCACTATTGTAATGTAGGAAACGCGGCAGCCAATTTGCACACAGCAAAGTAATCTGTTTTTTTTAGTGTTGTTGGTTGAGGGATAAATATTGGCCAGGATACCAGGGAGAACTCCCCTGCTCTTCTTCGAATAGTGCCATGGGATCTTTTACATCCACCAGGGCCTCGGTTTGACGTCGCATCTGAAAGACGGCACCTCCGACAATGCAGCATTCCTTCAGTATTGCATTGGAGTGTCAGCCTGCGTTATGTGCTCAAGTCTCTGGAGTGGGACTTGAACCCACAACCTTCTGACTCAGAGTGAGAGTGCTACCAACTGAGCCACAGCTGACACTGTCACTGTAACCTGCTAATGAAGACTACAGCCTGTACTGAATTATTTAAAGAGAAAGTGCCATTTGGTAAATTGTCCTAAAGGACAGTTTACCAAGTAGTAAACAGAAGATCATGTATAGCAATGTGATCCTACCACTACATATGGTGCTGCAAAAAATTGCAGATGCTTTAACTGTTGCAGCAGAAATCTGTCATGGTTGTTGAAATGGAAAACACCAGCAACATTTTCAGAGTAGACTTCTCTTGGTTGTGTACATTTGTCCTAGTTTTGTACATTGCAAATTTGATCATTTTAGTATGCAAACAAAATAGCAAAACTTTTGGCTATTTATAAAGGTCTTCCAGATGAATAGTCTAATTAGTTTGAATTTATATTTGGTTTGTGAGATACAAATTGATGTAATAATGAGGCTGACTTTCATCCACTGTTCTAAGTCAGTCCTAGATGGTTAAGAACCTATGGAAATATGGCCAGAATGGTAATGTCCTAATAGCATTCAAATGTTGTGGGTCTCATATTTCCATAATTATTCATAGTGCCAAGTGCAGATTTTGACAGTAACTAATCTTTTAAATAATAAATACTTCCATAAAGGCCAGAGATTAACAAACTAAAATAACAGCTAGTAAGTATTTATAATTAAATAGTAACGGTAAGCACTAAATTGAATGAGAAAGTTCAAATGGGTAAATAATTCTTCTTAAGAACATTTACATATGAATCTTTAATGAATTTTGAACAAAGTAATGTTGCTGAATGCCAAATTCAGACTCTCTTCAAATTTTCCTGGTGAACGTTTTATTCACACTTAAACAGGTCCTGTTTCTGAGAACTCGTACAATTCAAGGAACTGTTTTTTTTGAAAGAATCCTAGTGTTTTGTCAAATTCTGCGTTTAATATCAAAACCAGCAGTTCTGTTAACTCATTTTACATAGAATTTTAATCAATACTTATTACATTTTTAAAAAAATCATTTTTGGCAGGTAACAAACCTGCAAGTTCCAAAAGACATTCAGTACTCAAAAGAGTTAATTGCATCTGTCACAAATACATTGATATACATTCTAGAAGAAGTGAAACAATTCACATGACTATATCAAATATACATGGAAATGCGATGGAAAAAAACAATTATTTCACAAAATAAAGAAAGGAAACCAGCTCATTTAAGCATTCATTCTCAAGACACAGTTTGATCTTTAAGTAAATGAAATAAGCAATTTACATGAGAGCTGCCTGGATGATGGCATGGATTGATGCAAGGCAGCTTCAATCACCCTTCCGTAGGATTTCCCATCTCTGTACATTACACCTGAGAAGGGAGCTTTGAGAGCTGGCTCAGGCATTATGGACTGAATGGCCTCCTTCAGTCCTATAAAATTCTAAGATTGTAGCATATTTGAATAATTTTAACATAAAATCCCAGCAAAACTTTAGCCTTGTGCTAGCAGCTAGCCTAGTGGCGCAGATGGAAAATCTGCTAGCAGCTCAAATTTAAAGAGATGTGGCCACTTAAAGGTATACGGATGCACATGGGGGCAAATATTGTTTATAAAAGTTATAAAACCTTTATAAGAGTTCAAATTAGATTTGAAATATTTGTCAGGCTTTGACAAAGCTGTGAGAAGGGGAGTGATTGGTGAGATAGAAAGAAATACCAGGCATACATGAAATAAAAGTAAACTCAATATAGATGTACAAAACAAGTGGACAAGCGACAGAGCGACATGTTACCCAAATGTTTGATGGCTGGCATAGTGGAAATGCTGCTGCATGAGGTGAATGTTTGGCACTCAGAACACCCTTCCTAAGGACAGCAGTGCACCTTTCTGGTCAGGAGATGACAACCAGGTTCAATGGTCTCTACAGTACATGAATGCTATCTTATGATGCTCTTCACTCTTGTAAACCCTGCCACCTGGGAAAAAGTTCTGTGCTTATTAAGCTGATACCTCCTTTCTGCAAGAAAAGTAAACACACTATCCCTTATAAACAAGATTTATATTGCTTGCTTGATACATCTGTGGATAACTGACTGACAGCAGATTTAACATAAGTCACTGGTGATGACTTGAAAGGATTTGATGATGAGGAAACAGAAGGCACTGCAGGAATTCAAAAGTGTTCAATTGACAAATGGATATTCAATACTGAATACTTGTGACAATGACAAGAACTCATAGGAGGGCAACCTGAGCAAAGTCACACCACCATTGAGCAAGTGATTGCCAAAGAGAGGGACGTGTAGTGTAGAAATGAAGTAGCAACAGCAGATTCCATGGTTAGGGGAATAGACAGGTGTTTCTGTAGCCACAACTGAGAGTCCCAAATAGCGTCTTGCCTCCCAGGTGCCAGGGTAAACGAAATCACGGAACAAGTATAAAAGATTTTGGAGAGGGAAGGTGCACAGCCAGAAGTCATGGTTCATGTTGGAACCAATGACCTAGGAAGAAGTAGAATTGAGGGTCCCCTCCAAGTCGCACAGCATCCTACGTTGGACATATATCCTTGATCAGTTCCCATCTAATACCGTGGAAGCACGATTGCCACAAAGACTGCTGTGGTTCACAAAGGTCAATCACCACCTTCTCAGGACAACTAGGAATGGGAGACAATAAATACAGCCTTGTTGGCATTACCCACATCCTGAAAATAAAATAGAGAGTTTCAGCAATTAGGAGATAGATGAAAGAGTGGGACCTTGAAGGTGGTAATACTCCCAGTGTCATATGTTAATCAGTATAGGAACTGTAAGATAAGGGACTTAAATGTGTGGCTGAAGACCTGGCCTAGAAATTGCATCAGACTCCGAAGGCCCCAAAATGGTGGGCAGGAAGCCATTCCCCATGCCTGATGCAGGCATTAGTCCCTTTGCATATGTAAATAAGGGCATAATGCCTGCTCGAGGTCCCATTTCCAAGATTGGTTTGCCCTGAGGCACCAAACTCCATCACGGTCTGCACTCAAGAAAACCAGCCCTAGGGATCGCCTGCAATGAAGAAGGTAAGTAACTTACCTGAATAGGGAGGCGGGAGTCCTCCTCCCGACCCCACATTTAACCACCCTCCCGGTCACCTCCTCTCCCGACCCCTGATTGCCCACGCTTCCTGCCCTGATAGTCCAAACACCCAGCCCTGACCTCTCCTGGATTGTCCTCTTCCCCGGCTCTCCAGCACTGGCGACTCCAGGCCCCTCGATCCCAACTCCCAAGCTCCCCGGTCCCCTGATCTCCGATCCCTAGCTATCGCAACTCCAGGCCCCCCAATCCTGACTCCCAGCCCGGTCCTCAGCCCCGTGTTGTCTCGCCCCCATCCCTGACCTGAACCCCAGACCCACTTACCTGAAGGCCGCTAGGACTCTTATCAGCGAGCCAATTTTGCCCCAGTTTTCACCAATGGGCTATTGCACCATGTCGGCTCTTTTACAATGAAGTCTGAGGCTCAATATCTGGGGAAACTCGGACCTCACCATTCTGGCGCAGAGTATTTACCCTTCGCCCCCTGCTCGCTCAAAAATGGGTGCTCCTGAACTTCTGGGCCCTGGTGACGGAGGGATAAATTCAGATTACTATGACATTGGAACCAATTCTGTGGCAGGTGTAGCCTGTACAGATGGACGGGTTTCACTTGAACAAGGCTGGGACCAGTGTTCTCACTGGGTGACTTGACTAGTGCTGCGAAAGGGGGTTTAAACTAATATGGTAAGGGTAAGAGGAAAAAAAAAGCAGGATGAGCAAACAAAAAGAAAAACAAAATGGATAAGCAGTAGAAAAACAGGAATTTTATAAAGAAGTGGTCAGAAGAAGGGAATAAAATGATTAGGACTGCCAAACAGACAGAGTCAAATCTGGTTGTATGTACATAAATTTAAAAAGTATTTTGAGCTGGACTCACAAATTGCCATGACTGGTTATGATATATTGGGCCAGAAATTGCTGTAAGTGGTGAACGACCCGCGCTGGCCGCTGCTTACATACTAACTTACCCATATTGTATCCGCGGTCTTTACTGTGGGAACTTCCTCTAATGGGAACCTGAAAACAGTCTAGCGTTAACTCCCGTGAACTTAGGACCTCTGTGGGCGACAAGAGGATCGCTCTGTCTCCTCAACCAATCAGATTACAGCATCCTTGACAAGCCGCAAAGAGTCAAAACCTGTGACAGCTACAACGGTAAAATCAATTGTAAAAACAGTTAGAGAAAGCGAAATAAAGAGAGGGTAAGAAATATCAAATCAAAAGACAGAGATAAAAGAGACAGAAAGAAAAAAATATATATTTTTTTAAATGTCCAACAACTATTAAAATTGCAATGAATGAGACTCCACATTTTTAAAAATTTAATTTTCAGTGGCAGAGAGGTTGTTTGGCAGTCATTAATACTTAGCACGCTGATAAAACTTAGCATAGACCTAAAAAACTAAGCTTACCTGTTTTGTGGCGAGATTAGTTCATTTCCAGCTGGGCAGGAGAGCAAGTTGGCACTGGTTCATTGATAGCAGCTGGCGAGGTCCCTTTAACGCAGAGCTTTCAGATCACCGGCGAGCCAGGAAGCGTAAGTTCCAGATTTATGCATCTGACTGCGCATGTGCAGTCGCCGGAACTTGCTCTTCAATTTCGCCATTAATAACTGAGCGCTGTTAGGTTCATCATCGTTTTAAAAGCAATTTCCGGCCCTTAGTATTAACAGAGATGTGGCTTAATCCAAGGCAAGACTGGTAACTGAACATGTATAGTTACAAAATATTTGGGAGAGATAAAGTCAGAAAAGGGGGGCAGTGTTAATCAAATATTCCATTATAGCATTGGAAAATAGTTTATCTTTTAATAATTAATGTGTCCAAAAAGGGGAGAGGTTTTTGCAAAACGTCCAGGACTACTTTCAAGATCAGTATGTTTTTAATTCAACAAGGAAAGAATGTTCTAGTTCTAGGAAATGAAGTGGGACAAGTAGGTAATAAAACAGTACATCTAGGAACTTCAACCGCAGCATAATTAGTTTAGATATAAAAATTGAAAAGGGGAGGGAACAGTCAAATATAAAGGAACTTGACTGGAAAAATCTAATTTCAATGAGATTAAAGGGAACTAACCCAGATAAATTGAAAAATATTAAGGCAGTGAACAAACAAGGGGAAATGTTCAAACAGTAGATGATTAGGGTACAGAATAGACATTTTCCCACAAACTGGAGTTCTTTGGATGAGTACAGAAATTCATATTAAAATGAAACTTAAGAAAGGCATATCTTGGATTAATACTGCAAAAGAAAATAAAGCAGAGCATCAAAAATATAGAGGGAAAGCAAAAAGATTAGAAAAGCATAAAGAAATACTGGTAGTAACATAAAGGGAAATAGTTGAAGGATTTTATACAAAAGTAAAAGGATTGTTAAAGAGAAGACAATATCCTACCTTGTTACCATTGCTGCTGATTTTGTAATAAACAGTGCTATCACAACCCAGCTGAGGTAATTTTTCTTGTGTCCTCACCCAGAGTCTCTGCTACCCTGTGTTACTGAAGGATTAATTTAGGTTTCAGAGTAAGTGGTGAAAACTTGTCAATTTCTGTGTGATCAATAAACTACCTGCTTTTTAAGTACAAGTACAAGAACTGTAATCTACTTGCCATTTCAAGGATCACAGGCCTAATTTACAAGATAATTACAGATGTGGAAGGCCTTTTGGCCCATCTTAATTCATCCTTCCAGAGAGATGCTAACCTCACCCCATTGTAGCATCCAATTGTGTTTTAAATGATTCCAAGATTTTTACCTCTATGACTCTACATGGAAGCTTTTTCCACTTGTTGATCACTTTTTCAGGCCGATGTTCATCTCTGTACCGCCCATTTTTTGGCATGAACAAAATCACAAAAAAAAGTTGCTGATTTACCACCAGAGGCCTGCCCATTGCAATTTTTGGGCAGGCCTCAATTTAGGTGGCCACCTCTCTCACCCTAAACCAGCAGGGGCCTATTACATTGTTAGGACCCAAATGCTATTTTCATATCAATTAGTGCTGCCACTGCTGCTTCCTCAACCCACCCGCAAACCATGGGCAGTACATACTGGGAGTAGGGTTGCCAACTCTGGAGGCATTCCTGGAGGTTAGATCATGTGACATTCTGACCACATGACATTCTGACCACATGACATCTGGCCATGTGATGCCTGATCTCGACATCTGGCCATGTGGCACCTGATCACGTGACATCTGATCATGTGACCTCTATAAATGTTACTGCAATTATCTTTTAAAAGTTGGGTCCCTTGTAGTTCAGTATTTTTGCTTATGGTTTCACGCCAAGTTCCAACTACCAGGACGCCACCTGTGAACAAAGGAAGAGGGGAAACTGAGGGTGGGGAAGAGGGGAGACCGAGGGAACTCCCTCCATGCCGAAACCACCTCCCCCATTGCCGAGACCACCCCCGCATTGCTGATACCATCCCCCCCCCACCCCAGCATTGCTCCCTCCCAACTGCATTACACGTGGTCATGGCTCTCCATTAAGAGGGGTGGGCGGGGGCACACCGCGGCAAGAAATTTAAATCGCTGATCTCCCAAGCTGCTGGTGGCAGCGCTCGGGGGAGACTCCCCCAATTCTGGGGAACTCCCGGTCATTCCAGGAGGGTTGGCAACCCTAACTGGGCAGCAGCCATTTGCAGCACTACTTAAAGGAATCATAAGCTGCAACTGGGTAAATATGGAAGCAGGTCTGGCAATGACTTTTTTTTTCATTATTTTTGGGATTTTGAAGCTTTAAAGACTTCCTTAAGTTCAGCTACTTGCTGTGTAGCATGCTCTTTACATTTCCCCACTACCTCTTTTCTATACTCTTATATACCTCTATAAAATCGCCTCTCAGTCACTTCCTTTCCTGGCTGAAAAGCTCAAGTTTCCTCATAACCCAGCCCCCTATCATTGGAATCAAAAAGCGAAATACTGCAGATGGTGGAAATCTGAAACAAAAACAGTAAACACTGGAAACACTCAGCAGGTCAGGCAGCATCTGTCGAGAGAACACAAGTTGATGTTTCAGGTATGGAATTCTTCCTCAGAGCTGGAAGATATTACCGATGAACAGCATTTAAAAAGGAACAGAACAAGGGAATGGAGGAAACACATTGACCACACACAAGAAAAGAAATAGAATCACCTGTAAAGTGCTTAGGTGGAGAACAGGAGTTGGTTAATGGCAAAAGTGATAAACTCATGAGAGAAAATAGTTGAACAGGCAGGATCTTTCCCTTCAGAAGGCATATTGATTGCTATTAACTAGGTTATTATTGTACAGATGATCCTTAAGTTTACTCCTGATAATCGATTCCATAATTTCACCTTGATTGGAAGTAAGATTAATGGGTCAGTAGTTGCATATGTCTGTGTTGTTGCCCTTTTTGATGGGCACCAGAGTCTGTTTCCAATCTTCTAGTACCTCCCCAATGTTCTTTGACTCCCTTGTAATAATTGTCAGTGCTTCACAAATTTCTTCCCTGGTCTCTTGTAGCACTCACGGATAAATGCCATGTATCCCTAGGAATCTATTTATTTTGAACCCAATTAGCTTGTCTAGGACTTGCATCTCATCATAGAAGGAAGCCATTCGGCCCATTGTGCCTGTCCAGCTCTTTGAACAGGCTAACCAATTAGTCCCACTCCCCTGCTCTTTCCCCATAGCCCTGTAAATTTTTCCCTTTCAAGTATTTATCCAATTCACTTTTGAAAGCTATTATTCAATCTGCTTCCACCACCCCTTCAGACAGTGCATTCCAGATCTTAACTTGTACATCCCCGATTTTAATCGATCCACCATTAGCTGCCACACCTTCAGCTACCTAGGCCTTAAGCACTGGAATTCCCTCCCTAAACTGCTCTCTCCTCCTTTAAGACGCTCCTTAAAATCTACCTCTTTGATCAAGGTTTTGGTCACCTGTCCTAACATCTCCTTATGTGGCTCGGTGTCAAATTTTGTTTCATAAAGTTCCTGTGAGGTGCCTCGGGATGTTTTACTATGTTAAAGGCGTTTATAAATGCAAGTTGTTGTTGTGTAAAAAAAAAAATTATCATGTCGATTTCTCCTTCAAACCCTTCATGATTTTGAACACCTCTATCAAATCTCCCCTTAACCTTCTCTGCTCTAAGGAGAACAACCCCAATTTCTCTAGTCTGTCCACGTAACTGAAGTCCTTCATCCCTGGTACCATTCTAGTAAATCTCCTCTGCACACTCTCTAAAGGCCTTGACATCCTTCCTAAAGTGTGGTGCGCAGAATTGAACACAATACTCCAGCTGAGGCCTAACCAGTGTTTTATAAAGGTTTAGCATAACTTCCTATCTTTTGTACTCTATACCTCTATTTATAAAGCCAAGGATCCCGTATGCCTTTTTAACAGTCTTCTCAACTTGTCCTGCCACCTTCAAAAACTTGTATACGTACACCCCCAGGTGCCTCTGTTCCTGCACCCCCTTTAAAATTGTACCAATTAGTTTATATTCCTTCTCATTCTTCCTACCAGAATGAATCACTTCACACTTCTCTGCATTAAATTTTATCTGCCATGTGTCTGCCCATTTCACCAATCTGCATGTGTCCTCCTGAAGTCTGTTACTATCCTCCTCACTATTTACTATATTTCCGAGTTATGCGTCATCTGCAAACTTTGAAATTAAGCCCTGCATACCCAGGTCCAGGTCATCTATGTACAACAAAAACAGCAGTGAGCCCAACATTGACCCCTGGAGGACACCGCTGTAAACTTCTCTCCAGTCTGAAAAACAACAATTCACCACTATTCTCTGCTTTCTATCACTCAGCCAATTTCGTATCCATGCAGCCACTGCCCCTTTAATCCCTTCAATTGGCTTCAATTTTGCTAACAAGTCTAATATGTGGTACTTTATCAAATGCCTTTTGAAAGTCCATGTACACAACAACAACCGCACCATGCTCATCAACCGTCTCCATTACTTCATCAAAGAACACAATCCAGTTAGTCAAACATGATTTGCCTTTAACAAATCTGTGCTGGCTTTCATTTATTCTCCCACATTTTTCCAAGTGTCAATTAATTTCGTCCCAGATTAGTTTCTCTAAATGTTAGGCTGACTGGCCTGTAGTTGCTGGGTTTATCCCTCTCCCTATTTTGAACAGGGGTGTAATGATTGCATTCCTCCAGTCCTCTGGCACCACTCCCATATTTTGTGGCCAGAGCCTCCGCAATTTCCAACCTTCCCTCAGCAACCTAGGTGACTTTTCTACTTTCAGCAGTCCAGCCTTTTAAGTACCTCCTCTTTATCTATTTTTATCCCATCCAACTTCTCTACTACCTCCACCTTTACTGTGACATTGGCAGCATCCTCTTCTTTAGTGAAGATGGATGCAAAGTTCTCATTTAGTACCTCAGCCATGCCCTCTGCTTCCACAAGAAGATCTCCTTTTTGGTCCCTAATCAGCCTCACTCTTCCTTTGACTACTCTTTTACTATTTATATGTTTATAAAAGACTTTTGGGCTCCCTTTTATATTACCCGCTAATCTATTCTTATACCCTCTCTTTGCCCCTCTTATTTCCTTTTTCAGTTCTGCTCTGTACTTTCTGTATTCTGCCTGGTTTGCTTCTGAATTATGAACCTGACATTTATCATAAGCCTCCTTTTTCTGTTTCATTTTAATTTCTATATCTTTAGTCATCCTTTGGATGCCCTTCCTTTCCCCCTCATGGGAATGTGTCTAGTCTGTACCAGAACTGACTCCTCTTTGAAGGCCTCCCATTGCTCATTTACTGTTTTAGCTACCAATCTTTGATTCTAATCCACCTGGGCCAGATCCCTTTTCAACTCACTAAAATTAGCCCTCCTCCAGTTGAGTATTTTCACATTTGAATGTTCCTTGTCCTTTTCCATAACTACTCTAAACCTAATGATATTGTGATCACTGTTTGCTAAATGCTGTCCCACTGAAACATGCTCCACTTGTCCCATTTCATTCCCCAGAACTAGATCCAGCACTGCTTCCTTCCTCATTGGGCTGGAAGCATACTGATCAAGAAAGTTCTCTTGCACACATTTCAGGAATTCCTGCCCCTCTTTGCCCTTCACACTGTTGTTTTCCCAGTCTATATTAGGATAATTGAAGTACCCCATTATCACTACTCTAAATTTCTTGCATCATTCTGCAATTTGCCTGCAAATTTGCTCCTCTATCTCTTTCCCACTATTTGGTGGCCTATAGTATACACCCAGCAGCATAATAGTTCCTCTGTTGTTCCTTAATTCTAACCAAATTCTGTCTGTGACCCCTCAATTACATCACCCCTTTCCTGTGCTATAACAGCATCTTTCATCAATACTGCTACCCCCTCCTTTTTTTCCTTCCCTATCTTTCCTGAATACATTGTAGTCAGGAATATTGAATGCCTAGTCATCCCTTTGTTTGAGCCAGGTCTCCGTTATTGCCACTGTATCATAATTCCATGTGGTTACTTGTGCCTGCAGCCCACCAACCTTATTTACCAAACTCCGTGCATTTATGCACATGCACTCCAAACCCTTCTTACCCTACTTCGCATTTCCCCCCCTGTCTGATCCCTCATATTTTTGAATTACTCTTCATTGTAATGCTATTTGTTACTCCCAGTCCTCTGTGCACCTTGTATCTACCCTCTAATGCTTCATCCTGGTGCCCCACCCCCGCCAAATTAGTTTAAACCCTCCCCCACAGCACTAATTAACCTCCCTGCGAGGACATTGGTCCCAGCCCTGTTGAGGTGCAACCCGCCCATCTTGTTCAGGTCCTTCCTGCCCCAGAACTGGTCCCAATTCCTCCATGCAACATTTCTCCAGCCACATGTTAACCTGTATTATACTGTTCCTATACTCACTAGCACATGGCTCTGGGAGTAATTCAGAGATTATTACCTTTGAGGTCCTGCTCTTTAACTTCCTCCCTAGCTCCTGAAACTCTGTCCGTAGGACCTCAACCCTTTTCCTACCTATGTCATTGGTTCTAACATGAATCTGTCCCACTGCCCCCTGCAAAATGTTCTGCACCCATTCAGTAATGTCCGTTACTCTGGTATCAGGGAGGCAACACACCACGTGAGACTCACGTCGGCCGTTGCTGTAACTCCTGTCTATCCCCCTGACTATCGAATCCCCTATGACAACTGCATTTCTACTCCTTGCTGTGCCCCATTGTGCAGTCATTTGCCCCACAGTGCCATGGACTTGCTCTAGACTGCACTCCCTGATGTGTCGTCACCCTCACCAGTATTCAGTACTGAAAACCGGCTTGAGAGTGCCACACTTCCGGGGGATTCCTGCACAGCCTGCCTCTTCCTTCCCTGCCGAATGGCCACCCACTTACTAGCCTCCTGAACTCTCTGTGGCTGTGGGGTGACCACCTCCTGGAACATGCGATCCAGGAAATTCTCAGCCTCCCATGTGCCCTGCAGTAACTCCAACCTCTCTTCAAGCTCAGAAACTCTGAGGTTGAGTTCGAGCAGCTGGATGCACTTCCTACACACGTGGTTATCCAGAACACATGAAGCATCCTAGAGTTCCCACATGGCACAGGAATTGCAGGCAATGGGTCTCAGCTGTTCCATCATTTTACTTAAAAGTTTATCTACTTATGTTTTTTTATATATATATATATATATTATATATATATATATCTTATGTTAGATATGTTTTAGTTTAGTGTCCCCTTAACTCCTATTCTTCATTAATTTATTATATATACCAGATTTTTTTATTTAATGTATTTCAGATCCCTTTAATGTTGATATCTGCTACTTAGTTGCTTTTAATTTTATCCCCTTAGATCTAATTAATTACTCTGATTATTTATTTGTATATTTACTTATTTACTATAATAAAAACAGAAAATGCTGGAAATACTCAGCAAGTTAGGCAGCATCTGTGGAGAAAGAAACAGAGTTAAGGTTTCAGGTTGATGACCTTTCATCAGAACTGGAAGAAGTTGAAGATTAAACATGTTTTAAGCAAGTACAGAGCCAGGCAAAGGTTGAGGGGGTTGGGGGGGGCGGGGGAGGAAAGAACAAAAGGGAAGGCCTCTGAAAGGGTGGAGGACAGGAGTGATTAAATGACGAGGGATGATGGTGCAAGGCAAGGAGGGTGGTAAAGGGACAAGTAATTCTTGTATTTGCTGCTCACGATGCGGTCTCCTCTACACTGGGAAGACCAAACGTAAATTGGGTGATTGCCTTGCTGAACACCTCCGCTCCGTGCGCAAGCATGACCCTGACCTTGCCATTTTAATTCCATGTCCCACTCCCACTCTGACCTCTCTGTCCTCGGCCTCTTACACTGTTCGATTGAAGCTCAACGGAAGCTCGAAAAACAGCACCTCATTTTTTGATAAGGCATTTTACGACCTTCTGGACTCAACATTAGATTTCAATAACTTCAGATCATGACCACTGCCCCCATTTCTTTGGACAGCAGGTGCTGATAATGGTTCAACTGTTGCCATTCACAGCTCCTCGAGACCCATCTTTTGTTTCTTTACTTGTCCCATCAATCAATCATGCCTACGTTGTGTTCAGTGCATGGTATCTTCCACTTCCAGTGTCTGAGTTAACTACACAGTGTTTGCAAAGTTCAGTTTATGAAGTTAAATTTGGTCAAAATATTAATCACCCAACTTCTCATCCTTGCCTCATGCTATCTGATTGTAAATGATTCCCTCTCCTCAGGTATTGTCCCACTTCATTTCAAAACCACCATCATCACTCCCTCATCAAAAGACAACCCTTGACCCTTCTGTCCTTGCGAACTACTGCTCCATCTCCAATTTCCCTTTCCTCTCCAAAGTCCTGGAATGTGTTGTCACCTCCCAAATCTGTGCCTATTTTCCCCACAACTGCCTTTTTGAATCTCTCCAATCATGCTTTCACCATGCCACAACACCGAAATGGCCCTAAGCAAAGTCACAAATGACATCCTCTGCAACTGTGACCATAGTGCATTATCCATCCCTGTCTTCCGAGATCTCTGCCGCCTTTGACATGGTCAACTACACCATTCTCTTCCAAAGTCTCTCCAGCTCATTGGGACTGCCCTCATATGGTTCCACTCTAACCTATCTGGTTGTAGCCAGAGCATATTCAGCAATGACTTCTCTTCCCACCCTTGCAATGTTACCTTTTTTTTTATTCGTTCACGGGATGTGGGCTTCGCTGGCAAGGCCGGCATTTATTGCCCATCCCTAATTGCCCTCGAGAAGGTGGTGGTGAGCCGCCTTCTTGAACCGCTGCAGTCCGTGTGGTGACGGTTCTCCCACAGTGCTGTTAGGAAGGGAGTTCCAGGATTTTGACCCAGCGACAATGAAGGAACGGCGATATATTTCCAAGTCGGGATGGTGTGTGACTTGGAGGGGAACGTGCAGGTGGTGGTGTTCCCATGCGCCTGCTGCCCTTGTCCTTCTAGGTGGTAGAGGTCGCGGGTTTGGGAGGTGCTGTCGAAGAAGCCTTGGCGAGTTGCTGCAGTGCATCCTGTGGATGGTGCACACTGCAGCCACAGTGCGCCGGTGGTGAAGGGAGTGAATGTTCAGGGTGGTGGATGGGGTGCCAATCAAGCGGGCTGCTTTATCTTGGATGGTGTCGAGCTTCTTGAGTGTTGTTGGAGCTGCACTCATCCAGGCAAGTGGAGAGTATTCCATCACACTCCTGACTTGTGTCTTGTAGATGGTGGAAAGGCTTTGGGGAGTCAGGAGGTGAGTCACTCGCCGCAGAATACCCAGCCTCTGACCTGCTCTCGTAGCCACAGTATTTATATGGCTGGTCCAGTTAAGTTTCTGGTCAATGGTGACCCCCAGGATGTTGATGGTGGGGGATTCGGCGATGGTAATGCCGTTGAATGTCAAGGGGAGGTGGTTAGACTCTCTCTTGTTGGAGATGGTCATTGCCTGGCACTTATCTGGCGCAAATGTTACTTGCCACTTATGAGCCCAAGCCTGGATGTTGTCCAGGTCTTGCTGCATGCGGGCTCGGACTGCTTCATTATCTGAGGGGTTGCGAATGGAACTGAACACTGTGCAGTCATCAGCGAACATCCCCATTTCTGACCTTATGATGGAGGGAAGGTCATTGATGAAGCAGCTGAAGATGGTTGGGCCTAGGACACTGCCCTGAGGAACTCCTGCAGCAATGCCCTGGGGCTGAGATGCTTGGCCTCCAACAACCACTACCATCTTCCTTTGTGCTAGGTATGACTCCAGCCACTGGAGAGTTTTCCCCCTGATTCCCATTGACTTCAATTTTACTAGGGCTCCTTGGTGCCACACTCGGTCAAATGCTGCCTTGATGTCAAGGGCAGTCACTCTCACCTCACCTCTGGAATTCAGCTCTTTTGTCCATGTTTGGACCAAGGCTGTAATGAGGTCTGGAGCCGAGTGGTCCTGGCGGAACCCAAACTGAGCATCGGTGAGCAGGTTATTGGTGAGTAAGTGCCGCTTGATAGCACTGTCGACGACACCTTCCATCACTTTGCTGATGATTGAGAGTAGACTGATGGGGCGGTAATTGGCCGGATTGGATTTGTCCTGCTTTTTGTGGACAGGACATACCTGGGCAATTTTCCACATTGTCGGGTGGATGCCAGTGTTGTAGCTGTACTGGAACAGCTTGGCTAAAGGCGCAGCTAGTTCTGGAGCACAAGTCTTCAGCACTACAGCTGGGATGTTGTCGGGGCCCATAGCCTTTGCTGTATCCAGTGCACTCAGCCGTTTCTTGATATCACGTGGAGTGAATCGAATTGGCCGAAGACTGGCTTCCGTGATGGTGGGGATATCGGGAGGAGGCTGAGATGGATTATCCACTCGGCACTTCTGGCTGAAGATGGTTGCAAACGCTTCAGTCTTGTCTTTTGCACTCACGTGCTGGACTCCGCCATCATTGAGAATGGGGATGTTTGCAGAGCCTCCTCCTCCCGTTAGTTGTTTAATTGTCCACCACCATTCACGACTGGATGTGGCAGGACTGCAGAGCTTTGATCTGATCCGTTGGTTGTGGAATCGCTTAGCTCTGTCTATAGCATGTTGCTTCCGGTGTTTAGCATGCATGTAGTCCTGAGTTGTAGCTTCACCAGGTTGGCACCTCATTTTTAGGTACGCCTGGTGCTGCTCCTGGCATGCTCTTCTACACTCCTCATTGAACCAGGGTTGATCCCCTGGCTTGTTGGTAATGGTAGAGTGAGGAATATGCCGGGCCAAATAGGTTACAGATTGTGCTGGAATACAATTCTGCTGCTGCTGATGGCCCACAGCGCCTCATGGATGCCCAGTTTTGAGCTGCTAGATCTGTTCTGAATCTATCCCATTTAGCACGGTGGTAGTGCCACACAACACGTTGGATGGTGTCCTCAGTGCGAAGACGGGATTTCATCTCCACGAGGACTGTGCGGTGGTCACTCCTACCAATACTGTCATGGACAGATGCATTTGCGACAGGTAGATTGGTGAGGATGAGGTCAAGTAAGTTTTTCCCTCGTGTTGGTTCGCTCACCACCTGCCGCAGGCCCAGTCTAGCAGCTATGTCCTTCAGGACTCGGCCAGCTCGGTCAGTAGTGGTGCTACCGAGCCACTCTTGGTGATGGACATTGAAGTCCCCCACCCAGAGTCCCCCAAAGATCTGTCTTTGGCCCTATCCTCCTCCTTCTCTGCATGCTGCCCGTGGTGACATTATCAGGCCCAGCTGTACCTCTCCACTGCCTGTGTTGTCAGACTGCATGTCTGACATCCAGTCTTAGATGAATCGCAGTTTCCTGCAGATAAACATTGGGAAGACAAAATCCATCATCTCGGCTTCTGCCACAAGCTCTGTATTCTTGCCACTGATTCCATCTCCCTCCCTGCTACTGTCTCATGCTGAACCAGACCGTTTACAACCTCGGCATCCTATTCAACCCTGAGCTGAACTTCTGACCCCATATACTCTCCATCACAAAGACTGCCTTCTTCCACCTCTCTAACATTGCCCGTCTTCACCCATATCTTAGCCCATTTACTGCTGGAACCTTCATCTATGCCGTTGTCACTTCCAGATTCAACTATTCCAATACTCTCCTGGCCGGCCTCCCATCCTCCACCTTCCGTAAACTTTCAGTTCATCCAGAACCCAATTACCCATACCCTATATCGCGGCAAGTCCCACTCCCCCATCATCCCTGCCCTTGCTGACCTACATTGCCACCAGCACCTTCAGTTTAAAATTCTCGGCATTGTGTTTAAATCCCTTCATGGCCTTGCCACTCCTTATCTCTGTGGCCTCCTCCAGCCCCCCCCCCCCCCCCCCAACTCTTCATTCCTCTGACTCTGGAATTTTGTGCATTCCCTCCTCCGTTCACCCCACCACCGGCAACATTGGCAGCCATGCCTTAAGCTGCCTCGGCCTCATGCTTTGAAACTCCCCCCATAAATCCTTCCACTTCTCTCCCTCTCATTTATGACTCTTAAAGCCCATTTCTTTGACCAAACTTTTGATCACCCCCCTAATATCTCCTACTTTGGCTTAGGATCCTTTTTTAAAAAAATCTGAGCATTATTCTATGTTAAAGCACCATATAAATATAACAAAAGCAAAATGCTGGAAATTTGATATAAAAACAGAAACTGCGGAAAACACTAATAAAGTTAGGCAACATCTTTGGAGAGAGAAACAGAGTTAAAGTTTAAGGTCAAAGACCTTTCATCAGAACTGGAAGAGATGAACTGTTTTTAAGAAGTACAGAGCCAGGGAAAAGGGGACAGGAAAAATAACAAAAGCAAGAGGCATGTGATGAGGTGGAGGTTTGGAGTGATTAAATGACAAAAGTAATGATGGTGCAAGGCAAAAGGATAATGAGACAAGTATAGAAACAAAAGATGAGTCCAGAGGAGGTGTAAATGGCTACAGCAGTATAGCAGAGATGGTGGGGGGGAGAAACATGGAAAATCTGGCAAAGAGAAGGCTCCTTTGGCCTGGGAATGTGGCAGAGAAAAGCAGGTAGACGCCAGGGGTGCAGACCACCCACTGGCCGTGTACCAATAGGGGATCCCCACCCCAAGCAGCAGCCCACACCTCCTCCATTCCCAGTGGCTCTGGTGCAGCCATCCTCAATTACCAGCACTTGCTGTCCGAGAGAAAATAGGAGCGGTAATTAAAGTTTAAAATTGTTAAACTCAATGTTAAAGCTGGAAGGCTGTAAAGTTCCTAGTAGAAAGATGAGGTACTGTTCCTCGAGCTTGCATTGAGCTCCATTGGAACAGTGTAGAACGCCCTCGACCGTGTCCAACCAATTTCCCGCACTTCCACCCTCACCCCTTCTCCCTCCCGGAATCGTGATTGGGTCCCCCTTCTATCCTCATCTTCTACCCCCCCCACCTCCACATTGAACAGATCACCTTTTGCCATTTCTGGCCACTTACAGCATGATTGAGGTCTGGGATTGTTCCCAGCGACTGGTGATGCCTAAATAACGAAATAAATCAGAACCAGGGAATTATGGGCCCATTGGTTTAATGTCAGTTATGGACAATTTGCAAGATGAGATTATTAGAGTTGCATAATATGATAGCGCCTGAAACAGGTGGGAGCTTAATTATAGAAATACAGAACTTGCATTTATGCAGCGTCTATCACATCCTCAGGATATCCTAATATGCTCCACAGCCAATTAATTACTCTTATTTGCAGTTGTTCAAATGATGCAGCAGAGCCATTATATCTCCTCGTGATTTTTTCCAGCCATTACACAAGTCTGCACCACTTCCAGACATTGTGCATATAAAGGGTATTTTCTGAAAGTGGGGTTGAGCAGTACCTGGAAGTAAATTTAAGGAGCCAAAAAAATGAAAACAGTGTTTATCTATTATTTTCTTCACTTTTTCTGCTGGCACTTAGAATCTCATGAACCTTTGCGCCAATAGCTTTGAATTTTTTTTATCAATAGGGTGATGTCACAAAGTGGCATGGAGGATGACCACTTCAGTCATCTCATGCATCAACTTGACTTCAATCACTATGAAACAGATGGTTGGGTGCTAGGCTGTTCCATCATTTGCCTGCAGATTCATGCCTGCACATAGGGTTTCCTTTCCCTTCAGTGTGGCCTGGTGCAATCAATCACAGGCACCATAGGAGATTGCAATTTAAAAAAAAATCTTTTGCTTCAGCTAGTGTCTACCACAGTAATTTCTCTTCCCCATATCCAAGACAGGAAATCCGGTGTCACTACGATGGGCAGTCACCTCTCCGGTGAGGTGAGAGTGACCACCCTTGACACCAAGGCAGCATTTGACCAAGTGTGACACCAAGGAGTCCTAGTAAAATTGAAGTCCATGGGAATCAGAGGGAAAACTCTCCAGTGGCTGGAATCATATCTAACACAAAGGAAGATGGTAGTGGTTGTTGGAGGCCAATCGTCTCAGCCCCAGGATATTGCTGTAGGAGTTCCTTGGGGTAGTGTCCTTGGCCCAACCATCTTCAGCTGTTTCATCAACGACCTTCCCTCCATTAAAAGGTCAGAAATGGGGATGTTCGCCAATGATTGCATAGTGTTCAGTTCCATTCGCAACCCCTCAGATAATGAAGCAGTCCATGCCAGCATGTGGCAAGACCTGGATTACGTCCCGGCTTGGGCTGATAAGTGGCAAGTAACATTAGTGCCAGACAAGTGCCAGGCAATGACCATCTCCAACAAGAGAGAGTCTAACCACCTCCCCTTGACAGTCAACGGCATTACCACCGCCGAATCCCCCACCATCAATATCCTGGGGGTCACCATTGACCAGAAACTTAACTGGACCAACCACATAAATACTGTGGCCACAAGAGCAGGTCAGAGGCTGGGTATTCTACGGCGAGTGACTCACCTCCTGACTCCCCAAAGCCTTTCCACCATCTACAAGGCACAAGTCAGGTGTGTGATGGAATACTCTCCACTTGCCTGGATGAGTGCAGCTCCAACAACACTCTAGAAGCTCGACACCATCCAGGACAAGGCAGCTCGCTTGATTGGTACCCCATCCACCACCCTAAACATTCACCCCTTCACCACCGGCGCACCGTGACTGCATTGTGTACCATACACAGGATGCATTGCAGGAACTCGCCAAGGCTTCTTCCTCAGCACCTCCCAAACCTCTACCACCTAAAAGGAAAAGGGCAGCAGGCACATGGGGACACCACCACCTGCACGTTCCCCTCCAAGTCACACACCATCCCGACTTGGAAATGTATCGCCATTCCTTCATCATCGCTGGGTCAAAATCCTGGAACTCCCTACCGAACAGCACTGTGAGAGAACCTTCACCACACGGACTGCAGCGGTTCAAGCGGCTCACCACCACCTTCTCCAGGGCAATTAGGCATAGGCAATAAATTCTGGCCTTGCCAGTGACGCCCACATCCCATGAATGAATTTAAAAAAACTACAAATACAGTTGGAAGCACCACCACAACATTTAAGTGAGATTGATCCCAGAAGATCTGGTGGGGTCAGGGTGCAGGGCCTATGAATCTCCTGTACTATTTTCAGCTTACTGTTGTATGTTTAGATGCTCCAACTATTAACAGAGTAGCCCAAAGCAATTAAACCCCCAAATAGTTATGAGCTTGACATCGAATACTAAGTTTATTAATCCACTGAGGACAGATGGAGTTTCTAGTTCCAGGAAACAAATACTGTTCCTACATTTTTAATAGTCTCTTAAAATATAGATGATATAGCATGAAACTGCCAGTTGAATAATCATTATGAAAAGATCACAAAAGTCTAAATGCCTTTAATCCTATTATTTTCAGCAATCTCATCAATACCACGATCAACTTGAGGATTTATTTTATTTATAATTTCACATAAAATAAAATATATTCACTATATTAATATTTTAAACATCACAGTGCCTAAAGGACTGATATAGTGCCATAAATTTTAGTTATTTTTTTACTGCAGAGTATTTACAACATAAGATAAAGGCATCTAGAAAGCCAATATTCTGAATGCATGCAACCAATAGGAGTCTCACCCATCAGCCTTGTATTTAGAAAATCAACCCTCTACTGTCAAGACTACAACTATTTTTGTTTTTCCAGGATTATTATAAATGAATTGAAACACTAACTATTTTCATTACAATGTCATTTGTTATAATTAGCAGCTATCTTGCAGAACACCAATAATCATGCCAATGGATTCTGCCCAGAACCAGGACTCACATTGGGCAGGAAAAATGCCAAATACTTTTTTGGTAGTGTACAAGTTTTAGTCATTCAACTTTATTATACTTTAGAAATTCACAGAATTAATTTCTGCAAATATCACTCAAAAAATTTCTGCAAATTTTGCCAGTTGAAAATGACATTCAGTGCTTAAAGACCATGTGCACTCACTATGAAAGAAAAGGCTTTGTTGGGCAGGAGTGCTCAGCTTCCCAACTAAACAGACTGAAAATATCTTCTAATTCTGCCTGCATAAACAAAATTAAGCAACTGATAAATCACTTAAAGATTAATTTAAAGCAAAAGTAAAATGTTGACACTTTTCCCAATTATCCCTTCTGTTCCAAATGGCATTGTAGCCTCCATAGGTTTTGCTTGCTATTTCAACCCATCTGTCATTTAAGCAATTGCTCATCAATAAAAATATAAATTCTCAGGTAGCTGACTTGGTATGAGTATATTTGAGTCCTTGTAAAAATTATGATATTTGATCCAAGTCTACATTATCACCTGCATATTTACCATAAGACCATAAGCGATAGGAGCAGGAGTAGGCCTTTTGGCCCCTCGAGCCTGCTCCGCCATTTAGTGAGATCACGGCTGATCTGATTTTTACCTCAACTCCGCTTACCCGCCCTTTCCCCATATCCTTTGACTCCCTTGCTGATCAAAAATTTGTCTAACTCAGCCTTGAATGTATTCAATGACTCAGCCTCCACAGCTTTTTGGAGTAAAGAATTCCAAAGATTCACGACCCTCTGGGAGAAGGTGTTCCTCCTCATTTCCGTCTTAAACGGACAACCCCTTATTCTGAGACTATGCCCCCTAGTTTTAGATTACCCCATGAGGGGTAACATCCTCTCAGCATCTACCCTATCGAATCCCCTCAGAATCTTGTACGTTTCAATAAGATCTCCTCTCATTCTTCTAAACTCCAATGAGTATAGACCCAACCTGTTCAATCTTTCCTCATAAGACAACCCTTCCATACCCGGAATCAACCTAGTGAACCTTCTCTGAACTGCCTCCAATGCAAGTATGTCCTTCCTTAAATAAGGGCACTATAACTGTATGCAGTACTTCAGGGGTGGTCTCATCAGCACCCTGTACAGTTGTAGCATGACTTCCCTGCTTTTATACTCCATCCCCCTAGAAATAAAGGCCAATATTCCGTTTGCCTTCAGGATTACCTGCTGCACCTGTATGTTGACTTTTTGTATTTCATGTATGAGGACACCCACATCCCTCTGTATCGCAGCGTTTTGTGGTATTTCTCCATTCATATAATATTTTGCTTTTTTATTTTTCCTTCCAAAGTGGATGACTTCACATTTTCCCACATTATATTCCATCTGCCAATTTTTTGTCCATTCACTAAACCTGTCAATATCCCTTTGCAGACACTTTGTGTCCTCATCGCAACTTGCTTTTCCATCTATCTTTGTATCATCAGCAAATTTGGCCACAAGACACTCTGTTCCTTCTTCCAAGTCATTAATATATATTGTAAATAGTTGAGGCCCCAGCACTGATTCCTGCGGCACCCCACTAGTTACAGATTGCCATTTTGAAAATGACCCTTTTATTCTGACTCTTTGTTTTCTGTTAGTTAGCCAATCCTCTATCCATGCCAGTATATTACCCCAACACCATGAGCTCTTATCTTGTGCAGTAATCTTTTATGTGGCACCGTATTGAATGCCTTTTGGAAATCTAAATATACTGCATCCATTGGTTCCCCTTTATCCACCCTGCCAGTTACTTCCTCAAAGAACTCTCATAAATTTGTCAGACATGATTTCCCCTTCATAAAACCATTTTGACTCTCCTTGATTGTATTATGAGTCTCCAAATGTCCTGCTACTACTTCCTTAATAATGGATTCTAGCATTTTCCAGTGACAGATGTTAGGCTAACTGGTCAATAGTTATCTGCTTTCTGCTCACTCCCTTCTTGAATAGGGGTGTTACATTTGCGGTTTTCCAATCCGGTGGAACCTTTAAAATAAATATTTATATATGTACGTATGGATAGGAGTTCTAATGAAAATATAGGGACAATGGGATGGCATAATAAAGTGAGGAAAAAACACTACTGATTTGTATTCACTGTTGTAATGTAGAGAAACATGGCAACCAATTTGTGCACAACAAGGTGCCACAAATAGCAAAGAGATAAATGACAAATTAAGCTGTTTTAGTGGTGTTGGTTGACGGATAAATGTTGGCCAGGACATTGGGAGAACTACTCTGCTCTTCTTTAATTAGTGCCATGCGATCTTTTATGTCGACCTGAAAGTGCAGATGGGACCTTGGTTAACACCTCATCCAAGAGAGCATTCCCTCAGTACTACACTGGTGTGTCAGCCAAGATCATGTGCTCAAATCCTAGAGTGGTCTTAAACCCACAACCTAACAGTTTAATGATTCTCAGTCAGCCTTCAAAGGATTGTGGAAGCACACTTGAGAACACGTGCGAGAGACACAATATCCAGTTCAGATCATAAGATGGTCCTATTGTTTACCTCTGGGTTACGCTATGATATAGTTTAGACATTGGACAGTGTAGACACACTCCTAAAGTTACGATGCTCAGACTGTCTATGAAAGTACTCCATTCCCTTCTGGAGATCCTGAGGAAATCCCTGGGCATTCATAAAAATAAGGAGTCATGAATCTGTGCCCACTTTTTCTCCCCAGCATCTGTGTGCTGGTCATTTCAGGACCTGGTTGGACATGCATATCGCTGCTACTGGGTCAGCTTGGGAAGTTGTCGTGCTGCAAATTACGCCCTGTGCAAAGCTTAATTGGTAATAGAATGGGAGAAACTTCAAGAAAAGTTGGAGAGTTCAGGTTTACCTTAAAAACTCAGTGAGGTAAAAATTAATCTTGGGCCGTAGCACAAAATGGATGATAGCGAATCAGCCGCCTGTTTAACACT
Source organism: Heptranchias perlo (assembly GCF_035084215.1). NCBI lineage: Eukaryota > Metazoa > Chordata > Chondrichthyes > Hexanchiformes > Hexanchidae > Heptranchias > Heptranchias perlo. The sequence continues at coordinate 51,006,251 of NC_090335.1, forward strand.
CTGCCCGATTTTCGGCAGCCTGTTTTTAACACTCCGCCCGATTTTCGGCAGCCTGTTTAACACTCCGCCCGATTTTCGGCAGCCTGTTTAGCACTCCGCCTGATCTTCGGCGGATTGTTTAACACTCCGCCCGATTTTCGGTAGCCTGTTTAACACTCCGCCCCATTTCCGGCTGCCTCTTTAACACTCCGCCTGATTCTCTTTTTTTTTGAAGTCAATGGAAAAGGAAATTGGGCGGATTACAAAACGGGCTGTCGATTCGCTAACACCTGTTTTGCGCTACGGCCCAAGAATTCATACCCCAGTGTTTCAGTACCAAATACAGAAATTTGATATTTCTGGCTTCAAACAGGGAACAGGAAGGAGGAGGCAAAAAATAAAAAGGTGACAGCCAAGCTACATGTTTGAATTTGTCCACCCCTCCGTGTACTGATAGGAAAATGGTTTTAATATTGCCCCACTGTTAACAGATTTTAACCAGAGGCATGGAACAAAGGAGTCACATCCACAGTGGAGGTGGGGGCTGCTTCTTGATTGACTTTTGCAGAACACATAGGTTTTGAACACTCAAGTCTAAGCTCTCTCAACTAACTAGGCTGGTGTTTGTTCCATTGCATTGAAGGTCTGCTCCAGGATTTAGTTCCTCTATAGCAATCCATCATTGACTCAGTGGGGCCTCTCAGCCTCTGATCATTTACAGGTATCCCTCAAGACATTAGTATCTGAAATAGGTAGCTGTGTAGAATATACCCTCCAAGGAACCTGGTGTACTTCCCTATTTTGGATCTTAGAAAATTAATTCTATTCCCGAAGTCAGTGATATCCAAGTTGGATGCCTAGTCATCAATTGTGCAAGCAGTGCATCCCAGAGATTGGGTAGTGCCCATAGACGTAAAGGATGTATATTTTCACTCGAGTTTAGCCCTGCAATTGGTAATTTCTCAGGTAATATTTTTAGAGTGTAAGTTCTTAGTTAATATTCCTTCCTTTTGGTAGTCCCTTTCAGAGTCTTTACAAAGTGTATTCCAGCAGTCACTCCACACCTATGTCTGCAACATATGTGGACTGGTGTTAATGATGGATTTCCAGTGATGGATTTAGCAGTAATTATTTTTTAGGGATTTCTCTTTGAGCACCTTCCAATCAATTTGTGATAGTGATGGATGCATCCCTATTGGGCCGGGGGAAACAAATCTGCAAGACAAATGAGTGCAGAGAAGTGGAAATTTCTACCATCCACATAGCTTTTCAGTCATTTGGTATTTCAAGCAGAACACCAGCGCTGCATCAACAAGCACGGGGGAGGGAGTCATTCCCATTTACTATGTCAGAATGATGTATGGCTAGCACTCTGGTGCCTGAACTAAGGAATTACTCTCCATCTTCACCTGGTAGGAGTGGTGAACACAAGGGTGATGCCCTCAGTTGCTTTACGTATTCATCAACTTGAGCGAAAGATACAGCTTCAGGTGATTCAAGAAACATTCTGCACATGGGTTGGCTGAAGATCAACTCATTTCCTCCCCAGAAAATCATCTCAGATCTCTGTTCTGCTCTAGGAAGGAGGGACATTCACGTGGAAGTATGCTGGCCTCTCCTTTTCCTGTACTTGGAGATTTCTGTACATGGTTTCTCCCTTTTGACAATCCCCTAGGTGCTGCAGAAGGCAAGTGGACCTGGTGAACTCATTCTGATCACCTTGCCTCATCATCTGAGGTTTTTAGTTATTTGGGCAATGATCTACCAACAAGATCTGCTCTCTCAGTGGGATGTCAGATTTTGCATCTAGAGCCAGATACTTTTGGCTGACAGCATGGTTAATGAATGGCATTGACTTCTAGATCATGGTCTCCCTATGTGGGTGATTGAGACCTTATTCAGTTTCAGGAAAATTTCCACTATCCAAGGTTTATTATGTCAAGTGGAAGAAATTTATGGAATAGTATACAACTAGTTCTGATATGCTTTGCCATGTGTGAGGTTCATTTTATTCTAGAATAACTGCAGTGATTGAGTTTAGTCTGAAGCCCAGTCCATTCTAGTAGATGTGGCCATCATCATGGCCCTTCATGAACCATTAGCATCAGGTCCAGTAGGTTCTCGTGGCTTTGTGTCTTGCTTTGAAAACTATATGGAAATTACATCCAACTAGACTTTATTTGGATGTAACTTCCTTATAGCTCATATAAGTGGGGCTTTAATGTAGTTGTCATAATTTTTAGGATATTCCAGGGTTCAGCATCATTGGTCACTCCTGTAAGCAGATTTCATGTCCCCTCTGATCTGGAATGCACCAATTTCTGCCCACTATCCAGTTAAACAATAGCATGAGCAGGGATCATACCAGAGAACCCTTACTCCATACACTGGCTTCTGAAATAACATGCTGCCACATGAATTCTCTTCTCTTTATAGAAGGCAGGCTAAATAAAGACAAGACACAGACTTTGGACTTAAGTGGTTTATTTATGTAAGACATGAATGAAGAGTAGACAATTTCCATAGTGGGAATTTACATTTCCCTATAGTCCTCAGTTCATCAGATGAGACCCAATATTCTTTCTCTCTAAAAATGGATCCCAAGACAGAAGACCACTATCACTAACTTAACCCTTCAAAGTGAAGCTGGCTCTGGCTTTAAATCACAGACCATCTTTTGTTGCTAGTTACAACATTCACAAAACTCTGTGATTGAGAGAAAGACTGTCGTGTCACTCCCTTAAATGTGTAGGATTTCTGCCCATTGAGCTGTCAATAACAGGACTACAGCAAACCAATGTGCTGCCCCTTTCTTCAAAGGACTCCTAAATAGTTGTCAAAGTCACTATGGCGAGATGAGTGTACCCTTTGATATGGAACAAAAAAAGCAAACACTGGAGACACTCAGCCGGTCCTGTGACGTCCATCAAGAAAATACCCTCCTGAAACATCAACTGACTTGTGTTTTCTTGATGGATGCTGCCTGACTTGCTGAGTGTCTCCAGTGTTTTCTGTTTTTGTTTCAGATTTTCAGTATCCACAACATTTTGCTTTTTGTTCCTTCTGCCGTTTTTTGGATGAGACGTTAAACCCTCTCAGACGGACGTAAAAGATCCCATGGCACTTTTTGAAGAAGAAATGGGGAATTCTCCTGTTGTCCTGGCCAACATTTATCCCTCAACCAACATCATTAAAGCAAATTATCTGGTCATTTAACTTATTGCTTTTTGCAGGACTTTGCTATGCACAAATTGATTGCTGCGTTTCCTACATTACAAGAGTGACTGCACTTCAAAAGTACTTAATTGGCTGTAAAGTGCTTTGGGACGTCCTAAGGTTGTAAAGGGCACTATATAAATGCAAGTCCTTTCCTTCTTTCTGTCCTTCTTGCCTTCTTTCATTTCTTTTGATATGAGGTCAAGAGGCTCCCAAACATGTGCCTGACTATGCCCTCTGCTGTGCAAATGGAATAAAATGACACTCTAGACCAATAGGCGTTGCAAGGAGCCATCTCTGATATTGGCACGAGATGTTTGCGATTGTAAATAATGATCCCCGAGTAGCTAATTATCACTTTAAATCCCAATTATGAGCCTAAACAAACTTGCATCTTGAGGAAAATCTAATGGACAAACAGCCTAGCTTCAGGATTCTGGCTACTGTAAAAACAAAAGGACACAACCTTGGGAGTTAACCCCTTATGTGCTGATTAGCAGTACAGAAATATAAGTTTAAAAGGCCAACACAGGCAAAAATCCATTTTGCCACATAGTTCTTAATAAACTATGGCTCCATCTTTCAAAACTTCTCAAACATGTGATTTGAGGTTTCTTACCTGGTGCAGTATTATTAATCGTTTTAGTTTTCAGCCTGCAGAGTTAGTGAGCTGCAGGGTTTCATTATAGATTGGCCCTATTTCATTTGACTTAAGGATAGACGAAATTTTGGACTCACCCAGATTTTTTCACGAGGTGGTATTACAGTTTCATTTGGGTGAAAAGATTGTTGTACCCTCCTTATCCAGCTCCCTATCACTCAGATATGGGGGTGCATTTTACCCTTTGTTGCACCTGAGGAGCAGTTCCCAAATGCAACGAAGAGGAAAAAGGAAGGAAGACCCATTACATCAGGTCTCTGCCCCACTGTGCTATTCTAGGATTTGCCAGATGCGCAATACTAGGCCTAGAGTAAATGCAGACCCAGCATAATCATTCAAATGAGGCAGGAGAGGGTACTCCCAGCATTGTTCAACTATTGAGTATCCAGGGAGAGGGGTACCTGAAGAATCCAGGAATCGGGGCATGTGTTGGAGTCCCCGCGAACTGGAAGGTTGGGGGGGAAGGGGGTAAACCTGGGAACATCCTGAAGATTTGGGGGCTGGACACTCAGAGGAATACCTACCCTGATGATTGATCGGGTAAACTATAAGGATAAAATTACTGGAGTTTCCTTTTAAATTGTTACAACTAGGTTATAAAACTATTGACAGCTATGCAGAATATCTGTTAGGGTTCAATGGAATGCTTTATTTAGCACAGTCATTCTGCATGGGTGTCAAATGAAATTTAGTGTGCACAAGTAGAATACATTTAATTTTACTAAAATTTATTGAATGTAAAGTGCGAAGGCACATTGATCTGTAACGTAATTATTACATTGCTTGAAAGACACCAATAAAGTGTAATCTATTACTCACAAAAATATAATGTACTCACTATAACTTTATTTTATAGGCTATTCATTCTGTCAGCTGGCATCATGAAGGGAGGCAATTCATGTGTAGCCATTCAGATGGTAGTTTAACCCTTTGGAATTTGAAAAACCCAAGCAAACCTTTTCAGATCACAGTACCACATGGTAAGTATTTCTGAAAGCTAATAGGTAAGTGCAGGCATACATTGCTTTAATTTGCATAATGTCTTTTAATATTTTTTAACAATCAACGTAGAACATTTACGACTGAATTTGTTTTTTCCTGTAATTTTGAGTTTTGCTAAAATAGATACCTTCCGATGGCCTATAAATTGGTTCGCTTCGGCCTGCCGGCATGAACTGGTTGCAGGGAACGATCCCTGTGCCAGAATTGGTAGGCCCGAGGCACACCCGATATTGGGCCTCCGATCTCATTTAAATGAGACAGCAAACTGCAGCCACCTTAAGTGTGTCCCCAGACAGCTCGGCGGCAAAGAGGATTTCAATTTCGGGTTACTGCGTCGCCAGCAGCAGCACTTAGGCAAATCCTTTTTGGTGGCGGCCCCTTTAAACACGGCTGGTTAGGTTGGATGTAGACCACATTTTCCTGAATGCAGTCGGCCTGGCTCCAGCTCCATTCAGGGCAACCCAACTTGGAAAGGGGGCTTCAAACTGTTGTTAGGCCTCATATTTGCACATGCAAAGGGCCTAACGGCTGTTTCAGGTGCAAGCCCCGGATGCCTGTTTTTCTGCCTTTGAGGAGCCACTTTCCCCACCCGCTATTTTGGAGGCTTATGTGCGCTAATCCTCCTCCATAGTTACGCAATCTCCAGGGAGAAGCAAAAGTACAAAGAGAAAACTTTGGGCTAATTTATGAAATCTCTGGGAAATTACTCTCCGACCCTAACCTTAGAATTAGGGCATAAACCTAAAATTAGAGCTAGGCCATTCATGAGCGAAATCAGGAATCACTTTTTCAAACAAAAGGTAGTAGCAATTTGGAACTCTCTCCCCCAAAACAATGTGGATGCTAGGACAATTGGAGCTTTCAAGATTGAGATAGATAGATTTTTGTTAGGTAAGGGCATCACGGGATATGGAGCAATGGTGGGAAAATGGAGTTGAAGTGCAGATCAGCCATGATCTAATTGAATGGCGGAGCAGGCCTGAATGGGCTGATTGGCCTACTTCTATTCCTAATGTTCCTATATTTCCTATGAAAGTAATCAAGCAAGGTTTAAGAGACCATGATGACTGATATCACTAGTCCCAGTTAACTCACCTACCTTCTATAACTCGAGATATCTTCCACTCGCGGGAGCTCCTCCAACTCCCTTTTCAAGTCCTGTAGCATATCTACAATTAGCACATTTACTGAGAACCTACCCGTGAAGACTCTGTGAAAAGCAGAATTTGCTGGCACCCAACCCAACTCTGCGTTTTATTAACTTGTAATGATGCTAATGATTTCTCCCCTGCCTATCTAGCTCAAATAACTTGTCTATTCAGACAGAATGTGACCCCTTCATTATTTTAAAGACCTATCTCCTCAAAGTTCATGAGTAGAAAACCCCCATTCAACAAGTCCATCCTGATAATTAAGGGCCTTTAAACTAGGTATCAATCAACCATTTCCAGGGCCTTTATATCCCCTGCCATGTAAGAGGACAAAAACTGGGTACAGTTTTTAAGATGCAGCCAAACCAAAGCATTCTATAAGGTAAGAATTATATTTCCAATTTTATATTCAATTGTCTTAACTATATACCTTATTCACTTTCGTAACTCCTTCACACACTGGTCATAATCGTCAAGAATGATTTTAAAAGTGCTTCAGTTTTCATCTGTGCAGCAATTATACCCACCTAATAAAATTCCTTAGTCAACTTTACTCAAGTCCTCTGTCATTTTTGTAAATTTAGGATTTTTACAATCTAATTTTTATAACATTAAATTTTCAGCAGCACTAGCTTGGCTGATCAAGTTAAATCTAATGATGCGATGGTCTCTGTTGCTCAGCTATTTGTTCTGTTGGTCCTCAGTCGGGAGGCAGCAGTGGTTCAGGGGCCCTTCCCTTTTAGTGCAGCAAGATTTCGGGGTCAAATCATCAGCCATCATGTAGACAGATGCATGACTTCCAACTCCTCCTGCACAAAGCCAAGAGACAGAGTAAAAGAATCGACCCCCTCCCTGTCACCATTAAACAACTCTGCCAAAGGGGAAAAGTTTTGATGTCCAGGTTGAGCAGATCCTGGGATATGACTGATTGATCCAAAGCAGACTTGGGTGGCAAAAGTTCAGTTGCCTCGGTAACCAGAACGTTTGACCCAATGTCGTGCCTTTCTCCTTCATGCTCAGGTTTGTTCTTACCGGACCCCTCGGAAAACAGAAGAGACTACCACAGATTTCTGAACTTTTCAATCTTTCGTGAATGGAAGTACACAATATTGTTTTCTGCCAGAAACCCACACCACTCTGGGAAACACAGCTCAATGGATTCTGGATTGGGGAGGGATGAGTGACCTGGCCACACATTCCAGCTAGGTGCTATCATGTTGACTCCGCATTATTAGTCAGAGGTATTGGATGTCAAGGGTTCAGTATCAGGCCGTTTGCTCTATCTCACCGTTCATTACGAATATGTGTTGCTTCACTTGTTGGACATGTACGTTCCATGCAGTGGTGCAAATGAGTACGCTTCTTTAACCAGGTGTTTACCCATCTCGATTCCATTGGCGCCATTAAGTGTACAGCCCTTTGGGAGCAGATGGGATTTTAATTGCATCCTCAAGGCTCAAGACTGCACTGGTCTCCAGCATGGATTTTTGGAGCCAAAACATCCACATAGAACTAAGAGTTTACAGATGGAAAGAGGTCATTCGGCACAATGAGAATGTGATTTTTTTGCTAGAGCAATCCAAAACTAATCTCTCTGCTCCACTTTCTCCCCATGGCAAATAATAGATCTGTTACACTATTTATTCAGTACATTAAGACAGATGGAGGAAATTCTATCTGATTGCAGCAAGCAATAATTATTCCCTTTTGGAAGCAGAAAAGAGATTCCTCTGATTGATCCATGCATCGTGGAATTTTGCTACTGTCGGTCTGTGCCAAAGTCTTTTCATCAGTCCTGAGCAGCGAAAGCGCACAATTTGTCTGATTCTAATGGCGCCAACAAAATTTGGGCTGCATGCTGGGCTTCACCACCAACATGATTTATGTAATTAGATTATTGGTAGAAAACTAATGAGAGTTCAACTGACCATTTTAAGTCACATTTATTGATCTTGAAAAGCCTTGTAGCTGCTGGCTGACTTGGGTGTGCCAACAAAATAACTGCAAATGTTTCAATTTTAGTGCAGTAACATCACTAACTATATTCTCATTGGAAACCAAATGGCCACTGAGTTCATTAATGATGGGTTATGGCCCCAGAACTCTGAAAAGCATTTGTTGACAGAATTATGGTGGCAACAATGGCTGAGTCATGTGATTGGAACTACACCAAATAGAAGCAAGAGCCCATTAGAGGAAGACAGAAAGTTGGGAGAGGGATGAAGAAACTAAGGAATGGAAAAATTGGTAAGAAGCCAAGAAAGGCAGTGAGAGTCTAAAGAGAGATAAAGAAAGTGAATAAAGAGATTGAAATGATGAGCAAAGATGAATTTATATGTAATCTGCAAAGTTGAAATTGATGGTCCAGATCTGGACTGTGATTTTTCTTTTGTCCATCCTTTCAGACCTGCATGATGGAGTAGATATCAATAACTGTTGACTTCTTAGAAGGTGCAGCAACAGAAGTTGAAGATTATTGACGCGTTGTATGCAGTGATAGAAATAGAGATGCCTTACAGACTAAAAAGTTGTGTTGAAAATATAAACCGATAACACGGTTGGGAAATAACACTAAATTAAATTAAGTTCAAGCCTCATAGAAAAAAGATACATTTTCCTTTTACAACAGTAAAAAGAATCAAAACTAAGTGAACATCCTGTCAAAATGCTAATAACAAAACAAAGATCAAGTGTAGTATCTGTTCCTATCAGTTTAATATTTGATATATCCCCTATCTGGGGACCACATGTTTAATTGAATTTTGGAACAGGGAAATGGAATAGGGGCTTGCTCCATCTACTTCATGTGTCAATCTGGTATTGCAGTGTTTCCAGGAATGGCACAGCTTTCTCCTTGGGGTGCGGTGGGGGGAGTCCTTAGAATAAAAAAATACAAAATAAAAAAAAAAGCCTGATTACATTAACAGCCAATCTGAACTGGTCTTTCTGTTGGAATAATCAGTGTCCACTCCAAATATTATAACAGTTTCCCTGAAGAACTGCCACACCAGAAGAAGGAATGTCTCTTCCTTGTTTGCAGTTACACTGTGTTTTATTTTGGTCTTTTACTAAACAGGAAAAGTCCAGCGGGATGGGAAAAAACCTGAGTCATGTAAACCAATCCTAAAAGTAGATCATAAAACGTGTAGAAATAGGTAAGTGCAGTATTTTGTATTTATCAATTGTATTTTTAGGACTACCTCTGTAAAGTACACACTGCCAGTAAAAAGGCTTTTCAACAAACTGAAAAGAAGTTGCTAAATTTGGGCACAACAGAACTTTGCTACTTCGGTGCAGAGACACTTCACAACTGCTGTTGTTGCTGCTCTTTTGGCTTCTTTACAAATCTTTTGCACAGTCAATTGCTAATTTCCTGACACATGTCAGTGCCTTCCTACCACTAATCACTGCTGTGCCTTTGGAGCCAGTCATCTTTGAGTTTAATTTGATACTGCACAAGGAGAATCCATGTGATGTAATTTTTGGGGAGATTAAAATGATTAATTAACTCTAAAATGTGACCCCTCTCTGGAAAGGGCTACACATTATTGTCCGAATGTTACATGATATTTCCGATGATTCTCATCCTTGTCCAATCCAGTAGTTCAGAATTCTTCTGTACCTCTAGTAGCTAAAGAATTTTCAAAGAGTTTAAGTTGCAAACTACATTACTTGGCTCTTTGAATGACAGTTTTTCACTGCAGGGAGTGCAGAATTAGTCTTATAGGGTAAAGAGGAAATCTTGCCTACTATCATCAAAAAAAACTTTGAAGAAATGCTCAGCAACGTTTAGTTTTAAATACATTTGAAGAAGTATTTTTTTTCTTCCACTCTCTCTTTTCATCTCCTCAAGTTGGTGATCATGCATCCCCAAATGCTAGCAATTTTCCAGTACCATAACCAAGAAACCATTCTTCATGTGTGAACCTGGACAGTGAATGTTCACATTCTACTTCTGTCCTCATTTGATGTTCCAGGCACGTTACAAGAAAGCAGGCACAACTTGGAACTCCGCTTGGATATTTTCCTGCCCTCTCCAGCCTAGGGTCCTGATGATCATTTTAGTGCCCCCTGTTGAGATCAGCTAAATCAGTATTCACCAGAGATCAAACCTGCAATGTACCTGCTTTGTATGGCTCAATGCCACATAGCAAGGTATATTTCAAACCGAGGCTTCAAGGAGCCCAAAGTGTTATTTTTTTAAGCCAGTGGTGGAATATGAGAACGAAGATGTTCCTAGCCATAGGGTCCAGAGGTGTAATCTTTCAGCTAAAGAGCCTGAGCTCACAGGCCCTGAATTTGAAAACACAATGCTGGCAGAACAACAACTTGCATTTATAAAGCATCTTTAACATAGGAAAACATCCCACGATGCTTCACTGGAGCATAATCAGACCAAAATTGACACCAAGCCAAAGAAGGAGGGGGCTAAGGATAGAAACTTGGGGTACTCCAAAGGTAACGGTGCGGGGGTGGGAAGAAAAGCTATTGAAGAAAATTATCTGGCAATGAATGGATAGCTAATCATAGAATCACAGATAATTTATGGCACAGAAGGAGGCCATTCAGCCCATCGTGTCCGCGCCGGCTGAGAAATGAGCCACCCATCCTAATCCCACTTTCCCGTATTTGATCCGTAGCCCTGCAGGTCACGGCTCTTCAGGTGCACATCCAGGTATTTTTTAAATGAGGATTTCTGCCTCTACCACCCTCTCAGGCAGTGAATTCCAGACCCCCACCACCCTCTGGGTGAAAATTATTTTCCTCATTTCTGCTCTAATCCTTCCACTAATCACTTGAAATCTGTGCCCCCTGGTTATTGACCCCTCCGCTAAGGGAAATAGGTCCTTCCTATCCACTGTATCTAGGCCCCTCATAATTTTGTACACCTCAATCAAATCACTCCTCAGCCTTCTCTGTTGCAAGGAAAACAACCCCAGCCTATCCAATCTCATCATAGCTAAAATTCTCCAGTCCTGGCAACATCCTCGTAAATCTCCTCTGCACCCTCTCTAGTGCAATTACATCCTTCCTGTAATGTGGTGACCAGAACTGTGCGTCGTACTTAAGCTGTGGCCTAACTAGTGTTTTATACAGTTCCAGCATGACATCCCTGCTTTTATATTCTATGCCTTGGCTAATAAAGGAAAGCATTCCATATGCCTTCTTAACCACCTTATTTACCTGTCCTGCTATCTTCAGGGATCTGTGGACATACACTCCAAGGTCCCTCACTTCCTTAACACCTCTCAGTATTCTCCCATCTATTGTGTATTCCCTTGCCTTTTTTTTATTCGATCATGGGATTTGGGCGTCGCTGGCAAGGCCAGCATTTATTGCCCATCCATAATTGCCCTTGAGAAGGTGGTGGTGAGCTGCCTTCTTGAACCGCTGCAGTCCGTGTGGTGTAGTTTCTCCCACAGTGCTGTTAGGAAGGGAGTTCCAGGATTTTGACCCAGCAACGATGAAGGAACAGCGATATATTTCCAAGTCAGGATGGTGTGTGACTTGGAGGGGAACATGCAGGTGGTGTTGTTCCCATGTCATAGAGTCATAGAGTTAAACAGCACGGATAGAGGCCCTTCGGCCCATCGTGTCCGCGCCGGCCATCAAGCCCTGTCTACTCTAATCCCATATTCCAGCATTTGGTCCGTAGCCTTGTATGCTATGGCATTTCAAGTGCTCATCCAAATGCTTCTTGAATGTTGTGAGGGTTCCTGCCTCCACAACCCTTTCAGGCAGTGAGTTCCAGACTCCAACCACCCTCTGGGTGAAAAAGTTCTTTCTCAAATCCCCTCTAAATCTCCCGCCTTTTACCTTGAATCTATGTCCCCTTGTTATAGAACCCTCAACGAAGGGAAAAAGCTCCTTAGTATCCATCCTATCTGTGCCCCTCATAATTTTGTACACCTCAATCATGTCCCCCCTCAGCCTCCTCTGCTCCAAGGAAAACAAACCCAATCTTCCCAGTCTCTCTTCATAGCTGAAGCGCTCCAGCCCTGGTAACATCCTGGTGAATGTCCTCTGCACCCTCTCCAAAGCGATCACATCCTTCCTGTAGTGTGGCGACCAGAACTGCACACAGTACTCCAGCTGTGGCCTAACCAGTGTTTTATACAGCTCCATCATAACCTCCTTGCTCTTATATTCTATGCCTCGGCTAATAAAGGCAAGTATCCCATATGCCTTCTTTACCACCTTATCTACCTGTTCCGCCGCCTTCAGGGATCTGTGAACTTGCACACCAAGATCCCTCTGACCCTCTGTCTTGCCTAGGGTCCTCCCATTCATTGTGTATTCCCTTGCCTTGTTAGTCCCTCCAAAGTGCATCACCTCGCACTTTTCCGGGTTAAATTCCATTTGCCACTGTTACGCCCATCTGACCAACCCATCTATATCGTCCTGCAGACTGAGGCTATCCTCCTCGCTATTTACCACCCTACCAATTTTTGTATCATCAGTGAACTTACTGATCATACCTTTTACATTCATATCCAAGTCATTAATGTAGACCACAAACAGCAAGGGACCCAGCACCGATCCCTGTGGTACCCCACTGGCCACAGGCTTCCAGTCACAAAAACAACCTTCGACCATCACCCTTTGCCTTCTGCCACTAAGCCAGTTTTGTATCCAAAGTGCCAAGGCACCCTGGATTCCATGGGCTCGTACCTTCTTGACCAGTCTCCTGTGGGGGACTTTATCGAAGGCCTTACTGAAATCCATGTATACCACATCCACTGCGTTACCCTCATCCACACGCCTAGTCACCCCCTCAAAAAATTCAATCAAATTAGTCAGACATGATCTTCCCTTGACAAAGCCATGTTGACTATCCCTGATTAATCCTTGCTTCTCCAAGTGGAGACTAATTTTGTCCTTCAGAATTTTTTCCAATAATTTTCCTACCACTGATGTTAGGCTCACTGGCCTGTAGTTCCCCGGTTTTTCCCTACTCCCCTTCTTGAATAATGGTACTACATTAGCGGTTCTCCAGTCCTCTGGCACATCCCCTGTGGCCAGAGAGGTTCTGAATATATGTGTTAGAGCCCCCGCAATCTCCTCCTTTGCCTCACGCAGTAGCCTGGGATACATTTCGTCCGGGCCTGGGGATTTATCCATTTTTAGGCCTGCTAAAACCGCCAATACCTCCTCCCGCTCGATGTTAATATGTTCGGGTATATCACAGTCCCCCTGCCGTATTTCTATGTCTACATCGTCCTTCTCCATAGTGAAAACAGATGCAAAAAATTCATTTAGAACCCCTCCTACATCTGCCGGCTCCACACACAGATTGCCATTTTTGTCCCTAATGGGCCCTATTTTTTCCCTAGTCATCCTCTTACCCTTAATATACTTATAAAACATCTTAGGATTTTCCTTTATTTTGCTCGCCAGTGTTATTTCATGGCCCCTCCTTGATCTCCTAATTTCTTTTTTAAGTATCCCCCTGCACTTTTTGTACTCCTCTAGGGCTTCCTCCGTCTTTAGCCTTTTGTATCTGCCAAAAGCCCTCCTTTTTTTCCTAATCCATTCTCGTATATCCCCTGACATCCAAGGTTCCCTGGAGTTCTTGGAACCACCCTTGACCTTTACGGGAACATGTTGCCATTGTATGGTCTCAATCTCCCTTCTGAAAGACTCCCATTGCTCCGATGCGGATTTTCCTACAAGCAGCTGATCCCAGTCCATTTTGGCCAGATCCTGCCTTATCCTATTAAAATCGGCCTTCCCCCAATTTAGAACCTTTATTTCCGGCCCCTCCCTGTCCTTTTCCATGACCACCTTAAATCTCACCGAATTATGGTCACTGTCACCAAAGTGCTCACTTACTAGCACTTCTTCCACTTGGCCGGCCACATTCCCTAGAATTAGGTCCAGTACCGCCCCCTCTCTTGTAGGACTTTCTACATGCTGGCTCAAAAAGCTCTCCTGGATGCACGTTAAGAATTTTGTACCCTCTAAGCCTTTTACACTCTGAGTATCCCAGTTAATATTGGGGAAGTTGAAATCCCCCACTATTATTACCCTATTATTTGCACAATTAATGTGCCTGCTGCTCTTGTCCTTCTCGGTGGTAGAGGTCGCAGGTTTGGGAGGTGCTGTCGAAGAAGCCTTGGCGAGTTGCTGCAGTGCATCCTGTGGATTGCCTTGTTGGTTCTCTCCAAATGCATTATCTCACACTTCTCTGGATTGAACTCCATTTACCACTTTTCTGCCCATCTGACCAGTCCATTTATATCTTCCTGCAGTCTACAGCTTTCCTCCTCACTCTCAACCACACGGCCTATCTTTGTGTCATCCGCAAATTTCTTAATCATGCCCCCTACGTTTAAGTCCAAATCGTTAATGTATGCCACAAAAAGCAAAGGACCTGGTAGTGAGCCCTGCGGCACTCCACCGGAGACAGCCTTCCAGTCGCAAAAACACCCGCCAACCATTACCCTTTGCTTCCTGCCACTGAGCCAATTTTGGATCCAATTTGCCACATTCCTTTGGAGCCCATGGGCCTTTACTTTTTTGACCAATCTGCCATGTGGGACCTTGTCAAAAGCCTTGCTAAAATCCATGTAGACTACACCAATTACGCTACCCTCATCGATCCTCCTTGTCACCTCCTCGAAAAATTCAGTCAAGTTAGTCAGGCACGACCTCCCCTTAACAAATCCATGCTGACTGTCCTTGATTAATCCGTGCCTTTCTAAGTGACAGTTTATCCTGTCCCTCAGAATTGATTCCAATAATTTGCCCACCACCGAGGTTAGGCTGACTGGCCTGTAATTACTCGGTCTATCCTTCGCTCCCTTTTTAAACAACGGTACAACGTTAGCAGTCCTCCAACCCTCCGGCACTACGCCTGTATCCAGTGAAGTTTGGAAAATGATTGTTAAAGCCTCCGCTATTTCCTCCCTGGCTTCTTTTAACAGCCTAGGATATATTTCATCCGGCCCTGGTGATTTATCCACTTTCAAAGATGCTAATCCCCTTAATACTTCCTCTCTCACTATATTTATCCCATCCAATACTTCACACTCCTCCTGCTTAACTTCAATCCCTGCATCGTCCCTCTCTTTTGTGAAGACAGATGCAAAGTATTCATTAAGAACCATACCCACATCTTCCGCCTCCACACATATGTTACCTTTTTTGGTCTCTAATAGGCCCTACTCTTTCCTAGTTATCCTCTTAATGTATTTATAAAACATCTTTGGATTTCTTTGATTTTACCTTCTAATATTTTTTCATACCCTCTCTTTGCTTTCCTAATTTCCTTTTTAACTTTTCCCCTGCACTTTGTATACTTCTCTAAGCTTTCCATAGTATTGAGTTCCCGGTGTCTATCATAGGCTTTCTTTTTCTGCCTTATCTTACCCTGAATGCTTCTTGACATCCAGGGGGCTCTAGATTTGGCAGCCCCTCCCTTTTTCTTTGTGGGAACATGTTTACCCTGAACCCCTTGAATCACTCCTTTGAATGTCTCCCACTGCTCTGACACTGATTTACCTTCAAGTAGCTGTTACCAGTTTACATCTGCTAAATCACTACTCAGTTTAGTAAAATTGGCCTTTCCCCCATTGAAAACTCCTGCTCTGTCTTTGTCCTTTTCCATAACAATGCTAAAACTGACTGTATTATGATCACTACCACCAAAATGCTCTCCCACTGCTACTTCTTCCACCTTCCCTCTTCATTTCCTAGAACTTATTCCAGAACTGCAACCCCCCCCCCTTCTCGTTGGGCTTGCTACATACTGGCTAAAAAAATTCTCCTGTATGCAATTTAAGAATTCTGCACCCTCTATATCATTCACACTCTTTGTATCCCAGTTAATATTAGGGTAGTTGAAATCCCCTACTATTACTGCCCTATTGTTTTTGCACTTCTCAGAAATTTGCCTACATATTTGCTCCTCTATCTCCCTCTGACTGTTTGGAGGTCTATAGTACACTCCCAGTAGTGTGATTGCCCCTTTTTTGTTCTTTAGTTCAACCCATAAGGCCTCATTTGATGCTCCTTTTAAAATATCATCCCTCCTCACAACTGTAATTGTTTCCTTAACCAAAATTGCTACCCCCCCCCCTCCTTTTTTACCCCCCTCTCTATCGCGTCTGAAAACCCTGTAACCGGGGATGCTGAGCTGCCAGTCCTGCCCCTCTTTAAGCCATGTTTCTGTAATAGTTAAGATATCGTACAGCCACGTATCTATCTGTGCCCTCAGCTTATCCGCCTTATTTCCTATACTCCTTGCATTGAGGTAAATACATTTAAGGACTGCCAAACTCCTCTGTTTATTTTCTAACCTTCGTTCCCTCTGCCTTCCAGACTCACTCACTAATTTTCTGCCATCCATTTTCAGTTCCGACTTTATCCCATCATTAAGAGGGGAACCAGGCAAGGTCTGTCCCACTCACTGGACATTGGAGGAGAGGTATTGGAGGGTGGTGTGGTCATCTGTGTCAAAGACTGCTGAGAGTTTTAGAAAGCTGAGGAGAGAAAGTGCACCACAGTCACAGAGGATGTAATTTTTGACTTTTATTAGGGCCATTTCAGTGCTGTGGCAGGGGCGGAAACCTGATTGGAGAGGTTCAAACTTGGAGTTGCAGGAAAGAGGGGCACAGATTTGGGAGGTGACAACACATTCAAGAACTTGAAGAGAAAAGGAAGGTTGCAGATAGGGCCATCTTCAACATCAAGCATTAGTTCAGGCATTGGGGCTATATTATGTAGCGTGCTGCAGATGGCATCTTAGATGAGACGTTCACAAGCAGCATGCACTCCATGTTTAATGACCAGTTTACAGCTGCCTAATTATAGAGTAACTCCAAGGATATTAGACATGATGTGGAGATGCTGGTGATGGACTGGGGTGGACAAATGTAAGGACTTGCACAACACCAGGTTATAGTCCAACAGTTTTATTTGAAATCACAAGCTTTCGGAGCTTTCCTCCTTCATGGAGGTGACCTGACGAAGGAGGAAAGCTTCGAAAGCTTGTGAGTTCAAATAAAACTGTTGGACTATAACCTGGTGTTGTGCAAGTCCAAGGATATTAGAAGCAGAGGAAGGAAAGACTTCCCTTAAGATCTCTAAGGGTGCTGCAATAGAGGCCTTGAATGCCAGGAGAGGGTTGTTTCTTCTAGTTTGGGTAGGTTTGGTGACCAGTTGCAAACAATCATCACACATGGCTTCACTGACCTCTTTGTAACCTTTAGGTCTACTTTCCCAGAGATCAATGGCCATATAGAGCCAATGACAGCACTAGTGATATAACCAGAAGGCGCACAGATGATTGTGCTGTCTTCATGATAGCCATTGGCTCCATATATAGGAGAAGGTAGGCAGGGATAGGTTGCCTATCTAGTAACACAAGAGGTGCAGCTATATCACGACTTAGCTGCTTGAAAAGAGGACCACTGCTGTCTCAAAATGCTCATGTTGAGACAGCAACTGGCCAGCTCACACATTCATTCCACTTGGGTAGCATCTAGGAGAAGCACTCGTTTAGGATTGGGAGTTCATACTTCATACACTGGCACCAAAGGTACGCACAGTGGTAAGAAATACTAGAAACATATACATAGACTGTATGGGTTGAAATTATGGTGACAGTAAAGTTTTGTGTACAGACATTGTTTTTGTAATTATGTGGAAGTTGCATTACTGAGGTAGCATGAAGGGCACTTGGTTAATTGATGCACACAAAGAAGGGGCTTTAGGCAATGGCAGATTTGTAGCGGATAGAGTGAAGGTGTAGACAGGACAACTAATGCACTGGCTAGATATGAAAGTCAAAAGTAGGCTTCATCTATGAGAATAGCATGAATGGGGTAAATTTTAACAGGGAGCCAGGAAGAGACCAGTGGTGGGGGGGCGGGGGGTGAATTTCCGAACAGAAATCGGAAGTACGGGTTTCCCGGACGTCCTTACGATTTTGAGGTGAGGTCATCTTTCAGTTTTTTTCAGTAGATTTTCCGCCCGACAGCCAGCCAGATTGACAGGTTGGCTGTCAGTCGGACAGGGAGCAGATGGCAGCTGGTAAATCTTAGATCGAGGTGGGGGTGCGGGGTGTTAGTCATCGGGGGAGCCATCGGGGTCAACAGTCATTGGTGGCCGGTCATCAGGGTCTCAATCATGGTGGTGTCGGAGATCGTGGGGGGAGGTCGGAGATCGTTGGGGGGCGGTCGGTCAATCGAGTGTGTGGGATCACGGCAGGTAAGTTTATTAAACCTGGAGGAAACATTCCTGCTCCTCCTGGCCCACAAGCAGTGTAATAAAGGCTTGATCCGGCCCTTCTCACCTCCTCTTCATGTGGCGTGAAGCAGAAGGGCCAGGAATTCCGGGCCTCAAAAGTTAAAATAAAAAAGCTATTAAAACGGAGGCCCGTAGCTGCCTTAAAAGTTTTTACTGACTGGCCCGCCTCCTTAGAGCGGGTCGCCAACCCCTCAACCCGCCACCGTTAAAACCGGAAGTGGGCAGGTTGGGGTTGGGTTTTACATTTTTACAATTTTTACCTTCTCACCCGCCCCCAAACCACCCATTTGTGGGGTTAACATTTACCCTAATGTCTCTTCCAGCCATCAATGGGTTTTCCTACCCTTGGGTGCATTCCTCCTCCAGAAACTCCATGATGAGGCTTCTTTGAAATGCAAAGTTATGCAGGAGGCAGCACACAACTGTGATCGTATAGACATTTAAAATGTGGAACCCTTTTCAGTTGACAAAGGTCTTAGCATGCATGGCAATCTATGACTCAATGAACCTTGGGGAATCTTCCCCTTGGTAAAACTGTAGTGCCCTGTCACGCAAGCACTGTTTGTCCATGGGGACGTGGATGAAATGGCTTATTCTAACAAACAATGCATCTGTGACTCAATGATTTGCTTTATGCACAGTTGATTGACTAATGTAGGAACGTCTCCAGTGGCAGCTTGGGATGACCCTGTAACATAAAAGTTCAGGATGTTTACGACCTTTACAGCCACTGGCAGTGCAGTGGGAATGGGCTGTAATGTATGTTGTAGCATATGGCATAATTCACTGATGACTTCTTTTGTGAAACACAGCTGCTTCAAACACTGCTTCTGGGAGGTAAGAACACTACAGCCTGTAAATTCTGGTGTTGCAGTACTGGTGGGTGCGTGCTGTGCAACTGCATGTTACCTAACCAGCCTGGTCTCTCATCTATCCAGTCATAGTCAGAAAATCTCCTCCAATGGCTTCTCTTCCTGCTCCCACACCATTACCTCTAGATTTCCTTAAGAATCTATCACTGGCCCCCTCCTATTTCTTAACTACATGCTGCCCCTCAACACAACATCAGATTCGACATGTACACTGATGACACCCAGCTCTACCTCAACACCATCTCTCTCCACTGTATCTGATTTGTCGCGCTGCTTGTCTGACATCCAATCCTGGATGAGCAGAAATTTCCTCCAATTAAATATTGGGAAGCCCGAAGCCATTGTCTTCAGCCCCCGTCACAAACTCCATTCCCTAGCCACTGTCTGGGGCTGAACCAGACTGTTCACAACCTTAGCATCCTATTTGACCCTAAGCTGAGCTTCCGGCCCTTACCATCTCCATCACCAAGGCCACCTCTTTCCACCTCCATAATATTGCCCGTCTCCTTCCCTGCTTCAGCTGCTGCTGAAACCCTTATCCATGTTTTTGTTACTTCCAGACTTGACTAGTCCAATGCTCTCCTGGCCAGTCTCTCATCTTCCATCTGCCGTAAACTTCAGACTTCAGCTCATCCAAAGCTATTCTGCCCTAATCCTGACTCGCACCATGTCCCGTTTACCCATCGCCCCTCTGCTCGCTGACCTACATTGGCTCCTGGTCCAGCAATGCCTCACATTTAAAATTCTCATCCTTGTGTTCAAATCCCTCCATGGTCTTGCCCCTCCCTATCCTCCAGCTTTACAACCCTTCAAGAACTGTGTTCCTCCAATTCTGGCCTCTTGTGCATCCTCAATTTCCATCACCCCTTTATTGGCAGCTGTGCTATCAGCTGTCTAGACCCTAAGCTCTGGAATTGCCACCCTAAACCTCTCCGCCTCTCTCCTCCTTTAGTAATTGTAAGGAATCTTACAACACCAGGTTATAGTCCAACTGTTTTATTTGAAAATCACAAGCTTTCGGAGGCTTTCTCCTTCATCAGGTGAGTGTGGGATTCCTGACGAAGGAGAAAGCCTCCGAAAGCTTGTGATTTTCAAATAAAACAGTTGGACTATAACCTGGTATTGTAAGATTCCTTACATTTGTCAACCCCAGTCCATCACCGGCATCTCCACATCATGGCTCCTTTAGTAAAGAAGACAAGGCAAGAGAGCAAGGTAGCAATAAGGGAAATGATAATCAGTGAGTGGCAGGAAGGGACAGAGCATACAAACTTAAGAGTGCGCCTGCAGATAAGGCTAGAGGTTGCAAAAATAGTAACAAGACAGCACTAAAGGCTTTGTATCTGAATGCGCATAGCATTCGTAACAAAATGGATGAATTGATAGCTCAAATAGAAATAAATATGTACGATCTGATAGCCATTACAGAGACATGGCTGCAAGATGACAAAGGCTGGAACCTGAATATTCAAGGGTACTTGACATTTCGGAAGGACAGGAAGCTAGGAAAAGGTGGAGGGGTAGCTCTGTTAATTAAGGATGACGTGAGTATAATAGAGAGAAGTGACCTTAGTTCTAAAGACCAAAATGTAGAATCAGTTTGGGTAGAGATAAGAAATAGTAAAGGCAAGAAGTCACTTGTGGGAGTAGTTTATAGGCCCTCTAACAGTAACCACACTGTAGGACATGGTATACAGGAAGAAATAATGGGGGCTTGTGGGAGAGGAACAGCGATAATCATGGGTGATTTTAATCTACATATAGATTGGAAGAATCTGATTGGCAAAGGTAGCCTGGAAGATGAGTTCATAGAGTGCTTTCGGGACAGTTTCTTAGAGCAGCACGTTCTAGAGCCAACCAGAGAGCAGGCTATTCTAGATCTGGTAATGTGTAATGAGACAGGATTAATTAATGACCTCATTGTAAAGGAGCCTCTAGGTAGCAGTGATCACAATATGATTGAATTTCACATTCAGTTTGAGGGAGAGAAGAGTAAGTCTAAGACTAGTGTTTTAAACTTTAAAAAGGGGCAATTACGAGGGCGGTTCAGAGAAGGTTCACTCAACTGATTCCTGGGATGAGGGGGTTATCTTATGAGGAAAGGTTGGACAAGTTGGGCCTGTATACACTGGAGTTTAGAAGAATGAGAGGTGATCTTATTGAAACATGTAAGATCCTGAGGGGACTAGAAGGGGTAGGTGCTGAGAGGATGTTCCCCTTTGTGGGAGAGACTAGAACTAGGGGCCACAGTTTAAAAATAATGGGTCTCCCATTTAAGTTGGAGATGAGGAGAAATTTTTTCTTTCAGAGGGTTGTGAGTCTCTGGAACTCCCTTCCCCAGAGAGCGGTGGAGGCAGGGTCATTGAATATTTTTAAGGCTGAGTTAGATAGATTCCTGATTAACAAGGGAGTCAAAGGTTATAGTGGGTAGATGGGAAAGTAGGGTTGAGGCCGCAATCAGATCAGCCATGATCTTATCAAATGGCAGAGCAGGCTCGAGGGGCCAATTGGCCTACTCCTCTTAATTTGTATGTTCGTATGTAAGACGCTCCTTAAAACCTACTTCTTTGCCCAAGCTTTTGGTCACCTGTCCTAATATCTCCTTATGTAGCTCGGTGTCAGATTTTGTCTGATAACGCTCCTGCGATAGGCCTTTTAACGTTTTACTGCGTTAAACGTGCTATATAAATGCAAGTTGTTGTTCTTGTTGCATGTTATCAAACCAGCCTGATCCCCCTCCCTTGCTCCTCTATCCTGCAAAAATATCCAAATATGATAGATTCCCAATGGAAGCCCATTATGTGCTCTCTGCAATTGGGGTGGGGGGTGCTGGTAAATGGCACAAGGCACAAATGTGCATGGTTAGCATCAAAAAGAAATAATCCAAACTTCAGTAAAGTCTAGTATTGTAGCTACAGGATTCCTTAACTTCATTTCTGACTTCTCTCTAGTGTCTAGCAATCATGGACACCTAATAGAACATGGCGGGGCACAATTGAGGTGGTAAAGATGGAAAATGGGACATATGGCATCACCAAATCATTCATTTCATTTGACGGTACCCTTCCAAAAATGAGCAGACACTTTCTGCATCTGCTGGATAACAGCAGAAAATAGGGTGGAAGTAAAAGCGGTCAGGGATCCTACAAAACAGATGCCTGTCCATTTCCTTCCCCCGTTTAAGCAAATCCGGGTTACTATATCTATCTGTGTTCATTTCCGTCTCTCTTTTTCTATAGTTTGTCTCTCCCCTCAGTCTATTTATATATCTGCCTCTTTGAATGTTTGTGCCTCTCTCTCGTCCCCTCTCCCTCTCTCAGGCAGCTTGTCTCCCTTTCTCAGCCTCTCTCCCTTAAGGAAAAATAAGCAATTGAAAATAGTTTCTGTCTCAAAGGTTACCTCAAAAATGTCTCTGAAGTTCATGCTTTAGTTCTGGGATGTCCAAACTGTGGCTTGTGGATCACGTGTCCTGGCTACCTGATCCAGGCAACGCATATCTATTTGTGCTTATATTTCTTATTCGCTAACTCGTCCCGTTGAATTTTGTAGCCTTGCAGACTTAGAAAGGCCTGTTCCTATCCCTATTACTTCGTTGGTCAATAAATTCTGAATCAGAGCATGCAGATCTGTTAGTATATCAGTACTTTGGGATATATGCAAATTAACAGGAACATTGATTGAAACATGGCCCACTCGGCTCGATAGCAGGCACCTAAGCAACCCATGAAGACATGGCCATGCTTAAGTTTTCTCCTGCTTTATTTTGTTTGGATGCCTTTTGGAAAAAACAAGAAAGCTCATAATTATAGTCCAAGGAAAGGTGCATTTTAAATTGTGAACAAATAACCTGAGAATCATATTGATGCATGCTGGGGTATTTTGCCACAGTGCATGCGTTCAAACTTGGGCATGCTAGGAATTGCAGGTGATTCTTGAGAGTTGGAGAGAGGCTACTGCTGCAAGATTTAAGATCCTGCAGCAGCATAAAGGGCAGACAGCAACCTGTAGTTTTGAGATCGACAGAGAAACAGCAGCTTTCTAACGATAGAAGCAAGGTCACCTTCCAAGTGGTGAGCAGAATATTTCTCGGATACAGACCTGAAAGTCCTCCTGGAGCAGATGTGGCAAAGAATGGACAGATTATTTGGGTATTACGGAAGAAGGCTATTAATATCAGTGTTGCAGACCTTGTGAAGGGAGTTGGCAGTTCTACCTCTCTGAGTCCCCCAAACAGCAGCAGAATTCCGAAAGAAATATGAAAAGACCAAGACAAGAGTTTCACTTTCCCAGAATGCACTGCACTACAACATATGCCAGTACTTCATTCTTCACCCCCACAGTGTTCAGGGGCGGCAACAGTGTGCAGCAGTGTTTGCTGACACCGTCACACTTCCAGCCACCATTTGCAAATGAACCTTCCCTCACTGCCTTACATGCATGCTCATCCTTCAAAGCTTCATCTCGCATGACCTTGTTTCCTTCCAGCTGTTGGCATCACCGTTTTATTTCCAGCCTGCTGACACCCAAGTTGCACTGTATTACCTGCCTAAAAGAGGACTTTCATACTATCTGCTTTCTTCCTCCAGGTGAAGATGGCACATAGTGCCAGGGAGAGACAGGTCATAGGAGATTCAATGGAACTCCTAGGGAGGCCCACATCAGAGGGAATCAGAGATGGAGAAGTTGGAGGGTCCGTGTTAGCTACAGATTTGTTTTGACAATCTGTTGCTCTTCCACTACTTACTCAGGATCATAGCCAACTTTTCTGCAAGCAACCTCTTTCTTCTTCTGAAAGTCTCAGGAAAGGTTTGCCTGACCGCCACTCATTCTAATCTTTCTTCCTCTTCTCATCCTCCAGATGAACCATAGCAAGAAACAGAGGAACAAGAGGAGTAAGATCTGCTAGGCCTTTCTGCTTCATGGCACACCACCACATCCTCATCCACATAATCATTTGCCTATTCCCTGCTACGTGCCAGTCCAGAGAGATCCACTCAGTGCAAAATAGATAATGTAGCTGAAGAGATTACACTGGGTGAAGCACAGAGCACAAGTGAACCGAAAGATATCAGAATGAAAGAGAACCTTGACATTTCTGAACTGAGACTCGGCAGATGTCAGCCCTTTGATGAAGAGCCTGCAGACCCTGACCTCACAGATGCTACTTTAAAAAAAAGAATATTTGCTGAGCATCACAAACAAATTCAGGCACTGGGAACAGTCTCCTAGCACGTACAGCAGATGTCAAGTAGTGGAGGAGTTCACTGTTGTCCTATGCAACATCATAAGGGAATGCTTGTCAACTCTGCAGAGCATCTTGCAGCATGTGGTATCTGTAGGCAATGGCCCCACCACAAAGACATGAAATCATATAAGTGCATCCTTCATGGGTACACACATGGGATTGGAGCTACTGCTGGTATGGAAGATAAAACACCAACACTGACTGGTTGGACTGAATAGCCTGTTTCCATGTTGTAATTTCTATGTAATTCTATGACTGTTACCATTTAGGTCTAAGGCGCCAGATTGGAGAGCGTGATGTCTTCTGGCCTCCAAGCTACTGGATTGGGATTCAGGCAAGCATCTCTTCGGCTTCCAGTATTTGATTGGAATTACTAGGTTAGCCCTACCACTGATCAGTAATCGGCCAAAATCAGGGCCCAGTACCAGTGGCATCGCAGGACTTCGCTTATATGATGCTGCTATCCCTCCTGATAGCAACACTTGTGAGCCCTTTGGCCTGCCTCCTAGGTGCCTGCAATCCTAACTGAAAGGAGGCAGGATCAGGCAGCAATAACGGAGATGTAGACTGCAGCAGGTTCATCTATGCTGACCTGAGGCAGGAATCAGCAGTGTCCCAGGAAGCTGATTCTCATGGTTTGCAGTCAGCCACTTCTTGCACCCCTGGCCCTCAGCTAGCACCTAGAAGGAGCATCAGATTAGGATTGAAAACACAGTGCAATGTGACCAAGTGAAAGTACAGTGGTAAGAAACATTAGGGACTGTAATGCTGTGGTGGAGAAGGAAAAAAATGAACATTTTGTTGGATATGAAGTTGGTGTGGTCAATAAGAATGTCCTTTTGTAGTTCCGGAACTTATTGGGTTGGCTAGAGTGCGACCTGTTTGATTTGTGGAGTATATGGCATAGTTTAGAGATTGGACATATAGCAAGGAGAAGGGTGTAGATGGATATTTATTGTCTTTAACTGACAGAGTGACAGCTGTAAGAAGAATATCATCTCAAACCCTAAGCTTTTCAAAGATGCTGAAGTTTTGAGCAAAAATGTTAATGAAGGCTCTCAAAGACATAAAAGATAATTCAATAGGTAAGTTATGAAAAAAAATCTTTTTATTCATTTATATTAGAAACATTATTTTCAGCCTACTGTACAAAAAGGACAGAAAACCAGCTGATCCACCGTCAACCTCTCCAACCCTCTGCAGCCACGCAATCTCTTAGGAGAGGCAAAAAACCTTTGGTCAGCATAGGAAAAAAAACTCAGTGAAAAATAGAGGGGCTGATAAAAGGAGTTTCAAAAAATATTTTGAAAAATTTGATTGCTTCAGCTTTTCCTTTCTTTTATTGGTTCATTGTCTTTGTCACTGATTCTTGATTTGTTGCTTTCATATGTGTTTGGTAGTTCCTGATTGGTAGATCTGTAGCCGCTTTACTCACTTTTGATTTATTTGGTGTATTCCCTACATATTGAATCCTGATTTGTTGCTTTTTCATGAATAGAAATTTGAGCCAACCAGAAAGTGCAATGTTCATAGTTTGACATAGGAAATGTGGCCTTAACATAAAGGAAATGGGCAGATCCCCCATGGTGTTGCTTACACTAAACTGGATGAGATACAGGGGTAGATTTTCAACTTGCTGCCTAAGCGTAAAATTGGCACTGCGGATCTGCCACTCATTATAGAAACAGCCCGGTTTTTATTTCTGTTGATTTCAATGGAAATTAAAATTGGGCAGTTTCTATAACGGGACTAATCTGCAGTGCCAGTTTTACCGCCCCCCCCCCCCACCCCCGGGTGGTAAGATGAAAATCTACCCCACTGTTTTATCATGAGTATTATACCATGTAATGGACAATATATTATTCTGCTACTAAGCTGGAGCTGCATTTCAGTTTAAAGCCACAAAGTTTAATTGCTATACATAAACAGAGCTTGACATGATGCAGAGTTTACTTGTTGCTTGGTCAGGGAACTTTGAAGATTTGAATGTGTTTGTCAGTTTCAGGTTGCAGCTTAGAAGTAACCAGCAGTTTAAGATTATTTTGCACCAGTAACAAAATGTAACACCTGCAAATGCTGAAGTACCCTTTTTAATATATTAAATATAGATTAAATGTAAATTGTATGCTATCTAACTATGGTTTTCATCTTCCAGTGAGCCATTTATAATTTTTTCTGGAGGACTTTCCTATGATAAAGCGTGCAGAAGACCCAGCCTGACAATTATGCATGGCAAATCCATTACAGTTCTCGAAATGGATTATCCTATTGTGGACTTCCTAGCTCTTTGTGAAACACCGTATCCAAATGGTAAATAAGAATGAGTGAACAGTTCAGGCTTTACTTACCTCTTTAAAGGGAGTGTTTAGTTAGTATTGTCCTAGAATTTGCTGAAATGGCATAACCAGCTAGTTACACCAAAATATATGCTGGAATTTAAGCTGATCTTGCTGTCAGCAACTTACGCCGAAATTTCCTGAGAATCTCATTAGCGTACGCTGAAACATAAAAACCGATGTAAACCAAGTAGAAATCAACGTAAACAATCGGGACCCAAGGAAAGTGCCATATTCCTTCTTTTATGTATACAAATTGAAGTTTGAAACCATCATACCATCCTTTATGCACATTAGGCACAGCAGGTTTAAGTAAATGGCGGGGGGGCTATCGGGCGCGTGGGTAATGCGCCCGGTGAAATCAGTCTGCTCCCCGCGCGATCGTAGCCTAATTGGATCCACTTACCTTGTCTTCCGGGTTCCCCACTGCTGATCTGCGCGTCGGGCGGGCTGCGCATGCGCAGTAAGATCTGTCAGCTGGAGGAGCTCTATTTAAAGGGGCAGTCCTCCACTGACAGATGCTGCAACAAACAGAAAAAAATCACAGCATGGAGCAGCCCAGGGGGAAGGCTGCTCCCAGTTTAATGATGCCTCACTCCAGGTATCAATACATGGGGTGAGGAGGAGGGGGAGGACAGAGATCTTCCCCCCGGCGGGCGGGTGGAAGCGGCCTGCCTCTGCCACCAGGAAGGCCTGGCTCGAGGTGGCAGAGGAGGTCACCTGCACCGCCAACATATCGCCCACCTGCATACAGTGCAGGAGGCGCTCCAATGACCTCAGTAGGTCAGCCAAAGTGAGTACACTTACTCATTCCCCTACACTCCGTCTGCCACATCACCGCCCCCACCCCACATCTCCTTCTGCACTGCCAACACTACTCTGTCACATCACCCCTCATACCCACTCAAACCTCATCCTCATCGTACCTGCACCTACTCACCTCGCCAGTACTCATCCCGCCACTACCACTCAACCCAATCCTCATACAATCTCATGGCTCTATCTCATACTCACCCTCTCATGCATCTCTTTCACGGCCAGCCTCACTCAACCTGCCACTACCTGTGCTGCAGCCACAGGGCATGCATCACACACGTGCAGTAGGCAGCGTAAGGCAAACGTGTTGTGAGCATGAAGGGGATGCACAAGGGTGTTTGAGGGTTTGTCATGGTTTTTACTTATATTGAATTTCTGACCAACTCACATTACATATTATATTGGCACCACTACTGCCATGTCTTTGCGAATCTTGTCTGGTTTGTGCAATAATGCCCTTTCCTGAGGATCACTATGAAGACCCACAACTGATGCCACCCATTGTGTCACTGCAGAGTGGGTGTAGGTGTATTCGCAGGGCTGTTTTGTGCAGACGGCTGAGAGACATCGGTGATGTCCCCGGTTGCACCCTGGAAGGATGTGGAGGAGAAGTTGTTGAGGGCAGTGGTGACTTTGACAACGACAGGCAAGAAGATGGTGCTCGGGCCAGCCAGGAGTAGCTTGGCATGAAGGAGGCTGCAGATGTCCACAACTATATGTCGAGTGACTCTGAGCCTCCGTGTGCACTGCTGCTCAGAGAGGTCCAGGAAGCTGAGCCTCGGTCTGTGGACCCTGTGGCGAGGGTAGTGCCCTCTGCGACGCATCTCTCTCTGCGGTAGCCCTCCCTCCTGCTGTGCAGGTGGATGTGTCACAGCACTCTGTTGTGGAGCTCCACGTGTCAGAGGTGGATGGCGAGGCTGGTGATGCTGTTCGCCCTCCGAGGAGGTCATGACTGCAGCTACGGAGGCCCCCATCTGGAAGATGTACATCTGAGGGGGTCCGCAAGGTAGGTACATGTGTCTAGACACCGGGGTAAGTGTGCAAGTTGATGACTTTGATTGTCAGGAGGAGGGTGGTGGAGGCCAAACTTTGTCCCAAGTGACAGAGTAGCCTCCTGCAATGAGTGAGGGTCTTCCCCCCCCCCCCCCCTGTCAAATGGACCTTTGCAGCTGCCACAGGCTGATGGCTGCAACAGGTCCATTTGAACTGGGAGTGTTTCCCCCAGTGTGGGAAACAGTCCCAGTTTGCTATAAAATCCCACCCCTCCTCACATAATCCCTTAATCAGGTCAGTTAATGACTTGAACAAGCAAAATAAATACCTTCAAGTGGCATCCCACTGGCTTTAATTGCCTGCGGGATTCCCATCAGCGGGGGCTGCGCGCGCACGCCGGCGCGTCAGCGGGGAACCCGGAAGTGCGCGGGTTCGAGGCGGGCTCCGGTCCCGCTCCGGGATTTCCCAATTTTCGGGGCCTCCCCCCCACCAGGAACGCACCCGATAGCGCGTGCTAAAATGCTGCCCATTATGATGCCCTAAAAATGCATTCAAAGATACAGAACGCATGTCTCAGCAAGGAATTTTTTTTTAAATGGCTTAAAGAATAGCTATAATACACCAGAAATATGACCTTGGATCCTGCTGCATCTAAAATTTTAGCCGTACGTTTATGCCTGTTCAGAATTGGCATAAATGCAGGAAACTTGAGTTCTCTGGCCTTTTGCTTGGGGACGGAACTATGTTAATAAGCAGCAGAGGGTTTCAGTGGGGGTTTCACTGAATCGACACAAAAGATCAAGAAAATTTGAGCATAGCATAAAAGTGGGTGAAAGTTACTTATGCCTAAATTTCCTCAATCTTTTGTGCTGAAAGTCAGCATTATGTCATAATTACACCATTGTTTCAAAACAAGTTTTCAGGAAATTTCAGGCCAAGTTTTACCAAGTAGCTTTAAAACAAAGTTGCGAAATTGATTTTTTTTCAATACAAATAATCTTCCTCTTATCTGTCTGACAATCTTAAAAGAAAGTTTAAACTCCCATTTCAACCTTCATGGAAATGTCTTTTTCCCTTAAGTATAGCTAGGATAGTAATAAATTACAGTTGGTAATCTGCATTTCTACTTTTGGTTTGACTTCCTTTTGGCTTTTCTTGTGCTTGCATTCTCCAGTTCACAAATGTTGCCCAATATGGATACAGGGCTGTTTCTGAAATGAATTACTTCCAAATTGCAAGCAGTGCTTAAACTGACCTGCTCCAACATGGAGCGTTAGTCAAGTTTTCCGTCACGATGTACTGCTGACCACAGATGAGGTTGTTTGAAACAATGCCAAACATAGATGGAGTGAGGCAGAGAATGGAAGTTGTACAACAGTTAACTTGCGCCACTCTTTACATTCAATATTGGCTTTACAGTATAGTGCCATGAATAAATAATGGGCCAGAATTTACTGTAGCGGGCGAACGAACAACTCTTGCCCATATACTTTCCATGAGCTTTTGCGCTGGAAGTTGAAGTAAGTTAGAGATCCAAATGGCGCGACACCCTCTGCGGGGCACCTGGGACCTGTGTGAACAGGGCAACAACTGTGTATCTCCTTAACCAATCAGATTGAAGAATTGTTAATGAGCAGCCCAGAGTCTGAACCAGGAAGTGTAAGTTAGAATAGTGAATTCAATGTCAAATCAGGTACAGAAAGCAAAATAGAGAGGGAAAAAAGATTGGATTAAGAGAGAGATAAAAGAGACAGAAAAAAAAGCAAAAAAATGTATTTAATTTTTAAAAAAATCTCCAGTAACAATTAAAAGCTGAGGGAATGAGACTCCACACTTGCAAAAGTTAATTTTCAGTGTCAGAGAGGTTGTTTGGCAGTAATTAAGACTTATTTCGCCATTAAAAAGGGTACTTTGACTGAAAGGGACAAGCCCTAACTTACTGTGGCGAGTTCAGTTTGTATCTACCATGCAAATACAGGAACTTCACAGTGTTCAATGTATTTGAATGGTGAGTCAGACGGCAAGATACTGTTTTCACGAAGCTGACTGCGGAACGATGCATCTCGGACAGCAACATCCAGATTTTTGCGATTAACCGTACATCTGCCTTCGCCTGAAGTTGCTGTCCGATTTGCGCATAAATAATAGTGAGCACTGTTAGCCTCACCGTTATTTTGACTGTAAATTCTGGCCCAATATGCAGAATAAGAAATATATTGACTGCCACTGTCATAATTACTAGCTCTCTTAGGAGGAATGTGGTTGAATTTTGATTTACAGTTTGTTAAATTTATGAAACATTTATATACAAAGTTATCCATCCTGCATATATAAACCCGTACTCCAGGATTTTTTTCTATTTGTCATTCTTTAGCACATTTACTTTTATCAGCATAATAAATGAATGGCCTTAAATAATACAAGAGTTATACATTATACAGGCATTCAGTTCCATTATGTGGAACCTACTGTATTGCTGCAATAAAACTAGGTTCTGTTTAATTGTGATTTATTTTACAGAATTCCAGGAACCATATGCAGTGGTTGTGCTACTTGAAAAAGATCTGATTGTTGTTGATCTTACGCAAAGCAAGTAAGTGTATTTATGCAGACAGTATGATCCCTAGCTTTATATATTAGTTTTTATTTTTGCAAACATTGAAAGTTTTTGACGTTTTTCCTGTGTGGAAAATCAGCTATTGCCATGAGTTGCAATAAGTATTCCTCATTTTTGGAAGGACTGAAAAGATGAGAAATGAGGGCAAGACTGTCATGCGGAAATTTTGCAACACATTTTCTTATTCTTTCTCAATTAAAACGGCAATAGATGACTGAATCATTACTAAGCCATGTATTATAACTAAAAAATGCTCAAAAACAACAATAATAAATTATCAAAAGCTGTTACAAGCTAGACAGATCAAAAATCTTTGCAATGCAACTTTTTTTAAAACATCATATAACCTTACAGAATAAATACAACAGATTAAAATTGTAGAGACAACTATGAAGAATTTTACCAGTGAAAATATTTGTTAATAGCAGTTGACAAGAGCTTCTCAGGAAAATGTGATGATTTTGTTTGACTAAAGTTCGCATTCCTATCTGGTAGGTTTCCAAGTTCGGAAGAAAAATTCTTTGCTATCAATTTTCTTAGGTTTTTTTCCCAAAGTCAGGCTAGCAGCAGTCATATTTCTGACCATTGCTTTCCCTTTCCTGTGTTCCAGAAATGGGTGGTTAACAGCAGGAAAGCAAAACACTCAGATTCACATTGAAAATGGTTTTGTACTATAAATTTCCTCAGAGCTGCTCCCACGCCACTGCCATAACTTTGCCAGAAGTGCAGCGGAAATCCATTTACGCATATCAAAGAAGCAGCAGAGCAGATGCAGCTCTGAGGAAATTGTTAATTATTAGGGTAAATTTTGTGAGGTACCATGCCACTGGTGGGGCCTTACACTCTGCAGGCACCTATTTCAAAGTTGAGCACTGGATTCCACAATCCCGATTCCTACTACTACAGATTTTGAAAGGCACAATTTGGGCCCTTTTTTTAAAAAGAGGCTACACTATGGGCATGAACAGGCCTCATAAGCACACTTAAATTAGATCGGGAAGGACCCTACCTAATTTTACGACATTGGGCAAAGCCTCACCCTTTAAAAACTGCCCAGTTAAAGATCCTTCGACATAAAAGCACATCCTAACAACTTTGAATGTCCAATTTATATGGGCGTTCATTGAAACTGACAAACATCCTCAATGTAAGGACAGAAAATGATGTGGAAGGCATTTGTGCCATTTCCACCTCATTTTCAAGTTCCCATCTATTTCAAGCCCTATAAATGGTTATAAATTCTTCCTGTGCCCATCGATTCGGTCGCTGGAAATATTCATCCTGCTCATAAGGACCGGAGGTCCAGCGTTGTAGGTCTCCGCCCTTTTTCGTGCAATTTTCCCTCACAAATTAGTGCACAGTAGGAAAATCAGGATCAAATAAACAAGTGGTCTAAACAGATTCCTTTTAGATTGATCTGAGGAATAGAAAGGAATTGGCTACATTACTGGGAATGTATTATAGACTGTGAAACAGTGGAAAGGAAATTGAGAATGAAATTGGTAGAAGAGTGTTTGGGAAATGGCAACCACAATTCAATGGGTGGAATGTAAGAATATAAA
The DNA here is from genome assembly GCF_035084215.1 of Heptranchias perlo. Taxonomy (NCBI): domain Eukaryota; kingdom Metazoa; phylum Chordata; class Chondrichthyes; order Hexanchiformes; family Hexanchidae; genus Heptranchias; species Heptranchias perlo. The sequence goes on from NC_090335.1 coordinate 51,038,953, forward strand.
ATGAAAAAGAAAAGTCAGAGGCAAGGGCTCTTAACTGGAAAAACAAACTTTATCTACAAATAAGGAATCGTTATCCAGATAAAATGGAAAGAAATTAGTAAATTAAGCTGTACAATTCATTAAGGAAAAATGGGAGTGCATCAAAGGCTGGAGTTCCATGGATGAAGATCAAATTTGAAATTACAAAAGAAGCAGATAATAAAAATGAAAGTCAGGGCAATTATAAAGAATATGAAAGAATAGAAAGCTATGAAAAGGAAATTTAAAAGATTAAGCAGAGACATGAGTGAAAAATAGCTAAAACCATTGTTGAAGCCAACTCATCAATTTCTTTTAAAAACTAATTGGATAGTTGCTTGAAAAGGGGAGCGAACAGGAGAGTGAAATTAAACCTGGTAGCTCATGTGATTAAAAAAACAGCATTATTTTAATGAAAAAATGGCTTGTTTTTGTGCTGTAAGATTTATGATGTGCTTAGAGCAGTAATTATCTTCTATTTACTATAAACTATAGTTATGTTCTGATTGCCTGAGCACAAGTTGTCTTTATTATTTAAAATTTATTACTGTTTTTGGTTTTCCTTGTCAGTTTTCCTATCTTTGAAAACCCATATCCAATGGATGTACACGAGTCTCCAGTGACCTGCACTGAGTACTTTGCTGATTGCCCTCCTGATTTGATACCTGCACTCTATTCCGTGGGAGCCAAACAACAAAAAAAGCAGGGATATAGCACAAAGGTAGTAGACTGCACTTTATTCTTTTTTATAGAGTGCTTGCTGGCCGTTGGTCCATTGAGACAATTCTGTTGTCGATGGAGCTGCTATTGCATTTTGTTTGTTAAATATTTAGCAATTGTCGTGTTAAAGAAAAAGTAAAACATAGTGGGCGTAGATATTATTTATAGGGCCATTTTGACTCTGATTTTTAGATGAATGCTAAATGCTGTGTCTTCACCTTCAAAAGTTTTGTGTCTTTTAGTACAAGATACACTGGCATGTTTTTTTTTACAGTTTCATGCAATATTGTGCCATTTTTGAGCAGCATAAAACAGGAATGAGCAAATTTGGGGAAAAAAATCTGTGGCATTACAAATTAATAATTTCCATCAGTTTTATTAGAATACATTGGTGATGCATAAATCTGATACAAGTAATCAACAATATCTTCAGATACAAATTTTAATTTTTCAAAACTATCAAAGCATATTTAAACAAAAAGATGCAAAAATGTTATACTATCTAGGTGATACTTTGACATATCAAATTATATTTGTTTCATATAGGTGTAAGAATTCCTAACCCTTTGGAATTAAAACAGGCATTTCCTATTTGTCACCATTGGTCCTTAAATAGTGCATTTCATCTCTTATAGCTCAAATTAATAGGATACTTCATTGTGTATGTACGTTTCAAATGAATGCAAAAACAATGAAAGTATTTTGGACAGGTCACCAACAAATGTGCAACACAATTGTACCATAGTCAATAATTGAGCAACCATCTTCAAAACTTGAAAGCAGTGCCCATAACGTGTATGTGTTAATATCTAATTTAGGTGGCAATTACAAAAAAGTAATGCAGTGCTTTATTACTTCCAGTAGATGTCTTCAGCACATTTATTAAGTATGTTATTGGCATAGTTGAGTAAATGTTATCTAATAGGAAGAAGTTTTGATTAGACATTAATGCTGTGTAAGGCGCAACTGTCTGTATAACAATAGGCCATCTGCTGCTGAAATCCTCATCCATATCTTTGTCACTACAGACTCAGCTATTCCAATGCTCTCCTGGTTGACCTCCCATCCTCCATCCACCCTAAACTTCAGCTCGTCCAAAACTCTGCTTCCTGTATCCTATCCTCTTCCATGTCGTGCTCACCGACCGCTCCTGTCCTTGCTGACCTACATTGGCTCCCAGTCTCCCAATGCTTCCAATTTTAAATTTTCATCTTCATGTTTAAATCCCTAATGGGTGTTTTAACTTACAAGTTTATAAATAATTCCTCAAGATAATAGGGTTCAATGGCATTTATTGGCAATAATAGGCATTAAGCAAACAATGATAACTATTATTAATAACAATTACACATACACTTAATAGCACACTTACGGTAATACCTCACTGGCGAATTTACATTTCTCGAGCTCGAGGTGAACAGCTGATCAATGTCGAATTCTGAGGTACCTATTCTAACACCCCTTTTTTATTTTTTCCACTCTGTCCACATGAGAATCCACATGTTTCAAAGTATTATCTCATCAATTAGCTGGACTTCAGTTTTAACAAGAATAACTCCCATTTACTTTAATATGGTTTAACCTTGACAGAGCTATCAATCAAATCATTCAACTGCAGACAGTTACAGGAACCCAAGACTTACTTACAAGCGATTTATCACTTGCCTTGCACAGATGTGTCCTTGGAGGAGTTAATCTCTAGGAGGACAGCTGAGATATCTATGGGGCTAGGACAAAGAAAGCTTGTAGCTGAATCAGCTGAACATCTCTGTCTGGTAACTTTTAATTCCCACTGAACATTGAAATTCACTTAACAGGCAAAAATTAAAAGTTAATATAAAGAATTAACCCGTTCCTTACAACCTCCCTATCTCTGCAACCTCCTCAAGCCCTGGATTTCATAGTTACATAGGGCCAGAAATTATATTTTAATGGCGTCCTCTCCAACCACCGACAAATCGTTTGTGCAAGTTCGCGAATGCGCACATGCGCAGTAAAACCCCGAAATCGCATTGGTTCGCCGGCAGTTTGACAGTTACAAATTAAAGGACCACCTATGCTACAATCAAACGAAATCAGGAAACATTTGTAAACATACTCATCTGCCCAGCTGGAACAAAGGTACTTATGCCACCAAAAGGTACGCTGGAAAATACCAGCCCTACACTAATTTTTAAAAGCGCGGTGACTGTTAATGACAACGAAACAACAAAAAATTAAATTTAAAAAATGCGGAATGTCAAATTACTCTTTTTAATATTGGCCTTTATTTCTAGGGGGATGGTGTATAAAAGCAGGGAAGTCATGATACAACTGTACAGGGTGCTGGTGAGACCACACCTGGAGTACTGCGTACAGTTCTGGTGCCCTTATTTAAGGAAGGACATACTTGCATTGGAGGCAGTTCAGAGAAGGTTCACTAGGTTGATTCCGGGTATGGAAGGGTTGTCTAATGAGGACAGATTGAACAGGTTGGGTCTATACTCATTGGAGTTTAGAAGAATGAGAGGCGATCTTATTGAAACATACAAGATTCTGAGGGGACTCGATAGGGTAGATGCTGAGAGGGTGGTACCCCTCATGGGGTAATCTAAAACTAGGGGGCATAATCTCAGAATAAGGGGTCGCCCATTTAAGATGGAAATGAGGAGGAATTTCTTCTCCCAGAGGGTCGTTAATCTTTGGAATTCTTTACCCCAAAAAAGCTGTGGAGGCTGAGTCATTGAATACATTCAAGGCTGAGTTAGACAAATTCTTGATCAGCAAGGGAGTCAAAGGATATGGGGAAAAGGCGGGAAAGTGGAGTTGAGGTAAAAATCAGATCAGCCATGATCTCATTGAATGACGGAGCAAGCTTGAGGAGCCGAATGGCCTACTCCTGCTCCTATCACTTATGGTCTAAATTAAAATTAAAAATGCAATTTTTTTTTAAGCTTCTAACGTCTATAAGTTTCATTAAATTAAATCATTTGCTTGGCTTTTTATAATAAGGTATGTTAAATTTTTATTTACACTAACGTTGACAAGTTCACTTTAAATGAATGAGTTTTACTTGCCTGCTTGTAGGCATGACTTCTCTTCGCGACAGATTCTGTGGACATGGCTTCCATTCCCACAGAGTCTATCGATAGGAAGGAAGGTGCACTGAAATCACAGATCTGAACTGAGAAAAAATTTAAAATGGAGCAAGTGGACATGGGAGACCACGAGGTAAGTACTTTCGTAGCCTATGTCCGGAGGATGTGCGGACAGCCTTGCCACGTCGGTCAGAGCAAGTTCCGGCCCATAGAGTCTACAGCACAGAAACATGCCCACAAGTGGAAACATTTTCATTATGTCTACCCTATCAAACCCTTTCATTATCTCAAAGACCTCTATCAGGTCACCCCTCAGCCTTCTCTTTTCCAGAGAAAAGAGCCCCAGCCCGTTCAGCTTTTCCTAAAAAGTATATCCTTTCAGTTTTGGTATCATCCTTGTGAATCTTTTTTGCACCTTATCCGATGCCTCTATATCCTTTTTATAATATGGAAACCAGAACTGTGCACTGTACTCCAAGTGATGGCTAAACGAAGTTCTATACAAGTTTAACATAACTTCTCTGCTTTTCAATTCTATCGCTCTAGAAATGTACCCAGTGCTTTTTTTTATGGCCTTATTAACCTGCGTTGCTACTTTTAGTGATTTGTCTTGTTGACCCCTAGATCCCTTTGCTCCCCTACCCCATTTCGACTTATTATCCAAGCAGTATGTGGCCTCCTTATTCTTCTTACCAAAATGCACCACCTCACACTCATCTATATTGAAATTCATTGACCATTTACATGCCCATTCTGCAAGTTTGTTAGTGTCTTCCTGTATTTTGTCACATTCTTCCTTTCTATTAGCTACCTCCCAATTTGGCGACATCCACAAATTTTGAAATTGTACTTCCGATTCGCGAGTCCAAATCGTTGATGTAAATTGTGAACAACAGTGGTCCCAGCACTGATCCCTGTAGCTACCCTTAACCCCAACTCTCTTTTCTGTTTTGTAGCCAGCTTGCTATCCATTCTGCTACCTGTCCCTTGACTCCATATGCTCTGACCTTAGTCATGAGTCTGCTATGTGATGCCTTATTGAAGGCCTTTTGAAAATCCAAATGTATTACATCAACTGCATTACCCTTGTCTACTCTTCCTGTTACTTCTGCAAAAAATTCATTAAGGTTGGTCAAGCGTGACTTTCGCTTCCGAAATCCGTGCTGGCTATTCTTTATTGTATTTTTGTTTTCTAGATGTTTTTCGATTACATCTTTGAGTAAATATTCCATTATCTTTCCTACCATCGACATCAAGCTAACTGGTCCATAGAGCCCTGGACTTGTTCGATCTCCCTTTTAAAATATAGGAATAATATTAGCTGTCCGCCAGTCCTCTGGCACTGTTTCTTTTTCTGATGAATTTTTATATACATGTAATAGTGCCTCTGCTATCTCTTCCATAACTTATTTTGTTATGCACGAATAATACCAGGGATTTTATCCTCTCCAAGCTTGATTAATTTATCAATTATCTCCTCCCTTTCTATCTTAAATGTCTTTATATCTTTTTTGATCTCTTCTTCTAATGTCATACCCACCTTGTTAGTCTCCCTTGTAAATACTGGGGCAAAGTAACTGTTCAACATTTCTGCCATTTCGCTGTCATTACCTGTGAGTTTATCTTGCGCATCCCTTAATGGCCCTATCACTATCCTGATGTTTCTTTTGTTATTTATGTGTCTGCAGAATACTTTACTACTCCCTTTCATATTCCTTGGTAATTTAATTTCGTAGTTTTCCTTTGCATTCCTAATTTTTTTGACATACTTCCTAGCCTCTTTGTATTCCCTTTTGTCATCCTCTCCTTTTTGTCTATGTACTTAGAGTATGCCTTTTTTTAAAACTCTCATCTCTTTATTCATCCAAAGTGTTTCATTATTGGTTAGTTTGGTCTTGTTTTTTTTAGCGGAATCTATTTCTCCTGAACTCTGTTGATCACTTTTAAATATTTCCCACTCCTGTTTTATCTCTTTGTCTGTCATTTTTTTTTCCAGTCTACCTTCCCTATTTCCGTTCTCATCCCCTCAAAATTAGCTTTTTTTCAATCTTTTACTTTAGTTTTTGTCTTACTTATGTCTTTCTCAATCATTATTTTAAACCTTATTATGTTATGATCGCTATTATCTAGATGTTCCCCATCGCTTACTTCTCTTATCTGCCCTGGTTCATTTCCCATTACTAGATTCCCACCAGAACTTAAAGAGGAAAGGGAGATTGAAGATGGAGTGGTAGTTGGTGATGACAGATTGGTCAAGTGTGTGTTTTTTGAGGAGGAGGAGTTTTGAAAGCGTCAGGATAGTGCCTAAGGAAAGGAAACCATTAAGAATGTCACCCAGCATGGGAACCAGCAAGGAGAGCTGGGGAGGGAGGTGCTCAAGTAAATGGGAGATGGGTCTCTTCGAAAAGATGAATTTTACGAGGGTTGGTGGGCGGAGGTAGGGTGAGAATGTGGATCCTCGGCTAGAGTGGCTGGGAGACAAGGAGGGTAGGAGGCGCCGGCAGAAGGAAGGGGGGAAGAGGAGGAAGCGGCAGAGGGAGCAGCACAGATGTTCTTGGGAATGAAGAAATCCATGAGTTCCTCACCTTAAATATTTGAGATGAGGGTTTGAAGAGGCTGTTGGCCATGGAATAAGGAGCTTGGAGTTGACCTTGCCCTGGAGGATGATCCTGTAATAGGCGGCTTTGGCCATAGGGAGTGAAGTATGACAATAGGAACAGGAGTAGGTTGTTCAGCCCCACAGGCCGTATCAATTAGATCATGACATCTGTATCTTAACTCAATTGACCTAGACGCAACAGCTTTTTGGGGAAAGTTCCAGGTTTCCACGACCCTTTGTGTGAAGAAATGCTTCCTGACATCGCCTCTGAATGGCCTAGCTCTAATTTTAAGGTTATGCCCTCTTGTTCTGGACTCCCCGTCTACAGGAAATAGTTTCTCTCTATGTACCCTATCAAATCCTTTAATCACCTGAAACACCTCAATTAGATCACCCCTTAATCGTCCACACTCAAGGGAATACAAGCCTAGTCTATGCAACCTTGCAATTTAACCCCTTTAGCTCTGGTACCTTTCTGGTGAATTTGTGCTGTACTCCCTGAAAAGCCAATATATCTTTGCTGAGCTGTGCCCAAAACTGAACACTGTAATCCAGATGTGGTCTAAACAGAGCTTTATACAACTGTAGCACATCTTCCACCCCTTTATATTCCAGCCATCTTAAGATAAGGGCTAACATATGAGGAGAACAATAACAAAATACAGGAAGACATTAATAAACTTGCAGAATGGGCGTGTAATTAGCAAATTAATTTCAATATAGATAAGTGTGAGGTGGTACATTTTGGTAGGAATAATAAGGAGGCCACATACTCCTTGGAAAATAAGTGTCCAAATGAGGTAGAGGAGCAGAGGGATTTAGGGGTACAGATAAGCACATCACTAAAAGTAGCGATGCAGGTTAATAAGACCAGAAAAAACGCAAATAAGCAATGGGTTTCTAGAGGGATTGAATTGAAAAGCAGAGAAGTTATGCTAAACTTGTAGAGAACCTTGATTAGACCACACTTGGAGTACTGCAAACAGTACACTAATGTCCTTTAGGGAAGGAAACCTGCCGTCCTTACCCGGTCTGGCCTATATATGACTCCAGACCCACAGCAATGTGGTTGATTCTTAATTGCACTCTGAAATGGCCCAGCAAGCCACTCAGTTGTAAAATCTCGCTAAAAAAAGTCATAATAAGAATAAAACTGGATGGACCACCCGGCATCGGACCACTTGGCATCGGACATGACAAAGGCAAACCAAGCCCAGTCAACCCTGCAAAGTCCTCCTCACGAACATCTGGGGATTTGTGCCAAAATTGGGAGAGCTGTCCCACAGACTAGTCAAGCAACAGCCTGACATAGCCATACTCACAGAATCATACCTTTCAGCCAACGTCCCAGACTCTTCCATCACCATCCCTCAGTATGTCCTGTCCCACCGGCAGGACAGACCGGCCAGAGGTGGCGATACAGTGATATACAGTCAGGAGGGAGTGGCCCTGGGAGTCCTGAACATTGACTGTGGACCCCATGAAATCTCATGGCATCAGGTCAAACATGGGCAAGGAAATCTCCTGCTGATTACCACCTACCACCCTCCCTCAACAGTTGAATCTGTCCTCCTCCATATTGAACACCTCTTGGAGGAAGCACTGAGGGTAGCAAGGGCTCAGAATGTACTCTTGGCGGGGGACTTCAATGTCCATCACCAAGAGTGACTCGGTAGCACCACTACTGACCAAGCTGGCCGAGTCCTGAAGGACATAGCTGCCAGACTGGGCCTGCGGCAGGTGGTGAGCGAACCAACACGAGGGAAAAACTTACTTGACCTCGTCCTCACCAATCTACCTGTCCCAAATGCATCTGTCCATGACAGTATTGGTAGGAGTGACCACCACACAGCCCTTGTGGAGACGAAGTCCCGTCTTCGCACTGAGGATACCACCCAACGTGTTGTGTGGCACTATCACCGTGCTAAATGGGATAGATTCAGAACAGATCTAGCAGCTCAAAACTGGGCATCCATGAGGTGCTGTGGGCCATCAGCAACAGCAGAATTGTATTCTACCATTACCAACAAGCCAGGGGATCAATCCTGGTTCAATGAGAAGTGTAGATCAGCATGCCAGGAGCAGCACCAGGCGTACCTAAAAATGAGGTGCCAACCTGGTGAAGCTACAACTCAGAACTACATGCATGCTAAACAGCGGAAGCAACATGCCAGAGACAGAGCTAAGCGATTCCACAACCAAAGGATCAGATCAAAGCTCTGCAGTCCTGCCACATCCAGTCGTGAATGGTGGTGGACAATTAGACAACTAACAGTATGAAGGAGGCTCTGTAAACATCCCCATCCTCAATGATGGCGGAGTCCAGCATGTGAGTGCAAAACACAAGGCTGAAGCATTTGCAACTACCTTCAGCCAGAAGTGCCAAGTGGATGATACATCTCGGCCTCCTCCCGATATCCCCACCATCACGGAAGCCAGTCTTCGGCCAATTCGATTCACTCCACGTGATATCAAGAAACGGCTGAGTGCACTGGATACAGCAAAGGCTATGGGCCCCGACAAAATCCCAGCTGTAGTGCTGAAGACTTGTGCTCCAGAACTAGCCGTGCCTCTAACCAAACTGTTCCAGTACAGCTACAACACTGGCATCTATCCAACAATGTGGAAAATTGCCCAGGTATGTCCTGTCCACAAAAAGCAGGACAAATCCAATCCGGCCAATTACCGCCCCATCAGTCTACTCTCAATCATCAGCAAAGTGATGGAAGGTGTCGTCGACAGTGCTATCAAGCGGCACTTGCTCACCAATAACCTGCTCACTGATGCTCAGTTGGGTTCCGCCAGGACCACTCGGCTCCTGACCTCATTACAGCCTTGGTCCAAACATGGACAAAAGAGCTGAATTCCAGAGGTGAGGTGAGAGTAAATTCTCTTGACATCAAGGCAGCATTTGACTGAGTGTGGCACCAAGGAGCCCTAGTAAAATTGAAGTCAATGGGAATCAGGGGGAAAACTCTCCAGTGGCTGGAGTCATACCTAGCACAAAGGAAGATGGTAGTGGTTGTTGGAGGCCAATCATCTCAGCCCCAGGACATTGCTGCAGGAGTTCCTCAGGGCAGTGTCCTAGGCCCAACCATCTTCAGCTGCTCCATCAATGACCTTCCCTCCATCATAAGGTCAGAAATGGGGATGTTCGTTGATGACTGCACAGTGTTCAGTTCCATTCGCAACCCCTCAAATAATGAAGCAATCCGAGCCTGCATGCAGCAAGACCTGGACAACATCCAGGCTTGGGCTCATAAGTGGCAAATAACATTCGCGCCAGATAAGTGCCAGGCAATGACCATCTCCAACAAGAGAGAGTCCAACCACCTCCCCATGACATTCAACGGCATTACCATCGCCGAATCCCCCACCATCAACATCCTGGGGGTCACCATTGACCAGAAACTTAACTGGACCAGCCATATAAATACTGTTGCTAAGAGAGCAGGTCAGAGGCTCGGTATTCTGCGGCGAGTGACTCACCTCCTGACTCCCCAAAGCCTTTCCACCATCTACAAAGCACAAGTCAGGAGTGTGATGGAATACTCTCCACTTGCTTGGATGAGTGCAGCTCCAACAACACTCGACACCATCCACGATAAAGCAGCCCGCTTGATTGGCACCCCATCCACCACCCCAAACATTCACTCCCTTCACCACCGGCGCACTGTGGCTGCAGTGTGTACCATCCACAGGATGCACTGCAGCAACTCGCCAAGGCTTCTTCGACAGCACCTCCCAAACCGGCGACCTCTACCACCTAGAAGGACAAGAGCAGCAGGCACATGGGAACAACACCACCTGCACGTTCCCCTCCAAGTCACACACCATCCCGACTTGGAAATATATCGCCGTTCCTTCATTGTCGCCGGGTCAAAATCCTGGAACTCCCTTCCTAACAGCACTGTGGGAGAACCGTCACCACACGGACTGCAGCGGTTCAAGAAGGCGGCTCACCACCACCTTCTCGAGGGCAATTAGGGATGGGCAATAAATGCTGGCCTTGTCAGCGACGCCCACATCCCGTGAACGAATAAAAAAAAAAGTGGCAAGTAACATTCGTGCCAGGCAATGACCATCTCCAACAAGAGAGAGTCTAACCACCTCCCCTTGACATTCAACGGCATTACCATCGCCGAATCCCCAACCATCAACATCCTGGGGATCACCATTGACCAGAAACTTAACTGGACCAGCCACGTGAATACTGTGGCTACAAGAGCAGGTCAGAGGCTGGGTATTCTGCAGCGAGTGACTCACCTCCTGACTCCCCAAAGCCTTTCCACCATCTACAAGGCACAAGTCAGGCGTGTGATGGAATACTCTCCACTTGCCTGGATGAGTGCTGTTCCAACAACACTCAAGAAGCTTGACATCATCCAGGACAAAGTAGCCCACTTGATTGGCACCCCATCCACCACCCTAAACATTCACCACCGGCGTACCGTGGCTGCAGTGTGTATCATCCACAGGATGCACTGCAGCAACTCGCCAAGGCTTCTTGGACAGCACCTCCCAAACCCGTGACCTCTACCACCTAGAAGGACAAGAGCAGCAGGCACATGGGAACAACACCACCTGCACGTTCCCCTCCAAGTCACACACCATCCCAACTTGGAAACATATAGCTGTTCCTTCATCGTCACTGGGTCAAAATGCTGGAACTCCCTTCCTAACAGCACTGTGGGAGAACCTTCACCACACGGACTGCAGCTGTGCAAGAAGGCGGCTCACCACCACTTTCTCAACGGCAATTAGGGATGGGCAATAAATGCCGGCCTTGCCAGCAACGCCCACATCCCATGAACTATTAAAAAAAAGCTGTGGTCTCAATGGTATAAAAAGGATTTAAAGACACTGGAGAAGGTGCAAAAACGATTTACTTGGATGTTACCAGAACTGAGAGGTTATACCTATCAGGAAAGATTGAATGGGCTGGTGCTTCTTTCTCTGGAAAAGTGAAGACTGAGGGGTGACCTGATCCACGTATTTAAGATTATGAAAGGGTTTGATAGGATCGATGTTTAAACTTGCGGGGGAGACCAGAACAAGGGGCCATAAGTATAAGATAGTCACTAACAAATCCAATAGGGAATTCAAGAGAAACTTCCTCACCCAGAATGTGTAACTTGCTACCACAAAGAGTATTTGAGGCGACCAGCATAGATGCATTTAAGTAGAAGCTAGATAAACACATGAGGGAGAAGGGAATAGAAGGATACGTTGATACGGTTCGATGAAGAAGGGTGGGAGGCGTCTCGTGTAGCATAAACATCGGCGTGGACCTGTTTGGCCGAATGCTGTACATTCTTTGTAACATATCATCAGCCTTTTTAATTATTTTTTGTACCTGTCCACTAGGCTGAGACAGTTGAAATTATAACAGGGAATCATGAAATGGCAGGAGCATTAAACAAATATTTTGTATCTGTCTTCACAGTAGAACAAACACAAAGCATACCAGAAATAGTGGGGAACCAAGGTGCTAATGAGAGTGACGAACTTAAAGTAATTAATATCAGTCGAGAAAAAATACTTGAGAAACTAATGGTACTAAAAGCCGATAAATCCCTTGGACCTCAAGGCCTACATCCGAGGGTTCCAAAAGAGGTGGCTGGAGAGATTCCCTAGATTCTAGAACGGTCCCACCGGATTGGAAGGTAGCAAATGTAACCCCACTATTCAAGAAAGGAGGGAGAGAGAAAACAGGGAACTACAGGCCAGTTAGCCTGACATCATTCGTCGTGAAAATGCTGGAATCCATTATTAAGAACGTGGTAACAGGGCATTTAGAACGTCATAATATGATTAGGCAGAATCAACATGGTTTTATGAGAGGAAAATCATGTTTGACAAATTTATTAGAGTTTTTTGAGGATGTAACTAGCAAGGCAGATAAAGGGGAACCAGTGGATGTAGTATATTTGGATTTTCAAAAGGCGTACGATAAGGTGTCACATGAAAGGTTGTTATGCAAGATAACGGGGTTGGGGGTAACATATTAGCATGGATAGAGGATTGGTTAATGGACAGAAAACAGAGAGTAGGGAAAAATGGGTCATTTTCAGGTTGGCAGGCTCTAACTGGTGGGGTGCCACAAGGATCAGTGCTTGAGCCTCAGCTATTTACAATCGAGGTTAATGACTTCGATGAAGCGACCGAGTGTAATGTATCCAAGTTTGCTGATGATATAAAGCTAGTTGGGAAAGTAAGCTGTGAGAAGGACAGAAAGAGTCTGCAAAGGGATACAGACAGGTTAAGTGAATAGGCAAGAAGGTGGCATATGGATTATAATGTGGGGAAATATGAGGTTATTCACTTTGGTAGGAAGAATAGAAAAGCAGAATATTTTTTAAATGGTGAGAAACTAGTAAATGATGGTGTTCGAAGAGACTTGAGTGTTCTCATACAAGAATCGCATGCAGGTACTGCAAACAACTAGGAAAGCAAATGGCATGTTGGCCTTTATTGCAAGGGGGTTGAAGTAAAGAGTAAGGAAGTCTTACTGCAATTTACAGGGCTTTGGTGAGACCTCACCTGGAGTACTGTGTATAGTTTTGGTCTTCTTATCTAAGGAAGGATGTACTTACCTTAGAGGCGGTGCAACAAAGGTTCACTAGATTAATTCCTGGGGTGAGAGGGTTGTCCTATGAGGAGAGGTTGAGTAGAATGAGCCTATACTCTCCGGAGTTTACAAGAATGAGAGGTGATCTCGTTGAAACATAAAATATTCTGAGGGGGCTTGACAGGGTATATGCTGAGAGGTTGTTTCTCCTGGCTGGAGAGTCTAGAACTAGGGGTCATAGTCTCAGGATAAGGAGTTGGCCATTTAAGACTGAGATGAGGAGGAATTCCTTCACTCAGAGGGTTGTGAATCTTTGGAATTCTCCATCCCAGAGGGCTGCGGATGCTGAGTCATTGAGTATATTCAGGGTTGAGATAGATAGATTTTTGGATTCTAGGCGAATCAAGGGATATGGGGATCGGGCAGGAAAGTGGAGTTGAGGTTGAAGATCAGCCATGATCTTACTGAATGGTAGAGCAAGCTCAAGGGACTATATGGCCTACTCCTGTTCCTATTTCTAATATTCTCATGTTTAGTGATTTCTGTACATGGACATCTAAATCTCTCCGATCCTTCACAGTTCCTCACTTCTCACCACTTAGAAAATACACAGATCTATCTTTCTGAGGTTTAAAGTGGCTGGCCACACACTTACCCACATTTGCTCTTGCATGACTTGATCAAGTTAGATCTGGCAGTTGTTAACCAGGACAATCGTGCAGCGGGTACATTTGAACTTGTTACCCTCTGACTTGAGAGAATGAAATTGGGGCTATACCGGGGACCAACAGGTGTGGGAGATCATGATTGATTTGTTGGCAAGGGTATCAAAGGCAGAGGGGAGAGAGCAATTAACCAAGCCAACAGCGGCAGTTGTGTCATGATGGGAGGAGGACCATAGGCGAAAGAGTTGAAAATTTGTGAGAGAACTGTATGACTTTCACCATGTTTTTTCCCATGGGTGGTTGGTGACAATAATAAGATTGGAGGAAGGTAGAAATTCTGCATAGTAAGGGAGAAGAGGCGGTGGTCAGAGATTGCTTTGTCTGTGATTGAGAACTAGGGTGCAGAGAGGCCACAGAGGCTATGGGTTTGAAAGAGTACCCAAGGAAATGGGTCAGGGAGTTTATTTGGAGGGAGCACGGGGTGGGGGTGGGTGGGAAGTCAAAGGTGAGGGGGCTAGGGAAATTGAGGTGTTGATTAAAGTCACCAAGGATGAAGAGTCACGTAATGCAGAGGCTAAGGGAAGAAAGAAGGGAAAATATTTTGTTAAGGAAATTGAAATGAGGCGGTAACAATGAATATTTTAAAGGAGAGGAGTGACGGATGGAAAAGATTGAGGTTCTCAAAGGAGGAGGTGTGGAGGAGATACCAAGGTGAGTCCTGACGATTGGTGTCATTGTGCCACCACGGTGGTTTGGGTGGGCTGGTGGTGAAAAGCATAGCCTGGTGGTGACTATTCTGTAAAGGAGATGAAATTATTAACCGAGAGTCACATTTCGGTCAGTACCAGGATGTGGATAGAATCATCCACGACGAGGTCATGAGTGGCAAGGGTCATATTTGCATATGAGCAAAAGTTCTGGAGGGATATATGGAAAAGGGTAGTAGATCTGCTTGCAGAGAGGAGAGGCGGCAATGGAAGAGTTCAGCAGTATGAGAAGTGTGGATTAGCCGGTTAAGAGTATATAGGGTGAACAGGAGTGGAGGATGGAGTAATTTAGATTGTTGCTCAGGGAAAGTGGCACTAAAGAGTGACAAATCCCCAAGACCAGATGGTTTCCATCCCAGAGTTTTAAAGGAAGTAAGTGAGAATATTGCAGATGCCCTAACTATAATCTTCCAAAGTTATCTCGATTCAGGAACCATTCCTTTAGATTGGAAAATTGCACATGTCACTCCACTATTTAAGAAAGGTGAGAGATAATTATAGATTACTAGAATCTGAACAGCTTGAAAATTTTCCTCTGATCAGATAGTTGGATTTGTAAAAGGTAGGTCATGCCTGACAAACCTGATTGAATTTTTTGAAGAGGTGACTAAAGTGGTATGGATATTGTTTATATGGACTTCTAGAATGCATTCGATAAAGTCCCTTGTAAGAGTTAGCTAAAGTTGAAGCTCATGAAATTGAGGGCAGATTATTGACCTGGTTAGGAAATTGGCTAAGCGGCAGGAGAGAGAGAGTAGGGATGATGGGGTGGTACTCAAATTGGCAGAATGTGACTGGTAGTGTCCCACAGGGATCTGTGTTGAGACCTTAACAATTCATTGTAATTATTAACAACTTAGATGACGGGATAGAGAGCCACATATCCAAGTTTGCCGATGACCCAAAGATAGGCAGCATTGTAAGCAGTGTAGCTGGAAGCATAAAATTACAGAGCGATATTAATTGATTAAGTGAATATGCAAAACTGTGGCAAATGGATTTCAGTGTAGGTTTGGACCTAAAAAGGTTACATTGGAGTATTTTCTAAATGGTGAAAAGCTCGAACTAGTGGGGGTCCAAAGAGACTTACGGGTCCATGTACATTGATCATTAAAATGGGCAGGGACAGAAAATAATCAAAAAGGCTAATGGAATGCTGGCCTTTATATCTAGAGGACTGGAATGCAAGGGGGTAGAAGTTATGCTACAGCTGAACAAAGCCCTGGTTAGACCACATCTGGAGTACTGTGTTCAGTTCTGGCACCGCACCTTAGGAAGGATATATTGGCTTTGGAGGGATTGCAGCTTAGATTTACCAGAATGATACCTGGACTCCAAGGGTTAAATTACGAGGCGAGATTACACAAACTAGGGTTGTATTCCCTGGAATCCAGAAGATTATGGGGCGAATTGATCAACGTTTTTAAGATATTAAGGGGAACTGATAGGGTAGATAGAGAGAAACTATTTCTGCTGGTTGGGGGGTCTAGGACTAGGGGACATAGCCTAAAATTTAGCACCAGGACTTTCAGGAGTGAAGTTAGGAAACACAAGCAAAGGGTAGTAGATGTTTGGAACTCTCTTCCACAAATGGCAGTTGATGCTAGCTCAATTGTTAATTTTAAATCTGAGATGAATAGATTTTTATTAACCAAAGGTATTAAGGGATATGGGGCTAGGGCAGATATATGGATTTAGGTCACAGATCAGCCTTGATCTCATTGAATGGCAGAATAGGCATGAGGGGCTAAATGGCCTACACCTGATCTTATGTTCCTATAATGTGTCCCATAGTGAGCCAGGCAAAAAGTGCTGAGGGAGGTGCACAGGAAAGCTGTGGACTCGTTTAGGAGGGACTCAAGCTTGGGATGGTGGCTGCAGAGAAGGTAGCCTGTGGAGTATTGATGTGTGGGGAAGAGTATCAAGGAAGGCAGGGTTGTGGGGGAGATAAAAGCTGGCATGGCTGATGAGACTGAGAGAGGGGCCCAGCAGTGTGTGTAAGGAAAAATAGGAGCAATGGGCTCAGATGCCGAGCAGCAGCCAAGGTTTTGCATTTAAAAGACAGATGAAAAACTAAGTTACGTGAACATGACTGGCTACTAGACAAGAGGGAGATGCACCTTAGAATAAGGACATGGGGGAGAGGAGATAATCAGTCCCAAATCAGAGAGCCAGGAGCCAGGAGTCAGCAGTGAAAGAAGGAAGAAAGAACTTGCATTTATATCGTGCCTTTCATGGCCTCAGGACATCCCAAAGCACTTTATAGCCAATGAAGTACTCTTGAAGTATAGTCACTTCTGTAATGTAGGAAACAATGGCAGCCAATTTGCGCACAACTAGCTCCCACAAACAGCAATGAACTAATGACCAGATAATCTGTTTTCGTGATATTGGTTAAGGGCTAAATGTTGGCCAGGAGGCTGGGGAGAACCCCCCTGCTCTTCTTCGAATAGAGCCATGGGATCTTTTACCTCCATCTGAGAGGGCAGATAGGGCCTTGGCTTAGCATCTCATCTGAAAGACGGCACCTCCGACAGTGTAGCACTCTCTCAGTACTGCATTGAAGTGTCAGTCTAGATTATGTGCTGAAATCTCTGGAGTGGAACTTGAACCCACAACTTTCTGACTCAGAGAAGCAGTGGAATGAGATCCAGTTGTAGCAATCTAAATTATTCCATTCTCCACTCCTATCTACTCCTAGGTGACTAATCCAAACTTCTCCTCATCCTGCTCAACCTGGTGGTAATCTCAGGATTACTACCCGAGCCACGTGCTAATTGGTGTAGGGATAGGCAGATCAGGAAGGTGAATGCGTGGCTGAAAGACTGGTGTGGGAAGGAGGGGTTCCATTTCTTGGGACACTGGCACCAGTACTGGCACATGAAGGAGCTGTACTGCTGGGACGGGCTCCACCTGAACCGGAATGGGACCAGCATCCTAGGAGAAAGGATAAATTGGGCTGTTGATAGGACTTTAAACTAGTAAGACGGGGGGAGGGATCTGGTGAAAATAACATAAGTCTGAAGATAAAAGAAATAGGAGAGGAGAGTAAAGGTGAGACCGACATAAGGAATAAGGGTAACATAAACGGTCAGGGAACAAATACAGTCATAGAACATGAGTACAAAATGACTGTTAAAAATGAAGTGAGGGGAACAGTTATTAAAAACAAATTAAATTGCCTGTACAGCAATGTGCACAGCATCCAAAACAAAACAGGGGAACTGGAGGCAATATTTCGTAGCGAGGAGCCAGATGTAGTAGGGATAACTGAGACATGGCTGTATAAAGAACAGGACTGGCAGTTAAATAATGCAGGATATAATGTATTTAGAAAGGATAGGGAAGGAGGGGTTGGAGTAGCTGTACTAATTAGGGACAACATAATGGCAACAGAGAAAAGAGGCATAAATAATATTAAGATAGAAACAGAATCTGTATGGATTGAGACAGAGGATATGAAGGGATCGATCACGTTAATAGGCATATTCTACAGACCACCTAATAGTGAGGGAAGTGGAGGAAGAAATATGTAGACACATCTATGAAATGAGTAAGAAACTTTGAATAATAATCATGGGAGATTTCAACTATCCCCGAATAAACTGGCAAGAAGAGATAGGGAAAGGGGATTGGAGTTTTTACAGTGTGTACATGACTCCTTTCTTACCCAGTATGAGCGAAGCCCAACAAGAGAGGAATCACTGCTGGATCTAGTAATGGGAAATAAACTGCAGTAGATATTGGAAGTAAGCATAGGGGAACATGTAGGCAATGGCGATCATAACATAATAAAGTTTAAAATAATGATTGAGAAAGACAGTAAGTAAGACAAAGACCAAAGCAATAGATTGAAAAAAGGCTAATTTTGAGAGGAAGAGAATGGAACCAGGGGAGGTAAACTGGAAAAAAAATTGACAGGCGAAGATATAGAACAGCAGTGGGAAATATTTAAACGTGATCAATAGAGTTCAGAAGAAATATATTGCTCTTAAAAATCAAGACCAAACTAGCCAATAATGAAACACTTTGATTGAATAAAGAGATGAGGGTAAAATTGAAATTAAAAAAGGCATATTCTAAGTACATAGACTATAAAGGAGAGGATGACAAAAGGGAATACAAAGAGGTTAGGAAGTACATTAAAAAAAAACAATTAGGAATGCAAAGAACTATGAAATTAAATTATCAAGGAATATAAAAGGAAATAGTAAAGCATTCTACAGATACATAAATAACAAAAGAAACATCAGGATAGGGATAGGGCCGCTAAGGGATGCAAGATAAACTCACAGGTAATGACAGCGAGTTGGCAGAAATATTAAATAGTTACTTTGCCTCAATATTTACCGGGGAGATTAACAAGGTGGGTATGACATTCGAAGGGGAGATCAAAAAAGGTACAAAGACATTTAAGATAGAAAGGGGGGAGATAATTGATAAATTAATCAAACTTAGAGAGGATAAAACCCTTGGTCCGAATGGATTGCATCCACGCATATTAAAAGAAGTTAGGAAAGAGATAGCAGAGGCACTATTACATATATATATCAATATAAAAATTCGTAGAAAAGGGAATAGTGCCAGAGGCCTGGCGGACAGCTAATGTGATTCCTATGTTTAAGGAGGGAGATAGAACAAGTCCAGGGCACTATAGACCAGTTAGCTTAACGTCGGTGGTAGGAAAGATAATGGAATGTTTACTCAAAGTTGTAATCGAAAAACATCTAGAAAACAAAAATATAATAAAGAGCAGTCAGCATCGATTCCAGAAGGGAAAGTCGTGCTTAACCAACCTTATTGAATTCTTTGAAGAAGTAACAGAAAGAGTAGACAAGGGTAATGTAGTAGATGTAATATATTTGGATTTTCAAAAAGCCATCGATAAGGTACCGCACTGTGGACTCATGACTAAGATCAGAGCATGTGGAGTCAGGGGACAGGTAGCAGAATGGAATACAAGCTGGCTACAAAACAGAAAACAGAGAGTAGGGGTTAAGGGTAGCTACTCAGACTGGCAAAAGGCGGGAAGTGGTGTTCCATAGGGATCAGTGCTGGGACGACAGTTATTCACAATTTACATCAACGATTTGGACTCGGGAATTGGAAATACAATTTCAAAATTTGTGAACGACACCAAATTGGGGGTGTAGTTAATACAAAGGAAGAATGCGTTAAAATGCAAGAAGACAGTAATAAACTTGCAGAATGGGTGTGTAATTGGCAAATGAATTTCAATATAGATAAGTGTGAGGTGGTATAAGAATAAGGAGGCCACATATTGCTTGGATAATAAGAGTCCAAATGGGGTAGAGAAGCAAAGGGATCTCAGGGTACAGATAAGCAAATCACTAAATGTAGTGATGCAGGTTAATAAGGCCATAAAAAAAGCAATCCAAGCACTGGGGTCAATTTCTAGAGGGATAGAATTGAAAAGCAGAGATGTTCTGTTAAACTTGTATAGAACCTTGGTTAGACCACACTTGGAGTACTGTGCACAGTTCTGGTCGCCATATTCTCTGGAGTTTAGAAGAATGAGAGGTGCCCTCATTGAAACATATAAAATTCTGAGAGGGCTTGATGGGTAGATGCTGAGACGCTGTTTCCCCTGGCTGGAGAGTCTAGAACTAGGGGCCATAGTCTCAAGATAAGGGGTCAGCCACTTAAGACCAAGATAAGGAAAAATTACTTCACTCAGAGGGTTGTGAATCTTTGAGCATCCCTCTGGCGTAGAGAATTCCAATCATTGAGTATACTTAAGACTGAGATCGATAGATTTTTGGACATTAAGGGAATCAAGGGATATGGGGATAGGACGGGAAGGTGGAGTTGGGGTAGAAGATCAGCCATGATTTTATTGAATGGTGGAGCAGACTCGAGGGGCCGTAAGGCCTACTCCTGCTCCTAATTCTTATGTTCTTATTATAAAAAGGATATTGAGGCATTGGAGAAGGTGCAAAAAAGGTTCACAAAGATGATACCAAAACTGAAGGATATACTTATCAGGGAAGACTAAACAGGCTGGGGCTCTTCTCTCTAGAAAAGAGAAGGCTGACCTGGTGGGGGTCTTTAAGATAATAAAAGGGTCTGATAGGGTATACATAGAGAAAATGTTTCCACTTGTGGGGGAGTCCAAAACTAGATGTCATCAATATATGATAGTCACTAATAAATCCAATAGGGAATACAAGAGAAACATCTTTATCCAAAAAGTGGTAAGAATGTGGAACGTACTACCACAGGGAGTAGTTGAGGCAAATAGCATAGATGCATTTAAAGGGAAGCTAGATGAGCACATCAAGGAGAAAGGAATAGAAGGTTATGCTGATAGGGATAGATGAAGTCGGGAGGGAGGATGCTCGTATGGAGCATAAACGTCAGTCACAAATGGCCTGTTTCTGTGCTGTAGAATCAATGTAACTCAATGTAACAATAAAACTCAATGTAAGTGTTGGGGCGGGGTGGATGCTTGCAGCCACAATCAGCTAGCAGAGGAAAGAAGCCAGGTATAGTCCATTAAAGAAGAAGAGTAGAGGCGAGAGCCGTCGAAGGAACAGAGAATCAACCAGGCACTGGAGGTTGAACCAAGCGTCCAGAGGAGAAACGTGGATCATGTAACAATTCTTCAAGCCTTCCCACTAGACTATACTTTCCATCATTTGTCTCGCCCAAATCACCACGGCTGTGACATAGCCCTATTCACCTTAGCCTCTCCCCCTACTCCTCTGGCTCCTTATCCTCCTTCAAGCATTTACCCTGTTCCATTCCTCCCATCTTTCATTCAAAATCCTGTGCCCCACGGCAACTTTCTCACCAAGATATTCTACCCTCTCTCACACTCTGGAACTCCCATCCTAAATTCCTACACCTCTCTACTTTTATCTCCTCCTTAATAAACCTTCTCAAAACCCATCTTTCGCCCAAGCCTTCAATTACTTCTAAACTCTCCACTGCCTCAGCGTTCCCTGCCTCTAAATGCTACTTTAAAATACATTGGAATATTATGTACTTTAAAGATGCTATACTAATGCAAATTGTTGTTGAAACACACTGTAATTGAAAATAGACTGTTCAATTCCTTCAGTTCCTTCGTAGCTTGCTTTACTGACGTTTACATGTATTCTAGATTGTTTAACTAGGTCTGGAATTTGTATGCAGTCTTCATTTGTGAAGACTAATGTAAATAATTAGCTTAATGCATCTGTCATTTGCTGATTCTTTGTGAGTTTTTACCACTTAGAGTAGTATTGAACCATATAGACCATGAAGGGCCTGGGTTCATTCTTTGGTCTATGTTGAGGACAATTTTTAGTGTGTCACTCCAGGTTATATTTACATAAAAAGATAGGGAAAGCACATCTTTCTAGATAGTTTCTATCATTTGTTTTTGAAGGATCCAAAATTCAAATTAGCTGAGTCAGAATAAACACACTTTTTTGAATCTCCTCGCTCAGCTGACATCCAACTCTGTATGGATGTTAGTCGTAACTTATAACACGGAGCCGCTGATCTGAAAAGTAATTCAAGACTAGCAGAAGTATTCCTCTGCATGCAATTTATTTTTAAAGGGACGGGCCATTTCAAGGAGAGAGGGTCAGAATTAGACCAAGTCAGATTTTCTGAATAGATTCAGACTATTCAAGTTAGCAGTTCATATCTGACATTCTATTACTAGTTACCTCAGAGATTACACCAAACAGGTGAATTACTGTATGTGGTTAAAAATGAAAACCTTACTTTGTAACCAAGTCTAATGATTTTGTATTTCCCTAGGAATGGCCAATCGGTGGTGGTACATGGAATCTGGGTACACAAACATATCCTGAGATCATCATAACTGGGTAAGGACAATGGAGCATGAATCAACAGCTTGTTAGTGCTGAATATTTTATGATTTTACTGGTGTAAATGTATATATAAATTTGAACAAAACAGCTTAACAACAATTGGTAAACTATATTTAGCACTTCAAATGAATGCTGTTCCTCCTTCAGGTGATTCATTCTGGGATGGATAGCATTACTGTGGCTGCTGTGTTGTATAGCTGCACTATAAATTTTCCCTTGTGATTTTTCATTTGTATTATAGAATACCCAGTTTGTTTGTGAGCAAACATTTTATGAAATGTTTTAAAGCAGAGCTGCAGAGTATAAATTAACTGGTAGCTTCTAGGATAATATACTTTCCTGAAAACAATCCATGAAGCAAACAATCCTAGCAATCAAAAAATACATTGTTGTGAATTGGATTTTGCCAAACCACAGTAGAACATGAGATTAGTTTTTAAGACCGTCATGTGTGTTGGCATAGATGTAAAAATTTGCTACATATGAGTTTGGCCAATAAGCTACATAATAACGATCCAATGTGGCAAGAGGTTCACATTCATATAAATGTTAGGGTCCAACACAGTTACATGACTTTTTCTCCAATATCTTGCTAGCTGTAAAAACAATGGCCCTGAATTTCCTCATTGTCTTCAGCACTTACATCATAGTTACGTCGTTACTTGGCTGAAAAAATCAAAGAAATTCTTGGTTTAGCGCTTTTGGGTATATTTACTCCTTTACCACGCTGAACGCAAGTTTCCACACTCTTTCTAACAGTGCAAATCTTACAACTGCCAAAGCCCCTCAGGGCTTGTTTGCATAGCTACACTTTTCAAATACACGGAAGTTTCCTGGGTTCACGCCGCTCTTACAATTGGAGGATCCTATCACTTCAGACAGGAGGAGTTGGTGAGATAAGGTGGACACCAACATCACTTTCTGGTTACAGGCTTCCGAGGAACTTTTTTAACCCTTTCCTTCACAATTTTTAATCACTGACACCTGCACTTAATTTTACCGTACTGCTTTCTGCTCTTCCCAGAATTTTTTTTGAGACCCCCGACTTCCCCAACCTCCAAACTCACACTCAGATCAACTTTGGACAAGGGATGGCTTTCCCAATTGGCATTCCATTTCGTATCATTATAATTGAGGAGGAGCTGTCCAGGCCAGGAGAATCAGGCAGAATGGCTGAGGACAGCAGCCTACTATCCTCCCCAATGCGTGTACAAGTGACACTGGTCCGATGAGGATCTCTCTGATGCACTGGACCTCTCCAAGGATGGCTTTGGGCACCTTTGCCAACTTCATCACGAAGATTTGCAGACTTGCCCCACTGCTAACTGCTCTGTTCATGGAACTTAAAGTGACATCAGCCCTCAACTTCTATGGATTTGTATCCTTCATGGCTGCCACAGGGCATCAGTGCAACATTAGCCAGGATGCTGTCAGGGTATGTATCTTGCAGTTGATGGACGCCCTCTTTCTTAGAGCAGCTGAATTTCTCCATGTGGGCATCGGCCCAGGCAGCAGAGATATCGGGCCAGGGACTTCTACAGGATAGCTAAGTTCCCCAGGGTGCCATGACGGCACACATGTGGCACCGAAGGCACCAACTAAGCAGCCCCTGACGTCTGCGAATAGAAAGAGATTCATTTTCCAGGATGTCCAGCTCGTCTGTGATGCAAGCAGGGCCATGTCCTCATTTGCTGCAAGGGTCATCAGAGGGCAGATTCTGAAAGATGTCTTCATCAACTGCAGTGACAGCACCTCAGCCTTACTTCCTTCTACTCACCCTACCAGACGTCTCCACAGCAGACTTCTTTGGCCCAACAGGACTTTGGCACAAAGCATCACCTGAGTGAGGAAGTCCACAGCAAATTAGTGCTCCCTTTCCTGAAAGACTGTCATGACCTGAAGTAACAAAACACAAGATAACTGCACAGTATACTTCAAACAACTCATTTATTTAAAAAAAACAGTAAATTATAAGACTTCCTACTCTTTCTCAGCACCATGCTTCCTCCTCATGTCTAAACGTGCCTTCCTATCTCCAGCATATCACAGCATTATGCAAAAGCAGAGTGGTTATAATGGGCGACTTTAATTTTCACATAGACTGAGAGAAGCAGAACAGCTCAAGTCCCAAAGGCAGCAAATTTCTTGTGTACTCGAGACAGTTTTCTGGAACAATCTGATCAACAAGAGGACAGGCCATACTCGATTTAGTGATGAATAGTGAGCCAGCATTAGTTAACAATCCAACAGTAAAGGAACATCTAGCTAACGTGACTATAACATGATTGAATTCAATATTAGGTTTGAGTGGGAGAAGGGTGAGTCATAAACCAAGGTTATAAATTTAGCTACGGCTGACTTTAAAGGAATGAGGCAATTGACCACAGTAACCTGGGCGGAACTGTTAACGGGTAAAACTACAGATGAACAGTGGGAGGTGCTCAGACTTGTATTTGGTACAATATAAGACCTGTACATTCCCCTAAAGGGCAAGAGCTCTACTTGTGTAATTAAACAACCTTGGTCAACAAAAGAGGTGAGAGATAGTATAAAAATAAAAGAAAGGGCTTACATAAATGTAAAGAATAGTTGGGATTCCGCGGTCGTGGAGAGCTATTAAGAGCAGCAAAGGGATACTAAGAAAGTAGTAAGAGCTGCAAAAAGGAAATACGAGAAAAAACTTATGCAAGATATCAAGAACAAGGGGTCAGTGCTGGACCACTGCTTTTCTTGATATATATTAATTCCTTGGTCTTGGATGTACAGAGCACAATTTCAAAATTTGCAGATGACACAAAACTTGGAAGGGTAGTAAACAATGAGGAGTATACTGATAGACTTCGAGAGGATATAGACAGGCTGGTGGCATGGGCGGACACGTGACAGATGAAATTTAACGCAGAAAAATGCGAAGTAATACATTTCAGTAGGAAGAACGAGGAGAGACAATATAAACTTGAGGGCACAACTCTAAAATGGGTACAGGAACAGAGAGATCTGGGGGTATGTGCACAAATCGTTGAAGGTGGCAGGGCAGGTTGGGAAAGCAGTTAAAAAAGCATACGGGATCCTGGGCTTTATAAATAAAGGCATAGAGTACAAAAGTATGGAAGTCATGATGAACCTTTATAAAATACTGGTTCGGCCACAACTGGAGTATTGTGTCCAGTTCTGGGCACCGCACTTTAGGAAAGATGTGAAGGCCTTAGAGAGGGTGCAGAAGCGATTTACTAGAACGATTCCAGGGATGAGGGACTTTAGTTACGTGGACAAACTGGAGAAGCTGGGGTTGTTCTCCTTGGAACAGAGAAGATTTGCGAGGAGATTTGATAGAGGTATTCAAAATCATGAAGGGTCTATGATGTGGAGATGCCGGTGATGGACTGGGGTTGACAATTGTAAACAATTTTACAACACCAAGTTATAGTCCAACAATTTTATTTTAAAATCCACAAGCTTTCGGAGGCTTCCTCCTTCCTCAGGTGAATGTGGAAATGAAATCCTCGAACCTATCGCATTTATAAATCACAGAACAATGCCTGGTGATTACAGATAGTCTTTTCAACTGCCCGTTGCCAAGGCAACCAAAGTGTTCAGACAGATAGGTGTTACCTACGAGGCCACCGAATATACAAATGGCCAGAACTAAAAAAACAGATGATGCGGAGGTGCCAATTAAAAAAACAGAGCGAGAGAGGCAGAAACATATCGACAGCAATTGACCCGTTATATTAAAAACAGATAACATTTGTTCGCTGGTGGGGTAACGTGTAGCGTGACATGAACCCAAGATCCCGGTTGAGGCCGTCCTCATGGGTGCGGAACTTGGCTATCAATTTCTGCTCGACAATTTTGCGTTGTCGTGTGTCTCAAAGGCCGCCTTGGAGTACGCTTACCCGAAGCTCGGTGGTTGAATGTCCTTGACTGCTGAAGTGTTCCCCGACTAGGAGGGAACCCTCCTGTCTGGCGATTGTTGCGCGGTGTCCGTTCATCCGTTGTCGCAGCGTTTGCATGGTCTCGCCAATGTACCATGCTCTGGGGCATCCTTTCCTGCAACGTATGAGGTAGACAATGTTGGCCGAGTCACAGGAGTATGAACCATGCACCTGGTGGGTGGTGTCCTCTCGTGTGATGGTGGTATCTGTGTCGATGATCTGGCATGTCTTGCAGAGGTTACCGTGGCAGGGTTGCGTGGTGTCGTGGACACTGTTCTCCTGAAAGCTGGGTAATTTGCTGCGAACTATGGTCTGTTTGAGGTTGGGTGGCTGTCAGGCTCTCAAGCTGTCAGGAAATGCGTCAACGCCAGATTCATCAGCCGCACTCAGAAGACAGTCCAGAATGTCACCCGAGCACAACGCAACGCCATCAACGCTCTCAAGACCAACCGCAACATCGTCATCAAACCAGCGGACAAAGAAGGAGCCATAGTCGTACAGAACAGAACGGACTATTGCAAAGAAGCATACCGACAACTGGACAACCAGGAACACTACAGACGGTTACCCGCAGATCCGACCAAAGAACACACCCACCAGCTCAACAAACTGAGCAAGACCTTCAATCCAGACCTTCAAAGCATCCTACGCGCTCTCATCCCACGTTCTCCCCGCGTGGGAGACTTCTACTGCCTCCCAAAGATACACAAAGCCAACACACCCGGACGTCCTATCGTATCAGGCAACGGAACCCTGTGTGAGAACCTCTCTGGATACATCGAGGGCATCCTGAAACCCATCGTACAGGGAACCCCCAGCTTCTGTCGTGACACTACAGACTTCCTACAAAAACTCAATACCCACGGACCAGTTGAACCAGGAACACTTCTCACCACGATGGACGTCTCGGCACTCTACACCGGTATCCCCCACGATGACGGCATCGCTGCGACAGCATCAATACTCAACACCAACAACAGCCAATCTCCAGACGCCATCCTACAACTCATCCGCTTCATCCTGGATCACACTGTCTTCACCTTCGATAACCAGTTCTTTACCCAAACACACGGAACAGCCATGGGGACCAAATTTGCACCCCAATACGCCAACATTTTCATGCACAAGTTCGAGCAGGACTTCTTCACTGCACAGGACCTCCAACCAACACTATACACCAGATACATCGACGACATTTTCTTTCTATGGGCCCACGGCGAAGAATCACTAAAGAGGCTACACGATAACATTAACAAGTTCCATCCCACCATCAAGCTCACCATGGACTACTCCTCAGAATCAGTTTCTTTCTTGGACACACGAATCTCCATCAAAGACGGGCACCTCAGCACCTCACTCTACCGCAAGCCCACGGACAACCTCACGATGCTCCACTTTTCCAGCTTCCACCCTAACCACGTCAAAGAGGCCATCCCCCATGGACAGGCCCTGTGAATACACAGGGTCTACTCAGACGAGGAGGAACGCGATGGACACCTACAGACGCTGAAAGACGCCCTAGTAAGAACGGAATATGACGCTCGACTCATCGATCGACAGTTCCGACGGGCCACAGCGAAAAATCGCATAGACCTCCTCAGAAAACTAACACGGGACGCAACTAACAGAGTACCCTTCGTCGTCCAGTACTTCCCCGGAGCGGAGAAATTACGCCATGTTCTCCGCAGCCTTCAACATGTCAACAATGACGACGAACACCTCGCTATGGCCATCCCCACACCTCCACTACTCGCCTTTAAACAGCCACCCAACCTCAAACAGACCATTGTTCGCAGCAAATTACCCAGCTTTCAGGAGAACAGCGTCCACGACACCACACAACCCTGCCACGGTAACCTCTGCAAGACATGCCAGATCATCGACACAGATACCACCGTCACACGAGAGGACACCACCCACCAGGTGCATGGTTCATACTCCTGTGACTCGGCCAACGTTGTCTACCCCATATGTTGCAGGAATGGATGCCCCAGAGCATGGTACATTGGCGAGACCATGCAAACGCTGCGACAACGGATGAACGGACACCGCGCAACAATCGCCAGACAGGAGGGTTCCCTTCCAGTCGGAGAACACTTCAGCAGTCAAGGACATTCAACCACCGACCTTCGGGTAAGCGTACTCCAAGGTGGCCTTCGAGACACTCGACAACGCAAAATCGTCGAGCAGAAATTGATAGCCAAGTTCCGCACCCATGAGGACGGCCTCAACCGGGATCTTGGGTTCATGTCACGCTACACGTAACCCCACCAGCGAACAAATGTTATCTGTTTTTAATATAACGGGTCAATTGCTGTCGATATGTTTCTGCCTCTCTCGCTCTTTTTTTAATTGGCATCTCCACATCATCTGTTTTTTTAGTTCTGGCCATTTGTATATTCGGTAGCCTCGTAGGCAACACCTATCTGTCTGAACACTTTGGTTGCCTTGGCAACGGGCAGTTGAAAAGACTATCTGTAATCACCAGGCATTGTTCTGTGATTTATAAATGCGATAGGTTCGAGGATTTCATTTCCACATTCACCTGAGGAAGGAGGAAGCCTCCGAAAGCTTGTGGATTTTAAAATAAAATTGTTGGACAATAACTTGGTGTTGTAAAATTGTTTACAAATGAAGGGTCTAGGCAGAGTAGATAGAGAGAAACTGTTCCCATTGGCGGAAGGGTCAAGAACCAGAGGACATAGATTTAAGGTGATAGGCAAAAGAACCAAAGGTGGCATGAGGAAAACCTTTTTTACATAGCGAGTGGTTAGGATCTGGAATGCACTGCCCGAGGGGGTGGTGGAGACAGATTCAATCATGGCCTTCAAAAGAGAACTTGATAAATACTTGATTGGAAAAAATTTGTAGGACTACGGGGATAGGGCGGGCGAGTGGGACTAGCTGGATTGCTCTTGCATTGAGCTAGTGCGGACTCGATGGGCCGAATGGCCTCCTTCCGTGCTGTAACCTTTCTATGATTCTATGACAACACTAAAAGTTTTTACAAGTATATTAACAAAAGGGTGGCTTAGGGTAACGTGAACCCCTTAAAGACAGATGCAGGCAATGTTGTAATTGAAAATAAGGAAATGACAGACTTGCTAAATGTTTACTTTGTATCGGTCTTCATAGTAGAGGAAGAGGATAAAGTACCAGAGATAAGAGGAAAACTAAAAATAAATCAACGGGAGGAATTTACTAGATTTAATATAAGTTTAAAAAAAATGGTAATGGAGAATATAATGAGACTGAAAATTGACAAATCTCCAGGGCCTGATGGTTACCACCCAGGGTGTTAAAAGAACTTGGTGAGGAAATTACAGTTGCATTAGTCATGATCTTCCAAAGCTGTCTTGATTCAGGAATTGTCCCCTTGGATTGGAAAATTGTCAATATCACTCCATTATTTAAGAGTGGGAGAAATAAACCAGAAAATTATAGACATATTAGTCTAACATCAGTTGTGGGGAAGTTACTAGAATCTGTCATTAGGGACAGAGTGACTGAGCACTTGGACAAATATGAACTGATCAGAGAAATCCAGCATGGATTTGTAAAGGGTAAGTCATGTCTAACTAACCTAGTCAAATTTTTTGAGGAAGTCACTAATGTAGATAAGAAAGATATATGGACTTCGAGAAGGCATTCGATAAGGTTCCACACAAGAGAAAAATGAAAGCTCATGGAATTGGAGGCAACCTATTGACATGGGTAGAGAATTGGTAGAAGGTAGGAGACAGAATGTAGATTAATGGGTATGCACTCCAATTGGCGACTAGCCATGTCCCCCAGGGATCTGTATTGGGGCCTCAACCTTTCACTATATTTATCAATGATGAAGTAATGGAGAGCCAAATATCCAAGTTTGCTGATTACACTAAGTTAGGTGGCACAGTAAGTAGTGTAGATGGGAGCAGAAAGTTGCAAAGGGACAGTGATAGATTAAGTGAGTGGGCAAAGCTGTGGCAGATAGAGTTCAGTGTGTGGAAGTGTGAGACCTAAGAAAAATAGATCAGAGTATTTTCTAAATGGTTAGAAGCTAAGAACTGCAAAGGAGCAGAGAGACTTAGGGGTCCTGCACAGAAATCACTAGAAGCTAGTGGACAGGTACAAAAATAATCAAAAAGGCTAGTGGAATGTTAGCCTTTATCTCAAGGGAGCTGGAATACAAAGGGATGGAAGTTATGCTTACAGTTGTATAAAGCTCTGGTTAGACCACATCTGGAGTACTGTGTTCAGTTCTGGGCACCGCATCTCAGGAAGGATATATTAGCCTTGGAGGGAGTACAGCACAGATTCACCAGAATGATACCGGGGCTAAAAGGGTTAAATTAAGAGAGGTTGCATAGACTAGGTTGTATTCCCTTGCGTATAGAAGATTAAGGGATGGTCTCATCTAGGTGTTTAAAATGGTTAAAGGATTTGATGAGTAGATAGAGAGAAACTATTTCATCTGGTGGGTGAGTCCAGAACAAAGGGGCATAACCTTAAAATTAAAGGTAGGTCGTTCAGGGATGAAGTCAGGAAGTACTTCTTCATATAAAGGGTAGTGGAAATCTGGAACTATCTTCCACAAAAAGCTGTTGAGACTAGGTCAGTTGAATATTTAACAATTGGCAATAATAGATTTTTGTTAGGCAAGGGTATTAAGGGGAATGAAGCCAAGGCAGGTAAATGGAGTCATGATATGTTCCAATCCTAGTGCTATATCTAAATGCTCATTAAGCGCTAGTAGTATGAGAGGTGGTTGGCTACTCAGGCTGTACAAAAAGTATCCTGATCAGTTATAGATGAAATTATCTCTAATTTCAATGTCCACGTGGTTTAGATTTTAGCAAATTTATTGTTAAATTAATATTTGATTATTTTTACACAAAATATTACCAGTTAATAACAAATCCCCATTTTCCCTTCATTGACTAGGTTCCATTTGCATGTTCTCTATGGAGTACTTTTCAGAGCTCCATTTTGCTCAGCTATGCAAAGTATTAATATGGTACAGTTGTGTATTTGTTTTACCATTCCTTTTTTGACATCAACCAACAGCTTTTTAATCACATAGAGAAGGTAACTTTTGGTGGAATTAGACCAAATTGCATATAAAGGTTTTTTTTTACGATTCTTCAGATGAATTTGATTGTCATGTCCATTTGCCCATTTAGTGGATTGCAGAGTATAAAACATTTCTTTAACCATTAAAGCCACCTTTTTGTAAATTGTTGCATCTGTCACAGTTTTCTAACCACAAACTAAATTACTTATCCATGTTGCACTTGTCTAATCTGTTCACATTACACCTGAGCCCTGGTGTCAATTGTTTTTTATTTGCAATTAAACTTCTGTTTCTCACAGGCATGCAGATGGCTCATTGAAGTTCTGGGATGCTTCTGCCAGTAAGTGTGTAAGCTCCAACTCTTCCATGGTACTTTCAAATTCTTCAATGGCCTGTTCATAAATGTATTTAAAATTATGCTAAGTTTAGTTACCATTTTTTTGTGTCTTGTAGTATATGCCAGTAAAGCAATGGCAAGTGCCTGAAACGCTGAAGTGCATTGGGGATCAGCTCCTTATATCATCAGGCACAGGGGCCTGAGGCCTACTCTGCACCCAATGCACTTAGCTGCACTGTGACGTACAACAAGTCGTATGCTGGGACATTGTACACAAAATGTGTCTAACCCTCATTAAGACCCTAGAAGTTATTTAAATTAGGGGACTACCCTATAAAGCAGCATTCTAGTTGCTGAATACCTGTTTGTAACAGATTCTTCATGTGGTACCCGGGAGGGGGATGAATGAACAAAAATGTTGCTTGGCGCTAGTCCTCTCCTTTATATAACACCACGCTTCCTTTTTGCTATTTTTCTTGGCCTTCAACTGCCAAATTTACCATGGATACTTAAATTCCCAGCAGCTGAATTTTTTTTTAAATGACAGCATCGTTAAGGCAGACAGCAGCCCTTCACTTGCTGCTGGTCTCCACCTGTGGTGTTCCTAGCACATCATGCACTACATGGCGGGAGCATTACTAAACTAATTAAGTGAGCTGACCTTACATTATTATGCATAGTCAGTTCATTTCAGCGCAGGTGTGGCCAGTGCCTCTGCCAAGACCACATTATCAGCCTCATGGTGTGAACTTTATTTTTTAATTGGAATGGTGTAAAGAAATTAGTTTACACTTATCAGTGAAATACGGTGAAAATTAGTTTTGTTGATTCGAAACAGTATTTTTTAGGTGGGGAGGGTGAATTTTAATGCTAATTAAGGTGATGAATGTGGGGAATAGAATCCTTTTTCCACTTTGATCAGATTTAGCATTGCCATATACAGAATACAGATACCTTTGCCCTGCCCCAAGAATATATCTTAACATCAGCCTCAGAAGGACACCTTTCCACTAACCTGTCAAATTCTTCTGCCTCAGATTTTTGGGTCAGGATTTAAAAACAAGGAGCACGATAGTGTTCATCTGATAATCTGATAATACTACTTACCATTTATTGTCCAAGATTGACATGTTGCTTGAGTGAGCTGCAAGCTAAGTTAGACTTAAAAATGTAAAACCAAAATATTTTGCTTCAGAGTTTCAGGACTTTACTCCAACAAAATTAGATGTACTCATCCCTGGGCCGTCACAAGCCAGCGTTCTCCCTCCTAATTACTATTTAGCTAAATTTGCTAGAAGTACACGTCAAGCGAAGATAGGATCACACTTGGCTGTGATGCATGGCCAAATTGCTTGCCAACACTCACAGTCAAGGCATGCATGTAAATAATGGCCACTCGGGTAAGGTACCAGGGTGGGTCTCACAACCATTGAAATTAATGCTTTTAGGAGAAAAAGGGAGAAAGAATGGGCAAGAAAACAATGTAGAAGTCCAAAGGAAACAATTAATGTTACGATATTTATTAATATTGTGACTATCCAAGATACATTACCATATTTGTGCATAGGGAAGTGCACAATAATGTGATCAACACATTATTTAATAAATTTAAGATTAAACCAGTGCAAAGAGAACTTGCTGCATCAGCCAACATGGTTGTTCTTAGGAGTTCCATCAACTGAGCCTACCTAAAATTCTGCTGCCTGAGCACACGTCTCCTTTAAATTTCAGTCATTTCAAAATTGAATTATGATGTAACTTAGATGGCTTTGCTTTCTGGGACACAAATGTACAGATCCAGCTCAAGGATGGAAACTTACTATCTCTGCTAAAGTGTCCTAATACATTTTTTTTAAAGTAGGCTAAAGTCTGACCAGGTCATACAAGTCCATAACAGAGTGGAACTCAATTAGGAAGTAAATAGCCCCCTCAAAAAAAATTGTATTTTGTGGTGTGCTTTAAATTTAAATCAGTCATTTAAAGGTTATACCCAGGACTTGAGCTTTATTTTTGTCGATCGTGCTTCTTTGCCAATGGCGACAGTGGGGTTACCATCAAATTGTCATGCATTTTGTCATGCAAAAATCCGAAGTTCAAGCTAGATAAATTTGCCGGAAGATAAAGTAAAAACCCAATACAGTACTGAGATAATTGAACATCAGGTTATCAAATCTGACTAGAAAATGGAAAACAAAAAGCACTTTTTTGCCAACTGGCATTAAATTCAAGTTCTGTTACTAATTTATCAATTGTTTCTTTAACCATCACTGCTACATTTTAACTGATCTGATTGTTCTTCTCTGTCCTTTGCTAGTAACTCTTCAAGTATTATACAAACTGAAAACTTCCAAAGTTTTTGAAAAGCAGAAGGTGAAAGATGGAAAGCAGACTGCAGAGATTGTAGAAGAGGATCCCTATGCTATACAGATGATCAGTTGGTGTCCAGAGAGCAGAATTTTCTGTGTTGCAGGCATCTCAGCGCATGTGATCATTTACAGATTCAGCAAACATGAAGTTACTGCTGAGTTAGTGGTGAGTCTCTAAGTACAGGCCTTTTATTCTTCCTCTCTCTTGTGTTGCCACAAGCAATAAAGTTGTTATTTCCATGGTCCAATTTTAGTGGTGCTGTAGTTTTATGCATTTGCATTTTTATGTTAAACAACAATGTTAATGAGTGGGCTTATAATTACCAAAAACAAATTGTTTGCAGTGGTATATATTTTTTAGTTCAGTTACTCCAACAATGAAATTGAATTCATTAATGTGACTTTTGGGGGGGATAGATAGTTGTGTCCATTACTCACTTCTCTAGTATAGCTCTTTTTATTTACCAGACAGATTAAAACAGTTTTATATATATAATATATATGGACACCCATTATGCCTTTAGTAGTACAGCCTGTAGATATTTTGTACAGTACTAAGTTGTCCTCTTCTAGCAAACCGAATCCCCCACCATCAACGTCCTGGGGGTCACCATTGACCAGAAACTTAACTGGACCAGCCACATAAATACTGTGGCTACAAGAGCAGGTCAGAGGCTAGGTATTATGCAGCGAGTAACTCACCTCCTGACTCCCCAAAGCCTTTCCACCATCTACAAGGCACAAGTCAGGAGTGTGATGGAATACTCTCCACTTGCCTGGATGAGTGCAGTTCCGACAACACTCAAGAAGCTCGACACCATCCAGGACAAAGCAGTCCCCTTGATTGGCACCCCATCCACCACTCTAAACATTCACTCCCTTCACCATCAGCGCACCGTGGTTGCAGTGTATACCATGTACAGGATGCACTGCAGCAACTCGCCAAGGCTTTTTCGACAGCACCTCCCAAACCTGCGACGCGGCCTCTACCACCTAGAAGTACAAGGGCAGCAAGCACATGAGAACAACACCACCTGCACGTTCCCCTCCAAGCGACACACCATCCCTACTTGGAAATATATCGCCGTTCCTTTATCGTCACTGGGTCAAAATCCTGGAACTCCCTACCTAACAGCACTGTGGGAGAACCTTCACCACATGGACTGCAGCGGTTCAAGAAGGCGGCTCACCACCACCTTCTCAAGGGCAATTAGTGATGGACAATAAATGCTGGCCTTGCCAGCGCCACCCACATCCCAAGAATGAATAAAAAAAAAACCTCCGTTCAAATTACATTAAACAAAAAGAAAAAGCTTTGATGCTAGAAATCTGGATCCTTGGTTCAAATCTTTTGAACACCTTCTGGCTGAATTAGAAAACTCAGTCACTCCTGATTTCACAAACATGCAAGGATTCAAGCAATGCAATTAATTATGTTTAAATTAAAAGTATACATCTTAGAACCAACATGTTTACACAATATCCCTTCACCAGAATTATTGTGCATCAATATTTCATTGCATACATTGCTAATATAATGGTATTACAGACTGTATAGTGAAACATGGAATTGCATAATTGTGTATATGCAATTCTTTGAAAATAAGCACCAAGTCCAATTCAAATAAACCGCAACAGATACAATTAAAAAAAAAGGAAATAATGCTTGAAATACACAACAGGTCAGTCAGCATTAGTAAAAAGAAAAGACAGGTTAAGACATTTCAGGTATGTATCCTTCATCTTATTGAAGGCTGTGAGGTAAACAGGTATATTAATGAGGTTGGAGAAGTAGAGAAAGGATGTATGGGAGGGGGGAGAGAGCCAACATGTACACCAATCACGGGGAAAGAGTTAATGTATTAAATGACCTGCAAATTACTTAATAGTAAACAGGAGATATCATCAGTGGGATAATGCAGATGTATAGAAAGGACAACAGAATATGCAAGTAGTTGGGGGGAGGTAAAAAGACATTTTCTGCTCCCCTCCCATTCCCACCTTTCGGAGGTACTGGTCCCTCTGGCAATACCTTGTCCATTCTTCCATCACCCTACTTCCATCAGTCCTTACCCTGACATCTTCCCTTGCAAGTGTAGGAGATGAAACAGTTGTCCATTTGTATCCTCCTACACCACTATCCATGGCCCCAAACACTCCTTCCATGTGAGACATCAAATCAATTCCTCTAATCTAGTATGCTATATTGACTGCTGGTGTGCAGTCTCCTGTACACTGAGGAGACCATACACAGATTAGATGACTGCTTTGCTGAACATTTCTGTTCTATCTGCAGGTGTGACCCCAACCTACTTGTTGCTCACTACATTAACTCCCCCTCCCATTCCCACTCAGACCCCTCAATTTTTTTATTCCATACGCACCTTGGGACGTTATTTACATCGAGCTACATCGAAACTGCAGCACAGAAACAGGCCATTCGGCCCAACTGGCCTATGCCGGCATTTATGCTCCACACACAAGCCTGCTCCCTCCCTACTTCATCTAACCCTATCAAGATACCCTTCTATTTCTTTTTCCATCATGTGCTTATCTAACTTCCTCTTAAATGGATCTATTTCTGTCTTAAAGGCGCTATATAAATGCATGTTGTTGTTGGTGGTCTTTTACACTCTTCTAGGGAAGCTCAACACAAGCTTCCAGAACAGTGTCTCATCTTTCTGTTGGGTGCTATGCTGCCCTCTGGTCTCAACACTGACTTTGATAACTTCAGACCTTAGCTACACCCTTCACTTTCTTCATAGCATCGGATGCATGCAATATGGAAAATAGGAACAAGAGTAGGCCATTCAGCCCCTCGTGCCTGCTCCGCCATTTGGTAAGATCATGGCTGATCTGTGATCTAACTCCATATTCCCGTCTTTGGCCCATATCCCTTAATACCTTTGATTGCCAAAAAGCTATCTATCTCAGATTTAAATTTAGCAATTGAGCTAGTATCAATTGCCGGTTGCGGAAGAGAGTTCCAAACTTCTACCACCCTTTGTGTGTAGAAATGTTTACTAATCTCGCTCCTGAAAGAATCCCCAACCAGCGGAAATAGTTTCTCTCTATCCACCCTATCCGTTCCCCTTAATATCTTATAAATTTCGATCAGATCACACGTTAACCTTCGAAACTCCAGAGAATACAACCCCAATTTGTGTAATCTCTCCTCGTAACTTAACCCTTGAAGTCCGGGTATCATTCTAGTAAACCTATGCTGCACTCCCTCTAAAGCCAA
This sequence comes from Heptranchias perlo, assembly GCF_035084215.1. Taxonomy (NCBI): domain Eukaryota; kingdom Metazoa; phylum Chordata; class Chondrichthyes; order Hexanchiformes; family Hexanchidae; genus Heptranchias; species Heptranchias perlo. Next base: position 51,076,155 of record NC_090335.1, read on the forward strand.
TATGTCCTTCTGAAGGTGCGGTGCCCAGAACTGCTCACAGTCCTCCAGGTGCGGTCTAACCAGGGTTTTGTATAGCTGCAGCATAACTTCTGCCCCCTTGTACTCCAGTCCTCTAGATATAAAGGCCAGCATTCCATTAGCCTTCTTGATTATTTTCTGCACCTGTTCATGACACTTCAATGATCTATGTACCTGAACCCCTAGGTCCCTTTGGACATCCACTGTTTTTAACTTTTTATCATTAAGAAAGTACCCTGTTCTATCCTTTTTTGATCCAAAGTAGATGACCTCACATTTGTCTACATTGAATTCCATTTGCCACAGTTTTGCCCATTCACCTAATCTATCAATATCGCTTTGTAATTTTATGTTTTCATCTACACTGCTTACAATGCCACCAATCTTTGTGTCATCGGCAAACTGAGATATGAGACTTTCTATGCCTTTATCTAAGTCGTTAATAAATATTGTGAATAATTGAGGCCCCAAGACAGATCCCTGCGGGACTCCACTAGTCACATCCTGCCAATGTGAGTACCTTCCCATTATCCCTACTCTCTGTCGCCTTTCGCTCAGCCAACTTCCTAACCAAGTCCGTACTTTTCCCTCGATTCTATGGGCTTCCATCTTAGCTAACAGTGTCTTATGTGGGACCTTATCAAATGCCTTCTGGAAGTCCATATAAATAACATCCATTGACATTCCCCTGTCCACTACTTTAGTCACCTCTTCAAAAAATTCAATCAGGTTTGTCAGGCACAACCTACCTTTCACAAATCCATGCTGGCTCTCTCTGATTAACTGAAAATTCTTGAGGTGTTCAGTCACCCTATCCTTAATTATAGACTCCAGCATTTTCCCCACAACAGATGTTAGGCTGACTGGTTTATAATTCCCTGGTTTCCCTCTCTCTCCTTTCTTAAAAAGCGGAGTGACGTGCAATTTTCCAATCCAGAGGGACAGTTCCTGAATCTAGAGAACTTTGAAAGATTATAGTTAGGGCATCTGCAATGTGCTCACCTACTTCCTTTAAAACCCTGGGATGGAAACCATCTGGTCCTGGGGATTTGTCACTCTTTAGTGCTATTATTTTCTTCATTACTGTTGCTTTACTTATATTAATTTTATCGAGTCCCTGTCCCCGGGGTGGGTCTGTCAGTGCCTGGAAGGGGGGGAAGGTGGGTTGACATATGAATCGGAGCTCTTTCATCAGAACACACGATGGAATGGATCTATTCTTTTTCTTTTTTTACGATTGGTGGATTCACCACGTTTTGCTTGTATTTTGACTTTTAATTTCATATCTGCTACACCCGCAGCTTGTTTTTTTTCTTTTTTTTTCTTTATTTATCATGCTTTTGTGTACATGAATCTCTTTTGTGTCTTTTCACTCCCACATTATTTGCACATTCTTTTGTCTTTTCTATGTGTCTGCATTGGCGCACTGATGATATCTTGTATCTCCTAACTGCTTTTCATTAAGCAGTTTACAGGTAATTTAATACATCAACTCCCTCGCTATGATTAGTGTATCTCCTGCATCAACCACATTTGCCAGCATTGTTGACCCTACCTGGCAACGACTATGGGGGCTGAACTGTCTGAATGAGCAGAGAGCTCGGTGCAGAGCTGTGCCATCTGCTACTAGAACACTTACAGCTACCATGCATTTAGAACTGACTTACAGCAGTATACGTAAAATGAATGCTATATTTTCAATGATAATATAAAACATACAGGCACAGAAATTTGGGAGCGCCCATTTTTGGGCGTGCGAGGGGCACAGGGTACATATACCCTGCACCGGAATGGTGAGCTTCGAGGCTTCTCGGATATTGGCCCTCGTACCTCATCATAATGGAGTCAGTGTGGCTCAGCTGCCGCCAGTGAAGACTAGAGCAAAATTGAGCCGCGTCTGGGAATCGGGGGGGCAAGGCATCGCGGATTGGGGTATGGATCGAGGGCCTGAGTCGGGGATCACTTAGAATTACATAGAATGTACAGCAAAAAAACAAGCCAACAGAAATTGGCCCATGCCAGTGTTTATGCTCCACACGAGCCTCCTCCCACCCCTCTTCATCTAACCCTATCAGCATACACTTCTATTCCTTTCTCCCTCATGTGTTTATCTAGCTTCCCCTTAAATGCATCTGTGCTATTTGCCTGAACTACTCCTTGTGGTAGCGAGTTCCACATACTAAGCACTCTCTGAATAAAGAAGTTTCTCCTGAATTCCCTATTAGATTTATTAGTGACTTTCTTATATTTATGGCCCCTAGTTTTGTCTGCCCCACAAGTGAAAACATCTTCTCTACGTCTACCCTATCAAACCCTTTCATAATGGGGCAGAAATCGTTCCCAAAATAACGGTGAGCTCAACAGCACTCTCCGTTTTTAGTGGCGAAATGGAGGAGCAAGTTCTGGCGTTCGCACTTGCACAGTGAAACACGGAAATCTGGAACTTGCTCCTACTGGTTCGCCGGTGATATGACAGCTTCAAATTATATCACCGGCTGCAATTAGAGAAATCATTGAAAAGTGCAAACTTGCTTATTTACCCAGCTGGAATGTAACTAATTACACCACCAAACAGGTACGCTTAAAAATACAGGTCTAAACTAAGTTTTAACATCATTTTAATGATTGCCAAACAACTAGAAATTACTTTTAAAAATGTGGAGTCCCATTATTCCTTATTTTAATAGTTTTTGATTTTTTAAAAAAAATTTAAATTAAAAAAATGCAAATTTTTTTAATTTTTCCCTTCTGTCTCTTTTATTTAATTCAATTATTTCTTACTCTCTCTTCTCTGTCTATAACTGTTTTTACATTGATTTAAAATGTACCTTTCACTTCCTGGTTTTCACGTTCCAAGTCTGCAGAGACAGTGAACGCAGCTTGTCAAAAATCGATCTGTGATCTGATTGGTCGAGGGGAGAGATCGATCCTCTTGCTTCTCCCAAGGTCCTAACTTCGCCTGAACTGACGCTGGGCTCTTCTCCACTTCCTATTAGAGGAAGTGGCTGACGAAAAGACCGCAGTAAGTTTGTGGGTTAGTATAAATCTATGGAGCGGTGAGCAGTGTTGATTAGCCACTCCGAGCGATTTCTACCCCATTCTTAAAGACCTCTGTCAGGTCACCCCTCAGCCTTCTATTTTCTAGAGAAAAGAGCCCCAGCCTATTCAGCCTGTACTGATAGTTCTAACCTCTTAACTTTGTCAACATCCTTGTAAATCGATTTTGTACCTTCTCCAGTGCCTCTATATCCTTTCAATTATATGGAGACCAGAACTGTTCACAGTACTCCAAATGTGGTATAACCAAGGTTCCATACAAGTTTAACATAATGGGGTCTAAATTGGGCCGCGTAGCACCTGTTGTATAGGCGCTACGCGGACTCTTAAGGACCCAAAATGGTGTCTGGAATGTGCGCATGACGTGCGCTGGATGCCATATTGGTAAAGACATTCACACGTGCATAGATAATGAATGCCGGCACCATGTAAAGTCGGGAGTATACGCGGTAGATCAGTGTGCAACGCTGAATTAAAGGGACAGATGCGATTTTGGCACTCAACGCTCCAGCCAATGCACCTTAACCTCGCACAGCTGAACAGGTCTTAAACAGCATGGAAGACACCCCCCCCCCCAAAACCAGGGCAATTTAAAAGGATCATGCAGAAGTTACACGTTAGTTGCTGGATTATTGCTTCTGGCTGCTGATGCATTTGTACCTGTTTTTGGAGGTCTCCTATACTTGAATACTTGGACTAGGGGACATAGCCCAAAAATTAGATCCAGAACTTGCAGGAGTAAAGTTAGGAAACGCTTTTACAGGCAAAGGGTGGTAGAATTTTGGAACGCTGTTCCGCAAAAGGCAGTTGATGCTAGCTCAATTGTTAATTTTAAATCTAAGATTGAAAGATTTTTATTAACCAAAGGTATTAAGGGATATGGGGCTAAGGTGGGTATATGGAGTTAGGTCACAGATCAACCATGATCTCACTTAATGGCAGAACAGGTTTGAGGGGCTAAATGACCTACTCCTGTTCCTATCTTCCTATGTTCCTATAATAACGTTTCAATACTCTACAGGGAGTGGGCTGGCTAGCTGTCAGGCAATAGCAAGGGCACTGGCGGAGTGGCAGGGATGGGACAGGAATGCTGTCATTCTAAGTGAGGACAACAAGTTCATGCTCCATGGAACCACTGCCACTTGCTGTCTCTTATGCACCACCTTCTCCTGCAAGAAAGCGGGACATGTGTCGGTGAGTGTCCGGCAAGATGTTAGGGTGATGTGGCTGTCGTGGTTGAATAGCTGCCATTGCTTTTGTGACCTGTGAGTTGCAAGTGTGCGATTTGCAACAATGGTAACGTGTGAGGGTGAGAGGAAGCATCTGATCGGAAGAGTTGAGTACTCAATGAAAGAGTTTGTTGGTAGCTGGGTGATGGGAGTGTAGTGCGTGAAGCAGTGGATGCGGCTAGTGGTACAGTTGGTCGGAGATGCCACTTGACAGTTGACCTCACTCACCTTGACTGCTCGTGTCAAAGCATTGACCTTCTTCCTGCACTGCATCCATGTTCATGGTGTTATGCGCCTAGCATTGACTTCGTCCTCTACTGCCTTGGGAGCATATGTCTGGAGGGCCTCTTGCTTCCCCTGCGGATAGAGGATGCCCCTCCTTCTGTCCACCTTTTACGCCAAGGCCTCTAGTGCATCATCAGAGAACCTTGGTGCATGCACTCTCGCAGGCCACGTACAAACTCAGATCAACAGATTGGTGGGGTCTGGCGTGCAGATTGGAGGATGTGAGTTTTAGTAGTGAGCAACCTTTATTCAATGTTTTGAAATAAATCAACAGTCTGTAAACATAGGGATGGGACCGGCATCTGTGTTTTACGTGTGCGATGTCTGATCTCCGTTCAGACTCTGTGCGGACCCTTATCTTTTATTTTGCAAATATCAGAGTCCCGCAAACGTTGAGGAGCCCAGTTGTTGTCATTAAAAATTCCAGAGGTCCCAACATCACCATGCTGCACTATATTGCTGCACTATATTGCAACACAAATTCACTTCCCAATTGACTTCCACCACTTCCTGCAGCCACAGTGCACCTTCCCTTTAAGAGGTGCAGGCTGCCTTTAAGTGGTGCTAGCCACTCATGATATCTGGACCCCCTGGTGGTGAGCAGCCACTCAACAGCGCAGGTAGCGCTGGCTGCACACAGCAATCAAGTAAATCACCAGGCAGCATGAATGTTACGTGCTGCCTGCATCTCAACGACCGGGCGTGGGTTAATCGATCCCTGTGCCCGGTTTTGGGACTTATCCAATTTAACCACCAGGTTCACTGTTTCTCGATTCTTTCCCTGCAAAAATGAACCCCAGTGCTTTCTTTGTTCTTTTTATGGCCTTATTAACCTGCGTTGCTCCTTTTATTGGTTTGTGAATCTGTACCTCTAGATCGCGGGGGTAGGTGTCGGGGATCGTCGGTGTCGGAGGTTGGTGTTCAGGATCACGGGGGTCGGCCGGGAGCAGCGGCGTTGGAGGGGGGTCGGGAGCTGCGACCAGCTCCTTTAATGTGGGGTTGGGAGGAGCTCTCTTTGTTGCAGACAAACCCTAGGGCTGGTTTCCCTGAGTGCAGCTCACGATACCGTTGGCTGCCTCAGGGCAAACCAATTTTGGAGAAGGGACTTCAAGCAAGCATTAGGCCTCTTATTTGCATATGCAAAGGAATTAATGCCTGCTTCAGGCATGGGTAAAGAACGCCTCTTGTTTGTCCTCACCCAATATGGTGGGTGGTGCATTTCCGGCCGTAAATGTGCGTACACTTCCTGCCCGCCATATTGGGGCCTTAGTAGTCCGAGTAATGTCTGAAAAACAGGCACTGTGCGGACCAAATTCTAGGCCACAACCTTTTTGACCTGGTGATAGTTAAACTGCTGAATGGAAACACCTCTTTCTTTCTGTGCAGTATGTTCATTTTACCTCTGGGTATGCCTTCAGCAAGTGGTTATCTTTCTTCATGGTTTCCTGCAGTCCTTTTCTAACTTCAGTTGACAGCTTGCACATACTTATATTGTTATTATACATTTCTTATTACCAATGGATTTCCCTCTGAAGTAAGTTACGAACAGACTGTGACATTCCTCTCTTCAACCTTTTCCTTACTTCTGAATTAAAAATATAAAAAACAAATACCTGAAGACTAGACAAGAGCTCCATCAACTCCTCTTTTAGTTTATCAAGATTAAAAACAATTATGTCAGGTTGCCTGACTTTTACTGAAATCCTGAAATTAAAACTTTTACTAAAACTACGAACACATTTCAGCCCCAGAACTTCTGCTGTTAAGAAGGGTACTTATCTGCGGAACTCTTTCCAGGGTCAACAGTTTACAAGTTTTCTGAAATTTTGTAGAAAAATGACTTTGCATCACCAGCAGGTGATACTTCATGCAATAGGCAGATTATTTACCCATTGAATCTGAGGCGTCACCAGTGGCATATGTCAGGTTGCTAGCAGCTTTCTTACAACCCCTTAAAATTAGGTGAGCACCTGCCACTGTCCAAAACTCAAATTTTCTGTGTTACTGCCTTGACGAAGTAAAGAACAATACAGAAGACTTCCAAGATGAAAAGCAAAGGTCCCAGGAGGGAAATATTAAAATAAGATTAGACATGTATTATTGTAGTAGAGAAAGGGCAGTATTAAATTATGTAAAAGATAAGGCATTTAGTGTGGTATAGATTTTGTAAAGTATTTAATACTGAAAGCACTATTTCTAACTGATTTTTATCATAAACTTGTATGGTGGTTAGTAACATGTAAATGAAATGTAAATTTTCAACAGCAGGCAGGGTTATGACTTCATAAGTTATAATGTAGCACTACAGCTTTATTTACATATAGCGTTCTTTCTCTGGATGATTACAAAAATATTATGTAAATTAGAATGCATACTTGAAAGCTGTTCCCTAGGCTTCTAGGAATTCCAAGTGCTCGTTTGGGAAATGATATGTGTGCCGGGGCCCAGCGATGCACCATATTGGAGCATTAACTTTAGGGTTACGAAAGTGGTGGGACATGTATTCAATCTCCCATTTGGTTAAGTTCCCAATTTCAGCCACGCTACTTTGGAGAAGTGACAGGTGGAGGCCAGTCACCTTCCCACAGGGAGGCAAAATCAGAAGGACAATTGTTCCTGTGTCACTCTTGCTATGGAGTATTAGTGGATGCCTGGGAGCAGATCTCCTGCCCGTCTCTCTACATGTGATGTTGAAAACTAGCAAGAGGGGGAAAAAATGCATGGTAAACAAACTTGTAAAAAGTTTACAATCCTTAATGTGAGAAATTGTGCTTAATATTTTCTTGAAATCTTTGTGTTTCTAGGCTCTGGAACTGCGATTGCAGTATGAAGTTGAAGATATTGTTACTCCAGAACCTGAATCTCTACCGCCATTCTCTGATACTTCTTCTCAGCTTTCCTTTTCAAAGACTCAAGCATTATCTGGTAGTGCAAATACATTAACATCAGAGGGAGTAAAGGACAGCATCCCATGTCTCAAGTAAGAGTGTGAGATTAATTTCCACACTGCTGTGCATCGTTTATGTTCTCTTTCAACCAAGAGGCAGGGAGATTCTGAGAGAAAGAATACTTTGTGCCAGCCATCAATAGCACTCCATAATCATATTACTGGGAGTGAGGCTCACTGAGGCCTAGTGCTGCCAAGTGCATCGCCACCTGCTACCACCATAATAAAAATATATCCTTTTATCCTTATATAGAATCAGGATTAGCACATTGAGAGCCTGGTTGAAAATATTTTATGGGGCTTCGGCACCTAAAATTATTTCAGAAGTTGTGCATCTTTATTCAACACTTGGAGCACTGAATATCCTGTGTGGTTTTCGAAATGCATATCTTCCTTATGCCTACAAAAATTATTTTCTTTAAGTTATGAAGGCTGAATATTATAAACTACAAGTAACTTGCAGCATTTTCTATTTACAGTATTTTCAAAATAAACTTTTAAAAATATCTTACCTTCCCATGTGGTATTCTAGTAATCCTTCAGAAATCAGACTTTAAATACACATAAAATACACATTAATATCCTGAGTCACCTAAATCAGTCAAATCCAAGCAAGAAGTCACATTTATTCAAAAAAGGGAGTCCCATGACATGTTATTTATCAAGATCACCAGCTTGGAGGAATTACTAAGTCAACAGTGCAGAGAAGCTAAACACATAACGGAAATGACCTTTTTGAAACACCTTGGGTCGATGACAGCTTGCAGCTGATATTAATTTAGTCTCCCTTGCAAACTTTATGAACATTTTGAGTGCAACAAATTTTATTGTTTGCATCGGTTGGAAGTAACAACTTCTTTATTTTTAAATCTTTGCTGCACCACCAGTAAACACCTCTGAAAATTGATTGCTGTGGGGGTGAAATTCAACTTCTGAAGGAAAATCAGGCGGAGTGTATAACATGTGGCCGATCCACTACTGCCCGTTTTACGCCCCTGCCAAAGTTGAATTTCACCCCCAGTATGTGAAAACTAATTACATACTAATGTCTCAGAATATGTTCTTATGTTAAGCAATAAAATAAATGCTTTTGGAGGGGCGTTATGTACATTAACGAAAAAATTCTTAGCAAGTAACTGTTCTTTGAGCCCCTGTCGTGGTCATAAATGTATCAGTATTAAATCTTTAATTGAGTCACTTTTATAGTTTTTTTTAGTTGATTACACTTTTTTCATTACAATTCCCTTTAATACATTATCTATCCCTTTAAGTTCATTAATGCTTCACTGTACAGTTTGGTTTCCATATAATATTGCATCTGTTGGAAGCCACTAACCATTTTTCAATACCCAACACTATCCTGTGTAGTCTGCTCACCTTTTTATTTAATTCTTCTGTGTTGTTCCAAGTTTCCCTCTGTTCCCAACAGTAAGCTGGTGTTTAAGTTTTAATTGTTAGCTATCTTCTTTTCTCTCATTCTGTATCCTTTGTATCAGATAAGCAAAAATTTCCTCCAACTAAATATTGAGAAGACCGAAGCCAGTGACTTCAGTCCCCGCCATAAACTCCATTCCCTAACTACCGACTCCATCCCTCTCCCTGGCCACTGTCTGAGGCTGAACCAGACCGTTTGCAACCGAGGCGACCTATTTGACCTTGAGATGAGCTTCCGACCACATATCCACTCCATCACCAAGACCGCCTACTTCCACCTCCGTAACATCGCGTGTCTCCATCCCTCCTCAGCTCATCTGCTGCTGAAACCCTCATCCATGCCTTTGTTACCTCCAGACTTGACTATTCCAATGCTCTCCTGGCTGGCCTCCCATCTTCTACCCTCCATAAACTTGAGCTCATCCAAAACTCTGCTGCCCGTATCCTAACTCGCACCACGTCCCATTCACCCATCACCCCTGTGCTCACTGATCTACATTGGTCCGGGAATGCCTCGATTTTAAAATTCTCATCCTTGTTTCAAATTGCTCTATGGCCTCGCCCCTCCTTATCTGTAACCTCCTCCAGTCCTACAACCCTCCAAGATCTCTGCGCTCCTCCAATTCTTGCCTCTTGCGCAGCCCCGATTTTAATTGCTCCACCATTGGCGGCCGTGCCTTCAGCTGCCCATGCTCTAAACTCAGGAATTCTCTCCCTAAACCTCTCCGCTTCTCTATCTCTCCCTCCTCTTTTAAAACGCTCCTTAAAACCTACCTCTTTGACCAAACCTGTTCTAATATCTCCTTATGTGGCTCAGTATCAAATTTTGTTTGATAATCTCTCCTGTGAAGCACCTTGGGACGTTTTACTATGTTAAAGATGCTATATAAATGCAAGTTGATGTTGTTGTTTTCCAATCCTGCTTTTTAGTCTCATTCTTTCCCTTTTGTTTCTTAAATGTCAGTTTAGCTCAGTGGTTGCACTCACCTTCAAGTCAGAAGGTTGTGGGATCAAGCCCCAGTCCAAGATTAGGCATAATCTAGGCTGACACATCAGTAGTACTGAAGGAAGTGCTGCATTGTTGGAGGTGCCGTCTCTCAGATAAGTCATTAAACCTGTTAAGGTAGATATAAAGGCCTAGAAATTGGTCCGCGCAGCACTCTTTCTCGGGTGCGACTCGGACTACTATGGCCACAATATGGCGGGTAGGAAGCATGCGCACATTTCCTGCCAGAAGTATGCTGCTCGCCATTCTGGGTAAGGACAAAAATATGAATCCATTACCCACGCCTGTTTGAGGCCCACTCTCGGAGATTGGATTGCCCCTGCACTCAGGGAAACCAGGCCGAGGAATCGCCTTCTATTCCCAACCAAGAAAGTAAGTAACCCACATTAAAGGAAACGATCGCCACAGATCTTTCCTCCCACCCCAAATCATAGAGTTATACAGTCATAGAGTTATACAGCACGGATAGAGGCCCTTCGGCCCATCGTGTCCGCGCCGGCCATCAAGCCCTGTCTAATCTAATCCCATATTCCAGCATTTGGTCCGTAGCCTTGTATGCTATGGCATTTCAAGTGCTCATCCAAATGCTTCTTGAATGTTGTGAGGGTTCCTGCCTCCACAACCCTTTCGGGCAGTGAGTTCCAGACTCCAACCACCCTCTGGGTGAAAAAGTTCTTTCTCAAATCCCCTCTAAACCTCCCGCCTTTTACCTTGAATCTATGCCCCCTTGTTATAGAACCCTCAACGAAGGGAAAAAGCTCCTTAGTATCCATCCTATCTGTGCCCCTCATAATTTTGTACACCTCAATCATGTCCCCCCTCAGCCTCCTCTGCTCCAAGGAAAACAAACCCAATCTTCCCAGTCTCTCTTCATAGCTGAAGCGCTCCAGCCCTGGTAACATCCTGGTGAATGTCCTCTGCACCCTCTCCAAAGCGATCACATCCTTCCTGTAGTGTGGCGACCAGAACTGCACACAGTACTCCAGCTGTGGCCTAACCAGTGTTTTATACAGCTCCATCATAACCTCCTTGCTCTTATATTCTATGCCTCAGCTAATAAAGGCAAGTATCCCATATGCCTTCTTTACCACCTTATCTACCTGTTCCACCGCCTTCAGGGATCTGTGAACTTGCACACCAAGATCCCTCTGACCCTCTGTCTTGCCTAGGGTCCTCCCATTCATTGTGTATTCCCTTGCCTTGTTAGTCCCTCCAAAGTGCATCACCTCGCACTTTTCCGGGTTAAATTCCATTTGCCACTGTTACGCCCATCTGACCAACCCATCTATATCGTCCTGCAGACTGAGACTATCCTCCTCGCTATTTACCACCCTACCAATTTTTGTATCATCAGCGAACTTACTGATCATACCTTTTACATTCATATCCAAGTCGTTAATGTAGACCACAAACAGCAAGGGACCCAGCACCGATCCCTGTGGTACCCCACTGGCCACAGGCTTCCAGTCACAAAAACAACCTTCGACCATCACCCTCTGCCTTCTGCCACTAAGCCAGTTTTGTATCCAAAGTGCCAAGGCACCCTGGATTCCATGGGCTTGTACCTTCTTGACCAGTCTCCTGTGCGGGACTTTATCGAAGGCCTTACTGAAATCCATGTATACCACATCCACTGCGTTACCCACATCCACACGCCTAGTCACCCCCTCAAAAAATTCAATCAAATTAGTCAGACATGATCTTCCCTTGACAAAGCCATGTTGACTATCCCTGATTAATCCTTGCTTCTCCAAGTGGAGACTAATTTTGTCCTTCAGAATTTTTTCCAATAATTTTCCTACCACTGATGTTAGGCTCACTGGCCTGTAGTTCCCCGGTTTTTCCCTACTCCCCTTCTTGAATAATGGTACTACATTAGCGGTTCTCCAGTCCTCTGGCACATCCCCTGTGGCCAGAGAGGTTCTGAATATATGTGTTAGAGCCCCCGCAATCTCCTCCTTTGCCTCACACAGTAGCCTGGGATACATTTCGTCCGGGCCTGGGGATTTATCCATTTTTAGGCCTGCTAAAACCGCCAATACCTCCTCCCGCTCGATGTTAATATGTTCGAGTATATCACAGTCCCCCTGCCGTATTTCTATGTCTACATCGTCCTTCTCCATAGTGAAAACAGATGCAAAAAATTCATTTAGAACCCCTCCTACATCTGCCGGCTCCACACACAGATTGCCATTTTTGTCCCTAATGGGCCCTATTTTTTCCCTAGTCATCCTCTTACCCTTAATATACTTATAAAACATCTTAGGATTTTCCTTTATTTTGCTCGCCAGTGTTATTTCATGGCCCCTCCTTGATCTCCTAATTTCTTTTTTAAGTATCCCCCTGCACTTTTTGTACTCCTCTAGGGCTTCCTCCGTCTTTAGCCTTTCGTATCTGCCAAAAGCCCTCCTTTTTTTCCTAATCCATTCTCGTATATCCCCTGACATCCAAGGTTCCCTGGAGTTCTTGGAACCACCCTTGACCTTTACGGGAACATGTTGCCATTGTATGGTCTCAATCTCCCTTCTGAAAGACTCCCATTGCTCCGATGCGGATTTTCCTACAAGCAGCTGATCCCAGTCCATTTTGGCCAGATCCTGCCTTATCCTATTAAAATCGGCCTTCCCCCAATTTAGAACCTTTATTTCCGGCCCCTCCCTGTCCTTTTCCATGACCACCTTAAATCTCACCGAATTATGGTCACTGTCACCAAAGTGCTCACCTACTAGCACTTCTTCCACTTGGCCGGCCACATTCCCTAGAATTAGGTCCAGTACCGCCCCCTCTCTTGTAGGACTTTCTACATGCTGGCTCAAAAAGCTCTCCTGGATGCACGTTAAGAATTTTGTACCCTCTAAGCCTTTTACACTCTGAGTATCCCAGTTAATATTGGGGAAGTTGAAATCCCCCACTATTATTACCCTATTATTTGCACAATCTTCTGAGATTTGCCTACATATCTGTTCCTCTATCTCCCCCTGACTGTTTGGGGGCCTATAGTACACTCCCATCAAAGTGCTTGCCCCCTTTTTGTTTTTAAGCTCCACCCATATGGCCTCATTAGAGGAACCTGCTAATATATCATCCCTCCTTATGGCAGTAATTGATTCTTTAATTAATATTGCGACCCCCACTCCTCTTATACCTCCCCCTCTGTCTCGCCTGAAGATTCTGTACCCCGGAATATTGAGCTGCCAGTCTTGCCCCTCCCTCAACCATGTCTCTGTGACAGCAACAATATCATACTCCCATGTGTTTATCAACACCTTCAGTTCATCCACCTTATTCGCAAGACTCCTTGCATTAAAATAGATGCCATCCAGCCTTGCCCTTACATATTTGCCCTGTCTTCCAAGCTGACTTGTTTTTTTCTCTATATTTGGCTGCACATCACCCCCTATTGTAGCTCCACTCTGTATCCCATCCTCCTGCCAAGTTAGTTTAAACCCCCCCCCAACAGTGCTAGCAAACCTCCCCGCAAGGATATTTGTCCCGCTCTGGTTCAGGTGCAACCCGTCCGACTTGTACAAGTCCCACCTTCCCCAGAAGCAGGCCCAGTGATCCAGGAAACTGAAACCCTCCCTCCTGCACCAACTCTTTAGCCACGCATTCATCTGTTCTATCCTCCTATTTCTATACTCACTAGCCCGTGGCACTGGGAGTAATCCAGAGATTACAACCTTTGAGGTCCTGCTCTTTAATCTGCTACCTAGCTCCCTAAATTCTTGATGCAGGACCTCATCTCCCTTCCTACCTATGTCGTTGGTCCCAATGTGGACCACGACCTCTGCCTGCTCACCCTCCCCCTTGAGAATGCCCTGTAGCCGCTCAGTGACATCCATGACCCTGGCACCAGGGAGGCAACAAACCATCCTGGAGTCACGTTTACGGCCATAGAAACGCCTGTCTGTTCCCCTTACGATAGAATCCCCTACCACTATAGCTCTTCCACTCTTTTTCCTCCCAGCCTGTGCAGCAGAGCTACCCCTGGTGCCAGGAAGTTGGCTGCTGCTGCCTTCCCCTGATAAGTCATCCCCCTCAACAATATCCAAAGCGGTATATTTGTTTTGAGAGGGGGACGGCCACAGGGGACCCCTGCACTGCCTGCCTGCTCCTCTTACTCTGCCTGGTGGTCACCCAATTACTTCCTGCCTGTACAACCTTTACCTGCGGTGTGACCATCTCACTAACTGTGCTATCCACGACGTTCTCAGCATCGCGAATGCTCCATAATGAATCCATCCGCAGCTCCAGTGCCGCAATGCGGTTTGTCAGTAGCTGCAGCTGGATACATTTCCCGCACACATGGTCGTCAGGGACACCGGAAGGGTCCCTGATTTCCCACATAGAGCAGGATGAGCATAACACGGGGCTGGGCTGTCCTGACATGACTTACCCTTTAACTAATTAATTCAAATTAAATGAATCCCACCAATTTCACTTCAATTAAAAGGTATACTCAAGGGCCCTTGCTGAACAGCAGTCCCCCACTACACAACAGAGACCCGAGAATCCACAAACTCTAACCTCAGACAAATTCAGCAGGAAAATACTCACCAGCCAATCACTTACCTCTTCCTTGGTGACGTCCCACTTGGACTACTTTTTGCTTCTTATTTATCTTAGGTCCAGGAGTTAAGTCCCAGAAAACAAAATATAAAATCGAACCTACCCTTTAAATTCCCTCTACCCCCCAAAAGGTTAGAGGAGGTGGGAGGGTGGGAGTCACTACTAGAGTCGTGTCTCGGGTTTAGCAACCGCTCCACCTATTTACGAGTACCAATGAATTGGCCCCGCCCCCTGCCTTTGAAAAAGCCCGCGAATCTCCTTCCCCGCTGGGGAAAAAGACTCACGTCGGTGAGTTTAATTACTCACCTCAGGCCTCCGCTTCTCCCTTTATCGACTCGCCGCCGCTCCCACCGCTCCAACCAGGTCCGCTCCTCCTTCCCCGCTGCCGACCGCTCTGTGGGAGAGAGAAAGAAAGGCTCCTCCTCCGCCGCTGTCGACGCTGGTCTGAGGCCTACCTGAGCCTCGGGGCTCCCTTTATCGACTCGCCACCGCTCCCGCCGCTCCAACCAGGTCCGCTCCTCCTTCCCCGCTGCCGACCGCTCTCGTTGCCGCTTCTGGCCCCGATTCCCGATCTCTCTCCCCTGACCCATGATCACCGACCCCAATCCCGGACCCATTTACCCGAGGTCCGCTGCGACACTAGCAGTGGCCCGATCTTACACTTCTCTTCACCAGCGGGCTCTTCTTGCCTCATCAGCTCCATTGAAATGAAGCATCGGGCACATGTGGCGCAACTTACATCCCCCGTGAAATGGGCACGCCTGAATTTCTGAACAAAGATTCTGTGATACTATTCGAAGCAGAGCACTTAGTCCTAGCCATTATTCATCCCCCACCATCAAAACTGATTATCAAATTTTGCTGTTTGTGGGACCCTGCTGTGTGCAAATTGGCTGCCATATTAGTCTACATAACAACAGTGACTGACTGGCTGCAAAGCATGTTGAGGCATCCTGAGGACATGAAAGGCAATATATAAATGTGAGTTATTTTCTTTCCTTGTGGTTTTCTTGTTCTTGAACCTCCTTTCTCTTTGCTCAAGTATCATCTTCCCTCTGACTGGCATTTAGGTGTTTCCCCATTTTGTTTGTGTTCTCTTTTTCTCAATGATCTTTTGTCTTTAAATTATACCTTTTTTATGCTGCATTCTCTGTTGTCTTACCTTAGCTTGTTGTTTTTCCACCTCCTTTCAGATGCACCTTGCTTTTTAAATTGCATCTAGTTTGCACTCATCATTCCCTGTCTGTCCATATCTCAGCACCATACTACCAAGTGGTGAAAAAGAGTGGAAAAATTAGTGTGTTTAAAAAGTAAGGTATGTCTCAAAAGAAAACAGAGCAATGTTTGGGTGAATAGAGAGGGTTTGTAAACCGGGGAAGCAAAAGGGGAAAAAAAAAAGGTTATTAACGAACAAGTCACAACATTGAAAAACCAATGAGGACTGAAAGAAATATGTAAAAACCATTGTAATGGTAAGCAAACACTGGAGTAAAGACGAAGGAAGCTCAAAGAAAACAAAAGGACAAAGATTGAAAAATGTAAGTACACAGACCAGTAAGTTATAACCAACAGCAAAATAAAGAAAGAATATTTTTGGATTACAAGGGAAACATGGAAGAGTATATTAAACCAATTTAAAGAAATGGAGAACAAACAGTAACAGGAGGAAAATAACTTGCAAAAACACTTCTCAAATTTTCTAACTGCCATTGATGCCATTTTAACTTCAGAGGGTTATTGGGAGCGGCGAGCAGGTCGCCCACCCAATATCATCAGCCTGACGCCTGCACCATTTTGATGGTTGGGCCTCATTTGAATCTGATTGGCAGGCTGCCTACACGATTTCAGCGGTGATGGGCAGCCAGCCAAATCTGAGAGCACTATTTTCGGCAGACCTGCCGCCCAGTTAAAGGCTGAAAATACCTCTTAAAGCGCGGTGTCATTCTACTCAGCTAAATTCAGTGTTGCCAGTAAGCCGATTCTGAAGTTCGAAATGTCTCAGATAAGTGCACCACAGTTCTCTGATACAACGGTGGAGGTGCTAGTGGATTAGATGGGGCAGGCAAGAAGGACCTGTTGCCCTCAAATGGCAGGAATGTACCCAGAGAGAGTTGGAAGATGTTGTGAACGTCTGTACCATTACCCCCCCCAGGACGTGGATTCAGTGCTGGAAGCACTTAAACTACGTGACCCAAACAGCATGCAGTCTTTCTGTCTCTATTCCTATGCATTACACCTGGCCACAGCACTCTAAGCACTTCCTTCCCCTGCGCCAAAACAAAAGCAAAATATTGCGAATGCTGGAAATCTGAAATAAAAACAGAAAATGCTAGAAAAAACTCAACCATTCAGGCAGCATCTGTGGAGAAAGAAACAGAGTTAACGTTTCAGGTGAACGGTCATTGACCTGAAACGTTAACTCTGTTTCTCCCTCCCCTGCACCATGTGCTTCAACACCAATCAAAGAGTGACACTGTACCAACTCTCCTTCACATTCCAATCACACACTCACTTGTTGCTGCTGTCCTCAACAGGCAGTAACAGCATTATGGTTTTACCTGATAGCAACTGCTAAGCATTTCACTCTTCTGCTGACTGTTTCTCATTTCACAATGGAGCCATTTCCCCATCCTGCTCGCAACTTGTTGCATTTCCCTCTCAGCATGCACAATGCTGAAGTTGACAATGGCCATTCACCAACTCTCCTTTCTGCAGGAGAAGTTGGCTCGCAACACAAGGGGGAGGACCAGAATCAGGAGGGGCTGCAGCCTCCACCCAGATGGAGTTGAAAGTGATAGATGTAATCAGGGCAATTAGAGTGAGGCACAGTGGTGACGCTAAAGGCTACACTCAGCGGGGTGTCTGCCTATTGTACCCTTTCACTTTCCTCAAGCAATCACTCATTCAGGCAGTGTGACATTGGCAGCACTATGCAGCACCACAGTCATTTGCTACTGCCTGGCCTTTCCATGTCATGCTGACCTTTGATCCTCTCCCCTTTCTTTGGTCCATCTGAAGATTGGGAGCCTGCAGAACAATATATTTGGAGGAGGAAAATCCTCCTGAAGAAGCACTGACACTTGCTCCATTCTTCGCAAGCACCAGCACAGAAATAGGATAGGTAGCGAGTTAGAGTGGTCTGTACTTGATGAATCACACAGCACAAGTGAGCAGGAGCTGGAGAAGGAGCAGGAGCTAGTGGAAGGGAGAGCCTAAGCGACAGCCCACCAGAGGGCATGCTCAGCTCTTAGCTCTGCTGAGCAGGATAGCGATGTGGATTTCAGGGGCCCAGCCTTCAAAAGAAACCTGATTTCTGTGCGTATGTAATTGTGCAAGGTTTTAGAATGCTTGCCTAGGCGAATCATTTCTGAGAGTATGGAGAAATCTGCTTGCAGCTTGTGTGGCGTTCTGGCACAGGGTATAATTACTCTGCACTCTACCATGGAGCATTTGGTCACCTCTACAGACATTGCTGACGAGCCCTCACACCAGAAGTTTGAATCACCAGCTCTTGCAGCTTTGATCGAAGCTCAAACTGTTCCCGTACAGGCTCTGGGCTGCATCATTTCAGTCATCTTGGAAAGGCTGGGCAACCCCATGGAAAGGGGCTTCAATCACATAGCCGATGTTCTACAGTCTGTTCTCCAGCAGATCAGTGGGAGTGACGAGCTGCAGCCCCACAGGAGTGGCACTGGTGCAACCGAAGTATCACATGTTGCCTTCTCTCACAAGGACAGCATGTCTGCTCCCTCGCCACACTCTCAACCAGTGTCCGCCATGGTGCCAGAAAGCCGGCTAGGTCAGACTGCCCTGGCGGCAGCCAAGATGCTGGAGGCTGCAGCCGAGCCTGAGCTCCTGATAGTCACCGACCACGAGCATCTCGTATGGCATGTGCTTCCTGTTCACAAATGTTACTTCCTGTAACACTTTTTATGTTAGTGTTTATAATGGAAATTTCCCTTGTAAACATTTGTAATGAGAAATCCTATGTAAACTTTCACTGTCACATTTTTCGAATCTCTCAAAATGCTTTGTGAAAAATTTTTCATATTCCATTGGGTTCAACTATATTTTTGCCTAGAGCAATGACTCTGAGCTGAAGTAGATCCTGCAGTCTGATTATGTGCATTGTGCAAAATTTCCCAGGATGCCTCAGTAACATTTAGCTAACCAAATAATGGAATGCTTCTCAGTCTCTAATGATTTTATTTGGTTGTTTTTCAAAATTATTTGAAGAAAAGCTAGAAGACAGATTTGAAAAGCTTTGTTCAGGTAAAATTTATATTGATTTTTTTTAAAGGAAGGCTGTGTATGAGACAGAGAGAGAAAATAAGAGATAAAAACATGACAAATGGTACTGATTAAACTCCTATTGCAAATTTTGTTGGTTTTGAATTATAAATACTGTATAAACTTCAGAAATCATATTAAGTTCACATATGTCTTTCCTCATCCTAATTTGAATTATTTTCTAAAAAATTAGTTATGGTTTGAAAGCAAACAAAGCTAAATATCATCTGATTATCATCTGTCTTTTGTTGACAGTAAAGAGAAACATGGTTAATTATTCACATCTGCAAGACAAAAGGAGAGTCACAGACGTACTCTCCCAGAAACCTATCAAAAAACACTAAATTTAATGTTTGCTGCGATCTCTTGGGAAGTTATAAACTAGTGCTACCATTGCTAGGATGGCCAGGATCATTTTCTACCCTTCCCCTCACTGCTAAGACTCGAGATCTACCAGTGAATTCCAGTTCTGCCAGAGCTCAGCTTCCTGATCCATAATTCTGTCAAACCCATGTTCCCCCTCCACAGCGGTGCCAGCAAAGGATTCCACCCCCATCATGTTAAAGCCCAGCAGTCCTATCCACAGTGCTTCTAGATACCATGGTCCACATCCCAGTGCTACTAAAAACGAGGAACATCCCCCAATTCAACCAAAGCACAGGACTGCCCCAGTGCAATAAAACCCCACTCCTCCTACCGAGTACTGCTAAATAGTAGATATCTAGATCCAAGATGTGTACCATCTGACTGTGTATTCTCAGCTTTAAAATTGGTAAGTCATGAAAATTGAATACGAATAAGGTAAAGGAATATACATAAAAAATAAAGGCCATTCTTAAGGTTTTTACAGATTAATGGAGTGTCATAGAATGATACAGCACAGAAGGAGGCCATTCGGCCCATCATGCCTATACCAGCACTTTGAAAGAGCTAATTAATTAGTCCCACCATCCTCCCCTTTCCCCATTGTCCTGCAAATTTTCCTCCTTCAAGTATTTATCCAATTCCCATTTGAAAATTATTATTGAATCTGGTTTCACCATCCTTTCAGGCTGTAGTTCCAGATTATAACAACTTGCTGCGTAAAAAAAATTCTCCTCATCTTGCCTCTGGTTCTTTTGCCAATTACCTTAAATCTGTGTCCTCTGGTTACCGACTCTTCTGCCACTGGAAACAGTTTCTCCTTATTTACTCTATCAAAACCGTTCATGATTTTGAACACCTTTATTAAATCTTACCTTAACCTCCAGCTGGAGCCCAACCAGTGATTTATAAAGATTTAGCATAACTTCCTTGCTTTTGTACTCTGTGCCTCTGTTTATAAAGCCAAGGATCCCGTATGCTTTTTTAACAGCCTTCTCCACTTGTCCTGCCACCTTCAGAGATTTGTGTAAATACACCCACAGGTCTCTCTGTTCCCGCACCCTCTTTAAGATTGTACCCATTTAGTTTCTATTGCCTCTCCTCATTCTTCCTACCAAAATGCATCACTTCACACTTCTCTGCATTAAATTTCATCTGTCATGTGACTGCCCAATTCACCAGTCTGTCTATGTCCTCCTGAGGTCTGTTACTATCCTCCTCACTGTTTACTACATTTCCGAGTTTCATGTCATTTGCAAACTTTGAAATTGAGTGTCATGCAATTCAATTCCCAAAGCACCAATCAAAATCCCAGAATGCCATTTAATAAATCAGTAGCCCTCATGCTATCCATTACATGACATAAACACCCTGGGCCTGAAAATCTGTGACCGTTCAGGCAGACTCTCACTCTAACTTTGGCAGGAGTTTGCCAGAAGTTTGGCTAGTTACTCTGGGTCATGGCCTTGTGGAGATGAAGCTCCTGCGCACCCCTTACAAAACCATCGATGCAAGAGAGGATAGGATTCTGAATGTTGGAGTTCCTGCACCCAGGTCGTCTTAGGGACCCAGCATTTGGTTGGCATAGGTTACACCTAGTTAGACTAGCCTCACTGGCGGACCAGCACTCATCTGGGCATCAAGGCCAGGATCCCTGCAGATCAGCACACTCAATTTTTCTTTGTTATTTTTTGAAGCAGAGCCCTTTGTATGGGAGCCGCAGGGATGCCAAAATATTTCTTCTGGGTGGGGGCGGGATGTGGAACCAGATAATCCCCGAGACTCTTCAGATGGACTTTCCGGCCTCTTCAATGGGTGAGGGAGCCGGATGCACGCCGAGCCTGCCAAAGGCATGAAAATCACATGACCTCTCCCTGACCCTGTCAACTTTGGAGCCAGTGGCAGAGGTCAGGAACAAGTGCATCTCGGCACTTATGCGCACCATGTAGATTTTTGGGGCCCCTGTCAGCATGGATGCCAGTTCCTACCTCCTCCTGCCCTTAGTGATTGAATGCCACTGCATATTGTGGGTGAGAATTCATGATATGGTGAGAATTCCCACCCACATTGTGCAGCGGCGTTCAATCTCCTGGCGCAACGACAGTGGCACTGAAGGGGAGGAGCTGGCAGCTACATTGGGTGTGGGGTGGGGGGGTAAGAGAGAACCTGTAGTCTCATTCAACATATGTAAACTGGATAGACCAAGCTCACTGGCTAGATCCAGATTGTAGTCAATAGTTTGGACACTCCTGCTTTAAAAAAAGAGCAGAGAGGAAGTTAAACCCTTTGACCTGGAATTTTCTCCGTGGGCGCAGCCCGTAAGTTAGACCCGAAAATGCACCCATTCCCACACCCATTCTGCCAATGTCAAATTAAGCTCAAATTTCCTGTGAGCCTCATTAGAATATGCCCAAATGTAAAATGAGCATATAGCAGCGTAAACAATCAGGGTTTATGGAACCTTAGTGCAATGCGGAACCAATAGTCTAACTCCTTAACCAATTAGATTGAAGGATTGAGAAAGAAGCAAAGGAACAACGGAGAAGGAGGGTGAATTAGAGCCAAATCAGAAAGAGAAATAAAGAGAGGAAAAAAAAGATTGCATTAAGAGCGAGAAAAAAAGAGGAAAAGTAAGAAAAAAAATTTTACAATGTAAAATTTTAAAAATGTTTAATCTCTAAGAAGGATTTACTACATGCAGCAATGAGACTCAACAGTTTAAATTGTTCCCTTTCTGGGCCAGAGAGGTGATTGGCATTGCATTAACAATTATCATGCCATTAAAAGGGTGCTTACACTGTTAAGTGCTAGCCCTAACTTTCCGCGGTGAGTTTAATACAAGTTTAATGTGCAAATCAAGTAAGTTCTTAAAAACAAAGGGGTGGTTGAGGGCGAGCTGCCGTTTTTGCAAGGCTAATGGCGGAATAGCGCAAATCTTCCAACAACTTGTGGCAATTCGCAATTCATGGGGTAGCTCTTCCTTGCCACAAGTTGCTTCACTATTTACACATTAATAACCGCGAGCACCTTTAAACTCATCGATATTTTGTCAGCAAATTCTGGGCCAAGGAGTATGATGGGAATCAGGAAGCTAGCAGGACTGTCCCAGTCTCTCATCTAAAGCAGACAGTGCAGATAATTAGGAAGAGCACTGAAAAAATAAAGATGGGAGAAAATTAACAGCAAAGTGCACAGTTTAAATTTCTGGAGTTTTTCACTCATATACTTACTGCTGGCATTTGAAATAAAACAGTAATGTAAATGTACTGTAGAATTTTCTATGTCTGCAATATACTATTAATTTCAAAAAGAACTTCAGTATGAATTTATTTTGTTCAGATTTCTTATCCTATAATCTTATTTTTGCATTTAAGGGTGAAATCTCGTCCTGTCAAAATGGCCCCTGGGTACCAGGCTGATCTTGTCATTCAGCTGGTGTGGATCGACGGAGAACCACCTCAACAGGTCACCAGCCTAGCAGTAAGCTCTGCCTATGGCCTGTAAGTAACACAATTATTAAAATATTGTGCCATTGAATAAGTAAACATTCATTAGCAGGAATCCAGATCTTTGGCCAAGCCTTCAAATGGTCTCACACAATAAAAATGGGAAATCAGAACTTATGGATTTATAGTCATAGATCTTTGTTTATTCCATTTTTTTTCTAGTTAATGTTTTTCAAATATGCCAGTGATGTCAAAAATATATGAACAAATAAATATCCGAATGAAACTCGTTATCGGTGTAAGAGGCTCACAAATTCAGGTTAAAATGTTTGTGTAGTGGGTGATATTTGAGAACATGGATTTAAATCAACTTAATAAATAATAAATCTGATAGAATCAAATATATTTAATAAATATTTATCCAGATTTGTTTGTGACTAGCAGTATTACAACTTCATTTATATGATAATTTTGCACAATTTGAATTGACAAGCTTTTGTCGTAGTGTAAAACATGTATCTTAGACATGTTTTACACTCAGTTCCTTCAGCCCATGATTTTCCATCTGGCTGCATTTTGTATGCTGGAGTTCTTGCATACGTTTCATGTCACTGCCTTGTTAAAGCCAGAACGCATATAAAATTTTAGATGAATACATGATGCAATTTTCTGGCTTTTGTATTGGGATTGTGCTTTTTTTACTTTGCTTTGTTTTTGCAAGGGAAGCTTCAAGCTTTCGAGGTCTTAAAGGGGAATAGACTTCGGATTTTCTCCAGAGACTTGAGAACATAATCAAGGCTGATAATTTATTGCAGTACTGAGGGAGGACTGTACTGCCAAGGGTGTCATCATTCAGATGAGACGTTAAACCAAGGCCTCCTCTGTCCACTCAGGTGGACGTAAAAGACACCATGGCACTATTTCGAAGAAGAACCCGGGAGTTCTCTCCAGTGTCCTGGCCAATATTTATCCCTCCACCAATATAATTTAAAAACAGATTATCTGGCCATTATCACATTGCTGTTTGTGGGAGGTTGCTGTGCGAAATTTGGCTGCTGCGTTACCTGCATTACAACAGTGACTACATTCAAAAGTACTTTTTTTAAAATTCGTTCATGAGATGTGGGCGTCGTTGGCAAGGCCAGCATTTATTGCCCATCCCTAATTGCCCTTGAGAAGATGGTGGTGAGCCAACTCCTTGAACCGCTGCAGTCCATGTGGTGAAGGTTCTCTCACAGTGCTGTTAGGTAGAGAGTTCCAGGATTTTGACCCAGCGACGATGAAGGAATGACTACATATTTCCAAGTCGGGATGTTGTGTGACTTAAAGGTGAACGTGCAGATGGTGTTGTTCTCATGTGCTTGCTGCCCTTGTCCTTCTAGGTGGTAGAGATCGCAGGTTTGGGAGATGCTGTCAAAGAAGCCTGGCGAGTTGCTGCAGTGCATCCTGTGGATGGTACACACTGCAGCCACGGTGCGCCGGTGGTGGAGGGAGTGAATGTTTAGGGTGGTGGATGGGGTGCCAATCAAGCGGGCTGCTTTGTCCTGGATGGTGTCGAGCTTCTTGAGTGTTGTTGGAGCTGCACTCATTCAGGCATTGGATGTAAAGCGTTTTGAGTTGTCCTCAGGTCATGAAAGGCGATATGTAAATGTAAAAAGAGCTTTTTCATCTGCTGCAAGGTTACCTGCAGCCAATGGCAATCAAGGTCACCACCATCCTCAACATTCTGACTCTGGCCCATTCCAGGCTAGCACTGCTGTATCAGCTAATGTGTATCAGATAGGTGCCTGATGTATTGTTCATAATGACTTTCATCTCCTTTCCTACTGAAGAGCAGCAGTAGTATCACTTGGCTGCTCAATTTCACTTCACTGCTGCATTTCACAAAGTACACAGGGTCATTCATTGCCTTGTGACCATCAGGACAGCAGTTTACTGCTCTTCCTGACCTTTGCGCTATGACTCACCGGTGCTGTCTCCTCAGCTCACTCTAGAATGTGTGTAGATTTGTTGGTACTTGCAAATATTGGCAACCTTCAAGCTGCTTTTACAGATGTACAATAACATAAAACTGACTTAATGCTGTATCCAAGAGACACCTTCCAATAGAGCTTGTATTACAAGATACTGACTGTGTATGTTTTTTTATGTGGTTGCACGTATGCCACTGGGTGGATGAATGAACTGGATGGTGTTAGCCCATAGCTTGGAGAAGCCCTGCAACTTCACCTTCTCTTACTCCATCAATGCTTTCATAGACTTCCGTGGTGGCCTCTTCCAAGGGAGTCCAGAGCTGATAATTTCTGAGCCTTCCTCCAGCTTAGGTTTGTTCCACTGTGACATCTTGCCAGCAGAGAAGTAGTTTTATACTCATTGGGCCTGATATTAGGAGGGCAGCGGGTTCGCAGTGGGGGGTCGACTGGGCGCGCAATCGCAGGCTAATTGAAGCCACTTACCTTTACTTCCGGGTTTCGCGTTGGAAAGCTGCGCAGCGGGCGGACTGCGCATGTGCAAATTAGGCTGTCAGCTGGAGGAGCCCTATTTAAAGGGACAGTCCTCCACTGACTGATGCTGCAGAAAATAGGAAAAATTACAGCATGGAGCAGCCCAGGGGGAAGGCTGCTCCCAGGTTTAATGATGCCTCACTCCAGCTCTTATTGGATGGGGTGAGGAGGAGGGGGAGGACAGAGATCTTCCCCCCCGGCGGGCGGGAGGAAGTGGCCTGCCTGTGCCACCAAGAAGGCCTGGCTTGAGGTGGCAGAGGAGGTCACCTGCACCACCAACATATCGCCCACCTGCATAGAGTGCAGGAGACGCTTCAATCACCTAAGTAGGTCAGCCGAAGTGAGTACACTTACTCATTCCCCTACACTCCGTCTGCCACATCACTGCCCCCATCCCACATCTCCTTCTGCACTGCCAACACTACTCTCTCATCACTCCTCACACCCACTCAAAGCTCATCCTCATCTTACCTGCACTTACTCACCTCGCCAGTACTCATCCCACCACTACCACTCAACCCAATCCTCATACAAACTCATATTCACCCTCTCATGCATCTCTTTCACGGTCAGCCTCACTCAACCTGCCACTACCTGTGCTGCAGCCACAGGGCATGCATCACATATGTGCAGTAGGAAGCGTAAGGCAAACGTGTCGTGAGCATGAAGGGGATGCACAAGAGTGTTTGAGGGTGTGTCATGGTTTTAACTTATATTTAATTTCTGATCAACTCACATAACATATTATATTGTCACCACTACTGCCACGTCTTTGCGAATCTCGTCCGGTTTGTGCAATAATGCCCTTTCCTGAGGATCACTATGAAGACCCACACCTGATGCCACCCATTGTGTCACTGCAGAGTGGGTGTAGGTGTATTTGCAGGGCTGTATTGTGCAGACGACTGAGAGACGTCAGCGATGTCCCCAGTGGCACCCTGGAAGGATGCGGAGGAGAAGTTGTTGAGGGCAGTGATGACTTTGACAGCGACAGGTAAGAAGATGGTGCTCGGGCCAGCCGGGAGCAGCTCGGCATCAAGGAAGCTGCAGATGTCCACGACTACATGTCGAGTGACCCTGAGCCTCTGTGTGCACTGCTGCTCAGAGAGGTCCAGGAAGCTGAGCCTCGGTCTGTAGACCCTGTGGCGAGGGTAGTGCCTTCTGCGACACATCTCTCTCTGCCATTGCCCTCCCTCCTGCTGTGCAGGTGGATGTGTCACAGCACTGTTGTGGGGCTCCACGTGTCAGAGGTGGACGGCGTGGCCGGCGAGGCTGGTGATGCTGTTCGTCCTCCGAGGAGGTCATGACTGCAGCTATGGCAGCCCCCATCTGGAAGATGTACATTTGAGGGGGTCCGCAAGGTAGGTAAATGTGTCTGGACACCAGGGTAAGTGTGCAAGTTTGTGAAATGTATTATTAGGAGGAGGGTGGTAGAGGCCAAACTTTGTCCAAAGTGACGGAGTGGCCTCCTGCAATGAGTGAGGGTCTCCCCCGCCCCCACCTGTCAAATGGACCTTTGCAGCTGCCACAGGCTGATGGCTGCAACAGGTCCATTTGAACTGGGAGTGTTTCCCCCAGTATTCGAAACAGTCGCAGTTGATCTGAAAATCCCACCCCTCCTAAAATATCAGGTCAATCAGGTCTGTAAATGAACTGAAGTATCTGGTTAATTACCTTAAGTGAGATCCCGCTGGCTTTAATTGCCGGCGGGAGTCTCACATGCGGGGGCTGCGCGCGCACGTCAGCGTGTCACTGAGGAACCCGGAAATGGGTGGGTTGGAGACGGCTCTGGACCCGATCCGGGAATCCCCGATTTTCGCAGCCCCCCGCCACGAATGCACCCACTCGGGGGTGCGAAAGTCGAACCCATTGTAATATAAAGCAACACATGAACAGTAACAAACATGTGCCAAAGTTGCAGTCCATCCTGGGTATCATTAAATGACCATGCTTCATACAGCTAGGTTGTGTTACTTTGCTTTTGCTTTTATGTGTTATGCCCATTGAAGATGTATGTGCCAAGACTTTCAATTGTGAGTTGTATTTGTAATTTATAATCTGTACCCTGTGGGTATGCTTGGCCAGCAACCAAATATCTATAATGTTGGGTAAGAACTTGGCATGGTCCAGCACTAAATTGGTAACAGGTTGCCTCACAACACTTTGTGGCATACATACATGGGCCATGTACCAGGTAAATGGAACCATTGGACAGGCTTACCTTGGCAGCTTTCTTCAGATGTGCAATCTTCTTCTGCATCTGCTCCTGACTCTTGAGGGTAGTGCCACACACAAGGTCAACCTGGAAGCCAACTCCTGCCAGACATAGTGTCCTGCTATCCCCGAAGTTGCAAACAGGGCAACCCTCCTCATGCAGCAACACATTCATTTCACCAGGCATCAAACAGGGAGTTGAGGGGTCTGCTCCTCTACCACTAGTCCAAAGACTCTGTGTCCTGCCTCCACATTTATTGTGCTAGCCATGTTTTTGCTCCAAACAGTGTCTGGAAAGGCTGAAATATGCATTACAAATATTTGCAGCTTTCTTAATGGCGGTAATAATTTTTGCCCCCATTTGTGGCCACTTTAAGTAGCTGCATCTCTTTAAAGTTTCCCATTATCCCTTGTCAGCAGCTCTTAAACACTGCTCGATTTCCACCACCTCCCTCAGCAAGATGCCAGCACCAAGCTCAAGCGGTAAGATCGCCACTTTTATTAAAATGAGAAAGTCCCAGCCAGGCCAACACTCATCCATTACTGCTTATTCCACCTGGTCTACTTGCAAGCGACCCTGTAATCTGTTATTCTTTAAAATGGCACAGTTGTTAAACAACAGAAATGTTCCAACTACTGGATACATATAGTCATCTGGAATTTCCATAGGAGCCCCTAATTAATTCAGCAAAAGTTCAGTGGAATATCCGGAGAAATAACATAAACACCATTTACACTATTTCCCCAGAGTTTCTTCTGATCTCCACTCAAGTTATGACAAGAAATCGGAAGAATCCCACAGAAATTATTCTCCAGTGTCTTTGTTCGTGCAGTGCATCTTGGGATGCATGACATACATTTGTGGAGTCAATCCAAGCAATTGTCACTTGGCAGATATTTAAATCTCCCATTTAATATATTCCATATAGCTATAGTCTCGTTCTTCCACCAAGCTGACTGTAATGCTAAATTACAATCGACTTTACTCTGGTGCGTGAGTCATTGCATAAACAGGTTATCCTATGTGGGACACTGTTGTCAAGTGTATAGCCTACCGATATAAGCATTTTATCTGAAGGTTGTAAAAATATGGACACTTATGTCCATATGTTGTATAAGAATGAGGGCAAAATACTAAGATCTCACAGGAGACGGTAAATTGCAAATGTGTTTCATTCACCTGTAAATCTGATCAGATGAAAAATGGATAGTTAGTTAAGGATGAAATTGTAAAAAGACCAAGGCGTCTTCGTACATGCCGCCATCAAAATATCCAACCAAGCAATCAACAAAGCCAATTAAATGTTGAAATATATAGCCAAAACAATAGAATAACATTTGAGGAAGTCATGGTCAAACATTACAGTGCTCTGGTCAGACCATGTCGAATATTGTCTCCATTTCAGGTCACTGAGATACAAGGGAGTCATTTAAGTGCTGGAAACAGAAAAGAGCCTCAAGGCTGATTTCCAGTCTGAGGTCTGAGTTACGAGGAAAGACTGGAGTAACTTGGGCTCTTTAGCTTTTAAAGGAGATACCTGAAAGTTGATCTTAAAGAAGTATACAAAATTGTAAATGGTATGGAAATGCTAAATTCAGAAAGTTATTTTTGATCAAATTGTGAGCATGGAACAAGGGGTCATGTGTTTAAACTAGTAAATGGCAAATTTAGGACTGATATCAGGAAGTTCCTCACAGAAAGCATGATCAACACATGGAATGGACTCCCATATGGAGTACTATAAGCAAAAACCTGGAATCATTTAAGAACCAATTGGAAGCTCCAAAGGGCGGCTTTAGAGTAATACTGAATGGATGAGCTGAGGTTTAATGGTCTACTTCATCTGTAATTATCTTGTGATCTTTGTGATATAGCAGTCTACATCATTCTAAATAAATTAATTTGTGAATTGCAGCATGCAAGCAAAATGCTATCTCAATTTTTCTTTGTACCTTATCTGCAGTGTGACATTTGGAAACTGTAATGGTTTGGCTGTTGTGGACTTTATGCAGAAGACCATTCTACTCAGCATGGGAACTATTGAGCTTTATGGTACAAGTGATCCCTATCAGCGGCAGCTTAGATCTCCCCGAAAAAGCAAACAGCTCACTGCAGGTAAAATCCGAATATTAGATTACAGTGGCTATCCCTTGCTGTGATGGAATGCACATTGCATGAAATTCTGCTTATTCACATTATTTCTGTTCTTATCTCTATCACTTGTGAAGTGCACAAAGTGCTGTCTGCTCATCTATTCAAACAAAGAGTTATATGTGGGGGAAGACAACATACCCAAATTTCAGTTGATAACTAGTGTAAAATACTGCAGCAGTTTTGTATATTAATTACATTGATGTCAAAATTATTTCTCTAAAATCGTTGGGTTTTGAGATGTGACTTAAAGCCCAGATTTAACAGCATGAATGTAAAATGAACTTTTCCTGAATTTTAACAGGCTGTTTAGTCTTTGCTTTTATTGCAATTTGGATTTTACTTTTCTTTTTCAATGCTCTCTACATACAAGTCTGGGTTATGTTATTTTAATGAAAGTCCAGTACTTAACAGAACTTTCTTCATATTATGTTATTTCACATAGCAGTGATTTACTTTTAAAACAAAATATTTATCTTCCTCCATAACTCCTTATATGTGTCTGGTCATGTCAATCAGTTTACAGGAAATGGTTATAGAAGGTTTGGATTTTTCAAAATGATCTTACAATTTTTTTAAACAAGTTAGGGGATTGCTATAATCGCTTTCAATTTAAAGTGAACACATAGTGCGTTGGTATTGCTGCTGTTTTGCAATGCAATAATCATATAGTCAAGTCTCAGGGCTGCCTGATACAGTTCCAATGTGCTTGGCAGTTCTCAACCAGGTTACTAGGTAGAGTGCATTGCAAATAGGGACAGTGCTGGATTTCTTTCATAATTTTTCTGAAACGTATTAGCCAGAAATTCAGTTTATCAATCAATTCACTAAATATAAGTGTGCGGTGACATTACTTTATCACTAGGTCATTTACATAATGAAAATATATTTCACCACATAAAGTCATTAATAGCAATTGAAAAAAACTGGCAAGGAACCTATTGCCTCTGACAGTGTAGTTTCTTCCTTTGGTAAAGAAAAACTGATTTAACTTCTCTCCACATTTCTGTCTACAACAAACCTACTGCTTTTGGTTAATCATGGAGCTGCATTGGGTTGATCATCAAAACGTATGCTTTCTGGAACCCCCAACCCTCCTGGTTGAAGAAGACTCCATGGGCTCGATTTTCAAATCAAAGTGCAGGTGTGTAGGGCGCAGGGGAGGCTGGGAAAATCCCGAGCGGGTAAGGAAGCCGGCTCCAACGCGCCGACGTCCGCATCTCACACTGACGCCAGCAATTAAAGCTAGTGGGCTGATATTTAAAGCACTTATTAACATCGTTGAACTTGTAGAAGTTGCTAATTTCTTGTGCTGTGGGAAACACTCTATGTTGTAGGAGACGTGTTTCAGCCAACAGCCATGTGGACATTTAAATGCCTGTTTGAGGCACTCATTTCTCTCAGACAAACTTTTGGCTGGGAGTTCTTTGTGTTTAGACTGAAAATTCTTGGTTTCCACTTAGAATTCTTCTGTTTACGCATATTTACCAACTTTTCCGACCCCCCTCAAACTGACATCATCAAGATAGGGGGGGCGCGACGGCTGTATTCACCACTACATCCGAAGATGAGCAACATCGCCATCCTCGCTAGGTACGGCGTGTGCTTCCGCCACTTGGAGCTCCACAACACAGTGCTGCGCCACAGGGATCTGCACAAGAGCACAGAGGGCAACGACAGAGGGAGCGACGTCGCAGGAGGCACTACCCTCATCAGAGGGTCTACAGACCGAGACTCAGCTTTCTGGACTTCTGAGGAGCAGTGCATATGGAGGCTGAGAGTGAGTTGCCAGATGGTTGCAGACATCTACAGCCTCCTTCATGCCGAGATGCTCCCAGCTGGGCCGAGTGGCATCTCATTATCCGTCGCTGTTAAAATCACCAGTGCCCTCAACTTCTTTGCCTCCGGATCATTCCAGGATGCCACCACTGACATCGTCAGGATCTCTCAGTCGTCTGCACACAAGTGCATAAGGCAGTTCACCGACGGCTTGTTTCGCAGGGCCTTACATATGTCAACTTCCCCATGGACGACCTCAGCCAGTTGGAGAGGGCAATGGGTGCACCCATATAGCAATCCAAACACCTCCACATGAACCAGGACTTATCATCAACAGAAAGGGTTTTTGCTCCTTCAACACTCAGCTCGTTTGTGACCACCACAAAAGATTCCTTCACGTGTGTGCCAGATTCCCTGGCAGCTGCCATGATTCCTTCATTCTGAGGGAATCCAACATCCCGGGCCTCTTCCATGCACCGAACACCCTTAAGGGCTGGCTCCTCAGGGACAAGGGATATCCCCCCTGCACATGTGGCTCATGACACCAATGAGGAACCCCATCAGCGAGCAACAGCGGCGATACAACGACAGCCACATCGCCCCCGGGTCTATAATTGAACATGCGATAGGGCTGCTGAAGATGCGATTTCAGTGTCTCAATCGTTCTGGGGGAACGCTTCAATACGCACCAGCAAGAGTGGGTCGTGTTATAGTATTGTGTTGTGTCCTGCACAACATGGCGCAGTTGAGAAGGCCTCATCCACCATCTACATCTGCCATCGCCATTAAGGAGGAGGAGCAGAATGAACCCATGGGCAGAGCAGCGGCTCACCTGGCTGCTCGTGAGGCCAGGGAGTCACTCATTTGTGAATGGTTCTCGTAAGATCAGAAAGTGAGAAGAGTCCAGTGCTCACACCATCTGGAAAGACCAGCGCCAACACCAGCCCCCCCTCCCCCCTCCCTGCACAAAACAGTCCTGCAACTACACATACACTCAATGTAAAGTGACCCACTGTAAAGTGACCCAATGGGTGGCATCAAGTGTCGCCGTTCATGATGAAACACATGAAAGGGTGCTATCTAAAAGCCAGTCAAGAATGGGCAAGATGTGGCAGTAGTGGTGAGAATGATAACATTTAATGTGACTTTAACAAAAAAACAAATATAAATGAAAAACATGACCGTCTGTCTGACATCCTTGTGCATACCCTTCGCGATCACAAAATCTTAGCCTTTCTCTTCCTACTACTTCTATGTGGTGCATCCCCTATGGCTGCAGCAGAGGTAGTGGCAGCTTGCTCATGTTCATGCCCTGACTGCTTAGATGCCTACGGTCTATGCCCTCTGGGTTTTGAAGCCCGTGAGGGCCCCTCCAAAGACTGCTCCACCTACACCTGTGCAAGGGCTGACTCAGCCACCTGGACAGGAGGCAGCATTGCGGGTACTAGTTGAATGCGGGGCAACTTTGTGAGATGTGGGAGCGCTTTGAGTGGCGTCCCCACTTCCATGTCCCCTTTCACCACCAACCCTCTCGTGGGCCAGGCCCACATCACTCCTACCACCCTGCTGGATAACAGTTGGAGGACATGAGTGATGCCTTGGAATGCCATTTCTAAAGTATCTGTCAGCCTGTTTAAGGCGACAGAATGTTGTTCACCGTGAGTCCGAAAGACCATTGTCGGTGCCCGAAGGGACTCATTTATGAGCCGTGCTTGAAGCTCAAAGGAGGCTAGCTTTCTCTCCATCACAGACATTCCTGCACTTACCTGCAACACTGTCTCAGACAATTCCTCACGTCCCTAAAACGCTATCTCAGAGATTCCCTCCCATACCTGTGCCCCATTCCACTCATGCAGAAGTTGGACTCCTCCATCCTCTGCGTTATTGTGGAGAGTGCACATGGCACCTGTTCCAGTACCTTGCAAATGTACTGCTGTCCCTCGATCATTCTCCTTTTAAAGGATGGCTCCCAGGGTACAGCACCTGCGTCCAGCTGAGCAAAGCCTGGAGAGGAGTGCGCCCACCGACATGGACTCTCCACAGCTGCCCCTGCCACCAGTGTCTGCTCGTGCTCACTTGTATGTGATGACTCACCAGGTGCCAACCCAACTAACTGACTACTAGGACCCATCGAGGTGTGAGTATCTCTGCTGATGGATGGCTCGCTAAGGTGTGACGGTGCGCCCTCAGAGACCTGGAGCTCCTCTGAGGAATCGCCCTCTGCCATCACTGCAGTCATTGAATGGTGTGTAAGAGAACAGAAGGCAATATTAAGCATCATCACAGATGTGTCATGTTGCGATGAGCATACTGAGGTGTTCAATATGCCAAGCATTGTTAACATCAATTCATTTTGTGTGTGATGAATGTTAAAGTTGCATCACCAGACATTTGTGGGATGCCATTCTCGCATCCCTGACGGACAGGCACTCGAGGCTGCGGCTGATCTCCAGGGCTTCCTCCTCCGCGTCTGTGAGGACTATTATTTGTTATGGCCCCTCTCCAGTCCTCGCCCTCTCGCGTGCATTTTGCGCTCTCTTCTAGAAAGGGAGAAAGTACAGACGTGTGAGTGAGTGAGTGCTGGAGAAGTGGCCCACTGATGAATCCATTGCTTTGGGTGAGGCTGGCCGTGAAAGAGGTGCATCAGGGAGTGAGTATGAGACAAAGGCATCACATTGGATGAGGATTGGTAGTGGTGGGGTCACAAATGGGGAGGTGAGGATGTGCTCAGGAAGTGCAGATAAGTTGAGGATGAGCCTTAAGTGGGTATGAGGAGTGATGTGATGGAGTAGTCTTGGCAGTGCAGAATGAGTTGTGGGAGAGGGAGGGGGTGATGTGGAACACGGAATGCAGGAGAATCAGATCGTGTACTCACTTTTGTTGACCTAGTTAGGCCATTGAAACGCTTCCTGCACTGGACCTAAGTGCAGCAGATGTTGCTGCTGCTGGTGACCTCCTCTGCTACCTCGAGCCAGGCCTTCTTAGTGGCAGAAGCAGGGCACTTCCTCCTATCAGCTGGGTAAAACAGTTCCCTCCTCCTCCTCACCCCGGCCAGTCGCACCTGAAGTGAGGCATCATTAAACCTTGGAGCCTTGCCCCTGTGCTGCTCCATTGTGTCATTTCGGTTTTTGCTCCAGCAAAAGCCATTGGACCAATGGCCCTTTAAATAGAGACAGCCTGTCATGTGGGCCTGCAGTCCGCCCACTGTGCAGCTTTCAGATGGCAAACCCGGAAGCCACGTTAAGGGCCACCAATTATCTCGCAATTGCGTGGGGAACGGTAAGATTTTATTATCCGTGTTTGCCGCGCACCCATTGACCCCCCCCCCCCCCGCTACCTTCCCGCCACCAATTGAAAATCGAGCCCCATATCTGGCCATGTGTAGGGGAGGGATAAATACTGAGAAATGTTGAGAGCAAGTAAGACCATTTGAACTATTGTTTGATTTTAAGTTACAATTTTTTTCATCAGGTTTTGAAACACCAAAGGATAAAACCTTTATGAAACTTACTAAAATTAAGAAATGATCAAAAAATTGCTTTTTTTAAAAATAAAGTCATAATTTGGATACCTCTGAGATTTTGTGTTCTTTCTGCTTCATTCCAAATGTGCATCTCTTTTCAAGTATCCATGAAAATTATTATTTTTAATTCCTATGTTTTTCTGTTGTACACCTACAGGAAATATGAATTGTCATTGGTTGCCCTTTAAGCCAGGTTGGTAGGACAGTCATGACTGTAGACTAATCAATAACCACTGTAAATATTGCTCTATAATTAGCTGATAGGTAGTGCCCTGACTTCAAAGCAAGCAACTTCCTTCCCCCAAGGTCCTGTCATACTATAGAGATGCATCTGGTGCCCAGTGCAACTATTGTTGGAGCTTGCTCCTAAACAGTGACAGACAGGCTTTAGCACCAAACATTCTTGGGAATCAAAGCCACAAGTATCTGGTTGAGAGGCATGTTCCACATCACCATTTTGTGTAAATGAATAATACTGAATATTATAAAATAGACATTGTAGAAACTTATGATTCACAGGATTCTCTCAATAATTAATACATTCTTTAAAAAAACTTTGCTATACTTTAAATTCTATTGTAATAACATTACTACATTCTCAAGGTTATAAGTCATTACAAGTCCGCAAACAATTAAAGTGGCCGTAATGAAAAAAAGATCAGACCTTTCCACGTTTCAATTACGTATAGAACAGCCTGTGAAACATGATTCATTATGGATATTATATGACTTCAAATTAGTTAGAACAGATAAACAGAAAATATTTAAGATACAGTTAGAATCAAGGTTAGATAGCTTAAGTGGTCAATTGGCCAGCCTAACCTTACTGTGGCAATTGGCCAACAAAGCTTAGATCTAGTAGACAATTTGGCAAACATATCCAGCATGTATCAAGCACATGGGCTAGATTTCTAAGCCATTGATTGTGAATGGTCAGAAAACTAGCCCATAATAGCTCATGACTGGTTAACCATTATGAATTAAGGCAATTTTTCATTATGGCATTCATGTTTGATTTATTTGGCTTTCGTGTACCTTAAGCATAATTCTGTTCAGTTAAATAGGAAACAAATATAGATAACATGTCTGTGTGGACTTACTTAGGTATACATATTTATAAACATATCCAACTAGATTGTATGGTTCTTTGTTGGTCACATTTAGTAGTTTTTAATGCTTAGTTTTACCTTCACTTCACTGTTCCTAACAGCTTTTGAGTGGCTTTGTCTTTGGCGTGCATACAAAGAGTGACTTATTTTTCGGTTACTAGTTTCTCCTACGTGCCGCTGAATGAAGACTTGCTATTTGACAGCTAGATGCTACTTTCTTTCACTTTAGCCTATGTCTGTTTTTCTCTCCTCTGCCTGCCTGCTGCTGGTGATGGTTTGGCATGCTGACAGAAAACCTTTGCATGCGTGGCCTGTCTAGCTTGTACTCACTGAAAAGGCTCCGTACATCTTATCAGAGTAAGTTATACATGTCTGTAGACCATATTTTATTCTGTTTTTGATGGGTGACTACTATTGTTTTGCCACACTGAGTGCGACTGGCAGAATTAATATTTTGAGTTGCAACTTCTAAGAGAAGAGTTAATATGGTTTCTTGGTGAATAGCTCCTTTTAAAGTAATCATGATTTTCCATAAAAACTATGGAAAAAAGTGATTAAAATGTATTATCCTAATAAAGCTGTTGTACATATTTTGTCACAGCGTCTTGTAAATTTCTCTTTACTTTCACATATGTAAGACTAACACACACCAGTACTGCTCAGTGTGGCAACTGAGTTGCCCGTAAATTGGCTTAAAACAAAAAAATATGGTCTATAATGTGCCCAAATTTTGAGTAGGTTGAGAAAAATTCGGTACATTGGATTCCTGTAATTGTCACTTTGCCAGCTGAAAATGTTTTGGTAAGAATCATATGCCAGAGTAATACTTTGATGAAGAATTTTGCAATAAAATCACTATAAATTTAAAAACAGTTACTCTGTGCTTTGAATGCTGCCGTCCTTTTGCAGAGGTTGTAATTACAATTCCAGTTTTGAGAGATCCACAGACTTAATAAAGTGACAAACAACAATGATAAACCCTCTTAGTAGCAAAAGGGCATCAGACATGAATTCACGAAGAACAAAGTGCATTATGAATTTTGGAACAATTTAAATGACAATACTATAAGTGAAATTAGTAATAAGAGTTGACAACAAGTGGAATCCACTATACGGAGCAAGATATCAGGTTTACCAGTGGTCTCCAACTTATTCAGTCCTCACAGTCAGCTGAACCTTTTTATGGTATTGTGGCTGATAATATGGAAGATGCATATATAATCAGGGTAGAAACGCAAAACAATCCAAATTAGGTTATATTGGTCAGCTCCCTTCTTCATTGCAGATTTTTTTCTGTAAAATGGTTGGGGTTTAACAACATGCCAAGCTTTTATTTGTTCTGTTACTTCTGGTAGTGATTTCAGCTACTTAAATTTTAGCTCATTTTTGGTACACAATGTTCCTGGAAAGGAAAAAAATTGACTCCAATCAGTTTGGACTAAATGAAGCATTGCATTTAAACAAATGTCAATACATTTGTCTTTATTGAATATGCATTGAAGTATGTAAATGTTTTACTAAATCCTACACATTCATAGTTTCTGACGATCGACTTTAGACACCTTTTCTGTGAAAGGACATTGTGAACCACACAATTTAATTGTTGAGAGCGGGTCCAAAATCTGACTGTGGGCCTCTGTTTGGAGACCACTGAGGGTAGATGCATTACAGTACTTTGAAGTGCAACTGCTATGAGTATCCTCATAGCTGAATGGGTTACCCATTAAATATATTAATTAAATTAGGACTGGAGAAATTAGTGCATTTTCATCTGGGCATCTCCCTCCTGAACCAGATACTCATTTAATTTGATTGGTAACGCTAACAGAAGTGGAAACTGATGAGGCTGCATGTGCTTGAGGAAATAATACCATCGAATGGGAATGAGCAAGCTAGGATCAAACTGAGCCAGAGAAAAACATGGTACCGTATGGGTTCTACAATGAACATGCACTATTTGGTTTTCAACTTAACAATGTATGACCTTGTTTTCCTTTGGAACGCAGCTTACTTTTCCTCGTGAATAAGAACTGGTAATAGCCATTTGCCGTTACCAATAATGTTCAGTGGAATGCTGATTTTTCTTTGCCTTTATGATCCTTTAGTTAGAATTTTATCTGACCTTGTGTTTGAACTGCAGTGCAAAAATTGTATTTCTGCCCTATTGCTAGCCGCCATTTAATACAATATATCGAAATTCAATGGTTACCCAATTATCTGCTCCAGCACTGCTGGACAGTAAGGCATCAGGTATAGAACAAAAAGTAGGTACCTAAATAGCCATTAACCTTCAATTTATTGTCAAAATTGACAGAAATGACCTGCGCTCCTGCACTGACAAGAGCATTAATTTTCCTTTCAGTTAAATTTATGACTTTACATTATGCTAACACCAGCATTCAACTTGCACTATTTGCAGAAGCCCAATTGCTTTTGTTGTGACAAAAAATGAGACAGCCAATTACTGGGTGCTGACAAGCCTGCCATCTTAATACATGAATGCTAAATTCCTAGCAATACTGCTACTGTATTGGTCTGCAATAGAATCAAGTGTCCGCTTAAATAAAAACAGAAAATGCTTTAAATACACAACAAGTCAATCAACCTCTGTAAAGAGAAAAGACAGGTTATTAACATTTCAGATGTATAACTCTTCATCAAAACTGAAGACTGAAAGAGTAAACAGGCATTTTTGTAAGGCTGGAAAAGTAAAAAGAGAAAGGGAGAGGAGGAGATAGAATCATAGAAACTTACAGCATAGACGGAGGCCATTCGGCCCATCATGCCTGTGACGGCTCTTTGAAAGAGCTATCCAATTATTCCCATTCTTTGTCTCCCATCTCAGAGCAATCAACAGATACGCCAATCACAGAGAAGGAATAAATGGGTTGAATGGCCAACTCGGCCTCCTCCTGATATTCCCCACCATCACAGAAGCCAGTCTTAAGCCAATTCGATTCACTCCACATAATATCAAGAAACGGCTGAGTGCACTGGATACAGCAAAGGCCATGGGCCCCGACAACATCCTGGCTGTAGTGCTGAAGACTTGTGCTCCAGAACTAGCCGCGCCTCTATCCAAGCTGTTCCAGTACAGCTACAAAACTGGCATCAACCCGACAATGTGGAAAATTGCCCAGGTATGTCCTGTCCACAAAAAGCAGGACAAATCCAATCCAGCCAATTACCGCCCCATCAGTCTACTCTCAATCATCAGCTTCCATCAAAGTGATGGAAAGTGTCGTCGACAGTGCTATCAAATGTCATTTACTCACCAATAACCTGCTCACCGATGCTCAGTTTGGGTTCCGCCAGGACCACTCGGCTTCAGACCTCATTACAGCCTTGGTCCAAACATGGACAAAAGAGCTGAATTTCAGAGGTGAGGTGAGAGTGACTGCCCTTGACATCAAGGCAGCATTTGACCAAGTGTGACATCAAGGAGCTCTAGTAAAATGGCTGGAGTCATACCTAGCACAAAGGAAGATGGTGGTGGTTGTTGGAGGCCAATCATCTCAGCCCCAGCATATTGCTGCAGGAGTTCCTCAGGGCAGTGTCCTAGGCCCAACCATCTTCAGCTGCTTCATCAATGACCTTCCCTCCATCATAAGGTCAGAAATGGGGATGTTCGCTGATGATTGCACAGTGTTCAGTTCCATTCGCAACCCCTTAGATAATGAAGCAGTCTGTGCCCGCATGCAGCAAGACCTGGACAACATCCAAGCTTGGACTGATAAGTGGCAAGTAACATTCCCACCAGACAAGTGCCAGGCAATGACCATCTCCAGCAAGAGAGAGTGTAACCACCTCCCTTTGACATTCAATGGCATTACCATCGCCGAATCCCCCACCATCAACATCCTGGGGGTCACCATTGACCAGAAACTTAACTGGACCAGCCACATAAATACTTGGCTACAAGTGCAGGTCAGAGGCTGGGTATTCTGCAGCGAGTAACTCACCTCTTGACTCCCCAAAGCCTTTCCACCATCTACAAGGCACAAGTCAGGAGCGTAATGGAATACTCTTCGCTTGCCTGGATGAGTGCAGCTCCAACAACACTCAAGCTCGACACCATCCAGGACAAAGCAGCCCACTTGATTGGCACCTCATCCACCACCCTAAACATTCATTCCCTTCACCACCGGTGCACCATGACTGCAGTGTGTACCATCCACAGGATGCACTGCAGCAACTCGCCAAGGCTTCTTCGACACCACCTCCCAAACCCGCGACCTCTACCACCTAGAAAGACAAGGGCAGCAGGCACATGAGAACAAGACCACCTGCACGTTCCCCTCCAAGTCACACACCATCCCGACTTGGAAATATATCGCCATTCCTTCATTGTCACTGGGTCAAAGTCCTGGAACTCCCGACCTAACAGCAACGGGAGAACCATCACTACACAGACTGCAGCAGTTCAAGAAGGCGGCTCATCACCACCTTCTCAAGGGCGATTAGAGATGGGCAATAAATGCTGGCCTCACCAGTGACGCCCACATCCCATTAATGAATTTTTAAAAATGCACACTGGAAGACTGCTGCATTTTTAAAATTTCCTGCAAAATGCAGGTTGCCTTTTTTCTCATTCTTTTTTTTTCTTTTTGCCTTTTTGTGTATGTAAGCTACTTCATAGGGTAGAAATTCGGGGCAGTGGGTGCAGGGTTCAATACTTGCGCCTAAATGATAAGGCCCCTGATATTGGGCCTCATTTCAATAGAGCTGGCATGGCGCGAACAGCCAGCCGGCAAAGCTGAAGATGAAATGAAGATAGCAGTGGCCCTCAGGTAAGTGAAGGCTGGTGGGGGTGAATGGAGGCCTGGAAGGGAGATCAGAAGCCGGGTTACGGGGAAACGGTGGCCAGGGGAATCGGAGACTGGGGAGTACGGAGGCCAGAGAGGATCAGGGAGGGGAGTGGCCCGCGTTGTTTAAATGTGGAGTCTGGAGGAGCATGCCCGCTCCTTCCGGCTCCACATTCAGGTAAATATATTTCAAAAACTTACCTTGCAGGTAGCAAGTGGTCCAAGGTCTGGTTTTCCAAAGGCTCAGACAGCCTCAGCTTTTTTTTTATTCGTTTATGGGATGTGGGCGTCACTGGCAAGGCCGGCATTTATTGCCCATCCCTAATTGCCCTTGAGAAGGTGGTGGTGAGCCGCCTTCTTGAACTGCTGCTGTCCGCGTGGTGAAAGTTCTCGCACAGTGCTGCTAGGAAGGAAGTTCCAGGATTTTGACCCAGCGACGATGAAGGAACGGCGATATATTTCCAAGTCGGGATGGTGTGTGACTTGGAGGGGAACGTGCAGGTGGTGTTGTTCCCATGTACCTGCTGCCCTTGTCCTTCTAGGTGGTAGAGGTCGCGGGTTTGGGAGGTGCTGTCGAAAAAGCCTTGGCGAGTTGCTGCACTGCATCCTGTGGATGGTACACACTGCAGCCACAGTGCGCCGGTGATGAAGGGAGTGAATGTTTAGGGTGGTGGATGGGGTGCCAATCAAGCGGGCTGCTTTATCTTGGATGGTGTCGAGCTTCTTGAGTGTTGTTGGAGCTGCACTCATCCAGGCAAGTGGAGAGTATTCCATCACATTCCTGACTTGTGCTTTGTAGATGGTGGAATGGCTTTGGGGAGTCAGGAGGTAAGTCAATCGCCGCAGAATGCCCAGCCTCTGACCTGCTCTTGTAGCCACAGTATTCACGTGGCTGGTCCAGTTAAGTTTCTGGTCAATGGTGACCCCCAGGATGTTGATGGTGGGGGATTCGGCGATGGTAATGCCGTTGAATGTCAAGGGGAGGTGATTAGACTCTCTCTTGTTGGTCATTGCCTGGCACTTGTCTGGCGCGAATGTTACTTGCCACTTATGAGCCCAAGCCTGGATGTTGTCCAGGTCTTGCTGCATGCGGGCTCGGACTGCTTCATTATTTGAGGGGTTGCGAATGGAACTGAACACTGTGCAATCATCAGCGAACATCCCCATTTCTGACCTTATGATGGAGGGAAGGTCATTGATGAAGCAGCTGAAGATGATTGGGCCTAGGACACTGCCCTGAGGAACTCCTGCAGCAATATGCTGGGGCTGAGATGATTGGCATCCAACAACCACTACCATCTTCCTTTGTGCTAGGTATGACTCCAGCCACTGGAGAGTTTTCCCCCTGATTCCCATTGACTTCAATTTTACTAGGGCTCCTTGGTGCCACACTCGGTCAAATGCTGCCTTGATGTCAAGGGCAGTCACTCTCACCTCACCTCTGAAATACGGCTCTTTTGTCCATGTTTGGACCAAGGCTGTAATGAGGTCTGGAGCCAAGTGCTCCTGGCGGAACCCAAACTGAGCATCAGTGAGCAGGTTATTGTTGAGTAAGTGCCTCTTGATAGCACTGTCGACAACACCTTCCATCGCTTTGCTGATGATTGAGAGTGGGCTAATGGGGCGGTAATTGGCCGGATTGGGTTTGTCTTGCTTTTTGTGGACAGGACATACCTGGGCAATTTTCCACATTGTCGGGTGGATGCCAGTGTTGTAGTTGTACTGGAACAGCTTGGCTAGAGGCGCAGCTAGTTCTGGAGCACAAGACTTCAGCACTACAGCCGGGATGTTGTCGGGGTCCATAGCCTTTGCTGTATCCAATGCACTCAGCCGTTTCTTGCTATCACGTGGAGTGAATCGAATTGGCTGAAGACTGGCTTCTGTGATGGTGGAGATATCGGGAGGAGGCCGAGATGGATCATCCACTCGGCACTTCTGGCTGAAGATGGTTGCAAACGCTTCAGCCTTGTCTTTTGCACTCACGTGCTGGACTCCACCATCATTGAGAATGGGGATGTTTACAGAACCTTCTCCTCCGGTTAGTTGTTTAATTGTCCACCACCATTCACGACTGGATGTGGCATGACTGCAGAGCTTTGATCTGATCCGTTGGTTGTGGAATCGCTTAGCTCTGACTCTGGCATGTTGCTTCCGGTGTTTAGCATGCATGTAGTCCTGAGTTGTAGCTTCACCAGGTTGGCACCTCATTTTTCGGTACGCCTGGTGCGAGCAGGATTTTTAAAAAGCAAAATATAATTAAGAAAAAGGGCCAGAAATGGCCTTAAACCACTTAATTGAATGTCACTGTGCCATTTAAATGAGATCCCTCCTGTATCTCACTCCCTAGAAACCCTGGAGATCTGGTTTCCTGGACATGGTTTGAACTTGACATCCTACACACCCCCATGTTGAGAAATTGCATGCAAGACATCTCCGGCCCCTTTTGCATAGGTTAATGAAGTTCTGATGCCTGTTCCAACCCTGACCGGAAACTTGAACTGGACAGTGTATAGAAGGAGACCTATTGAGCTGATCACTGCCAAATTTCCTGCTCCATTGCACCTTATCTGCACCCATCTTCAGAGTGCAATGGAGATCATAATTAGCTAGGATTACCTAGTACCCAAACAAAAAGGTGACAGTCATGCCTATGTCCTGGCTTGTTATGAACAAAGAACCTGGAGGTGAAAGGACATAGACCGTTATGTTTTTTTAAAATTCATTCATAGGATGTGGGTGTCGCTGGCAAGGCCAGCATTTATTGCCCATCCCTAATTGCCCTTGAGAAGGTGGTGGTGACAACTGAGTGGCTTGCTCGGCCATTTCAGAGGGCAGTTAAAAATCAACCACATTGCTGTGGGTCTGGAGTCACATATAGGCCAGACCATGTAAGGACGGCAGGTTTCCTTCCCTAAAGGACATTAGTG
This sequence comes from Heptranchias perlo, assembly GCF_035084215.1. Classification (NCBI taxonomy): domain Eukaryota; kingdom Metazoa; phylum Chordata; class Chondrichthyes; order Hexanchiformes; family Hexanchidae; genus Heptranchias; species Heptranchias perlo. The sequence goes on from NC_090335.1 coordinate 51,119,812, forward strand.
AACCAGGTGGGTTTTTACGACAATCCGGTAGTTTAATGCCACCATTACTGATACTAGTTTTTTTAATTCCAGATTTTATTTAATTAATTGAATTTAAATTCCCCAGCTGCCGTGGCGGGATTTGAACTCATGACTCCGTATTATTTGTCCAGACCAAACTATCAAAGTTTCAAGAAACTTGATAAAACATACCTCTGTAGATATAATGGAAGATTTTACATTCAGTCTAAGGGATATATATTATCCTACTTCGAAAAATGATTTAACTTTTAGATACTGGGTACAGTTTGTGCTTTATGGGACCAATCCCATGTTTTGTAGGAGCCCTATTTGTTTCGGAGTTTGCTCATCCTTATTACGCACACCAGATCCTGAAATGAGCAACATTATATAGGTCTGGTACAAGGTAGTCTGTAGTTGAAACCAAATACTCCAGTTGAGGAACAATAATTTGGTAGTCTCTAATGCAATATCTGTCAAGCTGTGCTCATTCTCACTAAACAAAATAACTGATATCGAAATCCTGGCTCAATCATCACAAAACTCAGCAAATTTGCAAAGAATTTTTTGAGGATCATTTGTAAGCCAAGTTTGTTCAGGTTCATGTATTTCATTGGCCTTTGGGTTCATGTATAATATAGTTAGGAATAATGCCAAATAATATACCTAAGAAGTTCTTTAAAGATCATCTTTAATATTTGATTTTCTTTTTTTAAATTACATCCCTAGGATTAGGCAAAAAAAGGAAGCTTATGTCAGACACCAAGAGCAGAAAGCCAAGAGGAGTATGGAAAGTGCAGGGGTGAAATTAAAAAGGAAATTAGGAAAGCAAAGAGAGGGCATGAAAAAATACTGGCAAGTAAAATTAAGGAAAACCCAAAAATGTTTTATAAATACATTAATAGCAAGAGGAAAACTAAGGAAAGAGTAGGGCCTATTAGAGACCAAAAAGGTAACCTATGTGTGGAGGCGGAAGATGTGGATATGGTTCTTAATGAATACTTTGCAGCCGTCTTCACAAAAGATGGGGACGATGCAGAGATTGTAATTAAAGAGGAAGAGTGTGAAATATTGGATGGGATAAACTCAGTGAGAGAGGAAGTATTGAGGGGTTTAGCATCTTTGAAAGTAGATAAATTGCCAGACCGGGTTGAAATGTATCCCAGGCTGCTAAGAGAAGCAAGGGAGGAAATAGAGGAGGCTCTGACCATCATTTTCCAATCCTCCCTGGCTACAGGCGTGGTGCCAGAGGATTGGAGTACTGCTAACGTTGTACTGTTGTTTAAAAAGGGAGAAAGAGGTAGACCGAGTAATTATAGGCCAGTCAGTCTAACCTCAGTGGTGGGCAAATTATTGGAATCGATTCTGAGGGACAGCATAAATCGTCATCTAGAAAGGCACGGGTTAATCAAGGACAGTCAGCATGGATTTGTTAAGGGAAAGTCGTGTCTGACTAACTTGATTAAATTTTTTGAACAGGTAACAAGGAGGGTCGATGAGGGTAACGTATTTGATGTAGTGTACATGGATTTTAGCAAGGCTTCTGACAAGATCCCACATGGCAGAATGGTCAAAAAAGTAAAAGCCCATTGGATCCAAGGGAAAGTGGCTAGTTGGATCCAAAATTGGCTCAGTGGTAGGAAGCAAAGGGTAATGGTTGACAGGTGTTCTTGCGACTGGAAGGCTGTTTCCAGTGGGTCCCGCAAGGCTTAGTACTAGGTCCCTTGCTTTTTGTGGTATATATTAATGATTTGGACTTGAATGTGGGGGGCTTCATCAAGAAGTTTGCAAATGATACAATAATTGGCCTTGTGATTGATAGTGAGGAGGAAAGCTGTAGACTGCAGGAAGATATCAATGGACTGGTCAGGTGGGCAGAAAAGTGGCAAATGGAATTCAATCCAGAGAAGTGTGAGGTAATGCATTTGGGGAGAGCAAACAAGGCAAGGGAGTACACAATAAATGGGAGGATACTGGAGGTGTAGAGGAACAGAGGGACCTTGGAGTGCACATCCACAGATCCCTGAAGGTAGCAAGACAGGTAGATAAACATAGAAAACAGGAGCAGGAGTAGGCCATTTGGCCCTTCAGGCCTGCTCCGCCATTCAGTATGATCATGGTTGATCCTCTCTCTCAATACTATATTCCCGCTCTCCCCCCATACCCCTTGATGCCTTTTGTGTCTAGAAATCTATCTATCTCCTTCTTAAATATATTCAGTGACTTGGCCTCCACAGCCTTCTGTGGTAGAGGTTCACCACCCTCTGAATGAAGAAATTTCTCCTCATCTCAGTCCTAAATATCCTACCCCAAATCCTGAGACTGTGACCCCTCGTTCTGGACCCCCCCAGCCAGGGGAGACATTCTCCCTGTATCCAGTCTGTCGAGCCCTGTCAGAATTTTATATGTTTCAATGAGATCCCCTCTTATTTTTCTAAACTCGAGTGAATACAGGCCGAGTCGACCCAATCTCTCCTCATACAACAGTCCTGCCATCCTAGGAATCAGTCTGGTGAACCTTCGCTGCACTCCCTCTGTGGCAGGTATATCCTTTCTTAGGTAAGGAGACCAAAACTGCACACAGTACTCCAGGTGTGGTCTCACCAAGGCCCCGTATAACTGCAGTAAGACATCCTTGCTCCTGTACTCAAATCCTTGCAATGAAGGCCAACATACCATTTGCCTTCCTAACTGCTTGCTGCACCTGCATGTTTGCTTTCATTGACTGGTGTACAAGGACACCCAGGTTCTTTTGCACATCAACATTTCCCAATCTATCACCATTTAAATAATACTCTGCCTTTCTGTTTTTCCTTCAAAGTGGATAACTTCACATTTATCCACATTATACTGTATCTGCCATGTATTTGCCCACTCACTCAACTTGTCTAAATCACCTTGAAGCCTCTTTGCATCCTCCTCACAACTCACAATCTCACCTAGTTTTGTGTCGTCAGCAAACTTGGAAATATTACATTTGGTTCCCTCATCCAAATCATTGATATATATTGTGAATAGCTGGGGCCCAAGCACCGAAACCTGCGGTACCCCACTAGTCACTGCCTGCCACCCCGAAAAAGACCCATTTATTCCTATTCTGTTTCCTGTATGTTAACCAATTTTCAATGCATGCCAGTATATTACCACCAATCTCAGGTGCTTTAATTTTGCACACTAACCTCTTATGTGGGACTTTATCAAAGGCCTTCTGAAAATCCAAATAAACCACATCCACTAGTTCTCCCTTATCTATTCTACCAGTTACATCCTCAAAAAACTCCAGTAGATTTGTCAAACATGATTTCCCTTTCATAAATCCATGTTGACTTTGTCTAATCCCTTTGATATTTTCTAAGTGTCCTGTTATCACATCCTTTATAATAGACTCTAGCATTTTCCCTACTACTGATGTTAGGCTAACAGGTGTGTAGTTCCCTGTTTTCTCTCCCTCTTTTTTTAAATAGCAGGGTTACATTTGCCACCCTCCACTCTGTAGGAACTGTTCCATAATCTATAGAATTTTGGAAGATGACAACCAATGGATCCACTATTTCCATGGCTACCTCTTTTAGTACTCTGGGATGCAGATTATCAGACCCTGGGGATTTATCGGCTTTCAGTCCCATTAATTTCTCCAGCACTTTTTTTATTAATACTAATTTCCGTTAATTCCTCCTTCTCACTAGTCCCTTGGTTCCCTAGCATTTCTGGGAAGTTATTTGTGTCCTCTTCCGTGAAGACAGAAGGTGGTTAAAAAGGCACACGGGATCCTTTCCTTTATTAGCCAAGGCATAGAATATAAGAGCACGGAGGTTATGCTAGAACTAGAGTACAGTGTACAGTTCTGGTCACCACGTTACAGGAAAGATGTGATTTCACTAGAGAGGGTACAAAGGAGATTTAAGAGGATGTTGACAGAGCTGGAGAATTTTAGCTATGAGAAAAAATTGGATAGGCTGGGATTGTTTTCTTTGGAACAAAGGAGGCTGAGGGAAGATTTAATTGAGGTATATAAAATTATGACGGGACTAGATAGAGTGGATAGGGAGGACCTATTTCCCTTAGCAGAGGGGTCTGTGACCAGGGGGCATAGATTTAAAGTAATTGGTAGAAGGATTACACGGGAGCTACGTAGAAATTTTTTCACCCAGAGGATGGTGGGGGTCTGGAACTCACTGCCTGAGGGTGGTAGAGGCAGAAACCCTCAACTCATTTAAAAAGTACTTGGATGTGCACTTCAAGTGCCGTAACCTACAGGGCTACGGACCAAGTGCTGTAAGGTGGGATTAAGCTTGATAGCTCTTTATCGGCCGGCACGGATACGATGGGCCAAATGGCCTCCTTCTGTGTCATAACTTTCTATGATTTTATGACTCTATCTCTCTCATTCCCTTCATTGTCCAATTTGAAATGCTGCTCTTACAGCATTAAGCCCTGGCTGCTGTGAAGATATGTTTTGACATTTGCTTCCCTCTAGTTATTTGCTTATGTGTGTATGTATGTTTGGAATGAATGAGGCTCATGATGTTGAATCCTTTTTTCAGAGAGATGTAAATACGAATAATTCAGATACCAACACAATCCTCTGCTATGTGTTAAAGACTAGGCATTAAATTCAATTTTTATTGAAGTCAGTGTTGTACCCATCTGGACCCACAGCCTTGCCCCCTTCTGCATGAAGCTAAAAGGTAGATAAATGTCCTGTAGAGTAATGAACCTGCATTCAGCTTCATTCCAATATTAACATGGAAGATTAATCAGTCATTATACAGTGATTTTTCCAAGGTAAGACAAAATATACAACGGTCCCATATAAGGAAGAATGTTGGTACCTCTGCACAAAGAAATCTAAATGTTTAGACTCCTGGCAAACAAAACCAGTGTTTGCTTCAGATCATATCGTATTCCATCAAGGACATTGGGTATGTCTACAGCTCCATTTCCTGCTAGGGTACTGGCCAAGCTGAGTTGGGCAATGCACATACGAATTACAAACATATAAATTAAGAGTAGGAGTAGACCATCCGGCCCCTCGAGCCTGTTCTGCCATTTGGTAAGATCATGGCTGATCTGATTGTGGCACAACCCTACTTTCCCGTGTACCTACTATAACCTTTGACTCCCTTGTTAATCAGGATTCTATCTAACTCAGCCTTAAAAATATTCAATGACCCTGCCTCCACCGCTCTCTGGGGAAGGGAGTTCCATAGACTCACGACCCTCTGAGAGAAAAAAATTCTCCTCATCTCCGTCTTAAATGGGAGACCCCTTATTTTTAAACTGTGTCCCCTAGTTCTAGTCTCTCCCACAAAGGGAAACATCCTCTTAGCATCTACCCCTTCAAGTCCCCTCGGGATCTTATATTTTCAATAAGATCACCTCTCATTCTTCTAAACTCCAGTGTATACAGGCCCAACTTGTCCAACCGTTCCTCATAAGATAACCCCCTCATCCCAGGAATCAGTCGAGTGAACCTTCTCTGAACCGCCTCCAAAGCAATTATGTCCTTCCTTAAATAAGGAGACTGAAACTGCACACAGTATTCTAGATATGGTCTCACCCATGCCCTGTACAACTGTAGCAAAACATCTCTACTTTTATATTTCATTCCCCTTGTAATAAATGACAACATTCCATTTGCCTTCTTAATCACTTGCTGTATCTGCATACTAACTTTTTGTGATTCATGTACTAGAACACCAAGATCCCTCTGTACCTCAGAGTTCTGCAATCTCTCTCAATTTAAATAATATACTGCTTTTCTATTCCTCCTGCCAAAGTGGACAAGTTCACATTTTCCCACATTATACTCCATCTGCCAAATTTTTGCCCACTCACTTAACCTATCTATACCCCTTTGCAGACTCATTATGTTCTCTTCACAACTTACTTTCCTACCTACCTTTGTATCGTCAGCAATTTAAGCAACCATACATTCGATCAGAGTTTTCAATTTGCCTTTAGATCCGAACAGGGTGACCTTTGTCTTGTTGATGCTGAAGGTTTAATCATTTTCGTTAAGCCATCCAAGAATTGACAGATTCTCCTCTGAAAGAGAAATAGAATTTGAGCCAGATCTCAAAGTACCACACAGAACCCCCATCTGATCTGCATGCATTGATGCCGTTTGCAAATATTGTAGTAAAAATAACTTTGTTTTGATAAGCATACAAATAAGATTCAACGCACATGAATGAATCAACTGAAATATGGAATTACGTTCACTCATCACACTGGACATCGTTCATAGACGAGCTTTTAGAATCGTAACAGCACAGAAGGAGGCCATTCGGCCCATCAAGCCTGTGCCGGCTCTTCGTAAGAGCTTTACTCTCTTTTGTGTCAAAAACTACCCTACTATGTAGATTCCTCATTCATCAGTTGGATCACTGACTGGCGTGGAATTGGCCCAAATAGAACAGGAAGATCCCATGTTTGATCCCTAGTTCGCACTGCTTTTGTTGATTTTACTTTGAAGCAGCAGATGGGGTGTTACAATTCTCCTCAGCGTCCCTGGGCGAGAGAGGAAAACGTCAACTGGAATCCCACACCTGGCCTTCACCAGTGTCCCGTTACTCCTGGAACACCAGGTGAGGACCAAAATCAACCTCAGCCACAATGCCCTCTACGATCGAATAGCCTGATGACAAAACCTTATTTTGGCACAGACAGAAATAATGACCATTTGTTCTGCACATTATTCGGCTGTTTTTGTTCCACTTTAATTGTTAAAGCATGTTTAGAGAACACAGCAATTGAAATGTTTGACATTGAAGTTTGAAAAATATCTTCGTCGGTTGATACCAGAGGACAGTCGGCATTTGTGGAACTTTTACTCCTGGAAGAACCAGCGCCTTCAGGAGAGGAGGCTAGAGAGCTGGTCAACTAAAGGAAAAATTCAATGAGCACAAAACAGATTCCTTTAACAGAAGACAGAGTGATGTAAGCAGACTGTGTTTTATAGCACTCCCCAGTCTCAGACAGAACAAACCTTCCTGCTATTTGATGATAGTCTCATTTTTCATAGTGACTTCAATCACTGCAGTAAAAGAAACTGGAGCTGATATAATTAATGTTCATTACAGTGACATTAGAGCTGAATATCAACACAATCCAAACTGTGCAGCACCACACTTTTAGTCACTTCTACCACTGATACAAAGATATCATTATTTTCGAGACGCAGAAGCTTGGATTGTCTCGGGAGTTTGAACGTATTTTGGTTCTGTGTTTTTATAGACCATTCTTCTCTCTATAATCTCACCCTGTATCTTATACACAGACCTCTAACCTCTGGCATCCAGAAGCTGTAGGGTGTATTCTGTCCTTGTAGAGGTGTCTATCAGAGGGATTAACGCTTACCGTAATCGTTGTAGTCTTGTGCTACAAAATCAAATTCTATTTGAAATGGTGGACACAGACTGATGGCTTACACACAAAAGCAAATAAAGTATTTACATAAATTAAACAGTCATAAAAGACGCAGGAAATCAGCAAATACTGACATTACTGTATATAAACATACTAACAGTGAACAGGGCAGGATTGTTTGTGTCGGATATACAAATCCGTACATTGGAGCTATTGCATATCTTTCACATCAAAGTAGTACCAGCTATTAATTGCATCAAGGACACAAACCCATTTGGTCCTTTGGTCAAAACACTGCCTGAACCCTAAATAAACAGAACAGTTTTAGGGATCTTAACTTCCATTCTAGATCTTATTTTCTTCTTTCTGGTCAAATGATCCTTAGCAGAGTAGAATTCTGTTCGGTGCAATGTTTCTATGAAGGACTAGCTGGCTCCTATTAAGCCCCTTTCTGTGCTATTTAACAATATAATGAACTGGTTTCACTAACCTGTTTAAAATGAATGGGTTAACTCCTGCATTAAGATATTGCAGAAAGGAATTTTGTTGCCTGTGTTTAACACATTCCTACAAGACCATAGAATTTATAGCACAGAAACAGGCTATTCGGCCCAACTGGTCTGTCCCGATGTTTATCCTCCACACAAGCCTACTTCAACCAACCCTATCTCAATAGGTGATTGTAATTTTGACTCGATGATCTTTTAACTCTCTACAGAGCCCAAGTTGGCATGTCTAGTCATGTGATAGGTAAGGAAAGTATCAGGCTCGCAGGTAAAGCCCTCCAGGGTCAAATAACCTGTTGACACTCGCTAACTAGGCTCTTACATTTTCTTTTATTCCTTCTCGAGATGTGGGCATCACTGGCAATGCCAGTATTTATTACCCATCCCTAGTTGCCTTTAGAACATGGTGGTGGACCATCTTAAACTGCTGTGGTAGTTTCGTACAACCGATTTGGTACAACTGAGTGGCTTGCTAAGCCACTTCAGAGGGCAGTTAGGAGTCAACAATCCAATACCTTATTATTTCCAGTTTTTAAAAAAAAATTAAATTTGAATTCTCAAACTGCCATGGTGGAATATGAACTCAAGTTTTCATAGCTCGCAGGAATGAAAAGAAAAGGGGGAAAAAAACTAGAAACTGACATTATACCATTCAAAAACATCGAGGAAACCAATCCCATCTTTTGGGTACATTCCTTAAATATGACTGCATCACCTGGCTCTCACCAATTCTCCAGCCACTGTAAACTTCAACTGTGAATTTGGGAATCCCATATTGCAGCTTTGGGTAACCTTTATCTCAAGTTTTCTTGTGGAAATGCAAACTCCTAGAATACTTCAAATTAAAGCTGCAACTTCAACCGAAATGTAGCCTATTTTAAAAAAAAATACACCTAGCCAAAATGAAGATATAATAGTAGATTTTCTATGATATTCACCTCTGCAGTTACCCTTTAAGAAGTTGTTTCTACTTCTATCTTCAGGTACAGGCAGAAATGCCTTTTATGGCCTAAGGGTGCCATTTTCAAAGGTGGAAATGACTGAGAGAATTTAGGACAGGCGACATCGTCCGTTTCTAAACCTGTCACTTGTATGGCGACACAAGTTGGAGAACAAGTGCTTCTCCTCCCACCGTCACTTTCGGCAGAGTTCTAGCGTTCCTTCTTGCTAACATTTCTCAGTGTCAGCAGATTTTGCCTTTCTCTTAAACTACTATGGTTTTCATTCACTTCCATACCTATCCTGTGATCCCACTTTTTACAGTAATATTCTTACTTTAACTTTGAGCTCTTCTTTAAATCATCCAACTTTTATCTCACTTCTGCCCAGGTGCTGGCCAGAATTTGCCATCACTCTTCCATGCTCCCATGCCTCCCTTCTACTTCACAAATGTAATGCCTGACTTCCCTCCCACAAGTAAAACCCTTAAAATGATTCAAGACGGAGCTCAGCAGGACAACAAGGCCTGGTCGGTCAAACACAATCCCTCCTGGCATGGGGTCATTTCCTAGTACTGTATGCACTTTGATCCCGATTAAACTTGAGGTGGGAATTGGGAAGGTTGGGGCTAATGTGAGCAGCAAACCCCCTTGTCCTGGGCAGTATGAGGTCTGGGCGATTTTAACAAGTGCTCTGAATTATATTGGCCACCTTTGTGAGGTTCAGTGAACCCTTTTCGGCATTGTGTGGATGTTCTTGGGTGGCGTAGTGTCTCTGCCGCTTTCCTCCAGATAGCCTATACAACCCTCTTATGGGGCTTCCTGCCCTCAGTGCCTATGAGACAGTCCCACCTTACCATGACATCTGCCAGCAGCATCTCCACAGATGCATCTGAAAACCTTTGCGCTGCCACATCCGAGACTGGTTCTCCTTCGGTGTCTGGAGCTGTAAAAATGCAAGGTCCCATTTTCAAAGGCCATACCAGAATGTAGGAAGGCAAGTGGTATGTTGGCCTTTATTGCAAGGGGGTTGGAGTACAAGAGTAAAGAAGTCTTGCTACAATTGTATAGTGCCTAAGTGAGTCGGCACCTAGAGTACTGTATACAGTTTTGGTCTCCTTACTTAAGGAAGGATACACTTGCCTTAGAGACGGTGCAACAAAGGTTCACTAGATTGAGTCCTGGGATGAGAGGGTTGTCCTATGAGGAGAGATTGAGTAGAATGGGCCTATAATCTGGAGTTTAGAAGAATGAGAGGTGATCTCATTGAAACATATAAGATTCTGAGTGGGCTTGACAGGGTAAATGCTGAGAGGCTGTTTCCCCTGGCTGGAATCTAGATCTAGGGAGCATAGTCTCAGGATAAGGGGTCGGCCATTGAAGACTGAGATGAGGAGGAATTTCTTCACTCAGAGGGTTGTGAGTCTTTGGAATTCTCTACTCCAGAGGGCTGTGGAAGCTCAATTGTTGATATATTCAAGGCTGAGATCGATAGGAACTCCCTACCTAACAGCACTGTGGGAGAACCTTCACCACACGGACTGCAGCGGTTCAAGGCGGCGGCTCACCACCACCTTCTCAAGAGCAATTAGGGATGGGCAATAAATGCTGGCCTTGCCAGCGACACCCACATCCCTTGAACAAATAAAAAAAAAGATAGATTTTTGGAATCTAAGGGAATCAAGGTATATGGGGATCGGGTAGGAAACTGGAATTGAGGTTGAAGATCAGCCATGATCTTATTGAATGGCAGAGCAGGCTAGAGGGGCTGTAAGGCCTTCTCCTGCTCCTAATTCTTATGTTCTTATTTCCCTTCCTCCCAGACGTACCATGTCAATGAAGGTTAGTTTTCTGACCTCCAAACTGCAGTGCATGGCTAATGAGGGTTCTGGGAGGAAATAGCAGCAGGTTAGCAACAGTATCACATTGGCAGGCATTAAGATTACCCCACCAATGGGTGGAGAATCCAAGTCCTTGATTCATTTTGACATGATTTGTCATTATGTCTGTGTTTGTTTACCAATAACTGGGTTGTCAAAAACCTTTTCAGAAAAAAGTGACCTTTAAGTGATTAACCTTTTTTCACCAAGTTTTATTAAACAGATAGACATTCACTTATTCAAAAAGAATTACAAAAGCAATGTTTTCATGTGTGATAATGTTTCTAGTAGTGCTTTTAGCAGTTATTAAAAATATGCAACAGATGAAATAGTTTTGTTATTTTTCCTAATAATTTTAAGTGTAGGTACTTTTTTAAATTTTAGCACATATTTACCTATCAGGTTCAGTCAGTCTACATTGTGATCACAGTGAGGGAGAAATTCAACCTTGTTATGCCTCAATCCCTTAACGACTGTTTGACAGACAGTAGCAATTTACTGTACCAAAGCGCACACAGAGTAACAATTTATCTTGGCTTAATAACTGATTTATATCTAGCCTTAATTTGTAATAAAGAGATGAAAGAATTTCCTCCAATCTAACTTCAAAATAAACAATCCATATTGGTAATTTTGCTGCAAATCTGCTTCGCCTTTGCAAGAAATACAAAGTACAAATGGTTAGACTAGCCTATAAATTCGGGCACGCCCATTTTTGGGCGTGAAGGGGCGCAGGATTCATTTCCTGCGCCTGAATGGTAAGGTTCCCAATATTGTTCCTCGGGCCTCATTTCCATGCAGCTGCGCAGAGCTGCCGGTGAAGCGCAAGTGAAGATCGATAAGTGAGGAAGGATGGGCAATCAGGCTGGGAAGAATGGGCAATCGAGTAAGGAGGTAGTGGTGGCCGAGAGGGGGAGCGGCCCGCGTTCTTTTAACGTGGGGTTGGGAGGAGCACTCTTACTCCTCCCGGCTCCACATTCAGATAAATATATTTTAAAATGTTACCTTGTTGGTTGCGGTCTAACAGGCGGTTCCTTTAAGCTGCATTTAGACCTGGTTTTCCTGAGTCCAGCCGGCTCTGGCTGTGGCTCTGGGCAAACCACTTTTGCAGTGGGGGCCTCAAACAGGCATTAGGCTTACCTGGGCCTCTTCTGGAGCCGACCGGCACTGGGCATCACTGCCGCAAACGGCAGTTAAAATCGTGTAGTACCCAGTTACACTAAACACTGTTAAAACACTTACTTAGGACCTCAACAGCACGCAAGTAGAAATGGCAGTGCAGCTCTACAGTCTTATTCTTTCCAAAGAAAGTGTACAATTCGCTGTATTGTAGACTCTACCCAACCCATTTAATCTCTAGGAAAGGTTCTGAAATGTTTCTCCAGCAGCTTCTAATCCAAATAATAAATTGTTGCTAAAGTACAGAACTCAATGTTGCTTACACATTATGTCTTAGGAACATGGCCATTCCAGTTCTTGTATCAGTAAATCAGCAAAAAAAAATCAACTCTTGCCTACAGCTGCAGTGAAATCAAAAGTATTTAACTTTCATTTATCTGAATTATTCTGGAGACAGACATTTGTTTGGACAAATCATTTCTTTCTTGTCAGAATTAAAGTGAAACGGCAACATGAACAAAGTTTTCAAAACTCTTGACTCAGATCATCAAATCTTGGCTTATGTATATCTAATATTTATAACAATGCACAACCTTACCAATAATGCCTTATTCTGTAGGAATTATTGTTCCAGAATCCTTCAATCATTTATCATTATATAGCCTAGGGATATATTTTCGTAAGGGTATTAAGAATGTTTTTCTTTAACCATATCCAGTAGCATGATGATTATTTATTCCTGTTTCTAGGCTTGACTGAACTTGTGGATAGTCCTGTATCACTGGAGATTGAACGCTGCAAATCACCCACCTCAGGTAAAGGTAATCAGCTTCTGTCCATCATTATTAGTAGCTGTCTATGGCCCAGCATTGTTTCATTATATCTATGCAAGATATTGTGCATATTACAAATCACTCATACCTCTAGCATTAGATAAGAGTTATTCCAAAGAGGCTGAAATTTGATAGCACAGACAGTAGCGGGCTCTCTGCTCAACCAGATAAACATGGATTCACATCCTCAAACCCATTTTCTATTGGTATGGATGAGTTATTGGCCTGAGACATCTACGCACTGTTTCCTGAACCTATTGTAAGTGCTATTTCTACAAGCTGATCTCAAAGCAGTCAAAATAGACAGTGAGTCCTACAGAAAATATAAATGAGAAAAAAAATCAAGAATTTAAAAGTAAATTAATGCAGTTGAATAAAATAGAAAAAATATATATTCTCCACACTGTCAATTTGGTAGACTTTAGGAAAAAAAGTATTACATATCTTTCAATGATTACTTCCTGTACAGGCTGCATTAGGAAGGAAGTAGTATTATTTCAATGAAAAATACTCCTTGAAATTTGCACAAAGCTTACTATTAGTGTAGCTAGTACACTGCACAAAATTGATTCTTTCTGTATAGCAGAATACTATGGCGGTGAAATCCAACTTCGGTGGATCGGCCATTCATCATAAAACCTGCTCGATTTCCCTTTCCATAATGGACAGGAAAATTGTGCAGGGTGTATAACGGGCAGGCGATCTGCTACTGTTTTGTGCCCCCACTGAAGTTGAATTTCAGCCTTTACATGTCCATTTCTGTCTGGACCAAACTATGTGGTTACATGGCCAAATTGGATAAGTTTATAGGTGCAATTTCTCAATAAAGGATGGTGTGAAAGTCCCAATCAAATTCACATCACAAACAGACAACTCGTTTTGATTCAATCAGTTAACATTAGTGTTACTGTGCTGTATGGTTAAATTCACATTTAACTCCCAGAGCTCATCTGCTTGCTGCTAGTCAGCTGCCCAGCCGAAACAAGTTGAAAGTGGTAGCTGGCTGGTGGGCAGGAGCGGAATTTCAGGTGATAGGAGGCTGCCGGCCAGCACCAAAGGAACGGTCGCCGGCAACAAGGTAAGTTGCAGTGAGGGAGCTTCAAGAGGGCATCACGGGAAGGAAGGGGAAGACCAGGGCATGGGAGGCCTAAACTATCGTTGTGGGGCCCGAAGGAGCACTCCCGCTCCTGCTGTTCCCACAGGAAAGTAAAAAAACTTACCCTGTTTGTGCTTTTCTTGTCCCGCTGCCTCTTCATGCTGCCTTCTCCTGGCAGCAATGCCATAAAACCATTTCTACTCAGGTCACAGTTGCAGTTGGCCCGATGATCTCATAGGATGTTTGCATATTTAAAGAAGGACCTCACCGGCTTCAGACAAGTTTCATCGCCATCTGCTTAGAAGAGCAGGTCAAAATAGAAGACTGCAGGATCGGTATGGGATGTCGGTGGGTAAGTCAGCAGGCTGATTTTAACTGCCTGCCCACCTAACCAGTTCCACGAGGCAGATATGGTTAAAGTCACCCCAGATATTTTTCTTGGCTATTTGCAGTCCTCGGGAAGTGTTAACATTGCTGAAGTGTTACTGAGCACTTTTCCAAGAAATTAAAGGTAATTGCTATTGCAGTTTGCACTTCAGTACCTACTGCTGTTTTTAAGTGTTTTGTGGTGGGTCCTTTACAGGAAGGGTGTCCAAACGTTGTGTCTTGGTGGCTCACTTAGTTGCTTATATGAGTCCTGTATGTCGCATAGAAACAATTACTGTACAATACTGCTCAGTTTACGTTGGGAGTCGAAAACTCGGGCTTTAGACTTTTTTTTCCATTGGAGGAAGTTGTGACTCATCCATGACTTGATGTCGGACAAGCAATCTGACAGCACAGAGGCGGTTGTGGGTTCAGGAGAGTGAAGGAAAGGTAGATCTGGGTGTTATCGGTATACATATGGAAGTAGGTTGATGTCATCAAAGGGGCAGCATGTAGATGAGGAAGAGAAGTGGACCAAGGATATATCCTTGGGGGACTTCAGAGGCGACAGTGCAGGATGGGAAAAGAAGCTATTACATAAGAACATAAGAGCATAAGAAAAAGCAGCAGGAGTAGCCATCTGGCCCCTCGAGCCTGCTCCGCCATTCAACAAGATCATGGTTGATCTTCTATCTCAACACCATTTTCCTGCACTATAAAATTGCAGTAAAACATCTTTACTCCTGTACTCAAATCCTCTTGTAATAAAGGCCAACATCGCATTTGCCTTCCTGGTTGCTTGCTGCACTTGCATGTTAGCTTTCAATGACTCATATACAAGGACACCCAGGTCCCTTTGAACATCAACATTTCCCAATCTCTCACCATTTAAAAAATACGCTTCGTTTCTGTTTTTCCTACCAAAGTGGATAACTTCACACTTTTCCACATTATATTCCATCTGCCATGTTCTTGCCCACTCACTTAGCCTGTTTATATCCCCTTGAAGCCTCTTTGCATCCTCCTCACAACTCACATTCCCACCTAGTTTTGTGTCATCAGCAAACTTGGAAATATTACATTCGGTCCCCTCATCCAAATCATTGATATAGATTGTGAATAGCTGGGGCCCAAGCACTGATCCCTGCAGTACCCCACTAGTCACAGTCTGCCAATCTGAAAAAGACCTGTTTATTCCTATTCTCTGTTTTCTGTCTGTTAAGCAATTCTCAATCCATGCCAGTATATTCCCCCAATTCCATGTGCTCTAACTTTGCTCACCAACCTCCTATGTGGGAACTTATCGAAAGCCTTCTGAAAATCCAAATACATCACATCCACTGGTTTCCCCCTTATTGGTTCTACTAGTTACATCCTCAAAGAACTCCAATAGGTTTGTCAAACATGATTTCCCTTTCATAAATTCATGTTGACTCTGCCAAATCCTATTATTATTTTCTAAGTGCCCTGTTATCACATCCTTTATAATAGATTCTAGCATTTTCCCCACTACTGATATCAGGCTAACAGGTGTGTAGTTCCCTGTTTTCTCTCTCCTTCCTTTCTTAAATAATGGGGTTACATTTGCTACCCTCCAATCTGCAGGAACCATTATAGAATCTATAGAATTTTGGAAGATGACAACCAATGCATTCATTATCTCTATAGCCACCTCTTTCAAAATCCTGGGATGTAGATCATCAGGTCCTTGGGATTTATTGACTTTCAGTCCCATTCATTTCTCTAGTACTATCTTTTTTACTAATATTAATTTCTTTTAGTTCCTCATTCTTGCCAGACTCTTGGTTCTCTAGTATTTCACTGAATACATTCAGACAGGTAATAGTGGAACCACATAAGGTCAGTGAGCTGCACAACAGAGGAGAGGCAATGGAGGAGGATGGCATGGTCAACTGCGTCAAATGCAGTGGAGACAATAAAGAAGGATAACACACCAGTCAATCAGAGTTATAGATTATGTTAACTAGGAACAGAAAGCACCTAATGTTAAACAAATCAAGATTAATCAAATCTTCTTTAAAACATATTGTCAGGCATATTTTATAATGGTTTTTGTACCTTGCTGTAAATGGGATCTTGCTGTGTGAAAAATAGCTGCAACGATTATCCACATAACATGGACTACATTTCAAAGTTATTCATTTTATGTGAAGTGCTTCAAGAGATTTCTGAGATGCATGATAAAGTGCTATATCAATGAAAATGTTTAAAGTCTTTCTACCACAGTTGTTTGCAAACAAATCAGGCTGAATTTGAAGATAAATACTTACTTGAAAGAAGATAAAGAAAAATGTTCACTGGGGTACATTTTCATGTACATTGAGCATTCCCTGGGAGGAGGATAGAGAGGAAAAACAGGCAGAGAGGATCATATGCCAGTAATAGAATCTGCTTGATTTACCTTCTATTTAAATTAACAGCAGGAAAATTGGGCACATTTGGAAACAGGCAAGCAATCCTTTCCACCCGATTTTCCTCTCTGTGCTCCACCCAGGTAGTGCTTAACACCCAGGCAGTAAACGGAAATTTATCCCACTGTCTTTCAGATGAGACATTAAACTGAGGCTCCATCTGTAAAATATCCAGTGGCACTATTCAAAGAAGAGCAGGGGAGTTCACGCGGGTCCTGGCCAACATTTATCCCTCAACCTGCACCACGAGACCACTAGAAGCAGATCATCTGGTCATTTATCTCTTTGTTGCTTGTGGGACCTCACTGTGTGTAAATTGGCTGCTACATTTGCCTACATTACAATAGTGACTACAATCAAAATTATTTCATTGGCAGTGAAGTGTTTTGGAACATACTGAGGACTTGAAAGGCACTATAGAAGATGTATGGTTTTTCCTTTATCTCTTTAATAGAGAAAACAGCTTTTTTTATATACAATTGATATCAAACACTACAGAAACCATGCTGCAGGCTTGGTGTATTTTTTTAAATCTATTACATAAGTTGTAACATGAAGACACTGAATGCACGATCTCCAAATATTGTTTCAGATTGTTCTATTCTTAAACTTAAATATTGGAGTTGACATTGTTGGGGACCATCACTGAACACTTGCGCATAGATATTAGATTATTCTTACCAGATTTTTGTTAGGCAAGAGTATTAAGGGTTACAGAACAAAGGCAGGTAAATGGAGATAAGATACAAATCAGCCATGATCTAATTGAATGGAGGAACAGGCTCGAGGGGCTGAATGGCCTACTCCTGATCCTATGTTCCTAATGTAAAGTACAATATCACACAGGTGAAAGTAAATTATCAATAGCCTATTTGTGACAGCCAATTCAATAGCAACTTTCAAATGGGAATTAGATATATACTTGAAAAGGAAAAATTTGCAGGGCTATAGGGAAAGAGCAGGGGAGTGGGACTAATTGGATAGCACTTTCAAACAGCCGACACAGGCACAATGGACCGATGGGCCTCCTTCTGTGCTGTATGATTCAATGATAGGCATTTTCACTAACATGCCAGAACTAATTCATTGAAGTTAATGCTGTAATTCAGTCTGGTATTTTCATTGTAGTGGTGACAATTTTACCTGTACTTTTAAAGTGAATTCAAATAGTAAGTCTGATTTATTTTTCTTTTTTCACCTTAACTGTTAATTTGAAAAAAAAACAGACTCAATTGAGTTACTCATATTAGCTGCTCTTCACTAACACCAAAGAGAAAATAGCATGGACACCTACATAAGGGGCACAAACCAGAAATTGTTAATCTACATTTTTAAAATTTCAATGAAAATCAAGTTGTCCAGATTTTGGAAGAATAGCACTTTGGATTTGGACCTGTTCCTTTAAAAGATAAATGTACAAAGAAAGTGCAAAGGAAATAGCAGTTTGAATTTAGATTTGGATGCAATTGTGTCACTTATCCCTAAGTTAGTGTATTTGCAATAGATGAGAGTCATGTTGTAGCTAATACCTCATTGGAAGATATATTGCTGAACCATATTTTATGTAATGTAATTGGAGTCTTGCCTAATCATTCTGCCATTATTCTGCATTCTATTTTGTTCGTCATGACAGTAATTTACATTCACAAATATATTGAAATCCTTCTCATATGAATTGATAGTTCTTAGACCAATACATATCCTTTTACTAGAACTAAGCCTACATTCCTCTCATTATGTCAATAGGTAATACAAGCAAACCCAGGTAATGCAAGCAGCATTACCTGGGTTTGCTTGTAATTGATAGTTGGCATGCAGTCAGATATTGTAGAATGCCACCTAGGTTTGTCAGAGCTTGGAGATGTTTGAGTGTTCTAATACAAGGCATCCAAGAGTCGGACCAGGAGCTTCTTTGATCCAGCCTGTGGTTTCTGCTAGCTCTTGTCTTCTTTGCATTTATGGGCAAACCTGACTTCAGCAGTTTTGCTTTGCCATTTAAAGTTCCCTGGCCTGGAAGATTGGAAAAGGCTGCTCCCTGATTGGTCAAAATCTACTAAACAGGGAGCAGCTTTTTCCAGGAACTTTAAAGAAACAAAGCCTCCAAGTTGTCAGGTTGAGTATGCTGACACTCATTAAGAAATGCTGTACGTCGCTAGTGAGCCTTGATAAATACCAATAATGGCTGCAACGAATCAACTACTTCAAAACAAAGTCTCACCAGTGTCCCCTGTGAAGGGAATTAACAGATTACAGGTGACCATTAAAGAAATTTGGAACAAAAGAGTGAGCAATTGAGGACTCTACTGAAAAACAGTGTCCTCATAAGCTAAGTAAATGCAACCAGTCTCTCCAGCAAAGACTGATTCAGCCTACTGAACTAAAGCATTATCAGATGAGACAGGAAATATAGGCAGGAAGGCAGAGCAACCCTCCTCATATACTGCAGCTTAGAGTATGGCAAAATTGATGTTTCTGGTGTTACCTGTGGTCTGGAGTGTGTAGCAGTCAAAGTTTACTTGGAATGAGGAATGCCAATAAGTAGTCTATCTTTCTACTGTCCGTCAGGGACTTGTCTACCACAGAATCTATTCGGATTACCTATATGATTTGGGAACACACTGATCCTGGGGAATGTCAAAGCATTGGGGCAGCCAGTCCATTAACGCTATAGGGAAAGAGCTACTTGATATGACTGTGGAGCTGGACTACCAGCACCTCAAAACCCCAGAGTCCACTTATCAGAGCAGCAGCTTTAATTCCCATGACGTACTTGACCTCACCAATGTAACACCAACTTTATCCAGCAAGTGCTCAGACCTAAGGGTGGGGTGACCATCTGCCAGAGCTGTTCCCACTGAACCTCTCTACTGACTCCAACCACCCAGAACTCAAGGCTTAGACTCCAGAAGAGCTGACTGGGCTGCCTTCAGGCTGTATCAAGCAGAGAACATTACCCACCCAATTGACTGCAAAATCCCTGACGAACTAGTGCTGGCCAATAAGCAGCTGACTGATGCACTAATGGGAGCAGTAAAAGCAGCAATATAGATGAAGAATAATTCTGGCAATAGACTGCTGTGATACCCCAACACATCAAATTTGGTTAAAAAAAACAAACCAAGGAGGAACTACATTGAAACACAGCTCAGAGAGACAAAACATCAAGTAACTCTCTGCAAACAACACCAATCTTTTCTGCAGAAAGTTTGAATGAGTGTAAGATCCTAAACAATCCTGGTATCAGATCTGCAGGGCTTCTAAAATACCTAGATGATCTGGAGCAATGAGTATGCCAATGGCAAATTCCAGAAAATCATAGTGCATGCTATTCTCAAAGAAGCTAGCACAAAGAACAGGATATGAAAATTGAGCTGCTATCAAAATCAAGCAAGACTAGCAGAAAGCATAATCTTCCAGAGGAATATGGCTTGGGCATGATACAATGACAACATCACTAGGGCATCAACCAGGTTAAACCAATTGAAAGCCCTCTGTGGAAAGAAGAACGGTAATGGCTACAGAACTTCCCTCAGATTATGCACATCTGCCCAATTCTAGAATATGGCCATCCAGCTTGATGCACAGCGCGTTAACCACAGATTAAGAGACTAGACAAAAATCTAGAACAGGCAATAAGTGGCAGCATAATGCATCCCACACTTTATCTGCCCAACCTATTCACACAAAGGTGTCAGCCATGGCTCAGTTGGTAGCACTCTCGCCTCTGAGTCAGAAGGTTGTAAGTTCATAGTCCCACTCCAGGGACTTTGAGCATAAAATCTAGACTGACACTAGTGCATTAAGAAATGCCATAAGTAACTAGTGATCCTTGATAAATACCAATAATAGCTGCAACGAATCAACTACTTCAAAACAAAGTCTCACCAGTGTCCCCTGTGAAGGGAATTAACAGATTACAGGTGACCATTAAAGGAATCTGGAACAAAAGCTTAAATTTTTGTGTAACCATATATGGCCTACTCACTGGTTTTGCCATGTGTATCAGCATCCAGCTGTAAGGCTGGAAATCCCTTTTAAAGTTTACAAATGCAATATAAATGGCTGATGAATAATAATTCTATCCATACCCATAGGTTTCCATCCATGAGTCAGATTTTAATTATTTTGATAAGCTAGATTTATCTAAGTGACTGCACAAAATTATAGTAACACAAAGCTGTATTGCAGGAGTCCAGCACCTGGAACTTCCACGGGGTTCTCTCAATCTCCTATCATGAGTTTGGTGGAGAAATGGTGCAAATGGCTATTTATGCCATTTCTCCAGGGTTTCCACCGATCTTCGCCAAAGTTATGGCAGGTGGTCTGGAGAACTCTGCAGAAATTCTACCCACAGGTCTCAAACTGTCCTTTT
Organism: Heptranchias perlo; assembly: GCF_035084215.1. Classification (NCBI taxonomy): domain Eukaryota; kingdom Metazoa; phylum Chordata; class Chondrichthyes; order Hexanchiformes; family Hexanchidae; genus Heptranchias; species Heptranchias perlo. The sequence goes on from NC_090335.1 coordinate 51,140,725, forward strand.
ATTTAGGAGTCAAATATATGGTAGTGTTTGAGGAGAATAAGGGAAGTAACTAAATAAATAACTCCAATAAATGAAAAGCTAAAAAAGAACACCATGGGCGGGAGTTTCTGCTCAGGCAAAAACCTGACTTCAGTAATGGCAGAGTGTGTTTTGGGCCTCTTGACATTAAAGTGGGCTGACCCTGCCACATTTTCCAGGGTCAGCTTTATATTAATATTGGTAGCTGCCTCTGACTGGAAGCTTGCGACTGGCTTTAAAGCTTTTACACTCCTGCCTCCACCTGGGAGTATTCCTTCCCTCACTACCTTACATGCAAGCACCCCACTCAAAGCCTCACACAGACTCCAATTGCATGCTGTGTGTACCTGTTACCACAGCTTTATGTGGTGCTTGCTGACACCTGGATTTTGCAGATTCTCATGGCCTCCATTCTAACTTATTCCATTCTTTTTCAAGGAGAAGTTAAACCATAATATCAGAGCGTGAAATACCCCCACCTACACCCTCTCATCCCCTGAGGAGGGAGACACAATGGGAGTCAGATAGGGTAGTTGGAAGGCAGCTGCCAGCTTCAGGTTTGTCCAGACATTCTGCTTCTTTTCCATCTCATGCGCTGGTACTCCACAATACTTATCAGGAAATTAAATCATGAAATCCTCAGGTTACTCCTTCTACTAAAAAGGACGAACTTAGTTCATCAGTAACCCATTCTAAATTGTTTTCCTCCTCTAGATATAACAGACAAAGCAGAACCAGACACCAGTGAATCTAGCCCATATTAGAAGATGTGCCATCACTTACTCTTTCCATCTCGAGCACCAGCTCAGAGATGTCCATCCAAGGGAAATCAGAGATTCAAGCAAAAGGAAGTGCACAGAACCAGCAGGAGGAGCTGGGAGTAGAAGATAGGGAGAACCCATTGCTGACCAGAGATTCAGTGGATGCCACCCCATGATTGACAGCCTGGGTACCCAAATCTCGTAGGTCTTGTTTTTTAAAAGAAGGATCCTTGCGGAGCATTGATGACGGTCTATGAGAAGGTGCAGCAGATGGCAGGACAATTGGAGGAGTAGACTACCAACATCCACCACATCATGATGGATGGGTTTGTAACTCTGCAGTCCACCATGAGGCATGTGGCAGCTCCAGGCCAATCTTTGGCAGAGCCTCCTATAATAGAGGCCTAAAGGACAGTATTAGCTTCTGCCATAGATATTCAGACTCCCGCCATAGAGGGACATCCCTTCTGGCCTCTAAGTAATTGGGGCTTGGATGCAGACAAGTATCTCTCAGATATTCACTGATCTCACTGGTTCCATTAGACCCGCTTTCCCACTAACCAGTGGTCATGCACTGTTAGTGCCCGGTATGAGTAGTATGACGGAATGCACTTAATGGTGGTGCTGTTTCTTGGTATCAGCACTTGGATAATTTCCCAACATTCCACTCAGATGCCTGATATATGGCAGAAAGGAGACAGGGCCAGGCTGCCCATGCAGTAACAAAGGTGCAGCCAACAGGAGGTCCATCTCAAGACTACCTCAGTCCCAAAGAGCTTATGTTGGCACACTGTAGCCAGACACCACACACTCCTGCCACTCAGGTAAACCTAGGAAGAGCACTAGATTAGTGTTAAGTGTTCACATACCACATACTGGTACCAACAGGAAGTACACTGGAATGCAAATAAAATGATTCTGGCACTAATATTGATGTGCATGTACACAGTGTTGGTGGCAAGGTTGAGACGGTGGCTTAAATAGGGTCCATGTGATTGAAATGCTCAGAGAAGGGTGTGAAGATGATAGCATCTTTGTGATGGGAAGGAAAAGATATAAGCAGGACTATTGATGAGTTGGTTAGATGTAGTGGTCAAGAGATGGTCTTATGTATCATTTTGGCCCAAATTTGCCTTGCCACTAGCATCCTCTTCATCCTGCTGCTGCCTTTCTAGCTGATTTTCTTATTGCACTTGGGTGCCTTCCTCAGGCCCTACACAAGGGGGAAAGCCTCCTTGTAAGCCAGAGTTGTGTAGCATGCTGCAACTCACAATCCTCGAGACCCTAGCCGGACCGGATTGCACAGAACCCCAAGACCGATCCAAGTAGCTGAAGTGTGCCTTCAACTTTCCAAATTTGTGGGCAATGATGACTCTGGTTTCAGAATGAAGCTTCTTATTGTGGTGCTTAGCTGTTCCTGAGATAGTACACAGGTGTCATTAGCCATGGCTAGAGATAGGAGCCTTGACCTGCCAGAAGTCTGGGAGAAAAGTACTGGTATTGTGGACTGCCTTAAAATGAAGGCATTGAAGCAGTTGCCAGGAAAGTGTGCAATTCTGGTCATTGAGACAGTGGAATTCTTTGGCTTTGGCATAGGTGGTGGCATTGATGAAGGAAGCACTTATGGCCACGTGGATATAATCCAATGCTCCTTGGACCTTAGGAAGATTTGTCACTGTGAAATTGCAGTTCCCATTTATGCTGCTGATGGTTGCCCATGGGGAAATAATAAACTAGCTTGCTGTAGCAAACAATGCATCTGTGATTTGCTTTATGCATCTGTGCACAGCTAATTGACTAATGTTTCTAATGCCCCGAGCAGCAACCTGGAACGATCCTGTTGTATAAATGTTCAGGGCAACTGTGTCCTTTACAGCCATTGGCAGCACTGTGCCTCTGGTCTGTAGCTGGGTTGAAGCATGTGGCATACCTCATTGATGGCTTCCTTTATGAAGTGCAGCTTCCACAAGCACACGGAGGTACGAGTGTCTCAGTTTATGCCCACCTGTTCCGGCCAGGTGCTTCTACTGCTGTGCAGCCTACCAGAAAATCCATTATGATACAAACTTGGCATATTTCCAGTGTGGCAGAACTTCACCCATTTACCTGGATCTAGCTGCCTGATTACTGCCAAACATCAGGCAGTAAAATGCAGAAATCTAGGCTCATGAGTCTTAAAAGCATTAGCCATCCCAATATTTATAACTACATTTACTTATACATTTATTAGTGAATTTCCCATGAGTCAGATAATGTACAGTTTTATAAGGACGAATGTTATACCATATGTAGAGAATGTTTTACTCTCCTAAAGTGGAATGGTACCCATTTAAGACCACAAAATCTAATTGTTGCTTCAAGATTATTCAGAGATTAATTGTTGTTTGGTCTGGAAACTTTGAGATTGTAATGAGCTTGTCAGCAGATAGGGAGGGCCCAAAGGCACAGCTCTAGGCAGAAGGAGCCCTTTGGGTGATAGGACATTTGAGTTAGATTGATTGGAGGATGGTATAACAAAGCAGGAGATAGGGCTGGGGGCTGATCAGGTATGGGAATGGGGGCTTTGAGATGTGGAGGAGATAATGGTGGCTGACGGGGATGGGTTTAGTGGAGTGGATGGAGGAAGGTACTTATGAGATAGAAGAGGGGAGAAAAGGACATCAGGCTATGGAGGTTGAGGGGAAGATGATGGAATAGACAATGAAGTGGTGAGCAATAGGAAAGACAACAGGACAACAAGGGGTTAGGGACAATAGAGAACATGAGCAGGTATTGTGAAGGGAAAGTGGTTGGGGACATGATAGGAGCAAAGGAGTGGTTAAAAGAGGGGGTTGTGAGGAGAAGGCACTATACAAGGCAATGGGAGCAAGATGATGAGATGAAACAACAGAGTAAAGCAGAAGTCAATGCGAAGGGAGTCGCCAAAACCTACCAGCTGCATTTCCCCCTTATGCACCACTTCAGCCCTCAGCAACTCCCTTCCATGACATGCTACCTACTTCCCACTTGAAAAGACAGAAGAGAAAGAGAAAGAAAGAAGCAGAAAAGCACAGAAACAGAAGAAAGAAGAGAAACACAGATGAGAAGAGAAAGGCGGACAAGGAAGCAGAATAGGAGAGATAAAGGGTAAACAGTAAACCAAACACAACAGAGACATATGAGACAGAGGCGGTATCCCCTGAATTACCCTGAGGAACTCCACGGGAGATCCATTTATATAATAACACATACTAGTTACAACAATCCAATGTATAATTATTATATAGTATATATTTACCATATAATAAATTTTGTCTTATTTGGTTCAACGCTCCTACCATTCTACAAAAGTATTTATTTTTTTATTCGTTCATGGGATGTGGGCGTCGCTGGCAAGGCCAGCATTAATTGTCCATCCCTAATTGCCCTTGAGAAGGTAGTGGTGAGCCGCCTTCGTGAACCGTATGGTGAAGGTTCTTCCACGGTGCTGTTAGGTAGGGAGTTCCAGGATTTTGACCCAGCGACGATGAAGGAACGGTGATATATTTCCAAGTCGTGATGGTGTGTGGCTTGGAGGGGAACCTGCAGGTGATGGTGTTCCCATGTGCCTGCTGCCCTTGTCCTTCTAGGTGGTAGAGGTCGCGGGTTTGGGAGGTGCTGTCGAAGAAGCCTTGGCGAGTTGCTGCATTGCATCCTGTGGATGGTACACACTGCAGCCACGTACGCCGGTGGTGAAGGGAGTGAATGTTTAGGGTGGTGGATGGGGTGCCAATCAAGTGGTCCTGGATGGTGTTGACTTCTTGAGTGTTGTTGGAGCTGCACTCATCCAGGCAAGTGGAGAGTATTCCATCACACTCCTGACTTGTGCCTTGTAGATGGTGGAAAGGCTTTGGGGAGTCAGGAAGTGAGTCACTCGCCGCAGAATGCCCAGCCTCTGACCTGCTCTTGTAGCCACAGTATTTATATGGCTGGTCCAGCTAAGTTTCTGGTCAATGGTAACCCCAGGATGTTGATGGTGGGGCATTTGGCGTTGGTAATGCCGTTGAATGTCAAGTGGAGGTGGTTAGACTCTCTCTTGTTGGAGATGGTCATTGCCTGGCACTTTTCTGGCGCGAATGTTACATGCCACTTATCAGGCCAAGCCTGGATGTTGTCCAGGACTTGCTGCATGCGGGCATGGACTGCTTCATTATCTGAGGGGTTGCGAGCAACTGAACACTGTGCAATCATCAGCAAACATCCCCATTTCTGACCTTATGATGAAGGTTATTGATGAAGCAGCTGAAGATGGTTGGGCCGAGGACACTGCCCTGAGGAACTCCTGCAGCAATGTCCTGGGGCTGAGATGATTGGCCTCCAACAACCACTACCATCTTCCTTTGTGCTAAGTATGACTCCAGCCACTGGAAAGTTTTTCCCCTGATTCCCATTGACTTCAATTTTACTAGGGCTCTTTGGTGCCACGCTCAGTCAAATGCTGCCTTGATGTCAAGGGCAGTCACTCTCACCTCACCTCTGGAATTCAGCTCTTTTGTCCATGTTTGGACCAAGGCTGTAATGAGGTCTGGAGCCAAGTGGTCCTGGCAGAACCCAAACTGAGCATCGGTGAGCAGGTTATTGGTGAGTAAGTGCCGCTTGATAGCACTGTCGACGACACCTTCCATCACTTTGCTGATGATTGAGAGTAGACTGATGGGGCGGTAATTGGCCAGATTGGATTTGTCCTGCTTTTTGTGGACAGGACATACCTGGGCAATTTTCCACATTGTCGGGTAGATGCCAGTGTTGTAGCTGTACTGGAACAGTTTGGCTAGAGGCACGGCTGGTTCTGGAGCACAAGTCTTCAGCACTACAGCTGGGATGTTGTCGGGGCCCATAGCCTTTGTTGTATACAGTGCACCCAGCCGTTTCTTGATATGTGGAATGAATCGAATTAGCTGAAAACTGGCTTCTGTGATGGTGGGAATATCGGGAGGAGACCGAGATGGATCATCCACTCGGCACTTCTGTCTGAAGATGGTTGCAAACGCTTCAGCCTTGTCTTTTGCACTCGTGCTGGACTCTGCCATCATTGAGGATGAGGATGTTTACAGAGCCTCCTCCTCCCGTTAGTTGTTTAATTGTCCACCACCATTCATGACTGGATGTGGCAGGACTGCAGAGCTTTGATCTGATCCGTTGGTTGTGGAATCGCTTAGCTCTGTCTATAGCATGTTGCTTCCGCTGTTTAGCATGCATGTAGTCCTGTGTTGTAGCTTCACCAGGTTGACACCTCATTTTTAGGTACGTCTGGTGCTGCTCCTGGCATGCTCTTCCACACTCCTCATTGAACCAGGATTGATCCCCTGGCTTGTTGGTAATGGTAGAGTGAGGAATATGCCAGGCCATGAGGTTACAGATTGCGCTGGAATATAAATCTGCTGCTGCATGAAATTTTGTCATGTCCGGGTATAACACCTTGGTCCTTGGTTATTACCTTTAACTGTTAGGTATGCATACTTATTATACTTACATTTCAGTCCTCTCAACGGTAGGCAGCGCTGCTGTTTCTCCAAGGTACATCTCCCAGGTCCATTGCTCTAGGTGGCGCTGCAGGTAAGATTTTTAAAATTTTTTAACCCTGTTACTTTCAAAGTTTGTTATAACTTGGAAATATATCGCCGTTCCTTCATCGTCGCTGGGTCAAAATCCTGGAACTCCCTTCCTAACAGCACTGTGGGAGAACCGTCACCACACAGACTGCAGCGGTTCAAGAAGGCGGCTCACCACCACCTTCTCAAGGGCAATTAGGGATGGGAAATAAATGCCGGCCTCGCCAGCGACGCCCACATCCCATGAACAAATTTTAAAAAAAGTTTTTAATTCATATAACTTTTATTTTCCACTGCCACTCGGTAAGTTCTAATTCAATTTAATTTAATTTACCTTTAAATATGATCTTATTTAATTTTAAATTTACTTATCTACTGCTGTCTCCATAATCCTCTTTTTTTTCCCTTTTCGGTTCCTTCCCCCAAGCTGGGCCTATCCATTTGCTCAGGATAGCCTCACTGTAGCCTACTCTCATTGCCCACCCAAGCCTATCACCACCTGCATGCCACCCCCCATTCCCTATGTCGCTGGCTGCTCCTGGCTGGGGACCATGACCCAGTCTCACTGGAGCCTATCACCACCCACACACCCTCTCTTCCTTTCCTACCCATGCCCAGTTCCACTACCACATGCCATCCCTCCTTCACCCACCCTTAGCCCTTCCTGTGCCGCTCCTAGTTGCTGACCATCTGTTGTCTTTATCAAGAAACTGATCATTTGTTTTTAAAGCGCTTATAGTGTTCTAATCTACCTATAGTGATGTAAGCACTTTAAAAACAAATCGCTGGCTTCTTGGTGAAGACATGTGGTGGGGCCTTGGTGGCCTAGGTGGCTGAAGGCACAGCCATCAATGATGTGGCGAATGGAGGGGGGATGCACAAGAGGCCAGAGTCATCGGGACAAAGACTGTAGGGTGGGGTTTTGGGATTGGAGGAGATTAGAGGTCAGGATAGGATACAGGCAGCAGTGCTTTGGGTGAGCTGAAGTTTATGGAGAATGGGAGACCAGCCAGAGAGCAGTGGAGTAGTCGAGTATGGAGGTGGAAAAGGCAAGAATGAGGGTTTCAGCAGCAAATGGGCTAAGTCGGGCAGAGGTGGGCAACCTGCTCACCGATGCTCAGTTTGGGTTCCGCCAGGACCACTCGGCACCAGACCTCATTACAGCCTTGGTCCAAACTTGGACAAAAGAGCTGAATTCCAGAGGTGAGGTGAGAGTGACTGCCCTTGACATCAAGGCAGCATTTGACCGAGTATGGCACCAAGGAGCCCTAGTAAAATTGAAGTCAATGGGAATCAGGGGGAAAACTCTCCAGTGGCTGGAGTCATACCAAGCACAAAGGAAGAAGACATTCTTTGTGATTAAGAGGTTATGGGATCGGAAGTTCAGCTCAGGGTTGATTAGGATGCCTAGGTTGGAAATAGTCTGGTTTAGCTTGAGACAGTGGCTCGGCAGGGGGATGGAATCAGTGGCAGGAGCCGAAGTCAATGGCTTCAGTTTACCAATACCAGAACTAGCTGCGCCTCTATCCAAGCTGTTCCAGTACAGCTGTAACATTGGCATCTACCCGACAATATGGAAAATTGCCCAGGTATGTCCTGTCCACAAAAAGCAGGACAAATCCAATCCGGCCAATTACTGCCCCATCAGTCTACTCTCAATCATCAGCAAAGTGATAGAAGGTGTTGTCGACAGTGCTATCAAGCGGCACTTACCAATAACCTGCTCACCGATGCTCAGTTTGGGTTCTGCCAGGACCACTCGGCGCCAGACCTCATTACAGCCTTGGTCCAAACATGGACAAAAGAGCTGAATTCCAGAGGTGAGGTGAGAGTGACTGCCCTTGACATCAAGGCAGCATTTGACCGAGTGTGGCACCAAGGAGCCCTAGTAAAATTGAAGTCAATGGGAATCAGGGGGAAAACTCTCCAGTGGCTGGAGTCATACCTAGCACAAAGGAAGATGGTAGTGGTTGTTGGAGGCTTATCATCTCAGCCCCAGGGCATTGCTGCAGGAGTTCCTCAGGGCAGTGTCCTCGGCCCAACCATCTTCAGCTGCTTCATCAATGACTTTCCCTCCATCATAAGGTCAGAAATGGGGATGTTCGCTGATGATTGCACAGTGTTCAGTTCCATTCGCAACCCCTCAAATAATGAAGCAGTCCGATCCCGCATGCAGCAAGACCCGGACAACATCCAGGCTTGGGCTCATAAGTGGCAAGTAACATTCGTGCCAGACAAGTGCCAGGCAATGACCATCTCCAACAAGAGAGAGTCCAACCACCTCCCCTTGACATTCAACGGCATTACCATCACCGAATCCCCCACCATCAACATCCTGGGGGTCACCATTGACCAGAAACTTAACTGGACCAGCCATATAAATACTGTGGCTACAAGAGCAGGTCAGAGGCTGGGTATTCTGTGGCAAGTGACTCACCTCCTGACTCCCCAAAGCCTTTCCACCATCTACAAGGCACAAGTCAGGAGTGTGATGGAATACTCTCCACTTGCCTGGATGAGTGCAGCTCCAACAACACTCAAGAAGCTCGACACCATCCAGGACAAAGCAGCCCGCTTGATTGGCACCCATTCCACCACCCTAAACATTCACTCCCTTCACCACCGGCGCACTGTGGCTGCAGTGTGTACCATCCACAGGATGCACTGCAGCAACTCGCCAAGCCTTCTTCGACAGCACCTCCCAAACCCGCGACCTCTACCACCTAGAAGGACAAGAGCAGCAGGCACATGGGAACAACACCACCTGCACGTTCCCCTCCAAGTCACACACCATCCCGACTTGGAAATATATCGCCGTTCCTTCATCGTCGCTGGGTCAAAATCCTGGAACTCCCTTCCTAACAGCACTGTGGGAGAACCTTCACCACACGGACTGCAGCGGTTCAAGAAGGCGGCTCACCACCACCTTCTCAAGGGCAATTAGGGATGGGCAATAAATGCCGGCCTCGCCAGCGACGCCCACATCCCATGAATGAATAAAAAAAAACAATGTTTATCTGCAGGAAATTGCAGCTCATTCAAGACTGGATGTGGGACAAGCATTCTGACAACACAGAGGCCGTGGTGGAGCTGGATGTCATCAGTATACGTATGGAAGCTGACTCCATGGGGGGAATTTTAACCCCCACGACGGGCCGGACAGTGGTGGGGTGGGAGGTTAAAATTTCAAAAATCTGAAAGCCGACCACGACCCGCCTCAAACACACCCACTTCTGGTTTTAACGGAGGCGGGTTGAGGGGCGGGCAATCATCCTGTTCTCAAGATGTGGGTCAGTTATTTAAATAGGTTAATGAGGCTGCGTGCCTCAGACTTTAACAGATGTTTACATTTAACGGCTGCTGGCTGGGTTTCCCAGGACTCAGGAAACCCGGCAGCTGAAGGAGGGCGAGAACAGCCATATTTGGCAAATAATTGCCTTTCCAGCCATGCTTGTGGTCCAGGAGGAGCAGAAGTCCTTCCCCATGACCCCACCCGAGCAAATCTGCCGTGATATGCCTCCCTCCACCGACCCCACCACCCCCCTGCACGTGATCTGCACTCCCCGTGATCTCCATGACCCACAATCTCTTCAAACCCCCTTTTCCGCAATCTCCCCCGACCCACAATCTCTTCAACCCCCCTCCCGCGATCTCCCCCCGACCCACAATCTCTTCACCCCTCCCCCCCTCGCGATCTCCTCCTGAAATAGGTTCAGGGCTAGGGCAGGGGGTGCCCGAGGGGAGATTTGGCTTTTTGCCAGGGGTAGAGGCAAAGCAGCAAAGGCAGCTGAATGTGTGGTGTCATTCTAGTGCTTCTCCTACATGCCACCTGATGAGCAGTATTGTGAGCTGTGGTTGGCAGCCATAAATGAGTTATGGGACTGAGGTGGCCCTCCTCTCATATAAGCTTGGCTTCATCTGTAGAGCTTCTGGTAAGCCTGGTGTTGCCTCCCAAGTACCACTAGTATGGTGCTTGGAGGGCAGCCCGAGACCTCGTATATTCTGCTGTTCTGAGAAATGGCAGCCTCGGGCAGGACTACTCCAGCAATCACTATTCCACTGGGTCTTGGATCTGTTTCCCCACATATCAGCAGGTTGGCTGGTCTAATAGCAGCTGTCAGATCGTGAAAGCTCTGAGGAACAACAGCCTGCACACTGGCCACCAGGTTCTGCAACCCTGTACACAGGGTACTGTCCCTAACTGTCAGCAGGGCAGCAATCTTGCTTTTGTAGAAGTGGAAGCATCGACAAATCCACTTCTTTGGTGAATGTCTGCTGCAGCTTCTGATGAGGCTGTCACAAGCTCCATTGATGTCTGTAACAAAGGAAAAGCTTCCCTGATTTCGCCACAAATGAAGGTTGTAGATTCCAGAGTCATGGGGGTTAATTCTAAACCCCCCAGTTTGGGCGGGGGGAGGAATAAAATTTCAAAAATGGGAAACCCGACCCCAACCCGCCTCCACTTCCAATTTTAACAGAGATGGGTTTGGATGCGGCCAAGGAACCTGCTCTCAAGAGGCAGGTCCATCATTATAATATATTAATGAGGGTACTTTCATGAGATCTTCACTGCAATTTGAAATTATCGCCTCCAGCACCGGTTTTCCGGGACTTGGGAAACTCAGCAGTAAAACGGAGGTGAGATTGAGCGGCACTTAATGGGCTGGTTAAAGGTCAGGTGTCCCAATATGAATAAAAGCTCAGTGTTCACAGACTGCTTTCTCAGAACCCTCTGGAAAACGGTTTGCTGAGAGTTCTTGTGATGACAGGCATATTGGAGAATTTTAGAGGTTTTCAAAGAAAGAACACCAGGATGGGTGGCACCATGGCTGCTTTACATTGGACTTCAGATGAGGAAGACAATCACTATCCTCGGCAGCAAGGTCATGCTGTGGTGGGAGCTGCAGGCGGGCAACAGAGAGGCAGGCAACAGAAGGGCCGAGTTTGCTGGAGACACTACTCACCTAACAGGGTGTACAGATAGAGGTTTAACTTCCTTGACCTCTCTGAAGAGCAGTGCTTCCAGAGGCTCAAATTGGCACGCAGGTGGTCGCAGATATCTGCAATCTCCTAGAAGAAGAGTTGCTCTCTGCTGGACCTGGTGGCCATGCATTGCCAGTCACTGTGACAGTCACCACTGCCCTCAATTTCTTTGCCTGTGGATCCTTCCAGGAGACATAGCGAGGTTCTCCCAATCGGCTGCACATAAATGCGTAAGGCAGGTGACGGATGGGTTGCTTGCCAGGGCGTCCACTTATGTCAACTTTGCCTGTGACGACAATATCCAGAATGAGCAGGCATTCAGATTCGCATCTCTGGTTGACTTTCCACAGGTACAGGATGCCATCGATTGTACACCCCTGGCAATCTGAGGACCACCAGATCAACCAGGTGTATTCATCAACCGCAAGGGATTTCATTCCATCAATGTGCAGTTGATGCACAAGAAAATGTGTGTGCCAAATTCCCCTAGAGCTGCCATGATGCTTTCATACGGCGGCAGTCCAACATCCCCAACCTGTTTGCACCTGGAAGCAGACTTAAGGGGTGGTTGTTAGGAGACAAAGGATACCCCCTTCAAACTTGGCTGATGACATCTGTGAGGAACCCCACCAAAGAAACCCAAGAGCGGTACAACGACAGCCATATCACCATTAGACGTGCTATCGAGCAAGCCATCGGCATGCTCAAAATGCGCCTTGGGTGCCTCAGTTCTGGAGGCGGTCTTCAGTACTCGCCAGCGAGGGTGTCTAGAATTATCGTGGCGTGCTGTGTTCTGCACAACATTGCGCAGCAGCGGAGATGGAGGAGGAAGAAGGCACTCATCATCTGATGACAAGTCCAATGAAAAAGAGGAGGAGGAAGATGAAGATGGGGCACCTAAAGGCAGACCAGCCGCTCGCATTCTTGCTCGGGATGTCCTAATAGCTCAAAAGTTCAGTTAGTCACTCACACTGGACCAAAGTAACTATCACATCCCCCAACCCCACCACTCCCACAAGCGGTCCTGTAACTAACCAACCATCCATCCATTGCACATCCTCCAATTGGTTGTGTCAATTCATGTCTTCACATTCATCAAGCAACTGAAAAGGCGAGTTGTCACTTGGCATGCAAGAATGGGCAATACGGGGAATTGGTGCAAATGAATAAATTTTATGTGCGGTAATAACAAAAGGAAACTTAATAACGCACCGGGCCAGATTTTCCTGTGAAAATAACGGCGAGGCTAACAGGACTCACTCATTTTTTCTGTGCAAATGGTAGAGCAACGTCTGGCAACCGCACTTGCGCAGTTAAACGCGGAAATCCAGAAATTGCTGCACCAGATGTGACCCTCCTCCATAAGCTGTGCGAGAACGACATCTCGCGGCTGGCTCCCCATTCAAATGAATGGAACAGCGTGAAGTTCCTGCACTAACCTGATGGATATGAACTAATCTCGCCAAAAAAGGTACGTCAAATCATTTTAAGTCTAAGCACCCTGTTAACTGCGTGTTAAGTCTTAATGACTGCCAAACAACCTCGCTGGTACTGAAAATTAGTTTTCACAAGTGTGGAGTCTCATTCCTTTACATTTTAATTGTTGTTGGACATTTTTTTAAAAAACATTTTTTTTTAACTTTTTTTTTACTTTTTTTTACTGTCTCTTATATCTCTGTCTTTTAATTCAGTATTACTCACTCTCTCTTTATTTTGCTTTCTGGACCTGATTTGACATTGAATTCACCATTCTAACTTACACTTCCTGGTTCTGACTGCGTGGTCATTAACGGTGCTTCAATCTGATTGGTTAAGTGGATACACAGCTGCTTCCCCATTCACACAGGTCCCAGATGCCCTGTAGAGGGCGCCGCCTTGGATTGAGCGCTGATGAGAGGAACTTGCCGTGCAAAAGCCCATGAAAAGTCGATGGGCAAGTGCAAGTCTAACGAACAGTGGGCGCCGTTAGTTCGGCCCAGCGTTTTCACAAACACCCATGTACGTACCCTTGGTGAATTATATATCTTTTTTCTTTGTTTGCCTACCGCTCCTACGTGGTACTTTCACTGTGGCTTCAGCAGAGGTAGAGGCAGGCTGCCCTGATCTCTGCTATGACTGCTGAGATATTGTTGGCCCACGACCTCTGGATGTTGGCGAGGCCCTCTGGATGAGGGCCTCGCCAAAGACTGCTCCACCTGTACCTGTGCAAGGGCAAACTCAGCCATCGGGAGATGAGGCAGCATGTCAGGTACTGGCTGAGTTTGGGGATGGGGCAACGGGTGAGACATGGGAGCACTTTGAGTGGAGTTCCCACTTCCATGTCCCTTTTGCCATCATCCCCCTCCTGGGCTAGTGGCACATCACTACTACCTCTCTGCGGGGGAGCAGTTTTTTTCAGATCAGTGACGCCTTGTAAGGCCACGGATAAGGTATCTGTCATCCTGTTTAAGGCGACAGACATGTTGGCTTCCAAAGTTTACACGCTGTGGTCATGGCGTGTATGGACTGGTTTGAGAGCCACGCTTGAAGTTCCACGGAAGCGGCCACTCTCTTAATGACAGATATTCTCACAATGGCCTGCGACATCTATCCACAAATATTCAAGCTGGACTCCTCCATCCTCTCTGCTGTTGTGGAGAGTGTGCGTGGCATATCTGCCAGTACCTCGCAAAATTGCTGCTGTCCCTCTGTGATTCTCCTTTTCATCGATGGCCCCTGGGGTTCAGCATCCGTGTCCAGCTGAGCAGAGCTTGGAGAGGAATGCGCCCCCCAATGCGGACTCTCCACAGCTGTCTCTTCCACCAGTGTCTGCTCGTGCTCACTTGTGAACTGTGAATCACCAGGTGAGAACCCAACTAGCTGTCTAACTGGACCCACCAAAGTGCTAGTATTTGCGCTGGTGCCTGATAGTACGTCCTGTGATGGTGCACCTTCAGAAGGAATAAGGTCTTCTGAGGAATCATCCTCAGGAAAGTCACAGACTGCTGCTCTATGCGTGAAGGCCCTGGAGGAGAGAAGACACGGATATGAATTAGTACTGGCAATGTAACAATGTTGCCACTCAGCATAATTATGCTTATCATATTTCCCTTGTTACTGAAATTAAGTCAACATGACTTAGTCTTGTATGAGATGTGGGTCAGAGATATTATTAATTCTGTCACCAGGCAACTGCAAAGTCCCAGTCCCTCCACCTCCGATGGTCAGGAACGTAGAGATGCCACTGATCTCCATTGCCTCTTTCTCGGCATCTATCAAAGGGATAACGGTTGGGGTACTGGTGGGAGTGAGCAAATAGTGATAAGAGTGAAGTGGTGTTTGGAAGAGCAGGTAGTAGTGGGAAGGGGTGGGAGATGCAATAAGAGTGAAGGGGTGGGGAAGAACAAATAATGAGGGAGAGAATGGGATGGGAAGGGAGATGCTAAGGACTGTAGACCATATTTTCCCTGCAACTTCCACCAGAAAATGTAGTCTGCAGCCCTCAGCAGCTCCATTCTCTACCGCACCACCCACCATTTCCCACCCAAAAGGAAAGAAGAAAAAGTCAGAGAGAAGCAAAAAGAAGGTTAACGGAGAGATAAGGGAAAGAGACAGGAGCAGAAGAAGAGACATGGAGGCAAAAAGCAACATAAAGAAAGGAGAGACAAGTAAAACAGAGACCATATTCTCTGACTTACTGTGTACAATGCCACAATGTATGTGTATGTGTGTATATATATCAATCATGGAATATGAAGTCTTTCACACTTATGGGATACACTGCTGAGCTCAAAGTGGCTTCGACATTGAAGATGAGAAGAAATGTTCACCTCACTCCCTGCACTCCCAGCTGAAGGTGACCATGAAGCAAAGAACTTCTAAGTGGATAAAATAAACCGTAATAATGATCCATTATTCAACCAGCAGCCTCTTATTTTTCCCATTATATATGACAAGATACATATTTAATGTCAGATAATCTACTGCATAGTATCTAAAATAAATAATAGATCTTCATAGATTCTTTTTGTTAGTAATGAACAAGTTTTTATAGTCCTCCATGAACAATCTTCCTATATAATCTTCATTTCATTCTAAACTTTACAGTGAAAGTATTTCTTTCAACAAGTATGAAGTTGTGTTGGGGATCTTTGATTTTATACACCATATGAGTGTCAGTGTGTCACTCAGCAAATTGTCTTTAATGCAAGTTTGCCTCCTCCTGTCCCTTTTGTAAAGTACACAGACATTCTTCTGCATGAGGTCACTTTAAATGTCAGTTGTTGTGTTTGGTTTGCATATCTATATCTCTATGAGTATGGAACAACTAACATCATTTAATCATATGACTAAGGATTTAACATTAATATGAAGATCACAGTGCAAAACTAATCATTATCACTCAATTTATGTGATTTGTTCACAAGAAAGAACATTGTGACCAACTCTTGGTATAGTGCTCACAAGTGTTTGTATTTGTTCAAAAAAATATTATTGTGCAATATCTTATTTTGTCATTATATCCTTGATTACTCTCAAGGTACAAATATAAATCCATAGAGATCCAATAATATCTAATAGAGATATTCAGCAGGCGTCCAGCAGTGTGTCCAGTGATTTTGTTTGCATAATCAGTAATTTTTTGTGTTTGAAGGCTATTAAAGCAGTACTGTGTTCTTTGTCTTTCCCCTCAGTTCCACAATAAATTAGTAGACAGGGGAATGCCTATGGATGTAGTTTATATGGACTTTCAGAAGGCATTTGATAAGGTTCCACATAAGAGACTGTTAGCTAAAATTAAAGCTCATGGAATTGAAGGCAAGTTATTGACCTGGCTAGTAGACTGGTTAGGTGGTAGAAAACGGAGAGTAGGAATAATGGGTTTGTACTTGAATTGGAAGGAAGTGACTAGTGGTGTCCCACAAGGATCTGTGCTGGGGCCTCAACTATTCACTGTATTTATTAATGACTTAGATAACACAATAGAGGGGCATATATCCAAGTTTGCCAATGACACAAAGGTTGGTAGCATAGTAAGCAGGGTAGATGGGAGCATAAAATTACGAAGAGACATTGATAGATTAAGTGAGTGGGCAAAACTATGGCAGTTGGATTTCAATGCAGCTATGTGAGGTCATCCATTTTGGATCAAAAAAGGATAGATCCAAGTATTTTGTAAATGGTGGAACGCTAGGAACAGTGGAGGTCCAAAAAGATTTAGGGGTCCATGTGCACAGATCACTAAAATGTAGTAGTCAGGTACAAAAAGTAATCAAAAAGGCTAATGGAATGTTAGTCTTTATAACTAGAGGGCTAGAATATAAAGGGAAGGATGTTTTGTTACAGCTATACAAAGTCCTGGCACACATCTGGAATATTGTGTACAGTTCTGAGCACCACATCTTAGAAAGGAAATATTGGCCTTGGAAAGAGTGCAGCACAGATTCACCAGAATGTTATCAAGACTCCAAGGATTAGATTATGAGAAGAGATTATATAAACTAGGCTTGTATTCCCTGGAATATAAAAGGTTAAGGGGTGGTTTGATTGAGATTTTTGGGATTTTGAAATAAATTGATAGGATAGATAGAGATAAACATTTTCCGCTGTTGGGGGAGTCTAAGATAAGGGGACATAACCTTAAAATCAGAGCCAGGCTATTCAGGAGAGAAATTAGGAAACACTTATTCACGCAAAGGATAGTAGAAGTGTGGTACTCTTTCCCACAAAAAGCAGTAGATGTTAGCTCAACTAATAATTTTAAATCTGAGATCGATTGATTTTTGCTAGCCAAGGGTACTAAGGGATATGGAGCAAAGGCGGGTGGATGGAGTTAGGGTACGGATCAGCCATGATCTCATTGAATGGCGGAACAGGCTCGAGGGGCTGAATGGCCCACTCCTGTTCCTATGTTCCTAACTCTGTACATTTTTGAAGATGTAACTTGAGTATTTCTGCTCTCGAGGGAGTATTTTTCTTAACGTGAAAGGGTTGCTTAGCTAACTCTACAAAAAATGGGACCAATAACCATAGATCCAACATCTGAAATATTCAGACCTTATATGTTGGCATTTCCAAGGATTCCTTTGCAGTGAATGAGAAAATCAGCAAATGCGTGAGGTGGTTTGCGATCCCAGTGTAAAATCTACAGTATTGTTTTCACACATTAAAAGTCCAGTCTATTTTCTTCAGTAATGTAACTTGCTGATTGATATGTTGAGCATCCACATCCCAGTTTGTCCACTGCTTCTGCCTGTTTATCCACCATTACAATCTTAGTGCACATTTTTTTGCACACTATCTTGCAAATTTTGTTTTCTAGTATTAACTGTTGCTTTTTGTTTTTCTTTCTGTTGTTTCAGTAAAAGGACCAAGAAAGTTAAGTCTGCCGACAGATCTTAAGACTGATCTCGGTACGGTAGGCGAAAGCTGACAGTTTGATTTTTTAGGTTATTTGGGTTGGGGATGAGCAAATTCCACCAAAACTGAGGTGGACTAAACTGAACCAGACAAAGTAAGTGGTTGTTTGGAACTCCATGAAGGGCATATATTGTACAGAAAATATATTAATTTCAAAAGCCTGGACAATATATGTCCCCTTAGAGCTCCATACCATGTTTGTTTATGGTCAGATGGTTCTTTGCTCATCTCTAACTTTTTTTTCTTTTTTCCTCCTTATTTTTGAATCTACTTGACTTTTGTGTTTTGATTTTGATTTATTTAAATAGTTTTGTGTGTTTTTTTAAAAAAAGAAAGTAACTTATTTTGCCTTCATAGCTCAGAGTTTATAACTAGCAAACTTTTTAAAGTGCCTTCCATCCATTCAACTTTGTTCTAAAGTACAAGATATTTTAAGATACTGAACATCCACATAGAGGGGGAAATAGAATATTCCCTCGGTGAAGTGCAGGCAGTTTCTCTTAGGAGCAAATAGGATGCTGCTTAACCAAAATTTTCTTGTAGTGGATATCACCTTTTTCCTTGTTGATTTATTCTCCAGAAATGACTTGTGTGGGTAAAAATCTAACTTAAAGATTTAGATAGTGTAATATGCTCAAAAGCATATTCTATTCCAACATGACAATAGGAACCCATGTAGGCTTTGCAGCCATTTGTGTCTGGGCATGCATAGTGTACTTCAGGTGTGCTGTTTCTGTCCAGCACCAGTATAAAAGGGTGTCAGGAAAATCGGACCACAAGGTTTAATAATATTCACAGTTCTGGTGAATATTATTATCTTCCTTAATCTCAGGTTAAAAAAACTATTCCCATAATAGGAGCTGTCTTCTTGTGAGTATTACATAGAATTTTAAAAAGGACTAGGGTCATTAATTTAACAGTCAGATAAGAGCAAATTTTACTTTAAAGCAAGTTTCATCCACATAAAAACGTTTTCAATTCAGTTCAGTGACATTGAAAGCCCTGACTTTAAATCAGGACGAGCGTGGGGCCAGCGAGGGGAGCATCAAACTCACCCTCACTCACCAATCTGAGGCCTGGGCTATTTTGACACACAGGCCTCATTTGAAAACATAATTTCAATGTCGTCAGGCCAGCGGGTGGAGGTCAGGCGAACGTGGCAGGAAGCCACGGCCTGGGATCTGCGGGAGTGGTCACCAGCAGTCAGGTAAGTGGTAGGAGGAAGGGAGAGGTGCTCCTGCTCCTACTGGCCCACAAGGAAACCTTCAAAAAATGTAATTAAATTACCTTTTCTGTCCTCTGGGCCTGCTGCTCCTTTACACCTGGTGCTCATTGCGAGGGCCGGTACCAGATGCTGGACACGGCTGCACACTGTTAAATTTTGCAGTCTGAATTACATTATCAGACCCCAATCTTTGAATGTCAATGAGGCCCTCACCCTGGCTGCCCAAATCTCCCCTGTTAAAATGGTGACCGGCGCAAAGGTGATGAAAATGAGCTGGGTAACTTGCTGCTAGGATTTTAATACCATGCATGCCCCGTTCTTTGTCAGGCGTGGGGGGGTGGGGGTTAAAATCAGGGCTTAATATTCTGTTAAGGATAAGGGCTTTATTTATATTCTTTTAAGTTTCTTCCCTTGTCTTTTTGCTCTATAACACAAAGGAGGTAAACATCCTGCTACTGACGCTCAACTAATCACACTTTGTAATAGGCTGCTAAAAGAACATTGGTCCGGGGTGACTCATTCTTTGATTTTTTTTCATCCTTCATGCAATGTTTTTGTTTTGCTGTAAAGTATGCCAATGCTAAAAGGTTTCTTGTAGTCTATAACATTAATGACATTTAGTCCATGAAACTAAAGTGCCAGAATTGGCTTCATTACCTATTTCATAAAAAGTGAGAGTAACGTGCCACCTTTCTGATTTTATGTCCAAAGATTTTCTCAATGAGGTATCTAAACAGTTAATTTTAGCTCTTTGCTGCAATGGTGGTATACAGGCACAACATACTGCATATACCATGTTGTGAGGAATCAGATATGGATTGACATCCATGATATCCCACATGGTGAGCACCTAATCGCAGCCCAAGGCATGGAGGGAAATACCAAGTGAGGACGATGCGCATTCCCAAACAGAAGGACAGAAAATCATATGATAGGTCACTTTGGGGTAACTGATTAGCAGCTGATTACAAAGTGCATATTGATAGAGAGTCACTATCTGTTTACACAAGTGAAATGGCATGTGTCATTATGAGGATGAGAGAAAAGAAATACAAATTTATTGTACTTTGGTTTATTATGTACTATGGTCCTTAAAACCAAGTAGCAGCATAGGAATATTTTTTGCATGTTTACATCAGTTAGCAACAACTAAAAATGACGTGGGTAATTTCAGCTCACAGCAGTTTTTTGGCAGAAGAATCCCACTTGCTCTTAAGAGAAACTGACTGCAGTAGAAACTACTGCCTCACCTGGGAGCTTAGGCTTCAAACTGGTGTTAGGCTGGCCATGAGCTAGAGTTCAAAGTACCATGCATACAGTAATGCACTACTCAGTTGGAATTGCCACAATTTGGTATCTGATGATATTGGAATGCCATTGGAAAAAGTAGATAATAAAACTTCTAGATGAAGATTGTTGTAATCTTTGCCATTGAATTGTGTTTATCAGTGTATGTAGTACCTGATGTATTTCATATCCATAACTATTAACATACATGCAAACCTAAAATCTCTGAAAAGCTGATATAGCCCCCAAAATGCTGACAACTCAAAATAAAATATAGAAGTGAAAAGCAGCCCTGAATAAAGACATATGACCAAGGCTGCTGCTTCAAGGCAACTGAATAGATACATTCCTTTTTATTACATTGGA
Source organism: Heptranchias perlo (assembly GCF_035084215.1). Classification (NCBI taxonomy): domain Eukaryota; kingdom Metazoa; phylum Chordata; class Chondrichthyes; order Hexanchiformes; family Hexanchidae; genus Heptranchias; species Heptranchias perlo. Next base: position 51,161,334 of record NC_090335.1, read on the forward strand.
TTTCAAGCTTTTTATTATTCTTTTTGATCAGATTCTGCAATTCATTTTTTTTCAGTATGGCATACAAAAATAGATATAATAGGAGTGCAGTGGGACATGAACTTGCCAATATTTAAGTTGCAGCTATATCCAATATTCCATCAGTTGTATTATCGAGGAAAAGTTGAAGTAGACAAAAATAAAATTTTTGCAGTGATGGATTTTAAAATATCCAAAGGGGAAAGTGAGCCCTGATGGTGCAAAATATATTTCTAGTGGGCATGTCCCCTCAGGAAATTTTTAATTTTTAAAACTTTTTTTGACACATTTTCCAGCATTGTGAAGTCATAGAGTTATACAGCACGGAGAGAGGCCCTTCGGCCCATCGTGTCCGCGCCGGCCATCAGCCCTGTCTACTCTAATCCCATATTCCAGCATTTGGTCCGTAGCCTTGTATGCTATGGCATTTCAAGTGCTCATCCAAATTTCTTGAATGTTGTGAGGGTTCCTGCCTCCACAACCCTTTCAGGCAGTGAGTTCCAGACTCCAACCACCCTCTGGGTGAAAAAGTTCTTTCTCAAATCCCCTCTAAACCTCCCGCCTGATGTGTGCTCTGATGTAACAATTGAAGGTAAAAATAATTTATTGTATAATAAAAATGCTGATTGTGTTGCAACTTTACATTTAAAAAATGTATTGAATATTCCCATGTCAGGCTTTGACTATGGAAAAATCCATTTTAAAGGTGTCGGTGTTTACCTGCAGCACCTGTTATGCCTCTAGGTGGTGTTGTGATAAGGTTGTGTCATGTTAAATAATCATGTAATGTTAGATCTTAAATTAGTTGCTGCAGCTATATTACTGCTGTGTATGTCACCTTCCAGTTCTGTAACCAAGACATCGAGTGGCTCTGCAGTAGCAAGTTGTCATATTTTCCACAGAGTCTTAAATTTGAGGAATACCATGAATTCCTTGATGACTTTATCAGGTCACCCTATCACTGTTCCTTCAGGTCTCTGGCAAGTTCCCTTTTTCAGGCCAATTAAACGTGCATAATATTAGATAAAGAGCTTTGATTTTTTTAATTAATGGAGTAGTGCCAAACCCTCCCATACCAATTAACTTTGCAGGGCCTTGCTACCACCCCCCCCCCCCCAACCCAATCCTCCTCAGTCATTATCCTATATCACCAAACCTGAGTATTTTTTCTGTGCTGGTGGTACCCTCCTCCCTTCTTCTGATTTGAGCCTCAAGCTCCTTTGCTTTTAGAAACTGGCCAAACATCCTGAGACCTTGAGCCCTTCCCTATTTGCATGCCCCAAATGGTCTCTCAGCAGTGCCACAGGGACGAGCCAGAATGATGGGAAGCCTACAGCTGGCATGGAGAAGCAGGTTAGCACCGAACATCAGGAAGTGAAAGGAGGCTTGACCATGCTGAAAAGAGACATATTAGCGCTGTACAAAAGGCAGCTGAAGGGGAAGTGGTCACAGGCCAGAATTTGGTGGCTGCTAGGAGAAACTAATCCATCGAATTCAAGGCCAGGAGAATGAGAAGCTTTAGCTCAGTCCCTTTCTTCTGACCCATGCCCCCTTCTGGTTAACGTTGCCAGCCCCACCCCCTTCTGTGTTTCCTTCCCCCACAATTGAGAGTTTTTTTCCTTGAATTTCTAAAACAGAAAAAATTATTTTTTTTAAAAGACGGAAAGAAGCGTTAATTTTCTGAGACAGTTCTGATATCCAGCACTCACCACCACCCCTTCCCCACCCAACCCCACTGACTAACTTTAGTAGCCTCGCCCATTGGTTGAGTTTGCTAGGGAGGAAGGGGGAGATGAGGAGGATGGGGAAGGACGGTTGAGGAGGTTGTCACCAATTAACTAAGTGATGCCTAGTGTGGGGGAGGGAAGATATGCTCAGATGAGGGGACTGGGTTCTGGTCACCAAAACAATTCTCAGTGGCTGGGGTGTGGGTTGGGGGGGGGGGTGCGGGGCGATCAGCTGGTTGGTGGGGGGGAATGGTGAGATGTACTCAGGTGAGGCATGAAGGCTCCAATCACCACAGTGATGGTAAATGTGTGTGGAAGGAGGGGAAATGACCCCAAATACCTAGTGGGGAGGGAAAAGAACCTTCTATTTCTGATCGAAAAATTATGCTTTTAATGGGGGAGGGGGTGACCAAAGTCCAAATTGGACATCCAGCCACAGAAAATGCTTAACTACAGACTCCCTTTGGAATCGGTCCATCAATTGCACGATACAACCAGGATTCTTCTCTTCATCCAAATTACAGAAACTAACACTTGGCCCCTCAATGGAATTGATCCTGATAAAATTCCACTCGTTTTGTGGCTTTTTGATTCTTTCATGTAAGTCCACCATCCAGGCAGTACATGACAACCATTGGGCAGTCCTGTGTGGGGAAGCCTAGTCTTCTTTGAAGCCGGCATAGTTTTGTTATTGAATTTGTTGGAATTTTTATTTGTGCGCCATTGAGACTGAGACTTATCTTTACTTACTGTGGGCAAATTTAAGAATCACATTAAGATTTCCCTGAAGAAGTTTAAGATTTGATGATTGACAGTCATGTAACCTTAGGTGGAGCGCCCCTCAAGTTAATGAGTCATATAATATTCTGTCAGTACAATCTACAGGCACAACACCATTATAATAATAGTCAATAAAATATGGCATGGCAGTACCAAGTAAACTTTTGATAATTTTTAACAGTCACTGTCTTACTTCTAGCCCTGCCCTCCCCCCCCCCACCCCAGCCCCAATTCACAGAGGCATTCTACGTCCTCCAGACTCACTTCACACTACCCCATCCAACTCCCAACCTTTTCACAGAGACATTCTCTTCTCCAACTTTCCCATTATACTCCCCCCCCCCCCCCCAACTTCATCAATCTAAGCTGGTGCTCTTCACCTCCCACCCCCAAGTTCATGCTGCCACTTCTTGCCCCCCCAGTTCATGTTGGCATGCTGGCAATCTCTCTTGCCACTCCCCCTCAGTTATACTAGCACTCTCTTTCTTCCCTCACCCCAAAATACTGTTCTCAGATTTTGCACCATTCCATCTCACCTTGATTACCATCCATTTTTCCTTCCCTTCTATTGCCATCTATTTAACTCCTTCTTCTTTGCCATTCATTTTCCCATTCCCTCTTGCCTTTACTGCCATCCACTACTTCCTTCTGTCCCTATCCATTCTCCTTTGCCATGAATTTTACCCTCTCCCTTAACCATGCATTCTGCCCCTACCCCTCCCCTCCCTTGCATTCTGCCCCCAGCCCTCTCCTTGCCTTCCCTTCTCGCATTCTTCCCCCGTCCCATCCCTTGCATTCTCCTCCCCTTCTCTTGTCATAAATTCTTCCCCCTGCTCTTGCCATACATTCTCCCCCCTCATCTTGCCATAATTCTCTCCTCTCCCCTTGGCATCTATTTTTCCCCACCCACTCCTACCCGAGTCCCGTGGCTCATTTATTGGACAGACTTCTCTTTGCGTGCTTCCAGTACTACTAGCCTGGATTGCGGCCTCTGTAAACTGGAAGTGGGAACTTCCATTCTTGCAAGAGTTACTGCCTCCAGGATATAGAGGTACCAATTGGGGCCATCAGCACTAGAAACACGTTCCAAGGAGAAGTGGGGCTTGCCCAGTATTACTAGTCATCGTACTCAGGAGCAGCGAGACTGGGGAGAGTAGTTCCAAGTCCACTAATTTCTTAGCACAAGTGCAGACAGCATGATCAGGGCTGCAAATGTTGACTATCCATGTTAAAAAGGGGATGGTTGTCATGGATGCATTTGTCATTAGTAATTTGCTTTGTATAAATAAAGCTTCATCATGCTGGAAATCAATTTGTATGTAAGGTTAGTCCATAATAATGATTCCAACCATGATAAAGCTTAAATGATTTTAAGGAGATGTGTTAATAATGAGGTTCCATAACCCAACTGAATAATGTGTTGCTATTGTAGATTTTAAATTAAAAGAGCTTGGCAGCCTACTGGCAATATCAACAGAATATTACCCTGCTAACCAAAACTCCCTATTACTTGAGTCCACCTGACACTGGTAGAGTTTTACCAATTCTCGGGAAGCCCACTAGAGAGAGTGAAGCATGCTTCATTTTAAGTGGGAGAAGGAAAAACTGAAATACCTTGCCTCATTGCAAACATGCCTTCTACTGGCTAGTCACAAAGTGGAATTGGTGATTGTTGTGGAAAAATGTATCGTCCAAACCATCTGGCTCTAGCAAGTGGAGGAGGAAATGCAACATGTTACTAATGTGAGACATTCCTATAGGAGGAAAAAGGAGGTAGAAATTGGTGTAAATTACAATTGTTTAAAAAACAGCATTCAGTGGTTACCAAAACAACTCTAAGGAAGTATTTTATCTTCAGTACTACATGAATGTCACAGTAAATAAGTTCAGTGAAAAGATTATAGTTTTACATCAGGAATCAGTTACCATCTTGCTCTCTAGGGCCTGTGAAAAGTTCCTGTGTAGAAGGGAAATCAACAGTTTCAAGGAACTCAGTGAAAGCTTTTGAGAAGACTAGAACAATATTTGAAGGTATGTTATGAGGCATTGATTTATGATATTTTTGAATGAAATCAAAAATAATCGGTCAAAATGGAAAATTGTTATAATTATGTGATGAACACATCTGGGACAGAAATCAGAGCTAATCTGAAGTTGGTAGGTAGGGTTCCACTCGGCCAAATCTGCTGTAAGATGGTAATAAATAATCCATTTTGTACAAAGAATTATTTGAGCTAAAACTGGAACTGAGCAGAAAAATGCAGAGCTGAGCCAAAATTATGTGTGTATTATTGATCTCAATAGTAATTTTATTCGTTTAGATTTAGCTTGATGCACTTCAGTTGGTTTACTGAGAACTAAATGAAAAATGAAGCCAGATTACATATCCCTTTATTCTTATGAACATTTTAGGCCCTAATTTAATCAATACTCAAAAAGTAACTGTTCCCAATATATGTCACACTTGTGCTTGATTTTAGTTTTTCTGATAACATGTTTGTAGTAATAATAAGCAATGTACCTTTGTCAGCAAAGCATCATCAATAACGACATTCCAAGCACAATAATTTACAGTCTTGTAAATATTGTTAGAGAAAGTGCTTTGGTGCTGAAGAAAATGCAGTACATGCACTGAGCCTTGCACTACATGGATTGCATGCTTCATTTTATATACTCCTTAAAATCACAAAGGGGGCAATTTTCTACTGCCGGCCACCCTGTTTCTTGACTCAGCTGGCTTGTTGATGCCCATGACCTGCCTGGTGCAATTTTCATGGGCAAGCAGCCCACCTGCCTGAAACAGGCTGGTTAAATATGCAAACCATGGGTTGTGGGACCTGATTGCAAATTTCAGATATGTGCACACTCTGCCTATTTGCACTAGGCGCTGAGCTGCCTAACCAGTGGTCCTTGAAGGGACTGCTACAAGCCGCTCAAAAAAGGGATGAAGACATTTTTAATTTTTATTTTTGTGTGAGGAGCATGAGTGCACCTCCTGAGTCCACAAAACAACTCTGACCTGCTGCCAGCCCATTCAAAGCTCCCCCCCCCCACCCCCGACAGCTGGCTCAGCATGGGAGCAAGCCAATTTCCCAGCCTCCCCAACTGGCAAGCTGCAGTGAGGCACCCATTTGGCACCCGCAGATCGCCTGTGGTATTTAAATGAGGCACGAACCCAAATACATCTCATCCGAAAGACAGCATCTCGGACAGCGCAGCACCCCCTAAGTACTGTACTGAAGTGTCAGCCTAGACTATGTGCTCAAGTCTCTGGAGTGGAGCTTGAACCCACAACCTTCTGACTCAGAGGTGAGAGTTCTACCACTGAGCCAAGATTGAAAGCTTGCTAAGGAGGAGGGTAATCAACCTGTTTTGTACCTTTGCAAATGCCACCTCCAGATGTTTGTCTATTCTGTCAGCAGCACTCAAGGTCATAATCTTAACACATGGAAGGATTATGAGCTAGACATTTATTTTCCCTGCATCTGGACTGCAATTCAAACCTTCTTGAGGGAAGCCTGGGAAAAGTTTGAAAATATAATCTGTTTTTGACGTGTAAAGATTCATGTTACAGAATGATTTGCTCGCATGTCAGTGTTCAGAAAATTAGATTTAAATATCAGTAGGTATGAAAGCACGGTGGTAGCCTCCTTGGTGAAGTGAAGGCACCTCATACATCGTGGCCGAGTAAAGTTGATGTAGGAGAAGTGCTCCTTGAATACCCTCCGTGGATATGGCCTCCTGCACAATGTCCTCCTTTTCCTTCCTCTTGTGGCAGCTGCTCCTGCTCTGTAGCATCTTTCCTGCTGCTCCCCCTTGTCTTCCAGCCCCAAAGGCAGCACTATGAGACCACCCATGCCTGCAGCGAGACTATTTCTGAGGCAAGCAACACAAACAGTGCACGACCAGCAAAATCGTTCTCTGTGTAGACAAAGTGAACTTTCCAGAATAATAAAACACACCAAAAAATGTCCACAGGTCAGCAGCAGCCTGAAATGATAAACCAACAACTAACCTGTAAGCACTGCATGATCACTTTAAATAGCGCTGGTGAGCAGGCCATCCCACGGGTTAGAGCCACGATATACAGAGTTCAGCACGTGGCAAGTGAAGTGCTGGGGCATTCAGAAATGGAAAGTGGGTCCTGCAAGAGGTGCAGGACCCTAATTTAAATAAATTCTGCAATTAAAATGTTCCCGATGTGCGCTCCTGCTACCATCACATCTACCTTATCCAATATGGCTGACGGCACACTTCTGGCCAGAAATTTGCGCTTCCTGTCCCCTCCGTATTGGGAACATAGGCCATTTAGCGCCCAAGAAACAGGCGCTGCATGGCTGAATTTCTAGGTAGTGGTTTTAAGCTCTATTCAAATGTCCTTGGGTAAAAACATCCAGGCAAAGCCCATGTTTTGAGAAATGTCGAGACCGTGAAGTAAAAACTTTTAAAAAGGCATTAAGTGACATAAAAGACAATTCAACATGTAAATTTAATCATGTTATTGTGAAATATGTAATTCTTTGATTTTTAAAAAAATCTTACTTAGGATATTAGGAAATTCAGTAAGAGAAAAAATGGCAGATAAGAAAGCATTTTATGTGATTTGATTGGTTAATCAACAAGCATGCGGGCAAAATTTTTACGGTTTTTCCATTAAAAACGTTGATATGTTTAAGTAAGGTTTTTCCATTATAAATGTATATATAGTTAGTTTCCATTTCAGATGTTGACATAAATATTGACATAAAAATTGTTATGAAGTAATGCTTGTGGGCAGGAAGTGCATGGCATAGGCAAGATTTTTAGTACATGTAATCCACCCCGTTATTTGAACCCTGAAGAAGTTGTCATTGACTCCATTCTATCTTTTATGCATGATGTGGAGATGCCAGTGATGGACTGGGGTTGACAATTGTAAACAATTTTACAACACCAAGTTATAGTCCAGCAATTTTATTTGAAATTCACAAGCTTTCGGAGGAAGGAGGAAGCCTCCGAAAGCTTGTGAATTTCAAATAAAATTGCTGGACTATAACTTGGTGTTGTAAAATTGTTTACAATCTTTTATGCACTTTTTATATTTATGGACTTAAAATTTCCAGGTGATTTCTTTCCAACTCCAAACTCATATCCTTTAGAGTGGTATATACTACAAGCCTTGGTGGTGTAAAAAATGCCCAATATTGTTTATATGATTGATAGGGTCCTATTATAGAGTTGCAACATATTTGGTATATATTCTAAAAATAAATTTATTCATGCTGCCCTGTTGGAAAATCTGAAAAGTCTTACTGTATTAGTGATGATGCCTATGAGACAAAATACAGTTGAGAGTAAAATATATAATCCAGGCAAAAAGTATTTGGCTGGAAATTTCTGATGCAAGTCAGTGTCTAGCACAACTCTATTGATACAAAAATAGTATCCAGTTACTGGGAATGTAGAATAATGCTGCAGTTCAGTTTATCATTTACCCAATAGAAGTACTATTATTGGGCACTGCTGTATATAAATGATCACATTTTCATCTCAATTTCATATAAATCATTGTAAAGCAAACAAGTATATCAGTGGAAAACAGTGCAATATTCCAGTTTATGCCAGGAGTGAAAATGCTTTCAAAACTCACAAGTAACTAAATTGTTACTTTTTACTTGAAGATAGTTTTCACAGGTAAGCTAAACTGGGTTATTCTATGGTTTCTCACTATATTCTACATTAACCATATGTAGTAAAAACAATTCTTTGAAAACCAATAAAAATAGATTCCACTTCTGCTGAGGTTTCACTCCCAACAATTCTCTAGAAATGATAAGTAACGCCATTGTTTTTATACATCAAATCGGTATCTTGATACAAACAAATAGGAAACTTAACAGTAACTAATTACTGTGAATGGTGAGCCTTTACCCATGGATAGTTTGCAAATATTTAGCATTTCATCTTTTAACATTTAGATTAAGCATCTTTGCATATGAGGTTCCTTCATAATTTCCTTTAAAGGCATTAAATGGCCCAATACAGATAAAATCCCGAATATTGAATCTGTGAGAATAGCAAAGATGTACATTTCTTAAGGGATTCTCCATAAACAGGGTTTCTGCCAAAGTGATGGCAGCGAAGCAAGAGAGGCATGAAAAATTTCCCGGCAAATGAAATGAAATCAGGACAGGTTAAAACTCTTTAAGTGATGGTACCAACTGGGGGACAAGTCATGTGGAATATTTCTACTTGGTATTCATAATCACAAAATAAATTATATGAAATAATATATTTATCCTTTGGGCTTACACAGTCCAACCATGTAATATAAATTAGGTTTTCACAGGATGGTTTCATGTAATTTTTCAGTATGGGTAATTCCTAATCATATGTTGTATAGAATACAACATATATATATGCACACACCAGTACTTTGCATACAAAATACAATGACAGTGTTCTAAAAAGTTATTTTCAACCCTATTTTGAGGCTACTGTAAATATCTATAATTGCTTGTAGAGAGATGATTTAAACAATGTCAAAGGTATTTTAAAATAATTGGCTGCTGACACCTTGCTATGTTACTTTATATTTTAATCAGCTTTGACAAAGCAACTGAAGTTTGAACTGATAAATATTTGTACTCTTTTTAAATGCTCTATTTGAATGTCTTTAAACATTCTATGTTGGCATTTGCATAGGAGTCAAATCTAAACATGATTAAGCACAAGTGCCAGTTGGAGTGAACTAGAGAATGCACAAATGTTATCACCCAACTTGCCATCTTGTCCTTGTAATTTATTCCAAATTTTGTTACTTTTTTGTTGCCTTCCAAGAGACCAGGATGGATTTGAGTAATGAAATGCTGCTCAAGGCTGTGGATGCTAGGACAATTGGAGTTTTCAAGACTTGGATAGATAGATTTTTATTAGGTAAGCGTATCAAAGGATATGGAGCAAGACAGGTAAATGAAATTGAGGTGCAGATCAGCCATGATCTAATTGAATGCTGGAGCAGGTTCAAGGGGCTGAATGGCCTACTCCTGTTCCTAATGTTCCTATGTTCCTAAGTATTGACCGTGTAATGAATGATCAACTAACTGCACTTAGTTCCTTCTACAAGGGTGGGATGCTCAGAAATCATTTTGCATTCTATCCAGCCACAAATTGATGAACCTCATTCCCAAAACAGTGGCAGGCAGATTTGAAGAGCTTTGAACTCGTGGCCATCTCATTGGCAGGATGGTGCTTCTCTGTTTACACTATTAGGCTATTCACTTTTTTTCTTCCCCTTAACACCTCACAGTTCCATCCATCTTTTTTCAATGATGGAAATTAAACAGAAAAGCTAGACTTCCTCTTAATAATTTTTGACAGTGCTGCTCAATGTACCATTTAAAGGAGATGTTATTGCTGTCTTTGGAGCATCAAAAACAATTTTGGCCCAGATTTTCCTGGGGACTTGCATCATTATAATGGCACATCCATGGCAGAGGGACCCTTAGATGGCACAAAAGAAAGAAGAAATTATGGAGTAAGTGACTTTTAATTATGCTACCCCATATTTTCCTGGTACTTTTGTGCCACTCCGCCATTACCCTCGCCGAAAACAATTAGAAAATATTTATCATAGCTCCACCCCACCCCCCATTGCAGGTATGGTTCAAAGAACATAACAATAAAAGGAAAAAACACTGCACAATGTACTTCTTGATCTCTCCATTAATTTTGTGAATAATGATTATCTGAAATTGTTATTAATTTCAATTATTGTTTAACATACTGCATATAATATTGATTACTCGGATGCCCTTAAGAAATAGATTGAGAAAACTTTTAGGGAACTGTCTTCAGTAATTGCCATAGTACATTAGTACTGAGTTAACCCTCTCCTATCGCGAATTGTTAAAAATAGTCCTTGAAATTCCTCAAAAACATGATCTGCAAAAGGTTTTTTTGTTTCCTTTTGTAATTTTTATGCCTGGTTACATATTAAAAGTGCAGCTTTATTTCTCGTTACTAAAGGTCAGTATTTTGAGAATTTTAACTTATTTGATATTAGTGAGAGGCAAGAAAACCATTGTCAGTTAGACATACTCTTCCCTTAATTTCTCCAAATATGGAACCATATTTGAGCTACTACATTTACTTTTCATAAAATCAATGACAAAGTGAAAATTTGGCTTTACTCATTCAAATTTTGACATAAACCAAAATATAAATTCTGCTAATTAAAACAATTTCAAGGTTCTTGGTACCCAAATGTCACTAACTTTGGTTTTCTTCTTAATCCAGTCAAGATGACCTACTTTAAATTAGTTTTGGTTTCTGGCCTACTTATTCATATTTACTGCATATTGTTGGAAGCCATATTGAAAATCATTTGGTGTGAGAAGGTTAAAGTTGTGATATTAAGCAAGTTTTCCAGTCAGTGTTATTGCCGATATTGTGAACAAAGTCATCTTGTCCCTTTTTAATTTTTATGCTCAGTACAGTACAGTAGCAAAGTGGTTATGTTACTGGAGTAGTAATCCTGAGGCCTGGACTAATAACCCGGAGTCATGAGTTCAAATCCCGTCACGGCAGCTGGTGAATTTAAACTCAATTAATTAAATAAAAATCTGGAATTAAAATACTAGTATCAGTAATGGTGGCCATAAAACTACCGGATTGTCGTAAAAACCCATCTGGTTCACTAATGTCCTTTAGGGAAGGAAACATGCCGTCTTCACCTGGTCTGGCCTATATGTGACTCCAGACCCACAGCAATGTGGTTGATTCTTAATTGCCTTCTGAAATGGCCTAGCAAGCCACTCAGTTGTACAATCTCGCTAAAAAAAGTCATCATAAGAATAAAACCGACGGACCACTAGGCACCGGACACGACAAAGGTAAACCAAGCCCAGTCGACCCTGCAAAGTCTTCCTCACTAACATCTTGTGCCAAAATTGGGAGAGCTGTCCCACAGACTAGTCAAGCAACAGCCTGACATAGCCATACTCACAGAATCATACCTTTCAGCCAACATCCCAGACTCTCCCATCACCATCCCTGGCTATGTCCTGTCCCACCGGCAGGACAGACCGACCAGAGGTGGCGGTACAGTGATATACAGTCAGGAGGGAGTGGCCCTGGGAGTCCTGAACATTGACTCTGGACCCCATGAAATCTCATGGCATCAGGTCAAACATGGGCAAGGAAACCTCCTGCTGATTACCACCTACCGCCCTCCCTCAGCTGATGAATCAGTCCTCCTCCGTGTTGAGCACCACTTGGAGGAAGCATTGAGGGTAGCAAGGCCACAGAATGTACTCTGGGTGGGGGACTTCAATGTCCATCACCAAGAGTGGCTCAGTAGCACCACTACTGACCAAGCTGCCAAATCCTGAAGGACATAGCTGCCAGACGGGCCTGCGGCAGGTGGTGAGCGAACCAACACGAGGGAAAGACTTACTTGACCTCGTCCTCACCAATCTACCTGTCGCAAATGCATCTGTCCATGACAGTATTGGTAGGAATGACCACCGCACAGTCCTCGTGGAGACGTAGTCCCATCTTCGCAATGAGGACACAATCCAACGTGTTGTGTGGCACTATCACAGTGTGAAATGGGATAGATTCAGAACAGATCTGGCAGTTCAAAACTGGGCATCCATGAGGTGCTGTGGGCCATCAGCAGCAGCAGAATTGTATTCCAGCACAATCTATAACCTCATGGCCTGGCATATTCCTCACTCCACCATTACCAATAAGCCAGGGGATCAACCCTGGTTCAATGAGGAGTGTAGAAGAGCATGCCAGGAGCAGCACCAGGTGTACCTAAAAATGAGGTGCCAACCTGGTGAAGCTACAACTCAGGACTACATGCATGCTAAACAGCAGAAGCAACATGCTGTAGACAAAGCTAAGCGATTCCACAACCAATGGATCAGATCAAAGCTCTGCAGTCCTGAATGGTGGTGGACAATTAAACAACTAACGGGAGGAGGAGGCTCTGTAAACATTCCCATCCTCAATGATGGCAGAGTCCAGCACATGAGTGCAAAAGACAAGGCTGAAGCATTTGCAACCGTCTTCAGCCAGAAGTGCCGAGTGGATGATCCATCTTGGCCTCCTCCCGATATCCCCACCATCACAGAAGCCAGTCTTCAGCCAATTCGATTCACTCCACGTGATATCAAGAAACGGCTGAGTGCACTGGATACAGCAAAGTTTATGGGCCCCGACAACATCCCAGCTGTAATGCTGAAGACTTGTGCTCCAGAACTAGCTGCGCCTCTATCCAAGCTGTTCCAGTACAGCTACAACACTGGCATCTAACCAACATTGTGGAAAATTACCCAGGTATGTCCTGTCCACAAAAAAAAAAGCAGGACAAATCCAACCCGGCCAATTACCGCCCCATCAGTCTACTCTCAATCATCAGCAAAGTGATGGAAGGTGTCGTCGATAGTGCTATCAAGCGGCACTTACTCACCAATAACCTGCACACGGATGCTCAGTTTGGGTTCCACCAGGACCACTCAGCTCCAGACCTCATTACAGCCTTGGTCCAAATATGGACAAAAGAGCTGAATTCCAGAGGTGAAGTGAGAGTGACTGCCCTTGACATCAAGGCAGCATTTGACCGAGTGTGGCATCAAGGAGCCCTAGTAAAATTGAAGTCAATGGGAATCGGGGGAAAACTCTCCAGTGGCTGGAGTCATACCTGGCACAAAGGAAGATGGTAGTGGTTGTTGGAGGCCTATCATCTCAGCCCCAGGGCATTGCTGCAGGAGTCCCTCAGGGCAGTGTCCTAGGCCCAACCATCTTCAGCTGCTTCATCAATGACCTTCCCTCCATCATAAGTTCAGAAATGGGGATGTTCGCTGATGATTGCACAGTTTTAATTTCCATTCGCAACCCCTCAAATAATGAAGCAGTCGAGCCCGCATGCAGCAAGACCTGGACAACATGCAGGCTTGGGCTCATAAGTGGCAAGTAACATTCGCGCAAGACAAGTGCCAGGCAATGACCATCTCCAACAAGGGAGAGTCTAACCACCTCTCCTTGACATTCAGTGGCATTACCATCGCCGAATCCCCCACTATCAACATCCTGGGGGTCACCATTGACCAGAAACTTAACTGGACCAGCCATATAAATACTGTGGCTACAAGAGCAGGTCAGAGGCTGGGTATTCTGTGGCGAGTGACTCACCTCCTGACTCTCCAAAGCCTTTCCACCATCTACAAGGCACAAGTCAGGAGTGTGATGGAATACTTTCCACTTGCCTGGATGAGTGCAGCTCCAACAACACTCAAGAAGCTCGACACCATCCAGGACAAAGCAGCCTGCTTGATTGGCATCCCATCCACCACCCTAAACATTCACTCCGTTCACCATTAGTGCACTGTGGCTGCAATGTGTACCATCCACAGGATGCACTGCAGCAACTCGCCAAGGCTTCTTCGACAGCACCTCCCAAACCCGCGACCTCTACCACCTAGAAGGACAAGAGCAGCAGGCACATGGGAACAACACCACCTGTATGTTCCCCTCCAAGTCACACACCATCCCGACTTGGAAATATATCGCCGCTCCTTCATCGTCGCTGGGTCAAAATCCTGGAACTCCCTTCCTAACAGCACTGTGGGAGAACCTTCACCACATGGGCTGTAGCGGTTCAAGAAGACGGCTCACCACCACCTTCTCAAGAGCAATTAGGGATGGGCAATAAATGCTGGCCTCGCCAGCGCCACCCACATCCCATGAACGAATAAAAAAGAAATTACTTCTAATGAAATGGGATACAATGTGACAGTGAAATTGAAGTGAATTATTGAAAATTAGTGATAATCTTACCTCCAGCTCACATGAAATGCCATTGGCTTCCAGACCTAGATTCTGCATTTTGTTGTTCTTACATTTCCTACAGGTCTCTAGAAAAACAGTTGCTGGGAAAAACTATAATTGCTGCACAGATTCACAAAAGGGACACTATCCAATTACATGCAATGGGTTGACTGTAACATCTACCGCTTATTACGCTTATTTCAGATCACGTTAATGGAGTGTGCACAAGCCCTACTTCCCAACCTTGCAACACCGGGAAGCGCCTTTCCATTGCTGATACTTCAAAGCTGAACCGTCGTGGACCAGGCCGACCACCTTTTCGAAAAGCACAGTCAGCTGCCTGCATGGAAGTCTCGCTGCCTGTCACCCACACAGAAGGTGTGTGTGAGTGTATGTTCATATATGCATATGTCTTAATGTGTTCTCAGTAGACTGCAGTGACCAGGTACAGCAAATACATTGGTATCAAATTGCTAGCAGCTGGAAACAATATGACTCCTAACACTGATTATATAGTTACTAATTTAGCCACCTAGTGACATCATAGATGCTCTTGCCATCAGGTACTGCATGCCCCAGAGTGTGACTACTTGTATTGTGCATTTATGTAGAATTGGAGGTTATACCACCAGTGAAAATTCTTATTTTACCCTATTCAAATAAAATAACTAAATTTAAAGTCCAAGCCTATGGACTAACATTGTAGTGATTTAAGTCAAAATCTTTTCTGCTGTCACCAAAGTTGACACATCTAATGGAATAATGCCAAGAAAATTCAGTCCTATTTACAAAATAGTACATTCTGAACTTTGCTCATCAACATGATCCTTTGCCATGCTTTTCTTACGAGCTTTTTAGATTAAAAATAAAAACAGAAAATGCTGGAAACGCTCAGCAGGTCAGGCAGCATCAATGGAGAGAGAAACAGAGTTAACATTTCAGGTCCTGAAATATTAGCTCTGTTTCTCTCTTCCACAGATACTGCCTGTTTCCAGCATTCTCTCTTTTTATTTCAGATATCCGGCACCTGCAGTATTTTGCTTGAGCTTTTAGATTGTTTTTCTGGACAGATATCTTTTGTGATCGTAATTTTTCATGTTAGGGAAAGAGTCATTCCTGCTTATACCCGCTGAAAAAAATCAGATTTAGTATTAGTTGGGTTAATCAATTTAAAAATAAAAATAGAAATTTCAGGTGTGATGTGTCATTCAGAGTATTTCATTAGAAGAAACTATTGTAGTGTTTCTTAGTGGCATAGATAATACCCTGGTGTGATTAGTACCACATGTAAACAATCAGTGAGACTGATAGCTCTTGAACACTGAAGTCACTATTATGTTGCACTCAAAAAAGTCCATGAGTTATGTGTTATCCATGTGTTAATTCACACCGGTGTTAGAATATGTGGTCATTGAGGTTTAAGTGATTTTTCTTCACACTGAAACCTGACTTTAGAGGAGAGTGATGGTAAAATATGGTCAAGTATTGCAGCTCACGGTGGTCAAAAATTAATGTGAAAAATTAATATACTGATGTTAAGGCATTTCCAAAGACCACAAATATTACAGAAATCAAGGTTTTGCAAAATAATACAGTATCCCACTTACGATTATTTTCTGTAACTGAGAATTCTAGTCACAATTGAATCATCACATTGTGCAAGAAGAAATGCCCTTTTGGTTAAAATTAAAATGTTACGATGTTTGCAGGGATGGATGTGTGAAAGAAAGGACAGTAGTGCCTTTCATGATCTCAGGATGTCCCAAAGTGATTTACAGTCAATGAACTACATTTGAAGTGTAGTGACTGTGTAGGAAAATTGTATGTCAGGGATTATGTTGATGAAACCATTAAAGTGTTAATAAACAGGATGAATTCTCTAAATGTTGCTTGTGAAATAATAAATGCCACTATTGCATTTATTTTTGCCTCCTTTTTCACCTTATCATGAAAAAGGTACCAAAAAAAACTTACTGAAGAAATGTTATTTCTGCTTAATCTCTCTCCTCCATGCCTAGCTGATGTGAAACAGTGATAGCTTCTCAAAGGGTAATCATTCTTTATCATTTAATCGTTTGTATTTTTACCTAGGAAGCTTTACTGGTGGGATAGCCTATTTATTATTCCACACCTTTTACCCCTTTCTTATCAAACATTTACTGTTTTTACACACAGTATGAATGTTACTGCTGGTCTTTTGAGATGTATTATTATTTCTATACTGAAAGTAGATTTTATACTGATCATACTTTCATACAGAAACTTAAGAGGATATAGTCCATATGTTTACTCCAGGTTACTTATTCTATTAACCTACGGAGTTTTCTGTTTCATTCATTATTTTGCCCTTGTCAGTCTATAACCAGTGGTGTCATTATTTCCATAGAGAAATGTAACTAAGTGAGAGATCTAAATATTTCAAAGAATATTTTAATAAAATGAATTGTAAAGGTTTATCACATACTTGTAAAAAAAAGAATTTACAAATGGTCTAAGTTGTAAATAAATGTTTTATTTGTATTGACAATACAAATAAAACTTATTAAACTTAAGAAATAATATTACAGTAACCCAAATATTATCTTGTACAGGAGTTTAAACTTTACAGTTTAAAATAGAACACAACCTTGGTTTAACTGACTACATCCTGATGTATTACAGGTGGTATATGAGCAAGCTATCCGAAAATCCTTCCATAGGTTAAAGAGTTAAGGAACTTGCGTACTCTTTAATTGCTGATTTTGCCACTAGCTCAGTATCTAGAACTGCTAACCCTGTTACAAAGTATATAACACTATCTGAGTGATAGTTAAAGCATAGATAATATGCAAACATTTCTTTTCGATGTTGGTCAGCTTTACATGTGTTTGAGACAATGTGACTGTCATCATTCAGCAAAGATATCACCAGGTGGTTCTGGACTTTTTTTTGAACCAGAACATGCCTCACAAACTAGGGCTTTCAATTATACTGAATACAAGTGTGGATTAATAATATATTCTTTTATCCACAGTCTATGTAATGAAAGACCGAATTCGCTAATGGCCGTGCAAAGCTATATCATGTATTTACATATGTATCTTAACTGTAAAGGTCATTAATACATTTTACATCTTTTGGAACATAATTTCTTTTTTGCAACTGTTTGTTCAATAGTTCTGTGTTTAAGTAGTTTCCATTCTAATTGTCTTCAGTGTCTCAGTGTCTTGAATGACTGGCCTACTCTTTCACTCCCCACCCCTTAATGGCAGTTTTGGAAATCCAGAACTAGTTGTTTGCTTGAACTTTACCAGTTGTGATTTAAAAACTGCTTCTTGGCATCCCCAGAGGCTCAGCAAGTTATCTATTAAGTAGCTGAAGCATCTGGACCAGAAAGATTCATGGTTTACTTCCTAGTCTATGCTTATTTAGTCAATCTCAACTGAGGTAGCACAAGAATCGCTACAAATGGCTACAGCACCCATGTGTTAGGGAGCAAAATATCAGCCAAGGTTCCCGTTCCAGATCACTTACAACCAAGCCCATGCTAGACGTCCATATCTGTGGCTGTTGGGTGAGGACAGGATCAGACTTGGCTGTGATACCCAATATGGTCCATCAGCCTAATCACATTCATCGTCAAGGCTTACATTACATTACATAGAATTATATAGAATGTACAGCATAAAAACAGGCCATCCAGCCCAAGAAGTCCATGCCGGTGTTTATGCTCCACACGAGCCTCCTCCCTCCCTACTTCATCTAACCCTATCAGCATGTCCTTCGATTCCTTTCTCCCTCACGTGCTTATCTAGCTTCCCCTTAAATGCATCTATGCTAGTCGTCTCAACTACTCCTTGTGGTAGCGAGTTCTACATTCTAACCACTCTCTTGGTAAAGAAGTTTCTCCTGAATTCCCTATTGGATATATTAGTGACTATCTTATATTTATGGCCGCTAGCTCTGGTCTCCCCCGCAAGTGGAAACATCTTCTCTACACCTACCCTATCAAACCCTTTCATAATCTTAAGACATCTGTCAGGTCATCCCTCAGTCTTCTCTATTCAAGAGAAAAGAGCCTCTGCCTGTTCAATCTTTCCTGATCGTTTTAATCTCTCAGTTCTGGTATCATCCTAGTAAATCTTTTTTGGACCTTCTCCAGCGCCTCTATATTCTTTTTATAATATGGAGACCAGAACTGTTCACAATACTCCAGGTGTGGTCTAACCATGGTTCTATACAAGTTTAATATAACTTCTCTGCTTTTCAATTCATCCCTCTAGAAATGAACCCCAATGCTTCGTTTTCTTTTTTTGTGGCCTTATTAACCTGCGTCGCTACTTTTAGTGATTTGTGTATCTGCACCCCATATCCCTCTACTCCTTGACCTCATTTAGACTCTTATTATCCAAGCAGTATGTGGCCCCCTTATTCTTCCTACCAAAATGTAATACCTCACACTTATCTATATTGAAATTCATTTGCCAATTACACGCCCATTCCGCAAGTTTATTAATATCTTCCTCTATTTTGTCTCAGTCCTCCTCGGTATTAACTATAACCCCCAATTTGGTGTTGTCCACAAATTTTGAAATTGTACTTCCGATTCCCAAGTCCAAATCATTTATGTAAATGGTGAACAACAGTGGTCCCAGCACCGATCCTTGTGGATCACCACTTCCCATCTTTTGCCACTCTGAGTAACTACCTTTAACTCCTACTCTCTGTTTTGTGTTTTGTAGCCAGCTTGCTATCCATTCTGCTACTTGTCCCCAGACTCCAAATGCGGCATCTTATCGAAGGCCTTTTGAAAATCCAAATATATTACATCTACTGCATTACCCTTGTCTAACCTTTCTGTTACCTCCCCTTAAACACATATGAATAATGACTGAGGTATTAAAGGTTGACTGTGCAACAATGCTAAAGCAAGTAACGGAGAAGAGAAAATTGGGAAGAAAAACAGGGAAAAAACAGTTTTGGGTGGATACTTGCTATTTTAATAGTATAATTGTAACTTGGCTTGTTTTCGATACTCCTGGCACGGGCCAAATGCCAGCATATATCCACTCACTGAGTATGGAGATGATCTGGACTGTTAACACTTTTGTAATTTTGTTCCGTGACTGGCCTACAGAAGTTGCAGTCCAAGTGAGGGAAGTTGGACAATGTCTGAATAGAAAATTTTCACTCTTGCACTGACTTCCTCCGTGCTCCCCCCTGCCTCTGTTGGACACCCAGCTGAACAAACCGAATAAGCGCACTTCACCAAAGTAAGCATAAGTGACAAACAGCCCTGGGCATCAAACCGAAGATCTGCTTGGGAGCCTAGAACAAAAAACGAAGAACTGCCAGATGATCTTGTTGCCGAGACATTCAAATTCCACCCAAAACAGGTCTAAAATCATCGGAATGACAGCTCCTCGCGCCAGTCCATGCCTGCCTGAAGCCCAGGCCAACTTCACCTTCAGGCCATTTTAAATGGGCACCATGATACAGATTGCAGGTCAGGGTGGGCAGGAAATTGGGCGGCTTCTACACTGAGCTGGCAGGCAGGTTGAGTATGGGAGGGAAGGTGATCCGGGGGAGGGTGTCCTCAAACATGCTGGCAGCAGGCCAGCAATTTTTTATGGGTTCAGATGGCCCATAAAAATAAAAACTGAAAGTTTGTTAGGCCTTTTTTAAGCGGCTTCCAGCGGTACTTTTAAGGATCACTGGTTAGCTGCTCAATGCCTGGGACACCTAGGCGGAGCATGTGCGGCACAAGCTCTACCCATTTGTACGTGAATTTCACATTCAGGGTCTTACAACTGCCATAGGACCCTGATTTGCATATTTAAGGAGTCTAACGCCTGTTTCAGGTGGGTGGTCTTGATGATTAAAGGTTGCCTGAGCTAACGTGGCATCAGGCATAATTCAGGCGTGGCTAATCATGCCACAAAATTCAGAGGCTTTATGCCGATTTTATGTGCTTCCTTTTGGTTTTGTTATGTATGTTATCTCATCTGTGTTATCCCTTTGAAATCTTATTCTCTCTATTGTGTTATCTTTCATTAAGCAGAGGAGATAGTGAAAACTGCAGACATTGCAGTGACAGGAACGATGATGTCAATTTGTGGCCATTCAACAGTAAATATAGTCATTACCTTGGGGTGGTGGGGGGGCGGGGGGGCAGAGATTTTCATTTTGATTTATCCATTTTTAGATAGGCTGTAGGTTGGCTCCCGAAGAGTGGCAGTGTATCACATTTTGAGTGAGAAAAAATTTACATTGGCCAGATTACTTTACAAGAGGATCTCTGTTCAGCTAGGCTTCAAGAACAATTATGTTAAAGTGCGCATCTCATTTACTGTTTCAATTGATAGACCTTATGTGGGAGTGAGAATTAAAAGATCAGAGAAAATTGAAAATTTTGCACAGAAAAAAATACTGCCAATAGTTTTTCTGACAAAATTATTTGCTACTGAGTGACAGTAATGAGCCCAATCATCTCAAGTGCCCTGTAACATGTAAGATTATCAATAATTGTACAGAAATAGGACCATTGGATCAGAAACATGACCATATATAAACATTAAAATATCTGCCCTATATGTTTATTCTACATCTTAGCTGTCTAAGATGATTATTCCCTCTAACATTTTGTCAGGACTTTTTTATAAGCCAACACTTGTTACCTTTTTCCAATACACAGAATGAAAGTTTGGACATTGTTATGTTCTGCATAAAGTTGCATCTTCGGATAAAAATGTAAGGACCGAAATTCCGCACACTTCCGGTGCACTTCCACCATTTCTCCAGTAGGAGTGCGATGGAAAAGCTGCAAGACATGGATACGCCAGGTCCCAGCCTTGATCCAGAGTTTCCATCTAGCCTTTTAGGGACGGAGCCTCCACCCATGTCAAAAAAAATTAAAACTCCACGGGAAAAGTGATCCATCCGTGGCTAACCAAAGAAGTTAAGGATAGTATTAGATTAAAAGAAGGGGCTTATAATGTTGCAAAGATGAGTAGTAAGCCTGAGGATTGGGAGAGTCTTAGAAACCAGCAAAGGATGACCAAAAAATTTATAAAAAGGGAGAAAATAGAATGAGAGGAAACTAGCAAGAAATTTAAAAACAGATTGTAGGAGCTTCTACAGCATGTAAAAAGGAAGAGAGTAACAAAAGTAAACTTTAGCCCTTACAGGCTGAGGCAGGAGAAATTATAATGGGAAATAAGGAAATGGTAGAGACGTTAAACAAATATTTTGTATCTGACTTCACAGAATAGGACACAAAAGCATACCAGAAATAGTGGGGAACCAAGGGGCTAATGAATGTGAGGAACTTAAAGTAATTAATATCAGTAGAGAAAAAGTGCTAGAGAAACTAATGGAACTAAAAGCTGACAAATCCCCTGGACCTGATGGCCTATATCCTAGGGTTCTAAAAGAGGTGGCTGCAGATGCATTGGTTGTGATCTTCCAAAATTCCCTAGATTCTAGAATGGTCCCAGTGGATTGCAAGGTAGCAAATGTAACACCGCTATTCAAGAAAGGAGGGAGAGAGAAAACAGGGAACTACAGTCCAGTTAACCTGACATTAGTTGTCAGGAAAATGCTGGAATCCATTATTAAGGAAGTGGTAACAGGGCACTTAGAAAATCATAATATGATTAGGTAGGGTCAACGTGGTTTTATGAAAGGGAAATCGTGTTTGACAAATTTATTAGAGTTTTTTGAGTATGTAACTAATGGTAAATAAAGGGGAACCAGTGGATGTAGTATATTTGGATTTTCAAAAGGCATTCGATAAGGTGCCACATAAAAGGTTGTTATGCAAGATAAGAGCTCATGGGGTTGGGGGTAATATATTAGCATGGATAGAGGATTGGTTAACAGACAGAAAACAAAGAGTAGGGATAAACGGGTCATTTTCAGGTTGGCGGGCTGTAACTAGTGGGGTGCCGCAAGGATCGGTGCTTGGGCCTCAGCTATTTACAATTTATATTAATGACTTAGATGAAAGGACTGAGTGTAATGTATCCAAGTTTGCTGATGATACAAAGCTAGGTGAGAAAGTAAGCTGTGAGGAGGACACAAAGAGTCTGCAAAGGGATATAAACAAGTTAACTGAGTGGGCAAGAAAGTGGT
The DNA here is from genome assembly GCF_035084215.1 of Heptranchias perlo. Lineage (NCBI taxonomy): Eukaryota > Metazoa > Chordata > Chondrichthyes > Hexanchiformes > Hexanchidae > Heptranchias > Heptranchias perlo. The sequence goes on from NC_090335.1 coordinate 51,183,788, forward strand.
AGATGGAGTATAATGTGGGGAAATGTTAGATTATTTACTTTGGTGGGAAGAATAGAAAAGCAGAATATTTTTTAAATGGAGAGAAACTATTAAATGTTAGCGTTCAGAGAGATTTGGGTGTCCTCGTACAAGAAACACAGAAAGTTAGCATGCAGGTACAGCAAGCAATTAGAAAGACAAATAGCATGTTGGCCTTTATTGCAAGAGGGTTGGAGTACAAGGGTAAGGAAGTCTTGCTACAATTGTACAGGGCTTTGGTGAGACCTCACCTGGAGTACTGTGTACCGTTTTGGTCTCCTTATCTAAGGAAGGATATACTTGCCTTAGAGGGGGTGCAAAGAAGGTTAACTAGATTGATTCCTGGGATGAGAGGTTTGTCCTATGAGGAGAGATTGAGTAGAATGGGCCGATACTGTCTGGAGTTTCGAAGAAGGAAAGGTGTTCTCATTGAAACATATAAGATTCTAAGGGGGCTTGACAAGGTAGTTGTTGAGAGGTTGTTTCTCCTGGCTGGAGAGTCTAGAACTAGGGGGCATTGTCTCAGGATAAGGGGTTGGCCATTTAAGACTGTGATGAGAAGGAATTTCTTCACTCAAAGGGTTGTGAATCTTTGGAATTCTCTACCCCAGAGGGCTGTGGATGCTGAGTCATTGAGTAAATTCAAGGCTGTTAGGTAGATTTTTGGACTCTAGGGGAAATCAAGGGATATGGGGATCTGACAGGAAAGTGGAGTTGAGGTTGAAGATCAGCCATGATCTAACTGAATGGCGGAGCAGGCTCGAGGGGACCGTATGGCCTACACCTGCTCCTATTTCTTATGTTCTTTTGTTAAGCAGTGCCATTAGGCAGTGGGAGGGGCCAGCGGACTCCCAATGTCAGAAGTTCCTGCATCCCCAGCCTAGCCAAGAAAGATTGGCTGCAATATGCTGAATGTGGGCCTCATCTCAAGGTCCGTGCTTGGTTCACGGCTTGGACCCCTGAAGAAATAAAGTAAGGTTTTATATTTATATATGGCCTCTGGAGGAAGGCAGGTGCCCCTGGTGACATATAAATTAACGAACTACCCCCGCCCACCCCTTTACCCTCTAAACTTTGGCAGGTTCAGTGCTGGAGGTCCCAGGTGAGCACATCCCAGCATTTTGCTGGTTACCCTCCCGCATGGATTTTCAGCCTCTTAAACTCTACTGGTCCAGTACCCTAACAGTAGCAGCACTGATATCATCACCACATATTTGCAAGTTTGAGTCCCAAAGTTAACTTACACCTAATTTAGGTATCATGCATAATGATGAGTCATCGTAGTTCTCTGGGCCATTAGATATGCTTTTCATGCAGAGGAAAACTCACATGACAATCTTTCCTATTTACACATCCACAATACAGAGTTGAATTATTGATAGTTATGGAAAGACAGCCCTGTCCTCTCAGTTGAAAGAGATTGTGTAGGTGCCTAGTTGGGAGGGAGGTGAGTGAATTTAAACTAACGGGAAGAATCAGTCAATTGCCTGAGATGGCCAGTTAATATTTAGGGAAGAAAACCCATTGGAGTGGAGTGATCCAGCCCATCAATGAGTTATTGTCCAAGGTTTTGTTATTCTGTATGTACTGAAATTAGATCTGTTATGTTAGTCCAATGCTTTCTGCACTGTCTATCTGGAAAAAATGGGGTGTTTTCTATATAATTACACCATCAATATTTTATGATGATTTCAGTGTTAATGTTGTGCTTTTTTTTAAAAGAGACAGTATCCCAGTTGATCCATCTAGTTTGTAATTTGAAAAACCAATGCAAACAATGTTTCTAGTAATTCATTCATTTCAATGTACTCCGTCCTTTTCAAAAGAGAAAAGGATTTCATTAAAAAAAAAGTGGGATACAGATTTATTCAGAGCATTGAACGGGGACAGGTAAATTAATATGGGCCAGTCAAGGACTAATGTTGAAAGACAATTATATTAAAATAAGCAACGTAGTAGTCTAGCCATTTTAAAAAAATTAATAATTAAAGATCCCACTAGACTGCCATCTTGGATTTATTTTTTGGGCACCTGGACCTGCAGAAAATGTCACTTTAAAATCAAATAAAACATTTGAAAATAAGAACAATTCATAGTATCATAGTACCTAATTTTTGACACAAGTAGCTGCTACACTAGTTCATAGTGGCATCTAGTGGCAGAAATAAAGTCCTGCAATAAGTGGATCGGTAGGTTCTCTGCACTAGTAATACCACGCAAAATATAATTCAATAATAACTTTTAACCCTTACACATATTTCACATCCCTATAACAAAAGTCCTAGTTGATTCATCTCCTACCAATCATTTGATGAGTTTTGACACTACTTGGCTAGGCTTGTGAGGTATGTGCAGAAGCAGCAACTGCAACAACAAAGCAGGAGGTCTCATCTCAGTGATGCCCCCACCAGATATGACACAAACATGAAATCGTGTTACACCTGTATCAATCAAATTGCCTGCATTTAGGCTGGCATTTGTAGGTTAAAATCCACCTACTTTTTAAAAAATCTTCTTACTGCAATGCCACCGTCTTATTAATTGGTTGAATAGATGCACGACTATGTCCATGCTTTTTCTGAGAACTGGACAGATAACATTGGATTGGACCAGAGTGAAAATGTGTACTCTTATGGACGGAACTGAACAGGAACCCTACAATTTTCATGCTGTTTTTTCAGCAGATTAACACCTGAGCAAATCAACAAACAACAGGCACATTAAAGGACCGATATGCCACAATTAAAATCATTACAACTTTAGTTATGTAATGTACAAACCCCATTTGAACAATATGTGCAAGGCTTTTGTTTCCCCCTTTAAATATTTCTTTAAAAAAAATTATTATCTATTTCTCCTTTACGTTGCCAGCATTGCCTTTTTGGGAATAGGTGTCCAAATAGCAGCAGGTTAATTAAAAGATGATATTGCTGAAAATGACAAAAAATAAAGGGTACATTTCCCTTTAATACAAGTTTTGTAGAAGGCTGGCATGATTTTTTTGCAAAGTAATTTTGTTTTTGAGGGGTCCAAGCTGCTAATAGGGTTTAGCAAACTGCTATCTGAGTCAGATTTGTACGGTATGGGCCGTAACAAAGGATACCGTTTTCCTGGGGCTCTGTTCTGGAAGAAAAAAGACACCTAATGATATTTTCAGCAGAATTTTCTATTCCAGTCATAAACAATGATTAGTTTGGCTGTGATTTCTGAAAATTGTACTTTATCATTTTAATTCCAACATGATTATTTTTCTTCTGTGTATAAACAATCTGATAATTGATGAATAGTAATGAACCTCTCATATTGTTAATGATTACAGTAAAATCTTATGATTCCGGTAACTCTAAAACATTGTGAGAGACAAATTAACTACAGAAAATATTCAGAATCACATTCCTGTGTCTCAGAATCATTTGATTTTGAGACAAGACAATGTGTGCCGTTTACAACTCATCCTTTTGCTGCAACCCAGTTGAATCACAACAGGCTTACCAAACTAATTTGTGCAGAAGGCGTTCTGTCTCTTTAAGCTGTTTTCCCTGAGTGTGTGCACCTCATATGCCTATCCCTTCAAACCTCTGTTGCTGAAGCATTGCCTGTTGTTGATGCTGATGTCTTGTCCATGTCAAATCATGTCAGTATTTGAATTTTACTCAATTTCATTATTCAGTCACAAAACCAGATATATTTAATTGAGCAATGTTAGCATGTGCTAGTGTTGATGTATATTTTCTTGTTTGACTGATACCAGATTTTATAGATACTATTAACATTGATGCTCTTAAGAAGTGACATCAGCTGTTACTAATGCCGTGAAATCTTCATCTGGTCACCAACATTTTCAAATGCAATTTTAAAACAGAGACTCATAACCTAAACTGAGCAGATCACAGTCACCAATAAAGTTTACAGGTTGATAATACAAGTACCTAGTAGATCAGTTGACTGAAGTAATTTAATTAACCAAATTAAAGAGGCCAAATGTGTGACAAAAGCCAATTTCTGAGAAATAGTATAGCAGGCCAAACCCTATACAAAGTAGATTCTTAAACTGTTACTATTCTTTATTTTTTGTCTCATTGCACCATAAAATACACTGTAGTTTTTATTACACTCTCAGTAGTTGATTAATCTGGTTAACCCGTTATATACTGTTAAGGGAAACATTCATTATCTACTAATGAATGCTTTGTCTACTAATGGCTATAGTGATGGGAGTGGAAATCTTAAGAGAAACAGCTCCTGAACTCAAAAGTCATTAAAAACAACTGCGATAATTTAATCTTTTTGCTTACAGTGATTAGACCGAGGCTTTTATCATAACAACAACATTTATATAGTGTCATTGATGTAGAAGAACGACCCAAGGCCCTTCACAGAGGCAAGCAGACGAAAATAGATGCTGAGCCAATGGAGCTATTAGGAGGGGCAACCAAAAGCTTGGTCAAAGAGGTGGATTTTAAGGAGGATATTAAAGGAGGAGTGGAAGACAGAGCAGTTTAGAGATGGAATTCCAGAGAGTAAGGCCTAGTCAACTCCTAGGCATGGCCACTAATGATGGTAGGAAAGGAAAGGAGATGTACAAGAGGCCAGAGTCGGAGTAACGCAAAGTTCGGGGGCAGGGAGGTTGTAGGAGGTTACAAAGATTGTGACTATTTTGTTCTATTTTAATAATTTATTATTTTCATTCATATACTGCGCATGACATGAATATGACCTATCCAACAGAAGGGAAAAACAGGTACCTTTGCTTTAAAGTTGATGTAACTGAACTCTTCGCTTCCTACAGTACATGAAGCTACACATTCAGTTATTTATTCCACTGTTGTTACCAACTAAGTTGTATTATTACAGTTGCAGGGGATATCTTTCATTCAGCTTAACACACTCTGTGTTTCAACTGAAGATTTATTTTCTTTAGCTACTTGTGGTAGGCTTTCAGAAGTCTACATCAGGTTTCATGTTTTGCACTGCATGCAAAAATCTCTTTTCTGTTAATAAATAACATGCACATGACTGACATTTACATTACTACTGATACCGTTCCCCTTGAACATGACAAACTTTCCTACCTCCTGCTCCTTTATCCCATTTACACTAAACTGCTGACCACCTAATTTCCCTTACAGGCCCCAATGCTAGTTGACATTGTAAACAATTCCGTCTCCTCGGGTACTGTTCACCTCCCTTTCAAAACCACCGTCATCACCAACCTCCTCAAAAAACCCACCCTTGACATTTTTCAAAATGTTTGACCATTTAATTTCATTTTTATTTAATGATACGACAGTGCCTAAAGATATTTACCTCCATGTTGAAAGTGCCTTTCTCAACTTTTTCGATCTACTGTTTCTGTTCATTTAATACTTCACATCCTGAAGTGTAGAGGAAGTCTAAAGAAGTCTTTCATCTTAGTGGGGGGGGGGGGGAAGGAATGCTCAAAATCCTTCCATTTTCTCCACCGGCCATACATACACACCAGGGAGAGCAGACTGACAATCATCTATCATGTCTCATAACTCATTCATTGTGCTCTGAAATGACTATTGTAAGTGAGCACAGTATACCTGCGATTGGGAACCTAGGTCCCATAACTCTACCACACTACTCATTGGTGCAACAACACATTATGGAATCATGTCACTCAGCTCTTTAAAAAGGCTTTCTCATTATAAGGTGAGTAATGACAAAAGATGATGCAACTACAGTATTTGACGACATGTCTCAGAAACTATTTTAACAAACTGAAATTTTTGATACAAAACGTCTGGATAATAGTCTTGTGGCAACAATGCTTTCACATAGTGAAGTAGGTGACATTGTAACTGATGCCTATGATGGATGCTTCCTGTCTCCCGACTCCACATGCTTTGACCTTAGAATAGAATCATAGAATGGTTACAGCACAGAAGGAAGCCATTCGGCCCATCGAGTCCAAGCCGTGTTGAGTCTACAATGTGGTACCTTATCGAAGGCCTTTTGAAAATCCAAATATATTACATCTACAATTGATGCTGAATATTAAGGATATGGAGATTGTGGAGTAATTTACAGAATGAATCCTGTGTTTTTAATTCCGTAGCATATCACCACGCCCCTGGAACAAATTCTTGAAGCTTAGCACCAGTCATTATAAATGAAGAATGCCAATTTATGTCAACCTTGCATTAAATTTATAACCCTCTAAAATATTGCAAAGAAAAAAAGTTGGAACTTTTGTAAACTTACTCACAAAGTAAAATAGCCAAGTAAAAACTATTTACTATTATTGAAGTTACCATATTAAAAGCAGGCATTAAATATACAATTGTTTTAAGTCATATTTACTAAAATAAAAGAACCGAAATTGCATTCTACTTGCCCATATAAAAAATGAAGTAATTCACTCAGCAGTAGTATCAGTACTGATATCAGTTACTTGCTTTCAAAGTAAACATTTTGATTGTGCATGTCTGCATGTTATTCTAGATAAGAATGAGCAAATCTCAGACTAAGCTGGACTGATATAAAATGTGACACAAGATTACTGTAAGAGAATCTACTGTGTGTCCCCTGTAGGCACCAATGTCACATTTTCATCGGTCAAGCTCAAAACAGGTTGCATTTCCCTACAGTGCCTGTGTGGATCTCTTGATTGTCATGGAATTTGCATGCCTGCGAGCGTTTTTGTAGGCAGCTTTTGTTTTAACTGATTGCTATATAATGAATGTCCCTTTTGCATGACTTTTGGGACAGTAGGCCACACTTCCAGACGGGCAATGCTTCAGCAATTGCACGGCATCAGTATTTTCTCTCACGATGAGCACCATGCTTCTTCATATTCATGGAATGAAAAAGGTAAGACTGAGTTGTATCAGTAAGTGATGAATGGCTTTACCCCTGAAGCAAGCCACCAAGCAAAATTGCAATTTTTAAAATGTGATTCCTTATTAAAACTATAATGTTTAAAAATTTAAACTTACAAATATATACCTCATATTTTATTGTCAACTTTATGTTGGGCCAGAATTTGTTGTAACTGGTCAATGAACAGTGCCCGCCATTAGTTCGACTTGTCCTTGCCCATTTAATTTCCGTGAGATCTTGCACTAGAAGTTGCTGGAAGTGCGAAATGGAACCGGCGCGGTGCCCTCCACTGGGCATCTGGGATCTGTGAACAGGGCAAGCAATTGTGTATCTCTTAACCAATCAGATTGAAGGATTGTGAAATGAACAGCGCAGAGTCTGAACAAGGAAGTATAAGTTAGAATAGAGATTTCAATGTCAAATCAGGTACAGAAAGAGAAATAAAGATAGGGAAAGAAAGATTGGATTAATAGAGAGAAAAAAGAGACAAAGAAAAAGTAAAAAAAATTAACAACAATTAAAAGCTGAAGGAATGAGATTACACACTTGTAAAAGTTAATTGTCAGTGCCAGAGAGGTTGTTTGGCAGTAATTAACACTTATCACGTTGTTTAAAAAGGTAGTTAGACTGAAATGGACAAGCCCGAACTTTTGGAGTCAAGTTTAGTTCATATCTACCATGCAAGTACAGGAACTTCATGCCATTCAATGCATTTGAATAGTGAGTCAGAGAGTGAGATGCCGTTTTCAAGAAGCTAATGGCAGAGCGGTGCATCTCGGCAGCAACTTCGGGATTTTCGCGTTTAACTACACATCTGCCCTTGCCAGTGGTCGCTGTGCGATTTGTGCATAAATTACAGTGAGCACTGTTAGCCTCACTGTTATTTTGACAGCAAATTCTGCCGAAAGTCAATGGATTGAAATGATTTACCCTTTAGAAGTATGCAAGAGCAGTCTGGGGGCAGTTTGGTCTCTGATTTTCCCCACTTGGTAGGAGCCTTTGACTGGACTTAGCCCCTCCATTGGATAGTGAAGTTTGGAAACTCTTTATCCCTAGGCATTTGCCAGCTGAAGAACTTCATTACAGACAGTAGCCTCCAAATCAAAATGCTCTCAACTGAGATCAACCTCATATCTCTGTGAGCAAACAAGCAATGCTCAAATTCAGACCACTTAAGGTTTTTAATTCAGTCAACTTTCATCCACAATGCAATATAGCACTAATGATGTGTTTATTTTCAACCATTATCTGGTCAGTTAATTTGACCAGCAAGTCATAACCGTGCCATAATAAGATGTAAGGCCTTTTTTAAGATTCTTTTTTCAAGCATTGAGTTTTAATAAGGAACCCATTAAATGTTTAAAAAAACACTCTTGTTGAAAATTCACTTTAATGGACTGAGTCCTCTGGGCATTCAATTTATTCATCTCTATTTCACCCCATATTTTTGCTGGTGTTACATCCCATGTGACAATTTTACTTGGCCTGATTTCTCCATAGTGCCATCACGATCAGGGCAGGTGCATTCTTAGCAGGATAAAACAAATTCTGAGCATCTCCCCATTAGTATATGTTGAGTCTCTACTTAGTGGTCAGGTGAATACTGATAAATAACTGTAGGCTACACTGCAGCTTGAATACATTTCCGTGTGGGTTGAAACCTAGCTCTAACCCAGGAGTATTTTCTTTTCACTGCTTTTATTCCAGAAAAGTCACGACAATATTTACCTTTTTTCAAAAACAGGTTGTGTTTGTTGCAATAAAAATATTATTTGTTCTTTATGAATGTTATAAATATATAAATGGTGCACAGCAGTGATAGAACAGTGGCAAATTTTACTGAGCCATTCAAATCTGGCATGATTATTAGGCATTGGCTGGTACTGATCAAGTAGCAACAAATTCTAGTATGTAACTAACAAACAGTTCACAAACTTGAAGCACTGGAGTTACAGTGGATTAGAAATTCTGGCCTCTGTTGTCAAAACAAGTCTGGTAGTTTTGCCTGATCATCATCACTCCTTTACCTTTTAGAATGCACAAACAAAATGAACTGTGAAGCTGATTGGAAAGTCCCAGTTCAAATGCAGCCATTAAAAGAATTGGCTTAAATGATATTTAGGTGGAGTTTAGGGTCATTTCAATTTATACATTATAAATAGTAAGACCATTAGGTAAAGTACCTTCCAATAATGGAATATTCCTCCTGGGAAAGGAAAGTAGAAAATTGTCATTTGAAATCATCAATTTACCAACAGATTGCAATAACAATAGATTTGAGAAACTTTATTGAAAGGAAAAAGTTTGGATGAGTTAGAAGAATACTGTACTTCAAATACCCCACATTGGAAAATCTGCAAAGTAAAAGCAGATCTATATATTTGGATCTATGGTGTAATCACACATATAATTCAAATTTATATCTAGATTACATTGAGATTAGTTATGACTCTTCATTACTCCTAGATTTTTCATTTCCACAGATTTGTATGCATATCTTCTATCAAATTATATCTGGTGCATCAGTAAGACATTTAAGTAGGCTATGTCCAGAAATATGCAGATAATGTGACAATTTTCTGCCCTAGTTACTTTTTGTAAATAAAATATTAGAGTATTTAATTAACCTGACTTTCAGGTTAATTATCAGAAGCAATCATTTCAATTTTGTTGGTGTAAGCACTTATTACATTGCAGAACATAAATGTTGCTCCAAGCAATTTTACATAAGAATTTGCATAATATTGTAGTTTTCTTCTGTCTCTAATAAGGATTTCAGTAAGTGAAATGGTCAATGACCTTACATGATAATATCTAGATGAGCCCTTTTCACTTTATGCGAGCAATATTCGTCATTTCATTTGTTCAGTATATGAAAAATTCATACACTTAGATTATAAAATGCCTACTGGGTGGTGAAAGAATAGATTAAATAATTAAAACTTTGGTGGAATAATTGCTTAAGATTATACTTTATCTCCATCTATTGTACAGTATTTCACCGATTGCAAACCTATACCTAGTCCTACATTCAGCTGTAGAGTTCATGTGTTAAAATTGTATTTTATCTTAAATAATAAGTATACAGTTTCAGTATGAACATTTGTCTACCATCCAGAAGGTTGTGTGTTGAAGCCCCAGGGCTGACTGCTGCTGACCTCAGTTTAGATTAGTATCAGCAGTGCTCAAGTAAGGTATTAGATAACAGATTCACACAGAAGTGAGATAATCCACCTTGAGGGAAAGGAAAAAGTAATGACATAAACTCTTTGCTTGATTCATACCACCCAACTGGCAATCATGGATAGTTGTGGGCATTGATGGTGTTGGGGAAGTTTGTGGTGTAAACCATCCTATCCTGGCTGGAGGAAATATGGACAAAAATGGTTACCAAGGAGTAAGGGGGAAAAATACACTCTGCATTGAGATTGGGTACCTGAATCCAGATGTAACTCTGGAGAAGTTTGGAGTTAACCTTGGAAATATCTAATTTCAAAACAATACAGTAAAGCACTCTGCCAGAATAGTGACTCCTACCCTAGCATCATCACTATAGTACATGAATCCTAATCAGTATAGTTCAGCTCTTGCTGAGCAGTGTGAACTTATTGCACATTGTTCCAAAGTGGAAACAAACTGATTCGAGCTCCTTTTTTTGGTCATTGTCACCCTATCTATGCAGCAATCTTGAAGATTTGGAATCTACAAGTCAGGTGCAATACCATTTGTGCAGTTTCCAAGCCAGTTCTCCTTCTCCTCCCTCACCACCAGAAGTATACATTCATCAAAGCCTACAACACTTAGGAATATGAATGCCTAGAATTGTAAAAGCAATCTTTTCAATTGTTTCTTGATTGGAGGTGATTTTATTTTTCACTGGTTTTATGCAGAATGTAAAGAAAATTCTTTCAACCGATCCCGAAGTTCCAGTGTCTCCAGCATTGACAAGGAATCAAAGGAAGCTATAACTGCTTTGTACTTCATGGAGTCCTTCAGCCGAAAGATGGACTCTACCCTCTCACCATGCCTATGGGTTGGTACCAGTTTGGGCACGGTGCTAGTCATCTCATTGAACTTACCTCCAGAGGAACAAAGGCATTCAGAACCACTCATGGTCTCTCCCAGCGGTAAGATTTTTCTTTATATTTACCTTACAAAACGGCTTCTCATTATGGCAAAGTTCTTTTTGGGTCAAAAAATATTTCTTGATCTTGTCATACAGCAACAACTTGCATTTAGATAGCGCCTTTAATGTAGTCATAGTGAACTGAGTGGCCTACTCGGCTGTTGTGCCGGTGAAAGGGAGGTAGGTGGGCACTTCCACCTTCCCCGAGAGTCTCCCCTAACACCAGCAGAATTTTCCTGACACCGGCAGTAAGCCCGGGGATATTAACATACAGGAAGCAAACTCCTCAGTGGAATTGTGCCATTCTGCGCAGAAATATGCTCAGGAGCCTGCTGCAGTGCATGTTTTGTTTTTAATTTCACTTCTAGAGGATTTCTTTCAGTTAATATTGTATTTAGTATATTGAACTTGGGAAAAGTATGTTTGTTAAATAATGAGCATTTATTTGTTTTGACAGTAAACAGATAAAAATATACATTGCAATCTAAATATTGCAACATTTTAGACATTAACTCAGGGTGAAGAACATCACTGGTTACTTCTCAAAATCTAAACTGTTACATGTTCCTTATCTTCACTAGTAGATTTCCCATGATAGTGATCATGGGCAGTCCTGGCTCTTGGACACAGTTTCTGATGCTTAGTGCAATGTGCAGTGGTAAAACACAATAGCAGTTTGCCCGATTTACTGCATTCAGTAAATGCAGCAGGTTTAATGAAGTAACCTAATAATATTTTAACGTGCATTTATCGTTTGGTTACATACAAACAGCCACCTTTTAGGTAAAATTCATGCTATACCTGGAAATGTTATGTTTGGATCAGGAATATACATACATACAGTGTTATGCTTTTGATCATGGATTCCTTGTATTAGGAAGGACTGAATGAATTTAGCAAATTAGAATATTTTGCTTAGATCAGCCAAGTATTTATCTGGAATCAGATTTTACAAGTCTTTCTCACAAAGTTAAAATTAAAACAGTATTATATGTGGCATTGTCTACATTCCATTTGACATACATGTAACATTAGAAAACTTAATGAGGGTCTTTATATCATATATTTTGATATAAATGTTAATGTATTCAAATGGATGAAAATACTGGTATTCAATTTCACTAGTGATATTGGTACTAATGGGCACTACATATAGTTTTTTGATTTTTTTTTCAGGAACAGTGTTAATGCTGAAAGGAGCCCTACTAACATTTTCCTCATTGGATTCTCTGGGTGGTTTAATACACCCCCCATATGAGGTGTGGAGGGATCCAAACAGCGAAGATAAAGATGAGAGAGGACGGAAAAGAAAACTAGTAACATTTTCACCATCCTCCTCTCAGGAGATGAGGGACCACCAGTATGTAGTCCTCTGCTCAGAGAAACAGGCCAAACTCTATACCCTTCCTTCTCAAAGCTGTCTGTATGTGCACAATATCACAGAGACTTCCTTTGTGTTACGAGCAGATATCGTAACCATGTGCAACAGCATCTGCCTGGCCTGCTTCTGTGCTAATGGACATATTATGACCCTAAGGTAACTTTCATGTACTGTAAGTAGCACACCTGATTTTCCTTCTATAATTTCTTTATTACATTTAGTCCATTTAATGTTGTGAAATTAAATTTGTGAAACTTTTTTGTTACTATTTGTATTCCACTTTTTCAGGTAATTTTCTCCCCTTTCCCCTCTCCTTTCCGATCTCCCCAAGCTATGTATCAGGTGCAGCTGTTTGGGAGTTTGGGGAACATGGGTCCCAGACCTCCATATATTTTTCTCTTGAGTCTATCTCTTGAGCATGCAAATAGCAGCCTGCCATTGACTCTCCCTTCAATTCCTTCCTTAATCTCTTGTACATACCCTTCGCCCGCCCCTGGACCCGGCAGCTCTGATCTCCAATTGGCTTTTCCCCACAGCAGTGTAGTTGACATCACAAGTTCAATGATGTGAGAAGCTCACATGATCCCACACCCCACCACTTCATGCTGCTGCATATTGGAGCTGCAACCATGCATCACAAGATCCTTTTTGATTCAGATCTTTGTTACCACTCATTTAATGTCATTATGAATCCTGAATTATGTTGTTTTTCTAGGTTACAACTCCTTACCAAATCTGAGGATTAAGCTAAAAAAAAATAAACTTGTGTTATCTGGATGTAAATTGCTTTGCCTATGATTTAATCTTTTAGTACATCATTCACTGAACTGCACGTCTAAATACCATACACATCTCATTCTATACTAAAATCTTTTATCACTGTCTCCTGTCATGAAACATTTCTGACACAATCTCTTTCTAGTGTTTTATCTTTCTTATTGTACACCTTGCTCTCATTTCATATTTTCATTGGTTTCCATTTTGTTTTTTTTCTCCTCATTATGGCCATTATGAGGCTTCACTGAATATAGTTAGGAATAATGATTATGTAAAATTATGTTTTGCGTGCCTTGTAAATTATATTGTGTTCATCAAAAGCAAATAAAAATAAATTCATTCTATATTGCTTGTTACCCCCTTACAAAATGGAGATGTTCTTCGGGGTTTTAAACTGCAACAAATATTCTCAGCATTTTTTTTACATTTTTTAAACCGTAGCTTGCCAAGTCTTCGTCCATTGCTGGATGTAAACTACTTGCCTTTAACTGATATGAGAATAGCACGGACTTTCTGTTTTACAAATGGTGGACAGGCTCTGTACCTAAGTTCCCCCACAGAAATCCAGCGAATTACTTACAGTCAAGAGATGTGTGAAAACCTTCAGGTGAGGCTGCATTTCCATTTGGAAGTTTTCACCAGAAATGGTGAATTTCAGTAAGTCTTTCATGAGTGCCCCATAATTTGTGAGGTGAACAAGCAAAAATAATTTAGGGTGGTCTTTGAAAATAAAGAAACATTGAGAGCACAACACCATTTGGTGGCATATTTTCATTATTTTGCAGGAACTATTTAAGAAATTTGGAGAACATGGTAAACAGTCTAATATGTGCTGTTTAACAGGTGTTAAGTATTTTTATTTTAAATGAAATCAAATGATTTAGTGCAGAGTTATGGTGTTTGGAGGCTTTGGATGCTTATCACCGCAACAAAATAACTTTCACTCGATTAGACCTTTCTGACCACAGCCCTAAATGACAACTAATTTACCTCAGAGAACTGGTGGAAATACTAAATGGTAAGGTTGTATTATGTGTCATGGGATGATGTATAAAGTAACATTGAAGTTAATGTAACATTTCATAGAATCATAGAATGGTTACAGCACGGAAGGAGGCCATTCCGCCCGTCGAGTCCGTGCCGGCTCTCTGCAAGAGCAATCCAACTAGTCCCACTCCCCCACCCTATCCCCGTAGCCCTGCAGATTATTTCCCTTCAAGCACTTATCCAATTCCCTTCTAAGAATTGACATTTAATACCTTTCCCTTGAGGCTTTTCTTTTAACTTCCTTATGTAAAGAATTACAGCAGTTTCCATTAGAGAATTGAAGATGATATCGTTGTTTCTGGCTTTGTCCCAGTTGTGAATTGCAGCAGTTTTCAGTGGACTACCCCAGGTAGAATGGCATTGCAGCCTCTCGGCTGGTACCTACTGTGCATTGCAGTAGTTCCAGTACACTGAGCTCTATCTGCTTTCTTCAGACTTGCCAAATATTACTTATTAGCAATGGTAACTACTCATTTTGGCTTATGACTGTGACCTATTTTGATGCATCTTGCTCTTAAAAATAAGTAAAGCTCCATATGTTTAAATATAGTTGTAATATAGATTACTCTTGTCAATTGAAAATGTCACGTCTAACTAAAACTGCTTTTATATTGGATTAAGTGTTATGAGCCATTGGCTATTGACCAAATTGAGCACTATAAAAGGATTTCACTGTACTATAAGCAGATACTGAAGCACACTAACAATTCCATTGAGGTTTAATTATATTGCTGCTTCCAGTCCTGCAACCAGAGCCCACAGCAACAATTTAGTAGACTTGCTCCTTATTGCTGCTTCTATAACTACAATGCATTGTGACGGTTTCAGTAAGCTGAATTAATTAATTACTGCTAGATGAAGCGATTTCCTCTGTTACCTCCCTGTCCATGAGTTTTGAGGTTATTGACTCTCCGTTTGTACATTTACTTTTTCAGGAAATGCTTGGAGATTTGTTTACTCCTATTGAAACCCCAGAAGCCCAAAACAGAGGTTTTTTAAAAGGCCTGTTTGGAGGAAGTGGACAAACTTTTGATAGAGAAGAGCTATGTAAGTTAATGAGAAGATCCTGTAAATTGTCATCATTTACATTTCACAGGCTGTACAATTGCCACCACTTAATTTAGATATCCCTTTACATTAGATTTTGGTCAGGCACAAATTGCATTAAAATATTCAATGTGATAATTGGAATTATGGTAGGTCTACCAGGGTGTCCATATTAGAAACGTAGAAGCATAAGAACGTAAGAACATAAGAAATAGGAGCAGGAGTAGGCCAATCGGCTCCTCGAGCCTGCTCCGCCATTCAATAAGATCATGGCTGATCTGATCCTAACCTCAAATCTAAATTCATGTCCAATTTCCTGCCCGCTCCCCGTAACCCCTAATTCCCTTTACTTCTAGAAACATAGAAAATAGAAGCAGTGATAGGCCATTCGGCTCTTCGAGCCTGCTCCACCATTCAATATGATCATGGCTGATCCTCTATCTCAATACCATATTCCTACTCTCTCCCCATACTCCTTGATGCCTTTTGTGTCCAGAAATCTATCTAGCTCCTTCTTAAATATATTCAGTGGCCTTCACAGCCTTCTGTGGTAAGAATTCCACAGGTTCACCACCCTCTGAGTGAAGAAATTTCTCCTCATCTCAGTCCTAAATGTCCTGCCCCGTATCCTGAGACTGTGACCCCTCGTTCTGGACCCCCCAGCCAGGGGAAACATTCTCCCTGCATCCAGTCTATCTAGCCCTGTCAGAATTTTATATGTTTCAATGAGATCCCCTCTCATTCTTCTAAACTCGAGTGAATACAGGCCGAGTCAACCCAATCTCTCCTCATACGACAGTCCTGCCATCCCAGGAATCAGTCTGGTGAACCTTCGCTGCACTCCCTCTATGGCAAGTATATCCCTTCTTAGGTAAGGAGACCAAAACAGCACATAATACTCCAGCTGTGGTCTCACCAAGGCCCTGTATAACTGCAGTAAGACATCCTTGCTTCTGTACTCAAATCCTCTTGCAATGAAGGCCAACATACCATTTGCCTTCCTAACTTCTTGCTGCACCTGCATGTTTGCTTTCAGTGACTGGTGTACAAGGACACCCAGGTCCCTTTGTACATCAACATTTCCCAATCTATCATCATTTAAATAATACTCTGCCTTTCTGTTTTTCCTTCTGAAGTGAATAACTTCACATTTATCCACATTATACTGCATCTGCTATGTATTTGCCCACTCACTTAACTTGTCTAAATCGCCTTGAAGCCTCTTTGCATCCTCCTCACATCTCACGACCCCACTTAGTTTTGTGTCGTCAGCAAACTTGGAAATATTACATTTGGTTCCCTCATCCAAATCATTGATATATATTGTGAATAGCTGGGGCCCAAGCACTGATCCCTGCGGTACCCCACTAGTCACTGCCTGCCACCCCGAAAAAGACCCATTTATTCCTACTCTCTGTTTCCTGTCTGTTAACCAATTTTCAATCCATGCCGGTATATTACCACCAATCCCATGTGCTTTAATTTTGCACACTGAATATTCATATGCTTTACATGATGGTAAGATGATTTTCCTCACCAATTTTTTGTGTCAGTTTATCTTCCTCCCCTCTTCTGAAATGTATACCAAAGAAAGGGGAAAATAATGTTTTGATAAAAACGAGTTACGTGCTTTAAAAAAAAGAATACCGTGCTGTGCAGCAAGAGAATGCTACCTGTTGCAATGTCCTTTCACATCAAATGCTGACAGACTATGGGGGCAATCTTGTCCAATTGTTAGAAGGAAACGTTGTTTAAACAGCTGAAATCTGTAGCATTTTTTGCTGACGAAGCTCCATTGTCATATTAGGAATGGGAAACAGCCTGAGTAGTGATTCTGGCTACTATTTCTAGCACCAGATAGAAAACCATACGAAAGGTTCATTTAACTGCTTAGACCCTGTTAGAGGGACCTCCTAGAAACCTGGAGGTATCATCTACTGAAGAACTAGAGAAAATCTGAAATCCAGCTGCAAGTTTTATCACTCTCTCTGGTCACAAAAACATGGCTAACTGTTTCTTTTCTGTAATCTTAAAAACACAATACAGTAAATTATAATTTAATAAATTATAATTTTCATAATCTTCTTGTTTTTTTTCTTTCAAGTTGGTGAGGCTTCAGCAGGCAAGGCATCTCGGACTCTCGCCCAGCACATCCCTGGACCTGGTGGACTTGAGGGGGTTAAGGGTGCTGCATCTGGAGTTGTTGGCGATCTAGCTCGTGCTCGGATTGCTTTGGATGAACGTGGGCAGAGACTGGGAGAACTGGAAGACCGAACTGCTGCCATGATGGCAAGTGCAGAGACATTCTCCAAACATGCACATGAGGTAAAGTGCATTTGGTTCTTTAAAGAGAATTTTCACCTTTGCAGTAAACGGACATAAAGTGAAAGGCAATTTACCTATGTAGAGCTCTGTACTGTTTGTGCCCTGATCTTTCATACGGTGAGTTGCTCTCTGAGATGAATCATTGTGGAGGGACATTAAGGGGGAGGTGAGGTTCTTCCTCTCCAGGGAGAGAGAATCATTCCATGCTGTTATCAACACCTCCCAGCTGCTAGTTTCAGAACCTCATTGGCAGAAGTCTCGGTGCAGGTCACCCACCCACCCTTTCATGTGAGGATGGCATGTTGGAGGGGAGTGTCAAAAAAGGGTAAGGGAGAAAATACCCTAACAAAAAAGGATTATTCACCTTTCATATCAAAAAATTGTAACCTTTAAAAGAGGATCACTATCTCTGTGAATGAAATGTTTAAAAGAACTATCCCAAAAAAATGAAAAACAAGCAGATTTATAACATACCTGTACAAACTCAACAAGAAAACAGTGGACCATTCTCTCAGCCCTTGTATGCAGTTCATAAATTTCTGTTTATATTAATTTTAACTCCTGTTTCTTGTATCATCTGCCTTTGTAGCATGCTCGCTATGACATGCCCTACTCCAGCTTAAAGTTATAAGCCATTCAATGATAGGCCGTCAGATGCCATGAATAGATGATGGTGTTTGCCCCTAAATTGTAACAAAGTGGCAGAGTCCTCTATGATGCCAGGCTAAGAACTTACAAAACTTCCAGTTGAGACAAACAAGTTGGAGTGACAGGGACTCAGATTCATAAGCCAGGATTTTCCACTTCAGCAGAAACCCAACATAAAAACAAGGGGGTGGGGGTTTGCATTTGTTCATTTGTGCGACACTGACCCTGCTACCAAGTATCTGCATGTGTTGCTCTGTAATCAGATTTTAGGATGTTCACAAGTCTAGCCCAAGTGACTTGCTCGCTTTGGGTAATCACTTGGTTGCTGCTTGACATCTGTCACAATGAAACAACCATCATGTAGGATGGACTTGCCCTACTTATATAAATGACGCAGTACGATTATACAACACAAACCATTCAGGAATCAGTGAAGCATTTCTCACAGTATTATCTATTGTTCTGTTATATTAGGTATTAAAGGAATTATTCATTTTTGACTATATTGACCAAGTTAGTTTCCTTAATTTATCTTGACTAAAACGACTTACTAACACATCAAAGAAACTTCTGGTATTTATATTATCCTCTTCTATAAAAAGGAGGGCATGTTGAGCAGAACTTGATTTTCCTTCCCTTTTAAGTATCTACAGCATCAGCTTCAGTTTATCTACGCAGTGTGATTATTACAACTGTCTGTGACATCTGTAAAATGTTGTTTCAATACATAATCTGCATGTGCAGTCCACTCCTGATAATTCAAAGTTATTTTGACTAAAAAATTTGAAATATCCAATAATTTGAATGAAGCAACATAAATAATACAGCGAGGTGATTAGTGCTAAAAAATGAATTATCAGATAATTTGAGTTAAGCAACTTTGAATTGCACTGTGAAAATAGACATGAGTTAAAAAGGGATTATTAAGCTGCATGTGGTGGCTAGTCTTTGTGCCAATTATGAACATAGCATATGCTGAGTATTCTTGAAAGCAACAAATCTCATTAATGCCCTTTTGTCAATATCATATGGTACAATTAAGTTAGTGAATGTCATTATCCATCAAAGGCATGGTGCATACTAGCAGCTGCGGCCAGCATGAAAAAAATCAACACAAAAATCCTTAGAAATGGAGGGTGACAAATGTTACATCGCTGTTCAAGAAAGGGGAACTGATTAGCCAGGAAATTACAGGCCCAGTAGTCTTGCCTTGAATTATTTTCCTGTGCTTTGCACTTGGGGAATGCTTATTTCCTAGGCCAAAGCAGAGGAAAATGAAGTGGACATCCATGAAGCTGATCCCTTTGCATTGCTTGAGTACTTAAGAACATAAGAAATAGGAGCAGGAGTAGGCCAATCGGCCCCTCGAGCCTACTCCGCCATTCAATAAGATCATGGCTGATCTGATCCTAACCTCAAATCTAAATTCATGTCCAATTTCCTGCCCGTTCCCCGTAACCCCTAATTCCCTTTACTTCTAGGAAACTGTCGATTTCTGTTTTAAATTTATTTAATGATGTAGCTTCCACAGCTTCCTGGGGCAGCAAATTCCACAGACCTACTACCCTCTGAGTGAAGAAGTTTCTCCTCATCTCAGTTTTGAAAGAGCAGCCCCTTATTCTAAGACTATGCCCCCTAGTTCTAGTTTCACCCATCCTTGGGAACATCCTTACCGCATCCACCCAATCAAGCCCCTTCACAATCTTATATGTTTCAATAAGATCGCCTCTCATTCTTCTGAACTCCAATGAGTAGAGTCCCAATCTACTCAACCTCTCCTCATATGTCCACCCCCTCATCCCCGGGATTGACTGAGTGAACCTTCTTTGTACTGCCTCAAGAGCAAGTATGTCTTTTCTTAAGTATGGAGACCAAAACTGTATGCAGTATTCCAGGTGCGGTCTCACCAATACCTTATATAACTGCAGCAATACCTCCCTGTTTTTATATTCTATCCCCCAGCAATAAAAGCCAACATTCCGTTGGCCTTCTTGACCACCTGCTGCACCTGCATACTAACTTTTTGATTTTCTTGCAATAGGACCCCCAGATCCCTTTGTACTGCAGTACTTTCCAGTTTCTCGCCATTAAGATAATAACTTGCTCTCTGATTTTTCCTGCCAAAGCGCATAACCTCACATTTTCCAATATTGTATTGCATCTGCCAAATCTCCGCCCACTCACCCAGCCTGTCTATATCCCCCTGTAGGTTTTTTATGTCCTCCTCACTCTCCACTTTCCCTCCCATCTTTGTATCATCTGCAAACTTTGATACGTTACACTCGGTCCCCTCCTCCAAATCGTTAATATAGATTGTAAAGAGTTGGGGACCCAGCACCGACCCCTGCGGAACACCACTGGCTACAGGTTGCCAGTCCGAGAATGAACCATTTATCCCAACTCTCTGCTTCCTGTTAGATAACCAATCCTCCACCCATGCCAGAATATTACCCCCAATCCAGTGATTCTTTATCTTGAGCAATAATCTTTTATGTGGCACCTTGTCGAATGCCTTCTGGAAGTCTAAATACACTACGTCCACTGGTTCCCCTTTATCCACCCTGTACGTTATGTCCTCAAAGAACTCAAGCAAATTTGTCAGACATGACTTCCCCATCGTAAAGCCATGCTGACTTTGTCCTATTAAATTATGTTTATCCAAATGTTCCGCTACTGTCTCCTTAATAATAGACTCCAAAATTTTACCCACCACAGATGTTAGGCTAACTGGTCTATAATTTCCAGCCTTCTGCCTACTACCCTTTTTAAATAAGGGTGTTACATTGGCAGTTTTCCAATCTGCCGGGACCTTTGCCGAGTCCAGAGAATTTTGGAAAATTATTACCAAAGCATCCACAATCCCTCCTGCCACTTCCCTCAAGACCCTCGGATGTAAGCCATCAGGTCCAAGGGATTTATCCGCCTTGAGTCCCATTAATTTACTGAGTACCAATTCCTTAATGATTTTAATTGTATTTAGCTCCTCCCCCCCAGAGCCCCCTGTTTGTCCAGTGTTGGGATATTCTTAGTGTCCTCTACCGTAAAGACTGAAACAAAATATTTGTTCAGCATTTTTGCCATCTCCATGTTTCCCACCATTAATTTCCCAGTCTCATCCTCTCAGGGACCTACGTTTGCCTTAGCCACCCTTTTTCTTTTTATATAACTATAGAAACTCTTGCTATCTGTTTTTATATTTTTTGCTAATTTATTTTCATAATCTATCTTCCCTTTCTTAATCAATCCTTTCGTTACTTTTTGCTGTCTTTTGAAGACTTCCCAATCTTCTATCCTCCCACTAAGTTTGGCTACCTTATATGTCCTTGTTTTTAGTCTGATACTATCCTTAATTTCTTTACTTAGCCACGGATGGCTGTCATTTCTTTTACACCCTTTTTTCCTCAGTGGAATATATATTTTTTGAAAGTTGTAAAATAACTCCTTGAATGAACACCACTGCTCATGTACCGTCTTACCCTTTAATCTATTTTCCCAGTCCACTTTAATCAATTCCGCTCTCATGCCATCATAGTCTCCTTTATTCAAGCTCAGTACGCTTGTTTGAGAACCAACCTTCTCACCCTCTAATTGTATATGGAATGTAACCATGTTATGGTCACTCATTCCAAGGGGATCCTTAACTAGGACATTATTAATTAATCCTGGCTCATTACACAGGACCAGGTCCAAGGTTGCTTGCCCCTTGTAGGATCAGTTACATACTGCTCAAGAAATCCATCCCTAAATACATTCAATAAACTCTTCCTCAAGGCTGCCCTGCCCAATTTGATTTGTACTTCTGGGCAATCCCCTGAGGGTGTGAGGCACTTCCCCCTTCAGTAGGTGCAAGCATGTTAATATAATCCTAATCAGATGGAAGTGATGCCTCCTGCCTCATTTTCCTAGGTCTCCACTTGGCAGAGGCTGAAACATAGGGTTGCACACTAATAGTGGGCTTTATTCCTTGCATCCATCCCACTCAGATGGAGTATCTGAGAAGGACCTGGATGGAAAGTTTTGGGTCGAGCCAGAAAGTCAGTTTATTTAGTCAGGACAGCAGGAAGGCCTTCTAGCTGGTGTTTTTGGACTGCAGTTGGCTCTCCTCCTCCAGGCACAAGCCCTTGCCAATGGGTGTTTCTGCACCAGGGCTATGTTAGGAATATGATATTGACATGAACCCGGAAATATAGGTGGATTCAGCTCAAGTCAGGTGAAGCAAACTTCAGTTATGCTCCACCTGGCGTGCCCAGGCAGAGAGGCAAGGGAAATTCATCCCTCTGGAGTCCTTAATACAGTTTGAAATTAGTGAACGCCTATAGTTTATAGTGTCATCTGCACATCTCTATTGTATACCATTTTTTCTGTGCAATCAGTGTGACTGAGTTTGTTTATGTCATTGGGTTGTTACTAACAGTCTCTCATTTGGACTTTTTTTCTCCTTTCCAGTTGATGCTGAAATGCAGAGATAAGAAGTGGTATCAGTTCTGAAGACTTCAAGAGCTATTAACAATGTATTAATTCAATAATGCCATTCAGGGAAATGGACATTGTCTCCTTCCACTGGTCGCTGGAAAGGAAATTACTTTTCTCCTCCAAAACTCCCATCCCCAAAAATGATTTGAAACATAAATTGACACCTTCTGCTTCCACAAATGACTGAGCTAAAGGCTCAATGGGAGTTCTCAGTCCATTCAGATCATTTTACCCTAGAAGCTTGTGTTTCCATTTTACTGAATTGCAACAATGGACACTTTTTTTAAAAAATAGAGCTTTATCACTCTCAGAATGGGGGAAGGCCACCTGGTTGCAACTTGTACAGGTTTGAATGATAATGCTTCTATAGAAAACTAGACCTACTTTAACACCTTGCATGAAAAAACACCACCCTTATGATGAACAACAAAAGCATGTTATTATGGAGGGGGGAAGGGATGGAATTCATTTCAAGCATAGGCAGGATACAAAAAAAGACAAGCAAACTATTTCTATTTTTAAATCTGCATAGCAAAGCCAAAATGGGCATGTGAACTGCAATAGAGGATTGACTGATTGATGGGCTGATTGAATGAATGAATGAATGAATGAATGACTGGATGTATTGTTCAGCAAACTGGTAACTTTGTAGAATAACAGATAACCTGGCAGTGAATCTTTCATTTTCATTAAAGCTTTCCTTAGCTACAGATTCTGCCTGGTATTAGCATATTGCTCTGGTATTGATAAAGAATATGCAGCATGGTTGATGTTAACTACAATAGAGCAGAAGGTCAGACCATCAGATTTGCTTCTTGGTTACTCTGTTACAGGGTATAACTGACACTTTTCTTTGTTCACCAGAACTTAGGCAAGCTGGTGAAGATCAGCCAACCTAATCAAACTGGCTAATGTCTTATTCTGTATGGGTTTCCATGGGAAGCAGTCATTATCCAGGTTAGAGAAGATTGTATACTTTTAGGAGTTGGACAATGCATGTGCTGATAGGCATCCAGACATTCTGTGCCATCCTGCTGTGATTGTGTTTGGTTTGGTCAACGGTTTCCTCATCTCTCCCAGTTTGCTTTACTATTGTAACACTGTCAGCTTACTTCACGTCCACCCATTCTGAAATGGAGCGGTTAGAAGAAAAACAGAATTCAAAATCTCAACTAACTTTAAATCAGAATCTCTGTAGCATAATCTCATGCATGTCTCAAATGTTGCTCATATATCCAAAATGAAACTGATTCTGTCCACTCTACTGGCTACTTAAAAAAAAGTACTGATGAATAAAACAAATAGCAAAATACTGCAGGTGCTGGAAATCCGAAATAAAAACAGAAAATGCTGGAAACACTCAGCAGGTCAGGCTGCATGTCTGGAGAGAGGAAGGTAGGATTAATGTTTCAGGTCAATGACCTTTTGTGACAAACTGTCAAAAGGCCATCGACCTGAAACGTTAACCGTATCTTCCACTCTCCAGCCATGCTGCCTGACCTGCTGAGTGTTTCTAGCATTTTCTGTTTTAATTATTGATGGATAGATGTTGATAAGATGACAGCGGGGACAACTTACATCACTTTGCTGCCAAGGACTCTGACTACTTGCCTGTACAGAGATTCTAATATCAAACCTATGAAGCATTAGTATTATTTCACATTCAGAATGAAACCCACCTATGTTGCTATGCTTCCAAAGCACAGGGTTCAACAAAGTTCATGTTATTAGTTTTGCAAACAAGTTAAGTCCATATTGGATTCCCTCCAGATGGATCCCACTCATTGCTTGAAGTTTTTCTATTTCTAATACTCTATTTACAATGTAAATCCTGCAGAGATCTCAGTCAGTTTGGGTCAGGATGACCAAAACTGAATGTGATCCTTCACTGTTTATATTGGGGAGTCTGACTGTCAAGATTATGCACTCTGAGGTATGAATTACCTTCCTGGTACATGGGGATTTTTGTTTACTTAATGTCAGGCTGTCCATTCCAACTTGATCTGAATCTCCAAATTTATAGCCCAGATATGCACTGAGGTAGAAAGTTTGAGTTTGTACTCTGTTGTGCCCTTGTAATGAATTTTACGATGTCTTTACTTGATCTTTTGAAGTACATAAACTGCAGGTTTACAACAAATATGAATTTTTCAACTGTAGAATAAATAGTGGCTAATGGGTTTGAGGTGAAGCCATGTGTTACAATATTGTGCCCTCCATTTCTAGTACATGGGTACACATACAGCCCAGAGAAATGGTTTCAACTCTAATGATTATTAAGGATTACAAGTGAAGCAAGTTTGGACCATCTGAACCCAATTCTCCGCAGGACATTTCCACAGCACTAAAGAACCTCCTCATTAATTGGCACTGCTTCAACAATCTTACTCATGCCCTGTTAATAATGCCCCAGTGTAGATGGATCGGAACAATGCTGGTATCATTCCAGCGTCGCCAAAGCAGATTTTGTAAAACACCAATTATCATAGATCTGGGAGAAGGCAGTCTTTGGAGTTTGTACTATCAATTGTAAAACGGAATCTGGGAGAAATTAAGTGCTCCAATTTACAAATTTTAGTATATTTTGGGACATTCAAAGAATAGAGTGTAGAGCAGAATTGTGATGTTGGTGTGTGCATTTCTAGTGCACTGAGATTTTTTATCACTGCAGTTCCAGTCTATTCAATACTGCCACATAGTCCATTCTCAGTCAGAAGTAACTTCCCTCCCCTTCCCATTTTTACCAATCTCATTCTGAACCATCAGCAAAAGGTGTGAACGTAACTTGCCCTTTGATTTATTTTCTTCCTCCCTTCTTCAAATTGCTGACGTCAGGAACTAACTGTGTGGGGAAACAAGCAGGAAAGCCTATGGCCTACCATTCCATCAGGCAGGACATCTACACACTAATGCACTGTACCACAGCATGCATTAAAACAGAATTTCATTTATAAAATGTTTAAAGCATTCTATCAAAATAATGGGCATCATTTTAGCACCCGCTATCGGGTGCGTTCCTGGCGGGGGGGCTCCGAAAATCGGAGAATCCCGGAGCGCGTCGGGAGCCCGGCTCCAACCCGCCCACTTCCGGGTTCCCCACTGACGTGCCGGCGTGCGCGCGCAGCCCCCGCTGGTGGGAATCCCGCAGGCAATTAAAGCCAGCGGGGTTCCACTTGAAGGTATTTATTTTGCTTGTTCAAGTCATTAACTGACCTGATTAAGGGATTATGTGAGGAGGGGTGGGATTTTATAGCAAACTGGGACTGTTTCCCACACTGAGGGAAACACTCCCAGTTCAAATGGACCTGTTGCAGCCATCAGCCTGTGGCAGCTGCAAAGGTCCATTTGACAGGTGTGGGAGGGAGACCCTCACTCACTGCAGGAGGCCACTCTGTCACTTGGGACAAAGTTTGGCCTCCACCACCCTCCTCCTGACAATCAAAGTCACCAACTTGCACACTTACCCCGGGGTCCAGAGACATGTACCTACCTTGCGGACCCCCTCAGATGTACATCTTCTGGATGGGGGCCGCCGTAGCTGCAGTCATGACCTCCTCGGAAGGCGAACAGCATCACCAGCCTCGCCATCCACCTCTGACACGTGGAGCTCCACAACAGAGTGCTGTAACACATCCACCTGCACAGCAGGAGGGAGGGCTGCCGCAGAGAGAGATGCGTCGCAGGGGGCACTACCCTCGCCACGGGTCCACAGACTGAGGCTCAGCTTCCTGGACCTCTCTGAGCAGCAGTGCACATGGAGGCTCAGAGTCACTCGACATGTAGTCGTGGACATCTGCAGCCTCCTTCATGCCAAGCTGCTCCTGGCTGGCCCGAGCACCATCTTCTTACCTGTCGCTGTCAAAGTCACCACTGCCCTCAACAACTTCTCCTCCGCATCCTTCCAGGGTGCCACCAGGGACATCGCTGACGTCTCTCAGCCATCTGCACAAAAGAGCCCTGCAAATACACCTACACCCACTCTGCAGTGACACAATGGGTGGCACCAGTTGTGGGTCTTCATAGTGATCCTCAGGAAAGGGCATTATTGCACAAACCAGACAAGATTCGCAAAGACATGGCAGTAGTGGTGCCAATATAATATGTAATGTGAGTTGGTCAGAAATTCAATATAAGTAACAACCATGACAAACCCTCAAACACCCTTGTGCATCCCCTTCATGCTCACAACACGTTTGCCTTACGCTGCCCTGTGGCTGCAGCACAGGTAGTGGCAGGTTGAGTGAGGCTGACCGTGAAAGAGATGCACGAGAGGGTGAGTATGAGATAGAGCCATGAGATTGTATAAGGATTGGGTTGAGTGGTAGTGGCGGGATGAGTACTGGCGAGGTGAGTAAGTGCAGGTAAGATGAGGATGAGGTTTGAATGGGTATGAGGGTGATGTGACAGAGTAGTGTTGGCAGTGCAGAAGGAGATGTGGGGGCGGTGATGCGGCAGATGGAGTGTAGGGGAATGAGTAAGTGTACTCACTTTGGCTGACCTACTGAGGTCATTGGAGCGCCTCCTGCATTGTATGCAGGTGGGCAATATGTTGGTGGTGCAGGTGACCTCCTCTGCCACCTCGAGCTAGGCCTTCCTGGTGGCAGAGGCAGGCCGCTTCCTCCCGCCCGCCGGGGGGAAGATCTCTGTCCTCCCCCTCCTAATCACCCCATGTATTGATAACTGGAGTGAGGCATTAAACTGGGAGCAGCCTTCCCCCTGGGCTGCTCCATGCTGTAATTTTTTCTATTTCTTGTAGCATCTGTCAGTGGAGGACTGCCCCTTTAAATAGAGCTCCTCCAGCTGACAGATCTTACTGCGCATGCGCAGCCCGCCTGACGTGCAGATCAGCAGTGGGGAACCCGGAAGAACAGGTAAGTTGATCTAATTGGGCTGCGATCGCGCGGGTGGCTGACTCATTTCACCGGGCACGTTACCCACGCCCTGCAGTGGGTAACGCAGCCCTGCTAACATCGAGCCCAATATGTGTGCAAGAAGAAAGCAGACCCCGCATTGCAGTATTAATACATGTTTTGCATTTACAGTCATGCTCCCATTATTTTCAATGCATGCGAAAACCCTCTCAATTCTATAATTGGCTAACACAAAATAATGCATATATCAATTAAGTATTTTCGTTTCTATGGCGTGTGGTATTTTTATAAAAATATTGCATTCAGATTTTAAACAGTTATATTTATTTAAAAATAACAACACTGCTTAGGTCTTTGAGTCAATCACAGAAGGATTTCAGATATGCTCTACCCTCTGTCCAAGTTCTATCTAGTGTAATAACCTATTATGTAAAATTTGCTGATTACAGGAAAGATAGTGCAAACTGAAAAAAGATTTATGCTGTCCCGGAGATGTTAAGTTCAAACCTTATGATAGATAAAGAATCAATTGTTTGTATTTTGTTCCTCACCAATTTTTCACCTTCAAGATCCTTTGCCTCACAGAGCATCCTTCAGCTAGAAGAACAGGTTGGTCCTGACCACGGAATGCCACTCTATGTTCAGCCAACCGTAGGTGAACTTGTGGAATGTGAGAAACAATGTTAAATTTTTTCCTCCCACCCTATCAGGTGTAAAGCCAATCAGCTAGAAAGTGTTCCACTTAGCCCCAAAACTGAGAAAAACTCCCATTGCTAGGTTACCCAAACTGAGAGTTTATAGAGATTTTTTGCTCTTTTTTCCTTTCCCATTCATAATTATTGATAAAGGAAACATGAATATTTAATTGGTAGTATGATCAACTAAATCCAAATCATGCTACCAATAATTTGGTAATATTACCAATAATATTACTTGCCAGCATCTTTTTACAAGAAAAAAACTGCCAATTTAATTTTTACATTTTTATTTCTTAGAAGAATTTTGTCTTGTCGCAAGGTTGCAATCTCTTCACTCCAGTGAAGATATTGATATCTCCATGGTTAGAAGATATTGGTGCTAGATCTCACTAATGTAACTGTTGCACAAATAAAGAACCATAAACTCTATGTTATTGCACATTCAGGTATACCATAGTAAGGATGAAAAAGTCTTTCAGATCTGAATTAGTCTTTTATGAGCCAAGTCATTTGATTTAGTTGCTTTGATTTTTTTAGTTAGACTTTTATTTCCCAAAACAGAATTTTTTTTACAAGGTGGATACAAATGTTTCTTGATATTTTGTATTGTTTTCATATGATAATAATCAACTTCATGTGAACAAGTGAAAGCAAATCTGGTGAAACTGCAACCTGCAGTTTGGTTGAAAGAATCGTAGGCTCAGATCAAATGATGTGCCCTGCGAAGGGATGAATAAAATCCAAACTCATCCTTCTATTGTGATCTCAGGTAATAGCACGTATTGTTTATGGTTCTTTGAAAGCATTTCATAGCTCTTTAATGGTCTGTGAACCAACTGGTTATAGTATCCTAAATGATAATCGGCAAGGAAAGCACTTTATTATAATGCCCCCATCGCTGTAACACAATTTTCTTATGGTTATGACTACCAAAGACATAGGTAATATCTTGCTGGTGACAGTGAGTTACTGACATTCTTTCATGCATTTGAAAACCCCATAGCTTACAAGCAGCACAGGTGCCAGCGAATTATGACCGCCTTGTACAAGTGAAAGAACGCTTATGATCACTGTCATCCATAATGTGTTATGTTTATTCTCTGTGAGTGAACAAATCTTTGAATCATACCACAGTCTTTAGTTTAGAATATCACATTTGCTTGCCAACAATTGTGATCATTTGCACACATTTATCATTTCACTAATATCAGTTATCATTGCCCAGAAAATTACAGTTCACTTCCAGAAGATAAATCATTATAGCAAGGCATTACAATCAAAAATTATTTATCTAAGTGTTCAGTAATTAAATATAACTGTGTGTGCAAAGTGTGATAGAAATTCAATACACTGAAAACACTTTCAAATTCATTCTAGTGATTACATCATGCAGTGAGCGATTCAGTATTAATTTATGAGCAAATAAAGTAAGCTTGATCATCAAACATGAGTCCATTAACACACACCTCAATTTTGTTTCAATATGTCATTAAAAGACATTTCACAATGGATATGATCTTTTTCAGATTGAGTAAATTTAAAACACTAAGAATGAAGTAATTAAATGTTTAATTTCCTTCCTTCTAAAATAATTGATTAGTCATGCTGGTGGGTTAGAGAGAACTCAAAGCACTGAACCATCATAAAGGTGTGAATAATGCAAACTTTCAGACCATTCAAGGTTTCCCCTTCAGTAGGTAAAGCATGGAGTAGTTTGTTTCTAAAATACAGAGGTATGTATACTGATGCAATATCAACATCATTTATAAGGATGATAAATTAGCAGATGGAAATAAAAAGTCAAGTTGATAAAAATACGCTGCATTTGATTCTGAAAAGATAAATAGTAAAGTGATAGATCGTTGATGTCTGTATAGATTTATACAGATGTTGGTTATTGTTTGACTTCAGTACACAGTGATTATCTAGGCACTTTTTCCCACTAGATATGGCGCATTGCTGAATATGCAGGGTTAAGTACTCTTTGTCCATGTAGATGTCTATGCGATAGCTTCAGGAGAAATACAAATGTAGGTCATTTATCTGCCAATAGTCTGCGCCAGGCTCCTCCTTTTTAATTCTTTAACTTTCTCTCCTTTTGCCTTTTTTGGTGAGGAAAATACTGCAGTCTCTTTATTAAAAGTTGTTGGAGACAGTTTTCCTGTTGCGTGTTAATTGGATGTACATGGTGGCCCCCTGGAGGAGCCAGTGTGCGGTCCGTTTGATTTTGTTGCTGGGCCTTCATTATAATGCAGTCGGCGAGTTGCCAGCCCGAAACGCAATCCCCAATAGGCAGCTCACCAATCTGGAGGCGGGGTGGCCACATGTGAAGAGCCTGCAGTAGCACCTTAAATGGTAGATGTATTTCATAGAATCATAGAAAGTTACGGCATGGAAGGAGGCCATTCGGTCCATCGTTACCATGCCGGCTGAAAAAGCTATCCAGCTTAATCCCACTTTCCAGCACTTGGTCCGTAGCCCTGTAGGTTATGGCACTTCAAGTGCACATGCAAGTACCTTTTAAATGAGTTGAGGGTTTCTGCCTCTACCACCCTTTCAGGCAGTGAGTTCCAGACCCCCACCACCCTCTGGGTGAAAAAATTTCTCCTCAGCTCCAATCTAATCCTTCTACCAATTATTTTAAATCTATGCCCCCTGGTCACTTACCCCTCTGCTAAGGGAAATAGGTCCTCCCTATCCACTCTATCTAGTCCCGTCATAATTTTATATACCTCAATTAAATCTCCCCTCAGCCTCCTTTGTTCCAAAGAAAACAACCCCAGCCTATCCAATCTTTTCTCACAGCTAAAATTCTCCAACCCTGGTAACATCCTCATAAATCTCCTCTGTACCCTCTTGAGTGCAACCACATCTTTCCTGTAATGTGACCAGAGCTGCACGCAGTACTCAAGCTGTGGCATAACCAATGTTTTATACAGTTCTAGCATAACCTCCGTGCTCTTCTATTCTATGCCTCGGCTAATAAAGGAAAGTATCCCACCCAGTTTTTAACCACCTTATCTACCTGTCCTGCTACCTTCAGGGATCTGTGGACATGCACTCCAAGGTCCCTTTGTTCCTCTACACCTCTCAGTATCCTCCCATTTAGCGATACAGATACAAAGAAGCAGGACTTTGAAACAGTAGGCAGCATGCAGAGCCTACAGCAACATATACATAACATTTCAAAGCCTTTTAGGTGCCTAACCCACAACGACTGTCTCCAAATATTCCATCCAGCTTTCCCTAAAAGGAACTGAAGATCTCTTTAATCGTGGTTGGTGAGTGGGAGCAGGAATCGGTGGTAGTCAGGTGGGCAGAGAAATAAAAGGCATCAGGGTCTTAACTTAATCATTTGATCCTGATTTGTATATGTGTATGATGCTCCCGCCTGTTTATGGCAGGACTTCCAACTATCAGGATGCAGGTCTGTAACAAAATTCGGGATGGATGTCAACACAGCAGTAACTCGCCGACTGCATTATAATGAAGGCCCACGTGATTTTGGTCCCGCTATTGCCCAATTTTTAAGCTGAAATGGGGCGGTAGTGACACGAAAATTGCCTTTGTTATCTCGTGTCATTTGAATCACTGCAGCTAAGAGGAGCACTTGGCTCTGAAATTGGATGATAGGAGATGCACGAGATTGCCATGGGTATAACATTTCTTTGGAGATTTCCCTCCCATTTTATCCCCAACGAGGTTGAAATTACATTTTGGGGAATTGTGGGTGTAACCCTGCATCTTACCGATTCATAGTGGAGCTAAATAGAACCCATCAATGTGCTGTGTCATTCAGCCCTCTAGCTCCCTATTATACTTTGTGTATGTGTTTTAGTCAGCAATGAGTTTGCAGCAAGTCAATTTTTGGTGGTTGAATGGTTATTGGAAGTATCATAGTACATGTCTCAGCTTCTAGGCTATGGATCTTTCACTGTCTGACAGTGATTCCTTGTAGAATGGCTGGATGCAAGACCTTTGTTTTAAAAAACTAAAATTCATCTTTATATCTCTTGAAGAAGCCTTTATGGCTTTAACCAATTAGCACTTATATCTATTACCTAAGTTCGATAAAAGTTATTGGGGCTTGCATTTTTCTTCTCTAAAATGTGCCATTGAGAAGCCAATTTTTAATTTTAAATCACATTGGATTGCACCATTTTTCAGTTTACATTGTTGCAGCATATCACTGCAGTGAGCTTTTACATAAAGAGATACTCACTGATGTCATAATTAGATATCATTTCACCAAATGTATCATGGAAATTAAAATATTGCCTTTAAAGAAAATATGTTAGTTACTTATATTTTATTGTACTGTATTTGAATATTTGTGAGCTTTATATCAATGACAATGGTGTGCTAGAAACACAGGCCATATTCTGCATCAATTGATAGACTTATGCTATTACTGTTGCACTGAGGGAAGGAGCTGTTCATCAGGAATGCCTTTGCAAGGGAAAAATGGAAATGATAACAGGGTGGGACAACAGTGATTCTTTAGTGAATAGTTGGCCAGCCACTTCCTATCCTTAACATGACAACTGACCAAAAAACACTGAAAGTGGTGCAGATAGCAACCGTAACCAACTCATGTCAAACTGTTGGATATATTTACCATTTTTGTATCATCTTTGACACCAGAAATTCTGGGATGATCATTTGTTACCTGTTGCAAATTAAATGGACAGTGTCATCCTGTTGAAGGGTGAGGTTAGGAAAGTATCAGCCTACGTTATGACAGTGATACATGATTTGTCCATATACTCCCTTTACAAGTGCATGTGACAAAGTGATGACACTCTTCTCTATGACAGTTTTGAATGTTTGGAATCAGGAGGGGGGTAGGGGTTGTTTAATTTTCTGCTGTCAGCACCTGTTTAAGATGTTCTTTATTTTTGTATCATGATTAGTTCAAGGTTTCATTTGCTTGAGACTTATTCTAGAAAACCTGGTTTCACAAGTACAATTTTAAACCTTTTGATCTTTGTGATGATATCACCATAAGCTGTTCTTTTGTCCGGATCATAAGGGGGTTGCTCATCCCATCTATGTGTAGATGTGGAAGGCTGTCAATACAGAACTGTGCATGTACAGGGCATGGAAATAGTGGTGTAGCATAGCAAAAATGAGCATAGCAATATGTGAAATACTGCGAAACGATTTTACAAATGCTTAACAACAATTGCTCAGATTTATTTTGATTGTGAGTTGCTGCTTAATACCATGCTTTACTTTTGAAAGTATGTATATTGCTACTGCAATTTAATTGCTATACAAAATATTTTTAGAGAATTACTTGTCATAATTTTTCATTATTTCATATCTTGGTCTAATTTTTTTTAACGATTAAAGAAGCCAAAAAAGGGAAATAAGGTAGTCTGAAGGTTTTTGGCAGAAATTCAGGAGTTGAAATTTACCCTGTTTCTTAGCCATAAGGTAATGTCTGTGATTTAGCAGGAAGTCATGTGATATTTCTATGTAACATTTAAAGGGCAGCATTCCAACAGGAAAGGCTAGCAGTGACAATCACCATAGCTAACCCTGATGCAGCTATTTCTGTGTTTTATTTTAAAACTGCTTCTTCAATGTTACTTCAGCACTTCAATGAACTCGCATTTCTGTAGGTTGTAGGAATGAAAACTGTATATGGTTGTACATACAATGTTCTATATGTAATGTATATGTTGTACAAGTTTGTTAGTGCATAATGTTGATGCTTTCTATTGAGATATGAGGTGTTCGTGGAAAAAAAACCTCATTTAAATTATATATGGAAGAAGAGCCTTGATAGTTGAAATGTGCGGATTAATATTCTATGGAATTTTGCTGGAAAAAAAATCCATTTGTGTAATACATATCAGTGCATCTAGCTTTAAAAATACTGTAACAGGGTGTTCTGTTAGTATGTTTTGAGTTTTTTTTATATATTACTAGCTGAAAAAATAATTGTTACTGTTCTTGATGGTGCCTAATTACTGGCCCAAAGTCTCTAGATATCATAATGTAATTTATCACCTCTAGTCATTGCATATAAAATAACCGACAGACAGAATCACCTGTACATGAATTTTCACCACTCAGTTCCGGTTCAGTATCCTAGTATTAGAGACAAACCCACAATTTTACTTGAGGATGTGCTGCATAATGATAAAATTAATGGGAAATAAACATCTGATTGAATTTCTGTCAATTATTTCTAGTACCTTTCTGAGAACCCATGGTTGAAATCTCTGCATTGAAATATCAGATATAGAATATTTGTTAAATGTGGATCTGGATCTAGGTCATTGATGAGTCATGGCAAAAAAGTTTTTCCAAAGGAAAATGACCAGCGGCAAGAGCGGACTCTTCAATTTCTCAGAGTGGCTGGGTTCTGAAGGACGCAGGGCCTCATCAATTGAACCCATTTGGTCACATTGGCTGTTTTTTTCAGTGCTGTGGCACTTAAGAATAGGAAAGCATTCCATTTCATTAATGTCCAGATTATATGTGACAGTCAGAACTAGATCTTGTAGGTATATGCCAGCTGCCAGAATGCCCACTATTATTTCATCAAATCCTCCTTCCTCCCAATGCCACATGCTTGCAACGTCACTTGAATGCTGTTTCTGCTGCATATAGTCTATGAACTGAACTTTGAACCACTGTGTTCCGCAACAATCATTCCCTACAGCTTCTATTTTACAAAAGTGTTTAGTGAAAAGGGATAATGTCCTCTGAATGCTATATCTGAGGCAAGAGGAGACGAACATTTATATTTGGTTCATGTGTTCCGTGGACAAGGGATTAAGCATGTAAAAAAGGTGCATACATTTCACTTGCCACTTCTGATGCCACTGATGCTTCCTGGAACAACAGACCTGGGAGATTGCATTCACTTGCTCAGCAACCTCAATCGGAGTAGGAGTTTTAGACTAACCTGGAGGTAAATGTGGCAGTGCGCAAGCCAGGGAAAGGGTCCTGCAGCATGGTTAGCTGGTACTAGCTTTCTTTAGAAAGTACTCCCCATAAGATTTCCTTTGCTTTGTCTGTCAAGTGTAGATTTCCTTACAACATACCTGCGTGAACATGGATTTTGCAGTGTGCATGGCTTCAAAGAATTAGTGAAGCAGACTTGAAATAGAAAATTTCCTGGTAGTTATGGTACTGGACCAACAACCCAGCGTTTGCAAGTTCAAATCCCATGGCAAGTTGAAATTGAATTCAAAAATCTGGTAATTTGAGAGTTAAAACCAGGGTAAAAAATAACCATGAATGATTCCAGATTGTCATAAAAACCCAACTTGCTTGCTAATGTCCTGCAGGGAAGAGAGACTGCCACCTCTATCCAGTGTGGCCTATAAGTGACTCCAGTCTATGCTGTTGACTCTTAATACCCTCCAAAGTGGCCTAGCAAGCCACCCAGTCGTAAACAATCGCTACTGAGTTCAATAATAAAATCAACAACAGCCCAGGCATCATATCAGGATAAGGCTTATGGCAATCTCAGCCAATTTGATGTGCAAAGTCCTCCTCACTAACATCTGGTCCCACTGACTAATCAAGCAACTGACTAATCAAGCAACAGCCTGCTTATAGATATGGTTCAGTAAGTATGACTATTTGCTAACATCTCCACCTCCTCCAATACCATCCCTGAGTATGTCCTGCCCTAGAGGTGGGGCATAATGATTATATAGACTTCAATGTCCATCACCAAGAGTGGCTTGTTAGTACCAGCACTGACTGAGCTGGTACTAAGTCCTGAAGGACATAGCTACCTGACTAGATATCTGTGTCAGGTGATGAGGGAACCAACACAAGAAAGAATTCCCACTATCATCTTAGGGTAACTAGTGATGGGCACTAAATGCAACTGTGCCAATGTTGCCCATGTCCCAAGAATAAATAAAAATTGCATAAGCAATACAATTGTAAAGTGCTGCTGGTGAAATTACTGTTAAACATTTTATTGCACTATCAATGTATTTGTACCAAATTCCTCTTTTTTAACGGAGTTAACCCATTTAAAATAAATCGGTAAACACTCAATATAGTAGAGAGGAATTTATTATGAGCACATTGAGCTTTTATATAATCAAAAATCTTACATCAGCATGCACTTCCTGTCTACAAAACCTTACTTCCCATTGTCATGTTTTTGTCACGTGTCAACTTTTTCCATTATAAATTTGTGTCAATAATTATAATGTATCTACTTCTCTGCGTCCCAAATTTCTGTAAGTTTTGCTATTTATAAATAATATGAAATCAAAGTATATAAAAACAAGGAC
This sequence comes from Heptranchias perlo, assembly GCF_035084215.1. NCBI lineage: Eukaryota > Metazoa > Chordata > Chondrichthyes > Hexanchiformes > Hexanchidae > Heptranchias > Heptranchias perlo. Next base: position 51,220,321 of record NC_090335.1, read on the forward strand.
AGAATGTAGGATGTTAAAATGGAGACTGAATTATGTTGTGTGCGCCCCGGTTCATCTCCTGTTTGCTAAACCCTGCTTCCCCTGAAGAGAACACTTGGTCTTGGTGCAATGGTATAGGAGATTGACTAGAAATACCAAACCAAACAAACTCTACAAATCACTCTGCTGCATTTCAGGAAAACTCAGCTTTCACACCATCTCTTTTTTCCCTTCATTTCCCAGAGATGTTCATTCATTTTGATTATATAAAGAAGTCAAATTATAGTTCATATTCAAATTTAATGTACCATAATTCCACATCCCAAGTGAGCAGCTTTAATTAGCCCATAGGAAATGAAAACACGAGGCTTCGAGATCATTAGTCCACCTTTTGGGGGAGAATAGTTTGGGAACCAATCCATTAACACCTACCCAGTGGATTTAGTGGGCAGATAGATTTAATTGCGAGCCAGCACTGTAGTCGGAAGGAAGTGCTGCATGACATTTGAGTTTCTTTCTCATCAATAAAATGAATGATAAAATATTTACAAGTTTAAAAAGTGCACGTTTAGGGTAATGAAGGGGAAATTTAGGACAGACAGACATCAGGAAGCACTTTTTTTTTTACACACACAAGTGATTAACTGCAGAAATAAGTTGCCAGGAAGACCAAGATTTATTTTTTAAAAGTTTCCTGAAAGGATGAGATAAAATGGGCTGAAAGACATTCTTCACCCAAACCCATCTTGTTGTTATCTTCTGAACAATAGGTTAGCAGTAGTTTAAAAATGTGTCTGACACTTTGCTGTTTCTATTCTTTTTGCTTTATTGGTAAATACAGACCAAAGTCTATGTCTAGTAAAAAAAGGTTATCCTCAAATATATTCTCTATAGTTTGAAACCATTTTACACAATAGCTGATAAAGCAGCAAAAATTGTCAACTTCTATTTGCCATTAGAGGTAAACTTTTTTTTTAAAAAAATACTTTTCTCACTATTAGTTTAAGCTACAGCAATAATGTTTTGATCAGTTTTACAAAACTGACCTTCACACATTAAAAAGCAATCTTTATTTGAAAAAGGATTAAAAAATATCTACAGAACAATTCATCACTGAACAGATTTGATTCATAGGAATAATGTTGCAGTAACAGCTTCAGGCATCTCAACGGTATTATAAAGAACAAGTGTTCCACTTCAATCTAAACAAATCAATTTATATTGCAAAATATATTTATCTTACACACACACACACTCATTGCTATGCTTGAAGGTGAATAATTACAAATACTTAAGCTGAGCTTCTTGCTACCATTTAATGGCTGGCAGTAAATAACCACACTAGCAGTTTAGAATATCTTCACCTGTGGAGAGGCAAGGGTGACTGGTGGCACAGTAACTTTCTCTTAGAGCACTGCCCTTTTAAGTCATAGTGATATCCCTGCCTCAAAGTAATTCACGGTTCCTTGGCACTGAGTTTTACCAATTCTTAATCATGTCAGTGGATAGAGTTAATTACTATAGCAGAATAATCCACCTTAAAAAGGAGAAAAACTTGCCAATCAGCTTGCTTTATAACCATAAACATATCTCCAACCAGCCAACCACAAAGCAATGGTGGTGGTTGCATGATATTCTCTGTGCAGCACATTCTCCCCTCCCCGTTAAAAGAATTTATGAGATAAATCGCAGTTATCCAAAGCGGTCATTCTGTATAACAAATTCAAAGGTGTGATAACTGGTATCTCAGGTGCCATTTAATGCTCTGTATAAGATGTAAAAAGTTAGTCTCTTGCACATATGAAAATTATTTTTAATTAATTAAATTCAGTAATTTTAATTCAAACACTGAAGGTAAATATGTGATGCCATGAGACGGCAGCTAAGACATTAGAGAATTCCCTGTCACAGTTCTTTTATTCTAGAAGCTCCCTGTAAATCACACGTCTTCCTTAAATTAATTCCAGAACACTACATTCAAATTCCTTTTTGATTTTTTTTTAATATAAATAATAAATATTGATTCTTTGCACAGTAAAATTTCCATCAACTCCCAGAGAATAAAGCTTTCGGTAACCCTTATCAGCATTATGTTCCAACCAAATGTCAGCAATTCACTATTGAGAGAGTTGAAAGTTTATCAGATTTGATTTATTTAAAAAGATTAATCTATATATATATATATATATATATATATATTTATATTTAGTTATTAATTATATTCTAAATTAACCAATACAAAACAATCTTTCATATTCTTGTGCTGTATATTAAATAGCACCAATTATAAACAATGTGTCCAACAGTATAAAATAAATACTTAAGAAATTAATCTACATTTTTAAATGTGGCAAATTCTTCACAATGATTTACTACAAGTCTAAGTCCTGAAGGTTCCCCCAACTGGGACCAATTTTCACTTTGACACAGAGTTTCACCAGCAGTTTCATGGCACTTTCCATTTCATTTTTCATTATCTGAGCAACCTGAGGATGGGCAGAAAAATGAGAAAAAGTGAACAAAACTCACAATTTGATCAGTAATCTTCTAAATCCATGTGAGAAAGTTCAGAGGACTGTAAAGGTTGGTTTGTCAGTATTGAAAATAAACAGAAAAACAACAGAGGACATCATAGATTCCCCCTCCACAGGTTTCAGTGCACGTGCTGCAGAATACTCCAATAAATCTCACCTCATTAAGGTAATCGGAGACTGGTTCAGCCCAACTTGGCATTCTGATGATATCCTAATGACATAATCAACTGCCTCACTACAATAGGACACTACCTCCACTATTTGTACCACACATTTGCTAATCCCACAGCTGCTGTAGCACTGATTTTCTGGTTGCCGACAGCACAGACCAACTATCTGCTCCCCACAACAAAGTACCTGTAAACAGTTTAGTTTGGGGGAAAAAAAATCTCCAATAACAACATTTTGTACATGGGAAAGAGACCAAACACACTTGATTTCTTTAGTAACTGCAGCCTATGTTGAACCTAATTTCCTATTTTGAGGCAGAAAAATGAAATTCAGAAAGTAAAACATATCCCACACTTTTGCCTCATGGACATCTTCAGGGGAGGCAGAAAGAATTAAATGTGCTTCAGGCTTATTATAATCCCAAAATCCAATGCATTTCAGAGTTCAATTGTTTGAGCTCTCTAAGACTACGTGTGCACAGAGATCTGGATCATAATTCAGGTTCAGCATTCAAATCAAATATATGGGCTGAGTTGTTACTCCTTTTAATAGATAGGTTTCAGCACTGCAGCTCCATGTTTTTTTTCTTTTTCTGTCCAATTATCTATCCACATCCAGTACTCTGTTTACTAAAAAATAATGGGCCAGGAATGGGGAAGGTTATTTCTAAACATTAGAAGTAACTGTTGTCAGGTTGAAGGAGTGGATTCTGTGGGTGAATTGAGCAATTGAAAGTGTAACGGAGCATCACTGCAAATCCACCAGCACCATTCCTGAAATAATCCAGTCAATCTTATTCCTGAGGTTGTTATAAAACAGCAGAAATTTTGGTACAGGCAGCCATTCATTCCTGTGCTGGAACTAGCTCCACATCGAAGCTATCTGCTATAATCCCATATCCCTACTCTTTCTCCATAACGTCTAATAATTTTCTTTTTAGTGTTTAATTCCCTCCTAAATGTTGTGATTGACGTGCGGCAATGTATTTCATATCCTAATAACCCTTGTGTGAAAAATTCCTGCTAACCTTCCCATTACTAATCTTAAATTTATGCCTTTTTTTAAACCAATTTACTGACCAGTGGAAAAAGCTTTTCAGTATTTACTATTGATAATTTTTTAACATTTCTATTAGATTTCCCTTTAAAATCCTTGCATTACAACCCTAATTTTTTTTAAAGTTTCTCATCATAACTAAATCTACTTATCCCTGGTATCTTAGTGAATTTATATAACATCCTTTTCCATGGCTCCACCATCATTTCTATAGTGGGATGTACAAAACTGCACACAGTACTCCAACTACAGCCTAACTAATGAGTTACACAGATTCATCATCACGTCCTTGTTTTTGAAATTCATTGCATAACTCAGTGTCCCATTTGCTCCTTTCTGGTCTTTTTCATATACATTTTGAGACTGAAAAGAGCTCCACTTGAGAAACAGAGAAGACAAGTGAGTGAGAGAATTCTTCACATTCCCACCTGTATCACATCGTTCTCTGCAACTTCATAAAGCAGTTCGTCATGTAGCTGTAAGATGAAAAAACCTCCACTATCAGGCCGGTACACTTCTCGCCGCTTCTTCCTTTCAATTATATCTACATTTGGGTGTAAATATCAGTTATTCTCAAATTACAAACCCACTGAACACTTTACTCAATTTGATCACAATCTCCTCACGCCCTCATGACCTGATCAGAGTCTGAAGTGTCATCAAATGTACTTACAATACCAGAAAATAATAGGGATCAGTTTCATCCATTTAGATCTTGTATTTAGAACTGTAGATACTAAATTTAGACTCTCCAAATTCAATCCGAATTTTATAGGAGAGTATACGAGGCAAATCTTTCATTTCATATCATTCATTCAAATGCTAAGAAGCATGGGCAAGAACTGCAGCCATTTTGATTGTTGCTCAAGGTGTTCCTTGTGTCAGCGATGCTGCAGTGACAAGTGGTTTTGTATATGACAAGATTTGAGTGAAATTGACATGTGCCTATTTCCCACCCATCAAAAACTGAGCATGAGGCCACATTCCCCTCCCCACCAATGTACCAGGAATTAAATTAAATCACGACTGCAGCAGACCTTCCAACCTGAGGAAAAGAGTTTAAATGAGGCTGAAGATTCAGTTAAATGCTGAAACACAAAGTGTAGCCAAATTTTGGGGGGATTTTGAGGCTGCTTTAGGCTCCTTGAGCTTTGGTGTCATAAACCCATAGTTAATTCTTCGAATAAGAAAAAACTAGTAATCCACGTAACAATATCGCTGTATTTTAATAATTGCAGGTAATTGCTCAAAAGGGAGGTCTGCCATAGCCACGGTCCTCCTCTGGAGTACTAGAGACATCAAAATAAGGCAGCACAATCCCTCACATAGCAAGTGAATTCTCTTAATAATGTAAATTAAACAAATATATTTTAAAATATTTTTCACAGGGCTGAAATATAATCCATGTAAAGATTGTAACCATTTTTACATTGAATCAGTCCACTCCTTAAACCTATCCTGGCTTGTCTCCATGCCAAGACAGAGCTCTGCTGCCTCTCTCCTGCAGCACAGCTCTGGCCAGGATAAGGAGCTGATGTGATGCACAGCATCTGCCATGTGATGAAATGACAGCGCAGCATCACGCTGACACCCTCAGCTCAACTGACATAAGAATTGGGCTTCAGCAGCAGTTTCATCCAAATTGCCGTGGATGGCTGGGAGCAGCTGGAATTTTTGATTCATGCAAAATGTGGAGTTCATGGCTGAGTCAATTCACTCCGGAAAAAATTAACATGTAATTGTAGCTTAAAGGAATTAGAGTCCTATGAACCCAGTAAAACAGCAGTTAGTCACAGGATAACAGCACAGGCAGGGAGGCAACAAAAAAATAAATAAACATGGGCAGTAAAATTATGAGTAATGTTTATTTCTTTTATCCCTAAAGTCATAAATTTCAGTCCCATATCTGACTGAAACTTAAAACTATGATTGTGAGGAATGGTGTCAGCTGCATTGCCGCAGCATCTTCTGGGAATAGAGTTTATCACCTCGGGATCAAATTAAATTGAACAAACGCCAAGAGGATCCTAAAACAAGTATATCACCTTCAGTCCAGTAACAGACTGCAAAAACAAGGGCTGAAATCATGGAAAGTCCACAGATTGCTCACTGAGCAGAAAGGGAAAAATAAAAGTCAAAACTTGTCCCCTACCCAATCTTCCGTCTCCATGAAACATACTCTTCCAATGACCATGTGATTTGGCAACAGATGGGAAGGTTTCCTCTAATCGTTTCTGGATATTAACAGTAGCCATTTTTACCAGATCAGCCGCTGATCCTTGTACAGTGGTGTTCACTGCTTGACGTTGGGCCTGTTGGGATATAATAACCAAAATGAGAATCTGTGAGCACACATGGATGAGTGTCTAGACTACAAGCTCAAATGTAGCAGTGAGCAGGATTATTGCTGAAAGGCCATGCAGTTCAGGGATTTGTGTACAAAACAGTTTGAGTTTCAACCATCTGGTACCATGTTCATTTTGACATTCAGAAAAATATTTTGATTATTGTGCCATAAAAAATACAACAAAACAAGTCTAAATAAACAGCGTGGTTTTAAATTTGAATCAATTTATTAGTTTTGATAATTACTCAATATGTTGCATAATCGCACACATGAATCTGCTTGGAATTGAGAAAATATGATCTACAAAGCAAATTTCAGATTGTGTCATTTCTATAATCACTGTGCTGATTTCAGAGGGAGTTCGCAGAACATCTGTGATAACTGGTTGTCGATGTACCTTCGCAATTCTGGGGTCACCAGTATACATGGCTATGGATTTCATGTGCATGCTGGAAGCCAATCAATTTTGATTGAAATCTGGAAATACATGCCTGATTAGTAGCCCAGAGCATGTCGGAGTGATAATTAAGTTCATGTGGCTGATAACTAAACAGCACTAGTTCCTTGGGGCAATCACATCCAGAATCATCTTTGAAATCATAATAGGCATTTATCATCATTCATGGAGGATGTTTAAATCTACTTACTTGGGATTCCACTTGTTTTTCACCACGTCCCCAGGCAGGTAGTTTTAAAGAGTATTTAGAGGGTCCAACATGCCCCCTGAGCACTTTGTAAACCAGGTTTGACACTGCACTAGATTTACACTTCATGCAATGTCAAACCTAATCAATGCAAGACTCACTCCTCCAGAGAGTCTAACTCCATTGCACTCCAGAGTCAGGTTGGGCCTTGATTCTGGATTTACACTGCAAGTTGACACAAACTTCAGTATAAATGCACCAAAGAGTAGCTTCTTTCATAATGCTCAGCCAATTAGCAAGCAGTAAAAGCAAATATGCTCCTTTATTTGGTAAGAGGAGCCAAAGAGACAGTGGCCACTGGATGCAAGTTTTGCATAGTTCATATGGTTACAGACAGTTTTGACAGTGAGTTTCTGGGGCAGGGAAGAGCAGCCAGGACAGAAGGTAAAAACTATTTGATTCCTGCCCCAAATGGCCTAACCATAAAAGAGAAAAGGTTTGCCTGTAACAGGTGACGAAGATGTGGGAACCCATTGAATTACTGGGCACTGGCAGTTGGAGAAGATACAACTATATCAACCATATCAGGAGAGGAAAACTAAATACATTCAAAATCAGACCAAAAATGAAAGCTTTATTTGGAACTGAAACTTTGTTACTACCACATTTTTTTTTAAAAAGATCACTACAATTATAATCCAAATTGTACACCTTCTGTTTACATACAACTGTAGCATTCTTGGTATTCTTATAATATTTTCTGTGCCGTCTTTATTCCAATTTGAAGTAAACTAGAAAAGTGCCATAAAAAATCCAGACATGATAGCCTCAGCGAAACACAGCACAGCAGGAAGCATCTTGCATGGCATATTAAAGCACACACCTTGTGAAATACACTATATTATAATGCAAAACTTCAAACAAAAATAAAAATTGCAGTCTAGTAGTTTTACGATAGTTTCTGCGCAGCAGCAGAAACTCCCATAACTGGAGTAAGTTTGTTACAAACTGGTCACCATTGAACAGGGTTTGACCATACAATCATGGAGACAGACTCTAAACTGTAATACTTACGTGAGCTTTAACATGAGGTTTGGGATCCTTTATTGCTGGAAGGTATCGTTTCCTGCCAAGAATTGTTTGCACAAATCCATTTTCCTGACAATTTTTTACTGTTTCCCGCAGAAATGTCTGAATCCCTGTGGAAAACGATTAATTTAAAAATGTTACTTTTTTTTAAAAAAAGAGCCTTTAAGGAATAGAACCTTTATATCCTGAAATTTAAAATCTTGTCCACAGTTATTTCCCAACTGAAGAAAAGCCTCATTTTATTTTGATGGTATATTTCTTTTAAGAAGTTTTTCTTCCTCATTCTCAAAGCTACTGACACTTTGAACCACCACTCAGAGACTTGTAATACAGGGTGATTTCACTCATCCTCTTGGTTTTCCTTTCTTTCTCACTCAGGAAGGCCTGTATATAACTCACAAATGATAAAAATCCTCTTCACTCCTGGAGTAATCTGGCTCTTCCCATCCATCAGTGAAAGGGTCAATGAAGGTTTCCTTACCTTTATACCGAGACTTGAATGTTTCTAAGTAACAACCCGCATCGTTCTCGTCCAGGCCCATTTGCTCACCAAGAGATTTGGCTCCAATCCCATAAATTATACCGTAACAGATCTACGGGAAAAAGGATACCTGCACTTTAGAGGTCAGGGAGCAGCAGTAAATCTCTATAGGAGGGCACACAACAGAGATGAAGTTTGCACAAACTAGCATCGAGTGCTTTCTGATCACAACTCACTAGATGCTCATACCACCCAGAGCAATTCATTGATTGTAAATATTTGATTCTACAAGCTAGTAATTTGTTTTAATGAAAAGAAATAATGAACATCAAATTAACAAGTGGCAGTTGTTTGTGGCATCCTTGTCATTACAGATACTGCCCATAAATGCCTAATGGGATAGCGATGTTTGCTGGCTAATATCAAATCTTCACTATTCCAGCAGTGGTGCACTCTAACCACACCGCTGCTGAACTGATACATGCATGTTACATAGAAAAACACGCTGGGAATCCATTTGCTGGGGACAGAGAGTTAATTCTGGTCATGTAACTTCTGAAAACAACCATGAGGTTATGTGGGCCATATCAATGTCATTTATTCATATAACTACAAGTACTCATGTTGATATACTGGTTTGCTACTTCATTAAAGATTGAAATAACTAACTTTTAAATATAGGGTATGCACCAAGGGCTCGTGATTTATGCCAAAAGGAGTGTCAGCTGCAATACCAAAAAATTATGTCCCCGATGTTTATTTACACAGTATGTTTGATTTTTATTTAAGAATTAAAAATTTATATTCATTTACATTCCACTACTTTCAAGCAATGTGATTATGGAGACTGGAGTAGCACACAGAGTAATGCCACATGAAGCAAACAGAAAAAAAGTTTAAATTAATTTATATGTCTGGAAAAAGATTTTCTTAAATAAACCGAACACATAACCAGAATAGGCAGTTTGTCAAACATGAGACCACTCCCGTCCCAATAGACTGGAAAAAGAAAAACTCGCTCAATTGTTTCAGTGGAGGAATAAGACATGGTAAAAAGATAACTTATTACTGTAGTATGTTTTTCTGCAGGGAGGGGGGAATGACTAGCTGTTTAAGGCTCATGGTAGGTTAATGTCATTGGAGCCCCTGTCTATATCTATGCATCTCATTAAAAGAGGCGGGCACTTTAGAAAAACCACAGGCAAACAAAATATTTAAACCAGATCAGGTACAGCATGGGTTGCATGCTGTGTGGTGCTCCCCTTTCAGCATCCAAAACAAAGGGCTTAATGCGATATTTAAATAAGTACCTATTACTGTGGAAAGGAGAAACTTATGCTTCACATATCAGCTATGGTATGGATTCTCTGACTAAAGCTGCCCAACTAATGTTCATATTGCCAGTTCTGTACTCTGGGGTACGTACTCCCTGGGACATGGCAATGCTGAAACTCATTCTATTTTAGACTTTTAACAAAAGAATATTTACACTGTTTGTTTCAGCTGGAGGTGAAATGACAGCATTGTGAAGTAATGCACTAAGGATATCTGAAATTTCTTCAACAAGGGTCAGCTGACCTGCTTGGCCTGTTGTCGCAGTCTGTCGCTCACTGATGCCAGTTCCACCATTTTCCATTCTGCAGCAATGCTCTTGAACACATCTTCCCCACTATTTAGGACCTGAATAAGGCTCCTATCTTTAGAGAGATGAGCCAGAATTCGTAGCTCCAGCTGGGAGTAATCTGCTGCCAAAATGAGACCACCTTTTAAGGAAAAATTAAAATTAGATATGTTTAATTTGTTAATCATGATACTAATCCAGAACTGCATTCGAGAAATGCAGAAATTGTTTGATAGTAACTTTGTGAAATCATTCATCTGAAGGGTGCAGAGGCATAAGGGCCAGTCAGCGTGGATTGAGAAGCAGCACCTATGCCTTACCAATCCATTGGAGTTTTTTGAGGAGGTAACTAAATTGGCAGACGAAGGCAATCCAGTGGGTAAAGCAAGTTTCTGCAAATTTACAAGTTAAACAAACTTGTCGAGCTAACACTGTGTGCAAAATCAGTTCTTTTAGGGGCTGGAGATCACGAAACTCTGCTACAGGCTATCCAACCTCACTTCACTGAGGACCTGTACTGGTGCTTCTGAAATGAAGTCAATTTTTAAACTCCTGTTCTATTTTTAAGGATTTTGAATCAATCCCACCATTACAATTTGATTTTTTTTAAAAAAAGAAACAAATTACCTGGGAACGGGACAAAAGCATGTCTTATACTGACAGCAAATGGCAGCCCTTTATCAGCCTTTCCATCGTCCATCACGGCCAGCTGGGAAAGTGGCTGAATACTACGGCCCCTCCTTCTCCTAAAACATAAATACATGAAGTGAAATTTAAAAGTACTGTAGCATCGTCTTCTCTAAGTTCCATTACATTACCACTGAGAGTACAATGCTGCAACAAGTTATAAAACCAGTGGCAAGAGGTGGTTACAAAGATCAGTCAGATTGAAAAGTAAATGGTGCACCACTGAAAAGCTGGTTATCAGTTTCCACACAGACATTCAGTTCTATAGTTCATTTTTAAACAAATATTTAAAAATGCACTCGATATGCTATCGTACAGAAATATTAAACACACGAGTCTTTCACTATTAAGAGAGAATAGAAAAGTTCACTTATTTAAGGTGACTGTAGGCAGTCATTGAGGAAAGAAGAGAAAAATGAAAAACATGTAAACATCTGAGAACCGAGCAGAGGAAAGCAAAGTGAGTGAACAATTAAAATGTTACAAGCAAAAAGAAACAAGCAGCATGTTTTTTTTATTATAAACATGAATTTACTGCACTAGGTACAAAATGTAATGGGGCAGAAATTGCTCGGAGCGACTAACCAACATTGCTCGCCGCTCCATAGATTTATACTAACCCACTAACTTACAGTGGTCTTTACTTCGGGCACTTCCTCGAATAGGAAGCGGAGAAGAGCCCAGCGTCAGTTCAAGTGAAGCTAGGACCCTGGGAGAAGCGAGAGGAGCTCTCCCCTCGACCAATCAGATCGCAACATTTTTGACAAGCTGCAAACTCTCTGCAGGCTTCCAATGTTAAAACCAGGGAGTGAAAGGTACAACATTAAAATCTTTGTAAAAACAGTAATAGACAGCGAAAAAAGGAGAGGGTAAGAAATAATTGAATTAAATAAGAGACAGAAGGGAAAAGTAAAAAAAAAATCTTTTAATTAATGACCAAAAACTATTAAAATAAGGAGTAATGAGACTCCACATTCTTAAAAGTTAATTTTTTAGTTGATTGCCAGTCATTAAGATTTACCACGCTGTTAAAACTTAGTTTAGACCTGGTATTTTTAAGCGTACCTGTTTTGTGGTGATATTACTTACTTTCCAGCTGGACTGATAAGCAAGTTTGCATTTTTTCAATGATTTCTCTGACTGCAGCCGGTGATATACCTTTAATTCAAAGCTGTCATATCGCCGGCAAACCAGTAGGAGCAAGTTCCGGATTTCTGCGTTTCACTCACACTAAAAATGGCGCTCACCGTTACCTCGCAAGCAATTTCTGCCCCAGTGTTTTTGGGAGAAAACTATAAAGACAGCAATTACTTTAAAAACACAATCCACATAACTAGATTGTTTTGCTGTATAGATGGTAAATAGCAAATAAAGCTATTCGATATAGCCTAGTTCTACATTCAGACAGATTTAGCGCGTTCTGGTCAATCCTAATCATGTGATTTGTGGAGTTTGCTGGGCCTGGGTCTAAACAATAACCGTGGTATATTGCAATAAAAAGGAATATGGATCACCAATGAGCTGCAGCTGCTTTAGATCATACATTTGAGATAAATATAGGAGTCAGCTCAGTTGCCATATTAAAAGCCGTGGTGTTAGTAACAATAACACCACAAAACTGTGGAACGGCAACTTGTAAATTTAACATCAAATAAAAGTTTTTAATAATAGTTTAACATTTACAGAGATAATTTAAGGACATTCTACATTTCCTGAACAGGTGAGTCATTGCAGTGAATAAATACAAGTGCTCTGCAGGGGCTCACTGTACTGTATTTTTCTTCAGTTAATAAGTTATGTTTAACAGTGTCTTGTGTTGACTACAAGTCCTCTCAGCAGTATCAAAAAAAACCTAACTCAATTACAATACCCTCCCTTTAAGATAAATTTGTAGTTTTCCTGATTCTTATTTACCATTTGGAGAACTGTTGTAAGAAAGAAGTACTATATCTATAGATTAAGGGTCTATCTCCTGTGGCATAGCACTTAACATGTCAGATAATTTATAATGACGGTGGTGTTATACCATGTGTTTAAGTAGCCTTTCCAGTTCAGAAGAAGGCATCATAAATCTGTCTTTTTTTTAAAAACACTTCTGACCGTCTGAAATCCAATTGGTCACCTCAGTAAACAACTGCCTTTATTCAAATAACTTGACTTTGAAAAACAATTTCTAAAATGTGACATGAACCATTAGTTATCATTTACTCTAAAATATATAATTTTTTACATGCAAACCATATCATTTGTATTTATAAGGTATAACAATTATTATTTATGTTATATATAGTTTCAAAATAAAATGAATATTTAAATAAAGCCACTTGTTTTACTGGTGGATAATCAGAAGATACATGGAGATCACAAAGCCTCGAATGAAAAATAAATCACTATCTCTCCTCACAGAAGATGAGATTTGTGAGGATTTCACATGGAGGAAATACCTGGATCGTGCAGGAACAGTTGCATTGCTTGTTCCCTGGGAGGGGGGACTCTCTCTTATCACTGTTGGCATTTCAATTTCAAAGTCCTTTGGCACGTTCTGCAGGTTTGGCTCAATAAAGCTGATTCTACCTAATTGAATAAAAGAGATTTTTTACGGAGAGTGAGTTCCAGGTCACATGGAAGCTCAAAAAGGTATATCTAAAGGCAAAATAATGTAAACTATAGGTCGCAAAACCTTTAAGCAATATGTAGGATTATTTTGTTGCAATAGAATGTGAACCAATGCCAAAAAAGATTGTTTATGAAATCTTGTTTCAATCTAGACATTTTCATAAATCACGTTATTATGGCGCATTCTATTCGGGGTTAATGGATTGATCTTGCCTGTCTTTTTTTGCACAAAGCCCAGATATCCTGGAGATACCCAATCAACATACACACTTAGTGCAGAATTCCATTTCATTTGCAATACCACACAACTGCATGCCTGGTAATATTTTGTTATTCTTCTCTTTCTATTCCTTACTCCAAATGGTGAAAGCAGGATATGTTTTTGTGCCACCATGGGACGGAATGGAATGCCACATGATGGCATCTCACTGCATACAAGGTCTGCAAATCCAGTTTTTTAAAATTTGTAATAATTTTACTGAGATGCTCCCAAACTCCCAAAAGGTGGTGTCAGCCCTCAATATCTTATTGCTTCCAATAGTGCAATCCTCTAATAAAATAAAAACTGTTTCTGCAACAACGGAGAAAATGACCAGTTAAATTTGCTATTCCATGTGCAGCCATTCTTGTGTGCTGGAAACGAATATCACATACATATTTATTCAGAGATGGAATGGGACTTCCACCTACCTTGAAGTCATGGCGCTGATACCGCTGTAAGTTGCAGGGTTAGCTATTTTAAATATGTAAAGGCATGGGGCAGGAAAGTGGTGGGAGATTTGTTGGGTCAAGAAATAACCCCACTCTCACTAAACTCCTGGCTCTCACTTAAGCTGATATTGTAAATGGTTCCTTCTCCTCTATCATTGCTCCTTTAGTTTTTAACCATCATCATTATCCCCTCAAAAAAACCATCCTCGATCCCTCTGTCCTCTCTAATTACTATACCATATCACAGTGCAGCCAAGCATCACTGGCTTCGCTAGCCCTTAGGTATTACCTCAGTGAAGAACAAGTGTAGGCTTAAGAACAGCATAAAGGATCACCAGGGGTAGGTACGGTGGTAATAAGCACTTGCTTATAAATATGTGCACAGACGAATCACGTTGTGATATGACGTCCAGTGTTTTCAAGTAAGTGCGTTCTTTGTGTTTGAGGTGATGTTTGGCGATCTGTTTGCAACAGGAAACAGAGTTCCTTCCATGCCTCTTTACTAAACCATTGTCTCCTTAAGCAGATATCTTGAGGGAGTAACACAGTCATCTTCTCCCTGGTATAGGCTTATCCTGCAAACTTGTCATTTCCTCTTCCTCCTGCTCTGTCTCCATTATAGGGAGATTTACAGGAATGCCCATAGTAACTCCTATGGTGAGGGCACCATTACAGAAATGTGGGAAGCAAAAGAATTTCCTGTCTATAAATGCTGAAAAGCAGTTGCTGAATGCTTTTAGTTGCACAGCTGAGAAAAGATTTTTCTAATCATTTTAATCAAAGATAATGTTTTTAACAATGTTTGTGAACATTCAAAGCCTGTCAACTCAACCACTTCCTGGTTTGACAAGTCATGCAGGTAACATACCTCTCTTCTCTACAAGCTTAACTTAAGTCAGGTGCAATTCTGGTGTAAATGGCTTAATTTCTGTGACCGCTGCTTTTAGCCTTATTATCATATCATTTGCATAAATGCCTCAATTTGGGGGCAGGCACATCATCTGCCAGAATTTAGTGTGCATTTTAGAACAGGTGTAACTTTGATGTATCTGACTTATACCCCAAATACTGGCTTCTACACCAGAACAACACTTTTATATCAGAAAAAAGAACTGTATAGAAGAACATACCATGTTCAAATTGCCCAAACACACAACAACAACATTTGTATCCTTATCTTTCTGCATTTACATTTCCTGAAAATTTTACGACTGGTTTCCGTATTTTCTTATTGGTTTGAAATAGTCAGAGCCCCTCTCTCAATAACTGGATTACAATGTACAGGATACAACAATAGCCAGGCAGCGGTAAGTAAGTATATTGAGAGATATGGAGAAAGCTCGAGGAATTGGGATCATAAACACGTAGCTACAATGAAAACCACAGAGAAGGCCAAATGACCTACTTGAGTTCCTACATTTTTATTTCCAGGAATATTAAAAAGCTTTCGCTTTGGCTTGTGTTTCCACTACACTGAAGAAATGATCAATATTATAGCGAGCTTTTATTGGTGTAAATTCTGTGTCAGGACTCACTGGGTTGCATAACGTGCATCACCTTGCATGGACACAGGACAAAGTGAAATCGGCATTTACCTGTGGCACTGTGTGTCTGTGAGATGGAGTAGATCCTCTCCATTCCTAGCTGAGGGTGCAGGTGCTTGTGTCTCTGCAGGGGGAATACCACTTTGGTCATTGCATTAGTAATTCTCCTCCATTCTAAGATTATGCCTGGCAAAGGATGAAGTGGCTTCAATTTCTCCAATACTTCCTAAACATAGAATGGTGTAATAAATGGAAAAATAATTTTCTTTTTAATAAGGTTTACCTTTTAGAAGCAAAGTAAATGTAATATATCACAGCAAAACCCCCCAAAAATGAGATACATGAAAAAATAGCACTCAAAAGAAAAACGTGCATTATTCAGCAATGCCTAAAGTTACTAAAAAAAACTGGTCTCCATCTCACAATGTACTACTGTCCTGAAAATATTTAAATATATGTTTGCCTGTTCTACAGGAATGTCTCAGATGAGAGATAATCTGCAAACAGTATCCAATTTTTCTCATCATGATTAGTGTCATCACTTCACTCTGTTTGTGCTGGTTTATGGACCCTCTCATTAGTCATTCTTGCCCAAATAATTTTCAGCATGTATTTTGTCTGTTGCATCACAACTCAAGCCTCCAGCCATCTAGAATTCTTTTGACCACAATTAACGCTTAAGCATTTACAGCCGCTTGCAATTGCTATTCTTGACTAAATTTCTTAAGATACTCTGTCCAAAAAAATCAATTTTAATTTGCTTGCTCCACTTTTATATTCACTCAAATATCAATTTTTGGAAGATGCTCTTTCTTTGAATGTGCCATTGGCTCAGTCTCCTTAATATTTATTTTCAATCTATATTTCAAACTAGTCTGATTTACCGCAAGTATTTTTTATAATGTATCAGCAACTGGTACTGTATACCTTAGGTTATTTATCAATTTTCCATGGATCTTGAAACCAATATCAAAGTTATCCAGACTATCCCCCATAATGAATCCAGAGTAAATATTAATAAGCCAGGGTGATGTAACACATCCTCATCTCACTATTCTTATGATCTTTGTCTCTTTTAACTCATTAACTCTTATTGCTGCTTATTGTTGCCAATAAAAATTCCTAGAAAGTCTCATGTCTTTGCAATTTATTCCAGCTCTTTGCAGGACATCTATTAATCTTTCATGCTTCACTCTATCAAATGTTTTCTCATAATCTATAATGCATGGATGCACGTCTCACTTCATTTCTTCTGCGCACACACACATCATCTCAAAACAAATATTCAGATGCGTATCCCACTCCCCTTTCTAAAAACAACTTCACTTCATTCACAATTATTTCCTTTTTACTCTTTCTATTGATCTCAAGAAAGTACAAAGATTGGCACAAGAACTAGATAATTACCTTGTTGGTGCTGAATTGCTTGGCCAGCCTGAAATGCCCTCCCGCTAGTGCTGTCCTCCTTGTGGAGCCAAGCGTCCTCTTTCCATTAGTGTTGGTATCTCCGTTGGGAGGAAGTTTGAGCTCCAAAAATAGAACCTGGAACAGGAATTGAATCGCTGAGCCTGTGAAATTTTGGGTAGGGCAAAGCGAAAGTTTGGAATTGGACTGCTACCCTTGCTTTGTGCGATGACGTTTCACACCATCGGATATTTTGTAAATGTTTGTATAAAAGCTGCAATTCTTATGGGAATTTTACTAAAATAATTGGTGCAGTGGAACCTATTCGCTCTGTTGAAATTAGCATAAAGCTCACGTACAAAATCTAAATTTAAAAAAGAGGCCTGGAGTGTTGGATAGTATGAAATATTAATATACCCATCTTAAATCTGAACAGGAAAGTTGCAGCGCAGAATGTTTGCATTTCAACCCAATATTCAGTTTAAATTCTGCCAAAAACATTGAGTACCAATAATGGGACCGGAACTCAGTCCTAACAGTCATTGCAATGGAAACTAACAGAAGAGATATTCAAAGTCAACTGAACCGACAACTTCTCCAGTGAAAAGGTTAAATGATATCTCTTACCCTCTTTAATCCTTTTAATAAAAACTCTGTACACTGCTCCACAACACTTATTTCAGATATACGTTACAATCTTACCTCAGCAATATCACTTGGGCTTGTCAGAGAGAAGCTGTGGCCCACTAGCTGATAAGCCTGTGCTTCTATGGCAGATAGCTTGGCCTGCATTAAGTATTTCTGGCTCTCGCATTCAGTTGTACTGAATCCTATTCCATTCATCTCTAGCAAGGCCAGGCAATACTGAGTCTTCATTTCAACATTCCAAAACATGTCTGCAACAGAGGAGAGAATGTTACATGCTGGTAAAATTCTAACACCACCCCCCAGAAAAGGAGGTTACCTGTTGGGATCTCCTGCAATTGTACAACTCTGATGGGATGATAGCTTTCACTGTTATACAAATGATATTAATCTTTAATTGCTACCAACAGAATAAGAATTTGATCCATATGATAACAATTATACATAGTTAGTGATATATTCAAATGGATTATGGGGTCTTTCATTAGTGCAGAAGGAACTCAGCACCAACAAACACCTACAGTCAAGACCACAGATCCTTTTGTATTCCATCCCAGTATTTGCCCAAGCAGGGCATTTTTGAAAATGTGATTTTTTGATTTTTTTTTAAAAAGTTGACCCATTTTCTTCCTCTTCCTTTCTTGCAGGTAGATGCTCCACCAACTGGAGATATTCCTATAAGAACCCAACCAAAGCAAAATCACCATGATTCTATTCCCCAGTCAAACACCACTAAATGTGCTCAAGTGTTAGGAAGAGGACCTTCCTGTAACACAAATGTACCAAACACCACTCTGACCCTGCCCGGCATTACATACAAACATATGAGAAAGAACATGAAAAGACCAAACTGGTCCATCCAGCCTGTCCCATTCAGACATGGTACAGCCACCCCCACAACCCCCTTCCCCCCACCCCTCCCACCCCCAGTAATGCAATCTCCTAGGAGAGACAAAGACAGAGAAAAAAACCTTACAGGTCAATGATTCATTGCAAAAAGAAATATTTCCTTGCATCTATCTCAACTCGGTTAGATTTTTTACTGATGTCCCCCAGTCCTCCTCTCCCTAGAGTGCAAATAACCTATCCACCCAAACAGAATCTATTTCTTTCATTATTTTAAAGACCTCATTCATGTCCCCTCAAAGTCCATGCTTCTCCAGTGAAAAAAGCCCCAGTTCCTGAACCTATCTTAATCATTAAAAGCCATAATAATGGGTATCATTCTGCTGGCCCTCCTCTGGGCCTTCTCTAGGACTTTGAACCAACCCCCCCCCCCCACTCCCCCCAACCTTGTAAGGGGACCAAAACTAGGCACATTATTCTTGTTGCAGCCATACTAAGACCTTGCACAAGGAAAACGTCGTATTTCTAGCTTCATACATAATTGTCTTAGGTATACACCCCAATACCATATTCACATTCCCTACAGCTTCACAACACTGACCTTTAATGCTTTCTGAACTATAACCTCCAGATCCCTCTCCTGACTTAAGCGGGTAATCCTGAATGGTATATGCATGCCTGCAATTACCCCGCTCCAAATGTATGAAGCTGCATTTATCCACATTGAAAGTTATCTGTCACATATTGGCCCATTATCCCAATGTACCTAGAGCAGCCTAATCTATTTATTTCGCCTGAAGTCCTAACTCTGCGTACATCTTTGTCATCAGCAAACTTAAGTATTGTTCCCCCAATGCTTTCATCCAAATCATTGATAAAGATGGTGACGAGCAACAGTGACAACATAAATCCCTCTGGGATTCCACTAGTGACTGGACCCCACGCTATTTATAACTACCCTCTGCCTATGGAAATGCAATCAGAAAAATACAATGTCTTGGAACTCCTAGTTGTCAGGCTTTGAAATAATGAAGGGAATAAATTCAGCTGGGTGAATAGGTTATTTGTGCTAGATAAGAGGAAAAGGTCTAGGAGGCAAAGGTGTAGGAGGCATTGTTACAAAATAAGAAAGAAGAGTTAGATTAGGAAGTACTTTTTTTTCCCCGCAGAGTCAACAACCTGTGGTACAGATTGCTAAACCATGCAATGGGTATGGATTTGCTACAGGCCTTCAAAGGCAGCCGGATGAGTTCCTGCAAGTAGAAAACAAAGTTATACAAGACAGGTTGCGTTACCTGTGACTTGTGATATCAGTCACCACAGTCTCCTGTTGCTTGTTTGATTGACTTTGGAGGTCAGAGAGGAATTTCACGAGAGTGATTTCCTAAATTAGCCCAAGGGTTTTTTCTCTGGTGTTTTGCCTGTCCCAGGGGACTGCAGGATTGGAAGGGGTGGGTGAATGGTACGTGTAGGCTTCACCATGTCGACAGGCTAGATGGACAAATTGGTCTTTTCCTGTCCTTTTTTGTATGTTCGTATGTAATTAGCTATCCAGCCTAAAATCTGCCCACCAATCCCACGGGACACAACCTTACTGAACAGCCTTTTGTGTGGCACTTCATTGAAAGGTTTTTGGAAATCAAATACGCAATTACTATGAGGTTCCATCATCCATCCATTGTTTAAAAATATATATAATTTTAATATGTGAAACTAGACTAGTCTTCACAGGTAGCTGTCCCCCATTCCACGCCCCCCTCACCATATACATTGTCCTTCTTTAATGAGTGCCTCCATAAACTGCCATCTATAGCAATCACATCCAAAATTTGGGTAATTCGCCAGTTAGATTTAAGAAAATTTAAACCAAATACGAACAATTGTCTAGGAGACACTATTAAACTATTCAATCTATATTTCTCAATTCGTGACCCAAACCTGCCTTGTATAACATAGGACCTCCACTATACCTTGCAGATTTTCTTTCTTAAGCAGCAAATTAAGTTGATTCATTGTATTGTAGACCAACACAGACTCTATGGAGGCTCTATGACGGCCCGAGAGATCAGTGTTTGCACCCAGCCCGAGACTCTGAATGCCATGGCTGGTGCCCACTCCATCTAGTAATGCAAGCTGCTGGGGGAGAAAGTTGGTCACCATATTATGAAGGGTTCTCTCTTTGGAGCCAGGATCCAGCAACCAACATGCCACCTAGAAGAGAAAACAAACATTTATACTGTCAGTTTAGTTCTCAAAAAAAAGAGATGGAGTGGAAGTTTGGAATTCTGAGTCAGAATTCCAGCAAAAATCAATTATAACCTTTGGATCTTCATAACTGCCTTCGATGGAAATGTTGCAGGCCTCGAGGAGAGTTTTGTAATGTTGCTTAAAGTCATACATAACAACAGAGCGCTCTACCTCTGCGGTCGCAACGTGCTGTAAACATGCACGCACATGGAAAAGCCTCTCCTTCACAGACAGCTCAGGGTCGAGAGGTGGAGGGGCCAAACTGTTGCTTAAATCTCCTTTAAAAAATAAAAATACTTTTAAATAATTGCAAATGTGATTAATAGTTTAAATGCACTATGAAATTCTTTTTCATAGGACGGTGCACTAGCCAAAGAAAGTACATTTGTGTGTGTGACAGCAACTGCAGGTCCTGCAAGATGTAATAAGCATCCTATCACAAGGCTTATTTGTATATAATTGAAAAATACCAAAATAAATTATATTTACTACTGGGTTCTCAAACCTGACTGGATTAAGATGTACTGGCTGTTGATTTAAGAGAGATGGTAATCTAAACAAGGTGTCCCAGAGGACAGATTTTCCAGTCTAATTTAAGGTTGAGCCAAGCTATTGTTTAAGCCATTTTCTTACCCGTATTTTCCTGACACTCCTGCAAGGAGATGTAATAAGCGTCCTTCCCGCCCCAAGACACACACAAACCTATCACTACAAGGTCTTTGTGACTGCTCACTTCAAATCCATCAGTCTTGGCCTGAATCTTTACAGCGGTCTGGGCTAGAAAATAAATGAAGGCGTTAAAATGAATTAAAAATTCTGTACTAGTCATAAGTTAATAATTAAGTCCTTTACACTCTACTAGTGTAAACTCATTCAAATGTAAATACTAATGCTTGATGTTAATTTATTCACCTGAACAGTCATCAACTACACCAGAGTCTATGATAGTTTGTTTGAGAGATGAACTAAAGGTGGCATTTGCAAGAGGGGTATGTATTTTACAATTGTTGTCTTTGAAAAGTTTCAAAAGATTTGAACTTTTATCATTTAAATGCTGCTGAATCATTTGAAAGTTTGATTCTTCACCCTCCTTCCCCCCCAAAATAAGGCTTTTATATCAGAATTTCTGACTATGGCAAATCAGGCCAACAACTTTCTTTTTAAACTTTAAAAATAGGTGAACCAGGTGCTGAAGAGGATTAGATACTAGCCTATCAGAACCTGGGCTCAAATGCAAGTCACACAGATGGGATGATCACAGTCTCCTCCGGCAGTAAGGATCTTAAATCGAAATGAATCTGGGCTATCTCATTCCAGTTCCCACGTGGAACCACAGCACAAAATTGTCCCTAATTCACCACTAAATTGGCAATCTTTGAGCAGCCACAGGATGGCTGGTGTGGGAAATGGGAAAATGTCACACTGGTGGGTGCTCTTTTGATGTTGTGGAATGAGGCACCCTACTGAGGCAGATTAAAGGTATTCACTAGGATTGATGATCTCCTTCCAGCTCTCTCCCAGTGGGGTTCTTGAACCAGTTCTAGATGTTGTAAAAGAACGGCACAGGTTAAATTACATTCCAACTTTTCTTCCATCTAGAGAAATTATTTGGTTTTCTCACTGGGCAGCACAACAGATCAGGAATTTTCTGTGCAGGCAATGGCAGGACAGAAAATCCATTTAACGTTTAATAAGAAATAAACTCATATAATTGGGTAAACATATCATGTGTTGTGCAACTGAGCCCTCCAGAGATGGAAGAGATGAAATTTCATACCAGATATCTGCCACATTAAAACAATCCTAAGTGGTAAAGTAAGAAGCGATTGGATTCAGGGCCCCTTGGGTAAGCAGAGAAAGGAGAAAACTATTGATCATGTTTCTTGCTCCTGGATAACTATCCAGCAGTGCTTAGTGGAAAGTCACCTGTGTGGATGGCCGGTGAGAACAGAACCAGGTTTGGCTGTGATGCACCTCACGGTTAAGTAGCCTGCTAATACACATTCTCTCGGCTCATAAATAAAAAATGGCCAAATTAAGTGAGGTACCAGAGGCCAAATACATGTAGAACCCAAGAAGGAATTGCTATCAGGAGAAATAATGTGAGAATAAGAAAGGGGTGGAGGAAGATGATATTACTATTACAGAACAAAATGGTTGCAAAATGAAATATTTTTCAAGTACTGGGGTTTACCTTGTATACTCTACAAAAATTAACGGCTGTCTATACGTTTTTTTAAAATCGGATAAAAAGGTCACCAAGGCTTGATCGTTGACACTCAAATGTAATCATTCAATGCATGACTCGTAGCAAAAGGAAAATAAAAAGCAAGTGCTGAAAAACAGGACCTTAACTACCCTCCAGCCCCACCCATAGCGTGGTAGTCAAGGTTGGAAAGTCATTGTGTGGGTGCTTTCAGTAGTGAACTGATGTTCTACCACCCTCTAGTGTAGTCTGTTATGGCACAAGCTGCTCCTCTCTATAAATATACATCTATTTACCCACCTTGTTTAAACTTGCCACCTATCTCCGAGCTGGGTGACAGAACATGCTCCTTTCTCTCACAGGCAGCTGCTAGTGCAAATCTTTGTTTACTTTGCCACTCCTTTATAAATGTCTGGAAAAGGACTCGACTACTTGCCACGTCAATAATGGTGAATGTTTCTGCACTACAGGGGCCAGAAGGTGATGATAAATTGTCTTGAGAAAGTTGAAGCAAAAAGCTTTCATCTATGAAAGAACCATCAGCATCACCATTCACCACAGGACCACAGGCAACATGATGAGATGGGGGATTTCCTGCTTCCCCTGCTACAAAAACAGATTTATGAGATGAGCAAACAGGAGTTATTTTTGGCAAAGACTGCTTTTTGCACTTTTCAGCTGATCTTTCAAATGGTGCTGCAGTCAATGCTATTTTGATTTTGGGAGTCATAGGTTCATTGGGAGGTGTTGGAGGAACTTCATTCCGACTATCTGGCCTGGATTCGGGCCAGTTTTCCATTTCTAAACCTGGTGACTGGTTATTTGCATCTGTTTTTTTGCTTTGATTTAGTGATATCCGGTCAGAAGTTTTCTCTGTTTGACACAACACCAGCTTTTGTTGCTGATTTGAAGTTTCAGAGGTTCTCGTTGCATGATTCTGAAAGCCATCAATTTCTGTGAATTGCCTCGAACAGTGGTCCTTCTCCGGGTCATTGGTTTGTACATTTATACTTGGATATCTCTGACCCGAGGGAGCTGGCAGTTGGTTTAGTATCTCTTTCATCCCTGGACTTAGATCAAGTGAAGTGTCTGACCACATCCAATTACTGTTGTCTGCCACCTTATTTTCCACGAAATAGTCAGATAACCCTTCTCCGTGCCCTTTAGTTAATGGGCCTTGCTTTGGGTTGCAACTTTTTATCTGACTATTCAATCTCTCCGGTTCTTGCAATCTTAAGCAATCAGCAATAAAAGATGCATCTCTGTCCAGAATATGCATCTGTAACCCCTGCAGGGCACAATCGACAGAATTGCCATTTTGGAAGGAATCTTTAAAATCAGAGAGTTTGAAGGACAAGTCATTCCAGTGCAAACATGCTTCAGGAACTTCATCAATTGTTTTCTGTATGTCATTTTGATCCTGTATTCCATTTTCTGCAAACAGACTACAGGAAGTCAGGCTTTCAGGTATGGGTTGTTGGCCAGGTGGAAAACCCTGTGCAAAAATATCATCACTGGAGGAAATTTCTGTGAAACTATCAAATAAACTATCGCTCATATTCAGGGTCATCTCATAGTCAGTACTGGAATGGTCACGAAGTTCTTGTAAACTGAGTCTTCCATCATTGGAACTTGTATTATTCAATGTGTCATTCAACTTTTGAACTGAAACAGCTGGGATGCTTTCTTCAATTGAGGCTGGTGTCTTGTAATCTAGCATGAAATTCTCTAGCTGAGTATCAATTAAAGAAAAATCATTGGCTTTCAGCAAAGGCAAACCTGTTTCAAAGGATGGAGATGGAAGACTATTAGGAGAACTTATTACGGATTTAACAAAGTTGGAAGACACTCCTTTTCCAGAGCTCTGCATCTGACCACCAGTAGAGCTAGAATGTGCTAACTGCACAGTTTTCTGTCTTACAGCAGCCTTATTTCTTGATGTCTCATTTCTATTAGAAGTGTTACCACCAGACTGCTTTGTAATTGTTTTAATGTTAACTAAACTCTCATCATTTTCTGACCTGAATTGGTCTTTCACTGTCAATTGAGTGCTTTCAGTTTCTTGCTGATTTTCACAGGTAGGCAACACCACAGCAGCTTGCTCTATGATCTTCTCAATTTGTGAGTCCAACTGAAAGCTCTCATTAAACTCTCTTATGACAGAACACAACTCAGAGGACTTACACCCAACAACATTTGGGCTCTTTATATTATTCTCCTCATTAATAATTAGGTGTCTGCGCTCTTCGTTATTTAGATTATTAGCGTTGTTCTCATGCGGAATTTGGTACAAAATTTGAACCCTATTTTCTGCAACACTCTTCTCCTCTTCAGTGTTCCCACCAATTTTTCTGTCATCAGTTACCAGAAAGGAATTCCTTGCATCGATAGCATCACCTTTTACAGCTTCTATGTCATTCACAAAATGCTGCCCAATTTTTGACTGATCCAAGCTCTTCACAATTGTCTTACCATGCCCATCAACTGTGAAACAGATATTTTCCCCGGGAGGACCATCTGATGTTTGCTTGTTAGCAGTTTCCCTATTGCAACTCAAATCCAGGCTTTCTGCATTCCGGACATAATTTACTTCAGTCTTCATGGCAATATGTTCAAATGGGCCAGCAACTGAAACTTCCGTAGCTCTGGGGCTTTTCTTAGCTATCTCTGAATTCTGATCTACAGATGCAGCATTATCACGTTCCAGACTGCTCTCAGACCCAGCAGCAGCCGCAGCAGGGTCCTGCTGTACCACAGTCGACAACTGGTCAGGGTTCCATTCAATTCCCATCGATGCCAGATCTTGTTGAAGATGATTCCTGGCCTCTTCTACAATCAGGACAGCAGCATCTCTCTCAGTTAGTCCTTTTCTTCCACTCACCCAGATACATCGCGTCTTCCTGCGCTCTTGAGCTTCGTATTCACTCTCATCAACCGCTCTCCTGGAACTGATAAGACAGTAAAGCATTTATTGAACAAGTTTTGAGATTAAACTTTTAGTCTCACCCTTTTTACATAAAAAAGGTTTATTTTGATAGAAGTTCATTTCTGGAGAGGGAAAAGGATTATCAGCTTTATTTCTGAAATGACCATAAGATTTTAATTTAAGTAATCATGGAATTTTACAGCATGGAATAAGATAATTTTCTGAAAGAGCTATCCACAGTCCCATTCCTCTGCCATTTCCCTTTGTCCTGATAAATTTATCTTTTTCATATATTTATCCACTTCCCTTTTAAACACAATATGGTTTCTGTTTCCACCTCTGTTTCAGATAGGACATTCCATGTTCTAATAACCTTCTGCGTAAAAAATGATTCTCCTAGCTTCTCCCTTTGCACTTTTGGTCATCTCTTCTATACCCTCTCCATGGCCTTGACATCCTTCCTAAAGTAGAGTTCCCAAAACTGAACACAATGGTCCAGATTTTCCTGGGGACATTTGCCATTAGGCACAGAGACTCTAATTAGAAATACAGGAAAATATGGAGTAAGTTCTCAACTGTGAGATCGACATGCTGGATCTTGCCATTACAGGAAATTCTGAGCCACTATTCTAACTAGAAATGAGGCAGGAATTATGTCATCAAACCTACCACCTCATTTTCGTGGATGCCCTATTCTTAAATATTGACATGGTTTCTGCTTCAATCACTAACTCCGGTAGCACATTTCATGTGTAAAGCAGTTCTCCTGCTTCCTTTTTTTTAAAAAACCTACGGGCAGCAGGACAAGCATCAGACTGGGGATTTCTGGCTGCTGTTATTGTACAGTGGCCATTATCACTGCTGCAGGCCTCAATACAGTTTCCTCCCCACTTCCAGGTGCAAATCCCTTCCACGGGGAGTTTCTGCACAGAAGTCGTATTGGGGACATTATAATGGATTGAACCTGCAAATATGGGTGGATTTGGGCAGAGCACACCTGAAGTACATTATGCTTGACTTGTGCTCAGGTTGAGGGCCAAGAAAATCAGTGCCTGTATGTTTGGCACTGAAACACACGGACCACAAGGGTTCCTATTTCAATCCCCAATCTTAGCTGGGATAGTGGTGGAATGCTACAATTGTCCTCGATGCCTCAGGGGTGGGGTGAGGGAAAAGAAGGAACAGCAATTAATCCTGCTCCTGATCACTACTGGAAAGTGCAAGTGTGCCCAGTGGATGAGGACTGGATCAGCTACATTGCTCCCCACTATCAAAAAACCTTCTAAAGTTCAGTGATCAGACTTAGAGTTGAAGAATGAACGAAGTGCTGTAAGACTGCTGAGAGATGTTGAACAATAATCCAGAAGGAAAGGAGAGGCAAAGAAATAAAAACCACATTGTGTCATTTACAGAAAGATCAAAGAACGAAGAAAAGGAGAAACACAATAGTAAGAGTAAGGAAAACCTTGAAAACTCATTAAAAACATAGAGGGGTTATGCTGGCCTTACTTATTCTAACAAACTCAGAATTGCACTGATTCCCATTGTGTACTGTGTTTACACCACTGGTAAACATTTGCAAAGATGTACAGTAATATTTCATTTGCAAAAATTAGTGCAAGGCCTTGAAATATGAAAGTTTTGCAATATAAATCAGTAACAACAGCAACCTTCTCAAATTGAAGTATATGATTCTATATCTGTCAGAGGGAGATAGTACAAGTGCCTTGCACAAAGAAAGCATTCTTTAAAAATGTGAATGACTTGCCCTGGACCTCACTCGCACACTTTCTATCAACTGATTATTGATCAGATTTGGAGGAGGTAATCTGTCAAATCTCTAAGTCAGGAAATGAGGCAAATTTTTAAAAATTAAAACAAAAATTTCAAAATAAAGGAGGTAGAGAAATTACATTTTAAAAGTCTTGGTAATATACTGAAACATTGACAGTCAAGTCTTTCAATCTTTTAATTTATTAAACCATGCAAAACTGTCAATCCTACACAAAACAAATGCCATTGTGTGGCAAGGTTTATACCCCATTATACTGATGCACTTAAAAATCTTAAAAGCCTAAGATAACATATCCAGTTAAATTTCTACCTTTTAAATGGGACAGCATTTCTCAGAGCTGTTTCTACATCAGCAGGGTTCCCCCGTGCCAGCTCAGATACAGTGCCGAATCCAGCATCATACAGTGCTCGAGCGCGTTGTGCATTTAGCAAGGAAATCCGCACCAGATCACAAAGTTGTCGTTGAATACCAAAACTAAGACGGCTCTGAAACTGCGAGAGGAGCAGTTCCATATTGTGCCAACCAAGCCGGTTACTGAACACTGTTACCATACCTGTACAAGAGACAAAAGGTTAGTTAACACTTTCACTGCCATCAAAATAGCTTTGGAAAAGAACTGTGTCACTCCAAAACAAAATCAGTCATGCACAAGAAAAAAAGAGATGTTTCCAATTCTGGTTAAAAGCAGTGTATGCTGGTTACGTTTAGAGCTGTTCTTTATCATTTTTTACTCTCACCTGCATATGTTGCTGCAGACTGCTGCAGAGACTGAAGCTGTCCTCGACTGCAGTGGTATTTCTTTGCAACAATTCCGAGAGGAACTTCACTGATGAGATCTAGTAACACAAGGCTGGTGAAAAACCTGGAGCATTGAGAAAACAAGACATTCGGCATGCAGATTAACCATGATTCACAGTAAATACTGCAAAGCATAACATTTTGATAGCACAATAATGAAGCCTCAGAGTTTGCCATTAGAAGGACTTCCACTGAAACCCCCACCATTGTCAAAAAGCAAGACACATACATTTACTGGTGTCCCTCAGTTCTCCCTTGTTCCTGCACTTCATGATTTCAAACTTCAGGTCAAAGGCAGCGTGGCAGCAGAATCTGCTCTTCACCCCGACACATACAGGCCAACCTAGAAAGACTGACAGCCTCAAAAAAACTGGCAACGCAAAAACAGCCCTGAAATAAGCCTATGGCATGTAGTTACACTGAAAGTGCAGTGAGGCAAAAAAAATCATTAGTTAAGTTACAAACATACCCAATATTCTATTTTATGCATAGCAGGAGATTATAACAAAAATGTGGGGATTTTTTCTAATTTCCTGGAGAAATTGCAGGCTTTGTGAATAAATTTTGGTAATCTGTTGCTAAATCTGGTTGTTATATGGTTTAAAAATGTTTATATGGTTGTCATAGCGACACACAGCACTCTTCCATACACCCCCATTCATGCAGGCACTCTCATTCTCCCCTCTCATCCCACAGTTCACCCTGGCACTCTTCATCACTTCCTCCCAGTTCACACTAGCATCCTTCTCCCCTCTCTCCACTACTCCTGATTCCTACCCAATACTGTTATTGCTTTGGTAGATAAATTCTGCTTTGGCAAGGAATTCCTAGCACGAGAATTACTGCCCACAATAATGTTCCATGCACAGAGCAGCAGCAACATCAGGTAGGAGGTGGGAATACTGCAATTTCTCCAAAAAATTATTAAAAATCCCCACATTTTGTCATAATCTCCTGCTATGCATAAAAATAGAATATTGGGTATGTTTGTAACTTAATTTATGATTTTTTTGCCTCACTGCACTTTCAGTGTAACTACATGCCATAGGCTTATTTCAGGGCTGTTTTTGCGTTGCCAGTTTTTTTGAGGCTGTCAGTCTTTCTAGGTTGGCCCGTATGTGTCGGGGTGAAGAGCAGATTCCGCTGCCACACTGCCTTTGACCTGAGGTTTGAAATCATGAAGTGCAGGAACAAGGGAGAACTGAGGGACACCAGTAAATGTATGTGTCTCGCTTTTTGACAATGGTGGGGGTTTCAGTAGAAGTCCTTCTAACGGCAAACTCTGAGGCTTCATTGTTGTGCTATCAAAATGTTATGCTTTGCACTATTCCCACCTCCTACCCGATGTTGAAGAGCAGAGCATACGTTAGCACTGATTTTCATCTGCAAATATAGACAAGCAGACACTGACTTCAAAATGCTCACTGACCACATAAAGCATGAATGCTGACAGGATGTAGACACTGTGGGCTGTATAGAACTTCAGCTGTTCAATTTCAGACATGCTGCTTACATCACTTATTCAGTTTAAGCCACTATCAAAGGGAACAATTCATTTTTGAAGGGGTTAACATATAACAAAGAGTCAATAAAATATACAGTTTAGGGTCAGGATTTTTATAAAACAGTCATTTGTTTTCAGGCTTTTAAAAGGTGGTTGAAGAGACCCTCTTTAAATGTGAATACGACAGTGAAGATTTCACGATTTCTTTTTTAAATCAAGAGGCGCAAACTTTTTTTTGTAAAAGTGGTTAAAAATCCAGTATCTTGTAACCAGAGTGCTTGCAAACTTATTTAAGACTGTTAGTAATTGCAATGCAAAACTTAATCTCCTGGTGGTGCAATAATGCTGAGGGCTGTAAAAGCTCAGTGACACTGTGCAGGATAACGCAGAGACCAACATTCTGCTCTGCTCAATTCCCAATCTGAGCTGTGTTGAGCAGAAAGGTGCTGAGCGAAGGCTATGGTGTCTCCCTGTGGGGTGGGGGAAGAAATCAGAAGAGAGGAAAATCAGAGAGTGTTGTGTCTGGACAATATCTAGTGCCTCCAGGTGCAGGAGAAATTGATGGTGATCTAACAGCAGATTCTGCATCTATCTTGTTAGCTGAAATTGCAGGCCAGGAGGATAAAGAGGATAAATATACAAAAATGAACAGGGGGGAAAGCCATATATAATAGAAATTTTAAAATTCCAGTTTTATAACATGGCAGATGGATATGTATACATTGGAAGTAGCAATCAGTCACATCGCCTCTCTCATGGCCTTTAGGCACTTCCTAATATTGCAAATAGCAGTTATTCTTGAACCATCTTTATGGAAACCATCAGCAAAGGAAAAACAAAAGGCTAGATCAAGGGTCACGTTGTAATAAAACTTTGATTTACATAGTACATCATCATCACATCTCTTGGACAATTCACATCTAACTAATTACTTTTCAAGTGTGTTGATTTATTATGTAGGCAAACATTTAGCCTTTTTGTACACAGCAAGATGCCACGAACAGCAAGGAGATAACCAGCTAATCTTTTATTGATTACGTTTGGGATGCATCCTTGGTTGCTGAGGGAAGTAAGGGTGGAAATTGCGGAGGTACTGGCCATAATCTTCCAAACATCCTTAGATACAGGGGTGGTGCCAGAGGACTGGAGAATTGCAAATGTTACATCCTTGTTCAAAAAAGGGTGTAAGGATAAACCCAGCAACTACAAGCCAGTCAGTTTAACCTCGGTGGTGGGGAAACTTTTAGAAACGATAATCTGGGACAGAATTAGCAGTCATTTGCACAAGTGTAGATTGATTAGGGAAAGCCAGCATGGATTTGTTAAAGGTAAATCGTGTTTAACTAACTTGATAGAGTTTTTTTGATGAGGTAACAGGGAGGGTCGATGAGGGCAATGCAGTTGATGTGGTGTATACAGACTTTCAAAAGGCGTTTGATAATGTGCTGCATAATAGGCTTGTCATCAAGATTGAAGCCCATGGAAAAATGGGGGCAGTAGCAGCATGGATACAAAATTGGCTAAGTGACAGGAAGCAGAAAGTAATGGTGAACGGTTGTTTTTTTGGATTGGAGGGAGGTGTACAGTGGTGTTCCCCAGGGGTTGGTACTAGGACCACTGCTTTTCTTGATATATATTAATGACTTGGATGTACAGGGCACAATTTCCAAATTTGCAGATGACACAAAACTTGGAAGGGTAGTGAACAGCGAGGAGGATAGTGATAGACTTCAAGAGGATATAGACAGACTGGTGGAATGGGCGGACACGTGGCAGATGAAATTTAACCCAGAAAAATGCAGTGTGATACATTTCGGTAGGAAGAAAGAGGAGAGGCAATATAAACTAAGGGGCACAATTCTAAAAGGGGTACAGGAACAGAGAGATCTGGGGGTATATGTGCACAAATCGTTGAAAGTGGCAGGGCAGGCTGAGAAAGCGGTTAAAAAGCATGCAGGATCCTGGGCTTTATAAATAGATGCATAGAGTACAAAAGTATGGAAATCATGATGAACCTTTATAAAACACTGGTTCAACCATAACTGGAGTATTGTGTCCAGTTCTGGGCACCGCACTATAGGAAAGATGTGAAGGCCTTAGAGAGAGTGCAGAAAAGATTTACTAGAATGATTTCAGGGATGAGGGACTTTAGTTACGTGGATAGACTGGAGAAGCTGGGGTTGTTCTCCTTGGAACAGAGAAGGTTGAGAGGAGATTTGATAGAGGTATTTAAACTCATGTAGGGTCTAGACAGAATAGATAGAGAGAAACTGTTCCCATTGGCAGAAAGGTCAAGAACCAGAGGACATAGATTTAAGGTGATTGGCAAAAGAACCAAAAGGTGATATGAGGATAAACTTTTTTACACAGCGAATGGTTAGAATCTGGAATGCACTGCCCGAGGGAGTGGTGGAGGCAGATTCAATTGTGGCTTTCAAAGGGGAACTAGGTAAGTACTTGAAAGGAAAAAATTTGCAGGGCTACGGGGATAGGACTAGCTGGATCGCTCTTGCATAGAGCCAGCACAGACTCAATGGGCCGAATGGCCTCCTTCTGTGCTGTAACCTTTCTATGGTTCTTTGTTGGTTGAGGGAGGAATATCAAACTAGTGCCATGGGATCTTTAACATTGAGCCAATCAGGTCCAAGTGTAATATAGGCTTTGCCCATGTTATACTTTCAAGTGTGGTGGACATATTAGATACAAGAATTTTATATATAATTCACCAACTTCCTTTTAAAAAACTTTTTTTGCACACTAATTCTTTCAGCCAGTAGTATAACATGGTTTGAGCATCAGGTTTCTCAATAACCTTCTCAGCTCACCATGATCTGCTAATACTTCTATTTGGTGGTGGGATGGTTGGGGAGGGAAGAACCACCAGCTGCTGTCGTTTCCCCTGTTGAAATGGAATACTCCATCTAGTGATCTGACTGAGAATGGATAAAACCCACCCAAATACAGGAAATTGACTCTAACCATCAGAAACATCTATGGAGTAACAATGAAGCCATTCTTAGGTTGTGTGTTTACAGAATAATTCTAACCTCCTGGATCATATAATGAGGAATATGGGAAGGGGGTGGAACTTAAAAGGAAAACACTACACAAACTTAAATTCAGATATAAAGTTGGCATATCAGTAAATGCAAATTAGAAGTACAAGATAGCTTTCTTAAATGAGTCAGTGAATTTATCTAGTGAGCTGAGCCATACACACCGGAAAAGTCCCAGGTTCAACACCCAATTTGTGCTTAGTTAGCTGATATCAGCAGGGGCAGGGATAAGGTTGCTTCAATTGGCTACAGCCCCCTGGTTAGAGAATGGCTAGAATTGCCACTAATTGTTATCCAGTTACCTCTGCTGGAAGTAGATGAGAATGTTGGGTAAGAACAGGATTAGGCTTGGTTATGATGTGTCCACCATGATCAAATAGCCTTACCATCAAAACTCATGTTAATAATGTCTCTTTGGTAAGTTTTTTTAAATTCATTCTTGGGATGTGGACATCCCCGACTAGGCCATCATTTAATGCCCATCCCTAGTTGTCCTGAGAAGGTGATGGTGGGCATACTCCTTGAACCATTTCTGTCCAGGATATGATCAGATTCCATGGATCCATACCCCAGCAATGAATCAATATTTTCAGGGGAGGTGGTGAGAAACATTGACTAAACAAATAGAAATCAGTATATCATCAGTACCTTTTATGAATGGCCATTTGTCTGTGCTGCTTGTCAGTCTTGGGAATAAGTTTCCCTTTAATTGAGCGAGCCAAGAAACCTTCCTCAATTCCAACCAGCTCTGCTACTCTCTTCATTGAGGCTGACAAGTTCTCCCACAAGCAAAAAAACTGATACCAGTCAATGGTTACCCATTCTTCATAGACCGGTGTGATCTGAAGTCAGTGGAGAAAGAAAAAAAAACTGCATTAGCATCCCACCACAAGACTTATGAACCAATACAATGTTTTCTTTTGGTGTGCACAGAATAGCATGCATTGCGCACACATTTAGTCTGCGGTCTTGAGCTCTACTCATAACATGATAACGGATGTAGTTCAATTATACTAGCAAATATACCATGGCATCGTTCACAGGGTGCTCCTGGTTCTGAAGCACAGTTTTGATGTTCAGAGAAGTGGCCTTAAACACACAAGCCAGGATAACAGCTAGCTAGGCAAATCCTGGTAACTGTAGTTATTTATGAACTGCAGAAGTCAATCAGAGGGCAGTAATTGCTTATAAATTTCTGGCACCAGATCTTTGTGTTACAGTTACAAATGTCACACACAACTTTATCATTTTCCAAAGAAAAAAGTATAAAACAGAAAATATCAAAGAGAATTTCTGCCGTCTTAATTACCTCCTATATGAACTCACCCAGTACTTAATAGCAGCAGTTTTTTAATGAACATCTGCAAGAGCCTAGTGTTTACTTAATTTGATACACATTCACACTTTACATGGTCTTACACTTTTGTAGTCTTTAAATGACATACATTTACACTTTAGCAGAAGAATAATGCTTTGTGGTTCACAAGAAGTAACGTTCCTGTCCTTAGAAAATAATGAATCATCTGACTTGCCACGAACAACACCACAAGAGATCTGCAAATATATTTACTTGTCAACAAATTCAAGCACTTTTTAAAATGTCATCCATGCAAGTAACATTTTTAATTTGTAATCCATCTCAGTGAATGGCATAGGGATTCCTATAAAATAAAATCCACAGTCAGTGATAAAGGGGAATCCAATGATGATGCAATAAAATGGGTATTCCCATTCCCCAAATCATTCCATTGGTCGCAAGCCCCCCAACTACCACCACTACAAATCAAATACATCCATGACTTAGACAAAAAAAACCATGCACTGAATTTGCATTTTAGCTGCGATTGTAACAACTGTTTTGGTAAGCAAATAGATCATTGACAGATAAATGATTATTTAATATGTCCATTCAGAGCATTTATCAGTTTAAAATGTCCCAAAATGTTCTTAATTATAAATACACATCAGTTGGAAATATATCGCCGGACCTTCATCGTCGCTGGGTCAAAATCCTGGAACTCCCTTCCGAACAGCATTGTGGGAGAACCTTCACCACACGGACTGCAGCGGTTCAAGAAAGCGGCTCACCACCACCTTCTCAAGGGCAATTAGGAATGGGCAATAAATGCTGGCCTTGCCAGCGACACCCACATCCCATGAACGAATAAAAAAAATTGATCTCCTGTGGCATTGCTCAGAGACAAAGATAAAAACTTGAGCACTCTCCCTGTACCATTCTCTACTACTTTCACTTCATTTTCCACTTTTTCCTCTCTGTATGGCTCTCAAACTTTTCTCATTGTATTCTCCGTTTGCCGCTTTGTCCCTAACCCATTTCCTCATTCATTCTGTAAGTCTGCTTTCCCTCCATCTTTTCACCATCTCTGTATATATCTTACACATTTTCCTTTATTATAGAATTCATAATTTTTAATTTTTTTTTAAAACAGCTAGGGCACACAATAAGATGAAAGCCATAATGTACCCAGTGAGAGTTGGGAATCTGGGGGTAAGACAGGAAGAGACCAGGATTAGGTCAAGAGAAGACATCCAGTTGGTGCTGTGATATACAAGAGAAACTCTGGATGGGGCATTTAGAAGACAATGACTGTAGAGCAGAGGATGGGAGGGAGTAGGAAGTTCAGCCTGTGCTGGAAGGCAGTGTGAGCTGCTGGGGGGGTAGGGGCTAAGTATCAACAGGGGGTACCCTGTTTATGCTGGAATGGATTTGTGGCCCAACTGTACTAGCAGATCCAGAAACCACTGCAACACGTGGGCAAGGAAAATGGGGGAATGGGCCGGGGTGAAAGCGGAAGTCCGGGGCCTAGACCCTGGAGGTCACAAGGTCTGAAACTGTGATGGAAAGGGAGCACATTCCTGAAGTTGAAAGGAAGCAGGGCAGGACATGGAAACCATAACTGGAAAAGTGATGTACCACTGCAGGTCCCAATGCCCAAGATATAGCAGGAAAAGTTCAGGACAGAAAAAGCCCAGAGCAGAGCCCAAAGCAAGAACGGGAGGAAGTGGAGAGAGATTTGTAAGCCAGAAGTGTGATGAGAGTGGGGAAAATACTCTTCCCGTATTTGGGGTCAAGGAAGTATTGCTGTTACAGACCAACAGCACAAGTTTTAAGACAGCCCATATACTTCATAAGCCTCAGCGCTAATAGGTCAACTGATTTTCGTGAGTGCTGATCCTGAACTTAATCAGGACAGCATCACTCAGCAACTTTAAAACACATGCCACTGATCTACAGCAGCATCCTGCTTTACCCCAATTTGGGAACATGGTGACTGGGAAGCATGGTGGCAGAACAGCAACTTGCAGAGGCAAGAAGCTGACGAGCGTGGCAGGGGAAGAGACTCTTTTAAAATTGCTGCAAAGGAAGGAGGAAGCAAAGCTGAAGCCTCAGGGTAGGCCTCAGTGGGGAGGAGGGATGGAGCTGAAGGAGTCAGGACAGGGCTGGCAGGGAGCAGAGCAGAGTAAAGCTGGAGCGCTCGGGGGAGGGCAGGATTAGGTGTAGCAAAACCAAAACACTCAAGAGAGGGAAGCCAGGCAACAGAGCTGGAACACAAAGGGCAGCTTTTGGAGGGAGCAAAGCAGAGCCCCAAGAGGGATAAATGCTAGATAGAGTGGGTGGAGAATTAACAGAGAACTATCATAACAGCTAGAAATAGGTTGAATAGGTTGAAATGGATAGGTGCGTATAGATATTAAGTGGCTAATGTGAGCCAACCAACTACATTGCAGGCTCACAACAGTATTAAGGCATAAATATTACAGAAACAAAACGTTTAATTATATAGATGTGAATATTAAATATAACCATTTTCACACACACACACACACACAAATAAATAAACTTCTGAATAGATTAAGTAAAACAGAAAATGCTGGAGAAGCTCAGCAAGTCAGGCAGCATCTGTGGAGAAAGAAACAAGAGTTAACGTTTCAGGTCGAAGATCTTTCGTCAAAACTGGAAGATGTTAAAAGAGTTAAAGTTTTTGAGCAAGTACAGAGCCAGGGAAAGGGGAGGAAAGAACAAAAGGGAAGGTCTGTGATAGGGTAGAGGGCAAGAGTGATTAAATGTCAAAAGGGATGATGGTGCAAGACAAGGAAAGTGGTAATGGGACAGGTTAAGAAACAAAAGATTGATCAGGAGTAGCTGTAAATGGCAGCAGCAGAACCGTTTCCAGCACCAGCTGACCAAAAAAATGGTTATGATCTGAAGTTTGTGAAATCAATGTTGAGTCCTGAAGATTGTAAAGTGCCGAAACCAAAGATGAGGTGCTGTTCCTCGAGCTTACGTTGAGCTTCATCGGAACAGTGTAAGAGGCTGAGGACAGAGGGGTCAGAGTAGGAGTGGGGAGGGGAATTAAAATGGCAAGCGACCGGCAGGTCAGGGTCAAGCTTGTGGACAGAGCAGAGGTGCTCAGCAAAGCGATCACCCAGTCTGCGTTTGGTCTCCCCAGTGTAGAGGAGACCACATTGTGAGCAGCAAATACAGTATACTAAATTGAAAGAAGTACAAGTAAACCGTTGTTTCACCTGGAAGGAGTGTTTGGGGCCCTGGTCGGTGGGGAGGACGTGAAGGGGCAAGTGTTGCATCTCCTGCGCTCGCACGGGAAGATGCTGTGGGGAGGAGAATGGGTGTTGGGGGTAATGGAAGAGTGGACTACGGTGTCGCGGAGGGAGCGGTCCCTTTGGAATACTGAAAGGGGAGGGGAAGATGTGTTTGGTGGTGGGATCATGCTGGAGGTAGCGGAAATGACATAAGAACATAAGAAATAGGAGCAGGAGTAGGCCAATCGGCCCTTCGAGCCTGCTCCGCCATTCAATAAGATCATGGCTGATCTGATCCTAACCTCAAATCTAAATTCATGTCCAATTTCCTGCCCGCTCCCCGTAACCCCTAATTCCCTTTACTTCTAGGAAACTGTCTATTTCTGCTTTGAATTTATTCAATGATGTAGCTTCCACAGCTTCCTGGGGCAGCAAATTCCACAGACGGAGGATGATACGTTGAATGTGTGAGGCAGGTGGGATGGAAGGTGAGATGGAGCCTTGCACCATCATCCCTTTTGTCATTTATTCACTCATGCCCTCCACCCTATCAGAGACCTTCCCTTTTGTTCTTTCCTCCCCTCCCCTCACTCCTCCCTCTTCCCCTGGCTCTGTACTTGCTCAAAAACTTTAACTATTTTAACATCTTCCAGTTCTGACGAAAGGTCTTCGACCTGAAACGTTAACTCTGTTTCTCTCTCCACAGATGCTGCCTGACTTGCTGAGCTTCTCCAGCATTTTTTATTTTGGATTTCCAGCATCTGCAGTATTTTGCTTTTAAAACTTGATTGTTTCACATTCACTTGAGTAGCATGCTTTCCATTTACCTTTAAACAATGAGGAGGACAATAGCAGACTTCAGGAGGACATAGACAGACTGGTGAAATGGCCAGACACATGGCAGGTGAAATTTAATGCGGAGAAGTATGAAGTGATGCATTTTGGAACAAAAAAGAGGCGAGGCAATATAAACTAAATGGTACAATTTTAAAAGGGGTGCAGGAACAGAGAGACCTGGGGGGTGTATGTAAACAAATCTTTGAAGGTGGCAGGACAAGTTGAGGAGGCTGTTAAAAAAGCATATGGGATTTTTGACTTTATAAACAGAGGCACAGGGTACAAAAGCAAGGAAGTGATGATTAACTGTTACAAATCACTGGTTAGACCTCAGCTAGAGTATTGTGTCCAATTCTGGGCACCACACTTTGGGAAGGATATCAAGGCCATGGACAGGGTGCAGAGGAGATGTACCAGAATGGTACTAGGGATGAAGAATTCAGTTATGTGGAAAAACTAGGGAATCTGGGATTGTTCTCCTTAGAGCAAAGAAGGTTAAAGGGTGGTGAATAGTAACTTTCAAAAGGGAAATGGATATATACTTAAAAAGGAAAAATTTGCAGAGCTACGGGGAAAGAGCAAGGGAGTGAGACTAATTGGATAGCTCTTTCAAAGAGCCGGCACAGGCGTGATGGGTCGAATGGCCTCCTTCTGTGCTATATGAATCGATGATTCTACATCTTCAAATCCAATATCAAGTTTTCAAGCTGTCAATCACAGCTGTACGAGGTACATACTAACCAGTCATGTTGCTCGCCCTGCTCTGCTGAATTAACTGCTGCTGCTTATTACAGAGGATAAAAGCCCTTTTCAGACAGATGTCAAAGTCAGATTAGCTCAATGTGCCAAAAGTTAAAGAATTCAGAATCTGTCTTAAAATAAACTTCCACGTTTCCAAAAATAAAAATCTATCTTAAAAATTCATATAAAGATGCATTTCCCCTTTGGAAATGTGAATTAAAGGAGCTGTTTAGGGGAATCCTTATACCACTGAAACACGTATCCTGGTGAGTTAATCAGACATGTTATCAGAATCTACAGAGATGCCTCCCCAACTGAAGATGATAAAAGTGGATGCAAGAGTTAAAGTGCAAGCATTTAAAACAAAGCAAAGCGCAATATTAGCAAGACTTTAATAAAACTATTGCAATTTTATTGAAAATTTTTTTTTTTTTGAGGGAACAAAAAGGTGATTCATGCTGGCTTACAGTTCCACAGGTACAGATATAGCCATCCACTATATCAACTGTCCATTCTATACATGCAAGCCTAGACTATGACCATTGACAAGCTATTCAATTGTTGGAGTGGGGGTAGGTCATCACAGTGCCAGAGAGGTTGTTTGGCAGTAATTAAGACTTACCACGCCGTTAAAAGGGTACTTATACTGGAAGTGACAGGCCCTAACTATTTTTGGCTAACTTAGTCCGTATTTATGAGGTGAGTACAGGAACTTCACGCCGTTCAATACATTTGAATGGTGAGTCAGACGGTGAGATGCTGCTTTCGCGCAACTTTTGGAGGAGCAGTGAATCTCGGACAGCAAATTCCAGATTCTCGCATTTAACTGCGCATGTGCAGTCGCCGGAAGTTATTATCTGATTTGCACATAAATAACGGTGAGTGGCGTTAGCCTCACTGTTATTTTTACAGCAAAATCCGGCCCAATGTTTCTGTAAAAACTGTGTAACGCAACACTTCTTGGTTTCTAAAGTGTGGTGGCGCTCCCAACTGCAATATGCACACATTCACAGTAGCTTCAAAAATATATTGTCTGTTCTTTCAAATATCTTTTTACAGTGACAATATAGCACCTGAATTTGTGGTTACCAAAGGAAATGCACTGTTCAAAACAGCCCAGTGAAAGGAGCTCCTTCCATCACCAGGCAGAGAGAACACAACACAGATAGTGGAGTGATTGATCTGTATAATTCTATCCTGGCTTTAGCACTACAGTGAGTTCAAGCCTACATCAAAAGTGTGGGGATTATGCATTGGTACAGCATTCACTGTAAGTTCTACAAAAATAAACAGAGATGGTGACCTGCTTGAGCGTCGGGCTGGTCAGAACAAAAGTAACCAGGGCACATCCCAAATGCACTCCACTAGACTCCATATGCAATGTGAAAAACACAATTAATACTAAACAGCAAAAAAAATGCCTCAGGTACCTGATAAAGAATATGAAGATCGTTCTCCAAAACAAATCCTTTCATTGCTTTTTGTAGGTCTGCAAAGATTCTCAGTGCATCTGGAGGAGACAGGGAAGAAGCGAGAGTGGCTGCTCCCAACTTTGTGGGACGATACAGTTGAACTATTAAAAAAAAAGTTAAACATATTACCTATACAAGTACATTTATACTGTCTCCGAGTCTTAGTGAATTAATTTTGCCAAGGAGTGGAGCTTAAAAATCCAAATTATTCTGTGAGTGCAACATTGTTTTTATTGCTCCATAGTGTGATGATTCAGTATCTTGGACAAAACAGCTGTCCTGTAGGTTAAAAATGGTCATGATTCATTCAAGAAGCTCACATTGATTAATCTTTTTCTTGAAAAATGTCATTTTTTAAACTAAATTACACGAGGAAGAACAACAGAATTATTCAGGCATGGAGTGCATGTGCATGCCACACAGATAAGATAAAGAAAACAAGAAAGAATAATTGTAAGAAGAAAAAATATAAAAAGAACTGAAATGCAAAAGAAAAGGCAAGAAAACATTGAATTGTAGAAAGGACAAGTTCTATTGAATTACCCAAGGTACTTTTTAAAGATATATAAAAGCGGAAGAGATTGTGACAGAGAAATGTGCTTGAGAATGCAAGAAAACAAAAAGGAAAAATTGAGAAAATAATCAGAAAGATGAAATCTGACATAAATAGAGACTTGCATTTTACTTCTAGCTTGTTCCTTATTATTGAATGTCCCTGGATTGACTGTCGGTGAAAATCTTCGGGTTTTTTTGAAAGGGGAAGTGCATTGGTGCAGCAGGCTTGTAAACTTCCATGCTCCTCCTACACTGTAATCTGATCTGAGCCATGACATTGCAGAAGGCACCAGGGGCCAACTGCTCCTTCGCTAGAGGGGTAAGAGGGGAGAAATCAAAGGGCAGTCACCCTGGTGCACATGGTCAGGAAATAATCTCCGAAAGCTTGTGATTTTAAAATAAAACTGTTGGACTATAACTTGGTGTTGTAAGATTCCTTAGGTCTGTATGAAGATCTGGGAGCAGATTTTCAGCCTTTTGCATTGACTAGGGGTAATACATGGTGGAGGTAGAAACAAAAAAAACTTACAAAATCAACCTAGAAATCAAAATAGGCAAGTTAATGATAACCAGTAGTGTACTGAAGTATAAGATAGAACAGGCAGTCGTATTTTTAGTAATTCACTATTGAAAAACATTAGGTTTGAATGTTCACATAAGCAGAACTGGACAGAGGATATTAAAACAATCAGGGGAAATTAAACTGAATTGAAAAAGTATACGAAAAACAACTTAATATCAGAAACATTTAACTGTAAAAGCAGATTGTCCTGGTTGAAAAACAGGACAATAATTTCAAAATGTAAAGAACAGATGTGCAGAAACAACATCATTTCTAAAAGATGATGTGTAGTATGGAACTAGAGTACAAGTCAGACAGTTTGTCTAAACATTAGAAAGTTGGTGAAACTTTATTATTTGCCAAATGATAAAATAGAAGTGAAGGAAAAAATTACTTTTATCTCCTTCCTGGTCCTCTTCCAGTATCTGAATAAGCTCATTCTCCATTAGGTACTCAATAGACTCCTCAATAGCATTGCCCTGGATTGATGCTGCCTCACACTCACGTGGACTGGCAGCCAGCAGTGTGCACGAGGCATACACACGGACATCTTCTGGGGTACTGGCGACACCGCCCACAATTATCTGAAATCAAGGTGAAGAGTCAATGCTTTTAGAAATCCTATAATGTCCAAAATATTCCTCAAGTCTGATTGATTATTTTCACACACTGTCCAAACCAGATACAACCTAATACAGCACCATTCCCCAGCCACCTCAAACACAAGATCTTAACCTAAATTTTCTCTCATTATCAATTACAGTCTGTGGGTCATATATGGCATGAGCC
This sequence comes from Heptranchias perlo, assembly GCF_035084215.1. Classification (NCBI taxonomy): domain Eukaryota; kingdom Metazoa; phylum Chordata; class Chondrichthyes; order Hexanchiformes; family Hexanchidae; genus Heptranchias; species Heptranchias perlo. Next base: position 51,262,747 of record NC_090335.1, read on the forward strand.
CTAGTGAAACAATTTCTATTGTACTTGTATTTCTTATTCTGCTGGATTCTGTAAAAACACTAGGATGGATACCCTGACAAAAATATGCACCAGACAAATCCTTAACCCTTTCACCGTAACTCCTCAACAAGGAATCATCTGGGGTTTATTACCCAGTCTGTGTCTAGGAGTTAATTTTGCCTAAAATTGGCTTCCCAAACTGTCTTACATGAACCAGTTTGGATTCTATTAGCATTTATACTAACAAACTCCCATCAGGGTTGAGCTACTGAGTGACTGAATTATCAAATAAATCAGACAACAAAGTTATGAACTAACAATTATTTATCAACCTTAGAACCATAGTGAGCAGCACTTAAATTTAAACATGGAGTATGAAAATAATCAATAGTCACGCTTGACAAATGACAAATTAAATAACCACGGTTACAAAGGCAGTTCAGTTATGGCACAGTAATTCAGCACTAAATGCTTGCTGATAATAAATTTACTGTTGGAATCAATGTCTGAGATGGATGTAAATTGGCGAGATTAATTTAGGATTACACTCCTTAGCTAGCTGAAAGATAACATCGTTAGCCAGTCGATTGAATAGATTAAAGTCTATATGCTTGTAGTTATCAACATTTTCAGACATTTATACGACTTCATTCATGTGAAATGATGTGCATGAACTGGTTACCCTTCCTTCCTCTGGGAGGATGGCATTGGCCTCTGAGACATCAGCGTGGTGAACCTCCATCTGGAGAGGTGCTAGCCATTCCTCCTGGATTCTCTGCCACTGGGTAAATTCACTTTCCGCACTGGTAGCTATATCTGGACTAGCTGACTTCAATCTCACTTCCCAATCTGAGGGCAACTTACACATCTAAGTGACACACTTATATCTGACTGGCATAGCCACATAATCTTAACTTCTGTAACCTTTCTTGCACTTTCCAATTTTAGAAATACCTGTCTACATATACCAGACAAAGTACTCCTACTACAAAGAGTACTACTAGAACTAGTAAAAGAACTACAACTAAACTAAGAACTGAGGAGTTTAGCATCTAAAATACCACCTTGTATATCTTTCATTCCCAAAGAAACCTCTTGAGTTCTATTGACCGACCAACATGAGTGTTAGAAGAGTTCAGCTCTTTTGGTGTCAATCACCTCACCAAGCCCTGTAAATACCCCTGATGACCTCCAAATCAATGAAGCACTGGCACCTAGACATGCCAAGTCACTTGTTTACTCCCCTTCTCAGGTCTTTGCTCACAAAGTATCTCACACAGGTCCAGATAAGGAAGGACATCATTATGTCCCCCTCAACGAGCCATCTCCGGGCCTGTGACCTCGATGGCTTGTTTTCTATCCCTGGTAAGGAATGTTTTGTTCGTATAAGCCTTCATGGTTTCATTGGCATTGGCCCTTTTCTTTCCTAGCATTTAGTCTGACTACTGACTCCATTTTGAGGACATATTTAAGACAACTCTTAAGGCATTTATCCTATAATTCACCTGTTTGGGCCTGTCAGTTTGGAAAAGGATATGATCAGTGCTGCTCCCAGAATTGGGGGGAAAATTATCATTTTATCTACAACTTAGATTGGAGGGGAGTGTTTTTATGTGAATTTAATGACACAAAAGTAATTTTTTAATTTGGCAGTGGCAGTCAGTGTTTCATATTGTAATTGTTTTTAAGTGGTCTAATGTATGCAACTAAGTGGCCAACAAGAATAAAACATTTGGCTATCCATGTATTAACCAATTTTATATTCAGCACATTAATCCACTGACAAATAGAGAAATATAAACTACGATACTTCAATCGCTGTATGAATGATTATATGAGCTGTAGTATGAAAATCTGTAAATTGGCCGTTTCTGTGTGTGGTTTTCAGAAACACTGATTCAAGCATCACTTTCAATAACATATATTTGTTGGTAAACTAGGACTAAGTGGCATCAGAAATTTACTCAGATCACATTTTGTAGATTTGACAATGCTACTGTATGCAAGACAACAACGGCAGGGTCTGGATTACAGCTTACAGGCTTGTACATGTTCAAAACCTAATTTAAGGCTTCATGAATATCATATGCTCGACTTGTTCTATATCCAGTATTCTGTAGGAATGCCAATTTGCCAACAAGGGGAGGGAAAATAAACTTTTTGACAATGGGCTCAACGGAGCTAAAACTTTTAAGCCAACAGCTGTGAGCACATATGTTAGATGCCTCCAATTTGAAATGGACCCTGTTGATTTTTCATCTTACCTCAAGGATAGCTCGTATCATGCTGGTGGTGACACCCTCTCCCTCCCTCTTCACAAGGCAGCTACGGACAGGTTTAAGACAGCCCTGTAACAGGCTCACTCCTTTTGCTCTCTCTGCATTCTTGCACACCAGTATACTTTCACCTGGAATGAGGTGTAATATTGAACGTTTTAAATATATTTGACTTAAATGTGTTCGCCTCCTCCCTTATTACTCTTCGAAAACATTTAAAATCAAAGGAGTGATGAATTCAGATGAACACCATTCATTGTAATCACCCATTCTATTTCAAATATACATTGCTCTCACAAATTAAAGGATAATTTAAGTCAGTACAGGGTTTCTCTGGAAATGTAGCGTGTACCTTGTAGGTCCTACATGTGATGTAGGGTAGAATGTCTGGAATAAATTTGTACAGAACTTTGTATAGAATCAATTCCAAGCGACTTTATGTGTCTTGTTGTGTGCTGCTAATTCAGGCTTATTGTACTTCAACTTAAATGCATTTACTTTTACTTCATTCACATCTTATCTGGCAGATGATCTGGATTTAATCTGAATCTACAGAACTACTGTCAAAGGAGCTTTGACATTTCAACAACCTCCAGTGGGAAGTACGGGATCACTAGAGGCAGAGTGACACACATGGGTAGAACAGTGTCCAGGAGAAAAGTCTCTTTCCTCAAGATAGCTGTAAAGAATCTGATTCTTTGTTGGAATACTCTCAATCCAGTTCCTCATAGGCCAGTTCACTCCTAACAACCCATAATAAGATTAACGGGACAGTCTTACTTTAAGTAAAATCACTGCTACACTGGGCTAATAGACCCAAGGATCATCTGAACTGTCAATGTGAAGCCCTGAGTGACCACGTCCTCACAAAACGATAGAAAGGTCAATCCCACCTCACACACTACAAATCATTATTTTATAGGTGGGCAGACTTACATGAGGGAATTAGAAATTGAAATAGTTATCACTATCCCCATTGGTCAGGAATATTTTGCCAAGATTGATGAAATAGTTGTGCCTACCCTTGCAGAAGGCTGGTAGTTCATATGCTGATTTAATCATTTTCTTTCAAAAAATACAATTTAAGCTAACTTTTAATATAAACGTAGTAGTGGATTATATAGTCATTCTCTGGTAGTCTAGTATATCAACTTTAGCTACCCGGAAATCTAGTGGAGTCAGTTACTGGCACACTGACAATGGGTATGCAACTGTCCTTTCCAAAGAAGTCTTAGTGGTGACAACAAATATGCATCCAATTCCTGGTGGTCTTACGATAGGCATTAAACCCAATCTAACTGGTAGTAGCAAGGAGTTATGTGCCCTCTAGTGGTCTACATAGGCCTTGCACAGCAGCCAGAGTTATCAGAATTAGGCATTAGTACTGTGTATCTGTAAATTGAATGGTGCTGCTACTTCTTGTAAAACTTGCCTTGGAGTAGAATACAGTGTTGGTCACACTAGAATGTAATATTTTAATCAGGTCTACCCTCCAAGGACCAATATTAATACTTGACATGTCAAACAATGACTTGCTACCCAAATGAAGGTTTCACAAATAGTACATTTGTTCTATAAACAACTGGTCATGCTTGAATTTCAATTTGAGGTTAGGATCAGATCAGCCATGATCTTATTGAATGGCGGAGCAGGCTCGAGGGGCCGATTGGCCTACTCCTGCTCCTGCTCCTATTTCTTATGTTCTTATGTTCTTACCCATCGTGTCCACTCCCTTTCTCCCGGCTCTCCCAGACATCTGTTTGTAGGTGATAACATCAAGAAGCCGTCCATTAAACACTGGCGATCTCACAATCACACGACGAGCTGGTAGATTTACACCAGAGGACAGGGTGGAGGTAGCCACGAGAACCCGAATCAAACTCTGACGAAATGCAGCCTCAATAATATCCCGTTCGTCAAAAGTCAAACCTAAAATGGAAATGAGAAAGGCATAAACAGATGTGGTATTCAAACTCGCCAATTACTAATTTGGACTTAACGTGCATCCAGGAGAGCTTTTTGAGCCAGCATGTAGAAAGTCCTACAAGAGAGGGGGTGGTACTGGACCTAATTCTAGGGAATGTGGCCGGCCAAGTGGAAGAAGTGCTAGTAAGTGAGCACTTTGGTGACAGTGACCATAATTCGGTGAGATTTAAGGTGGTTATGGAAAAGGATAGGGAGGGGCCGGAAATAAAGGTTCTAAATTGGGGGAAGGCCGATTTTAATAGGATAAGGCAGGATCTGGCCAAAATGGACTGGGATCAGCTGCTTGTAGGAAAATCCGCATCGGAGCAATGGGAGTCTTTCAGAAGGGAGATTGAGACCATACAATGGCAACATGTTCCCGTAAAGGTCAAGGGTGGTTCCAAGAACTCCAGGGAACCTTGGATGTCAGGGGATATACGAGAATGGATTAGGAAAAAAAGGAGGGCTTTTGGCAGATACAAAAGGCTAAAGACGGAGGAAGCCCTAGAGGAGTACAAAAAGTGCAGGGGGATACTTAAAAAAGAAATTAGGAGATCAAGGAGGGGCCATGAAATAACACTGGCGAGCAAAATAAAGGAAAATCCTAAGATGTTTTATAAGTATATTAAGGGTAAGAGGATGACTAGGGAAAAAATAGGGCCCATTAGGGACAAAAATGGCAATCTGTGTGTGGAGCCGGCAGATGTAGGAGGGGTTCTAAATGAATTTTTTGCATCTGTTTTCACTATGGAGAAGGACGATGTAGACACAGAAATACGGCAGGGGGACTGTGATATACTCGAACATATTAACATCGAGCGGGAGGAGGTATTGGCGGTTTTAGCAGGCCTAAAAATGGATAAATCCCCAGGCCCGGACGAAATGTATCCCAGGCTACTGTGTGAGGCAAAGGAGGAGATTGCGGGGGCTCTAACACACATATTCAGAACCTCTCTGGCCACAGGGGATGTGCCAGAGGACTGGAGAACCGCTAATGTAGTACCATTATTCAAGAAGGGGAGTAGGGAAAAACCGGGGAACTGCAGGCCAGTGAGCCCAACATCAGTGGTAGGAAAATTATTGGAAAAAATTCTGAAGGACAAAATTAGTCTCCACTTGGAGAAGCAAGGATTAATCAGGGATGGCTTTGTCAAGGGAAGATCATGTCTGACTAATTTGATTGAATTTTTTGAGGGGGTAACTAGGCGTGTGGATGTGGGTAATGCAGTGGATGTGGTATACATGGATTTCAGTAAGGCCTTCGATAAAGTCCCCCACAGGAGACTGGTCAAGAAGGTACGAGCCCATGGAATCCAGGGTGCCTTGGCACTTTGGATACAAAACGGGCTTAGTGGCAGAAGGCAGAGGGTGATGGTCGAAGATTGTTTTTGTGACTGGAAGCCTGTGGCCAGTGGGGTACCACAGGGATCGGTGCTGGGTCCCTTGCTGTTTGTGGTCTACATTAATGACTTGGATATGAATGTAAAAGGTATGATCAGTAAGTTCGCTGATGATACAAAAATTGGTAGGGTGGTAAATAGCGAGGAGGATAGCCTCAGTCTGCAGGACGATATAGATGGGTTGGTCAGATGGGCGGAACAGTGGCAAATGGAATTTAACCCGGAAAAGTGCGAGGTGATGCACTTTGGAGGGACTAACAAGGCAAGGGAATACACAATGAATGGGAGGACCCTAGGCAAGACAGAGGGTCAGAGGGATCTTGGTGTGCAAGTTCACAGATCCCTGAAGGCGGCGGAACAGGTAGATAAGGTGGTAAAGAAGGCATATGGGATACTTGCCTTTATTAGCCGAGGCATAGAATATAAGAGCAAGGAGGTTATGATGGAGCTGTATAAAACACTGGTTAGGCCACAGCTGGAGTACTGTGTGCAGTTCTGGTCGCCACACTACAGGAAGGATGTGATCGCTTTGGAGAGGGTGCAGAGGAGATTCACCAGGATGTTACCAGGGCTGGAGCGCTTCAGCTATGAAGAGAGACTGGGAAGATTGGGTTTGTTTTCCTTGGAGCAGAGGAGGCTGAGGGGGGACATGATTGAGGTGTACAAAATTATGAGGGGCACAGATAGGATGGATACTAAGGAGCTTTTTCCCTTCGTTGAGGGTTCTATAACAAGGGGACATAGATTCAAGGTAAAAGGCGGGAGGTTTAGAGGGGATTTGAGAAAGAACTTTTTCACCCAGAGGGTGGTTGGAGTCTGGAACTCACTGCCTGAAAGGGTTGTGGAGGCAGGAACCCTCACAACATTCAAGAAGCATTTGGATGAGCACTTGAAATGCCATAGCATACAAGGCTACAAACCAAATGCTGGAATATGGGATTAGAGTAGACAGGGCTTGATGGCCGGCGCGGACACGATGGGCCGAAGGGCCTCTATCCATGCTGTATAACTCTATGACTCTATGACTTTTGAACTCAGTAACAATCTGGAAAAAGTAGTGTCATATCATCACTATACGCAATACGTCAGGTGAAAAGATCTATACCTGGCCACCATATTTTCTGATTGGTTAACTGTACATCTATTAACAAAAAAAGTCTAGATTTCCACTCAAGGGTTGGGACTTTATAGAATCATAGAAGTTTACAACATGGAAACAGGCCCTTCGGCCCAACATGTCCATGTCGCCCAGTTTATACCACTAAGCTAGTCCCAATTGCCTGCACTTGGCCCATATCCCTCTATACCCATCTTACCCATGTAACTGTCCAAATGCTTTTTAGAAGACAAAATTATACCCGCCTCTACTACTGCCTCTGGCAGCTCGTTCCAGACACTCACCACCCTTTGAGTGAAAAAATTGCCCCTCTGGACCCTTTTGTATCTCTCCCCTCTCACCTTAAATCTATGCCCCCTCGTTATAGACTCCCCTACCTTTGGGAAAAGATTTTGACTATCTACCTTATCTATGCCCCTCATTATTTTATAGACTTCTATAAGATCACCCCCAAACCTCCTACTCTCCAGGGAAAAAAGTCTCAGTCTATCCAACCTCTCCCTATAAGTCAAACCATCAAGTCCTGGTAGCATCCTAGTAAATATTTTCTGCACTCTTTCTAGTTTAATAATATCCTTTCTATAATAGGGTGACCAGAACTGTACACAGTATTCCAAGTGTGGCCTTACTAATGTCTTGTACAACTTCAACAAGACATCCCAACTCCTGTATTCAATGTTCTGACCAATGAAACCAAGCATGCTGAATGCCTTCTTCACCACCCTATCCACCTGTGACTCCACTTTCAAGGAGCTATGAACCTGTACTCCTAGATCTCTGTTCTATAACTCTCCCCAACGCCCTACCATTAACGGAGTAGGTCCTGGCCCGATTCGATCTACCAAAATGCATCACTTCACATTTATCTAAATTAAACTCCATCTGCCATTCATCGGCCCACTGGCCCAATTTATCAAGATCCCGTTGCAATCTTAAATAACCTTCTTCACTGTCCACAATGCCACAAATCTTGGGGTCATCGGCAAACTTACTAACAATGCCTCCTAAATTCTCATCCAAATCATCAATATAAATAACACATAACAGCGGACCCAGCACCGATCCCTGAGGCACACCGCTGGTCACAGGCCTCCAGTTTGAAAAACAACCCTCTACAACCACCCTCTGTCTTCTGTCGTCAAGCCAATTTTGTATCCAATTGGCTACCTCACCTTGGATCCCGTGAGATCTAACCTTATTTAACAACCTACCATGCGGTACCTTGTCAAAGGCTTTGCTAAAGTCCATGTAGACCACGTCTACTGCACAGCCCTCATCGATCTTCTTGGTTACCCCTTCAAAAAACTCAATCAAATTCGTGAGACATGATTTTCCTCTCACAAAACCATGCTGACTGTTCCTAATCAGTCCCTGCCTTTCCAAATGCCTGTAGATCCTGTCTCTCAGAATACCCTCTAACAACTTACCCACTACAGATGTCAGGCTCACCGGTCTGTAGTTCCCAGGCTTTTCCCTGCCGCCCTTCTTAAACAAAGGCACAACATTTGCCACCCTCCAATCTTCAGGCACCTCACCTGTAGCTGTCGATGATTCAAATATCTCTGCTAGGGGACCCGCAATTTCCTCCCTAACCTCCCATAACGTCCTGGGATACATTTCATCAGGTCCCGGAGATTTATCTACCGTGATGCGCGTTAAGACTTCCAGCACCTCCCTCTCTGTAATATGTACACTCCTCAAGACATCACTATTTATCTCCCCAAGTTCCCTAACATCCATGCCTTTCTCAACCGTAAATACCGATGTGAAATATTCATTCAGGATCTCACCCATCTCTTGTGGTTCCGCACATAGATGACCTTGTTGATCCTTAAGAGGCCCTACTCTCTCCCTAGTTACTCTTTTGCCCTTTATGTATTTGTAGAAGCTCTTTGGATTCTCCTTTGCCTTATCTGCCAAAGCAATCTCATGTCCCCTTTTTGCCCTCCTGATTTCTCTCTTGACTCCACTCCGGCAATCTCTATACTCTTCAAGGGATCCACTTGATCCCAGCTGCCTTTGCATGTCATATGCCTCCTTCTTCTTTTTGACTACGGCCTCAATCTCCCGAGTCATCCAAGGTTCCCTACTTCTACCAGCCTTGCCCTTCACTTTATAAGGAATGTGCTTACCCTGAACCCTGGTTAACACACTTTTGAAAGCCTCCCACTTACCAGACGTCCCTTTGCCTGCCAACAGACTCTCCCAATCAACTTCTGAAAGTTCCTGTCTAATACCATCAAAATTGGCCTTTCCCCAATTTAGAATTTTAACTTTTGGGCCAGACCTATCATTCTCCATAGCTATCTTAAAACTAATGGAATTATGATCACTGGTCCCAAAGTGATCCCTCACTAACACTTCTGTCACCTGCCCTTCCTTATTTCCCAAGAGGAGGTCAGGTTTTGCCCCCAATCAAGTCGGGCCATCCACATACTGAATGAGAAATTCTTCCTGAATACACTCAACAAATTTCTCTCCATCCAAGCCCCTAATGCTATGGCTGTCCCAGTCAATGTTGGGAAATGCAGGCAAATAGTCTTAATCACATTACCAGATCTGATTTTCTTTTTTAAATTATTCATTCATGGGATGTGGGCGTCACTGGCAATGCCAGCATTTATTGCCCATCCCTAAGTGCCCTTGAGAAGGTGATGGTGAGCTGCATTCTTGAACCGCTGCAGTCCGTGTGGTGAAGGTTCTCCCACAGTGCTGTTAGGTAGGGAGTTCCTGGATTTTGACACAGCAACGATGAAGGAATGGTGATTTCTTTCCAAGTCAGGATGGTGTGTGACTTGGAGGGGAAAGTGCAGGTGGTGTTGTTCCCATGTCCTTCTAGGTGGTGTCTTTCAGTTTCTTACCTTCTAGCAATACCATTATTACTTCACTGTCTATATAAAACAAACATGCACCATAATCTCATGAAAATACATGTATTAATTTGTGCAACAAAATTGTGAGCATTCATCATCCAGCAGCTGACAGCTTGGCTCAACGCATCTAGCTTCCCTGTCATCTTTAACTGAACTGCTTATCAACACTCACTCACACACACAAATCCAATGAGCTGTTCTTAAGTAAACATACATAGTCTCAGCCATCTTCACACTCACAAGAAATTAACATTTACCTAAAAGGAATTTGGAACAAACCAGGCTTCCTGCAAAAAATGTCGTATTAGCCCTCACCACATCTAACAAAATTAATTATTTTTGCATGTATACCGTATAGGTTTGTTTCATGAAACCTCTTCAATATTTAACAATTACAGTATAAAAAAAGACCACGAGAAAAGAAAATTATAATACCAGCATGATGAAAGGCCACTCCCTGAGGTACAGTGCGACCTAGTACTGCATCGAGCCCAGCTGGTGATCTCTTTAGCTGATCCACAATCTCCTGGAGTTCATCCCTATGCAGTATGAAAGGCAGTAATTTGGATGCTTTTACAAATCCTATATTAAAACACAACCAAAATTAAAAACATAAGTGAAAAGCACAATCCACATAGCTCACATTAAATGACATTTTATGATGAAAATTTTAAAAGAAATTATAGACAAACAACAGCGTAATGTCTATCAATACGGATAATAGAATCTTACAGCGCAGGAGGCCATTTGGCCCATTGTGTCTGTGCCAGCTCTTTGAAAGAGCTATCCAATTAGTCCAATTAGGGATGGGCAATAAATGCTGGCCTCGTCAGCGACGTCCACATCCCATGAACGAATAAAAAAAAACTCCCTGCTCTTTCCCCATAACCCTGAAACTTTTCCTTTTCAAGTATATCCAATTCCATTTTGAAAGTTACTATTGAATCTACTTCCACTGCCCTCTCAGGCAGTGAATTCCAAATCATAACAACTCGCTGCGTAAAAAAAATTCTCCTCATCTCCCCTTCGGATCTTTTGCCAATTACCTTAATTCTGTGCCCTCTGGTTACTGACCCTCCTACCAGTGGAAACAGTTTCTCCTTAATTACTTTATCAAAACCCTTCATAATTTTGAACATCTCTATTAAATCTCCCCTTAACCTTCTCTGCTCTAAGGAAAAAAAAATCCCAACTTCTCTAGTCTTTTCACATAACTGAAGTCCCTCATCCCTGGTATCATTCCAGTAAATCTCCTCTACACCCTCTCCAAGGCCTTGACATCTTTCCTAAAGTGTGGTGCTCAGAACTGGACACATTACTCCAGCTGAGGCCTTACCAGTGATTGTAAAGGTTTAGCGTAACTTCCTTGCTGTTGTACTCTATGGGAGGTATATTGGATAACCCCCGAAACCAGACGCAGGGGTCGCAGTGCACGATTAACCCGCGCCCGGTCGTTGAGATGCTGGCAGTACATAACATTCGTGCTGCCTGGTGATTTCCATGATTGCTGCGTGCAGCCAGCCCTACCTGCGCTGTTGAGTGGCTGCTCACCAGCAGAGGACCCAGATATCACGGGTGGCTAGCACCACTTAAAAGGGGAAGTGCAGTGTGTCTGCAGGGAGTGGTGGAAATCAATTGGGAAGTGAATCTGTGCCACTTATAGTGCAGCAATATAGTGCAACATGGTGATGATGGGACCTCTGGAATTTTTAATGACAACAACTGGGCTGCTCAATGTTTGCGGGACTCTGATATTTGCTAAATAAAAGATACGGGTCCGCACGGAGATCAGATATCGCACACATAAAACACAGATGCAGGTCCCATCTCTATGTTTACAAACTGCTGAGTTATATTAAAACATTGAACAAAAGTTGCTCACTACTACATCCTACATCCTGCATCCTCCAATCTGCCCGCCAGACCCCACCAATCTGAGTTTGAACCAGGCCTGCGAGAGAACATGCACCAAGGTTCTCTGACAATGCACTAGAGGCCTTGGTGCAAGAGGTGGACAGAAGGAAGGGCATCCTATATCTGCATTGGGTGGGGGGGGGGGGGGGGGGGAGGCAAGAGGCCCTCCAGACATTGGCTCCCGAGGCAGCAGAGGATGAAGTCAATGCCAGGTGAATAGCACCACAAACATAGATGCAGTGCAGGAAGAAGTTCAATGCTTTGACACGCGTGGTCAAGATGAGTGAGGTCAACTGTCAAGTGGCATCTCCTACCAACTGCACCACTAGCCATATCCACTGCTCCATGGACTGGAGCCCCCCCCCCATCACCCATCACCCATCTAACAAACTCTTTCAATCAGTACTCAACTCTTCCAACGCCATTTGTGGAAGAGCGTTCCAAACTTCTACCACCCTTTGCGTGTAGAAGCGTTTCCTAACTTCACTCCTGCAAGTCCTCGCACTAATTTTTAGGCTACGTCCCCTAGTCCTAGTATTCAAGTATAGGAGACCACCAAAAACAGGTATAAATGCATCAGCAGCCAGAAGCAATAATCCATTAACTAACCTGTAACTCCTGCACGATCCCCTTAAATAGTGCTGGTGGTTGGGGGAGGGAGGGGGGACCTCCCCCACCAGCACTATTAAGACAGTACGTTGGCTGGACGTTGCGTTCCAAAATCGCATCTGTCCCTTTAAATCAGCGTTGCACATTGATCTACTGCATATTCTCCCTACTTTACACGGTGCCGGCGTTTGTTATCTCTGTGTGCGTGAACTCCTTTACCAATATGGCGTCCGGCGCATGAAATGTGCGCGCACATTCCGGATGCCATTTTTGGAGTTTAGGAGGCCGCGTAGCGCCTACAAAACAAGCACCATGCGGCCCAATTTAGCCCCCTTTGCCACTATTTATAAAGCCCAGGGTCCAGTACGCTTTTTTTTAAAAAAACAGCCTTATCAACTTGTTCTGCTACAGTCAAAGACTTGTGTATGTGAACCCCTAGGTCTCTCCGTTCCTGCATTCCCTTTAAAGGGGGTTGAAAATCTGTTTAGTAATTGATTTACAATGCAATTAGCTTTTAATGATCACCAGTTATAGTGACCAGTGGGCTTTACAGAGCAAATCTCTTTCCAAAACCATTTCCCATTTATACAAGCCTGTTTTCTCTTGGTTATAATGATTAATAGGCATTCAGTTGTATTGACCAATTGTAAAGCACTTTCCTTTGATAATTCACAACCAGAAAAGAATTTCACAGCTATTGGAATACCTATTAAAGACAATTCAAACTGGATTGACCTGCCTTGGATATAAAGCAGTCTCAGATTTTATTTTTCTTCTGAGCACCAGCCTTTGTCAATGTAGTATACGTGACTGTTTCAGCTGGAGATCAGTCTTACACGTGAATTATGAACTGCTTTCATAAATGTGCCTTTACAGGACTGAATCATCGAGCACTTGATGAAAACTGTGCTTCTGCACCACAAGTTAATAATGACATCCCACCATCAACTGAAATGACAGTTGCTGAATTTAACATGCTGGTGAAAGTAAGACACAGATTTGTGCCAAGCTCATGCACTCAAACATTATAAATTAAATCTATTAGAAAATCAACAATGAGACTGGAGGAAACAAGGAGGAAATATTTTGTTATGCCAACATGACAAAAAAAATGGAGAAATGCCCAGCAACTTTACACTGCATCTTGGAAATAGGGAATGAGCTGATTGGTGATGCTGACTGGCATACATCTGACCATTTAGACAGCTTGGCAATAGATGAAAGTCAGACTTTTTTGTACTTCTAATACTTTAAATGCTTTTGGCTAATATTGGTTCTTTACTATTTTAGCATTATACTGTTCTTTGACTACAAATAAACCCATCAAATCAGTTCTGCCTAATTATTTCATTAGTGTAGCGCTCTGGTGCACAGAAACATGAGAATTCACATGTAATAATCAACCAGCAGTAACAATCGAAAGAAGTGATGCCCAAATCATAACAACAGTAATTGCTAAACATTCTAGCCCCGGTTATCAATAACTTTCAGCAAAAAGTTCTATTATTATTTAATAGCAACAAAAAAGAAGCCAATAAGTTGATCAGCTCCATACTAAATCGATCAGCTTGATTGCTCTATGCTCGTTATTGTGTTTGGGAATTAAGTTTCGTCTAAATTTAGTTCTGACTAGTGTTGGACGATTGTTTGTAGTTATACAAACCTCTATTAAATTGCACTCTTGAAGTGATTCCCACAATGCTAAATACTTATTTGAAGATATACACTTAAGGGGAGACCATAAAATGTATCTTGGAGTATTCATAGATAATTGTCCTGATGGCTCTTTTAGTAATTGCATTGTCTAGTGCAGAACTGAGCCATAGGGACCCAGAAGTTAAAACAGCAGTCAACACGGAGTTAACCGACTTAAGCAAAGGTGATAGTACGGGCACAACAGTTGGCCTCGGTGTCCCTGGACTATGAAAGGATTAGAAAAAAATAATCAGTTGCCAATTCCTGCTCTCCCTGCTGTCTAGTAACAGTTGCTGTAAAGTGCAAGTGTTTGGATATTGGGTACAAGTACTCCATGTCTAGGCTCACACATGAAGAACAGCCATTTGAGTGGGGTGCCAGAGAGAACTGTGCCCTAGTAATGAGTCAATGCGCTCTGGAAAGAAGAGAAAAATTAGTGGGTGGGATGGAAGACTACTCACACTGAATACAAGAAAATTCTGATCTGATACAAATAATTTTTATTGATTTTGCTCCTGACAGACGATATACAGTCCAGTCCTGTTAAAAACTCACCTAGTCATAAGCAACTTTGTCATTCATCCTCATCTATCACAACATACTTGGAAAAAGTGGCTATTTATAATGACTGAAAATTTGAGAATTTAATCTATTGAACAGTATGAGAATTATATTGGTAAGTCTCTCAATTTTAGCAACTATAAAGTAATGATGGTTTAAATAAGTCAGGTTGAAAACATTTATTGAGAGCTTAATGCTCACAAACACCAATTCACACCTTTGACTTCACACAGTGCTCCCATGTATTCATTTCTGGATCTGAATTAGTTTCCCAACTTTTGGTGTTGTCTTGATGGGAGATTGGAACATTTCTAGGTTTTGTCACAGTTCAACTGATCTGAAGGAAAACTCCAGTTCTGACTTCAGATTCTTTTTTTTTTAAATGTTTCTCAAAAAACATTGAGAATTACTTTCATGATAAATAAAAAGTATTCTGGATCTGACCATCCACATTGCAATAACTATCAACTTTAAAAGGCAAATTAGTGTCCAACTGCAACTGGAACGATTCTAACCAATTTAACTTGGGTCTCAATCGACAAACAACAAGTCTGCTCACCTTCAGTGCTAACAGCAGCTCTATGGTGGAGATGGTAGAACTCTCTGGCTATGGTTTCAGACAGCTTTTCACACCAATTCTTGGAAGGACAGAAGAGTAAGACAGAGTGGCCATCCTGCACAGTCTCGTAGCAAAGACTGACAATATTATCCTCATCACCCTACAAGCAATCATGTACATATTCACATCAGATATCAATGTATACAAAATGTACAATTCCTTTTTGATTAGTAGTTACAACTCTGGCTCCCCAACCAGGTGGTAGTGTTTTAGGTCCTATTGCTCAAACAGCTTCATCAGATTTTAGATAGGCCACTGGGTAAAAATTCACTTAGTTTATTGCTCCAATACATGCACATTCATTGACCTTTCCCGGGGTTGGGGGGGGGTGGCGACCATCTATCAGCTAACAAATTGTATGGAGGACTAAACATTAGACAAGGAAAATACAGAATAAATTAGAATCCAAAATAAATGCATTGTTTCCACCAAATTGGATAAAATGGGAATTTTGCCTTTCAAATTGCTCAATTAATTCTTCAAACATTTTTCAAGCCATTCACAAACAGAAAGCATGAATCAAAAATGCAATGAGATGTTCTCTCAGGTTCACCGCTGGAGCATATAGAAAGCCCAAGTCCAAAATCCACTTTTATCAGTCATTTGAACCTAATTTTCTATCATGGGTAAGATTGTCAAAGGGGACATCAAACGAAATATGTCACTGAAGCAGAGAATTCTCTCCTTCTATGTTCACCTCAGTTGTGCTTCACATCATAGAGGAGAGGTCAAGAGTCTAGCCCATCCCAACCTCCTCACAAAGGAGAAAGCAGAAATGGGAAGAAAAATTAAATGAAAACATAGAACTTATTTTCTTTTATTAACCCCTTCTTTCTCACTCTTGGGTTGCCATCTTCTTTAGCCAATATGGGCCATTGATTTTTCACATCAATGTCTTTCTGTGACCAGCTGACAAGCTATCCAGCTCAAAAGTAAGCCTGTCAACTCAAATTGAAACTCCTCCTTTTCATTTTCCCCCATTCCTTTTAACAAAGCAGTCTGCTGCCTTTTGAGATGGTAATTATCCAAAGCTTTTTTTTCCACATGATGAATTTTGTGCTGATGAAGCCAAGGAAGGTCAGCATTGAGATATGGAGCACTTTAGCATTTCGATCAACCAAGCACTCCCAATCTGGGTATCGCAAGATTGGGATCATGTCTTCAGATTCAAGGATGTTTTTGAGGGGATGCCAATGGATCCACATGATTAGATTTCTATTTGTCCCAAGAGAATTTTATATTTTTCAGCACTTGTGAACTTACTAGCATGTTTCTGTTAAGATATACTTATAAAACTTTTCAGCAACAACAGCGCTGCTTTCAAATTCCTAATCATAATCTGAATTACAAGTACTAGGCTCTATTTCAAGAACAATTTCACTGAAGCCCTTACCTTTATCTGGAGACCAGGTTGAAATTCCCGTACCACTGTCATTGTTGAATCGTAAATTGTATTCCCAATCTTCACCCATTCCATTAGAGGTACAGGCCTGAAGTCAGTACAATACAATTCTGCATTTAGCCAGGTTGCTACATTCCCTAGGTTTGGAAGAGTGGCACTCATCCCTACAATCTGTATCCCATCACTGAGCCTCTGTTCATCTGCTGCAGTCTTACGCCTGGAATAACAAAATATATCCATGTCAACCCCTGTCATCAGGGTAAATTTAAACTGATTTTTGCACAGATTTCATAGAATCATAGAATGATCCAGCACAGAAGGAGGCCATGTGGCCCATCATGCCTCCGCTGGCTCTTTGAAAGAGCTATCGAATTAGTCCCATTCCCCTGCCCTTTCCCCATAGGCCTGCAAATTTTTCCCCTTCAAGTATTTATCTAGTTCACTTTTGAAAGTTATTATTAAATCTGCTTCCACCACCCTTCAGGTAGTACATTCCAGATCATAACAACCCACTGCTTAAAAAAATTTAACTTCACCTCGCCTCTGATCTTTTGCAATTATCTTAAAACTACATCCTCAGGTTACCAACCCTTCTGCCACTGGAAACAGTTTCTCCTTATCTACTCTATCAAAACCCTTCATGATTTTGAACACCTCTATCAAATCTCCCCTTAACCTTCTCTACTTTTGCACCAAGTTACATCGAAACTACAGCACAAAAACAGGCCATTTGGCCCAACTGGTCTATCCCAGCATTTATGCTCCACACGAGCCTCCTCCCTCCCTACTTCATCTAGCCCTATAAGGATATCCTTCTATTCCTTTCTCCTTCATGTGCTTAGCTAGCTTCCCCTTAAATTAATCTATGCTATTTGCCTCAACTACTCCTTGCGGTAGCGCATTCCACATTCTTACCATTTTTTGGTTAAATAAGTTTATCCTGACTACCCTATTGGATTTATTAGCAGCTATTTTATATTTATGGCCTCTAGTTTTGGACTCCCGCACAAGTGGAAACATTTTCTCTATGTTTACCCTATCAAACCCTTTCATTATCTTAAAGACCTCAGCCATCTCTTTTCTAGAGAAAAGAATCCCAGTCTGTTTAATCTTTCCTGAAATATACCCGCTCAGGTCTGGTATCATCCCTGTGAATCTTTTTTGCACCCCCTCTAATGCCTCTATATCCTTTCTATAGTATAGAAACCAGAACTGTGCACAGTACTCCAAGTGTTGTCTAACCAAGGTTCTATACAAGTTTAACATAACTTCTCTGGTTTTCAATTCTATCCCTAAGGAACCCCAGTGTTTGGTTGGCCTTTTTTTATGGCCTTATTAATCTGCGTCGCTACTTTTAGTGATTTCTGTATCTGTACCCCTAGATCCCTTTGCTCCTTTATCCCATTCAGACTCTTATTCAAGCAGTATGTGGCCTCCTTATTCTTCCGACCAAAATGCACCACCTCACGCTATCTATATTGAAATTCATTTGCCAATTACACACCCATACAAGTTTATTAATGTCCTCTTGTATTTTGACGCATTCCTCCTTTGTATTAACTACACCCCCCAATTTGGTGTCGTCCACAAATTTTGAAATTGTACTTCCAATTCCCAAATCATTAACGTTCTCTAAGACACCAGCTTCTCTAGTCTCGCCACGTAATTGAAGTCCCGTAACCCTGGTACCATTCTAGTAAATCTCCTCTGCACCCTCTCTAAGGCCTTGACATCGTTCCCAAAGTATGGTGGCCAGAATCTTTCCCTGTAGCTCTGCAAATTTTTCCTTTTTAAGTATATATCCATTTCCCTTTTGAAAGTTACTATTCACCACCCTTTAACCTTCTTTGCTCTAAGGAGAACAATCCCAGATTCCCTAGATTCTCCACATAACTGAATTCTTCATCCCTGGTACCATTCTGGCAAATCTCCTCTGCACTCTCTCCATGGCCTTAATATCCTTTCAAAAGTGTGGTGCCCAGAATTGGACACAATACTCTAGCTGAGGTCTAACCAGTGATTTATAATTATTAATCATCACTTCCTTGCTTTTGTACTTTATGCCTCCTGTTTATAAAATCAAAAATCCCATATGCTTTTTTTAACAGCCTCCTCAACTTGTCCTGCCACCTTCAAAGATTTGTGTATGTACACCCCCAGGTCTTTCTGTTCCTGCATCCCTTTAAAATATTGTACCGTTTAGTTTATATTGCGTCTCCTCATTCTTCCCACCAAAATGCAGCACTTCACACTTCTCTACATTAAATTCCATCTGGTATGTTTCTGCCATTTCACCAGTCTGTTTATATCCTCCTGAAGTCTGTTACTATCCTCCTCATTGTGTAAAATTTCCAAGTTTGTGTCATCTGCAAAGTTTTAAATCATGCCCTGTATACCCAAGTCCAGGTCATTAATATATATCAGTAACACAAGATAACAGGCTTTTGTCACATTCCAATATGAAACAAAGTTTAACAAATTCTAAATCATAATCAGTGCTTTTCCTTCTTCATAAAAGAAAAATCACCAGGATAACTGTCCAAGACTACTGTAATTTGCAACTCCTACCAACACCATTTGCTCTTGTGAAATCTCCCCAGCCTTATGGTGTTCCTTTGAGCCGCCGTACTCACACAAAAAAACACTGATTGAGGTTTACATCCACTACAAAAATAAAGCACATATCCAGAGTTGCAAATTCACAAGTGTGACATGGACTTTGCATACTAGAAGTGTTACACCCGAGGTGTGCCACTCACGAAGCTATGTAAGAATTGCAAGCGTATGTAAAATAAAATGCAATAGGGATGTAATTTTTTTTTAGGAATGTATAATTTGACTTTATCTTTGCATACGTATGGAAAAATTTGCAGGGCTATGGGGAAAGAGCAGGACTAATTGGATAGCTCTTTCAAAGTGCAGGGCACAATGGACTGAATGATCTCTGTGCTGTAAGATTCTAGAATTCTGTACAGAAAAAAATAGTCTCTCGCTTCTGCATAGTGGTATGCCTGAGATCAGGAATGAGTCTCTGCCGCAAACAAATTACTAATGACTATCTTAAAAGTTCCACTGCAAAAAATATGAGACATCAGGAGTAACACTGGAATTTTCTCCTTGAAGTTCTTGTTTGCTATTGTAAAAATGTACCTTTTTGCTCTCTTTTGAGTGACAAATAGTATCTTGGTTAAGAGAAGCTCCAACAGGTATCCTCTGTGTGAGTCCCCCAACATATGTAACTCATCCACTACTACTATTCCTGTGAAAAAACAGAAAACCATAATATGATTATAAAGGGGCTAGAGTCAGACATCCAAATTGGGAGAAAAATAAAAGAATTGGAAAAATTGGCACTATAAGCCCATTACATCTACTCAAGGTTTTTAATCCCTAAAGGTTTCAGTAATTACAATATGCTGATTCACAAAACTATACGTGGCCAACATAAAATTGCATATTTTGGAGAAACATAAGTTCCCAAATAATATGATAGATTTTCATTGGTATTTGGTATTTTCTTCACAAAACCTTTTACCAAAATCCAGAATACTCAGATACAGACTTGATATTTTCTCTCTCTCTCCCATACATAGTTTTATAAATTTAGAAATATTGAGAATTTCATATAAATATATAATTTGGAGAGGATGAAATGGCTAGAGGTTTCCCCCCTTTGCTGAAAACCTCTTCTTTTCTCCTCTGTCTCTACTATCAGTGACATCACTGATTCAAGTATTACAGCTGATAGGTGCTGTATGAATGGAAATTCATCAGCACCTATCATGTTTCAGAAACATGCCAAGGCACGTCACGTACCATGAATTACTTTGGAATGCAGTCCCTGTTATTATCTAGATCAAAATAGCAGCCATTTTGCACACAGACAGGTCCCTCAAACAGCATAAGATGAATGGCCAGTTATTTTTTTTGTAATGTTGGTTGAGGAAGGAAAATGATCCAGGATACGGGCAAAATTTTCTTCAAACAGTGCATGGGATCGTCAATATCCTTCCAAACCACCGGAATAGGGCCTCTATTTAATATTTCATCCAAAAGATTGCACCACAGACAACACAGCAGTCTCTCAGTACAGCATTGAAGTGTCAGCCTAGATTATGTCCTGGAGTGCAGTGTGAACCCACAACCTCTGACTCAAGAGAACCAAGCTGAAATACAGGCCTCACTTGGTGAAAATAACAAATAGACAAACAATGAAGATCCACTAGAAAGATATTTTGGATCCTCACCGAGCTGGTCCATTTTCTCCTCCTCAATAATTCGGTTGATGAGTCCGTTTGCTTTCTCAATCGTGCACACAGCTACATCCAGCGATGAAAATCCCCCAGCAGGTGACGTGCTTCCCATATATCCCTCCACTCTTACCACAGCCTCTTGGAATAAGTTCTGAGACAGAGACCAAGAATATCCACAGTTCAGTTTTTTCCCCCTTCAGTTAGAGTCAATTTTTGCTATTGGTTATTGAATAGGAAGATAGATGAAAGTAACATTAAAGTTACATTTATATAGCACCTTATCACATCTCTCACTATGTCAGAGAGATGTGATAAAGGTGCTATATAAATGCAACTTTGTTAGATCTAATTAATTACTGTTTCGAAGTGTAGCATTGTTGTTATGTACTGGATAATGATCAGGAGTCCAAACCTGGTTGATTATTCTCCCCATTCTATTCCAGCGGTGCTGAGGCTAATTGTTATATCTCTATTGCCACTCCAGCAAATATCACCTGAATCAGCACAGATCACAGAGGAAACAGGTATCACAGTAGCACATAAAGACTCTAATTTAATCATCAAGAACAGGATATTTAAATGAGTTTTTGCTAACAACCACTAATCAGTGAGAACTGGCATACCCCAAGCACAACTTCCCTCTCAGTTACATCAAACTTTATTAAATGAGTCTTCAAAGTTGCCATCAATACCTTCAATTCCATCACAGTGTGGCCTTCTTGTGTGATTAGGTGATGCCAAAGGAAATGAGTTCATTTTGATCTGGATGAAAAACTAATCCACAGAGAGTGGGTTAAGTTCTCCTTTGATTAGATTGTAAGTAACAATCTAATGAGTCTGGACGGTAACACTAGAGCTTAGAGTTGAACTTAACAGAGGTTCTACAGAATGAAGATAGTTCTAATTTGACAATTTCACTCAAACCTCTCTCCCAACAGAGTGGGGAGGGGTGGGGGGAAGATAGCCAGTTTCCAATTTGGAGAATCACACTGGTCAAAGAGACCCCATGTTTTTCAAGCTGGGGATTGACACATGATGATGATAATGCAACAGAACTCTGCATTGCTGTTGGCTTTTGGGATGTCTGACCAAACGGTACTCAATATAACTGCTGGATGAAAGACAGTCAAATCATCCACTTCTCAATATGCTCACCTTGCACCTCAATCAGTAATGCACCTTTTTTTGTATGTAAATCTTGGTGCTCATTAAGGGAAAGAACCCTAGTGTTGGGGAATGGAACACTCTCCAATTATGGCAAACAGCAGCACCATCAAGCACTTCCTGGTCAGTTATTACATGTTCAGATGCAGAATAAAGCTTTCTCTATTCAGCCTCAATCATTAAAAATAATCATTCACACTGTACCAATGTGAAATTTTCCATTTCCCACACTGGCATTCTTGTAGCTGCTCTGATTGAGATTGCCAATTTGAGACTATTCAACTGATTTGGCATGGAACCCTTACAGCCAGCAGATAAAGGAGGCTTGTGTTGCATTAAAATTATTTTCTGTCATTTGTTACAGCACTGAGTTCTACACTGACCTGCAGGTAATACATTTTCTCCTTTGCCACAGAAACAAAAGGCAGGATGAACAGCGCTTTCTTCCTCCTTTCCAAAACTGTCTTTAGAATCAGCAACTCTGCGACAAGTGTCTTTCCAGCACTGGTAGGGGCTACAACACAAAAGAAAATTAGGGCTTATTTGTTTGGTACTAATAGAAAAGTACCAGGAATTAGTGTCATCTGTATCACTCCCCTTCACCTCTAGAGTTTGGGTTCCAATGGATAAATAGTAACAATACTTTCATCCAACCAACTGCAATCAGTGTGTGAAATGTGACCTTTTGATTTCTAAAATTTAACTGCATTTGCTAATTTTAGGAAAATACCAAATGAAATTATAAGCTAGTGTTCAGTGTGTACTTCTTCACTAAAAATAGCGAACAGAGGAATATTTATTCTAAATACAGGAGAGGAGGCCTCTGCCTCTGACGACCGTTTAAAAAACACCTTTCAACTCTGGGACCTGGAATCAAACCCAGTCCAGACAAAGGAGGGGGCGGAGGTTCATCTTTACAAATCTACTATGCAATGGAGTATGAAAATGGAAAACATAATGTACATGGGATTAACCAAGTACTGTGATCTTTCCTCAAGGTTCTGAGTAGGTACAACTGTTTTCATTCAATAGAATTTGCACATGAATATAAGCATGCGACAAGAAAATACCATTCAACTCATCAAACCAATTCCTTCCACAGACTGTACAATCTGATGTATCATATTCTTGGGAGATTAACCAAATGGGTAAAGTTCTGCAAAATTTCTTCTGATTCCTCCCCAAAAGCAATGAAGCAAAACTTCAGACTATCTGTCTAGCCTTAGATAAGCAGCAATATCTTGCTGAAGTCCAACAGAAGACTTGTACACCCATTTATTTATTTCCTCCCCCCCCCCACCCCAAATTTGGAAAGTAACTTTCTCATTTAGGTGACAAATTTGGCAAAGAGGTCAGGCAACCAATTCCCAGGCCTCTCCTAATGCAACTTCATCAACAGACTCCATTTGATGAACAAGAGTCCACACCTGGGTTGATTTGTCATAGAGTCATAGAGTCATACAGCACGGATAGAGGCCCTTCGGCCCATCGTGTCCGCGCCGGCCATCAGCCCTGTCTACTCTAATCCCATATTCCAGCATTTGGTCCGTAGCCTTGTATGCTATGGCATTTCAAGTGCTCATCCAAATGCTTCTTGAATGTTGTGAGGGTTCCTGCCTCCACAACCCTTTCAGGCAGTGAGTTCCAGACTCCAACCACCCTCTGGGTGAAAAAGTTCTTTCTCAAATCCCCTCTAAACCTCCCGCCTTTTACCTTGAATCTATGTCCCCTTGTTATAGTACCCTCAACGAAGGGAAAAAGCTCCTTAGTATCCATCCTATCTGTGCCCCTCATAATTTTGTACACCTCAATCATGTCCCCCCTCAGCCTCCTCTGCTCCAAGGAAAACAAACCCAATCTTCCCAGTCTCTCACTCCCCTTCACCTCTAGAGTCAGAGAAATATTTGTCCTCAAATATTTCTCTGACACGGAGATCGAGGAAGCTCTTTTCTTTCACTTGTCTCTCATGGTGGTCTAATCGAGTTCAGGAACTCAATGTATGGAGAACCAACTAGTTGAGGCTGTAACCTACTGCTGCACAGCGCTTTTACAAGTGCTCCAACTGCCCTCTCCTGCAAATACATTTTTGATGTTAAATTATGAAAATCCCTCAGCCATCTTGGATTTTCACTGTGGCGCTTCTTGCTAATAGAACATCTCACCTCACACCCATTGCTTCAGAACAAAGCCATTGGGAGAACTAACACCACTGTTTGTGAAT
Organism: Heptranchias perlo; assembly: GCF_035084215.1. Classification (NCBI taxonomy): domain Eukaryota; kingdom Metazoa; phylum Chordata; class Chondrichthyes; order Hexanchiformes; family Hexanchidae; genus Heptranchias; species Heptranchias perlo. The sequence goes on from NC_090335.1 coordinate 51,286,816, forward strand.
CTCCTCTACAGTGACTAGAAAGCTGCTGGATAACCAGATGCAAGACTCAAAGATTGACTACATGTTTAAAATATAAGTGTAAGAAGCAAAGCATCATTTTGAGATTATAGCCTATAAAAAGTGCAAGTCAACATTACTTAGATATCTGTATGTAAAGTGGTCTAATTGAGACCTACTTCAATTTACCAAATACTTCAATACACCAAAATATTATGTTACCTGAATAGACCAAGTTTCTTCCCTCTAACACACGATGTTGAGTAAGACATTCAGCTTGCCATTCAAAAATGCTCACCACCCCCATGCTCTGATACTTCTCTAGAACTGCTTTGGGCAGCCCCCAGTTAGACAGCAGCAGCATCTCAGATTGTTCTGTTGGGGCAGCTACTTGCCCATATTGCCCTGAAATGAGATGCAAACAGTCCTAAATTGTCTAGAGAAGTGTGCAAGACATAACATTTTCTGGAAATTACCAACTATGTAATTCCAAATGCCTTTACTTCAAACAAAAACAGTTCAAATGAATTGTGGTAAAGGAACACCATTGATCAAGTTTATTACGTAAATTATCATTAATTACACTTATGTATCACCTATGCATAATCTATAAACACTTTTGACATAATTAGTAAGCTTTACTCTCAACAGTTGGTATAAATATAAGAACATAAGAAATAGGATCAGGAGTAGACCATACGACCCCTCGAGCCTGCTCCGCCGTTCAATCAGATCATGGCTGATCTTCGACCTCAACTCCACTTTCCCACCCAATCCCCATATCCCTTGATTCCCCTAGAGTCCAACAATCTATCTATCTCAGCCTTGAATATACTCAACCACTGAGCATTCACAGCCCTCTGGGGTAGAGAATTCCAAAGATTCACAACCGTCTGCGTGAAGAAATTCCTCCTCATCTCAGTCTTGAACGGCCAACCTCTTATCCTGCGAATATACCCCCTAGTTCTAGACTCTCTAGCAAGGGGAAACAATCTCTCAGAATCTTACATGTTTCAATGAGATCACCTCTCATTCTTCTAAACTTGAGAGTATAGGCCCAATATACTCAACCTCTCTTCCTATGATAACCCTCTCAACCCTTCGTTGCACCGCCTCCAAGGCAAGTATATCCTTCCTTAGAGAAGACGACCAAAACTGTACACAGTACTCCAGGTGAGGTCTCACTAAAGTCCTGTACAATGTAGTAAGACTTCCTTACTCTTGTACTCCAACCCCCTTGCAATAAAGGCCAACATGCCATTTGCTTTCCTAATTGCCTACTGTGCCTGCATACTAACTTTGTGTTTTTTGTACGAGGACACCCAAGTCTCTCTGAACACCAACATTTATTAGTTTCTCACCATTTAAACAATATTCTGTTTTTCTAGTCTTCCTACCAAAGTGAATACCTTCACATTTCCCCACATTATACTCCATCTGCCATCTTCTTGCCCACTCACTTAATCTGTCTATATCCCTTTGCAGAATCTTTGTGTTCTCCTCACAGCTTGCTTTGCCACCTAGCTTTGTATCTTCAGCAAACTTGGATACATTACACTCGGTCCCTTCATCTAAGACATTAATATAGATTGTAAATAGCTGAGGCCCAAGCACTGATCGTTGCTGCACCCCACTAGTTACAGACTGCCAACCTGAGAATGACCCATTTATCCCTACTCTCTGTTTTCTGTCCTTTAGCCAATCCTCTATCCATGCTAATATATTACCCCCAACCCCATGAGCCCTTATCTTGTGTAACAACCTTATGTGACACCTTATCGAATGCCTTCTGAAAATCCAAACATACAACTGGTTCCCATTTATCTACTCTGCTGATTACATCCTCAAAAAACTTTAATAGATTTGTCAAACACGATTTCTCTTTCATAAAACCATGTTGACTCTGCCTAATCATGTTATGATTTTCTAAGTGCCCTGTTACCACTTCCTTAATAATGGATTCCAACATTTTCTCAATGATTGAGGTCAGGCTAACTGGCCTGTAGTTCCGTTTTCTCTCTCCCTCCCTTCTTGAATAGCGGGGTAACACTTGCTACCTTCCAGTCCACTGGGACCGTTCCAGAATCTAGAGAATTTTGGAAGATCATAACCAATGCAACCACTATCTCTACAACCACCTCTTTTAGAACCCCAGGATGTAGGCCATCAGGTCCAGGGGATTTGTCAGCTTTTAGTCCCATTAACTTTTCCAGTACTTTTTCTCTAGTGGATATTAATTGCTTTAAGTTCCTCACTTTCATTTACCCCTTGGTTCCCCACTATTTTTGGTATGCTTTTTGTGTCTTCTACTGTGAAGACAGATACCAAATATTTGTTTAACACATCTGCCATTCCCTGATTCCCCATTATAATTTCTCCTGTCTCAGCCTCTAAGGGACCAACATTTACTTTTGCTACTCTCTTCCTTTTTACGTACTTGTAGAAGCTCTTACAATCCATTTTTATATTTCTTGCTAGTTTACTTTCATATTCTATTTTCTCCCTTTTTAATCAATTTTTTGGTCGTCCTTTGTTGGTTTCTAAAACTCTCCCAATCCCCAGACTAAATACTCTTCTTGGCAACGTTATAGAAGAAATTCACCTAATTGGCAGTACTGCAATGATATGGTCACCAAAACCAAACTAATTGGTATACAAATTATATCTCAGTGTTCAATAAATCCACCACACAGTATGAAACTTGTTGACTATGGATGCATAATCATTCTGACTTGACTAGCAGTACTGTTATAAAACATGGTATTGATTAACAGTTTCTCAGGACTGTCATAACTGGCCAATATACATCAGCCCAAATTCGACTCTGAAATGGGGGAGGGGGGGGTAAAAAGTGAAGTTCAGCAGTCACAGTTGCTAACGTTTGGATTGGCTTACCGTTTTGGCAGCAAGACAGTTGCCATTTAGGTGTAGTTGCATGCTGCACCACTTTCCACAATTCCGATCATCACATACCCACCACACAGAACCGGAATAAGAATTCTTGGGACCTTGGCAACCAAAAACATTCGGGGTCCCTCTGCAACTCCCTGCAGACACCCCCCCCCCCACCCAATCCATTAAAACACATGTAGCAAAATGCATGAATAAATAGCCCCATAGAATGTTTACATCTTGGATTAATAATTAAGCATATATCACAATATAATACACTTAAATGAAACCGATCCAGCAATTGTGTGCTGTTTTTCTGCGTTATGGTGAGCTTTACCAGGGGCCCATATTGGCTGGGGTCCTTGGAAACAGGCCAATACTCGTTGATCCACTTCTGCCACCACATATCTCAGTGGAGTCAACAGAAGATTTCATTTTCTGGGCAGTTATTTTAAAATAGTAGTCAAGATAGGGAAAATGGGTGGATGCAGTGAAAGCTCTCTAAAATTTTCCAGACTGCCCACTATTTAAAACTGACTTGATGGTGGATAAGACTGTACACTGTAGCTGTCACATAAAGTTAGATGCTGCCCCAATGCACTCAGTCACCTACAGTTACAGTACCTTGGGAATCTTTAGACCACTCCCCATTTTTTATATAATACATATTATTTTTGTTGTAAGCTTTTCATTTTATAGTTTTTCCTTCTTTCAATCTAACCATGGGCATAAGTGAAGGCAGAAACATTTTTACAAATTGTGAGTATTGAATTCCCTCCTCCCCCACTCCCATTGTTTGAATTTGTCCATGGATCCAATGGCCTGTCACATCAGTGTGGAAATTTTTCTGCTGAGTCTAACCTAAAAATAGAAGATCTGGGTCTTGGACCAGTGGAAGTTCTGACCTTGGAACATGAAGGAAAGTCATCCTGATGGGGCAACATAAGGAAATGTAAAAGCAAAGAGGTCTGACAAGTTTGCACTTTCCAACAATCCCTACGAAAATAAAAGATTAATGGAATCTCAAATGCACGCTTTATCAAACAGACCATGACTGAACCAGAGATGGATTTAGTAAAAAGTAGCCGATTACAAACTATGACAGCAGATGGGTGCCCAAGTGTTTACTTTCAGACACTCAAAAAAATGTCTTGCAAATTTATTTCAAATAACTGTGGAGGAGTCCAAAACTAGAGGTCATAAATATAAGATAATCACTAATAAATCCAATAGGGAATTCAGGAGAAACTTCTTTACCCAAAGATTGGTAAGAATGTGGAACGCGCTACCACAAGGAATAGTTGAGGCAAATAGTATAGATGCATTTAAAGGGAAGCTAGATAAGCACACGAGGGAGAAAGGAATAGAAGGGTATGCTGATAGGATTAGATGAAGTAGGGAGGGAGGAGACTTGTGTGGAGCATAAACACCAGCATAGACCAGTTGGGCCAAATAGCCTGTTCTGTGCTATAGACTCGATGTTAATGGAGAAGGGTTTTATTTTGTATTGTTTTATTTGCTTACGTAATATAGACTGTACCTGTTGCTGTCAGGGACTCACTGAGTTTGCTGCCATCTAACAAACTTTGACTGAGGCCAGGAGGAGGTGTCAGCACAGGCAAGGAACAATTGGAATGAAAAATCATCTTCTTATTCAATAAATTTTGGCAATTAGGACTAAGCACGATGGAATTTCTTGAAGTTTCCAAAGTCCTATCCAACCTTTGCGAGGTTCTAACATGTCTTTTAACCACCTGTCCTGCTTTTTGAAATTTCTGAACACAAGATGGCCGTCGGCCTCTATTTATAGCAGGTGAACATTTATGAGAAACCACTACTTTCTTTGCAGTAGGACACGCTGAAGGATCTGAATCTGGACTGTTGATAGACGAAGGTCTTTCCCTCTTATGTCTGTTGACCTGCTGTAGTGTCCTTTCATCACTCAGGGTAACATTGCCCTGAAGTCCACAGTCCTGCATAGAACTTCTGTCTTTTTCCTTGCGGCCACTATATAAAGGTTTATTGAACAAATCAAAGACAGTGTCTGTAGTTACCAACGAACTCTTATTCTGTTCAGGAGCTACCATTCTTTGCAATGTCTTCTGGTCCACATTGCTACTACTACATTCCCTTGCTGCAGAACTTCCTGTACTTGAGCATTTCTTGTCTTCAGTAGAAGGATCAAACTTATTTACTTCTTCAGTTGTGTCTCCACCAGAATTGGAGGTTGCCTTACTATTGTTCAAATGTATGGCTTTTAAAGCATCTTCTCTTGGAATTCCAGCACTCCAGTTTTTTTCAAGATCCAATGCTGCTTGTATAAGTTCATCATCTAGTGTTAAGGATGAATCAGGAACAAAGCCAGAACTCCCAACTGATGGCTGGACATTAGCAAGGACCTGAAAGAAAACATAAGTATATGAACACGTGTTTTCTCATGCATCATCCAGCAGCTGAAACTTCCATTGCTCAGAGGGTCTATTTTAAGGCCTGGACCAGGAGATTTCCCTGAAATCCACGACAAAAGTACACAGCAGGTCCATTAGCATCAGTAGTAGAAACAAAAGGTTAATATTTCAGGTGTAACCCTTCCAATTTTACATTGCTGAATGACCTGTGTATTTTCAGCATTTTCTGTTTTGTTTTTAAATTTACAGCTTGTTTTCTTTTTATTCATATCCTCTGAAATCCAGTTTTCAACAGCATAAGATTGCTCTGCAGTAGTCCAGTATTCAATTCTGCCAGTAAATGGATGTTACCAGTTTACTCATTATTTATGTTTAAGGTCTAAATCAGAGTGAAATCCAATATCTGTACAGAAAATGTGCAAACATTAGTGATAGAGTGACCATTTTTTGCCATTTCGAGGCTTCAAAGGAAGAAACCCAGTAAAGGTCATTGTATTGTATCTTTACACTCTTCCCTGTCACAAGGATACACATTCAAGAGTCCTTCACAGCTAGTACATCTAAATTTCCTTTTTTATATCACATGCAGTTACAGCCATCTAAAAGAATATATCTGAGTTTCTATTAAATGAGTCCAACATTACTACATTAACTACTTTAAGTGACAGTTTAGTCCATTGTCCACAACTTACATTTCTACAGCAATCCTCCTCTAAAGAAAAAAATGAGTGTTTTACAGGGCAGAAAGAAAGTGGACTCAAGTCTGGAGAAAAGGAGGAAAAAGACAACTGGGGAGGGGGCTAACGGCATGTTCAAAGAGGTATTGTAGAAGACTTTTGAAGGTAGGGAGGGTGGTATCAAGGCAATGTTGGGACAGTTCCAGACGGTAAAGGAATAGTGGCTGATGGTAAAGCGTACAAGTAGTAATCCAGTGCTAGAGGAGCAGATAATGCATGCAAGGTCATATGACTGAAGATGAGTCCTCAGGTTGGATGGAACAAGGCTGTGATGGGACTTAAAAGCGAGTATGAGAATCTTGAACTCATTCATTTGTGCCCAGAGAACCAGTGGAACTTGACAAAGATGGGGTGATGGGAGTGCAGGACTTTGTGCAGGTAAGGATGTGGCCACTGAGTTCTGAATCAGTCAGAGTTTGTGAAGGGTGCAGGTGGGGAGAACAGCTAGGAAAACAGAAGAGAAGTCAAGCATTGAGTTGATGTTGGCATAGATTAGAGTTTCAGAAGTGGGTTAAAGTAGGAGCATAGGTGGACAATGTTCCAGAGCTGAAAGAAAGCTGTATTGGCGACAAAGCTAATGTGGAGCAGGAAGCCCTGTTTGACCCCCAAATTGCATGCCAACTTTCCAAACTTCCAACACAATTTGCTGAAAGACAAAATTTACTCCTTTCTTCATTTGATCCAACTTATCATACCCACTTTTTCTATGCTGTTCATCCAATAATTATCAAGACATTAATCACCATCTTATTCAGTCCACCCACCAATGTAAATACTTAATAATGTTTCTCACTTGATCAACTTTGTTTTAATCAGAATAATTAGACTTCTTCTATTTAACTTCATACAGAAATATGAGCCCAAAAATCATTTAATTGCTTTTCAGTGATCTCTACAGCAAAACCTACCTCTGTGCACATCCCATCAGCATGATTTTCCTTGTCATCTGAATCTACCTGCATGTGATCGCGCTGCTGTAAGCGGCCTGAGCGGCGAAGGGTCAGAGAATGTGAATCAACAGTGCTGGATGTATAGAAACAAAATCACACAAAAGTCCTCGATTAGTTCTTGCACTAATCAGTTTAACGTAACACTGACTCAAGATAGATGCATATACCCCCAGGGCAAAGCAAAGAATTCCAATGTACATCACCGCGCATTCATACAGAGATGCAGAAGCACAATACTTCCTTCAATTCAGGAATGTGAATGGGGAATTACAGCAAGATCTGACAGTACAGAACTACTAAAATTATAACCATTACAATAGGACCAGTAACAACCTCTAGATTAGTGATGCAACATTTGACTCGTTTCAACCTGCATTGGCTTCCCGAGACCCCGATGTCATGGTTCCCCACCCTCCCTCAAAAAAAACACCTAAATTGGTTTTGTTATTGTTATCATGGCTGACTGCAAGGATCATTTAAGTTTAAATATCATATTCCTTAGCAACAGTGTGGTTTCCAGGAAACATTTGTTGGTTGGCTTGGGATTTTTGTAGCATGAATATGAAAGGGAAACAGAATTCAAGATTTCAGCACATCTTGCTACATTCATGCGCTCCACAAAATTATATTTCATGAGCTAAAAATGCTAGTCTTTTGTGATTTCAAAAACTTATCTGTGGGATAGGGTAGCATAATGGTTATATTATTGGACTAGTAATACAGAGGCCTGGACTAATAATTCAGAGAATATGAGGTCACATCCCACCATGAATTCAGTTTAAAATATCTGGAAATAAAAAAGCTGCCATGAAGCTGTCAGATTATCCTAAAAAAAAACACTGGTTCCCTAATGTCCTTTTAGGGACATTAGGGAACCAGTGCCACACCATCATTAACTCTTAAATGCCCTCTGAAGTAGCCTAGCAAACCACGCAGTTAGGGGTTGGCAATAAATGCCAGCCTTGCCAGTATTCCCACGTCCTAGGAAAGAATAAAAAAATACAAGGGTTCTTACCATTGCTTTCTAATAGAGACTCGATGTTGTCCCATAAATCTTTGCTGGCACTTGGTGGCTGGAATGGTGTCTTTGTTGGTCATTTCTGCAGATTTGATCTGTAAACCCACAGGTCGCTCAACATGGCGTTTTTGACGCCAAGTCTCCGAAAGCCTTTTCATTTTCACCCTTGACTCCCAAAATGACTACATTCCGTACAGATTATATACACTTTTACTGTTTTCTCTTTTCATATTTAAAGATTGAGATATATATATATATTATATTAGTACGTAAGAAATTACATTTCAATGGGTCACATTTAATTTGCTGTTCACTGTATTCGAACAATAAAAACAATTAATACATTTCAAATTCACAACACCCGCGTATCAATTTCTTTTGGACTGCCTGCTTTCGTTATTACTTGAAATAATTCCATTTGTATTGTATCTATTCCCAATTATTTAAATCACATTTCATTCTTATTCGGATAAAAAGGTATCTTATCAAAGTCTCCGGCAACAATCATTCAGTTTCACTGGCAGTGCCGAGCGGCGGCCGCTGATATTTCAGGATATTTTTATTTTAAGACATGTCTCAGCAGAATTTACAACTTAAACGGAGAACTGGAAAGGCTTCGGGCTGCTTCCTCGCCAATGCCCGAGACGCCGGGAGCCCAATCCGGAGCTAAACGTGAACCCTGGTCCTCAGGATCCGCACTTGGTCAATTTCAAACAGACCGCCACCAACAACCAACAAACCAGAAGCGGAACCAGTTCCGCCGCCGTTACCATCCCCACAGCAGCTTCTCCCAACCTGATTACTGTCCCCACTGAAACTCTCCCAACTGTCACTATCACAAAATCAAAAGCAAAATACCGCGGATGCTGGCAATCTGAAACCTAAAACCAGAAAGTGCTGGAGATACTCAGCAAGTCAGGCAGCATCCGTGGAGAAAGAAACGGACCTTTCATCAAAACTCCCATTGCCCGAGCGTCTCCGTCGTGCTCCCCCGGCTTTTTATAACAAGGTTGTCAAGGTCAGGGAACTGTTGGGAGTGATATAACTTCAAAAAGTGGAATTATCACCGTCATCACGAAAACGTACCCCCGCTCCCCCGCCGCAAACCTTCCGCGGTTGGGAAGAATTTCTGAGGATGAAGACTCGGGCGAGTGCGTGAGGTGTCGCTAAATTAGCAGCGCGTTCAGGGCCTGCTTTGAACTGTCATAAATTGTTCATTTATTTTGTGAGGCAAAATAATGCCGGAAAGCTGAGTAATGAGGCTTTATATTGAAAAATGTGGGTGATTGTTTAGAGGCTCAGAGCGAGGGTGAATTGGAAGGTCTGACTTTTACCGTTTCTTTGAAATTTCCTCCCACGCCGCTCGCCGTCCTCACAAAGTTTTTTCCGACATAACTACGAATATCCTTTAGGAAATAGTTGTCAAGTTATGTTAGGGGGTGATAACTTCAAAAGGTTAAACTGATGACAAACTCTTTTAAAAACACGGGTCTGTATTTGTTCTTTAAGATTGAGCTACATCAAAATAGGCCACATTTTTACCCTACAATAAATGAATCTCATTGAAAATGTGTGAAATTTGATGGATCTGCTACAAGTATTTCCATTGAACTTATTCCAGATTCAACTCTCTTACTGTATCCCACCTCCACGTTGCTTTGAAATTACTACTGGTGTTTTCCTGTCCCTAAGTACACTATTTTCTGCTTTATTAAATATTTCCAAAGCTACAATTTCCAATTCAACCCTGTTTCTGTTACAGATTGGTCATTCCCAACATTGTAAATGGCTCTGAGGAAATTACTCCCAACTCTATAACATTGAATTTTTTTTTGAGATAGTAATAATCAGGTGACAATTTAGTCCCAGTGTTTGTGCTGGAGGCCAATGCCCACTAGGAATTGAGTTGAGGTTGCCCATGTTGATTTTACCTAGAATTAGTATAGACAGCAGAGAGAAGACATCTTCATTGGGTTTAACTGGCTTTGAACTCAGGTCCCAGAAGTGAAAACAATGAGGCGAAAGCAATTCCCAAACCTTCAGGTGCTCTGGGTAAGCCTTTCCAAGTAGACTGCAATTCTGAAACAGTCCAAGAAATTCTTCGTTGAAAATAATCCACCATAGAGTCAGAATTGAAGTGCCTCATAGTTATGAAAATTGAAAAAATAAACCAAAATGAATTTAGTGACTTATCTATTGTAAGGTTTGACTTAATTAGCAATCATATAGTGTCTTATCACAACACCTCAACATCTCAAATGCTGCATAGAATTAAGATTTCTGAATTCCTGCTTTACAAATCATGAAGGGTCTAGACAGAGTAGATAGAGAGAAACTGTTCCCATTGGCGGAAGGGTCAAGAACCAGAGGACATAGATTTAAGGTGATTGGCAAAAGAACCAAAGGTGACATGAGGAAAAACCTTTTTACACAGTGAGTGGTTAGGGTCTGGAATGCACTGCCCGAGGGGATGGTGGAGGCAGATTCAATCATGGCCTTCAAAAGGGAACTGGATAAGTACTTGAAAGGAGAACATTTGCAGGGCTACTGGGAAAGGGCAGGGGAGTGGGACTAGCTGGATTGATCTTGCACAGAGCCAGTGCAGACTCGATGGGCCGAATGGCCTCCTTCCGTGCTGTAACCTTTCTATGATTTGATAGAACTACAGAGATCCACAGCGGCTAGATGTGGGAGTTCTTGCACTATAGTCAGGAGAAACATGATATTTGTTAAAAGTTGCAATACAAAAGCCCAGCAAAATCTCTTCATACTTAATCATTTAGATTAGTATTATCTAGAGATAGTACAGCTGTATAAAGCCGTAGGAAACCCAAGCTTTAGAAATGTATCTCCTGGAGCCATGTGCACCTTGGATGTTTTTGTTGGTAGGTGGTCAGTACTTAAATCATTTTGGTTGGGCAGTGGTGGAATTTGCATCATTTCCTGGCAGGGGAGTCTCAGACTCATATATGCTCAGCTCCAGCAGTTCATTTAAAGGACATTTAAGATTACTGAGACATGCGTCGCTTTAAGTGATATTTCAGCATTCCAATAAGCACAGTCTACATGTGGAATGGAAGGTCATATATTCTAGAAAATGTGTCTTGGAAATGTAAATGGAGTTGTTTTTTTTTGCAAGAGACGAAAGAAGATTGGCAGTGCAATTGAAGGTTATAAAATAAATATATTTGCTACATCTTGTGGCATATGATGATTTTACAAACATTAACAAAATTCTAACGTTAAAACACTTTAGTAACTGTTTTCATGAATGTAATTGTTATTGTACACACTAGGTATGGTCACTTCTATTTCCCTCCTGTCCTGCCAACCAGTGAAGTTTTCTTCGGTATTTAATTTATATACTGTATTGACCAGTAAACTTTTAAACCTCAGAAACACATTTGTCACTTTGGTTTAATTTTCACTACTCTGTTCAATGCATATTGCCTGACAGTAAATTCTCAGAATGATCTGTTCACATCTCATCCAGGATTTATGCATTCTGGATTCTCACTTATAATAGACTGTCATATAAAACCGTACAAGTTTACAGAACTGAATGAGGTCACTTGACCCATTAGGAGGAATTTTAACCCCAAAGAACGGGTGGGTTGGGGGCGGATGGGAAGTTAAAATAATAGATTTTTCCAGCGCAATCGCAACTCAGCTCCAACAAGCTCACTTCCGGCTTTAACGGAGCTAGGTTGGTGGAGAACGACCGGCCTGCTCTCAGGAGGCGGGTCAGTCAGTGAAATCTTTTAAGGAGGCTGCGTGCCTCCATTTTGCCAAAATTTTAATTTTTAACCCATCGAGACCGGGTTTCCCAAGCCGCGGGATTCCTGGCAGGTAAACGAAGGCGAGAAGGGCCGGACCCATGAGGTAAGTGGATGTAAATCACTGCTTGTGAGCCAAGAGGAGCAGGAGTGCTTCCCCCAGCCCCCCCAAGCTAACTTCTCTACCCCGCGATCGGACCCCGCGATCTCCGACTCCTCCCACTCACCCCCTTTCGATTGCTCACCCCCAACGATCTCCGACTGCTCAACCCCCATGATCTCTGACTGCCCCCCCAACGATGTCCGACTTCTCCCCCCATCCAAACCCCAAAGACTCTGATCTTTCTCCAACCGCACCCATCCAAACCCCTGAAGATCCCGATCTCTCCCCGACCGCCCCATCCAAACCCCGAGGACCCTGATCACTCCACAACTTCCCCCCCCCCCCCCAATCCAAACCCCAAAGACCCTGATTGCTTCCCAACCACCCCTCCCATCCAAACTCCGACTCACCTTTCATCCACTCCACGGCTGTTTTCATGCCCGACGGGCAGCCAGCCTGTCAATCAAGCTGGCTATCGGGCGGGAAACCATTTTTAAAAATCTAAAACTGGTCCTACCGTTAAATTCGGTAGGACCTGTGGGAAACCCTTACTTCCGGGTTTCCATTCTGCCAATCCCCCCCACCCCCCAGCTCTCTTCCTGGCTTCAAGTTAATATCCAGGCCATTGTCTCTGTGGTGGCTCTTGGCTACAGCAATCCCATACTGATCCCTCTACTCTGCTCTTCCCTTACATCCTCTGCTTCAAATGTTTGTCCACTTTTCCTTCAACAGATGCTTTGGTCTTTGTCTCAACTACTAGTACATACAACACTATGAACTGAATGCTCAGCTCATCACTAGAGTGCAAATGCATAAAATAATGCAAGCATCACTGATACCAATGATATGTTTTTAATAACAATTCTTGCATTTATAGTACCTTAGCATATCATCCTAAACAATTATATTTGAAGTGCAGGAACTGTTGTTATGTAGGCAAAATACAACCATGTCCCACAAACAGGTGAGATGATTGACCAATTAATTTGCTTTTAGCATGTTCTGCTTGAGGGAGGAATGTTGTCTAGGAGAGCAGGAGTACTCCGTACCTTTAATTTAATATTGCCATCTTTAACTTTCACCTGAATCACTAACAGTTCATCATATCATCTGAAGGATAGCACCTTCATGGTACCCTCAAGACTGCATTAGAATATCAGCCTATATTATGACCTCACACCAAGGTATGAAGTTCCATACCACAACCTTCTGACTCACAGGCAAGGGTGCCAGCTAAGTATCAATTGAACCAAGCTGACCTTCTCTGAAATAGTAATGCCAAGAAGCTAATATTTATGTATCGAAGATTGACCATCACGACACTGGTGATTTCTAACTCCTACCCTGAAGAAAAATTGCAGACATGGCCTGCACCAGGTAACACCAACCAAGGGTTAATTTTGCAGCAACACAACAGTTGAAAAGAATCTAAAAATAAAAATTAGATTAATTAGCAATATAAAAGGACTTTTACCCTGAACCTTAATCTGTGTTATACCTCACCTGGGAGTATAGTTCTCAAATATCCTGCATTTTGCAGGACATTTTCCAGCCTTAGTTGTGACCCACTTATCTAGCAGCACAAATCTCAATTTTAAATCATATTTGCTTATTGTGTAAATCTGGCATTAGTGTGAAAAAACATGTTGAGCATCCCACATGGTCTCCAGTATGGTGAACCATGGTTAAGGGATAATTGTTAGTTCAGTGGTACGCTATTACACTCATGGCACACACAAGCGTGTAAACTTCAATTTATAATAGACTCGATTTGCTAATAGAAACTGCCTCTGCCATGGGCACTGAGTATAGTATTGGGCAAAAGCCCAAAGCATAACATAAAAGTGTCCTGGACGTTATCCATGTGTCCTGATATTGGTACGAATTGTGCGTGATCAGCAGGTTTCGACCTTGATTAATCTGCTTGTAATTGCTAGATGTCAACACTAGGTGCAAGAAATGAATAAATGTTTCCATTTCCCAGCATGAACAATGCAATCCTAATGAATATGACATTTATTTCAATTATAAATTACATGGGATTGCAGAACTAGAGTAGGTGTACTGGCAATGGTGTCTGCATGTTACATATACTCCATGTCATATCCGTATGGATTTATTTTCAAACTTAAAACAATGGACACACACCTTACAGGCTTTCAGACTCTTCCCTGCTCTGCCTGACATCAATTTTTCACTATCACTAACTCCAGCCATAAAAGCTCAGCTTCTGCACTGCCACATCATTTTTATTTGAAACAAAACATTTTTTAAAAAATTCCAGTTATTACGGTGGGAGGTATCTGTTCTGGTGAATGAAAGTTCTTTTTCCAATTTCAACAAGGACTCACAGGTTAAGTGTAGCATGAGTTTGAGGCTAGGAAAGCTTCCTTTTGAACACCTTAACCCCCAGCCTCAGAAGGCCACCTCATAATACCTCAGTAGTGTTATGACAAATGCATTTCTCTTAAAAAGCACAATTGCTTTATTTTCATTTTAATACTGCAGAAACTTTATTAAAAAGTTTTTTTTCCTCTTTCTAATGCCACGGCCACCCAACTTCCCAGCTGAGAACACAGACAATCAGGGGAAAGGAACCTGCTCCCAGACCTTTGATCATATCATTCTGTAGCCAACCAATAGAAAATGTACAAGAGCAAACCAGTCTGAGTTGCCTCCCCACCCCCATTCAAAGTATCCAGCCTCTACTCTGCTTTTTCCCTGAGACAGCTTCGTCAAGAATGCACACCGTTGAGAACTGCAGGAATACCATTAATCTGCTACACAGGATTGAAGTGAAGCCTGTTGGCGGATCCATGTACTGTGCTAACAATAATATGTTACTCTTTAAATTTCTGACATGAAATTATCTGATCATAATCAGATTTTGACTGTAAAAGCAAATTCCTGATGTAAGTAGATTATTACCAAGCCTTCATTTGTTCCTACTGATACAGCCACATGACACACTTTTCATATACAAGTCTGGTTATAAACTTTTTTTTTAATCCATCCTGCCTTATTACGCAAGTATATAACTGTAGTCATGAGTCTAATATACATCATGCCACGATATTATCATTCCTCTCTCAAGATATTGTGACAAATAGAACACAACTTTCAAGTACCTTAGGGTTTATAGTAATATAATTAAAATAGGAAGATTTTGGCTGACCTAAACGTAATTTGTACGCTGTGTACTTACCGCTTAGGAGTAATGAATGAAACAGTAACAAAATCAGGATCAAAACACTAAAACTTCAGTCAGTCAGACTGGAAAATCTACCTGCTGCTTCTTTCCTATTAAACATATCAATAAGGCTCTTTTTCTTTTGATCCGTCTCCTGAGACTTGCACATATTGATGAGAGGGACGGGCTTTGACCTACGCTCGGTCACATAGTACGAACAGGTTTTCAGATGTTCTGCCATGCTGGGACTGTCATTAAACCTCCAGTGGTCAATGGTAGAGAAGACAGAGCTGAACTGCCACTTCTGTAATAAGAAAGAAGGTCACAGTCTTATTAATTCAGATTGATCAGCACCACTTGGGCTCAGTCACCAGAGTTCAGCTTGCAAAAACAAATTGTACAAGTCAAAGGTCCCCCATACAGTAAACAGGTACTGTTCCAGGAGTGAACTAATGTGACATTTTTCACCCCATTATAAGTGCAACTCCTTTTGGTTGATCCCTGAGCAACGTTGATGGTTAGTTGTAGGGTGTAGAGTCAGTGCGAAGCCAAATGAGATTCCCTGGAGGAGGTAGTCTCATTCCATTTCACTTAGAGACAGTTGACACCCAATTTACACCCCATGGGGTCGAGTTTCCGCTTGTTTTCTCTAGTTATATCAGCGTAATCCGGGCAGAATCTGCCGAAGCAGCGCAAAATCGCGGAATTTTAAACATGATCCCAAAATCACTTACGCTCGTGTTTTCCACAATCTTTTACGCTGGTTCAAGATTCAATTCGCCCGATTCAGGCCCTGCCCACAAAACCGGCCACACCCCCAGTTCGAAATTGCAAGATTCCGCCGATCGTACTGGTTCGGGAAGGATCTTCAAATTGACTACATTTTATTAGGAGCACAGGCACTAGCAGGCATGCTTTAAAAGGTTTTTTCAAATCAAGAAATATTTGATTTACGAAGAAACTGACTAGTGTACACCAATTAAACTATTAAATAGTTCGGCATATTTTTTTTAAGTCATTTTCAGTGATTTTAAATCAGGTTACTCACAGGTGGAGGACTGGAGACCCTTCGTAAAAATGCTTATTTTTGGTGATATTCCCATTTTCAGCCATATTAGTAAAACTGCACCAGATTACCACTCTTAAATACATCAAGGAATACTTTTTAATGGAAAAAAAGAAACAATTATGTTCTATTACGTTGCCCGATTGCGCTGGTTCATAGAAGATTTTATGTTTGTGATTATGCAAATGAATTTTAGCAGAAACTTGAAGCCTAACTTTAACCAGCACAATTTCAAGCGCATTTTTGGCGCAATTTCCCGATTGCACTAAGCGGAAACTCTACCTCCACAAGTTTAGTATTGGCACAAAGCCAAGTTTGCACCGATGCTAACTTTGTAGTGTGAATGCAGCAGTAGAATAGAGTAGACTAGAGCTTGTGAAACTAACTCCATTCCCTTGCAGCATACCACTCTCTCCACTAACTGATAGAAATCATGTTGCAGTAAGAGGAACTGTGATTGTTTTGCCCAGTCCATCAAAAAGTGATAACATTAATGAATTACTTTGATGTTGTAACTTATATTTAATCCTCCTCCATCCCATAAGTCTCTGAGTGTCTTGCACCTTTGGGAGCTGAAAATACAAGAGACCTGCTTGCAAGCCTCCACT
Source organism: Heptranchias perlo (assembly GCF_035084215.1). Lineage (NCBI taxonomy): Eukaryota > Metazoa > Chordata > Chondrichthyes > Hexanchiformes > Hexanchidae > Heptranchias > Heptranchias perlo. The sequence goes on from NC_090335.1 coordinate 51,303,561, forward strand.
AATGCTTCTTTTACAGCCAGCTGCAAGCAGCAGTGTGAGAACAAGAAGAGTTGGCTGTCCCTCTGATTTCTCTCTTTGATGAGATTGGTGCCTCCCCACTATGACACAACTGTGATTACATTGAGGAAAATCAATACCATGAATCCCAGAAATGTCTTGAGTGCATTTGTGCTTTAACACAAAATATTGACAGATTCCTGAAGGAACACTGATGAGATTGAATCAAAAACAAAATTGGTTTTACATGTACAAGCATGACCCCCGCTAGCAGTAGTACTGTCAGCGATGCATTAGTAGTTTTGTCATGTGTTCCAAATGGAAGGAAACTCTACCAAAAGGGTAGCCATAATTGCACTGGTTGAGGACTTGAAGGGATGACAGTGAACTCAAGAGATGATCAATGGTGGTAATGGGAACTCCAAACTTCAACAGGTCATATAACTTAACCTGACTAATTCAATATATTGAGGGATATGGTAGCGTAGTGGTTATGTTACTGGAATAGAAATCCAGAGGCCTGGACTAATATACTACAGAACATGAGATCAAATCCCACCATGGCAGTTTTTGAATTTGAATTCAGTTTAAAAGTGACCATGAAGCTGTCGGACTGTTGCAAAAACCCGACTGGTTCATCAAGGTCCTTTAGGGAAGGAAACCTGCTTTCCTTACCCTGACTGGCCTATATATGACTCCAGCCCCACACCATGGTTGACTCTTAACCACCCTCTGAAGTGGCCTAGCAAGCCACTCAATTTCTTGGGATGATCAATAAATGCCGGACTTGTCAGCGATGCCCACGCCCCAAGAACGAATGATAATAAGAAAACTCTGTTTATTGTTCTTGCTGTCCAGCATATTTCTTATAGTTATTCCCTCACCAGTCTAATATGCCAGAGCCAATGATAGAACAGAATGTTCATAGCTCCTTCAAATGACAGAGAGCCCATACAAAGCAAATTATCTATTATTATTGGAATGGTCTAATGTATTATCAGCAAAGTTGTTTCTGCTTTGCTATCACTTGGTATGAGTGAAACAAGCTGAGGGAGTGCATGCGATTAACAGACTGAACTATCTGAATGCCATGAATTGCTATTCCCAGATTTAGTAACAGTGCAATCAGGGATAGTTATTTTTAAACTGGCAGTGATAGAGATAAAAGAGGACTAAATGAAGGTCAACATACTGTCAGTGTTTGCTTTGGTAATGGAACATTAATAAAACGGGGTCCTTGTTTTTCAGACATTAATCATTTGGTTATTGAAGACTATTTTACTTTCTGCATAACAGTAATATTTATTTTCAAAGCAATTTGTTTTATGGGCATTACTGGTATTTTCATTAATGCTTCATACCAATGAAAAAAAACAATACTTCAGTTGTGTGAAATATTATTTAGTGGAGCATTTGTGGTAGCAGTCATTGATAAGTCTCAATTGAAGAAGTCATGGAGGAGAGAACCTCCTGGGCCTGCCCAAATGTTGTATTTTGATTGATTTGAAAGGATGTGATACTCATTCTTCTTTATAGTCAAAATAGATCCAGCAGATCAAAGTTGGCCAGTAAGTCAATTTTGACACAGGATTTTATTGGCTACATACTTATGTCTATCTCATCTGACAGTGTCTGGAAATTAAATTTTGTGCAACTAGTAATTTTTTTGGGGAGGCAGAAGCATCTGCTAATTATAGACTATATAAAGAATTACCTTCTGTTTGATCTTTCTCATTCTTTGAATGTAATTTATCTTCCATGTATCCTTGAGGCAGGCCTATCATCTAAACCAGGACAAACGACTGAGCAAATGGCTTTCCACTTTATGAAGTCATCATTCGACAAGTCCTAGGTACGAGATTTTCAGTTGCAAGCCATCCACCCAAGGCCTTGTCTTACACCAAAACATAAACATGACTAAAAATGGTAAGCTGTGCCTGCCATATAGACCATAGGGGACTGCCAAATGCATTCTTTTGTCCTCTTTTATGCATCACTTTTTTCTCTGTCCTCTCTCTTGATCTTTTCCCCCTTTCTCTTTTTCTGTCTCCCTTCTTCTGTATTTCTATTTGCCTCTCACTTACCGTGGGATTTATAAGAGTTTTCCCTTGGAAGAGATGCTATGCAAGGATATCTCTGAATGCATAATGCCAGTGAAAACTTTCTAATAAACCAAAGACTATTGTTTTAAAAGACATCTTCCACCATCACTACAAATACTGGATAAACTTGACTCCATAGCAATCTCTTGTCTTCTCTCAATCTGCAATGACAAAGCATCAAAAGTGTTACAAATTACCAACATAATCCATACATGGGGAAGGTTATGACACTGAGGCAGAAGGGTAGGAAATTGTGATCTACTGTGTGAGACAATTGCCAATGCAGGAAAAGTTGAAAATTGGTAGACCTGAAAATCATGTTAGAATCTTTGAACTTTCCCAATCCTCAACAGCATTAACTGTCATGACCAGACCTGTCTCCTGTTTTTTTTAAATGGAAACAGCCTCCAATGTAGACTACTGTAATACAGTAAAGAAACAGTAAAGTCCAAACCTTCCCAATTAGAAATGGAAATAAGAAAAATATAGAGTGGCAGTGAGGCCTGTGAGAACTACATTCAAAAAATAAGGAACAGCACATCAAAGATAATCAACCGTACTTTCTTCATCATTCATTTATCTTCAGGAGTACAACAACATAGCCAAAAAGTGGGATAGGTTAACCATGATTTTGCATTCCAGGAATTCTTCCCAGAAGAAAACAGTACAGCCTGCCAGGCAGAAGGTGATGGCCAGGTTCTGTGCTAGATGAGCTCCTCACAAAACTTGGGAAAAGATGCAGAAGAAGATGGAATGCCTGAAGGAGGTAAGAATATCGAACAGTACCATTTGCCAGATACATGGCACAAGCATGCAATTCACTGAGCCTTGCCTATCACTGTTGCCCACTTACTGCTAACCCATGGCAAGCCCTCGCGCAACCTTACAGCTCTATTGACCATGTATGCCCATACTCCAGCAAGGCACACATTTCAACTATAGGTTACAACTTTAAAGTTTTGGCACTCTTGCATCTTCAAAGGGTGTCATACATAAGTTGTGAAGGGCACAGCAAGCTACCACCTAGAAGTATATTGCACTTCCTAATCTGTCCAGGCAGTGAAACCCCCAGGGCCTCTATAACTTTCTCAATGACCACTTGAATTGATGACTGGCCCTCGCTGTAGTAATGTTCTCCTTGTTCTTTGCAGTGGGTCATGATCCATGGAAGCAAGGGTAAGCTTTATTGCCAAAAGCCTTCTGGAAGCTTGAATAGATCAGGAAGGCTGGAATTTATGAGCATAAATGAGTGCAGCTAACTGCAAATTTGGCATTCACATGTAGAATTCTTTTGAGCTGGTCACTCACAATTTGCACATTAAGAAAATGGTATCCCTTTCTGTTGAGAAAATTCAAAGGGTTGACTGTTGCAGTTGGAAATGCAACATGAGTGCCATCTATGGCACCCTGAACTTTGGGGAAACCAGCAACATGATAAAACCATATACCTCTATCACGCTGGAGTCATCCCAAATGTATGAATTCCCCAGTCTCCTGATGATTGTATGTGTGACCTGGCAAATGCATGCCGGATGGCACCCTGAGTGATACTGCAAAGATTTCCCATTGCTGCTTGAAAGGATCCTGTGGCAAAAATAATGAGTGCAGTGGTGACTTTGACAGCCACTGACAGAGCTGTTTGGGATGATGATCTGGGCTGCAGGTCATTTTTCAGAAGCTTGCAGAGTTCATCTATGGCTCTTTAATGAACTTTACTCTTCTCATGCAGATCTCTATACTAAAATCTTGATACAATCTGTGTAGCCTATAGGACCTTTGAGGGGGTAATATTTGGTGGGCCACATCCTCCTCAGATGCTGCCCCACCCTCCTTTCCTCTCCTGTTCTTCACCTCCATTAATATGGCGAACAAAAGAATCCGCATAGAGAAACCCATGTTGATGAATAAAAATCCCTTAATCTGGGGGGGGGGAGCAAACATTTCCCAGGGATCCAACAGGTCCTCAGTTGGTTAAATGGAAGTCCACCTCTGCGTATCACCAAAGCAACAAAAAATTCTAAATGAGCACTTCTAACTCCAGATATAATCATAAGTACATGCATACAATTAAATACTTCCGTCCATATCAGCTATAGATGTTGGTAACAGATACGCCTCTTTTATCTCGCCATCACTTACAGCGGATGCAATGGCAGTGGAAATCACGGTATTTCAACCCAGCTTTTCCATCCCTGTGATTTGCATTAATTTAAAAGGAGCTTCCACATGAAGGGGAGAGTGGAAAAAAACGGAGCCTCCAAGCTTGACCGGAAATTACTCTGCAAGAAAAATGGGGTGAAATGCAACATAAATGGCCCCGTCCCAATTTGCATCACACAAGTTGCTGTCCGGTCATCTTTACTACTCTAACTCGCTGGAAACAGAAAGTGAATTCAGAACCGGAATGTTTCCTGGGATGGAGATGGCTCTTTACCCCCTTCTGCTGGGCCACTGCTGGTGCCACACCTGTTACTATTCTGGCTGCTTAGACTTGTCCTTTTCCTGGCTCTGCGTGGGTCACTTGAATGGAACGGCCGGTGGCATAGATGTTGAGTCCCCCTAAGAAATAGATTTTTCATCTGCGTCGACTCCTGCCATGCCTCTGCTGCTGGACACTTCTTCACAGAGCACAACTGATGTAATGAGACTACTGAATCTCTACACATGGGACTATCCAGTTGATTCTGAAGCATGGTGACAGGACATATTCACAGATATTGGAGCCCAAGGTCTTAGTTAGTACATTCTTGAGAAAACCCATAGCAGCACTTCGGACCTCCGTTAAGTTGGGACCAATGCAGATGCTCCTTGAGGTGTCACATGCTCCAGGTGGACTGTAGTTCTGTGAAATGTTCAAACGCCATTGCACAGATACAGTTAGTGGACTCCTCCATACGAGCTGAAACACTCTTCAGAGTACCTTGTGCACTCTTAAATGACTCCATGAATTGACAATGCTTAGAAAGTAGCATTCTTTTGCAGACAAATCCTGAATGGCACTAATCCCAGAACCCAACAGCTGAGGCTGGCCTTCCAGCCAATTCCATCTTGCTTTTCTGCTGTTACCTAGATCCCTAGAGTATATATTCCTATGCTGGTGCTTGCTACAGGTGGAAGGGGTATCGCTGTGTGGTGTGAGGTGGTAAGATCAGCATCCTCTAGGCTTGAAGTTTGAGATTCTGCAGGGACACCTAGGGAAACACAGGAGGAATAAACCTCACAATAACATCAGCAATACAGTCCTTCAACTAAATGACACCACAACATACAATGCCATGATAATGTGGTGCATGTTAAGTTTGTGGTTGAGAAAGTGCCTGAGTGTGTGAATGATTAGGAAGAAGAAAAGGCTCCAATGATGAGTACTAGCTGGAAGATGTGGTACACCATTCTGCACATACATGTCAACCTAGAAAAGTGGCAAATGCTGACTGTTACAAATTATGTGTCTGCTCTAATATACACTCAGGTTCAGCACTATGGATCTCTCCCGTAAGCGGATACTATGTCCCTCATGATCAGGAATTTTCCTTTACTGCCCAGTATCTAGCCATACAATAGTGTGACACGGGACTGTAACAATAGAGTTATATGAATTGGTGCTGTAATCTCACATACAGCTCCACTTGCACTTCTCCAATCTTTTGAACTGCAGACCAATTAACACTTAAATAAGAAGAGGTCAGATACGAATCGTCCATTTTACAGTCAGTAAGTGAACATATAAAATAATAGTTATAGCAAATCTCACTTTTCTTCAACTTAATTCAGTCCCTGATGATATAGACAGAGAAAAGCAAAGCACACCACAATTTCTCTGTTAGTTACACAGACGTTACAGCACAAAAGGAGGGCATCCTAATCCCATATGCCCTTCTTGTTCCCATATCCCCCTATCCTATCTAACCTATTCTTAAATGTTGACAAGCGTGTTGAATTTACATGAGGGATGGGGGGGAGGGGTTCTCTTGATCATCCACCGTAACTTCAGCAGAAAATCCACGATAATCTTAGAGAAATTATGTAAATGACACTTACACTATTTCTCCAGATGGATCTTCTATTGAAGTTATGGCAGATGGGGATATCCCCCACAGAAATTCAACCCATTGTCTCTGCTTCAATCACTAACTCCAGTAGTGCATTCCATTCCATCTGTATAAAAATATTTCTCCTGCTCTCTGTCATAAATCTCTTACATTTAATCTTATATCTATGTCCCATTATTCTAAGCCCCTCAAACACTGGAAAGTCTGTTTCCATCTACTATTTCCCATCCCTTCATAATCGTAAACACCTCTGTCAAATCATCCCATAATCTCGTGTGTTCTAACAAAAACAGACCCATTTTTCAAGTTTGCATTTCCTTATACCAGGCAACATTCTTGTGAATCTGTGCTATTGCTTCAATATCCTTCCTCATCTTAAGATAAGAGATTTTTTTCTCGCTAGGTCTCTCTCCCCAGCTGAAGGAGACCATGGGTAGATTTTCTGTATGGGTTCCCTGATCTCCAGCTATAACTTTGGCAGAAGATCATTGGAAACCCTGGAAAACTGTGTTAATGGCCATTTATACCATTTTTCTGGGGTTTCTGCCAAAGTTTCAGCAGGAGATTGGGAGAACCCCTACAAAAATTCCTGGCACATGTGTTTACCTTTCCTTTTCTTCCCTAGCTGGACAAGAAGTTGGCACTTTGACCTCTGACTATCTCCAGTCTGTAGGCTGGTCAGTAAAGCTGCCAATTAAACTGGCTGCCAATCCCTCTCTCCTCCTGCCCCCAAAACCATTGAAGGTGGCATTTGTTTATTCCCAGTTGGATATTGGATCTATCTTATGGATATGTAGAGAATAAAAAAATGATGTAGAAATACATTTTTGTACAGTTAAATAAGAGGAAGTCAGGCTGTGCTGCATTAGCTTTGTCTTGGCTGTCGTGTTTAAGAACATAAGAAATAGGAGCAGGAGTAGGCCATGCAGCCCCTCGAGCCTACTCCATCCTTCAATAAGATCATGGCTGATCTTCGATCTCAACTCCACTTTCCCGCCCAATTCCCATATCCTTTTATTCCCTCAGTCATTGAGTGAATATACTCAATGACTGAGCATCCACAGACCTCTGGGTAGAGAATTCAAAATATTTACGACCTTCTGAGTGATGAAATTCCTCCAAAGGAAGAAATTCCTTTGCTTTGGGCATGGAAGAATTGGTCACAGGAAAAACTGAAACTGGTAAGTGGTGATGCATTTGTGGAAAGAAAAATATCCTGGTAAAAATCAACTACAAAGATTAACTACAAAATTTTGCTTAGTGCATAGATAAGACTACTTTTTGGTTTTATTTGTGCATTAGATTTTGAATAGTATCTTATGGCAAAAATAAAATGTAGTATGTGGATCTAAAGGGTGAAAGTGAAGACTGAAATGGTATCTGAGATGAGCTTAAATGTATTTAATGAGGCCTTGCTCAGACTCTTCCTTAAGCACACTGGAGCCATGTGTAGATGACAGAAGATTTAGCTTAAGAAAGCAGGATGTGCTCCATAAATGGAATCTTCAAGGGATATACCATTAACGCAGAACGATCACAGATCAACCCCCACAAAGTAATAGACCTGTTGTGAATTCACCATTCTGGGCTTAGTAAGTTGAGGCCAATGTGATGAGTGGCACCCAGTTGATGAGCTTGAGAGTTGCTTTTAGGCATTGTAATTTCTGCCCAAGAAATATTTGGGCTCTTAAAATGTTATTATTACCACAGTTAGAATTCTCAAAAACTCCTAATGGTCTTTGTTTCTACAAACCCTTCACTGAATTACATTTAATTAGGTTGAATATGACAATGCTGATACCAGTCTCAATTACAGATGCAGGTGGGCAGCCACTGGGCTTTTTAGTAGTTTTCTTTAAAAATTCAAACTCTGATTAAGAAGAGAAAGAAATGTACTTGCCCGTTTTTGAGCTCTCCAAGAACAGCTTCCATGTGTGTACCTTTTCTTTTCCCAGACAAGAAAGACCATGCCATGCTCTTGCAGTAAAGTAGAAGAGACCTCATTCATCAGTGCAGACACTTGTGACAGCTGAGCTAGGCTATAGCTGTCCAAGAAGCTTGCAATGTGCCTCAGTATCTCAGATGGAAAACTACTCAAGCTAAGCATATTTTTGCCACTTTCCCATACATTTAGATGCCTGTGACTGTTCCAACATAGAACTGGAGGAACATCTGGCTTAACTGCAAACGTACTTTGGTGCTGGTTGTAGATCACTTTTGCCTTCTGCGTGGAGGGGCAAAATCTTTGTTGCGAATAGGAACAGCCAAGATAAGCTAGAGGACATCTTTGTATCATCCATCCATTCAGGCATGACTGAATGTCAGCATGCACATTCTTGAAATGTGAAGAAAACTCATCTCGCCTGAAGAAATGGTGGCACATAAATGTAAAGGTAGAACTCAATTTGTTGTGTCTTCTCGTGATACACTCTGTCTGGAGTTTCAGATATAGACAAGAGCCTCTCTCTGCTGCTATATCAGCCAAAACTACATCATGGCCAAAAGGAGCAGAGGGGAAAGAATAAGTCTGAGTCGCAGTATCAATAATCAGTCCATCAATGGCTTTTGTTTCTGATATAACATGGCCTTTTAGCAATTTCTCCAAATAACAAAGTAATGAAATAGTAACTTCATCATTTTGATGACTCTCTGAGTCCAGGTCAGAAGTGTCCACAGCTTTGTTCTGCTTTTTGGCCTTACTTGATAATGTATCTCCCAAATATCCACGATTGGCACGGAAGCTGGTGGGAATCTTAAATGTATTGACAGTTCTAACATCCTGGGCCTCCAGTTTCCCATAAACAAAGTCTTTTTCTTTGGGTGTACATGCACTCATCTGGCCAAATCGAATAAGCATACTGCCATGATGCGCCAAGTACATATTGAAGTGTTTTGTATCCATCTGAGTTCCTAGCCTGTCCAAAACACCTTCCTGCCAAGGAGCTTCACCTGTCTTTTCTATTGCTGCTAACAAAGCTGGGTCTGATGTATTGGTTTTATCTTCAGACAGGTTTTTCTTATTTTTAGTGCTAGCTGATGGATCCTCACTCTTCTGTTTAGTTATAACAGTTTTCTCTACAATGGTACAGCTACCTTTTTCCTTACTGAAAATATTCTCCCAAGTAGAATACTTAGTTAAATCTACCTCATTGGATTCTGCAAGAGCTTTTCGTTCTTCCTGGGTGAGTTCAACCATCCCTTCCGCACCTGCGCTGACTTCATCAATTCCATCTTGATGTGTTTCTGTTCCTGTTTCAAGAAAATTCCTATCGAAAGATGCAGATGTCACTAGCTGTCCTCCCACTGCCCCCACTTCATTCAAATCCAAATCATTTTCATTAACTGTCTCTGCCATCTCTGGAAAAAGTTCAGCCATCTTCACTGAATTGAAAAGAATCTCCTGATCCCTCATTGCAACGTCGAAGTCCAAATTATCTGTATTCAAGGATTCTTTGACTGCACTATTCTGTAATGTTTTGTCATCTTCATTAGCTGGCCAACGATTCCATTGCATTGAGCAGCACACAATGCTGGCAGGACAGACACGAAGGTGTTTGGAAAGTTTGTGGCGTGCCATGGAGAAGGGGCAGCCAAAAGCTGAATTTAGGCAAGGGACATGTTCGAGTGGACACAGTAGTGTATGTTCGTTCTCCTTACACTGATGAAAAACAGCACCACACTTGGAAGGGCAACTGATAACCAAACAGGAAACAGAAGCTTCAAAGGACTTTCTGCAGTGCCGACTATAACACTTTTCACAGTGCACGTGCAGCCGAGGTGTCGAACTTCTATTTCTGATCTATAGAAGCAAAAAGATATTTCTTTAATTTCATAGGTTTACTTGATTCACTTGTATATAACTGTGTGATGTGTGTGTATGTGTACACATTTTGTATATGTGTGATGTCTGACTAGAATTATGAATATGTGTAGGTATCTGTGTGTACATGCACTAAAATGTAAATCGGAGTATATATATATATATATATAATTGTTCTGACTATCAATATTCTACTTAGTGATAGTATCAAGCCTATCTAGGTCATAAGGGTCTCGATTTTAACACCCAGTGGGATTCGGGCAAGTGAAGCAAGTTCAAACCGTAGTCACAGGTCTAGATATGAGGCCTGGAGTATTTTAACTCCCTAGCCCCATCTGCATGTCACCGGTCAGCTGCCTGCACGAAATAGGCAGAAACCGGCACCTGACCGACGGGCAGGAGAGCAAGTTCGGGTGGCCTGAGGATCTCAACCGGCACCAAAGGAAGGCTCATTGGCAAGTAGATAAATTGTGAGGAAGGAGTTTTGGAGAGGGTCAAAAACAAACCCCATAATATTTAGAACTCCCTGAAATGCTGTAACAATATTTACTCTACTTAGCAGTTCTGTTCTCCAAACAATTTTTGTCTCGCTACCACCGATTTTTAGGTGTAAATGCATTGGTAGTGAGACAAAAATTGCCCCCTATGTGTTCCTGGATGTATAATCTATATCAAGATATTTCAACTTTCTAAAACATAAATAAGAGTTGCCTATTAGTTAAGATAAGCAAATTTAATTGATGTTCATACTTAGTTATTCTCAGGAGACAAATTTGTTGATCTCAACCAAGTTGCCAGTTAGGGAACTTTATAGTTTTGGGAGACATTTTGCTTGTATTACTTTGTGATTCTTCCAACCTGCTGCAAGTCTAGATTCTGTTCTGCAGCTGCCTACCTTCCATTTTTTGGGAATCCTTGGTTGCTGCACCCTTTGCATCATGGCATGTGGACCTCACTGCACAAAAGATATCTGCACCCAATCCAGAGGTAACTAGCTACCAGAAGGTGTAAACCCTGCTAATCTTACTTGCACCTCACACAGGAGCAGTGCACAAGGAAGGTCCACTTTCCCAAGGAGGCCATCCAGGATTTGTGCAACAGGTTGGAAAATGATCTCTACACCACCTCCACCACTCCCATTGCACTTCCGGTAACTGCAGTCTACTTTAATGCTTTGGGATTCTTTCACGCTGTTAAGGAGATATATGAAATATTTTCAGTTCACTAGCACGCCTCACCGGTTCTACAAGGCCATTAATCTGTGGAAACACTGAAGCCCTGCCTGATGGATGTCTCCAACCAGTTCATAATTTTCCTTAAACCAGTCATCCAAGACCTCCATGGCAGCAGTGTAAGTTGCCAGAAAGTAAGCTTATCTTGCTCCAAAGGCCTGTATGTTGTGTGTATCCACTGTAGGCACTGACACGTGCTCCAAAGTGGCCTGCAGTGCTGTGAAGCCATTGCTGAAGCTCGCACACATGCTAGCAGTGGAAAAGAAAGAAGCATAAAGTGATGAAGAAGTGGGCTCAGCATTCCACCTCGGTGAGAATTTCTGAGTGGACGGTAGAGAACAAAGATTTTAAAGGAGAGGTGAGAGGTGTGGAACAAAGTTGGGTGCTCAAAAGAGGAGAAGGTGCCAGAGCAGTAGGAGGAAGAGATCAAGGCGAGATTTGATGATAAGAGTCACACCGCCACCACAGCAGTTTGGGCTGGGCAGGTGGTGGAAGAATCAAATGTTAATCTCTACGGGCAGTCAAACTTCCAATAACTGTGAAGTAAGAGTCACAATAATTTGAGTGTTAAAGGTTGGCCACCTTACAATTTTGTTTACTGCTGGTGACAGTCAAGTTCACGTTCAAATTTCTTACCATTTTGACTGATCCTCTTTCTTCTCAGCTGAAAAGAGAATAAAGAAAATTGTTTTAGATATAATTCAACAAATTTAAAGTACAATAAGTTTCCAAAAAAGAAATCAATTACAACAATTTTAAAACAAGCCAGCTTAACGAGCGTGACTTGGGTGGAGTATGGTTTATGGTGTGGGTGGAGTATAATGTGGTGTTACAAGTTGGTGTCAATCGGTGCACTGGGGGTAAATAGATGCAACTTGTAATTGATGTAATGGGAATGAAGCATAAGAAATAATGGCATTAATTCCAATAGCAGTATCAATGACCCTCAGGTCAAGTATAAGTAAAAGATCCATTACAGAGCTCCATAACATTTTCCTGACAACTTGACTCATACTCAACACTAACATTGTGACATGTCCATTTCTTAAATTCTATCTTCATGAATTTCTCTATATGATACAGCTAATTACTGTTGAATTTGAGGATTTTTTTGGTAGACATGACCATTGAAATTAGATTCAGTGTCTTCAGATTTCTGTAAGATACTTTAAAACCTGTAAAAGAGGGAATAGCTACATCTCATCTGACTGGGCTGGAGTTGAATTTATATTCCCACAGTGAAAGGAAATATTCATGCGGACAAACTGGCCAGAACTATGTTTGCCTTTAAAATTTTAGTTTTCACAAGTTAATTACAGATGAGAAACACCATTTGACCCATCTTCATTTATTAATCTAAAAAGACACTAAAGTCTCTTAATCCAACGGTCTCTTAAATTATTCCATGGTTTTCACCTCCACCACTCTAACTAGGAATCCGTTCCATATGTCAATCACCCTTTGTGTAAAGAGTAACTTCCTGATATCAGTCCTAAATTTGCCATGACCTACTCTTGCAATTTAATTTAAAGTATTTTTTTCCAGATTTAGCTTTACCATAATGTTTACTATCATATATACCTCAATAAGGTCAAGAGCAGTTATGTTTTTCTTCCAAACTTTTCCACTACATTCTGGCCTACCCTTTATCTCTCCTCTTTCTCATTTACAAAAATACATTCAAAGTATAATTATCTGTGGCACATAAAATGAGAATATAATTTATCTTATCCTGAGAATGGCATAGACTTCAAGGCTCTTGTAATAGAAACCATATAGTAAGTATTTAGGTTGAGAAGCTCCATGGTTTCTTCAGATGTCCAACCCACAGCCGCTGGTGGATTTAGGAGAGGGAATGATAACATAAATTGGGTTTTTTTTTATGGGGAAATTGGTTGTCCAGGGCAAAATAACATAATCTAATCCATGTCTATTCTCATGACAGGCAACAGAATCTCTGTTCAGATGTGTAATCATTTTAGGTTCAGCAAATTTTAGTCTCAATGTAATACTATATCTAAGGAGAGAGAAGTCTACCATGCACATTCAATGCTTAAACAATAAAGGATTAAACAGTAAGCTACTCCAAAAGCACAAACCTTTAGGAGCACTGGCCTTTGCAGCTGGAAAGTCAATGGTGTTTCCTGGAGTTTACAAGACAAGGACTCAGAACTATTAACTGTACAAGACATGGTAAGTCAGGGAGCTAGAGTGAGAGAAAAGGAGTGAAAGAAAATGAGAGTAACAAAGTTTAAAAGCGGAAAAGATAAATAACAATGACAAAGGATATCAATGAGAAGGAAAATGAGAGGAAGAACGAGAATGACAAGTAAGAATGATAAAAAGAAATAGAGGGAGAAAAAGAATGAGTCAGAATGGGAAAGGGAGAGCAAGAGAACGAGAAAGAGAAAGGGAGTGGGGAAAGAGAGAATATGAGAGTAAGAAAGATTGAGAATGACAATGAGAAAGACAGAGAGTAAGTGAGCACGTTAGAGAAAGAAGGAGGAGAAAAATAGAGATAAAATGAGAATGACTGAGAATGAGAGAATGAAAGGATTCAGAAAGAGAGAAAGTTAGGGAGAGAAAAAGAATAAGAAAGCTGGAGAATAAGAAAGACATATGAGAGAGCAAACAAATATGAGTGAGAGTGCAAATGAGTGATGCGAGGAAGATTATGAACAAGAGTGGGGGAACTCCCTAACAGCACTGTGGGAGAACCTTCACCACACAGACTGCAGCGGTTAAAGAAGGCGGCTCACCACCACCTTCTCAAGGGCAATTAGGCATGGGCAAAAAATGCTGGCCTTGCCAGCGACGCCCACATCCCATGAATGAATTAAAAAAAAGAGGAAGGATGAGAGTAAGAGAGAGAATGACAAATAGTGAGAAAAGAATGACAGTGACAAAACAAATGCGAGTGAAAGAATTGCAAGCAAGTGAAGGACAAGTAGTGATAATTTTCGCACCCGCAATCGGGTGCGTTCATGGCGGGGGGGGGCTGCGAAAATCGGGGATTCCCGGGGCGGGTCGGGAGCCCGGCTCCAACCCGCCCCATTTCCGGGTTCCCCACTGACGCACTCACATGTGCGTGCAGCCCCCGCATGTGGGACTCCCGCTGGCAATTAAAGCCGGCAGGGTGCCACTTAAGGTAATTGAACAGGTACTTCAGGTTGTTTACAGACCTGATTGACCTGTTATTTTAGCAGGGACGGGATTTTGCAACTGACTGGGACTGTTTCCCATACTGGGGGAAACATTCCCAGTTCAAATGGACGTGTTGCAGCCATCAGCCTGTGGCAGCTGCAAAGGTCCATTTGACAGGTGGGGGAGACCCTCATTCATTGCAGGAGGCCACTCTGTCACTTTGGACAAAGTTTGGCCTGCACCACCCTCCTCCTAACAATAAAATTCACCAATGTGTGCACACTTACCCCGGTGTCCAGACACATGTACCTACCTTGCGGACCCCCTCGGATGTACATCTTCCGGATAGGGGCTGCCGTAGCTGCAGTCATGACCTCCTCGAAGGGCGAACAGCATCACCAGCCTCGCCGGCCATGCCGTCCACCTCTGACACGTGGAGCTCCACAACACAGTGCTGCGACACATCCACCTGCACAGCAGAAGGGAAGGCAACCGCAGAGAGAGATGCTTCGCAGAGGGCACTACCCTCGCCACAGGGTCCACACACCGAGGCTCAGCTTCCTGGACCTCTCTGAGCAGCAGTGCACACAGAGGCTCAGAGTCACTCGACATGTAGTCGTGGACATCTGCAGCCTCCTTCATGCCGATTTGCTCCCGGCTGGCCCGAGCACCATCTTCTTACCTGTCGCTGTCAAAGTCACCACTGCCCTCGACAACGTCTCCTCCGCATTCTTCCAGGGTGCCACCGGGGACATCGCTGACGTCTCTCAGTCGTCTGCACAAAACAGCCCTGCAAATACACCTACACCCACTCTGCAGTGACACAATGGGTGGCATCAGTTGTGGGTCTTCATTGTGATCCTCAGGAAAGGGCATTATTGCACAAACCAGACAAGATTCGCAAAGATGTGGCAGTAGTGGTGCCAATATAATATGTAATATGTAATGTGAGATCAGAAATTAAATATAAGTAAAAACCATGACAAACCCTCAAACACCCTTGTGCATCCCCTTCATGCTCACGACACGTTTGCCTTACGCTTCCTACTGCACATATGTGATGCATGCCCTGTGGCTGCAGCACAGGTAGTGGCAGGTTGAGTGAGATTGACTGTGAAAGAGATGCATGAGAGGGTGAGTATGAGATAGAGCCATGAGATTGTATGAGGATTGGGTTGAGTGGTAGTGGCGGGATGAGTACTGGCGAGGTGAGTAAGTGCAGGTAAGATGAGGATGACCTTTGAGTGGGTGTGAGGAGTGATGCGACAGAGTAATGTTGGCAGTGCAGAAGGAGATGTGGGGTGGGGGCAGTGATGTGGCAGACGGAGTGTAGGGGAATGAGTAAGTGTACTCACTTTGGCTGACCTACTTAGGTCATTGCAGCGCCTCCTGCACTGTATGCAGGTGCGCGATATGTTGGTGGTGCAGGTGACCTCCTCTGCCACCTCGAGCCAGGCCTTCTTGGTGGCAGAGGCAGGCCGCTTCCTCCCGCCTGCCGGGGGGAAGATCTCTGTCCTCCTCCTCCTCCTTACCCCATCCAATAAGAGCTGGAGTGAGGCATCATTAAACCTGGGAGCAGCCTTCCACCTGGGCTACTCCATGCTGTAATTTTTCCTATTTCTTGCAGCATCTGTCAGTGGCAGACTGCCCCATTAAATAGAGCTCCTCCAGCTGACAGACCTTACTGCGCATGCGCAGTCCGCCCGCCGCGCAGCTCAGCAGCGGGAAAGCCAGAACAACAGGTAAGTGGATCCAATCAGCCTGCGATTGCGCACGGGGCAGACTGATTTCACCGGGCGCAATCTACCCCCCACCGCGAACCCGCCGCCATGGTAATATCGGGCCCAATGTGAGAGAAAAAGGGAGAAGGAAAGAAAATTAAAGATAGAGAAAGAGAAGCAAGTCACAGAATGAGGGCAAAAATGAGAAAGATAAAATCAGAGACAGTAATAAGAAGGATGAGAGAATGAGAAAGAAAATGCCTGAAAGGCAATGAGAGAGAATGAAAGAGAGAAGAATAAATGAAAGAGAATGAAAGCTAGAGTGAGAGAAAGAATCAATGAGAAAGAGAGAAAAGAATTAGAAAGGAGGGGATGAGAGTGAGAACAAGCAAGTGGTAGGAATGAGCATTAAAGGGTATATAATCCAGATTATAAGTAACAAATCGGAAGCTAAGCAGCCTGTATTTTCCTCCTCACTACCTGATTTTTGGGCAGTATTTCAGTGGTTGGGGATCAATAGCACTAGATCCTTGCCCATTTTGCCCCATCCAATTAGTTGTTGTCATTTATGGCTCACAGCAGAAGCACCCTCCCTAAAATGAGGTAGTAATGATGGGGTAACATCATATGTGCCATTTATCATCATTACCACCTGATTTACACTGACCATCAAACACACCTGTGTGGAACAGGCTTCCAGCATTACTAGGTACAAAAGGAAAAAGCAGAAGTTGATTTAAATGGCCCAGCAGCTACTTTACAAGGATTCAGAGAGTTTATTTCTCAGCCGATTTGAATAACTGTTTTTCACCTCTAACAACTGCTTTACCATCTATCCTTATGTCTTCTGCTCTGCAGCTACAACTTCCTCGCAGCCTGCTCCTCAATTTGAAGACAGCCCAATAAATTTCCCATTGTGAATATGGCAGTTTCTTTGTTACTCCTCCTCCTCTTCTTATCTAAAAAAGAGGGAGAACAGGCTGGTCAGGCAGCACCAGATGGCACATAGCATCCACCTGCCAGTACACCACACCACAATAGATAGACTGAGACAGTCCTACCTTCATTTGACACAGAAGCAATGCTTGCAGCTGGCCACTGATCCGCGGGAAAGTAGACTCAGCAGTCCCAATGAGATCAGTGAAGCCTTGAGATATATATACCTCTGTATCCCAGTCCGAATTATTTGGAGGCTGAAAGAGAGAGCTCAATCCAATTTAACACCCCAAGCCTCAATGCTTGGCCCTTTAAGCTGCTACAGGCATTTAAATCCTGCAGCAGGAAGCAATTTCCCATCCCAAATGGGCGAGCTTCCAATGAAAGGCATTGGTAATGCCCAGAGTTTGCCCACAATATTCAAAGTGAAAACTTCTTTATGGTTTGTGCTAATGTAGGTGGGCAGGGTGAAGTTTTTCCCTTTTGCCACAGTTCTGGCAATTGTGCTACTGAGGAAAACCTGGGCTAGCATGCCAAATCATATTAATGAGCTAGGTTTCAAAATATATTGCATGCTTTGTGATGAATGAGAATATCAATTAGTGAAAATATTCTTTAGGATACTAGATTTAAAACTTGTAGCTCTTTGGTCAGTATGCAATTTCTTTCTCCAGCTCTTCAGCTTTGAAAGCATGGCTACCCCTGCTTTAGTCAAAGCCCTAGTAACCATGAGCACTTCTCCTTATTTGGTACATGCAACATTTTCATCAGCCAGTGTTGAGCTTTCTAACCATATTTTAGGAGCCAGTGTGGGTTGTTACAGATTTATTTCACAGGACACTGGATTGAAAAGCTCTAAATTATGAGACTCCATCTGACTCATAAGGCTTCAAGGATTAAAGAATCTTAAAATGAAATTTTCACAAGTGCCAATCAAGAAAAAGGAGCAAAACATTCACTTTTGGAGTAACGCAACTTGACTTCTTGGTGAATTTATAGATGGCACAAATAAATATACATATTTTATATATATTCCTTTGAAGAGGGCAGTTTTAAAAAAGGAGATATAGCATTAAAAATCTTTTTATTTTTTAAACAAGGTTTTAGCAACTTGCAGACTATCCTTGATAAGGGCTTCGTACACCATTATAAATCGAGTTGTGGTTTGTTATTGAGGCTTTTCCGGATCACAAGATTCATTCACTATAACAGTATTCACAAACCACTCAACACTTTTGCTGAATGATCAAGTTAATATGCAGCACACGTCTTTATGTCTAACATTCATGAAAACAAAACAAGACTTAAAGCAGTGCTGGAAACAAATCCAAACTTACTTTTAATGATGGCGAGAACAATTTTGTTGTTGAGTTTAGTCCTCCCTGTTCAGGTCTGAATACTGCACATGCCCAGCTCTCAAAAGGTCACATTTATATATAGATAAATATGTTTGATATTAAAAATAAACCAAATTAAAGCTTCTAGAATGAGGTAAGTGTTATTTGGGATCCTACCAGAAATCATTAATGCCCAAAACGTTGCTATTTCTTATTACGCTAAATTAATAAGTTTTCTCAGTTATTACCCAAAATATTGAATAAGAAATGTCTCCCACTTAAGTTAAAGGTCAGTGCACATTCAGAGTGCTTTTGCATTTCAAGAAACAATACCGGAAGCGTTAGGTAGTGAAATGTCAAACTCTCAGAACAACAATTAATATTTTTTGAAAGTATAATGCAGAACCACTGCCATATCTAAAGAAAAATGTAAGGAGTCTTACAACACCAGGTTATAGTCCAACAGCTTTATTTAAAATCACAAGCTTTCGGAGGCTTCCTCCTTCGTCAGGTGAGTGTGGGATTCCATAAAAGGTACAACATATATAGTCAGAGAACAATGCCTGGTGGGTGGTGTCCTCTCGTGTGATGGTGGTATCTGTGTCGATGATCTGGCATGTCTTGCAGAGGTTGCTGTGGCAGGGTTGGTTTTTTTTTTCACGGGATGTGGGCGTCGCTGGCGAGGCCAGCATTTATTGCCCATCCTTAATTGCCCTCGAGAAGGTGGTGGTGAGCCGCCTTCTTGAACTGCTGCAGTCCGTGTGGTGACGGTGTCCGTTCATCCGTTGTCGCAGTGTCTGCATGGTCTTGATATCACGTGGAGTGAATCGAATTGGCCGAAGACTGGCTTCCGTGATGGTGGGGATATCGGGAGGAGGCTGAGATGGATCATCCACTCGGCACTTCTGGCTGAAGATGGTTGCAAACGCTTCAGCCTTGTCTTTTGCACTCACGTGCTGGACTCCGCCATCATTGAGAATGGGGATGTTTGCAGAGCCTCCTCCTCCTGTTAGTTGTTTAATTGTCCACCACCATTCACGACTGGATGTGGCAGGACTGCAGAGCTTTGATCTGATCCGTTGGTTGTGGAATCGCTTAGCTCTGTCTATAGCATGTTGCTTCCGCTGTTTCGCATGCATGTAGTCCTGAGTTGTAGCTTCACCAGGTTGGTACCTCATTTTTAGGTACGCCTGGTGCTGCTCCTGGCATGCTCTTCTACACTCCTCATTGAACCAGGGTTGATCCCCTGGCTTGTTAGTAATGGTAGAGTGAGGAATATGCCGGGCCATGATGTTACAGATTGTGGTGGAATACAATTCTGCTGCTGCTGATGGCCCACAGCGCCTCATGGATGCCCAATTTTGAGCTGCTAGATCCGTTCTGAATCTATCCCATTTAGCAAGGTGGTAGTGCCACACAACACGTTGGATGGTGTCCTCAGTGCGAAGACGGGACTTCATCTCCACGAGGACTGTGCGGTGGTCACTCCTACCAATACTGTCATGGACAGATGCATTTGCGACAGGGAGATTGGTGAGGACAAGGTCAAGTAAGTTTTTCCCTCGTGTTGGTTCGCTCACCACCTGCCGCAGGCCCAGTCTAGCAGCTATGTCCTTCAGGACTCGGCCAGCTCGGTCAGTCGTGGTGCTACCGAGCCACTCTTGGTGATGGACATTGAAGTCCCCCACCCAGAGTACATTTTGTGCCCTTGCTACCCTCAGTGCTTCCTCCAAGTGGTGCTCAACATGGAGGAGGACTGATTCATCAGCTGAGGGAGGACGGTAGGTGGTAATCAGCAGGAGGTTTCCTTGCCCATGTTTGACCTGATGCCATGAGATTTCATGGGGTCCAGAGTCAATGTTGAGGACTCCCAGGGCTACTCCCTCCTGACTGTATATCACTGTACCGCCACCTCTGGTGGGTCTGTCCTGCCGGTGGGACAGGACATACCCAGGGATGGTGATGGAAGAGTCTGGGACGTTGGCTGAAAGATATGATTCTGTGAGTATGGCTATGTCAGGCTGTTGCTTGACTAGTCTGTGGGACAGCTCTCCCAATTTTGGTACAAGTCCCCAGATGTTAGTAAGGAGGACCTTGCAGGGTCGACTGGGCTTGGTGTTTTGCCGTTGTCGTGTCCGGTGCCGAGTGGTCCGATGCCGGGTGGTCCGTCCGGTTTTATTCTTATTATGACTTTTCGTAGCGAGATTTTACAACTGAGTGGCTTGCTAGGCCATTTCAGAGGGCAATTAAGAATCAACCACATTGCTGTGGGTCTGGAGTCACATATAGGCCAGACCGGGTAAGGACGGCAGGTTTCCTTCCCTAAAGGACATTAGTGAACCAGATGGGTTTTTACGACAATCCGGTAGTTTCATGGCCATCATCACTGATACTAGTATTTTAATTCCAGATTTTTATTTAATTAATTGAATTTAATTAATGTGTGGTGTCGTGGACGCTGTTCTCCTGAAAGCTGGGTAATTTGCTGCAAACGATGGTCTGTTTGAGGTGAGGTGGCTGTTTGAAGGCAAGTAGTGGAGGTGTGGGGATGGCCTTAGCGAGGTGTTCGTCGTCATCGATGACATGTTGAAGGCTGCGAAGAACATGGTGTAGTTTCTCCGCTCCCGGGAAGTTCTGGACGACGAAGGGTACTCTGTTGGTTGTGTCCCGTGTTTGTCTTCTGAGGAGGTCTATGCGATTTTTCGCTGTGGCCCGTCGGAACTGTCGATCGATGAGTCGAGCGTCATATCCCGTTCTTACGAGGGCGTCTTTCAGCGTCTGTAGGTGTCCATCGCGTTCCTCCTCGTCTGAGCAAATCCTGTGTATTCGCAGGGCCTGTCCATAGGGGATGGCCTCTTTGACGTGGTTAGGGTGGAAGCTGGAAAAGTGGACTACACAATAACATCAACAAGTTCCATCCCACCGTCAAACTCACCACGGACTACTCCTCAGAATCGGTTTCATTCTTGGACACACGAATCTCCATCAAAGACGGGCACCTCAGCACCTCACTCTACCGCAAGCCCACGGTCCACCTCACGATGCTCCACTTTTCCAGCTTCCACCCTAACCACGTCAAAGAGGCCATCCCCTATGGACAGGCCCTGCGAATACACAGGGTCTGCTCAGACGAGGAGGAACGCAATGGACACCTACAGACGCTGAAAGATGCCCTCGTAAAAACGGGATATGACGCTCGACTCATCGATCGACAGTTCCGACGGGCCACAGCAAAAAATCGCATAGACCTCCTCAGGAGACTAACACGGGACACAACCAACAGAGTACCCTTCGTCGTCCAGTACTTCCCCGGAGCGGAGAAACTACACCATGTTCTTCGCAGCCTTCAACATGTCATCGATGACGACGAACACCTCGCTAAGGCCACCCCCACGCCTCCACCACTCGCCTTCAAACAGCCACCCAACCTCAAACAGACCATCGTTCGCAGCAAATTACCCAGCTTTCAGGAGAACAGCATCCACGACACCACACAACCCTGCCACGGCAACCTCTGCAAGACATGCCAGATCATCGACACAGATACCACCATCACACGAGAGGACACCACCCACCAGGTACATGGTTCATACTCCTGCGACTCGGCCAATGTTGTCTATCTCATACGTTGCAGGAAAGGATGCCCCAGAGCATGGTACATCGGCGAGACCATGCAGACACTGCGACAACGGATGAACGGACACCACGTAACAATCGCCAGACAGGAGGGTTCCCTCCCAGTCGGGGAACACTTCAGCAGTCAAGGACATTGAGCCTCCGATCTTCGGGTATGCATTCTCCAAGGCGGCCTTCGAGACACACGACAACGCAAAATCGTCGAGCAGAAATTGATAGCCAAGTTTCGCACCCATGAGGACGGCCTCAACCGGGATCTTGGGTTCATGTCACGGTACATGTAACCCCACCAGCGAGAAAAAGTTATCTTTTTTTAATACAACTGGTCATTCTCTCTCTTTCTCTGCATTTCGGATGTTTCTCTCTCTCTCTCTGTCTTTGTGTTCTGACCGTTTGTGTATTCAGTAGTCTTGTATGTAATGTTTCTCTGTCTGAACACTATTCAACTCCTTTGATTGCCTTGATAACGGGCAGTTGGAAAGATTATCTGTAATCACCAGGCATTGTTCTCTGACTATATATGCTGTACCTTTTATGGAATCCCACACTCACCTGACGAAGGAGGAAGCCTCCGAAAGCTTGTGATTTTAAATAAAGCTGTTGGACTATAACCTGGTGTTGTAAGACTCTTTACATTTGTCCACCCCAGTCCATCACCGGCATCTCCACATCATATCTAAGGAAGAGATGGTTACGGAAAAGTTTTTTTTTTTGCTTAGCCATGAGAGCCCAGACATCACTCTTTGTCTACCATGTTACAGATCTGATCCCCGGCTTCCACCAATGTTTTGAACTGGTTACAGGTGGTAATGGAAAGTGAAAGCATAGCATAGTGGCCCAGATCAATGCAGTGCTGTGGTGTATTGAACTTACATTCCTAATTGCTTGCTGGAGGAGTAGGTAAATGCTCCAACATATACAATCCAGAAAGTATCCTATAATAGACTTGTTAGCAAAATTGAAGCCCATGGGATTAAAAGGGCAGTGGCTGCATGGATACAAAATTGACTAAGGGACAGAAAACAGAGTAGCGGTGAACTGTTGTTTTTCAGACCGGAGGGAAGTATGCAGTGGTGTCCCCCAGGGGTCAGTGTTGGGACCATTGCTATTTTTGATAAATATTAATGACCTGGGCTTGGGTATACAGGGCATTATTTCAAAGTTTGCAGATGGCATGAAATTCAGAAATATAGTAAACAGTGAGGACGATAGTAACAGACTCTAGGAGGACATGGAGAGATTGGTGAAATGGGCAGACACATGGTAGATGAAATTTAATGCAGAGAAGTGTGAAGTGATTCTTTTTGGTAGAAAGAATGAGGAGAGGCAATATAAACTAAATGGACTATAAATGGACACTGTAAGCTATATAAATGCAAGTAGTAGTAGTAGTAGTAGTTGTTGTTGTTGTTGTTGAACAATTTTAAAGGGGGTGCAGGAATAGAGAGACCTTGGGCTGTATGTATACAAGTCTTTGAAGGTGGCAGGACAACTTGAACGGGCTGTTAAAAAGGCATATGGGATCCTTGGCTTTATAAATAGAGGCATAGAGTACCAAAGCAAGGAGGTTATGCTAAACCTATATAAATCACTGGCTAGGCCCAAGATGGAGTATTGTAGCCAATTCTGGGCACCACATTTTAGGAAGGAGGTCAAGGCCTTTAAAAGATTTACTAGAATGATACCAGGGATGAAAAACTTCAGTTAGAATCATAGAATGGTTACAGCACAGAAGGGGACCATTTGGCCCACCGCGCCCATGCCGGTTCTTTGTAAGAGAAATCCAGTTAGTCCCATTCCCCCACTCTTTCCCCTGGCCCTGCAATTTTTTTCCCTTCAAGTATTTATCCAATTCCTTTTTGAAGGCCATGATTGAATCTGCTTCCACCACCCTTTCAGGCAGCGCATTCCAGATTATAACTACTCACTGCGTAAAAAATTTTTCCTCGTGTCGCCTTTATTTCTTTTGCCAATCACCTTAAATCTGTGTCTTCTGGTTCTCGATCCTTCCGCCAATAGAATCAGTTTCTTTTTATTTATTTTATCTAAACCCTTCATGATTTTGAACATGTCTATCAAATCTCCTCTTAACTTCAACCTCAGCCTCTCCAATCTATCCACATAACTGAAGTCCCTCATCCCTGGGACAACTCTAGTAAATATTTTCTGCACCCTCTCCAAGGCCTTCACATCCTTCCTAAAGTGTGGTGCACCGAATTGGACATTTTACTCCAGTTGTGGCCGAACCAATATTTTATAAAGGTTCAACATAACTTCCTTGCTTTTGTACTCTATGCCTCTATTTATAAAGCCCAGGATCCCATATGCTTTTTTAACTGCTTTCTCAACCTGTCCTGCCACCTTCAAAGATTTGTGCACATATACCCCCAGGTCTCTGTTCCTGCACCCCCTTTAGAATTGTACCATTTAGTTTATATTGCCTCCCCTCGTTCTTCCTGCCAAAATGTATCACTTTGCACTTCTCTGCATTAAATTTCATCTGCCATGTGTCCACCCATTCCACCAGCCTGTCTATGTCCTCTTGAAGTCTATTACAATCCTCCTCACTGTTTACTACACTCCCAAGTTTTGTGTCATCTGCAAATTTTGAAATTGTGCCCTGTACACCCAAGTCCAAGTCATTAATATGTATAAAAAATAAACAGCGGTCCTAGTACCGACGCCTGGGGAACACCACTGTATACCTTCCTCCGGTCCGAGAAACAACCTTTCACCACTACTCTCAGTTTCCTGTCATCTTTACTCTCTATCTCTTTTGTCATCCAGGGAACTCTGTCTCTGGTTGCCCTGCCTAGCCCCCTCATGGGAATGTACCAGCTGCCTGAGTGTGACACAATAGGTTAATGTATTGCTGCTCCTTCGCTAGGACAATGGACCCCCATGCTTACTCACATGAAAATGCCCAATCTTGGTAATTCTATTGGGAACAGGGCATTCCCCATAGGAAGTGAAGGTAAGTTATTGGGAGCAATAAATCAGTGAACATTTCTCCTGCCATAATAATAATTTATTTAAATAAGTCTGCCTTTTTAATGCCAAGCATTATTTGCCAGATTCCACCTCTCCCCTCCCTCATCTTACTAACCAACAAGTTGTGCATCAATATATAAATTAGGGAGCATTACCAGTTATTTCTGCTATACATGCTACTGAGGTTAAAGCAAGTTTTAGTTAGTCTTCATTCAACTAGATTATAAAAACAGGTAAGTGAGCAGGCAAACAAATTGCTGAAGGTGGCTGAAAGAAGTGGTCACTGTTATGTCTTGGATACCTTCTCATTGCATCAGTCGCTCCCATAAATGGGCTGAACGTCTTACTTTTTTGGGAGTTGACTCACATTGCCCTATATCAACTTGTATAATAGTGTAGTAACAGTAGTACCCCCTTGTGGCCTGAACTGGATATTTGTCTGAGGCCCAATACAAATTGATCAGTTAATTTATTTCACAGTAACATGAACAAACAGAACAGCAGTTATGATCGGATTCAGTTAATTAATCAGAACAACTTTTCTTCGCGTAATAATACAAAATAAAAATAAGCCACGCTATTCCACATCAGTGGGTCTTACTTGATTGAAACAAGATGATTTCTAGCTGTCTTCCAGCACATCTAATCTTCTAGCCTTGGCCTTTTTTTAGGCCTGCCTGCACATCTGTCTTTAAACTTTGTGTGTCTTGTCTGCCTCTCTTCACATATAAAGGATCAAAGACTGACCAAAATAACAGCTGTGAATTGCTGAGACAAGATAACAAATTGCATATTATTCAGTCTATGGAGAAACAAACATCAAAGCTAGCTCATTAGCACCTTAACTGCATGTAGCTTAAATCTTTTTTTAAACTTGCATGGATGCACTATGCTTTAAAGCACATTTAGAAGTAACTCGCCCTCCCCTGCTACAAGTCTTTCTGTGGGAATATTAATCAAAAGAATTCCAAAATGTTATGGTTACACATGTGGTGGCTGCTACCAGACAGAAGGCAAGACTGATTTGTTTTTCCCCCTCTTCCTGCCAAAATTTTCATCTTTCCCTTTGCTGAAGTAGTTACCTAGCCCATTCTACACATGCAATTCTACATAGCAAGTGCCAGCAGACTATTCAACTGTTGGGAGCACTACAGTTGATCCCAATCCTATCCTATCCTTACACAAAGTCCACACACACATTTCCAGCAGAGATTGCTGGAAAGCGATTAGGCAAATTTCTTCCCTCACAAAACTTCTCCCAATTGTAGCACGCCTACTGTTATATCATCAGAGATCAGATATCTTAATAAAAACGGTACTGTACCTGGGATCTCTCTGGTGTGTATGGTTACTCACTGGCTGTGCCATTAGAGGGACATTTTAATTATTTTTAAAAATTTTTATAATCAAGAGACAGTCGGAGCCTTTGCAGGGGGGGACGCACATGGGCTGGCAGTGAGCCGGTGTACTTTTGTGGGGCCAGAAGGTGCATCCTAGTCCCACTAAAGATCAAAAATTTCTTTGTGCTGTTTTTTGAGCAGCCTCCAGTGATCCCTTTAAGGATCTCAACATCGGTACAAATGGGCTAAGTGTCAGCAACACATGATCCACTCATTTGTACCTCAAAATTGCATAGAAATTTTAGTTATGTATGTTCATTTCGCATTTAGCATTCATATTGAAAGATTCTACAATCTACCAAAAGGGTTCTTACTTCCTTTTCTTGTTGAATTGTTTCATCCACTTTTTGGATTTGCTCTTTCAACATTTTTAAATCATTTGCTTTGTCAGCTATCATGGACAGAATCCAGTAGAGAATAGTTATCATCAGCGACAAAAACTTTTTACATTATAATGCAAGAGATGTTTTACACGTAGAGATACTCTCTTAACATTTTCCAGCATTAATTATTTCCATACCTATTCATTGGCCTCTTGCACACTCATCTTCTTGTTCTTCAGATTAACAATGTCTTCATTTATTTCCCTCAGTTGCGCCATCAAGTCAAGCAATTTTGCATTTTAATTACTTAGAAATGACTTGCCCATTCTTAATTTATATGGTTTTCCTGTTATTCACTAGATGTAGGGTAGGTCAAATGACTTAAGAACATAAGAAATAGGAGCAGGAATAGGCCATACGGCCCCTCAAGCCTGCTCCTCCATTCAATCAGATCGTGGCTGATCTTCAACTTTAATTCCACTTTCCTGCCCGATCCCCATATCCCATGATTCCCCTAAATCTATCTATCTCAGCCTTGAATATACTCAATGACTGAGCATCCACAGCCCTCTGGGGCAGAGAATTCCAAAGATTCACAACCCTCTGAGTGAAGAAATTCCTCCTCATCTCAGTTTTAAATGGCCGTCCCCTTATCCTGCGTCTATGCCCTCTAGTTCTAGACTCACCAGCCATGTGAAACAACCTCTCAGCATCTGCCCTATCAAGCCCCCTCAGAATCTTATATGTTTCAATGAGATCACTTCTCATTCTTCTAAACTCCAGAGAGTATAGACCCATTCTACTCAACTGAGTGCTTACATGACCTGCTTTAAGACATATGCCATATTCACTGGCTGATCCCAATGTTGATTTGCGTATGATTTTTCTTTTTCCCATATGGGAAAATACCTCCCCTCTATCCTATGTCCCTCCCAATGCTTTGCATGGAATTTGTGGGGATAAAGTCTCTGATCTTATGGTAAACTATGTTAATAGAATATGCTCTACTAGAAGTCACCGACAAGCTGCAACAGAGTTTTCCTGAAAAATCGAAATCTCCTTTGGTTCAAGTACTTGTTTAACGTAGAATTGGATAATGAAGCAGCTAGTGAGAGTTCCTAAATCAGAGCCAACTGCATTGTAATCTAATGAGACAAAAAATGCTGTTGGCATGTAATGGGGAAAGCACCAGGAAATGGGATTATAGTAGGCAACTCCAATTGAAAAGCTATTCAACAGCATATGATGGGTCAAACAGCCTCCTTCAATGCTGTACTTTCTATGTTTCTACAAAAAAAACTGAAAATGCTGGCAAAACACAAACCTGTCCGTGCCTAAAGAGAGAAAAGACAGGTTAATGGTTCAGGTGGAAAATCCAACCAAACTATGAACTACTTTTTTCCCCAGGTGATGACAGACCTGCATTTTCCAACATTCCCATTTCAGGTTTTCAGTAGTTAGTTTTCTTTTTATCTCTACAGTTTGACAGCCGATTTTCCAAATGTATTAGGACTCTCCCAGTGAATCTAAGAAATCTCTGTTTTGCTACTAGATCACCAAAATGCAATATGGCAATCATGCCCTCTCCCTTCAAAAATCTCAATGGATGCACTGCAGCTTTTATTCCTGCATGCCCTAACTCTATGTATTTCTAGCATAGTCATCTATACCGAAGCAAAAATTGAACTAGAAGCAATGTTTCTGGCAATCGCAGAACGTTACAGCACAGAAAGGCGCTATATAACTGCAAGTCTTTGTTTTTACAAAAGATGGATTTGCTACAAGATTGCTTCCACCTAGGAACAGTAGATACAAAGATAGGCAACATTGTAAGCAGTGTAAATGGAAGCATAAAATTACAGAACGATATTAATAGATGAAGTGAATGGGCAAAACTGTGGCAAATAGATTTCAATGTAGGCAAGTGTGAGCTCATCCACTTTGGAACTAAAAAGGATAGATCAGAGTACTTTCTAAATGGTGAAAAGCTCGAAACAGTGGAGGTCCAAAAAGACTTAGGGGTCCATGTACATAGATTATTAAAATGTCATGGACAGGTACAGAAAATAATCAAAAAGGCTAATGGAATGCTGGCCTTTATATCTACAGGACTAGAATACAAGAGGGTAGAAGTTGTGCTGCAGCTATACAAAGCCCTGGTTAGACCACACCTGGAGTACTGTGTTCAGTTCTAGGCACTGCACCTTAGGAAGGCTATATTGGCCATGGAGGGTTTGCAGCATAGATTTACTAGAATGATATCTGGACTCCAAAGGTTAAATTACAAGAAGAGATTATACAATCTAGGCTTGTATTCCCTGGAATTTAGAAGATTAAGAAGTGAATTGATTGAAGTTTTCAAGATATTAAGGGGAACTGATAGGGTAAATAGAGAGAAACTATTTCCGCTGGTTCCGCTAGGACCAGGGTACATAGTCTAAAAATTAGAGCCAGGACTTTCAGGAGTGAAGTTAGGAAACACTTCTACATGCAAAGGGTGGTAGAAGTTTGGAACTTTCTTCCGCAAACGGCAGTTGATATTAGCTCAATTGTTAATTTTAAATCTGAGAGTGGTAGATTTTTGTTAACCAAAGGTATTAAAGGATATGGGGCTAATGCGGGTATATGAATTAGGTCACAGAACAGCCATGATCTCATTGAATGGTGGAACAGGCTGGAGGGGCTAAATGGCCTATTCCTGTTCCTATGTTCCTATAAAACCTCAATTAAATAAAAAATGGTGTTCATTTAGCGTGGAGTTAGAAGAACCCTTAAGATTGTACGTCGCTCAGTGACTGCAGACACAGCCTCAACCCGTTTAACCAATATTCATTGCCATTTCTTACTCGCAGACAGTGTAGATGGAAGCATAAAATTAGAGAGATATTAATAGATTAAATGAATGGCCAAAACTGTGGCAAATGGATATTAATGTGGGCAAGTGTGAGGTCATCCACTTTGGACCTAAAGAGGATAGATCAGAGTACTTTCTAAATGGTGAAAAGCTTGAAATAGTGAAGGTCCAAAGAGACTTAGAGGTCCATATACACAGATCATTAAAATGTCATGATCAGGTACAGAAAACAATCGAAAAGGCTAATGGAATGCTGGCCTTTATATCTAGAAGACTAGAATACAAGGGGGTAGAAGTTATGCTACAGCTATACAAATCCCTGGTTAGACCACACCTGGAGTATTGTTTTCTGTTCTGGGCACCGTACCTTAGGGAGGATATACTGGTCTTGGAGAGAGTGCAGCGTAGATTTACTAGAATGATACCAGGACTCCAAGGGTTAAATTACAAAGCGAGATTACACAAACTAGGGTTATATTCCCTGGAAGATTAAGGGGTGATTTGTTTGAAGTTTTCAAGATATTAAAGGGAACTGATAGGGTAGATAGAGAGAAACTTTTTCCGCTGGTTGGGAAGTCTAGGACTAGGGGACATAGCCTAAAAAGTAGAGCCAGAACTTTCAGGAGTGAAGTTAGGAAACACTTCTACATGCAAAGGATGGTAGAAGTTTGGAACTCTCTTCCGCAAACGGCAGTTGATGCTAGCTCAATTGTTAATTTTAACTCTGAGATTGGGCTGAGAGTAGAATAAACAGGTCATTTCCAGGTTGGCAGTCTGTAACTAGTGGGGTGCTGCAAGGATCAGTGCTTGGGCATCGGCTATTTACAATCTATATTAATGACTTCGATGAAGGGGCCGAGTGTAATGTATCCAAGTTTGCTGATGATACAAATCTAGGTGGGAAAGTAAGCTGTGAGGAGGATACAAAGAGGCTGCAAAGGGATATAGGCAGGTTAAGTGAGTGGGCAAGAAGGTGGCAGATGGAGTATAATGTGGGGAAATGTGAGATTATTCACTTTGGTAGGAAGAATAGAAAACAAAATATTTTTTAAATGGTTAGAAACTATTAAATGTTGGTGTTGAGAGAGATTTAGGTGTCTTTATCTACAAAACACAGAAAGTTAACATGTAGGTACAGCAATTAGGAAGGCAAATGGTATGCTGGCCTTTTTTTGCAAGGGGGTTGGAGTACAAGAGTAAGTCAGTCTTGCTACAATTGCTCAGGACTTTGGTGAGAACACACCTGGAGTACTGTGTACAGTTTTAGTCTCCTTACCTAAGGAAGGATATACTTGCCTAAGAGGCGGAGCAACAAAGGTTCACTAGATTGATTCCTGGGATGAGAGGGTAGCCCAATGAAGAGAGATTGAGAAGAGCGTGCCTATATTCTTTGGAGTTTAGAAGAATGAGAGGTGATTTCCTTGAAGCGTATAAAATTCTTACAGGGCTTGACAGGGTAGATGCAGAGAGGCTGTTGCCCCTGGCTGGAGAGCCTAGATCTAGGGGCCTAGTCTCAGTATAAGGGGTGGGCGATTTAGGACTGAGATGAGGAATTTCTTCACTCAGAGGGTGGTGAATTTTTGGAATTCTCTACCCCAGAGGGCTGTGGATGCATAGTCATTGAGTATATTTAAGATTGAGATCGATAGATTTTTGGACTCTAAGGGAATCAAGGGATATAGGGATTGGGTGGGAAAGTGGAGTTGAGATAAAAATCAGATCAGCCATGATCTCATTGAATGGCGGAGCAGGCTCGAGGGGCCGAATGGCCTACTCCTATCTCTTATGGTCTTACCGTCTTTTAAATAAATAACAAATGGTGTTTATTTAGCGTGGAGTTAAATGAACCCTGAAATTTGTATGTCGCTCAGTGACTGCAGACACGGCCATAACCTGTTTAAACAATATTCATTGCCATTTCTTACTCACAGACAATATTTTAATACGACGCGGATCCAAAATTGTATTTATTTTTAGGTTCCAGAAACTATACTTTATTATTACCGCCGACAGCCAGCCAAAAAAAAACGGTCATTGGAAACGGAATTGCGTCACTCACATGGATCTTCAACGTCAGCTAGTGTAACACGTGACCTCACGCGGCGGACCCTCTCGGTTACCGAGGAGATTTTCTTTTAATTTGGTCGTTTGACCGTTGCGCTCGGCATTGAACGCGGGTTAGTGACGTATTTGATCAATGGACCGAGATCCGTCTCCGAAGAAAATGGCTGATGAGGACGATGAGCCGACGGTAAGTCTAGTTTATTTATTTAGAGTCCAAGGTGTTGGCTGTAATGACTGGTGTGATTGAGGGGTAATCGTCATCTCCTGCACTGACAGCAGCGTTGGGAATGAAGCGCCTTTAAAACGGCAGAATTTAACTGCTGCTAATTTCAGCAGATGCTGTTGACCGGTGAGGAGAACAGCCAGAAATCAAGAAATAAAACTAGGCCTGCTTTTTTGTGACTTTTTTTTGTGACTTGTTTTTCTGTTTTTTTGTGGAGTTTTGAGCATCTTACCTACAAAAAGGATGTGGAGATGCCGGTGATGGACGGGTTGGAAGCTGATGCGTTGGGAAATGGTTCACAGAGGCGCCCCCCTCTCTATCAGACTTGTCTCCAGTGCTCCCGCACCCCCTCAATAATACAGAACCTACAAACTCTCCCCAGTATTTCCAATATCATGAAATCACCTCTTCTCTTAAATCCCACTTTCATTTCTCCCACACTCATGCACTGTCCTCCCGTCACCGCCACACCTGCTTCCTACCACTATTCTATGCCCACACAATACTCATGGAGTCCGGGACTACTCGCATATCTTCGACATTATGCCCAAACTTAGAAACACGGTCTGGAATTAAAAATAAATTTGTTGGACTATAACTTGGTGTTGTAAAATTGTTTACAATTGTCAACCCCAGTCCATCACCGGCATCTCCACATCCTCGCTTTTACCAGAACTTTAAACCCCTCTTCCCAAATTCAGCAATGTTCTGAAACTCAACAAACCGTCCCAAACTCCAAGACCACCCTCCCAGTGCATACAATTTTTATTTTCCTCTATACCTTTTCCCTTTCCGTCATGTCCTTCATTACCACTCTGTCTTTCATTAACACTCTAATTCTCTTTTTCTGCTCGTACCTAAAATCATGTGTTCCTTTCACCCTTGCCACAACTCTCTACAATGCCTAACATTCATCCTTATTCATTCCCTAACCTTTCACCACTCCCCATCACTGATCCACTCACCAACCTCTCTGCACCCACATTTTGCCTGTTCCTTCCTCCTATTGTCTAATATCTCTCTATCACTCATCCCATACTCTCTGATCTCTGTTCATCATACAATAAACTTCACTTTTAAACTCCCAATACAACACCATACTCAAAATAAAAACTTTTTTATGTACTCTCCTCAAATTACCTTGGATTTTTTGGGCTCCATTTTTCTAGATTTTTCTACCACTTTTAAGCACAAAATCTTTTTTAAAAAAAAACTCTTGCTTTTTAAATTGTCAATGGAAATTGCCTTTAATAATCCTTATATTTTGTCAAGCCATTATACATATAGGTGTACATTTCACACATTTTATTAAACCATCATATATTTGTGTATATTTATACATTTTCTGAAGTCATTGTACATTTTAATTACATATTGCTTGCAGAGAGAATGCCGGTCAGGAGGTTGAAGTGGTTTGTTTGGTCTTGGTTTCTGGGGGTTAATTAGGCTTAGGTACAGGGAAGAATGCTCTGTCTATTGACGATTATGTCAGTTGTTGTACCTTCATTCACGGCCAATGGTTGGGTTGCTGTGCTTTGAGGCGGGGAGGGGATGAACAGGTTGTGTTGTGAGTTTCCAATAGACCCCCTGACTGTTTAGTATTTCCACAGTTGCCAGCCAAGCCCAAACATACATCCCACATTTGTTTTATCCAAAATGATGTATGTATACATATAAATATTACTAGTCTATCTCCTGTTACATTGCACATCGGTAGTCAAGACCAATTTAAATTTTTCAAGTCAAGCAGGGTTAGAGGGTGGGGGATAATGGAACAGGGAGGGGGGAACTGACACAAGGAATGGAAGTAGGGAGGGAAAGTAGAATTCAGATCAGCTGGGAGTTGGGGGGGATTGATGTATGCAACAGCCAGCCATCAGCAGAGGAAAAATATAACCAGTAGGAATGGGGCAGGGGGGGTGGGGTGTACTATGGACAGGAAATGAAGATCGTGGAGTTATTGTAATTGGGGAAAATGAAGCAGAATACAGGAAGCTTGTGAGGGGCTACTGCAATCAGTTGGAGCGGGAAGGGATTGGCAACCAGTGTGTGGGTTGGACTAGGATATGCAGCCAGTGGGGATGGGAAAGGAATTGAAATCTTGTTCATATGGGGGGTTGAAGGTCACAATCTTGATCATTGTTGGGGGAGGGGGGGGTTGAAGTCAAGAATCATATGGTTTTGCTGTGACATCACATTAGATTTGACCTCTTTGGAATCGTGAGACCGTTCACCATTTTTAATTTATGACAGAAGGTAACCTTTTTAGAATTAGGGGGCTTGGTCTCAGGATAAGGGGTCAGCCATCTAGGACTGAGATGAGGAGAAATTTCTTCAGACGGGGTTGTGAATCTTTGGAATTCTCTACCCCAGAGGGCTGTGGATGCTGAGTCGTTGAGTATATTCAAGACTCAGATCGATAGATTTTTGGACTGTAGGGGAATCAAGGGATATGGGGATCGGGCGGGAAGGTGGATTTGAGGTCGCAGATCAGTAATGATCTTATTGAATGGCGGAGCAGGCTCGAGGGGCTGTATGGCCTACTCCTGCTCCTGTTCTTTGTTTTAGGGCTAACTTAATTTACAATCTGTAGATAAGGGTTTTCAGAACCACATTGGTCATTTATCACTTGAAGAATTTCAATAATTATTTCCTAAGCATACTTTTACATTTGCTATTCCAAAGTTTGGCCCAGGAGACCCCAGGATGGTTAATTTGAAGGTACCTCTCAATGCTGCACTGCATAAATCCAAACTCATAGGTCTGGAACTGTTTTTGGGGGAGG
This sequence comes from Heptranchias perlo, assembly GCF_035084215.1. Taxonomy (NCBI): domain Eukaryota; kingdom Metazoa; phylum Chordata; class Chondrichthyes; order Hexanchiformes; family Hexanchidae; genus Heptranchias; species Heptranchias perlo. Next base: position 51,338,175 of record NC_090335.1, read on the forward strand.
GGGAGGGGAAGACTAATTTTGCAGTTGTGGAAGAGCATAACCAAGCTGTCAGTTTCTGGTTGATGGGTGCAGATACAGATTTTGTTATTAATTGTACCTGGGAGCTCTCTTGATGTATACTAATTCTTTTGCAGCTCCAGGAGATGAAAGGCAATATCATTCTGGGTGTAATGTGCATTAATAATGTATAACTTAAACATTTATTATAATAAAAATTAAATGGAAGAAAAGTAGTGAACTAAACTGAGTAGCATTTTTCGCCTTGCAGTTTGATGAAGATGTGGAGGAGAGTGGAAGTGGTGCAGAAGGTGGACAAGGCAGAAGAAACAGATTGTTTTCTAAGGAATGTAAGTCATAACGCTGCTAAAATATTTTAAAATCATCAATGTTACTAATCTGGTAATATGTATAAAATATAAAAGTCCATCTTTCTGTAGACTACAGGAAAAAGGCAACTCCACATTACTCAGTTTTCACTGGTTTAAGTCACCAGAGTTAAATGGAAAAATGTGACTGCAATGAATTATCACTTGATATGATTTGGGAGCTATGCTTCGAACTGACTTTGAACAAACAGAATTTGTACCCATAAAATGTTGCTGTTGGTGCCACACCAATGCTGTTCTCTTCACTTTGCTAATGAAATGCTTTACAGTGACATTTATGCAAAATCTTCTCGTGAATTTTCCTTGCAGCTTGAGTTATTGGAAACTACCTGATAAAATCTAACTGTGTACAGGAAGATTGGAAAATAAAATCTAAACAAATCTTTGTCTTGCATGGTTCCTGTTGAGGCTTTATCCTTTTATCCATATAGTGCCTGGAGATAGTTCTACCCAGCTTTGCTTATAAGTGCACACATTTTAAGACCAGAATTGTATTTTATTTTGCTTTTGATTAGCTCTGAAGAAGTAGATTAATGTAATTTTGGTCTTAGTTATTCCTGATCATATTTCCAGGCAAAGATCAGGATTAGGTGCTTTTCTAGTAACAGGTTGTTTGGTTACAGCAAATGGGTGAAAGCTTACTAAACTATAGCAGAGTTGAATTCCTTTGTTTGAAATGCATATTCTTTCAAAACAGTGAGATGTATGATGTATGGCTTTGGGGATGACCAGAATCCTTACACTGAATCGGTGGACATCCTGGAGGATCTCGTCATTGAATTCATCACCGAAATGGTGAGCTGAGCTTTATATTTTATCACAGTTGTAGTCTGCAAACCAGTGGGACACTATAGGATGGAGTTCAGAGTTTAAATTTGGTAGGGCATGTTGATGAAAAGCCCAATTTTATTTTTGTTATGACAGCATTTATTAACACGTTCATAAACACCATTCATTGTTCAGTTTAATTCAAGTAAAGCTTTTAATACAGTTGTTTGAAAATGCTTGAAAGAAAGAACTTGCATTTATTCGGAGCCTTCTTGCATCTCAAATGTCCCAGAGTGCTTCACGTACAACGAATTACCTTCTGCAGTACAGCCACAGTGGTTATATAGGCGAACCCAGCAGCCATTTTGTGTACAAGAGGATCCCACAAATAGCACTGAGCTGGATGATCAGATGATCAGATAATCTGTTTTCGGTGGTAATGGTTGAGGGAAAAATGTTTGCCGGGTCACTAGAATCTTTGATCCACTGGAACAGAAAGGCAGGTCATCAGTTTAATGTCTCATCCAAAGGATGGCACCTCTGATGGAGCACGCCCTCAGTACTGCACTGGTTTCTCCCTAGATTATGTCCTGAAATACTGGATTGGGGTTGAGGTTATGTAATGTAAACATAAAATGCAATATTCAGTCTCCTGGGAATTTGTATGGATCCAATGAGAACTCAGTCTAGTTGCCAGTGAATATAGATCCACAGCACCAAAGTGTCAATAATTGAGCACAATCAGTGCTAAACTAGCAGTTTCATTTAGCCAAGTCATGAGAAAAGAATGGTTGATGTAGGAAATGGAAAAATTCAAAGTACAATGGGAGTACTGAGATTGAGGTTAACATAACCTTGTTGGAGCAGAGTAGAAACTTTCATTCTGGATCTGTGCTTGATGCTAACACTGGTTTACAAAAATGAAAAACTATTGCATTCCAAAGCACTGATTATTAGGTTATTACAAAGTTTGCAAAAGGTCTATTATTCCCCAACTTTACTCAATGCCTCTCTAGTATTTCTGTTACTGGGATAATTCATATGTCATAGCAGTTTGATGTTACATAGGAAATACTACTGACAGGCAGTGAAACCAATAACCAAAACCATACAATGGAATACCCCCTAGATCTGGTAGAAAGTGCCAATTGAATTCAAGGAGATCAAGACACCATATTCTTCAAACTACTTATTAAATTAATAGCTTTTTGGGATGGCACAATACCGAATGTGAGTTTGCCAGCGACTTTACTTTTTTTTGGATGTGCACAGTGCAAGAAAATGATAAATGGGTCCTACATACAAATCAATTTGGTGTTTGCTTGCATAATTACAAATATCTTTAGACAGAAACCAAATTGTTTTAGAATATTAACATTAATTTAATATTTACAATGTAGAAATGCACTTCAATGGTATAATTTTGAAGGTTATGATTTTTAGTATTAAGCTATCAAAATTTAGAAGAAAAACATTCCTTCCCAGTGGCTGGCCTCATGATTTAAGGATGAGTTGCCTGTGATAACACAGCACCCAGCCAATCATGTCCAGCCTTCCTGACAGCAAATTGAATTGAATGTTTATTGACCACCGAGGTGGTTTGGTCAAGACAGCATTCATAGCTGGTCTACCTTAATGATCAGGTGAAAAAAAATTGAGACATCCTAACGGTTGGATTTGTATTTTTATTTGCTTAATTATTTCAATTACTATCTTGGTTACCCCAATATGCTGGTCTGGACCATACTTTCAGTGCACATCACAATGGAACCTCTGGTAATCCAGTCTCAGGCATTGGTCAGGAAAATGGTGGAAATGTATCACACATTTGAGTTGTGCTGCTCATGAGTTCCTGGTACCTTCTGCCTACCTAGGGAAGGTTCATACCTATGCTTTAGGTTGTCTAATGACTAACTAGTGACTATACTCCTTGAGGCGGAGGTAAGTGGAGTCTCTTTAGGGTTGAGGTGGCTCCTAGCTGACATTTAGTAATGAAAATTGGAAATCAGGTTCGCTCCTTGTAGCAAACTCAGTAAACTGATAGCTAAACAGGGCACGTTTTCAGCACACCAGAGTACTGTTGATGATTGCACGGCCAGCCTGGCTCATTTAACAGGATCTGGAGGAGTAGGCTTGTTGCTGAAAGCTGGGATTCTTTCCACGTGGCTCCAGGTAATCCTGCAAGCCAGTACCCCAATGGGTGAGGTGATTTTGCAGGACAAGCAGGAGGAAGTTTAACAGTGCTTGGTTTAGCTGCTCAAACTCTAGCAGTACCCCTGCGTACATTTGTTGGTCCCTAAGTCTTGGCTCTTGCCAGCTTGCACCCAAACACTCTGGACTTCAGTTAGTGAGATGTGTCCCTATGAGAATGTGTGGATTTCTCAGTAACCTGGTTTTATAAACTCTTAAGCATTATGAAAAGTTTTAATGCATCAGCTGAGCAAAATAAATTGCAATTTTTGTTTTTATTAAGTGTTCTGTAAGGTTTTCAGTGGCGAGTTGTTTGTCATAAATGAGCTTTGTAAATTCCAAACTTCATATTGAATAGCATGCTATGAAGTATATTAAATTTTTATTATTGCCTTCATGAGCCTTATGTTGACCAAATCTTAGGGCTGTATTTTGTCTGTTGCAGGTACATATGCAAATAAATGGATGTGATATAGCAATGTGCTATTTTAGATTTTTTTTTTCTTTTACACACACAAATGCTACATACTTGCTGTAATTTCTTTTTTATATAGACTCATAAGGCCATGTCAATAGGACGTCAGGGCCGAGTTCAAGTAGAAGACATTGTCTTCCTCATTCGTAAAGATCCTCGGAAGTTTGCAAGAGTGAAAGACCTACTGACAATGAATGAAGAATTGAAGCGTGCCAGGAAAGCTTTTGATGAAGCTAATTATGGCTCCTAGTTCTCAAAAGGAAGCATATGGTGGATCAAATGGTAACTCAGTATTGCCTGTCTTTGAAACATGTACTAGAGGTGTAATGTTTGACTCCAGGTCCTACTACAGATATCATAGCATGGACTGCTGCAGTAGAGCCTGGCTACAGCTCTGCAGCGCCCAGCCTGAAAGATCTGAAGATTAATTTTTTTTCATCGATGTAAACAATGTTGTTCGCTATGGAATGGACCATTTTTTGTAGTTTGTCTTTTAAAAGATTTTTGATGTACGTATCAGAACTAGTAGTGTATGTGAACAGTACATGTAACTTGGCCAATTCTGTAATAAAGTGACTTCATAAAAATCAAGTGTCTAGGTTAACAATTTTATATTAAAAGTTCAAATGTTCTGGGATTCTCTAATCTATCCGACAATATCTTATTTAAAACCTCACATCTATATACATTTCCTAGCTGCACAACATGTTGCCGCCTTTTTGTGTGAATGTTTTCCCATTATAAGTTCCTATGTCCACATTTACAGTGGGATTTGGCTAATGGGCTTTCGTCATTCTGTACAACTGGCGACTGGATTCCCACAAAGTGCTCAAAAAGCTTTCTGATTTTTTTCATCCAGCAGTTTTTTTTCTCAGTAACTTGAACATTTCTAATGGCCGAAATAAGGGTTTAAATTTTTTTTTAAATTAAGAACGAACATATTTCACAATAGCATGATTTAAATTCATCCACTGAATTGTCTTGTGGTTTAATGTCTTTGTTAATGTTTTCACTTGAAGGCCTTGGCCTCGCCAAAAGCCCACAGAGAGTGAAGACGAAATATAGTCTTCAGGTGAAGTGGGGTTCGAAGATAAGAGTTAATTCTGTGACCGTTTTAAAGTCATAAATTCTGTCCTTATTTTTATATTTCCATCATAAATGCCTATGTTTATATTTATAATGGAAACTGCCTAAGTAAACTTGTCACGCTTTCATTACACCCTTCCATAAGTGGTGACACTACAGCACCTCCACTGATGGAAGGTATAAGACAGAGTGACAAGTTTACGTAAGAAATTTCCATTATAAATATGGACATTGTAATTTATAATGGAAAAAGATGATGAAGTATGTGTACACAACTACTGTTTGCATTTATATAGCTCCTTTAACATAGTAAAACTTCCCAAGATGCTTCACAGGAGTGTTACATAAGATTTTCATGTAGATAGATGTTTCATTGGCAGTTTCTTTTTGTGTTTAACAGCTATTTAAATTTGTTTGGTCCCAGTCATTTTTTGGCAAGTATTTTTACAGTCTGTTCAAACTTGGGAGTCTTCCTGAAGCTTTCAGAGAGATAGTCAAACCAGAGAGCTTTCCATGGATAATGATAGAATAAAAACATGCAAGAATATTGTGTACATAGTTTAGTGCAATAGTTGTGACTCTTTTCTACTTGCTGGAGAAGATAGGTAAGCTTAATTACTGTAAAATCTAGTGTCACTGCTGCTTTTCATTTACTGTTTAATAAAACGTGGCAGTTAAAAAGCCTCAGTCATAGTCTAGCGAGTATTCTGCCACCTTCTGAAGTCAAGGAAGATCATGTAAGGGCATTTCGCCAGTGTGCATAACAGGGAAAGGAGTATTGTCACCTGTATGTTTAAGATGTCAGTCATAAGAATACAGCAACAAGGAAGCCTGGGTTAAGAATCATTATTATTATTTTACTTACACTGGCATCCTTTCTATTTATCATAAGTGTAACAGCTTGTGCAAATTCAGACAGCATTCACAATCTCATTAAGCAAGAGTTTTGCTTGATAGGTATACAAAAGTAGAATTTTAGTGTTAATTAATTCAGGTTTTAACATTTGTCTTGACGCCACTGCTTTATTGCAAATAAATTGATTTGACACTTGTGCTAAGTAGAAATTATACAAGAGCGTATTTATTTTGCATATGGGTGGATGCTCATTTTGTTAATCCATACTTCAGTTTCACAATTAAAGCTGTCTGAGATGCATGAATGATGTCTTTATTTGAAACCAGTATTATTGCTCCATTCAGATTAGCTGTCAAGTTGTACAGTTTAAAAATTTCTGTAGATGGCTTCCAACAGTTGCAGAAAATTTCAAATGTTTACTAAGTTAAGTTTTGTATCATTATTATACCTGTTAAAATTAGATATTCTAAAAGTTCTTGTATCATGCGATTACCAGGATGATAGATGGCAAATTTCGTCTAGCAATTCCTATGTTCTTAATGACATGATGTTGGCAATAATGTAGTGGCACACTTACCTCAGGATACAGTCAGACCTTGTTACAATACGACCTTTCATCTCTACCCTTGTTTCCTATTAGTGAAACAAGTTTTTCTGTATTTCCCTGGAGTACCACCTTGCTCACTGACTCCTGCCAGCATTTTCAATGGAACAAGTGACAATTTGCCATTGCTTTTTTAATACTATACCACACTAATGATTTTTATTTATTTTCTTGTGATTGAATCACAATTTTATTAAATTATATTTAACGTTACCATGCTCATTAGGACTAGTTCTATTAACCCTACAGATACTGTATCCTACTGTACTGCCGATGATGAATCATCCTAACCTGCTGGTATAACGAGGTCTGTTTGTTTATTTTGGAAACTAGAGAAGCCACATTGGGATACTATATAGGAGCATATTAATGTACATTTTTTTCAATCTTTCGATATTCATTGGAAGTTTAAATAGTACTTGTTTTCTGTTTCCCCATGCCGGGTTCTTTTCCCAGTGGTGGTACTCAGAGTTCTGGGGTCTGAGTGGGAGCCAGTGGGGCGTATCCCTTACGAAGGCCACTCCAAGAATTGTTTATATCTGCAGAAAAGAACACAGTAGAAATTTATTTAATTAAAATAAGAATAGGATGAGTTGATACACATATTTATGGAAGTTTCTGAGGGGGGAGAAAAAAAACTTGTTAGCTGTTTCCCAACTGGTAAGACTTCTTGATAAAACTGACATTATTTCTGAAGAAGAGGCTAATGCAATCCAGTTACTGTTTGAGAACCAAGCTGAGCTGCCTGAAATTTCTGACACCTATTATTCCAATTTTTAATGTTAGTAACTTACCTTCATCTGAATGGGAATAATGAAATAACAATGTAAATTATATCTAACCTTTTATACTCCAAACAAAGGAAAGGACTGTTACAGGATTTGTAGTCCATATTACAAATATATACCTTGTTTATATGTATATCATTAATGTCAGCATTTTAAGTGCATAAAAAGATTTCATTTAAGTATAGTACATATTTTAATCATCCTTACATTTAATGTGCATGTAAAGTGAAAAGTCAATTAAGACTGTTTAAATTTTCTTTAAAAATTCTCCCTCCAATAGCCATTTCTAATAAAAATTGCTAAGTGTTGCTTTTGAGATGACTTATTGGCAATTGGTGCTGTCCAGCAAGCTCTTTGTACATTGGTAATCAAGTGATCATTCTGATTATTCTATGTTCAACAGGTCTCTAGACCAATGCCAGTATAGACAGGCCAGGCAGTCAGCAGGTTTCAGTTTATACAACAAAAATGACAGGGCTAACAGTAATCTGTGGAAGGTACTAAGTTCATGATAAACACCAGTATTAATGTTGTAAACACTCCTTCCTGCTTTCAGAAATTCCTGTAATTAAGATCGAGCCTGCATCTACATTTCAGAGGAAACAACTGCTGCTTCTGCATCTTTGCTGATGTTCCAATTGTGATGTTATACAGGGAGAACAACAAAGACAAAGTGGAACGTAGCAGGGACAAAAGCTGAGCACAGACACGCAGCAACAGTTCCAGATAAGGATGTAGTGGGGTATAACGCAGGACACTGGTCTCTGCCTTAGATCAGTGAGTGATGTTTCCAGTAAATACATTTATATATGAGAATTTTTAAAATATATTTTGGCTGCCTGACCCTATAATGTGTCTCAGAATACAAATTACATCCTACTAATAATGCCTACCTCCTGTCACCAACAATAATTCTACTCAATGTCTGCAATCACAAAGGACTGAGAAAAGTAATTGTGTCATACAGTTTAAACTTTCTAACTGAACTTCTACATATAATGAGAATTCATGAAGCAAATAAGACAATGTCAAGTTTGACAAGTTCTTTAGGTGTTATGTTATGTGAGAACAGCTTTAGTTAGTGTTTTCTCCCCTCTCCCTATGGGAACCTACCTTTCTTTACTAGTGCAACTGAGATATAAACTCACTAGATGCAAATCCATATCTTCCCCTTAGTGGTGCAGTGTGATCTGATGCAGTTTATTTAAGTATAAGCAAGGATTTGACCAACTTATTTTTGACAGCCCACTCACAGCAACTGAAAGCAACCTAACTGAAACTTCTATGGTGCAATTAGGATACATAGTATCTGGTGAGTTTGCGTACTCACCAGTCTGCAATTTCCCCACACCCTATTCATTTCAATGGACAGAAAAAAATCAGGCTAGCAAGTGCCTATTAGAAAACCTGGGCCATTAAATTAATGCAGCATATCCTATGTAAACCTTCTTATCACACAAAACTATCAAATTTTAATGTCAGGTAATAGCCACAGTAAACACAGCCCACTTCTGTCATTTAGCAATGAAAAATACCCATATTTAACTATCTAAGAAATGTACAGTATCACATCAGATTGACAATGTAGGCCTCACTATGAACATTATGTGCACAGACATCTGATTGCATCCATCATCTAAGTAGAAGTTACCTTCCTAATTTCTGGATAACTTAAACTACAAATCTGGAATTTCCCCTCATGTATAATAGAATAAATGATTGAAGGACCAGAATTGATTCCACTTTTGTCTATCATCACTTTAGTGTGATCATAAATAGGAAATCTATTACTGATGTTATTGCATGTTCTTTGTTTTTAAGTTTTTAAAATTTATTTTATCCATCTGCCATAATTGGCCAGCTTTAACTAGGAATCTAGAATCAAGGCCACAACTTCTCCATGTCACATGCCACTGTAGTCAGCCAGTATGGAATTTGTACTTGCAGAATACGATACATAGTGATATTTTTTCCTTCTCTCCCAAGGTCAAATGCTAGACTCAAGTGGTCTGGCTGAGAACTTCCAAAACTCATCCAAACTTCAGCATCTGTGTTCAATTGACAGGCACCATTTCTACTTTAACTCCCTTCCCTTCTCTTCCTTCATATTAGATTAGCAATCCTGTACTGCAAACATCAACAGTGTTTTTTTAAATGCTAAATGCCAAGTGCCACCCTGTTTGCAAATGTCACAATGGTGTGGTACTTTATTAAAGCACCCTCCATTAATTTCACCTGCTTCTCAGCTATAATTAATTTGCTGAAAAGTATTATTAAATGTTTATTTGAATAAACTGTCCTACAAAATCTCACTACTATGCCTAAATTTATATTTTGAGTAAGTTCCGTTGCTGTCCAGCAATTATCTGGAAGGGTTTCTTCTAGTCTCAAAGGTGCTGAAAGAAGTGTCCATAAATGAAGGTGCTGAAATGGCAAATACAGAACAGTAGTCAGCCAAAGAACAGCAGCAAATGCTACATGCATTACAGCAGGAACAGCAGAAGCCTTAGGGGAACTAGATGGTACAGTAAGGTAAACTTTATGTACGAGGATAAGAGTTCAAGCACAATCAAGATGAATGAAGTCCATTCTACCATGGAAATAAGTCCACAGCAAGAGACTGTTATCAAATACAACACTAATTTTGCATTCATTTGGCAGTCACATTTGAACAACTTCAAATGGTGAAGTATAGAAAATGGAAAAGTCACCTTGTTGCAGTATGGGGTGTTCATCTGCATTTGTCTTTAGATATATTAATTAGAGCTGTATATGTACAATTTACATTGCATCAGATCCATGTTCTATCATTGCTGTGCATAGGTGAAATTTAGGAACTATTTAGTTTCCCAGCACTGTCATTTCTCACTTAAAGAAAAAATTTGCACTTATATAATGCCTCATCACATCTCACAAACATTCCAAAACACTTCACATAAAATAAATTATATTGTGCAATTACTGGTAGATGCAGCATTTAAGGAGCATTCTACACTAAAGATGGAACTATAAAAAACACATGTTAAATGTTTCCTTTTCAGGAAGTTTATATTCAGATCCTTCAGAGATGGATATGAAGCTCTATAATTGCCATCGATAAATTGTGGAATGTAAAAGATATTTGGCCCATCGAGCCATTCCCTCCAATGTAACAGGGACAGTTTGTATGGTTTATAGCCTTTTCTTAATTTGTATAAATATCCTAGGGGAAGCAATTAAATACAGATGAAACTTCTAAGAAAGAAAACATAACTTGCATTTATATGGTGCCTTATCATGTTCTCAGCACTTTACATCCAATGGATTACTTCTGAAGTGTAGTCACTGTTATGTAGGAAAAAATGTGAACTTCCTCCAGATAATATTGCTATATCCTGATTATCTGGGTTTGTCGAAAATGGGACTTGAACCCACAATTTGCTGACTCAGAAGCAATAGTGCTATCACTGAGCCTTCCAAGTGCTGCTTCTTCCCCCCCCCCCACCCCCCAACTGGGGTCATTTCTGGAGTGAAAGGTCCAAAAGCATGCATCCATATGAAATTTTGAATTCTTATTACATCAAAATTAATAAGAATGCATCATTTTTAGACATATCTATACTTCACAATTGCTGCTGTTCCTTCGGTGTTGCCGGGTCAGCATCCTGGAATTTCCTACCAAACATGATCATGGAGCCCCATCATCACATGCACTGCAACAATCCACGAAGAAGGTCCACCAAGACCTTCTCAGGGCCACTGCGTTGGGCAATAAGTGTGGCCTAGCCCGTGTTGCCGACATCTCAAGAACAAATTTTTTAAAATTATATTTGGGTTTTCAACAGACCCAGCTTCCCTAGTGCCCCTCTCTAAGTACTGCTCCCAGCTTCTACCTGCACTCTCTTCTCCCTCCCAAATATGCAGCTCATGCCTTCCCCCTCTTTCTACCACCCCCCACCCCGCACCCCCCATCCAGACCACTGCTCTCCCCCTCAAGCACAGCTCCTGAACTGTTACCTAGTGCTGCTCCTTCTCTGATTGACAGTATTGTACACTGTAGGCAGCAATGACTGCCCATAGTGTGCACTGATGTCAAGTACAGCAGGAGCATCAGCAGATGGGAACTTGGATGCGGCACTTGGGGGAGATCCTCATCTGCCCATGCTGATTTTAGTCCGCTAACATAGACATGCAGACAGTGCTCCCAGAACCTGACTACATCAAACACAAACAAGTGGCATGTATACAAAACATATCAAGAACCAAACCATAGAACTTTATAGTACTCAAGGAGACCATTTTGCCCATTGTATTTGTGCCAGCAGATCTGCTACATCAAACAGTGCCTTCGCCCACAAGGTCATCAGTATCGTGATAACATTAAAGCGACCCACAATGCCTCACTTATGCTGCAGAAATTTCCCTTCCCCCCCAGTTAAGGCAGGCACCTCATTGTCACCGGCACCTACCCAAAATATTGAAACGCCCTTGATCCTGGACAGTCAATCATGTTCAGGGGCACAAACAACAGGAAGATGGAAGTCCCACTCTGTGGAGCTCGGCCAAAGGAAATTTTGTCCTTTAGTGCTTTATACTTTTAAAACTGTTGGTGAGAGACATTTGCTGTTTTAGTGAGAACACAATTGACAGCCCTTTATTTGGGACTTCAACTGAACTGATTCAAAGACTAACCTACCTACTGGGCTAAACTGAAAGGCTTTAATCTGTTGCAACATTTGGACTGCTTTCTGTGTCAGGGCAGCATAGGTCAGTGGTGCGCAGTTGGCAAGCTCTTGACTTGAATATTGCTGAACCCGGCTGTATTTCCAGGTGGATGATTGCTAAGCGTGATATGTGTCTTCTCTTCGGCACTCCTCCATTAGGAGGTGAGAATCTGCGAGCTTTTGCTGGTCCGAAAGGGATTTTTGTTGTTAGTGTTGCTCATAAAGCACAAAAATGGGGCAGCCTCAGTGCCCCATGGTTCAGGGAGACCATAGAAACCTTGCAGCAGCACTGACAGCAGGGACGGAACATCCTCTTTCCTCCAGCATTAGCTGGACGGTGAGTGAGGGGACTTGACAAGGGTCACTGATAGTGTTATTGCCAGCAGCACTGTGCAGGAATCCTGAATTCAAAATAAAAAATTCACCAGGAGCGGAAAGTAGGACACTGTACTGTGACCTCATAATTATGATGTGGAGATGCCGGTGATGGACTGGGGTTGACAATTGTAAACAATTTTACAACACCAAGTTATAGTCCAGCAATTTTATTTTAAATTCACAAGCTTTCGGAGATTTTCTCCTTCCTCATAATTATGCAGTGCAGCAACTATTACTGACATGAGCTGTTCGCTCCCAACCATTCTTATATTGGCTAGCTACGCATCATTATTCATTGAAGCAGCACTGTACCTTTCCCAGTGGCTCCCTTTACCACTACCACTTCCATCAGTAAAGAATCAAATGTATAACCCCCTTCCATGTACAGCATATGCATGATAAAGGTGTTTCCCACCTTTTTTTATTTGCAATGGTGACAAGGTCGCATTTATTGCCAATCCCTAGTTGCTTGGAGGTAGTGATAGTGGGCCTTCTTTGTGGATCGCTGCAGTCCCTGTAATGATTGTGCTCCCATGATGGTATTTGAGTTAGTATCCTGCAATTCCTAACCTAACCAAGGGGACTTAACAGGGTTGATGCTGACAGGTTGTTCTCCCTGGCTGGAGAGTCTAGAATTAGGGGACATGGTCTCAGGATAAGGGGTCAGCCATTTAAGACTGAGATGAGGAGGAATTTCTTCACTCAGAGGGTTGTGAATCTTTGGAATTCTCTACCCCAAAGGGCTGTGGATGCTCAGTCGTTCAGTATATTCAAGGCTGAGATAGATAGATTTTTGGGGTCTACGGGAATCAAGGGATATGGGGATCGGGCGGGAAAGTGGAGTTGAGGTCGAAGATCAGCCATGATCTTATTGAATGGCGGAGCAGGCTCAAGGGGCCGTATGGCCTACTCCTGCTCCTGATTCTTATGTTCTTATGTGATGATAAAGGAATAGCAATATATGTCCAAGTCAGGATGGTGTATGACTTGGAGGGGAACATGGAGGTGATGGTGTTCCCATATCATTGCTCGCTTGTCCTTCTCATTGGTAGAGGTCACAGGGCCGGAGGTGCTGTTAAATTAACCTAAGTGTACACTTAGTCTCCTGGAAGTTAACTATTCAATTTTCTTTGCAGGTCAAATAAAAGGGGAGTAATGGACAGCCTTAAAATGAAGCCATCATGACAGTTGCTGAGGAAGTGAGCATTTATCTGCAAGATTCTCTGTGGATGCTCACAGACTACTTGCACATTGAATGACTGTTTTGATTCATGAATGTCCCACTATTTTGTGTAGGAGCAAGTAGGATTACATGTGTGCAAACAATGACATCCTAAATTTTAGGGAAAAACCTTAGGGGTCTCTTCTGGTTTCCCACAGGAAAAGTGATGAAATTGCTTTGTCTGGCAAACAACTCATCAGTCACCCACTTGATGCATCAGTGGACTGCAGGTTGGTTGATCCTCACATTCTGTGAACTGGTGCAAACTGGCATAACTGAAACAAAATCAGCCCCACTATCTGTAGGGTTTGTTTCAAATATTTTAAAATACCATTGCAGCTGCAATATGCAAGACATGGTAATCAAAGAGAAGCCCATTCTTGAGTAAAAGCAAATGCACATTAATATAATTAGCTCTTGGCTTTCAGAAGATAAATTCAAATTAAAATGTATGTAAAACTTTGTCTACTTTAACTTTTTAAAATAATTTTCTGTCGGTCTAGCAATAGAATGGGGATTCCATATCTGATTAAAATAATTAAATGTGTTTACGAAGGTGAGGAACAACTGTGCTGAAGAACTGAATATGTCTTCCTCTTTATGGGGGGAAACCTTTGTAATAAAGCAATGCTTTCATGCAGTGAAGCACATTCTTAGTTTTGGTCCTTCGGATGACAGCATTTCTTAAATTATGCCAGGCATTGTGCCTCCATGTTTGGTGGGCTAGTATTAAGCACTAAAAGAGCAAGTATAACACAGGGTGTCAAAGGAAAACTGCTTTACATCTAACTTAACAACGTACCTCAATGTCAGCAGAACACCCCAACTGTTCAAGAATAGCTTTTCCACTTACCACACACTGTCATTGTGGTCCAGCAGAATCAGATAGCCAAGTTAGTTTTTTAGGCGTAGTTGTAAGCTTTGAAGCAGCAGTGTACTTACACATGAATGGACAGTGACAGTGTTTTATCACATTTACTGGACCACTATTTCATGTACTCCCTTTCACTGGTATATTCCATAAATGATCCAGTCATATCTGCAAAGTCCTCCAGAACTAGGCTGGTAGAATCCTCACCAATCAAGTCGCTGCTGTCCGGCCACGGTTTTTTAAAAGGAGACTCCTGAGGAACATGATGGGGACTCTCCGCAATTTTCTCCTTCTCAGCTTCGACAGAAGGTGCTAATACATGGTAAAGACTGGGTAGACGGATGTCATAGCGGACCCCACCCCTGCAGTAGAGCTTGTCAATAAGTGAGTAAAGTTTGTCTGCAATGTCATTTCCAAGCATAACAGTGAAAAGGCGTGCAATATATTGGTGCTTAGCCAAGAGCTGATACAGCTTCCTTCTCTTCCACGTCACATAGCAACAGTCTGTTTCTGCTGTCAGTGTCACCTGCAAAACAGATACATTGAGATGTTCAGCAACATCAGAGGAACTGAAGCAAATTCTCAAAAGATACAAATATCCAGTATCATCAAAGTGCACATAACTTGCTCATACTCAGTCTGTAGACAAGCTGTTTAATTTAACACAGCTAACTATTATTTATTTTCTATAGCGCCATTCTTACAAAATCATACTTCGAGCAGGAAGTCTTGCCAATTAATGGCCGGAAAATCAGGGGAAACACGCCCATAATTTCCCAATAAGCACTTCCAGCAAACAAAACTCCCTGCTGAGAACATAAAATCGGCTCTTATATGTCCAAATTGGAAAGAGAAAGTTGGCCATGCAAATAGATTTCCTTGAGGGAGATCAAATCCAATTTTTCCAAGGTTGATGTGACAAGATGGGTGAAAATGTACTTTAAAAATTAGTATCTTAAAGTGAAGCTCGTTGTATCTATAGCATGCGTACTGTAGTCGGATTATCTGGGCTAAAGCCCCAGTAGTCTCAAAATACCGAAATTACTAAATAAGAATAGAAAATGTTGGAAACGCTCAGCAGGTCAGGCAGTATCTGCGGAGAGAGGAAGGTACGGTTAACATTTCAGGTCGGTGACCTTTTGTCAGAACTGCTTTACATTTCTGAATTCTAGCATCTGCACTATATTGCTTTTTGCTTTATAAGCACTCAAATTACTGATCCTCTGAAGTAGTTTGTATGTTAACCAGTTCATTTTTTTTATATTCGTTCATGGGATGTGGGCGAGGCCAGCATTTATTGCCCATCCCTAATTGCCCTTGAGAAGGTGGTGGTGAGCCGCCTTCTTGAACCGCTGCAGTCCGTGTGGTGAAGGTTCTCCCACAGTGCTGTTAGGTAGGGAGTTCCAGGATTTTGATCCAGCGACGATGAAGGAACGGCGATATATTTCCAAGTCGGGATGGTGTGTAACTTGGAGGGGAACGTGCAGGTGGTGTTGTCCCCATGTGTCTGATGCCCTTGTCCTTTAGGTGGTGGAGGTCGTGGGTTTGGGAGTTGCTGCAGTGATCCTGTGGATGGTACACACTGCAGCCACGGTGTGCTGGTGGTGAAGGGAGTGAATGTTTAGGGTGGTGGATGGGGTGCCAATCAAGCGGGCTGCTTTGTCCTGGATGGTGTTGAGCTTCTTGAGTGTTGTTGGAGCTACACTCATCCAGGCAAGTGGAGAGTATTCCATCACACTCCTGACTTGTGCCTTGTAGATGGTAGAAAGGCTTTGGGGAGTCAGGAGGTGAGTGACTCGCTGCAGAATACCCAGCCTCTGACCTGCTCTTGTAGCCACAGTATTTATGTGGCTGGTCCAGTTAAGTTTCTGGTCAATGGTGACCCGCAGGATGTTGATGGTGGGGGATTCGGCGATGGTAATGCCGTTGAATGTCAAGGGGAGGTGGTTAAACTCTCTCTTGTTGGAGATGGTCATTGCCTGGCACTTGTCTGGCACAAATGTTACTTGCCACTTATGAGCCCAAGCCTGGATGTTGTCCAGGTCTTGCGGCATGCGGGCTCGGACTGCTTCATTATCTGAGGGGTTGCAAATGGAACTGAACACTGTGCAATCATCAGCGAACATCCCCATTTCTTACTTTATGATGGAGGGAAGGTCATTGATGAAGCAGCTGAAGATGATTGGGCTTAGGACACTGCCCTGAGGAACTCCTGCAGCAATGTCCTGGGGCTGAGATGATTGGCCTCCAACAACCACTACCATCTTCCTTTGTGCTAGGTATGACTCCAGCCACTGGAGAGTTTTCCCCCTGATTCCCATTGACTTCAATTTTACTAGGGCTCCTTTGTGCCACACTCGGTCAAATGCTGCCTTGATGTCAAGGGCAGTTACTCTCACCTCACCTCTGGAATTCAGCTCTTTTGTCCATGTTTGGACCAAGGCTGTAACGGGGTCTGGAGCCAAGTGGTCCTGGCGGAACCCAAACTGAGTATCAGTGAGTTATGGGTGAGTAAGTGCCGCTTGATAGCACTGTCGACAACACCTTCCATCACTTTGCTGATGGTTGAGAGTAGACTGATGGGGTTGTAATTGGCCGGATTGGATTTGTCCTGCTTTTGTGGCCAGGACATACCTGGGCAATTTTCCACATTGTCGGGTAGATGCCAGTGTTGTAACTGTACTTGAACAGTTTGGCTAGAGGCGTGGCTAGTTCTGGAGCACAACTCTTCAGCGCTACAGACGGGATGTTGTCGGGGCCCATAGTCTTTGCCAATCAGACTAAAAGTTATTGTTCCAATTGCTGTCAGGTATCAAATGAAAACTGACTTTCAGAAGTCCAGTAGACCACAATTCGCACCTTAAATGATAAAATGATTAAAATCTTAATTGCCTAACCATTGATAAAAGAATGATTGGTCATCAAATGGGCCTGCTTTAACATCAAGGTATGACAATTGTAAACAATTTTACAACACCAAGTTATAGTCCAGCAATTTTATTTTAAATTCACAAGCTTTCGGAGACTTCCTCCTTCCTCAGGTAAATGTTTCAGGAGCTCCTTGAAGCCTACGCATTTATACATATAGAACAATACATGGTGTTTACAGACTGCCCCTGCAACTGCCCGTTGCCAAGGCAATCACCGTGTTCAGACAGAGAGGTGTCACCTGCAGAACCCCCGAATACACATTCAACAAAAAAACAAACAGGAAAAAAAAACAGAGAGAGGCAGAGACATCCGGAAGGCAGAGAAAGCCAGCAAATGACCCATTATATTAAAAACAGATAACATTTGTTCGCTGGTGGGGTAACGTGTAGCGTGACATGAACCCAAGATCCCGGTTGAGGCCGTCCTCATGGGTGCGGAACTTGGCTATCAATTTCTGCTCGACGATTTTGCGTTGTCGTGTGTCTCGAAGGCCGCCTTGGAGTACGCTTACCCGAAGGTCGGTGGATGAATGTCCATGACTGCTGAAGTGTTCCCCGACTGGGAGGGAACCCTCCTGTTTGGCGATTGTTGCGCGGTGTCCGTTCATCCGTTGTCGCAGCGTCTGCATGGTCTCGCCAATGTACCATGCTCTGGAGCATCCTTTCCTGCAACGTATGAGGTAGACAACGTTGGCCGAGTCACAGGAGTATGAACCATGCACCTGGTGGGTGGTGTCCTCTCGTGTGATGGTGGTATCTGTGTCGATGATCTGGCATGTCTTGCAGAGGTTACCGTGGCAGGGTTGTGTGGCGTCGTGGACGCTGTTCTCTTGAAAGCTAGGTAATTTGCTGCGAACGATGGTCTGTTTGAGGTTGGGTGGCTGTTTAAAGGCGAGTAGTGGAGGTGTGGGGATGGCCATAGCGAGGTGTTTGTCCTCATTGATGACATGTTGAAGGCTGCGGAGAACATGGCGTAGTTTCTCCGCTCCGGGGAAGTACTGGACGACAAAGGGTACTCTGTTGGTTGCGTCCCGTGTTAGTCTCCTGAGGAGGTCTATGCGATTTTTTGCTGTGGCCCGTCGGAACTGTCGATCGATGAGTCGAGCGTCATATCCCGTTCTTACTAGGGCGTCTTTCAGCGTCTGTAGGTGTCCATCGCGTTCCTCCTCGTCTGAGCAGACCCTGTGTATTCGCAGGGCCTGTCCATAGGGGATGGCCTCTTTGACGTGGTTAGGGTGGAAGCTGGAAAAGTGGAGCATCGTGAGGTTGTCCGTGGGCTTGCGGGAGAGTGAGGTGCTGAGGTGCCCGTCTTTGATGGAGATTCGTGTGTCCAAGAAAGAAACTGATTCTGAGGAGTAGTCCATGGTGAGCTTGATGGTGGGATGGAACTTGTTGATGTTATCGTGTAGTCTCTTTAGTGATTCCTCGCCGTGGGTCCATAGAAAGAAAATGTCGTCGATGTATCTGGTGTATAGTGTTGGTTGGAGTCTTGTGCAGTGAAGAAGTCCTGCTCGAACTTGTGCATGAAAATGTTGGCGTATTGGGGTGCGAATTTGGTCCCCATGGCTGTTCCGTGTGTTTGGGTAAAGAACTGGTTATCGAAGGTGAAGACATTGTGATCCAGGATGAAGCGGATGAGTTGTAGGATGGCTTCCGGAGATTGGCTGTTGTTGGTGTTGAGTATTGATGCTGTCGCAGCGATGCCGTCATCGTGGGGGATACTGGTGTATAGTGCCGAGACGTCCATCGTGGTGAGAAGTGTTCCTGGTTCAACTGGTTCACACAGGGTTCCGTTGCCTGTGTGAGAACCTCTCTGGATACATCGAGGGCATCCTGAAACCCATCGTACAGGGAACCCCCAGCTTCTGTCGCGACACTACAGACTTCCTACAAAAACTCAGTACCCACAGACCAGTTGAACCAGGAACACTTCTCACCACGATGGACGTCTCGGCACTATACACCAGTATCCCCCACGATGACGGCATCGCTGCGACAGCATCAATACTCAACACCAACAACAGCCAATCTCCGGAAGCCATCCTACAACTCATCCGCTTCATCCTGGATCACAATGTCTTCACCTTCGATAACCAGTTCTTTACCCAAACACACGGAACAGCCATGGGGACCAAATTCGCACCCCAATACGCCAACATTTTCATGCACAAGTTCGAGCAGGACTTCTTCACTGCACAAGACCTCCAACCAACACTATACACCAGATACATCGACGACATTTTCTTTCTATGGACCCACGGCGAGGAATCACTAAAGAGACTACACGATAACATCAACAAGTTCCATCCCACCATCAAGCTCACCATGGACTACTCCTCAGAATCAGTTTCTTTCTTGGACACACGAATCTCCATCAAAGACGGGCACCTCAGCACCTCACTCTACCGCAAGCCCACGGACAACCTCACGATGCTCCACTTTTCCAGCTTCCACCCTAACCACGTCAAAGAGGCCATCCCCTATGGACAGGCCCTGCGAATACACAGGGTCTGCTCAGACGAGGAGGAACGCGATGGACACCTACAGACGCTGAAAGACGCCCTAGTAAGAACGGGATATGACGCTCGACTCATCGATCGACAGTTCCGACGGGCCACAGCAAAAAATCGCATAGACCTCCTCAGGAGACTAACACGGGACGCAACCAACAGAGTACCCTTTGTCGTCCAGTACTTCCCCGGAGCGGAGAAACTACGCCATGTTCTCCGCAGCCTTCAACATGTCATCAATGAGGACAAACACCTCGCTATGGCCATCCCCACACCTCCACTACTCGCCTTTAAACAGCCACCCAACCTCAAACAGACCATCGTTCGCAGCAAATTACCTAGCTTTCAAGAGAACAGCGTCCACGACGCCACACAACCCTGCCACGGTAACCTCTGCAAGACATGCCAGATCATCGACACAGATACCACCATCACACGAGAGGACACCACCCACCAGGTGCATGGTTCATACTCCTGTGACTCGGCCAACGTTGTCTACCTCATACGTTGCAGGAAAGGATGCCCCAGAGCATGGTACATTGGCGAGACCATGCAGACGCTGCGACAACGGATGAACGGACACCGCGCAACAATCGCCAAACAGGAGGGTTCCCTCCCAGTCGGGGAACACTTCAGCAGTCATGGACATTCATCCACCGACCTTCGGGTAAGCGTACTCCAAGGCGGCCTTCGAGACACACGACAACGCAAAATCGTCGAGCAGAAATTGATAGCCAAGTTCCGCACCCATGAGGACGGCCTCAACCGGGATCTTGGGTTCATGTCACGCTACACGTTACCCCACCAGCGAACAAATGTTATCTGTTTTTAATATAATGGGTCATTTGCTGGCTTTCTCTGCCTTCCGGATGTCTCTGCCTCTCTCTGTTTTTTTTTCCTGTTTGTTTTTTTGTTGAATGTGTATTCGGGGGTTCTGCAGGTGACACCTCTCTGTCTGAACACGGTGATTGCCTTGGCAACGGGCAGTTGCAGGGGCAGTCTGTAAACACCATGTATTGTTCTATATGTATAAATGCGTAGGCTTCAAGGAGCTCCTGAAACATTTACCTGAGGAAGGAGGAAGTCTCCGAAAGCTTGTGAATTTAAAATAAAATTGCTGGACTATAACTTGGTGTTGTAAAATTGTTTACAATTGTCAACCCCAGTCCATCACCGGCATCTCCACATCATCAAGGTATGAAATTGAGGAACAGTTTTGTGATCTCCTGGTACCGGTTTCCTACTGCCTCAGCCAAGAGTGGACTAACAGGGGCTCCATGTACTGTCCATTAGAGAATAATGTCAGAAGTATTATCTTGTAAGGCGGGCATCCCATGAGGTCTCCAGTGCAATATACTGCAGTTATGGAGTAATTGTTAGTCCCATGGCATGCTATTCTACTCACAGCATGCATAAGGGTTTAGGTTCATAGCAGATCAGGTTTGTTTAAGGAAGCTGCTTCTTTTGTTTTGAACATAAATTATTATTGTTGGAAGAAAGCATGTACCATGATAATTTGCTTTTTGAGATAACTGGTCAAATACTTAAGAGCAGAACATATAATTACTACATTTGCCATTTTTTCCCTACTTCTTTATTTATAACTTCCATGAGAATTGAGCTGATAACAATTCAATTCAACACAAAACTCGGAAATGTAGTAAACAATGTGAAGGATAATAACAGACTTCAGGAGGACATAGACAGATTGGTGAAATGGGCAGACACATGCCAGATGAAATTTAACGCAGAGAAGTGTGAAGTGATACATTTTCGTTGGAAGAATGAGGAGAGGCAATATAAACTAAATGGTACAATTTTAAAGGGAGTGCAGGAACAGAGAGACCTGGGGGTGTATGTACACAAATCTTTGAATGTGACAGGACAAGTCGAGAAGGCTGTTAAAAAGGCATACGGGATCCTGGACTTTATTAATAGAGGCATAGAGTACAAAAGCAAGGAAGTTACGTTAAACCTTTATAAAACATTAGTTAGGCCACAGCTGGAGTATTGTGTTTAATTCCAGACACCACACTTTAGGAAAGATGTCAAGGCCTTAGAGAGGGTGCAGAGGAGATTTACTAGACTGGTACCGGAGATGAAAGACTTCAGTTATGTGGAGAGACTGAAGAAACTAGATTTGTTCTCCTTAGAGTAGAGAAGGTTATGGGAAGACGTGATAGAGGTGTTCAAAATCATGAAGAGTTTTAACAGAGTAAATAAGGAGAAACTGTTTTCAGTGGCAGAAGGTGTTGAAACCAGAGGACACAGATTTAAGGTAATTGGCAAAAGTACCAGAGGTGACGCGAGGAAAAGAAATTTTACGCAGCGAGTTGTAATGATCTGGAATGTACTGCCTGAAAGGGTGGTGGAAGCAGATTCAATAGTAACTTTCAAAAGGTAATTGGATAAATACTCAAATGGAAAAATTTACGGGCCTATGGGGAAAGAAACTAATTGGATAGCTCTTTCAAAGAGCCAGCACTGGCAGGATGGGCTGAATGGCCTTCTCCTGTACTAAACCTACTATACTATGAAATAGAATGTTCAACATCCATTTATTAATCCATAATGTAATACTAACAGAGTGAAGCTGGAATTTTTATTTTCAAGATGTCAGCGTCACTGTCAAGGCAGGCATTTATTGCCCATCCCTAGTTGCCCTGAGAAGGTAGTGGTAAGTTTTGATGCAACTGACAGCAGTTAAGAGCCAATCACATTGGTGTAGTACTGAAGTCTCATGTTTTTACTGATACCAGTTTTCTGTTTCCATTTTTTAAAAACTGATTTCAAATTCTCAAACTGCTATGTTGGGATCGCAATTTACATGCTCTGGATCACTGGATTACTAGTCCAGTAATATAACCACTACACTACTGCATCCATATGGAATGCATGCAAGACAGTTTCCTAGAACAATACGTCATGGAACCTACCAGGGAACAGGCTATTTTAGATCTTGTCTTGTGTAATGGGACAGGGTTAAGTAGTAATCTCATTGTAAGGGATCCTCTGGGGAAGAGTGATCATAATATGATAGAATTTCACATTGAGTTCGAGAGTTACATACTTAAGTCCGAAACTAGAGCCTTAAACTTAAATAAAACCAATTACATAGGTATGAGGGGTGTGTTGGTTAAGGTAGATTGGGAAATTAGATTAAAAGGTATAACGGTGGTTAAGCAATGGCAAACATTTAAAGAAATATTTCATAATTCTCAACGAAGGTACATTCCATTGAGAAATAAAAATTCTACTGGAAAAGTGATCCACCCATGGTTAACTAAAGAAGTTAAGGATAGTATTAGATTAAAAGAAGAGGCTTATAATGTTGCCAATTAAGCCTGAGGATTGGCAGAGTTTTAGAAACCAGCAAAGGATGACCAAAAAATTGATAAAGAGGGAGAATATAGAATATGAGAGTAAACTTGCAAGAAATATAAAAACAGGTTGTAAGAGCTTCTACAAATATGTAAAAAGGAAGAGAGTAGCAAAAGTAAACGTGGATCCCTTAAAGGCTGAGACAGAAGAAATTATAATGGGGAATAAGGAAATGGCAGAGACGTGAAACAAATATTTTGTATCTGTCTTCACAGTAGAAGACACAAAAAACATACCAGAAATAGTGGGGAACCAAGGGTTTAATGAGACTGGAGAAGTTAATCAGACTAAAAGCCGGCAAATCCCCTGGACCTGATGGCCTACATCCTAGGGTTCTAAAAGAGATGGCCGCAGAGATAGTGGATACATTGGTTGTGATCTTCCAAAATTCCTTAGATTCTAGAACAGTCCCAGTGGATTGGAAGGTAGCAAATATAACCCTGCTATTCAAGAAAGGAGGGAGAGAGAAAACATGGAACTACAGGCCAGTTAGCCTGACATAAGTCAATAGGAAAATGCTGAAATCCATTATTAAAATCATAATATGATTAGGCAGAATCAACATGGATTTACCGATGGGAAATTGTGTTTTATTACTCTATTAGCGTTTTTGGAGGATATAACTAGCAGGGATGATAAAGGGGAACCAGTGGATGTAATATATTTGGATTTTCAAAAGGCATTCGATAAGGTGCCACACAAAAGGTTGTTACACAAGATAAGGGCTCATGGGGTTGGGAGGTAGTATATTAGCGTGGATAGAGGATTGGTTAACGGGCAGAAAACAGAGAGTAGGAATAAACGGGTCATTTTCAGGTTGGCAGGCTGTAACTAGTAGGGTGCTGCAAGGATCAGTGCTTGGGCCTCAGCTATTTCTAATCTATATTAATGACTTAGATGAAGGGACCAAGTGTAATGTACCCAAGTTTGCTGACAATACAAAGCTAGGTGGGAAAGTAAGCTGCGAGGAGAACACTAAGAGTCTGCAAAGGGAAAGAGACAGGTTAAGTTAGTGGGCAAGAAAGTGGCAGATGGGGTATAATGTGGGGAAACGTGAGGTTATTCACTTTGGTAGGAAGAACAGAAAAACAGAATATTTTTTAAATAGTGAGAAACTATTAAATGTTGGTGTTCAGAGAGATTTGGGTGTCCTTGTACACGAAGCACAGAAATTTAACATGCAGATACAGCAAGCAATTAGGAAGGCAAATGGCATGTTGGCCTTTATTGCAAAGGGGTTGGAGTACAAGAGTAAGGAAGTCTTGCTACAATTGTACAGGGTGTTTGTGAGACCACACCTGGAGTATTGTGTACAGTTTTGGTCTCTTTATCTAAGGAAGGATATATTGCCTTAGAGGTGGTGCAACAAAGGTTCACTAGATTGATTCCTGGGATGAGAGGATTGTCCTATGAGGAGAGATTGAGTAGAATGGGCCGATGCTCTCCGGAATTTAGAAGAATGAGAGGTAATCTCATTGAAATATGTAAGATTCTGAGACGGCTTGACAGGGTAGATGCTGAGTGGCTGTTTCCACTGGCTGGAGAGTCTAGAATTAGGGGGCATGGTCGCAGGATAAGGGATCGGCCATTTAGGACTGAGACGAGGAGGAATTTCTTCACTCAGAGGGTTGTGAATCTTTGGAATTCTGTACCCCAGCAGGCTGTGGATGCTGAGTCATTGAGTATATTCAAGGCTGAGATCGATAGATTTTTGGACTCTAAGGGAATCAAGGGATAAGGGGATCAGGCAGGAAAGTGGAGTTGAGGTCAAAGATCAGCCATGATCTTATTTGATGGTGGAGTAAGCTCGAGTGGCCGTACAGCCTACTCCTGCTCCTATTTTTTATTTTCTTATCCCGTGTCACATTATCAGAGCATTGTAAGCAGAGCTCCATGTTACATCTGACCCACATTATATCTGCCTTCTGAAAGCTTGATGT
This sequence comes from Heptranchias perlo, assembly GCF_035084215.1. Classification (NCBI taxonomy): domain Eukaryota; kingdom Metazoa; phylum Chordata; class Chondrichthyes; order Hexanchiformes; family Hexanchidae; genus Heptranchias; species Heptranchias perlo. Next base: position 51,363,263 of record NC_090335.1, read on the forward strand.
TGACACTGGGTGCAAAAAAACACATTTCCCAGCACAGTTATCTTTCACCTTTAGGAGAACAAACATTATTGACAAGAATTAAATAGGATCAATTTGACTTGCTTCCCTCTCCCCATTTAAATCCAAAATACTTCCAGAGCAAAAGGATGTATGAGCTACCTGGAAGAGGCTCACAAGATAACCAGATATATGCTGCACTTAGAACAATCTGACTCATTTCCAACATGCATTTATGCACGCAGACTCATGTACCATGGAACTTAATAAACCAGTCACTTCCAGTTAGTATCTGCAGTCACCAACCCACTAAACATGCCATCATCCATATACAGAAAAAAACAAAAATTGTTTGAACGTTGACTCTTATGATGTCATCTGAACCGCTCAAGTTATTAATCCTTGTAATGTGGAGATTAAAGACAGAGAAAGTTGTCCATGTGCCACTCTTGCATAGCTCCTGGTAGCTAGTTTTGAACAATACTAGTGGTAGCCTGTTGCTCACCCTCTTAGCTGCACATGATTTCATGAAACATTAGAAGGGATAAATATTGAAGGATGTGTGCACCATATGCAAGTTGATCTCCATGGTGCTGCAGACAAGGAGTCAAGACTAAGTGTAGTCTTTAGTGGAAAGAGTTTAGACAGCAGGGGATAATTGGATAAAGACATGCAAACATAATTCGGTCTCAAATTTAAAATCATATATTCCGCCTTTATTTTTAATATTTCCATCATAAGCTCCTTTGTTCACATTTCTAATGAAAACTGCCTAGGTAATCTTGTCATGCCCGTCAATGGAAAATTTGACAGGAAGTGTATGCAAGCATAAGACTTTTTAATATACTGATAAAGATGGATAGATACAAGATATCCACTATATGTCTAAAACATAAGTTGTTAGCTTGGTGATTCACTTTAAGCATCATAAAAGTCAAAAACAAATGAAGAAAATTGAATTACTTGAAAATTGCCTTCTTCATTAGGCCGCAAGGATTCCCATTCTGGAGAGTCAAGGAACTGATAGGGAAAGATATAGTGCAGAAACTGTTGATCATGAGTAACACGAACCCTATAAAAACACATAAAATGGTTTTGTTTGCCATTATGGAACATATAGTTTTGATATTTGGTGACGGTAACACTTCTTTTGAAGTTATTTTCTGCCCTTTCCTGAATCAAGTCACCCTGTACCAGGCAGTGTACACAGCCAATAGAAGGGCAATATATTCCCACAGCTATGCCAAATCCAATCAAAATTCAGAAAATAGAAGGTATGTGACTTTTTAACATCGCTAATTCTTCTGACCTTAGCAAGTGCTAACTGGGAAGTGGAAGAGTGGGAAACGACAATGCAAAGCAACCTAGAAAGGCTTTAAATTGTGATCCTTACCTCTATTGCTTTTCTGACCCACTTTGAATTATGATCCTTACTCACTTCCATTGCTCTCCTGCTTCTTGAAGTTCCTGAGGCTGGAAAAGAATCACTGATTTAGGTCAGCAAAAGCTGACGCACTGACCAAGGCTGGGGAAATGCTGATGTTGGCATGTATGAATCAGAGTAACTGATGACCTTTGTACTACAAGTGACTTTGCGAAGGAGTGTAGCCACAAGAACGATACTGCTAACCATAAAGCGAACTGGGTCTGCGAGACTGCCAATGGTGTGAATTTGATAGTTGATGATTTGGCCGATGATTCCTTACCTCTGCAGCTGAATTCATTAACAAACCAGAGCTGCCAATTCAATAAGCATGGTTTCGTCAAGATAACTGCAAAGGGGAGGAGAGCTGTTTTGGGAAAGCAGTGAGACTGTAAGTGGTATCGGAATCCTTTTTGGAGGAATCAAGAGATACTGCGAAGGTAGATTATGAGATGTAGTGCATTGTGAAGGTCATTAGGGAAATAATGTGGGATCAATGGGTTGTGTTCATTTGCAACAGCTCACAATTACACAAAAATGATCCTAAGCTTTTTCCATTAGCTGATGTCTCCCATCGGTCATCATCAAAGGGGTGCCTCTGGGCTGGTGACAGTGCCTGATAAGTCTGGTGCTCTTCAACAAACCCACAAAGGCATACTCAGAATCGGAAAAAGCATCATACCGAATAAGCATCTGACCCAATGGATGGTATTAGGGAAAAATGAAATGGAAAACTGCAGATGCTGGAAAACTGAAATAAAGACAGCAAATGCTGGAAATAAACAGCAGGTCAGTCAGCATCTTGTAAAGAGAAAAGACAGGTTATGACATTTTGGGTGCATACCCTTTATCAGAATTGAAGTCTGAAACATAATCAGGCATTTTGGTAAGAAAGAAAAAGATGGAGAGGGGAGAGAATCAACAGAGAAACTAATCATAGAGGGGGAGTGATGGGTTAATTGACCTGCAAACTGTTTAATAGAAGGCAAATAGATGATGGTAGTACAGACCCATTTGTATAAAATTTAGTAAAGTTGGTGGGATGTGCTGTGCAGGTAGACGGTCTCAATGAACCAATTCACTGGGCGGAAGTGGACTCCACACTGAATGGCCTGTTTAATGGTGGAATGAAGCATGATGTATCTAAACTCCATCTACCAAGGCTGGTAGACAGAGTTAAGATACAGATCAGCCATGATCTAATTGAATGGCATAACAGGCTCAAGGGGTTAATGGCCTACTCCTGTTCCTATGTTCATATAATGGCTCTAGGTGAATCAGTGCCAAAAATTACCAGTCATTTTAAAGTTGCAGTTCTGTAGCTGCACAGCAGGATTGTGATTGAAGCATGCATGCTCTTAGTGATTCTGAGTGCAATTGTGAGAATTCAAACAACTGCAGAATCTTGCTGATATCAGTGGCTTTTAACATGGTCCTTTGGGCTACTGCGACATGTATTGGGTTGGAGACCTCTGTTGTAAACAAAGAACAGATTGGATTTTATTTTGTGAGGAATGCAAAGGGTAAATTGTAGCTCTATCTGAGATATTGGTTTAGATTGGTGCGTCTGTCACTTTCTCTTCTGCTCTCTGGGGAAATGCCCAGCTTCTACTTATAGACCAACTTCAATGACCCAAATGAGATTGGAAATTTGGGAATTGCAGGTTGAACTTGCACGTAATCAATCTGAGTCACTACATTAATATGTCAGCACTCTGCACCATCAGTATACCTGAGATTCATTATTTTAACTGCCTTTCGTGATTAAACAGAGAGGAGGATAATTGTATGGTATTTGGCCAAGAATGAACATTTTCTCCATACTGCAGGAAAGAAGTCAACAAAACAGGTTAGAAATGTTTAGGTAAACATACATCCCATCAGTACACAATGGGAAACACTGAAATATACAGTTTAGTTCACTGGTGAGGATATCCTTCAGTATTCACTCCTGACTTTCTAGTACTGTATTATTAGGTCCCCAATATATATTCATTTTGCACTCAACACTGAATTATGATCAAACCTGAATTTTTTTTTACAGTATAAACTGTACTTGGCCTCAGCTCAGTCCGATTAGATTCCCTTTACGTTTCCACATAACACAAAACCAATGGAACATTTCTTATAGAATATAGGTTTGAGGCGAGTCGTAAAAGAAATAACTTATTTGTGAGTACTCGCTACTAAAACATTTTTTAAAGTCAAGGAACAGTATTTTATCCCCACCAGTTATAGAAAACGAAGCGGAATGCAATGTTTCTGGTAAAAACTCATACGTTTGTATAGTTGTGAGAGTTTTAGATGTAACGGGAGTATTTAGCAAAGCTGCTCAACTTTTAGAACAAAATATTTTAAGGTTTCACAAAATGTGTGAAAGAAATGTTGGCATCGGCCACATCCTACAAAATAAATGAAAACACAACCCCCCCGTCCGTCCCCCAAAAAAAAAACCCTCCTAAGATATACTTTTTAAAAGGAGAATATACCAGACAGCTTTAAACGAGCGGCCTCCACCTACCTGCCCGAGAGCAGCAGCGACAGGCGGTCGATAGCGGTTTTTCCCTCCACCGCGTAGTTCTGGTCGCGGGCAAGACTCATCACCTCGGCGTCGCAGCATCTCACGATCTCCTTGTAGACGTTAAGAGGCACCTCCAGGGGCCGAAACATGGCTTTGTAAAGGTTAGTGAAGTCTTCTTCGAAATTCACTTTCCTGAGCCGGTAGCCAACGTGCGCGAGTTGGACCAAACACAGCACAAAAAGTAACAGACTCCACATAAAAATATCCACCCCGCAGGCATCGACCCAGCCCCAGAGAGACTGAATGAAAAACCCAACGCCCAAAAGGCTGAAAATATAAACTAGACCAAAAAAACCACTGCCACTCATGTAGCCCAGAGTGAACATGACATTGGCCAAATGGTAGACCGCTCCTTCACTCCCATTTTCCAAAATCTTACATTCAGAATTATCGTACAAAATAGTTTCGATGAAAGTTGAGTTTTCCCTCAACATTTTTCCCCAAAAGGCCAACTTGGGAGATTTAGGATCTTGAGCTGATCGCACAATTGCCCAAGCAGGCAGAGAGAAAGCAGCGTGTGTGTGTGTGTGTGTGTATATATGTATGCGTGTGCGCAAGGAGAGAGAAGAATTTGTCTTGGCAACAGAGCTAAGTTACAGAGAAAAGGTTACCATGTTTGGAGTTGAAATCCAAGGAGGACTGAGCGGGAGGGAAAGAACAGATGGCACTTAACATAACTGTGACACAGTAGATAAGAGATTGCTGCAACTTCAAAATAATATGCACCTAATCTAATATAGATTATTTTGTGTAAAATATAAAGTAATTAAGATAATTTGTACAAAGATACTATCTATCCTGCAGCTCAATTCATTCTGCTGCACTGCTTAGCATCAACAAATACTTACAGTAATTTTTCTATAGTAATTCATTCTTTTTAACTCATACACATCTCTTCAAACAGGAGGGTCCCTGTTAATGTCTAGCCTTTTAAAAATGAGTTTGTGTCAGCTCAGTGGTAGCAGTTTCACCTCTGAGTCAGAAGGTTCAAGTCCCACTCCAGAGATTTGAGCACATAATCTGGGCTGACACTTTAGTACAGTAATGAGGGAGCGCTGCATTGCTGAAGGTGCTGTCTTTCAGATGAGATGTTAAACTAAAGCCCTGTCTGCCCTCTCAGGTGGATGCACTATTTGAAGGAGAGCAGGGGTGTTGTCTTGGCCAACATTTATCCCAAAACCAACACCTAAAAAGCAAATGATCTCATAGCTGTTTGTGGGAGCTTGCTGTGCATTGCATTTCCTACATTATAACAGTGACTACACTTCAAAAGTGCTTCATTGGTTATAAAGCATTTTGGAAAATCCTGAGGTCCTGAAAGGTGCTATATAAATGTAAGTCTTTCAAGTCTTTTTAATGTTACTACATTTTGCCCAGTTCTAAACCAACAGGGGTAACGGTTCAGACAGGAATGGGCCTAGGCACAGAAATTAATTCACATTTACTTCGTCCACCTTTTTCTTCAAATGTCTCCACTCTTACAACCTTGCTTTCTCTCTAACAAAATAAAGGTTTTTATAATTCATTCTCATGATATGGACGTCGCTAGTTGCCCTTAAGAAGGTGGTGGTGAGCCTTCTTTATGTGCAGTTCATGTGGTTAAGGTACTCCCAGAGTGCTGTTAGATAGGGAGTTCCAGGATTTTTACCCAGCGACGATGAAGGATTGGCGATATATGTCCAAATCGGGATGGTTTGTGACTTGGAGATGATAGTGTTCCCATGTAACTGCTGCCCTTGTTCTTCTAGATAGTGGAGGTCATGGGTTTGGGAGGTGCTGTCGAAGAAGCCTTGATGAGTTACTGCAGTGCATCCTGTAGATATTATACACTGCAGCCATGGTGTGCCAGTGGTGGAGGGAATGGATGTTTAAGGTAGTGGATCGGCAGTCACTTTGCTGATGATTAAGAGGAGGCTGACAGGATGGTAATTGGCCGGGTTGGATTTATCCTGCATTTTATGGACAGCACATACCTGGGCTATTTTCCACCTTGTTGGGTAGATGCCAGTGTTGTAGCTGTACTAGAACAGCTTGGCTAGAGGCACGGCTAGTTCTAGAGCACAGCCAGAATGTTGTTGGGACCCATAGTCTTTGCTGTGTTCGGTGCACTCAACCATTTCTTGATATCATGTGGAATGAATCGAATTGGCTGAAGACTGACATCTATGATGGTGAGGACCTCAGGAGGAGGCCGAGAAGGATCATCTGCTCAGCACCTCCAGCTGAAGATGGTTGCAAACACTTCAGCCTTGTCTTTTGCATTCACGGGCTGGGCTCTGCCATCATTGGGGATGGGGATGTTCATGGAGCCTCCGCCTCCCGTTAGTTGCTTAATTGTCCACCACCATTCGTGATTGGATGTGGCAGGACTGCAGAGCTTTGACCTGAACCATTGTTTGTGGGATCACTTAGCTTTGTCCATAGCATGCTGCTTCTGCTGTTTAGCAGGCATGTAGTCCTGTGTTGCAGCTTTACCAGGTTAGCACCTGATTTTCAGGTACTCTTGGTGCTGCTCTTGGCATGCTCTCCTACATTCCTCAATGTACCAGAGTTGGTCATTTGGCTTGATGGTGATGGAGGAGTGAGGGATATTCTGGGCCATGAGGTTACATATTGGATGGAATACAATTCTGCTGATGCTAATGGCCCACAGCACCTCATGGATGCCCAGTTTTGAGCTGCTAGCTCTGTTCTTAACCTATCCCACTTAGCATGGTGATAGTGTCACATGACATCATGGAAGGTGTCCTCAGTGTGAAGACAGGATTTGTTCTCCACAAGGACTGTGCAGTGGTCACTTCTACCAATACTGTCATGGACTGTTGCATCTGTGACAGGTAGATTGGTGAGGACGAGGTCAAGTAGATTATTCCCTCGTGTTGGTTCTCTTACCACCTGCAGGAAGCCCCTTCTGGCTGCTATGTCCTTCCAGACTCGGCTAGCTCGACAAGTGGTGTTCAATATGGAGTAGTACTGATTCATCAGCTGAGAGAAGGCGACAGGTGATAATCAGCAGGAGGCATCTTTGCCCATGTTTGACCTGAGGCTATGAGACTTCATGGGGTCTGGAGTCAATGCTGAGGACTCCCAGGGTAACTCCCACCAGACTGTATACCACTGTGCTCCCACCTCTAGTGGGTCTGTCCTGCCGGTAGGACAGGACATACCCAAGGATGGTTTGGAGGAGTCTGGTATGTTGAATGATAGGTATGATTATGCGAGTGTGACTATGTCAGGCTATTGCTTGACTAGTCTGTGGGACAGCTCTCCCAACTTTGGCACCAGTCCCTAGATGTTAGTAAGGAGGACTTTGGAGGGGCGACTGGGTTGAGTGTGCCTTAGTCGTGTCTGAATTCGATGCCTAGGTCACAGCTGAGTGATCCGTCTGGTTTTATTCTTCTTATTCTTTGTTCATACGTTATACCTTTAGTAAGAATGCCTCTAGTTATTAGGTAGCAAACTTCAGTTCTACAGTTACCTGCATATTATCTAGTTCAGGTTGCTGTTCATCTATAAAGATGGGAAGCTTTACAGCCATTCTTGCCATTTACTCAGGGCTACTTGTGGAATATGAAGTTCTGGTAATGTTTCCACAAGTTACTCTGCACTTTGAAATTTTCTCATACTATTGGCCCAGAAATTGCTGCAAAGATAATGGTAAATTAACGACGTGCGCTATTATTAGTTCGTCAAAAAATCCAGCAATATGTGGCAAAGAATGTACACCATGAGTTCCGATTCTCCACAAATTGATGGATGATTTGTGCTATTCCGCCACTAACCTCACAGAAACTGAAAAATTGTAACCTCGCCTTGAACCTCCCGATTGAGTTCATTGCATATCATGAAATTGCTGGATTTACACCGTTAATGCGATCAAATCTCGCCGCAGCCATTTGGGGCTGGTAATTCATGTTGTAAGAATCCAGTTAATGATCTGATTTATGGTCCTGACATGGCATTCAGCCTTGGAGGCCCAGAAAGGGAACACTGAAACTATTGGAGTCTCACTCCTGCAGGTAGTAAATTGTTCCTCGAAGTTTTTTAAATTTTAAATTACTTTTATTTTCTTACTTTCCTTTTTGTCTCTTATTTTTCTCTCTCTCTCTCTTAATCCACTCTCTTTCCCTCTGTTTATTTCTCTTTCTAACTCTAATTTACACTATTTCCTACTATGTCATTTGCTCTGTTCCTTTCTCTATCCCTTTGTTTCATTGGTTAAGGAGATTGACCATTGGGTATGACTTTCATGAGGTCCCAGATGCGACATTGACATCGTTGCGCCATTATCAATTCGCAGTTGCAGCAATTTGCGCTGCTAATATAATGCAACCTGAAGGGTGAGGTTAAAAAGTCCAGTTCACGTTGCTCGCCGCGAGATGCGCCGTTCCAGCAATTTCTGGGCCATAATTTACAGTATGTATAACAACATGCACTTTTAAAAAAAAATACTTTTAACCTAATTATTTTCTAAGTGAATACTATGGTAATCTAATTAACAATCAGCCTGAAACTACAGTCGAGTCTGCCAAATAATATACACGGTCAGAAAGGACAAAATTATAACATATAATAGGGAAACTTTCCTTATAAACATTTGAAAACACTTCCAGACTATTTAGAAGTTATTTACAATTTCAAGGATAAGGAAACATTATTTTAAAAAAATTACTTTAATGTCTCTGTAATAATAGTTAATTTTAACAAAATCAGTTATTTTGGACTTTTTTACCTTCAAAATTGAATCACGAGCAATTGCTTCTTATTTTTTTTTACCAGACTAACCATTGGTTTGAGCTAGATGAGCATTGCATATAATATTGAATGTCAGAGAGCATCTTGAGACCGGCTGGAGTTGGAGCATTAGGAGCAACGTCATCATCTTCAAAATTCTCTCTGTCCTCACTAATTTCATTCTTTAATTCCGGCTTGGGTTTGCTCAAAGCTTCGATGGAGATCTATGTGATCACACAGTCATCAACTATGATATAGTCAGAATGAGGAAAGTCAGCAAGGATCAGTCCTTCTTGCTCAAGTTGCTCCCAAACACCCTACAGTTCAGGGTTGGCTTCAATTTCTCCGAGTTTCACTAAATTCTCTTCTTCGCTGATCATAGCCGCATGGTGAAAGCAGTTCGCACTGTTGCTCTGAGTCACAGGATCCCAACGTCTAGCAACAAAATTCGTGGCATCCACCAAACTGATCGAGAATTCAGCCTTGGCTTCGTAAGTAGCTAGTCATTTTCTAGGCAGAAACTTCCAATAGTGGTGATCCCTGAAAAGTTTGATAACTCTAGCGTCTATTGCCTGAAGATTAGAAGTAGCAATCTTTGGAAGACAGACAAGTTCCATATTCGTTAGGCCAGAAATTTAAGGATGCACAGAGCAGTTATCTACAATAATTAACACACTTCTACCCTGAGCTCGAATTGTTCTTTCCAGAGGTCAAATGTACTCAAAAATCGTAGAAGTCATCCAAGATCGCTAAGTGAAATTGTAAACAATGAGTTATGGCATGAAGCTATTTGCATCTCTTGATCCATCCCAAATTGAATTTAGAGGGATCGCTAAACCCAATTTCTTCTGCAATTTTGGTATTTTTTTCCAATAAAATTTGTTTTGAAATTCTGGGGAGATTTTTATCGCACGTTGCCTTGAACTATTCAAGAAGTTCTGCTCCAACGTCATTGAGTTTATAAGTGCATAACCGTTTCACGTCACTTCTGAAACTCCGCTTCTGACCCATTTCACGACAAAATCCCAGCGTTTTTTGCAGATTTTGCTGATGGCTGCCTGAGTGACACCAAATCCCTTTGCTAATTCATTCTGTGACTTTGACTTTTTGTCCAGACCAGTGATAATTTCATACTGATGGCTCAAATTCCGATTTGTGTGCTTTAAAAAAAATAGATTCCAGTTTCACAAAAATAACTGCTGCTATGGGTGTTAAATACTGCACTGTTACAGCCTCTCCTAAATAACTGCCCCTCGTAGGGACTCCAGTCCTTGTAAGAAGATATAGCAATTATCAGCAAACAATCCAATCAGGTCAACCTGTCGTTGTTAAAATTTGCACATGCAATATAAACTTCAGATGGTTACACAACGACGGAGAGAGGGAGCTACACACCTAGAGGCAGAGAGCTACATACCTAGAGACACAGGAGAGAGACAGAGAGCTACACACCCAGGGACACACGACAGAGACAGAGCTACACAGAGACAGAGAACTACACACCTAGAGACACACGACAGAGAGAGAGAGAGAGCTACTCACCTAGAGACACACAACGACAGAGAGAGAGCTACACACAGAGAGAGCTACAGAGAGAGAGAGCTACACACCGACAGAGACAGGGAGCTACACACCGACTGAGAGCTGATAGATAGTATACAGCTATAACAATATACGAGGTGAAATTAGTACAAAATATACCAAGCACAGCCGGGATCGGCCACTAGTAAAACATATGGATTATAACAAAAGGCAACTTAACATTATGCGAACCCAACTGTATTAGATTTTGTTTATTTAACCCAGGATATTACAGCTGATCACAAAAGAATTTAAGGGTGCAAGGAGAAACAAGAATGATCCCAAAAGTAAAAGAGATGAGTTATGAGTACAGATTAGAGAAGTTAAAGCGGTCCCATTGAGGTATGTAAAGTTTCAAACGCCCCCAATAAAGTGAACCCAAAATATTATAAAGTCAGTGAATCCTCTAGAACAAATCATAAAACAATTGTAATGGGATCTACTGTGTTCTTGCTTCTGTTCCATGCATGTGTTCAAAAAGAATCTAATAATAGCAGAAAATAAACTTTGCATGCCCCAAGGCACGTACACAGTTTTTATTTATTTTGTTTTTTTTCAATAGTACCAAGAAGAGACATATTCAAGACATGTTCTGTTCAAACCGACTGAAGGGTAGCCAGAGGGTTAGGAAGATCAGGACTTGAAGTAGGCATGCTAATCACCAGTAAAAATTCATGTGTGGAGCCCACCAATGTGTACACTGATAGGGATTTCCTACTTAGAAAATTCAGAATAAAGAAAACACATCAAAAAGTAGAAAAGACCAGAAAAGCAAAGTGCCACAACTATATAACCCACACCATTTTTGAGACTTCTATTTGGGAATAGTATTCAGAGGACACAGGATTTTACCGTAATCAACTGGATATCTTCTTGATAAACCTGAAGTAGCAACAACACAATTATTAATCTTCTTTAAAAGACCTCTCATTAAGGATATAGAGTGCTCGGACAGCTGCCGTCTGCATTGACAGCTGTTGCTGTCACAAAACGGGACCAAAAGCAAAATAACTCCCTTCAAAAGAAAATGGAAGTGTAAGCCTATACTGTATGCAGTGACTACACAGCCGTAATCTAATACAGGAGTCCAGCTGTCTGTGTTCTTACAAACTGTACAATTGTAAGAAACTTCTGGATTCTAATACTGCTTTCTAATAGACCTCTGTTGTGTTTCATAATTTTCAACTATTTGGCCTAGAAAGGAATTTTGGTTTAAGCTATAATATAGTTTTGATATGAAGACAGATTCAAGTTTCTAAGGATTAATTTCCAAAGACCCGATATCACTTTTTAACTTGACAGAGAAAAAAGACTGAAGCAGTTGCACAAAGAGGATGAAACATACTTATGAGCTCTCCCGAAAGAAATGGGCCAGCCGTCAAAACCATATCAGTTTGAGACAACAGGAGGAATCATTAACACATTCCAACACCTCCTAGAAACATGCACACATGACATGTTGGAATGGCCCTATTCATTTGAGCTCAGCAGGGGTTAGTTGCCAGGGAAGTACTCATCCAGAAGGGCCGATGCTGGTTTGAATGTCAGCTCAACTGACCAATTCCTGGACACGATGAGCTGTGGACGGGCCAGAGGTAAAGCCCTCGCCTTCCTCTCCAGCTAAAAAGAAACCGAATCATTTTGTGACTATTGCCACCGAGTAGTGAATGCGCAGCCTGACGTGTTGCAGGTTACCAACTGCTCTCGCTGCCCGTTCACTAAGTGAACCGGACCGGAGTGCGAGCAACAAAAATGTAGCCGATGCAGGTAGTCATAAGGGGGGGAGACCCGAGCCCGGGAATAGGGGGAAGCGCGGGAAGCAGAACTAGGGGGACGGGGAAAAACAGGGGGATGGGGGCAGCAGAAGCAGCTCTGGAAGGGGGGAACACGGAGGGAGCAGAGCAGGGGGGAGGGGAGAGAATGTGATCCAGGTCTAAGTGGGGGTGGGGGGGGGGGAGGAGAAGAGAGGGACAACGTGGTCCAGACGGGGAGATGGATCATGTTCTCCTCCTCCTCCCCCAATTAGACCTAGATCACCGTGTTGAACATGAACGACAATGAGTTGATTTCTCGGAAAACCCGGTGCATGTGCGGCAAGTGCGTCGTCTCCCCCCTTACTATTCACTATTGTGATGTAAAAGGTGATCCGCCCCCACTTTCTACCCAGTAAACCTGAAAACAATCCATGGCCCGCATACAATGCCCCATCAGTCACCTCAGCTCTCTCCCAGAGTGTTTAGTTTGATGGAGTGATTAGCGACAGTGTGGGTACTTCCAGTTTTCGATCGACCTGTGACGCCCTCCTACACGTGCGCCGAGCCACCTGATGACATCACTCTCAGCGCATGCTAAAAAGCTACGGCTCCACTAGTGACCTCACTTCCAATGATGTCACCCTCACCCGTTCTCGTTGATTAAAATATGGCCTCACTAAACCAACCTTGTAGCTCAAATTATGTAAAATAGTCAATGCTGTGGATTTGTCAAATTCAGCCTCTCAGAGAAATGGCTACAGCCCCCCGCATGGCAGGCAAAGATTGGCAGGCAAAATCCTCTATTACTACTGCATTTCTACACTTCACTGTGCAGTCCTTTGCCCAATGGTGCCATGCTCAGGACTGCACTCTTTTGAGATGTCGTCACTCTCATTGGTATTCAATGCTGAATACCGGTTTGAGAGTGCCACACACACAGAAGATTCCTGCACTGCCTGCCTCTTATCCTTTCGGATGGCCACCCACTTGCTATCCTGAACTTCTTTTGGCTGTGGGATGGCCACCTCCTGGAACGTACGATCCAGGAAACCTTCAGCCTCCCTTATGCTCTGCAGTGACTCCAGCCACCCATCAAGCTCAGAAACCCTCAGCTTGAGCTCAAGCAACTGGAGGCATTTCCTGCAAATGTGGCCCCCCAGGACACATGAAGTGTCCTGAAGTTCCCACGTGGTGCAGGAATTGCAGGCAATGGGTCTCAGCTGCCCGTCCATTATATCACGTTGGTGAGCATCTCACCTTGTTCCACCCCTCTCACCTCTCCTTTAAAATCCTCGTTCTCTATCGCCCACCCAAGTACCACATCAAGTTTCTCACTGAAATGTCTTCACTGCTTTCCTCCCTCAGCCTCTGCACCAAGCGACTTCTCATCCTCGGTGACGTCAACCTCCATCTCAATTCATCATGCTCTCCTTTGATTTCACTGCCCTCCCATCCTCCCTTAATCTCTCCCTCCATATAACCTCCCCTACCTATATTCATAGCCACCCCCTCGACCTTGCCATCTCACATGGCCTCTCTACTCCCATCGTGTCAATCGCAGATAAGGCCATCTCTGATCACTTCCTTGTATCACTCTCCACCCTCATCCCCCTTCCCCTCCCAACCCCACTTCCTTCAATGACTGCCCCCGGAAAAAACTCTCCCCCAAGTCACTTTCAAATTCCCAACTGTCTAGCCATTGGCCCTCCATTCACCATGACATTTCTGCAGCTACCGATCTGCTCAATCACACCCTCACCTCCACCTTTGATGCCTTTGACCCCATTAAAACCATTATTCTCTCTCACTCTGGTCATTCCCTCTGGTATGGCCCTCATCTCTGCTCCCTTAAATCCAAGGGATGCAGACTTGAATGTTTATGGCGGACATCTGGTTTAGCCGTTCATCGCCAGATCTGGCTGGACCACATAAAGCACTACCGGGTCCTGGTCGCCTCTGCCAAAACTGCTCACTATTCCAGGATCATCCTGGAATGCAAAGATAACCCTCGGCTTCTCTTCACTACAAGCCATCTTCATAAACCCCTCTCCCCTGCCCCCTCCACCCTCACCTCCAACAACAAATGTGAGGAGCTCAAGGACTACTTTGTCACTAATTTTGAGACCATCCGTTCAGCTGCCTCTGCCACTTCCCTCCCTTCCCCCAGCCCACCAAGCCAAACTTCCCCTACAGTTCCCTGCTGCCCTAGCCCTAAACTTGCATCTTTCTCTAGTTTCACTATCTCCCCTCATGCCCTCTCCGATCTCATCTTGACCAGGAGACCCACTTCCTGCTCCCTCGACCCTATTCCCACCAAGCTGCTGACCACCTGTGTTCCACCTGTACATTGATGACACTCAGCTCTACCTCACCACCACCCCCCTCAACCCCTCCACTGCCTCTGATTTGTCACACCGCTTGTCCGACATCCAGTACTGGATGAGCAAAAATTTCCTCCAACTAAATATTGGGAAGACCGAAGCCGTTGTCTTTGGTCCGCGCCACAAACTCTGTTACTTAGCCATCGACTCCATCCCTCCCCCAGCCACTGTCTGAGGCTGAACCAGGCCGTTCGCAACCTTGGCTTCCTATTTGACCCTGATGAGCTTCCGACCACATATCCGCTCAATCACCAAGACTGCCTAATTCCACCTCCATAACATCATGCGTCTCCGTCCCTGCCTCAGCTGCTCTGCTGCTGAAACCCTCTTCCATGCCTTTATTACCTCTAGACTTGACTATTCCAATGCTCTCCTGGCCGGCCTCTCATCTTTCACCCTTAACATACTTGAGCTCATCCAAAACTCTGCTGCACATACCTTAACTTGCAGCAAGTCTTGTTCACCCATTGCCCCTACGCTCGCTGACATACATTGGCTCCCAGTCCATCAACACCTTGATTTAAAAATTCTCATCCTCATGTTGAAATCCCTCCATGCCCTCACACCTTCCTATCTGAACATTGTAGTGTCAGCGCTGTGCCTTGTCTGAACTCGGTAGTGTCAGTGCCACGCATTCTCTGAACTCGGTAGTGTCAGTGCCGTGCATTCTCTGAACTCAGTAGTGTCAGTGCCGTGCATTCTCTGAACTCAGTAGTGTCAGCGCTATGCCTTGTCTGAACTTGGCTGTGTCAGCGCTGTGCATTCTCTGAACTCGGTAGTGTCAGTGCTATGCATTCTCTGAATTCAGTAGTGTCAGCGCTGTGCGTTCTCTGAACTCGATAATATCAGCGCTGTGTGTTCTCTGAACTCAGGAATGTCAGCGCTGTGTGTACTCTGAACTTGGTAGTGTCAGTGCTATGCATTTTCTGAATTCAGTAGTGTCAGCGTCGTACGTTCTCTGAACTCAATAATGTCAGCGCCGTGCGTTCTCTGAACTCGGGAGTGTCAGCGCTTTGTGTTCTCTGAACTCGATAATGTCAGCGCGTGCGTTCTCTGAACTCGATATTGTCAGTGCCCTGTGTTCTCTGAAATCAGTAGTGTCAGCGCTGTGCGTTCTCTGAACTCGGTAGTGTCAGCGCTGTGCGTTCTCTGAACTCAGTAGTGTCAGCGCTGTGCGTTCTCTGAATTCAATAGTGTCAGCGCTGCGTGGTCTCTGAAATCGGTAGTGTCAGTGCTGTCTTCTCTGAAATCAGTAGTGTTAGCGTTGTGTATTCTCTGGAATTGGTAGTGTTAACACTATCTGTTCTGTGAAATCAATAGTATTAGTACTGTGTATTCTCTGCACTCCGTAGTGTTAATGCTGTCTGTTCTCTGAAATCAGTTGTGTTAGCACTGTGCATTCTCTGGACCTGGTAGTGTTACCACTACCTGTTCTCTGAAATCAGTAGTGTTAGCACTGTGCCTTATCTGACAATAGACGCAGCCGAATATTTAGGGCAGACCCAAAATCTGTACCACCCTTATATATCTACCATTTTCTGTTATATTACAAAAGAGTTTCTGCTCCTGATCATCATTAAGCAAACCCTTATGTGCAGATATAGGGTGAGGACAGCATCAAGCTTGGCTGTAATTCCCCCAACAGTCAAATAGTTTGCTGATACTAAGGCCCCGATCTTAAAGGGAGGGCGAATACGGTGCGTGCGAGCCCTGAGTGGGGCGGCGCACCCAGGGAGTCCAGGGATGTGCAGGCCCGGATGATATTAACGGCCGGACCTCATTTCCATAAATTTTCCCGGTGACTCGCCTGAACCTGGCCAAGTCTATTATCTAGCAGGTGGGCGGGAGTGGGAATTTGACGGCAGGTCTTTCATTGCATTTGATGGGAAAAAAGCTGCACGGCACACTTTTCTTGAAGGTAGAGGTGGCTTGTAAGGTACAGCAAACAAATGATGAGGTATCCAGGCTGAGGTGCTCCCCTGTTTTCAGGTGATTTCTCAGTCGGGTTGATATCCATGGATGCAGTGGATTGTCCTGTACTGTTAGAGCCATCCACCCAATTTTTTATCTTCAAATAATGTTGGCTTCATGGAGTGATAAACAATCATCATGGCTATTTCATGATAACAGCCACTAACATGCATAATGATGTTTCTGTGGACAAATACTGGCTTAACATTAACTGAGTGCAAATCCTTGCATGCAGCAAGCACTGGTTGGAAAATTAGATGCCTGTGAATCAAATGTGTTACGTCTGGTGCCTAATTTTCCAGATCTGTGCCTACTGCATGCAAGGCCCTGCAAAATGTACCGTAGAATGTCAGTCTCACCTAAAATCGCAATCCTCACTTGGCAGTTTTCCTCCTTTAAAAATTCTTCATCAACGACATCTTACTTGCTTGCAAACATGGACAAATATTTCTGCTAGTAGGAATACATTAAGCTAAACAAAGGCAACATTTTTTTTTAGGTGCAGCACAAAATTACCGTTAGCTTATGTCTGGGAGTATGTTTATCAGTCAGATTCTCTGCTATGTATCTGACACAAGGTTACTGATGGACTTCTGCTTCTGGTTGTAGTTCTTGGAGAAATCACAAAGTTAATTTAAATTAAAACTTCTTTTAAAAGGAACATATACTTCTGGGAGGTCTGATTACTGATTTCATTCCTGAACCAGCCAGGAACTACTTAAAATAGCCACTGTTACCTATTCAGTGAAACAACTCACACTGTAGAGTTACTGTACCACAATCTTCCCTACCCCCCTCCTTGTAGTTCTTAACACAATTTGAACTGTCAAAGTAAAATTGATAAAATATTGGAGTGGTTTTATGATAATGTGATTGTGAACTCATAGTGTCATTGTACACACAAAGCAACATTTTTCACCGCAATAGAATACATTTGAGAAACTGCATCTGCATTTCTAGCCATGACTTCGTATTGATTTCCATGCTCAATTATTAGACTCAGGGCTACTAATTTACAAAGACTGAATAAGTCAAATTCTGACTTCGTTACATGGGATTCCAATATTTTTGCCAGTGTTTTTTGGATTGCATTTTGTGAATATGTTCATTTATGATTGTGGCCATTGGTTTAAACTGACTGTCAAATTTCATTTTTCATTACTTTAGATTGTTGGGTTTTTATCAGTTTTATGGATCACATTCCATGATTCTGTCTATTTTTCTGCAAAAACTATAATTTAATCCCCTTGCCCATCAGCAATCCGAATAAACAACTTCAAATATGCAAAGGACACATGTTAACCTCTTATACTGAGTTCTTTCACCATACCCCATCCCCAAGGACATTTGAATATGGACATTAATTTTTAATTATTAGTTCCAGTTCTGCACTGTATGTATGAGCAAGCCGCTGCTCAATATTAATGAAAAATGGTTAAGCTCTCATCCACTCTCTGACCCTGTTGTGCAAATCAGTCAAAATATAATATTTTACAATCTGTGAAGTCAGAGGAGAGTCTTCTACCTGTCCAGGATACCTCCAAGTTGTGTACATATCCAGGCAATATACCATACACAGGGATTTTAGAGCTGAAAACTGAAATTATGCCCAGAAATACATTAGAGCGACAGTCTTGTCCCAGATTGTACATGAATACTCATGGCACGGAAATCATAGCCTAGCCTTTTTACAGGTGTGAAAAAAGTCATTGCAAGACACACTTACAAATGATTGGTAATTTCAAAAGTGCTAGAACTTTTGCAAGATTGAATGCCACTCTGTTTAGAGTAACTGTTAGGCTAAAACAGTATTCCTGGCAAATGAGTGATATGCTAATATAGTGCTAAAAAAATTATGTGGGTCAGTTTTTTGTGTAATTTTGAGCAATTAATAAAAATGATACTTTAATAGTCTTTAAATAGTTTAATATAGATTCCCTGCTCAGCAAAGTTATAAAAACAATCCTCTTAACTGAAATTAGCTCAGTTGGTGATTCCCAGCAGGCATGAGCTGAGTCTAGTTCCCAGAAGACATGGTTGATTATACAATAATCTGGATCTAGCTGCCACTAATTTGCCACTTGAACTCACTCAAAGAGGCCACAGTGATTGCAAGTCAGTTAGTTATTACTCTTCTGGGAATAAGGCATGTTAAAACAACAAAAATAAATTCTACATTTTATCACCGCAATGTACTGCCCCTTGATGCAAGGTGAGAAAAAAATCAGTTTCTTCACTGTCCTCATCACTTAAGTAAACAAAATAAAGACAATCAATTAAGCTCTCTTCCCCCCACCCCCTCAACATCGATGGCTCAGAGAATTAATACAATGAGCCATACAGATTGAAGGTCCCAGTATCAAGCCCTGGTCCGTGATCATTTGACTGATCTGAGCTGGAGTGGCATTAGGAAGGGGGAAATCAGCCAAGGTTCCCACTCCTGATCACTAGCGTGCAACACCTGCTGGAAGTGCTTGCATGTGAACACTGGGGAAGGACAGAATCAGGTTTGGATGTGCTGCTTCTGCAGTTGAATAGCCAGTCAACACTCATGGTCAGAGGTTAAACGTGAAGAATGGGCACCTGGAAGGAGAACTGGAGAGTGCCCAGCAAGAAGGGAGAAAATTGGCAAGAGAAAAAAAGTTCCTGATGCTACCGTTGTTAAAGTTAGTGTGATCTCACCTGGGAGGTTGGTCAGGCATGATTCCATTCCCCCTGAAAAAAACTGCATTAGCTGCTGTTTACCAGATTGTTTTAC
This sequence comes from Heptranchias perlo, assembly GCF_035084215.1. Taxonomy (NCBI): domain Eukaryota; kingdom Metazoa; phylum Chordata; class Chondrichthyes; order Hexanchiformes; family Hexanchidae; genus Heptranchias; species Heptranchias perlo. Next base: position 51,382,443 of record NC_090335.1, read on the forward strand.
ATGGACAATCCTCAAGTTTATTCTTCATGATCAATGTCATTTTGTTAGTTATTAATGTAGCTACCTAGATTTGTTTTGTTGCCCTTTTTAAAAATAGGTAGCATGTTGGCTAGGGAAGTGTGTTCAGTGTTATGGGCTCCGGTTAGCAGCAGAGATCTCTCAAGCTAGGCAGCAGAATTATTTCACTAGATGTTTTAAACCATGTCTCTCTGCACATTGTGACTGCCCTTGACATCAAGGCAGCATTTGACCGAGTGTGGCACCAAGGAGCCCTAGTAAAATTGAAGTCCATGGGAATCAGGGGGAAAACTCTCCAGTGGCTGGAGTCATACCGAGCACAAAGGAAGATGGTAGTGGTTGTTGGAGGCCAATCATCTCAGCCCCAGGGCATTGCTGCAGGAGTTCCTCAGGGCAGTGTCCTAGGCCCAACCATCTTCAGCTGCTTCATCAATGACCTTCCCTCCATCATAAGGTCAGAAATGGGGATGTTCGCTGATGACTGCACAGTGTTCAGTTCCATTCGCAACCCCTCAGATAATGAAGCAGTCCGAGCCCGCATGCAGCAAGACCTGGACAACATCCAGGCTTGGGCTCATAAGTGGCAAGTAACATTCGCGCCAGATAAGTGCCAGGCAATGACCATCTCCAACAAGAGAGAGTCTAACCACCTCCCCTTGACATTCAACGGCATTACCATCGCCGAATCCCCCACCATCAACATCCTGGGGGTCACCATTGACCAGAAACTGAACTGGACCAGCCATATAAATACTGTGGCTACAAGAGCAGGTCAGAGGCTGGGTATTCTGCGGCGAGTGACTCACCTCCTGACTCCCCAAAGCCTTTCCACCATCTACAAGGCACAAGTCAGGAGTGTGATGGAATACTCTCCACTTGCCTGGATGAGTGCAGCTCCAACAACACTCAAGAAGCTCGACACCATCCAAGATAAAGCAGCCCGCTTGATTGGCACCCCATCCACCACCCTAAACATTCACTCCCTTCACCACCGGCGCACTGTGGCTGCAGTGTGCACCATCCACAGGATGCACTGCAGCAACTCGCCAAGGCTTCTTCGACAGCATCTCCCAAACCCGCGACCTCTACCACCTAGAAGGACAAGAGCAGCAGGCGCATGGGAACAACACCACCTGCACATTCCCCTCCAAGTCACACACCATCCCGACTTGGAAATATATCGCCGTTCCTTCATCGTCGCTGGGTCAAAATCCTGGAACTCCCTTCCAAACAGCACTGTGGGAGAACCGTCACCACACGGACTGCAGCGGTTCAAGAAGGCGGCTCACCACCACCTTCTCGAGGGCAATTAGGGATGGGCAATAAATGCTGGCCTCGTCAGCGACGCCCACATCCCATGAACGAATAAAAAAAAAACATAGTTTAGTGTCTTCTCATCCACAGAGATCTTTTGCATTGTTGACAGTGATCATTCTTTCTCTGTGCTTGCCAGATGTGGACTCCCACAAGCAGCCCAAAAATCTTTTGGAAGATTTTCCTGGGAAAAATACGTGGTGAGATTGTGTGACGAATTAACTCATTTTAACAAGCTTATGGCAATCAATGCATGTCTGGGACAAAGGCAGCTGAGGTGTTGGGGAATGTGGTTCATGTGCAAAACTACTTACGAACTGAAAACTGGTGCTTTTCAGCAAGGTGTGGGAGGGATTGGGCCCGATATTAGGAGGGCGGTGGGTTCGCAGCGGGGGGTCAACTGGGCGCATGGGTAACGGCCCAGTGAAATCGGGGTGCTCCGCATGCAATCGCAGGCTAATTGAAGCCACTTACCTTTGCTTCCGGGTTTTGCGCTGGAAAGCTGCGCAGCGGGCGGACTGCGCATGCGCAGCATAGGCTGTCAGCTGGAGGAGCCCTATTTAAAGGGGCAGTCCTCCACTGACTGATGCTGCAGAAAATAGGAAAAATTACAGCATGGAGCAGCCCAGGGGGAAGGCTGCTCCCAAGATTAATGATGCCTCACTTCAGGTATCATTGGATGGGGTGAGGAGAAGGAGGAGGACAGAGATCTTCCCCCCGGCGGGCGGGAGGAAGTGGCCTGCCTCTGCCACCAAGAAGGCCTGCACCCACCAACATATCGCGCACCTGCATACAGTGCAGGAAGCGCTTCAATGACCTAAGTAGGTCAGTTGAAGTGAGTACACTTACTCATTCCCCTACACTCCGTCTGCCACATCACCGCCCCCACCCCACATCTCCTTCTGCACTGCCAACACTACTCTATCACATCACTCCTCACACCCACTCAAAGCTCATCCTCATCTTACCTGCACTTACTCACCTCGCCAGTACTCATCCCACCACTACCACTCAACCCAATCCTCATACAATCTCATACTCACCCTCTCATGCATCTCTTTCACGGTCAGTCTCACTCAACCTGCCACTACCTGTGCTGCAGCCACAGGGCATGCATCACATATGTGCAGTAGGAAGCGTAAGACAAATGTGTCGTGAGCATGAAGGGGATGCACAAGGGTGTTTGAGGGTTTGTCATGGTTTTTACTTATATTTAATTTCTGATCAACTCACATAACATATTATATTGTCACCACTACTGCCACGTCTTTGTGAATCTTGTCTGGTTTGTGCAATAATGCCCTTTCCTGAGCATCACTATAAAGACCCACAACTGATGCCACCCATTGTGTCACTGCAGAGTGGGTGTAGGTGTGTTTGCAGGGCTCTTTTGTGCAGACGACTGAGAGAGGTCGGCCATGTCCCCGGTGGCACCCTGGAAGGATGTGGAGGAGAAGTTGTTGAGGGCAGTGGTGACTTTGACAGCGACAGGTAAGAAGATGGTGCTCGGGCCAGCCGGGAGCAGCTCGGCATGAAGGAGGCTGCAGATGTCCACGACTACATATTGAGTGACTCTGAGCCTCCGTGTGCACTGCTGCTCAGAGAGGTCCAGGAAGCTGAGCCTCGGTCTGTAGACCCTGTGGCAAGGGTTGTGCCTTCTGCGACGCATCTCTCTCTGCCATTGCCCTCCCTCCTGCTGTGCAGGTGGATGTGTCACAGCACTGTGTTGTGGGGCTCCACGTGTCAGAGGTGGACGGCATGGCTGGCGAGGCTGGTGATGCTGTTCGTCCTCCTCCGAGGTCATGACTGCAGCTACGGCGGCCCCCATCCAGAAGATGTACATTTGAGGGGGTCCGCAAGGTAGGTACATGTCTCTGGACACCGGAGTAAGTGTGCAAGTTGGTGAATTTTATTGTTAGGAGGAGGGTGGTGGAGGCCAAACTTTGTCCAAAGTGACAGAGTGGCCTCCTGCAATGAGTGAGGGTCTCCCCCCCCACCCCCCCACCTGTCAAATGGACCTTTGCAGCTGCCACAGGCTGATGGCTGCAACACGTCCATTTCAACTGGGAGTGTTTCCCCCAGTACGGGAAACAGTCCCAGTTGATCTGAAAATCCCACCCCTCCTAAAATATCAGGTCAATCAGGTCTGTAAACGACCTGAAGTACCTGGTTAATTACTTCAATTGGCACCCCGCTGGCTTTAATTGCCAGTGGGAATCCCACATGCGGGGGCTGCGCTCTTATGTCAGCGCGTCACTGGGGGACCCGGAAGTGGGCGGGTTGGAGCCGGGCTCCGGACCCGCCCCGGGAATCCCCGATTTTCGCAGCCGCCCCGCCATGAACGCACCCGCTTGGGGGTGCGAAAATCGAGCCCATTATGTCTGCAAACATGGCCTAAAGTTGGCCTCAGAAAGATATTTATTTAGTCAGCCAAGTGTCTGACACGCACAGAAACTCTCCACATAAAGGAATAGGAGTAGACCATTCAACCCATTGACCTGTTCTATCATTTTGTTGGTCATGCTTGAGAGTCCCCAAACTAAACTACGGAGAAACAACAAAAGTAATTTCTATTAACACTTTCTCCGCCCCTTCGGGATACACATCACTTCACTATGCCTAAAGAATTTAGGCACAGATTGCCAAGAGTCAAGGCTTAGAGGCCACCAAGTGAGAGCAGGACATGACAAAATAGGGACATTTCTGTATTTCAGTTAATACAGTTTAACTAACATTAAAATGGAAGCCATCTTCCCATACAACATTTTCAAATGAAGGACAGAGGATATAAGGACTAGACCAGATAGATTGATTTAGAAATTGGTTAGGCTACAGGGACTTTGTTCTAGGTGCAAATTGAATTGTACATGGCAAAGGTGTTAACAAATACTGGGTACCCAGGCAACAAATGAACGCCTGCTCATTTGTTATAAAAACAGAAAATGCTGGAAACACTCAGCAGGTCGGGCAGCATCTGTGGAGAGAGAAACAGAGTTAACGTTAACGTTGCAACCTTTCTTCAGAACTGGAGGAAGTTAGAGATTTAAAAGTTTATAAGCAAGTACAGAGCCAGGGAAAGGCAGGGGGGGGGGGGAAGGAAAGAGCAAAGGAAAAGGTCTGTGATAGGGTAGAGGGCAGGAGTGATTAAGTGACAAAAGTGATAATGGTGCAAGGCAAAGGGGGTGGTAACGGGACAAGTAAAGAAACAAAAGATGGGTCCAGGAGGAGGTGTAAATGATAACAGCAGAACCATTACCAGCACCTGATGTCCAAGAAAATGGGAGTGGTGGTTATGATCTGATGTTATTGAATTCAATGTTAAGTCCATGAGGCTGAAAAGTGCCTGATCAAAAGATGAGGTGCTGTTCCTCGAGCTTGCGTTGAGCTTCGTTGGAACAGTTTAGGAGGCCAAGGACAGAGAGATCAGAATGGGAGTGGGATAGAGAATTAAAGTGGCAAGCGACCGGAAGCTCAGGGTCACACTTGCAGACTGAACGTAGGTGTTCAGCAAAGCGATCACCCAATCTGTGTTTCGACTCACCAGCGTGAAAAAAAATTAACACACATGAGCATTTTTCTTGCATTTTTACTGTATTATACTGTATTCACCTTTTTAAGATGTGGTAAGATGTTACACTGTATTCACCCTTGTTGTAAGATGCATGAAATTTAGGCAATAAAGATTGTTATACATCAGACTAGCTTTGATTTTCTGCATCTCCCGCTTTATAGAAATTCCCGTTTTATCGCAATTTGCAAGGTCCCGAGCAGTTGCAATTAAACGGGTTCCACTGTAATTACGTTTGGCTTCTGTGTATTAATCAACTTGTAAATAAATCTAACTAAGTAGTTTAGTCTATATACATTGTTCTATTGGTGTGATATTTTTTGCCTTTTGGGAAAGACAGAATGTGGTGCGCATCCCATGTGATGATCTTTGCACGATTTACAATTAGGTGTTTATGGACTTTCAAAAGGCGTTTGATAAAGTATCACATCATAAACTAGTTAGCAAAATTGAAGCCCATGGGATTAAGGGGGTTGTGCCTGTGGTGAATATGAAATTGACTAAGGGACAGAAAGCAGAGAATAGTGGTGAATGGTTGTCTTTCAGACTGGAGGGAAGTGAGCAGTGGTGTCCTCCGGGGGTTGGCGTTGGGACCACTGCTCTTTTTGATATATACTAATGACCTGAACTTCAGTATACAGGGCATAATTTCAAAGTTTGCAGATGACATGAATCTCGGAAATGCAGTAAATAGTGAGGATGGTTACAGACTTCAAGAGAACATAGATAGACTGGTGAAATGGGCAAACACGTGGCAGATTAAATTTATAGCAGAGAAGTGCGAAGTGATTCATTTTGGTGCGAAGAATGAGAGGCATTATAAACTAAATGGTACAATTTTAAAGTGGGTGCAGGAACAGAGAGACGTGGGGGTGGTTGTACACAAATCTTTGAAGGTGGTAGGACAAGTTGAGAAGGCTGTTAAAAAGGCATACAGATTCCTTGGCTTTATAAATAGAGGCATAGAGTACAAAAGTAAGGAATTTATGCTAAAACTTTATAAAACACTGATTAGGCCACAGCTGGAATATTGTGGCCAATTTTGGGCACCACATTTTAGGAAGAATGTCAAGGCCTTGGAGAGGGTGCAGAGGAGATTTACTAGAATGGTATCAGGGATGAAAGACTTCAGTTACACAGAAAGACTAGAGAAACTGGGGTTGTTCTCCTTAGAGTAGAGAAGGTTAAGGGGAGGGAGATTTGATAGGGGTGTTCAAAATCATGAAGGGTTTTGATAGTGTAAACAAGGAGAAACTATTTCCAATGGCAAAAAGGTCTGTAACCAAAGGACACAGATTTAAGGTAAAAGAACCAGAGGCGACATGAGGAAAAAACAATTTACGCAGCGAGTTGTAATGATCTGGAATGCACTGCCTGAAAGGGTGGTGTAAGCAGATTCAATAATAACTTTCAAAAGGGATTGGATAAATACTTGAAGTGGAAATATTTGCAGGCCTAGGGGGAAAGAACAGGTGAGTGGGACTTATTGGATGGCTCTTCCAAAGAGCTGGCACAGGCACAATGGGCCGAATGGCCTCCTTCTGTGCTGTATCATTCTATAATTCTAGGTGTTAATTGCTAATCCTGGTTACGCTAACTCTTAAGCAGTATGTACAAAGATGCAGATTTCTGTTCATAGGAGACACACTCTGCTTATGGAAACTACCGTTAGCCGTGAACAGAAGCAAAAGTGTTGGGGGAGAAAATCCCAAAGTGTAACATAGGAGTCTGCTGGAGTTTAACTGGCTAAACTCACAGTTTACCAACACAGAATTCTGGTAAGCTTCTGGCTACTTAGTCCAGTTGGGATCATCCTGCAGTAAGGTTGATGAATGATAAGTCTGAAAAATATGCAGACAATATTAACCAAAAGTATCAGATTAATCTTTCCTACACTTTTACATCATGATGATGATTTACCATTTTATCTAAAGTTTGTAAGATGATTAAACTAGTTTGCCTTTGAACCATTTTACATAATCCTGTCCAAATTATATTAGCAGTTATACAAGCCAAACCAATTACTGAGAGATGCAGTATATGTTGATTAACTTCTAAGTGGCAATCATAAAATATTTATGTGCACATTTTAACTAAATGACAAAGTCTGAATCACTGCAGCCACATAATTTAAGTGTATCACAGTCTCTTAGCATTAGTTGGGTTTCCTTTATAACATTAGCATTGTTCAATGTCCAGGATTTTAATACGGCTTAGCAAGGTAAATTTTACACATCAGATTCAACTTGTTATGGTCAAGTTTCCAATATTCCTCCAAAAAATGAACATAAACCATATGACCTATTACTTTCAGTAGGCTGGATGTTGTAGCATTAGGCATTTCAGACTTGCTCTGGGATGCTCAGCTTTTCCTCTGAAGTGCATTTAACATGTCACTGTCTGTGGTCGTTGTCTCCTTCCTCCAGTCATCTTCTCACCTTAGCTTAACTAACCTTGTATGCATGTTGTCTCAGTACTATTAGTTACTTTATTCTCTTTGGGTTTAGAGCTAACAACTGTGAATCACTTTACAAGTTTCCCTCTGATTAAACTCTTTAAATTTCAAATCTTTCAACTTTTACTTTTAACAATCTCTACTTTTGTAGAACCATGATGTGGAGATGCCGGTGATGGACTGGGGTGGACAAATGTAAGGAATCTTACAACACCAGGTTATAGTCCAACAGTTTTATTTGAAAATCACAAGCTTTCGGAGGCTTTCTCCTTCGTCAGGTGAGTGTGAGATTCCGTGGAAGGTACCGCATATATATATAGTCAGAGAACAATGCCTGGTGATTACAGATAATCTTTCCAACTGCCCGTTGTCAAGGCAATCAAAGGAGTCAAATAGTGTTCAGACACCACACACAGGACCACCGAATACACAAACGGTCAGAAGGCAGAGAGAGAGAGAGAGAGAGAGAAACATCCGAAAGGAAGAGAAAGAGAGAGAATGATCAGTTGTATTAAAAAGATAACTTTTTTCGCTGGTGGGGTTACGTGTAGCGTGACATGAACCCAAGATCCCGGTTGAGGCCGTCCTCATGGGTGTGGAACTTGGCTATCAATTTCTGCTCGACGATTTTGCGTTGTCGTGTGTCTCGAAGGCCGCCTTGGAGAACGCTTACCCGAAGATCGGTGGCTGAATGTCCTTGACTGCTGAAGTGTTCCCCGACTGGGAAGGAACCCTCCTGTCTGGCGATTGTTGCGCGGTGTCCGTTGACAACGGGCAGTTGGAAAGATTATCTGTAATCACCAGGCATTGTTCTCTGACTATATATGCGGTACCTTCCATGGAATCTCACACTCAGCTGACGAAGGAGAAAGCCTCCAAAAGCTTGTGATTTTCAAATAAAACTGTTGGACTATAACCTGGTGTTGTAAGATTCCTTACATTTGTAGAACCAACCATTCTTGATGAAAATACTACCAAACTGATGGTGGCTATTACCTTCAACAAACAGCAGATGGCACAGGGGAGACACTCTGGATAGCACGTGGAGCAAAGGGTGATTTAGATACAGCGGAGGATAGATGGCACCCTAGGCAAAATGCCTGTGTTTTCCGAATAACCTCCTGTGATTGGGTTAGCCTAGCATCAGTGCCATTAACGCACCAGCTTTATTAATGTTGAGTAGGTGGCTGTTTCTGGTGAGACTTCTTAATAACAAGTGCAAATATTGCTTTGTGATTAGCAATCAGGAGCGGGAAAAAACTTTACTCTGCACGGAACCTTGATTATCATAAAGTACTGAGCCTAGAAGCACAGTTCAGAAGTAATGAAACTTTTCAGAATCCAAGTTGGTAAATCTTGGAGTCAGGAAGTCTGGATGACTGGGTCTGAATTTGCAACTGGGCTGGTGGTTAATAGAATTTATGCTAAAACTTATGAAATGCCCTTAGAGTAATCAATTAAGTGGAGGAGAAAATAGCCAACATCCATTATGGGACTATTTTAATTGACTCCAGATTTAGGACATATTCAAATATAGGACATCTTATAGGTAAAGAATTAAACCAACTGCGGAGTCAAAAATCAGATTATTCAATGCAAATATTAACCTTTTTTCACTCTCAGCTCTATATTTATGATATTGATGTACCCTAATGATTCCCTCCAGAAAAATAATAATTTCATTAATATATGTATATCATTTATATAATCATGTCAGCTTGGCTCAGTTGGTAGCACTCTTGCCTATGAGTCAGAAAGTTGTGGATTCAAGCCCCACTCCAGAACTGAAGTCCCTAATCTAGGCCTGGAGTACCCAAGTTGTTTGACTTAAGGGGCTGCATAGGTGCGTGTCGTGGAACCATATGGATCACATATAATGAATGTTCCCACGGTGTGTGGACAACACAGTGTGAACTGCTGAGAGTTGGGTAAGTGTGGGAGTTCGGTGAAGTGGGGGAAGGAGGTGCTGCTTTGCCTTGCTTTTCCTAACTTTTTCCACAGAGCAGCAGTGGACCTGAGCGTAGAAGACTGAGATTAGGGAATAAAAGCAGCAGCAGACCTGCAACAAGAGAAAACTACTGTGCAACGTCACAGGTGAGGCAGGAGAGTCCGAGAGGTGAGCACAGTATAAAAGGAGACACCGAGAGCGGGAGGAGAGTCTGAGAGTCGAAGGCAAGTCATGGCAGCAGAGCTCGCACCCGTGATATGCTCCTCCTGCACTATGTGGGAAGTCATGGACATTACCTGTGTCCCTGGCGACCATGTGTGCAGGAAATGTGTCCAGCTGCAGCTACTGACTAACCGTATTTCGGAGCTGGAGCTGCGGGTGGATTCACTGTGGAGCATCTGCAACGCTGAGACTATCGTGGATAGCACGTTCAGTGAGGTGGTCACACCGCAGGTAAAGATTACGCAGGCAGAAAGGAAATGGGTGACCACCAGGCAGAGTAAAAGGACTAGGCAGGTAGAGCAGGAGTCCCCTGGGGCCATCTCCCTCTCAAACAGATATTCTGCTTTGGATACTGTTGGGGGAGATGGCTTATCAGGGGAAAGCAGCAAGAGCCAAGTTCGGTGCACCACGGGTGGCTCTGCTGCACAGGAGGGGAGGAAGAAGAGTGGCAGGGCTATAGTGATAGGGGACTCAATTGTAAGGGGAACAGATAGGCGTTTCTGCGGCTGCAAACGTGACTCCAGGATGGTATGTTGCCTCCCTGGTGCTAGGGTCAAGGATGTCACGGAGCGGCTGCAGGGCATTCTGGAGGGGGAGGGTGAACAGCCAGTAGTCGTGGTCCATATTGGTACCAACGACATAGGTAAAAAAAGGGATGAGTTCCTGCAAGGTGAATTTAAGGAGTTAGGAGATAAATTAAAAAGCAGGACTTCAAAGGTAGTGATCTCAGGATTACTACCAGTGCCACGTGCTAGTAAGTATAGGAACAGGAGAATAGACAGGATGAATGCATGGCTGCAGGGATGGTGTAGGAGGAAGGGATTTAGATTCCTGGGACATTGGGACCGGTTCTGGGGAAGGTGGGACCTGTACAAGCGGGATGGGTTACACCCAAGCAGGCCCGGGACCAATGTCCTCGCGGGGGTGTTGGGGAAGGTTTAAACTAGAGTGGCAGGGGGATGGGAACCTGAGCGGGGAGTCAGAAGGGAATAAAGTTGAGAGCAGCAAGAGAGGGGAAGACCCAGGGGAAATCTACAATATAAATAGTACAAACAGTTGTTCAAGAACAAGTGAAAGGGAAAAGCGTAGAGCAGTGGAAAGAAAGTGTACTTTAGGCACGACAGATAAAATAAAAACTAGAAGGAGTAAGGCGATTAACCCTGCATCAAAGCTGAAGGTCAGGCTAGGGTGTGTGGCCCAACTAAGAGTTCTAAATACAAATGCACGGAGTACAAGGAATAAATTAAATGAACTACAGGTTCAAATTCAAATTGGAGGGTATGACATGATAGCTATTACTGAGACTTGGCTGCAGGATGGTCAGGATTGGGAACTAATTATACCGGGTTGTAAGGTCTACAGGAGAGATAGAGAAAATGGAAGAGGGGGAGGAGTAGCCTTAATGACTAGAGATGAAATCACTTCAATGATAAAGGGGGATATAACGAGAGGTAAGCAGCCAACAGAGACCTTATGGGTTGAATTGAGAAATAGGAAAGGATCTAAGACTATAGCGGGAGTTGTATATAGGAGCCCTGGCAGCAGCTCTGAAGTGCTAGATTGTATAAATGCAGAGATTAGACAAGCGTGTAAGAAAGGCATAGTGGTCTTAATGGGGGACTTTAACCTTCACATAAATTGGGGAAAGCAGACTAGCAACTGTCAGAAACGTAGTGAATTTCCTGAGTGTGTCCGGGATAGTTTTCTGCAGCAGTATATCCTAGAGGCAACAAGGGGGCAAGCCATACTAGATTTAGTAATGAGTAATGAACCAGATTTAGTTAACGGCTTTACTCTGCGTGAACATCTATCCAATAGTGATCATAACATGATCGAGTTCGATGTAGTGTTTGAAAGGGAAAAAAGTGAATCAGCTGCTAAGATTCTAGACTTGGGTAAGGCCGACTTCAATGGGATGAGACGGAGACTGTCCACAGTAAACTGGGCAAATCTGTTAATGGGTAAAACGACTGATGATCAGTGGGAAATGTTTAAAGAAACATTTAACGAGATACAGAACCGGTTTATACCCGAGGGCCAAGAACTCTACTTGCCAAAAAAAACAGCCATGGACAACTAAAGAGGTAAGGGACAGTATAAGACATAAGGAAAGGGCATACAAAAAGGCAAAAAATGGCACAGATCCTGGCGAATGGGAAAGATACAAAGATCAACAAAGGGTCACAAAACAGATAGTAAGGGCTACAAAAACAGAGTATGAAAAGAAACTCGCAAGGGATATCAAAACCAATACGAAGAACTTTTATAGTTATATTAGGAAAAAGAGGGTGGTCAGGAGCAGTGTTGACCCCTTAAAAACTGAAAGTGGGGATATTGTCATTGACAATAGGGAAATGGCGGACACGTTGAACAATTACTTTGCGTCAGTATTTACAGTAGAAATAGAGGATAGCATGCCGGAAATCCCAAGAAAACTAATATTGAATCGGGGACAGGGACTCGATAAAATTAACATAAGTAAAGCAACAGTAATGAAGAAAATAATAGCACTAAAGAGTGACAAATCCCCAGGACCAGATGGTTTCCATCCCAGGGTTTTAAAGGAAGTAGGTGAGCAGATTGCAGATGCCCTAACTATAATCTTTCAAAGTTCTCTAGATTCAGGAACTGTCCCTCTAGATTGGAAAATTGCACATGTCACTCCGCTTTTTAAGAAAGGAGAGAGAGGGAAACCGGGGAATTACAGACCAGTTAGCCTAACATCTGTTGTGGGGAAAATGCTGGAGTCTATAATTAAGGATAGGGTGACTGAACACCGAGAATTTTCAGTTAATCAGAGAGAGCCAGCATGGATTTGTGAAACTGAACCACCTAGTCCTGGCAGCTTGGATTACTTTAAATGGCTCCAAAAAAAAAGTACAACATAGTTTGGAGAATTAAACATCTAAAATTAATACCATTTTTAATCCATTATATTGCTGCTGAACCTTGCTTAGGCTGCAATTGACTGTTGCCATACCAACATGGAGTTATTAAACCTTTATCTGATTGCATATTGGAACCTGTATTCAAATTATGGAATTCCAAGTTATAACCAATCTACACAAGATCTACAATCGACAAAAGACTTCACTACAACATAAAAATGATGGCAGATTATTTTTCAGAGCCAAGTATTAAATAAAAATACAAAGGAAAAACAACTTATAAAAAGAATGGCTAGACCCTTGTAAGTCAGTCACTGAAAATTGACAGGTTATGTAGAGAACTAGTTTAAATACAATAAACCTATCGATCTGAAAAACAGGGCAGTTATACTGGCCATTCACCATGACACAAACTACATTATACCTCCATTTGAACTGGAAGTTTGCAATTTGGTGTCAGACTGTCTTGAGGTGGTGTTCTCGCATTATTTCAAAGGCACACCATTTGTAGTATAACAACAATTGGTGCAAAGCCAACCTTCAATAACCTCACTATTGTGTTTTGGTATACTTGAATATAAAAATATCCTAGACAGCTGCACCACCTTTACATTTCTAAAGTTAAAAAAAACAGCCAAAAGGTGTCTGCTCTTTTCTACTAAAAATGTCACCAGCTGGTGTGCAGAGCATGGAATACCAGGCACAATATACAGCAATGATAAAAAAAAATCAAGGTGGGGGGAGGGCAGCTTAAACCCCATAACTACTGCAAGAGGTGGCAGGATCTATTAGTGTTTTATTAATATTGTAGCAAACACATATATTGAAATGAAATGAACTGACTTCTGGGATTTTCTCTCCTGTATTATAAAAACCTGGCCTATTAACCACCCATTCTCAGCCCAGGTACAGTACTGCAATGTGCAGGTAAGGTTTCTATATATTCTAGCTGCTAAACTTTGTAATACAAGCCTGCCTACCTACCACATTAGGTGTGCAACTTGAAAATAGATTTTCAGTATATTGATAAATGGCATGTTTGCCAACCCTATACAAAATGCATAGGAAGTAGGATCAAAAGGACAGGTTTTCAAACTTTTATTAAAGGATAGATCATACAAATTTGAAAGTACCTCTGATTTTTAAATAACTGTGGACAAGAAAAGGCAGAAAAGATAGTGATCATCTGACTAATTTCTGGAACAAATCAGTGAAGACGAGTTTTCAGTTCCAGCATTTGTCACAACAGTTCATTTGTATAACAATAACAATGTATCCACACACAACTCATCTTCATTCAACTTCAGGCAGAGCAGCATACATGAATTTAACCCAAGACTCAATCCTGTTTAGAGAAAAAAATATATAAATGAGAAAAATAGCTGTGCAGTGAGGTTAAATTGGATATCATAAAATGATCTATATATAGTACAAAAAACCCCAACATTCCTGTAGGTATTGAATTCACATAGGATTTAAATTGGCCAGGGCAGTGTACCCTCAAACCACCTGGGCTCATTAGTTTCCAAGTGATGTGCAATCTGGTACAATAAGGAGGCTACGGTGTTTAGCCTGGCAAGGAACACCACCTGGGAATTGGGGTAAGACTGTGGACAGTGATACCTTAAATTATTGAGGGTTGTGAATATTTGGAATTCTCTACCCCAGAGGGCTATGGATGTTCAGTCGTTGAGTATATTCAAGACTGAGATTGATTGATTTTTGGACTCTAAGGGAATTAAAGGATACAGGGATTGGGCAGGAAAGTGGAGTTGAGGTCAAAGATCAGCCATGATCTTATTGAATGGCAAAGCAGGCTTGAGGGGCCATATTGCCTACTCCTGCTCCTATTTCTTATGTTCTGAAATCAAAAAAATTCCGGTTCTAGTGGAGCACTTCTATACTTTTACTGAATTTTAAACAGGGACAGTTAACGGTAGATTCACAATGTTAAGGATCTAAGATGCATTATGCTTTTAAACTTTAATAGGCATATTGTAAAACTGCTGTTCACACGACTGATAAGATCCTGACCAGGTCTCTAATAGGGAACCTAACATCCAATGGATATAGAGCACTTCTAATCCAGTGGATTGGAAAAGTGATTTATGCTTCTTATTTTGTTAACGAATTATTGTGGCTATGAAAAGTCATAAGTTTCCCTCTCTTACTGCAATACCACCTCCCTCCGACTCCAAGGTGAAATAGGCTTTTGTCTACAAATAGCCAAGACAGAATATTTTGTCACTTGTGAGGTGTACAACTAGAAATAGAGGTCAAGAGAACCAATGCTTTTAAAAGGAAATGGAATTTAAATTTTAAAAGCACGAGCTTGGAGTAGAGTTTCCGCTTTGGGCACAATCGGCAAATTGCACTGGTTTAAGTTATAGTTCAAGTTTCTGCTAAAACACATTTGCATAATCACAAAACGTAAAATCTTCCTTGAACCAGCGCAATCGGTCAGCGTAATAGAACGTAATTTTTTTTTTCCTCTTTGCATTAAAAAATATTCATTGATGTATTTGAGAGTGGTAACCTGGTGCAGTTTTATTAACAGGTGAAAGTGGGTTTATCACAAAAGGTAAGCACTTTTAATGAGTGTGTCTAGTCCTCCAGCTTTGAGTAATCTGATTTTAAAATCACTGAAAATGACTTTAAAAACTACACTGAACCATTTACTAGTTTCATTGGTTTACACTAGTCAGTTTCTTAGTAGATTAAATATTTTTTAATATGCAAAAACATTTAAAACGTGCTTACTAGTGCCTGTGCACCTAAGAAAACAAGCTTAATTCGAAGAACCTCCTCAAACGGCCGCAAACGGCAGAAACTTGCCATCGTCATTATTTCGCCATTTCAGAACATAAGAAATAGGAGCAGGTATAGGCCATATGGCCCCTCAAGCCTGCTTCGCCATTCAATTTCGGTGTGGCCAGTTTTGGGCGCAATGATTTTTGAACCAACATTAAAGATCACGGAAACTCAATTTATGCTAGACGTGACTTACGCTTGATTTTCCGCATTCTTCCACGGTGCTTCTGGCGGATTGCACTGATAAAACCAGCGCAATCCAGTGCAAACTCTACTCCCTGATCTTTACTGACTATTTCAACCCTTTAAAATATACTTCTATCACTGCATAAAGCTTAATTGCACACTGTAGACTAAAATCTGTCAGCTATTTTTCCCATTCTCTACCACCCTAAGTTTGGCTGGCTCCTCTTCCTCCAGTCTTCCAATTGGGAAATTGCTGAAACGGAATGGGATAGGAAGCCAGGAGGCCCTAACTAGCTTCAATACTTCAGACAATATGCCCAAGCCTAGCAACATTTATAAAAAAACTCAAATGCAAATGTTAGTTGAGACTGGTATTCCTACTTGGTTAATACTAGCACACTCTTATTCCATTTTAAAAACAAAAATTAACAGTTAAATATTATAAATTATGTGTGTAATAAAACTGAAAGCGTATTGCATACTTAACAGTTGGCTAGTACCCAAATCAGGAAGTATTGCTAAAAATATCCCATGCCTACTTCTGGGGAAAAATCAACATGATTACTGATATTCTCACAAAACCTAAATACTATGCATACAATTTATATCAACTGCTCACATAAATCACTGTAAATTGTACAGTTTAGGTAACTAAAAAAGTAATGTTAGAAAAAATGCTAGAAGAGAGAGGATACATACTCACCACACATCTCCAAGTGCTGCCTCATCAGACCTTGAATCCCAATGCCCTCATACATTCTTTGTGAGCTTCTATCAGGTCTTTGCAGTTCTCCTCCCCTTTCTCAATTATACTGCAAATAAAATTAATGGTAAGTAGATTGGTTCAAATTCTTAAAATACAAAGCATCTAGCATGAGCAACCAAAAATCTTCTGACATATTACTTTTACTATTGGAGACCCACAGTGCTCACTTCTTAGCTTCCATAAATATTGTTTTGTGTAGCAACATAAGCAGATCTGCTTTTGAATAGATCTGCATTTGGGAATGGAATCAAGATTTCTTTTAGTAAAATTGTTTGTTTTGGAGAAACAATTTTGGGTTTGGTTTTCAGGGTGGGGGGGAATTATTGAATTATTGTACACAGAAACCACAAAATGGAGAAGTGTAATCATACCTAGAACAATCCATTAGTTTTGTCTCCATTCCTGTTTTTTGGGTTTGTGTACATTGTGTCAAAAAGGCCTGAAGGTACTGGCTATTAAATTGTCCTATTGTATAATTTTAAACATGCTTCACTGCAGATAATGGAAAATAAAATTCAGATCTTTATTGTGGCATTTACAATTATTTCAGTAGAAACTCCACTAGAACAACATTTCATTAGGGAGTACAGTCAAAAAGCAACAGAATCAAAACACCTGATTAATAAACAAAACTTCTGTCACTACCACTGTACATCACGAGAGCACCCAGATATGTCACAACATAGTTAGTGCAAATGAATTCTCAAAATAAATTTATAGGTTATAATGTGGAAAATTTGGGCTTGAAGTTTTATCCTGGTTTACATTTGCTTCTTCTGATTGGGGGCATAATAATCTCTGTAAATATGCCACTGGCTAGATTTCAGTAATGAAGCTAGAAACGTAGATAACAGAGCTTTGCCAGACCATCCTGGGAGAGGTGGGGAGGTCCATGGAACAATTCTGCAGAACTTTCCCTCAAATTAAATAGATGCTACATAATCCATAATATGGCAAATTTCCATGTGGTTTGTGGGAGAAGTTGAATCTAACATGGCAAAGTGGCAACTACAGCTTCAAAAGTTTCACTGTACAAGAAGCTTTGACGGTGAACAGACAAACAGAAAGGCTCTGATTACTATCACCTGTGTTTCACCTGTAGTTAGAAAATGTAAACATTCTAATTAGTAACAGCTGTTGAGAGACAGATCCACACATATATATATATATTTAGAAAGTTACAAACCGGTACTGCCAGACCAGTGATATCCCCCTGTTCAGTGCTATAAGATCAGTGCCCTCCCCTTTACCTCACTGCTGACAAACACTAGCAATCTACCAGTAAGCAAACTCCACTATTTTTACCAAACCTCAGGGTTCCCCTCCACAGTTCTGCCAACCCCCAGCACCTCCACCTCAGAACCTTCATTCCAGTTCTGCCAAAGCTCAGGATCATCCATCCAGTGTAGAAAAAGCCCACCCTCCTAGTACTACCAAAAAAAAATCTCTTCCTCCAACTGGTACAACTTGCTGAGTATCTTCAGCTTTTTTTAAAAAAGGGATTAAAATTATAAGGAATATCTAAATATTATTTAAAATCATGTGCTTGTCATATTTCCTGTTATGATTTTTGATGATACTTTTATGTCAGCTTTAACACTGAAACTGACAATATAAACCTTTTTGGGACGGATTTGGTGTATAACCAGTTCACCATCACAATGTAATTGCAAACTTGGGCCACTAGATAGCACTGAGGCAAGTGTTTGACACCCACCCCTAACTTGCTCCACCATTTTTTCCCCTTTAGGTAATATTTTTCCCATTGCAACACTTTTCCTGGCCTTCAATTTTTTAATACTATGCCTGCAGGTAAAGTTTTATACTTTGTTGTCTAATTTTTATACCCAACCAACTTTACCCTTATCTAAATTAGCTTTTAATTAATCACTGAAGCCTGTGCTGTTTAGTTCATGGCATCCTGATTTTCACGAATTAATTTCTCAATTTCCCATCCAATCTTTACTTTAATGGAGACAGGAGAGAGAAATGAACAAACCAACAATATGAAGATGACAGACAGGTAAAACAGACAGTCATGAGAGACATATCATGGGCAATACCACAGGAGAGACCATTAGTACATAAAGGCCATTCATTTACTATTTTCACAGCACAATGAATTTTGGCAGAATTCAATCCACAAAGCATGAATATCATGTAATGCAAATAGAATGTGACGTAAATTAATGGCCTTGATGTTATGTCCTACATGGCACATGCAACTATTGTTATAAAACATATCCTCTGCTTGGCGTGAGCAATGTCATTGAAGATCTGGTAAATAAAATTTCTCTTCTGTTAAACCATTGGTGATCTGCCAAAATATGTATTTCTCAAGACAACAAAGACAGGCAAGAGAGAGAACATATCTTCCTACTTAAATACATTGTGGAAGATCAATTAGTTTATAAAAGTTTTGAAATGGATCCACACATTATCTCATACAAATTTTTGTGTCACAATTAAAAATAAGCCAGTCACTTTTTGCTGGTTTCCCACAAACTTCCCCGGCAACACAAAATACTGCTCTCAGGATGTACCCAAGAGCAATTACCCTCTACTTAACCTCACAATGTTCCTATTTACAGCAGTTAAACCTTGAGGCCTTAAAGCAACAGGCCAGTTTACACACAGTTTCCTCTTAGAGCAGAACAGTACATTGTGCATTATGTGGTATAATGCTCCTTTCCTTAGCCTCTGACTTACTGTGAGCAACACCACGTAAAATATACATATGTTAAAAAAAAATTTAAAATATTTTTTATATATATATATATATATATATATATATATATAAAAAACACACACACACACGTTTGTGTCTTTTGATATAGACATTTATAGATTTTTTTTTAAAAAATCCATATATCTACACCTTTCCCTCTAAATTGTAGTCTGTTGTAAAATTACCACAAATAATTTGCAGGAGCACTCCTTGCTATCTTTTCCATAGGGCTTATAAACTAGAAGATAAACATGCAGCAACTCCTGGAAAGATCAGTGATTTTTCAAAACAGAGGATGAAGTCATATAACTTGCCTCAACAGGAATTGTGTGAGGGGATTCATGTAGAGCAATGTAATTAAGTAGTACCTGACATATTAGAGATGCCTTCTAAGCTCAGGTACATAATCATAGTTCCAAATTTATTACTTAGTACTGCAAGTAATGAAAAAGTAACAAATTCAGTTCAGAAAGTCATTCTGTCACACAATTTGTAAATATGGTGGAATCTGATTATATTAATCAACTTGGATAGATTCCCAAATTATCAATGTAACCAAATAAATCACAATCAGATGATCGGCATTCTTTCAGCTCAAAAGTGGCATTATTCGTAGAATGCTGCATAGTTGTTTAAAGTGCCAGTGAGCAGCAATGTTGAACAGCTGAGCAGTATTTTAAACCGCTGATCAGCGAACTATTTAAAATTCATGTGCTTCTCAGCCTCTACTCTTTTTCAGTATACCTACAGTATCTTCCAACTGAACTTACTACTTTTTCATTATTTACAGTACAAAGTAATAAATATTTAAGATGGAGATCAATAGATTTGTTAGTTAAGTGCATCAAGTGTATCAAGGAACATGGAACAATGGCGAGTAAATGGAGTAAATTCAGTTAGATCACCCATGATCTAACTGAATGGCGGAACAAGCTCAAGGGGCTGAATAGCCTGCTTCTGTTCCTATGTAACTTTAGCAGAAGATGCGGGAGAAGTACTAGAAATATTTTTTTTTTAATAGACATGTAATACTGACATCAACTTTCTTTAACCAGCATTCAGACTTCCTGAAACTACAAGAAATACTAGAATCTCTACAATGATGTGAAGTTTTTAACCTAAAAAATCCACAATGGATTAAATGTTATAAACCTAACCAGAGTTCAGGAGGCATTTATAAGTCACCTAAGCACTCAATCTGACATAATCTCTTCCCTGGATTCATTTTGTGTAATTTATTCCCAGATGTTTTTCTGTAGTACAAAAATGCATTTGTCCTTCTCCCCCACCCCCCTCCAAAAAAGTTTTGCTAACATATACATTACAGAATTATCACTGCTTGTATTAGAATTTTATTTGAAAAGATATACTGTGCATTGATTGTTATGTAGGCCTAAATATCTATTATAGATTAAAAATGCTGAGTGGGTCTCAACATTTCATTCTAAAAGGCACTGAAAACTCCTTTGTCAGGTACTATGGGGAAAATCCATTTTGAAAGGGTCAATATTTGGATGCAGTACCTGTTATGCTTGTGCGCAGCATGTGATTGGGCTGTACAATGTTAAAAAGACCAGTCACGTAAAGTTATTTTGGAAAAGCCATACAGTAAACTGGGCATTTAAATCTACATACCTTTCCAGACCCTGACCTCTAGGTGGCTCTGCAGCAATACGTTTACTGGAAACAGAATGTAGCAATACTAGAAAGATTTGCATAGCACCTTTCACAACCTCAGAATGTCCCAAAGAACTTTACAGCCAATTAAGTACCTTTGAAGTGTAGTCACTGTTGTAATGTAGGAAATACAGCAGCCAATTTGCACACAGCAAGGTTCGACAAACAGCAAGGTGATATAGACCACTTTTTTTTTTAAAAAGTGATGTTGGTTGAGGGATAAATATTGGCCAGGACACTGGGGAGAACTACCCTACAACAGTGCCATGGGATCTTTTACCTCCACCTGGGAGGGCAGGCGAGGCCTCGGTTTAACGTCTCATCCAAAAGACAGCTCCTCTGAAAGGTCTGGATTTTGTGCGGAAGTCTTTGGTATAGGGTATGAACCCACAACCTTCTGACTCAGAGGCGTGAGTCCTACCACTGAGTCAAGGCTGGCACCATAGGAGTCATTTCTGAAATGTTTTTAAGCACCTGCGGTGTTGACCATCGAGATTGTGAGGCAGCATCCCATCTTGTAAGACTTTGCTGCTTTGCCATACCCTGCCAGTCCCGATGCAATCTGCTGTACAATTACACTTTTAGCGTTCACTCGATGTCCTCCTTGCAACCGTTGTTAATCACGCACAGTAACTGAAGACCATGCAATGGCCCTAACAACGTTTCCTGACAACTACCTCCCCCAGGCCCATATACTGTTAATTCCACTTCTTCCCACCAACCTCGGATTCTGGGATACTCCCCCAAATGACTGACATTTTCCGTCCTTCAGCCCCACCCGTCCCCTGCTGGGTGTTCTCTGGCCTTCCCCCGTGCCCTGCTGATCCACAAGTGTTACATAAACTTCACAACAGCTTTGTATAAGTAATGGGTTGATGTAATAATCTCGATGTAAGTTGCTAAGGACGTAACGAGGAACTTTTTGTTCAGATCCAGATCTTGAAGATAAACTTTAAAGCGTGCCATTTGAAAAAAAATATCGAGCATTTCACCTCCCGCAATTATTACCGCGAGTTTTAATTGTGAGTACAAGTGCCACCGCTTCTGGCGTGGGACCAAGTGAGCAGTCAGCTGCGGATGGCGTCAAATTAGACCCGAGTGTGTCTGTTGGGAAAGTTTGAGAACTGGAGACCGTTTTTTTTTTGCAACAGACCAACTATCTCAGCAGCGGGAGAAAGATATAAATAGAGGCACTAAAGTTTCCCATTACCAGGCATCCCTGACTGTCTTGGTCTCAGGACACGCACAACATGGTTTCAGAGGCTTCTTCTCCCCAGCCTGTCCAGCGGGCACCGTCCCCAAGGCTGTAGCCGCGGTTAATTCAGACATCTTCGTCTGAAATTATTTCGAATTGCCTGTTAATTTCCGTTCTGAAGGAAAGTGTTTCATTCGCTTTCCACCTTCACGCGTCCTTTCGCCGGCAGCCTCAACCTTCACGCGTTACAGCGCCGTTGCGCCAGATGCGTCCTGGGATTTGTAGTTCTCCTTCGGACCGGATCAGTGATTGAAAGTCGGAATACGAACTACAACTCCCAGAACACACCGCCCCAGACAGGTCGCTTTACGTGCACGGATATCCGCAGATTATAGTTGGTACGATACAAAGTGTTCAAAGAGGAATGAAATGCGATATTTGTTTTATTAGTCCTTGAAGTAGACTTTAATGGACACTTTTGGAAATGAGAATACTGTTATCTCTCTGTCGGATACTTTTAAACAATTATTGACTTTTACCGGTTGAACAGCTTCCCAGAATTCATCCAGTTTCATATCCCCAAGCAGCAGGACAGTCGATACAGAATAATTGTTTTTCGAAATACTCTAGTTTTTTTTATAGGAGATAGTAGGTTTTCTATAAGTTTGTTGATATTTTAAGAAAAATCAAATTTATTGCCAATATGGAGATCCTTGAATAGTTCCTCCTTGCCCTGCTACCCTGATGGGTGCACCAAGTACCATTCACCCATCACACCCGTGCTTGCTCAAATTTAAAATTTTCATTCTTGTGTTCAAATCCCTCCATGGCTTCTCCCGTCCCTATCTCTATAACCTCCTCCAGTCCTACAACCCTCCAAAAACTCTGCATTCCTCCAATTCTGGCCTCTTGTGCATCCCCAATTTCCTTTGCCCCACCATCAGCAGCTGTGCATTCAGCAGTCAAGGCCATAAGCTCTGGAATTCCCTCCCTAAACCTCCTCTTTTAAGATGCTCCTTAAAACCTACCCTCTTTGACCAAGCTTTTGGTCACTTGTCCTAATATCTCCTTATCTAGCATGGTGTCAGATTTTGTTGGATAATGCTCCTGTGAAGTGCCTGGGATATTAAAGACGCTATATAATGCGAATTGTTGTAGGCTACCATGACATCAATTACGGGAAAAATCCCCTTGCACCACAGAGGGACACCAGTGAGAAGATCACAAGATAATTCTTGATGAGGAAGGCCATTTGGTCCATCTTAATCTATCCACCTAAAGAGATCTAAATATCCCCAAATTGTAGTATCCAATTGTTTCTAAAATAATTCCAGGGTTTTTGCTTCCACTTAGGGTTGCCAACTTTGGTTGGACGTACTCCTGGAGGTTACATTACATGACCTCCCACCTCCAACCACTCCGCCCAGTCAAACAGCCATTTTTCGCATCTCCAATATTTTCATAGCTAATAAATGAAGAGTTCAAAGGAAATGAAAAAAGCACAGTGTTTTTAATGGCCCTATGAGTTTTCTTCTGGGTTGCTTGCCACAGTGTCCAGGAGATTAATCTTTAACCCCTGGAGGCTCCAGGATAATCCTGGAGGGTTGGCATCCCTACCTACAGCACTCTATCTGGAGATTTATTCCACACATTGATCACTCTATGTATGAAGCAGAATTTTCTAATATCAGTCCTAAAATTGCCTTTTACTAGTTTTACTAGTCTACTACTGCAGTTTAAAGTAATATTTGGTTTCACTTTTTCCATCCCCAGAGCCATGGAATTGGTGGATGCATTGGTTGTCATCTTCCAAAATTCTATAATTATGTAACAGTTCCTGCAGATTGGAAGGTGGCAAATGTAACCCCACTATTTAAAAAAGTAGGGAGAGAGAAAACAGGGAACTACAGACCGGTTAGCTTAACATCAGTAGTCAGGAAAATGCTAGAGTCTATTATAAAGGATGTGATAACAGGACACTTAGAAAATATCAATGGGATTAGACAAAATCAACATGGATTTATGAAAGGGAAATCGTGTTTGACAAACCTAATGTTTTTTGAGGATGTAACTAGTAGAATAAATAAGGGAGAATCAGTGGATGTGGTTTATTTGGATTTTCAGAAGGCCTTTGATAAAGTCCCACATAAGAAGTTAGTGTGCAAAATTAAAGTACATGGGACTGGTGGTAATATACTGGCATGGAATGAAAATTGGTTAACAGACAGGAAACAGAGAGTAGGAATAAATGGGTCTTTTTCAGGGTGGCAGGCAGTGACTAGTGGGGTACCGCAGGGATCAGTGCTTGGGCCCCAGCTATTCACAATATATATCAATGATTTGGATGAGGGAACCAAATGTAATATTTCCAAGTTTGCTGACGACACAAAACTAGGTGGGATCATGAGTTGTGAGGAGGATGCAAAGAGGCTTTAAGGCGATTTAGACAAGTTGAGTGAGTGGGCAAATACATAGCAGATGCAGTATAATGTTGATAAATGTGAAGTTATTCACTTCGGAAGGAAAAACAAAAAGGCAGAATATTATTTAAATAGTGATAGATTGGGGAATGTTGATGTACAAAGGGATTTGGGTGTCCTTGTACACCAGTCACTGAAATATACAGGTGCAACAAGCAGTTAGGAAGGCAAATGGTATGTTGGCCTTCATTGCAAAAGGATTTGAGTGTCGGAGCAAGGATGTCTTACTGCAGTTATTCACCAAAAACTGCTCATCGATGCTCAGTTTGGGTTCCGCCAGGACCACTCAGCGCCAGACCTCATTACAGCCTTGGTCCAAACATGGACAAAAGAGCTGAATTCCAGAGGTGAGGTGAGAGTGACTGCCCTTGATATCAAGGCAGCATTTGACCGAGTGTGGCACCAAGGAGCCCTAGTAAAATTGAAGTCAATGGGAATCAGGAGGAAAACTCTCCAGTGGCTGGAGTCATACCTAGCACAAAGGAAGATGGTAGTGGTTGTTGGAGGCCAATCATCTCAGCCCCAGGGCATTGCTGCAGGAGTTCCTCAGGGCAGTGTCCTAGGTCCAACCATCTTCAGTTGCTTCATCAATGACCTTCCCTCCATCATAAGGTCAGAAATGGGGATGTTCGCTGATGATTGCGCAGTGTTCAGTTCCATTCGCAACCCCTCAGATAATGAAGCAGTCCGAGCCCGCATGCAGCAAGACCTGGACAACATCCAGGCTTGGGCTGATAAGTGGCCAGTAACATTCGTGCCAGACAAGTGCCAGACAATGACCATCTCCAACAAGAGAGGGTCTAACCACCTCCCCATGACATTCAACGGCATTACCATTGCCGAATCCCCCACCAACATCCTGGGGGTCACCATTGACCAGAAACTTAACTGGACCAGCCATATAAATACTGTGGCTACAAGAGCAGGTCAGAGGCTGGATATTCTGCGGCGAGTGACTCACCTCCTGACTCCCCAAAGCCTTTCCACCATCTACAAGGCACAAGTCACGAGTGTGATGGAATACTCTCCACTTGCCTGGATGAGTGCAGCTCCAACAACACTCAAGAAGCTCGACACCATCCAGGACAAAGCAGCCCACTTGATTGGCACCCCATCCACCACCCTAAACATTCACTCCCTTCACCACCGGCGCATTGTGGCTGCAGTGTGTACCATCCACAGGATGCACTGCAGCAACTCGCCAAGGCTTCTTCGACAGCACCTCCCAAACCCGCGACCTCTACCGCCTAGAAGGACAAGGGCAGCAGGCACATGGGAACAACACCACCTGCACGTTCCCCTCCAAGTCACACACCATCCCGACTTCGAAATATATCGCCGTTACTTCATCGTCGCTGGGTCAAAATCCTGGAACTCCCTTCCAAACAGCACTGTGGGAGAACCTTCACCACATGGACTGCAGCAGTTCAAGAAGGCAGCTCACCACCACCTTCTCAAGGGCAATTAGGGATGGGCAATAAATGCCGGCCTTGCCAGCGACGCCCGCATCCCATGAACGAATGATTAAAAAAAAGTAATACAGGGCCTTGGTGAGACCACACCCGGAGTATTGTGTGCAGTTTTGGTCTCATTACCTAAGAAAGGATATACTTGCCATAGAGGGAGTGCAGCAAAGATTCACCAGACTTCCCTGGCATGGCAGGACTGTTATATGAGGAGAGATTGGGTTGACTCAGCCTGTATTCACTCGAGTTTAGAAGAATGAGAGGGGATCTCATTGAAACATATAAAATTCTGACAGGGCTAAACAGACTGGATGCAGGGAGGATGTTTCCCCTGGCTGGGGGGTCCAGAACGAGGGGTCATATTCTCAGGATACAGGGTAGGACATTTAGGACTGAGATGAGGAGAAACTTCTTCACTCAGAGGGTGGTGAACCTGTGGAATTCTCTACCACAGAAGGCTGTGGAGGCCAAGTCACTGAATATATTTAAGAAGGAGCTAGATAGATTTCTAGACACAAAAGACATCAAGGGATATGGGGAGAGAGCAGGAATATGGTATTGAGATAGAGGATCAGCCATGATCATATTGAATGGCAGAACAGGCTCGAAGGGCCGAATGGCCTACTCCTGCTCCTATTTTCTATGTTTCTATAACAATCTTATAACCTCTGTAAGATCATCTGTCAGATGCCCCTCTTCTAGGCTAAAAAGCCCAAGATTCTCCCGTCTTCACTCACAGCTCGAATTTTTGTCACTAGGGAGGTGATTTTAAACCCCAAGAACGGGTGGGTTGGGGGCGGGAGGGAATTGAAAATAGTTGTTTTTTGGATCTCGACCGCAACCCGGCTTTATTTCCGGGTTTAACGTCGGGGTGTAAAAGTACAGGCTTCCCACAGGGAATGCAAAGTCTGAAAATTTTGCGGTTGCGATCCAAAAAAACAACTATTTTCAACTCCCACCTGCCCCCAATCACCCATTTTTGGGGTTGAAAATCACCCCTCTTGGAATCAGCCTCATGGCTCTTTTTTGTACTGCCTCCAGTATCATTTTTCTGCCCACTTACATATTTTGTAATTTCTGAGTTGCCTTTTCCAATTGCATCACCCCTCCCGGTTTGGTATCACCTGCAAATTTGACCACCTTGCATTGAGTTACTGAATCCAAATCATTGATGTAAATTAGAAACAGTAATGGTAGCAGCATCGAGCCCTGAGGCACCCACTCAGTGCTCCCCACTACTGACAGAACTCCTTTAATAAGCACTGGTTATTTCCTACCCTTCAACCAGTTTCTTATCCATTTCCAGGATTTAATCGGAATTCCCATAGCTTTGAGTTCAATTAATAGCCTTCTGTGTGAAACTATCAAAAGCTTTTTGGAAGTCAAAGTACACCACATCATAGGACTTACAACAGTCCACTTCGTTTGTCATTTTTAAAAAGAATTCAAGGAGTTTGGTTAGGCAGGATCTTCACTTTCTGCATTCAAGCTGACTGCTGTTAGCTAGGTTATCATTATACAGCTTATCATTAAGTTTACTCTTGATAATCGATTAGATTATTTTATTATTTTTGAGTTCAAATCCCGCCACAGTAGCTGGGGAATTTAAATTCAATTAATTAAATAAAATCTGGAATTAAAAAAAACTAGTATCAGTAATGGTGGCCATGAAACTACCGGATTGTCGTAAAAACTAATTTGATCCACTAATGTCCTTTCGGGAAGGAAACCTGCCGTCCTTACCTGCTCTGGCCTATATGTGACTCCAGACTCACAGCAATGTGGTTGATTCTTAATCGCCCTCTGAAATGGCCTAGCAAGCCATTCAGTTGTACAATCTTGCTACAAAAAGTCATAATAAGAATAAAACCGGACGGACCACCCGGCATCGGACCACTAGGCACCGGACACGACAAAGGCAAACCAAGCCCAATTGACCCTGCAAAGTCCTCCACACTAACATCTGGGGCCTTGTGCCAAAATTGGGAGAACTGTCCCACAGACTAGTCAAGCAACAGAAACATACCTTTCAGCCAACGCCCCAGACTCTTCCATTACCATCCCTGGGTATGTCCTGTCCCACCGGCAGGACAGACCCACTAGAGAAGGCGGTACAGTGATATACAGTCAGGAAGGAGTGGCCCTGAGAGTCCTCAACATTGACTCCGGTCCCCATGAAATCTCACGGCATCAAGTCAAACATGGGTAAGGAAACCTCCTGCTGATTACCACCTACTGCCCTCCCTCAGCTGATGAATCAGTCCTCCTCCATGTTGAGCGCCACTTGGAGGAAGCACTGATGGTAGCAAGGGCACAGAATGTACTATGGGTGAGGGACTTCAATGTCCATCACCAAAAGTGGCTCAGTAGCACCACTACTGACTGAGCTGGCCGTGTCCTGAAGGACATAGCTGCCAGACTGGGCCTGCGGCAGGTGATGAGCAAACCAACACGAGGGCAAAACTTACATGACCTCGTCCTCACCAATCTACCTGTTGCAGATGCATCTGTCCATGACAGTATTGGTAGGAATGACCACTGCACAGTCCTTGTGGAGATGAAGTCCCACCTTCACACTGAGGACACCATCCACCATGCTAAATAGGATAGATTCAGAATAGATCTAGCAGCTCAAAACTGGGCATCCATGAGGCGCCGTGGGCCATCAGCAGCAGCAGAATTGTATTCCAGCACAATCTATAACCTCATGGCCTGGCATATTCCTCACTCTACCATTACCAACAAGCCAGGGGAATCATCCCTGGTTCAATGAGGAGTATAGAAGAGCATGCCAGGAGCAGCACCAGATGTACCTAAAAATAAGGTGCCAACCTGGTAAAGCTACAACATAGGACTACATGCATGCCAAACAGCGGAAGCAACATGCTATAGACAGAACTAAGCGATTCCACAATCAATGGATCAGATCAAAGCTCTGCAATCCTGCCACATCCAGTCATGAATGGTGGTGGGCAATTAAACAACTAACAGGAGGAGGAGGCTCTGTGAACATCCCCATCCTCAATGATGGCAGAGTCCAGCACGTGAGTGCAAAAGACAAGGCTGAAGCGTTTGCAACCATCTTCAGCCAGAAGTGCCGAGTAGATGATCCATCTCGGCCTCCTCCCGATATCCCCACCATCACAGAAGCCAGTTTTCAGCCAATTCGATTCACTCCACTTGATATCAAGAAATGGCTGAGTGCACTGGATACAACAAAGGCTATGGGCCCCGACAACATCCCAGCTGTAGTGCTGAAGACTTGTGCTCCAGAACTAGCCGCGCCTCTAGCCAAACTGTTCCAGTACAGCTACAACACTGGCATCTACCTGACAATGTGGAAAATTGCCCAGGTATGTCCTGTCCACAAAAAGCAGGACAAATCCAATCCGACCAATTACCACCCCATCAGTCTACTCTCAATCATCAGCGAAGTGATGGAAGGTATGATCGACAGTGCTATCAAGCAGTACTTACTCACCAATAACCTGCTCACCAATATTCAGTTTGGGTTCCGCCAGGACCACCCGTCTCCAGACCTAATTACAGCCTTGTTCCAAACATGGACAAAAAAGCTGAATTCCAGAGGTGAGGTGAGAGTGAATTCCCTTGACATCAAGGAAGCATTTGACTGAGTGTGGCACCAAGGAGCCCTAGTAAAATTGAAGTCAATGGGAATCAGGGGGAAAACTCTCCAGTGGCTGGAGTCATACCTAGCACAAAGGAAGATGGTAGTGGTTGTTAGAGGCCAATCATCTCAGCCCCAGGACATTGCTGCAGGAGTTCCTCAGGGCAGTGTCCTAGGTCCAACCATCTTCAGCTGCTTCATCAATGACCTTCCCTCCATCATAAGGTCAGAAGTGGGGACGTTCACTGATGATTGCACAGTGTTCAGTTCCATTCGCAACCCATCAGATAATGAAGCAGTCCGTGCCCGCATGCAGCAAGACCTGGACAACATCCAGGCTTGGGCTGATAAGTGGCAAGTAACATTTGCGCCAGACAATTGCCAGGCAATGACCATCTCCAACAGGAGAGAGTCTAACCACCTCCCCTTGACATTCAACGGCATTACCATCACCGAATCCCCCACCATCAACATCCGGTGGGGTCACCATTGACCAGAAACTTAACTGGACCAGCCTCATAAATACTGTGGCTACAAGAACAGGTCATAGGCTGGATGTTCTGCGGCGAGTCACTCACCTCCTGACTCCCCAAAGCCTTTCCACCATCTACAAGGCACAAGTCAGGAGTGTGATGGAATACTCTCCACTTGCCTGGATGAGTCCGGCTCCAACAACTCTCAAGAAGTTTGACACCATCCAGGACAAAGCAGCCCGCTTGATTGGGACCCCATCCATCACTCTAAACATTCACTCCCTCCACCACCGGCGCACCGTGGCTGCAGTGTGTACCATCCATAGGATGCACTGCAGCAACTTGCCGAGGCTTCTTTGATAGCACCTCCCAAGCCCGCGACCTCTACCACCTAGAAGGACAAGGGCAACAGGAGCATGGGAACAACACCACCTGCATGTTCCCCTCCAAGTCACACACCATCCCAACTTGGAAATATCGCCATTCCTTCATCATCGCTGGGTCAAAATCCTGGAACTCCCCACCTAACAGCACTGTGGGAGAACCTTCACCACACGGACTGCAGCGGTTCAAGAAGGCGGCTCACCACCACCTTCTCAAGGGCAATTAGGATTGGGCAATAAATGCTGGTCTCGCCAGCGACGCTCACATCCCATGAACGAATAAAAAAAAACATGGAATGGAAATAGCTGCCCGTGTCTGTTTTATCAACCTATTTAAATATGGTCATCATATTAGCCGGTTTCCAATTATTGTTAACTTCCCCAATGTCCATTGACTCCCTCATAATGATTGTCAGTACTGTACAAATCTCCTTAATCTCTCTCAGCGCTCTAGGATAAATGCTAATTCTCCCTGGGGACTTATTTGTTTTGAGCCTGCCTGTTTGGCACCCCATATCATTTATAATGAAGTCATTGATTTTATGTGATATATTTGTTTGAAGAGGGCATGTTGCTCATGTTCTCTCTTGTGAATATTTGGAGAAAGTAGTCATTTAGAATATTTACAATTTTGTGCCCATCCTCAATTTCAAGCCTGTTTGCATCTTTTATGGTATTCACTTTTTCTCTTTATGGTACTGAAATATCTTTTTTTCTGTTATATTTAGCCTCAGCTGCTTGGCTTATTTGCAGATCTCTTTTCCACCCTCTGATTACCCATTTTAACATGTTTTGCATTTTCTTATATTCATTTGTGAGTCCTTTCTTCTTTCTCCCTGTTGGATTTGTACACACATATTTCCTCTTTATCTCAGTTTTAATTTGTTCGTTAACCCACTAAGGTTACATTTGCTTAGTATTAGCTTGTATGCTCAGCACTATAACCTTTAAAGGTGTTTTGTCTTCTACTGAAATGTTGTCGAACAACCTTCCCTAATATATTTGGTTTAATTGTTCCCTCATTTCATTGAATTTAGCCCTTTGAAAGTTCTGTACCTGGCTCCTGATCTATATATTTCTGACTCCCAGAGTTACATTTTATCATTCTGTGGTACTATGACTTTCATTTTGTATACATTTATGATTTTGTCATACCTGGGTAATGCCTAGAAGTACTTTTAACCCAAGAATTACTTCCTATATTTACCTTGCAGACTTTCTATTGCTAAGTGGCACTGCTGTGCTACTAAACTCCATCTCCTACACTAGCTCCTTTTTCTAAACACTCTATACCCCTAAATATTATATTAATTTCCATCCTCTAGATTTAGCCATGTTTCTGATGTTCCTACCACATTTTAGTTCCTTACAGCCACAACAGCCTCCAGTTCTGGCATCTTATTTCTAATACTTTTAGCATTCAACTGTATACCTCATTATACCTCACCCTCCTCCTACATCCCCCAGTGTCTGCCTATTCCTGATCTCCAATTCATGTATATCTTTCTGAGTTTCCGAGTCCAAACCCGACTACCTTCTACCCTACGATTTGTCTCATCTAGGATCCTGTTTCCTCCATGCCCTCTTCCACAGTTAAGCATAAATAATTTTCTGCTACTATCTCAATGTTCTTTTCAAGCCATTTTGTCCCTATTTGATTTAAATGTAGCCCATCTCTCCTGTACCAGTCCCGTTTATTCTGGAACAATTGCCAGTTATTTATGAAGCTAGTGTTTTTGTGCTCAAATCATGCTGTCAGCCATTCACTTACCTCCTAATTTTTTTTTATGAACTCCCCTCCTTTCCCAAATACTGGAAGTGTACCAGAGAACATTGCTTTACACCCTATATGTGGCTTTTAAGGCCCCTATATTATTTCTCTCCATGTCATATACCCCTACATGGTTTAGCACCAATCTGTCCCTTTCAATAACCCTTTCAATTAATCTTTCCTCAATTTGTACTGCTCCAAATCCAAGTAGACAGCACATTATCCTGTAGGTATCATTTTTACCACATATATTCCTATCTACTTTCCTGAGCAAATAATCACCTACAACTGCTATCTCTGTGACCTGCAAACTGCATCTTTGCCTAGGCTGCCCTCTCTTGTTTCTTAAATACCTTTTCTTCTGGGACTTTATTACCATCTTCAATTTTTAACAGGGCCTGATTTCTGTTTGCTAATATAATCAGAGGGTTTCCTACCTTTCTTATTTCTTTTACCAACCTTAATCCAGCAAGTATCCCTCCCCATTTACTTGGCTTCCTTCAGCACATGTCTCTCTGAAATGATGTAAAGGGCAGTCACTCTCACTGCACCTCACCTCACCTCTGAAATTCAGCTCTTGTGCCCATGTTTGGGACCAAAGTTGTAATGAGATCTGGAGCCAAGTAGTTCTGGGGGAACGCAAACTGAGCATTGGTGAACAAGTTATTGATGAGTAAGTGCCGCTTATTAGCACTGTTGACTCCTCCATCACTTTGCTGATGATTGGGAGTGGGCTGATGGGGCAGTAATTGGCCTAATTGGATTTGTCCTGCTTTTTTTGGACAGAACATACCTGGGCAATTTTCCACATTGTCGGGTAGTTCTTGTCTGACTAATCAAGTTGAATTTTTTGAAGAGGTCACTGGCATGGTGGATAGGGGAGTGCTTATGGATGTCTACTACCTCCCAACCAATTACTGACCCATTTTTGATAATATTCTCTTATGCAGAACTCAAATGCCTTCTGATTCAATGTGAGGAAGTGTGAGGTCATCCACTTTGGATCTGTGAAAGACAAATCTGAATATTTTCTTAATGGAGACTAGGAACTGTGGAGGAATAAAGGGATAAATCTCTAAAAGCTAGTGCACAGGTATAAAAGGTAATCAAAAAGGCTAATGAAATGTTGGCATTTATCTCAAGGGGATTAGAATACAAAAATGAGGAAGTGACGCTTCAGTTGTACAGAGCCTTTGTTAGACCTCATCTGGAGTGCTACGTTCAGTTTTGAGCACCGAACCTTAGGAAAGATATATTGGCCTTCGAGGGGTACAGCACAGATTCACCAGAATGATACCAGGGCTTAAAGGGTTAAATTATAAGGACCTGTTGCGTAAACTTGATTTCTATTCCCTTGAGTTTAGAGGGTTGAGGAATGATCTAATCGAGGAGTTTATAATGATAAAGGGATTCAATACAGAGAAACTATTTCCTCTGGTGGGGGAATCATCTTAATATTAGAGCTAGGCCTTTTAAGAGTGAAATCAGGAAGCATCTTTTTTACACAAAGGGTAATGGAAATCTGGAACTCTCTCCCCCAAAAGGCTGTGGATGCTGAGTCAATTGAAACTTTCAAGACTGAGATTGATAGATTTTTGTTAGTAAGGGTATCAAGGCAAATTAAGAAAAGGCAGGTAAACGGAGTTGAAGTACAGATCAGCCACGATCTAATAGAATGGCAGGACAGGCTCAAGAGGCTGAATGGGAGCAGGAAGTTATAAAAATACTCTTGTTCCTATGTTTCCCTCCTTTCCCTACTGGATTTCACCATTCTCCCCTCCCTAGAGTATCAAACTGTCCCACACCTCCCCGGACACTCTAGCATTACACTTTTTGTATCGTGCTGTGGAGTCACTTTACGGTTAGCTGATTTAAAAAAAAATCACAAATCTCACTATCTGTATCCACCTGTAACTATGAAGATTCATGAAAATCGACCAGACCTGAAATCAACCTAATTTTTTTTCAAAATCCTTTCATTCTCCATTTCCTTTCCCTCAGTAACTGATATTTCTAACATCCAAAATAAGGTATATAACATAATGACTGTAGTCTCAGTTTTAGAACGTTTTCAATTTTTCAAAAAACCGATTGCGCTGAACAGTTGGGCACGAGCAACTGTTCACGAGAAACAGAACAGTCTCGAAACGAATGGATCTGGAACAGGACCAAAATGGACCGACAGCTGAGGGCGCGTCAGAGGGCGAAAATAGCCAAAGAACGCAGGACGTAGGGGAGGGCGAAAATGATCAGAAAGCCGAAGGTGAAGGCCCGGGAAGAGATGAAGATGGTCAGAGTGCCGAGGGTGAGGGCGCGGGAAGGGACGAAGATGGTCAGAGTGCCGAGGGTGAGGGCCCGGGAAGGGACGAAGATGGTCAGAGTGCCGAGGGTATAGAAGGCGAACGTGGTCAGAGCGAGGATCAGGTGGCCGGAAAAGACGTTAAAGTGCAATCGATTAAAGGAAACAGCATCGACAATTTAATGGGAACGTCCACAGACATATCAGATTCAGTCTGTGTAGAGGTTGTGAATGATGAGAGACCGATTAAAGCTCGCCCTACAACGGGTATTCTCCATACAGTGCTTATGTTCCCTTCCAAACTAAAGGAGCAGCTACAACAACCTCAAGTAGATAAACTGACATTGTACATTTTTGGCAGCGAAGAAGCGATATTGAAAGAATGTGAGCGCGCTAAAAATATAGGTAGCTTCGTCATTCACCCTTACAGCACATTCAGGTAAACATACTACCCCATATTAATCCGCCCAAATGTAATCCCAATCGGTTCACATATACTGGCTAGAGTTTGATCTCGGTACCAAAATTTTGATTTCGCAGAAATTAGGCCTATATCTAGTTTTGGAATAGTACTGCAGGTTGGCCAGAGCTTAATCCTGGAGGCGGAGTTATAATACTGTGTGCCGGTAGGACTAAACTGCGATGTGGAGATGCCGGTGATGGACTGGGGTGGACAAATGTAAGGAGTCTTACAACACCAGGTTATAGTCTGGTGGTGTTGTAAGGTGGAGGTGTTGTAAGACTCCTTACAATAGACTAAACTGCAACTACTCTGTTGAAGTGATCTGATACTTTGTTCTGCCCGGTTTAATTTTTTTTCAGCATCGGGTCGCTTCCATTAGAACTAGTAGCAAAAGAAGTTTTTTTTGATACAGCATTAGTTTTCATTAAATTAATTTTAAAGAAATCATAGTTGCCACCATTTCTGTAAAAGTCAGAACGTGGCTGCTGGTGTGTACCTCAAACAACACCTAAAAACAAATGACCTGGTCAAAGCGGGGCGGTCTCCCCGGTGTGGAGGGGACCGCGTTGTGAACGGCGAATACGGTGTACTAGATTGAATGGAATCTTACAACACCAGGTTATAGTCCAACTGTTTTATTTGAAAATCACAAGCTTTCGGAGGCTTTCTCCTTCGTCAGGTGAGCTTTCTCCTTCGTCGCTCACCTGAAGAAGGAGAAAGCCTCCGAAAGCTTGTGATTTTCAAATAAAACAGTTGGACTATAACCTGGTGTTGTAAGATTCCTTACATTTGTCAACCCCATCACCGGCATCTCCACATCATACTAGATTGAAGGCAGTACCGGTGGGCTGCTGTTTCGCCTGGGGGGAGCTTAGGGGCGGGTGTTGCGTCTCCGAAGCTCGCACAGGAGGGTGCTGTAGGGAGGAGACGGGGTGTTTGGGGTGATGGAGGAGTGTCGCGGGGGGCGGGCCCTTCGGAGTGCTGAAAGGGGAGGGGAGGATGTGTTTGGTGGTGGGATCGTGCTGGAAGGTGGTGCATTGATGTGGTTGGGGAGGAAGAATCCCGTCGTGGTTCTGGGAGGGAGGGAGGGGGAGGGGAAGAATCCTGTCGTGGTTCTGGGAGGGAGGGGAAGGTATGAGGGCAGAAGTGGCTGGGACAGCCATAGCATTAGGGGCTTGGATGGAGAGAAATTTGTTGAGTGTATTCAGGAGGAATTTCTCATTCAGTATGTGGATGGCCCGACCAGAGAGGGGGCAAAACCTGACCTCCTCTTGGGAAATAAGGAAGGGCAGGTGACAGAAGTGTTAGTGAGGGATCACTTTGGGACCAGTGATCATAATTCCATTAGTTTTAAGATAGCTATGGAGAATGATAGGTCTGGCCCAAAAGTTAAAATTCTAAATTGGGGAAAGGCCAATTTTGATGGTATTAGACAGGAACTTTCAGAAGTTGATTGGGAGAGTCTGTTGGCAGGCAAAGGGACGTCTGGTAAGTGGGAGGCTTTCAAAAGTGTGTTAACCAGGGTTCAGGGTAAGCACATTCTTTATAAAGTGAAGGGCAAGGCTGGTAGAAGTAGGGAACCTTGGATGACTCGGGAGATTGAGGCCCTAGTCAAAAAGAAGAAGGACGCATATGACATGCATAGGCAGCTGGGATCAAGTGGATCCCTTGAAGAGTATAGAGATTGCCGGAGTGGAGTCAAGAGAGAAATCAGGAGGGCAAAAAGGGGACATGAGATTGCTTTGGCAGATAAGGCAAAGGAGAATCCAAAGAGCTTCTACAAATACATAAAGGGCAAAAGAGTAACTAGGGAGAGAGTAGGGCCTCTTAAGGATCAACAAGGTCATCTATGTGCGGAACCACGAGATGGGTGAGATCCTAAATGAATATTTCACATCGGTATTTGCGGTTGAGAAAGGCATGGATGTTAGGGAACTTGGGGAAATAAATAGTGATGTCTTGAGGAGTGTACATATTACAGAGAGGGAGGTGCTGGAAGTCTTAACGCGCATCAAGGTAGATAAATCTCCGGGACCTGATGAAATGTATCCCAGGACGTTATGGGAGGTTAGGGAGGAAATTGCGGGTCCCCTAGCAGAGATATTTGAATCATCGACAGCTACAGGTGAGGTGCCTGAAGATTGGAGCGTAGCAAATGTTGTGCTTTTGTTTACAAGGGCGGCAGGCAAAAGCCTGGGAACTACAGACCGGTGAGCCTGACATCTGTAGTGGGTAAATTGTTAGAGGGTGTTCTGAGAGACAGGATCTACAGGCATTTGGAGAGGCAGGGACTGATTAGGAACAGTCAGCATGGTTTTGTGAGTGGAAAATCATGTCTCACGAATTTGATTGAGTTTTTTGAAGGGGTAACCAAGAAGATAGATGAAGGCTGTGCAGTAGACGTGGTCTACATGGACTTTAGCAAAGCCTTTGACAAGGTACCGCATGGTATGTTGTTACATAAGGTTAAATCTCACGGGATCCAAGGTGAGGTAGCCAATTGGATACAAAATTGGATTGACGACAGAAGACAGAGGGTGGTTGCAGAGGGTTGTTTTTCAAACTGGAGGCCTGTGACCAGCGGTGTGCCTCAGGGATCGGTGCTGGGTCCGCTGTTATTTGTTATTAATATTAATGATTTGGATGAGAATTTAGGAGGCATGGTTAGTAAGTTTGCAGATGACACCAAGATTGGTGGCATTCTGGACAGTGAAGAAGGTTATCTAGGATTGCAACGGGATCTTGATAAATTGGGCCAGTGGGCCGATGAATGGCAGATGGAAATAATAACAAATCTCGTGATCCCATGAGATTTAACCTTATGTCACAACCTACCATGCGGTACCTTGTCAAAGGCTTTGTTAAAGTCCATGTAGACCACGTCTACTGCACAGCCCTCATCTATCTTCTTGGTTACCCCTTCAAAAAACTCAATCAAATTCGTGAGACATGATTTTCCTCTCACAAAACCATGCTGACTGTTCCTAATCAGTCCCTGCCTCTCCAAATGCCTGTAGATCCTGTCTCTCAGAATACCCTCTAACAACTTACCCACTACAGATGTCAGGCTCACCGGTCTGTAGTTCCCAGGCTTTTCCCTGCCGCCCTTCTTAAACAAAGGCACAACATTTGCTACCCTCCAATCTTCAGGCACCTCACCTGTAGCTGTCGATGATTCAAATATCTCTGCTAGGGGACCCGCAATTTCCTCCCTAACCTCCCATAACGTCCTGGGATACATTTCATCAGGTCCCGGAGATTTATCTACCTTGATGCGCGTTAAGACTTCCAGCACCTCCCTCTCTGTAATATGTACACTCCTCAAGACATCACTATTTATTTCCCCAAGTTCCCTAACATCCATGCCTTTCTCAACCGCAAATACCGATGTGAAATATTCATTTAGGATCTCACCCATCTCTTGTGGTTCCGCACATAGATGACCTTGTTGATCCTTAAGAGGCCCTACTCTCTCCCTAGTTACTCTTTTGCCCTTTATGTATTTGTAGAAGCTCTTTGGATTCTCCTTTGCCTTATCTGCCAAAGCAATCTCATGTCCCCTTTTTGCCCTCCTGATTTCTCTCTTAACTCTACTCCGGCAATCTCTATACTCTTCAAGGGATCCACTTGATCCCAGCTGTCTATGCATGTCATATGCCTCCTTCTTCTTTTTGACTAGGGCCTCAATCTCCCGAGTCATCCAAGGTTCCCTACTTCTACCAGCCTTGCCCTTTACTTTATAAAGAATGTGCTTACCCTGAACCCTGGTTAACACACTTTTGAAAGCCTCCCACTTACCAGACGTCCCTTTGCCTGCCAACAGACTCTCCCAATCAACTTCTGAATGTTCCTGTCTAATACCATCAAAATTGGCCTTCCCCAATTTAGAATTTTAACTTTTGGGCCAGACCTATCATTCTCCATAGCTATCTTAAAACTAATGGAATTATGATCACTGGTCCCAAAGTGATCCCTCACTAACACTTCTGTCACCTGCCCTTCCTTATTTCCCAAGAGGAGGTCAGGTTTTGCCCCCTCTCTAGTCGGGCCATCCACATACTGAATGAGAAATTCCTCCTGAATACACTCAACAAATTTCTCTCCATCCAAGGCCCTAATGCTATGGCTGTCCCAGTCAATGTTGAGAAAGTTAAAGTCCCCTATTTTTCTTGCAGCTGTCTGTAATCTCCTTACATATTTGCTCCTCAATTTCCCGTTGACTATTTGGGGGTCTGTAGTACAACCCTATCAAAGTGATCTCTCCCTCCTTATTTTTCAGTTCTACCCATATAGACTCAGTGGGCGAACCCGCGGATATATCCCCTCTCACTACTGCCGTGATGTTCTCCCTAATCAAGAACGCAACTCCCCCTCCTCTCTTACCTCCTGCTCTATCTTTCCTATAGCATCTGTACCCTGGAACATTGAGCTGCCAGTCCTGCCCCTCCCTTAGCCGTGTTTCAGTAATAGCTATAATATCCCAGTCCCATGTACCCATCCATTCCCTGAGTTCATCTGCCTTGCCCATCAGACTTCTTGCATTGAAATAAATGCAGTTTAATCTAGACTTCCCTTGGTCTTTGTCCTGCTTTCTCAGACCATCTGTCTGGTCAGGTTTTGTACACTCTCCCTTACTGCCTTTTGTTTCTGTCACCACTTTACTTCCCACTGACTTCCTGCATCGGTTCCCATCCCCCTGCCACATTAGTTTAAACCCTCCCCAACAGCACTAGCAAACACTCCCCCTAGGAAATTGGTTCCAGTTCTGCCCAGATGCAGACCGTCCAATTTGTACTGGTCCCACCTCCCCCAGAACCGGTTCCAATGGCCCAGGAATTTGAATCCCTCCCTCTTGCACCATCTCTCAAGCCTCGTATTCATCCTAGCTATCCTGTCATTCCTACTCTGACTAGCCCGTGGCACTGGTAGCAATCCTGAGATTACTACCTTTGAGGTCCTACTTTTTAGTTTAACTCCTAACTCCCTAATTCAGCTTGTAGGACCTCATCCCGTTTTTTACCTATATCGTTGGTACCTATATGCACCACGACAACTGGCTGTTCACCCTCCCCCTCCAGAATGTCCTGCAGCCGCTCCGAGACATCCCTGACCCTTGCACCAGGGAGGCAACATACCATCCTGGAGTCTCGGTTGCGTCCGCAGAAACGCCTGTCTATTCCCCTTACAATCGAGTCCCCTGTCACTATAGCTCTGCCACTCTTTTTCCTGCCCTCCTGTGCAGCAGAGCCAGCCACGGTGCCATGAACCTGGCCACTGTCACCTTCCCCTGGTGAGCCATCTCCCCCAACAGTATCCAAAACGGTATACCTGTTTTGGAGGGAGATTACCGCAGGGGACCCCTGCACTGCCTTCCTACTCTTCCTCTGTCTGTTGGTCACCCATTCACTATCTCCCTCAGTAATTTTTATCTGTGGTGTGACCAACTCACTGAACGTGCTAGCCACGACTTCCTCAGCATCGCGGATGCCCCAAAGTGAGTCCATCCGCAGCTCCAGAGCCGTCAAGCGGTCAAACAGTAGCTGCAGCTGGACACACTTCCCGCAGGTGAAGGAACCAGGGACACAGGATCCCTGAATTCCCACATCCCACAAGAGCAACATGACACGGGTCTGTGATCTCCTGCCATGACTTAACCCTTAAGTTAGCTTAACAACAACTACAATGTCAAGAAAAAAAAAGGAAAGAAAAACTACTAAGTAAGTTTGCAGATGACACCAAGATTGGTGGCATTGTGGACAGTGAAGAAGGTTGTCTAGGA
The DNA here is from genome assembly GCF_035084215.1 of Heptranchias perlo. NCBI lineage: Eukaryota > Metazoa > Chordata > Chondrichthyes > Hexanchiformes > Hexanchidae > Heptranchias > Heptranchias perlo. The sequence goes on from NC_090335.1 coordinate 51,422,961, forward strand.
TTGCAACGGGATCTTGAGAAATTGGGCCAGTGGGCCGATGAATGGCAGATGGAGTTTAATTTAGATAAATGTGGAGATGCCGGTGATGGACTGGGGTTGACAATTGTAAACAATTTTACAACACCAAGTTATAGTCCAACTATTTTATTTGAAATCTACAAGCTTTCGGAGGCTTCCTCCTTCCTCAGGTAAATGTTTACCTGAGGAAGGAGGAAGCCTCCGAAAGCTTGTAGATTTCAAATAAAATAGTTGGAGTATAACTTGGTGTTGTAAAATTGTTTATAATTTAGATAAATGTGAGGTGATGCATTTTGGTAGATCGAATCGGGCCAGGACCTACTCCGTTAATGGTAGGGCGTTGGGGAGAGTTATAGAACAAAGAGATCTAGGAGTACAGGTTCATAGCTCCTTGAAAGTGGAGTCACAGGTGGATAGGGTGGTGAAGAAGGCATTCAGCATGCTTGGTTTCATTGGTCAGAACATTGAATACAGGAGTTGGGATGTCTTGTTGAAGTTGTACAAGACATTAATAAGGCCACACTTGGAATACTGTGTACAGTTCTGGTCACCCTATTATAGAAAGGATATTATTAAACTAGAAAGAGTGCAGAAAAGATTTACTAGGATGCTACCGGGACTTGATGGTTTGACTTATAGGGAGAGGTCGGATAGACTGAGACTTTTTTCCCTGGAGAGTAGGAGGTTAAGGGGTGATCTTATAGAAGTCTATAAAATAATGAGGAGCATAGATAAGGTAGATAGTCAAAATCTTTTCCCAAAGGTAGGGGAGTCTATAACGAGGGGGCATAGATTTAAGGTGAGAGGGGAGAGATACAAAAGGGTCCAGAAGGGAAATTTTTTCACTCAAAGGGTGGTGAGTGTCTGGAATGAGCTGCCAGAGGCCGTAGTAGAGGCGGGTACAATTTTGTCTTCTAAAAAGCATTTGGACAGTTACATGGGTAAGATGGGTATAGAGGGATATGGGCCAAGTGCAGGCAATTGGGACTAGCTTAGTGGTATAAACTGGGCGACATGGACATGTTGGGCCGAAGGGCCTGTTTCCATGTTGTAAACTTCTATGATTCTATGATTCTATGACAGGACTGCCCTGGGAGACCCATTGTTTCAGCCTGTTCTTGCTCCTTGGAACTTATTTCTTCCTATCTCGACTCTTTTTCTCCCCTTGTCCCGTCTCTTCCAACCAAATTCGTGACGCTTCTGACGCCCTCCGTCACTTGAACAGTTTCCTGGTCCCTGGCCCTAACCATCTCCTTTGCACCATGGACGTCCAGTAACACTACACCTCCGTTCCCCCACCAAGATGGCCTGCAGGCCCTCCGCTTCTTCCTTGAACAGAGACCCAACCAGTCCCCATCCATCACCACCCTCCTCCGCCTGGCTGAACTTGTTCTTACGTTGATCAACTTCTCCTTTCACTCCTCCAAATCAAAGGTGTCGCTATGGGTCCCAGCTATGCCTGCCTTTTTATGGGATACGTGGAACATTCCTTGTCCCAGTCCTACTCAGGTCCCCTCCCTCACTTCTTTTTCCGGTACATTGATGACCGTATCAGTGCCGTTTCCTGCTCTCGCCCTGAACTAGAAAATTTCATCAACTTTGCATCCAATTTCCACCCTTCCCTTTCTTTCACATGGTGCATCTCCGACTCTTCCCTTCCTCAACTTCTCTATTTCCATTTCTGGGGATAGGCTGTCAACCAATATCTATTATTTTTACACAGCGAGTGGCTAGTTTCTGGGATGTACTGTATGAGGGAGTGGTGGAGGCAGATTCAATCATGGCCTTCAAAAGGGAACTGGATAAGTACTTGAAACGAAAAAATGTGCAGGGCTATGGGGATAGGGCGGGGCAGTGGGACTAGCTGGATTGCTCTTGCATAGAACCGGCGCAGACTCGATAGTCTGAATGGCCTCCTTCCGTGCTGTAACCTTTTATGAATCTATGATTATCACATTGCTGTTAGTGGGGCCTTGCTGTGCGCAAATTGGCTGGTGCGTTTCCTACATTACAACACTGCAAAAGCACTTTATTGGCTGTATCGCGCTTTAGGATGTGCTGAGGTGAAAGGCATCACATAAATGCAAGTCTTTTACTGCTGGGGGAAAATACTAAAAGTCAAAAGAGCAAACAAAAATATCAACACACTAAAGGTGTTCACCTTAGTCCGTGGAATATTAATTTAGAGATGTCAACACCAGGGAAAATATTAAGAATGAGATTTATGGTTGACAAGATTACTATATATTTAAACCTGTGGAAATTCAAAGTAAAAAAACTGCAAATGCTGGAAATCTGAAACAAAAATAGAAAATGCTGGAAACACTCAGCAGATCAGTAAGCATCTGTGGAGAGAAAGAAAAGTTGAACAGCACTTAAAAGGAAAAGAACAAAGGGAAGGGGAGGAGAAATGTATATGACCTGTAAATTGCTTAGGCGATGGTTAAATGGCTAAGTAATATTAATGTGAGACAGTAGGAAGAAGCATCATGCAAAGAACTTGCATTTATTTAGCACTTTTCATGACTTATGAATGCCCCAAAGCACTTTACAGCAATGAAGTACTTTTGAAATGTTGTCGCTGTTGTAATGTAGGGAAATACAGCAGTCAATTTGCACACAGCAAGGTCCCACAAACAGCACTGAGAGAGTGACCAGATATTCTCTTTTTTTTGTGATGTTGGTTGAGGGATGAATATTGGCCAGGACATAGGGAGAACTTCCCTGCTCTTCTTCGAAAAATGCAATAGGATCTTTAACGTCCACCTGTGAGGGCAGACGGGGCCTCTATTTAACATCTCAGCTGAAAAATGGTAACTCCAACAGTGCAGCACTCCCTCAGTCGTGCACTGAAATGTCAGCCTAGATTATGTGCTCAAGTCTCTGAAGTGGGACTAAAATTGTGATTCCTGTATTGGGAGTCAGTCCCGTGCCACTTGGATGAAAACCAGGAATGTTAAACACTAGACCATAATGGGAGTCACTGTTGTAACATAGTGAAATGCTGCAGCCTATTTGCACGCAGCAAAATCCCACAAAAGGCAATGATGTAGATGACTGGATAATCTGTTTTAGTGGTGTTTGTTGAGGGATAAATGTTGGCCAGGCCACCAGAAGAAATCCCCTGCGCTTCTTCAAATAGTGCCATGGGGTCTTTATGTTCACCTGAGAGGGCAGACTTTAATTTGGTTTAACCTCATCTGAAAGATGGCATCTCCAACAGTACAGCTGAATTGGCTTGAGGCTTGAACCCACAACCTTCTGACTAAAAGGCAAAAGTGCTACCACTAAGCCAAGGCTGACACCTTAATGAGCAAAATAAAAGATTCCTGTTGTAACTGCTCTGTCTTTTGGCCTTCTGTACTGTTCCAGTGAAGTTCAACACAAGCTCAAGGAACAGCACTGTATCTTTGCATTAGGCACTTTGCAGCCCTCTGGCCTTAACATTGACTTTAATAACTTCAGACCTTAGCAATAGCTTCCACTGGTTATGTGGGATAGTTGTGTTGATGTGTCAAGGAAGAGAGAGAGGTGTTTTTGCACTGAGGGGGTGCGGGGGTCAGTGTGTACCCTTGGAGTTGGCCTGCTTTTTTTGTCTCCTCAAACTGCTGGACTCTTCTGCTTTACCAGCTTTTTCTGTTTCTATTTCATACCTACATTACACCACCACCCCCACCACCATCCCTGCCTCAGCTATTCACACATTCTCTGTGCCGCTTTAATGTCTTTTATTTCTTTTATTATACTTATTCCTGTTGTCTCATTTTAATCTCCTTTTCTTCTTTTATTCTCTTTACAAGTCTTTCTACACATACTTCCTTTTTCATATGTGTGTATATCTCCTCCCCTTGCCTTTCTTCTGTTTTTTAAATACTGTTCATATTTCACTTTTTTGAATACTGATGAAGTGTTATACCTGAAATGTTTTCCCTATGGATGCTGACCAACCTGCTGAGTGTTTCCAGAATTTTCTATTTTTGTTTTAAACCTATTTACAAAAGGTTGTACGTCTCTTATCACTATTAGGTCAAACAGCCATTTATCAATATTGAATGCATGTAGTCTTTGACAATGGCAGAGATGTTTGCAATTACAAATAACAGCCCTGGATTGATTAACCAATTAACACCAGACAACCGTTGCCTGGAGCATAAAAACCTGAGACCTTGCAGAAAATTTTGAGGTGAAACATATGGATAAAGTATTCGTTTAAAATAGAAAACAGAGTATGGCCATAAATCAGGACACTTCAGGATGGAAAGCGGCTACAAAAAGTCTTGGGAGCCTTGCTATTTTTAATATATACATACTAATACTAAGGTGCAGTGAACAAAATTTCCAAGTTTACAGATGACACCAAATTAGAAGGTAGGGCAAATAATGAGGAGGAATGCAACCAGATTTTGATCTTTTAGGAACTGGGCCAAAAGGTGGCAGTTGGAAAAAAATGTGGTTAAGTCGACATCTTTAGCCTTTTCATCATCCTTCCCAGTTGCTATCTCATTGGATGCCCAGACATGCAGAACTTTGGTGTCTTGCTTAATCCTGAGCTCAGCCTCTTCCTCTACCATCCCATCAATCACTAAGCCTGCTTTGTTTCACCTCTGACACATCACTGCCCCTAGCTCTTTGCAGCAGCAATCCTAATCCATGCTTTAATCACCTCAAAGCTGTAATTTTTCCAATACCTTCTTGCCAGCTTCCCAGCTTTCACCCTCCATATTCTACAAGTCATCCTGAATGCCGAGGCCTGTGTTTTCACCAACACCAAGGCCTGAATCTCTACTACCCCAACCTTTGCCAAGATTCTAAGATAGATGAGTGCTAAATCCCATAAAATGTTAAAAAATGTTGTATCAGAAATCTCAATAGTCATTATTCATCATGAATGCCAGATTAAACTTTTCTTCCCTTTCCTAATAAGTACACATTGCAAAATTTGATTGGCATCTACCATTCATGTCTAAGGTTTGTGAGATGCCTACATTAGGCCTCCTTCAAAGTGCTTCAATTAACCCAGTCCAAATTAAATTGATAGTTATGTAAGTCAGCCCAATCACAACAGGGCTTCAGTATAAGACTGAGTGAATTGTACCCAACCCCTACTTGCCAGAGTCGTCATCAACTTATATTTACATTGCACCTTTAACATAGAAAAGTGTCCCACAATCCTTAACAGAGGCATAATCAAAAGAATGTGTGCTGAGCCAAGCAGGGAGATAATAGGAGAGGTGGCCAAAGTTTGATCATCAAGAGGTGGGCTTTAAGAAGGAGAGGGAAATGGAGAGTCTGAGGTGCTGAGGGAGGAAATTCCAGAGTTTTGGATGAGCTAAGTTTATGGAGAGTGGAAGATGAGAGGCCAGCCAGGATAGCATTGGAATAGTTGAGTCTTGAGGTGACAAAGGCATGGATGAGGGTTTCAGCAGCAGATGAGCTGAGTTAGGGGCAGAGGCAGGTGATGTTACGGAGGTAAAAGTAGGCAGTCTTTGTGATGCAGAGAATATGGGATTGGAAGCTTAGGGGTTGAGTAGTCCACTGAAGTTCCAAACAGTCTGTTTCAGCATGAGACAGTGGCTGAGGAGGGGATGGAGTTTGTGGTGAGGGCATAGAGTTTGTGGTCGGGGCCAAAGATGATAGGTGGAGGATATTATAACTCATCCAAGATTGGATGCCAGACAAGCAATGGACAGCACAGTGGTGGTGGATCGGCTGGGAAATGGTGGAGAGGCATGGGTGGATGTCATCAGTGGAAGCGGATTCCATGTCTGCGGATGATGCTGCGGAAGGGGCTGCATGTAGATGAGAACGAGGAGGGGGTCAAGGACTGATTCATGGGGTCTCCAGAGGTAACAGTATTGGGCGGGGAGAAACCATTGCTGGAGATGCTATCGCTATGATTTGAATAGGTAAGAGTTGAACCAAGTGAGGGCAGTCCCACTGAGCTGGACGTCGGAGCAGAGGCTTGCAGGAGGAGGATGGTGTGGTGGACCATGTTAAAGGCTGCAGAGAGGTTGAGGAAGACAAGGAGGAATAATGCACCACGGTAACAGTCACAGAATATTGTTTGTGACTTTGATTAGGGCCATTTCAATGTTGTGGCAGGGGCAGAAACCTGATTGGAGTGATTCAGACAGAGGGATGCGGGAGAGATAGGCACAGTTTTTAAGAGGCAAGAATATGTTCAAGGAATTTGGAGAGGAGGTAGTTTGCAGGAACCGGGTGGTTAAGGATGTACTTTTTGAGGAGGAGATGATGGCAGCTTGAAAGGGAGGGGAACAGTGCCTGAGAAGAGGGAACAATTTACAGTGTCATCTAGCATGGGGGCCAGGAATGGAAGCTCGATGGACAGCAGTTTAGTGGGAATGGGGTCAAAGAAGCACGAGGTGCGTCTTTTGAATGAGATGAGTTCAAAGACGGTGGAAGGGAGATGGGGGAGAAATTAGAGAGAGATGGGGCTTCAGGACTAGGGCGTGGGGGCCTAGTGGACAGGTTTGGTTTGATGAGTAAGGGGAAGAGGGAGAAGCGGCTGAATACACGGTCTCTAGGTGAGAAAGATGACTATAAGTTACATAAGAACATAAGAAATAGGAGCAGGAGTAAGTCATAGGGCCTCTCGAGCCTGCTCCGCCATTCAATCAGATAATGGCTGATCTTCGATCTCAACTCCACTTTCCCACCCGATCCCCATATCCCTTAATTCCCCTAGAGTCTAAAAATCTATCCATCTCAGCCTTGAATATATTCAATGACTCAGCACATATAGTCCTCTGGAGTAGAGAATTCTAAAGTTTCACAACTGTCTGCATGAAGAAATTCCTCCTCACCTCAGCCTTGAATGGCTGACCCCTTATCCTGCAACTATGCCCCCTTGTTCTAGACTCTCTAGCCAGGGGAAATAATCTCTCAGCATCTACCCTGTCAAGCCCCCTCATAATCTTATATGTTTCAATGAGATGACCTCTCATTCTTCTAAACTCTAGAGAGCAAAGGCCCATTCTACTCAACCTTTCGTCATAAGGAGACCAAAACTATACGCAGGTGGGGTCTCATTAAAGCCCTGCACAACTGTAGTAAGACTTCCCTACTCTTGTACTCCAACCCCCTTGCAATAAAGGCCAACATGCCATTTGCTTTCCTAATTGCCTGCTGTACCTGCATACTAACTACTTGTGTTTCATTTAATAGTTCCTCATCATTTGAAAAATATTCTGTTTTTCTATTCTTCCTACCAAAGTGAATAACCTCATTCCACATTACATGCCATTCTTGCCCACTCAATTAATCTGTCTATTTCCCTTTGCATACTCATTGTGTCCTCCTCACAGCTTACTTTCCCACCTAGCTTTGTATTGTCAGCAAACTTGGATACATTATTAAAAATATTGGCAAGTAAAATCAAGGAAAACCCAAAAATATTTTATAAATACATTAAGAGCAAGAGGATAACTAAGGAAATGTGTGGATGCAGAAGATTTTGTTATGGTTCTTAATGAATACTTTGCGTCTGTCTTCACAAAAGAGAGGGATGATGCAGACATTGTAGTTAAGGAGGAGGAATGTGAAATATTGGATGGGATGAACATGGCAAGAGAGGAAGTATTTAAGAGGATTAGCATCTTTGAAAGTAGATAAATCACCAGGCCCGGATGAAATGTATCCCAGGCTGTTAAAAGAAGCAAGGGAGGAAACAGCAGAGGCTGTGACCATCATTTTCCAATCCTCACTAAATACTGTGGTGATGCTGGAGGATTGGAGACCTGCTAATGTTGTACCGTTGTTTAAAAAAGGAGCGAAGGATAGACCGAGTAATTACAGGCCAGTCAGTCTAACCTCGGTGGTGGGCAAATTATTGGAATTAATTCTGAGGGACAGGATAAACCGTCACTTAGAAAGGCACAGATTAATCAAGGACAGTCAGCATGGATTTGTTAAAGGAAGGTTGTGTCTGACTAACTTGATTGAATTTTTTGAGGAGGTAACAAGGAGGGTCGAAGAGGGTAGTGTGTTTGATTTTAGCAAGCTTTTGACAAGGTTCCACATGGCAGACTGGTCAATAAAGTACAAGCCCATGGGATCCAAGGGAAAGTGGCAAGTTGGATCCAAAATTGGCTCAGTGGCAGGAAGCATAGGGTAATGGTCAACGGGTGTTTTTGTGACTGGAAGGCTGTTTCCAGTGGTGTTCTGCACGGCTCAGTATTAGGTCCCTTGCTTTTTGTGGTATATATTAATGATTTGGACTTAAATGTAGGGGGCATGATTAAGAAGTTTGCAGATGACACAAAAATTGGCCATGTGGTTGATAGTGAGGAGGAAAGCTGTAGACTGCAGGAAGATATCAATGGACTGGTCAGGTGGGCAGAAAAGTAGCAAAAGGAATTCAATCCGGAAAAGTGTGAGGTAATGCATTTGGGGAGAGCAAACAAGGCAAGGGAATACACAATAAATGGGAGGATACTGAGAGGTGTAGTGGAAAAGAGGGATCTTGGAGTGCATGTCCACAGATCCCTGAAGGTAGCAGGACAGATAGATAAGGTGGTTAAGAAGGCATATGGAATCATTATCTTTATTAGCTGAGGCATAGAATATAAGAGCAGGGAGGTTATGCTAGAACTGTATAAAATACCAGTTAGGCCATAGCTTGACTACTGTGTGCAGTTCTGGTCACCACATTACAGGAAGGACGTAATTGCACTAGAGAGGGTACAGAGGAGATTTATGAGGATGTTGTCAGGACTGGAGAATTTTAGCTTTTAAGGAAAGATTGGATAGGCTGGCGTTGTTTTCTTTGGAACAGAGGAGGCTGAGGGGCGATTTAATTGAGGCATACAAAATTATGAGGGGCCTAGTTAGAGTGGATAGGAAGGACCTATTTCCCTTAGCAGGAAGGTCAAAAACCAGGGTGATAGATTTAAAGTAATTGGTAGAAGGATTAGAGGAGCTGAGGAAAGTTTTTTTTCACCTAGAGGGTGGTAGGGGTCTGGAAATCACTGCGTGAAAGGGTGGTAGAGGCAGAAATCCTCAACTCATTTAAAAAGTACCTGGATATGCACCTGAAGTGCCATAAACTACAAGGCCATGGACCTAGAGCTGGAAAGTGGGATTAGGCTGGGTGGCTCATTTTCAGCTAGCATGGACACGATGGGCCGAAAGGCCTCCTTCTGTGCCATAAATTTTCTATGATTACACTCGGTCCCTTCATCTAAGTCATTAATATGGATTGTAAATATCTGAGGCCCAAGCACTGATCCATGCGGCACCCCACTAGTTACAGCCTGCCAACCTGAGAATGACCTGTTTATCCCTACTCTCTGTTTTCTGTCCTTTAACCAATCCTCTATCCATGCTAATATATTACCCCCAACCCCATGAGCCCTTACCTTGTGAAACAACCTTTTATGTGGCACCTTATCGAATGCCTTTTGAAAATCCAGTTATATTCCACTGGTTCCCCTTTATCCACCCTGCCAGTTACATCCTCAAAAAAACTTGAATAAATTTGTCATACACGAATTCCCTTTCATAAAACCATGTATAATTTTCTAAGTGCCCTGATAACATTTCCTCAATAAGTTATTTGTACTAGTTTTTAGATGTAACGGTAGCAGGGGAGAGTGGTTTAAGAAGATGGTTGGTAGTGGAGAAAAGAAGCCAGGGATTATCTTTGCTCACCGGGATAATCTTTAAGTAGTGGGTGGTTTTGGAGAGGGAGAGTGAGGCCCAGTAGAGCTTGATGTGATCCAGCCAGATCTGGTGATGGATGGCTAAGCCAGTTGTGCACCCGATAATCTCAATTCTGTCCTCCTTGGACTTGAACGTGTGTATTTGGGATTCATACAACTGGGATGGGAGACAGTGCTCGGGACAAGAACATCAAAGGCAGAGGTGAGGAAGTGGTTGAGCAAATAGGTGGCTGCAAAGTTATCATGGTGAATGAATGACCAAAGGCTAGGCAGTTGGGAGCTTGTAAGTGCAATTGTAAACAACTTGGGGGAGAGTGTTTTCCAGGGCTGCACGCAGAAAGAAATGGGGTAAGGGGAAATGGATGGTGAGAGATACAAGGAAGTGGTTGGAAATGATCAGTGATCAAAACCATGGGTGGAGAGAGGCCACGGGAGATGGCAAGGTTGAGGGGGAGGATGTGAATACGGGCAGGTGAGTTTATATGGAGTGCGAGGTTAAGGGAGGACAGGAGGGCAGTGAACTCAGAGGAGAGAGGGAAGGTGAGTTGAGATGGAGGTTAAAATCACCGAGGATGTGAATTCGCTCAGTGCAGAGGCACAGTGAGGATATCTCGGTGAGAAACTTGGCGTTCAGTCACAATATCACTGTCACACAAGCTTTCATGGATTAACAGCTCCATGCAAGCTGGTTAGTGAATGAAGTTTGTCCTAAGCTGTTATAGTGTCTTGCTCTTAATATCCCATCAGAGGCTGCTGCCCCCTCCCCCCCTCCCCCCCTCCACCCCCCATCGATGACTTTACAGGTGCCAGAAAACAGGAAGGGATAGGCTGCTCCCACACCAGTAGATGTGCAGCAGGCCCAGCTCGTGGTTGTGCTCACTGAAGTTGAGAGCCATCTCAATCCCAGAAGCTTCTCAAAGGCACTGAGTTGCCAGCCACCTTACAAGCTCCAACCACAAGATTGCACTGAGTAGAATACACCAAAGTAGATAGTCAAGCACAACACACTGAAGGGAAGGGGAACCATCACGGTAGTAGGCACCAGTTAGAGAAACATCGTGGGCTCAATTTTAAAACCTAGCCGGGAAGGGGGCGTGGGGTTAAATTGAGAACGGGAAACCCATTAGTACGTGTTTCCCGGACATCCTTAAGATTTTGACGTAAGGACTCCCGGCCCCCCGGGGTTGAAATTGGGAAGTCCAGAAAAATAGAGGCCCGAAGCTTCCTTGAAAGGATTTAAGGCCCAACGCACCTCCTGGGTGCGGGCTGGTCGCCTGTCCCTCTTCCCGCCCCGGTGAAAACCAGAAATGGGCGGGTTGGGGACGGATCTGAAATGGTGGCAATTTTCAATGCCCCCCCGCCCCCCAACTCACCCCTTTTTCACTTTTAAAATGAGCCCCATATGTTTGTCAATAAATGACATTGGTACAGTACTTGTAGCTTTGCACCGAATTTCATTTGTGAGGTAAGGGTAAGAAATTAACCAAGAAATAAGAGGTAATGCAATAATCGTGGGGGACTTTAATCTTCATATAGACTGGGCAAATCAAATTAGACAACTTAGTTTGGAGGACAAATTCATGGAATGCGTTCGAGACAGTTTCCTAGAACAAAATGTCGGGGAACCAATCAGAGAACAGGCTATTTTAGATCTTGTCTTGTGTAATGAGACAGGATTAATTAGCAATCTCATAGTAAGTGACCTTCGAGAGTGACGTATTTCAGTCCGAAACTAGAGTCTTAAACTTAAACAAAGCTAATTACATAGGTATGAGGGGCAAGTTGGCTAAGGTTGATTGGGAAATTAGATTTAAAGATATGACGGTAGATAAGCAATGGCGAACATTTAAAGAAATATTTCATAATTCTCAACGAATATATATTCCATTGAGGAATAAAAGCTCCACGGGAAAAGTGATCCATCCATGACTAACTAAAGAAGTTAAGGAAAGTATTAGATTAAAAGAAGAGGCTTATAATGTTACCATGAAGAGTAGTAAACCTGAGGATTGGGAGAGTTTTAGAAACCAGCAAAGAATGACCAAAAAATTGATAAAGAGAGAGAATATAGAATGAGAGTAAACTCGCAAGAAATATAAAAACAGATTGTAAGAGCTTCTACAAGTATGTAAAAAGGAAGAGAATAGGGAAAGTAAACGTGGGTTCCTTAGAGGCTTGAGACAGGATAAATTATAATGGGGAATAAGGAAATGGCAGAGACGTTAAACAAATATTTTGTATCTCTTCACAGTAGAAGACCCAAAAAAAATACCAGAAATAATGGGGAACCAAGGGTCTAATGAGAGTGAGGAACTTAAAGTAATTAAAGAAAAAGTACTGAAGAAATTAATGGGACTAAAAGCTGACAAATCCCCTGCACCTGATGGCCTACATCCTAGGGTTCTAAAAGAGGTGACTGCAGAGATAGTGGATGCATTGGTTATGATCTTCCAAAATTCCTTAGATTCTGGAACAGTCCCAGTGGATTGGAAGGTAGCAAATGTAACACTGCTATTCAAGAAAGGAGGGAGAGAGAAAACAAGGAACTACAAGCCATTTATCCTGACATGAGTAGTCGGGAAAATGCTGGAATCTGTAATTAAGGATGTGGTAACGGGGCACTTAGAAAATCATAATATGATTAGACAGAGTCAACATGGTTTTACGAAAGGGAATTCATGTTTGACAAATCTATTGGGAGTTTTTTGATGATGTAACTAGCAGGGTAGATAAAGGGGAACTAGTGGATGTAGTATATTTGGATTTTCAAAAGGCATTTGATAAGATGCCACACAAAACATAAGGGCTCATGGGGTAGGGGGGTGATATATTAGCATGGATAGAGGATTGGTTAGTGTATAGAAAACAGGGAGTAGGAATAAACGGTTCATTTTCAGGTTGGCAGGCTGTAACTAGTGGGTGCCACAAGGATCAGCGCTTGGGCCTCAGCCATTTACAATCTATATTAATGACTTAGATGAAGGATCCGAGTGTAATGTATCCAAGTTTGCTGACGATACAAAGCTAGGTGGGAAGGTAAGCTGTGAAGAAGACACAAAGAGTCTGCAAAGGGAAAGAGACAGGTTAAGTGAGTGGGCAAGAAAGTGGCAGATGGAGTACAATGTGGGGAAATATGAGGTTATTCACTTTGGTAGGAAGAATAGAAAAACAGATTATTTTTCAAATGATGATAAACCATTAAATGTTGCTGTTCAGATTGATTTGGGTGTCCTTGTCCATGAAACACAGAAAGTTAACATGCAGGTACAGTAAGCAATTAGGAAGGCAAACGGTATCGCGGCCTTTATTGCTAGGGGGTTGGAGTACAAGAGTAAGGAAGTCTTGCTGCAATTATACTGGGCTTTGGTGAGACCGCACCTGAAGTACCGTGTACAGTTTTGGTCTCCTTATCTAAGGAAGGATATATTGCCTTAGAGGCGATGCAACAAAGGTTCACTAGATTGATTCCTGGGATGAGAGGGTTGTCCTATGAGGAGAGATTGAGTAGAATGGGCCTATACTCTCTGGAGTTTAGAAGAATGAGAGGTGATCTCATTGAAACATAAGATTCTGAGAGGCTTGACAGGGTAGATTCTGAGAGGTTGTTTCCTCTGGCTGTAGAGTCTAGAACTAGGGGGCATACTCTCAGAATAAGGGGTTGGACATTTAGGACTGAGATGAGGAGAAATCTCTTCACTCAGAGGGTTGTGAATCTTTGGAATTCTCTACCCCAGAGGGCTGTGGATGCTCAGTTGTTGAGTATATTCAAGACTGAGATCGAAAGATTTTTGGACTCTAGGGGAATCAAGGGATGTGGGGTTCGGGCGGGAAAGTGGAGTTGAGGTCAAAGATCAGCCATGATCTTATTGAGTGGTGGAGCAGGCTCGAGGGGCCGTATGGCCTACTCCTGCTCCTATTTGTTATGTTCTTAAGTTATGTTCTAAATGTGCAATGATAAGCTGTGATCTGACTGGTAGACATGTTTTTTTTTAAATTTGTTCTCAGGATGTGGCAAAAATCTATTGTTTTGTTGCCTTGAGAAGGTGGTGTTGAGCTTTTTTCTTGAACCACTGCAGTCCTTGTGCTGATGGTGTCACGTTGCTGTTAAATATAGAATTCCAGGATTTTAACTCAGTGACAATGAAGGAACAGTGATAGTGTGTGACTTAGAGGTATAACTTGTCTTTCTTAGTTGAAGTCATGGGCTTGGGAGGTGTTTTTGAAGTAAGCCGGGTGAGTTGCTGCAGTACATCCTGTAGTACATACTGCAGCCAAAGTATGCCGGTGATGGCGGTGGTGGATATTAAGTCCAGTGGCAGGGGCACCGAATAGGCCGACTGATTTCTCCTGAATGGTGTTAAGCTTCTTGAATATTGTTGAGGTTGCATCCATCCAAGAGAGTGATGAGTATTCTATCTATCACACTCCTGACTTGAGCCTTGAAGATAATGCAGATGTTTTGAGGGGTCACAGGTGAGCCACTCATTGCAGAATACCTAGCCTCTGCCACGCTCTTGTAGCCACATTGTTGATATGGCTGGTCCAGTTTAGCCTGTTGGTCAATGCTAGTTCCCAGGATGTTGATGGTGGGGGACTTGGAGATGGTAGTGCCATTGAAGGTCAGTGGGAGTTGGTTATGCCTTTTGTTGGAAATGGTCCTTACCTGGCACTTGTGTGTAATGAATATTACCTGCCACCTGTCAGTCCAAGCCTGGATGTTGTCCAGGTCCTGCTGTAGGCTCTCATTAGCTGTATCATTATTGGTGGAGTTGAACAATGTAGAATTATCAATGATCAGCCCCACCCCTGACCTTATGATGGAGGGAAGGTCATTGATGAAGCAGTCGAAGATGGTTGGGCTGAGGACAATACCCTGAGGATCTCATGCATTGATGTCCTGTGGCAGCGATAATTGTCCTCCAACAAACATAATCATTTCTTTTGTGTCAGTTAAGACTCCAGGTACTGAAAGGTTTTCCCCATGATCCTCATTGACCTCAGTTTTGCTAGTCCTCTTTGGTTCCGTACTCAGTCAAATGATGCTTTGATGTTGAGGGCAGTTACTCTCCTCACTAGAATGGGCTCTAAATGTTGAAGATTGTGGTTTATTGCAGAGCATGGGGAGATCTTGAAATGGAAAGGAGTAAAGGTTCTTGGGCCTTTAGAAGAAAGTGTCCTGTTTTTGGGTCTACCAAATGGGTTTTGGTTCCTCAGGCTCCGCAGCGACATCCTCCAAGTGCTCTTCGGAGGGCTCTTGCCGCAACTGTTTCATGTGGATGCCTTTTTGAATTATGATTCTATACAAAATGTAACATAGTGTGATATGGGAAACTTTGGCTGAATTATAATCAAGGATGCCTCCAGACCTGTCAAGGCACTGGGAGCGTTGCTTCAATGTGCTAGTGGTGTGCTTATTAATGGATTTGGTGATGGCATGTGCCTCATTGTATCTGGGCTCAGCTGGTCTGTAGGAATATTGCAGAGAAGTCATAAGCTAAGGCAGCAGCAGGCAATATTGGCCTCCCAGAATCCAACTGTGTTTTATTTGGTATCTGTAAATAATAGTGGCATGGTGTATTGACTTAAAATGAATGCTTCAAGACTTCTGCCTGGAAGTTGGGCATTGACTTGCCATATGGTCACAAACAAGCTGAATATTCATGGAATGAAAGTACTTGCGATTCATGTATGGAACACTGCCGTCTGCTGGAGCATTTATAGTTATAAATGTGCCATCAATGACAACCTGGACTCTAAAGAATACTGTCATTCTGAAAAAACTAGGGCTTTCTCCAGATACTCTTTAATGTACATGGGGAAGGTGATGTACCAGCTTTCTCTGACACCTCTTTATGTAGTAATGCATTGCAGACTGATTCACTTTAAGGGTGTCCTCACTGACTAATGGAAATAAACCTGAGACCATAAGGTTCAGGACAGCCGTTACCTTCATTGCCACTGGCAGTGCCATGCCTGAAGCTAAGTTGAAGGTCCTCTTGCAGCATGTCACAGAGCTCTGACACTGCATCTTTGGTGAATTGAAGCCTCTGAAGGCATTGCACCTCTATGAGGTCGACATAATTCCTATGTGGCCCATATATTCGGGCAGGATAATGATGGAATAGGAGCTCCTCTGCAATAATGTCTCACTTCACTGGCATCCAGACGTTTTTGTTCCTCTTCTTCCAAGTAACACATGCTCAATGGGATGCCCATTGTGCTAAGGGGGATGACTGGAGCACCAAACTTCCCAGATCTCCTTGAAAGTTTCTGTCCATAGTGTAACCATACTGCAACAGCAAAGATTTCTCACCTCACTGCCCAAAAATCGATTTGTTACTTTAAGAACATAAGAAATAGGAGCAGGAGTAGGCCAATCGGCCCCACGAGCCTGCTCCGCCATTCAATAAGATCATGGCTGATCTGATCCTAACCTCAAATCTAAATTCATGTCCAATTTCCTGCCCGCTCCCCGTAACCCCTAATTCCCTTTACTTCTAGGAAACTGTCGATTTCTGTTTTAAATTTATTTAATGATGTAGCTTCCACAGCTTCCTGGGGCAGCAAATTCCACAGACCTACTACCCTCTAAGTGAAGAAGTTTCTCCTCATCTCAGTTTTGAAAGAGCAGCCCCTTATTCTAAGATTATGCCCCCTAGTTCTAGTTTCACCCATCCTTGGGAACATCCTTACCGCATCCACCCAATCAAGCCCCTTCACAATCTTATATGTTTCAATAAGATCGCCTCTCATTCTTCTGAACTCCAATGAGTAGAGTCCCAATCTACTCAACCTCTCCTCATATGTCTGCCCCCTCATCCCCGGGATTAACCAAGTGAACCTTCTTTGTACTGCCTCGAGAGCAAGTATGTCTTTTCTTAAGTATGGAGACCAAAACTGTATGCAGTATTCCAGGTGCGGTCTCACCAATACCTTATATAACTGCAGCAATACCTCCCTGTTTTTATATTCTATCCCCCAGCAATAAAAGCCAACATTCCGTTGGCCTTCTTGATCACCTGCTGCACCTGCATACTAACTTTTTGATTTTCTTGCACTAGGACCCCCAGATCCCTTTGTACTGCAGTACTTTCCAGTTTCTCGCCATTAAGATAATAACTTGCTCTCTGATTTTTCCTGCCAAAGTGCATAACCTCACATTTTCCAATATTGTATTGCATCTGCCAAATCTCCGCCCACTCACCCAGCCTGTCTATATCCCCCTGTAGGTTTTTTATGTCCTCCTCACTCTCCACTTTTCCTCCCATCTTTGTATCATCTGCAAACTTTGATATGTTACACTCGGTCCCCTCCTCCAAATCGTTAATATAGATTGTAAAGAGTTGGGGACCCAGCACCGACCCCTGCGGAACACCACTGGCTACTGGTTGCCAGTCCGAGAATGAACCATTTATCCCAACTCTCTGCTTCCTTTTAGATAACCAATCCTCCACCCATGCCAGAATATTACCCCCAATCCAGTGATTCTTTATCTTGAGCAATAATCTTTTATGTGGCACCTTGTCGAATGCCTTCTGGAAGTCTAAATACACTACGTCCACTGGTTCCCCTTTATCCACCCTGTACGTTATGTCCTCAAAGAACTTTCAAGCTGAGTTGATATCTGCCTCTTTAATGTGCTGAGCTGTTGAAATGCAGCATTGAAACCATAAGCCTGAAATTCTGGTTGAGCACAAGGGCAAAGAATTGACGAATTGCCTGCCTGCGGCTGGAATGTGTGCAGAATCCAGTTTCGACAGGATTCTGCCCTGTTTCTTTGCAATTGCCACTTTTTCAGCTGCAGGGGAGAAGACAACTCCTCCGTCTGCATCCTTCACATGAAGTGGGCATGTCTGGGGAGTTCCCGGGCTACCCTTTCTGCCTTTATGAGACCTCAACAAAATTTTCAGTTGATCCTGCTGACTAGTTACTTAGGATTGTCTGTTTTCATTAGTAGTCAAGAAGACTTCACTTTTGATTTGTTCTTCAGCTCTGATTTACCGTTGTTTTATTTTGAGCAAATCAACATAATGTGATGGTGAAAGTGTGGCAACAGGAAGTAATATTGACAAACAGGAGTGCGCACTAGATGTAAATCTTTTCACATATTAGCAGACTCTTATTGCTCACGGTGCATTGGAGGATCCACCATCTCCCCTGGTCTCTTATTTTTGTCTCTTCCTTTCTCTATCTCTCTCCATCTCTCTCTCTCTCTCTCCTTGTACCCCAGATCTCTGTTCACAACTCCTCTCTCCTCCCATCCTTCCCCTTCTATCTCTCCAGCTGGTCTGTGTCTCTGCCCCTAATGTCTCTTTCTCCAGGAATCTGCAGGCTGTCCAGAAAAAATATGAACAGCCAGGATTGCCAAAGAGGTGGGGGCTGACTGGAATGGTCAAAGAAAAATATGAAGTCACTGGGATAGCTGAAGAGGGAAGGCTGGGTTATGCAAAGAAAAATTGAAATGGCTGAAGGCATTAAAATGCAACAACATGCTAAACAGCGGAAGCAACATGCTATAGACAGAACTAAGCGATTCCACAACCAACGGATCAGATCAAAGCTCTGCAGTCCTGCCACATCCAGTCGTGTATGGTGGTGGATAGTTAAACAACTAACAGGAGGAGGAGGCTCTGTAAACATCCCCATCCTCAATGGTGGCAGAGTCCAGCATGCGAGTGCAAAAGACAAGGCTGAAGCGTTTGCAACCATCTTCAGCCAGAAGTGCCGAGTAGATGATCCATCTCAGCCTCCTCCCGATATCCCCACCATCACAGAAGCCAGTCTTCAGCCAATTCGATTCACTCCACGTGATATCAAGAAACGGCTGAGTGCACTGGATACAACAAAGGCTATGGGCCCCGACAACATCCCGGCTGTAGTGCTGAAGACTTGTGCTCTAGAACCAGCCGCGCCTCTAGCCAAACTGTTCCAGTACAGCTACAAAACTGGCATCTACCCAACAATGTGGAAAATTGCCCAGGTATGTCCTGAGGCAAAAAGCAGGACAAATCCAATCCAGCCAATTACCGCCCCATCAGTCTACTCTCAATCATCAGCAAAGTGATGGAAGGTGTGGTCGACAGTGCTGTCAAGCGGCACTTATTCACCAATAACCTGGTCACCGATGCTCAGTTTGGGTTCCGCCAGGACCACTGGGGTCCAGACCTCATTACAGCCTTGGTCCAAACATGGACAAAAGAGCTGAATTCCAGAGGTGAGGTGAGAGTAACTGCCCTTGACATCAAGGCAGCATTTGACCAAGTGTGGCACCAAGGAGCCCTAGTAAAATTGAAGTCAATGGGAATCAGGGGGAAAACTCTCCAGTGGCTGGAGTCATACCTAGCAAAGAGGAAGATGGTAGTGGTTGTTGAAGGGTAATTATCTCAGCCCCAGGACAATTAAGGATGGGCAATAAATGCTGGCCTTGCCAGCGACGCCCACCTCCTATGAACGAATAAAAATAACAAGACAATTCAATGGATAAATCTAATCATGTTATTGTGACGACAGTCGTCATTTGCGGGAGATTAAATAAGTTAGGATAGTCCTTTATAATGTGAATTGTGCTTTACCAATGGGAAAGAATGGGGTAGATTTTCAACATGCCATCTGGGGGTAAAACTGATATTACGGATTGACCTCTCATCATAGAAACAGCCTGATTTTAATTTCCATTGATTTCAAGTTGAAAATCTACCCCAGTGGGTCTTATAAATTGAATAACTTTCTCTTGTTGCATACTTTCTTATATTCTGTTACTTTGTCTTAACACCTTTGCCAAAAAGCTGTTCAAAGATTTCATTACAATGAAAAAAGTACTTTAACAAAGTCACACAACTTGTATACTAATATTTTGTTGATTAAGAACATTAGAAAATTGCCTAATAAAAATTTGAAACCTACTTTATGAATTAGACTGGAATATTGTTAAAACAGTGATTCGATAATTTTGTAAATTGTGGAATAGACAATATTCTAAATGTATAATTATAAATGCAGAACTCCAGAGATTTGAATAGTTAAAATATTAGGGGCCTGAAATTCTGCCCTGGGACTAGATGCATTTCTAGCGTGACTTCTGGAGGACGCCGATTCTTTCAGGATTCCATCTCATGGAAAGGAGGCCTGAAAATTCCGGTGTGGGCGAGGGCAGAGGGAAAATCTTCCACCTACCTCACTACAGACTTGAGTACATAATCTAGCTGACACTTTAGTGCAGTATTGAGAGAGAGCTGCATTGATGAGATGTTAAACCAAGGCTTGTCTGTCTGTTCAGGTAGACGTAAAAGATTCCATGGCACGATTCAAAGAAGAGCAGGGGAGTTCTCCTGATGTCCTGGTCAACATTTATCCCTCAACCTACATCACCAAAAACAGATTAACTTCTCATTTATCTTCTATGCAATGTGCAAATTGCTGCCGCATTTGCCAACATGATAATTATCTGTGAAGCGCTTTGGAACATGAAGGCGCTGTATAAATTTAAGTCTTTCTGTGTTACAAAACTAATTGTATAAATAATATCTGGTGTGTAATACAATATTTTGAATGCTTCATTAAGTAAATATTAAATAATTCCTTTACGATTATGCCTTGAAACTCTCTTGGTTTCTATAGAAATGTCATACATTAGCACAACCAATTCAGAATCATCCAAATCTCAAAGAGTTGATGGGGCGTCAAATATTTTACAAGCTGTTTAAGAGCAAAGCTGTATGCCAGCCATGAGGACAGTTCTTGAGGTAGTGATGATAGATGTTAAAATTTGGGCTACTTCACAATACTCTTCATTTTATATTCTCCCACAAGTCAGATTGCACGGGGCAAGTCCATGGTTCCATTGAACTGAAACATGGCTTTAAGTCTAAAATATTGGGCAGTAATAGTATTCTCCATTGTATGGGATACAAAGTCCATCTATGGAAGTGATTAATGGTGCTGAACCTGAGAGAATATCTACTATAGACCTCTGCGATTTGTGAGAGACATCCATTCCTCCCTTCACTCTCCCCTTTGTGAGTATTGCTTCTAATGGAAATGATTCTGGCAGCTGCATACTTTAGGCAGGAACTCCTGTTCTCATGAGAATTCCCACCTACAGTATGCAGCAGCTGGAATTACTTCCATTGGCAGCAGGGCATAGGTAGGAGCAGCACTGAAGAGAGAGTTACCTTGTTGCATTTTTTTGTCCACAAGTGCAGTCAGGTATGAAGAACAAAAGGACATACATTTAAATTAAATTCAAAACAAATCTTAGTAAAATGGCACCAAAATCTGTAGTCATTCTTGTGGACTTTGGTGGGAGTCAACTTGACCTGCTGCAAACTCCACGGGATCCAGAGATGCTGGAATGGGTTTGTGGGGGTGGAGCCTCTGCTTGGCCAGTGATGTAAGGGGGCTAGGGGCAGAGACCCCCCCCCTCATGTTGGGAGCTCCTGTACCCAGCCTCAGTCAGGATCTGGCATAGAATTGGTGCAGGCACGTCTGGTCTCATAAGGCAAATCTAGCCAACAGGTGGGGGTTCAGGCTGGTTTCGGGATCCGTTAATATGGGGGAGCAATGCAGCCCGATCTAAGCTAGTTACCTCTGACTCATTTAATGTGGGCTCATAAAGACAAAAGGAACAGTCAAGGATGAGAAAAGGCTATTCAGCTCATCGGGCCCCTGAAGGTGAAGGACAAGCATCCGCCTAACACAGAATAAGGATTTTGTGCTGCAGGCAGTTCTGAGACCATATTCGTCAAAGTCAGAAACAACATCTTGTGTAGCTTTCTGTTTCTCTTCATCCTCCTCGACCTCTCCACCCACTTTGATACCGTCGACCGTTCTATCCTACACCAGTGTCTCTCTGTAGTCCACGTCTGTGGCATTCCTCTATCCTGGTTTGGCTCATATCTGTTGTAATGCAGGCACTAAATTTGCTCCAATGACTTCTCTGCCCACATGGTCACCTTTGTTGTAACCCAAAGGTCCATTCTTGAACCTTCCTCTTTGCTGTCCACATGCCACCCCATGGTGACATCATCAGGAAGCATTGTCAGGTTTCCACATGTCCAGCTCTACTTCTGTGCTTGCTACATTGAAAAGTTGTTAGTATATGCTTCAACTGCCTGTCAGAAATCAAGACCTGGATGAGCTAAAGTTTCCTCCACCTCAATGTTAGCAAAATTGATGCCCTCATTATTTGGCTTCTGCCAGCACCTACATGCCTCTGGCTTTGACTTAGTCACCCTCTCTAGCTGCCACCTCAGGATGAATCAGAAAATGTGGAACCTTGGTGTGCTGCCTGACTCCAATGTCAGCTTTTCTCCCTACGTCTGATCTCTTTCCAAGACTACTTTCTTTGACCTCTACATCATCATCTTTATCTACCATGAAATGGATGACCACCAGGCAGAGTAAAAGGACTAGGCAGGTAGAGCAGGAGTCCCCTGGGGCCATCTCCCACTCAAACAGATATTCTGCTTTGGATACTGTTGGGGGAGATGGCTTATTAGGGGAAAGCAGCAAGAGCCTAGTTTGTGGCACCACGGGTGGCTCTGCTGCTCAGGAGGGGAGGAAGAAGAGTGGCAGGGCTATAGTGATAGGGGACTCAATTGTAAGGGGAACAGATAGGCGTTTCTGTGGCCGTAAACGTGACTCCAGGATGGTATGTTGCCTCACTGGTGCTAGGGTCAAGGATGTCACGGAACGGCTGCAGGGCATTCTGGAGGGGGAGGGTGAACTGCCAGTAGTCGTGGTCCCTATCGGTACCAGCGACATAGGTAAAAAAAGGGATGAGGTCCAGCAAGGTGAATTCAAGGAGTTAGGAGATAAATTAAAAAGCAGGACCTCAAAGGTAGTGATCTCAGGATTACTACCAGTGCCACGTGCTAGTGAGTTTGGGACAAGAGAATAGACAGGATGAATGTGTGGCTGCAGGGATGGTGTAGGAAGGAGGGATTTAGATTCCTGGGACATTGGGACCGGTTCTGGAGAAGGTGGGACCTGCAGAAGCGAGACGGGTTACACCCGAGCAGGACCGGGACCAATGTCCTTGCGGGGGTGTTTGCTAGTGCTGTTGGGGAAGGTTTAAACTAGAGTGGCAGGGGGATGAGAACCTTAGCGGGGAGTCAGAAGGGAGTAAAGTTGAGAGGGGAAGACCCAGGGGAAATTTACAATACAAATAGTACAAACAGTTGTTCAAGAACAAGTGAAAGGGAAAAACGTAGAGCAGCAGAAAGAAAGTGTACTTTAGACACTACAGATAAAGTGAAAACTAGAAGGCGTAAGGCGATTATCCCAGCATCAAAGCTGAAGGTCAGGCTAGGGTGTGTGGCCCAACTAAGAGTCCTATATACAAATGCACGGAGTATAAGGAATAAATTAAATGAACTACAGGTTCAAATTCAATTTGGAGGGTATGACATGATAGCTATTACTGAGACATGGCTGCAGGATGGTCAGGATTTGGAACTAAATATACCGAGCTATAGGGCTCGATGTTACCAGGGCTGCGGGTTCGCGGCGGGGAGGCTATTGGGCGCATGGGTAACGCGCCTGGTGAAATCAGTCTGCCCCGCGCGCGATCGCAGCCTAATTGGATCCACTTACCTGTTGTTCCGGATTCCCCGCTGCTGATCTGCGCGTCGGGCGGACTGCGCTTACGCAGTAAGCTCTGTCAGCTGGAGGAGCTCTATTTAAAGGGGCAGTCTGCCACTGACAGATGCTGCAAGAAATAGGAAAAATTACAGCATAGAGCAGCCCAGGGGGAAGGCTGCTCCCAGTTTAATGATGCCTCACTCCAGGTATCATTAGATGGGGTGAGGAGGAGGGAGAGGACAGAGATCTTCCCCCCGGCGGGCGGGAGGAAGCAGCCTGCCTCTGCCACCAGGAAGGCCTGGCTCGAGGTGGCAGAGGAGGTCACCTGCACCACCAACATATCGCCCACCTGCATACAGTGCAGGAGGCACTGCAATGACCGAAGTAGGTCAGCCAAAGTGAGTACACTTACTCATTCCCCTACACTCCGTCTGCCACATCAACGCCCCCACCCCACATCTCCTTCTGCACTGCCATCACAACTATGTCACATCACCCCTCACACCCTCTCAAACCTCATCCTCACCTTGCCTGCACTTACTCACCTCGCCAGTACTCATCCCGCCACTACCACTCAACCCAATCCTCATACAATCTCATGGCTCTGTCTCATACTCACCCTCTCATGCATCTCTTTCACGGTCAGCCTCACTCAACCTGTCACTACCTGTGCTGCAGCCACAGGGCATGCATCACATATGTGCAGTAGGAAGCGTAAGGCAAACGTGTCGTGAGCATGAAGGGGGTGCACAAGGGTGTTTGAGAGTTTGTCATGGTTTTTACTTATATTTAATTTCTGAGCAACTCACATTACATATTATAGTGGCACCACTACTGTCACGTCTTTGCGAATCTTGTCTGGTTTGTGCAATAATGCCCTTTCCTGAGGATCACAATGAAGACCCACACCTGATGCCACCCATTGTGTCACTGCAGAGTGGGTGTAGGTGTATTTGCAGGGCTCTTTTGTGCAGACGACTGAGAGACGTCGGCGATGTCCCCGGTGGCACCCTGGAAGGATGCAGAGGAGAAGTTGTTGAGGGCAGTGGTGACATTGACAGCGACAGGTAAGAAGATGGTGCTCGGGCCAGCCGGGGGCAGCTCGGCATGAAGGAGGCTGCAGATGTCCACGACTACATATCGAGTGACTCTGAGCCTCCATGAGCACTGCTGCTTAGTGAGGTCCAGGAAGCTGAGCCTCGGTGTGTGGACCCTGTGGCGAGGGTAGTGCCCCCTGCGACGCATCTCTTTCTGTGGTTGCCCTCCCTCCTGCTGTGCAGGTGGATGTGTCACAGCACTGTGTTGTGGAGCTCCATGTGTCAGAGGTGGACGGCGTGGATGGCGAGGCTGGTGATGCTGTTCGCCCTTCGAGGAGGTCATGACTGCAGCTATGGCGGCCCCCATCCGGAAGATGTACATCTGAGGGGGTCCGCAAGGTCGGTACATGTGTCTGGACCCCGGGGTAAGTGTGCAAGTTGGTGAATTTGATTGTCAGGAGGAGGGTGGTGGAGGCCAAACTTTGTCCCAAGTGACAGAGTGGCCTCCTGCAATGAGTGAGGGTCTCCCCCCACACCTGTCAAATGGACCTTTGCAGCTGCCACAGGCTGATAGCTGCAACACGTCCATTTGAACTGGGAGTGTTTCCTCCAGTATGGGAAACAGTCCTAGTTGTTTCTAAAATCCCACCCCTCCTGACATATTCCCTTAATCAGGTCTGTTAATGACCTGAAATACCTAGGTAAATAGTCTCAAGTGGCACCATGCTGGCTTTAATTGCCTGCGGGAGTCCCACATGTGGGGGCTGCGGGCGCACATCGGCGCGTCTGTGGGGAACCCGGAAGTGGGCGGATTGGAGCCGGGCTCCCGACCCGCTCTGGGATTCCCCGATTTTCGGAGCCCCCCGCCAGGAACGCACCCGATAGCGAGTGCTAAAATGGAGGCCATAAGGTCTACAGGAGAGATAGGGAAAATGGAAGAGGGGGAGGAGTAGCCTTAGTGATTAGAGATGAAATCAATTCAATGATAAAGGAGGATATAACGAGAGGTAAGCAGCCAACAGAGACCTTATGGGTTGAATTGAGAAATAGGAAAGGATCTAAGACTATAGTGGGAGTTGTGTATAGGACCCCTGGCAGCAGCTCTGAAGTGCTAGATTGTATAAATGCAGAGATTAGACAAGCGTGTAAGAAAGGCATAGTGGTCTTAATGGGGGACTTTAACCTTCACATAAATTGGGGAAAGCAGACTAGCAACTGTCAGAAAGGTAGTGAATTTCCTGAGTGTGTCCGGGATAGTTTTCTACAGCAGTATATCCTAGAGGCAACAAGGGGGCAAGCCATACTAGATTTAGTAATGAGTAATGAACCAGATTTAATTAACAGCTTAACTGTGCATGAACAATAACGATAATAACATGATCGAGTTCAATGTAGTGTTTGAAAGGGAAAAAAGTGAATCAGCTGCTAAGATTCTAGACTTGGGTAAAGCCGACTTCAATGGGATGAGACAGAGACTGTCCACAGTAAACTGGGCAAATCTGTTAATGGGTAAATCGACTGATGATCAGTGGGAAATGTTTAAAGAAACATTTAACGAGATACAGAACCGGTTTATACCCCTGAGGGGCAAGAACTCTACTTGCCAAAAAAAACAGCCATGGACAACTAAAGAGGTAAGGGACAGTATAAGACATAAGGAAAGGGCATACAAAAAGGCAAAAAATGGCACAGATCCTGGCGAATGGGAAAGATACAAAGATCAACAAAGGGTCACAAAACTGATAGTAAGAGCTACAAAAAGAGAGTATGAAAAGAAACTCGCAAGGGATATCAAAACCAATACGAAGAACTTTTATAGTTATATTAGGAAAAAGAGGGTGGTCAGGAGCAGTGTTGGCCCCTTAAAAACTGAAAGTGGGGATATTGTCATTGACAATGGGGAAATGGCGGACATGTTGAATAATTACTTTGCGTCAGTATTTACAGTAGAAATAGAGGATAGCATGCCGGAAATCCCAAGAAAACTAATATTGAATCGGGGACAGGGACTCGATAAAATTAACATAAGTAAAGCAACAGTAATGAAGAAAATAATAGCACTAAAGAGTGACAAATCCCCAGGACCAGATGGTTTCCATCCCAGGGTTTTAAAGGAAGTAGGTGAGCAGATTGCAGATGCCCTAACTATAATCTTTCAAAGTTCTCTAGATTCAGGAACTGTCCCTCTGGTTCGGAAAATTGCATATGTCACTCCGCTTTTTAAGAAAGGAGAGAGAGGGAAACCGGGGAATTATAGACCAGTTAGCCTACCACCTGCAGTGGGGAAATTGCTGGAGTCTATAATTAAGGATAGGGTGACTGAACACCTCGAGAATTTTCAGTTAATCAGAGAGAGCCAGCATGGATTTGTGAAAGGTAGGTTGTGCCTGACAAATCTGATTGAATTTTTTGAAGAGGTGACTAAAGTAGTGGACAGGGGACTGTCAATGGATGTTATTTATATGGCCTTCCAGAAGGCATTTGATAAGGTCCCACATAAGAGACTATTAGCTAAGATGGAAGCCCATGGAATCGAGGGAAAAGTACGGACTTGGTTAGGAAATTGGCTGAGCGAAAGGCGACAGAGAGTAGGGATAATGGGTAAGTATTCATATTGGTAGGATGTGACTAGTGGAGTCCCGCAGGGATCTGTCTTGGGGCTTCAATTATTCACAATATTTATTGACGACTTAGATGAAGGCACAGAAAGTCTCATATCTAAGTTTGCCGATGACACAAAGATTGGTGGCATTGTAAGCAGTGTAGACGGAAGCATAAAATTACAAAGCGATATTGATAGATTAGGTGAATGGGCAAAACTGTGGCAAATGGAATTCAATGTAGGCAAATGTGAGGTCATCCACTTTGGATCAAAAAAGGATAGAACAGGGTACTTTCTAAATGGAAAAAAGTTAAAAACAGTGGATGTCCAAAGGGACTTAGGGGTTCAGGTACATAGATCATTGAAGTGTCATGAACAGGTGCAGAAAATAATCAATAAGGCTAATGGAATGCTGGCCTTTATATCTAGAGGACTGGAGTACAAGGGGGCAGAAGTTATGCTGCAGCTATACAAAACCCTGGTTAGACCGCACCTGGATCGCAGTTCTGGGCACCGCACCTTCGGAAGGACATATTGGCCTTGGAGGGAGTGCAGCGTAGGTTTACTAAAATGATACCCGGACTTCAAGGATTAAGTTATGAGGAGAGATTACACAAATTGGGGTTGTATTCTCTCGAGTTTAGAAGGTTAAGGGGTGATCTGATCAAAGTTTACAAGATATTAAGGGGAACGGATAGGGTGGATAGAGAGAAACTATTTCCGCTGGTTG
The DNA here is from genome assembly GCF_035084215.1 of Heptranchias perlo. Lineage (NCBI taxonomy): Eukaryota > Metazoa > Chordata > Chondrichthyes > Hexanchiformes > Hexanchidae > Heptranchias > Heptranchias perlo. Next base: position 51,450,609 of record NC_090335.1, read on the forward strand.
GGGATTCTAGGAGTAGGGGGCACAGTCTAAAAATTAGAGCCAGACCTTTCAGGAGTGAGATTAGAAAACATTTCTACACACAAAGGGTGGTAGAAGTTTGGAACTCTCTTTCGCAAATGGCAATTGATACTAGCTCAATTGCTAAATTTAAATGTGAGATAGATAGCTTTTTGGCAACCAAAGGTATTAAGGGATATGGGCCAAAGGCAGGTATATGGAGCTAGATCACAGATCAGGCATGATCTTATCAAATGGCAGAGCAGGCACGAGGGGCTGAATGGCCGACTCCTGTTCCTATGTTCCCTCACTGCCAAAATTCTAGTCCATGCCTTCATCACAGAATGAGGCATGGTGCAAAAAATTAGGAGTTAGTGGAAAGATGGGTTTTGAGAAGATTTTTAAAAGTATAGAGAAAGATGGAGAGTTGGAAGGGTATAGACATGGAGTTACAGAGAGTAGGGCCAAGGCGGTTGTAGGCTCTGCCACCAATGGTGGGACAGAGGAAAATGAGGATTCGCAAAAGGTCAGATTCAGAGGCCCAAAGGGTGAGGGAGGGTATGTAAGAAACATAGAAAATAGGAGCAAGAGTAGGCCATTCGGCCCTTCGGGCCTGCTCCGCCGTTCAAAATGATCATGGCTGATCGTCTAACTCAGTATCCTGTTCCCGCTTTTTCCCCATATCCCTTGATCCCTTTAGCATTAAGAAATATATCTATCTCCTTCTTGAATACATCTAATGACTTGGCCTCCACTGCCTTCTGTGGTAGAGAATTCCACAGGTTCACCTCTGAGTGAAGAAATTTCTCCTCATCTCGGTTCTAAATGGCATACCCCGTATCCTGAGAATGTGACCCCTGGTTCTGGACTCCCCAGCCATCGGGAACATCCTCCCTGCATCTGTCTAGTCTTATTAGAATTTTATATGTTTCGATGAGATCACCTCTCATTCTTCTAAACTCTAGTGAATACAGGTCTAGTCGACCCAATCTCTCCTCATACGTCAGTCCTGCCATCCCACGATTCAGTCTGGTAAGCTTTCGTTACACTCCCTCCATGGCAAGGACATCCTCCCTCAGATAAGGAGACCAAAACTGCACACAATACTCCAGATGTGGTCTCACCAAGGCCCCGTACAACTGCAGTAAGACATCCCTGCACCTGTACTCAGATCCTCTTGCAATGAAGGCCAACATACCATTCGCCTTCCTAACTGCTTGCTGCACCTGAATGCTTGCTTTCAGCGATTGGTGTACAAGGACACCCAGGTCTCGTTGCACCTCCCCTTTTCCCAATCTATCACCATTCAGATAATAATCTGCCTTTCTGTTTTTACAACCAAAATGGATAATCTCACATTTATCCATGTTATACTGCATCTGTCATGTTCTTGCCCACTCACCCAACTTGTCTAAATCACATTGGAGCCTCTTTGCATCCTCCTCACAGCTCACATTTCACCCCAGCTTTGTGTCGTCTGCAAACTTGGAAATGTTACATTTAGTTCCCTCATCCAAATCATTGATATATATTGTGAATAGCTGGGGCCAAGCACTGATCCCTGCGGTATCCCACTAGTCACTACCTGCCACCCGGAAAAAGACCCATTTATTCCTACTCTCTGTTTCCTGTGTGTCAACCAATTCTCAATCCATGCCAGTATATTCTTCCCAATCCCAAGTGCTTTAATTTTGCACACTAACCTCTTGTGTGGGACCTTATCAAAAGCCTTCTGAAAATCCAAATACATCACATCCACTGGTTCTCCCCTATCTATTCTACTAGTTACATGCTCAAAGGAGGACAAAGAGATTGATTAAGAGGGGAAAATAGAGTATGAGAGTAAACTAGCAGGGAACATAAAAACTGACTGTAAAAGCTTCTATAAATATGTCAAGAGAAAAAGATTAGTGAAGACCAATGTAGGTCCCTTACAGTTAGAAATGGGGGAAATTATAATGAGGAACAAAGAAATGGCAGAACGATTAAACACATACTTTGGTTCTGTCTTCACAAAGGAGGTTTGTTAAGCATGATTTCCCTTTCATAAACCCATGCTGACTTTGTCCAATCCCATTAATGCCTTCCAAACGTTCTGTTATCACATCTTTTATAATAGACTCTAGCATTTTCCCCACTACTGATGTTAGGCTAACTGGTCTGTAATTCCCTGTTTTTTCTCTCCCTCCTTTTTTAAATAGTGGGGTTACATTTGCCACCCTCCATTCTATAGGAACTGTTCCAGAGTCTAGAATTTTGGAAGATGATCATCAATGCATCCACTATTTCTAGGGCCACTTCTTTTAGTACTCTGGGATGTAGATTATCAGGCCCTGGGGATTTGTCAGTCTTTAGCCCCATTAATTTCCCGAGCACTATTTTTTTACTAATACTGGTTTCCTTCAGTTCCTCCCTCACACTAGACCCTTGGTTCCCTAACATTTGTGGGAGGTTATTTGTGTCCTCCTTTGTGAAGACAGAACCAAAGTATGTGTTTAATTGTTCTGCCATTTCTTTGTTCCCCGTTATAATTTCCCCCATTTCTGACTGTAAGGGACCTACATTTGTCTTCACTAATCTTTTTCTCTTGACATATTTATAGAAGCTTTTACAGTCAGTTTTTATGTTCCCTGCTAGTTTACTCTCATACTCTATTTTCCCCTCTTAATCAATCTCTTTGTCCTCCTTTGCTGAATTCTAAACTGCTCCCAATCCTCAGGCTTGCTGCTTTTTCTGGCAATTTTATATGTCTCCTCTTTGGATCTAATACTATCCTTAATTTCTTTTGTAAGCCACGGTTGAGCCACCTTTCCTGTTTTATTTTTGCGCTAGATAGGAATGAATAATTGTTGTAATTCCTGCACACGTTCTTTAAATATTAGCCATTGCCTATCCACCGTCATCCTTTTTAGTAAAGTTCCCCAATCTATCATAGCCAACTCGCACCTCATACTTTCGTAATTTCCTTTATTTAGATTCAGGACCCTAGTTTCGGATTCAACTACTTCACTCATCTTAATGAGGAATTCTATCATGTTATGGTCGCTCTTCCCTAAGGGACCCCGCACAACAAGATTGTTAATTAATCCTTTCTCATTGCACAATAGCCAGTCTAGGATTGCCTATTCTCTAGTTGGCTCCTCAATGTATTGGTCTAGAAAACTATCACGTACACACTCCAGGAATTCCTCCCCCACAGTATTATTGCTAATTTGATTTGACCAATCTATATGTAGATTAAAGTCACCCTTGATTATAGTTGTATCCTTCTTGCATTTGTCTCTAATTTCCTGTTTAATGCCCTCCCCTACATCTGCACTACTGTTTGGGGGCATATAGACAACCCCCACCAACGTTTTCTGCTCCTTGGTGTTTCTTAGCTCCACCCATACAGATTCCACATCGTGATTTTCTGAGCCAATATCCTTCCTCACTATTGCATTGATTTCCTCCTTTACTAGCAACGCTACCCCACCTCCTTTCCCTTTTTGCCTGTCCTTCCTAGATATTGAAACCCCTGGATGTTCAGTTCCCATCCTTGGTCACCCTGCGGCCATGTCTCCGTAATCGAAACTATATCATAACCGTAAGGCTACAGAGACAAAGATGGGGTGAGGCCATGGAGAAATATTAAAATGAGGATGATAAATCTAATGCACGTGGGGGACATGGAACAAATGAGGTTGACGAGGACCGGCGTGATTAGTAAACGGGGCTTTAGTGTTGGACAGGATATAGACAACTGAGTTTTGGACAAGTTGAAGTATATGGAGGATGGGAGGCCAACAAGGAGAACATTGGAGAAATCAAATCTAGAGGTGACAAAAGTGTGAATAAGGGTTTCAACAGCAGTGGTGGTGAGGTAAAGGTGGAGGCGGGTGATATAATAGGAGTGGAAATAAACAGCCATTGTGATGGAAAGGATGTATGGTTTTCAGCTCTGCTCTGGGTCAAACAGGATGCTAAGGTTTTGCATGGTCTGCTTTATCTTGTGGCCAGGGAAGGGGATAGAGTCAGTGGCAAGGGAACAGAGTTTATGGTGGGGGCCAAAAATGATGGCTTCAATATTCCTTATGTGCAGTATCTGGAAATTTTGACTCATCCAAGATGTCATTCAGGTAGTCTGATCGCACAGAGGTGATCATGGAGTTGAGGGAAGTGGTGGAGAAGGAGAGTTGGGTGTCATTAGCATGCTCTGTAAGAGATTCCTTTGTGTACATTTCAAGTGAACAATTAATTTATAAAAAAAATTCACGACATGAATTAAAACTGGGATACTAAGCTGCTCCACAGGAATGTGGAAGAATTCATTACGGAGTACTTATCATTTCAAAATAATTTATTTTTATTTCTTTGATGCTATTGTTTCTGATTGACTTGAGAATGCTAATATCAATTGCCATGATCTGGTGACATCATTAAATAGAGTGGTTGCTTTTCCATTTACAGGAGCTACTATGTCATATTTATGTTGATGCTTACATTCACCAATCTTATTATTACACCACTTGGAATTACTTTCTTTGACCATGATCAAGGTCAGAAGACATATGGATGGAGAACCTTCAGTTTTGTGTCTGATATTTTGTATATTGTCGACATCATTACAAATTTCAGAGTGGGCATCTTTACTGAGGATCGTGAGGTAAGAAATACAAATGTCATAAATGTGCATCACTGCATAAATAGTGAAAAGCCAGCAACTTAATTGATTTGTCAGTAGACAATATTTCCAAGTAGACCTCTATATTGATGGAACACAGTGAATTACAAAGTTATGCACTGCAGAAACTGAATTGTCTACTAGAAGTTATATGTGATCGTGCTTGTCCTTTTATATTATATATGGGCTATTCTCTTATTCTAACTCAGAACCAGCAAACTCAAGAGTCGATAATACAATCATTTCTTCCTATAGCACTGCCGTGCATTATGTGCTGGTTTCTTACATTATGGGGCCTGAGTCCCGAGGCCTTCTAAATGCATCGTAATGCAAACCATTATGGATGCTAGGCTCAGTAAGGCCCTAATTTTTTATATAATTTAGGGAATGCGCCCGTAATGCATTTAAGACACCTGAACAGCATTCCAGATGCTTACTGTTCATATAAGGGAGAAAAAATTGTGTTTCAACTTATTACTATTTTATATCTATGTTAATAAAAATCTTATATATGCATATACTTCTTGTCTGCAAACCTTACACCCTGTTATGATTTTTGGCAGTGCTTTTAGGTCAACATTTAATATTGAAACTGCCCACAAACATTTTATAATGACATTTCCCCATGTAAACAGTTGCCTGTCATGGTTTGTCAATTGACCATTTGAATCAATCAAATTGCTTTTTGAAATTTTCATCCACTATTTTTTCTTAGTAACTGAAATCTCTGTCTAAAATAAGGTTGTAAACAAAATTTAAAAAGTGACAAAATTACATATATCACAATAACATGATTAAATGTATCCATTTTTTTGTATGTCTTTTAATATATTCATTCAAGATTTTACTTAAAAGGCCTTAGCCTCTCTAAAAAGCTTGAGCTTGGACTTGATACATTTGCCCGGAACGATGACTCTGTCAGCTGAATGCAGGTTGTGCGGTCCGAGTATGTGCAGCGTGCACAATTTCCCAGGATGTTTCAGTAGCATTTGCGCGAGCCAAATGATAAAATGCTTCTCCCCCACTCTCTAACAAAATCTATTTGATAGTTTTTAAAAGTTATTTGAAAAAAAGCTAGAAGACAAATTTCAAATTCTTTAATCGGGAAAAATTGTGTTGAGTTTTTTAAATACCGAGCCTGTGTGTGAGAGTGAAAGAGAAAGAAATATGATAGCCTTTACTGATTACACACTTGTTATAGTTTTAGTTGATGTCCAAATTATAAGTACTCTATAAACTTCAGAAAGTTATTAAGCTGAGAAAGAGAGAGAAAAACATACAAAGTGCAGAGAGTAACTTTATTCATCGTAATATAATTTTTTTTTTGAAGTGTTGCATTTTGAAAGCAAGCAGAATCCTCTAATTATCAAAAGCAAAATACTGCGGATGCTAGAAATCTGAAATAAAAACAGAAAATGCTGGAGAAGCTCAGCAAATCAGGCAGCATCTGTGGAGAAAGGAACAGAGTTAACGTTTCAGGTCGACGACCTTTCGTCAGAACTGGAAGATGTTAAAAAAGTTAAAGTTATTGAGCAAGTACAGAGCCAGGGAAAGGGGAGAGAGGGAGGGGAAGGGAGGAAAGAACAAAAAGGGAAGGTCTGTGATGGGGTGGAGGGCATGAGTGATTAAATGACAAAAGAGATGATGGTACAAGGCAAGGAAGGTGGTAATGGGACAGGTTAAGAAACAAAAGATTGATCAGGAGTGGCTGTAAATGGCAGCAGCAGAACCATTACTAGCACTAACTGATAGAAAAAATGGGAGCAGTGATTACGATCAGTTGATTATCAGGTGTGTTTTGTTGATAGTTATTCATTTACTTATCGACTGGGAGACAGAGAGAGAATGAAAGACTTGCACCAGGAATTTCCTCACGGGATCTACCAAATGGCCATCGCAACTTCAGCGGAAGGTTGGCAGAAACCCTGTTTACACATGTATCTGGGGATTTTACTGACATGCTAAAGTTACTGTGGCCAATCAGGAGAATCCCTGAGGAAATTCCAGGCAGTAATTTATATAGCACCTTTCATGTACCCAGGTCATCCCAAAGCAGTATATAACCAACAAATTTACTTTCAGCTGTCTTCACTGCTATTTTTGTAGGTAATCGCATGCAGCCAATTTTCACATAACAAAGACTCACAAACAGCAATCTGATGAATGGTCAGTTAATCAGTTTTGGTAGTATTGGTTGAGGGATGAATGTTGGCTACGACATAGGAACATAGGAACAGGAGTAGGCCATTTAGCCCCTCCAGCCTGTTCCACCATTCAATGAGATCATGGCTGATTTGTGACCTAACTCCATATATCCGCCTTAGCCCCATAACCCTTAATACCTTTGGTTAACAAAAATCTATCTCAGATTTAAAATTAACAATTGAGCTAGCATCAACTGCTGTTTGCGGAAGAGTTCCAAATACTTTCCACCCTTTGCGTGTAGAAGTGTTTCCTAACTTCACTCCTGAAAGTCCTGGCGCTAATTTTTAGGCTATGTCCTCTAGTCCTAGATTCCCCAACCAGCGGAAACAGTTTCTCTCTACCTATCCTATCAGTTTTTAATATCTTGAAAACTTTAATCAAATCACCCCTTAATCTGCTAAATTCCAGGGAATACAAGCCTAGTTTTTGTAATCTCTCCTCATAATTTAACCCTTGGAGTCCAGGTATCTTTCTAGTAAATCTACGCTGCACTCCCTCTAAGGCCAATATATCCTTCCTAAGGAGCCGGGCCCAGAATTGAACACAGTACTCCAGGTGTGGTCTAACCAGGGCTTTGTATAGCTGTAGCATAACTTCTACCCCCTTGTATTCTAGTCCTCTAGATATAAAGGCCAGCATTCCATTAACCTTTATAATTATTTTCTGTACCTGTCCGTGACATTTTAATAATCTATATACATGGAACCCTAAGTCTCTTTGGACTTCCACTGTTTCAAACTTTTCACCATTTAGAAAGTACTCTGATCTATCCTTTTTAGGTCCAAAGTGGATGACCTCACACTTGCCTACACTGAAATCCATTTGCCACAGTTTTGCTCATTCACTTAATCTATTAATATCTCTCTGTAATTTTATGCTTCTGGCTACACTGCTTACAATGCTGCCTATCTTTGTGTCATCGACACACTTGGATATGTGGTTCTCTATCCCGTCATCTAGGTCGTTAATAAATGCAACTTAAATATGTCACTGGGAAAACGCCCTGCTTTTTTCAAAAAAGCACCATGAGATCTTTTACACTTGAACAAACAGAGAGGGCATTGATTTATTGTCTCACCCAAAAGATAGCACCTCCAATAATGCAGCACTCCCTCACTAATGCACTAAAATGTCAGCCTAGATTATGCGCAAAAATCCTGGAACTGGGCTTGACTGTACAATCTTCTAACTCAGAGGTAAGAGTACGCTGAGAGAGAGCCAGAAAGAGACAATGGGGTCAATTTTAGGATGGCCGAGCAGGTGCGTTGGGGGTGGGGAGGCTCGTAAAATCGGGGAATCCCGGAGCGGGTCCAGAGCCTGGCTCCAACCCACCCACTTCCGGGTTCCCCAGTGACGCATCTGGGTGCGCGCGCAGCTCCCGCATGTAGGACTCCCACCGGCAATTAAAGCTGTCGGGATGACAATTTAAATATTTACTTACCTAGTTGAGGTACTTGACAGCCCTCATTGACAGGAGATTTTGGCAGGGGTGCAATTTTCATGGATCCTCAGCGTGTTTCCCGTGCTGTGGGAAACACTCCCTGTTGGAGCAGATGTGTTTCAGTCAGCAGCCAAGCCCAGCCATGGGAGATGAAAAGGATTTTTTGACAGTTGGGGGGAATATCTCATTTACTGCAGCAGGGCACTCTGTCACTTCAGACAAAGTTATGGCTGCAACACTTTTGTCTTTCCACTCAAAATTATTAATTTATACCCTAAACTCTGCTGTGCAAACACATTTACCTACTTTGCGGACCCCCTCAAACTCACACCGTCAGGATGGTGGGGGGTGGGGGGGGGGCGACGTGGCTGCATTCATCACTTCATCCAAGGACGAGCAACATCACCAGCCTCGCCAGGCATGCCGTCCACCTCCGCCACGTGGAGCTCCACAACACAGTGCTGCGCCACAGGCACCTGCACAAAATAGTCGTGCAACTACACATACACCCACTGTATTGTGACCCAATGGGTGGCATCAAGTGAAGGTGTTCATGGAGAACCTCATGAAAGGGACTTATTGCACAAGCCAGTCAAGAATGGCCAAGACGTGGCAATCGTGGTGACAATATAATGATGATATATACTGCCAACAATACTCTATCACATCACTCCTCACACCCACTCAAACCTCATCCTCAACTTACCTGCACTTACTCACCTCCCCAGTACTCATCCCACCACTACCACTCAACCCAGTGCCGAAGGAGTTGTGGGGTGGGGGCGGTGATGTGGAAGATAGAGTGTAGGAGAATGAGTAAGTGTGCTCACTTTGGCTGACGTAGTTAGGTCATTGAAGCACTTCCTGCACTGTATCCAGGTGCGGGATATGTTGCTGGTGCTGCTGACCTCCTCTGCACCTCGAGCCAGACCTTCTTGGTGGCAGAGGCAGGCCACTTCCCCCCGTCGGCCGGGTAGAAGATCTGTCTCCTCCTCCTCACCCCATCCAGTAAGACCTGGAGTGAGGCATCATTAAACCTGGGAGCAGCCTTTCCCCTGGGCTGCCCCATGGCTGTTTGCTGCAGGAGCAGCATTGGAGGACTGCCCCTTTAAATAGGGCTCCTCCAGCTGACAGCCTGTGATGCGGGTGCGCAGTCCGCCCACTGCGCAGGTTTCCAACGGGAAACCCGGAAGCCAAGGTAAGTGGCTTCAATTTACTTGGGAAATAAGGAAGGGCAGGTGACAGAAGTGTTAGTGAGGGATCACTTTGGGACCAGTGATCATAATTCCATTAGTTTTAAGATAGCTATGGAGAATGATAGGTCTGGCCCAAAAGTTAAAATTCTAAATTGGGGAAAGGCCAATTTTGATGGTATTAGACAGGAACTTTCAGAAGTTGATTGGGAGAGTCTGTTGGCAGGCAAAGGGACGTCTGGTAAGTGGGAGGCTTTCAAAAGTGTGCTAACCAGGGTTCAGGGTAAGCACATTCCTTATAAAGTGAAGGGCAAGGCTGGTAGAAGTAGGGAACCTTGGATGACTCGGGAGATTGAGGCCCTAGTCAAAAAGAAGAAGGAGGCATATGACATGCATAGACAGCTGGGATCAAGTGGATCCCTTGAAGAGTATAGAGATTGCCGGAGTAGAGTTAAGAGAGAAATCAGGAGGGCAAAAAGGGGACATGAGATTGCTTTGGCAGATAAGGCAAAGGAGAATCCAAAGAGCTTCTACAAATACATAAAGGGCAAAAGAGTAACTAGGGAGAGAGTAGGGCCTCTTAAGGATCAACAAGGTCATCTATGTGCGGAACCACAAGAGATGGGTGAGATCCTAAATGAATATTTCACATCGGTATTTACGGTTGAGAAAGGCATGGATGTTAGGGAACGTGGGGAAATAAATAGTGATGTCTTGAGGAGTGTACATATTACAGAGAGGGAGGTGCTGGAAGTCTTAACGCGCATCAAGGTAGATAAATCTCGGGGACCTGATGAAATGTATCCCAGGACGTTATGGGAGGTTAGGGAGGAAATTGCGGGTCCCCTAGCAGAGATATTTGAATCATCGACAGCTACAGGTGAGGTGCCTGAAGATTGGAGCGTAGCAAATATTGTGCTTTTGTTTAAGAAGGGCGGCAGGGAAAAGCCTGGGAACTACAGACCGGTGAGCCTGACATCTGTAGTGGGTAAGTTGTTAGAGGGTATTCTGAGAGACAGGATCTACAGGCATTTGGAGAGGCAGGGACTGATTAGGAACAGTCAGCATGGTTTTGTGAGAGGAAAATCATGTCTCACGAATTTGATTGAGTTTTTTGAAGGGGTAACCAAGAAGATAGATGAGGGCTGTGCAGTAGACGTGGTCTACATGGACTTTAGCAAAGCCTTTGACAAGGTACCGCATGGTAGGTTGTTACATAAGGTTAAATCTCACGGGATCCAAGGTGAGGTAGCCAATTGGATACAAAATTGGATTGACGACAGAAGACAGAGGGTGGTTGTAGAGGGTTGTTTTTCAAACTGGAGGCCTGTGAACAGCGGTGTGCCTCAGGGATCGGTGCTGGGTCCGCTGTTATTTGTTATTTATATTAATGATTTGGATGAGAATTTAGGAGGCATGGTTAGTAAGTTTGCAGATGACACCAAGATTGGTGGCATTGTGGACAGTGAAGAAGGTTATTTAGGATTGCAACGGGATCTTGATAAATTGGGCCAGTGGGCCGATGAATGGCAGATGGAGTTTAATTTAGATAAATGTGAGGTGATGCATTTTGGTAGATCGAATCGGGCCAGGACCTACTCCGTTAATGGTAGGGCGTTGGGGAGAGTTATAGAACAAAGAGATCTAGGAGTACAGGTTCATAGCTCCTTGAAAGTGGAGTCACAGGTGGATAGGGTGGTGAAGAAGGCATTCAGCATGCTTGGTTTCATTGGTCAGAACATTGAATACAGGAGTTGGGATGTCTTGTTGAAGTTGTACAAGACATTAATAAGGCCACACTTGGAATACTGTGTACAGTTCTGGTCACCCTATTATAGAAAGGATATTATTAAACTAGAAAGAGTGCAGAAAAGATTTACTAGGATGCTACCGGGACTTGATGGTTTGACTTATAGGGAGAGGTTGGATAGACTGAGACTTTTTTCCCTGGAGAGTAGGAGGTTAAGGGGTGATCTTATAGAAGTCTATAAAATAATGAGGGGCATAGATAAGGTAGATAGTCAAAATCTTTTCCCAAAGGTAGGGGAGTCTATAACGAGGGGGCATAGATTTAAGGTGAGAGGGGAGAGATACGAAAGGGTCCAGAGGGGCAATTTTTTCACTCAAAGGGTGGTGAGTGTCTGGAACGAGCTGCCAGAGGCCGTAGTAGAGGCGGGTACAATTTTGTCTTTTAAAAAGCATTTGGACAGTTACATGGGTAAGATGGGTATAGAGGGATATGGGCCAAGTGCAGGCAATTGGGACTAGCTTAGTGGTATAAACTGGGCGACATGGACATGTTGGGCCGAAGGTCTGCTTCCATGTTGTAAACTTCTATGATTCTATGATTCTATTGCGTGGTGAACCCACCGATTTTATTGGGCGGGTTATCCACGCGCCCAATCGACCCCCGCTGCCAACCCACCTCTCTGGTAATATCGGGGCTATATCTGTGTTGGTGCTTGCAGCAGTTAGTGAGAATGATGGAAGGTACTGGCACAGTTAAGGCCAATGGCAATCCTAGCATGCTGTTCTTCTAGGCCTACAAGAAATGTATATGGTATGCTTTCTCCACCTTCAAACAAGTGTGTGCATACTATGAGTGATGTTTCAATGGTTGAGTATATGCCTATGTGTAATTGTGTGATTAAATAGAGGGACAAGACATGATAAGAGCAGGATGATAGCCCTGAGCTTCGAAGAGATATATGGCATCATCCTCCCCTACTCCCTTGATCTTCTCAATAGCCAACGATGTCCAGCATGGACTCCTGAAAGGGAGTCAAGGGCTTGTAATTTCTGGGGCCCTCCTCCACTATGGGTCTATTTCCTTTCTCTATGTGCTGTCTTGTCCTGCAAGCACAGAATTAGTCTCATGATGTTGCAAGTTTAAGGAGCACGTACAGTGACAGACAATGGCCATCTCACAGCCCATCCTGTGTATCTGTAAATTAACACACATCATATAGCTAAGTTGTGTTAGGAGGATTTACTGCATGAAGGCCTTTTAAGATTTAAATACATAGAAATCATGGCCTAAATTTTAACTAGGAGGCGGGATCTCAGCGGGGTGGGGGGTCAATAATTGGGTGGCAAACCCGGAGAAAAAAATTGTGTGGTTTCTCGAGCAATCGTGACTCAATTGAAGCCACTTAACTCAATTTCTGGGTTTTGTGTCCTCAAGCTGCATGGCGGGTGGACTGCACACCCGCATGACGCGTTTAAAGTGCACTATTTAAAGGACTACCCTAACAATGCATTTTGAAGGAGAAAGGAGGCTAAAATAAATATGCAACGTTCCAGGGCCAAACCAGCACCTAGGTTCTCCAATGCCATCCTGGGGACATGGCTGGGCGCAGTGAGAAGCAGGAGGGAGGTGGTTTATCCAGCAGACAGGAATATGAAACCTGGGGGTTCTGGCGCAAAGAAGGTGTGGCTGGAGGTGGCAGAACAAATCAGCAGCAGGAGCACACTGTCCCGGTCGTGGCTGCAATACTGAAAGAGATTTAATGACCTAACCAGGTCAGGAAAATTGAGTACAGTTACTGATTGACCTGCATTCTATGGTGAACATTACCCCCCCCTCACACTGCCCTGCGAAGCCTACTCCATCACATCACTCCTCACACCCACTTAAGGCTCAGTGTCAAGTTACCTTCACTTTCTTCACCCCCCCAATTTGTGCACCTACCCGTCCCACTTACCCCAATCCTGATCCAATGTGATCAATCTGTCTGATAGTCACCCTTTGATGTATCTGCTTCATTGTCATCCTGACCCAAAGCAATGCATCCATTGGGTGACCACTTCACCCTCAATCACTCACATGTCTGTACTTTCTCCTCTTGTAGGAGAAGAGAGCACAAACTGCAAGGGAGAGGACGAGGACTGGAGGGGGGCCTCCACAAATCGTGGCCTTCACAGAGGCCTAGGAGGAGGCGTTGGAGATAAGCCGGACAGTGGAGTGCCTGGCCGTAGGGGATGCCGAGACTGGCACCCTGTAAATGTCTGATGACAGAACTTTAACATCCCTCACATACAACATGGATTGATGTTATCCGTAATTGACCTGTTGCACACCTCATTATGCTCATCACAACATTACTTCTGCAATGATTATTAATATTGCTGTATGTTCTCTTTCAGGGCATCACGGACTGAAGACGTAGTTGAGGGCAATTCCTCAGAGGAGCTCCCTGCCTCTGAGGGTGCACCGTCACATCTTAGCGAGCCATCCATCAGCGCAAATACTCACACCTTGTTGCGTCCTATTAGAGAGGTGGTTGGGTTGTCACCTGGTGAGTCAACACACACACAAGTGAGCACAAGCAGACACTGGTGGCAGGGGCAGTGGTGGAGAGTCCACGTCAGTGGGCGCACTTCTCTCCAAGCTCTGCTCAGCTTGGCACAGATGCTGAACCCGGGTGCCATCCTTGAGAAGGAGAATGATGGAAGTACAGGAGCAACTTTACGAGTAGAAAACGTGCCATGCACACTCTCCACAATAGCGGAGAGGATGAGGAGTCCAACTCCGTCGTTAGTGGATTGGTGGCGCAGATAAGTGCGGGAATGTCTGCGATGGAGAGAATGGCAGCATCCATTGAACTTCAAGCACGGCTCACAAATGAGTCCATTTAGGCCCTGGCAACAGCCGTGCAAACTCAGGGCGAACTACATTCTGCTGCCTTAGACAGGCAGACAGATACATTAGCACTGGCCTTACAAGGCATCACACATGTCCTGCAGAATGGTAGGTGTGATGTGGCCCTGGCCCAGGAAAGGGATAATGGCGAAAGGGGACATGGAAGTGGGGATGCCACTCAAAGCGCTCCCATGTCTCACCCGTTGCCCGCCCCCCCCTCAACCGCTACCCGCAAAGCTGCCTCCTCTCCAGATGGCCGAATCTGCCCCTGCATAGGTGCAGGTGGAGCAGTCTCCAAAACCCAGAGGTCATAGGCCAAAAGCATCTATGCAGTCCAGGCATGTACCTGAGCAACCTACCACTGCATCTGCTGCAGCCATAGGGGATCCACCACTTAGAAGCGTTAGGAAGAGGAAATTGAAGGTTTTGTAATCACCAAGGGTATGTACAAGGGTTTCTGACAGACCATCATGTTTTTCATTTATATTTGGTTTCTGTTAAATTCACATTAAATATTATGATTCTCACCACCACTGCCACGTCTTGCCCATTCTTGAGTCCCTTTGGTGAATGCGCCCTTACATGTGGTGGCTCATAAATGGCGAGACTTGATACCAACCATTGGGTGCGTCATTTGCAATGGGTGTATGTGTGTTGTATGACTGTTTTGTGCAACTTAGGGTGGTTGGCAGGGGGTTGTGGTGGTCCTTACAGGTGGTCTGAGTACTTGGCTGTAGTCACTTTGCAGATCTCCCTATGAGAATCTATCAAATATAAGTGACTGCTGGCATGATGAGCAGCCAGGTGAGACGCTGTTCTGCTGATGGTTTGCCCATCCTCATCATCCTCATCAGCTTCCTCGTCTTCTTCAATGTCGTTGGCAGATGCGGCTGCTTTTGGAGCGCATGGGAACTCATTCACCGCTAACCCTCTCTGTTGAGCGATGTTATGCAGGACACAACACATGACTATTTTTCACAGAATCATAGAAAGTTATGGCACAGAAGGAGGCCGTTCGGCCCATCGTGTTTGTGCCGGCCGAAAGTGAGCTATCCAGCTAAATCCCACTTTCCAGCACTTGTTCCGTAGCCCGATAGATTACGGCACTTCAAGTGCACATCCAAGTACTTTTTAAATGTGTTGAGGGTTTCAGCCTTTACCACCCTTTCAGGCAGTGAGTTCCAGACCCCCACCACCCTCTGGGTGAAAACATTTCTCCTCAGCTCCCGTCTAATCCTTCTACCAATTATTTTAAATCTATGCCCACTGGTCACTGATCCCTCTGCTAAGGGAAATAGGCCCTCCCTATCCATTCTATCTAATCCCGTCATAATTTTATATACCACAATTAAATCTCCCCTCAGCCTCCTTTGTTCCAAAGAAAATAACCCCAGCCTATCCAATCTTTTCTCATAGCTAAAATTCTCCAGCCCTGGCAACGTCCTCATAAATCTACTCGGTACCCTCTCTAGTGCAATCACATCTTTCCTGTAATGTGGTGACCAGAACTGTACACAGTACTCAAGCTGTGGCCTAACCAATGATTTACACAGTTCTAGCATAACCTCCCTACTCTTATATTCTATGCCTCGGCTAATAAAGGAAAGTATCTTTTATGCCTTTTTAACCACCCTATCTACCTGTCCTGCTACCTTCAGGGATCTGTGGACATGCACTCCAAGGTCCCTTTGTTCCTCTACACCTCTCAGTATCCTCCCATTTATTGTGTACTCCCTTGCCTTGTTTGCCCTCCCCAAATGCATTACCTCACACTTCTCTGGATTGAATTCCATTTGCCACTTTTCTGCCCACCTGACCAGTCCATTGGTATCTTCCTGCAGAATACAGCTTTCCTCCTCACTATCAACCACACGGTCAATTTTTGTATCATCTGCATTGATCAAGCCCCCCACATTCAAGTCCAAATCATTAATATATACCACAAAACGCAAAGGACCGAGTACTGAGCCTTGCAGGACCCCACTGGAAACAATCTTCCAGTCGCAAAAACACCCGTCAACCATTACCCTTTGCTTCCTGCCACTGTGCCAATTTTGGATCCAACTAGCCACTTTCACTTGGTATCTTGATCCCATGAGCTTTTACTTATTTGACCAGTCTGCCATGTGGGACCTTGTCAAAAGCCTTGCTAAAATCCGTGTATACTACATGGACCCTCCTTGTTACCTGCTCAAAAAATTCAATCAAGTTAGTCAGACATGACCTTCCCTTAACAAATCATTGCTGACTGTCCTTGAGTAACCCGTGCCTTTCTAAATGACGTGAAAGCGCCCTTACATGTGGTGGCTCATGAACGGCGAGACTTGATGCTACCCATTGGGTGCATCGTTTGCAATGGGTCTATGTGTTGTTGTATGACTGTTTTGTGCAACCTGGGATGGTTCGGAGGGGGGGAGGTTGTGGTGGTCCTTACAGGTGGTCTGAGTACTTGGCTGTAGTCATTTTGAAGATCTCCCCATGAGAATCTATCAAATATGAGTGACTCCCTGGCATGACGAGTAGCCAGATGAGATGCTGCACTGCCGGTGGTTCGCCCATCCTCATCCTCATCCTCATTCTCCTCGTCTTCTTCAATGTTGATGGCAGGTGCGGCTGCTTCTGGAACGCATGGGAACTCATCCACCGCTAACCCTCTCTGTTGAGCGATGTTATGCAGGACACAACATATGACTTTTTCATAGAATCATAAAAAGTTACGGCACAGAAGGAGGCCATTCGGCCCATTGTGTCCATGCCGGCCAGAAAAGAGCTATCCAGCTTAATCCCACTTTCCAGCACTTGTTCCGTAGCCCTGTAGATTAGCGCACTTCAAGTGCACATCCAAATACTTTTTAAATGAGTTGAGGGTTTCTGCCTCTACCACCCTTTCAGGCAGTGAGTTCCAGACCCCCACCACCCTCTGGGTGAAAAAATTTCTCCTTAGCTCCCGTCTAATCCTTCTACCAATTACTTTAAATCTATGCCCCCTGGTCAAATAAGGGAGAAACAATTATGTTTTAAGCTATTATTATTTTACATCTATGTTAATAAAAATCTTACATATGCTTATTCTTCTTGTCTGCAAACCTTACAACCTGTTATGATTTTTGGCAGTGCTTTTAGGTCAACAATTTACATTGAAACTGCCCATTTTAATAATCATGACGACTTATGCTGTCCCTCAGAATCAATTCCAATAATTTGCCCACCACCGAGGTTAGACTGACTGGCCTATAATTACTCGGTCGATCTCTTTCTCCCTTTTTAAATAATGGTACAACGTTAGCAGTCCTCCAATCCTCCAGCACCACCCCTGTGGCCAGGGAGGATTGGAAAATGATGGTCAGAGCATCCTCTATTTCCTCCCTTGCTTCTGTTAGCAGCCTATCTACTTTCAAAGATGCTAAATCCCTTAATACTTTCTCTCTCACTATGCTTATCCCATCCAATATTTCACACTCCTCCTCCTTAACTACAATCTCTGCATTGTCCCCCTCTTTTGTGAAGACAGACACAAAGTATTCATTAAGAACCATACCCACATCTTCAGCCTCCACACATAGGTTACCTTTTTGGTCTCTAGTAGGCCCTACTCTTTCCTTAGTTGTCCACTTGCTGTTTATGTATTTACAAAACATTTTTGGGTTTTCCTTAATTTTATTTGCCAGTATTTTTTCATGCCCTCTCTTTGCTTTCCTAATTTCCTTTTTAATTTCACCCCTACACTTTCTATAGGCTTTCTGCAGTACTGAGCTCTTGGTTTCTGACATAAGCTTCCCTTTTTTGCCTTATCTTACCCTGTATGCTCCTTGTCATCCAGGGGGCTCTAGATTTGGCAGCCCCACCCTTTTTCTTTGTGGGAACATGTTTATTCTGAACACCTTGAATCTCCCCCTTGAATGCCTCCCACTGCTCTGACACTGATTTACCTTCAAGTAGCTGTTTCCAGTCGACTTTTGCAAAACATGACTGGACAGATGGTCTGAGAAAGCAGGGCAAAGAACAAGGGAAGTCTAGATTAAACTGCATTTATTTCAATGCAAGAAGTCTGATGGGCAAGGCAGATGAACTCAGGGCATGGATGGGTACATGGGACTGGGATGTTATAGCTATTACTGAAACATGGCTAAGGGAGGGGCAGGATTGGCAGCTCAATGTTCCAGGGTACAGATGCTATAGGAAAGATAGAGCAGGAGGTAAGAGAGGAGGGGGAGTTGCGTTCTTGATTAGGGAGAACATCACGGCAGTAGTGAGAGGGGATATATCCGAGGGTTCGCCCACTGAGTCTATATGGGGAGAACTGAAAAATAAGAAGGGAGAGATCACTTTGATAGGATTGTATTACAGACCCCCAAATAGTCAATGGGAAATTGAGGAGCAAATATGTAAGGAGATTACAGACAGCTGCAAGAAAAATAGGGTGGTAATAGTAGGGGACTTTAACTTTCCCAACATTGACTGGGACAGCCATAGCATTAGGGGCTTGGATGGGGAGAAATTTGTTGAGTGTATTCAGGAGGAATTTCTCATTCAGTATGTGGATGGCCCGACTAGAGAGGGGGCAAAACTTGACCTCCTCTTGGGAAATAAGGAAGGGCAGGTGACAGAAGTTAGGTCATTGAAGCACTTCCTGCACTGTATCCAGGTGCGGGATATGTTGTGGTGCTGCTGACCTCCTCTGCCACCTCGAGCCAGACCTTCTTGGTGGCAGAGGCAGGCCACTTCCTCCCGTCCGCCGGGTAGAAGATCTCTCTCCTCTTCCTCACCCCATCCAGTAAGACCTGGAGTGAGGCATCATTAAACCTGGGAGCAGCCTTTCCCCTGGGCTGCCCCATGGCAGTTTGCTGCAGGAGCAGCATTGGAGGACTGCCCCTTTAAATAGGGCTCCTCCAGCTGACAGCCTGTGATGCGGGTGCGCAGTCCGCCCACTGCGCAGGTTTCCAACGGGAAACCCGGAAGCCAAGGTAAGTGGCTTCAATTTACTTGGGAAATAAGGAAGGGCAGGTGACAGAAGTGTTAGTGAGGGATCACTTTGGGACCAGTGATCATAATTCCATTAGTTTTAAGATAGCTATGGAGAATGATAGGTCTGGCCCAAAAGTTAAAATTCTAAATTGGGGAAAGGCCAATTTTGATGGTATTAGACAGGAACTTTCAGAAGTTGATTGGGAGAGTCTGTTGGCAGGCAAAGGGACATCTGGTAAGTGGGAGGCTTTCAAAAGTGTGCTAACCAGGGTTCAGGGTAAGCACATTCCTTATAAAGTGAAGGGCAAGGCTGGTAGAAGTAGGGAACCTTGGATGACTCGGGAGATTGAGGCCCTAGTCAAAAAGAAGAAGGAGGCATATGACATGCAAAGGCAGCTGGGATCAAGTGGATCCCTTGAAGAGTATAGAGATTGCCGGAGTAGAGTTAAGAGAGAAATCAGGAGGGCAAAAAGGGGACATGAGATTGCTTTGGCAGATAAGGCAAAGGAGAATCCAAAGAGCTTCTACAAATACATAAAGGGCAAAAGAGTAACTAGGGAGAGAGTAGGGCCTCTTAAGGATCAACAAGGTCATCTATGTGCGGAACCACAAGAGATGGGTGAGATCCTGAATGAATATTTCACATCGGTATTTACGGTTGAGAAAGGCATGGATGTTAGGGAACTTGGGGAGATAAATAGTGATGTCTTGAGGAGTGTGCATATTAGAGAGGGAGGTGCTGGAAGTCTTAACGCGCATCACGGTAAATAAATCTCCGGGACCTGATGAAATGTATCCCAGGACGTTATGGGAGGTTAGGGAGGAAATTGCGGGTCCCCTAGCAGAGATATTTGAATCATCGACAGCTACAGGTGAGGTGCCTGAAGATTGGAGCGTAGCAAATGTTGTGCCTTTGTTTAAGAAGGGCGGCAGGGAAAAGCCTGGGAACTACAGACCGGTGAGCCTGACATCTGTAGTGGGTAAGTTGTTAGAGGGTATTCTGAGAGACAGGATCTACAGGCATTTGGAGAGGCAGGGACTGATTAGGAACAGTCAGCATGGTTTTGTGAGAGGAAAATCATGTCTCACGAATTTGATTGAGTTTTTTGAAGGGGTAACCAAGAAGATAGATGAGGGCTGTGCAGTAGACGTGGTCTACATGGACTTTAGCAAAGCCTTTGACAAGGTACCGCATGGTAGGTTGTTACATAAGGTTAAATCTCACTGGATCCAAGGTGAGGTAGCCAATTGGATACAAAATTGGATTGACGACAGAAGACAGAGGGTGGTTGTAGAGGGTTGTTTTTCAAACTGGAGGCCTGTGACCAGCGGTGTGCCTCAGGGATCGGTGCTGGGTCCGCTGTTATTTGTTATTTATATTAATGATTTGGATGAGAATTTAGGTTTGCAGTAAGTTTGCAGATGACACCAAGATTGGTGGCATTGTGGACAGTGAAGAAGGTTATCTAGGATTGCAACGGGATCTTGATAAATTGGGCCAGTGGGCCGATGAATAGCAGATGGAGTTTAATTTAGATAAATGTGAGGTGATGCATTTTGGTAGATCGAATCAGGCCAGGACCTACTCCGTTAATGGTAGGGCGTTGGGGAGAGTTATAGAACAAAGAGATCTAGGAGTACAGGTTCATAGCTCCTTGAAAGTGGAGTCACAGGTGGATAGGGTGGTGAAGAAGGCATTCAGCATGCTTGGTTTCATTGGTCAGAATATTGAATACAGGAGTTGGGATGTCTTGTTGAAGTTGTACAAGACATTAGTAAGGCCACACTTGGAATACTGTGTACAGTTCTGGTCACCCTATTATAGAAAGGATATTATTAAACTAGAAAGAGTGCAGAAAAGATTTACTAGGATGCTACCGGGACTTGATGGTTTGACTTATAGGGAGAGGTTGGATAGACTGAGACTTTATTCCCTGGAGAGTAGGAGGTTTAGGGGTGATCTTATAGAAGTCTATAAAATAATGAGGGGCATAGATAAGGTAGATAGTCAAAATCTTTTCCCAAAGATAGGGGAGTCTATAACGAGGGGCCATAGATTTAAGGTGAGAGGGGAGAGATACGAAAGGGTCCAGACGGGCAATTTTTTCACTTAAAGGGTGGTGAGTGTCTGGAACGAGCTGCCAGAGGCAGTAGTAGAGGCGGGTACAATTTTGTCTTTTAAAAAGCATTTGGACAGTTACATGGGTAAGATGGGTATAGAGGGATATGGGCCAAGTGCAGGCAATTGGGACTAGCTTAGTGGTATAAACTGGGCGACATGGGCATGTTGGGCCGAAGGGCCTGTTTCCATGCTGTAAACTTCTATGAT
The DNA here is from genome assembly GCF_035084215.1 of Heptranchias perlo. Classification (NCBI taxonomy): domain Eukaryota; kingdom Metazoa; phylum Chordata; class Chondrichthyes; order Hexanchiformes; family Hexanchidae; genus Heptranchias; species Heptranchias perlo. The sequence goes on from NC_090335.1 coordinate 51,472,044, forward strand.
TCTATGAAATCACTTCTCAGCTTAGTAAAATTGGCTTTTCTCCAATTTAGAACTTTTACTGCTGTTCTATCTCTGTCCTTTTCCATAACTATGCTAAATCCAACTGAATTATGATCACTACCACCATAATGCTCTCCCACTGATACTCCTTCTACCTGCCCAGCTTTATTCCCTAAAACTAAATCCAGAACTGCACCCCCACCACCCCCCCCCCACCCACCACCTCGTTGGGCTTACTACGTACTGGCTAAAAAAGTTCTTCTGAATGCAATTTAAGAATTCTGCGCCCTCTATACCTTTTGCGCTGATTGTATCATAGTTAATATTAGAGTAGTTGAAAATCCCTACTATTACTGCCCTATTGTTTTTGCACTTCTCAGAAATTTGCCTACATATTTGTTCTTCTATTTCCCTCTGACTATTATTCTACACACCCTCGCTGGTTCGTACTGAAGGGCTCCCCCAGATCAATCCAGGCACTGGAAGCACATCTTCAGCATTCCTATGGCTTGCACTATGACAGGCCCGGTGGGTGACTGTCGTAACGCTTCTGTGCCTCGCTAATGGGGTTCCTCAAAGGTGTCATGAGCCACGTCTGCAGGGGATATCCCTTGTCTCCAAGGAGCCCTCCCTTATGTGTGTCTTGTGCGTGGAAGAGGGCTGGGATGTTGGATTCGCACAGAATGAAGGAATCATGGCAGCTGACCGGGAATTTGGCACACACCTGCAGAAATTTCTTCCGGTGGTCGCAAACCAGTTGCGCATTGATAGAGTGACATCCCTTTCTGTTTATGAACATTCCTGGCTCATGTGGAGGTGCTCGGATTGCCACGGGTACAGGATCATTTGCGTCCTGTGCCCGTGGGAAGCCTGCCAGAGAGTGAAAACCCACAGCCCTCTCATTCTGGCTGATGTCGCGATGGGGAAGTTGACATGGTGGAATGCCCTGGCAAACAAGCCATCTGTGACCTGTCGTATACACTTATGGGCAGACAATTGAGAGATCCTGGTGGTGTCACCGGTGGCACCCTGGGTGGATCTGGAGGCAAAGAAATTGAGGGCAGCGGTGACTTTAACTGCGACAGGCAATGCATGGCCACTGGGCCAAGTCGGGAGCAGCACTGCATGAAGGAAGCTCAGCCTCTGCCTGTAGACCCTCTCACGAGGGTAGTGCCTCCTGCGACGTCAGGCTCTATGTTGTTCCCCTCTCAGCTCTTCTGCAGGTCCCTGTGGCGCACCTCTGTCTTGTGGAGCTGCAACTGCCATAACTGCACGCCGTGCCTGGCGCAGATGGTGATGTACCTCCTCCTCAGATGTAGTGCTGAATACATCAATTGCACCGCCTAAGTTGATGGTGTGTGTCAGTTTGAGGGGGTCCAAAATGCAGGCAAATACGTCTGAACAGAAGAATTTTGAGTGTGAACAAAGAAATCTGTGTCTAAACACTAAGAACTCCCTGCCAAATGTTTGTCTGAGAGAATTGCTTGCCTTGCTGTAAAAACTCACCTTTTATCCCCATTTGTCAATCACTGGTTTAAATGTCCAAATGGCTGCCGGCTGCAACTCGCCTCCGTTTCCATGGCGTGTTTCAGAGGCCACGGGAGACAAGTTCAGGCAGAGTTAGAATCATTTGTCTACCTCAATCCGCACAAATTTAATTGATTTCCCGCTCCACACTTTTAAAATATTTACTGCGGCAACACCCCCCCCCACCCCGCCCCCGCTTCCAACCCACCCATTCTTCAGGGTTAAAATCATGCCCCATCACACAGAAACAGACTGTTCGATCCTACCAGCCTGTGTCGGCATTACCCGCCACACAAGCAAATCATACAAATCACATTTACCTGTCCTTTTCCTGCATCCTTTTATCCCATTTTTCTTCATCCACCTATCAAATCCAATCTTGAATGTTGACACAGCCTCAACCACGAACCCTGGAAGTGATTTTTAACAGCCTCACAACTCTGCATAAAGAAGTTTCTCTTGCCCTCTTCTATCATATCGCCCTGTAATCTGCATTGTGCTAATGAAAAAAGATCCACTTTTTTAAGTCTTTGCACATACCATGCAGCATCCAAGTGAATCTGCATAGTACGCTCTCTATAAAGCATCATATTCTTCCTATAGTGTGGAGCCCAATACTGCAAAAGATACTGTAACTGAAGTCTTATTAAGGTTTTATATGGGTTCATCATAACCTCTTGGTGTTTATATTCTCTATCTCTTGTGATAAAACCTAGAATCCCATTCGTTTTTTTATAGCCGTATCAACCTGAAGTGCTGCATTTAATATTCTGTGAATCTGTCTTTATCTCCAAATTGTTCTGCTCTTCCACAGCACTGAGCCTATTTCTATTCAGAGTATAATTACTGCTGTTATTTTTTTACCAAAATGTATTACCTCACACTGACATTGAATTCCATTTGTCACATTTTAGCCCATCTTATCAATATCCCTTTGCAGCTTCCTTTGGTCTCCAAAAGAATTAACCATACCTGCTATTTTGTATCATTTGCAAATTTCAACACCTCTCCCTCTAGGCTTATATCCAAATCATTGATTTACAAACTGAACAGAAGTGGTCCAGAATTGAATTCTGTAGGACATCACTACCTACTTCAATCAAGCTCTACTAGCTACCTATAGCTTATCTCCTACTGACCACTGAATTTTCACTCTCTGCAAATTCTAAAGGACTCTTTTAGAAGCACTATTGCATACAGGCTTAGTACGTGAAGAAGCTTTGGAGATCCGTATATGGACCTAAATCACTGCCCTAATTCCTGATTTTTTTGCAAGGCATACTATTGTTCAGTCATAGAATCATAGAATGATACAGCACAGGAGGAGGCCATTCGGCCTATTGTGCCTGTGCCGGCTCTTTGAAAGAGCTATCTAATTAGTTCCATTCCCCTGCTCTTTCCCCAAAGCCCTGTAAATTTTTCCCCTTCAAGTATTTATCCAATTTCCTTTTGCAAATTATTATTGAATATGCGTCCACCACCCTTTCAGGCAGTGCATTCTAGATCCTAACAACTCGCTGCCTAAATTTTTTTTTCCTCATTTCGCCTCTGGTGTTACCGACCTTTCTGCCACTGGAAACAGTTTCACCTTATTTGCTCTATCAAAACCCTACATGGTTTTGAACACCTCCATCAAATTTCCCCTTAACCTTCTCTGCTCTAAGGAGATAAGACCCAGTTCCTCTAGTCTCTCCATGTAACTAAAGTCTTTCATCCCTGGTATCATTCTAGTAAATCTCCTCTGCACCCTCGCTAAGGCCCTGACATCCTTCCTAAAGCGTGGTGCCCAGAATTGGCCACAATACTCCAAATAGAGCCTAACCAGTGTTTTAGAAAGGGTTAGCTTAAATTCCTTGCTTTGTACTTTATGCCTTTATTTATAAACTCAAGGATCCCGTATGCCTTTTAACTTGTCCTGCCACCTTCAAAGGCTTGTGTACGTACACTCCCAGGTCTTTCTGTTCCTGCACCCCCTTTAAAATTGTACCATTTAGTTTATATTGCCTCTCTTCATTCTTCCTACCAAAATGAATCACTTCACACTTCTCTGCGTTAAATTTCATCTACCATGTATCTGCCCATTTCACCAGTCTGTCTATGTCCTCCGAGTTTCGTGTCATCTGCAAACTTTGAAATTATGCCCTGTATACCCAAGTCCAGGTCATTAATCTATAACAAAAACAGCAGTAGTCCCAACATTGACCCCTGGGGGACACTACTGCACACTTCCCTCCAGTCTAAAAAACAACCATTCACCACCACTCTCTGCTTTCTATCCCTTAGCCAATTTCGTATCTATGCAGCAACTGCCCTTTTAATCCCACGGGCTTCAGTTTTGCTGACAACTCTATTATGTGGTACTTTATCAAATGCCTTTTGAAAGTCCATATACACAACATCAACTGCACTCCTCTCGTCAATCCTTTCTGTTACTTCATCACAGACAGGCTGGTCTTGTTGATATGATTTTTTAAAAAGCATCTGTCATATTTGTATTTCTTGTTGGACCCCTTTACTTTCATCTATGTATACTTTGCAATAGTTTTTGTTTTAAAAAAAAAGCATTGTTTTGTACATTTTTGTTTTTGTTTCAGATTTGGTTTGCCTTTTACAGCTATTTGGTTATAGTACAAGAAACCAAAAAGTATTCTAATTAGTAGTTGATCAGTGTGACAAATTTCAATTTTACATTATTGCACAGAAATGATTCTTTACATTGTTCAGTTTTCGTAATGTGGAACTAGGGTACAGTAACATGAGTCTGTATCTTTACCTATAGGTGGTGCTCTTGAATCCAAAAGATATTGCAAAACAATACATCAAAACTTGGTTTCTGATTGACCTAGCTGCAGCATTTCCTCTGGACTCTATATTGTTCCTTATTAAGGTAAGAATACTAAGCTGGATTTACTCAAAAACATTTACATAACAAGCTACTTAATTTCTTCAGACTACAAATCTATATGTGTTATTAAAAAACATCTTTGCATGTGTGCACTTACTGTCCACAAATATTATTTCCTGTAATAGTTTTTATGTCAACTTTTATAATGGAAACTTCCTATGTAAACATTTATAATGGGAATCTGCATGTAAATATTGATGTAAACTATAATGGGAAAACTGTATATAAACACCTCATCATCTTGATTTGTTGATGAACCAATCAAATCACTCAGAATGATTCTTGAAAGCATTTTTCTGCCTTTTTTCAATAACTACAAACTCTAATAACTTAAATAAAGTTTTAAACAAAATTTTAAAAGTCACAAAATTACACATTTCACAATAGCGTTCTTAAATTTATCCATTGAATTGTTTTTTAAAGTTTATACCCGAATGCCTCAACCTCAAAAGCCTGGGCTTGAACTTGATATTTTGCCTAAAGCCATCTAAATGTATGTAGTGTGCACAATTTCCTCGGATTTTTCAACTCATAAGCTACCAAAATAAAAGAATATTTTTCTCTTTCAGTCTCCAAATCTATTTAGTTGTTTTTCACATTTTTTGGAACAAAAATTAGAGAAGAAATTTCAAAAGCTTTATTCAGGTAAAATTTAACTTGAGTTTTTTTTAAACAGAGAGACTGTGGGCCCGATATTACCAGAGCGGCGGGGGTTGGGGGGGGTGGGGGGGGGGGCGGGCGATTGGCCACGTGGGTAACGCGCCCGGTGAAATCAGTCTGCCCCGCACGCAATCGCAGGCTAATTGGATCCACTTACCTCTTGTTCCGGGTTCCCTGTTGCTAAGCTGCGCGGCGGGCGGACTGCGCATGCGCAGTAAGGTCTGTCAGCTGGAGGAGCTCTATTTAAAGGGGCAGTCCTCCACTGACTGATGCTGCAAGAAATAGGAAAAATTACAGCATGGAGCAGCCCGGGGGAAGGCTGCTCCCAGGTTTAATGATGCCTCACTCCAGGTATCATTAGATGGGGTGAGGAGGAGGGGGAGGACAGAGATCTTCCCCCCGGCGGGCGGGAGGAAGCAGCCTGCCTCTGCCACCAGGAAGGCCTGGCTCGAGGTGGCAGAGGAGGTCACCTGCACCACCAACATATCGCCCACCTGCACACAGTGCAGGAGGCGCTCCAATGACCTAAGTAGGTCAGCCAAAGTGAGTACACTTACTCATTCCCCTACACTCCGTCTGCCACATCACCGCCCCCACCCCACATCTCCTTCTGCACTGCCAACACTACTCTGTCACATCACCCCTTACACCCACTCAAACCTCATCCTCATCTTACCTGCACTTACTCACCTTGCCAGTACTCATCCCGCCACTACCACTCAACCCAATCCTCGTACAATCTCATGGCTCTATCTCATCCTCACCCTCTCATGCATCTCTTTCACAGTCAGCCTCACTCAACCTGCCACTACCTGTGCTGCAGCCACAGGGCATGCATCACATATGTGCAGTAGGCAGCGTAAGGCAAACGTGTCATGAGCATGAAGGGGATGCATAAGGGTGTTTGAGGGTTTCTCATGGTTTTTACTTATATTTAATTTCTGAGCAACTCACATTACATATTATATTGGCACCACTACTGTCACATCTTTGCGAATCTTGTCTGGTTTGTGCAATAATGCCCTTTCCTGAGGATCACAATGAAGACCCACAACTGATGCCACCCATTGTGTCACTGCAGAGTGGGTGTAGGTGTATTTGCAGGGCTCTTTTGTGCAGACGACTGAGAGACGTCGGCGATGTCCCCGGTGGCACCCTGGAAGGATGCGGAGGAGAAGTTGTTGAGGGCAGTGGTGACATTGACAGCGACAGGTAAGAAGATGGTGCTCGGGCCAGCCGGGAGCAGCTCGGCATGAAGGAGGCTGCAGATGTCCACGACTACATATCGAGTGACTCTGAGCCTCCATGTGCACTGCTGCTCAGAGAGGTCCAGGAAGCTGAGCCTCGGTGTGTGGACCCTGTGGCGAGGGTAGTGCCCTCTGCGACGCATCTCTCTCTGCGGTTGCCCTCCCTCCTGCTGTGCAGGTGGATGTGTCACAGCACTGTGTTGTGGAGCTCCACGTGTCAGAGGTGGACGGCGTGGCCGGCGAGGCTGGTGATGCTCTTCGCCCTCCGAGGAGGTCATGACTGCAGCTACGGCGGCCCCCATCCGGAAGATGTACATCTGAGGGGTCCGCAAGGTAGCTACATGTGTCTGGACACCGGGGTAAGTGTGCAAATGGTGAATTTTATTGTTAGGAGGAGGGTGGTGGAGGCCAAACTTTGTCCCAAGTGACAGAGTGGCCTCCTGCAATGAGTGAGGGTCTCCCCCACCACCTGTCAAATGGACCTTTGCAGCTGCCACAGGCTGATAGCTGCAACACGTCCATTTGAACTGGGAGTGTTCCCCCAGTACGGGAAGCAGTCCCAGTTGTTTGTAAAATCCCAACCCTCCTGAAATATCTCCTTAATCAGGTCTGTAAACAACCTGAAATACCTAAATAAATAGCTTAAGTGGCACCCCGCCGGCCTTAATTGCCTGCGGGAGTCCCACATGCGGGGGCTGCACGCGCACGTCAGCGCGTCTGTGGGAAACTCGGAAGTGGGCGGGTTGGAGCCGGGCTCCCGACCCGCCCCGCCCCGGGATTCCCGAAGCCCCCCCCGCCAGGAACGCACCCGATCGCAGGTGCTAAAATCAACCCCTGTGTGTGTTTGAGTGTAAACACGCAAGAAGAATATGGCAGACTACTAATTACACTTCTGTTCTAACTTTAGCTGGTGTTTGAATTATATTCTAAAAACTTATAAAAGCATATTAAGCTGAGAAAGAGAGGCAGAAATGCTAACACTGTCTTCCCTCATCCTTATTTGAGTTCTTTAACAAAAATCAGTTGATTTTGAAACAAAAAACCTCAAATTATCACCTGTTCTTTGAGAGTTAGAAAATGCGAACATTCTAATCACTGGTACTTATGGGAAAGAGAGAGAGAAACAGAGTGACACAAGAGGCAAAAACAGGGAAGGAGAGGGAGACAGACAGAATGGGCCCGATTTTACCAGGCCTGCGGGTTTCCGGCGGGTTGGGTTTCGGGAGCGTGGTCAACACGCTCGGTGAAATTAGTGGGTTGCCCGCGCGATCGTAGCAGGCAACACACTAATTGGATCCACTTACCTGCTCCTCCGGGGTCCACGCTGCTGGTCTGCGCGTCGGGCGGGCTGCGCATGCGCAGTATGATCTGTCAGCTGGAGGCTCTCTAGTTAAAGGGGCAGTCCTCCACTGACAGATGCTGCAACCAATAGAACACATTACAGCATGGAGCAGCCCAGGGGGAAGGCTGCTCCCAGTTTAATGATGCCTCACCCCAGGTATCATCAGATGGGGTGAGGAGGAGGGGGAGGACAGAGCTCTTCCACCCGGCGGGCGGGAGGAAGCGGCCTGCCTCTGCCACCAAGAAGGCCTGGCTCGAGGTGGCCGAGGAGGTCACCTGCACCACCAACATATCGCCCACCTGCATACAGTGCAGGAGGCGCTCCAATGACCGCAGTAGGTCAGCCACAGTGAGAACACGTAGTCTTTCCCCTACACTCCGTCTGCCACAACACTGCCCCACCCCACATCTCCTTCGGCACCGCCAACACCACTCTGTCACATGACCCCTCATACCCACTCAAACCCCATCCTCATCTTACCTGCACCTACTCACCTCGCGAGTATTCACCCCGCCACTAACACGCAACCCAATCCTCATATAATCTCATGGCTCTATCCCATACGCACCCTCTCGTGCATCTCCCTCACGGCCAGCCTCACTCAACCTGCCTCCACCTGTGCTGCAGCCACAGGGCATGCATCACATATGTGCAGTAGGCAGCGTAAGGCAAACGTGTCGTGAGCATGAAGGGGATGCACAAGGGTGTTGGAGGGTTTGTCATGGGTGTTACCTATATTGAATTTCAGAACAACTCACATCACACATTATATTGGCACCACCACTGCCATGTCTCCGCGAATCCTGTCTGTTTTGTGCAATAATGCCCGCTCCTGGGTATCACAATGAGGACCCACCACTGATGCCACCCATTGTGTTACTGCAGAGTAGGTGCAGGTGTATTTGCAGGGCTCTTCCGCGCAGACCACTGAGAGACATCGGCGGTGTACCCGGCTGCACCCTGGAAGGATGCGGAGGAGAAGTTGTGGAGGGCAGTGGTGACTTTGGCAGCGACAGGTAAGCAGATGGTGCTGGGGCCAGCCAGGAGCAGCTCGGCATGAAAGAGGCTGCAGATGTCCACGACTACATGTCGAGTGAATCTGCGCCTCGGTGTGCACTGCTGCTCAGAGAGGTCCGGGGAGCTGCGCCTCAGTTTGTGGACCCTGTGGCGAGGGTAGTCCCCTCTGCGACGCGTCTCTCTCTGCGGTAGCCCTCCCTCCTGCTGTACAGGTGGATGTGTCACAGCACTCTGTTGTGGAGCTCCACGTGTCAGAGGTGGACAGCGTGGATGGTGACGCTGGCGATGTTGTGCGCCCTCCGAGGAGGTCATGACTGCAGCTACGGCGGCCCCCATCCGCAATATGTACATCTGAGGGGGTCCACAAGGTAGGCACATGTCTCCGGACCCCGGGGTGAGTGTGCAGGTTGGTGACTTTGACCTTCAGGAGGGGGGTGGTGGAGGCCACACTTTGTCCCAAGTGACAGAGCGGCCTCCTGCAATGGGTGAGGGTCTCCCCCCACCACCTGTCAAATGGACCTTTGCAGCTGCCACAGGCCGACGGCTGCAACACGTCCAGTTCAACTAGGACTGTTTCCCCCAGTGTGTGAAACAGTCCCATGTTTCTCCAAAATCACACACAGTCCCTTAATCAGGTCAGTTAATGACCTGAACAAGCAAAATAAATACACTCAAGTGGCATCCCGCTGGCTTTAATTGCCTGCGGGATTCCCACCAGCGGGGGCTGCGCACGCACCCCCGCACGTCATCGGGGAACCCGAAAGTGGGCGGGATCGTGGCGCGATCCGGTCACGTGCCTGGATATCGGGATTTTCGGGGCCCCCCCGCTGGAAACGCACACGAAACCCGCTGGTAAAATCGAGCCCAGTGGCTCTGATTTTAAAGTGGGGATGGGGACGGACCATGCGATCCCCAAAGTGGACGGAGAATCTGGGGAATCCAGGAACCTGAAAGCCGAACCGATCTTAATGGCCGAGCTTCATTTACATAAATTCTGAACCCGCCAGATTCACTACCTGGCCAGTGGGCGGGAGTTCGGCAGCAGAAGACCACAGCCAGGGATGGTCTCTGGCCGTCAGTTGGGGGTGGGGGGGGCCGCTAGAAGTGATCGGGGGCAGGGAGGGCTTATACCCATGATCGGGAAGGGCTAGGAGCCGCGATCAGTGAGGGCTTGCAGCCGAGATCGGGGGTGGCTTTCTTGGGGCAAGAAAAGCCCAAGGCTTTCTTGTGAGGACTGGAGGAGCACTCCTGCTCCTCCTGGCCCACATGGAAACCTAAAATTAATTTATTCAGACTTATCTGCTGGGCCTCTCCTGGTCCACGATCTGGCTTCCGGCAGGTCTGGCCTGACGGGGAAGCCATCACTGCACCCCCGCTCAGGCCTCCAACTAAAACTGCAGATCAGGCCCCGATGACATCATTGGACCTGATCTGCATATTTAAAGAAGGACTCAGAAACATAGGAAGAGGAGTAGGCCATTCAGCCCCTTGAACCTGTTCTGCCATTCAATTAGATCATGGCTGATCTGTATCTTAACTCCATCCACCCGCTTTGGTTCTGTAACCCTTAATCCCCTTGCCTAACAAAAATCTATCAATCTCAGTTTTGAAATTTTTAATTGACCTAGCCTCAACAGCTTTTTGGGGAGAGAGGTCCAGATTTGCACTACCTTTTGTGTGAAGAAGTGCTTTCTGACATCACCCCTGAATGGCCTAGCTCTAATTTTAAGGTTATGCCTCCTTGTTCTGGACTCTCCCACCAGAGGAAATAGTTTCTCTCCATCTACCCTATAAAATCCTTTAATCATTTTAAACACTTCAATTAGATCACCCCTCAATCTTCTATATTCAAGGGAATACAAGCCTAGTCAATGCAACCTGTCCTCATAATTTAACCCTTTTAGCCCCGGTATCATTCTGATGAATCTGCACTGTACCCCCTCCAAAGTTAATATAGCCTTCCTGAGGTGCGGTGCTCAGAACTGACTGCAGTACTCCAGATAGGGTCTAACTAGAGCTCTGTACAGTTACAACATAAGTTCCATCCCTTTGTATTCCAGCCCTCACGAGATAAAGGCCAACGTTCCATTAGCCTTTTTAATTATTTTTTGTCCCTGTCCACTAGCTTCCTTCCTATGGGTATCCCGTTTGCCTGCTCGAAAGAGCAGATCAAGATCGGGCTACGGCTGGAAGGGTGCAGGATCAGAAGAGGTAACTAATGCCTCATTTTAACTACCCCCATCCCCCTCCCAATTTCTGCCAGGCGGGGGGAGTTACTATCGGGGCCAATATTTCGCTTCATGTTAATCTGAGTTCTTTTAAAGGGAACACCTGATATTAGGTGTTGGGTCTTGGTTTAAATGAGACCGGAGAGCTACGAACACATGCAGACAGCGACCCTCAGGTAGGTCCTGGGAGTGGGGGGGTGGTAGGCGATCGGGAGGAGGCTGGTTAAGCTGCACGTAGACTACATTTTCCTGAATGCAGCCGTCAAAGGGGGCCTTTGTGTATGCAAAGGGCCTAACACCTAATTCAGGCTCCGGCCCAGGCCTCCTCTTTTTCTGCCTTTATCAATATGCCGGGCAGCACACTTCCAGCGTGGAATGTTTGTGCACACGTGGTCCACTATATTGGAAGCTTTGGTGTCCGTTTTACACCTGTAAAATGGAGTGCGGCGACGACCAATTTCTGGGTCCAGGAATAAAGGATATTTACTGTCTTCATAGAATATTGAGCAGAGTTATGGAATCAAATCTTCAAACAACCATTAAAAATCCCAGAATACCAATTAATAAAAATTAGAATTTGATTTACTCAGTCACTGCAAATTAGTAACCCTATGTATCATAAGCTTCCCTATTATAGCATATCCTCTGACTCACCATAACTAATGCTGCAGGAGATCTGCCAGAAATCAAAACTCAAGCGAGTGCAAGCTTTAATGTGTGGTGATGGGAACCACTGCAGTAGTATTTTCAGACTTTTACATTGCACTGAAGTCAATAGACTGTCACTTGAACACATCTCTTCCAACTTCTTACAGTGTACTTTTTTGTTTAGCTGCCAAATTGCACTTTATCATAATGATTTCTTGTAAAAGCATATGAACTAAATGGTACAATTTTAAAAGAGGTGCAGGAACAGAGAGACCTGGGGCGTACGTATACAAATCTTTGAAGATGTCAGGACAAGTTGAGAAGGCTGTTAAAAAAGCAAACATCATCCTTGGCTTTATAAACAGGCATGGAGTACAAAATCAAGGAAGTTATGCTAAACCTTTACAAATCACTGGTTAGGCCCCAATTGGAGTATTGTGTCCAAATGTGGGCACCATACTTTAGGAAAGATTTCAAGGCCTTAGAGAGGGTGCAGAGGAGATTTACTAGAATGGTACCAGGGATATGGGACTTTAGTTACATGGAGAGACTAGAGAAGCTGCTTAGAACAGAGAAAGTTAAGAGGAGATTTAATAGAGGTGTACAAAATCATGAAGGGTTTTGATAGAATAAATAAGAAGAAACTGTTTCCAGTGGCAGAATGGTTGGTAACCAGAGGACACAAATTTAAGGTAATTAGCAAAAGAACCAGAGGCGAGATGAGGAGAAATTTTTTTAATGCAGTGAGTTGTTATGATCTAGAATGCAATGCCTGAAAGGATGTGGAAGCAGGTTCAATAATAACTTTCAAAAGGGAATTGGATAAATACTTGAAGGGGAAAATTTTGCAGGGCTGTGGGGAAAGGACAGGAGAATGGAACTAAATGGATAGCTCTTTCAAAGATCCAGCACAGGCATGATGGGCTGAATGGCCTCCTTCTGTGCTGTATCTTTCTGTGATTCTACATACAAAAAGAAACAATAAATGGTTTTCTTGATGGAATATATTAATTATGTCACAGACTGATATTCAAATATATGATAATTATTTAATTTATTTATATTGGAAGAATACATTACAGTTGTCTACACCCTGACATTCCACATGGATGTTGGATCAGCAGTAATAGCCCTTACATTACAATGCAAAAACCTAAATTAACATGTCGTATCAGAAGAAGTTATACTATATTAAATGTTTTGTTTTTCAGGCTGTTGGCTTTCATCAGTTCAGTTCTTACACTTTCTCCAAATTTCTAAGATTTCTGTACTTTGGCCGGATAGTGAGCTTGATACGACTTCTGTGGGTCTCCAGTCCGATGAGACGCTTTAAAGAATGGGAATTAGTAAGAAATTTTACACTTCAAAAATAATATGTATTAATGAGATACAATTTTTTTGGAACATTTATAACTGAGGGCTATAAATAACTTTCTGCCTTTCACTGAGTCTGTAATTGAAACTGATAAGAACCATACTTTCTCATTTACATGTTTGGAAATTCAATTAATTTTTAAAAATATAATATAAATTTCAAGGTCGAAATGGTGAGAGGTGGTATGCTGGCACAGTATTTGGACATGGGTTTGCACCTGCAGTCCTGTACATGGTGAGTCACCGATCTCAGCTGTGCCATGCTTGGGACAGCAAATGGATGATAGCAAGGGAGAGAAAATAAGTTGGAGGGAGATATGTTTTTTTTCAGCTCCTAGAAATAAGTTCGGAGTGGTATTAGCAGAAGCTGAGGAGTGGTTTGCCCACCTACCCTTTTAACTGCAATTGTTACAAGGCCCAGGGGAGAAAATGGGAAGAAAAATTAAAGGGCATTTGCCCTAAAAAAAACCCTGCACACTTTGATTCTTATTTTCAGGGTTACGTTAACTTTTTTCTTGTGACTGATCCCTTTGGATGTTTCACATTTGTTTCTTCTGTTCTAAAGAGGTGTTGGACAATTGCTACCCCTTTGGGAGCCCTCATCTGACTGTGAAGACTCCTCCATTTGTGGGAGCAGGGGAAATACAGGGACGGAAGTTTCTGGGACCACATCTGGAGAGGCTTGACAGCCCACAATGATTTACCCTACACCTTAAGCAACACGTAGATTGAATGTCCCACAGGAGTTCGACAACACTTTGTAAGATCATTACACCAAGATTCACATCTTGATTCTCTGATCGGTACGTGTAGAATTGGAGATATAGAGAGGAAAATAATAACTTTGCACAAATTTGTAAAATAATTGGATTTGACTGCACAGAGATTCATGTTTGCATGTGGGAAGGAGAAAATGTGACTCTGACTCCAAAACATTTAAACTTTGCTTACATTGTGTAGCTATGATCTCATAATCAATAAAGCCATAAGAGGTCCGAGGAAAAAAGTATATGACATCATCAGCTTAGTAATAGACCTTTACAGGCCAACTGCACTAGGACCAGAAGGATACATACCTGCAGGACATGAGTATGCACCAGGAGCAATGAATATTTAATTAAATGAGTTGACCTCGCATTTATTATGTGAGATCTACTCATGTAAGTAAATATTCAGTGCTCCTAGTGCATAGCACATGACATGCTGTGCACACCAAAGAGGCAAAGGGCGTGCAAGAACTTTGTAAAGGGCTGTAGGTTGCCCCTAAACGGGAACATCAACATTTTAAAAACCTGACAATGATGTGGAGGCAGACAGTGTGCAGCTTTAAGAAGCTGTCCATAACTAGACTTTTTGCAATGTATCCAAACAGATACATACCGTAGGAATTGGATAGGGGAACACCAAAGAATCACAGAAATAGCTGCAAGCAAATATAGTGGAAGAATCTGAGAAGTAGCTGCAAATTTAGCGGCTACTGGTAGCAAATCACTGCTGTGAAACCAAGAAAAGAACTCCTACAACACTTGTTTCAAATGAGCAATGAGTGTTTAATGTGCCTTTCAGGTACTCCAAGTACATTATGGAGCAATCCCCTAATTTGAATAAAATTCAGGGCCATAATAAGACTACTGCATTGGCAATGGTTCACAAGTGCTAGCATGCTGAGCATACATGACTGAACAGGCTGCATGCTTCAGCAGTCCATAATGCAGGAAGTGGGCGCCTTATGCACATCAGTGCTATGGGTGCTGCATATTTCATTATCGGCTTCACTTATCTTTAACATTTAAAAAAAATGAGTTTCCTGACCTTGCAGGCAATCTATTCATTGGCCCTTGTCAATATTGCTCTTCAACCGGCCACTAGGAAGTGCGCAAACTCGTCCTTCAATTTTCTTTCCTTTTTTTTGGAAAAGCACCTGGCTTGTCCCCAGCATCTGCACTTGATGGAATGACTGAGATCAAAAATTCATTTGATGGGCAAACCCAGAGGCCAACATACTGTATCTTTGTGCCACCAGTGCCAACAGATATAAACTGAGATTAATGATAGAAATTATACCAATAAGTAAATGCTTATCAATTTTTGCAGCTTCTTTACAGGAAACTGGACAATTCATACTTTGGACTTTTTTCTGAGCAGCTCTAAATCTCTTTTTCCTTTTCAGGAGCCACATTTATAGATAAAGTTAACTTTTCATGTGGTACTGATTAAAACCTTACTAAAATGGTAAATGTTTCCTATAGACCTTCACTAATTTTCCAAAAATGTGTTTTTGTTTTGTTTAGGCAACAGACATGAATCTGGAACCAATACAGTTGCTTCTGCGTGCTGTGTCTGTTTGCTTTATAATACTACTCGTCTGTCATTGGAATGGCTGCATACAGTTTTTCATTCCAATGCTGCAAGGATTTCCTAAGGAAAGCTGGGTGGTAAAAGCAAATCTTACAGTAAGTAATTTCTTCATTATCTAGACTGATCCTTGTCAGAGATAACAGCACTACTAATTGGAATATTTTCCATTTTTGTACCCAGTGACAGCATCAGACTCTCTCACCTCTGTATGGTGTGGGCCAATTATATTGCACTGCGTTCTTGTAAGCACTGATTCAACCTAAATTCTTGAAACAAAATAAATGAACAATATGAAGATTTTCATAATATTCAAAATGTGATAGGTTAATTATTATTAGCTAATATTCATGCTTGGGAAATTGAGGAGAAGTTGGGCAAATTGTCTGAAGCCCTTGGTTCATCAAAATATAGCTTGAAGATTTTCACATTTTATTTTCATATTTCTTGTTATGTTTCTTTTCGTTTAAACAAAGTTCTGCACATGTTTCCTTGTACTGTGCTGGTTACATAGCTTTAATAAAGCTCCAAGAATAAATAAGTAATATGTTTTTTTCCCAATTTTTTTTGCTGGTTTTTATGTTGTTGCATTTGTACAGTTTACTTCCACAGTATAGACAGTTGCATATTGCCTAATTATCCACATGATACAAGGTTATGTCAGTTATTAAAAGGCCAGGAGGCGAGCCAAAGGGGACTGCTTACAGGGAGCACACATCAGACTGGGGTGACAAGTGGAAACTAAGCAAAGCACCTCAGAATAAAATACTGTTATCAGTTTCTGGTGCCTTGAGTTCTATTCTCATAGGATCCAAACACCTATATCAATACAAGAGGAGTGTTGGCATAGTTATACATACTACTAATGTATTAGTCCTGTGGGACTAAGTATAAATGCAGCACTGCAAACTTAGGACCACTACCGCCCCATTTCCACCAGGCAGGCCGAGTTAAAACTGGCCCTATAGAAAGTTACAGCACAGAAAAACAGGCCATTTGGCCTATGAAAGCTATACAGATGTTCATCTCCACATGAGCCACCTAAACTAATCTCATACTTTTGCTTGCTCCCCATACCTTTTTGACATACAGTGGGGGCAATTTTTACCTTCACTGCCTGGGCGGTGGAGCAGATGGGATGGATGTCAGGTGAGTTTTACAACATGCGAGTGATCCGCTCTGACAGATTACCGCCCAAGCACCCTTTGTCATGCCCCCCTCAATTTGATGTCATTAGCAAATGTTGATATTGCTCCCTTAATTCCTCAGTCCTCATTTATGTATATAGTAAATAAAAGCGGCCTCAGCACAGACCCTTGTGGAACACTACTCTCTCGTCCAAACTTCTTTTTGCCTCTATACTTCGCTTTCTGCTCTCCAACCATCCCTCTATCCTTGTGATTACATTGTCCCCATGCCATTATCTTTGCCCTGAGTCTCGTATGTAGTACCTTATCAAATACTTTTTGAAAATTCATATAAACTACTTCTATTGCATTTTCTTTATCTATCCTCTCTGTTATTTCTTCAAAGAATTCTATAAAGTCAGTCAAACATGACCTGCCTTTTAAAAATCCACGCTGACTGACCCAGATTAATTTGTGTTCCTCATAAATTAGTGTTATGTTTAGTAATTAGTGTTTAGTAATTTCATCCCATGTTCTAGACTAGAGGCTGATTTTTGTATTCAGATGTAAGTCAGTTTCAAGTGGTTTAAGATTGTGCCTAATCCAACCTGGTTCTCAAGTGCAAATAATACTCAATCCCCCACTCATCAGATATGGTAGTGTTGTGGTTATGTTACTAGATTAGTAATTGACAGAACGTGAGTTCAAATCTCACCATGGCAGTTTGAGAATTTGAATTCAGTTTAAAAATTTTGAAAATAAAAAGCTGGCATCAGTAAAAAGCGACCAAATAAAAAGGGTTGTTTTAAAAACATCACTGGTTCACTAATGTTCCTTAAGAAGGAAACCTGCTGTCCTTACTTGGACTAACTTATATGTGATTCCAGTCCTACATCAACATGGTTGACTCTTAGCTGCCCCATGAAGTGGCCAAGCAAGCCCTTTAGTTGTTTCAAACTTTCTCAGGGCAACTAGAGATGGACAATAAATGCCAGCCTTGCCAGTGACACCCACATCCCGAGAATGAATTAAAATAAACTCTTAAGCTAGTTTGAATAATTATTCACAGCTCCAAAAGCAAAATCAGATAGGTCCAGGAAAGACACTAGTGTTGGAAGAGGTAAATTGCGTAAATGAAATTTAAAGGGATTGACAATGAAAGGGGAGTGTCACAATAGGAGGAGAAACTGTCAGCAAACTTTTGGGGAACTGTAAAAAGGTATCTCAACCCATCAGCAGCTTTTGCCAAGGATTAAGAAGTGGCAGGTAAAAATGAAGTGAAAGAGGACCCTAGGTGCAGTGTGACCATGCAGACAAGTGATGGAACAACTCAGCATCTAAACTCCTCCCTTTCAGCAGTTAATACTGCTGAAATAATGGTGTTGCTGGCTGGGGTACTTGTGAGGAGGGTTCCTGTGTGCGCCATTCCCAGCATTATTTCCATAGGTCAGCTTTGCAGCATGCCTGCAATAAGGTGCAGCAAGGTTTCAGTTGACCATTACTGTCCTGAATGTGCCAGCCCTCTGCTGCATAGCAGCCACTGGTGTCCTTATAGCAGATGGCACAGCTCAACATCTGCTTCTCTGCTGACCCAGATCCTGAAAAGAAAGCTTCCCATGTCTTTTCCAGATTGGTGTTCCAGGGCCTGCAGAAATGCTTGGTGGTATCTTGACAGGTGTGACCAATTAAGTAATGCTGGCTCTTGGTCACAATGGCATGCCTTCTTTTATGCAGTATCATATAAAGCAAGATATGTTCTTGGTGATGCCATCTGGGGAATGCTATCTGGGGTATGTGAGTGCAGCTTCCTTGGGAAGAGGAGCCTCCACCAGTGCAACATCCGTCAAACTGAGGTAATTTCACCTCTCCCTGTAGATCTGGGGGTGTGGGTACTAGTGGCAGGTATACCAGAAACTGAAGTAAGATTAGCTGCCCTAAAATTTCCTGGCATGTCTTTATTTCCTTTTTGCTACCCTCATCTCTAGCATGATTTTTTTTTCCAAAGAATTTTGTAAAATTATATTCAGAGTTTCTGATGTTTTTTTCCTAGTTTCTCTTAGATCACTGGGTGTAAATCATCTTAAATCCAGGTACTGAATGTCCCTGTGATTTGTCTATCTTAAAATTGGGTAACCTCGTTAGAACCTTCTTTATAACTTCAGGACCTCCCAACGTGCTTTACAGCCAGTGAAGTACTTTTTGAAGCGTAGTCACTGTTGTAATGTAGGAAACACGGTAGCCAATTTCTGCGCGAACAAGGTCCCACAAGCAGCAATGAGATAAATAATCAAATCATCTGTTTTAGGTGTTGGTTGAGGGATAAATATTGGCAAAACACCAGGGAGAACTCCACTGCTCTTCTTCGAAATAGTGGCATGGGATCTTTTACGTCCACCTGAGAGGGCAGACGGAGCCTCGGTTTAACGTCTCATCCGAAAGACGGCACCTCCAACAGTGCAGCGCTCCTTCAGTACTGCACTGGAGTGCCTAGATTTTGTACTCAAGTCTCTGGAATGGGACCCACAACCTTCTCACTCAGAGGTGAAGGTGCTACCAACTGAACTACTGCTGCCCTTTGTTTTATCCTAATTTCTCTCATCATTCCCTCAGCCTTTCTAACCTCCCTTTATGTAGCTTTCTTTTATTCCTTATATTTGTCCTGCCTTTCCTATTTATTATCTAACCTGCAAGTTTTTATTTGTTTTCAAGTTTTTTTCAAATCTTCCTTTCATTCATGGAACCCCAGCCTTTGGGACACCCCCTTTTTTTCTTTATTGGAATATACTTGATTTGTTACTGGATTAATTAATAATCTTATAATAAACGATCCTCTGGGGAAGAGTGATCATAATGTGATAGAATTTCATATTGAGTTTGAGAGTGATTTAGTTAAGTCTGAAACAAGGGTCTTAAATTTAAACAAGGCCAATTATGTAGGCATGAGGGACAAGTTGGCTAAGGTAGATTGGGAAATTAGATTAAAAGATATGACGGTAGATAAGCAATGGTGAACATTTAAAGCAATAATTCATAATTCCCAGCGAATATACATAACCTTGAGGAATAAAAACCCCACAGGAAAAGTGATCCAACCGTGACTAACTAGAGAAGTTAAGGATAGTATTGATTAAGAAATAGACTTACAATGTTGCTAAAAAGAGTAGTAGGTCTGAGGATTGAGAGGGTTTTAGAAATCAGCAAAGGATAACTAAAAATTGAGAAATTGATAAAAAGGGAGAAAATTGAATATAAGAATAAACTAGCAAGAAATATAAAAACAGATTTTTTTTATTCATTCATGGAATGTGGGCGTCGCTGGTGAGGCCGGCATTTATTGCCCATCCCTAATTGCCCTTGAGAAGGTGGTGGTGAGCCGCCTTCTTGAACCGCTGCAGTCCGTGTGGTGAAGGTTTTCCCACAGTGCTGTTAGGAAGGGAGTTCCAGGATTTTGACCCAGAGTTCCAGATTGTGAGAGCTTCTGCAAGTATATAAAAAGGAAGTCAGTAACGAAATTAAACGTGGGTCCCTTAGAGGCAGAGGCAGGAGAAATTATAATGGGGAATAAGGAAATGGCAGAGACGTTAAACAAATATTTTATATCTGTCTTCATAGTAGAAGACACAAAAAACATACCAGAAATAGTGGGGAACCAAGGGTCTAATGTGAGGGAGGAATTTAAAGTAATTAAAATTAGTAAAGAAAATGTTTTAGAAAAATTAATGGGACTAAAAGCCGACAAATCCGATGGACCTGATGACTAACATAGAGGTGGCTGCAGAGATAGTGGATACATTGGTTTTGATCTTCCAGAATTCCCTAGATTCTAGAACTGTTCCCATGAATTGGAAGGTAGCAAATGTAACCCTGCTATTCAAAAAAGGAGGGAGAGAGAAAACAGGGAACTATAGGCCAGTTAGCCTGACATCAGTAGTAGGAAAGTACAATAATCTATATAAGGATGTAGTAACAGGGCACTTAGAAAATCATAATATGATTAGGCAGAGTCAACACAGTTTTATGAAAGGGAAATCGTGTTTGACAAATCTATTGGAGTTTTTTGAGGATGTAACTAGCAGGGTAGATAAGAGGGAACCAGTGGATGTAGTATATTTGGATTTTCAAAAGGAATTTGTTAAGACACCACATAAGAGGTTGTTACACAAGATTAGGACTCATGGGATTGGGGGTAATATATTAGCATGGATTGAGGATTGATTAACAGAAAACAGAGAGTAGGAATAAACGAGTCATTTTCGGGTTGGCAGGTTGTAACTAGTGGGGTGCCGCAGGATCAGTGCTTGGGCCTCAGTTATTTACAATCTATATTAGTGACTCAGATGAAGGGATGACTCAGATTAAGGTTTGGTCTCCTTACTTAAGGAAGGATATTCTTGCCTTAGAGGCGGTGCAACGAAGGTTCACTAGATTGATTCCTGGGATGAGAGGGTTGTCCTATGAGGAAAGATTGAGTAGAATGGGCCTTTACTCTCTGGAGTTTAGGA
Source organism: Heptranchias perlo (assembly GCF_035084215.1). Lineage (NCBI taxonomy): Eukaryota > Metazoa > Chordata > Chondrichthyes > Hexanchiformes > Hexanchidae > Heptranchias > Heptranchias perlo. The sequence continues at coordinate 51,492,976 of NC_090335.1, forward strand.
ATGAGAGGTGATCTCATTGAAACATATAAGATTCTAAGAGGGCTTGACAGGGTAGATGCTGAGAGGATGTTTCTCCTGGCTCAAGAGCCTAGAACCAGGGGACATAGTCTCAGGATAAGGGGTCGGATAATGAGATGAAGAGGGATTTCTTCACTCAGAGGGTCGTGAATCTTTGGAATTCTCTTCCCCAGAGGGCTGTGGATGCTCAGAAGTTGATTTTATTCAAGACTAAGATCGATAGATTTTTGGACTCTAAGGGAATCAAGGGAAAAGGCGATCAGGCGGGAAAGTGGAGTTGAGGTTGAAGATCAGCCATGATCTTATTGAATTGCGGAACAGGCTAGGGGGGCCGTATGGCCTACTCCAGCTCCTATTTCTTATGTTCTTGTGTACACTTTCCATCGCCTGTTTAAGTATTTCCCATTGCTGACCTACGCTTCTATCTGCCAATTTTTCCTTCCATTTAATCTTAGCGAGATCCCTTTTACCTTGCTATAATTTACTTTTTTCCAGTCAAGTACCCGTGTCTTCATCTTTTGTTTTTCCTTTTCTATTCGTACACTGAACTTAATGTAGTATCTGATTCGTAAATGTTACCTACTTTTAGGTTACCTACTTGCTCTAATTCATTACCGAGAGCCAGGTCAAGTAGCGCTTCCTTCCTTGTTGGAATGCAAAAACGGTCTGGAACACACTACAAAGAAAACACTCCCTTTCTCCCGACAAACTTTTTCCTTGTTCCAGCTAGTTTTGGATAACTAAAATCTACTACAATTATGACTGTATTGTTAATTCACACCTCTCTAATTTGTCTACAAATTTATTATTCAATTTTCTTCCCAATTTTTGGTGGTCCATAATATATTCCCAGTAAGTTCTCAGCTCAGATTCCGTTTGAACCATTTCTCCATTCAAATACATATGCTGTAGTGCTTTGATATTATCTATAATTAATTCTGATTTGTTCCTCCCTTTCTTCCTTCCCTATTCCTCCTGAAAATCCTGTACTCAGGATTATTAAATTCCCAATCTTGACTCAGCTGCAGCCTCATTTCAACTGCTGCTGCTATGTCATGATTTTCTCTTTTAATCTATGGTTTTAGTTCCCAACTTTTTTTCTAAACTAATATGCTAATATGCATACAGTTTAGTTTGATCCCCTTGGTTTGGCAATTTTTCCTTTTTATTACCTTGCCACGTCCTGATTTTTTCTATTTTACGGTCTTTGAATCTTTTTACCTCATTGCTAACAATATCATCATTTGTAGTATACAGGGGAACAACTTGCCTATTTGAGATGGTAATGATGTGTTAATGTACGCCCAATCTGACTTTTCTGTTTCATTGGACTACTTAATTTTCTCATCCGTATATATTTGAGTATATATGAGTTTTGGACTCCCCCACAAGTGGAAACATCTTCTCCACGTCTACCCTAACAAACGCTTTCATAATTTTAAACACTTCTATTCAGTCACCTTTCAGTCTTTTTACTCGAGAAAAGAGCCCCAGCTTGTTCAGTCTCTCCTGATAGTCGTACCCCCTCAGTTCTGGTATCATCCCTGTAAAACTTTTTTGCACTTTCTCCAGTGCTTCTATATCGACTTTGTAATATGGAGATCAGAACTGTGCACAGTTCTCTTTAAGTGTGGTCTAACCACAGTTCTATATAAGTTTAACACAACTTCTCTGCTTTTAAATTTTATTCCTCCAGTGCTTTGTTTGCACTTTTTATGGCTTTGTTAACCTGCGTTGCTACTTTTAATGGTTTGAGTATCTGTACCCCTAGATCCCTTTGCGCCTCTACCCCATTTAGACTCTTTTTTCCCCCAAGGAGTACATGGCCTCCTTATTCCTCCTACCAAAATGCACTACCTCACACTTATCTATATTGAAATTCATTTGCATTTACATGCCCATTCTGCAAGCTTGTTAACATCTTCTTGTATTTTGTCGCAGTCCTCCTCTGTATTAACTATACCACTGCCCCCCCCCCAATTAGTATCATCCATAAATTATGATATTGTACTTCTGATTCCTGAGTCCAAATCATTTATGTAAATGGTGAGCAACAGTGGTCCCAGCATCAATCCCTGTGGAACACCACTTCCCACCTTCCAACACTCTGAGTAATTACCTTTAACCCCAACTCTCTGTTTTCTGTTTTGTCGATAGTTTCCTATCCATTCTGCTACTTGTCCTCTGACTCCATATGCTCTGACCTTAGTCACGAGTCTACTATGCAGTACCTTATCGAATGTCTTTTGAAAGTCCATGTATATCACATCCACTGCATTACGTTACTATTACTTCTTCAAAGAATTCAATAGGTTGGTCAAGCATGACCTTCTCTGTTGAAATCCGTGCTGACTATTCTTTATTATATTTTCAGTTTCTATGGCCCTGATATTACCAGGAAGGCGGGTTGGCAGCGGGGGGGGGGGGGGGGGCGACTGGGTGCGTGGGTAAATCGCCCAGTAAAATCCGTCTGTTCCCCACGCGATCGCGGGTAAATTGATGCCACTTGAAGTGGCTTCCGGGTTTCCTGTCGGAAACCTGCGCAGCGGGCGGACTGCACACCAGCATCACAGGCTGTCAGCTGGAGGAGCCCTATTTAATATTTAAAGGGGCAGTGCTCCGATGAGTGATCCTGCAGCAAAGAAACACACAACACCATGGAGCAGCCCAGGGGAAAGGCTGTCCCCAGGTTTAATGATGCCTCACTCCAGGTCTTACTGGATTGGGTAAGGAGGAGGAGGGAGATCTTCTACCTGGCGGACGGGAGGAAGTGGCCTGCCTCTGCCACCAAGAAGGCCTGGCTCAAAGTGGCAGAGGAAGTCAGCAGCAGCAGCAATGTCTCCCGCACCTGGATACAGTGCAGGAAGCGCTTCAATGACCTAACTAGGTCAACCAAAGTGAGTACACTTACTCATTCTCCTACACTCCATCTTCCACATCACTGCCCCAACCCCACAACTCCTTCGGCACTGCCAACATGACTCTATCACATCACTCCTCACACCCACTCAAAGCTTATCCTCAACTCACCTGCACTTACTCATCTCCCCACTACTCATCCCACCACTACCACTCAACCCAGTCCTCATACAATGTCATGGCTCTGTCTCATACTCACCCTCTGATGCTTCTCTTTCATGGTCAGCCTCACCCAAAACAATGCGTTCAGCGGTTGGCACGTCACCATCCCTCACTCATGCCTCTCTACTTTCTCCCCTTATAGGAGAAGAGAGCCCAGAATGCATGGGAGAAGGCGAAGACCGGAGGGGGGCCGCAACATCAGGTTGTCCTCACGGATGCGGAGCAGGAGGCTCTTGAATTGAGCCACACCCTCGAGTGCCTGTCCGTCGGGCACGCCGAGATTGCCACCCGACAAACGGCTGAGTGACAGAACTTTAACATTCAGCCCTCACAATAGCAAATGATGTTAACATGCCTTGCCATCTTCAGCACCTCAACATCTGTCATCATGCTTAATATTGCCTTCTGTTCTCTTACAGGGCCTTCAGTGACTGCTGTGATGGCAGAGGGCGATTCCTCAGAGGACCTGTCAGCCTCTGAGGGGGCACCATCACATCTGAGCGAGCCATCCACCAGCGCAGATACACATACCTCGGTGGGTCCCTGTCCTCACTTAGTTGGGGTTGCACATGGTGAGTCACCACACACGTGAGCATGAGCAGACACTGGTGGCAGGGGCAGCTGTGGAAGCATTCTTCTCCAGGCTCTGCTCAGCTGGACACAGATGATGAACCCTGGGGGCCATCCTTTAAAAAGAGAATGATTGAGGGGCAGCAGTACATTTGCGAGGTGCTGGAACAGGTGCCACGCGCACTCTTCACAATCGCGCAGAGGATGGAAGTGTCCAACTCCTGCATGAGTGGAATGGTGGCACAGGTACAGGAGGGGATCTCCGAGATACTGTCACATGGACGTGAGGGCACCTCTGAGATAGTGTTGTGGGTAAGTGCGGGAATGTCTGAGATGGCGGGAAGGCTAGCCTCTATCGAGCTTCACGCACGGCTCACCAATGAGTCCATGGAGGCCCTGACAACACCCTTCGGACTCAGGGTGAGCAACTTTATGCCACCTTAAACAGGCAGGCTGATACACTAGCACTGGCCTTACAAGGCTTCACACGTCCTCCAAACTGTTGTCCAGCAGGATGGTAGGAGTGGCCCAGGAGAGGGATGATGGCGAAAGGGAACATGGAAGTAGGGACGTCACTCAAAGTGCTTCCATGTCTCACCCGTTGCCCCCCTCTCAACCAGTACCCGCGATGCTGCTTCCTCTCCAGGTAGTCGAGTCTGCCCCTGCACAGGTGTAGGTGGAGCAGTCTTTGGAGGGGCCCTCACAGGCACCCAACCCAGAGGGCGTCAGCCCAAAGCATCTAATCGGTCAGGGCATGAACAAGAGCAACCTGCCACCACCTCTGCTGCAGCCACAGGAGAAGCACCACGTAGGAGTAGTCGGAAGCGTAAAGCAAAGGTTTTGTGAGCACAAAGGGGATGCACAAGGGTGTTTGACGGTTTGTCATGTCTTTTATTTATATTTGAATTTTGTTCAACTCACATTAAATATTATATTGTCACCACTACTGCCACATCTTGGCCATTCTTGACTGGCTTATGCAATAAGTCCCTTTCATGAGGTTCACCCACACTTGATGCCACCCATTGGGTCACTCTACAGTGGGTTTATGTGTAGTTGCATGACTATTTTATGCAGGGGGAGGGGGCTGGTGTGGCCGCTCCTCTGTCCAAGTGGTGAGGACTGGACTTTTCACACTGTCTGATGTTAGGAGAACCGTTCATATATCAGTAACTCCCTGGCCTCACAAGCAGCCAGGTGAGCCGCTGTTCTGCCCATGAGTTGCTCCTCCTCCTCAATAGGGGTGGCATATGTGGATGGGGCCTCCTGCAGCGGCACCCCTCTCTGTTGTGCCCTGTTGTGCAGGGCACAACAGACGACTATAATGCGTCCCACTCTGCAGGTGCGTATTGAAGCGCTCCCCCAGAATGATCAAGGCACAAGAAGCGCATCTTGAGCAGTCCTATAGCATGCTCAATTGTAGATCTGGTAGCGATGTGGCTGTCGTTATATCAACGCTGTTGTTTGGTGGTGTTCCTCAGAGGTGTCATGAGCCACGTGAGCAGGGGGTATCCCTTATCCCTGAGGAGCCAGCCCTTGCGGGTGTTCAGTGCGTGGAAGAGGGGCGGGAGGTTGGACTCCCGGAGGATGAAGGAATCGTCGCATCTGCCAGGGTATCTGGCGCACATGTGAAGGAATCTCTTGCGGTGGTCACAGGTGAGCTGAGTGTTGATGGAGTGATAGCCCTTCCCGTGGATGAACAGTCCTGGCTCATGTGGAGGTGCTCCTATTGCTATATGGGTGGAATTAATTACACCCTGCAGCCGTGGGAAGCCAGCCACAGCATGGAATCCTATTGCCCTCTCCGTCTGGCTGAGGTCATCCAAGGGGAAGTTGATATAGTGCGAGGCCCTGCGAAACAAGCTGACGGTGACCTGCCTTATGCACTTGTGTGCAGACGACTGAGAGACCCCGGCAATGTCCCCGGTGGCACCCTGAAGCGGAGGCGAAGTTGAGGGCGGTGGTGACTTTGACAGCGACAGGTAAGAAGATGCTGCTCGGGCCAGCCGGGAGCAGCTTGACATGAAGGAGGCTGCAGATGTCTGCGACTACCTGCCGACTGACTCTGAGCCTCCGTATGCACTGCTCCACAGAGAGGTCCAGGAAGCTGAGCCTCGGTCTATAGACCCCGTGGCGAGGGTAGTGCCTCCTGCGATGCCGCTCTCTCTGTTGTTGTCCTCCCTGCTGTTGTGCAGGGGCCTGTGGCGTAGCACTGTTTTGTGGAGCTCCATGTGGTGGAGGTGGATGGCGTGCCTGGCGAGGCTGGTGATGTTGTTCATCCACGGAAGAAGTGATGAATGCAGCCATGGTGCCCCCCACCCTGACGGTGTGAGTAAAGTAGGTAAATGTGTTTGCACAGCAGAGTTTAGGGTATAAATTAATAATTTTGAGCGGAAAGACAAAGGTGTTGCAGCCAAAACTTTGTCTGAAGTGACAGAGTGCCCTGCTGCAATAAATAAGGTATTGCCCCCAACTGTCTAAAAATCCTTTGTGTCTCTCACTGGCTGCTGGCTGAAACAAGTTTGCTCCAACAGGGAGTGTTTCCCACAGCACGGGAAATATGCTGAGGATCCTTCAAAATGCAACCCTGCCAAAATCTCCAGTCAATGAGGTCTGTCAAGTACCTCAACTACCTAAATAAGTATCTAAATTATCATCCCGCCGGCTTTAATTGCCGGTGGGAGTCCCGCATGCGGGAGCTGTGCGTGCACCCGAACGTGTCATTGGGGAACCCGGAAGTGAGCGGGTTGGAGCCGGGCTCCGAACCCGCTCTGGGATTTCGCCATTTTCGGAGCATCCCGCCCCCAACGCACCCGCTCGGCCATCCGAAAATCGGCCCCAATATGTTTTTCTATTATATCTTTAAGTAAAGATTCCAATATCTTTCCTACCACTGACATTAAGCTAATTGGTCTATAGTTCCCTGGATTTGTTCTATCTCCATTTTTGAATATAGGAATAGCATTAGCTGTCCACCAGTCCTCTGGCACTATTCCCTTTTCTGTTAAATTTTTATGTATATATACATAGCATCCAGGGTAGCTAAAAAGACAGGAGCAAAATTAAAGATCTCAGCAGCTATAGATGTTATATCATCAGAAACCTTATTTATGACCTGATTTTTTTTGCTGTTTCCAAAGGCTTTCCCATTTGCCATTGTGCAATTTGCTGTAGGGCTGATGTTTTTCTTCCCCTTCTTTCAGACATAGCACAGTCATTTCGCATTGGGAATTCTCTGTAATTTTGCTTTTTGGAAGAAAAAGAAGAGGAAGAACATTGGTGGATTGCCACGCTGGTCAGACAGTACCAGAAACACATGGCACCCCACACTAGTCTACTTCCAGTCAAGGTTATACCTTATTAGAAAGCCTAGGCTAGATTGTCAGATTTTCTACCATGGAAAGTCTAGGCTATAATGTCAGATTTCCCACTATAAAATCCATATTCAAGCTTAGCCTTGTTTGACATTCAAACTAGACTGCCATATTGAATTATCTGAGATTGAGAGATTTTTGAACTCTGGGGGAATCAAGGGATATGGGGATCGGGCTGGAAAGTGGAGTTGAGGTCGAAGATCAGCCATGATCTTATTGAATGGCCTACACCTGCTCCTATTTCTTATGTTCTTATTAGGGTGGCTTTTTCTCAGCTGTTCCACGAAAGGAAACACTGCACGGAAGGGAAGCAGTTGTGTGTGTGCGTGGGGGCGTGTGGAGTGGGGGTGGGGGTGGGGGGGGCGGGGAGAGCAAGCAGCAGCATGGATTTCAGATTGTGAAATTGTTTTTTTTAGTAGTCATATACTGCTATTTCAATTGATTGCTTATCTCATTTTTCTTCTGTTACTTTTTCTGTGTTTTATGTGTAACAAAATTATAAATCAATTCTTTATAAATGGGTTTAATTACATGTAGTGTACAGAGGAAAATTCTAATCTATTATATAATGAAAGTGGTGATTGACTTCAACATTCTTAAGTATTGTAGCTTTAGGCATGCTGAAAGCATAATAGTACATAGCCAAATTATAACAATGGGGTTGGACCTAATGTTACGTGACAGCCCCCAATCAAGGTAAAAAAACGGCCTCCATTATACTGAGCCACTTTCTTTGCCCTCCCCCCACTGTTAGAAAGATTTATCCGATGTCCACAGCCCCCAATGTCCACAGCCTTCCTCCGATGTCCACAACTCCCAATGTCCACAACCCCCGATGTCCACAAACCCCGATGTCCACAGCGTCCGATGTCCACAGCCCCCAATGTCCACAGCCTTCCTCCGATGTCCACAGCCTTCCTCCAATATCCACAGCCTTCCTCCGATGTCCACAGCCTTCCTCCGATGTCCACAGCCTCCCTCTGATGTCCACAGCCCCCGATATCCACAGCTCCCAATGTCCACAGCCTTCCTCCGATGTCCACAGCCCCCGATGTCCATAGCCCCCAATGTCCACAGCCTTCCTCCAATGTCCACAGCCTCCCTCCGATGTCTACAGCCCGGATGGCCACAGCCCCCGATGTCCACAGCCCCATTGTCCACAGCCCCTCCCTGATGTCCACAGCCTCCGATGTCCACAGCCCCTGAAGTCCACAGCCTTCCTCCGATGTCCACAGCCCCCGAAGTCCACAGCCTTCCTCCGATGTCCACAACCCCCAATATCCACAGCCTTCCTCTAATGTCCACAGCCCCCAATGTCTACAGCCTTCCTCCGATGTTCACAGCCCCCAATATCCATAGCCTTCCTCCAATGTCTACAGCCCCCAATATCCACAGCCTACCTCCAATGTCTACAGCCTTCCTCCAATATCCACAGCCCCCAATGTTCACAGCCCTCAATGTTCACAGCCCCCAATGCCCACAGCCTTCCTCCGATGTCCACAGCCCCCAACGTCCACAGCCTTCCTCCGATGTCCACAGCCCCCGATGTCCACAGCCCCCAACGTCCACAGCCTTCCTCCGATGTCCACAGCCCCCGTGTTCACAGCCCCCGATGTCCACACCCAATGTCCACAGCCTTCCTCCGATGTCCACAACACCCGATGTCCACAGCCCCCCGATGTCTCCAGCCTCCCCTATGTCTGATCCCCTCCCGATGACCGATCCCCTCTCACCCCCACGATGTCCAGCCCCAACACCCTTTTGACCGACACCCTCCCCCCCCCGATAATGTCAGTCTTACATGGCATCCCCTCCCAGGTTACTTTCCCGCCCGACAGGTAGCCAGCTTGTCAATCCGGCTTGCTGTCGTGCGGAATATCTGGAAGTAAAATTGTAATGATTCAATTAGGTCACGATCGCACATTCCAACCCGCCAACTTTACTTCCAGGTTTCCCACGCGTAAATCTACCTCCCCCCTATCTTTCCAGCTCCAGATAAAAAATCATGTCCATGGTCTCTGCTACAATAATGAATTCCTGTAGTACATTTTACAGCCTTACAACGCTCTGTGTAAAAATATTTCTTCTGCTCTCTGTCCTAAATCTCTTGTATCTGTGTCCTCTTGTTCTAGACCCCTCAGCTACTGGAAATAGTCTGATTCTATCTATTCAGTCCCATCCCTTCATAATTTTAAACACCTCTATCAAATCACCCTGTAATCTCCTTTGACAAAAACAGTTCTGATTTTTCAAGTCTCTTTTTGTATTTGTATTTCCTCATACCAGGCAGCATCCTAGTGAGCCTGCACAGTACCCGCTCTATTGTCTCAATATTCTTCCTGTGGTGTGAGCCCAAAACTAGACATAAGACTGCAACTGTGGTCTTACTAAGATTTCACATAGATTCAGCATTCTTGACTTTTATATTCTATACATAGAATTACAAAGAATTTACAGCACAGAAACAGGCAATTCAGCCTAATGGCTTCATGCCGATATTCATGCTCCACACGAGCCTCCTCCCTCCCTACTTCATCTAACCCATCAGCATATCATTCCATTCCTTTCTCCCTCATGTGTTCACCCAGCTTCCTCTTAGATGCATCTATGCTAGTGACCTCAACTACTCCTTATGGTAGCGAGTTCCACATTCTTACCACTCTCAGTGTAAAGAGGTTTCTCCTGAATTCCCTATTGGATTTATTAGTCACTATCTTATATTTATTAGTGACTATCTTATACCTCCTGCCATTAAACCCACTATTCCATTCGCCTTTATTATGGCCTTATCCACTTGACATGCTGCTTTTAATGTGAAACATCCCAAAGATATACCAATATTCGGCTATCTTGGATCCTTGACTGTGGACAACAATTCGAGATCCCTGATTGAAGAGGTATCATGGAAGGCATAATACAGTACAGCTCTCTGTGATGTAAAGAAATATTTGATTCATTATGTGGCCGGTAGAAAGACAGGACGAGAGTGCTCTTCACAATTATTTAAGCGCCAACAACCATAATTCAAAATGCATTCCCTTTCAAATAAATTTGATTTCGGGACATCTCTTATAGATGGATGACTCTAAAAACTTTAATCCCAAAAATCCATGGCTGTTCTGTAACTTCAGCGGACGTCTGCCAGAGTGGCTGGAAACTATTCGGAGACTCAAATATACTGGGTCCTGGCCTTGTTTCCAAATAATCCAATGGCTTTGTGTGGGATAGCCTCTGTCCACCCCAAACAATGCGATCATTGTAAGGGATGGGGCAGGACTCTATATGTTCGGAGCTTCCACTCCCTGATCCTTCAGAGGGACTCAGCATATGACTGGCGGGGGTACACCTGGTTTAACCAGGCAGACCTCCCCAACCACCAGTGGTTGTGAGGTTCACCTTTGTAAGGGCACCACTGGGGGCAGCTCTATTGTTTTCAGAGGAGGGTGAGCCACCCCCACCTCACCCAGACTCCTCTTCCAGACTTTCCAGTCTGATGCTAATGGCAGGCACTCTAGATGTGCCGCTTTTGGCATGGGAACCCAAGTTTGGCATTTTAATAAAAGGTCCTCCACCTGAACTCCCGCACCCCCCCCAAACTTGGAAAGACGCCCTCGTAAGAACGGGATATGACGCTCGACTCGTCGATCGACAGTTCCGACGAGCCACGGTGAAAAATCGCATACACCTCCTCAGAAGACAAACACGGGACACAACCAACAGAGTACCCTTCGTCATCCAGTACTTCCCCGGAGCAGAGAAACTGCGCCATGTTCTCCGCAGCCTTCAACATGTCATTGATGACGACGAACACCTCGCTAAGGCCATCCCCACGCCTCCACTACTCGCCTTCAAACAGCCATCCAACCTCAAACAGACCATCGTTCGCAGCAAATTACCCAGCTTTCAGGAGAACAGCGTCCACGACACCACACAACCCTGCCACGGCAACCTCTGCAAGACATGCCAGATCATCAACACAGATACCACCATCACACGAGAGGACACCACCCACCAGGTACATGGTTCATACTCCTGTGACTTGGCCAACGTTGTCTACCTCATACGTTGCAGGAAAGGATGCCCCAGAGCATGGTACATTGGCGAGACCATGCAGACAATGCGACAACAGATGAACGGACACCGCGCAACAATCGCCAGACAGGAGGATTCCCTCCCAGTCAGGGAACACTTCAGCAGTCAAGGACATTCAGCCACCGATCTTCGGGTAAGCGTTCTCCAAGGCGGCCTTCGAGACACAAGACAACGCAAAATCGTCGAGCAGAAATTGATAGCCAAGTTCCGCATCCAAGCGGACGGCCTCAACCGGGATCTTGGGTTCATGTCGCGCTACACGTAACCCCACCAGCGGGAAAAAAAATGTTATCTGTTTTTAATACAACTGGTCATTCTCTCTCTTTCTCTTCCTTTCGGATGTTTCTCTCTCTCTCTCCCTCTCTGTCTTTGGTTCTGGCCGTTTGTATATTCAGTAGTCTGGTATCTAATGTTTCTCTGTCTGAACACTATTCAATTCATTTGATTGCCTAGATAACGGGCAGTTGGAAAGATTATCTGTAATCACCAGGCATTGTTCTATAACTATATATGCGGTAATTTTCAAGGAATCCGACACTCACCTGATGAAGGAGAAAGCCTCCGAAAGCTTGTGATTTTCAAATAAAACTGTTGGACTATAACCTGGTGTTGTAAGATTCCTTACATTTGTACACCCCAGTCCATCACCGGCATCTCCACATCAAACTTGGAGAGGTCATTGGTGGAGGCATTGGGTATTTGTGCCTAGATGCACCCCATGGTGGATATTCAGAGACTTTATGTTTTTAAAAAATGTTTGTTTCTTTACATTATTTTTACTTTTACCACTTTCTCTGCTCCATCTGTCCTCCATGCACCAAAAACACAACCAACAAAAGAAGAGCTAGAGATACTTTTAAAGGACAAAAAAAAGTAAGTGGCTGTTGCTCTAGATGGCCATTTACATTTAGTCTTAATGTTGTATCAGATGCTGTACATTTTCAATATATAGGTTTTTTACACATTTAAAATAACTGGGTGAACTTATACACCACTCCATGATTTGAGATATCCTAAACATCATATTAATATTGTAAATTTGTGTACAGAAGAATTCTGTTTTATTTTACAGACAGCATGGTGGGCTGATCAGTATTCAGCTGGAGTGCTTCGTGCTATTTCTCACACACTAGGCAACAGTTATGGGATAGGAGGCCTACCTACAGGTACCAAAATGCATCAAATTTTATCGTCAATCAGATCTAAGCTTAAAATAGAGTTCAAGCACCCTGATAAGAATCCTGGAGCGTTCAATTCCTGCGACAAGTTGAGAGTTCAAACATTAGTGTATCTAATTCAAAATACTATTGCAGTATTTTCCATCGAAGTGCCCTGAAGAAAATTGATATATTTTACTATTGAGCAATGAACACTACATGAAGAGAAACAAATGTCAAAAATGTAAGGTGCAGACATGAGTCTGCAGACAAGTGACAGTAGACCAGCACCCATATCCATTGTGATGACCGCTGAAGTGGATGGAAATTGTGGTACGTGAGATGGTTGTGAAGAGGGTGGATCACTGCGTCACTACATAGCACCATCTCCATAGTTCAGAATTGCAGCATGCCTGCAATGAGGTGGAGCAAAGTTTAAGGATACAGCTGGCCATTACTGTTAGTGCATGTGCCGGGTCTATGTTGCATGGTAGCAGCAAATGTCCTTGCAGCACTGTATCTACCTCTCTGCTGATCCAGACTCTGAGAAGACATTTCCACATGATAAATAGCAGGTAGGTGTGCCAAGACCTATACAAATTGATAATGGCATCTTGGTGGTAGCAAGTAACATGCTCTAAGGTTCCTACCTGCACTTTTGTTGACCACTTGGACGTGCATGAGAATAGTTGAGGATGGATCATCATCAAAGTAGACTTTCCTTCCATCCTGGTAGGGAAGCACCTAACCTCCTCTCAATGCTGCTAATTAAGGTCCACCTACGCACTGCAGTACAATGATAGCAATCTCAAATCTGTTTTGTTCAATATCAAAAAATTAGAGGGAAAAGTTATGTCATTGCAAAATTTAAAATGTAAAAATTGCACACAATGTTTAATACTAAAACGGTTGTTTTTTTCGGTCATAATTCGTGCAATAACGTATTTTTCATTGAACAATCTTGCAGAATTTACAGAGATTGCAGTCACGGTGGTCAGTATGATTTCTGGAGCTCTGATGCATACAATAATGGTGGCAAATGTGGCGGCTTTGGTATTAAATGCAGATGTTCCAGGACGTATGTACAGAGAGAAGGTTTGTGAAGTTTAATATGAAAAAATGCTTATGTTTAGTTATAATGTATAGACATGCATACCAAAACCTAGTCTTTCTAAATATGTCAGCTCATCAATCTTACAGTGTAGGTCATCTTGGCATTTTCTTAGAGCAAATTTTCATATTTAGTTGATACATCTTAATACATTTAAATATATCTCCTCTCCATCAGGTTTAAACTACAGAAATTGATCTTTGAAAGTGTCCTATTCTCCAAGCATTTTTGTTAGTTCAGAGGATGCTTTAGAAACACATGCCACAGTGAGACTGTAGGATTTACTTAAGGATAGTGCTTAATTTATTGCTAGGATTAGGAATCTAGCAGAAATGTTCTGTTGGAGTTAAAGGGAGACATTTTGATGAAAAAGTTTGTCATCCTTTGTTTGTAAATACGGCACAATGACAAATTGATTTTTTTTATATCACTTACTTATTCAGTAAGACAGTGACTTTTCAATTCTGGCTTTAGCAGTAATAAACTATAATGTACCAAATTTACTGTGTATGTTGTGCACTTTTTATTTGGGCATCACCACTCTGCAAAGTCTCTAGGTGGCTCTCGATAGGATTTACCCTTATAAAAACTACCTGTCACACAGCTATACCTGCAATTGTACACAAGATTGAGTGTCATAAGCTCTTAAAACTGTAGATCCCCATGCTTACACCTACAATAACACATGCACTGATGGAAATTTGTTTTTTTCAGACATTCTGTTAGCAATGCTACGCGAGATCCACTAATAATATACAAAAAAATAGAAAATACAAAAACACTCTACTGCTCAGATCAAGTGCTGTGGTGCTCAAAAATGATGTGTCATAATTTAGGAACACTGGACACTGAATTCAGCATGCCTCTGATTTCAACATTGAGCAGACTGCTGAGTGAAATTACCCAGAATCTACCATTATTGAGGGGTATGATTAATATCTTATATGTCTTTCATCTAAACTTGACATCTGTGCTTGTCAAAGAACCCTTGGGTTTTCCTCACTGACCCACTGGGTCTGACTGCAACTTTACGTGATGATTCTTCAGAAATGCAAATGCCTGAAGAATCAGCTTCATGCAATCATGCAAGGAAACTAAATGGGTTCTATTCTTGATATTTCACTGTCTCCAAAAAAATCCAGGAATTTCAAACTCTGTGACACTCATTAAAATAGCTCTGTCCCGATGCAAAAGACCAGCTTATGTACAAAAATTGAGGTGCAGCAGGACCCTTAGGTCACCTGATAATGGTATAATTCAGAAGTTTCAGCCTTGGAAGAGGCCCAAACTTTGTAGCTTTAGTTCTGCAGCTGTACAGCAATTTTTCTTGTGATTTTTGGTGATTATTTTGTCATTGAGACCTGCACTAAACTTAACCGAAGTGCTGTCAGTCTCTGAATCAGACATTTTTCGAATCCACTCCCCCCCAACCCATTTTCTAGAAGGTTCAAGTAGTTGTAATGGCCTTCCCAATGGGCATACCCCTGTTCAGCATGATCATGGAAGAGGAAGGGGGGGCAATAGATGCAGGATGCCCTGAGTGAAGCACTGTGGCAGGAGGCAGTGTCCCACTCGCTATTACCCCCCTTCCCCAGAGTGTGTACTGGCAGCGCAAGTCCTTCCAGGACCTGTCGGAGGAGCTATGAGTTTGCAGACCGTGCTTCACAAAGGAAGCCATTGGCCATCTGTCTGCAGTTCTGCAGGAGGACCTCTAACCACAGCCGTTATCCGTGAAGATCACCACGACCTTGAACTTCTACAGCTCGGAATGTTTTTAATCAGCCACGAGGGGATCTATGCAACATAAACCAAGGAGCTGGAAGGATCACTAGGTTACAGATGCCCTTTTAAACACAGGGCACCAGAATTAATCTCCTATGGAATGTCACAAGCAGAGCAAAGAGAGAAGGCCATACAGTTCTGCAGGCTCGCTGAATTCCCCATTGTGCATGGGCCGATCAACGGAACCCACATGACACTGAAAGTGCCAAATATGAGCCCTGTGGCTTATGTCAACAGGAAGGATTTTCACTCCCTTAATGTGCAGATAGTCTACAATGCGCAACAGTGGATACTGCACGTTAGCAGCTCCCAGCATGCTGCACACTATGATGCAGCCATTCCACCATCTAGCAGATATTTACCGAGGATAGGCAACGATGGTTGAATCCTGGGGGATACGGCCCCTGATACCATAGCTGTTCACACCATTCAGAGTGAGGGAAGGGCTGAGCTTGAACATCCTTGGAGAGGAGCACATAGAAGCAGAAGTTCCTGAGCTGGAGATCCCAGAGTCAAGGGGTGATGCCAACTCAGACGAGATATTAGAGGACAATCAGAGCTTGGCTCTAAGCAGAAGTGTTCAGCGACTGATAGCCTTCACCGTCCAAACGCAGCTTCACCACCTTCTCCCTCATTCTTTGACAGTAAAGGTTCTTGGAAGGCCATGGCCACCCAAGCACCTGGCAACGCATCAGCTCTCTGACCTCCCCAGAAGGCGATGCCAACTTTCATTAGCCACGTGGAAAAGTCTGAACCAATTGTGTGAACCATTCCCTGTGGGATTGTGATCGTAAAGAGTGACAGACCAGAGAATTAAAGTGCAAATACAATTTTAATTCAACGAGTAACAGAACACAAACTAGTTTTCAAAATCAACAAGGTGCAAACATGAGCAAACTTTTAACCAATGTACATAAACAACGAAATCCAGACCCTTCTCCACAAAACTGCATTGGTGACCAACAATGAATAAGTGAACAATCAAGGAACATTCACACTTTGCAAGATACATTCTCTATGGAACTCTATCAATGCACTTTAATCCTCATTAGTTAAATAGTCAATTGCAAGCAGACCTACATAAATAGCACAGAACTGAGAGAGTTGCATCCATCAACTCTAGACAACTCTTGCTAGAATGAAAACATTTCTCTTATATTAAAAAAAATCCTCCAGCCTGCTGTTGCAATCTTCAGTCAGACTTGGCTTTTTAAAGGCTGCACTCTGATTTCAGACAGGGTTTTAGTTTAACATCTCAGCTGAAAGACAGCTCCTCTGACAATACTGCATTCCTTTTGTCCTGCATTGAACATAAACCTAAATTATGTGCTCAAGTCAATAGTGGGGCTATGAACCCATGACCTTCTGCTCAGAAGTGCGAGGGCTACCATTGAGCCAAGCTGAAACTTGGGAGGTGAAAGTAATTAAATTTAGCCAGATAGCAAATAGAGAATCACAATGTAGTGATCTACCTGGGATTTTGTAACCACAACAGGCCACACCTTGATTTAGCAAGCAATTATGCACAATTAACATGTATATTATTTTACTGAAATCAGGAAACCCTGCACCATGCACAAGGGGCATCATGCATCCACACAGAGGATTGTCAAGCACATTTTTGAATATGCTTCTTGTGTTCCAACATTACTGTACAGCGCATTCCAGTAGTACGTCATTTTGAATACAAAATTACTGAATAGATAGATGTGTAGCATTTATATAGAAGGCAGAATTGCATTTTTGCAACCACAACATGAATAGGGTAATGCCCTCAGTATCCTCCAGGAGAAAACAGATTAGATCGTGAAGGTGCGCATTCACCATGCTGAAGAATCTAATCCATATATGAACTTGGCTTGAAAGACTGGCTTAGAGAAGGAGACATAAGCAAGGAGCTTTTATTAAAACGAGAAGAAAAATATTGTAGGTAATGCAGAACCAGAAATATGAGAAACTCATCAATATTACTTCAAGATTCCTCCACATATGTCAGTTTGGTATCCATACTCATTTTATTTTATGAATAATATCAGATATTAATAAAAATATCAAACTGATTTTTTTTGGTTTAAGTCTTAGCAGAACTAGAGCCCAGTGAGACTTACACCCCTCGTAATATATGGTGATTTAAAATTCAGAATACGCAGTGTGAATCAAGTCATCTGCCACTTTTATTAATTTGCTCCATTTGTGTTTTAAGTTGACTGGTCGTACTTTGTTACCACTGTTTTGAGCCAATATGCAAGTTAATGCTGCCCAAAGTGTAACAATCTCAAAATTGAGAATATATCCAACATATTGCTGAATACATATTATCATATTTGGGCGAGATACCAGTGGATTGCAGGTACAAAGCAAGATGCCATCCACATATAGTGGAATTTTATGTTTTACTTCCTTTATTTCAGGATTGGTTCTCACTTGCATAGGCAGGATTTAATGGCTAAGGCAAATAAAAGAGGGGATAAAGGATGCTGCCACTATATTCCCCTGGATCAATCAAAGTTTGTGGAAACCTCCCGTTTGTCAGCACCAAAAATCTTAGGTTGAGCTTAGAAATTCCATCCTATTTTAGATGTGGAATTAGTGGAACCCATTCTCCAGGTACTGCCCCTTTCTGGCCTGGTTGCTAAATTCCGACAGAGGAAGTCGTGGGTAGTGCTTCTTCTAACAACGCCTGTTGTGACATTACTTTTGGAGGTGGGACTGGCAGAATGCCGTGACCCTCCCCCCCCCCCATCAAGAAATTCCGCCAGTTCCTCTCAGCATATGGCCAATGGTAAGTTGCATGAAGCAAGCTTACTTGCTGTACAAAGGCCATAAGTGGACCTCACCGTACTATATCTCAATGGCAATCAATCTCAAATTTATCCAATTTATTGGCCCAGAAATTGCTTAAAAAAGAATGGTGAGCTCAACAGCACTCACTGTTCTTAGTGGTGAAATCGAGGAGCAAGTTCCAGCATTTGCACATGCGCACCGAAACGCAGAAATCCAGAACTTGCTCCTCCTGCTTCGCCAGAGATATGACAGCATTGAATTAAAGGGATATCGCGGGCTGGAATCAGTGAAAACAATGGACCAGCACCAATTTGCTCATCTGCCCAGCTGGAAAGTAACTAATGTCACCACAACACAGGTACACTTAAAAATAACAGGTCTAAACTAAATTTTAACAGTAAGTCTTAATGACTGCCAAACAACTAAAAATTAACTTTTAAAAATGTAGAGTCTCATTACCCCTTATTTTAATAGTTTTTGGTTAATAAAAAAAATGTTTTAAAATTATTTTTTTTTATTTTACTTTTCCCTTCTGTCTCTTTTATTTAATTCGATTATTTCTTATCCTCTCTTTTTCGCTGTCTATAACTGTCTTTACAAATGATTTTAGTGTTGTACCTTTCACTTCTTGGATTTTACATTCCAGTTTGAAGAAAATGTTCACAGCTTGTCAAAAATGCTGCATTCTGATTGATCGAGGGGAGAGATCGCTCCTCTTGCTTCTCCCATGGGTCCTAGCTTTGCTGGAGCTAACGCTAGGCTCTTCTCCGCTTTCTATTCGAGGAAGTGCCCGCAGTAAAGACCGCAGTAAGTTAGTGGATTAGTATAAATCTATAGAGCAGCAAGCACTGTTGGTTCGCCGCTCTGAGCAATTTCTGGGCCAATGATTATCTTTCTCCTTTATCCCAAGAGCTTTCACTTCAGATACAAATCAGTATTGAGGCACCTCATCTAGTACCTTCTGAGAGTTAAAATATATTACACAAACCATCATTGCAAATCTTGTAACATCCTCAAAAAATTTGAAGAACTTTATTAGGCACGGCCTACTTAAGTACAGGCACAGTTCATTACAAAATGCCATCATTGGATCTATGGTCACTTTAAATAATTGAAGTGTCACTAAGATATTAGAGTTTAAATAATCATTCTTTATTTTATAATTTAGCTGTGTCAAGTAGAAGAGTACATGATCAATAGGAGATTCCCTCGGCTTCTACGGTTGAAGGTTTCAAACTATTACAGAGAACGTTATCACGGCAAATGGTTTAATCAAGAAGGAATTGTTTCTGAGATGTCTGAGTATCTGAGAGAGGTATTGAACTGTGACAAAATGCATGTAGAATATTGAACCTCAAGGAAGTAAGTTTTAAAGAAATATGTGTAAAACTACTTAAAGTAACTTATAACATTTCAAAAATAATCAATAATTCTTTGTATTTGAAAATAATATGGAAACAAAAAAATATTTTTTCAAAGACTTGACAATAATGGTATAGTCATCTATGCAGTTAATTAGCTACTGCGCAGCTGTGAATGTTATCCCTTTCCTCTGAACATCTTGGCTTCCACATAATTTGATATTATCTGGAAACTTAGACCTTTTTAAAGTTTTTATATCATTAAGCCTTGTTTAAGTGTCATGGGATTGTTGTAACAAAAAACATTTTCTGGTCTATTTTGGCTCCAATGTATCTGTTCAGCCAGTCATCAAATTCTCTCCTTACCCAAGGCATGGTTGTGTTTCTGGCCTAAGAAGCACTGGAACACTAGTGGGTGGTTATCTATTAACAGGAGAAAACTCACCAATTGTTATTGGTCAACTGGCATGAGTGAAAGAAACAAACGACCAGTACCGTTTACATATTTAAACTTAGAAAATGAGCATCCAGGTCTAACTTCAGTTTAGATTGCAACTGTTTGGTCACTGTGGCTAATCTCAGAGCTGTTCTGTGCTTGGAGGGTGGATGCTGAATAAGGTTTTCCAAAATTAGACCATAGCAGGTGATATGCCTACCCATGATCCATTGTCAACCCCACTGAAACTTACAGGATCGGGTAACTGGTAAGCAGTGAAAGCTCCCAACATGGAATATGCCTATACTTGGAAGCTGACACAATGGGGGAATTTCTTGCACTATTACAGCTATATAAGGAGCGGCCATTTAATGGAAGTGGCCACTTAAAGATAAAGTCTTTGGATGACACAAACTGTTTAGCTGGCAAAAGCCTCTGAATGGCACAATTTTTTTGTGAAGGCAGGAAAAGGAGTCTTTGAGCAAGTGATGGAGTGACACACCACCCAAATCTCTTGTTTGATGGATGTTCAAATGGAGACATAACTGCATTGCAGAGATCCCTTCCAAGAGGACAGTAGTGGAGCATGCCTGGCAGATGGTAGCAACCAAGGTCACTGTTAGGCACAGTATCAAGCTGCAGAAGATGGCAGACTTTAAGGAAGGTAATGCTATCCAACAGTAGCATATGCCAAGGAGATAATCTAACACACATGTGTGTCAAGCCTCTGAACTGTCAAAGCCCTCAGACAGCTTTACAGCTTTTTCATTGATTACCATGGATGTCCTTACTGCAGGAGGACACACATTCAAGCTGCAGCTTACAGCTGAAAGCCTTGGTGCACTGACATCTTAAAAGGACTTCACATTGTAACACAATGTAGCTATATGATTAACGTTCAGTTACTATATACAGGATGGGCTGCAGGTCTGTCACTGTACGTGCTCCTTAGAGTTTCAACATCTTAAGACTACGGCCTAGAATTTCGGGAGCAAGTAGAAATGTGCGCGGGGTTGGGGATCACCCCTACCAGTTGAGAGCAATGCAGACAGGACGTAGAATCCGTGTTGCCTGCTTATTATAATTATTTGTGCGTGCAGCCAGCGCTGCCCACACTGTTCATTGGTTGTATGCCTCTCGGGGTGGGGGGAGATTTCTTAAAGGCAGCTAGCACCTCTTAAAGGGGAGGTGGGTTCTGGCTGCAAGATCTGTTGTGTTACTTTTTGTAGTTGAAATGGCTGAAGCAGGGAGAGAGCAGGCACCAAGTTTTTCCGTTGCTGCACAGGAGGCCTTGGTGCAGGAAGTGGAGAGGAGGCAGGACATCCGTTTCCCCCAGATGCAGGAAGCCGTTCAGATATCTGATGAGGAGTCAGTGGGAGGAGATTGCTCACCACGTCAATGCCAGGAGCTTTGCTCTAAGAACATGAATGCAATGCAGGAAAAAGTTTAATGATTTGACTAGAGTTTTCAAGGTAAGAACACTGTTAAAATACTTTCTCATCACAGCTGCACCACTCACAGCCTCATTAATTGCAACACTCAGCGCACTCACAACACTCCCCTCCCCCACCACCCTGCCTTGTGCTGCAATCAGTACAGCACACTTCTCTAAACATTCTTCACCTCATTCTCACACACTCAACACCAATACAAACTTCACACTCACATCTCACACACACATACTGTCGGCTATTTAATCATGACAGCCACATTCCCCAAACATCTCACAGGACTCTCACTAACACACTTCCCTCTTTTTTTCAGGAGAAAGTAACGCATAACACCAGACAACAAGCTGCCACTGGAGGAGGAAGAGCCCGTCTGCACACACTCTGCTCCCTTGAAGAGATGGTCCTGGAAATTATGGAAGGGGCAGAGTGGAGTCCGTGGTGACGCTGGAGGAGACGGCGAGCAGGGTTTCTTTATACCTCATCCTCTCTGTCTCTTCTCACTTCTTTCTCACCCAAACACTCTGCAAGACAAGCTGCAGATGCTTTCAACACTCACTTCTTTCTGTTTTCCTGCACACCGTGACCTAACCCTTGTCCCTTTTTCATTTCAGCTCCTGAGAATGTCGACACTCCGCTGCCAGTGGAGGAATTCAAACGCATTATACATGAAGATGCACCTTGTGTTCATCTGACTTTCACAAGCACCAGCTCACATACTGACACCAAGTGGATCTTAGATGTTAGGTTAGAGGAGAGATGGTGACTCCGGGCAGGAGGATAGGATGCCACAGGTGCCAGCTCACCAGAGGGCGAGGTCACATACTACTTCTGCTGAAGAGGACTCAGATGCTGACTTTAATAGGCCAGATCGAAGCTCTCTGGAAGGCTGCCCAGTGTAACTAGCATTTCCTGGTAGATGCTCATCAGCCTTCTCTGGTCATCTGGGCCCTGAAGGTCAGCATCTTAGTCCTCTGCAGCAGAATTAGTATGCGACCTCACTCTTCGGCAAGCTGGCACCTGTGACGTCCTATCCCCCTGCCCTGGCTTCTGCAAACTTATGCCCGGTGTGTAGACGCCTCCTCTAACCTAGCCTCTAAAGTCTGCAGCAGTATCTGAGCTCGTGCTTGCAAGAGTCCGATCGAGTGATGGTGTATCTTCCTGAAGGCTCGCCTGCTTTTCCCCCACTGGCCCAAGGGCTTCCACATTCTCAGCATCTGAAATGAAAGAAAGGGACAAGGGTTAGCTTACGGTGTGAAGAGAGAGCATTGAGAGAGGAGTGGGTGGTGAAAGCATCTGCAGCTTGTCGTGCAGAATGTGTGGGGTGAGATAGGAGTCAGAAGGGACAAAAAGGATTAGGTATGAAGAAACCCTGCATGACTCCTTCTCCAGCGCTGCCAGTTGCCATGGTCTTGACTCTGTCCCTGTCCATGCTGGTAAGTACACTTTTATCGAGGTGGGGGAGGGTGTTCAGGTGGGCTCTTCCTCCTCCGGTGCCAGCCTGCTGTCTTGAGTTGTGTGCCACCTTCTGCTGCAAGAAAGAAGGGAGTGTGTTAGTGAGAATAATGTGAAGTATTTGGACAATGTGTCTGTCATGATGATACAGTGGGTGTGTAAGATGTGAGTGGTAGGTAATTGAGGGTTGTAATAGTGGTGAGTGTGTGAGGATGAGGAGAAGGAGGTGTGGTGCAGTGATTGTAGGAGAGTGAAGTGAAACGGGGAGAGGAGACTTGTGAGACCTGTGAGTCTTGTGATCCGTGAGGCTGTAAGTCCACATTCACCTGAGGAAGGAGGAAGCCTCCGAAAGCTTGTGAATTTCAAATAAAATTGTTGGACTATAACTTGGTGTTGTAAAATTGTTTACAAGTGAGCAGAGAGTAAGAGAGCAGTATTTTTACCTTAACAATGCTAGTGGGATCATTGAATTTCTTCTGGCATTGCAGCCATGTCCTTGGTGCTAGGCTCCTGGCATTCATGTACACTGCTCTTTAGATGAAACTCCTTGCTTCTATAAAGTGTTCCATTTTGCAATCTAGCCTAGAATTTAAAAAGTCACCCCACTAAAACAGGCAAGTTCAAGTGTGAGGCAGCCCTGAGGTTAAAAACCTGTTTGGCACTCAAGTTGGCAGTCATGAGTTATCTGAGCATCTCTTTTCTAAAACAGTAGTTATGATAAGTTGTTTGCTTTGTTATTTTATTACAGGATGTTCTAAGCTACCTATGCAGAGATCTGGTCAATAATGTGCCAATGTTCCAAAATGGGGATCCGAATTTTTTGAAAGCAATTATCACAAATCTGCATTATGAAATCTTTCAGAAGGACGATGTGATAATAAGAGAAGGAGCTGTGGCAGAAAGGATGTTCTTCATTGAATCTGGTATCGTTTCAGTAGAGACAGAGTTTTATCAAAAGCACCTTTCTGATGGTGCTTACTTTGGAGGTTTGTGAACATGGGATTTTCAGTAGTGGAAATGCCAAAGGGGCTGGGAAGTGCAATGTACTAGAATTGTAGAATTATATTCATAGGTGCACCTTTCAATTTAATTGGGACATCCTGATTTTTAGGGTGAATTTAAATTCTGTCCAGCTGTTCTAACTTCATAGCAGCATTATTGGTTGCATTCCAAGCCTAAAACTTGGAGTTAAAAGAGTTAGGGAAATAAAACAAATCTAAAGTGCTCAATTGTTTTTTCCCATACTTCTAAGAATGGGGGTTAACATCTTATTGTATTTTGCTTTAACACAAAAAGAGTTTAAATAACACTTGGGGTGTGCTACTGCGAGTCAGAACCGGGAGTACTGCTTATGAAGAGATAAAGAAGGTATGTGAAAACAGAAATTTTGAGGGTAATAGGTGATTTTAACCAACTTTCTATAAATTAGGAATGCCCAAGTGGTTTAAAGTCTGAATTAGTAAATGTAATGCACAATTGCTTCATAACTAATGCATAAAGGAAGCACAAGAGGCAGCTCTCACCTGGACTTGGTACTGGTAAGTAACCCTTGAGATGTTTTCCTACATTAAAGCACTATATAAATTCTAGTTGTTGTTGTAGAAACGATCATAAAAGTACCCATATTCAAAAAAGTGATAAATCTAATATATGAAACTTTGAGGACCAAACTTGAGGATTACCTATGCAATACTAACCTAATTAATAGCAGCCAGCACAGGAGTGGAAGACTGCTTCAATAACCTCGCTGACATTTTAGAGGAGGTGCATTCCAAGTGGACTGTGATATTTTGAGTATCTTGATTTCCAATACCGTTGATAAATTTCTTCATGAAAGGCTGCTACATCAACTTAAAGCAGTGGGAATTCATGGTAAAAGAAAAAAGTTGAGAAAATGGCTAAAGGCGAGCCGAGCGGAGGGAGCGTCCGATAAAAGGCGGGATTTCAGAGCGCTGAGAACAGCTGAGAGGAGCCGAGCCGAGCGGAGGGAGCGTCCGATAAAAGGCGGGATTTCAGAGCGCTGAGAACAGCTGAGAGGAGCCGAGCCGAGCGGAGGGAGCGTCCGATAAAAGGCGGGATTTCAGAGCGCTGAGAGGAGCCGAGCCGAGCGGAGGGAGCGTCCGATAAAAGGCGGGATTTCAGAGCGCTGAGAGGAGCCGAGCCGAGCGGAGGGAGCGTCCGATAAAAGGCGGGATTTCAGAGCGCTGAGAACAGCTGAGAGGAGCCGAGCGGAGGGAGCGTCCCATAAAAGGCGGGATTTCAGAGCGCTGAGAACAGCTGAGAGGAGCCGAGCCGAGCGGAGGGAGCGTCCAATAAAAGGCGGGATTTCAGAGCGCTGAGAACAGCTGAGAGGAGCCGAGCCGAGCGGAGGGAGCGTCCGATAAAAGGCGGGATTTCAGAGCGCTGAGAGGAGCCGAGCCGAGCGGAGGGAGCGTCCGATAAAAGACGGGATTTCAGAGCGCTGAGAGGAGCCGAGCGGAGCTGCGACCGAGTTCGAAGTGACGTCAGGAATCAGATCGGGACGCGACACAGGGGAGGCACCTGATTGGTGAGTAGGTTCAGGTGAGTATTTCTCCTTATCTACAGTAACTGAAGTAAAAGGAAAGGGAAGGTCTGCAGGTCTTATAGGAAGTAGCGTTTATTTTTTAGTGAATCAAGGTCCCTAGTGTAGTTAACATTCTCTAAATTGAGAACAATTTAAAGGAGTAAACTCCTTAAAGGGAGTGGTAAGTAGTTTTTCTTTCCTTTTTTTTTCTCTTGACATTGTAGTTGTTCTTAAGCTAATTTAAGGGTTAAGTCATGGCAGGAGATCCCAGCGCCGTGTCATGTTCCTCTTGTGGGATGTGGGAATTCAGGGCTCCTTCCTGTATCCCTGATTCCTTCACCTGCGGGAAGTGTGTCCAGCTGCAGCTATTGTTTGACCGCTTGACGGCTCTGGAGCTGCGGATGGACTCACTTTGGAGCATCCGCGATGCTGAGAAAGTCGTGGATAGCACGTTCAGTGAGTTGGTCACACCGCAGATAAAAATTACTGAGGGAGATAGTGAATGGGTGACCAACAGACAGAGGAAGAGTAGGAAGGCAGTGCAGGGGTCCCCTGCGGTCATCTCCCTCCAAAACAGGTATACCGTTTTGGATACTGTTGGCGGAGATGGCTCACCAGGGGAAGGTGGCAGTGGCCAGGTTCATGGCACCGTGGCTGGCTCTGCTGCACAGGAGGGCAGGAAAAAGAGTGGCAGAGCTATAGTGATAGGGGACTCGATTGTAAGGGGAATAGACAGGCGTTTCTGCGGACGCAACCGAGACTCCAGGATGGTATGTTGCCTCCCTGGTGCAAGGGTCAAGGATGTCTCGGAGCGGCTGCAGGACATTCTGGAGGGGGAGGGTGAACAGCCAGTTGTCGTGGTGCATATAGGCACCAACGAT
This sequence comes from Heptranchias perlo, assembly GCF_035084215.1. Classification (NCBI taxonomy): domain Eukaryota; kingdom Metazoa; phylum Chordata; class Chondrichthyes; order Hexanchiformes; family Hexanchidae; genus Heptranchias; species Heptranchias perlo. The sequence continues at coordinate 51,519,071 of NC_090335.1, forward strand.
ATAGGTAAAAAACAGGATGAGGTCCTACAAGCTGAATTTAGGGAGTTAGGAGTTAAACTAAAGAGTAGGACCTCAAAGGTAGTAATCTCAGGATTGCTACCAGTGCCACGGGCTAGTCAGAGTAGGAATGACAGGATAGCTAAGATGAATACGTGGCTTGAGAGATGGTGCAAGAGGGAGGGATTCAATTTCCTGGGCCATTGGAACCGGTTCTGGGGGAGGTGGGACCAGTACAAATTGGACGGTCTGCATCTGGGCAGGACTGGAACCAATGTCCTAGGGGGAGTGTTTGCTAGTGCTGTTGGGGAGGGTTTAAACTAATGTGGCAGGGGGATGGGAACCGATGCAGGAAGTCAGTGGGAAATAAAGTGGTGACAGAAACAAAAGGCAGTAAGGGAGAGTGTACAGAACATGACCGGACAGATGGTCTGAGAAAGCAGGGCAAAGACCAAGGGAAGACTAGATTAAACTGCATTTATTTCAATGCAAGAAGTCTGATGGGCAAGGCAGATGAACTCAGGGCATGGATGGGTACATGGGACTGGGATGTTATAGCTATTACTGAAACATGGCTAAGGGAGGGGCAGGACTGGCAGCTCAATGTTCCAGGGTACAGATGCTATAGGAAAGATAGAGCAGGAGGTAAGAGAGGAGGGGGAGTTGCGTTCTTGATTAGGGAGAACATCACGGCAGTAGTGAGAGGGGATATATCCGAGGGTTCGCCCACTGAGTCCATATGGGTAGAACTGAAAAATAAGAAGGGAGAGATCACTTTGATAGGATTGTACTACAGACCCCCAAATAGTCAACGGGAAATTGAGGAGCAAATATGTAAGGAGATTACAGACAGCTGCAAGAAAAATAGGGTGGTAATAGTAGGGGACTTTAACTTTCCCAACATTGACTGGGACAGCCATAGCATTAGGGGCTTGGATGGAGAGAAATTTGTTGAGTGTATTCAGGAGGAATTTCTCATTCAGTATGTGGATGGCCCGACTAGAGAGGGGGCAAAACTTGACCTCCTCTTGGGAAATAAGGAAGGGCAGGTGACAGAAGTGTTAGTGAGGGATCACTTTGGGACCAGTGATCATAATTCCATTAGTTTTAAGATAGCGATGGAGAAGGATAGGTCTGGCCCAAAAGTTAAAATTCTAAATTGGGGAAAGGCCAATTTTGATGGTATTAGACAGGAACTTTCAGAAGTTGATTGGGAGAGTCTGTTGGCAGGCAAAGGGACGTCTGGTAAGTGGGAGGCTTTCAAAAGTGTGTTAACCAGGGTTCAGTGTAAGCACATTCCTTATAAAGTGAAGGGCAAGGCTGGTAGAAGTAGGGAACCTTGGATGACTCGGGAGATTGAGGCACTAGTCAAAAATAAGAAGGAGGCATATGACATGCATAGGCAGCTGGGATCAAGTGGATCCCTTGAAGAGTATAGAGATTGCCGGAGTAGAGTTAAGAGAGAAATCAGGAGGGCAAAAAGGGGATATGAGATTGCTTTGGCAGATCAGGCAAAGGTGAATCCAAAGAGCTTCTACAAATACATAAAGGGCAAAAGGGTAACTAGGGAGAGAGTAGGGCCTCTTAAGGATCAACAAGGTCATCTATGTGCGGAACCACAAGAGATGGGTGAGATCCTGAATGAATATTTCACATCGGTATTTACGGTTGAGAAAGGCATGGATGTTAGGGAACTTGGGGAAATAAATAGTGATGTCTTGAGGAGTGTACATATTACAGAGAGGGAGGTGCTGGAAGTCTTAACGCGCATCAAGGTAGATAAATCTCCGGGACCTGATGAAATGTATCCCAGGACGTTATGGGAGGTTAGGGAGGAAATTGCGGGTCCCCTAGCAGAGATATTTGAATCATCCACCGCTACAGGTGAGGTGCCTGAAGATTGGAGGGTAGCAAATGTTGTGCCTTTGTTTAAGAAGGGCGGCAGGGAAAAGCCTGGGAACTACAGACCAGTGAGCCTGACATCTGTAGTGGGTAAGTTGTTAGAGGGTATTCTGAGGGACAGAATCTACAGGCATTTGGAGAGGCAGGGACTAATTAGGAACAGTCAGCATGGTTTTGTGAGAGGAAAATCATGTCTCACGAATTTGATTGAGTTTTTTGAAGGGGTAACCAAGAAGATAGATGAGGGCTGTGCAGTAGACGTGGTCTACATGGACTTCAGCAAAGCATTTGACAAGGTACCGCATGGTAGGTTGTTACATAAGGTTAAATCTCATGGGATCCAAGGTGAGGTAGCCAATTGGATACAAAATTGGCTTGACGACAGAAGACAGAGGGTGGTTGTCGAGGGTTGTTTTTCAAACTGGATGCCTGTGTCCAGCGGTGTGCCTCAGGGATCGGTGCTGGGTCCGCTGTTATTTGTTATTTATATTAATGATTTGGATGAGAATTTAGGAGGCATGGTTAGTAAGTTTGCAGATGACACCAAGATTGGTGGCATTGTGGACAGTGAAGAAGGTTATCTAGGATTGCAACGGGATCTTGATAAATTGGGCCAGTGGGCCGATGAATGGCAGATGGAGTTTAATTTAGATAAATGTGAGGTGATGCATTTTGGTAGATCGAATCGGGCCAGGACCTACTCCGTTAATGGTAGGGCGTTGGGGAGAGTTATAGAACAAAGAGATCTAGGAGTACAGATTCATAGCTCCTTGAAAGTGGAGTCACAGGTGGATAGGGTGGTGAAGAAGGCATTCAGCATGCTTGGTTTCATTGGTCAGAACATTGAATGCAGGAGTTGGGATGTCTTGTTGAAGTTGTACAGGGCATTGGTGAGGCCACACTTGGAGTACTGTGTACAGTTCTGGTCACCCTATTATAGAAAGGATATTATTAAACTAGAAAGAGTGCAGAAAAGATTTACTAGGATGCTACCGGGACTTGATGGTTTGACTTACAGGGAGAGGTTAGACAGACTGGGACTTTATTCCCTGGAGAGTAGGAGGTTAAGGGGTGATCTTATAGAAGTCTATAAAATAATGAGGGGCATAGATAAGGTCGATAGTCAAAATCTTTTCCCAAAGGTAGGGGAGTCTATAACGAGGGGGCACAGATTTAAGGTGAGAGGGGAGAGATACAAAAGGATCCAGAGGGGCAATTTTTTCACTCAAAGGGTGGTGAGTGTCTGGAACGAGCTGCCAGAGGCAGTAGTAGAGGCGGGTACAATTTTGTCTTTTAAAAAGCATTTGGACAGTTACATGGGGAAGATGGGTATCGAGGGATATGGGCCAAGTGCAGGCAATTGGGACTAGCTTAGTGGTATAAACTGGGCGACATGGACATGTTGGGCCGAAGGGCCTGTTTCCATGTTGTAACTTCTATGATTCTATGATTCTATGAAGTAATAGGTGGTAGTTAGGGGAGTGATGTCAAAGTGGAGGGAAGTATTGAGTTGAATGCCCCAGGGATCAGTGCTAAGACCCTTACTGTTTGTAATTTACTCGTGACCTACTCTCAAACTCAATGCAAAATGGCCAAGTTCATAAAATCACAAGGAAAGTTGAGTTTGAGAAGGCAGCCAGTTAGATAAAATCTGAAAATGGGCAGAACAGTGGCAGATGAAAGTTGATACCAATAAAAGTATAAGATACTACAGCATTGAAGAAACAACTGGATACATATGTAAACAATACCAAAGTATATTGCCAAATCATTGTAGTATAAGTTAGATTGGATTTTCTCAAAATGTACAATGCTTTGGTCAGACAGCACCTTGATATTGTTGCTTAGTTTTCATCATCAAGACATAAAGGAAACATTCAAACCCTGTGCACCCCTGCCTTGGAATCAAAGTAGCCTAATTTATCTGATAACTGCAAACTGACTGTCTACTTGGGTTAAGGCAACCACTGATAAACACCTTCTGGCCACAGAACTGTCAATCAAAGGACTCTAGCCAATCATTGAACCCACCCCATCTCACAAACCTGACTTACAGCTGTCAATCAAAATCACGACCCTCAGGCAGGTATGGTTTATTGATTGGTGCCATATAACTTGACCGACCTGTTTTCAAGATCTTTTGAACACATGTCAGAGTAAAATACATAAACAAACTAGAACTGTAATTATATAGATTGGCTGCCATTTCATAGAATTCAAACAGAGACGATGCTTCAAGTATGGAACTCTTTGTGGTTCAGAAGCTTTGAAATGAAAGTCTTGGCCATTTAAATTCTCTATTATCTAACAGGAACTGGCTGTAGAAGTACCAATTTACATCTGCATATTAATTAATTTTTGGCTTGCCCGACCAAAATTTGTATTCCTATATTTTGCAGGAACAGTCATAGAATAATAAAAATTTACTGCACAGAAGGAGGCCATTTGGTCTATTGTGTCTGTGCCGGCCGAGAAAGAGCTATCCAGCCGAATCCCACTTCCCAGCTCTTGGTCTGTAGCCTTGTGGGTTACGGCACTACAAGTGCATATCCAAGTACTTTTTAAATGTGATGAGGGTTTCTGTCTCTACCAACCTTTCAGGCAGTGAGTTCCAGACCCCCACCACCCTCTGGGTGAAAAAATTTCTCCTCAACTCCCCTCTAACCCTTCTACCAATTACTTTAATTCTACGCCCCCTGGTTATTGATCTCTCTGCTAAGGGAAATAGGTCCTACCTATCCACTCTATCTAGGCCCCTCATAATTTTATACACCTCAATTAAATCTCCCCTCAGCTTCCTCTGTTCTAAAGAAAACAACCCCAGCTTATCCAATCTTTCCTCACAGCTAACATTCTCCTGTCCTGGCAACATCCTTGCAAATCTCCTCTGTACCCTCTCTAGTGCAATCACATCTTTCCTGTAATGTGGTGACCAGAACTGTATGCAGTACTCTAGCTGTGGCCTAACTAGTGTTTTATACACTTCTAGCATAACCTCCCTGCTCTTATATCCTATGCCTTGGCTAATAAAGGAAAGTATCCTGTATGCCTTCTTAACCACCTTATCTATCTGTCCTGCTACCTTCAGGGATCTGTGGACATGCACTCCAAGCTCCCTCTATTCCTCTACACTTCTCAGTATTCTACCATTTAATGTGTATTCCCTTGCCTTGTTTGCTTTCCCCAAAGACATAAACTCACACTTCTCCAGATTGAATTCCTCAATGGCTATTTAATGGGCTACGGTCGTAAGTAACTGAGCCATACAGATTACGAAAGTTCCAGTTTTGTTCCTAAGTCATTTTTAAGTAAGCTTGTTTCAGTCAGGGCAATGATGGTGGTGAGGGGAGGAGCATTATAATCGGTCTCAGTGCCCTTGGGGTAGGGAGGGGAAAATTAGCCCAGGGTTCCGTTCTTGCTTACCATCCAGCGACCCATGCACTGTCTCAAACCTGGAGGTATTATACTTCCAGTGTTGTCCTTTCACTTCAGATGGTTTAATTTAATTTTTTAAACTGCTGTTTGATTTGCAATTAACAATATCCCACCAGTGCTGCTACCAGTTGTTGCAATTGGGGTTCTTGAAAGCACATTTTTCCTTTCAGTGGTTTCACAGCAATTTCCATGAGCAGACTTTGTTCCCCACAGTCGAGCACCTCTGTTTTTTGTGGCCCCTCCCCTTGCAGATGGTACGTGACCAAGGGATAACAATTATATTAATTGCAGCAAATTGAATATTAAAATTTAAATAGGCTCATTCTATGTCACCCTTTGCTTCAGCAGACCGAATGTGAAAACACATGAGAGCTTGTAAAGACAAAAACTATTATGGTATTGAAGCACAATGATGAAGCATTAGAAAGCCAATATACACATGCAACACTGAAAATCCATCAGAACGTTAGCACAGCTCTTGTTAAGCAAAAATTGTGATAGGATCTCTTGTGTGTCAGTACTGAGTACTGATGTAGTAAAATGCAAACAATACATCAAAACTGATTTCAATCTGTTCAAACTTGATTGACGAACCCAATAGATTCAACCCACCACCACCCCCTCCCCATCCCATTATGATAGGTCTCTCAGGTGGTCTCCCTCAAACTGTAATCTTCCAGTTTATAAACCATGGCCCAGGATTTGCACGGGCCTTCTTGTGCATTCCCTGCCGTAACTCTGGTAGAACCCAGAAATAGGCCAGGACCCGGATATGCTGGGAGTTTCTGGCGGTCTTGTCTGGGATGAAACCTTTGTCCACCCCAAACACTGTCCTCTGTGTCAGAAGGCGCAGGGGCGGGGACTCCCTATGCCAGTGTTTCCCTCTTCTCCAACCTCAGTGGTACCCCATATAAGGTTAGAAACCGGTATGCCCAGTGAGATGAGGGCGCAAAGTGATGAATTGGTAGAATCATAGAATCATACAGCACAGAAGGAGGCAATTCGGCCCATCATGCCTGTGCCGGCTCTTTAAAAGAGCTATCCAATTAGTCCCACTCCCCTGCTCTTTCCCCATAGCCCTGCAGATTTTTCCACTTCAAGTATTTATCCAATTCCTATTGGAAAGTTATTATTGAATCTACATCTACCACCCTTTCAGGCAGTACATTCCAGATCATAACAACTTTCTGCGTAAAAATGTTTTTCCTCATATCGCCCCTGGTTCTTTTGCCAATTACCTTAAATCTGTGTTCTCTGGTCACTGACCCTTCTGCCAGTGGAAATAGTTTCCCCTTATTTACTCTATCAAAACCCTTCATGATTTTGAACACCTCTATCAAATCTCCCTATAAATTTCTCTGCTCTAAGGAGAACAACCACAGTTTTTCTAGTCTTTCCACATAACTGAAGTCTTTCACCCCTGGTGCCATTCTATTAATCTCCTCTGCACCCTCTCTAAGGCCTTAACGTCCTTCCTAAAGTGTGGTGCCAAGAATTGGACACAATAATCCAGCTGGGGCCTAACCAGTGTTTTATAAAGGTTTAGCATAACTTCTTTGCTTTTGTACTCTATGCCACTATTTATAAATTGTAAACAATTTTACAACACCAAGTTATAGTCCAGCAATTTTATTTTAAATTCACAAGCTTTCGGAGACTTCCTCCTTCCTCAGGTAAATGTTCAGGAGCTCCTTGAAGCCTACGCATTTATACATATAGAACAATACATGGTGTTTACAGAATGCCCCTGCAACTGCCCGTTGCCAAGGCAATCACCGTGTTCAGACAGAGAGGTGTCACCTGCAGAACCCCCGAATACACATTCAACAAAAAAACAAACAGGAAAACAAACACCCAACCTCAAACAGACCATCGTTCGCAGCAAATTACCTAGCTTTCAAGAGAACAGCGTCCACGACACCACACAACCCTGCCACGGTAACCTCTGCAAGACATGCCAGATCATCGACACAGATACCACCATCACACGAGAGGACACCACCCACCAGGTGCATGGTTCATACTCCTGTGACTCGGCCAACGTTGTCTACCTCATACGTTGCAGGAAAGGATGCCCCAGAGCATGGTACATTGGCGAGACCATGCAGACACTGCGACAACGGATGAACGGACACCGCGCAACAATCGCGGGGGTTCTGCAGGTGACACCTCTCTGTCTGAACACGGTGATTGCCTTGGCAACGGGCAGTTGCAGGGGCATTCTGTAAACACCATGTATTGTTCTATATGTATAAATGCGTAGGCTTCAAGGAGCTCCTGAACATTTACCTGAGGAAGGAGGAAGTCTCCGAAAGCTTGTGAATTTAAAATAAAATTGCTGGACTATAACTTGGTGTTGTAAAATTGTTTACAATTGTCAACCCCAGTCCATCACCGGCATCTCCACATCATGACTATTTATAAAGCCATGGATCCCATATGCCTCTTCAACAAACTCCTCAACTTGTCCTGCCACCTTCAAAGACTTGTATATGTACACCCCCAAGTCTCTCTGTTCCTGCACCCCCTTTAAAATTGTACCATTTAGTTTATATTGCCTCTCCTCATTCTTCCTACCAAAATGAATCGCTTCACACTTTTCTGCATTAAATTTCATCTGCCGTGTGTCTGCCCATTTCACTAGTCATTCTATGTCCTTCTGAAGTCTGTTACTATCCTCCTCACTGTTTACTCCATTTCCGAGTTTTGTGTCATCTGTAAACTGTGAAATTATGCCCTGTATACCCAGGTCCAGGTCATTAATATATATCAAAAAGAGCAGTAATCCCAACACCAACCCCCTAGCCAATTCCATATCCACTCTGCAACTGCCCCTTTAATCCCATTTTGTTCCTTAAAAAAAATTATCAACCCCGATGTAAGAGAGCTGAAGAGGGTGGAAAAATTGTTCCTCTGGTGGGAGGGGACCCAGCTCCTGCATGTGGCAAATGTCCGTAGTGGCGCTGGCACCTGCCAAGCCCATGCTGATGAGCTGCCATTCCACTGATCCCATATACACTAGCAAGGTTGGCATTGGAGGACACTGGCAGATCCAATGCTGGCACAATGGTCAGGATTGTGGCCTGTGCAAATTTGAGGACCACATTTCTCTTTATATTCCAGATTTGGAATGACATAAGATTAACAGCTGAAGTTGTTTTTAAAACATACAATTAATGTTGAATAATCAGAGAGTGACTAACACTCTCTGATTTCCAGACAACAAATTTGCAGCATTTACCTGACTAGTTAAGAAAATACATTATTATAAAAATAATTATAGTAAGCCTATATAAATATTGGCAGGCCACTCAGGAACACAAAACAGCAGTAATATTCAATTGTTTACTCAATTATGATTTAAGTATTTACCTATTCACAGCCAACTATGATCCAGGGCATGTTCTGCTTTTAACGCTATACATAACGTTTAAACAATATAAACATTTTTACATTGGACGAGGAGCACCAGTTTTACAGCACAGGAAGTCTAATTTAACTTAATGAAGAGGCTGTTTAATATTTTACAAATCAGGCATTTCGCATAATTTGTGCCTGTAGTCATTTTGTATTTGTTACATTTAAAGAATACAATGCATTTCCATCACATCTCCACCTTTGATCTGCAAGATTGCTGTTTTTAGTTCACCAGCATTCATCACTGTGATAATCATACACTGGAATATATGAACTAGTATTGGGGCACAAATCACTTCTGAAATAACGGAGGAGCTCAACAGCACTCTCCGTTGTTAGTGGCGAATTGAAGGAGTAAGTTCCGGCGTTTGCACATGCACAATGAAACGCGGAAATCCGGAACTCACTCTTAATGGTTCGCAGGCGATATGACAGCTTTGAATTAAAGGGCCATCACACGCTGCAATCTGTGGGCGTGACTTCTCTTCCTGACAGATTTTGTGGGCGTGTCTTCTCCTCACACACTTTTCCAGCCATGGCAACTCACGCTGCCCAGAGGCTGGGTTGATAGCGCACAATTTTTTTAATTTCAAATTCAAGCAATTCGACATCACAGAGCCCACAGTAAGTAATTTCATTAATTTAATAAACTGGTATCAATACTGCTCAAAGTAGCCTTAATGCCTGCGATGGAAAGTAGATGCTATAATTATTGCTAGTTGGAATATCTGTCTGAAACTGTTTAAATTGTAAAACGCTTTGTTCTTACATACACACCTAGGCTCTCGCTCTAGTAGATCTGGATTCCAGCTGTATGTTGGCACATTAGGGAGGAATAACATTGCAGGGTCCCTATTACCTGCACTTCACATGGGGCCAGTTGTTACCCCCGTCCCTTTCTCGCAATGGTATTATTTATTGTGAGCATTATAATGCCTCAATTCTGCAGGTTAAAATATAATCTAAATTTAATGCATGTATTAAAAAAATAGCTGTAATGGGCACCATAATAACTTTTTGGCCAGAGGTAAACCCATACCATTTTTCCACGGAACTGCAAATTGTCCTGTGCGTTAATAAGAGTAATGATGCAAACAGCAAAAATAAAACATAGCTCACCTTATTTACTATATTTTTTTTGATTTTCAGAGATCTGTCTTCTCACCAAAGGTCACCGGAAAGCAACCGTGCGAGCAGTAAGTCTCTGCAAACTATATTCATTGTCAGCAGACAAATTTAATGACTTGTTGAAGCTATTTCCTGCTGCGAGGGAGGAAGTAGTACTAATGGCAGCCAAAAGGCAAAAAGCCCTCAAAAGTAAGTGACAATCCAGGAGATCGTTGTTTATCATTTGTAAGTAATGCTGATAGGATACTTCCATAAAACCCTGTCTAAAATGTTTTCGTGTCCATTGTGAGATCTGGAAGCACAAGCTGATGACGGTAGTGTTCCATTGATATGTGTGTGTATATGCCTACCAGGCGTGCAAAAATAACACTACTATGTTCAATCTGTCTGTATGTGTCATGTGATTGGCAAGAACTGATTTTATATCTTTTGTGATCTCTTCTTTTAATATTATGCCCACCTTATTAGTCTCCCTGGTAAATACTGAGACAAAGTAACTATTCAATATTTCTGCCATTTCGCTGTCATTACTTGTGAGTTTATCTTGTGCATCCCTTAATGGCCCTATCCCTATTCTGATTTTTCTTTTGTTATTTATGAATCTGTAGAATACTTTACTATTTCTTTTTATATTTCTTGATAATTTCATTTTGTAGTTCCTTTTTGCTTTCCAAATTGTTTTTTTGACTTCTTTCCTAACCTCTTCGTATTCCCTTTTGTCATCCTCTCCTTTTATTGTCCATGTACTTAGTGCATGCCTTTTTCTCTAGTTTCAGTTTTACTCTTTTCTCTTTATTCATCCATGATGCTTCATTATTGGCTAGTTTGTTCGAGCTTTTTAGAGGAATATATTTCTCCTGAACTCTATTGATCACTGTTTTAAATATTTCCAGGTTATAGTCCAACAGTTTTATTTGAAAATCACAAGCTTTCGGAGGATTTCTCCTTCGTCAGGTGAGTGTGGGATTCCATGAAGGTTACCGCATATATAGTCAGAGAACAATGCCTGGTGATTACAGATAATCTTTCCAACTGCCTGTTGTCAAGGCAATCAAACTGTTCAGATAGAGAGACATTACATACAGGACTACTGAATATACAAACGGTCAGAACCCAAAGACAGCCACTTTTCCAGCTTCCACCCTAACCACATCAAAGAGGCCATCCCCTATGGACAGGCTCTGCGAATACACAGGATCTGCTCAGACGAGGAGGAACGCGATGGACACCTACAGACGCTCTTGTAAGAACGGGATATGACACTCGACTCATCGATCGACAGTTCCGACGGGCCACAGTGGAAAATCGCATAGACCTCCTCAGAAGACAAACACGGGACACAACCAACAGAGTACCCTTCGCCGTCCAGTACGTCCCCGGAGCGGAGAAACTGCGCCATGTTCTCCGCAGCCTTCAACATGTCATCGATGACGACGAACACCTCGCTAAGGCCATCCCCACGCCTCCACGACTAGCCTTCAAACAGCCACCCAACCTCAAACAGACCATCGTTCGCAGCAAATTACCCAGCTTTCAGGAGAACAGCATCCACGACACCACACAACCCTGCCACGGCAACCTCTGCAAGACATGCCAGATCATCGACACAGATACCACCATCACACGAGAGGACTCCACCCACCAGGTACATGGTTCATACTCCTGTGACTCGGCCAATGTTGTCTACCTCATACGTTGCAGGAAAGGATGCCCCGGAGCATGGTACATTGGCGAGACCATGCAGACACTGCGACAACGGATGAACGGACACCACGCAACAATCGCCAGACAGGAAGGTTCCCTCCCAGTCGGGGAACACTTCAGCAGTCAAGGACATTCATCTTTGGGTAAGCGTTCTCCAAGGCGGCCTTCGAGACACACGACAACGCAAAATCGTCGAGCAGAAATTGATAGCCAAGTTCCGCACCCATGAGGACGGCCTCAACCGGGATCTTGGGTTCATGTCACGCTACACGTAACCCCACCAGCGAAAAAAGAGTTATCTGTTTTTAATACAACTGGTCATTCTCTCTCTTTCTCTTCCTTTCGGATGTTTCTCTCTCTCTCTGTCTTTGGGTTCTGACCGTTTGTATATTCAGTAGTCCTGTATGTAATGTCTCTCTGTCTGAACACTTTGATTGCCTTGACAACGGGTAGTTGGAAAGATTATCTGTAATCACCAGGCATTGTTCTCTGACTTTATATGTGGTAACCTTCATGGAATCCCACACTCACCTGACGAAGGAGAAAGCCTCCGAAAGCTTGTGATTTTCAAATAAAACTGTTGGACTATAACCTGGTGTTGTAAGATTCCTTACATTTGTCCACCCCAGTCCATCACCGTCATCTCCACATCTTAAATATTTCCCACTGCTGTTCTATCTCTTTGTCAAATTTTTTTTCTAGTTTACCTTCCCTAGTTCCATTCTCATCCCTTCAAAATTAGCTTTTTTCCAATCTATTACTTTGGTCTTCATCCTACTTATGTCTTTCTCAATCATTATTTTAAACCTTATTATGTTATGATCGTTATTGCCTAGATGTTCCCTACACTTACTTCTCTGATCTGCTCTGGCTCATTTCTCTTTATTAGATCCAGCAGTGATTCCTCTCTTGTTGGGCTTCTCACATACTGGGTAAGAAAGGAGTCCTGTATACATTGAAAAAACTTCATTCCCTTTTCCCCTTTCCCTGCCAATTCTTGCCAGTTTATTTGGGAGTAGTTGAAATCTCTCATGATTATTATTCGATGATTTTTACCCATTTCATAGATTTATCTACATCTTTCATCCTGCACTTCTCTTCTATTAGGTGGTCTGTAGAATATACCATGATCGATCCCTTCTTATCCTTTGTCTCAATCCATATGGATTCTGTTTCTATCGTAATGTTACTTATGTCCCTTTTTTCTATTGCCGTTATGTTGCCTCTAATCAGTACAGCTACCCCATCCCCCTTCTTCCTTCCCTATCCTTTCTAAATATGTTACATCCTACAATATTTAACTGTCAGTCCTGTTCCTTATGTAGCCATGTTTCATTTATCCCAACTACATCTGGCTCCTCACTATGAATATTGCCTCCAGTTCCCCCATTTTGTTTTGGATGCTGTGCACATTGCTGTACAGGCAGTTTAATTTGTTTTTATTAATTGTTCCCTTCGCTTTTATTTTAACAGTCATTTTGTACTTATATTCTATGACTGCATTTGTTCCCTGGCCATTTATGTTACCCTTATTCCTTACCTTGGTCTGACCTTTTGCTCTCATTTCCTATTTCTTTTTTCTTCAGACTTATGTTATCTTCACCAGATCCATCCCCCTGCCTTAATAGTTTAAAGTCCAATCGACAGCCCTATTTATCTTTTCCGCTAGGACATTGGTCCCATGCCCAATGATACAGCTCCTTCCTATCCCAGTACTGGTGCCAGTGTCCCACACCAGTCCTTCAGCCACGCATTCACCTTCCTGATCTGTTTATCCCTATGCCAATTAACGCTTGCTCGGGTAGTAATCCTGAGATTACCACCCGTTAGGTCCTGTTTTTTAATTTAGTTCCCAATTTCTGATATTCTCTTAGCAGGACTTCCTCCCTTTTCTTCCATATGCCATTGATCCCAACATGGACCATGACAACTGGATCATTCCCCTCCCTTTCCAAGTTCCTCTCCACTTGCTGCAAGATATCCTTTACACTTGTACCAGGTAGGCAACCCTCCCTCCTGGACTCTCGGTCACCACTATCCCCCTAATTATCGAATTCCCTATGACTACAACTTTTCTATTCTGCTCTTCCCCACCTTGGATTTCCTCCTGCTCCACGGTGCCGTGATTAGCATTCTGGCTGTCTTCCCCGCAGCCTACATTCTTACCCTCACATGTAGAAAGTACACTGTACCCGTTGGATAGGACCAGTGTCTGCGGAATCTCCTTCTCTATCTCCCCCTGGTTCCCCTTACCCTGCTGACATATGTGTTGGAGTGTCTCCAACTCAAGCCAAAGACATTTACTGCAGATGTGGCAATCCGGGACAGTCTCACTGTCCACAAACTCCCAAATATCACATTCCTGGCCATTTCTAGTTTTAAAATGTGTTAATTTATTTATTTATTAGTATTAACTTAATTCTTGAACTAATCGAAACATTTAAGGGCTAGATTATATTTAGTAGATGGATTTTAGCAGTGAGTAGAGTTTTCCCTGCGGTTGACCTTGTCCAGAGGTCAGGCTTGAGCTGACACCATCAATGACTTTCAATTGCCAGCTGCCCATTTCTCACCCGCCCCAACGATGCTCAAACCTCACCTGAGGCAATTTTCAGGCAAGAGTGGTTGCATAAATTTGCAAATCAGGGTACTATGCCTGTTGTAGGAACCTGATTACAATTTTCAGCTACAAATAGGCCCACATAATAACTCTGGCCCGCTGCCATTCCCTCCAAGGCCCTCCCCGGGATCACCTCCTACATCTCCCCCCCCCCCACCCCAGGCCGTCCTGCTGGCTGGCTTAGTGTGGAAGACGTCCGATTTCCCGCCCTCCCACAACCGGCGAGTTGCAGCTCACTGGCAGTATTTAAATTAGGCCCAAACCACTTTGGGCAGAAGTCGAAGATCGTCCCCAATAATTCTTGAATCACAAGTGGCGAAGATAGGTCACCTTAAGTTGGTTTAACTAGGTCTGAATACTTGGCTTCTGGGATGAGGCTGAGTATGTGCCAGACGTCAGAGATGCAAGCTTACATGCGTTTGTTCCCTCTGCGTGAACTCCTCTTAATCCTTCACTTCCATCGGAAGGCCCAATGGCATTCCCATACACTGTGGTTACCGCTAACGAAGGAACTGCTGTTAGCAACGTTGTTGTGTCAAAAGGTATCAGTAGAAAGAACCTTGCAAAGCAAGAATGAGGCAGCAAAAAGCAACAGAAATTAATGCACCAAATATAGTACAGAAACAGCTATATGAAAAGTAAAAAAGAGAATTTGTAATGCTATAATAAATTTCCATTCACACCTTTAAAAACAAAACTCAACTTCTGACCAGAGAAAGAAATCTCAGCAACACCCATTTTAGATGGGCAGACAGCACTGAAAGAGCAATGAGCTGAGAAACATTGTGGAATTTGGCATTAATTTCAGAACTCTAATGAAACTCTTACTGCTTTATACAAGACCTCCAAACCTCAACTAAATTTTAGTATTGTGGAAATTGCCCCCTGTGAATTGGATGCTTTGGCCTACTCACCCAACTTATTACTGCACACACCCAGAATGTGAAGCTATGCCTTTTCCATATATACTATCATGAAATCAGTCTTGCTGTTCCTGAAGCTTGTTTTGAACTTGGTTGGAGCTGCGTGAGGCCAAAGATGGAAAGGTCAGAATGAAAATAAGGGGTGGGGGAGAGAAAGTGAGGCGGTAGAAATGGAGAGCCACAGAGAGCCACAGAGATGGTCATGCTTATGGAAAGATTGAAGATGCTTAGCAAAGTGGTCATCCAATCTGCGTTTGGTTTCTCAATATAGAGATGTGAACAGCACATAAAATATTCTAGATTGAAGAATGTACAAGCAAACAGCTGTCTTACATGGAAAGAGTGTTTTAAGGCTCTGGACCACAGTGTAGGGGGAAAACAGAGGGACAGATGTTTCACTTACTGCAGTTGCAATGGAAATGCCTGGGAATGAGTAACCAGCAGTTAACTCGAGGACATATTTGATTTTTTTTGTTTGACTATTTTTTAAATCCCCAGTTAATAAGTGGGAAATAGACCTGCTCGCAGACCTCCACTAATGAACATAAGAAAGAAAAGAACATAAGAAATAGGAGCAGGAGTAGGCCATACGGCCCCTCGAGCCTGCTCCGCCATTCAATAAGATCATGGCTGATCTTTAATCGCAACTCCACTTTCCTGCCCAATCCCCATATCCCTTGATTCCCCGAGAGTCCAAAAATTTATCTATCTCAGCCTTGAATATGATAAGAACATAAGAAAATATAATAAGAACATAAGAAATGCCACTCTTTATCCAGTCAATGGAAGGTGCAGAAGAGGCTGATTGTCCTCCAATTTTCCACTTTGTACTTTCCCTCGTGGCGCTGCTGAACTCATTATGTGGTAATTCATGTAAACAACCCTGTGTCTTGGCGGAGCAGCACCCTTTGAAGCAGATCGTACCTTTTTTTTAAAATGAGTGTGTATGTATAATCTCACATAGATTGCAGGATCTTCTAGCATTTAACAATTAAATCCTCACTGAATGAGTTTTGTCTGCACCAAAAACAGCAAAATGATCCTACTCATCTGACAAGAAAACGCATTAGAATCAGTCCCATCCTAAAATAAACAACAAAAACATAAATAAAAATAAAAACTCAGGGGACCAGGTAATGCAGTAGGTTAGACAGTGCACTTTTACTTTGGGACCAATCCAGTTTAGACTAAAAGAATAAAAGTCTTCTTTCTCTGCTCGCAGTAAGGATGCTATCTGAAATAATATTGGACAGTTACAATCCAGTTCCTGAACCCACAGATCAAAACTACCCTTAATTTGGCATTAATTATTACTAATTTTGCATTCACACTGAGAGGATGGCTGATGTGGGAAATGGAAATGTTGTAATAGTTCAGCAGGGGTGCTCTTCTGAAGTTCAAGCTAAGGCACATCACTGGAACAGAGTGAAAAAAGCTTTACTGAATCTCTGGGCTGTGCTATACCTGACCTGGGTGTGCTTGATGTTGACACTGAGTGCTTGAAATGAGAATGTCCTTCAATTCACGGCACTAACATCACTCACCTTGATGAGCACAAAGAATTAAAAACTGAACATTGTGGGAGTAAAATTGATGTTCAATGGAAAAGAGAATCAGGCAGAGTGTAAAACAGGCTGCCAATTCGTGAGCACTCATTTTCAGCTACAGCCCAAGATAAATTTCACTCCCTATTATGTATTTCTTATTCTTAGTTCCATTTTGTTACCATGCAATGGTTCCATGTTGGTTTTACTGATCTGCCTTTTTTCTTGTTTCATTGTCAGAAGCCGTGGATCTCTGGAAGCCTCGTGTATCTCTTGAACCTCAATAGCAGACAGGAAGAATCAATAAATCTGTATATTTTGAATTCTACTATTTGTATGATATCACTTGAAAATCAACTACATTAAAAATAATAAACTCCACAGTTATTCCTTGTCCCTTATTAATAAAACTCATTTTTTATAAAATAGATTATTATATTCTGTCAAATTGAACGGCATCATATTTGCAGCCCTGCATTCAACCCTAAAAGTAAATTGCAAAGAATACATGATTTGGTTATAGGCTGGTGATATTTTGTCCATGTTGCAAAACCTGAAAACATCTATATCACCTTTGATGTTACTAGTTCACGGTCATAGCTTGGTATCTGGATATAGGTGAATTGAGGAAAATCCGAAGCTCTTCTCCTGGATGATAGCTGTCATCAGGAAGACACTGAAGGCCGCAAGGTCACAAAAAGAACCTCAAAATGAATAATGTATTTTGGCATCCTGGTGATCTCTAATTTTTAGCAACTCATAGATGTTAAGTAGGCTATTGATTCAGAGTACGCCAGGGTACAGTTTTGTAAGCCCTACCTCTTCCTTCACTGCAGTCTGTGGATGGAGGAGGATTGAGGACTAACTTCACCCCCTTCTCCGGAACGGAACCATTAATAGAAGCAGCTACGGTAATTTGAATTTTTATATAGAAACATTAAAACAATGTAAAGCATAAATGTTTGGAATTTTATCTAAAATCACCTTCACAGGAAATTGATATCTACATAATATATTAAAATTTTTACAGCTGCATGCACTTTCTGTTAATGTTTCCCATTATAAATTCCTTTGTCCACATTTATAATGGAACTATCCATGTAAATTTGTCATGCTGTAATTAGACTTCCAGCAGTGGTGGTGCTGCAGCACCTCCATTGGCAGGATGGTGTAATCACAGTGACAAGTTTACATAGGCAATATAATACTTGTGGACTACAGTTCCCAGGTAGAAATTTTCCTTTTTAAAAAAAAAAGCCCATTTTTGGGTGGTCTTCAGGCAGACGAGTGAGTAAATTTGGGCAGAGAGGCCCTCCGCCAAAACTCCACCCCTAATTATGGCCACCTCGACATTCCTCTTGTGACCTCACAGTTATCTAGATCTGCCCAGCGGTAATATGGACTGACATATTTAAATAAAGCATGATCATGTGTCCCCTGAGATTTCCTTGCATCTACACTCACCTACCACCCCTGAAAATTACACTATAAAAGTGGTGGTGCTGAGCCTGTATGATGCCTCAGAGCTGCAATTTCTGAGCATTTAAAGGAATTTAGTGAAAACTGCTGAGAATTTAAAGGGACCTCTGCATAATGAAATAATGGATTTCCCTCTGGGGATTCCTTTCTTCCTGTGCAAGAATGATGATGAGAACATAGAAAAGAAAAGGATGGAAGCTAGGAGAGTGCAATATCAAGCATGCAGTCAACAACCGGCCCACAGGTAGGATCCACAGACCATGGAGGACCTATCTGGATTTTTCCTGTAGGCAGTGCCTGAGAAGGTTGCATTTCTCCTGACACCATGACAGCAGTCTGCCAGCTGCTGGAATCTGACTTGAGTTTCTTGAGTCAATACAGAGGTACTGCATTATCTGGCTGTGAAGGTGACAGCAGTGTTTTAATTTTATGCATCTGGATGCTTCCAGGTGGCTTCTGGTGACATTGGTCACATCAGTCAGTCAGTAGTTCATCTCTGCATTCGACATGTCATGATGTGCTGTTCAGAATGTCTCTGAGTTCGCTCAGTTCCACATGGGCCCATCAAAGCAAAAAGAGAGAGCCATCAACTTCTCTCAAGTTGATGGCTCTCTCTTTTTGCTTTGATGGGCCCATGTGACTTGGATATGAATGTAAAAGGTATGATCAGTAAGTTCGCTGATGATACAAAATTGGTAGGGTGGTAAATAGCGAGGAGGATAGCCTCAGTCTACAGGACGATATAGATGGGTTGGTCAGATGGGCAGAACAGTGGCAAATGGAATTTAACCCGGAAAAGTGCGAGGTGATGCACTTTGGAGGGACTGACAAGGCAAGGGAATACACAATGAATGGGAGGACCCTAGGCAAGACAGAGGGTCAGAGGGATCTTGGTGTGCAAGTTCACAGATCCCTGAAGGCGGCGGAACAGGTAGATAAGGTGGTAAAGAAGGCATATGGGATACTTGCCTTTATTAGCCGAGGCATAGAATATAAGAGCAAGGAGGTTATGATGGAGCTGTATAAAACACTGGTTAGGCCACAGCTGGAGTACTGTGTGCAGTTCTGGTCGCCACACTACAGGAAGGATGTGATCGCTTTGGAGAGGGTGCAGAGGAGATTCACCAGGATGTTACCAGGGCTGGAGCGCTTCAGCTATGAAGAGAGACTGGGAAGATTGGGTTTGTTTTCCTTGGAGCAGAGGAGGCTGAGGGGGGACATGATTGAGGTGTACAAAATTATGAGGGGCACAGATAGGATGGATACTAAGGAGCTTTTTCCCTTCGTTGAGGGTTCTATAACAAGGGGACATAGATTCAAGGTAAAAGGCGGGAGGTTTAGAGGGGATTTGAGAAAGAACTTTTTCACCCAGAGGGTGGTTGGAGTCTGGAACTCACTGCCTGAAAGGGTTGTGGAGGCAGGAACCCTCACAACATTCAAGAAGCATTTGGATGAGCACTTGAAATGCCATAGCATACAAGGCTACGGACCAAATGCTGGAATATGGGATTAGAGTAGACAGGGCTGATGGCCGGCGCGGACACGATGGGCCGAAGGGCCTCTATCCGTGCTGTATGACTCTATGACTCTATGACTCTAAGTGGCTGGACTACTACAAATGGATTGATGCTACCTTTAGAATCATTGAAAATTTATGGCACAGAAGGAGACCATTCAGCCCATCGTTTCCATGCCAGCCGAAAATGAGCCACCCAGCCTAATTCCACTTTTCAGCGCTTGGTCCATAGCCTTGTATGTCACAGCACTTCAGGCATATTTTTTTCATTCGTTCATGGGATGTGGGCGTCGCTGGCGAGGCCAGCATTTATTGCCCATCCCTAATTGCCCTTGAGAAGGTGGTGGTGAGGCGCCTTATTGAACCGCTGCAGTCCGTGTGGTGACGTTCTCCCACAGTGCTCTTAGGTAGGGAGTTCCAGGATTTTGACCCAGCGACGATGAAGGAACGGCGATATATTTTCAAGTCGGGATGGTGTGTGACTTGGAGGGGAACGTGCAGGTGGTGTTGTTCCCATGTGCCTGCTGCCCTTGTCCTTCTAGGTAGTAGAGGTCACGGGTTTGGGAGGTGCTGTCGAAGAAGCCTTGGCGAGTTGCTGCAGTGCATCCTGTGGATGGTACACACTGCAGCCACGGTGCGCCAGTGGTGAAGGGAGTGAATGTTTAGGGTGGTGGATGGGGTGCCAATCAAGTGGGCAGCTTTGTCCTGGATGGTGTCGAGCTTCTTGAGTGTTGTTGGAGCTGCACTCATCCAAGCAAGTGGAGAGTATTCCATCACACTCCTGACTTGTGCCTTGTAGATGGTGGAAAGACTTTGGGGAGTCAGGAGGTGAGTCACTTGCCGCAGAATACCCAGCCTCTGACCTGCTCTTGTATCCAGGTACTTTTTAAATGAGTTGAGGATTTCTGCCTCTACCCCCTTTCAGGCAGTGAGTTCCAGACCCCTACCACCCTCTGGGTGAAAATTTTTTTCCTCAGCTCCCCTCTAATCCTTCTACCAATCACTTTAAATCTGTGCCCCCTGGTTATTGGCCTCTATGCTAAGGGAAATAGGTCCTTCCTCATAATTTTGTACACCTCAATTAAATCTCCCCTCAGCCTCCTGTATTCCAAAGAGAACAATGCCAGCCTATCCAATCTTTCCTCATAGCTAAAATTCTCCAATCCTGGTAATATCCTCGTAAATCTCCTCTGTACCTTCTCTAGTGCAATTACATCCTTCCTGTAATGTGGTGACCAGAAATGTACACAGTACTCAAGCTGTGGCCTAACCAGTGTTTTATACAGTTCCAGCATAACCTCCCAGCTTTATTAGCTGAGGCATATTCTATGCCTCAGCTAATAAAGAAAAGTATTCCATATGACTTCCTAATCACCTTATCTATCTGTCCTGCTACCTTCAGGGATCTGTGGATATGCACTCCAAGGTCCCTCACTTCCTCTATACCTTTCAGCATCCTCCCATTTATTGTGTACTCTCTTGTCTTGTTTGCCCTCCCCAAATGCCTTACCTCATATTTCTCTGGATTGAATTCCATTTGCCGCTTTTCTGCCCATCTGACCAGTCCATTGATATCTTCCTGCAGTCTACAGCTTTCCTCCTCACTATCAACCAAACTGCCAATTTTTGTATCATCTGCAAACTTCTTAATCATGCCCCCTACATTTAAGTCCAAATCATTAATATATATCACAAAAAGCAAGAGAACTAGTACTGAGCCTCCGGAACACCACTGGAAACAGCCTTCCAGTCACAAAAACAGCCGTCGACCATTACCCTTTGCTTCCTGCCACTGAGCCAATTTTGGATCCAACTTGCCACTCTCCCTTAGATCCCATGGGCTTGTACTTTTTTGACCAGTCTGCCATATGGGACCTTGTCAAAAGCCTTGCTAAAATCCATGTAGACTATATCAAATGCACTACTCTCTTCGACCCTCCTAGTTATCTCCTCAAAAAATTCAATCAAGTTAGTCGGACACGACCATCACTTAACAAATCCATGCTGACTGTCCTTGATTACTCCGTGCCTTTCTAACTCACGGTTTATCCTGTCCCTCAGAATTGATTCCAATAATTTGTCCTCCACCGAGGTTAGACTGACTGGCCTGTAATTATTTGGTATATCCCTTGCTCCCTTTTTAAACAATGGTACAATGTTAGCAGTTCTCCAATCCTCCGGCAATGCGTCTGTATCCAGTGAGGATTGGAAAATGATGGTCAAAGCCTTGGTTATTTCTTCCCTTACTTCTGTTAGCAGCCTGGAATACATTTCATCCGGGTCTGGCGATTTATCTACTTTCAAAGATGCTAATCCTCTTAATACTTCCTCTCTCACTGAGTTTATCCCATCCAATATTTCACACTCCTCCTCCTTAACTACAATGCCTGCATCGTCCCCCTCTTTTGTGAAGACAGACGCAAAGTATTCATTAAGAACAATACCAACGTCTTCCGCCTCCACATATAGGTTACCTTTTTGGTCTCTAATATGCCCTACTCTTTCCTTAGTTGTCCTCTTGCTCTTTATGTATTTATAAAACATCTTTGGGTTTTCCTTGAGTTTACTTGCCAATATTTTTTCATGCCTTCTCTTTACTTTCCTAATTTCCTTTTTAATTTCACCCCTGCACTTTTTATACTTCTCTAGGCTTTCTGTAGTATTGAGTTCTCAGTGTCTGACATAAGCTTCCTTTTTTTGCCTTATCTTACCCTGTATGCTCCTTGACATCATGGGGCTCTAGATTTGGCAGCCCCACCCTTTTTCTTTGTGGGAACATGTTTACTCTGCACCCCTTGAATCTTCCCCTTGAATGCCTCCCACTGCTCTGACACTGATTTTCCTTTAACTAGCTGTTTCCAGTCCACTTTTGCTAAATCACTTCTTAGCTTAGTAAAATTGGCCTTTTCCCAATTTAGAACTTTTACTCCTGTTCTATCTCTGTCCTTTTCCATAACTATGCTAAATCTAACTGAATTATGATCACTACAACCAAAATGCTCTCCCACTGATACTCCTTCCACCTGCCCAGCCTCATTTCCTAAAACTAAATCCAGAACTGCCCCCTCTCTTGTTGGGCTTGCTACATACTGGCTAAAAAAGTTCTCCTGAATGCAATTTAAGAATTTTGCACCCTCTGTATCCTTCACACTGTTTATGTCCCAGTTAATATTTGGGTAGTTGAAAATCCCCTACTATTACTGCCCTACTGTTTTTGGTCTTCTCAGAAATGTGCCTACATATTTGCCCTTCTATCTCCCTCTGACTGTTTGGGGGTCTATAGTACACTCCCAGTAGTGTGACTGCTCCTTTTTTGTTCCTTAGCTCAACCCATATGTCCTCATTTGATGATCCTTCTAACATATCATCCCTCCTCACAGCTGTAATTGTTTCTTTAACCTAAATTGCCACCCCCCTCCTTTTTTAATCGCCTTCTCTATCTCGTCTGAAAATCCTGTAACCAGGAACGTTGAGCTGCCATTCCTGCCCCTCTTTAAGCCATGTTTCTGTAATAGCTAAGATATCTTACTGCCACGTATAGGAACATAGGAACAGGAGTAGGCCATTCAGCCCCTCGTGCCTGCTCTGCCGTTTGATAAGATCATGGCTGATCTGTGATCTAACTCCATATACCTGCCTTTGGCCCATATCCCTTAATACCTTTGATTGCCAAAAAGCTATCTATCTCAGATTTAAATTTAGCAATTGAGCTAGTATCAATTGCCGTTTGCGGAAGAGAGTTCCAAACTTCTACCACCCTTTGTGTGTAGAAATGTTTTCTAATCTCACTCCTGAAAGGTCTGGCTCTAATTTTTTGACTGTGCCCCCTACTCCTCGAATCCCCAACCAGCGGAAATAGTTTCTCTCTATCCACCCTATCTGTTCCCCTTAATATCTTATAAACTTCGATCAGATCACCCCTTAACCTTCTAAACTCTAGAGAATACAACCCCAATTTATGTAATCTCTCCTCGTAACTTAACCCTTGAAGTCTGGGTACCATTCTAGTAAACCTACGCTGCACTCCCTCCAAGGCCAATATGTCCTTCCGCAGGTGCGGTGCCCAGAACTGCTCACAGTACTCCAGGTGCGGTCTAACCAGGGTTTTGTACAGCTGCAGCATAACGTCTGCCCCCTTGTACTCTAGTCCTCTAGATATAAAGGCCAGCGTTCCATTAGCCTTCTTGATTATTTTCTGCACCTGTTCATGACACTTCAATGATCTACGTACCTGAACCCCGAAGTCCCTTTGGACATCCACAGTTTTTAACTTTTTACCATTTAGAAAGTACCCTGTTCTATCCTTTTTTGATCCAAAGTGGATGACCTCACATTTGTCTACATTGAATTCCATTTGCCACAGTTTTGCCCATTCACCTAATCTGTCAATATCCCTTTGTAATTTTATGTTTTCATGTACACTGCTTACAATGCCACCAATCTTTGTGTCATCGGCAAACTTAGATATGAGACTTTCTATGCCTTCATCTAAGTCGTTAATAAATATTGTGAATAATTGAGGCCCCAAGACAGATCCCTGCGGGACTCCACTAGTCACATCCTGCCAATGTGAATGCTTACCCATTATCCCTACTCTCTGTCGCCTTTCGCTCAGCCAATTTCCTAACCAAGTCCGTACTTTTCCCTCGATTCCATGGGCTTCCATCTTAGCTAACAGTCTCTTATGTGGGACCTTATCAAATGCCTTCTGGAAGTCCATATAAATAACATCCATTGACATTCCCCTGTCCACTTCTTTAGTCATTTCTTCAAAAAATTCAATCAGGTTTGTCAGGCACGACCTACCTTTCACAAATCCATGCTGGCTCTCTCTGATTAACTGAAAATTCTCGAGGTGTTCAGTCACCCTATCCTTAATTATAGACTCCAGCAATTTCCCCACAACAGATGGTAGGCTAACTGGTCTATAATTCCCCGGTTTCCCTCTCTCTCCTTTCTTAAAAAGCAGAGTGACATGTGCAATTTTCCGAACCAGAGGGACAGTTCCTGAATCTAGAGAACTTTGAAAGATTATAGTTAGGGCATCTGCAATCTGCTCACCTACTTCCTTTAAAACCCTGGGATGGAAACCATCTGGTCCTGGGGATTTGTCACTCTTTAGTGCTATTATTTTCTTCATTACTGTTGCTTTACTTAAGTTAATTTTATCGAGTCCCTGTCCTCGATTCAATATTAGTTTTCTTGGAATTTCCGGCATGCTATCCTCTATTTCTACTGTAAATTCAACATGTCCGCCATTGACAATATCCCCACTTTCAGTTTTTAGGGGCCAACACTGCTCCTGACCACCCTCTTTTTCCTAATATAACTATAAAAGTTCTTTGTATCTATCTGTGCCCTCAACTCATCTGCCTTATTCACTATACTCCTTGCATTGAGGTATATACCTTTAAGCACTGACAAGCTCCCTTGTTGTTTATTTTATAACCTTCGTTTCCTCTTCCTTCCTAAGTCACTTACTAATTTTTTGTCTTCTATCTCCAGTTCTGATTTTGTCCCATCTGAATCTACACTCAGGTTCCCATCCCCCTGCCAAGCTAGTTTAAACCCTCCCCAACAGCACTAGCAAACGTACCCATAAGGATATTGTTCCTGGCCCTGGTGAGGTGTAACCCATCTGGCCTGTACAGGTCCCACCTCCCCCAGAACTGGTCCCAATGCCCCAAGAATCTAACGCACTCCCTCCTGCACCATCTCTCCAGCCACACGTTGATCTGCTCGATCCTCCTCTTTCTATACTCACTAGCGCGTGGCGCCGGGAGTAATCCGGAGATTACTACCTTTGAGGTCCTGCTTCTTACTCTCTTTCCTAACTCCTTAAAATCTTCCTGCAGGACCTCAACCCTCTTTCTACCTATTGAGGTCGTGGTCCATGTCATTGGTACCGATATGGACCACAACCTCTGGCTGTTCACCCTCCCCCTCCAGAATGTTCTGCATCCGCTCGTTGATATCCTTGTCCCTGGCACCGGGGAGGCAACATACCATCCTGGACTCACGTCCGCGGCCGCAGATGCGCCTGTCTGCTCCCCTAACTATAGAATTCCCTATCACTATTGCTCTGCTGACCTTTATCCTCCCCCCACACCCTGCACAGCTGAGCCACCCATGGTGCTATGGTCTTGGCTCTGGCTGCACTCCCTGGAGGAAGCCTCTCCCCCACCAGTATTCTGAATACTGGTTAGAGAGCGAGATGCACTCAGAGGAATCCTGCACTACCTGCCTGGACCTCTTTGTCTGTCTGGTGGTCACCCAGTCCCTCTCTGCCTGCACCCCCTTAAGCTGCGGGGTGACCACCTCCTGAAATGTGCTATCCACGTAGCTCTCAACTTCACGGATGCACTGCAGTGACGCTAGCTGACACTCAAGCTCCGAAATCCTGAGCTCGAGCTCCTCCAGCTGACGACACTTCCTGCACCCGTGGTTGTCCAGGACACGGGAAGCGCCCTGGAGTTCCCACATTGCACAAGATGTGTATTCCATGCGTCTGAGCTGCCCTGCCATGCCTCGGTTTATTAGATTATTAACTAAACTTAACAAAAATAAACTAAAGACTTAAAAATAAACACTCACCAGAAAAAGAAACACTCACCAATCAGCTACTCACCAATCAGCTCCTTCCCTTCTGCTGACGTCACTTTGGTTTTTTTTTTCTCTCTCCCCAACCCTCGCGCTCGGTCGTTCCTCTGCTCCCTCGCCTCAGCTAATCCTGTGCTCCTGACTCCCACCTCTGCTCCCCCGCCTCAGCTAATCCTGTGCTCCTGACTCCCACCTTTTAATGGGTCACTCCTCTGCTCCGCCGCCTCAGCTAATCCTGTGCTCCTGACTCCCACCTTTTAATGGGTCGCTCCTCTGCTCCGCCGCCTCAGCTAATCCTGTGCTCCTGACTCCCACCTTTTAATGGGTCGCTCCTCTGCTCCGCCGCCTCAGCTAATCCTGTGCTCCTGACTCCCACCTTTTAATGGGTCGCTCCGCCGCCTCAGCTAATCCTGTGCTCCTGACTCCCACCTTTTAATGGGTCGCTCCTCTGCTCCGCCGCCTCAGCTAATCCTGTGCTCCTGACTCCCACCTTTTAATGGGTCGCTCCTCTGCTCCGCCGCCTCAGCTAATCCTGTGCTCCTGACTCCCACCTTTTAATGGGTCACTCCTCTGCTCCGCCGCCTCAGCTAATCCTGTGCTCCTGACTCCCACCTTTTAATGGGTCGCTCCTCTGCTCCCCCGCCTCAGCTAATCCTGTGCTCCTGACTCCCACCTTTTAATGGGTCGCTCCTCTGCTCCGCCGCCTCAGCTAATCCTGTGCTCCTGACTCCCGCCTTTTAATGGGTCACTCCTCTGCTCCGCCGCCTCAGCTAATCCTGTGCTCCTGACTCCCGCCTTTTAATGGGTCGCTCCTCTGCTCCGCCGCCTCAGCTAATCCTGTGCTCCTGACTCCCACCTTTTAATGGGTCGCTCCTCTGTTCCGCCGCCTCAGCTAATCCTGTGCTCCTGACTCCCACCTTTTAATGGGTCACTCCTCTGTTCCACCGCCTCAGCTAATCCTGTGCTCCTGACTCCCGCCTTTTAATGGGTCGCTCCTCTGCTCCCCCGCCTCAGCTAATCCTGTGCTCCTGACTCCCGCCTTTTAATGGGTCGCTCCTCTGCTCCGCCGCCTCAGCTAATCCTGTGCTCCTGACTCCCGCCTTTTTATGGGTCGCGCCTCTGCTCCGCCGCCTCAGCCAATGTGACTATAAACAGCCTGTTTGAAAGCCCCATCATCTTCGTTCATAGGAAGGGATTTAATTTCCTGGACGTACAGATAGAGTGATGGTCACCACCTCATTATATTACCCGAGACATTTAGGAGACTATGGGTACCTGTTTGAGCCAAGGCTGCTGACATCCTTTTCAGAATCCAAAGACATTCAGAGATTGAAACTATGTTCAATGAGGCCTTGGGACTACAAGGATCATTGTGGAACAGACCTCTGGAATTGATAAGTCCCGTTTAAAATCATTGCTAGATTTTAAATAAAATAATCCTGGTAGCATCAATAGAGCTGTACGCTCAGGTAATTTTTG
This sequence comes from Heptranchias perlo, assembly GCF_035084215.1. Taxonomy (NCBI): domain Eukaryota; kingdom Metazoa; phylum Chordata; class Chondrichthyes; order Hexanchiformes; family Hexanchidae; genus Heptranchias; species Heptranchias perlo. The sequence goes on from NC_090335.1 coordinate 51,546,815, forward strand.
TTGAGACATTAACATTCTTTTATAAACTCTGTAAAATGTGACTTTTTGAAAATGAATGTCATGTAAGGTTACATGGAGGTGGATTTTCTTCCAAATTTCTTTTAGCTTATTAGACAAAAATATTTGATTTTCATCATTCCTGCTTATGCTATTAATCACTACATATACATAAAACAGTGGACGTGGGAAAATAATTACCAAACCAATAATAATTGCAACAGGAAAAAATCAATTAAGAATAACGTGTGCTGATATGTTACAATGTCAAATAAATCGGTACATATTTGTCAAGTCTTTGGAGGGGTTTTGCATTCTTCTATTTGTATTTTTCTTCAAATTTCCTCAAACGGATACGGTTGGTTGCTAAAATTCTTGTTCCTTTCTGCTGAGGCTGTGAGCTTAAAGAACAAAACATCTGAGTGACTAGCCACGGAAGATATTTCGTCGGATGTAAGAAACATTGGTCATTGGCAGCATCACTTCTAATTTGCTGCTATGCTCCCTGGCATCTAGAAGTTCCTACAATATTTAATTAGGAAATCAGTGCGACTGTATAATTTATTTAAATATTGTATTGCTCCACAAGTTTTGAATCAAGTAAAAAAACAATTAGCTCATCCTAAAAAGAAAACAATGTGTATTCTATTTTACTGTGGAGATGCTGTAGTCTGAAATGTAGCATGTTGTACTGTAACAGATTCGACTTTTCCTCATCACTTACAGAAGTAACACCAAATCAGGCGCAGGCATAAGAACATAAGAACTAGGAGCAGGAGTAGGCTACACGGCCCCTCGAGCCTGCTCTGCCATTCAAGTCGGGATGGTGTATGATTTGGAGGGGGAAAAAAAAGGGTAGTAGGCAGAAGGCTGGAAATTATAGACCAGTTAGCCTAACATCTGTGGTGGGTAAAATTTTGGAGTCCATTATTAAAGAGACAGTAACGGAACATTTAGATAAACATAATTTAATAGGACAAAGTCAGCATGGCTTTATGAAGGGGAAGTCATGTCTGACAAATTTGCTTGAGTTCTTTGAGGACATAACGTACAGGGTGGATAAAGGGGAACCAGTGGACGTAGTGTATTTGGACTTCCAGAAGGCATTCGACAAGGTGCCACATAAAAGATTATTGCTCAAGATAAAGAATCACTGGATTGGGGGTAATATTCTGGCATGGATGGAGGATTGGTTATCTAACAGGAAGCAGAGAGTTGGGATAAATGGTTCATTCTCGGACTGGCAACCAGTAGCCAGTGGTGTTCCGCAGGGGTCGGTGCTGGGTCCCCAACTCTTTACAATCTATATTAACGATTTGGAGGAGAGGACCGAGTGTAACATATCAAAGTTTGCAGATGATACAAAGATGGGAGGGAAAGTAGAGAGTGAGGAGGACATAAAAAACCTACAAGGGGATATAGACAGGCTGGGTGAGTGGGCGGAGATTTGGCAGATGCAATACAATATTGGAAAATGTGAGGTTATGCACTTTGACAGGAAAAATCAGAGAGCAAGTTATTATCTTAATGGCGAGAAACTGGAAAGTACTGCAGTACAAAGGGATCTGGGGGTCCTAGTGCAAGAAAATCAAAAAGTTAGTATGCAGGTGCAGCAGGTGATCAAGAAGGCCGACGGAATGTTGGCTTTTATTCCTAGGGGGATAGAATATAAAAACAGGGAGGTATTGCTGCAGTTATATAAGGTATTGGTGAGACCGCACCTGGAATACTGCATACAGTTTTGGTCTCCATACTTAAGAAAAGACATACGTGCTCTTGAGGCAGTACAAAGAAGGTTCACTCGGCTACTCCCGGGGATGAGCGGGTGGACATATGAGGAGAGGTTGAGTAGATTGGGACTCTACTCATTGGAGTTGAGAAGAATGAGAGGCGATCTTATTGAAACATATAAGATTGTGAAGGGGCTTGATCGGGTGGATGCGTTAAGGATGTTCCCAAGGATGGGTGAAACTAGAACTAGGGGGCATAATCTTAGAATAAGGGGCTGCTCTTTCAAAACTGAGATGAGGAGAAACTTCTTCACTCAGAGGGTAGTAGGTCTGTGGAATTTGCTGCCCCAGGAAGCTGTGGAAGCTACATCATTAAATAAATTTAAAACAGAAATCGACAGTTTCCTATAAGTAAAGGGAATTAGGGGTTACGGGGAGCGGGCAGGAAATTGGACATGAAGCTGAGTTCGGATCAGTCAAGGCCTTGTGGGTGGCGGAGCGGGCCCAGTGACCGATTGGCCTACTCCTGCTCCTACTTCTTGTGTTCTTTAGATTTGAGGTTAGGATCAGATCAGCCATGATCTTATTGAATGGCGGAGCAGGCTCGAGGGGCCGATTGGCCTACTCCTGCTCCTATTTCTTATGTTCTTATGTTATTATGTGTTGTTCCCATGTGCCTACTACCCTTGTCCATCTAGATGGTAGAGGTTCCGGGTTTGGGAGGTGCTGTCAAAGAAGCCTTGGCGAGTTGCTGCAGTGCATCCTGTAGATGATACACACTGCAGCCACTGTGTGTCGATGGTGAAGGGAGATCACTTCTCATTCTTCTAAACTCCAGAGAATATAGGCCCATGCTACTCAACTTCTCTTCATGGGACAGCCCTCTCATCCCAGGAATTAATCTAGTGAACCTTTGTTGCACCGCCTCCAAGGCAAGTATATCCTTCCTTAGATAAGGAGACCAAAACTGTACGCAGTACTCCAGGTGAGGTCTCACTAAAGCCCTGTACAACTGTAGCAAAGCTTCCTTACTCTTGTATTTCAACCCCCTTGCAATAAAGACCAACATTCCATTTGCTTTCCTAATTGCCTACTGTACCTGCATACTAACTTTTTGTGTTTCTTGTATGAGGACACCCAAGTCTTTCCGGACACCAACATTTAATAGTTTCTCACCATTTAAAAAATATTCTGTTTTTCTATTCTTCCTACCAAAGTGAATAACCTCACATTTCCCCACATTATATTCCACCTGCCATCTTCTTGTCCACTCACTCAATCTGTCTATATCCCTTTGCAGACTCTTTATGTCCTCCTCACAGCTTACTTTCCCATCTAGCTTTGTATCGTCAGCAAACTTGGATACATTACACTCGATCCCTTCATCTAAGTCATTAATATAGATTGTAAATAGTTGAGGCCCAATCACCGATCCTTGTGGCACCCCACTAGTTACAGCCTGCCAACCTGAAAATGACCCGTTTATCCCTACTTTCTCTTTTCTGTCCTGTAACCAATCCACTATCCATGCTAATATATTATCCCCAACCCCAAGAGCCCTTACCTTGTGTAACAACCTTTTATGTGGCACCTTATCGAATGCCTTTTGAAAATCCAAATATACTACATCCACTGGTTCCCCTTTATCTACCCTGCTAGTTACATCCTCAAAATACTCTGATAAATTTGTCAAACACAATTTCCCTTTCATTAAACCATGTTGATTCTGCCTAATCATGTTATGATTTTCTAAGTGCCCTGTTACCACTTCCTTAATAATGGATTCCAGCATTTTCCCGATGACTTATGTCAGGCTAACTGGTCTGTAGTTCGCTGTTTTCTCTCTCCCTCCCTTCTTGAATAGCGGGGTAACATTTACTACCTTCCAGTCCACTGGGACCGTTCCAGAATCTAGAGAATTTTGGAAGATCATAACCAATGCAACCACTATCTCTGCAGCCACCTCTTTTAGAACCCAAATGTAGGCCATCAGGTCCAGGGGATCTGATGGCTTTTAGTCCCATTAGTTTGTCCAGTACTTTTTTTCTAGTGATATTAATTGTTCTAAGTCCCTCATTCTCATTTACCCCTTGGTTCCACACTATTTTTGGTATGCTTTTTGTGTCTTCTACTGTGAAGACAGATACAAAATATTTGTATAACGCATCTGCCATTTCCTGATTCCCATTATAATTTCTCCTGTCTCAGCCTCTAAGGGACCAACGTTTACTTTTGCTACTCTCTTCCTTTTTACGTACTTGTAGAAGCTCTTACAATCCATTTTTATATTTCTTGCTAGTTTACTTTCATATTCTATTTTCTCCCTTTTTATCAATTTTTTGGTTGTCCTTTGTTGGTTTCTAAAACTCTCCCAATCCCCAGACTTATTACTCTTCTTGGCAACATTATAGACCTCTTCTTTCAATCTAATACTCTGCTTAACTTCTTTAGTTAGCCACGGGTGGATCACTTTTCCTGTGGAGTTTTTATTTCTCAATGGAATGTATACTTGTTGAGAATATTGAAATATTTCTTTAAATGTTTGCCATTGCTTTTCAACTGTCAAATTTAATTTCCCAATCTACCTTTGACAACTCGCCTCTCATACCTGTGTAATTGGCTTTATTTAAGTTTAAGACTCTAGTTTCTGACGTAAGCATGTTACTTTCAAATTCAATGTGAAATTCTATCATATAATGATCACTCTTCCCCAGAGGTTCTTTTACTGTGAGATTACTAATTAACCCTATCTCATTACAGAATACAAAATCTAAAATAGCCTGTTCCCTGATTGGTTCCATGAGGTATTGCTCCAGTAAACTTGTCTTCCAAACTGTCTTTGCCAACTTGATTTACCCAATCTATATGCAGATTAAAGTCCACCATGATGACTGCAATTCCTCTGATACAAGCTCCCATTATTTCATGATTAATACTCTGTCCAACGGTATTGCTACTATTAGGGGGCCTATAAACTACTCCCACCAGTGTTTTCTGCCCCCTGTAATTTCTAATTTCCACCCATATTGATTTTGCTTTCTGATCTTCCGAGCCAAGATCCTTTCTCACCACTGTCCTTATGTCATCCTGTATTATTAGGGCTGCACCCCCTCCTCTTCCATTCTGCCTGTCTTTTCTAAATATTATGTACCCTGGAATATTTATTTCCCAACCGTGGTCATTTTGCAACCATGTCTCTGTAATGGCTATTAGATCAAACCCATTTATCTCTATTTGTACAATTAATTCATCTATCTTGTTATGAAAGCTCCAATGCATTCAAAGAGCCTTTAATTTTGACTTTTTACCATTTTTTCTTGCTTTGACCTTACTTGTTGTTGCACTATTATTGGTAAACTCTCTGTCCCTTCCTGCCACACTCTGCTTATCTTTACCCAAATCGCTACACTGTTCTATTGTCTTAATTTTTCTCATTAGGTTTCTAAATTTCCCCTCTCCTGATCCCTCCCGCCCTTTTAGTTTAAAGCCCTATCTATAGCCCTAGTTATTCGATTTGCCAGGACGCTGGTCCCAGCCCGGTTTAAGTGGATCCTGTCCTGTTGGAACAGCTCCCTCGCTCCCCAGTACTGGTGCCAGTGCCCCATGAATCGAAACCCCTTCCTCCCACACCACTCTTTGAGCCACGCATTTAACTCTCATCTGTTTGTCCCTATGCCAATTTGCACGTGGCTCAGGTAGTAATCCAGAGATCATTACCTTTGAGGTTCTGCTTATTAATTTAGAGCTTAATGCCATTGGCATAAACCACCAATATAGGAGTTCCTCAGGGCAGTGTCCTAGGTCCAACCATCTTCAGCTGCTTCATCAATGACCTTCCCTCCATCATAAGGTCAGAAATGGGGATGTTTGCTGATAATTGCACAGTGTTCAGTTCCATTCGCAACCCCTTAAATAACGAAGCAGTCCGAGCCCGCATGCAGCAAGACCTGGACAACATCCAGGCTTGGGCTCATAAGTGGCAAGTAACATTCGCACCAGACAAGTGCCAGGCAATGGGAGAACCTTCACCACACGGACTGCAGCTGTTCAAAAGGCGGCTCACCACCACCTTCTCAAGGGCAATTAGGGATGGACAATAAATGCTGGCCTCGCCAGCGACGCCCACTTCCCATGAACGAATATTTTAAAAAGGTACTTTTCTTGCAGTCTGCTAGCAGCAGTGTGCAGAAGATTGATCCTCAGTTCCGGGAGACTCCCAGGTTGGCAACCCAATTTCCCATCTTCAATGTTTTGATAACAAATAAAGTAGTGTTCAAAGAAAATGAAAAAAGGAACATAATTTTTTTAATACCCCTATGATTTTCCTCCTAGGTTGCTTGCAGCCTTGTCTTGGAGATTAATCTTTAATTGCAGAGACTCTAGGGCAATCCGAGAGGGTTGACAATCCTACTCTTGATACAAGTTGCTGCTGAATTAACCAATTACCCCATATTCTACAAAGCCTAACAACCCTTTCCTCAAATCTCTGGTCAAGGTAGAAAATTAGAACCAGGATAATTTTCTCTTTAAAATGTGATTTTTTTTTGGGTTGACATAAATTGAACAAGTCTTATTCTTTTTTACAAATTCCTACTTCCGTTAACTGAAACGGGTTGCTGCAGACGCACTAACGGTTGGTGGCGGTGTGTGTGGATGATAGCACAGCAGGCGCATCATTCCGCTTGTTTCGATCCTCGTTTGCTGTAAATGCGTCGCTGCAGGTGTTGCTATGGTTACCGTACGCTACAAACAAGGTTGCTGCTGAACGGATTCCTTCGGCAAAAGCGGATGAATTATAATTAATAACTCTCGACATGTTCGACTGAAATATATTTTTAAAAACCCGTTGGAACTATAATTAGCGGTCTTTCACCGTCGAACACCATGAGCTTTACTCTAACCCAGACCCTGCAGGGGAAGCAACGATCCAAGCCCGAGCGAACCCACGACTATATCTATGGTAAAGCAGCCGCGCTGTTCTACTCACTGTACTGACCATTGCTGTGCTGTCCATTGTTAGACTCGTTTTCAGTTATCTTTTTGCCCTTTTGCATGGTTTCATTTAACTTTTTTAAAAAACCTCTTCCTTCTTCCCATTGATTTGCTCCAATATTCAGTCTCTGATTTCCTAACTCACGCTGAAGTGAGTGGGTACCGGTAACCCACCACCAGTGCACCGCCCCAATGGCCATTCTGTATGTGGGAATGGTAAGCTATTTGCCTGTGGGAGCATTGCAGCTGAGTCTAATTCGGCCTTTTCTGAACACGTGTGTACTTTTCAACAGCAGACATTAAAAGGAGCAGCAAGCCTGACTGATTTCTCCCCCTCATCTCCGGGACACTGAGGCCAGTTGCACCGCTTCTGCTGTCGCCCTGATTGAGATTGGCAAATTCAGCACAGGCCAAAGATTAAATCTGGGACCTTCATAGTGTCTGTGGATCCCCACCAAGGCAATTACTTCATGATCTATTGAGGGAATCCACCACATTTTTGTCTTTGCCATTTATTTTCTCATGTAGTCAGGAAATAACTAACTGTTCACCACTATGATAATTTAATTGTCAATTGCTGTGGAGCATAATTTTCTTAAAGGTGCTGTGTGCTTCAGTTTGATATTCTTGGAGGTAGAATCAGCAGTGATGTGATTCTAAAGTGTTTACAAATAAGCAATTGTTAATAAACAACAGTGGGTGCAATGATGCAGTCATTGACATAGTTACATTATCATGCCATCAGCTGTCACTATTTAGTTTTCTTGTTTAAATGCTAAAAATATGAATAATAATAAAAATGGAAAATTTGCTCAGCAGCTGATGTCTCAAGCAGCACACAGCCGGATGTTACAGGAACTGAGCCTACATAAATATGAGCCTACATACTCCTATTTTAAAAACAAAATCCAATGATAATTATAATATATGAATAGCACTTCTGCTGCCTGTCAGGATGGCCATTTTGAATGTTAACAGGCTGAAGGAGCTCCTGCAGTTTGATGCCCGTTTTCTTGGCAGCATATGGATGTCCCTAACTGGTCATGCTAGATTGCTTGTTCAGTGTTCCGTAGACTGATCTTCCAAAGCAAGCGTCTTATTTTTGACCACATCATTCAGTGTCACTGCACAGAAATTTATGCCTATGTTTGATAGTTCCTTGGATATGTAAAACAAATAATTCATGGTAATTTGCTTATGTAACAGTATTTGAGTATGCAGGAAAATCTATTTTATCCAATTTTTTGCTGATTTGTTTGCACAGTTTAAAAGTGTAGTAATTGCATTCCTGTTCCAGTCTCCTGCCTTTATAGCCTCTCTTATTTACCAGTGTAAGAGATCATAGCCCTGAAGTATAGTGGTTATGGTATTGAAATTGTAACCCAGAAGTTGTGATTTCAAATCTCAGTGACAAATTGTGAAATTGCATTCTAGAAATCTGGTAATTTGTAGGGTAGCATTAAAAGAAAGTTACCATGAAAGCTGCCAAATTGCTGTAAAACCCCAACTGGATCACTAATGTCCTTCAGAGAAGAGAACCTGCCACCCAGGGAAAGTCCCACCCTATGTGGTTGACTTATTGACCTTTGAGATGGTATAGCAAGTTGCTCAATTGTTGTTAGGGCAATGAGCGATGGGCAATAAATGTGGCCTTGCCAGTGTCACCCACACCCAGATAACAAACAAATAAAACAATTCTAACTTTTCTTTTGGTGCTGGAATTGCGCAATATGGGTAAAGGCTGAAATTAGGGCAAATATCCACCCCTTTCTTGCCCTGTTGCAGAATTCCAATGGAGAGGAGGTGGGCACTTCTGCTCATCCACTCTGTTGTGACATCACTATAAGAGCTGAGACTGATGGGGTGATGTCTCCCCCCGCCCAGAGGTTCCAACAATTCCACCTAGCGTATGACCAACATATAATGCCATAGAACAGCGTATGTGGAGCTCACAATGTCATTCCCAAATGGCAATCAATCTTATGATAGATTGATTGCTGATCTCAGAGAGATTGATTGTCATTAGGAAAGCGGCAATGACACAAAGGAACACACGAGGATGAAAATTTCTTTCTTTCGCCAGACCAGTCTTCCGCCGCCGCCCCCCCCCCCCCCCACCCCACCGCGCACGCGCACACACAACACACACACACACACACACACACACACAGAGCTGCAAGTGTGACTAGGTGACACCCCAAAATTCCAATGTGCCTAGGGAGTGTCGTAAATGGTGCAGGTACCCATCCGATTTATATTAATGACTTAGGGTTGGGATTTGGGAAGGGATCAGTGCTGGAGCAGACTGGTGGGCCGAAGTCTTGCCCTGCTGCAATTCCGGGAGTGCAGTAGCCCAACCAGAATTTCCAGGACCATATTTCCCTGCTTGGTTTTTACCAGTTTCAGCTTTTTGTTTTGTTTTTATATTGGTAGGACAGTTTTGAGAAATGGTATCTTCCCAGAACCTAAGTGCAATTTACTTTATATGAATTACAGCACAATGAAAATATAACCAAATTAGTGCATTTATGTGAAAATTGATATTACAACTAGATGAGTTCTTAGAAATAAACTAACAACTTGGAGCTAAAGGATTCATCTTGATGACTCCTATAGTTATAGTCATTCTTATTTTAATTATACACAGCAATACTTCTCATCAAATTAGAAAAAAAGTTTTGTTGATGAGCCATTGAATAACAAAACTACTCTTGTCCACCACAGATCCTCTGTATTCAGTATCTAGTGAGAAGGATCATGCCAAGATGTCCATGAAGGCATTCACATCCATTAACAGATTAGTGAGTACTTACAAATGTAGTTTATCAATATAGCTCAATCCAAAAACAAATTCTTCACTAGAATGGGTTGAGGGGATGAATGTGCTAGTATTTTTTCAACTTCCTATTGAAATGCATGGAAATTCATAGAAGAATAAGCTGTGCAAATGTATTGTCATCTAGCATCCTCTATTATTATCATTTTTTTTCTGGAAATAGTATGCAGTCTCTCTACTTTTCAGAGTTCCCTGGTTTCCCCAGATAACATACCAACTCTAATAGATTGTCCTTAAGAAAACTCCCCATTTTCGGGTAGTGTAGAGTCGGTCTGGTAAGTAAAATGGGGTGAAACTCTGTCCTTAAAAATGGCCACCAGGATTTCCCTTCCATGACCTGCTGTGATTCTGATCTGTGTGCCAGAAGTGGCACCACTGCATTTGAATGAAGCGGGCAGTGGCATAGCCAAGTGCCCCTGAGATTATCCTGCCTTTCTGCACAATTGCCACACCTGAAAATCAGAGCCGCTGTAAAGGTGACTCACAGGCGGAAGTGATCAGGAAGGTGAAAGGTCATATTGGAGTGCAATTTTGCAACGCTGTTTTGGTTAGGAGTCACTTCCACTACTTTGAAACTGCAATATCTGAGCATTTAAAGGAACTTTGTGAAATTTGCTGAGAAGTTAAAGGAAATAATGAAATAATGGATTTATCGCTGGGGATTCCATTGTTCCTGTGTTTAAAGCAGAGGAGGAAAGGATGGAAACCAGGAGACCGCAGCATTACATGTACAGTCAACACCTGTCCTACAGATATCCCATACCACAGAGGACCTATCTGGATTTTTCATGTAGGGAGTGTCTGAGAATGTTGTATTTTCTTCCTGACACCGTTATGAAGATGTGCCAGCTGTTGGAACCTGACTTGCATCCTCTTTCAACTAGGGGTACTACCTGACTGTGGCTGTGAAGGTTACAATTGCACTTTTATGCATCCGGATGCTTCTTGGTGACCTAAGGTGACATTACTCACATCAGTCAGTCAGAGATTCATCACTGCATTAGACAGGTCATGGATGCCCTTTTCAGTTACTCCTCTGAGTTCATTCAGTTATACATGGACACAGCAATGCTGATGACACCTTTTCGGAATCCAAGGAGACGCCATAAACAGATTCAGTAAGGCCTTGAATGCTACTAGGATTATTGTGGAACAATGACAATTGAAATTCTCAAGTCCTGTTTCCAGTGCCTGGACAGCTCAGAGGGAGCCCTGCAATATAATCCAGAATTATAATGACTTGCTGCATCCACCATAATTTGGACATTACAAAAGGATTAGGCCTTCCAAACACAGAAGATGAAGAGGGAGAAGGTGCTGGATCTCCACCTCATGATAAAGAATTCCAGAAGAGAGAGGAGGTGGACAATGACAGCACATGCTTCTGACAACAGGCTATCAGGCAAGAGATCATCACCAACTTCTTCCAATAAAGAGGGTGTCCTCTATCTGAATGACACAGTCAAGCCCTTCATGATCCCTTGCCTTTCTCTCATAACTATTCAGCCAATCTGTAATACCTTCAATGTCCTCTCTGAGAGAGAACAGTTACAAACATTAATCACCATATATGATGCCATGTATACCGTGAAAAAATACCCAAATACATTGAATTGCCAGAAATGTACCTGCTTACTACCACCTTGTCCCTTCATTGTATCCTACTGCTACCTGTTAACAGGGTGACTACCCCTTGTGCCAAACACTCTTTTCACGTGTGATCCTAGCCTCTTACCTCACTTACCATGTGGTGTTACCTCACTATCAGACGGTTGTGAGGTTTGTTTACCAGAACTGTACTGATGGAGCTCTTGAGGGCTGATGGGGCATTCATCTCAGTGAAGCCGATGTCCTTAAAGTACCTGTTTCCAGAAACACGTTGCTTGTGTGTTCAATATCTACCAGGCCCAGACCAGAAGCTTCCATCTATATGCTGCACCTGCTACTTGCAGCCCACTAGTGATGGGCACGGGCTCAGTTGGGCTAATTGTCTGCATTTTAGCAGGTTGAATAGTGCCAATTAAGCCCTAAAAGTCCTGAGTTAGGATTCTCTTCAAGCCATTTATGGCAGTAGTCATTGTTGCCACTATGGAAATGCAACTATGGAAATCCTCCTCCTGACGTTTTGAGGCTGCATTGATTTCCTGGACTGCCAAAATCACCAGTGTGTTCCTCATGTTGTGTCATTCCTCCTGCATTGTATTGCAGACGTAGGTTGTTGACTCCTCCAACTTTTCCATCATTTGCACCATATGAGACTGATCCACTGCCTGTACGTGGGATCAATGCTACTGAATTATAGATCTCTTAAAGACTGGGACCCTAAGATCTTAATTCTTGGGTTTCTCAACGAAGAGCAGACGTTTCTCCAGCATTCCGTCCCAGCTCCTCCTGCTCACTGGTGCTCTGTGATTCACCCTGTGATATCTCCTCTATCTGATTAATGCCCTCATCCGAAGTAGGTGTACCTGGGCTGGTGCTTGAGTAAGTAAGTTGCCATGATGGAGTGAGTGAATCAGTTGGAGGAAGAGCTTTCTTGGAGGTGCCAGGTTGATTAACAGATGTTTCTTTCTGTGAGTGTTCAGCAGCTATGAGGGTCACAAAGGACATTCAATTTAGGAAGACGCTCTCTGAATTGTGAACCAGAAGATATGACTGAGCAATGGCAGGAATCATTACAAGTCCTCAGAATGTCTGCAAACAGCAACAACTCACAGTTCTGTAAGCATTCCATCCCATTAACAACCTAAACCTGACAGCTCTCCTTCAACTTCTCCAACTCCCACTGACTCCATGGTATAAAAACAGAAAATGCTGGAAATACTCAACAGGTCAGGCAGCATCTGTGAAGAAAGAAACAGAATTAACGTTTCAGGTCGATGACCTTTCATAAGAACTGGAAGAAGTTGAAGATTTAACAGTTTTTAAGCAAGTACAGAGCCAAGCAAAGGGGGGTGTGGGGGAGAAGGGGAGGGGAAGAAAGAACAAAAGGGAAGGTCTCTGATATGGTGGAGGGCAAGAGTGATTAAATGACAAAAGAGATGATGGTGCAAGGCAAGGAGGGTGGTAATGGAACAAGTAAAGAAACAAAAGATGGGTCTAGAGGAGCTGTAAATAGCAACAGCAGAACCATTACCAGCACCCGCTGTCCAAAAAAATGGGAGTAGTGGTTATGATCTGAAGTTATTGAAATTGGTATTGGAGTCCAGAAGGTTGTAAAGTGCCTAATCGAAACTTGAGGTTCTGTTTCTCGAACTTCCGGTGAGCTTCATTGGAACAGTGTAAGAGGCCTAGGACAGAGAGGTGGGAGTGGGACGGTGAATTAAATACGTTCCCTTGTGAACATACCGAAGGGACCGTTCCCTCCGCGACACCCTAGTCCACTCTTCCATCCCCCCGAACACCTGCTTTCCTTCCCACTTGCCCTTTCACCTCCTCCCTTACCACCGTCCAGGGCCCCAAACACTCCTTCCAGGTAAAACAGTGATTTAATTATACTTCCTTCAATTTAGTATATGTATTCGCTGCTCACGATGCGGTCTCCTCTACATTCGTGAGACCAAACGCAGACAGGGTGATCGCTTTGCTGAACACCTCCGCTCAGTCCGCAAGCGTGACCCTGACCTTTTGGTCACTTGCCATTTTAATTCTCCGTCCCACTCCCACTCTGATCTCTCTGTCCTCGGCCTCCTACGCTGATCTAATGAAGCTCTACATAAGCTCGAGGAACAGCACCTCATCTTTCGTTTAGGCACTTTACAACCTTCCGCACTCAACATTGATTTCAATAACTTAAGATCATGACCACTGCTCCCATTTTTCGGACAGCAGGTGCTGATAATGGTTCTGCTGTTGCTGTTTACAGCTCCTCTAGACCCATCTTTTATTTCTTTACTTGTCCCATTACCACCCTCCTTGCCTTGCACCATCGTCCCTTCTGTCATTCAATCACTCCTGTCGTCCACCCTATCAGAGACCTTCCCTTTTGTTCTTTCCTCCCCCACCACCCCCCCTCCACCCTTTGCCTGGCTCTGTACTTGCTTAAAAACTGTTAAACCTTGACCTTTCGTCAGAACTGGAAGAAGTTGATCGACTTGAAATATTATCTCTCTTTCTTTCTCCACAGATGCTGCCTGACCTGCTGAGTATTTCCAGCAGTTCCAGATTTTATTTCAGATTTTCAGCATCTGCAGTATTTTGCTTTTGACTCCTCGGTATGTCTGCCCAGGAGTTGCAGAGCTTCCTCCTTATGCCTACTGAAGGGCCTGTTCCTCCACCCATGACAATCCTTTTCCTCTTGTTGTGTGCATGTTACTGTTTTTCAAAGAAGAGAAAGATTTAGACATCCTAATTCACAGTGTCCTTTCATTCATTTGTCTGCAGACATTCCCTTATGAACACACTATTAGGTGCAGGCAAAGCACCAGTCTTTTCTCTTCTCACTCAAACATTGCAAAAAATGTGATATAGGACGGTGGAATGGTAAGAGAGGAGTTGTACCCATAAGGGGATGGTGGGGGTCTCTTGTACCTACTAAGGGTCTCATTCATTTCATTTTAGACATTTATATGGTCCTGGGTAGTGAGGTGAGTCATGTTTCTAGCAGTATCTTAGTATCTGTATGGGCACTTGTGCCTTCACCTACCTTGGCCTGCCTGAATAGCTGTTTGTGGATTGGTAGAGTTGATACTGACTGCTAGAGCCACCTCCTTTCAAAGTTCCTACATATCTTTTTTCTGGGCCTTTACTCCCTGGGTGCCAAAGGACTTTTGTCTTCTGGCCCTTATCTCTGCCAGCGTTATCTACACTGTAGCGTCTGAGTATTTTGGGGTTTTGGTTATTGTAGATCTCCTAGATGGTGTTCTTACTTCTACCATCACTTTTCAATGTTCCGGTGGAACTCCAGCTCTCTCTGTCTCTCACATTGTGAGTGACCTGCTGTGCTTGTGGCCAGTACAACTGCTGCAGCCTGTTAACTGCTACAGCCTGCCACAGTTTCCCTCCCTCCCTCCCAAAGACGGAGACCCAACCAGTAGTGAGAGTCTTGCTGAAATCCAGACCTGCACACTCAATAAGGCCCACCCAAGGCAAAGGTGATCAAGTGCCGGTGGGATTACATGGATGGGTGGAAGTCTTGTCTTGCCATTTTACTGACAATTTCAGGAATATCCTCATCACTGTGTTATGTTGGTTGGTCGCCACTATTTATTCAATTTTTCACTGTGCCAATGAGTTCTTTCTGAACTTGACCAAGCAGGGAGCCATTGTTTTTGAGCACTAATTACCAACTTCAATACGTTTCAGATTTTCACGTGCATTAATCTGTGACTTAGTTTCCTAAGATCCATGATTGTTTTTGAAAATGTGCCTGCATGTTGTGTGTCTTTAAGTGATGCCATAAACGATTATCATACCATGACCTCAAAGATAAACTTGATGGTAATTTCTGCAGATTAGAGATATATTTCCTCTTTTTCAAAAATGGGTGTACAGGAAGCCATGAGTACAACTGCATTAGTTTATAAAAACTCTGCAATGCCACCTGGCAGATAGAATGTTTGTAATGAAGTAGTGAGACTTTGATATTTTATTTCTTATATAAATAGTACTTTAGTTTGACAAAAATAATCACAACCATTATGCAAGAGCTGCTAAATGACATAATAAGTCAC
Organism: Heptranchias perlo; assembly: GCF_035084215.1. Taxonomy (NCBI): domain Eukaryota; kingdom Metazoa; phylum Chordata; class Chondrichthyes; order Hexanchiformes; family Hexanchidae; genus Heptranchias; species Heptranchias perlo. Next base: position 51,562,042 of record NC_090335.1, read on the forward strand.
AAATTATTCTTTTTTGATATTTGCTTAAGCAGAATAAGTTAAGCAATGGTACAGTTTACTGCCACTAAATGTCAACCACATGCCTTGCAAATGTGGAGTATTTATGAAGTGCAGAAAAGTTTACTATATTGACTTCATCGCTGATTCGCCTTTGTACGAAGCAATGACATAACTGTACTTTCATATCCATATATTTATGTTAGTGTGTGCTTTGAATAGTTGTCTTTGGGTCTAGCTGTCACAAATTCTGTATATTTCTTTCTATCATACAGAAAAAAATACCTGATTATAAGGCCATGTTCAGTAATTTGCAGCATTTCCCAAGGTACACCCTGCAGCTGGATCGCAATGACCCTGTCCCAAAATTTGTTGATCAACGCTGGAGAGGATATGGAGAGAAAAAACGAGAAGCCATCAAGCAACTGGCAGCGTAATTGCTATTTTCTTTTTAGATAAGCCAAATAGTCAAATCCACATATACTTTAGTATAAGCAAATCTTAGAACTGGAGTTTGATCATATTCGAAGAGCACATCTTGCTACAGATATCTGTTTGAAAAAGTTAATTATTACAAAAATGTTTTAACGTAGTGTTTGAATTCTATTTCACTTTATTTTATATATTTTTTTTATAAATTGTAAATAGTGATGATATTATTAGGGAATTGGAGAGGAGTGGCTGAATGCAATGGGGGAGAATTTCTGCAGTGGTTTTCCTATCTCCCGCTGTAACATCGGTAAAGACTGGCAGAACCACTGAAGAAATGGTCCTCATAAATGGCTGTTTTTAGTGCTTACACCATTTCTCTGGGGGTTCCACCGGTCTTCCATCAAAGTTGCAGTGGGAAATTAGGGGAACCTACAAGAAAATTCCAGACGAGTGCGTGAGGGAGCTGAATTAACATTAGTGGATAGCCATTAAACCAGAGGCCTCAAAGGTCGTGTCAGTTCAGCTGTGTGTTAAGTAAGGTTTGTCGCACTGTCCAGTGTAAAACTCATCTCAGTCAGTTCCTTTCATGTCATCGGGGCTCAACTTTTAAAAATATCAAATGAAGCAGAAAGGAAAGGAAATGTTTGGAGATTTGTGCTGGTGGTGTTCGTTAGCATATTCTCTGTTTATCAATGGGACCTAGATTTCAATAAAGCCAAGACTGATAAGATGAAAGTCTTCTCTGTGCCACCTTGTGATATCCTTTCCACTGTGAGCTGGCAGTTTGTGGTGTCGATGGTAGCCATGATGTGGAGATGCCGGTGATGGACTGGGGTTGACAATTGTAAACAATTTTACAACACCAAGTTATAGTCCAACGATTTTATTTGAAATTTATAAGCTTTCGGAGGCTTCCTCCTTCCTGGGAGGTTAGGGAGGAAATTGCGGGTCCCCTAGCAGAGATATTTGAATCATCGACAGCTACAGGTGAGGTGCCTGAAGATTGGAGGGTAGCAAATGTTGTGCCTTTGTTTAAGAAGGGAGGCAGGGAAAAGCCTGGGAACTACAGACCGGTGAGCCTGACATCTGTAGTGGGTAAGTTGTTAGAGGGTATTCTGAGAGACAGGATCTACAGGCATTTGGAGAGGCAGGGACTGATTAGGAACAGTCAGCATGGTTTTGTGAGAGGAAAATCATGTCTCACGAATTTGATTGAGTTTTTTGAAGGGGTAACCAAGAAGATAGATGAGGGCTGTGCAGTAGACGTGGTCTACATGGACTTTAGCAAAGCCTTTGACAAGGTACCGCATGGTATGTTGTTACATAAGGTTAAATCTCACGGGATCCAAGGTGAGGTAGCCAATTGGATACAAAATTGGATTGACGACAGAAGACAGAGGGTGGTTGTAGAGGGTTGTGTTTCAAACTGGAGGCCTGGGACCAGCGGTGTGCCTCAGGGATCGGTGCTGGGTCCGCTGTTATTTGTTATTTATATTAATGATTTGGATGAGAATTTAGGAGGCGTGGTTAGTAAGTTTGCAGATGACACCAAGATTGGTGGCATTGTGGACAGTGAAGAAGGTTATCTAGGATTGCAACGGGATCTTGATAAATTGGGCCAGTGGGCCGATGAATGGCAGATGGAGTTTAATTTAGATAAATGTGAGGTGATGCCTTTTGGTAGATCGAATCGGGCCAGGACCTACTCCGTTAATGGTAGGGCGTTGGGGAGAGTTATAGAACAAAGAGATCTAGGAGTACAGGTTCATAGCTCCTTGAAAGTGGAGTCACAGGTGGATAGGGTGGTGAAGAAGGCATTCAGCATGCTTGGTTTCATTGGTCAGAACATTGAATACAGGAGTTGGGATGTCTTGTACAACTTCAACAAGACATTAATAAGGCCACACTTGGAATACTGTGTACAGTTCTGGTCACCCTATTATAGAAAGGATATTATTAAACTAGAAAGAGTGCAGAAAAGATTTACTAGGATGCTACCGGGACTTGATGGTTTGACTTATAGGGAGAGGTTGGATAGACTGAGACTTTTTTCCCTGGAGAGTAGGAGGTTAAGGGGTGATCTTATAGAAGTCTATAAAATAATGAGGGGCATAGATAAGGTAGATAGTCAAAATCTTTTCCCAAAGATAGGGGAGTCTATAACGAGGGGGCATAGATTTAAGGTGAGAGGGGAGAGATACAAAAGGGTCCAAAGGGGCAATTTTTTCACTCAAAGGGTGGTGAGTGTCTGGAACGAGCTGCCAGAGGCAGTAGAGGCGGGTACAATTTTGTCTTTTAAAAAGTATTTGGACAGTTACATGGGTAAGATGGGTATAGAGTGATATGGGCCAAGTGCAGGCAATTGGGACTAGCTTAGTGGTATAAACTGGGCGACATGGACATGTTGGGCCAAAGGGCCTGTTTCCATGTTGTAAACTTCTATGATTCTTTAAAATTATTCAAGCCCATGACATAAATATTTTCTTTTTTCCCCAGATATGACGCCTCTATTAAAATGCAATTACAAGTACAGCAAGATCCAGAAGTGAGTGGTAGGAACCGGTACAAGTATTTCACAAGGTAAGATAACCAAAGAAAATATTTTTTCTCAGTTTGCCAATATTTTTGTAAAAATCAGCATGAGTATAAATTGAAGAATCCTACTTTATACTCATGTTGACTTTTTCAATAACATTGAGCTGGATTGAGAACTGGCTGGAAGGACTTAGGTAGAAATTAGTTATAGATGGATTTGGATCTGTTTGGAGACCGGTCACCAGTGGTGTCCTGCAGAGGATTGGTGTTGGGATTGTAGCTCCTTACTATTCTTATTAATGATTTAGTTGTAAGTGTTGGGGGTACAATCTGCAAATTTGCAAATGATACTAAGATCAGTGTGAGTGTCAGGACTGTAGATGATGTTCGACTGCTTCAGGCGGATCTTGATGTGTTGGGGGATTTGGTTTGTGACTGGCAAATGATGTTTAATTGCAGTAATAAAAGTGCAGTGTTATGCATGTGAGCAGGACAAACGCTGAACATACATACACCCTTCAAGGAAAAGCATTAAAGCAGGTGGAGAAAGAAAGAGATCTGGGCATTCTATTGCATAGATCTCTAAAGATTCACAAGCAATGCCGTGAAGCAATAGCCACAGCAAATAGGGTTTTGGGGTGCATTTGTAGGACAATTGGCTATAAGACAAAGCGTATTATTTTGTCGTTGTACAAGACCTTGGTCAGGCCTCATTTGGAATACTGTGTTCAGTTTTGGTCTCCTCACATGGTGGGTGATATTGAGGCTTTGGAAAGGGTGCAGAGGAGGGCCACTAGACTAATTCCTAGTTTAAAGCATCTTAGTTATCAAGATAGGCTAAAAGAGCTGGGACTCTATACTTTAGAGAAATGTAAACTTAGGAGTGATCTGATTGAGGTTTATAAGATGATGAAAGGAATATATTGTGTTCCAGTTGACAGTTTGTTCTAATTAAATACATTAGGGAGGACCGGGGGTCACAATTTTAAGTTGTACAAAGCAAGATTCAGGTTCGATGTCAGAAGGTGGTTCTTTTCCCAGAGAATAGTGGAACTCTGGAACAGGCTGCCGGCTCGTGCGGTGAACGCTGATTCGCTGAATTCCTTTCAGTGAGAGCTGGACCTGTTTCTGGCTGGGGCGGAGATCACCTCGTACAAAAGGTAGGTAATGTAATGCATAGAATTATCAGGGCCAGTGTGATTTTCTGGACTAGTTTTGATCACCAAAGGGGTCGGAGAGGAATTTCCCAGTTTTTTTTGCCCCTAAATTGGTCTGGGTTTTTATCTTTTTTTCACCTCTAAGAGAAAAAGGGGAGGATAGAACTTAAGTGGTCAGTCTGGCTGCAGAGCAAAAGTGGGGTGTACAGGGCAGAAATGGCAGTATGGTCTGCTGAAGGAAGACAGGTCAGGAGCGGCTAGGCTGGTTACAGACCAGGAGTGGGACCTATAGAATGGGATCGGGTCAGATAATTGTAGACTTTAGCCAGGAGGCAGGAAGTAGAATGGAGCACATGAGTTGAGAGAGGAGCACTTGTGTAGGGTAGGGGTGGGGTAGGGTAGGGTAGAGATCACAGCATTGAGTTGGAATGGGGAGCAGAGCACTTGAACAAGGAAAGGAGCACTTAGGTGGAGTAGGAAGAGGATTATTGGGCAGGAAGTGGAGCACTTGGACATGGAATGTAGCACTGTAGTGAGGTTGGGAGTGGAGCATTTGGGCTTGCAGCTCAGTGCTTGAACAAAGAGCGAAGCACTAAGTTGGGGCAAGGAGAGCAGCACTGTGGAAGCAGATTCTGAGTTGCAGTGAAAGGTATTTACATTTAATTGGTCTCTGATAACCACATGACTAATAATCCATTAACTGTCACTTGGTTACCATGAACCACTGAAATGTCTGGCAATGGACAGACAAACACGTCATGTTTTTTTAAAAAAAACAAATCTATAGGGTACAATAGCATGGTGGTTTAGCAAACTAGAGGTTGGGAGTTCAAATTTCACCATGGCAAAATTGAATTCAATAAATCTGGTAATTTTTCAGCTGGTACCAGAAAATAAATGATCATGAATCATAATACAAACAAGTGAATCCATACGATCAAGATTTCCTTTATTGTAAAAATCCAACTGGCTCATTCATGTGAAGGGAACTTGCTACTGTAAGGTGGTCTGGCCACCTCCTGGTGACTCCAGTCTCATACCATGTGGTTGACTCCTTATGGGCTCTTAAATGGCCTCCAAATTGCTATAACAGTTCATGAAGAAGGTCCACCACGCAACGATGGACTATAAATTTAAAAAGATGTGTCTTAAAAACAACATTCATCACATCTGTCACAAAAAATTCCAGCAAAATAAGCATACATATAGTATTAGGATAACAAAATGATCCTGTAAGATACAGGAACCATGGAACTATATCCAGTGACCATGAAGCTGTCGGATTATTGTAAAAACCCAATTGGTTCACTGATGTCGTTTAGGGAGGGAAACTTGCCATCCTTACCCGATCCAGCCTATATGTGACTCCAGTCCTACACCAATGTGGTTGACTCTTAATTGCCCTCTGAAATGGAAATTGGCCACTCAGATGTATGAAATCGCTACAAAGAATACCATCTTCTCAGGGTGGGCTGGCTATGCCAGTGATGCCCACATCCCAAGAATAAATTTTTAAAAACATGGTCATAAGGATCTTTGCCATATTGTAATGCTGCAGTGCTGTTTTTTTTATTCCACTTTACTAATAGCATTGCCACCAGTATGAAAAAATGACTTCAATTTCCTCCTCAACGGGCCTTCGACCCGCAGAATTTTCCACCCATTCATTTCCAAGATGGTGGAATTTCTTGGACACATTATTATGGTTGTGATAGCGATTTAAAATTTTCTTCTAAAATACATCTACCGTAGCTTTTTTAACATGACATCTAATAATTAAGTGTAGGTCTTGAAATTAGTGGTACATACTGCAGGTAATAATTTTCTGCCAAGTAATCAATCAATAATAAATATTTGCCAGAGTTTTCCTTATTGCCATACATACATCTGAGGAAAGAGATACAGGTCAAACGATTCAATTAGAAGCCTAATTTCAGACAGCGCCATACTATCTTTAGTATTTTCTACAATTGCTGCTGCCATCTTTGGAGTTTCATGGCATTTCACCTCCAGTGTTTGTTCACACTGTTCATCCTGCTGTCTCCAGAACATTCTTGCACACTCTTCCTTTACTTCACTTCAGAAGTTTTGGCTCAAATCCAGTCTGACAGTTGGTATGATGGTCTTCTCTTTACAGCTGGTTGTAAGAGTATTAAATGAAATAAGTTGTGCCTGGTTTCTAGTGAATGCTTTTGATAGTTTTGGTTAAGGAAACAGCTCATCTAAAGGATGGCATCTCTGACAATGCAGGACTCACTCAGTCTACCTCTGGAGAGGTGCTTGAATCTGCAACCTTCTGATTGCAGATGAGAGTGCTACCAAAGATTTAATATATCTAAAAAAATTGTATGCATGCACTTTGTGCATAAGGGTACAAAAATATAGGTATGCCATATATATTTACACACACATAGATCTTGGATGCAATGGTGTCTACTATTTTCTAATAGGGGACTCCTGAGGACAAGGAACTCCAGGTACAGGTTTTGGTATAGAGAAAACTTTAGTTTGTTGTTGATTATAACTCCATCCCTGGAAATACACTCAGCCAATTCTCAATTGGACTGCTAGAAAGAACAATGTTGAGCAATGGAACATTCGATTTTCAAGGGACAAGGAGGGAGGAGAATGGAAACTGACCAGATTGGTCTGACCATGCACCTTTTGTTGGCCATTCGTGGAGTTACATTACATTGACAGAGGTCAAAAAGGAGCATGGCTGTTCTGCCCTCTTGATTGGAAGGTAGCAGCAGTTGGGAATTAATGATGGGGAGGGACAAAGAAATGAAATCTGTTTGAAGTATCTTGCCTTGCCTTTTTAATACTTCTTGGTTCATAACACAGTTCTTATATTGCAATTTTTAATGGTTATATTTTCTGCTTACTTTACAGGCCCATTATTCCCTTTGTACAACAGCTACCTGTGAATGTAATTCTGGAGATGTCCAAGTAAGTTCATGTTACCTTTTGAGGAAGGTTAGTGATAACTTTGGTTTGGTGTATAACCCTTTTTTATATCATTTTTCCCTTTTTTTGGAGGAGGAGGTTGGTAGGAAGGGAGGTAACTGAATCAGTTGGGCTTGTATGCATGTAAATAGTACCATTCTGTACCATTAGCTAAGGGATAGGAGGCAGAGAGTAGCGGTGAACGGATGTTTTTCTGACTGGAGAGAAGTATGCAGTGGAGTCCCCCAGGGTTCGGTATTAGGACCATTGCTTTTCTTGTTTTATATAAATGACCTGGACTTGGGTAATGGGAGTACAATTTCGAAGTTTGCGGATGATACAAAACTTGACAACGTAGTAAACAGTGATGAGGATGGTAGCAGACTTCAGGAGGACATAGACAGACTGGTGAAATGGGCAGACGCATGGCAGATGCAATTTAATGTGGATAAGTGTGAAGTGATGCACTTTGGGAGAAACAACATGGAGGGACAGTATAATCTAAATGGTACTATTTTGAGGGGGGTGCAAGAGCAGAGGGACCTGGAATTGCATATTCACAGATCTTTGAAGGTGGCAGGGCAAGTTGATAAGGCGGTTAAGAAAGCGTATGGGATACTTGGCTTTGTAAATAGAGGCATTGAATACAAAAACAAGAAAGTCATGCTAAACCTTTACAAATCACTGGTTAGGTCTTAGCAGGAGTATTGTGTACAATTCTGAGCACCACACTTTAGGAAGGATGTTAAGGCCTTGGAGAGGGTTTACCAGGATGATACCAGGGATGAGGGACTTCAGTTATGTGGAGAGATTGGAGAAGCTGGGATTGTTCTCCTTAGAGCAGAGAAGGTTAATTTAATATTCAAAATAATGAGGGGTTTTGATAGAGCATGTAGGGAGAAACTGTTTCCTCTGGCAAGTGGGTCGGTAACCAGAGATCAAAGATTTAAAATAATTGGCAAAAGAACTAGAGGGGAAATGAGGAGAAATTTTTTTACATAGAGAGTTTTTAAGATCTGAATCAGATTCCGTAGGAACTTTCAAAATACATTTGGACATGTACTTGAAGAGGACTAATTTGCAGGGTTATTGGGAAAAAGCATGGGGTGTGGGACTAAATTGGATTAAATTAACTCCAGGTAGGTCTGACTTTGTAAACCAAGTTTGATACCACACTGAATTTTTTTTTATACGTTCTCAAACCCAATCTATGTAAGGAATCTTACAACACCAGGTTATAGTCCAACAGTTTTATTTGAAAATCACAAGCTCTCGGAGGCTTTCTCCTTCGTCAGGTGAGTGTCGGATTCCTTGAAAATTACCGCATATATAGTCATAGAACAATGCCTGGTGATTACAGGTAATCTTTCCAACTGCCCGTTATCAAGGCCATCAAGTGAATTGAATAGTGTTCAGACAGAGAAACATAAGATACCAGACTACTGAACATACAAACGGCCAGAACCAAAGACAGAGAGGGAGAGAGAGAGAGAGAAACATCCGAAAGGAAGAGAAAGAGAGAGAATGACCAATTGTATTAAAAACAGATAACTTTTTTTTCCCGCTGGTGGGGTTATGTGTAGCGCGACATGAACCCAAGATCCCGGTTGAGGCCGTCCTCATGGGTGCGGAACTTGGCTATCAATTTCTGCTCGACGATTTTGCGTTGTCTTGTGTCTCGAAGGCTGCCTTGGAGAACGCTTACCCGAAGATCGGTGGCTGAACGTCCTTGACTGCTGAAGTGTTCCCCGACTGGGAGGGAACCCTCCTGTCTGGCGATTGTTGCGCGGTGTCCGTTCATCCGTTGTCGCAGTGTCTGCATGGTCTCGCCAATGTACCATGCTCCAGGGCATCCTTTCCTGCAACGTATGAGGTAGACAACGTTGGCCGAGTCACAGGTGTATGAACCATGTACCTGGTGGGTGGTGTCCTCTCGTGTGATGGTGGTATCTGTGTCGATGATCTGGCATGTCTTGCAGAGGTTGCCATGGCAGGGTTGTGTGGTGTCGTGGACGCTGTTCTCCTGAAAGCTGGGTAATTTGCTGCGAACGATGGTCTGTTTGAGGTTGGGTGGCTGTTTGAAGGCGAGTAGTGGAGGCGTGGGGATGGCCTTAGCGAGGTGTTCGTCGTCATCGATGACATGTTGAAGGCTGCGGAGAACATGGCGCAGTTTCTCCGCTCCGGGGAAGTACTGGACGACGAAGGGTACTCTGTTGGTTGTGTCCCGTGTTAGTCTTCTGAGGAGGTCTATGCGATTTTCCGCTGTGGCCCGTTGGAACTGTCGATCAACGAGTCGAGCGTCATATCCCGTTCTTACGAGGGCGTCTTTCAGCGTAGGTGTCCATCGCGTTCCTCCTCGTCTGAGCAGACCCTGTGTATTCGCAGGGCCTGTCCATAGGGGATGGCCTCTTTGACGTGGTTAGGGTGGAAGCTGGAAAAGTGGAGCATCGTGAGGTTGTCCGTGCGCTTGCGGTAGAGTGAGGTGCTGAGGTGCCCGTCTTTGATGGAGATTCGTGTGTCCAAGAAAAAAAACGATTCTGAGGAGTAGTCCATGGTGAGTTTGATGGTGGGATGGAACTTGTTGATGTTATTGTGTAGTCTCTTCAGTGATTCTTCACCATGCAGACACTGCGACAACGGATGAACGGACACCGCGCAACAATCGCCAGACAGGAGGGTTCCCTCCCAGTCGGGGAATACTTCAGCAGTCAAGGACATTCAGCCACCGACCTTCGGGTAAGCGTTCTCCAAGGCGGCCTTCGAGACACAAGACAACGCAAAATCGTCTAGCAGAAATTGATAGCCAAGTTCCGCACCCATGAGGACGGCCTCAACCGGGATTTTGGGTTCATGTCGCGCTATGCATAACCCCACCAGCGGAAAAAAAAGTTATCTGTTTTTAATACAACTGGTCATTCTCTCTCTTTCTCTTCCTTTCGGATGTTTTTCTCTCTCCCTCTCTGTCTTTGGTTCTGGCCGTTTGTATATTAAGTAGTCTGGTATCTAATGTTTCTCTGTCTGAACACTATTCAATTCACTTGATGGCCTTGATAATGGGCAGTTGGAAAGATTACCTGTAATCACCAGGCATTGTTCTATGACTATATATGTGGTAATTTTCAAGGAATCCGACACTCACCTGACGAAGGAGAAAGCCTCCGAAAGCTTGTGATTTTCAAATAAAACTGTTGGACTATAATCTGGTGTTGTAAGATTCCTTACATTTGTACACCCCAGTCCATCACCGGCATCTCCACATCAAACCCAATCTATGTGAGACTATCTCCTTGAGGAAGTCTCACATTGTTTCCCTCTGGATTCACGCCAGGTCACAGCTATGGATTTATACAACAGCTTTAGTGTTGCTACAGAGAGGACACCATTTTTCAGTGATACTAAAATTGCAATCTAAACACACTCTAAAATACAAGACATTTGATATGTTTGTTCTTGACTATCTTCATCCTAACACCTCCAGGTGAACATAATCAGTATTCATTTTTTAAAGAAATGACAGTGTTTTGGCAAAAATAGTGAAAATGGCAATTATATTGGCATTGCCATCAAGACAGTTAACATTTAGAAATGTTTGCATTCTAGAAGTTTTTAATCTAAAGACTGCTATTTAAACATTAAATCAAAAAGTGCTCCCAAAAAAATTGCTGTTGGTTGGCTGTCTTCTGATATTGATTTTTTATTATTATTATTGCTAGTGACCTAGCTATTATCATATATATGTTGGATTTTTTACACAAATGGCAAAAGTGGCAGTTCTTCCCTTTTCATCATTGCAAGTCAGCAGGTGTTATAGGTAACATTTCTTTGCAGCTGAACCCTGGAGGTCAGCTTGTGGGAGAGTCAGCAGACATCTCCATGAGCTTCTTTCCTTGAACACTTTCTCATGTGATAGTTAGCAATTATGCACCTCCCCAATGTCCTTTTAAATCAAACTGGATTTTGCCTCAATTTTAAATAGAATAGATTGATTGGGCTTGTCTACTACCAGCTGCAATAGGTAGCAATGAATATTAGCAATTTTAAAAACCTGTACATATAAGAAACTTCTTAATTTATTTAATTCTATAAATACTATTTTAGATCTGGGTTTAATTGTGTTAATCATGTACAATAGCGATTGAGAGGATTCTTTTAAAGGCATTTAATTTGTCTTCCAACAGAACTAATTTTTCTTCTCCCCATACTAATAGTAGTTACTATCCCATTATAACAGAATGTTTCAGGTATAAGAGGCATTTATTGCTTTTTTTGCCATATGAGCATATTTTCTTGCACTTCAGAACTGTTCAGCTCATGTGTCAGTTGAATTCTGGTGCAGTCTGAAATTACAGTAAGTAACTTATACAAACATTAAAACCTTTTATTTTATAAATCCTTATATGCAGCTTTATCAAGGCATTCTAAAATAAACTATGTACATTTTAGTCAGTATTATAATGTTGCATCGTTTTTTTCATGCATTGTTTTTCTATCCTCATCATCAGTGAATTCTTCCCAGATTTGGAACAAGCGCCTTCATTTAAAAAAAAATTACTCATATAATTCAGCTGGAATAATATTAAGTCATACAAACCAGAGGGACCAGGTTTGCTTCCAGGTCTACTGATCTCAGCCAGGGCTGCAATTGGCTTCAGCGCCCCTGGACTAAAGAGAGGAAAGATTAGCTAGCTTTCCTTAACCTGGTTGCTATCCAATGCGTTTTTTTCTGAAAAGTGCACTTGAGAACAGGATTAGGTTTGGCTATGATATGCTCCACAGCTAAACAGTTTCCCATATCTACTGTTTAGGCTCAGACATAAAGAATTGCTACGTGGGCAAGTTATCAGAGGGTGGCCAGTGCCTGCTGAAACATACACCAACAAGATTCAATTCCATCAAGGGAAAATGAGGGAAAACTAGCAAAAGCAGTTGGGGCAAATTTAAAAAACACTAGTAGATTCTGATGGTTAGCAAACAATGAGTTCCTAATCTAACTTGAGTAGCCGATTCAAAAAAGCATTGCAGAAAGGAAACTGAATAAGGAAAATGTTGACATTATTTTAACAGAACATAATCCTTGGAGGGATGCTAACAAAAGAGGACATAATCAGTGTGTCCAGTGGGAGAATGAAATGGCTGCCCATCTCAACTCGGGGGGGGGGGGGGGGGGGGGGGAAACATAGTTACCTCCTTCTGCATGCAGTATCGCCTGTAGCTCAATGGTAGGACTCTTTCTTCTGAGTCAGGCATTGTGAGTTCAAGCCCCATTCTTGAGACTTGAGCACATAATTCAGCCTGACATTTCAATGCAGTACTGAGAGAGTGCTGCACAGCTGGATTTTTGGATGAGCCATTAAACCGAGGCCCCATCTGCCCTTTCATGCGGATATAAGTGATCCCATACCACTATTCGAAGAAGATACGGGAGTTCTCCCAGTGTCCTGTCCAACATTTATCCCTCAGCCAACATCATTAAAATAAAACAGATTATCTGGTCATTTATTTCATTGCAGTTTGTGCACAATTGGCTGCCGTATTTCTGTACATTATAACTGTAAATACACTTCAAAAGTACTTCATTGGCTGTGAAACGTTTTGGGACACCCTGAGGTTGTGTAAGGTGCTATATGAATGCAAATTCTTCCTTTCTTGAAATGGATCGTGGAAAAATTTGTCTGTCACTCAGAGTGCCTGAGTCTACTAGGATTTAGAGAGCCAACTGTTACCTGTGATTGTGTTGTTCCATCCTGGGTTTAATTACATGCACCATTGAAATTGAAATCCTGGAGGTAATTTAGTTTTGTTTATCACCTCTGTCCTAAAATTTATTTTCCTGCCGTTTTTTTCAGGAATGACACTTCAGCTAATTATGAGGATTTTTACGACCTATCTGCACCCAAACGGACGGTGGGGGTACAAACGGATTACAGGGACAGTGAAACACAAACTGAGCCATATTCTCCAGAATATGTGGTACGACCGGGATCGGCACCTGAACTCCTTACTCTTGCTGCATTGAAATTTGGTGAGTTACATATAAACTAGGCCAATGTGTAAGAATAAATAGTAAATTAATGACAGTTAAAACAGAGTAATTTAGTATTAATGTCTGATCATTTAAGGAGCACTCCTGGCTGGTCTTTCAGATGTAATGTAAACAAAGTTAATGTAACTAAATTCCCCCTAGTTGTTCCCCCTCCTGATAAATATTCAACCAGCCAAACAGGGACTTGGTCCACAGAGTACAAAATTCAGGGACAAATGAAAAAAGTCAGGAACGCTTGTTTTGACTGCTTGTAAAAGCTCACGTCCGTCTTGAACCCTTGTTTGCACATCTATGTGTAGCGTGGTAATTCGTCTGTTAAACCCACAGCTCCTGTTATAGATCTGATTCTTGTACAACACCAGTTGTTTTGTTTTGTGTTGCACTTTTGGCGTTGTTGTGCTACAATCTTGGCTATCGATGAACATCAAGTGTGCTGCATAAAAGGGACAAATGTAATTCAGTGCACTATTACTGATGCTACCTGAGAAAGAGGGCCTCACATCGGTACTGTGAAGCTGGGAATTACTGGTACAGTCTGTACAAGTGGGACAAGCATTTTTTTCACCACTGGAACTAGGTTGTTCCAGACAATATGAGACATTTGAGAAGTATGCTATCTGATGAATTTCTGGGCTTTTCTTTAACTATATGGAGGCTAATTTAATTCAAAAAGAAATGAGGACAAACATACTGAAGGCAGCAAATCCAATTTTAACACTCAAATAGAGTGATTCAAAGTTTACTGAATATATCATAAATTCTAATGCACTAGGCATATCTTCACAAAAGTGTTTCTGACCTGCAAAACAGAGGATGTAATGAGCAATATAGATCTATTATCCTGTGTTCTGAGTAAGTTACAGATACAACTTATGTACATCAGGCTTCTAAAGAGCAAAAAGGATCTGTTTCATCAGAACAATCCTTGAACATTTGTAGAAAATCTTTGCTTTCCTCTTAAACCATATTCAAGAATTTCTTTCAACTACTTAATGAATGGCACTCTCTCATGTGACCGCAGGCCGAGGCTTACCAGCAGGCTTAGCAGAAGTGGAGATGATTGAACGTGCACGAGCTAAACGTGCTTGGGAAGCTACTCTACCTCCATTGAGTGATCACTGCCAACTTGAGAAGAGGAAGAAGATGATGGAGGATATGGAAAGAAATGAGTGGGCATTCCGGGAACAAGAAATTGAAAAGTATGCATTAAAGTTGCACCCTAAAACTGAATGCTCCAACAGAGTTTCAGTTGAGTGGGCAACTCGAATACAAAAAAGAACCCAATTTATTTTAGGCTTGTTAAGGAAACTGTTTGGATGATGCACAGAGTAATGGACAAAGTTGGATTGAGAATAATAGAGATGTAATAATGGGTAGAAGGGAGTTATGACAAGGAAAATAGATGATTCTAACTGGACTTAGTTGTAGGCTGGCACTTCTGTGCAGTACTACACTGCCGGAGGTGCCGTCTTGCAAATGAAATTATAAACTGAGGCCTTGTCTGCCCTCTCAGGTGGACATAAGATCCCACAGCACTATACGAAGAAGAGCAGGGCAGTACTCCTGGTGTCCTGGCCAATATTTCTCTCTCAGCCAATATCTAAAAACAGATGATCTGGTCATTTATTTCTTGCTGTTTGTGGAACCTTGCTATGTGCAAATTGACTGCCAAGTTTCCTACATTATAACAGTGACTGCACTCAAAGTACTTCATGACTGTAAAGCGCTTTGAGACGTCATTAGGTCATGAAAGGTACTATCTAATTGCAAGTTCTTTCTTTCTTCTAGTCATAATGGAATTACTATTTTAGAATGACCAATCCAACACACTAATCCCACAATCACATGGAAGTTAGTGTCTTTGTTCTGGTTGGACTGATAACCATCTATCTGTCTGCACCATTTGATTCCTGTTATCACATTTTGGTCACAATTTTTGTGTCAACTTTTTTCATTATAAATTCCTATGTCCACATTTATAATGGAAAATGCCTTTGTAAACTTGCCACTCTGATTGCACAATCTGGCTGCAGGGTACCCACAATTCTTTCAAAATACTTCCTGAAAGTTTTTCTAGCATTTTTTCCTCAATAGTTGAAATTTCTATTGCCTAAAATAAGGGTTTAAATAATTTTTTTAAAAATGTAAAAATTTTGTATTTCACAATAACATGATTTAATCTATCCATTTAGTTGTTTCTGTGTCTTAATACCTTCATTAAAGTTTTTACGTGAAGGCCTCAAAGTCTCCTAAAAGCAATGGCCTGGAATTGATATTTCTGCTCATGATATTTTGCATTTGATATTTTGCGATGCTATGAGCTGAATTTGGATTGTGCAGTCTAAGCATGTGCAATGTACCTTTTTCCCCCAGGATATGTCAGTACCATTCAGTCAGCTATACTGAAGAATATTTTTTTCTTTAGTTTATTTGAGGAAAAGGTAGAGGACAAATTTCAGAAGTTCAACAGAGGTAATATTCATATTGAGTGTATTTTTCAAAAAGAAAAAGAGGCTGTGTGTCTGATAGAGAAAGAGACATGACAGTGTTCTGATTACACACCTATTGTAGCCATTATTTTGTGTTCTCTAAACTTTAGAAAGTGAAAGAGAGGGGCACTGGGGTCAGGAAGAGAGATAGAGGGTGTGAAGGGGAGAATAAGAGTGTGTCTTTATGTAATGTTACTTCAATTTTAAAATAAAAAGTTCAATTTTGAAACCAGCTAATTATCTCACATGTGGTCTATTGACAGTTAGAAAAGGTCAATGCTAATGTCTTACACAGATTCTAATTTCTAACACCTATGAAACAGAGGGAGAGAGAAACAGAAAAAAAGATACAAATAGAGAGAAGGGCAGACGAGCAGTATTTTTCCTCATTCTAATTTGATTTTTCGAAACAAAACAAGCTAAATTTTGAAAGCAAAGAAGATTTTTTTTGAGGGAAACAGTTACGGATGGTAGAGAAGGGAAACTAATTGACAATGAGGAGGATACTGGCCTCTTGTCACCTGGCTTTAGGATGAATGTATCCTAACTCGCACCAAGTCCCGTTCACCCATCACCACGTGCTCGCTGACCTACATTGGCTCCCAGTTTGGCCACGCCTCGATTTTAGAACATAAGAACTTAAGAAATAGGAGCAGGAGTAGGCCAATCGGCCCCTCGAGCCTGCTCTGCCATTCAATAAGATCATGGCTGATCTGATCCTAACCTCAAATCTAAATTCATGTCCAATTTCCTGCCCACTCCCCGTAACCCCTAATTCCCTTTACTTCTAGGAAACTGTCGATTTCTGTTTTAAATTTATTTAATGATGTAGCTTCCACAGCTTCCTGGGGCAGGAAATTCCACAGACCTACTACCCTCTGAGTGAAGAAGTTTCTCCTCATCTCAGTTTTGAAAGAGCAGCCCCTTATTCTAAGATTATGCCCCCTAGTTCTAGTTTCACCCATCCTTGGGAACATCCTTACCGCATCCACCCGATCAAGCCCCTTCACAATCTTATATGTTTCAATAAGATCGCCTCTCATTCTTCTGAACTCCAATGAGTAGAGTCCCAATCTACTCAACCTCTCCTCATATGTCCACCCCCTCATCCCCGGGATTAACCGAGTGAACCTTCTTTGTACTGCCTCGAGAGCAAGTATGTCTTTTCTTAAGTATGGAGACCAAAACTGTATGCAGTATTCCAGGTGCGGTCTCACCAATACCTTATATAACTGCAGCAATACCTCCCTGTTTTTATATTCTATCCCCCTAGCAATAAAAGCCAACATTCCATTGGCCTTCTTGATCACCTGCTGCACCTGCAAACTAGCTTTTTGATTTTCTTGCACTAGGACCCCAAGATCCCTTTGAACTGCAGTACTTTCCAGTTTCTCGCCATTAAGATAATAACTTGCTCTCCGATTTTTCCTGCCAAAGTGCATAACCTCACATTTTCCAATATTGTATTGCATCTGCCAAATCTCCGCTCACTCACCCAGCCTGTCTATATCCCCTTGTAGGTTTTTTATGTCCTCCTCACTCTCTACTTTCCCTCCCATCTTTGTATCATCTGCAAACTTTGATATGTTACACTCGGTCCTCTCCTCCAAATCGTTAATATGGATTGTAAAGAGTTGGGGACCCAGCACCGACCCCTGCGGAACACCACTGGCTACAGGTTGCCAGTCCGAGAATGTACCATTTATCCCAACTCTCTGCTTCCTGTTAGATAACCAATCCTCCACCCATGCCAGAATATTAACCCCAATCCAGTGATTCTTTATCTTGAGCAATAATCTTTTATGTGGCACCTTGTCGAATGCCTTCTGGAAGTCCAAATACACTACGTCCACTGGTTCCCCTTTATCCACCCTGTACGTTATATCCTCAAAGAACTCAAGCAAATTTGTCAGACATGACTTCCCCTTCGTAAAGCCATGCTGACTTTGTCCTATTAAATTATGTTTATCCAAATGTTCCGCTACTGTCTCCTTAATAATAGACTCCAAAATTTTACCCACCGCAGATGTTAAGCTAACTGGTCTATAATGTCCAGCCTTCTGCCTACTACCCTTTTTAAATAAGGGTGTTACATTGGCAGTTTTCCAATCTGCCGGGACCTTTGCCGAGTCCAGAGAATTTTGGAAAATTATTACCAAAGCATCCACAATCCCTACTGCCACTTCCCTCAAGACCCTAGGATGTAAGCCATCAGGTCCAGGGGATTTATCCGCCTTGAGTCCCATTAATTTACTGAGTACCAATTCCTTAGTGATTTTAATCGTATTTAGCTCCTCCCCCCCACTAGAGCCCCCTGTTTGTCCAGTGTTGGGATATTCTTAGTGTCCTCTACCGTAAAGACTAAAACAAAATATTTGTTCAGCATTTTTGCCATCTCCATGTTTCCCACCATTAATTTCCCGATCTCATCCTCTAAAGGACCTACGTTTGCCTTAGCCACCCTTTTTCTTTTTATATAACTGTAGAAACTCTTGCTATCTGTTTTTATATTTTTTGCTAATTTATTTTCATAATCTATCTTCCCTTTCTTAATCAATCCTTTCGTTACTTTTTGCTGTCTTTTGAAGACTTCCCAATCTTCTATCCTCCCACTAAGTTTGGCTACCTTATATGTCCTTGCTTTTAGTTGGATACTATCCTTAATTTCTTTACTTAGCCACGGATGGCTGTCATTTCTTTTACACCCTTTTTTTTCCTCAGTGGAATATATATTTTTTGAAAGTTGTAAAATAACTCCTTAAACGAACACCACTGTTCATGTACCGTCTTACCCTTTAAACTATTTTCCCAGTCCACTTTAATCAATTCCGCTCTCATACCATCATAGTCTCCTTTATTCAAGCTCAGTACGATTTTAAAATTCTCATCCTTGTTTATGAATCCCTCCATGGCCTTGCTCCTCCCTATCTATGTAACCCCCTACAACCCTCCGAGATCTCTGCGCTCCACCAATTCTGGCCTCTTGCACCTATCCGATTACAATCTCTCCACCTCTGTCACCTCCTTTAAGATGCTCCTTAAAACCAAGCTTTTGGTCACCTGTCCTAATATCTGCTTATGTGGCTCGTGTCAAATTTTGTTTGATAACGCTCCTGTGAAGCGACTTGGAGTGTTTTACTATCTTAAAGGCATTATATAAATGCAAGTTGTTGTTGAATGATTGTGAGTGGATAGAGGGTTAAAGGTGAGGTGAGTGACAGCAAAGCTAGGGGTAGGGGAGGATAAAGGGGGTGTGGGTAGTTCAAAGGGGAAGAAGTAGGGTAGTGATGGAAGGGGAATGGGTAATGGAAAGGTAAAGGGGTAGGGAACACAATAAGAGCGATAAGGCTAGGGGACTCTCGAGTAATTGGGGGAGGGGATGAGAAGGGAGCTGCTGTGGGACACATTTTCCCCACAACCACCCCCCCCCCCCAAACACAGAATGCAGGTATTAGTAGCTGCTTTCCTCAGTTCACCATGCCATACCATCCACTACCACCCACCCAAAAATAAAGAAGAAAAGAAAAAGACAGAGAGAAAAGCAAAAAGAGTTAATGGACATGAAGTAGCAGAGAAAAGAGAGTGACAGCACCAGAGGAGGAGAGACAGAGAGAGAAACGGCAACATGCAGACAGCAATGGTGCCAGGGATGAGGGACTTCAGTTATGTGGAGAGACTGGAGAAGCTGACAGGCAGCAGATAAAGGTTTAAAAAAAAAAGTGACCACATTTTCGGACTTACTGTATGCAATGCCACGGGAAATAAAACTTTTAAAATATTACTAGTTGATGTGCAGCGCACATTTCCTTAGCTTATAACAAGATTGTGTCATATTATTTCTATCACAGCTGGGTATCACATTTTTTTAGTACTAGGTCTAGGTTGGTGAGGTTTAAATTTCCCATATAGAATCATAGAATGACACAGCACAGAAGGAGGCCATTCGGCCCATCGTGCCTGTGCCTGCTCTTTGAAAGAGCTATCCGATAGGTCCCACTCCCCTGCTCTTTTCCCATAGCCCTGCAAATTTTTTCCCTTCAAGTATTTATCCAATTCCCTTTTGAAAGTTACTATTGAATTTGTTTCCACCACCCTTTCAGGCAGTACATTCCAGATCACAACACCCGCTGCATAAATTTTTTTTTCCTCATTTCGCCTCTGGTTCTTTTGACAATCACCTTAAATCTGTGTCCTCTGGTTACCGACCCTTCTGCTGCGGAAACAGTTTCTCCTTATTTACCCTGTTAAAACCGTTCATGATTTTGAACACCTCTATCAAATCTCCTCTAAACCTTCTCTGCTCTAAGGAGAACAACCCCAGCTTCTCCAGACTCTCCAGATAACTGAAGACCCTCATCCCTGGCACCATTCTAATAAATCTCTTCTGCACCCTTCTCTAAGGCCTTGACATCCTTCCTAAAGTGTGGTGCCCAGAATTGATCACAATATTCCAACTGAGGCCTAACCATCTTTTTATAAAGGTTTAACTTAACTTCCTTGCTTTTATACTCTATGCCTCTATTAATAAAGCCCAGGATCCCATATGCTTTTTTAACAGCCTTCTCAATTTGTCCTGCCACCTTCAAAGATATGTGTACATACACCTCCAGATCTCTCTGTTCCTGCACCCCTTTAATATTGTACCATTTAGTTTATATTGCCTCTCCTCATTCTTCCTACCAAAATGCATCACCTCACACTTCTGTGTTAAATTTCATCTGTCATGTGTCAGCCCATTTCACCAGTCTGTCTATGCCCTCCTCAAGTCTGTTACTATCCTCATTGTTTACTACATCTGAGTTTCGTGTCATCTGCAAACTTTGAAATTATGCCCTGTATACCCAAGTCCAGGCCATTAATTCATATCAAAAAGAGCAGTGGTCCTAATACCAACGCCTGGGGAACTCCACTGTAAACTTCCCTCCGGTCTGAAAAACAACTGTTCACCACTACTCTGCTTTCTGCTCCTTCGCCAATTTCATATCTAGGCTGCCACTGTCCCTTTAATCCCATGGGCTTTAATTTTGCGAACATGTCTATTCTGTGGTACTTTATCAAATGCCTTTTGAAACTCCATATACAAAACATCAACAGCACTACCCTCATCAATCCTCTCAGTTACTTCATCAAAGAACTCAATCAAGTTAGTCAAACACTATTTGCCTTTAACAAATCCATGCTGACTTTCATTTATTAGCCCATACTTTTCCAAATACCAATTAATTTTGTCCTTGATTATTGTCTCCAAAAGTTTCCCCATCACCGACATTAGGCTGACTGGCCTGTAGTTTGCCGGGTCTATCTCTCTCCCCCTTTTTTGAACAGGGATGTAACATTTGCAATCCTCTGGCACCACCCCCATATCTAAGGAGGATTGGAAGATTGTGGCCAGAGCCTTCGCAATTTCAACCCTTATTTCCCTTAGTAACCTAGGATGCACCCCATTGGACCAGGCCACTTTTC
Source organism: Heptranchias perlo (assembly GCF_035084215.1). Classification (NCBI taxonomy): domain Eukaryota; kingdom Metazoa; phylum Chordata; class Chondrichthyes; order Hexanchiformes; family Hexanchidae; genus Heptranchias; species Heptranchias perlo. The sequence goes on from NC_090335.1 coordinate 51,583,104, forward strand.
TACTTTTGAGTACTGCCAACCATTTAAGTACCTCCTCTTTATCTATTTTTATCCTATCCAATATTACTACTACCTCCTCCTTTACTGCTACAATGGCAGCATCCTCTTCTCTAGTGAAGATAGATGCGAAGTATTTATTTAGTACCTCAGACATACCCTCTGCCTCCACAAGATGATCTTTTTTGTCCCTAATCGGCTCCAACCCTCCTCTGACTACCCTTTTACTATTTATATGTTTATAAAAGACTTTTGGGTTCCCTTTTATGTTAGCCACTAATCTATTCTCATAATCTCTCTTTGCCCCTCTTATTCCCTTTTTTTTAGATCTCCTCAGTACTTTCTGTATTCAGCTTGGTTCTCTACTGTATTGTAAACCTTACATTTGTCATAAGCCTCCTTTTTCTGTTTCATTTTAATCTCTGTCATTAGTGATCCAGGGAACTCTAGCTTTGGATGCCCTTCCTTTCCCCCTTGTAGAGATGTGTCTACTCTGTACCCGAACCAACTCCTCCTTGAAGGCCTCCCGTTGTTCAATTACTGTTTTGCCAACCAATTTTTGATTCCAATCCATCTGGGCTGGATCCCTTTTCAACTCACTGGAATTAGCCCTCCTCCAGTTAACTATTTTTACACTTGATTGTTCCTTGTCCTTTTCCATAACTATTCTAAACCTGATGATGATCATTGTTCCCCAAATGCTCCCCCACTTCATTCCCCATAACTAGATCCAGGACTGCTTCCTTCCTTGTTGGGCTAGAAACATTGCTTGCATTATATTTATCTTTCACTCCTCCTAGGTCCTAGGATTTAAAAATAATTATTTGTTCTCAGGATGTGGCCAATCCTGACAGGGCAAGTTTATTGCCCATCCCTAAATGCCCTGATAATGTGGTGATAGGTCTTCTCCTTAAACCACTGTCTCCTTAAGCCACTGCAGTCCTTGTGATGATGGTGCTCCCATTAAGATATTAGGTTGGGAATTCCATGATCCTGGCTCAGAATGATGATATATGTCCAAGTCAGGATGGCCTGTGACTTGGAGTGAAACTTGGAGGTGATGGTATTCTCGCAACATTGCTGCTCTTGTCGGTGGTAGAGGTCGCAGGGAAGGTAGGTGCTGTCAAAGTAATGTTGGTAAGTTGCTGCAGCGCATCCTGTAAATAGTATATACTGCAGCCACAGTGTGCCGGTGATGGATTAGTGGGTATTGAGCCCAGTCACAGGGCCACTGATGAAACAAACTGCTCTCAACTGGATGGTGTCAAGTTTCTTGAGTGTTGTTGCGGCTGCAACTATCAAGCCGTGCGGTGAGTACTTCATCACCCTCCTGACTTGAGCCTTGTAGATTTGTGGAGGTTTTCGGTGATCAGGAGGTGAGCCACTCATCATAGAGCATCCAGCCTCTGCCCCGTTCTTGTAACCACAGTGTTGATATGGCTGGTCCACTTCAGCTTCTCGTCAATGGTGACCCCCAAGCTGATGATGCTGTTGAAGGTCAAGGAGAGATAGCTGGCTTTCTTTTGTTCCAGATGATCATTACCTGGCATTTGCATAGTGCAAATGTTGCCTGCCACCTGTTAGCCCAAGCCTGGATGTTATGCAGGTCCTGCTGTAGGCTGGCATGGCCTGCTTGATTATTGGAGGATTGTGAATGAAGCTGTAATCGTCAGTGCACAGCCTCACCCCTGACTTTATCATCTTAGGTACCATAATCCAGGCAATTTTGTTCACTCCACGTGATATTAAGAACCGACTAAATGCATCAAACGCAGCCATAACAACTCACCTGTGGTGCTGAAGATCTATGCACCAGAGCCAGCCGCTCCCCTAGACAAGCTGTTTCAGTACAGCTATGACACTGGCATTTATCCTCCTGGCTTCTGCAGTGCATCCTGTAGATGGTGTATACAGTACTGCAAAAGTATATACTATGATCTTTCAAACAATAAAGTTTGGTCTCCTTTAAGATATGTCTAGTAAAGTGTAACACTGCATCACTGTGTTTTGTTTTCAAAAATATAAGTGTGAAAGATTGCCCAGGTATGTACTATACACACCTGCCATTGGCCCCTGACCCCTTCTCACCAAGTAGCATCTCTGCAATCCAAGCCCTCTCCCCTGCTATCCAGAACCTCAAGCCTTCCTTGACACAAGGCCCTGTCCAGGTCCTCATGCCCTATGTTACTAAACACCAGTTCCTCCAGTCAGCCAGAACAACTTTAAGTGTTTTGATTGCTTTAAAAACGTGATTAATTTTGTTGAACCTGTGACCTTCCTGGTTTGTATGGTTCAGTACCACACTGGGTAGCGCTTTAACCCAATGAGCTATTGGGGGAGTTCAAAATATTTTTGAAAACAAAACACAGTGATGCAGTGTTACACTTTACTAGAAATATCTTAAAGGAGACCAGAAGATTAAAATATGCTAACAAACTTTATTGTTTGAAAGATCATAGTATATACTTTTGCAGTACTGTATACACCATCTACAGGATGCACTGCAGAAGGCAGGAGGATCGGTAACCAGAGGACACAGATTTAAGATAATTAGCAAAATCCAGAGGGGAGAATTTTTTTTTAAACGCAGAGATTGTTATGATCTGGAATTCACTGCCTAAAAGGGTAGTGGAAGCAGATCAATAGTAACTTTCAAAAGGGAATTGGAAATATACCTGAAAAGGAAAAATGTAGCATGTTTGGCATTGGTTCCTCTGTTACTGTACCTTCTATCAAATGTACTGCAGTAATTCTGACTGATTGCAGCAGCTAGCCTTGCATTGTGAATATAATAAATGCATCCTTTTATATTTTATACTTTTTTTTTAAGGCTTCAGGAGATTCGACTAGACGTTCTGAAGAATTTGTTACGCCAACGTGAAGCAAAGCAACAGGAAATGAATGTGAAACGGCTTGATGCATACTGGTCAAAGCATCAGCAAAAGAAAGGATTGACTACAAAAAAGATAAGATTGGAGCACATCAAAGGTACTGTTAGCTTCATTTAGAAGAGTATGAGTGACTATTTCTGGTTTAACTTGTCTTTCATTTGTCCACCTTTTTTCTTGTTATTCTTTACCATCATTTCCCCTGTTAAGTGGTCAGACCTCTGCCAATGCCATAATGCAACTTACCTTGGAGATGTGTGATAGGTCACCTATCTGTTTGTCTGCAATTTATCACTCTGTTGGGAACAATGGGAGAAACACTTGTCCTACCATTCTATGACATAGCCCTTTGCTAGGGGTTATGGGGAGCGGGCAGGAAATTGGACATGAAGCTGAGTTCGGATCGGTCAATGCCCTGTGGGTGGCGGAGAGGGCCCAGGGGCTATGTGGCCGGGTCCTGCTCCGACTTCTTGTGTTCTTTAGATTTGTGGTTGGGATCAGATCAGCCATGATCTTATTGAATGGCGGAGCAGGCTCGAGGGACCGATTGGCCTACTCCTGCTCCAATTTCTTATGTTCTTATGTACACCAGTTTCCAATGTTGCTGAACTCCATAGCTGCCCAAAAAAGACTCTTTCATGAAGTGCAAAGTCTTTGTAAATAATGTCCCCATACAGCATTTTACATAATGTCCTCACTAGATGTTCATTTTGCTAAGCTTATGACGCTGCTTTATATAATCTATCCATATAGATGGGAATGCTAGTCCCAAAAAGGTCATTTAACACTATAGGGCTGATTCCATGACATGTGCTCCAATCTTGCAAGGCTCCATGCTGGGAGCAGAACCTTGCAAAATTTACCCCATAGGATTTTTTGATTGGTTGCTTTTTGGCGAATGGGAAATCTGAGCCAATGAGGATGCGTTGCATTCTATTAACACATCAGGCACTTTCCCATACTCTTTGGATACGTCCTATGTTGTTTAGATATATAGTACAAGCAAATGAGCAGTGGATTAGCAGGAATTAAGCAAATGCACTAGCACATTTCCCATGATGTTGCTCACTGTGATTTGGACAATACATTGTTTATAGCACCAGGAGCATTTGACCAGATAATTTATATTATAGTTGATCTCCTGTGATGTAGTTTAAGTGGACTCACAGTCCAGGATCAACATTTTAATTTTTAAAAAATTGTTCTGAGTTCCAATTTGCCTGTTTCCCTACAGCAAATGATCACTCTGTAATTGATTTGCTTTTGGGAAACGAGCCGTTTAAAATTTAAATTACCCCCCCCCAGGCAACAATATTGGACACCAGGGGCACACAGGAGGAGGCCCTTGTGCCTAGCGTTGCTGGGGCACAAGTAACAGGAAATATGTTATGACATTTTTCCTTTTGCATGTTGTCACAATACACTTGAACATACGTGACTGGTTGTATAATGTGCCCCCACCCACTTCACACAAAATTTTTAGATGAGCGCAAAAAGAGGCAGAGATCAGTGTAATGGGTTCCCAATCTATTTTATATTCGCACCCGGCCAGATTACCCTAGTTTTCCAGCTCAATAGCGGAAGAAATTTGGGTATCAAACAGGGTATCAAAGGGTTATTTCCAATGCTCTCTGAGCCAGCCTCCCCCATGCACCCTCCGTAAAGGTGCTGACCTACATTGGCTCCCGGTCTGGCATCGCTTTGATTTAAAAATTCTCATCAGTTTTCAAATCCCTCCATGGCCTCACCCCTCCCTATCTCTGTAACCTCCTCCAGCCCCACCACCCTCAGAGATCTCTGCGCTCCTCCAATTCTGGCCTCTTGTGCATCCCTAATTTTAATCGCTCCACCATTGGCAGCCTTGCTTTCAGCTGCGTCGGCCCTAAGCGCTGGAATTCCCTCCCTAAACCTCTCCGATTTTCTACCTTTTTGACCAAGCTGTCCTAATATCTCCTTATGCTACTCGGTCAAATTTTGTTTGATAATGCTCCTGTGAAGCGTCTTGGGAAGTTTTACTATGTTAACGGCGCTGTATAAATGCAAGTTGTTGTTGTAGTTAGGGAAGATCCAGGATGTGAGTTGGTCATGCGAAGGGGAAGGACTCATAGGTGTGAGGGGAGCAAGGGGATAGTGTAAAGGGGAGGGAGGTGTTGGAAGGGACTGGTGGGAAGGGGAAGCAGTACATGAGGCTACGGAATCCTGAAACTTCTACCTAACAGCATTGTGGGAATACCTTCACCACAAGGACTGCAGCAGTTCAAGAAGGCCCACCACCACATTCTGAAGGGAAACAAGAGATGAGCAATAAATGCTAGCTTTGGCAGTAAATTGCCCCATGCATTAATTGTTTTTGCTTCTATTAGATGTTGCTTATTTGGGGTGTGGGTATTTTTGTAGTAATTCTGGGAAAAGAATCAAAATTTCTCATAGATCATAAACAATCCAAATGAAGTGATGTACATTTGGAGTTGGAGTAAGAACTGTTGATACGATCTCTCAGTACTTTTATTTCTCAAAGTCCATAGCACTAAATTATACATTAAATTATATAAAAATGTATTCCGATATTTAAGGAATAAACATTTGTCTTTCTAGAAATAAGAAAACTAACAGCTAAAAGGAGAAATGTGGAAGGGAAGCTGGAGCGGCGTAGCCTCATACAGGACTATGCAAATCATGGTTCACAGGTTTATGCACCTATCTCTCGATTTGGCCAGTTTCCAGACCAGAATTCAGAGCGTTTCGTTGTGAAAAGTCGTTTTCTATCCACATTTGATGGTAAGTTAATGTTCCAAAAAATACAATCTGTTTTGGATTCCATTGTCATCTGAATGTCCAACTATGTACAGTCATTTTACAAAAATAACAAAATATAACACTTCCCATGAATTCCAAATCTCTTTGCACTGCCTTGGGTACATGGAAAGTGGTTCAATATCAATCCTTGGGTTCTGAAATAGGAATTTACCCATTTTTAACCCATTTACATTATCCATGTGGTCACCGAGAGGAAGATAATACTTGCAGGTGTCTAAATATGGCTGCTGCGAAGGTGATTCTTGGAAGAGTTACAAATGCAAATTTTCTTCATATACCCTGGAACCTAGGTTGTGAGAAAATTTGCATTGTCCGAACCAATTCCTCCTGGGTTAGTTCTAACATGTATGTCTAGGTGTTCCAGTTTTCATAGTAGCAAGTGTCAGAGACATGGGCCCAAAATTTAATGTGAAAGTAACTGTGAGGCTAACAGCGCTCACCGTTATTTACACGCCAATTGGACAGCAACATCAGGCGAGCACACATGCGCAGTTAAACGCCAAAATCCGGAAGTTGCTGTCCGAGATGCGCTGCCCCTCCATCATCTCGCTGACTGACTCACCTTGCTGTACATTGAACGGCCTGAAGTTCCTGTACTTAAGTGGTAGATATGAACTAAATGCGTCACAAAAAGTTAGGGCTTGTTCATTCCTGTCTAAGCACCCTTTTAACAACATGATAAGTCTTAATTACCAATTGCCTTTCTGCTGAGATCATGTCTGCCTGCTCAGGTGGACATAAAAGATCCCATGGCACTATTCGAAGTTAGTTCTCTTGGAATCCTGCCCAACATTCATTCCTCATTTGTTGCTTGTGGCACCTTACTGTGCACAAAATGGTTGCCATGTTTGCTTACAAAACAGTACTAATCTTCTAAAATAATTAATTGGCTATAAAATGCTATGGCACATCTTGATAACATGAAAGGCACTATATAAATGCAAGTTTTTTTCTTTCTTTGCTGTAAGAGGCATCAACTAGCCTGAGGAAGATTTTGACAGTTCCTAACCATTCAGTGATGTTGTTAATACTTGTCACAAGTCTGTCAGTTTAAGTTGCTGTGAGAAGTAAACTGCATGGAACTTTTATTTTAAAGCAACTTATATATTTTGTTTTCTAAGTATCTACATAACCATTTTCTATGCATATGAAATCCAATTCTAGGAGATGAGGATGGTACAGTGTACTACTGCAGTTTTCTTCTGGATCTTGGGATCAAATCTAATTGAGACTGGTAGTATGAAATTCTCCTCATGGTCAAATCAGTTTGGGTAGTCTCAACCTATTATAGTTAGCATAGGCCTGCAAAACAATTTTCTCCTAATTTGGTATTGTTTGGGAGAAAAATGGCAAATTGAGAGGGGACACAGAGATGGGAAAGGCACCTACCACATTGTACATTAGGAAGTACTATACCTGATTTGACCTGGGCAGTGCTTGATGCTAATAGAGTTGCCTGAAATGGGTGTGTGTTCTATTGTCTTGCACTAGTATCTCACTATTTCTGGGCCTTCATCTAGATCAGTTCTCAGAGCCATACATGTCAACTGGACACTAACTTCATGTATTTTTTTTCACATCCTGTGGTACACTTCTTCATCAGAGTGGGTTCTGTAGTTATCAAACCCACTTCTACCTGGAACATTGGCCCTTTTCACCCCTTTCTAGCATCTCCTTTTACTGGGCAGGTAAGGGGAGAATTTCCATTTATGAGCTACTGGCACACGCCAGGAGTGCATATTGGAAAATTGTGCACCTCCAGCATGTGATTTTCTATCCCTTAAAATGAATGGATGGAAAATCACTAGCCAGGAATGCACAATCTCTTGATAAGCACTCCCAATGTGTTTGCCTGCAGTGTTGAAGTGGAAAATCTTCTTTTATAATGTCCCAATGATCTGTTTACCCCACCGTAAAGTTAAAGACCCCAGTTGACTGCATTTGCACACATTTTTCTAGCCCAAACACATGAAAGGTACAAAGTTAGAGTAAAGACAGTGCACATATATAAATAAGTCCCTCTAAAAAAAAGTTGAAAGAGGTTTTTACTGTTAACTGCTTTGAGCTGCTTCAGGCCTATACTGTACACTTTAACATTTTTAGGTCTACTAGATTTGGAGTACTCTCTGCCAGATTTTGTTACAAATCCACGTATACAAATTCAGAGACCAAAAAGTACAACAAAGGACGGCTTCTTGAAGTATGCTGCTCGACAGGAGATGGAGTTGGCCAAAATTCACAAGGTGCATGTTAGTGAATAGATGCTAGCTTGACAGCTTGTTGGCTCTGGTTTTGTACTTTTGGTTTTGTAAATTTAGAGGAAAATGTGAGTGAGAAATATGTTGTCTCTAGTACTGAGGACCTATTCTATATTAAAAATGGTGTGTGGTCTCAACACTCTATTGGAACTGCAGCTGTAGGTGTCACTATCAGTGTAACCTTACTTAATCTGATATTATGTGACACGCCTACCATGTTTAGGAGAAATCCATTAACAGCTGTTTGGAAATTGAAAGATCAAACCTGAAGCTGAAATTCAAAAAATCCAAGAGAACACCTGAAAATGAAGAATAGTTCAGGAAAAAAGGAACAGTAACTGGGGACAATAAAAGCAGTAATCAGAGAACCTTAAAAGCCATGCTGGCACTTCAATAGAAAGCATCAATGAATGCAATAAAGAACTTGCTTTTATATAGTGCCTTTCATAACTTCAAGATGTCCCAAGGCGCTGTACAGCCAATTAAATATTTTTGAAGTGCAGTTACTGTTGTAATATAGGAAAACACAACAGCCAATTTGCACACAGCAACGTCCCACGAACTGCATTGAGATAATGACCGCATAATCAGTTTTTTTTTTAAAGTGATGTTGGTTGAGGGATAAATATTGGCCAGGACACCGGGGAGAACTCCCCTGCTCTTCTTTGAATAGTGCCATGGGATCTTTTATGTCCACCTGAAAGGGCAGACAGGAGACCTCAAATGAAGAAACGAATGCAGTCCAAATACGACAGTAAAAGAGAGCATGGGAGCAGGAAATAGAAGCACCTAAAGATTGAACACATTGGAAACAAAATTCCTTGGCATTTCATAAGGACAACAGTGGAGGAACTATTGGGATGGCAGTGAATCCCATTGCGTTTATACTTTGCTTGAGATTTTGTTGTAGACTGGTCACAACTATTATTCGCATTTATCTTTCACCGGAGATTGGTATTACTTGTATTGGCCAATTTTATGCGACTCTGGAGAAAAGGAATCAGGAAAACAGACATATTTGACTTAAATTCATTACTTAATTTATTTATTGTTTCTGCAATTTGTCATTCACGGTACAACATTATTCTTGCGTGATCTTCAACACTGCCGTCCGCCTGCCCAAATGATGATTTGGTACTGCCGCTGGCTTCTCTTGTCTGACGCAGTTTCACCTATTCCTCCAGGTTTTTGTAACCCACTTGTTTATAACCATTTTCTTGCTTATCTTATTTTTAAACCATCCTCAAGGTCCTTTTACTTACTACCTTTCAAGTGTTCTCTTGGACTTTTTGTATTTCTGGTTCAGGTTTCATGATTTGATTTTCAAACAGCTTGTTAATGGATTTCTCTTGAACGTGGTAGGCCTGTCATGTGACATTAGATAAAGTAAGGTTATGCTGACGTTATTTTCACGAATTAATTACATTAAGTGCAGATGTCTGTTTTCCTACATTCCTCTTCACTTTGTCTCTGGTGTCCTTCGTTATTCTTTGGCAATTTACAATATCAGCACAACCTTTACATGCATGCTATAGACTCATCTTTATATCAGAATTTAAACACCTGTTTTTCCGTCAACAATGTCCTTACTGAAATCTCATTCAAGCTGTTACAACTGCAACCCTCATCCTTCTTTTGCAGGCACATACATTTTAATTGGCATGGGTTTTTATCCCTTTCCCATGCTATCCTGGCTGGCAGCCCATCTTACACCCTCCATAAACTTGAGCTTATCCAAAACTCTGCTGCCCGTATTTTAACTAACACCAAGGCCCGCGCACCCATCGCCCCTGTGCTTGCTGACCTACATTGACTCCTGGTCCACCAATGCCTCAATTTTGGACCTACACCACCTCCCCACTGAGCAGTATTTCAGCCCAACCATCCTTCAAAAGATTGCTTCCACCACCTCCTCCTCATTTCCCCTCTCTCTTCTGTCCTTCTCTCCTCACTCCAATACCCTCGTCAGGCATGTGGTTTTGAAAATCTGAAGCAGTGCCACATAGCTTTGATTTAAGAAATATATTTTACACTAAAAGAAAAATACAATTCCGACTAGATAATTTAAAGAATAGTGCTAACACTCTAAACTTAGAGTTTGTGTCCGTAAAACACAGGCCATACGGGATGCAAAGTTTAAAGGAGAAGAGTCAGAAAAACCACTTCGCTTTCTGTTCAAGATTATAAAGCCTTCTGCTCGCCCTCCAACACCTACAGTTGAGCCACCGCCTGAGGTAAGGACAAAAAATAAAGATGCTGCCCTTCAAGGGAGAAAGTATTTAACAATTTATTTTCCTAAACTGTTCATCTTCAAAATCAAGGGAAAAAAATGAAAAGCCTTGATTTCAGACTGACAAAAATGGGCTTCACTGCTTCATGAAAAACTTGGTTCTGTAGCACACTGGCAAGGCAGCAACTCAAAGAATAAGTTCTGATGGTGTCGGAAAAGTTGACTAATTAGGTTCCCAACTGAAAGGAAAATGCAGCTTTTAAAATTTTTTGTGCACACTTGCATTGGTAGAGTGACCTACTGACCTTACCGAATTTGTCAGGCTCAACGGATTTAAATAATTTTAATAGTTTGGACACAGGCATCAGCGACCCCCTATGTTTAGGGAAATGCACCAATGTGCTGACATTGGGCATTCAAGTCATGGTGTTCAGTGGAAAATGAGATGAAAATGCTGCCTATGCTGTCCTGGGTCCAGGTCCCGTTGACCTGTAGGAAGCTGAGGCAGTTATCCTGGGTCATTTGTAAGTGGGTACTCCAAGGTGTGCAAAATGGTCTGCGGCCTGCTGATCTCACCTCAAATACATCTTGTACCAAGAAACTGAGGTGATTGACAAGAATCAATAAAAAGTAGCCACCCAACTTTTCCCAAAAATTAATCAAATTTCAGAAATATGGAAAAATGCCTAATGAAAAATACTGCTCTAAACAAAAAATAGTAGGTCCCTATTTTCCTTTCGATTTTTGCATCTCCAATATCTCCCCAATTTTGTGTTTTGGTGGCCTCCAAAGTTAACGAACTAATTCAAACTCTTACTTCCAATAAGGCTCAAATCCCCCTATCTACCATTAGGGAATTTAAAAAAAATGTAAACTGCTCAAATAACATTTTACTTAGGTTACAGTCTGCTCCTGATAACTCTCATTTTTGCAGTAAAAAAAATTGACTTAAGCAATGTGACAAGTGAGAATTTAGTGGTAAAAAAATTATTAGACAATTTGATCTAAGTAAGTTTGAATTAAGAGTAGTAGATAGTATATAGTTTTAAAAAAATTTAACTAAAAATAAAGTACTGCATTACAAACGATATAGATAGTACAGTCTGGAAGGGACCTGATTCAATACCTTCATATCAAGTTCTTCTATCTGCTATTTTAAAATAAATTGTTTAACCCTCCATTCAGGTAGTGAACAGATAAATATACTAAGTGTTTTTATACTACTGCAGTGTAATTTACATGCTGATTGTATCTCCTCTGCCTACCTCCCATCACTGACTTTCATCATCAGAATGCACCTTTCATTTTAAACTTTGTATTTTACATGATTGTATTATGAAATGTGAAATGTTTCCAAGAAATGTAAGAAACACTGTTAATTGAGCCCTATATCTCTAATATATTTAAAATATTGAATGGTCACTACATCCAAAGGAATCGCACCTTTAGGTGGAGCTGTGAGCATAATATTATGTGGCATAACATTGCAGGACAGGGCCACCTAAAGGAAAAAAATAGTAATTCACCTTTGGATCCATGCAGCAGGATTTTTGTTTTAAAAGTTATTTAGGAAATGCATGGAACCGTTTAAAAAAAACGAAATGCCTATCCTTGGAAACCAATTTAAAAGCTCAAAACCAAATGAGATACCGGCCTTGGTCGAATGCAGCCTTTACATAGACGGCCACATGAAACCCGCGAAGCAAAATAGAAAACTCAGAAGAAATTTTGGAAACATGAACTGAAGTTGTAGGAAAGATAAAATGATGCCTCATGAGAACAAGAAACCACAGCATCTGATGGGTAAGCTGAAGCTCCCTGAACGTGTACGGAACAGGTGTAGAGAAGTCGTCAATTAATGTTCACAATCTGAAAGCAGCAGGGAGGGAACGGAGATGGCAGGGGGAGAGCAGTGTAAGGGAAGATAGGAGGAGCAGAGAGTAGGGGAGGATAGAGGGAGAAATGGACTAGAGAGGATGAGGGACATTGAGGGGAGAGAAGCGGTTCAGATTTTTGCTTTGGCTTCAGTATTAAAGTTAGAATCTTTTATGCTGCTGCTTTCAGATTATTGTGCGCCTATTTTTTGGCCCTTGATATTGGGCCTCGGACCTCATTGTCACAGAGCTGGTGTGGCACTGCAGCCTGCCGGCGCAGTGAGGAGTGAAGAAAAATCGGGCCGCCGCTAACGTTGCAGCAGCTCTGAGGTAAGTAGGTCGGACAGGTTGAGGATGGGTGGTACGGAAGCATCGGCGATGGATGAGTATCGGGAGTGGCGACAGGTCCTTTTAATGTGGGGTCGGGGGAGCATTTTTGAGCCTCACGGCTCCACGTTCAGGTAAGTTACTTACCTTCTTGGTTGGTAGGCATTCAGTAGGGTTGGTTTCACTGAGTGCGAGCTGCCTCAGGGTAAACGGGTGTTGGGGTGGTGTTAGGCCCTTTATACACACATATAAAGCACCCGACGCCGGCATCAGGTCGGTAATGTGGGTGAAGGCGCCTCTTGTATGTCCTCACCCAAAATGGCGGTTGCCATACTTTTCGACCGGAAGTCTGCATGTGCTTCCTGCCCGCCATTTTGGGGCCTTAGTAGGCCGCACTGGCGCCTGAAAAACGGGTGCTGTTTGGCCCTATTTTTAGGCCCATTTGTGTTCTCTTTAGTTTAGAAGATTGAGGGGTGATGTAATAGAGGTGTTTAAAATGATAAAGGGATTTATTAGATGCAGAGAAACTATTTCCTTTATTGGGGCAATAATCGTAAAATTAGAGCTAGGCCATTTAGGAGTGATATCAGGTTGTACTTTTTAACAGAAGGGGAAGTGGAAATCTGGAACCCTCCTCCCCAAAAGACTGTGGAATTTTCAAGACTGAGATTAATAGATTTTTGTTAGGTAAGGGTATCAAGGGATATGGAGCGAAAGTGAATAACTGGGTTGAGGTACGGATCAAAGGTGATCTAATTGAATGGTGGAACAGGCTTGAGGTACTGAATGGCTTACTCCTGTTCATATGTGACCCACTGCACTTTGACTGTAATGACTTTCTCTCACATATCAGGGGATTTTACTGAGCACCTTTGTGAAGTTGTCAATTTTTTTCGTGTCTCAACTTTTGTGAAACTGCCTATCAGCTTTTGCTAGTTTTCTAAGTTGGCATGTATGGCCCTGTTGAGTTGATGTCTCCTTACTATAGGAAAGGTGATGAAAATGTTACTCGTTTGTCAGTTGCTTGATACAGGTGTACACAGCAAACTGCCTGACCTGCAAGATGACCCAAGTGATGGATTGAAAGGATGCAGTTTGCATGAAAGCTTCATAGAATCTTACAGCACAGAAGGCGGCCATTCGGCCCATTGTGCCTGTGCCGGCTCTTTGTCAGAGCTGTCCAATTAAGTCCCACACCCCAACTTTTTCCGAATAACCCTGCAAATTAGTCCTCTTCAAGTACGTATCCAATTGCCTTTTGAAAGTTCCTGTGGAATCTGCTACCACCGTCCTTTCAGGTAGCGCGTTACAGATATTACTAATCCTCTATATGAAAATATTTCTCCTCATTTCCCCTCTAGTTCTTTAGCCAATTATTTTAAATCTATGACCTCTGCTTACCAACCCACTTGCCGGAGGAAACAGTTTCTCCCCTTGCTCTGTCAAAACCCCTCATTATTTTGAATACCTCTATTAGGTCTCCCCTTAACCTTCTCTGCTGTAAGAAGAGCAGTCCCAGCTTCTCCAATCTCTCCACATAACTGAAGTCCCTCATCCCTGGTATCAACCTGGTAAACCTCATCTCCCCTCTCTAAGGCCTCGACATCCTTCCCAAACTGTGGTGCCCAGAATTGTACACAATACTCCAGCTGAGGCCTAACTAGTGATTTGTAAAGGTTTCGCATAACTTTCTTGATTTTGTATTCAGTTCCCCTATTTACAAAGCCAAGTATCCCATACACTTTCTTAACCGCCGTATCAACTTGCCCTGCCACCTTCAAAGATTTGTGAATGTGTACCCCAGGGCCCTCTGCTGTTGCACTCCCCTCAAAATAGTACCATTTAGATTATACTGTCTCTCCGTGTTGTTCCTCCTAAAGTGCTTCACTTCATACTTATCTGCATTAAATTGCATCTGCCATGTGTCTGCCCATTTCACCAGCCTACCTAAGTCCTCCTGAAGTCTGCTACTATCCTCCCCACTCTTTACTATGTTGCCAAGTTTTGTATCATCCACAAACTTCAAAATTGTACTCCCTATACCAAAGTCCTGGTCATTTATATATAAGAAAAGCAATGGTTGTAATACCGATCCCTGGGGGACCCCACTGCATACTTCTCTCCAGTCAGAAAAACATCTGTTCATCACTAGTCTCTGCCTCCTATATCTCTTAGCTAATTACGCACCCAAGTTACCACCATCCCTTTAATCCCACGTGTTTCTATTTTCCAAATAAGTCAGTTATGTGGTACTTCACCTTTTATGGGAAGAGCTAGTCCCGTTCCAGATGTTGTTTACAGGTGGTACAATTCTGTGGTCACTTGTGAAGCAGAGATGGCAAAGATGTCTCCTCTGACATGTCCAAATAGGTGTGGAGGGATCTATAAGTGTTGGTGCCAGCGTAATGATAGCATGGAATAAATGCCTCTAGTATTGTTGCACCAGAATTTGTTGATCCCTCGCAAATGTTTCTTCCTTATCTATTATCATGAAGGGTGTTCAGAACCTCCAATGAATAACCACCCTCACTACTTTGCATTACATGCAATTGAAATGCCATCAGTAATGAAGAATGAAGGAAAAAGCCCAAAAGTTCAAAAATGGGGATTAGCCAGCGAAATCAACTAATACATAGAGCAAAGTGTAACTAAAATTGCAAAAATAAAAGGGCCCGAATGATCTCTTTGCCACAATGGCGGCGGATCTTTAGTGTAGTGGGACTTCCGCCTGGACCTTATCTGCATCCCTTAACCTGGCTTATTTCCTAGGATCAAGATCCGAGTCATTTATGATGCCGCTAGGTCACCCAACTCAGATGGTGTTGGTGGTGGGCGGGTGAAAATTTACTGTGCCACCTGATTGTAGCGTAGCCACCAAAAGATGCCAAAAATCTTTAAACATTTTTTAAACTTCATGCTTTTTGTGATGCAGCCAATTGCTCTGTGCTACGAGGGTGCAAATGACTGGAAATATATATTACACACTCATGTCTTTTGTGTCCCATTAGAATACCACTCAATTTTTGGGCGGTATATTTGTCACTTCTTGCTGAAAATCCCAGAAGTGGTGATGGCTGCTGGGAACCTGATTTTCCTTCTTTGTCCACCCAGATTTTGCTGGTTTACTAGTATAACTAGACAGGAAATTAAGCCCCAAAGACTCTTACCAACAACTAAACTGCTATCTCCTTTTAAGAATCCTGCTGGAGCAGGCCATGTCCCAGAAGTCCCATGAGGGTGAGCTGCATGTTATGTACAGATCTTCCCCCAAAGAACAGTTGCCATTTTAATAATTTTATTTACATGCCAGTAGTATGACCTCATGTTTGTCCCAAATTGTCCATTGAAAAATTGGAGCCAGAATTTTCCTCATCTGCCAGCGAATCAGTAGTGCAAGATTAGGTGCCCAATTTTCTGATCCCTGCTGACCACCAGCGAGGCCTCAGAAAATCAGCACTAATGAATACACTTGCAATAACTGTAAGTGGTGTTATATCTCTAATTGAGTTTTATTCATTGGTATGGATGGCTTCTATATTGACAGTAGTGAATTATTTCATTCATTGACATGTAATAAAAGCTTTACTTTTTGTTAAAGATGTAATATTCCAAACAGTACACCAGTCCCTAGTTAAGACAATGGGTACTTATACTGATAGGGTGCTGTGAGATGCTGTCATGTCCTGGGCCACTGACAATGCTGGCAGTGTCCTGTTCCAGGCATACAACAAATGGCAAATTTTAGAAGGTTGGATCCTAGATGCACCTTCCAGCAGAGCTTGCATTACAAAACAGTAACTGTAAATGATGTTTGTGTGATTGTGTATGCCTGTATGGGCGTGAGTGAGAAGGAAAGCTGGGCCTAAGTACTCAGTGGTACAATGTTTTTCCTGAGCAGGCCTTTGGCTTCACCTTCCCCTGCTCCCACCATATTCTTATATGTAAGGATGTTGAGGATGAGTTTCAGCAAGGTAATGTAAGACTTGTAACTTCTGAGACCTCCTGCAATTCAAGTCTGTTCCCTTGTAGTCTGTGCCATCTTCTCCGGCAAATAGTAATCTTCAGAAGTTGTAAGTTGAAGGAGCACATACACAGTGTCGGACAGGTGCAAAACCTGCAGCTCATCCTGATCGGTAGGTGAGTATGCATCATGCAGCCAAGTTGTCAAGTGGGGGGGAAGATGGAGCTTGCTGTGATGCCTTGCCAAGTCATAGCGTGGCTGGCAATACTGCTGAAGAGAATTACATTTTCAAGAAATTTTAAAGATCCTGAAATTCCTGTTTTAGCCCCTGTAAAAATACAACCTGGATTTTCCTTGAATCATACTCAGAACATGATAAGTTCTTATGGACTATTTACTGATCATCCTGCTATAGAATGCCTCAGTCAAATTGGCCATTTAAATTATAAATCTCACCCTTTAGGCTCTTAGCGACCCTGGATTCCGTGAACATGACGGCACAATGATGGAAAATATGTTGTACGACACCATCTCATTAGATTTGAATTTGCCCAATGCTAGATGTGGGATAAAAATCCCAAAAATCGCTTTGGAGGTGCAGGGAGCCAGAATTTTCCTCTTCTGCCAGCTCAGGGAAGGGGAAGGGAAGGATAGAAGAAATTGTGTAGTATAGAAATGCATGTTCCTAAGGTTGAACAAATTATGCATTTCTACCATTGGATGAAAGCTAAATTAATATTGACAGGTCTTTTTTATTGCAATATACATTTTTGTTAGAATAAACAGCTTACTGTTTAGAGGCATCAACTAAAAACTTAAACTGCATTAAATGCAGTGTATATTTGGTTTCCACTGCTATAATCCTCTTTCTGTGGTCAACATAATTTTACAGCTCTAGAATTTTGTCAAACATTTAATGGTATTAATATGACTTACTTTATATAATTCCACTTAACACCAAGTTTTAAACATTAGGACTATACTACTAAGCTTTCCTCTTAAACCCAATGTGCTTGTGAAGAGATTCAAAATGAAGGACAATACCTTCACTAAGACGCATAATATCTGCTTTAATTTCTCTATATTTCAGGGAGAAGAAGAAAAGAACCTGGCTATCATTTACCTGCAGAAATTAATAAGAGGAAGGGCTATTCAGAATATGGTAAGTTTTTATGGATTATGAAACAAATATGGGATCGTCTACAGAACAGGATTGAAATTTATCAATCCGTGCAGTGTTGTGTACTCTGGGGGAATTTGAGGAACTACACCTTATGAACTGTGGTAAGGGAACGACAGGACAGTGTGTCACTTTATGGCTTGAGCAACAGCAAGATGATTTTGTCAGTTCTCAGCCAGTTGATAAAACTCTGCAATAGTAAAACATTGCATAATGGAGGGAGGGGCTTCTAATTTGCTTCCCTTAAATTGCACTTTCTGACAGCAACAATGGCATTGCTGGCAGTTTTGGTGACCTGCACAGTCAGGCGATTCCAACCATCTGACTTGGAGTTGGAATGTTGACATGGGATAGGTTGAGCAAAATGAAAAGCAATTAATGGTAATCTTGGAGTTGTGGACAACACTAATGTGTTCCATAATCTTGTAGATGTTTGAAGGCAAGGAGAAGCGTATTGAGCTGCTCCATGAACTCCGCACCACTCACGCACTCCAGGAGGACAGACATCTGGTGAAGCAAGCAGAAATGCAGGCTATATTGGCCTTGCAGCGAGAACGGGACCTACAGCAGCAAACGGTAAAACAATGGGAATTGTAATATTTAATGGAAATCAATTCTGTTGGAACATTGTTATGCTTTCTTTGTTACTTATGATTATGTAGCTAGCCTTACACGTGGAAATAAAGGTCATGTAATATTAAGCGACAATTTATTTATACAGTGCATATTTTTATAAATTCTGTTAAATAAGATTGAGAATAATAAGGAGCACCTCCTGGCTCCACATTCAGGTAAGTATTTTTTTTAAACTGACCTTTTCGGTTGCGGCCTGCGCGGTCCCTTTAAGGACCTGCTGGTTAGGCTGCATGTAGAGCTGGTTTTCCTGAATGCAGCCGGTCCAGCGCCGATTGCGTTCAGGGTAAAGCAATTTGGTAAAGGAGGTGTCAAACAGGCACTGGGCACCTTTATTTGCAAATGCAAATTGCCTAATACCTATTTTAGGTGTGGGCCCTGGACTCCCCTTGTGATGTCTATACCAATATGGTGGGCGGCACACTTCCGACATGGAATGCATGTGCATGCACCGCCCGCCATATTGGACACTTTGACACGAATTGTACGCCTGTAAAACAGACGCTGTGTCATTGAATTTCTAGGCCATTCTGGTGGTCCTGTTATTCATTATCAAATAAAGTTGCAGGCAGGTATGATCCATCAGTACATTCAGTAATTTAAAATTGACATTTAAATCAGGAAAATGGACATGATGAAGAGTAAGTTTAAATTCCTGTTAGACTAGATTATTAATCTTGTACAAATGATTATTTTCATGACAGGCTATTACAATTAGTATGAATTCTTCTGTCTTCCTACAGCGTTCCACAATGGAAGACTATCTCTCACACCTTGAAGGTCGTGTACTCGCAGACATGTTTGACTTCCTGAATAAGGAGCTGCTGCGACTGCAGGAGGAAAGACGCATCCATGCAATTGTTATGTTGGCCGAGCGCCGCCGTCGGATCAGAGAGGCAGAAGAGAGTGGGCTACGTCAAGTAGAGGAGAGACGCAGAAGGGAGGAGGATGAAATTTTCAAACAGGTCAGACACTTGCAATATAAAATTACATTGTAACAAAATAGGTATTAATTTTCTATTATATATGCCATCTACACTTCATTTACGTGGATAGACTGGAGAAGCTGGGCCTGTTCTCCTTAGGGCAGAGAAGGTTGAGAGGAGATTTGAAAGAGGTATTCAAAATCATGAAGGGTCTAGACAGAGTAGATAGAGAAACTGTTCCCATTGGCAGAAGGGTCAAGAACCAGTGGACATAGATTGGCAAAAGAACCAAAGGTAACATGAGGAAAAACTTTTTTACACAGTGAGTGGTTATGATCTGGAATGCACTGCTGGCGTGGAGGCAGGTTCAATCGTGGCTTTCAAAAGGGAACTGGATAAGTACTTGAAGGGAAAAAATTTGCAGGACTATGGGGATAGGGCAGGGGAGTGGGACTAGCTGGATTGCTCTTGCAGAGAATCAGCACGGACTCGATGGGTCAAATGGCCTCTTTCCGAGCTGTAACCATTCTATGATACACGCCTAAAGATTACCTGTCAAAGCTAGAATAAACAAAAAGAAAGAACGTGCATTTATATGGTGCCTTTCATGACCTCAGGATGTCCCAATCTGTTGTAATGTAGGAAACATGGCAGCCAATTTGCGTACAGCAAGGTCCCACAAACAATAATGAGATAATGACCAGATAATCTGTTTAGTGATGTTGGTTGAGGGATAAATATTGGCCAGGACACTGGCGAGAACTCCCCTTTTAGAATCATAAAAAGTTGCGGCATAGAAGGAGGCCATTTGGCCCATCGTGTCTGTGCCGGCCAAAAAAGAGCTATCCAACTTAATCCCGCTTTCCAGCACTTGGTCTGTAGCCCTGTAGGTTGCGGCACTTCAAGTGCACATCCAAGTACTTTTTAAATGAGTTGAGGGTTTCTGCCTCTACCATCCTTTCAGGCAGTGAGTTCCAGACCCCCACCACCCTCTGGGTGAAAAAATTTCTCCTCAGCTCCCTTCTAATCCTTCTACTAATTACTTTAAATCTATGCCCCCTGGTCACTGATCCCTCTGCTAAGGGAAATACGTCCTCCCTATCCACTCTATCTTGTCCTGTCATAATTTTATATATCTCAATTAAATCTCCCCATAGCCTCCTTCTCCAAAGAGAACAACCCCAGCCTATCCAATCTTTTCTCATAGCTAAAATTCTCCAGCCCTGGCAACATCCTCGTAAATCTCCTCTGTGCCTGTTTTTTTTCGAAAGAGTGCCATGGTATCTTTTATGTCCACCTGAGTGGGACTTGAACCCTACCAGTGAGCCAAGGCTGACACTGAAGCTTACAAAGAAAATAAAGTGGTAGAAATATGAACCCATCTTAGTCTTATCAATGATTATATTTTCGAAGTTTCAAAAATAGATACTTTATACTAAAGTACATAACAATGGTAACTGCATTTCTAAGAATTTCTTTGTATGTAAAATGTATTGGATGTTTCTAAGACATGATATTGCACTATATAAAAAATTCTTTTTAAAGTGATAAAATTGCATTCAGTACGTTTCACAATTAAAATGTTATGTTAAATATCAAATACACCTGTCTGTATGCATTTCTTGGCTACAAAATATTACTTCATGTCTACTAAACTTTATTTCCTGTTCTCATACTTTTTTGTCAACTTTTCCATTATAAATTCATGTATCCACATTTCAAATGGTAAAGCCGAATGTCAACCGGCTTCTGTCACTTTGTAATTACAAATCTGGCCAACAAGTGGCACTATATCATCTTTTTCTCACAAATTGCTCAAATGCTTTCTGAAAATCTTTCATTGCCATATTTTTCTCACTTACAGTCACAGCAAATGTGGTTTGTGACTTTAGCTAGGCTGTTTTGGTGCTTTGGGACGGGCGGAAACTTGATGGGAGGGATTCAAACAGGTAGTTACGAGGGAGATAAGCAAAGATCTGAGAGGCAACAACAAGGAATTGGGAGAGGAAAAGCTAGATTGTAGATGGGGTGGTAGTTTGCAAGGATAGAACATCAAGTGTAGATTTTTTGAGGAAAGGGTGATGTTAGTGGTTTTGAAAGGGAGGGGGAACAGCGAGTGGGAACCATTAACAATGTCAGCTAGCATGAAGGCCAGGAAAGGAAGTTGGGTAGTTAGCAGTTTAGTGGGAATGAGGTCGAGAGCAGGAGGTGAGTCTGGTGAAGGTTTGGCGTGGTGAGCTAGTTGAAAGAATGGTCTCTGTCTTGGACAAAGGAATCCATGAGCTCCTTACGCTTGTTGTTAGTGGTAAGGGTGGAGGAGACACAGAAGTGGAATTTGAGAAAGCTAATGGTGAAGAAAATATGTCAGGGGGTTATCTTTGCTCTCCAGGATAGTCCAAGAGTAATGGATGGTTTTGGCAGCGGAGAGTGAGGCCCAGTAGATTTTGATGTAGTCTAACCAGATCTAGTAATGGATAGCTAGGCCACTTGTATGCCAGATACATTTAAGTCTATAATGGGGAAACAATCAGAATGGGAGGCAGTGAAGGTTTTGTTATGGATAAGGGCATCAAACATGGAGATCAGGGAGCAGTTGAGCAAATTGACAGCTGCAGAAGTATTGTGTTGAATGAAGAGCCAAAGGTTCAGCAAATTGGTCTTTGAAATTGTAGTTGTAAGCGACTTGGGGGAAAGTTTTCCCAGGGGAGGATGCAGTCGGAAGTGGTCTTGAAAGGTGGTAGGGAGGTGTGAGTGACCAAGGATATAAGATGGCCTTGTCAATGATCAACACCTTGGGAATAGAGAGGCCATAGGAGATGGTGAGGTTGAGGGGGTGGCCATGAATATGGGTAGAAGAGTTCTTATGGAGGGAGCGGTTTAGGGAGAATAATAGTGAATTCCAAGGAGATTGGGCAAGGGGAGCAGAGATGGAGATTGAAATCACTGAGGATAAGGAGTTGCTCTCAATGCAGAAGCTGAGAGAGGAAAGGGAGGCTATCAGGGAAGAAATTCAGGTTAGGGCTTGGGGGAAGTAAGACAACAAGAATTTTAAAGGACAGGTGAGAGGAGTGGAACAGAGTGAGGTGCTCAAAGGAGTATAGGGAGAAACCAAGGTGTGACTGGTGATGAGGGGCACACCGGTTTGAGTAGGCCAGGTGGTAGCAGGTATAGCCACGCTGGGAGGCTTTGATAAGGGAGAAGGTGTTGCTACCCATGGGCCAAGTTCCAGTCAAAGCCAGGATGTCAATGCAATCATCTACAATAAGGTCATGGATGGCAAAAGCCTTCTTTGTCAATGAACAGATATTTCGGAGGGTAATACAGAAAGGGGAGGTCATTGCTAATCCGTCAGCAAAGTCCAAGGGGGCAGTGATGGGTCTTGTGAATGGGATAGGAAGGAGATTGGTGAAGTTAACCCCTAGCCAGTTGGTTGAATTTTGAAGCATATAGACTTTAATTATCACTTGTATTATGTTGACGGTCAGAAAGTATGAACATTCTAATTAGTGACATTTGGTAAACAAAGAGAGGGAAAGTCAGAGAGAGTGTCTTTCCTCATTCTAATTTGAGTCCTTTTAAATAAAAAAACAAATCATTTGAATTTTGAAAGCTGATATTACTTGATTATTATCAGGGTTTTGAAATGTAAACATTCTAATTACTAACAGCAGTTATATGCAAAGACAGTGAGAGGCAATGTCTTTCCTATCTTAATTTGAGTTTTTTTAAAAAATGAGTTGAATTTTAAAGCACTAATTATCACCTATGTTTTGTTGATAATTAATAATTTGAACTGTTTGAATGTTTACAACAACACTCATTTATATAGTGCCCTTAAAGTAGAAAGATCACAGTGGAGGGATGAAGAAAAATATAGATGCTAAGCCAAAGAAGATGATATTAGGATAGGTGACCAAAAGCTTGGTCAAACAGGTGGGTTTTAATCAGAGTTTTTTAGGGGTGGAAAGAGGTACAGAATTGGAGGAATTTAGGGAGAGAATTTCAGAACATGGGGCTTATTTGACTGAAGGTACAGTTGCCAGTGGTGGGGCCAAGGGATTGGGGGATGCACAAGAGGCCAGATTCAGAGAAACTGAGACTTTGATGGGGGGAGGGTTGTATGGCTGGAGGAGGTTAGGGAGAGGGGAGGCTAAGAAGAGGTTTAAACATGATGATGAGAGTTTAAAATTTGAGGCACTGGGGGACCAGGAGACAGTGTAGGTCAGCGAGGACAGGGGTGATGCTTGAGCGGACTTGGGATAGGATAAATGAGCAGCAGAGGTTTGCATGAGCTGAAATTTATGGTGGAAGGGAGGGCATTGGAATAGTCGAGTCTGGAGATAATAAAGGGTTTCAGCAGTAGATGGGCTGAGGTAGGGGCAAAGGTGTGTGATGTTACAGAGGTGAAAATAGCCAGTCTTTGCGATGAAGAGGATGTGCCGTCATAACCTCAGCTCGGGATTGAATAGGTCGCTGCGGCTGTGAGCAGTCTGGTTCAGCCTGTTACAGTGGCCAGGAAGTGGAATGGGATCGGTGGCAAGGGTAGGGAATTTGTGGTGGGGGCCAAAGGTAATGGCTTCAGTCTTCCCAGTGTTTAGCTGGAGGAAATTGCAGCTCATCCAAGACTAGATGTCAGACAACACTGAGACAGTAGAGAGATCAAGAGGGGTGGCTGAGAGGTACAGCTGGGTGTCATCAGCGTACATGTGGAAGCTGACCCCACATCAGCAGATGATGTCGCCAAAGGGCAACATGTAGATGAGGAAGAAGACGGGGACAAGGGTAGATTGTTGGGGGACTCTGGGGTGGGAACAGGAAGAGAAGCCATTGTTGGGGATGCTGTGGCAACAATAAGACAAGAGTGGAACCAAACCAGGGCAGTCCCATTGTGCTGGTCAACAGAGGAGAGACGTTGGAGGAAGATGGTGTGGTCAACCATGTCAAAGGCAGCAAATAGGGAGAGTGCACCATGGTCACAGTCTCAGAGGAAGCAATTTGTGACTTTGGTTATAGTCACTTTGGAGCTGTGGAGGAGTCATTACTACTGTCATCAAGTGACACCTATGCACCAATAACTTGCTCACCAGCACTCAGCTTGGGTTCTCCCAGAGCCGCACAGCTCCAAATCTCATCAGGGTCTTGATCCTGATGAACACAAGAGCTAGATGGCAGAGGAGACATGAAATTGCTGCCCTGGATATCAGGGCAGCATTCAATCGAATATGGAATCATATTCTGAAAATCGAGTGATGGGAAAACTGAGGTCAATTGGGAGTCAAAGGCAAAACCATCCAGTGACCAAAAGATGGATGTGGTTGTTAGAGGCCAATCATTGCAACCCCAGGATATAGTAACATAGTAACAGTTTCAGGCAGGAAAATACCATTAGTCCATCTAGTCCACCTATCCACAATATTCCCATGGTGCATTTCTAATAACCCTGAATTCCATTTGTTAAGAAGAACCTGTCTAGATCCTTCTTTAAATCCATTGAGGGTTCTTGTTCCACCATCCATTCCGGTAATCTGTTCTATATACAAACCACCCATTTAGTAAAAAAAAAGTTCCCCCTGCATTTTCTTTTGTTCTGCTTAATTTTTACATATGACTCCTTGTGCTTAAATTCTGTACACAGAAGACATGCTTACTTGGATCCAATTTGACCAAGCTTTGCATAATTTTAAACACCTCTGTCATACCTACCTCTAAGTCTTCTATTTTCAATAGAGACAAGACCTAGGGTAATCAGTCTTTCCTCATACATTATTACCTTCAGGTCTGGGATAAACTGTGTAGCCCTTCTCTGTACCCCTTCCAATAACTGAATATCCTGTTTGAAATAAGGAGATCAAAACTGCATGCAGTACTCCAGATGTGGTCCCACCAGGGCCAAGTACAGCTAATGAGATTGGCAGGAAATTTGAGTGTAAGTGGACAACAGGCACATGAATGGATGGAATTTCCCAATTATGCCCCCACAGGAAATTTCACCCCAGATATCTACATGCAATTGGTACTTGCACACTATCTTGCTGTATATTCCCAGCTTTAAAAACGATAAGGGATAAAAATTAAATTCTTTGGAGCATGTATAAATATAAAAGCCACTTATTTACAGTTTTCACAGAATACTAGACACAGTTGTCAAATTCAATCTCCAAAGCACCAGCAAAAATCCCACATTATCATTTACTACAAATGTAATTCAGTAATGAATAGCCCTGATGTTAACCTCTAACATAAGGTAGCAATGGCCCAGATTTTGCTGAAAAAATAATGCCGTCTGAACAATGTGTGATGTTATTAATGCACAAATTGGCCAGCAACTTGTGGCGAGGAAGGGATACCACGTGAATTGCGAATCACAAGTTGCTGGCCAATTTGTGTCGCCCCGTTGTTAGCTCCACGAAAGTGGCATCACGCGCTTAACCTCCCCATGATTTTCATGCAAGTTGCTGCATTTCTACATTAATTCTTATGTTTCTAATTGTCCATTAAACTCGCCACAGAAAGTTAAGTCTCATAATTAACAGCATAAGTACCATTTTATGACTTCATAATTGTTAATGATTGCCAATCAACCTCTCTTGCCCAGAAAGTAAACAACTATAAGTGTGGAGTCTCATTCTTTCAGGTTGTGAATTGTTTTAGGAGATTTTAAAAATATCATATTTTAACATTTAAAATGTTTTTCTTTTCTTTCCTGTCTTTTTTTTCTCTCTTTCTTAATCCAATCTTTCTTTCCTTCTTTATTTCTCTTCCTGTTCCTGATTTGACATTGAATTCTCACCCACTCTAATTCACCCTTCTTCTCAGTCCTCCCTCTGTTTATTTCTCAATCCTTAAATCTCATTGGTTAAGGAGATAATCTGTTTGTCCTGCTGTTCACCAAGGTCCCAGATGCCATGTTTCCGTTGTCGTGCTTCTATCAGCTCACACTTCCACCAACTTTGTGGGGAAAAATTTTTAAAACTTAAATGTGCACGAGCAAGTCTAACTAACTGGGCACGCCGCAAGATGCCCTGCTCCAGCAAAATCTGGCCCATTATCTTCTAATTCACTGTGAACAATGCCATGGGAGATATGCTAGTTTTTATTACAATATATAGATAATTGTAAACAATTTTACAACACCAAGTTATAGTCCAACGATTTTATTTTTAATCCCTTTAATTTTTAATCAATATAT
Source organism: Heptranchias perlo (assembly GCF_035084215.1). Classification (NCBI taxonomy): domain Eukaryota; kingdom Metazoa; phylum Chordata; class Chondrichthyes; order Hexanchiformes; family Hexanchidae; genus Heptranchias; species Heptranchias perlo. Next base: position 51,609,384 of record NC_090335.1, read on the forward strand.
AGATAAAGGACTGACCAAATTTGGTCTTGGCTTATCTCTATTTAAATGTTTTGTTTATAATCTTGTATTACAGAATGTTTACTAAATGCTTTTTCATGACGATAGTATGGATGAGGAAAAGAGTTGAGGGGACTTTACATGTAATCTAAGTGCGCCTTGTGCAAGCTCAGCATGAAGTGACATTACTATTAAATTATTAGACGTTTACTGTCAACCATCCAGGTCAAAGAAGTTGGGTGGTGGTGAAAATCCCAGTGGGTAAACAAGAAAATTGTTCACGTAACCTTTTGTTCTCATCTCTTCCCCCAAACTAAAGTTATATCATTCAAGTGATTTTCTGTCATCCTTGTCTTGCACAGGTTGTTAATGTACACCAGATCACAGTGGACTCTTATTTGGAGGACATTTTGTTGAAGTCCATGCAAGATACAGCGGAGGAACTAGCACGGCAAGAGATCCGCAAAATGGCTGATGAAATCAATGATGCTGCCTATGAAATTGAACAGCAGTATGTAGCTATTAATTACTTGTTTTGTATATTTAAACTTGATTGGCTGTGAATTTTATTATCATGATCGAAAGACAAAGCCAAAAGTTGAACCAGAATACCACTTACCTTTTTGTGGCCTTTTCTACCTGCATTCCCGCCTTTAAAGATCTATGAATCTGCACCCAAATCTCTTTGTTCTCCATTCTTTACAAATCTTAACATTTAGGATATACTTTGTGTTCTTTTCTCCAAAATGTTCTACTTCATATTTCTCTGCATCTACCCAATCCACTAACTTGTCCATGTCCATCTGCTATCTCCTGCATTCTTTCTTACGGTTTGCCATGTCTTCTAATTTTGGTATCATCAGCAAACTTCAATATCATTCCTCTTGTAACCTATATCCAAATCATTTATATAAATGAAAAACAAGAGATACCAGCACAAATCCTCGAGGTGCACCATTACTCACATTCTGCTAATCTGAAAAAAAACATTTACCCCTAATCTTTGCTTTCTGTCCCTTCACCACCACCTCTATCCATGCAGCTACATCAGGAACATACTGTGGAAAATCAGACACAAACTCACATTACCTTCTGCAGTATGACTGCATTGTATTACCATGCTCCTAGGAATAGAAAACTTGGGGGAAAAATTGGAAAGGGCCTGTTTTTGGGCGGGTGTAGCACGATCCGTTATTACCCCGCGTTCAATGGTCCCTGCGCAGGCAGGACGAGATTTTTGTCAGGCCTGAGGACTTACCTGCAATCTGCGTTGGAAATCAGCCTTAAACGAGGATTCCATGCAATTCGCACTTTCCACCAGTAGGGGGAAGCTCCAATCTCTTAAAGGCAGGCTGTCTGTTAGAAAATCTCTTAAAGGTAGCTGGTACCTGTTATTTGCTGAATTTAACAGCCTGCTGTCTGCACGGAGTCTGAACGGAGATCAGACATTGCACACGTAAAGCACAGATGCAGGTCCCAGACCTATTTTTATATACTGATGAGTTATGTTAAAACATTGAATAAAGGTTGCGCACCACTAAATCCCACATCCTCCAATCTGAATGCAAGACCTCACCCAATCTGCCGATCTGAGGCTCCGTGCACCAAGGTTCTCTGCTGATGCACCAGAGGCCTTGGTGCAAGAGGTGGACAGAAGGAGGCATATCCTATATCCGCAGGTGGGGGGGAGGGGGGAGCGCAAGAGGCCCTCCAGAAATACACCCAAAAGGTAGTGGGAGGCAGTAGGGGATGAAGTCAATGCCAGGCGCACAGCATCATGAACATGGATGCAGAACAGGAAGATGTTCAGTGCTTTGACATGAGTGGTCAAGATGAGTGAGGTCAACTGTCAAGTGGCATCTCCTACCAACTACACCACTAGCCGCATCCATTGCTCCATGCATTACACCTCCCATCATCCACATACCAACAAACTCTTTCCATCAGTACTCAACCCTCTCACTCTTACACATTACCACCGTTGCAAGGCGCTAACCCACAACTCACAGGCCACACACACTGGCAGCTATTCAACCATGATAGGTGCATCACCCAGACACACGTCCCGCTTTCTTGCAGGAGAAGCTGGCACATATCAGGAGGCAACAAATGGCGATGGCATTTTGCCCCTCGAGCCTGTTACACCATTCGATCAGATCAGGGTGGACCTGTGACCTAACTCCATATCCCTTAAAACCCTTGGTTCGCAGAAATCTATCAATCTCAAATTTAGAATTCTCAATTGTGCTAGCATTAACTACCGTTTGCAGAAGCCCGTTCCAAACTTCTCCCACCCTTTGCACATAGAAGCATTTCCCAACTTCACTCCTGCATGTCCTGGCTCTAAATGTTAGGCTATGTCCCCGCGTCCTAGTATTCAAGTGTAGCAGACCTCCAAAAACAGTTACAAAAGTCTCGGCAGCCAGAAGCAATAATCCAGCCACTAACTTGTAAATCCTGCATAGATAGTGCCGGTGGGGGGGGGTCCTCCAGACACTCTAAGACACGTTCAGATGGTCGGGGTTAAGACTGTGCATTGAGTTGAGCGTTAAGTCCCAAAATGGTGTCTATCACTTTAAATCAGTGTTGCACATAGATTGAAGCCGTTTTCTTCCTACTTTACATGATTCCAGTGTTCGTTATCTGCGCCTGCGCTAACTCCTATACCAAAATGGCGTCTGGCGCACATCACGCTGGAAACGTGCGTGTGCATCCAAGACTCCATCTTGGATGTTCAAGAGGGCGTGTAGCGCCGAAACAACGGGCGCTACACGGCCCAATTTAGCACCCCTTATATAGGCTGCAATGGCATCAAAGATGTTGACCCTGAAAATTCTCAGGCCCACTGCACTGGCAAAGGTGTGGCAAGGCCGGCACCACTGACGTCTGCTTCTGACCCTGCCAGAATATCCGGGGTGAGGGTGGACTCATCTCATTTAGATATTTTCAGAGGGCACCCGCACCAGTATGAACACTTTTTGGGAACCCCCTTGGGGGGCAAAAATGTATCGGGGGGCTGCGGTCATTGGGGGTCCACCCCAAAAGTTGCAGCTCTGCCTATGATCAGCCCTCCTTATAAGAGGTCTGATTTTTAAAAAAATTGCCACAGTCAATTCTGACGATATGTCCTGGAGCCCCCAGTGAACCCCACTTCCATCCCTACAATGAACTGGTCGCCAAGTTCTTCTTAGTGTTCAGATTGTTGGCTGAAAAGGAGGCAGGAGCCGTAGGAATTCCAGCAGAGAAATGTCTTCCAACCAACCCCAACTCCTTTGACAGAGGGTTTGAAGCGCCTTTGGAAACTGGCTGCAGAGTTCTTCTGTGCAGAGACCTTGTGTTTCTGGATCGTGTCCAGTTTTCTGCTCCCACCTGACCTCTTGCGTCCAATTTATCCCCCCTCCCCCCACCCATTACATCTCAGGCCTTGAGGAAATTTGGGCTGTGTATTTTGGTTTATTCCAAAAGTACTGTGAATTAGAAACTGGAATGTCTGAATTTCTCTCGTTTTACTTTAATATTCAGCATATGTATAGTAACATTTTTGTAAATGTTATATAAAAGGAACTGTACATATTTTAAAACCCTGCTTTTTGTATACTCATTAGCCTAGGATGATAGTTGAAGACTTTAATCAGTTTGAGATACATTATTCCAGACTGCAACCATCAGATTTTGACATTGTACAAATCAGTCAAATAGAATTATGTTATATGGTAGTCTAATGGTATTCTGCTTTTAAGTGCACTCTCAAATTCCTCACTGCTTTGAGTATCTTATCTGCTGCAGGGAGGTCCAGTGTGGAGGCCAATGGTGGCACTGCTCTTGAAAATTACATTGAATTTACAAAGTGCTGAACTATTTGAAAATTTACTGTTGTGGAGGTATTAATTTGACTGCCTTATTTGGATAATGGAAAATAATTAATTATGTGATATTCTGCTTATCCCAACACTTAGGGAATGTTTGTTCCTTCATGATGCACTGTTGCTTCCAACTAGTAAAAATTTATTCTGCTAAACAGTAGTCTGACTTAAGTTGTTCTCTCATTAGCCGGACCCATCTACAATCAGAAGAAATTGTTTCAGAATTGGTCCACAGCTTCCTAATTCCAGAAGCGCACAAAATAATAATGAGGGACAGAGGTAAGAAAGAATAAAATGCGTGGAATGAAAATGAGAAACATTATATTTGGATTTATTAACGAAACAAGATTTTTGAATTTGATAAACCAGACATGAAGGCAGGTGGTAAGACAAGGTCTAAGGATCCCACATTATTCTTTTGAGAGTAGGCCCATTCTGTGAGAGCGAGGCACATGCACTTTGGTTTCTTTATTTTGATGTAATTTGTAAACTGATGTTCCCTAGCTTCTCACTACATCCATGCTAGTAGTCCCACCAAAATCAGTGAGAAACTCTAAATAAGATTTTTTTTTAAAAATTCCTATTATTGTATATTAAAATCTATATCAATTAGTTTTAAGGGGAGATTAGTGTGGAAAAACATAGTAACCACTTAATAGTATAGTGCAATATTTGCATTTCCCATAGCTGCTATCTTCATATAAACATTCATAAATGCCAGCAGAAGTGGGTATTTTCTCACTGTGCTAAACTAAAAAACTTTTTAAATACAGTTTAGGAAAATTTTTGTGGTTTTATAAATGTCTCTAATTCTGCTTGTATATTTCTGATGAAATTCTAAATCATTAATGAAATGTTTTTTTTCTTTTCCTCCAATAGTAAAACTATTCCAGAGTAGGCATCTCCTTGCTGCCCACCGCATTATTCACAATAAGGCTGAACCTATCATAACAGATGCACCTGATTCAGTATCCAGCAGTGTTGCAAAGGATGTTATGAATGCTGCACTCACCAATGTTGAGAAAGAAATGAAGAAGACGCATGAATCATAAAGTGAGAAACTAGGAAGTTTTAAACCTGCACCCGAGATTAGGAAAGTGGACTGGGGTGGGGGGGGGGGGGTAATTTTCCATTTCATCAACTGGTTGGCAATTTTTACCCCATTGATTTCAGCTGCATCTAAATTAATTCCTTTTAGACCATGGAAAGTATTGTAATTCTTTCTCTCGTGATCACACACATACACAACATGCAGGAAACATTGCATTGGCTTTGGCACTGCACATTCTCAAAGGTACCCAGTCTAATTTTTTTACCCTTTTAAAATCTATTTATTTTTCAGCAATTTTCTCTCCTCTTCACCTGAAGACTTTTAAGTCTTTGTTGGCATACTGTTCCACAGGCACCATTTGCCCTCCAGTACCTTGCCCAACTGACCATTATTCATCCATGAGCCTTAACTATGAGTGTGTGCATGATATTCAACTATGGGGAGAAGGGGTGGGATCAGATCTGAACCCAATCCATTCTTTATTTGATATCCACATGTATATTTACAGCAGGGGCTCCTTGATGATTAAGAGTGGGGGTCCTGGCCAGTTTATCTCTCCCTAACTCATGGGCACTTATTGAATTGTATTGATTCCACTGCTGTCCTGTTGAGATAAATAAACCTGGTAAAGGCCAGAAATGAACCCTGGAACCTTACTGTTACTGTTCAACTATTTACTGGGATAAACTTGCTAAGCCATTGGTGGAGCCAATTTTTATTTTGCATTTAGTCATCAGTAGAAGATGCTCATCGTGAGTCAGGACATTTGTGGTGGTCTGCACCACAGAAATGTACATAGCCAGCATTATTGACAGACAGATGTGCTTTCAGCAGAGCATGTTAATTGTCAAATGTTTCCTCTACTAAACACCAGTCAGGATTGAGTAACAATCTGCTTGAGAGACAGGCATTATTTATTTGAATTTACTTACAAATCAAAAAAAAATGTACAGACAGATGTAAGGGTGATCCTTGGGCTGAATGCATTATAAGCACATTTTGCAAAGTAGCTGTGTGCCATAGTTGGTGAAATATAAAGTCTCTTCTATTAAAGGTATTACATATAATTTTGAAGAGAGGTTAAGGATGTTGCATGTATTAACATCGTAAATTATTTTTAACTTGCCTTCCATCTCCTCCAATCATACTTCTTCACCCTGTTTTTGGCTCAATATTGTATTATGTATACATATTCCCATAAGGCATCATTATTACAAAAAATCCAATGGTTTACATGATGAGCAATATCATGGCAGGTTTAGCTAGCAAAGAAAATACAAAAAGTTAAAAACACAAAGAAGAAAAAGAAGTTTAAAATAGCTGAGCAAGATGTGCTTGCTTTACATCATATCTGCGTTGTCTTCTGAGTCTCAGACTCCCTGCTTAAATAGCTAGTCCATCAAAACCGTACTGTTTATGCTGTTTACTATTGTGCAAATGACAGCACAAAACCTACTGCTTTGAAAGTTACTTTAAAAATATTGTATCTGCTGTTCAATAAACATTCAAAAAGGTTTTTGGACACCTCAGTTTGTAGGTTTGCATTGTATAACTCAGCGGTGTACAAACTGTGGCTCTGGAGCCATATGCGACGTCCCTGAGCTCTAGCTATGCTGCTTTTGAAGATCGGGCAACTAAGTGCACTTATGTTTCTTCTCTGGTTTATCCTGTTTGAGTTTTGTGCACTTAGAGGTTTGGAAGGGCTGTTCTTGGCAGTGTTACTGCACTGGTAGATAATTTCTAAATTAAAACATCAAGAACTCTTAGTATCAGCAACTTGAGATATTAATAAGAATGTATTAATACGATGGTCAATCTCAATTGTGTGTGTGTGGAATCGGACAAATTCCAACAGCTAGACAAAAAAAATCTTAAATTTATATGGAGTCAAGAAAGAGCACAAAGCAGCAATAGAAAAGGTGGGCAAGGAACTTAAAAAAAAGAACGATTTTTTAAAATTAATGCAAAGGAAAGAGAAATAGCTTGCATTTATATAGTGTCTTTCACGACCTTAGGACATCCCAAAGCGCTTAACAGCCAATGAAGTACTTTTGAAGTTTGGTTACTGATGTGTAAAATGTGGCAGCCAATTTGCGCACAGCAAGGTCCCACAAACAACAATGAGACAATGCCCAGATAATTTTTTTTTAAGTGATGTTGGTTGAGGGAACTCCCCTTCTTCAAATGGTGCCATGGGATGTTTTACATCCACCTGAGGGGGCAGATGGGGCCTCAGTTTAACGTCTTATCTCAAGGGTCGGCACCTCCAACAGTGCAGCACTCCCTCAGTTCTGCCATGTAGGTGCTCAAGGTGGAGCCTCATCACGCCAGTGTGTTTGGGATCGACTGTAAGGCAAAGAAATGGGGAAGAAAGACCAGTAATTCTAATAAACCAGTGATGGTGTTATTTGAACCTTTAATTTAGACTTATAGTCTTGTAACTCCTGGTTAAAAAGGAGCACAGAGCTTTAATTGATTTTAAAGGAAAGCATCATAAAATACTAGACTTTAAACATGATATCTGTATATTTTAAATGCTACATGTTTGCAGCTGGAAGTTTAATAATCCAGTTGTAGTTTGAGCATTTTTAAATGTCACTGAAACTTTTTTTTTCTTTCAGATATTTACTGTGAATATTTTGCCCTCAACTTTGAATATTTAAGAAGAAATCAATCTGGTTAAAATGAAGTGACTTTAATGTAGTGTTTCTTTTGTTCTTTTTCACATGCACTTTATCCACAAGCTCCTTCAGTAACTAGTAATAGTTAAAATAATTAGAGTAAAGTATAGAGGTAACTTTGTAGTAATAAACTGACGTGAACAAAAAATAAAGCTAATTGTTTTAACTATTATTGTTGTGCACTCATTAAATGAAGTGCAGTGTGTGAAACATCTGGTAATTAACCATATCTGACTGCGGAATAGATGCAAGCACTTTGAGATTTGACTTAAGTAGTCACAAGATCACAGGGTACATAAGAATGCGGACAGTCATTCTTCCATCCAGAACTACCCTACACTTCCGCCACTGCTGCATCAAATTGTCTCTAATGATTTCAGGATTTTATAGCCTCCACCACTCTCCCCAGCATTCCATTCCTCACGTTGATCACTTTGTGTGAAGAAGAACCTCCTGATATCAGTCCTAAAGTTGACTTTTACTAGTTTGAATCTGTGAACCTTTGTCCTATTCCCACACTTCAACTTAAGGTAATACTCCAGATTAACTTTTTCCAAATTAATTACTACCTTTATATACCTCTAAGATCATGTCGCAGACGCCTCCTTTTCAGGCTGAAAAGCCCAAGTCTCTCTAGTCTTCCCCATAACTCAGACCTCTGCCATTAGGGATCAGCCTCAGAGGACTCTTCTTTGCACTGCCTCCAGTGCTTGAATGTCTCCCTTGTTTCTCGGCAACCAGAATAGGACACGGTACTCAAGGTATGAACTGACCAGAGCATTGTACAGTTTGATCATGCCTTCTGACTTGTATTCTACTGTTTTAGCTACATAGCTCATCATTCTATTGGCTTTGTTGATCATTGCTCTGCATTGATTGGAGCTGCTGAGCATTGAATCTACTAAGACTCCAAGTTCTCTTTCAACTTATCCGTAGCTATTTCAACACTATTCATGAATTATGTATGTTGCCCATTTTTGGTTTCCTGTGTGCAATCTTTTACACTTTTCTGCATTAACTTCATTTCCCATTGTTCAACCCACTCAAATATTTTGTTTAGCTCATTCTGTGTTGTTCCTATCTTCCCTTGTGAATACTTTGAGAAAGTAATCAATGAGAATATTTACTACCTTGTAAATCGTACATCATCTGTTTCAAGCCTATTTGCTCTTTTAATGTCTTTACCCCTTCTCTAACAGTCCTCTTGCTAGTGTAGTACCGAAATAACTTTTACATTATATTTTGCATCTTCAGCTATGCTTTTTTAATATTTATTTAATATCTGACTTTTGGTTCAATGTGAAATATTTTCTAGCAACCTGTTTATTTGACGATTAGTGTGAATGACTCCAATAAATCACTTTGGGGACAAATAAAAGTTGTTTTTAACCACACTTGGCAGACTCCTGTGCCTAATTGAGGTGAGGAAAGAGAGACTGTAGAGGGGAAAAAAGGTAAGGAATGCAGAACCAGCCAGATACATAAAGGAAATCCTAATGATACTGATAATGAGAACAGAAAGATGATTGTGTATGTTTCTAGAATTTGTTGGATAATTGCCATATTTTCACAATATGTCTCTATTATGACAGAGCAAGGCACTTGTAGCTTTAGAAGAGCTGGGGAAATTAGAATAAATAAAAGCAGACTTAATCAGAGAGTCACTTATGATATTTGTAAATCAGCTGAATGGTAAAATAAACTATTACTGGTTTGCAAAGAAACAAAGGAATTGGAGTAATCATACATGTAATAAAATAATGAATTGAGCTTGGACAGTGGATTCCTGTGTGTGACTCACAGTAAAATGGTGACTAACAAATTGGAATGGATGTTAGGTGTGATTATGGACATATTTTTCAACAATGGCAGTCACTCTGGAAATGTCTGAGTCCCTACAAAAACTGGGATGCAGCTGTCCAAAAGTGGTGTTGACGGTCTGTTCCAGGTTTCTATTAACAAAAATAAGTGGGCAGAACTGTAGTGGGGTGGGACTTCTACCTGCAGATATTCAAGAATACTGAACTTTCAAAATTCCTGGGGTCAGCTAATTTGCATAATCTGGGACAGGGAAGGAGTATGAGCCTTTCCACTAAGGGAGCAGATATATTTATTGGGGGGGGGGGGTGGAGGAGAGGTGTCAGGGGATTCAGAAACAAGGCAGAGCAGGAGGACCACTTGTGCATTTAAAGAGGTGCATTAATTTAAAATGGTGAGCAAGCTGTGCTAAGAAGCCAGCAAAGGCAGCATCATGGACTATGTGGAAGGAGGTGGCTGTTGCTGTGAGTGGCATCTCATTAAACCCAAGGATCCCTATACAGTGTTTGAAGTTTAATGACCTCACAAGGTCAGACACAATGTGAGTTGTCAGCTGAATAACAAGAAAGCGTACTGAAACACAGATGAAGAAAATGGGTAGTCCCTGCCCTGATATTCCAGCTGTGCCATTTGATGTATCACAGTACCATGTTCCTTGCCCCAGAAGCACTGTAGCCTGGTATCACTCATCACAATTCATCTACTCAGTCCACTAAGTTGCATACATCTAATCTGATAGCATATCCACTAAAGTACTCCCTTCAAATTATGATCAATGCTAGTGATGCTTGATGCTCAAAACCAGTATGTGGTGTATTACATGAGATCTCAGTTGAGCTGCTGCAGGTAGTGGCATATATGCTGGTGATGCTCAGGGGATATTACAGCCCCTGAGCATCACCAACCTGTTCCAGGGCAGGAACACCCAGTTCCTGATTGAACCAAATTCAAGCTTCTATGATGAGTCCAATTGTGATGTGTGCGATTAATCAAAAGCCTGATTTTGGGAAAATATAGATTATTTGCTGGACACCTGCCCGAGGTCTGGTTGCAAGCTCGGACTAACTAGTCATTTAGATATTGACACACATTACTATGCTGCACAGTAAATACTTAAAGGCACTTTGAAAAATCTCTGGGCACCTAGAAAATATTGAGAAAAGGGGAAGGGTGGAGGGTTGGGGTGGTTAGAGGAATTTTTCAGATTTTTTTCTCTCTAATTAGCCTTGTTTTTTTTTCCTCTCCCAGGAGATTACATGGCTGCTGGTGGGTCAAGGGTGTCTAATTACAATCCTTAAGGCTACAAATGGAAATGAAACATTTTGAATAAATTATACTTTTGAATGAAATACTGCTCATCATATGGCAAGCTATATTATATTGGCTTGTTAACTACAAGCTAAAGCCAATCATCCTACTGTTTTACAGAATCATGCAATACTTCTAGTACTGACCTGTGATTGATTTTAATTTGTGGATAAATAAATTTAGAAGAGAAGAAGGAGTTGTGAGGAAGGACATACTTTCTATAGATATTGACAGGTATTGCAGCAGTTCCAAAAACAAATAAAATGTTTTCATGTATAAGTAGATCTATGGAATATATAGTTTAATAAAGTGAAGTAATAGTTACAGACAAATTACATTATGAAGACATGATGTATCCCATGACAGCTGCTGGGTTGATAATTACAACTTTGTCAGTGGTGAATTAAGTTACGGTCAACTGTAAAAGAGTGAGATATCAAATATGAGAGGTAGCTATTAATTTATTCTGGTTCTACTATATGTTAATTTTTGATCTGGCAAAGTTAGGAAGAAAGAACTTGTATTTATATTGTAAGTTCTTGTATTCTTTATCTTAGAACATCCCAACACGCTTTACAGCCAATGAAGTACTTTTGAAGTGTAGTCACTGTTGTAATGCAAGAAATGCAGCAGTCAATTTGCACACAAGGTCCCAAAAACAGCAATGTGATAATGACCAGATAATCTGCTTTTTAGTGATGTTGGTTGAGGGATAAACATTGGCCAGGATACCAGGGCGAACACCTCTGCTCTTTTGAGTATTGGCATGGGACCTTTTACATCCATCTATAGGGGCAGATTGGCCTCGGTTTAACATCTCATCTGAAAGATGGCACCTCTGACAGTGCAGCACTCCGTCAGTATTGCAATGAAGTATCAGTCTAGATTATGTGCTCAAATCTCTGGAGTAGGGTTTGAACCTACAACCTTCTGACTCAGGTGGAATAGTAGGAACAGCCTGCTTTACCCATGGCAGTGAAAATCACCTTTTAACATCTTTGCCTCAGGCTCTTCGAGGGAGCAACAGGGTACATTTCTCGCATCTCTAAAAGGTCACCAATGTCCTCTTTGCCGGCCAACAATATTACATTCATATGAGACAATGAGAGAGATACAGACAGATAAAGAGAAAAAAAAAACATATAGGGAGTTTCTTTCCTTGTTCTAATTTTTTTTCTAAGTTGAATTTTGAAAGCAAACAAAACCTCTTGAAGAGCAGCAGATAACAAGGGAGAGGAGGAAGGAAAGTTGTTGCAAGTGAAGGGCTCCCTGCTCTCTCAGCACCAACCTTTGGGAGGAGCAAGTGGGGTGGGGGCAAGTGACTGGAGGATTACGGGTGAGTAACAGTGCAGCAAGGAGGAAGGGAAAATAAATGGGTTAAGTAGGTAGTTCAAAGGGGAAAAAGTAGGGATGCTGCAAGTATGGTAGTAAGCCAAATGGGTGGTGGGACATTGAAGAGGTAGTGGACACGATGGGAGTAATGGATTACGAGTGATTGGGGGAAGGATGCTGCTGAGGGTTACATTTTCCTTGCAATTTCCACTCTTGGATGCAGCCCGTAACTGTTAATGGTTTCTTTCTACACCGTAATATCCACAATCTCCTATCCGAAAGGAAAGAAGAAAAAATAGAAGCAAAAATAAGAATTAAGGAGAGAAGAGGGAAAAGAGACAGAACCAAAAGGAGTGGAGACAAAAAGAGAGAAATGGCAACATGAAGACAGCAGACGGGGAAGACGCAGACCATATTTTCTGACTTACATAGAAAATAGGAGCAAGAGTAGGCCATTCAAAATGATCATGGCTGATCCTCTAACTCTACCCTGTTCCCGCTTTCCCCCCATATTCCTTGATCCTTTTAGCATTAAAAAATATATCTATCTCCTTCTTGAATACATCTAATGACTTGGCTTCCACTGCCTTCTGTGGTAGAGAATTCCACAGGTTCACCACCCTCAGTGAAGAAATTTCTCATCTCGGTTCTAAATGGCATACCCCGTATCCTGAGACTGTGACCCCTGGTTCTGGACTCCCCAGCCATCGGCATTATCCTCCCTGCGTCTAGTCCTGTTAGAATGTTATATGTTTCGATGAGATCACCTCTCATTCTTCTAAACTCTAGTGAATATAGACTTAGTCGACCCAACCTCTCCTCATACGTCAGCCCTGCCATCCCAGGAATCGGTCTGGTAAACCTTTGTTGCACTCCCTCCATGCCAAGGACATCCTCAGATAAGGAGACCAAAACTGCACACAATACTCCAGATGTGGTCTCACCAAGGCCCTGTATAACTGCAGTAAGACATCCCTGCTCCTGTACTCAAATCCTCTTGCAATGAAGGCCAACATACCATTCGCCTTCCTAACTGCTTGCTGCACCTGAATGCTCGTTTTCAGAGACTGGTGTACAAGGACACCCAGGTCTTGTTGCACCTCCCCTTTTCCCAATCTATCACCATTCAGATAATTGCCTTTCTGTTTTTACAACCAAAGTGAATAACCTCACATTTATCTACGTTATACTGCATCTGCCATGTTCTTGCCCACTCACCTAACTTGTCTAAATCACATTGGAGCCTCTTTGCATCCTCCTCACAGCTCACATTTCACCCCAGCTTTGTGTTGTCTGCAAACTTGGAAATGTTACATTTAGTTCCCTCATCCAAATCATTGATATATATTGTGGATAGCTGGGGCCCAAGCACTGATCCCTGCGGTACCCCACTAGTCACTGCCTGACACCCAGAAAAAGACCCATTTATTCCTACTCTCTGTTTCCTGTCTGTCAACCAATTCTCACTGCATGCTAGTATATTCCCCCCAATCCCATGTGCTTTAATTTTGCACACAAACCTCTTGTGTGGGACCTTATTAAAAGCCTTCTGAAAATCCAAATACATCACATCCACTGGTTCTCCCCTATCTATTCTACTAGTTACATGCTCAAAAAACTCCAGTAGATTTGTTAAGCATGATTTCCCTTTCATAAACCTATGCTGACTTTGTCCAATCCCATTAATGCCCTCCAAGTGTTCTGTTATCACATCTTTTATAATAGACTCTAGCATTTTCCCCAATACTGCTGTTAGGCTAACTGGTCTATAATTCCCTGTTTTTTCTCCCTCCTTTTAAAAAAAAAGTGGGGTTACATTTGCCACCCTCCAATCTATAGGAACTGTTCCAGAGTCTAAAGAATTTTGGAAGATGTTACCATCTGCAACATCATGGGGGATCGACTTCTGGTACATTAAAAATCTTACACCTGCATGCTCTTCCTGTTAACTTTTTCTATGATAAAATCCTGTGTCCACTTTTACAATTAATAAATTGCTTATGTAAGTGCTATGCTATGCTATAATTATACACACCTGCCACTGAAAGCTCTGCAGCACCACCTCTGATGGGAGGGCGTAATTACAGTGTGACAAGTTTACAGAGGCAGTTTCCATAAAAATGTGGACATAGGAATTTATAATGGAGAAAGAAAATTAACAACGTATGACTTCAGAATAGGAAATGAATTACATCTGCATAATTTTATGGTTTAATTGTTTAATGCTCTCGAACCCCACTGCACCTGAAGATTACATTTGGTCTTGACTCCCATGTGCAGCGCCATGGGAGATTAATATATTTTACTATATATTAGTCATAGGCCCAGTTTACAGAAGTGTAGGCCATTCTGAAATACATCTGGACTAAAACTAAATTTCTGTTTTTAAAATGTAGAATACACATTGTTTAGTTAACTCTGGTTTGTATCTTCAACATAGTTGGGACTATGTTGAAGATCTCAGGGCTAAATAGCAGCACCAGAGATTGGGTGTGTACAGAAAACTGCATGACGTCTGTATAGTACTGCATAATGCAGTGAATGTTTTCTTTAGTGCAAATGTGAAAGTGTCAATAAAAATGTATTTTGAGAGGCATTGCTGAGTAATAAGAAAGTACTTATTACTTGTTTTAACAGAAAATTAACAGCCCCTGTTTTATGTCCTTCTCTCTAATTGAACTCACAATGTAACAAAAAAATTATGCTGAAATTTTTTTTTGTGCTGGATAAGCTCCATGTGGCCATCCTTCTTACTCTCGGTTGGGCTGAAGTTAATGTAAGTGCCATATATAGCATATGTTCTCGCTATAAATTGTTTGCTTCCTGCTTTTTTTGTTCCTACGCCATCATTTCTGCCACCCAAAAGATGGTAACATTTAAAGTAGTCACTTTTAGATTGATGCAAACTCTCTTTTAAAGTGTCTTAGAAAAGACCGGTTCAGCTTTATTTTCCTTTTTCAAGTAATGTTACCAAGTGTTGTTTTTCATTTCTTTGTTCACTATGTGGAAGATACAGTATCGTCCCATTTTTGGTTGAGTGTGTAGTACCTGGTCGGCTAGTAAGGTTTCTGGGCATTGAGACTTTCTCTCATCCTCAGGTTGTTATTCCCTTTTGCCCATCTTCTGGCCAAAAGAAAAAACTTTTGGAGGCCAATTGCAATTTTGTCATTAACTTCAGAAGCCCCATCTACCCACTCAGGTGGACGTAAAAGATCCAGTAGCACATTTTGAAGAGCAGGGGACTTCTCTCGGTTGCTGGCCAACATTTAACCCTCAACCAACTCCACCAATAAACGATCATGTGGTCATTTCTCTTATTGCTGTTTGTGGGACCTTGCTATGCGCAATTTACAATAGCAAATACACTTAAAAAGTGCTTTGGGCATCCTGCAGTCATGAAAGGTGCTTTATAAATGCAAATTCTTTCTTTCTAATTTGCCATTTGGCAACTTAATCTTATGAGATAAAATTGCCATCGGAATAAAGTTAATTGGCAATCCATGAAAAAGAAGTTTGTCAATACACCAAGTGTTGGAAATCAAATTAAAAGATCTGGAATAGAACAGAATTGCTGGGTTTGGTCATACTTTTGGAAATTACTGCCATCTACGCAATTACCATTGGAGTTACAAGCATTATATTTATGTCCTTTTTAATAATATATAGATAAACTAAATATCAAAACAGTATGTCCTGGTTACTTTTCCATTCAAAAGTCCTTTGTCAATAATGCCTATGGGTTTTTCTATGCTAATTGTGTCCACATCTGGTGACACTGCCCTGTAATGTTTTTAAATGATTTTCCAATTAATGTGACTAGCTGTGATGCTAGAATACTTTAAAGAACGGTTTCATGCCTACCTACAATTCCACGCTGACCTCTGGATGCAGAGTATGAACATTTTAAAGTTATATGCCACAAAATTTTTCAGGCAGCAATTCTGGCGGTTGAGCCAGGATCGTGTCCACCAATGTTCTCCAACACTAACCCCAACCAGAGTTTGCACAATTAGCGGGAGGGCGCCTCATTTGCACGAGCAGGTGCCACGAGGTGCTTCTTTGGTGCCTGGCTGCCACATGCGCCAGGAAACTGAGACCGTGTGGGGGAGGGGGGTGGATTTGCACAGGCCGCCGCTTTGATAGGCCCGAGCAAGGGTGCAAGCCAAGAAATGTTATAAAACTGTTCTTTTTGGGGGACCCACATGCACCCTTGTAGAAGCTGGTATGTCTCATCTTTCTTGGCATAGCAGCTGCTACTAATAAGTCAGGTCCTCATCCAGTTCCAGGAGCAGGAACTCCTGACTGATGAAGTTCTGACCCAGTCTGGCAGGAGCAGATGAACGTTCTTCCCCTTCCAAGTTAAATCTGAAACTGGCAAAAATGGCAGAGACCTGACAGTTTTTGCGACTGGAAGGCTGCTTCCAGTGGGATCCCGCAAGGTTCAGTACTAGATTGCTTGCTTTTTTGTGGTATATATTAATGATTTGAACTTGAATGTGGGGAGACTTGATCAAGAAGTTTGCAGCTGATACAAAAATTGGCCACATGGTTGATAGTGAGGAGGAAAGCTGTAAACTGCAGGCAGATATCAATGGACTGGTCAGGTGGGCAGAAAAGTGGCAAATGGAATTCAATCAATTGAAGTGTGAGGTAATGCATTTGGGGAGAGCAAATAAGGCAAGGCAGTACAAAATAAATGGGAGGATACTGAGAGGTGTAAAAGAACAAAGGGACCTTGGAGTGCATGTCCACAGATCCCTGAAGGTAGTAGGACAGGTAGATAAGGTGGTTAAAAAGGCATAAAGGATACATGCCTTTATTCGCTGAGGCATAGAATATTAGAGCAGGGAAGTTATGCTAGAACTGTATAAAACATTAGTTAGGCCACAGCTCGAGTACTGCGTACAGTTCTGGTCACCACATTACAGGAAAGATGTGATTGCACTAGAGAGGGTACTGAGGAGATTTACGAGGATGTTGCCAAGGCTGGAGAATTTTAGCTATGAGAAAAGATTGGAGAGGCTGGGGTTGTTTTCTTTGGAACAAAGGAGGCTGAGGGGTGATTTAATTGAGGTATATAAAATTATGACAGGACTAGATAGCTTTTATTTTCACTCGGCTAATAAAGGAAAGTATCCTGTATGCCATTTTAATACCTTATCTACCAATCCTGCTACCTTCAGGGATCTGTGGACATGCACTCCAAGGTCCCTTTGTTCCTTTACACCTCAGTATCCTCCCATTTATTGTGTATTCCCAAATGCATTACCTCACACCAATGGATTGAATTCCATTTGCTACATTTCTGCCCACCTGACCAGTCCATTGATATCTTCCTGCAGTCTACAGCTTTCCTCCTCACTATCAACCACATGGCCAATTTTTGTAACATCGGCAAACTTCTTGATCAAGCCCCCCCCACATTCAAGTTCAAATCAAATATATACCACAATAAAGGGAGGACCTATTTCCCTTAGAGGGGTCAGTGACCAGGGGGCACAGATTTAAAGTAATTGGTAGAAGGATTAGAGGGAAGCTCACAAGAAATTTTGAAATGCCGTAACCTACAGGGCTATGGACCAAGTGCTGGAAAGTGGGATTAAGTTGGATAGCTCTTTTTCGGCCAGCATGATGGGTTGAATAGCCTCCTTCTGTGCCGTAACTTTCTATGATTCTATGGTAACGGTGTCTCCCCCTTTTCCTGGGAGGTTCCCTCTAACCCTGCTCGAATTGAATACTGCACTGGTCTAAACGCCTCCTGTGCAATGCCATGGGACATCAACTAATTATCACCGAGGCCCACCCAATTAACACCCAGGCCCACCCAAAGCTGAGCCTGTATAAAAATGCCAAGTTTAAGCAAATTTATTAGCAGGCTTTGTTTTCTGAACTGTGCAACCTAAAGGCAGTTTTGGACAAATAAGTTATTTTTAAAATATGTAGCAGACTTTGGCCAATTAAAGTCAATGTTATTGTGACTCAACTTTTGGCCACACCCATCCTCTGGATGCAATACTGCCCACACAATCAAATCTGTAAATCAAAGATTAAACATACAATTTTTATTTCCTTAAAATCGCAAGCTGTTGATAATAAAATGCATTTGATGCATTTGCTACAGTACATTAAATATATCTTGGGCATGGTTCCCAATGAAAATTAATTGCACGTGATTTACTTAGCAATATTAAAATTTATGGGATTTAACTAAAATGTCATTAGGGTGTATATTTGTAAAGAATTGTGTGCCAAGTCTATAACTAAAAGACTAAAATACTCAAAGATACCTATTTCTTATAAGTTGAATTTTTAGGTAGTGATGTCAGAAAGCACTTCTTCAGACAAAGGGTAGTTGAAATCTGGAACTTTCTTCCCCCAAAAAGCTGTTGAGGCTAAGGGTCACTTGAACATTTCAAAACTGAGGTTGATAATATCCTTGCCTATATAAAAATCTAAGAGTTACAGAGCCAGGAAGGGTAAATGGAGTAGAGATACAGATCAGCCACGATCTAATTGAATGGCGGAACAGGCTCGAGGGGCTGAATGGCCTACTCCTGTTCCTATGACTTACTATTACTAAGTGTTTAATAAACACGTGATAGCTTTCCCATTCCAGTTGTGTCCAATTAAACTCATAGCGTCATCCTAGAGTAATGATATTATTTTACAAATGGATTAAGGTTTATTTGGCTCCTGCACACACTCAGACAAAATGCAGCTGCAGCAGAGCATAGATTCCCCTAAGTTAGCAGTCAGATATGAGCAGAGCAGGGAGGTCCAGCCTGAAAACACACACGAGGGAGATTGGTCACGAGAAAAGGCGATTGGTGTAACAGTGAGATACAGATAACATGAGCAGACTTGGGGTGAACCTCTAAAATGTACCGTTATATGTATATGTCTCTAAAAATGTTTCATCACTGCATCCATTGGGCTGCTTGTTTTAAATGCTGCTTTTTGCCAAAGCAGCAATTTGAATTATTTGTAAATATAATTTCAGTGATTGTGTGACATCAGACATTTGGTAATTTCTTATCCATCATAAATTGGGGCTTAACAAATTTCGATTCTTAGCAATGCCACTGATTTATAGAGCTATTATTTACTACTGCTTAGACATAGTAATTGTTTCAGGTGGACAAGACTGTCAGTTCATCTAGCCCACCTAACCACAGTAGTCCCTTGGTACAAGAAGCAAAATATTGCAGGTGCCGGAAATCTGAAATAAAAACAGAAAATGCTGGAAATATTCAGCGGGTCAGGTAGTATCTGTGGGGGGATAATGCTGGGTCTGATGAAAGGTCACCAACCTGAAAAGTTAACTATCTACCTCTCTCTCCACAGATGCTGCCTGATCTGCTGAGTGCTGCCACCATTCTCTGTTTTTACTCCCTTGGTGCATTTCTAATAACCCGAATTGCATTTGTTGACAAGAACCTGTTTAGCTCCTACTTGAAAAAGATAATATATCTAATGAAACTAAATTGAGCAAGTCTTATTTTATTATCCCCAGAGTTTATTTTACAAATGAATAAGACTTCATAATCTGCACTGATGCTGCCTCAAAAGGTCTTCATAATGAGATTAACTGTCTCATGAGATTACATGGTCAGGAATTTCAGCCTCACAAAGGTTACTACCACCACATGGCAATGGACTACAGGGGAATAATGGAAAATGACAGTTTTTATTTCAAGAGATCCTGGACATCCCATTACCTAGAATGATTTATAGCTACTTCTTCCAGATTGGGTCCACAGAGTACAGGCTTTAGACTGATAACTATTCCTATGACATTGTGACTTGGTCCACACGAATACCAGGCTCAGTGTTTTTCAACTTAGCTGAAGTTAATACCAAGTTGGAGGTCCGTTTTGAACTTGAATGCAAGGTTAAATACCCTTCAGAGATAGATCTGCTCTTCTCTTAATAAAAAGTGTGATTTCACATACGTGGTGTGTTATGTAGAGTGGAAGCCGTCTCTACCACTGCCAACTCATTCATCAACAAAACCAAACGCAGTACAAATTTTTTCTTACTAAACACTCAGCTGGAATTTTAAACCCACGTGGTGATCTTTACAATACTTCCATCCCCTGTTGGTTACTCTGCTAGACAACTATGATTCATTTCACCAAGAGAGGATGTAGGTATAGGAAACAAAGTCATTGTTACCCATCTCAATCCATGCATGATTTATTTTTAATAGAATGAAGTGATCTTGATTTTCACCAAATAGGGAAGACAACATGGTTATATTTACCTTGAATTAAAATTAACTATTTTGTATGGGTGCCCAGTGCACCACTTCAAGACACACCACCTTCCTCAAGATGGCATCCTCACTGATCGTGGGGAGATTATATTAAAAAAAAGTCACAGTAATCTGTACAGCTTCATAACTGAGAAATCTGTAATTTACCACACCAGAGACTCAACCTGTCATTTTATTAGAAAGAGCAAATGTACAATCTCAAAAGCAGGGGCATGCTCTGCTTATACTATTGAGACAGCAAGCCTAGTCTCATCACTGATGTTTCTAGCGTTTCATACGTTCTCTATGCAAAAGTGGTTGTACTATGATCTTGGGGAGGGGTGGATAACTACATTATTGATAATTTGAATTTAAATTTAACAGTCAAAATGGGAGCTGATTGAGTATTACAGAATGGAGACTGGATCTTGTTTTGGATAAAAGTTCAGCTTCCCCTTTAAGGCAAGTCCTCAAGATACTGGGCTGGTTACCACCTCATACTAAGACCCTACCCTAAGAATCTTACTATGCCTGGTTTTCTGCTGTTGGGCCACATAATTTAAAGTCGTCTTCTTTCCATGCAAGGGTGCATTATTGGTATTTCTCCAGACCAGAGGCCACCTTCCACTTTTCTTTTTCCAGTCACTTCCAGGTTCAACACTGCTCAGTGCACTTTCTTCTCTTCCAGCCATGACCCCGTGGCCAAATTCTCCCATTATTCTGAGCTTACCCTGAAGGACATTGACAACCCACAACTCCTTTTCTCCATGATGAACAGTCTTCTCAAATTAATGTCTTCTCAAATTAGTTTCTCCCACCCCCGACACCAACATTGTGCCTAGTTGCCTCAGCTGCCACTCTGTTCTCCCTCCCTGTCCCCCTTCATACCTTACTCCCATCACTCTGGTTTTCTCCCCTCTCTTCCACCCACCCTCTCCAAACTCATCTCTTCTGTGAGACCTATCACTAGCTCCCTTGATCCCCTGCCCACTCAAGTACCTTGCCTGACCTCATGCTTGCTAACATTCTTGATGGCTCCCATTGCTCAGGCACTGTTAATCCCCCATTGCAGAACCTCCATCATGAAGGCATCTTATCCAACCCAACTCTTCAGTCTAGTTTCCGACCTGCTCAGGGCATTGACAAAGACAAACGCTGTGATTAAGCCCATGGTTATGTTATTCCTCCTTCCTTTCTGCAGTGTTTGAGGACATCACTCTCCTCCACTGCCTGTCCTCTGTTGCCCAGCTCCAAAGGACCACCCTTGCCTAGTTCCACTTCTACCTGTCACAACACAGCCAGTACAGTAATAGTTTCTTTTTGTGCCCCTGCAGTCTCCCCCCTGGAGTTCCTCAAGGATCTGTCCTTGTCTCCTTCCTCATATACATGCTGCCCCTTTGTGACATCTTTGCAGAAACAGGGTCAATTTCAATAGGTATGACTAAAATATCCACCCTACCTCCCTGTCATTTTCTTGACCACCTCTTTGCTGTCAGCCTGCCTGACTGTAAGCTGTGAATGACAAACTGGTTCCAACTTTATTTACTATTTCTTGAGATATGGATAACACTGGCAAAACAGTATGTGTCTATCCCTAGTTGCCCTTAAGAGCCAACTACACAGTGTGGGCCAGACTGGGGATGACATGAAGGACATTTCTTCCCTGAGGGACATTATTAAACCAGCTGGGCTTTATGACAATCTGCCAGTTTTCATGGTCATTTTCTGGTACTAGCCCAAAGATTACCAGATTTGTTGAATTCAATTTCATAACTTGGAATGATGAGATTTGAATTCCCAAACATCAGAAAGACTAAAGCCATCATTTTCAGCTCCCATAATAACTTCCACTGCTTTGTCACTTTCCCATCCCTCTTCTGGCCACACGCTCTGGCTGAATCAGGCAATGCAAAATCTTGGCATCCTGTTCGACCCATGGACCCCACCTTATCCAGCACAAGACTGCACACACCCACCTCCACAACTTTGCCTACTTCACTCCACATCACCCCACTGCTTTGGTCACCTCTAGACTGTTTCCCCATCTTTCTCCATAAGCGCTAATTCATTCAAAACTAATCCATCTGTATCCTGTCCTGCTAGCCTATCACCCATCCACACTGATCTACACAGCCTCACATCACCCTACCGTTGCAAGCTTCTCCGGTCTCAAATCTCCCCCCCCCCCCCCCCCACACACACTCTTCAGTTGTCTGATTCTGGCCTTGTGAGCATCACACCTTTTTCTGCCTCATTAGTGGTGGCAGAACCTTTAGTAGTCTCAGCCCCACTTTGCAGCATTCCTTCCATAAATCCCCCTTCTTTCTGCACTTAAAGCCTTCTTAAAACCTATCTATAACCAGCCATACAGTCACCTCTCCTAACTTCCATCACAGCTCGGCATCAGTTTTATTTTTCCTTGTGACGCTCTTTGGGATTTCTTTTTAATGTTAAAGGCATGATATAAATGCAAGTTGTGGTGGTGGCAGTGGATTAACCAATTCTGGGTTATTGCCATGACCTAACTATTTGGGAAGCATAAGCTGAGCATTTACTTTTCTTGTTTATTGCCCGGTCATACATTCTCCACCCAAGACGATGGGCTTTAGCTTCCTCCAGTGAATAAGGACTCACCCGAGTGCTTGGCCTCCATTTAGCTGATTCTCACAGACTGAAACCAGGAACTCACTGTGCACATATAGCGGCTTCTCACCATTCTATGCGTACCGTTCAATGCCCCTATAGCAAGTCGTCACTTGGAATTGCAGCCAACAAAAAAAAGGTAAGAGTGGTAAGCAGTTGTGAACTCTGCCCTGGATGCCAGTGACCTTCCATCTGCCCACATGACTATCTATATTACATATTCTATATTCTATAATAGAGTAGAATAAAGAGGACATTCATTTTTAGGTGCAATTTTTGACAATTAGCCTCATTTGGTATTGTGTACAATATCAATATTTATGCGCACAATTTGTTTAAACAATTTTATATTCCTCATTATATAATGTCTATTTATGCATTTAACTTTTTAATACATTGGTTAGATAAGCTTCAGATTACATTCCAGTAAGTGTTGCTTTCCTATAGCTCTTGAAAGAAAATCTAAGAATCTTTACAGTTTTAACACTAGACCTGCTAAAATACATTTTATTAAAGTAACAAACACATGAAGGGCATAATCTTATAAGATGGTATAAGGGAGTCATATAGGGTGTGGCTAAAAATCCCTATTAGAAAGGAAAGTCTCCCACAAATTTTCATAGTAGCGTTATCTAAACCATGTGGAGTATATTGTAATTCAAATAATTACTACATCTAAAGTTACCTTTTGCATAAAGTCTTCAGCATTATTAAAGCTTCTATTGGTTTAAAAAAAGTTGGTCTATTCTTCTGACTTTTGCTGTTAGCATCAGAACCTACTTCACAGGTTTGTTTTTAAAAACCCCATAAATCAAAATTTTAACAGACTTTCTTACCAGATTCAACAGCTTTGATTCCAAGCTTTTAGTATTCATGCACAAAACAAAAATGTGTTATATTAGGTTTACATGACACTTGAACTGGTATTTTTCAGACCATTATTTCAATTTAGGTATAATTTTATTGTTTTAAGCCAAGTAACACTGAGGAAACAAGAACAGCAGCAATTTCTATTATTTTCTCTGGTAGCTCACGTGTATGTATTCATATACAACCATATATTTTGCAGTTCAGCTTCACATTGTTTAACCAGTCAGATGCAAGTAATCACAGCTCCGTCTGAATGCACAGTGTAAATTAAAATTGAGTAAAGTGATTGAATTCACAGTGATTGCATTGCAAAGTGGTTAATCTTGAATACTTCTGAAGAAAATGCAACTGACGTCTTGGTATTTGTCAGGGGTGCTTTATAATATTTTATCACCGAAATTACTGATCGGTGTTTTAGATGCATATTATTTCCAGCAAACCGATTTTTAAAACAAAATTAAAGATATTCATTTTTGAGATTTAAGAGAAATCTAAGTTTTTAATTTGTATTCAACATTAGGGCTACTTTAAGATTGGTTCATTTTTTTGGGGTGTTGCAAAGAGGGCAAAGGAATACTTTACATTGGAATATTGAAGTGCTGGTGAGTGTTGAGCAGTGAGCTCAGCAGTGTCATACATGTCGTGGATCATGGAATCAGTGATGCACAGTTGGTTCTGCTGCCTTCTGATACATTGATCAGTTATAGTGAGCATTTGGACTACTGACCAAACTGATTACTAAAGCAGGATTCTATTTTAACCTCTCTAAGCTTACAGTCTCTTTAAAAAGAGGCTCAAGTGGCTGGGCTGAGCGTTTAATATCCATAAAATGGGCATATTTATATTGAAATATGATATTTTGATAATTTTGCTATCACAGTAGTTCTTTACTAGTGATTAAACTATCTTTTTCACATGTATTTAGTTCATAAAATGCTACAGTTAAGACATTTTATTAAATACACAAAAAGGCAGACTACATTGCAAATCTACATTATAGGTTTATCCCTCTGAAAGGGTTAACCACTTATACTTGATCAAAATCAACTGCACATTAAAAAGGAAGACTTACAAAATTAGACAGGAAGGGACTAGGAATTGTTTGTGGCCTATCCTACTTTTTATTTAATGCAAATTACAGTACCAGTATCTATTCGGAACCGAGTCACACAGAACGAATTGTATTTACAGGGATAAACATCAAGCATACTTCACAAAAATTTATATTAAAATGAAATAAAAATTCAGTCACAAACAGAAGCATTCAAGTAATAATGTTAAACAGGTCTTTTTTTGTTTTTTGTTTTTTTTAAACCAAGACAGTTCACAAGTGATGCAATGGTTGTATATTATCCACAGTCCTTGTTGACAGAGAGGTGGTCACGCTTTTGTATACAGGCTGTGTGAAGCATAGCAAAACATCTCTAATGCGGATTATACAGGCAAGCAGGTAGTCACACAAGTAAATTACCACGTTTAACCCTTTGTGTACCAATTGCAAATTGCAACATAAAAACAAGGATATAGGCAAGGTCTTCAACATATCCCCATTGACAGTTTCAAAGATTTGGTTGGTCTTTACAGCAAAATTCTAACCATTCCTTTCAATTCTGGAAATCAAAAATGGGCAGGCAGCAATGGGAGACCCCCCCCCCCCCCCAACACATAAAGCTCAAACCAGGAGAATTTCAGATCAAAGTTTTACTACTTTCACCATACCCTGCCACTGTGAGGTCACTTGCTACAGCTCACACCTACTTTGCACTCCTGGTATAATGACACTATGTGGATCTTCTCAGGACCAGGGAACTGGAAGAGGAATGGCACCAAATAGCACTTTCATTAGAAAACAAATTAAAGCACTGAAACTTCATTGCAGCCCTTGCAGTACAAATAGGTTGGGCTTGAATTTAATTCTAGCTGGCTAGCAACATGCTAGTGGATGGCTCTTTGATTTACTGCTTAATCAATAGCTACATTTCTGAATCACAGTCTGAGCAGACTGACTAAAGTATTGTATCTGCTTGTCCTTTCCTCTCTAGGAATATGAAGCATAGTAAGATTCAGTATTTTGGATATTTATACTAATGGTGCAATAAAGACCATCCCAACCAAAATATCTGTTCAGATTTCTGATCAACTCATTCACTACCTGCTGCCATTGTTATTCTCTGCAGCCCACATTTTGAACATTCCCCTCTAGAGTCTTCTTGGGACCAGGGGGCTGCAGTGGCAAAGATGTTCAGTTTTGTAGTGAATAAGCCTTTTTTGTAACAATAAAACACAAAAAGATGAGGAATATTTATCGTGTACACTAAAAAATAAAAGCCTAAAGTACGTAATACCTGTTTGAACATTAATTTCCATATTGTAATAAAAATATTTTTGTGATGCTCACTAGTAAAGAATGGTGTATCCCAAAAAACTGTACAAACTAATCCCAGATGGTTCTCTTACAATTCTGGACTCCCTTAACTTGTTCACAGAGGTTGAAATTGCATGTGTACACCTGCCGGTCTAGGATGCAATGTCAAGATCCAGGTCTGCTCAGCATTTTTCTACTGCAGTACCCAGCAACATCTACTGGCAAGAATCAGCATAACAATGCAAATTGCTGCTCATTTTGGACTAGTCTGATTTAACATCTATTATGTCCAAGACCCTTCTCTCCTCTACCCCCCCCCCCCCCCCCCCCAAACCAGAGGTTCTATAGTTCAAATTGGTAGAATGTTTAAGAGCAGGCCATAACTTGGAAAAGTGCTTCCTATTGGATGAGATTTTTTTTTAAACATACAAGAACTCTTAAGCCACCTCTTCCTGATTTTCCCTTATACTGGAACATTTATCTTGAACTTGGAGACTCAAAAAAATGTGTTCACTTGATCAGACCCTCGAACATAAGCCCTCAAAAGTGAAAGGAGAGCACCTCACAAGAATAGGCAAATTCTGAATAAATCTGTTTCCTC
Source organism: Heptranchias perlo (assembly GCF_035084215.1). NCBI lineage: Eukaryota > Metazoa > Chordata > Chondrichthyes > Hexanchiformes > Hexanchidae > Heptranchias > Heptranchias perlo. The sequence continues at coordinate 51,636,167 of NC_090335.1, forward strand.
ATCAAAGAAATGGTAGCTGAGGCCAGTGGCTGCCTCAGAGCAGCAGCAGGGGTCTCGGAGCTGGTCAAAACGATACTATATGCAGTCCAGGAAGAGCCGAAAAAAGGTAAGAACAATTTGAAAGAAGGTTTTTAAAAAATAATACAAAAAATAAGATTTTGCAATCAATTTCAAAACTTTTCATTCTCCCACTGTTTTCAATGGCACTGTGTCACTTTAAACGAATGATGAAAAAATTACTTCCTCGTTATGGTAATACAGGATCTCAAAAAATGAAGTGGACTGAAGTTCATCAGCCTGTGTTATTGAATTGCCAGAAAATGCATGAAACACTGTTAGGTTGAATCCTTATTAGGACATGCTATCCAACTTCCAGAAGATAAAGACAATGACAAAGTGGATAGTGTACATCCCATTACAGGAATCACTGCATATGCAGTCTGATTCAATTTTACTTGGAAATTCACTCACTCCTGGTACACTGCAGAAGCCAGTCCATATCATCTTGTTTGTAATGAGTATATACTGCAGCCTGAGGTGCATTAAGGATGAGCAAACCATTCAGATTAGACGCCCTTTACTCCATTTTTGTGCAATGCCCTCTTCCCCACTGCTATATTTAGTGGCATTTCCTCACTATATATCATTTTATATATCTAGCTTACGTGGATGTGAAAAATGACAAAAATATCACCAGTGTGGTATTTTAGCAAAAATAGTGCTAAGTCTGTTACAAAAACAGAAAGGAAAAAAGGGACAAAAGTTCAATGGACAGTATGAACTTGCCCCTTTAAAGGCACCAATCAAATCCTAACAGTTCTCTCATCCTTAGTACAAATCCACTTGAAACTTCAGAACATTTGACCAAATTAAAGCTGTAGTTCAGAAAGGAAGTCATATAATGGGACGCTCCAGTGTTAACTCGGTGCACACAAGATAAAAGCATTTGGTAAAACAAAAGTAATTAAAATCAAGATTTGCATTATAAAATGTCAAATAATTATATAATTTGTACATTAAAAATTTAAAGTCATCGGTTCATGCAGCACTAGTAGTAACTCTGCCAGGTTTAATTTCATTCCTAGTTTCAGATCCTACAGTAAATTTTTGGAGAGTAAAACAGAGTTGGCAAAGCACATCAGAGTTCAAATAGCTGGTTATACGTGTATATAATGTACTAAAATTTATATTGTAGATTTCTTTCAAATTAACTCTGCCAAATCGAGTGAAAACAATTATTTTCTGTAGAATATTCCAGCTTCAAATCTCAAATTGTCATAACCTGCTGAGAGCCCAAACATTTTAAATAATGAAATATGCAACTTTTGAAGTGTTCAACAATTCTGTACAACTTTTTTTTCCCCAACTGCAGTGTGAATTTGATATAACCAATAAAAATTAAAATTCTCTATAGGACAGATGTCAACTTAAAAAAAAGGTACATAAAGGGTTAAATATGAAAGAAACAGCAAATATACTTCAGTGAGGGACATCAATTAAAAAAAAATTCAAACACTGGAAGCAAAGGCACTCCAAACTATATACTATACAGCGCTAATTCCTTATTGTTACATTGTAGCCGCACCTATAGTACAGAATTGAAACTATATGGCTTTAAAAGCTCTCCTACAATTAACAAAATTTGCCCTGAATGTTTGTTGCTCTCATCAGTTCCCAGGTCCACATATTTTACTTATGTACAAAACAAAAAAATTTAAAACGAGGGGGGGGGGGGGGAGGGGGTTGATGGAAGAGAAGAGAGGAAAGTCTGAAATCAGTGGGATCATTTTTACACTCCTTCGAGAACTCAAGACTGTATTTTAGTTGGTGTAGCTCAGAAATCTACTGGGACCTGCGGATTTATTAAGTATACATAACTTGGGTGTATGCACTACACTGTTTTTGCAGTGTTTTGCTTTAAATAAATGGGACCAGTACAGAGTGCATTGGACCATAAAAAAAATCTTTAGCCCTGAACAGTCAAATAACCAAGTGACAAAAAAAAAGTACTGAAAATATCAAACTTCACCGAAACACAGGGAAATATGGTGACTGTGGAGTCTCTGGTCATTCTTGCAGTGGTTGCTTCAGTGGATCTGTACCCTTGTCCATATGTTGCTGGCACAGGTCCAGTATTGATAAAACCTAATACCTTTAACTAAATACTACCACCTTCTTGCTCAGATTCTTAAAAAGGAACCTGATGGCAATGCTTCTTGCCAAATCCGAACCCTACACTACACCAGAGTGAAACACACCTCAGCCTTTCTTGTTTTTGGATTGGGTGGGGGAGATTTGAACACTATGGCAGACTTCAATAAAAGATTGTCGAGGGAGGAGTTTAACATTGCTCCACATTCCTTTTCAATCCCTCTTCAGTGAGTAAATGATCGGTTTGTATTTATTTTGTGTGTTTTTTTTTTGAAACAAGATTAAATAAAATGAACACTAATGACATTTTTTCATAGTTGACCAGCATTTTTGCAGCTGACTGGAAATTTGAGCCAGGGCTATCCCATCCTCAGGTTGAGTTGGATGCAGAGGCTGAAGCTGCATTGGTAGACTGTCCACGGTCCACAGCAGCATTGGTATCTGGGAGAGAAGGGAAAAAACATTTTAAATTACATACAAGAAAATAGGTGACTTGTTTTTGAAATGCTATCTAAACTCCACTTTGATTTAAAAATACTATTGTAAATTGAAATTGCAAATTTCAATACAGGAACTCCTTACAATACTTTCATAGCATGCGTAGCCATTAAACCCTATAGAATTTTTTTTTTTTAAAAAGTAGCCATAAGAACAATTTCACAACCAAATCTATTTCCAGCCTCCCTCAGCAGCTATCTGAATTCTGATTGCAGGACTTGTTCATATGCTATTAATTTTGACAAATTTTATCAAAAATTTAGAAGGGCCGATTCAAAATGAATTCTCAATTCTAAGTGAAATTGGGAAACTATCAGCGAGTGTTTTGAAACTTGAGCAAATATCTAATGACTAAAAGTCTGGACTGCTCACATCTGCTGAGCAGAGGAAAGTAATTGCTAAAGCAACAAAATACTATAGTGTCAGCAAGTTGGAGAGAAGCATTTTTTAAAAAGGAAGAACTTAATTGCACATTTTCCTGGACTAAGAACAATGCTGGACAAAAATGGGCCGTCCCAAAATGTCTCAGCAGTTGGCAAGCATGGAATTTTGAGTCTACATTTGTAAAGTTATATGTACTATTGAGTCCTGAAGCTAAGAAAAAAAATCAACTCTTTCACCATCTTATCTATGTGGTAGTGATAGTCCTAACTTTTAGCCAACCCTTCCACATAACTTTTCTTCACAGCTGCAAAACACTTGAAAGCCACACTGCATAAACTCCATGAATATTTTTCACATAATATTTTTAAAAATCTTGACATAGTATATTGAACTGCTAAATACTGGAGCTCACCGATGAAGACCTTCATTTATGAATCATAAAATATTACCAGTACAGAAAAAAGGACATTTGGCTATCAAGTCTCTACCTGTGTTTTTATCCTAGTGAGCTGACTAATCGAATTCCATTCTCCTGCTCACACCCCAAACCCTTGAATACTCCTCTTCAAGCAACTATTTCCCTTTCAACAGTTTGTAGCAGAGAATTTCACATTCTAACCACCCCTTTAATTCTTCTTGCGATTATCTTAAATTTGTGCCCTCTTGATTCTGTCTTTTATACCAGTGGAAACATTATTTTGAAGACCTGTTGTCAATTCATCCATTAAGCTTCTCAACTCTGGAAAAAAGCCTCATCCCTGGTAACATTATAAATCTATGTTGAGCCTCATCCATTGCTTTTATAATTGTTCCTATAACGGTGCCCAAAGCAGTACACAATACTTCAATAGCAGCCCAAGATGTGGTACAAGTTCAACATTATCTCCTTGCTTTTGTCTTCCAATATAAATTCAAGAATTCTGTTTGGCTTTTTTTTAATATAATGGATTTATCAACTTGTTGTGCCATCTTTAATGACTTGCACATCAAGGTCCGTCTGCTTTATTTAATGCATGTTATTTTGCTAATATTTCCACAATTAATTCACATTATTCTACATTGAACTGCATCTGGCTACCTGTCTGCCCATCCTGACAGCCTATGATCTTTTGCTGTCTTTCACAATCCTCACCATAATTTGATGTCATCAGCAAATTTTAATATTGTTCATTTGATTTCTAAATCCATATCATTTATGTATATAGTAAAATATACAGATACAAAACCAAATATCTTATTGCTCTTTATCGTATAAAAGGGAAAATTATTCCCCCAATTCCATGTACCTTTATCCTTGCCATTAAGCTTTTATGTGATAGCTTATTAAATGCTTTTTGAAAATCCATATAAACTACATCCAGTGCTTTTATTTTATCTATCCTGTCATTTCTTCCAGGAATGATATAATTCTTAGACAAGGTTTCTTAAGTATAGCCTGTCATTTAGAAATCTGCATTAACTGGCCCTGATTAACTCCTGTTTTTCCAAGCATTGTATGAAACACTGATAGCTTTACTTCAGTTGATAAACTAATTGGCCTACAATTCACTTGTGGTAACCTGATGAATATGGTATTCCCATGCCAATGACTTATTTTCTACATAGCATAAGAACAGCTATTAGAATGAATATACAAAACTGCATCTTTGCTGTAAAATTTTTTAATATTGTAGCATATGGACGTTTTACCATAAATTGGTTCCCCCTCATCTCACTGGATGGCTTGTATGGTGTTAATATAAAGTGAGTGCAATGTCACATCTTTGCCATCAAGTTAACAAAAAGATTTACAGTACAGAGCTTTACAAATATGTAGAACAGAACGCAATTGAAACTGAACTACTATTGAGTTTTTAGTTCCTAAGAACTTCTGATTGGTGGGTGAGAATTATGTTACTAAATAACTTTTACTTCGTATAAACAAATATTTATACAACTGTGGTCCTTGTGTGGATGCAGCGCAGTTACAGAAATAGCTAGTTTATCAACCATCGTTTGAGAGTGAAAAATGCAACTGCAGCAAAATCTGGTCACACTATGGTTTTATTGGTTTCTGCATTCTAATCTTTTCTATGTTACCTTCACCCAAGATCTCAGTTCTGCTGTTTTGCTGCATCATACAGTCTTCATCCTAACTCGCTTAGCTTCCTGCATCATGTAGTTAAGATTACAATTCCAATACATCACAATGGATTGCCTGAGATTATGTTTCCTGCCCTTCTGAGATGATGTGCACTATGAGGCTCACCTGACACTGCGGAAGCATTCGTTGGAGTTGAAGCAGGAGCCTGATTCCGAACGTGAGGAGGAATAAGGATTGACGCCAGTGCTGGGTTGCTCGACAGTTCTGCAAAACAAGGTAAAATGTCTATGGCATTTTACTCACCAGATCAGTTCCACTAGAAGGCCACTGAAGAGTTGAACAATTTTATATTATATTCTTCAATCTGTACAACTGCTGCAATATACTGGAGGTCTACCAGAAAATTTCCCTATACTAGTTACATCAATTCATTTAATTTGCAGCGGTTTCAGAGCTCTAAGCTATGAAAAGTAAATCCAGTAAAAGTTTTCCTGTTAAGATTTTTCTCTTCCTCAGTCAAATAATGATGTGGAGATGCCGGTGATGGACTGGGGTTGACAATTGTAAACAATTTTACAACACCAGGTTATAGTCCAACAATTTTATTTGAAAATCACAAGCTTTCGGAGGCTTCCTCCTTCTTCAGATGAATGTGGAAATGAAATCCTCGAACCTTTCACATTTATAAATCACAGAACAATACCTGGTGATTACAGATCATCTTTCCAACTGCCCGTTGCCAAGGCAATCAAAGTGTTCAGACAGAGAGGTGTTACCTACAGGGCCACCGAATATACAAACAACCAAAAAAAAGAGAGGCAGAAACATAGAAACATCCGGAAGGAAGAGAAAGACAGCAAATGACCCGTTATATTAAAAACAGATAACTTTTGTTCGCTGGTGGGGTTACGTGTAGCGTGACATGAACCCAAGATCCCGGTTGAGGCCGTCCTCATGGGTGCGGAACTTGGCTATCAATTTCTGCTCGACGATTTTGCGTTGTCGTGTGTCTCGAAGGCCGCCTTGGAGTACGCTTACCCGAAGGTCGGTGGATGAATGTCCTTGACTGCTGAAGTGTTCCCCGACTGGGAGGGAACCCTCCTGTCTGGCGATTGTTGCGCAGTGTCCGTTCATCCGTTGTCGCAGCGTCTGCATGGTCTCGCCAATGTACCATGCTCTGGGGCATCCTTTCCTGCAACGTATGAGGTGGACAATGTTGGCCGAGTCACAGGAGTATGAACTGTGCACCTGGTGGGTGGTGTCCTCTCGTGTGATGGTGGTATCTGTGTCGATGATCTGGCATGTCTTGCAGAGGTTACCGTGGCAGGGTTGTGTGGTGTCATGGACGCTGTTCTCCTGAAAGCTGGGTAATTTGCTGCGAACGATGGTCTGTTTGAGGTTGGGTGGCTGTTTAAAGGCGAGTAGTGGAGGTGTGGGGATGGCCATAGCGAGGTGTTCGTCGTCATTGATGACATGTTGAAGGCTGCGGAGAACATGGCGTAGTTTCTCCGCTCCGGGGAAGTACTGGATGACGAAGGGTACTCTGTTGGTTGCGTCCCGTGTTAGTCTCCTGAGGAGGTCGATGCGAGTTTCGCTGTGGCCCGTCGGAACTGTCGATCGATGAGTCGAGCGTCATATTCCGTTCTTACTAGGGCGTCTTTCAGCGTCTGTAGGTGTCCATCGCGTTCCTCCTCGTCTGAGCAGACCCTGTGTATTCGCAGGGCCTGTCCATAGGGGACGGCCTCTTTGATGTGGTTAGGGTGGAAGCTGGAAAAATGGAGCATCGTGAGGTTGTCCGTGGGCTTGCGGTAGAGTGAGGTGCTCGTCTTTGATGGAGATTCGTGTGTCCAAGAAAGAAACTGATTGAGGAGTAGTCCATGGTGAGCTTGATGGTGGGATGGAACTTGTTGATGTTATCGTGTAGTCTCTTTAGTGATTCCTCACCGTGGGTCCATAGAAAGAAAATGTTGTCGATGTATCTGGTGTATAGTGTTGGTTGGAGGTCCTGTGCAGTGAAGAAGTCCTGCTCGAACTTGTGCATGAAAATGTTGGCGTATTGGGGTGCAAATTTGGTCCCCATGGCTGTTCCGTGTGTTTGGGTAAAGAACTGGTTGTCGAAGGTGAAGACATTGTGATCCAGGATGAAGCGGATGAGTTGTAGGATGGCGTCTGGAGATTGGCTGTTGTTGGTGTTGAGTATTGATGCTGTCGCAGCGATGCAGTCATCGTGGGGGATACTGGTGTAGAGTGCCGAGACGTCCATCGTGGTGAGAAGTGTTCCTGGTTCAACTGGTCCGTGGGTACTGAGTTTTTGTAGGAAGTCTGTAGTGTCGCGACAGAAGCTGGGGGTTCCCTGTACGATGGGTTTCAGGATGCCCTCGACGTATCCAGAGAGGTTCTCACGCAGGGTTCCGTTGCCTGATACGATAGGACGTCCGGGAGTGTTGGCTTTCTGTATCTTTGGGAGGCAGTAGAAGTCTCCCACACGGGGAGTACGTGGGATGAGAACGCGTAGGATTCTTTGAAGGTCAGTTTGTTGAGCTGGTGGGTGTGTTCTTTGGTCGGATCTGCGGGTAACCGTCTGTAGTGTTCCTGGTTGTCCAGTTGTCGGTATGCTTCTTTGCAATAGTCCGTTCTGTTCTGTATGACGATGGCTCCTCCTTTGTCCAGTTGTCGGTATGCTTCTTTGCAATAGTCTGTCCCTATGGACAGGCCCTGCGAATACACAGGGTCTGCTCAGACGAGGAGGAACGCGATGGACACCTACAGACGCTGAAAGACGCCCTAGTAAGAACAGGATATGACACTCGACTCATCGATTGACAGTTCCGACGGGCCACAGCGAAAAATCGCATAGACCTCCTCAGAAGACTAACACGGGACGCAACCAACAGAGTACCCTTCGTCGTCCAGTACTTCCCCGGAGCGGAGAAACTACGCCATGTTCTCTGCAGCCTTCAACATGTCATCAATGATGACGAACACCTCGCTATGGCCATCCCCACACCTCCACTACTCGCCTTTAAACAGCCACCCAACCTCAAACAGACCATCGTTCGCAGCAAATTACCCAGCTTTCAGGAGAACAGCGTCCATGACACCACACAACCCTGCCACGGTAACCTCTGCAAGACATGCCAGATCATCGACAGATACCACCATCACACGAGAGGACACCACCCACCAGGTGCACGGTTCATACTCCTGTGACTCGGCCAACGTTGTCTACCTCATACATTGCAGGAAAGGATGCCCCAGAGCATGGTACATTGGCGAGACCATGCAGACGCTGCGACAACGGATGAACGGACACCGCGCAACAATCGCCAGACAGGAGGGTTCCCTCCCAGTCGGGGAACACTTCAGCAGTCAAGGACATTCAGCCACCGACCTTCGGGTCAGCGTTCTCCAAGGCGGCCTTCGAGACATACGACAACGCAAAATCGTCGAGCAGAAATTGATAGCCAAGTTCCGCACCCATGAGGACGGCCTCAACCGGGATCTTGGGTTCATGTCACGCTACACGTAACCCCACCAGCGAACAAAAGTTACATGTTTTTAATATAACGGGTCATTTGCTGTCTTTCTCTTCCTTCCGGATGTTTCTATGTTTCTGCCTCTCTTTTTTTTGGTTGTTTGTATATTCGGTGGCCCTGTAGGTAACACCTCTCTGTCTGAACACTTTGATTGCCTTGGCAACGGGCAGTTGGAAAGATGATCTGTAATCACCAGGTATTGTTCTGTGATTTATAAATGCGAAAGGTTCGAGGATTTCATTTCCACATTCACCTGAGGAAGGAGGAAGCCTCCGAAAGCTTGTGATTTTCAAATAAAATTGTTGGACTATAACTTGGTGTTTTAAAATTGTTTACAATCAGTCAAATAAGAAATAGGAGCAGGAATAGGCCATACCGCCCCCGAGCCTGCTCCGCCATTCAATAAGATCATGGCTGATCGTTGCCCTCAACTCCACTTTCCCGCCCGATCCCCATATCCCTTAGTGTCCAAAAATCTATCAATCTCAATCTTGAATATACTCAATGACTGAGCATCCACAGCCCTCTGGGGTAGAGAATTCCAAAGATTTACAACCCTCTGAGTGAAGAAATTTTTACTCATCTCTGTCCTAAATGGCCGATCCCTTATCTTGAGATTATGACCCCTAGTTTTAGACTCTCCCGCCAGGGGAAAAAGCCTCTCAGCATCTACCCAGTCAAGCCCTCTAAGAATTTTATACATTTCAATGAGATCATCTCTCATTCTTTAAAACTCCAGAGAATATAGGCCCATTCTACTCAATCTCTCCTCATAGGACAACCCTCTCATCCCAGGAATCAATCTAGTGAACCTTCATTGCACCCTTTCTAAGGCAAGTATATCTTTCCTTAATTTATATTCTATTTTCATTTTTTCTACCCAGTCTTTGAATGATCATAGCCAGGGAAACCCAATAGATAAATTACCACTCTCCAACCTTCCAGGGAGAGTTTTGCTTTCCTGTCATAAGACAACACGTTGAGATTGATCAAATGTACTCTCTAGGTGAGAGAAAATGTCACTGAATACCAGCATACATGTCTGACCCAGTAGGTAATGAAGTTCTGGGCTTGTTGCAGGGGTGCATCAGTCTCCAGTACCCCACCCAAATTAGCATAATTACATGAATTTTACCAATGAATGTCAGATTATTCAGCTGCGAGGAGCATCTCTACACATGGGCACTTCCTGCAACGGTCACCAGATAGTGATCGCAAACCATAGCCAATTATCCCTCCCTGACCCAGGGGTGTTGAGAGTAATCATTGTGCCCCTTTTGTCCATCCACGCTCAGCTAAACAAATTCAGTATACATTAGAGATTGAACCTAGGACTTTACTGGCCTGTAACTCTCAGCTACACAGTGAATAAAGTTGCTCAACCATCAGGGGAGCCTGAGTCACCTTATAAACTTCAAATTACAATGACTGACATTTCTATAGTGCTCATTATGTATAAGGATATGTCTGAGGATATTTTTCAAGGTGGTGGATAGCTTGGGATGGAGAGGAAGAGATGAAGGTAGGGAAGAGGGAAAAAGCACAAAATTTTAGGAAATTTTTGAAAGCAGAGAGGGTAAGAGAGATAGCAAGTCAAGATGCTGAGGTAGGAAGTTCCAGAATGTGATGGAAAGATGTAGCCACTGATGGTGGAGTAGATACAGCAGGGTATGAGAAGACTAGTATTGGTGAAGATCAGGAGGTAGGGAGGGGTAGGGTTGTGGAGGGATTTGAAGAGACGAGAATCTTAAACGTCAATTCTCTGGGACACAAGAAACCAGTGGAGTTTAGTGATTATGGGGACTTGGACCAGAGTTTGGTTAAAGACACAGTGGTGGCATTCTGGATGACTTATAGTATATGGATCATGGAAGCAAGGAGGTCAGCTGGGAGAGTGTTAGAGAAGTCCAGCCATGAGGTGATAAAAATGTGGAGTAAAGTTTCAGCAGTGTGACGGGGTGGGGGGGCGGAGGGAGGGAGAAGAGGTAGAAATAGAGGCAGATGATGTTGCAGAGGTGACAGAAAACAGTCTTGGGGACAGATTGGACATGGCACAGAGCTGAGCTCAGGGTCAAGCAACATCTGCACCTTTGCGCTTAGCCTGATGTGGCAGTAATGAAGGGGGTAGATGATAGAGGCCAGAAGCATGTAGGTGTTTTCAGAAGCTGAAGAGGATGGCTTTTGTTTTGCTGACATTTAGCTGAAGGAAGTTTTGATTTATCAGGTTTTAAAGCTGGAAAGGCTGTTGGAAATGATGGGCCAATGGAGGTGGTGAGATAGCTGGTTATCAGCGTTCATGTGAAAGGTGACCGTAAGCTTCCAGATAACTTTGCCAAGTGGTAGCGTGCAAGTGGAGAAGGGGTATGGGGCTAAAGCTGGAGCTTTGGGCTACACCAGCGTGACCCTATGGGTACAGGAGGGGAAACCATTGGAGGTGGTGTAATGTCTATTGTGCAACAGATAAGAGAAGAATCAGACAAGAGCAATGCCATGGAGTTGACTGTGGAGGAGTGCCATTCCAGAAGGATGAAGTAGTCTGCAGAGTCAGAGGCAGCAGAGGAGTATGAGGAGGAACACTGAGCTATGGTTGTAGTCGTAGGTGACTTTAACTAACGCAGATTCACTGCTACTCTCAATTTTAAAATTAGTAAACTATAGCCTGACTTTAAACTTTTCACTCTTCCCTCAGAAACCACTGCACCTTTTGAAGAAAAACTGGATAAATATTTGAAGCAGAGGAAGATACAGAACTATGCGGAGACAGCAAGGCAGAGGAATTCGTTTCTGTTAGCTAAGAGCTGGCAAAGATACGATAGGCCAACTGATCTCCTCCTGTGATATAAACATCTACGGTTCTATGTCTGCAAGTGTTGACTCCTTGCTGGGGCAGGATATCACAGGCACCGGTCACCCTCTAGTACTTCACCCGTTGTCATTATTTATAATGGGAGCTTCAACAGTGAATACATGCAGGCTAATCGACAGGGTAATCAACCCGATCCTCACCAGTGCATCCAAATGTGCAATTCAGCAAGTGGAACTGGGAACTATGGCTAATTTTTGCCCTCTTTAACCAAAGATGCTGGGAGAAAGAGCATGTAGGGTGGAAAATTTGGAGCTTGGAAAGAGGAAGGTTGAATGGGAGCATTAGTTAAGAGTAATATAGACAAGATTATGGGGACAGAGAATACTCTTTTGGAGCCAGTAATACTGTAACTGAGATAGTGCCATACCTGTAAGCACTACAGCAAGGGTCTGTGTCACAGGCTCAAAGATGTTCAAGGACAGCAGAGTTGGGGAACATTTTATACCTACAGCACTTTCTATCCATTGGACTTCAAAAAATGAACTCATTTTGCAGGTGGTGGTGGTTTTGCCTCCTGGACCAGCTTTTTTGACTACCTTGGAAAGCAGCACTCTGAACTTGTATAGATGCAAGCCTGGAGGTAGCCAAACCAGGAAAGAAATAGTCACTTATTAGTATACAGTAGGTACCAACCTGTGCTCCCTTGGATGCCTCTAGGTCAGTAGAATGGTCAAAGGCACTGACTTTAGCACTAATCTATAGTTACGCGTGGATGTCCTGCAATCTAAATCAGAGTGGCTCATAGTGCAAAAGACCACTCAAATGGCACAACTTCATAGAAGGCAAAAGCAAGTGATAAAATTAGTTTTACCCACAACTTGCAAATGGATGACCATTGCTGGATAGCTGCTTCCACTGAAGACAGCGCATTTTAATAAGGCATGCTACTTTTGTTTTCTAGTTGATGCTAATCAAGAATGTAGCAGATGAGAACTTTCTCAGGCAGTAACTGTATTTTGATGTACGATCAGAGAACTGAATTTGCAGAAGATGGCCTAATTTTCAGATTTGACCATCAATTGTTGTTATAGTCCTCTTTCTCACCTTGAGTAGTGAAATTGAACAGTAATGGTTTCTCACGTCCATTTGGTAACTTGACATTTGGGTCCCGTAATTCATCAAAGAATGTATGTGCACATGCCTCTAGAGGAGACAGACGGGCGGTTGGTGTATATTCGAGCAGCCGGCTACACAGCGCAATAGCTTCTGGGGGAGTGCGGGGTCGGAAGACCTGCCAAATTAAAAACAAAGCATTTAATCATTTAAAAATAAGTAATTGGAAAAAGTATGCATATAGGTGCCAGCCTTGGCTCAATGGTAGCACCATCGCTCAAGTCTGAAGTTCTCTGGTTCATGCACAATTCTAAAGACTTGAACACATAATCTAGGTTGACGCTTCAGTGCAGGACTGAGGGAGCGCTGCACTGTCGGAAGTGTCTTCTTTCAGATGAGAAGTTAAACCAAGGCCCTGTTTGCCTTCTCAAGTGGATGTAAAAGATCCCATAAAACTAGAAGAGCAGGTAAGTTCTCTCTGTATCCTGGCCAACAATTATCCATCAACTAACACTACCAAAAACAGATTATCTTGTAATTTATCTCAATACAATTGCAGGACTTTGCTGTGAGCATTTGCCTACATTATAACAGCGACCACACTTCAAAAGAACTTCAATGGAAGTGAAGTGCTTTTGGGCATCCTGATATCGTGAAGGGCGCTCTATGTCCTCAAGCATTAGAAAACAGATACTCAACCAAAATGTTACCCGCACCAATTGGATGATTTTACAGCAAAGTTACATAACTTAGTTTTTCTGACAAATACTACATTTTTTGACAAATAGGAAAACATCCAAACATCTGAACCCATCAGTACAATTATGCAAGTCATCACCTGATTTAAAGTCAAAGTCCGATCCAGTTGATCAAACGTTTGATAATCAAATTGCTTTTCTAGGGGTTTTACCTCATCCAGGTTTCTCTCCACCTCTGCTGAAGGTACAAACTCGTATAGGAGCAACAGTTCTACCAGTACCAGCCACACTCTAGCTGTTATTTGTTTGAGTGTCAAGAGGCCTTGGGGCATCTCACCTGGCTTCTACATGCACATAATCCAGGGGTTACTGAATGGCAATCAAGAGTGGGAACCCAGATGATTTTCCCATGCTAGTTTGGGGCACTGAGACCAATTCTGACATCCCTATTGCCACCCCAGTTAGAATCATTTACACCACAAACTGTAAATCAAATCTTGTACTTTCTGGTCTGTGATCCAGCTCCAGACTGGACAGTACATTTACCAACTAAGTCATCAGGGATCTACTTCTCTGTTTATTTGATGGGCTATCCATGTTGATACCAATGTTAGATTGATTTTCACAGATCTAAAGGCTAGATTAAAAAGGTACTACAGGTTTCTGCAAATTCACCATCTTTTACTAATGGTATGTTATTGCTTGAAGAATTATTGCCAAAGTTAGTTAGTACTAAAACTTTAATTTCTTAAACATGTAGGACCATGAGCAGGGCATGATCAAAAGCACAAATAAAAACTATAACTAACACCTGAAAATTTGCTAAATATTCTGTACACTTTACATTAAGCAACATAGCAAAAGCACATGTCGAATGTTTTCAAAGATAGTAGTCAATACCCTCCTGTTTACTGAAGATAACTGTCAGCTTGTACTGTAAATTTTCTCTACTACTGCACGGTAAAACTCATTGATTCACAAAACCCATTCTCTCTTCTCCACACCCCCATCATGTACAATTTCATACTACAAAAATTTGTACTGAAGAGTCATTCAAGAATTCTACTCCTTTAGCTTTCATTTGCATACACTTGAGGGAAGTTGTTAAATTTAGTGAAAATTTGCAAACTCATTGTCAGAAATTACTTTAGATTCCTTTTAGCATAGCTAGGCCAACCATCCCACAAGAGATGAAATATTAGATCACAGGTATGGTCTTCCTCATTCCTGGACTGTAGTCAACCTCTATATACAAATAAATCAATAGTCATACAAGTGAGGTGAAAAGACATTGGGGTGCTATTCCTATTGAGTTTGGCATCAATACATAAATGCATAACATGTTGTGGTATCTCTGATCACTTCCTCGTATCCCTCACTACTCACATCCCCCTTCTAATCCAACTTCCTTCTGCGTCCACCCCTGAAAAAAAAAACTTCCCCAACTCACTTGCAACGGCACTTTCAAACTCCCAACTATCTGGCCTTTGGTCCTCCATTCGCCACAAAACTTCAGCTATCAATCTGCGCAATCACATCCTCACCTTCATGATGCTCTGGTCCTCAGTTAAACCCTTAATCTCACCCACCCTGGTCATTCCACTTGGTACGGCCCCCATCGTTGTTCCCTTATGTCCAAGGGACGCAGATTTGAACGTTTATGGCACACAATTGGTAAGCCATTCTTCACCAGATCTGGCTGGACCATATCAAACATTATCGGGCCTGCTCTACTCTGTCAAAAATTGTGCACTACTCCAGGATCACCCTTGAATGGAAAGATAATACCCGGCTTCTTTTCTCCACCACCAACTATCTCAAACTCCCCTCTCTCCCCTGCCCCCTCCATCAAATGCGAATAGCTCATGGACTTCTTTGTCACTAAGATGCAGACCATCCATTCAGCTGCCTCTGCCACATCCCTCCTTTCCACTTGCCCACCAAGCCAAACTTCCCCCAAGAATCCCCCCCGCCCTAGCTCCAGAACTCTCATCTTTCTCTAGTTTCTCTCCTATCTCCCCTCATGTCCTCTCCGAGCTTATCTTGTCCAAAAAACCCACCCTCCTGCTCTCGCGTTCCTACTCCCACTAAACTGACCACCCAACTTCCCTTCCTGGCCCACATGCTAACTGATACTGTAAACAGTTCCCTCTCTTCAGGAACTGTCCTCCCTTTCAAATCTGTCAGCATCACCCCACTCTTCAAAACATCCACCCTTAACCCCTCCATCCTTGCAAACTACTGCCCCATCCCCAACCTGCCTTTGTTCTTCAACATTCTTGAACGCACTGTCGCCTCCCAAGTACATGACCATCTTTCCCGCAACTCCATGTTTGAATCTCTCCCATCAGGTTGCCACCCCTGCCACAGCACTGAAATGGTCCATTCAAAGTCACAAATGACATCCCATGTGACAGTGATGCATTATCCCTCCTCATCCTTCTCCACCTGTCTGCAACCTTCGACACAGTTGACCACCCCATCCTCCTCCAAAGCCGTTCCTCCGTTGTCCACCTAAGTGTGACTACCCCCGCCTGGTTGCACTCTTACCTATCCAGTCGTAGCAAGTGAATCTCCTGCAATGGCTTTTATTCTTGCCACCACACCGTTACCTCTGGAGTCCAAGAATCTATCTTTGGCCTTATCTATTTTTCATCTACATGCTGCCACCCGGCAACATCATCTGAAAACATGTCAAGTTCCATAAGTACACTGACACCCAGCTCTACCTTTCGCGACCCCTCCACTATCTTTGTTGTCAGACTGCTTAGCTGACATCCAGTCCTGGATGAGCTGAAATTTCCTCCAATTAAACATTGGGAGGACCAAAGCCATTGTCTTTGGCCCCTGCCACAACCTCCATTCCCTAGCCATTGATTCCATCCCCCCTCCCTGGCTAATGCCTCAGGTTGAACTAGATCATTCACAACCTTGGTGTCCTATGTGCCCCTAAGCTGAGTTTCCGACCACATAGCCTCTCCATCACAAGGAATGTCCACTTCAATCTTCATAATATCGTCCATCTGTGTTCCTGCATCAGCCCACTTGCAGCTGAAACCTTCATCCATACTTTTGTTGCCTCCAGACTCGCCTATTCCAGTGCTCTCTTGGCTGGCTTCCCATCTTCCACCCTCCATAAACTGATACTCATCTAAAACTCTGCTGCTCATATCCTAACTCGCACCAAGTCCCATTCGTCCATCGTCTCTGTGCTCACTGGCCTATGTTGGCTCCCGGTCCAGCAACGCTTCTACTTCAAAATTCTCATCCTCGTGTTAAAGCCCTTCCCCATTTCTAGCCCTACAACCAAATTCCAACTCTGGCCTTTTGTGCAGCCCTCTACTTCCTTTGTCCCTCCATTGGCAGACGTGTGTGCAGCTGTCTAGGCCTCAGGTTCTAGAATTCCCTCCCTAAAACTCTCCATCCTCCTTTAAGTCATTTCTTAAAACCTACCTCTTTGACTAAACTTTGGTCACCTGTCCTAATTGCTCCTTCTTTGGTTTGGTGTCAGTTTGTGTCTGATTATGCTCCTGTGAAACGCCGTGGGACGTTTTACGACATTAAAGGCGCTATATAAATACAAGCTATTGTTGTTGGTACTGAGCTAAAGCAAGGTCCTACTTTCAATTTTTGCATTGCGTTGAATTAGATGAACTCTTGAGGAAGTTTTGGAGACGGGGAGGGAAAGAGAAAAAAATATCATGTAGACTGAGATGAAAGCATCCAGGAGCACTCACCGAAAAAGTGCACGCATGGTCATTTAATGTTTTACAGGATCCAACTTAGCTGCAATGCTTCCAATGAACAAATTCTACAGTCTTCCTTCACTCTTGCTATATATATGACCCATTCCAGACATTTACCTCAGCTTTTTTGAAAGTATGTGGCATCATGGAAACTAATTGAGCAATGACAGGAAGTTAACTATACATAAAAATAGGAAGTCCAAAGATATAATCGGGTCATACAGAAAACCAAAAGGCACTTGGAGGTTGAACTACATTCAAAGAATAAGAAAAACCATACCTACGGCACCATAATTTCCCCAAGATTAAAAAGCTCCTATTATTTTATGTACAAACATTGGTTTTTATCCTCATGTTGAACTAAATGAGGTGGCTCTACCAGAATATGCGGTTTACCAACTCTGCATGCTGAGATAAATCCAAGCTCAGTAACAGTCTTGAAAGAAATTTAAGATCACAAGAAACAAATCAGTTCAAATAGATCTGATAAGCTTATGGTTTAATTTTCTAGGCTTCTCTCATGAGCCTGAATACAAAGTGTCACCAACTATCCCCATCAGTATCAGCTTGCAATAGCTTGCGTTAAAAGATTAGGGAGAACTGCATACAGAGCATGAAATGCAAGGACATGACAAACCACATTGTCCTTTCTCATTCGATGCTTTGGGCTCTTAGGGAATCAGCAAGTTAGGTAGAACACCACACCACCAGGGACCCTAGTTTTCTGTAGAAAAAAAATTAAATTATGCTGAAGCTCCCGTCTTATTGAGTAATAAAAAAATGGCTTATGCAGGAATAACTTCAGATTATGTGAAAGCCTGGTATGTGGCCATAAATTTGATTACTCTAAAGGTCACGTTATAAAAAATTACACGGCTATTTGATGATGAGTTTGTATTTTTCTGTTACTAAATATTTAAACTTAGTTTAAACAATTTTTGGAATATTACTAGTGGACAATTGGACAACTACAAATTGGGGTTGTATTCTCTGGAGTTTCAAAGGTTATGGGGTGATCTGATCGAAGTTTATAAGATATTAAGGGGAACAGATAGGGTGGATAGAAAGAAACTATTTCCACTGGTTGGGGATTCTAGGAGTAGGGGGCACAGTCTAAAAATTAGAGCCAGACCTTTCAGGAGCGAGATTAGAAAACATTTCTACACACAAAGGGTGGTAGAAGTTTGGAACTCTCTTCCGCAAACGGCAATTGATACTAGCTCAATTGCTAAATTTAAATCTGAGATAGATAGCTTTTTGGCAATCAAAGGTATTAAGGGATATGGGCCAAAGGCAGGTATATGGAGTTAGATCACAGATCAGCCATGATCTTATCAAATGGCGGAGCAGGCATGAAGGGCTGAATGGCCTACTCCTGTTCCTATGTTCCTAACTAGAAGCCCTCAAATTCATGTGTGCATGTTTTAGTTGGAACTCACTAATTGATGGATGATTAGACTTCTGAAATGGAAATCCAGCCTCTACATATGCCGATACCCAGTCGCAGAAGTTCGGTTTGAGGCCCCTACAGTTTATTAGACAATGACACTAAATGCTACCTACTTAATCTTGAGTCACGTCTGCACATGTACACTCATGAAAAGGCATGTTTGCAATAGATAATACAAAAATAGTTGACAGAATGATACGCAATAGATAACACAAGAGTAAATGATATGGAACAATTATAAAGGTCTTGAAACACTAATGTTATTTCAGCAATTGAGCCATATAACAACTAAGAAACTAGTTTCTCGTGCTTTAGCTACAGTGAAGTCTTGTATACTATCGGAGTAGTCGAGCGGTACTTACAGTTTGTAAGAACTGAATTCCATCTTCTCCTTCTCCCACCTCAGCCATGGCTGCAGGAGAATGAGTGGGGTAGATGAGAAGGCAAGTGCCAAGATTGCAGCTCGCTGCAGGCTGTTGCATGTCCCCTGGATCACAACTCATCACTCACTCACTGACTCGCACTCATTCTCCCTCACTCACTGATTCACAAACTCTAATTCACCCTCTTCCCTTTACTCTCATACACTTACTCTCAGTGTGAAAGCGATACAATCAATTTCTCGCCTCACACTCAGTCTTTTACTTACTCTCTCATTCATTCGCACTCTCAGATTCACTCAATCAGTAATGCATCCCTTTTACACTCACACTGATGCTCTTGCATTCACTCACTCAGTAACTCTTCCCCTTTACCCAAGGGGAGAGAGAACTGTACACGAGCGTAGGTGTCCATTCACTGGATCCGTTCAGGGCTCTTACTGGCTCGGGGCACTGGCTGTTCGACCCCAATACTGCTCCTGCCCACTCGAAGGCAATTTCTATTCTATATTATAGAAGTTTGTACAACAGTGTTCTGCTTCATAGTTGTTGTGACAGTGCATTGCTTTCGAACAGAATTACACGGATCCAGTGAAATAATTGTTTTATGTCTATTCTAACATCTTTGGAGCTGGTGACAATGGATTAGTGGTCTAGGTTTGAATCCAGTTGACACCAATGGCATGAGAGTCTCTACTCGTCCACTTCAACCCCTCGCCAGTTAAGAGCCCCAAGTAAAATGAGCTTGGGCAGTCTCAACTCAGGTTGCAGTGGACATGCATTCAAAACGCAGTCTTTTTAAAAAAAATTCGTTTATGGGATGTGGACGTCGCTGGTGAGGCCAGCATTTATTGCCCATCCCTAATTGCCCTTGAGAAGGTGCTGATGAGCCGCCTTTTTGAACCGCTGTAGTCCGTGTGGTGAAGGTTCTCCCACAGTGCTGTTAGGAAGGGAGTTCCAGGATTTTGACCCAGCGACGATGAAGGAACGGCAATATATTTCCAAGTCGGGATGGTGTGTGACTTGGAGGGGAACGCGCAGGTGGTGTTGTTCCCATGTGCCTGCTGCTCTTGTCCTTCTAGGTGGTGGAGGTCGCGGGTCTGGGAGGTGCTGTCGAAGAAGCCTTGGCGAGTTGCTGCAGTGCATCCTGTGGATGGTACACACTGCAGCCACAGTGCGCCGGTGGTGAAGGGAGTGAATGTTTAGGGTGGTGGATGGGGTGCCAATCAAGCAGGCTGCTTTGTCCTGGATGGTGTCGAGCTTCTTGAGTGTTGTTGGAGCTGCACTCATCCAGGCAAGTGGAATGTATTCCATCACACTCCTGACTTGTGCCTTGTAGATGGTGGAAAGGCTTTGTGGAGTCAGGAGGTGAGTCACTCGCCGCAGAATACCCAGCCTCTGACCTGCTCTTGTAGCCACTGTATTTATGTGGCCGGTCCAGCTAAGTTTCTGGTCAATGGTGACCCCCAGGATGTTGATGGTGGGGGATTTGGCGATGGTAATGCCGTTGAATGACATGGGGAGGTAGTTAAACTCTCTCTTGTTGGAGACGGTCATTGCGTGGCACAAATGTTACATGCCACTTATCAGCCCAAGCCTGGATGTTGTCCAGGTCTTGCTGCATGCGGGCACGGACTGCTTCATTATTTGAGGGGTTGCGAATGGAACTGAACACTGTGCAATCAGCAGCGAACATCCCCATTCCTAACCTTATGATGGAGCGAAGGTCATTGATGAAGCAGCTGAAGATGGTTGGGCCAAGGACACTGCCCCGAGGAACTCCTGCAGCAATGCCCTGGGGCTGAGAAGATTGCCCTCCAAAAACCACTACCATCTTCCTTTGTGCTAGGTATGACTCCAGCCACTGGAGAGTTTTCCCCGATTCCCATTGACTTCAATTTTACTAGGGCTCCTTGGTGCCACACTAGGTCAAATGCTGCCTTGATGTCAAGGGCAGTCACTCTCACCTCACCTCTGGAATTCAGCTCTTTTGTCCACGTTTGGACCAAGACTGTAATGGGGTCTGGAGCCGAGTGATCCTGGCGGAACCCAAACTGAGCATCGGTGAGCAGGTTATTGGCGAGTAAGTGCCGCTTGATAGCGCTGTCGACGACACCTTCCATCACTTTGCTGATTATGTCTGCTCAAGGGCCAGATCAGAAGTGGGAAATGGAAACATCATGCAAGTATAGTAGAATGTGTTATTATATTAATGATTTGGACTCGGCAATCGGAAGGAGAATTTCAAAATTTGAGGACGACATCAAATTGGTTTGGGGGGGGGGGGGGGGGGAGCGAGGGGAGGTGTAGTTACTACAAAGGAAGAATGCGTCAAAATGCAAGACAACATTAATAAACTGGGTGTGTTATTGGAAAATGAATGTCAACATAGGTAAGTGAGAGGTGGGGCATTTTGGTAGGAAGAATAAGGAGGCCACATACTACTTTGATAATAAGAGTCTAAATGGGGTAGGGGAGCAAAGGGTACAGATACAGTAAAGATCACTAAAACTAGGGACGCAGGTTAATAAGGCCATAAAAAAGACAAGACAAGCCAAGCACTGGAGTTTATTTCTGGAGTGACAGAATCGAAAAGCAGGATAGTTATATTGAACTTTTATGGAACCTTGGTTAGACCACACTTGGAGCACGGTGTACAGTTCTGGTCTCTATTATTAAAAGGATATAGAAGCATTAGAGAAAGTGCAAAAAAGATTCACAAAGATGATACCAGAACTGTGAGAATATGAAGAAATGAGGGCAAAATTGAAACTGAAGAAAAAGGCATACACTAAACATAAACAAAGGAGGGGATGACAAAAAGGACTACAAAGTGGTTATGAAAGAAGTAAAAAAAACAATTAGGAAGGCACAGACAAACTACAAAATTAAACTATCAAGGAATATAAAAAGAAATAATAAAGTATTCTACAGACACATAAATAACAAAAGAAAAATCAGGATAGGATAGGACCACTAAGGGACACAGACTATAAACTCACAGGTAGTGACAGCGAAATGGCAGAAATATTGAGTAATTACTTTGCCTCAGTGTCTATCAGGGAGACTAACATGATGGGTATGACACATCTTTTTTGATCTATTCTTCTAAAGATATTTAAGATGGAAAGCGGTGAGATAATTAATAAACTAATCAAACTTACAAAACATAAAACCCCTGGTCCAGATGGATTGCATCTGCGCGTATTAAAAGTTAGGGAAGAGAAAGCAGAGGCACTATTACATATATATATATAAAAATCCATTAGAAAACGGAATAGTGCCAGAGGACTGGCGGACAGCCAGTATTATTCCTACATTTAAAAAGGGAGATAGAAGACCAATTAGCTTAATGTTGGTGGTCGGAAAGATAACGGAATCCTTACTCAAAGATGTAATAGAAAAACATCTAGAAAACGAAAATATAATAAAGAATAGTCCACATGGATTTCAAAAGGGGAGGTCATGCTTGACCAACCTTATTGAATTCTTTGAAGAAGTAACAGAAAGGGTAGACAAGGGTAATGCAGTAGGTGTAATACATTTGAATTTTCAAAAAGCCTTTGATAAAGTACTGCATAATAGACTCATGACTAAGGTCAGCGCATGTGGAGTCAGGGAACAAGTAGCAGAATGGATAGCAAGCTGGCTACAATACAGAGAGTAGGGATTAAAGGTAAGCTACTCAGATTGGCAAAAGGTAAGAAGTGGTGTTCCACAAGGATTGGTGCTGGGACCACTGTTCTTCACTATTTACATAAACGATTTGGACTCGGGAATAAGAAGTACAATTTCAAAATTTGCGGACGACACCAAATTGGGGGGGGGGGGGTGGTGTAGTTAATACACAGGAGGATTGCGACAAAATACAGGAAGACATTAATAAACTTTCAGAATGGGTGTGTAATTGGCAAATGAATTTCAATGTGGATAAGTGTAAGGTGGTACATTTTGATAAGAAGAATATGGAGGCCACATACTCCTTGGAAAAGGGGAAGCAAGATAAGCACACGAGGGAGAAAGGAATAGAAGGGTATGCTGGTAGGTTTTGATGAAGTAGGGAAGGAGGAGGCTCGTTTGGAGAATAAAGGTCAGCAGAGACCAGTTGGGCTGAATGGCCTGTTTCTGTGCTCTAGACTCAATGTATTAATGAGATACATTGTTTGGACAGGACAGAAGTTTTACTCTATAACTAGTAGTTTAGAAAGCAGACTCGGTGCTAGAGTAGAAAAAAATTCCACTCCCCAGTACTGACCCAACAGTGAAATCTCTCACCTTAATGAGCATTAAATTTATCAAAAAATTGTTTTCAAATAGCACCTAATGCAAAGATCTGCAATTGTGCAACACCTAAAATGTTCATAATGCTAAAGTTCTTAAAGCTTCATATGTGCTGCATAGGTTAATACCAGTCTGATAGTAGTATGAATTTAGTGTTATATAAAGATCAGCTCAACAGAAAAACATTAAGAATTGCAAATCCAGATCATTTCCAATATAAGGATTAATGGCTGTGACAGGCTATACTCAAGTTCACTTTTTCAGTATCTGAAAACAACTATTACAATGTTTAATGAAGATTTTATCTCCTTAACAGAGTATCAGGCAAGAAAAGGAACTGGCAACTAAATATAAATCCATACTGCCCTGGAGAAGTTTTATTTAAAACTCTATATTAGGGGGTCAGAAAAGCTTTTCATGGTAGCTTCTAGTGTCAGATTCCCAAGCTCCAGTATTAAGTATCTATATCCAGCTAGGGGTGTCACCACTTCTCGGCCTGCTAAATGAAGCTCTGTGCCACTGCAGAAATATATTTCTTTTGCTTACCTTAGTCCAAGGATGTGCCTTTATCTGTGGGAATTTGAACTCAGTGTAGTTGGGATTCATCTCTCTGATTTGTTCCCTTGTTGGCGTTCCCAGGACCTGGAAGCAAACATGCAATAATTCTTATGTATTGTATAATCTGATGAATTATTATACAAGAATACAATTCATTAGATGATACAATTACCAACAAGTTGAACACTAATGTTCAACATGTCCTTAAATCTATCGCATCTAGTATATGAAGATTGACCGCAAAGTTGAAATGGTCCAATTTTCAGTAAATGTCCTAAGGATGTTAGATTACCAACCATAGGTATGGCCCCATTCTTTGAAACAAGTTCAACCATGTACAAACAGCAATCTCAGAAGGC
The DNA here is from genome assembly GCF_035084215.1 of Heptranchias perlo. Classification (NCBI taxonomy): domain Eukaryota; kingdom Metazoa; phylum Chordata; class Chondrichthyes; order Hexanchiformes; family Hexanchidae; genus Heptranchias; species Heptranchias perlo. The sequence goes on from NC_090335.1 coordinate 51,660,210, forward strand.
CGGAATCACCTACGGATTATCTCATTGCCATTTTGGTCAGATGTAACTCACTCAAATGTATACAAAGCCCGCTTCTGAATAGAAAAGTGTTAGATTGGTTCCACATGTCACAATTGGACAGCAAGTCAGTTGGTTTAAACAGCTTCCATGAAGCGTACATCCATGTGTGAGAAGTAAATCACTAAACATTAAGGCAATTAAGAACTACTGCTAGTAGTGTCAAATATGAAAAGTTGAATGAAGCGGCAGAAAATAATGTACTTCGAAGTGAAAAAAATTTCAAGCACCATCACTGTCAAACTGAACAATCAGATTTTTGTATAGTAGTGTTGTAATAAGTTTAAAACTAGCCTTTCCTTGTTGAAGCAACATAATTGAGCAAGCTGCAGGAAAGAGAGAAATCTTAGAGAGGTAAAACAATCATAAAACTGACCATTTAAAAATGAGCAGACCAAATGCTCAAGTGTTTGAACAATTGGCATCATACCTTTATAATTTCTACCAGCTGATCGACACCACTGTCACCAGGGAAGATGGGCTGTCCTAGCAATAGCTCCGCTAACACGCAGCCAGCCGACCACACATCTACAGACATGAAATCAAGGTAAGCAGTTAATTTTCAGAGCAGTGATGCAATAGCACGAGTTCTTTTTTCAAAAAAAAGTGATCTTGACTGGTTTTAGATTCACTTTAGAACCACGTCAGTGTTTACACTGATAAACTGATACCACTTTACGCGGTTCCATAGATTTACTATTCCAGGTTGTTTTACAGTAGAAAACAGTTGAAGACTTACAAGTTAAGCAACACAGTGCCCCAATTCTAGCACCAAAAAAAACCAAAGAAATACAAGATCTGGAAAAGAAACTAACATTGATGACGTTTAGCTCATTTCCAAAGTAGTTACAACATAGATTCACTCTCTCAAACCTCCATCTGTAAACATGGTCGCAAATAAGTTATTAATTCTAAATTTTTGTTCATTTTCTGGCCGCATAGAGACCTGCCATTTTAGATCTCCTTCCATGCTGTTAGTTAATAGCATGGGCTAGCTGCACAGGCTCCATTCATTTCAAATGGAACCAGCATTTCAAACTAGGCTGGAAACCTATTCAGAGCTATCAGGCCAGTAAATGCTCTACCAGTTGAGTATGCAGCAGTACCCAGATAGTAAGATTATTTTTTTTTTAAATCAGCAGCTCTAGATCGATTCCCAGGCCATTCTGAAAGGCTTCCCCCATTGAATTGAATGGAGCCAGTCTGGGACACACTTGGCTCCTCCCTGTAACTTGCAACATGAAAGTGCCGAACAACTTAGCCGACTTGAAACGATTGGTTTTCCGGTCTCCTGGAGATTAAGGAAATTGTAGAACCAGCACCACATTTGATTATATTTTTGCACAGACTAGTAGAGTATTTTTTAAAACTCTCCTTAGATGTTCCAGCCTGCTTCCAACAGATATCTTATTTCCATAGATTGGTTCATTTTGAAAAAGGCTCAACTCTTATAGAAAGCAATGCATCAAATCCTCAGAGGTGATCTCTTGAGCTTAACACCCAAGCCTGGAGTTTCCTCCATATTTGTGCTCAGAGACGTGTAATGAATTACGTGGCTTAAAAGATCGCGGAATTTTGGGGGTAATTGAGTTACGCGTGCCCAAGTCTCCTTGATCTTTTACGTCCGTCCATGCTGTGCCTGATGTGCATGAAAAGTGGTTAAATAAGTTGAAAGTTAAGTTTTCCTACTTAAAGAAGAAATATATGGTATGGGTTCAGCTTTACTTGTTTATGCTGATTTCTGCCCCTTTTAAGTTTGGGCATATTCTAAGGATATCAGAAGGATACTTGGGTGTAACTTGACATTGGCAAAACGGGCGCAACATTGGCCGCATTTTCAGATTGCGTCCAAATAGGAAACTACAGGCCTGAGAGTTATTTGAGCAGTTATTGGTGTGTCATCAGGTTATAATAATTTCACATGCTGCAGCTTGCACTATAGGTTTCTCAAAGCTGAATATGAATATTTTTCCACAAGTAGATATAACATCCTCTGTAACAGCCCATAGCGTCACTAAAACTCCAAGTGTCTTACTACCCTCCGTTTACTTCCTATACTGGACTTGTGCAAACATGCCAGTAGTGAAATCCCCAGAGTGGAGAATTGGGTCAGCATCACAGCTAAAAGTATTAAGTTCACACACTGAAATTAGCACTATCATTTCTATAGTAAGAGCCTTGTATCTGTACAAACAAACTCTCATCTTGGATCATATTGTCCATCTGCAAAAGGAAAGTCCTTCTGGAACATGAACTTAGTTTTTTTTTAAAATACATGCACTAAGGCATCCCTTATAAACGTGACTTCTTACTTCCTTGTTCAGTGAGCAGGAACTAGATTTTTATTGCTCCTAACATTCCAGGTTAATAACAATTAAGTGCCCTGACTGCTACCTACCATGGCTTTCTTGTTCAAGGTTCACTGGAACAGTCACCCATTTAACTCCACCCTCACCATTACTCATTCATCCAGTTAGCATCAATGCATGATGAAGCAGGTGGAGTCTCACTCCACAGGCTCCTTGAACATGACACTCCTAAGAATGAATCAGTTTCAAATGTTTGTAGAGTGAGGTGTTACTTAAATAGCTTCTGCAACACAGGAAATACACAGCAATCATGACATAGGATATTTCACAGCTACCTGTTGGAGATTTGATTATACACATAAGCCAGCAAACACCCAAATGCCTTAAAAACTACTAAAATAACAAAACTCACCTATACTGGAGGTATAATCCGTGGCACCAAAGATCAACTCCGGCGCCCTGTAGTACCGCGAGCAGATATAAGAAACATTTGGTTCACCACGCACCAATTGTTTTGCACTGAAATAAAAGTTATTAGAAAGTAAAAATTCTGTACAAATTAATATATATATATATATATATATAAAGTGACAGTTGTCTAAAAACAATTTAAAGTCTAATCTTAAGACATGAAAATCAAATTGATTTGTAACAGTAGCTGTAAATCAACAATATAGTCAATTTTAAACATTTCTACTACATACAGCATGGAAACAAATATGGCCGTGAATGAGATTTTGGGACTCAAAACCCCTGCAATTTCAGCAATGTTCCAAATATATAACTTTTAAACTTTTTATATGAAGGAGGTTGTAATGTGAACACATTTTTGTACATCCGGTGGCATACAAGTTGCAGGTGGCTACCAGAGCAGTAAGAAATGGGTTGCAAATGGCCAATTCTGAAATTGCAGCATGTTCATACATCGGTTGTGGCAAATTATGGCTACCTCCTGCATTTGAACTTTTGCAGAGAGAGGAGTGTTTCACAGGCAGAAGCAATATGTGCTGCTGTTTTCCACGCAGTCTCCTTGAATTGACACAAAATCTGGACATCTGAACCTTAAAAAAAAATGCCCATTATGAAAATGATCTGCTCAATTTAACCACATCATTGCCAGAAAGAGAATGGGGAAAAATAGTCTATAGGAATCTCTCGTCATGGGATTGATAGCCTGTTCAGGGCTATCATTTTGAACTCTGAGTACGAAAGATAGGATTTAAAAAGAAAAAAAATTCTTCATGGGATGTGGGAGTCGCTGGCAAGGCCAGCATTTATTGCCCATCCCTAATTGCCCTTAAGATGGTGGTAAGCAGCCTTCTTGAACCGCTGCAGTCAGTGTGGTGAAGGTTCTCCCAGTGCTGTTAGGTAGGGAGTTCCAGGGTTTTGACCCAGCGACGATGAAGGAACGGCAATATATTTCCAAGTCGGGATGGAGTGTGACTTGGAAGGGATCATGCAGGTGGTGTTCCCATGTGCCTGCTGCCCTTGTCCTTCTAGGTGGTAGAGGTCGTGGGTTTGGGAGGTACTGTTGAAGAAGCCTTGGCGAGTTGCTGCAGTGCATCCTGTGGATGGTACACACTGCAGCCACTGTGCGCCGGTGGTAGAGGGAGTGAAGGTTTAGGGTGGTGGATGGGGTGCCAATCAAGCAGGCTGCTTTGTCCTGGATGGTGTCGAGCTTCTTGAGTGTTGTTGGAGCTGCACTCATCCAGGCAAGTGGAGAGTATTGCATCACACTCCTGACTTGTGCCTTGTAGGTGGTAGAAAGGCTTTGTGGAGTCAGGAGGTGAGTCACACGCCACAGAATACCCAGCCTCTGACCTGCTCTTGTAGCCACAGTATTTACGTGGCTGGTCCAGTTAAGTTTATAATCAATGGTGACCCCCCCAGGATGTTGGGGATGGTGGGGGATTCGGCGATGGTAATGCCATTGAACGTAACACAGGGAGGTGGTTAGATTCTCTCTTGTTGAAGATGGTCATTGTCTGGCGCGAATGTTATTTGCCACCTATCAGCTCAAGCCTGGATGTTGTCTTGCCGCATGCGGGCACGGACTGCTTCATTTATCTGAGGGGTTGTGAATTGAACTGAACAATGTGCAATCAGCGAACATCCCTATTTCTGACCTTACGATGGAGGGAAGGTCATTGATGAAGCAGCTGAAGATGGTTGCTGCAGGAGTTCCTCAGGGCAGTGTCCCTGGCCCAATGTCCTGGGGCTGATATGATTGGCCTCCAAAAACCACTACCATCTTCCTTTGTGCTAGGTATGACTCCAGCCACTGGAGAATTTTCCCCGATTCCCATTGACTTCAATTTTACCAGGGCTCCTTGGTGCCACACTCGGTCAAATGCTGCCTTGATGTCAAGGGCAGTTACTATCACCTCACCTCTGGAATTTAGCTCTTTTCTCCATGTTTGGACCAAGGCTGTAATGAGGTCTGGAGCCGAGTGGTTCTGGCGGAACCCAAACTGAGCATCGGTGAGCAGATTATTGGTGAGTAAGTGCCGCTTGATAGCGCTGTTGACGACACCTTCCATCACTTTGCTGATGATTGAGAGTAGAATGATGAGGCGGTAATTGACCGGATTGGATTTGTCCTGCTTTTTGTGGACAGGACATACCTGGGCAATTTTCCACATTGTCGGGTAGATGCCAGTGTTGTAGCTGTACTGGAACAGTTTGGTTAGAGGTGCGTCTAGTTCTGGAGCACAAGTCTTCAGCACTACAGCCGGGGCCCATAGCCTTTGTTGTATCCCGTGCGCTCAGCCGTTTCTTGATATCATGTGAAGTGAATCGAATTGGCTGAAGACTGACTTCCGTGATGATGAGGATAACGGGAGGAGACAGAGATGGATCATCTACTTGGCACTTCTGGCTGAAGGTGGTTGTAACGCTTCATTCTTGTCTTTTGCACTCACGTGCTGAACTCTGCCATCATTGAGGATGGGGATGTTTACAGAGCCTCCTCCTCCCGTTAGTTGTTAACTGTCCACCCACCATTCACGACTGGATGTGGCAGGACTGCAGAGCTTTGATCTGATCCGTTGGTTGTTCAATCGCTTAGCTCTGCTGCTTCCGCTGTTTAGCATGCATGTCGTCCTGTGTTGTAGCTTCACCAGGTTGGCACCTTGTTTTTTGGTACGCCTGGTGCTGCTCCTGGCATGCTCTTCTACACTCCTCATTGAAGCAGGGTTGATCCCCTGGGCTTGTTGGTAATAGTAGAGTGAGGAAAATGCTGGGCCATGAGGTTACAGATTGTGCTGGATACCACAAGGAGTTCTATCGCCAGGTAACCAATTCTGTCAAAGACAGTATTAATCCCTCCAAGTGGAGGATCTTTTCATGTAGATTGATCCTGCTCCAACTGAAGGTATCAGCCACCTTGTTTCTCTTTGCCTTATGTTTGGCTGACAATTGCACTGCGCTCAGTCTATCCCAGTCCCATATCTACAGAGAATCAAGGCATACGGCTTTGGACTGAGCACAAACTATGTTTGTATACTGGACTATTATTAAGTTGCCAGGATCTATCTTCACCACACAGCTATGCACTTGATCAATGAAATATTTTGGGCCAGTCAAACTTCATAGTTCAAGGCAGTTTATATTCCATGAGTTATGGAAAAGATCCCACGTCCTAGCTGGGTTTCCTCTTTGTGTCAGGAAAGTATTGACCGCTAGTACCAATCCTGAAGGTAGCGATTGCAGCCATACCAAGTCAAAATGTTGGCACTCTCCATTTACCACTGGAAAGGAGCGCTCTAAAAACCCTCTGCTACATAAGAACACAAGAAATAGGAGCAGGAGTAGGCCAATCGGCCCCTCGAGCCTGCTCCGCCATTCAATAAAATCATGGCTGATCTGATCCTAACCTCAAATCTAAAGAACACAAGAAGTAGGAGCAGGACCCGGCCACTCAGCCCCTGGGCCCACTCCGCCACCCACAGGGCCTTGGCCGATCCGAACTCAGCTTCATGTCCAATTTCCTGCCCGCTCCCCGTAACCCCTAATTCCCTTTACTTCTAGGAAACTGTCTATTTCTGTTTTAAATTTATTTAATGATGTAGCTTCCACAGCTTCCTGGGGCAGCAAATTCCACAGACCTACTACCCTCTGAGTGAAGAAGTTTCTCCTCATCTCAGTTTTGAAAGAGCAGCCCCTTCTTCTAAGATTATGCCCCCTAGTTCTAGTTTCACCCATCCTTGGGAACATCCTTAACGCATCCACCCGATCAAGCCCCTTCACAATCTTATATGTTTCAATAAGATCGCCTCTCATTCTTCTGAACTCCAATGAGTAGAGTCCCAATCTACTCAACCTCTCCTCATATGTCCACCCCCTCATCCCCGGGATTAACCGAGTGAACCTTCTTTGTACTGCCTCGAGAGCAAGTGTTTCTTTTCTTAAGTATGGACACCAAAACTGTATGCAGTATTCCAGGTGCGGTCTCACCAATACCTTATATAACTGCAGCAATACCTCCCTGTTTTTATATTCTATCCCCCTAGCAATAAAAGCCAACATTCTTGGCCTTCTTGATCACCTGCTGCACCTGCATACTAACTTTTTGATTTTCTTGCACTAGGACCCCCAGATCCCTTTGAACTGCAGTACTTTCCAGTTTCTCGCCATTAAGAGGATAACTTGCTCTCCGATTTTTCCTGCCAAAGCGCATAACCTCACATTTTCCAATATTGTATTGCATCTGCCAAATCTCCGCCCACTCACCCAGCCTGTCTATATCCCCTTGTAGGTTTTTTTATGTCCTCCTCACTCTCTACTTTCCCTCCCATCTTTGTATCATCTGCAAACTTTGATATGTTACACTCGGTCCCCTCCTCCAAATCGTTAATATAGATTGTAAAGAGTTGGGGACCCAGCACCGACCCCTGCGGAACACCACTGGCTACTGGTTGCCAGTCCGAGAATGAACCATTTATCCCAACTCTCTGCTTCCTGTTAGATAACCAATCCTCCACCCATGCCAGAATATTACCCCCAATCCAATGATTCTTTATCTTGAGCAATAATCTTTTATGTGGCACCTTGTCGAATGCCTTCTGGAAGTCTAAATACACTACGTCCACTGGTTCCCCTTTATCCACCCTGTACGTTATGTCCTCAAAAAACTCAAGCAAATTTGTCAGACATGACTTCCCCTTCATAAAGCCATGCTGACTTTGTCCTATTAAATTATGTTTATCCAAATGTTCCGCTACTGTCTCCTTAATAATAGACTCCAAAATTTTACCCACCACAGATGTTAGGCCAACTGGTCTATAATTTCCAGCCTTCTGCCTACTACCCTTTTTAAATAAGGGTGTTACATTAGCAGTTTTCCAATCTGCCGGGACCTTTGCTGAGTCCAGAGAATTTTGGAACATAAGGCAATGATGTTGCACAAGCAAGGCAATTTTCTTAGAAAGACAGCCAATTTGCAAAAAGCTCCCACAAACAAGAATGAGATAATGACCAGATAATCTATTTATATTTATTAAATATTGACTAGGACACCAGGGAGAACTCCCTTTCTCTTATGTCCACCTGAGAGGGCAGAATGACTGTCTGGTTTAACACCTCATCCGAAAGACGGCACACCTCCGACAGTGCAGCATCGCTCAGCACTACACTGAGGTGTCAGCCTAGATTATATGCTTAAGTCTCTAAAGTGGGACTTGAACCCACAACCTTCTGACTCAGATGAGTGTGTTACCACTGAACCAAGGCTGAAACCTAGCTTCACCATGTACTTCTTGGAAGGGCCACATATGTGACACGTAAACATTTAGCGGATGGGTTTGTGCATTCTCGCCAGAAAAAAAACAAACACATTTGTTGAATTAGTACTTTGAAAGTCTTGTGCCGCAAAGATCGGTGTTGGGCCCTCAGCTATTTACATATAATATTAGGATGGATAGAGGACTGGTTAACGGACAGAAAACAGAGTAGGAATAAACAGGTCATTTTCAGGTTGGCAGACTGTAACTAGGTGGGATGCCGCAAGGATCAGTGCTTGGGCCTCAGCTATTTACAATCTATATTAATGGCTTAGGTGAAAGGACCGAGTGTAATGTATCCAAGTTGGCTGATGATACAAATCTAGGTGGGAAAGTAAGCTGTGAGGAAGACACAGAGTTTGCAAAGGGATATAGACAGGTTAAGTGAGTTGGCAAGGTGGCAGACGGAGTATAATGTGGGAAATGTGAAGTTATTCACTTTGGTAGGAAGAACAGAAAAACAGAATATTTTTTAAAATGGTGAGAAACTATTAAATGTTGGTGTTCAGGGGGATTTGGATGTCCTTGTACACGGAACACAAAGTTAACATGCAGGTACAGCAAGCAATTAGGAAGACAAATGGTATGTTGGCCTTCATTGCAAGGGGGTTGGAGTACAAGAGTAGGGAAGTCTTGCTGCTATTGTACAGGGCTTTGCTGAGACCACACCTGGAATAGTGTGTACAGTTTTGGTCTCCTTACCTAAGGAAGGATATACTTGCCTTAGAGACAGTGTAACAAAGGTTTACTAGATTGATTCCTGGGATGAGAGGGTTGTCCTTTGAGGAGAGATTGAGCAGAATGGGCCTATATTCTCAAGTTCAGAAGAATAAGAGGTGATCTCATTGAAACATGTAAGATTCTGAGAGGGCTTAACAGGGTAGACAGAGGCTGTTCTCCTGGCTGGAGAGTCTAGAACTAGGGGTCATAGTCTCAGGATAAGGGGTGGATCACTTAGGACTGAGATGAGGAGGAATTTCTTCACTCAGAGGGTTGTGAATCTTTGGAATTCTCTAACTGAGGGGGCTGTGGATGCTCAGTCGTTGAGTATATTCAAGACTGAGAGCAATAGATTTTTGGACTCTAAGGGAATCAAGGGATACGGGGATTGGGCCAGAAAGTGGAGTTGAGGTTGAAAATCAGCCATGATCTTACTGAATGGCAGAGTAGGCTCGAGGAGTCACATGGCCTACCCCTGCTCCTATTATGTTTCTTATAATAAGACAATGCAAGCAGATTTTGAGACCAGTCACTGACTCAACACAGATTGACACTGCGAGCTGTCAACTAGAATCACTCCACCTGATAGGCCTTGATTTGCTCATACTGGAGGTACAAAAAGTATACACTAACCAAGTCAATATTCCTAAACCTAACTTTAAAGGCAAAGCTTGGTCAAAATATCAACAATCAAACTTTTGAAAGAAACTTACAGTATGAGTATGTATGTATATAAAAACAAAGTTACATTAGATTGCAATATACCAAAACATCACAAAACAATTATCCTACTGATATAAATATACAAAATTTGCCACAAATTGGAGAAAAGCAAATGGCATATCTCCAAACAAGACATCAAGAACAGATTCCTTGGATGAGTCTCCCCTCACTCACATACTGTAGCAAATTCTATTATACAGAGGTACAACAAATGTGAAAGATGGAAGTTGCAATTTGGTCTCTGAAGAGGGAAGTAATGTGGTTGAAATGTAGGCAGAATAACCAACACAGAAGCAGAGAATGTGGACAGGACAAATTGCTACCCTGTTCTTAAGCTTTTCTATAATTAACTTGTGAACAATGGTGCAACTCTCTACATAAAGAGCTTCATCAAACATGGAAATAAATCAGGACCACAATGTAAAGACAATAACTGTGGTGCAGATCAAACTCTACTGTCACCAGGCTATTTGATGGTGTGGGGGAGAAGAGAGAGGATAGGAAGAAATAAGAAAAGATCACTCTGGGTACAAACCGCCAGCAATGCAATTCACAATGAAATTAAGTAATATTGCACAATTCTAGCTAATAAGCGAAGCAAGTCAATTTTAAAGAGAAAATAGTAAAAGGTCATTACTTATGTTACTCACTTCTTCCAAGTGCTAGAAATTTCCAATTCCACTGATTAGATAACTCTAATTTTCTGCCTTCAGTCTTCCATAAAAACTTTTTCCCCTCCTTACTTCCTTCCTTTTTGTCCTCACCTATCCTGACTCATTGCTTCATACTCAGACACTCTTATATAGGTGCCAGTAGCTACACAGACTGGCAAAAGGTGGGAAGTGGTATTCCACAGGGATCAGTGCTGGGACCACTGTTCTTCACAATTTACATTAATGATTTGGATTCGGGAATCGGAAGTACAATTTCAAAATTTGCAGATGGCACCAAATTTTGGGTGGTGGTGGTGCTGGTGGGTGTAGTTAATACAAAGGAAGATTGTGTCAAAATGCAAGAGGACATTGATAAACTTGCAGAATGGGTGGGTAATTGGCAAATGAATTTCAATATAGATAATGAGAGGTAGAACATTTTGGTAGGAAGAGTAAGGAGGCCACATACTGCTCAGATAAAAAAAAAAGTCAAAACAGGATAGAGAAGCAAAGGGATCTAGGGATACAGATACACAAATTACTAAAAGTAATGAAGCAGGTTAATAAGGCCATAAAAAAGGCAAATCAAGCACTAGGGTTCATTTCTAGAGGGATAGAATTGAAAAGCAAACAAGTTATGTTAAACTTGTATAGAACCTTGGTTAGATCACACTTGCAGTATTGTGCACAGTTCTGGTCTCCATATTATAGAAAGGATATAATGGCCTGTTTCTGTGCTGTAGTTTTGATGTAGCTCTGTGTCTGAGCCTAGACATTGAATATCAACAGGTGATTTGATTGTGTATGTTTCAGATAGGGGGAGAAAGAAGAAAAGGAGCCTGATCTTGTGCCGAGTGACATCTACACATGCATATTTTCCAGAAGGAATCATGGATAGCAAATCAGCAGGAAATCTAGTCTAATGGAATGGAGGAGCTGGATCTGCAGACTGCTAATAGCATTACCTTGAGCGTGGGGCCTTCGAGATCTGTGTTGATCAGTAATACACTAGCCAATGCATTTACTCGTTAAGCATCAGGGAGCTTAAAGCTAAATAAAAGCCAAGGCTTACTTTGTTTCCCCCTGCCATTTGTTAAGTAATGGATTACAACAAAGAGCATTTCCATCACTCACCTTCCAAAGTCACAGAGTTTTAGGACAGCTGTTTCAGGATCAAGCAGCAGATTCTGTGGTTTGATATCCCGATGGCAAATTCCAAAAGAATGGATGTACGCTAAACTCCGGAACAGCTGATACATATACAACTGGAAAAAGAAAAAAATTTTTTTTTCATAAATTATTAGAACAGAACTCTAATTTTTGCTGCACTAGTTACAAAAAGTATTGCATTTAAGTAGCATATTATGTCCTCAGGACACCTCAAAATGCTTTATAACTAAGTTATGCAGGCAAATGTGGCAGCCATTTTGCAGAGAGCACTGTCCCGCAAACAGCAAATGACTGATCAGATAATCTGCTTTTGGTGTTGGTTGAGGGAGGAATGTTGACAGGGGGAGAACTCCCTGTTCTTTACATCTACTTGAGAACAGCAGATAGGGCCTCAGTTTAACATTTCAAAACTAGCACCTCTAACAATGCAGCACTCCCTCAGTGCCACAATTAATGGCATTTAATAATTTGACAAATTAAAATACAGTAGTTCACACATTTCAACTGGCACACAGTTTGGCCTAGGTGGTCCCATACTCTCGCCTCAGAGAGTTGAGAGTTTAAGCTGCTCCAGGATTTGAGCACAATCACACCAGTGTACTGCGTGCTGCCATTCTTTGGATGAAAAGTTAAGCTGAGGTGCCATTTGCCTATTTAACTGCACCAGGTGGCCATTAAAGATTCCATTATTGCCATTAGAAAAAGGGTAGGGAATTCTGCCAGTACCCTAGTTAACATTCCTCCCTGTAAAAACTAACAAATAAATTAACTGGTCATTCAACTCTTTGCTGTTTGTGGGATCTTAGTGTGCAAAATAGCTGCTGGGCTTGCCTACTTAACAGTCACTGCACTTTAAAATGATTCACTGTACATGAAGCATTTTGAAATGTTTGAGATGTGATCAGATGCTATGTAAATGCAAACTTTTTATAATTTCAGCTAGGCAATTGACATGCTTGTTAGTGCTAGCAAAATTAATTTTGAAAAGTTGGAACAGCTTGTTTCTACACGTGTTTATCTTGTGTAATCCCTTGCATGTCATATTGACATCACATTAAGCTAGCTAATAAAGGTTTGAAATGGAGCTATTCCATCAATTGCCTGACCTTGTATTACAAAACTAGTGCTGTATGATAAAGCAGTGAGCCGAGTCACAGAGATCAGGAAGTTCCGGGTTGAATCCTTGGTTTGTACTGAGTAGTTAGCTGAACTCAGCTGGAGCAATGATAAGAACACTATCAGCATAAACACAACTGGGTTAGAAAAAGGGAGCACGCTAAAGGTACCTATTCCTGATCACCATCTAGTACCTCTAATAGGAAGTGCATTACGTAGGCTTCAGGTAAGGACAAGATTGAATAGCCTGCCAATATCCATCTAACGTCACCCATGAAAAATAGCCATTTGGGCTGGTACTGGAGGCCCATCTCCAACCTCCCTTTACTCTCAAGACCTTAAACCCCCTAAAAATCCGTGGCCATCTTTACTGCAACTCCATGTTTGCATCAGATTTCCATCTTTGTCACAGCATCGAAATGCCCCTATTCAAAGTCACAAATTATGACCCCTGTGACTGCGACCTTGGTACACTATCCCTCTTCACCCTCTCTGTAGCCTTTGACACAGTCAACCACATCAGCCTCTTTCAATGCCTCTCCTTGGTTGCCTAGCTCAGTGGGACTGCACTCACTTGGTTCTATTCTTTCCCACCCAATCAGAGCAAAATCATCTCCAGTAATGGCCCCTGCACCATTACCGCTGGAGTCCAGCAAGGATCCATGCTTGGCCCCTCTTACATAGAGCCTCTACACACAGAATTAACAGCTCAGAAACAAACCATTCGGCCCAACCAGCCTCTGCTAGTGTTTATGCTCCACACGAGCCTACTCCCACCCTACTTCATTTAACCCCATCTGCATATCAACCATAACTCGCACTTATATAGTGCCTTTAACAGACTAAAACGTCTCAAGGCGCTTCACAGGAGCGTTATCAACAAAATTTGACACCGAGCCACAGAAGGTGATATTAGGACAGGTGAGGTGGGTTTTGAGGAACGTCTCAAGATTACTGCCTGAGCCACGTGCAAATTGGCATCGGGTCAAACAGATCAGAGCGCTAAATGTGTGGCTCAGAGTGGTGTGGGAGACGGGGTTTTGATTCATGGGGCACGATCATCAGTACTGGGGAAAGAGGGAGTTGTTCCGTTGGGATGGGCTGGGACCAGTGTCCTGGCGAATCAAATAACTAGGGCCGTAGATAGGGCTTTAAACTAAAAGTGGGGGTGGGGGGGTGAAATTTAGAAATCAAAAGAGAAAAGTAAAGGCAACAGAGCAGTGCAGTGATTTGGGTAAAGTTAAGCAGAGCATTGCAGGAAGGGACAGAGTTTAATGATAATAGTGCATCAGCGAATAAGATCAAAACAGGGAAAAATGGTAAAAAGTTCAAATTAGAGGCTCTGTATCTGAATGCACGAAGCATTTGTAACAATGTAGACAAATTAGTGGCACAAAGAGATAAATGGGTTTGATCTAATAGCCATTACAGAGACATGGTTGCACGGTGGCCAAGTTTGTGAACTAAATATTCCAAGGTGCTTGACATTTCGAAAAGACAGGCAGAATGGACGAGGAGAGGGGGTAGCCCTGATAATAAAGGATGATATAAGGACAGTGGTGAGAAAGGATCTTGGCTCCAAAGATCAGGAAGTAGAATTAGTATGGGTGGAAATAAGAAATGACAAGGGGCAGAAAACACTTGTGGGAGTGGCTCATAGGCCCCTTAACAGTAGCTATACTATTGGACATAATATTAATCAATAAATAATAGGAGCTTGTAACAAAGGCAATGCAATAATCGTGGGGGACTTTAATCTTCATATAGACTGGACAAATCAAACGAGTTCATGGAATGTATTTGAGACAGTTTCCTAGAACAATAGGTCATGGAATCGACTAGGGAACAGGCTATTTTATTTCTTGTATTGTGTAATGAGACAGGGTTAATTAGTAATCTCACAGTAAAGGATCCTCTGAGGAAAAGTGATCATAATAATATAAAGTGATCAGAATTTGACAGTGACTTACTCAAGGCCAAAACTAGAGTCTTAAACTTAAATAAAGCCAATTACATAGGTGTAAGGGGCAAGTTGGCTAAGGTAGATTGGGAAATTATATTAAAAAGGTACAACAGTAGATAAGCAATGGCAAACATTTAAAGAAATATTTCAATATTCTCAATGAATATACATTCCATTGAGAAATAAAAACTCCATAGGAAAAGTGATTCATCTGTGGCTAACTGAAGAAATTAAAGATAGTATTAGATTAAAAGAGGCCTATAATGTTGTGAAGAAGAGTAGTAAGCCTGAGGTTTGGGAGAGTTTTAGAAACCAGTAAAGGATGAACAAAAAAATTTGATAAAAAGGGAGAAAATAGAATATGAAAGTAAACTAGCAAGAAATATAAAAACAGATTGTAAGAGCTCCTACAAGGGTGTAAAAAGGAAGAGAGTAGCAAAAGTAAACGTTGGTTCTTCGAGGCTGAGACAGGAGAAATTATAATGGGGAATAAGGAAATGGCAGAGACGTTAAACAAATATTTTGTATCTGTCTTCACAGTAGAAGACCCAAAAAACATACCGGAAATAGTGGGGAACTGGAGGGGTAAATGAGATTAAGGAACTTAAAGTAATTAATATCAGTAGAGACAAAGTACCAGAGAAACTAATAGGACTAAAAGCCAATAAATCCTCTGGACCTGATGGCCTACATCCTAGGATTCTAAGAGAGGTGGCTGCAGAGATAGTTGATGCATTGGTTATGATTTTCCAAAATTCCCTAGATTCTAAAACGGTCCCTGTGGATTGGAAGGTTGCAAATGCAATCCCACTATTCAAGAAAAGAGGGAGAGAGAAAACAGGGAACTACAGACTAGGGGAAAATGCTGGAATCCATTATTAAGGAAGTGGTAACAGGGCACCGAGAAAATCATATGATTAGGCAGAGTCAACTCGGTTTTATGAAAGGGAAATCGTGTTTGATAGATTTATTAGTTTTTTAAGGATCTAACTAGCAGGGTAAATAAAGGTGAACCAGTGGATGTAGTATATTGGATTTTCGATGCCACATAAAATGTTGTTACGCAAGATAAGGGCTCATTGGGTTGAGGGTAATACATTGGCATAGATAGAGAACTGGTTAATGGACAGAAAACAGTAGGGAAAAACGGGTCATTTTCAGGTTGTTAGGCTTCAGCTATTTACAATCTATATTATCTTTAGCTATATTATATCTTGGGCCTCAGCAATTTACAATCTATATTAATGACTTAGATGAAGGGACTGAGTGTAATGTATCCAAGTTTGCTGACGATACAAAGCTAGGGGGGAAAGCAAGCTGTGAGGAGGACACAAAGAGTCTGCAAAGGAATATAGACAGGTTAAGTGAGTGGGCAAGAAAGTGGCAGACGGAGTATAATGTGGGGAAATGTGAGGTTATTCACTTTGTAGGAAGAATAGAAATACAGAATTTTTTTTTTAAATGGTGAGAAACTATTAAATGTTGCTGTTCAGAGAGATCTGGGTGTCCTGGTACAAGAAACAAAAAATGTTAGCATGCAGGTGCAGCAAGCAATAAGGAAAGCAAATGGCATGTTGGCCTTCATTGCAAGGGGGTTGGAGTACAAGAGTAAGAAGTCTTGCTGCAATTGTACAGGGCTTTAGTGAGACCTCACCCAGAACACTGTAAATTTTGATCTCCTAATCGAAGGAAGCATATAATTGCCTTAGAGGCGGTGCACTAGATTGATTCCTGGGATAAGAGGGTTGTCCTATGAGGAGAGATCGAGTAGAATGGCCCTATACTCTCTGGAGTTTAGAAGAATGAGAGGTGATCTCAAGTGAAACATACAAGATTCTGAGGCGGCTTCACAGGATAGATGCCGAGAGGTTGTTTGCCATAGCTGGAGTGTCTAGAACTAGGGGGCATAGCCTCAGGATAAGGGGTCGGCCATTTAAGACTGACTAGAAGGAATTTCTTCACACAAAGGGTTGTGAATCTTTGGAATTTTCTACCCCAGAGGGCTGTGGATGCTGAGTCGTTGAATATGTTCAAGGCTGAGATAGATTTTTGGACTCTAGGAGAATCGGGCAGGAAAGTGGAGTTGCGGTCGAAGATCAGCCGTGATCTTACTGAATGGCAGAGCAGGCTCGAAGGGCTTTATGGCCTACTCCTGCTCCTATTTCTTATGTTATGTTCTTAAAGGAGGAGAGGGGTAGAGGGGTGGAAAGGTTATGGGAGGGAATTCCAGAGCTTAGGGCCCAAGCAACTGAAGACATGCTGCTAATGGTGGAGCGATTAAAACCGGGGATGCGCAAGAGGCCAGAATTCGTTATATAGCTAGAGGAAGTTACAGACATAGGGAGGGGTGAGGCCATGGAGGGATTTGAAAACAAGTATGAGAATTTTAAAATCAAGGTGTTGCCGGACCGGGAGCCAATGTAGGTCAGCGAGCTCAAGGGTGATAGGTGAACAGGTGCAAGTTAGGCTACAGGCAGCAGAGTTTTGGATGAGCTCAAGTTTATGGAGCGTGGAAGATGGGAGGCTGGCCAGGACAGCACTGGAATAAATCAAGCCTAGATGTAACAAATGCATGGATGAGGATTTCAGCAGCAGATGAGCTGAGCCAAGGGCAGAGATGGGTGATGTTACGGTAGCGGAAGTAGCTGGTGTTGATGATGGAGCGCATTTGTGGTCCGAAGCTCATCTCAGGGTCAAAAAGGATACCAAGGTTGCGAACCTTGGTTCAGCCTCAGCCATTGGCCAAGGAGTCGGTGGCTAGGGAACAGAATTTGTGGCGGGGACCAAAGACAATGGCTTCGGTCTTAACAATATTTAGTTGGGAAGAAATTTCTGCTCATCCAGTAGTGGATGTCAGACAAGCAGTGCGACAAATCAGACAGTGAAGGGGTCGAGAGAGGTAGTGGTGAGGTAGAGCTAGGTGTCGTCAGTGCACATGTGGAACCTGACGTTGGGTTTTCAAATGATGTCGCTGAGGGGCAACATGTAGATGAGAAATAGGAGGGAGCCAAGGATAGATCCTTGGGGGACTCCAGAGGTAACTGTGCAGGAGCAGGAAGAGAAGCCACTGCAGGTGATTCTCTGGCTACGACTGGAAAGATAAGAATGGAACCAGGCAAGGGCAAATCTTGCCCCATGGTGACATCATCCAACCATATGCATCAGCTTTCACATGTACGCTGATGACATCCAGCTCTACCTTTCCAACACCTCTTGACCAGTCCACTGGCTCTGTGCTGTCACACTGCTTGCCCAACATCCAACCTTGGAGGAGCTGCAATTTCCTCCAGATCAAAATTGGGAAGACTGAAGCCATCATCCTCGTAACAAACTCCGTACCCTTGCTACGAATTCAATCACGCTCGACCCCCCAGTCATTGTCTCAAGTTGAGCCTGACTATTTGGAACCTATTCAACCCAAGCTGAGCTTTCGACCCCATATCCTCTCCAATCACAAAGGCCACCTATTAACAACTCTAACATTACCTACCTCAGCCCATCTCACGTTTAAATCCCTTCATGGCTTCGCCCCTGCCTAGCCCTGTAATTTCCCCCGGCCCTATAACTGCCCAGCTCCCCTCACCCCAGAAACTGCATTCTTCTGATTCTGGAGTCTTATGTATTTCCCGCTCACCTAATTACTCGCAGCTTTCCGCTCAGCATTTTAGGCCCTACACTCAATTTCCGTCCCTAAACGCTCTACCTCCCTCTCCTGCTTTAAGATCATCTTAGAAGCTGTTTCTTCGACCAAGTTTCTGATACACCTCCTAATAGCTCCTTTGTTGGCTCCACATCCATTTAATGTCTAATTACAACTCTATGAAGCATCTTGGGACTTTTTTTAATGTTAAAGGCACTATATAAATGCAAGTTGCTGTTGTATACCACAATTTAGGCTACTTCTTTCTTTCACTGCAAAGGTCTGCTTCCTATGAACCTCCTTGCCCTTATCGCTAAATATCTGGGATAGTGTTGCTCCAGGACAAACAAATGAACTCTTCTACTGTGGTGCACCTGAAATAACATGGATATCCACCATGTATTCCAGATCTCTCTGAACCAGTGGAAATCAACACATTTAAGGACCACATTTCTCAGGCTAAAAACAGACTCATGTTTACTAAAAAGTAAAGTCCTTAGTTGTCACGATTATTTTAAAACCGTTTTTCTCTAACTAAAATAGCAAAAGAAGCTTTGAGGGTATTTTAAGTAATTGCACAGCATTGCACTCAGAGTTCTGCCTAACTGCAAGGACCTACACATGCAATCGAACTGAACTAAGAATTAGGCAAAGCTTGCCATATTGATCCCAGATTCAAGCAGTTTCTGCCTGTAGAACTGTCAAATCAAGATAGAATCCAAATGTATAAGAGCAGCCTCCAAGATATCGGACTCAAGTAATTTATGTACCTTCAGGACAAAAGCAAAATTGAGAGTCATGTGAGCAGGAACCAATGAAGAATGTGTGTTTGGTCATTTCCAAACAGACTGCAGATATTGAGAGACTGCAGGCTTGGAACAATTACAACTGCTACACACTAATCGTAGGCAATGTACAGCCTACTGATAAGCATAGTTAATATATATCACTTGGATGGGTGTTAGATCTAACATCTGTTAGGTAATAAAAATTGTTTAGTCTTAAACAACCATATGCCTCTGATAGGAAACTATAAAATTAACCCATATATTGTTCTATAAAGGATTTATAATTTGATCAGCTGTAATTCAAAGGGCTATTGGAACAATTGCAAGTTTTCACAGCTAGAAGCGACTTCCTGAAGTAATTTGACACTAATAGCTCACAGAAAAGCAGCAGCAAATCCCTAACTGTTCACAGAAACTAATTTATGAGCATTATGACCTAGCTAAAATTTTATATAAAAAAAATATAAATTATGAATTGAAAACAGCTAGACCCTGGCTCAGTCACAGTAATAACCAGGCACATAAATGAAATGTTACCACAGTGTTAAAGTTGACCTATTAAAAAAATCCAGCAATTGGGGAAACCTAGGCTGTAAAATCACGGAAGAGGAAAAGTCAGAGGTTTGGAACAGATCCTCAGCATCACCACGTGCAGCAGAATGCACAAGATTATTCACCGAGAACACCACATCCCACACAACTCTACAAATTTTACCTTTTACTACTGGGCGACTGAAGGGCTCCCTCCTACACACATTCTTCTGCAATCCAACCATTCTTGATAGCAGTCACAGGTCATAAGGACAAAGACAAATGGATTCACAGAAGGTCTTTTACATCCTTTACTAATGTGAGGGGAAAAACTGCACAGTATCAAGTATCAGTATCTTTTCCCCACCACACTGCCTGCACTAAGGAGCTCCCTATATGGCATTAAGTTATGGTTTTCTTTTGGCATTGCATTTTACATTTTACTCTGTTTTCACTTGTTATGTCCCTTCAGGTTGAGGGAATACAGGTGACCAGTTAGAGCTCTTCCAATGTTGCTCAACCTGGCCTCAAAGAATAGAAACTCTGCCCGTAGCACTCACCCTCTAATTTTCCCTTCTTGTTGGAAGTGCTAGGTGAAGGCCAGGCATCTCAGTGATACAAATCAGCATATGGAGAACTTTTGACTCAAACTCTCATTCTACCACTCCAGCTAAGGAGAGGGTTGGTTTCAGCTGCTATGCGCCCAAAAGTCATACTAACCAATGTTCATTATCCAGACTAAAGATGAATGACTGCTCGGACCAATTATCAGGCAGCTACTGCTACTCACGAGGCATACCGTAGTGATAGTAAGGGAGAAGAATCATTATTTTTAGAAATTCATTGAACGGGATTTATTTTATGCATGTTTATTCACCATATTATGAAATTCTTTTTAAAAAAGCAATTTGTGTTGTACACAAGTGCCCCTCCCTGAATATTCCTTTTCACTTCATGAAACAGCCCCTCTGCAGATGGCAGGTTTTACTATCAGAAAGGTGGGCTGAAACTTCCATTAGGTCAGTAATAAAGATAAAATTTAACAGGTCTAAAAGGAAATGCATTGAAAAATAAATTGCAAAAAATGCAACTACTTGCATAAAATCATAAAAACTAATTTCTTTCACAACTGCGGTTTAGTGCACAGCATCAATAACAGCAGAATGTTCTGCTATTCGTTGCTCAGGTGCTGTAACAAAAATGCTAAATAAGTGGGTATACAGTACTGTTACAAGCCATCAATGAAAAATGAATTAACAGAATTGGAAATTTACTGACCCATCTTGTTCTGAAAGTATAGACTAAGTCGTCCAATAAAAGACTTCTCTTTGGATAGATTCTGCCTACCCACAGCAAACATTTAATTAAAAAGCAACTGAAATTGGGAGTCCAAATTAAGTTGACAAGACACACCAGTATCTATGGGTCCTCAAATCTACGTTATGGAATTTCAATTATAGCCTCAGCCAACAATACAATTTACAGCCATCAAAATAGTGTAGTTGATATTGCGTATATGGACTTTCAAGAGACATTTGAAAAGTACCACATAATAGACTTGTAAGCAAAATTAAAGCCCATGGATTAAAGGGACAATGGATACAAAATTGGCTAGGGGATAGAAAGCAGAGAGTAGTGGTGAATGGTTGCTTTTCAGACTGGATGGAGCAGTGGTGTTCCCCAGGGGTTGGTAGTAGGACCACTGCTCTTCATCAACGATCTGGACTTGGGTATAGAGGGTATAATTTCAAAATTTGCAGATGACACAAAACTCGGAAATGTAATAAACAATGTGGAGGATAGTAACAGACTTCAGGAGGACATAGACAGACTAGTAAAATGGGCAGGCACATGGCAGATGACATTTAACGCAGAGACGTGTGAAGTGTTGCATTTTGGTAGGAAGAGTGAGGCAAGGCAATATAAACTAAATGGTACAATTTTAAAAAGGGGGTGCAGGAACAGAGACACCAGGGGGGGGGGGGAGGGGTGCACATACACAAATCTTTGAAGGTGGCAAGATAAGTTGAGAAGGCTGTTAAAGAAGCATATGGGATCCTGGACTATTAATAGAGGCATAGAGTATAAAAGCAAGGAAGTTATGATAAACTTTTATAAAACCCTGGTTAGGCCTCAGCTGGAGTAGTGTGTTCAACTCTGGGCACCACCCTTTAGGATGTCAAGGCTTTAGAGAGGGTGCAGAAGAGATTTACTAGAATATTGCCAAGAATGAGGGACTTCAGTTACATGGAGAGACTGGAGAAGCTGGGGTTATTCTCCTTAGAACAGAGAAGGTTAAGGGGAGATTTGACAAAGGTGTTCAAAATCATGAATGGTTTTGACAGAGTAAATAAGGAGAAGCTGTTTCCAGTGGCAGAAGGGTCGCTAACCAGAGAGCACAGGTTTAAGGTGATCGGCAAAGGGCCAGAGGCAACATGAGGAAACATTTTTTTAATGCAGCGAGTTGTAATGATCTGGAATGCACTGCCTGAAAGGGTGGTGGAAGCAAATTTAATAGTAACTTTCAAAAGGGAAATGGATAAATACATGAAGGGAAAAAATTCACAGGGCTATGGGGAAAGAGCAGGGGAATGGGACTAATTGGATAGCTCTTTCAAAGACATGATTGGTCGAATGGCCTCCTACTGTGAAAAGAGACATCAGTTCCTGGTGGACATCCAGATGGATTGCTGTGAGACTGAAATGTTCCATCTTATAAGAAAAATTGACTAAACTAATCCCCACAGAAATGCACCTGCCATTCCATCACATAATTTAAGACATAAAAGTAGTACTAAGGCAGAGTATAATAATTAAACTGGGAAGTAAAAACATCAAAATAAACAATTTGACACAAATAAGTACACATTAAATTCCTTACTTTTACATAAATCACCGGGAGTGTCTGCTTGGCTCGGCTGTAATGTCTGGCAACTCTGTACACAGTTTCCGGAACGTAGTCTAGCACCAAGTTGAGGTACACTTCATCTTTCTAGAAGAGAAGAAAAAAAATTGCAATTAACATTAATATATATATATATAAAAAACTCTCACACCCTCCAATCTATTTTTTGGTCCTCATTTCAGCCACCCAGTGTTAGTTTCAAGCACACCCATATCAGGCACGTCATGGTTTGATGCATAGTGAAGAACTCTCTGCTCTGCCCTAACAATGCATCAGTCCCAACTTCAGAAGCACATCATTAAGCCCATTTCTCAGGCTAGACATGCTGTGCCTTCTCACAAAGAATGCCAACGTAGTGCCAATTAGGGGCAGTTTTCATTCCACACAAGAACATAAGAAATAGGAGCAGGAGTAGGCCAATCGGCCCCTCGAGCCTGCTCCGCCATTCAATAAGATCACGGCTGATCTGATCCTAACCTCAAATCTAAATTCATGTCCAATTTCCTGCCCGCTCCCCGTAACCCCTAATTCCCTTTACTTCTAGGAAACTGTCTATTTCTGTTTTAAATTTATTTAATGATGCAGCTTCTACAGCTTCCTGGGGCAGCAAATTCCACAGACCTACTACCCTCTGAGTGAAGAAGTTTCTCCTCATCTCAGTTTTGAAAGAGCAGCCCCTTATTCTAAGATTATGCCCCCTAGTTCTAGTTTCACCCATCCTTGGGAACATCCTTACCGCATCCACCCGATCAAGCCCCTTCACAATCTTATATGTTTCAATAAGATTGCCTCTCATTCTTCTGAACTCCAATGAGTAGAGTCCCAATCTACTCAACCTCTCCTCATATGTCCGCCCCCTCATCCCCAGGATTAACCGAGTGAACCTTCTTTGTACTGCCTCGAGAGCAAGTATTTCTTTTCTTAAGTATGGACACCAAAACTGTATGCAGTATTCCAGGTGCGGTCTCACCAATACCTTATATAACTGCAGCAATACCTCCCTGTTTTTATATTCTATCCCCCGAGCAATAAAAGCCAACATTCCGTTGGCCTTCTTGATCACCTGCTGCACCTGCATACTGACTTTTTGATTTTCTTGCAATAGGACCCCCAGATCCCTTTGTACTGCAGTACTTTCCAGTTTCTCGCCATTAAGATAATAACTTGCTCTCTGATTTTTCCTGCCAAAGTGCATAACCTCACATTTTCCAATATTGTATTGCATCTGCCAAATCTCCGCCCACTCATCCAGCCTGTCTATATCCCCATGTAGGTTTTTTATGTCCTCCTCACTCTCTACTTTCCCTCCCATCTTTGTATCATCTGCAAACTTTGATATGTTACACTCGGTCCCCTCCTCCAAATCGTTAATATAGATTGTAAAGAGTTGGGGACCCAGCACCGACCCCTGCGGAACACCACTGGCTACTGGTTGCCAGTCCGAGAATGAACCATTTATCCCAACTCTCTGCTTCCTGTTAGATAACCAATTCTCCACCCATGCCAGAATATTACCCCCATGTGGGTCATATCCACAAAAGGACCAAGTTAAAAGTGCCCAAGCTCATTCCATATTTGATCTTCACAGCCAGCAGAGGAGACTTGCACCTAATTGGTCTGGGCTGGATTCTCAGATGTGAACGGTCAATGTATAACCCACTACATCAATCACCCAGTCCCAAATCGAGCAATAAAAGTAACATTTAACCAACAGGAACACCTATAAGCATCTCTCCACAGATGCTGCCTGACCTGCTGAGTATTACCCGCATTTTCTGTTTTTATTTCAGATTTCCAGTGTTTTGCTTTTGTATAAGTGGTTCTAGTGGTCTTTGAATTGTCCCTTTAACAGCCATTTTTTCCACATTATTAAAATTCCCATTCAGCTGCATTTATTTTTTAGATACACTTCACAAAATGCCTCAAAGTTGTAAAATGTAATTGACAGCAAAAGAATAACACTACAGAAAAACTGCAACTTTGATAAATGCAGTCCAGAAAGCATTTATACGCCAGTAGCATTAGAGCAATTTTAAGCAAAAATTTTTAAACCATGCTTTAAGTTTAAGGAGTCTCTGTTTATACCAGAGCAACAGAATTAGGTTTTGGAGAGGATCCCTGGCAAATATTGACACTCCTGGAGACCCCTATCTTGATTTCCAAAAGATAGTGTCAGCTACCCAAGAAAAACAGTGCCATTATTGCAGAAAACGTTAACATTCAGCAAGTATATAATAGCTATCTGACCAACCGACAAATCTAATGAACTTGAGATACAGGTTTCATTTTGAAAACCCGGGCAGTAGGTTAACTGTGAGGTCCACAACCACTCCAAATGCTCCTTAAAAATAACAGAAGCTTAGTCCAGAAGCAGAAATATTTAGAAACAATTTAAACTTCACAATACTTGAAGACCTGCTAATAGATTAAATTAAATGAAAAGTGAGCAGTTAAACTATCAGTCTGTAATGGGGCAGTGATCAGGAGTGGAAGTCCCTAGCTGTGGAGAGACTGAGACAAATTGTAGCACTTCCAATGCTGTAAACTAGATAGCCTTAAATTCAATTCACCAAACAAGTCAACCTACAGAAAGCAATTTAGAGGTTATAGTCAAATATTCTTCTATTATTTTGAGGGTAAGAGAAAACCCACCAATAGTACTGTATAAAATGGCAGTAGGACTTATATAATGTTGGTAATCAAGTAGACTGAGCATTGTACCATCAAGACAATCACTGAACTGACAAGGTAGTACTCACTGAGAGCATGAAAACTTTGTCCGTAACTAACTTGCAGCTAGCCTAACCCACAATTCTCCCCACATTAAATTTACATCATGAAAAAGTGGGCTCTGGTTTTTCCTGGTGGGTCTTGTCCTTTCAGGAGGAAGATAATGAGATACATCCAGAACTATCAACTTGGGACAAATCCTAAGTGTACAGAACAAGAACCAGCATAAGTAACAGTAAAAGAAAATAAAAGAAATTCAGCAAAAAAGCACAATACCAGCAAGAGCAAATTGGGTTGCGGGTGGCGGAGAAGCTTGCTTGAAAACTGTAAATAAACAATGCCGTTAATGGGAGCCAAAAGTAGGACCTAGTTAATATTTCAACTTTTTTCCATGGTTTGTGCCGAGTTGGCTAATATCAGCTGGGATAGTTGAAGGAGTATTACAATTGGCTACAAAAGCCATTAGTTCAAGAAAGGGTAAAAGAAATTAATCATCCAGGGTTCTTGCCCTTGATCACTCTCCACCAATCCCTTCTGGAAGTACGTGTGAATGGCAGCGAGGATAAGTTTGTGCTCAGATATGATGTCCTCCACAGTCGAGTATCCTGCTTACATGTAAAAGGCCCACTAGGTGAGGTACCAAAGGGAAGTCACTGCCTGTGAAACCGTATCTTATTGACTCAATTGGTACAAGCTATTTACAAATAATGGTAAGTGACACTTTCTTTCAATAAAAGAAATGGGAGGATAAATAAAATCAGCACCATGATTTCCCCGAGACACAACGAAACTGGAATAGAATGGAGAGTCTACAAATTGAATTATTTTTGAAGAATTTACTTATTTTCAGGAAGATGCTGCAGCTCTCAAAGCATAGCTACAATTTAAAACTGCTTTGTAATGTAATTACCTTGTAGCACAAATCCAGTTATATTGAGTCCAGTACTTTAAAGCAAGGTGACAGGGGGACCAGATTGTGTAAAATAAATACAGGTTAACACAACATTTATTTTAAAAGAAAAGAAATAGGAGCAGGAGTAGGCCATACGGCCCATCGAGCCTGCACCGCTATTCAATAAGCTCATGGCTGATGTTCGACCTCAACTCTACTTTCCCACCCAATCTCCATATTCCTTGATTCCCTCAGTCCAAAAATCTAGCGATTTTAGCCTTGTATATACTCAACGACTGAACATCCACAGCCTTATGGGGTAGAGAATTCCAAAGATTCACAACCCTCAGTGAAGAAATTCCTCCTCATCTCAGTCCTTAATGACCGACCCCTTATACTGAGACCATGCCCCCTAGTTCTGGACTCCAGCCAGGGGAAACAACTGCTTAGTATCTACCCGGTCAATCCCTCTCAGAATTTTATATGTTTCAATGAGATCACCTCTCATTCTTCTAAATTCCAGAGAACATGGGCCCATTTTACTCAATCTCTCCTCACAGGACAATGCTCTCATTCCAGGAATCAACCTAGTGAACCTTCATTGCACAACCTCTAAGGCAAGTATTCCTTAGATAAGACGACCAAAACTGTACACAACACTCCAGGCGTGGTCTCACCAAAGCCCTGTACAATTGTAGCAAGACTTCTTTACTCTTGTACACCAACCACCTTGCAAATACCATTTGCGTTCCTAATTGCTTGCTATACCTGCATGCTGACTTTGTGTGTTTCCTGTATGAGGATACCCAAATCTCTCTGAATACCAACATTTGATAGTTTCTTACCATTTTTTTAAAATTGTTTTTCTATTCTTCCTACCAAAGTGAATAACCTCATATTTCCCCACATTATACTCCATCTGCCAACTTCTCGCCCACTCACTTAAACTGTCTATATCCCTTTGCAGACTGTGTGTCCTCCTCACAGCTTACTTTCCCATCTATATTTGTATCGTCAGCTAACTTGGATAAAATACACTCAGTCCCTTCGCCTAAGTCATTAATATAGATTGTAAATAGATGAGGCCCAAGCACTGATCCTTCCGGCACCCCACTAGTTACAGCCTGCCAACCTGAAAATGACCCGTTTATTCCTACTCCCTGTTTTCTGTCCGTTAACCAGTCCTCTATCCATGCTAATATATTACCCCATACCTCTTAAGCCCTTATATTGTGTAACAACCTTGTGTAGTACCTTATTGAATGCTTTTTGAAAATTCAAATATACTACATCCACTGGTTCCCCTTTATCTACCCTGGTAGTTACATCCTCAAAAAACTCAAATTTGTCAAACACTATTTCCCTTTCATAAAATCACATTGACTCTGCCTAATCACATGATTTTCTAACAGTCCTGTTACACATCCTTAATAATGGATTCCAGCATTTTCCCGACGACTGATGTCAGGCTAACTGGCCCGTAGTTCCCTGTTTTCTCTCTCTCTCCTTTCTTGAAGCTATGTATGCCTATGAAATGAAAGTCATATGCCGAACATTTTGCAACAGAATTAGTGATTGAAAAGTCAGTCAACCAAAGTTATTCTTAGTTACTATAAATTCAACTTTGCTTGCCCAGAATGCTAAATTCATAATTCCAGAATTATCAACTTGCATTTATATAGCATCTTTAGTGCAGTAACACGTCCCAAGGTGCATCACAGGAGCGTAATCAGACAAAAATTGACACCAAGCCAAAAGAGGAGATATTAGTACAGGAAACTTGGTCAAAGGTAGGTTTTAAGGAGTGCCTTAAAGGAGGAGGGGCAGAGGGGTTTAGGGAGGGAATTCCAGAGCTTAGGGCCCAGACGGCTGAAGGCATGGGCGTTAATGGTGGGGCGAAGGAATTGGGGGTGCACAAGGCCAGAGTTGGAGGAACGCAGAGGTCTCGTAGGGTTGTAGGGCTGGAGGAGGTTACAGAGAGGAGGAGGGGTGAGGCCATGGAGGGATTTGAATACGAGGATGAGAATTTTAAAATCAAAGCATTGGTGGACTGGTAGCCAATGTAGGTCAGCGAGCACAGAGGTGATGGGCAAACTGGATTTGGTACAAGTAAGCAAAGTTTTGGATGAGCTCATGTTTATAGAAGGTGGAAGATGGGAGGCTGGCCAGGAAAGCATTGGAATAGTTGAGTCTTGAGGCAACAAAAGCATGGATGTGGGTTTCAGCAGCACTTGAGCTGAGGCAGGAGCAGAGACGTACGGTTTAAGAAGGTGGAAGTAGGCAATCTTTGTGATGGAGAGTATATGGAGTTGGAAGCGCGGCTCAGGGTCAAATAGGACGCAGAGGTTGTGAACAGCCTAGTCCAGCCTCAGAATTAAACAAGCTAAAGTTTAAGAATTCTAGGTGATTCATTTCCTCTCAAGTACTAAAACATCAAGTTCCTGTTGGTGGTGCTGTTGAGAAGAGCAACATTTGTTCAAGTTTAACAGAAAGAGAAGGCTGCTCTAGACAGTAAACTAACACCAAAACCACTGGATGTCCAGAACCCAAAGTTGGAATTGAGGATACTAATTTTAGTATGATATACAATGAAGGCTAGATGTAATTTTATACCCATCAGAATATGTGAGAGAAATATGAATGACAGCAATTAGTTCATAATGGAAGTTTTTTGGATTTTCTGGTGAAGGAAATGGAAAGTGTTAGATTTCAGAACAGCCCACAAACACTAACAGATGTCTTTATTCAAACGTTACTTACTGGATTGGTAAACTGTTTGAAAAATGTGCACATTTTATGTAACGTTTTACTCCATGCGCTAGGTTTAATATATAAATTTCTAGAGCTTTAAGTACAGAGCTGGTGAGGTGGGTGAGTACACTAAATCGAGTGACATACGAAACAGAGTGATGACGGGAATTTGGTGAAAGTGGGAATTCATTGGTAAGTAGTGGGTGAGTAGTACAGAAAGTGTATTACCAAGCTGAAATCTAAATTGGTTTTCTTTCTGACTTTAAAAAAACTACAACTCAGTGGCAGTTAACAGTCAATCAGCTGTAGGTTGGTCCCTGACTAGGTGTTAATTTTTGTGACTGAGTTGACTCACCAGTTGTAACTAGCGTTTTTCTGAAGGTTTATATCAGGAGGCATATCTGCGAAAGCACAAAGCTTGGTAAGAGTTGGGTGAACCTGCTAAACAGAGTGGCTTGCTAAACAGAGTTGACGACGGGAATTTGGAGAGAGTGGGAATTTGGTGTAGAGGGGGAAATGAGGTGCTAAGTAATTTAAACCAAGGGGCAACAATAAGCAAGTAAGTAAATAAATAAATCAGTGTAATTAATTAGAACCAAGGGGATAAAATTAAAATTAACTAAATTGAGGATACGAACATTAAAGGGATCTGAATTGCATTAAATAAAAATCCGGTACACAGAGAGAGTAATGGGGATACTAAAATAAAGAAGTTAATAAAAAGTCAAGACTAAATAGTTACCAATTAATCTGAAATCAAGCTAAATCCATCTATTAAATATAATCCAGATCTCAAGTAATTCTATTATATCTAGAATTAAATGACTACTAAATAAATAAATACTAGAAATGGCAGTGCAGGCTGTGTCGGGACTGAGAGACTGTTCCAGATTGCCACATCTGCAGGAAATATCTGTCTGAGGGGTAGGGGGAACTGATGAGAGATAGAGGAGGTCGTCCCACAGACACTGGTCCTATCCAACAGGTACAATGTACTCAGCAACTGTCTCAGCTCCGACTCATTCCACGTGGTCTCCAACTTAATTCCACCCTTCATATTTCGGATCCACCCGTGATTACAGATATCTCCATGATATTCGGTATTCCTTGAATTACTGCTCTTGCCGCTTCCTGAGATCCATGCTCCTGACTTCTCGCTCCAGCAGCACCGACTCACTAGTTCAGAGTTGTCCTGTTACGCAGCTCTATTTCATCCTTCGCCTCATCCGGCGCTTCAACAAAAAACTTTTTTTCTTCCTTCCAGGTGTCAAGGACCGCAAGCTTCAACAACTCTTCGATACCAACACCCCCCCGATCCTCCTTCCCCTTCATTTTCCTCTGACCCCATCCCTCCCTCCAAGAGGTTCTGCTGAGGGAGTTTGAGCAGCTAGGGACAAAATTAAAAAGCAGAACCACAAAGGTGATAATCTCCGGATTATTACCTGAGCCACGAGCAAATTGACACAGGGTAAATCAGATCAGAGAGATGAATGCGTGGCTCAAAGATTGGTGTGGGAGAAGTGAGTTTCGATTCATGGAGCACTGGCACCAGTACTAGGGAAAGAGAGAGCTGTTCCGTTGGGACGGGCTTCACCTAAACCTGGGACCAGTGATGTGGCAAACCGAATCACTAGGGCGGTAGGGAAGGCTTTAAATTAAATAGAGGGGGGGGGGGGGGGAGGGCTCAGGTGGGGCGAAGTTTAGATTGATAAAGAGAAAAGACAAGGAAGTAGTACAGGAAAATAATGGAGGTAATGATAAACAGAGTGCATCAGGAAGGGACAGAGCGTACAAACATAAGAGTGCACTAGCAAATGGGGCCGGGATAGGAAAGAATGGTAAAAAGACAAAATTAAAGGTTCTTTATCTGAATGCGCGCAGCATTTGTAATAAGATAGATGAACTGACGGCACAAATAGAAACAAATGGATATGATCTTGTGGCCATTACAGAGATGTGGTTGCAAGGTGACCAAGGCTGGGAGCTAAATATTCAGAGTTATTTAACATTTCGGAAGGATAGGAAAAAAGGTAAAAGATGGTGGGGTAGCTCTGTTAATAAAGGATGAAATTGGTATAATAGTGAGAAATGATCTTGGCTCAGAAGATCAAGATGTCGAATCAATTTGGGTGGAGGTAACAAATAGTAAGGGAAAGAAATCATTGGTGGGAATAGTATGTAGGCCCCCTAACAGTAGCTGCACTGTAGGGCAAAATATTAATGAGGAAATAAGGGGGGGCTTGTAAAAAACGTAATGCAATAATCATGGGCGATTTTAACTTTCACATAGATTAGACAAATCAAATTGGCAAAAATAGCCCCGAGGAGGAGTTCAGAGTGTATTTGGGACTGTTTCTTAGACCAATACGTCGGGGAACCAACTAGGGAACAGGCCATTTTGGATCCGGTAATGGGTAACAAGACAGGATTAATGATCTCAAAGTAAAGGATCCCTTGGGAAGCAGTGATCATAACATGATAAACTGGATGTGAAATTCTGAGAGCGAGGATCTTGGGTCTGAAACTACTGTATTAAACTTAAATAAGGGCAATTATAAAGGAATGAGGGCGGAATTGGCTGAAGTGGACTGGGTAAACAGATTAGATGGTATGATGGTGGATAAGCAGTGGCAAACATTTAAAAAGATATTTTATGACTCACAACAAAAATATATCTCTGTGAGGAGGAAAGACTCCACAAAAAGGGTGAACCAACCATGGCTAACTAAGGAAGTCAAGGATGGTATCAGGTTAAAAGAAAAAGCATACAACATGGCAAAGATTACTGGTAAGCCCGAAGATTGGAAAAACTTTAAAAACCAGCAAAGGATGATTAAAAGAATAATAAAGAGGGAGAAAATAAATTATGAGATTAAACTAGCAAGAAATATAAAAACTGACAATAAAAGCTTCTACAAGTATATAAAAAGGAAGAGGGTAGCTAAAGTAAACATTGGTCCTTTAGAGGATGAGACTGGGGAAATAATAATTGAAAACAAGGAAATGGCAGAGGAATTGAACAGATATTTTATATCCGTCTTCACAGTAGAAGACACTAATAATATAACAATAATAGTAGAAAATCAAGGGGCAAAGGGGAGGGAGGAACTAAAAACAATCACTATCACTAGAGAAAAAGTACTAGGTAAACTAATGGGTCTAAAGGCTGACAAGTCCCCTGGACCTGATGGCTTGCATCCGAGGGTCTTAAAGGAAGTGGCTAGAGATAACGGATGCATTGGTTGTAATCTTCCAGAATTCACTAGACTCTGGAAAGGTCCCAGCGGATTGGAAAACCGCAAACATAACACCCCTATTCAAGAAGGGAGAGAGACAGAAAGCAGGTAACTATAGACCAGTTAGCCTATTGGGAAAATGCTAGAATCCATTATTAAGGAAGTAGTAGCAGGACATTTGGAGACTCATAATACAATCAAGGAGAGTCAACATGGTCTTATGAAGGGGAAATCGTGCCTGACAAATTTATTAGAGTTCTTTGAGGAAGTAACAGGCAGGGTGGATAAAGGGGAACCAATGGATGCAATATATTTGGATTTCCAAAAGGCATTCGATAAGGTGCCACATAAAAGATTACTGCACAAGATAAGAGCTCATGGTGTTGGGGGTAATATACTGGCATGGATAGAGGATTGGCTAACTAACAGAAGTCGGGATAAAAGGATCATGTTCAAAAAGGCAATCTGTAACCAGTGGGGTACCGCAGGGATCAGTGCTGGGGCCTCAACTATTTACAATATATATCAATGACTTGGATGAAGGAACAGAGTGTCTTGTGGCCAAATTTGCTGACGATACAAAGATAGATGGAAAAGCAAGTTGCGATGAGGACACAAAGTGTCTGCAAAGGGATATTGACAGGTTAAGTGAATGGGCAAAAATTTGGCAGATGGAATATAATGTGGGAAAATGTGAAGTCATCCACTTTGGGAGGAAAAATAAAAAAGCAAGTTATTCGAATGGAGAAATACCACAAAATGCTGCGGTACAGAGGGATCTGGGTGTCCTCGTACATGAAACACAAAAAGTCAACATACAGGTGCAGCAGGTAATCCGGAAGACAAACGGAATATTGGCCTTTATTTCTAGGGGGATGGAGTATAAAAGCAGGGAAGTCATGTTACAACTGTACAGGGTGCTGGTGAGACCACACTTGGGAGTACTGCGTACAGTTCTGGTGCCCTTATTTAAGGAAGGACATACTTGCATTGGAGGCAGTTCGGAAAAGGTTCACTAGGTTGATTCCGGGTATGGAAGGGTTGTCTTATGAGGAAAGATTGAACAGGTTGTGTCTATACTCATTGGAGTT
Source organism: Heptranchias perlo (assembly GCF_035084215.1). Lineage (NCBI taxonomy): Eukaryota > Metazoa > Chordata > Chondrichthyes > Hexanchiformes > Hexanchidae > Heptranchias > Heptranchias perlo. The sequence goes on from NC_090335.1 coordinate 51,693,265, forward strand.
TAGAAGAATGAGAGGAGATCTTATTGAAACATACAAGATTCTGAGGGGACTCGATAGGGTAGCTGCTGAGAGGATGTTACCCCTCATGGATGAATCTAAAACTAGGGGGCATAGTCTCAGAATAAGGAGTCACCCATTTAAGATGGAAATGAGGAGGAATTTCTTCTCCCAGAGGGTCGTGAATCTTTGGAATTCTTTACCCCAAAAAGCTGTGGAGGCTGAGTCATTGAATACATTCAAGGCTGAGTTAGACAAATTTTTGATCAGCAAGGGAGTCAAAGGATATGGGGAAAAGGCAGGAAAGTGGAGTTGAGGTAAAAATCAGATCAGCCATGATCTCATTGAATGGCGGAGCAGGCTCGAGGGGCCGAATGGCCTACTCCTGCTCCTATCTCTTATGGTCTTATGGTCTAATCTCACCCTTTGTTGTGTTTGCACCATTCCCATAGACTAATCTTTCTCTGACCCTGAATGATCAGTCCTCAGCAAAAGCCTTAGTTTCATCCCCTTACGCCCCCACCTCAATAAATTTCGAGCTCGACACGATGCTGAGCTCCTCTTCTGCGCCCACTACTTTGGCCAGGAGTCTTCCCACCCCCCTCCCCACCACCACCGCACAGCGGACCCATTCTCTGGTCTTCAGAATTCTCGTTCCACCTGGATCCCTCCCTCTGGCTTCTTATTCTCTCGATCTTTTCATTGTGAACTGTCGGCATGACATCGGCCATCTCAATTTCTCTACTCCCCTCACTAACTCTAACTTACCGCCCTCTGAACTTGCAGCACACCGTTCTCTCAGGTCCAACCCTGACATTGTCATTAAACCTGCTGACAAGTGTGGCGCTATTGTTGGGTGGCGAACAGAGCTGTACCTTGCAGAGGCTGAATTCTAACTCTCCGACACCTCCTCCCACGTCCCCCTGGACCATGACCCCATCGACGAACATCAAGCCATAGTTTCCCAGACAGTCACTGACCTCATCTCCTCTGGAGATTTCTGGCCCCCCCCACCCCCGACCTCCAACCTCATAGTCCCCCAACCCCGCACAGCCCGTTTCTACCTCCTTCCCAAGATCCACAAACAGGACTGCCCTGGGAGACCCATCGTTTCAGCCTGTTCTTGCCCCACGGAACTTATTTCTTCCTATCTTTTTTCTCCCTTGTTCAGTCTCTTCCGACCTACATCCGCGACTCTTCTGACGCCCTTCACCACGAACAGTTTCCAGTTCCCCGGCCCTAAGCGTCTCCTTTTTACCAAGGACGTCCAGTCTCATTACACCTCCATCTCCGTGGAACATTCCTTGTTCCAGTCCTACTCAGGACCCCTCCCTCACCTCTTTTTCCGGTACATTGATGACTGCATCGGTGCTGCATCCTGCTCTCACCCTAAACTGGAAAATTTCATCAACTTTGTTGCCAATTTCCACCCTTCCCTTGCCTTCACATGGTCCATCTCCGATTCTTCCCTTCCTCAACTTCTGGGGATAGGCTGTCAACCAATACCTATTATAAGCCCACTGACTCTCACAACTACCTTGATTACACTTCCTCCCACTCCGCTTCCTGTAAGGACTCTATTCCCTTCTCCTAGTTTCTCCGTCACATCTGTTCTGACAATGCCATCTTCCGTACCAGTGCTTCCAATGTGACTTCCTTTTTCCTCAACTGAAGATTCCCCTCCACTGTAGTTGACAGGCCCTCAACCGTGTCCATTCTATTACCCGCACTTCTGCCCTCACCCCTTCCCTTACCTCCCAGAACCATGATAAGGGTCCCCCCCTTGTCTTTACTTTCCACCCGACCAGTCTCCACATTCAACGAATCATCCTCCGCCATTTCCGCTACCTCCAGCGCGATCCTGCCACCAAATAAGTCTTCCCCTCCCCTTTCAGCATTCCGAAGGGACCACTCCCTCCGCGACACCCTGGTCCACTCTTCCATCACCCCCAACACCTTCCCGTGCGAGCACAGGAGATGCAACACCTGCTCCTTCACCTCCTGCCTTCCCACCATCCAGGGTCCCAAACACTCCTTCCAGGTGAAACAGCAGTTTACTTGTATTTCTTTTAATTTTTGATAGGGTAGAGAGAGAGATAAACCTTTTCCACTGGTGAGGGAGTCCAGGACAAGGGATCCAAATAGAACAGGTTACTTTCTAAATGGTAAAAAGTTAAAAACAGTGGATCTCCAAAAGGGACTTAGGGGTTCAGGTACATAGATCATTGAAGTGTCATGAACAGGTGCAGAAAATAATCAATAAGGCTAATGGAATGCTGGCCTTTATATCTAGAGGACTGGGATACAAGGGGGGTAGAAGTTATGCTGCAGCTATACAAAACCCTGGTTAGACTGCACCTAGAGTACTGTGAGCAGTTCTGGGCATCGCACCTTCGGAAGGACATATTGGCCTTGGAGGGAGTGCAGCATAGGGTTAAGTTACAGGGAGAGATTACACAAATTGGGGTTGTATTCTCCAGAGTTTAGAAGGATAAGGGTGATCTGATCGAAGTTTATAAGATATTAAGGGGAACAGATAGGGTGGATAGAGAGAAACTATTTCCACTGGTTGGGGATTCTAGTAGGGGGCATAGTCTAAAAATTAGAGCCAGACCTTTCAGGAGTGAGATTAGAAAACATTTCTACACACAAAGGGTGGTAGAAGTTTGGAACTCTCTTCCGCAAACGGCAATTGATGCTAGCTCAATTGCTAAATTTAAATCTGAGATAGATAGCTTTTTGGCAACCAAAGGTATTAAGGGATATGAGCCAAAGGCAGATATATGGAGTTAGATCACAGATCAGCCATGATCTTATCAAATGGCGGAGCAGGCTCGAGGGGCTGAATGGCCTACTCCTGTTCCTATATTCTTATGTTCCTATAAGGGGATATAACCTCAAAATCAGAGCCAGGCCATTCAGGAGAAAAGTTAGGAAACACTTCTTCATGCAAAGGGTGGTAGAAGTGTGGAACACACTCCCACAAAAAGCAGTAGATGCTAGCTCAATTAATAATTTTAAATCTGAGACCGATAGATTTTTGCTAGCCAAGTTTATTAGGGATATGGAGCCAAGACAGGTGGATGGAGTTAGGATACAGATCAGCCACGATCTCATTGAATGGCAGAAGAGGCTTGAGTTGCTGAATGGCCTACTCCTGTTCCTATGGTCGTATTATTGCAAGTTTGTCTTAGAATTCAATATAAATTGAAATAGGTGGAAACATGGGGAGGGAAAAAAAATATATAGCTGAGTTCTCAAATAGACTGCTCAATAAATGAAACCACTGATAACCCATTTATATTACAGCACTACTGCTGTTGATAGAGAACTGGCGACAAAGGTAAATGGCCAGTCTAGTCACCACAGGGGCCACCATTTTCTTCTAGTCACATGTGCTGGACTCAGAACTTCCTGACATCTGGGAAAGGCTGCATGCAGAATGGTGAAGTCACTAATGTAATCTTATTTTAACTGCTGCATGGAGGTAAAGAAATAGAGGGGAAAAAGTTGCACAGCCTCATTAACAGGGGAGGAGGCGAATTAACTGAATTGCAATGGGGAAAGAAAAAATGACCAGATAAGTTGCATATTTTTACTGAAATATTTGCAAGTACCCTTTTGTGTACAGCTTTGGAAATATAAGCAGCCATCATTTGTATTCCCTTTTAAGTAACTGACTTTTCCATCATTTTACAAACAGGATTTCAAATAACCAATAACATATCTATTTGAGATAAATACCTGCAATGCAGTACAATTTTTGAACTATAGAAATCTTAATTAATAGGCTTGGTAGAGGGATAAAGGACTTCTTCAGTAATGGACACTCCTTTCCAGACCCTATTCTCAGTTGCTCCCACAGAAGGACATTTCCTTAATTTAATTTGCCATTAAATTTCCACTGTTAGAATTTCAAGTACTAAACAAACAAAAATTGCCTCGATTTTAAAATTATCATCCTTGTATTGAAATCCCTCAATGGCCTCGCCACTCTACATCTCTGTAACCTCTTTAAGCCCTACCACCCTCCGAGATCTCTGCGCTCCTCCAATTCAGGACTCTTGAACATCCCCAATTTTCATCGACCCACCATTGGCGCCGTTCCTTCAGCTGCCTAGGCCCTAAAGCTTTAGAATTCCCTCCCTCAATCTCTCCGCCTCTCTCCTCCTTTAAGTTGCTCCTTAAAGCCTACCTCTTTGACCAAGCTGTCCAAATATCTCCATGTTGTTTGGTGTCAAATTTTGTCTGATAACACTCTCGTGATGCACCATGGGACATTTTTACTACATTAAAAGGTGCTATTTAAATGCAAATTGTTGTTGTTAATGCATTTCACATTCAAAAATGTTTAGAAAAGAATTCCAAAGCTAACAGCTTTAATTCCTCCAAATAATCCCAATGATGTAAATTATTTAACACCTCCAACCCTGAAAAGAATCAATATAGCCATCAGAAAGCAACTTAAAATCCAAAGCCTATTAAAACTATAACAAAGCGTGACTAATCCTGTTGAAGTAGTTTGTCGAGTACCAAACAAGTCAGTACTCACTACTGTAATATTTCAGTCAGCAATGAGAGTTCAAGAAACCTTTGAGAAGCTGGGACACCGAAAAAAAGCTCTCCCACATTTGCTGTACCTATTGCTTTTTATTCTCCAAACAATTTACAAGTTCCTCAACTCCACATCTTCTCTTCCCCACCGTATTCTGCCATGCATCTCAAGCTTTGGGAAATGTTGACCATAAGTTTCATGAAAATCCATTACTGTTTAGACAATGCAATTAAAGCAACCTCACAACTTACCTGTAACTCTTGCAGTACCAATGGCAACAAAACACATCACAGCACACAATATTTGCCAAAACTATTCAGGACGCGGGGGGCGGCCGGAGCGGACCCGGGAGGGCACCGGAGGCGGGTTGTATCTTCCCGAGTAGTCAGTGGGAATCGAGGGAAAAAAAAATCAAGGAGTGATGTCACCAGACAGCAGGTAGGTGATTGGCTGTTAAGTCTTACAACTTCTTTTTTCCCTCTGAATTAGGGAATTGAGTAAAATTAAATTAAAAGCTGGGAGCGTAAAACTGCTGTTAGTTTATTAAATTTAATAACTTAAATTAGTTTGTTAATAAGACTAATAAAACTATAAATAAACAGGGGAAGGAGCTGATTGGTTGGTAGCTGGTGAGAGCTTTTCTAAAAAAAGGCTTAATTTATTTTTGTTTAGTTTAGTAAACAATCTAATAAATTGATGCACGGCAGGGCAGCTCACACACTTTGAATGCACGGCCTGTGCCAAGTGGCGACTCCAGGACGCTTCCCGTGTGCTGGACAACCACAGGTGCAGGAACAGTCATCAGCTGGAGGAGCTCGAGCTCTGGATTTTGGAGCTTGTGCTGCAGCTGGCGTCACTGCAGTGTATGCACGAGGCTGAGAGCTACGTGGATAGCACGTTTCAGGAGGTGGTCACCCCACAGCTTAAGAGAGTGCAGGCAGAGGGGGACTGAGTGACTGCCAGACAGACAAGGAACAGGCAGGTAGTGCAGGAGTCCCGAGTGCGTCGCGCTCTCTAACCGGTGTTCAGTTCTGAATACTGGTGAGGGAGATGGTTCCTCTGCGGAGTGCAGCCAGAGCCAAGACCATAGCACCATGGGTGGCTCATGTCTACAAGGGGCGGCAGAAAGGCCAGGAGAGCAAGTGATAGGGGATTCCATAGTTAGGGGAGCAGACAGGCGTTTATGTGGCCGCAGACGTGATTCCAGGATGTTATGTTGCCTCCCTGGTGCCAGGGTCAAGGATGTCACTGAGCGGCTGCAGAACATTCTCGGGGGGGGGGGGGGGGGGGGGGGGCGGTGGCGGTGAAAAGAGAGGATGAACAGCTAGAGGTCATGGTCCATATCAGTATCAACAACATAGGTAGAAAGAGGGATGAGGCCCTGTAGGCAGATTTTAAGGAGTTAGGAAAGAGATTAAGAAGCAGGACCTCAAGGGCAGTAATCTCCGGATTACTCCTGGTGCCGCACGCTACAGAAATAGGAGGATAGAGCAGGTGAATGCGTGGCTGGAGAGATGGTGCAGGAGGGAGGGCCTTTAGATTCCTGGGGCATTGGGACCAGTTCTGGGGAAGGTGGGACCTGTAAAGGCTGGACGGGTTGCACCTCAGCAGAGCTGAGACCAATGTCCTTGGGGGGAGGTTCTCTAGTGCAGTGGGGGGAGGGGAAAGACAGCACTAGAGCAAGTAATAGTACAGTATTAGGTGGGATAAGACTAAGAGTACCAGAAAGTCTAGGACGGGTTTGCAGTGCACGTGTGTAAACGCACAAAGCTTGGTAAACAAGGTTGGTGAGCTTCAGGCGCAAATAGCCACATGGGAATACGATGTCGTGGCAATAACAGAGACCTGGCTCAAGAAAGGGCAGGATTGGGTACTAAATATTCCTGGATGCAAGGTGTTCAGGAAAGATAGGGAAGGGAAGAAAGGAGGGGTGGGGGGTGGCAGTATTGATTAAGGAGAATATTACAGTACTGGAGAGAGAGGATGTCCTGGAGGGGTCAAAGACAGAATCAATTTGGTAAGAAATAAGAGGTAACATTACATTACTGGGTGGGTTCTATAAGCCACCAACTAGTGGGAGGAGCAAATTTGCAGGGAAATTACAGAGAGGTGCAAAAGCTATAAAGTAGTGATAACTGGGGACTTCAACTATCCTAATACAGACTGGGATAACAATAATAATAAGGGGCACAGAGGGGGTGGAATTTTTGAAGTGTGTTCAGGGTAACTTTCTTGACCAATACGTTTCCGGCCCAACAAGGAAGGAGGCATTGCTGGACTTGGTTCAAGGGAATGAGGCAGGCCAAGTGGAGCAAGTGTCACTGGGGGAGCATTTAGGGAGCAGCGATCATAGTAGGATAAGGTTTGGAATAACTATGGAAAAGGACACAGACCACTCTAAAGTAAAAATACTCCATTGGAGGAGGGCCAATTTCAATGGGACGAGAACAGATCTGGCCCAGGTAAATTGGAATCAGATTGGCAGGCAAAACTGTAATTGAACAATGAGTAGCCTTTAAAGAAGAGATGGTTCGGGTACAGTCTAGGCACATTCCCATGGGACAGAAAGGTAGGGCAATTAAAGCCAGAGATCCCTGGATGACAAGAGATAGTAAGATGAAAGGGGAAAAAAGGGGCAGATGACAGATGTCAGGTTGATAACACAAGTGAGAACTGGACAGAATATAGAAAGTTCAGAAGGGAAGTGAAAAAGAAAACAAAAGAGGGGCAAAGAGAGAATATGAGAATAGACTGGCGGCCAAAAGTCTTCTACAAGCATGTTAACAGTAAACGGGTAGTAAGAGGAGGGTTGGGGCCAATTAGATCTACTCATGGAGGCAGAGGGGATGGCCAAGATACCAAATGAGTATTTTGCATCAGTCTTTACCAAGGAAGATGCTGCCAGAGTCTCAGTAAAGGAAGATATATTGAGATACTGGATGGGCTAAAAATTAATAAAGAGGAACTAGAAAGGCCAGCTGTACTTAAAGTAGATAAGTCACCCGGTCTGGATGCATCCGAGGTTGCTGAGGGAAGAACGGGTGGAAATTTCGGAGGTACTGGCCAAAATCTTCCAAACATCCATGGATACGGGGTGGTGCCAGAGGTCTGGAGAACTGCAAATGTTACACCCTTGTTCAAAAAAGGGTGTAAGGATAAACCCAGCAGCTATAGGCCAGTCAGTTGTGGAGAAACTTTTAGAAACGATAATCCGGGACAGAATTAACAGTCACTTGGACGAGTGTGGATTGATTAGGGAAAGCCAGCACTGATTTGTTAAAGGCAAATGTATTTAACTAACCCGATAGAGTTTTTTTGATGAAGTAACAGAGAGGGTAGATGAGGGCAATGCAGTTGATGTGGTATATATGGACTTTCAAAAGGCGTTTGATAAAGTGCTGCATGGTAGGCTTAGCATCAAGATTGCGGCCCAAAGAATAAAGGGGGCAGTAGCTACATGGATACGGAATTGGCTAAGTGACAGCAAACAGAGGGTAGCGGTGAACAGTTGTTTTTCAGACTGGAGGGAGGTGTACAGTAGTGTTCCCCAGGGGTCGGTACTGGGACCACTGTGTTTCTTGATATATATTAATGTCTTGGACTTGGAAGTACAGGGCACAATTTCAAAATTTGCAGATGACACAAAACTTGGGAAGGCAGTAAACAGTGAGGAGGATAGTGATAGACTTCAAGAGGATATAGACGGGCTGGTGGCATGGGTGGACATGGCAAATGAAATTTAACACAGAAAAATATATTTTGGTAGGAAGAACGAGGAGAGGCTATATAAACTAGAGGGCACAACTCTAAAAGGGGTACAGGAACAGAGAGATCTGGTGGTATATGTACACAAATTGTTAAAGGTGGCAGGGCAGGTTGAGAAAGCATACAGGATCCTGGGCTTTATAAATAGAGGCACAGGGTACAAAAGTATGGAAGTCATGATGAACCTTTATAAAACTCTGGTTCGGCCACAGCTGGAGTATTGTGTCCAGTTCTGGGCACTGCACTTTAGGAAAGATGTGACTGCCTTAGAAAGGGTGCAGAAGAGATTTACTAGAACGATTCCAGGGATGAGGGACTTTAGTTACATGGATAGACTGGAGAAGATGGGGTTGTTCTCCTTGGAACAGAAAAGGTTGCAAGGAGATTTAATAGAGGTGTTCAAAATCATGAAGGGTCTAGGCAGAGAGAAACTGTTCCCATTAGCGGAAGGGTCAAGAACCGTAGGACATAGATTTATGGTGATGGGCAAAAGAACCAAAGGAAACCAAACACGAGGGAAAAACTCACTTACACAGCGAGTGGTTAGGATCTTGAATGCACTGCCCGAGGGGGTGGTGGAGGCAGATTCAATTATGGCCTTCAAAGGGGAACTAGGTAAGTACTTGAAAAGAAAAAATTTGCAGGGCTTCGCCGATAGGGCGGGGGAGTGGGACTAGCTGGATTGCTCTTGCATAGAGCCGGCATGGACATGATGGGCTGAATGGCCTCCTTCCATGCTGTAACCTTTGTATGATTCTAACACAATTGTAAATCTATTAAGGCTAAATCTGTATCTTCTGTTGTATACACAACGGTATTTGCTAGCCCTAAGACGGAAGAGTTGAAGATTTTGATTACAGGAAAGACTGGGAAAATTACAAACTAGACCCAAATGATTTCGATAGAATCCAACAGGCTGAGGAGTCCAACACAGTTCTGGTCAACATCACTATAGCGCCGAAGAGTTCCTAAACAAATGCTTAATCTAGAATTGCAATCACCTTAAGGAATTCCTGACATTTCCTTTCACTGTGGCTATGCAAAATAAGCTGCACGTACAAATTAAACAGAAAGTTTGAAATTACTCCTTTTTAAGGTTTGCAATGAATTCCAATGGAGATCTGTTTTGGATATTGATCTGACAGAGCCACAGAGTGTTACAGCACAGAAAGAGGTCATTTGGGCCATTGAGTCTGCACCAATTCCACCTCCACCCTCACTCCCTTACTTAATTCCCACTTTCCTGCTTAGTCCCCCCATTCTTAAATTATTTTAAAGGGGAATTATTGATGGTCTCTGCTTATGGCAGAATTCCACAATTTAACCCCCAAAGAAAAGCAGAACATCTGTTCAAAGTAGCTTTCAGATTTATATATTTAACTCACTTGTGTACCCCTGAACTAAACCGGCAGCAATTTTCTATACTCAAAAATGTGAGCTCAACATACCCAAATGAAGTCCGAACAGGAGTATACATTTTATTAGCAAGTAGCTTTTTATTATTTCACATAATGCAAGGTTCCAAGGATTCTGAGCAACAAAAAACTATTCTACAACTATTAAGATTCTCACCACAGGGATTCCTTTTAAAGAATTACATCCTTCTTACTCCACTTCTATTGATATTTGGATATATGTTCAAATCACAAGCCGCTGAATAAGTTAGTGTTCAACAGAAAACACAAGTAAATGTTTCGGGGTGGGGGAGTGCACTCATCATCAGAACGGGAAGATATAGTCATAGTATGGTACAGCACAGGAAGCCATTCGGCCCATCATGACTGTGCCAGTTCTTTGAAAGAGGTATCTAATTAATCCCACTCCACTGCTCTTTTCCCATAGACATGTCAATTTTTTCCCTTCAAGTATTTATCCAATTCCTTTTTGAAAGTTATTACTGAATCTGTTTCCACCACCCTTTCAGGCAGTGCATTCCAGACCGTTACAACTTTCTACGTAAAAAAAGGTTTCCTTATGTCACCTCGGGTTCTTTTGCCAATCACCTTAAATCTGTCCCCTCTGGTTACGGCCCCTTCTGCCACTGGAAGCAGTTTCTCCTTACTCACTATCAAAAGCCTTCATGAGTTTGAACACCACTATCAAATATCATCTTAACCTTCTCTGCTCTAAGGAGATTGGTGCTGATCAAAGAAACTATTATAGCACTGGAAAGGGATGATGCAGTTGAGGGGTCAATGACAGAATCTATTTGGTTAGCATTAAGAAACAATACAGGAGCTATTACACTACTGGGTGTATACTATAGGCCACCAAATAATGGGAACGAGCTGGGGGAGAACATTTGCAGGCAAATTACAGAAATATGCAAGAACTGATAATGGGGGACTTTAATTATCCCAATATAGTCTGGGACAGTAACAGTGTAAAGGGCAAAGAGGGGGAGGAATTCCTGAAATCTGTTCAAGAGAACTTTCTGGAAGTGTGTTTCCAGTCCAACCAGAAAGAAAACAGTACTGGATCTAGTTCTGCGGAATGAAGTGGGGCAGGTGGAGCATGTTTCAGTGGGGGGGGGGGGCAGTGATCATAATGTCATCAGGTTTAGAATAGTTATGGAAAAGGACAAGGAACAATCAAATGTAAAAATGCTTAACTGGAGGAGGGAAAATTTTAGCGAGTTAAAAAGGGATCTTGCCCACGTGGATTGGAATCAAAAACTGGTAGGCAAAACTGTAATTGAACAATGGGAGGCCTTCAAGGAGTTGGTTTGGGTACAGAGTAGGCACATCCCTAAGAGGGGGAAAGGAAAGGCATCCAAAGCTAGAGCTCCCTGGATGACTAAAGATATAGAGATTAAAATGAAACAGAAAAAGGAGGCTTATGACGAATGTATGCTTCATAATAGAGTAGAGAATCAGACTGAATACAGAAAGTAGAGGAGATCTAAAAAAGGGACTATGAGGGGCAGAGATGGTATGAGAATAGTTTAGTGGCTAACATAAAAGGGAACGCAAAAGTCTTTTATAAACATAGAAATAGTAAAAGGGTAGTCAAAAGAAGGGTGGGACCGATTAGGACAAAAAAAATCTTCTTGTGGAGGCAGAGGGCATGGCTGAGGCACTAAATGAATACTTTGTATCTGTCTTCACTAAAGAGGATGCTGCCATTGTAGCAGTAAAAGAGGTAGTAGTGATATTGGATAGGATAAAAATAAAGAGGAGGTACTTAAAAGATTGGCAGTACTCAAAAGTAGAAAAGTCACCCGGTCCAGATGGGATGCATCCTAGGTTACTGAGGGAAGTCAGGGTGGAAATTGCAGAGGCTCTGGACACAATCTCCCAATCCTCCTTAGATATGGGGATGGTGCTGGAGGACTGGAGGATTGCAAATGTTACACCCATGTTCAAAAAAGGGGAGGGATAAACCCGGCAATTACAGGCCAGTCAGTCTACAGTTGTGGTGGGGAAACTTTGAAACACAATAATCCCAGACAAAATTAATTGGCATTTGAAAAAGTATTCAAGGCTGAGTTAGACAAATTTTTGATCAGCAAGGGAGTTAAAGAATATGGGGAAAAGGCAGGAAAGTGGAGTTGAGGTAAAAATCAGATCAGCCATGATCTCACTGAATGGCGGAGCAGGCTCGAGGGGCCGAATGGCCTACTCCCGATCCTCTCTCTTATGGTCTTGGCTAATAAATGAAAGTCAGCATGGATTTGTTAAAGGAAAATCATGTTTGACTAACTTGATTGGGTTCTTTGATGAAGTAATGATGTTGTGTATGGACTTTCAAAAGGCATTTGATAGAGTACCACATAATAGATTTGTAAGCAAAATTAAAGCCCGTGGGATTAAAAGGAGTGGCAGTGTGGATACAAAATTGGCTAAGGGACAGAAAGCAGAGAGTAGTGAACAGTTGATTTTCAGACTGGAGGGAAGTATACAGTGGTGTGCTCCAGGGGTCAGTATTAGGACCACTGCTCTTTTCAAAGACCTGGACTTGTGTATAGAAGGTATAATTTCAAAGTTTGCAGATGATACAAAAGTTGGAAATGTAGTAAACAATGTGGAGGATAGTAACAGACTACAGGAAGACAGAGACAGACTGGTGAAATGGGCATACATGTGGCAGAAGAAGTTTAACGCAGGAACGTGTGAAATGTTGCATTTTGGTAGGAAGAATGATGAGAGGCAATATAAATTAAGTTATACAATTTTAAAGAGGGTGCAGGAACAGAGACACCTGGGGGGGGTGCACATACACAAATTTCTGAAGGTGGCAGGACAAGTTGAGACAGCTGTTAAAAAAAGCATATAGGATCCTGGGCTTTATTAATAAGAGGCATAGAATACAAAAGCAAGGAAGTTATGCTAAACCTTTATAAAAAACTGGTTAGGCCTCAGCTGGAGTACTGTGTTCAATTCTGGGCACCATACTTTAGGAAGGATGTCGAGGCCTTAGAGAGGGTACAGAAGAGATTTATAGAATGGTGCCAGAGATGAGGGACTTCAGTAAAGTGGAGAGACTGAAGAAGCTGGGGTTGTTCTCCTTAGAACAGAGATTTGAAAGAGGTATTCAAAATCATGAACGGTTTTGACAGAGCAAATAAGGAGAAAATGTTTCTAGTGGCAGAAGGGTCAGTAACCAGAGGACACAAATTTAAGGGGGGGGGGGGGGGGCAAAAGTGCCGTAGGTGACATGAGGAAACTTTTTTTTTTAAAACGCAGTGAGTTGTAATGGTCTGGAATGCACTGTCTGAAAGGGTGGTGGAAATAGATTCAATAGTAACATTCAAAAGGAAACTGGATAAATGCTTGAAGGGAAAAAATTTACAGGGCTATGGGGAAAGTGCAGTGGAATGGGACTAATTGGATAGTTCTGTTAAAGAGCTGGCACAGGCATGATAAGCCTAATGGCCTCCTCCTGTGCTGTACCTACTACGATACTGTGAACCCCAGCTTCTCCAGTCTTTCCGCATAACTGAAGTCCCTCATTCCTGGCACCATTCTAGTAAGTCTCTTCTGCACCGTAAGGCCTCGACTTCTAAACTGTGGTGCCCAGAACTGAACAATACTCCAGCTGAGGGTTTATAAAGGTTTAGCATAACTTCCTTGCTTTTGTACTCCACGCCTCTGTTAATAAAGCCTTCTCAACTTATCCTGCCACCTTCAAAGATTTGTGTACATATAGTCCTAGGTGTGTCTATTCCTGCACTTCCTTTAAAATTGTACCATTTAGTTTACATTGCCTCTCGTCATCCCTCCTACCAAAATGTATCACTTCACACTTTTCTATGTTAAATTTCATCTGCCATGTGTATGCCCATTGCACCAGTCTGTTTGTCTTCCTGAAGTCTGTTACTATCCTCCACATTGTTTACTACATTTCCAACTTTTGTGTCATCTGCAAACTTTGAAATTATACCCTCCATACCCAAGTCCAGGTCATTGAAAAGAGCAGTGGTCCTAATACTGACCCCTGGGGAACACCACTGTATACTTCCCTCCAGTCTGAAAAACAACCGTTCACCACTACTTTCTGTCCCTTAGCCAATTTTGTATCCACACTGCCACTGTCCTTTTAATCCCATGGGCTTTACTTTTGCTAACAAGTCTATTATGTGGTACTTTATCAAATGCCTTTTGAAAGTCCATATACACAACATCAACTGCACTACCCTCATCAACCCTCTCCATTACTTTATCAAAGAACTCAATCAAGTTTGTCAAACACTATTTTCCTTCAACAAATCTGTGCTGACTTTTATTTATTAGCCAATACTTTTCCAAGGGTCAATTAATTTTGTCCCAGATTATTGTCTCAAAGTTTCCCCGCCACCGATGTTAAGCTGACTGGTCTGTAATGACAGATGAACAACATTTAAAAAAGGAATAGAACAAGGGCAAGGGAGTGTGGAAGCACACACACTTAAGTGGAGAGCAGGAGATGGTTAAATAGCAGAAGTTATATTAGCTTGAGGCAATTGGAGGCAATAATGAGAGAAATCAAAGAAATAAAAGAAATAAAATGCTGCTGCTATAATAAAATTATTATGGCAGAAGCATTTTATTTCTTTTGCTTCTTTGAAATGTTGTTCATCTGTAATTTCTTCCAGTTCTGATGAGACGAATCCTGAAATGTTAATTTGTCTGTTCTTTCTACAGATGCTGCCTGACCCAAGAGTTTCCAGCATTTTCCAATTTAAAGATGTCTGAGAAAATGTTGCTTATAGAACTGATAATTAAGTGTATTTTTTTCATTAAAATATTAATCCAATAATTTAAATTGAACAATTGGCACCAGCATAAGAGTCTTTTTTAGCACTAAAAAAAGTTGAACTAGCCACCAATTCAAATGAAGCGATTTTGATGCAGTAGGATTAGACTGTATATTTAATATTCCCCTGAACTGCTGTTAGTAGTAACCAACAGTAAAATGCTTTGTGAGGACATTTCCTATTTGTTTTTATTGCTGCCCAAGACAATAAAACACCCATGTAGCCTGGTTGGGATACCAGTAGTCTCTTTGGTTTGAAGAATAATAATGTATACAAATAATACCAGTTAACGTGAGATGATTTTGAGCACAAATTTCCTAAGTACGGGATTTCAATACAAATTGATTTTACTCAGTAGTAACCATATGAAATATAACAACTTTAAACAATTCTTTAGATTTTTGGTGCTGCTGATATGACAATTCTGTGCTGCAAGAACAGAAAATCAATTTATTTTAGTCAAAATACCAACTTCAAATTACACACAGATTGAACAGACACTCAACTCTGCAGGACTTTAGCTCCATTAATCAGCAATGAACCATCGATGGACTGCAATGTTGTTGTCAGATGTCTTCACATAGTGCTTTAACAAGCCCTAATCAATATGCTTTTACTTGTAGCTGAATTGTGCTGAGCTGGTACCGGTTGGCCCTCTACCATATTTCAAACAGACATGACTGCTATTGGCCTGTTTCTTTATTTCCTTGATGGAAAACAGCTACCTGATCGTCTCACTGCAAGTGCTCTCCACTCCTTTAAAATGCTGCAGTGAGAATCAGCAAAAACTTTGCAGATAAAGTTGAACCCTAGTTAAAAACATATAACTGACCCAAGGACAAAACTTCAATGTACAGTACTAACTTCAATTTAGAATGAACAAAAGCCAGGGATAGTTCCCAATTGGGAACTGCCAGTAGTATCTAGGAGCCAGAGCATTACTGAAAGTGACGGGGGTGGGGGGGTAAAGAAAAAATAAAAGTAGCTGGGTCAAGGGCAAGGCCATATTTGACAGTAAAAACAGCTGATGTCTATGCCCATTACAATACCAGAAAAGTTATCTTTTTAAAAAAAAATACAGGAATTCACCTTTCCATATCATGTTTTATAGAATCTATTTCTTTAACTTTGTAAAGCAGAGGAGTGTGCAAACATGTTGTGCACAAAGGCTTCAGTTAGTTAAAGATGTGCTGCAACAGTCTTTAAAACAGTTAAGCCTACCTGACGTCAGCTCAAGCCAGTCCAATCACAGGAATAGGCCATTCAGCCCCTTGAGCTAATTCTACCATTCAATTAGATCATGGCTGATCTGTACCTCAACTCCATTTAGCCACCTTTGCTCAATATCCCTTGATACCCTTACTGAACAAAAAACTATTGATCTCAGTCTTTAAAGTTTTAATTGACATTGCCTTTTGGGGAAAAGAGTGTTTCAGATTTCTACTACCTTTTGAGAGAAGAAATGTTTCCCGATTTCACTCCTGAATGGCCTGGCTCTAATTTTATTATATCCCCTTGTTCTGGATTTCCCCACCAGGAGGAAATATTTTCTCTGGATCTACCATATCAAATCATTTTATGATTTTAAACATCTCAATTAGATCACCCC
Source organism: Heptranchias perlo (assembly GCF_035084215.1). Taxonomy (NCBI): domain Eukaryota; kingdom Metazoa; phylum Chordata; class Chondrichthyes; order Hexanchiformes; family Hexanchidae; genus Heptranchias; species Heptranchias perlo. The sequence continues at coordinate 51,709,426 of NC_090335.1, forward strand.
TCAATCTTCTATACACAAGGGAATACAAGCCAAGTTTATGTAACACCTCCTCATAACTTAACCCAGTAAGCACCCGGTATCATTCTGGTGAATCAAATTATCAGTTTGAAAAATGAGGTAAAAAAGTTCTCAATTCTATATAACTTGAATACTGCGACCATAGCCTGATTCCCTCAGTCACCTATTCATCATAGAGATTTGTTCACAAATATGAACCATTTAAACCAGTTACCAATGTCAGCTTTGCAACTTTGACACAGAACTGAACAAGTTTGTTTTTACTTGTAAAAACAGAAAATGCTGGAAATACTCAGCAAGTCAAGCAGCATCTGTGGAGAAAGAAACGGAGTTAATGTTTCAGGTCGAAGACCTTTCATCAGAACTGGAAAATGTTAAAGAGTTAACAGTTTTTAAAATCAAGTACAGAGCCAGAGAAAGGGGAGGAAAGAACAAAAGGGAAGGTCTGTGATAGGGTGGAAGGCAAGAGTGATTAAATGACAAAAGGGATGATGGTGCAAGGTAAGGAGGATGGTAATAGGACAAGTTAAGAAACAAAAGATGGGTCTAGAGGAGCTGTAAACGGCAGAACCATTACCAGCAACTGCAATCCCAAAAAAAATGGGAGCAGTGGTTATGGTTTGAAGTTATTGATGGTTGTAAAGTGCCCAATGGAAAGATGAGGTGCTGTTCCTCGAGCTTACGTTGAGCTTCACTGGAACAGTGTAGGAGGCCGAGGACAGAGAGGGAGTGGGACAGAGAATCAAAATGGCAAGCGACCAGCAGCTTGTGGACTGAGCAGAGGTGTTCAGAAAAGCGATCACCCAATCTTCGTTTGGTCTCCCCAGTGTAAAGGAAACCACATTGTGAGCATCGAATACATTAAACTGAAAGAAGTACAAGTAAACTGCTGTTTCACTTGGAAGGGGTGTTTGGCACCCTGTGGACTGTGGGAAGGGAGGTGGTGAAAGGACAGGTGTTGTATGTCCTGCGTTTGCACGGGTAAGTGCCGCGGGAAGGAGAGCAGGTGTTGGGGGTGACGGAAGAGCGGTCCAGGATGTTGCGGAGGAAACAGTCCCTGCGGAACGCTGAGAGGAGGGGAGGGGAAGATGTGTTTGGTAGTGGCATCGCGTTGGAGGTGACGGAAATGGTAAAGGATGATACATTGAATGTGGAAGCTGGTGGGGTGGTAGGTGAGGACAAGGGGGGTCCAATCTTGGTTCTAGGAGGGAGGGGGGGGAAAGGGTGAGGACAGAGGTGCGGGAAATGGGACGGACATGGTCAAGGGCCCTGTCAACTACAGTGGAGGGGAATCCTCGGTTGAGGAAAAAGGAAGACACATCGGAAGCACTGGTGTGGACGGTTGCATCGTCAGAACAGATGCGACAGAGACAGAGAAACTGGGAGAATGAAATAGAGTCCTTACATGAAGCGGGGTGGGAGGAAGTGCAATCAAGGTAGCTGTGGGAGTCGGTGGGCTTTTAAATAGATATTGGTTGACAGCCTATCCCCCGAAATGGAGAAAGAGAAGTCGAGGAAGGGAAGGGAAGGGAAGAGTCGGAGATGGAAAGTTGATGACATTTTCAAGTTTGGGGTGAGAGCAGGAAGCAGCACCGATAGAGTCATCAATGTACCGGAAGAAGAGTTGAGGGAGGGGACCCGAGTAGGACTGGAACAAGGAATGTTCCATGTATTCCACGAAGAGACAGGCATAGCTAAGACCCATATGGGTTCCCATAACGACACCTTTTATTTGGAGGAAGTGAGTGGAGTCAAAAGAGAAGTTGTTCAACGTAAGAACAAATTCAGTCAGGCGGAGGAGTGTCATGGTGGATGGGGACTGGTTGGGCCTCCGTTCAAGGAAGCAGCAGAGCGGGCCGTCCTGGTGGAGACGGAGGTGTAGAAGTACTGGACGTCCATGGTGAAAAGGAGACGGTTACGTCTGGGAAACTGAAAACTGTTAAAGCGGCGGAGGGTGTCGGAACAGTCGAATCGCGATAGGAAGAAATAAGTACCGTGGGGCAAGAACAGGCTGAAACGATGGGTTTACTGGGGCAGTCCTGTTTGTGGATTTTGGGAAAGAGGTAGAAGCGGGCATGAGGTTGGAGGCCGTGGAGGGAAGATCGCCAGAGAAGAAGAGGCCAGTGACAGTCTGGGAAACTATGGCTTGATGTTCGGCGATGGGGTCATGGTCCGGGGGAGCTGGAGGTGGTGTTGGAGAGCTGGCATTCAGCCTCTGCAAGGTACAGCACTGTTCGCCACACAACAACAGCGCCGCCCTTGTCAGCAGGTTTAATGACAATGTCAGGGTTGGACCTGAGAGAATGGAGTGCTGCAAGTTCAGAGGGAAGTAGATTAGAGTGAGTGAGGGGAACGAAGAAATTGAGACGGCCAATGTCACGCCAGCAGCTCCCAATGAAAAGATAGAGTGGGTAAGCGGAAGGGGTCCAGGTGGAATGAGAATTCTGAAGACGGGAGAAAGGGTCCGCTGTGCAGGGTTGGGGGGGGGGGGGGGGGGCGGGGGGAGGGAGAACAGGGAACTCCTGGCCAAAGAAGTGGGCATGGAGGCAAAGGCGACGGAAGAAGAGCTCAGCATCATGTTGAGCTTCAAATTCATTGAGCCGGGGGCGTAATGGGTTGAAGCTGAGGCCTTTGTTGAGGACTGATCGTTTGGGGTCAGAGAGGGGATAGTGAAAACATGACAGGGTGAGATTGGAATGAGGGATGGGGTCAAAGGAAGGGGAAGAAGGATCAGGAGGGGTGTTGGTGTCTAAGAGTTGTTGAAGTTTGCGTCCTTGACACCTGAAAGGAAGAAAAAAAGTATTTGTTAAAGCGCCGGATGAGGCAAAGGATGAAATGGAACTGAGGACCAAGACAGCTCTGAAGTAGAGAGAGTCAGTGCTGCTGGAGAGAGACCGAGAGCATGCATGTAAAAGTTAACAGTTTTTAAGCCTTCACTTCCCACCGTCTAGGGCCCCAAACACTCCTTCCAGGTGAAACAGCGATTTACTGTACTTCTTTCAATTTAGTACACTGTATTCGCTGCTCACAATGCAATCTCAACACTGAGGAGACCAAACGCAGATTGGATGATCACTTTGCTGAACACTTCTGCTCAGTCCACGAGCATGACCCTGACCTGCTAGTCGCTTGCCATTTTAATTCTCTGTCCTACTTCCACTCTGACCTCTGTCCTTGGCGTCCTACACTGTTCCAATGAAGCTCAACATAAGCTCGAGGAACAGCACCTCATCTTTCGATTAGGCACTTTACAATCTCCCGGACTCAACAATGATTTCAATAACTTCAGATCACAAGCACTGCTCCCTTTTTTTTGTGGGACTGCAGCTGCTGGTAATGGTTCTGCTGTTGCCATTTACAGCTCCTCTAGCCCCATCTTTTGTTTCTTAACTTGTCCCATTACCACTCTCCTTACCTTGCACCATCATCTCTTGTCATTTTATCGCTCCTGCCCTCCACCCTATCACAGACCTTCCCTTTCGTTCTTTCCTCCTTCCCCCCCTTCCCCTGGCTCTGTACTTGCTTAAAAACTGTTAACTCTAACATCTACCAATTCTGACGAAAGTTCATTAACCTGAAATGTTAACTGTTTCTTTCTCTACAGGTGCTGCCTGACTTGCTGAGTATTCCCAGTATTTTCTGTTTTTATTTCAGATTTCCAGCATCCACATTATTTTGATTTTGTTTTTAGTTGTTCCTGCTAATGAATGTAATTGATAAATTCAATAAGGATTTACATACCAGTGATGTTTAAATGCTAGTAAAGTGGTAATATATGAACAAAAAGCAAACCAGATTCCTTATTGTAATCTACCCCTGGTCTATGCAGAAATTCACTGCAAATTAATCAGAATTCACCTTAAAGACTGTATCAAATACAAATAGTTTTGCCCGATTATTTTCACCATTATCTGTAGTTGTGGGTGACTTTCACCCAATTATGAGTCATGGTACAACAACAACTTGCATTTATACAGCGCCTTCAACGTAGTAAAACGTCCCAAGGCACTTCACAGAAGTGATTATCAAACAAAATTTGACACAGCCATATAGAGAGATATTAGGACAGGTGACCAAAAACTTGGTCAAAGAAGTAGGTTTCAAGGAGCATCTTAAAGGAGGAGAGCAAGGTAGAGAGGCAGAGAGGTTTAGGGAGGGAATTAGAGAGCTTAGGGCCTAGGTAGCTGAAGGCACGGCCACCAATGGTGGAGCGATTAAAATTAGGGATGTGCAAGAGGCGAGAATTGGAGGAGTGCAGAGATCTGAGGGTTGTAGGGCTGGAAGAGGTTAGAGATAGGGAGGGCAAGGCCATGGAGGGATTTGAAAACAAAGATGAGAATTTTGAAATCGAGGCGTTCCCGTATCGGGAACCAATGTCGGTCAGCGAGCACAGGGGCGGATAGGAGAACAGGATATAGGCAGCAAGTTTTGGATGAGCTCAATTTTATTGGGGGGGGTGGGGGGTCGAAGATGGGAGGCCAGCCTGGAGAGCATTGGAATAGTCAAGTCTAGAGGTAACAAAAGGCATGGATGAGGGTTTCAGCAGATGGGCTGAGGAAGGGCCGGAGACGGACGATGTTACGGAGGTAGAAGTGGGCGGTCTTGGTGATGGAGCAGATATGGGGTCAGAAGCTCACCTCAGGTTCAAATAGGGCGCCAAGATTGCGAACGGTCTGGTTCAGCCTCAGGCAGTGACCAGAGAGAGGGATGGGGTCAGTGGTTAGGGAACAGAATTTGTGGCAGGGACCGAAGACAATGGCTTCGGTCTTCCCAATATTTAGTTGGAGGAAATTTTTGCTCATACAGTTCTCGCTGTCTGACAAGCAGTGTGACAAATCAGAGATAGTGGAGGGGTCGAGGGAATTGGTGGCGAGCTGGGTATCATCAGCGTACATGTGGAACCTGATGTATTTTTGGATGATGTCCCCGAGGGACAGCATGTAGATGAGAAATAGGAGGGGGTGAAGGATAGATCCTTGGAGGACTCCAGAGGTAACGGTGCGGGAGGGGGAAGTGAAGCCATTGCAGGTGATTCTCTGGTTATGACTGGATAGATAAGAATGGAACCAGGTGAGCGCAGTCCCACCCAGCTGGACTATGGAGGAGAACGGTGTGGTCAGCCACGTCAAAAGCCGCAGACAGGTCAAGAATGATGAGGTGGGATCGTTTACCATGGTCACAGTCACATAGGATGTCATTTATGACTTTGATAAGGGTCGTTTCAGTACTGTGACAGGGGCAGAAACCTGTTTGGAGGGAATCAAACGAAGTTGCGGGAAAGATGGGCATGGATGTGGGAGGTGACAATACATTCAAGGCTTGAGGGGAAAAGGAGGTTGGAGATGGGCCGGTAGTTTGCGAGGACAGAGGGGTCAAGGGTGGTTTTTTTTTTGAGGAAGAGCGCTGATGACAGCAGATTTGAAGGGGAGGGGGACAGTATCTGAGGACAGAGAACCGATAACAAAATCGGTTAACATGGGGCCCAGGAAGGGAAGTTGGGTGGTCAGCAGTTTGGTGGGAATAGAGTTGAGGGAGCAGGAGGTGGGTCTCAGTCAAGATGAGCTCGAAGAGGGCATGAGGTGAGATAGGAGAGAAACTAGAGAAAGATGCGAGTTCAGGGCTAGGCCAGGGGGGAACCATGGGAGAAGTTTGGCTTGGTGGGCTAGGGGAAGGGAGGGAGGGAAGCAGCAGAGGCAGCTGATCGGATGATCTCAATCTTTATGAAGAACTAGTCCATGACCTCCTTGCACTTGTTGGAAGTGAGGGTGAAGGAGGAAGGGGAGAGGGGCTTACCTTAAAGGCAGTGTCAAATTCAAGTAGTTTTGCCCAATTGTTTTTATCATTATCTGTAGTTGTGGGTGACTTCCACCCAATTACGAGTCATGAAACAGGAGGTGCATCCAAAACAGGTCTGCATGAATAGTGTACCAATTCACAGGCTCACATACATCAGGATTAAAACATTGGAGGTCAGCCTTCAGTCACGTATTTTATGCCTGCACAGTCTTAACAGAGTACAGGTCCTTCCATCTGGTCACTCCTTCCCTGCTTTCAAAAACCTCCTTAAAACCCTTTTCAACTATGCCTTTAGTTCCCTTCTTCCCCCAACCATCTCCACTTTTTCTCCCTCCTGCTTAGCATCCAGTTTTGTCTTCCTAATGTCAAGCACTTGGAGAAGTCTTACTGCACATCCTTACAAGCAACAACTACTCCAATTGTCCCATCCTCCTCTATGGTCGAACTAGTTTAGCCAGCCATCACCACATCTGGCACAGCAAGTACTAGCGGGTCTTACTTATCTCTGCTAAAACCATCCATTACCCCAGGATGATCCTGCGGTCCATGGATAACCCCCAGGTTCTTTTCTCCACTATCAACCATCTCCCAAAACTCGTCCCCTCCAACAAGCACGAGGAGCTCATGGACTTCTTGGTCACTTAACAATGAGACCGTCCGTTCGGCTGCATCTGCTGCTTCTCCCCATTCCACGTTGCTACCAAGCCAACCCCCACCCACAACGGCTTCCCTTCACCCAGACCCTGAACACATTCCCTACCCACCCACCCCCTTCACACCCTCTGAGCTCAATTTGTCCATGAGACCCACCTACAGCTTCCTTGACCCCATTCCCACTAAAATACCAACCAATCTTCTGTTCCTGGCCCCCATGCTAGCTGTAAATGGTTCCCTCTTGTCAGGTACTGTTCACCTCCCTTTCAAAACTGCCATCACCCCCCCCCACCCCTCCGAAAACCTATTTGGACCCCCTGTACTTGTAAACCATCTCCAACCTCCCTTTCCTCTCCAAACTTCTTGAACATACCATCTCCCAAATCCGTAGGCATCATTTGATGAATCTGCTGACACAAGGAAGAGAATTTTAAATTGGAAGTGTTGAGGGGCCAGCCAATCTGGGTCAATGGGAACAACGACGACAGGTGAGTGGGCTTGATGCGAGATGGGCAGCAGAGTTTTGGATGAGCTGAAGTTTATGAAGAGTGGAGGATGGGAGTTTGGCCAGGGAAGAATTGTAATAGTAGAGTCTGGAGGACACAAAGAAATAAATGGGTGTTTCAGCAGTAGATGGGCTACGGCAGGGGCAGAAATGGATGATATTAAGAGGCAGTCTTTGTGATGGACAGCAGCTGGAGTTGGAAGCTCAGCTCTTGGTCAAACAGGACACAAAGTTCTTAACAGTCTAGTTCAACCTCAGACAGTGGCCAGGGAGAGCGATGGAATCAGTGGCTAGGGAACGGAGTTTGTGGCTGGGGCCAAAAACAGAGGACTAGATACCTTCAACCAAACAATAAATGCAACTGAAATTTATTTAATTTCCTCCTTTCCCCCTTTTCGGTATATAGACACTTTATCATGTAGTTCAATGATCTGTTGTAATCTTTCACTGTCAAGTGTACACAATGCTATTTTGAGAATTTGAAACTTCACAACAATTTCATCAACGCCAGCAAGATACAAATATTAATATACTTTCAAACTGGGAAACCTCCATAAACAACAGCAATGTAAGTGACCAACATATTTAAAACAGGATTATGAAGATATTTTAGAAAAATAAGCATCATTGCTTAGCAATTATACCATATTACAGGATCCCCTTTTAGCACTGAATAAATTCAGGTTAGAAGTTAATCCCCTTCTGAACAAACTGACCTCTTATTCGTTAAAAACAATGGAATAGGGGACAGTGAAGCTAGACCAATTAGAATAAAAAGCAAAATACTTCAAATGCAGAAATCTGAAACAAACACTTTTTGCAGGTTGGGCAGCATCTGTGTTGAGGGCAGACAAGATGTTTCAGGTACAGACCCTTCCTCAGAACCAGTTAGTAGAACCTTCTCCCAGTAATGGCAATGAAAAATATTAGAATTCGCTGATGGCAGTTAAGGGGTAAAATGGAATACAGCTACAGACAGCAATTCTCCCAATCGAATCACAATTTAAATGATCGTGATATTGCATTTTATTTCATCACATTTTACAAGGGGATAGTACCCAATATAAAATATAGTAAATGGAATGCATCAACCCAATCTTAAGTTATGTGGCTCCTAAAACCACTTATAGTTTACTTTATTCGCTTGACAGCATAAAATCAGCACAGAAAACAGAACATTCAGCCTGAGAAAAGCATGTTCACAGGCTTTTCTGTTAAAGACTGTTAAGAACATCAACAAAACAGCGTCCACGTAATTGTCAACCTTCAGCTAAAGATCGCTTATATCTTGTCATAATAGTGCGTCATGAGACACCATGTCTCCATTATTATCTAATGTTTATAATGCGGCATTGCATGGGAAGGGAAACTGTTAGATGCCTGTTTCTGTATTGTTGTGGAATGTGCAGGAGTCAACAGATTGATTGATGTGCAGGCCCAAAAAGGGAGAAGGTGGGGCTCAAGGTCCTGTATGAACTAAAGGGTGGTTGTAACACACACACACACACGCGAAACTTAAAGCGTACTAGTTGGAATATTCTTGGAGCGACTGGACAGCTCAACATCGCATCACAGGGTCGAGTTTGGACCTTACATAAGAGATAGGAGCAGGAGTAGGCCATTTGGTCCTTCAAGCCTGTTCCGCCATTTAATGAGATCACGACTGATCTGATTCTGGCCTCAACTCCACTTTCCCACCTGTTCCCCATAATCCTTTGAGTCCCTTGATGACCTTGTCGGTGTAACCTTTTGTCAGGTTGTATCCCAACATCTTATAATTGTACTGTTGTATTTTAACAACTTTTACTACTTATCTTGTACTGCAACTCTCAATTAAACGTTATGCTTGGAATAAAATACCTCCTTGTCTTTTAAGGTCCGAACCATAAACATAATTTACATTTGTTGCACCAACGAGGGACAAGAGGTGAAGTTTTGTGCGTAATATAGGTGTTTGGGTTATCGTACCTGTTAACGGGCAAAGTGGGGATTATGCATTTTTGGTCGTAAGAGATCTGTGAAAAAGTCCAGGGGCGGTATCAGTATAAGTTGTTCACTCACAATTTTGAAGGGTGGGAGGCAAGAGATTATATCCTCGCGTGGACTCACTATTTTGCAAAAAAAAAACGGGAGTCTTGTTTCAACTACAAGAGTTTCAACTTCAAGGAGGTTGAGTGTGGAAGTTGATGTTCTGAAGGGTAGGTTGAAAGATGAAGAAGAAAAAAGGAACAACAAGGAGCCGGCCACTAGAACAATGGCTGACCTTATGAAAAAGGAGAGGAGAGTCAAAAAGTGACCTAACCAGGACATGGACTATGAGCTTAAAGTTTTGAGTATGTACAGAATGGGGTTAAGTAAACATCAGAAATTGAAAATTGGTTTAAGTGAAAAAAAGATAAATTAGTCTATGATGGAATAAAAGGAGAGAGGGGAAGATCCTGTCCCTTTTCTAGTTCAGCATACTCTTTCAAAGCCTGTGGCTGGCTATGCCCCCTTTCAATGCTTGTTATGTGTTTTCCCTTTTGAGTAATGTTGCAAAGATTTTGTTTAGCTGTGAAGGCTAACTTTTTCTTCAATTATATTCAGTATTTGTCAGTCATTTGGAAAGCATTGCAGTTCGCTCATCTCATTTTAAAAAGAGTAGGTTGTGCCTGGCCTTTTGTCTACAAATGTTTCGGATTAAATTCTAATTGTTAAAGCATTTAGCATTTATTTAAGAAGTGTCCAAAATGTATTAACTCGTTAAGAACAAAACAAAAGATGATGTAATTTACTGGGTTTTAGTAAGAACGTGCTATTTTGATAATTTTATCTGTTCAGTATTGTGTTCAGTTTAAGATATTGCTGAATTAAATTGGAGTTATTGAGGTTAACTAATCTATTAAACTGTGAAAACCAGGCTTGCATCGTCACCACAGTGAAATTCTGGTTATTGTAAATTATGTGGGAGTCTCTAGTTCTGGACATGAAGTTATCACATATAAAATTGGCATTCTGAATGTCTTAAATGCTTAATAATTTGAAGTGGCTAAGGAGTCAATATCAGAAAGTGTGAATTGATGTTAAAATTTTGGGACATTTGAGGTGATTCTACTTCTTAATCATCTTGGTTGTACAGGAATGTGATAGCTGTTAGTAAACTGACAGCACCCTTTGATCTTGTGATGACTGTGGTCAAAAAAAGTGACCAGGAAAAAAAAAATGATTAAAGGGTCTCCTGTTATCTCTATGGCAATAATCTGGATAAATCTTGTCTAAATACTTAAGAGTTAATACAGTTTGGACACTTCTTAAATAAATGCTAAATGCTTTAACAATTAGAATTTAATCCAAAACATTTGTAGATAAAAGGCCAGGCACAACCTACTCTTTTTAAAATGAGATGAGCGAACTGCAATGCTATCTTCCCAGACACGAACATGTTTAAAATTATCCTGAATTTACCTGTATTTGGAACTTGTGTGCAAGTTTTAACGGCACAAAGACCTTTTTGGTTCTTCTCATTCGTCAGTTTTTAAACATTTGAGAGAAAGTTGCATGACGCACGCTGTGCGAGTCTAATATATGGCTCCATCATCGTTTTTTTCTGCAAAGAAGTTAACCCCTTCCAAGAGCATCTGGTTTTAATACCCTTCAGGGAAGGAAATCTGCCGTCCTTACCCGGTCTGGCCTATATGCGACTCCAGACCCACAGCAATGTAGTTGATTCTTAATTGCCCTCTGAAATGGCCTAGCAAGCCACTCAGTTGTAAAATCTCGCTACGAAAAGTCATAATAAAAATAAAACCGGACGGACCACCCGGCATCGGACCACTAGGCACCGGACAGGACAACGGCAAACCAAGCCCAGTCGACCCTGCAAAGTCCTCCTCACTAACATCTGGGGACTTGTGCCGAAATTGGGAGAGCTATCCCACAGACTAGTCAAGCAACAGCCTGACATAGCCATACTCACAGAATCATATCTTTCAGCCAACGTCCCAGGCTCTTTCATCACCATCCCTGGGTATGTCCTGTTCCACCGGCAGAACAGAATGACCAGAGGTGACAGTACAGTGATATACAGTCAGGAGGGAGTGGCCCTGGGAGTCCTCAACGTTGACTCTGGACCCCATGAAATCTCAGGGCATCAGGTCAAACATGGGCAAGGAAACCTCCTACTGATTACCACCTACCGCCCTCCCTCAGCTGATGAATCAGTCCTCCTCCATGTTGAGCACCACTTGGAGGAAGCACTGAGGGTAGCTAGGGCACAAAATGTACTCTGGGTGGGGGACTTCAATGTCCATCACCAAGAGTGGCTCGGTAGCACCATTACTGACCGAGCTGGCCAAGTCCTGAAGGACATAGCTGCCAGACTGGGCCTGCGGCAGGTGGTGAGCGAACCAACACAAGGGAAAAACTTACTTGACCTCGTCCTCACCAATCTACCTGTCGCAAATGCATCTGTCCATGACAGTATTGGTAGGAGTGACCACCGCACAGTCCTCGTGGAGACAAAGTCCCGTCTTCGCACTGAGGACACCATCCAATGTGTTGTGTGGCACGACCACCGAACTAAATGGGATAGATTCAGAACAGATCAAGCAGTTCAAAACTGGGCATCCATGAGGCACTGTGGGTCAGCAGCAGAATTGTATTCCAGCACAATCTGTAACCTCATGGCCCAGCATATTCCTCACTCTACCATTACCAACAAGCCAGGGGATCAACCCTGGTTCAAAGAGGAGTGTAGAAGAGCATGCCAGGAGCAGCACCAGGCGTATCTAAAAATGAGGTGCCAACCTGGTGAAGCTACAACGCAGGACTACATGCATGCTAAGCAGCGGAAGCAATATGCTATAGACAGAGGTAAGCGATTCCACAACCAACAGATCAAAGCTCTGCAGTCCTGCCACATCCAGTCGTGATCCATCACTGCCTCCTCCCGGTATCCCCACCGCCTCCTCCCGATATCCCCACCATCACAGAAGCCAGTCTTCAGCCAATTCGATTCACTCCACGAGATATCAAGAAACGGCTGAGTGCATTGGATACAGCAAAGGCTATGGGCCCCGACAACATCCCAGCTGTTCTGCTGAAGCCTTGTGCTCCAGAACTAGCTGCGCCTCTAGCCAAGCTGTTCCAGTACAGCTACAACACTGGCATCTACCCGACAATGTGGAAAATTGTCCAGGTATGTCCTGTCCACAAAAAGCAGGACAAATCCAATCCGGCCAATTACCGCCCCATCAGTCTACTCTCAATCATCAGCAAAGTGATGGAAGGTGTCGTCGACAGTGCTATCAAGCGGCACTTACTCACCGATGAGAGTGTGACTGCCTTTAACATCAGGGGGAAAACTCTCCAGTGGCTGGAGTCATACCTAGCACAAAGGAAGATGGTAGTGGTTGTTGGAGGCCAATCATCTCAGCCCCAGGACATTACTGCAGGAGTTCCTCAGGGTAGTGTCCAAGGCCCAACCATCTTCAGCTGCTTCATCAATGACCTTCCCTCCATCATGAGGTCAGAAATGGGGATGTTCGCTGATGACTGCACAGTGTTCAGTTCCATTCGCAACCCGTCAAATAATGAAGCAGTCCGAGCCCGCATGCAGCAAGACCTGGACAACATCCAGGCTTGGGCTCATGAGTGGCAAGTAACATTCGCGCCAGATAAGTGCCAGGCAATGACCATATCCAACAAGAGAGAGTCTAACCACCTCCCCATGACATTCAACGGCATTACCAACACTGAATCCCCCACCAACGTCCTGGGGGTCACCATTGACCAGAAACTTAACTGGACCAGCCATATAAATACTGTGGCTACAAGAGCAGGTCAGAGGCTGGGTATTCTGCGGCGAGTGACTCACCTCCTGACTCCCCAAAGCCTTTCCACCATCTACAAGGCACAAGTCAGGAGTCTGATGGAATACTCTCCACTTGCTTGGATGAGTGCAGCTCCAACAACACTCAAGATGCTCGACACCATCCAAGATAAAGCAGCCTGCTTGATTGGCACCCCATCCACCACCCTAAACATTCACTCCCTTCACCACCGGCGCACCGTGGCTGCAGTGTGTACCATCCACAGGATGCACTGCAGCAACTCGCCAAGGATTCTTCGACAGCACCTCGCAAACTCGCGACCTCTACCACCTAGAAGAACAAGAGCAGCAGGTACATGGGAATAACACCACCTGCACGTTCCCCTCCAAGTCACACACCATCCCGACTTGGAAATATATCGCCGTTCCTTCATCATCGCTGGGTCAAAATCCTGGAACTCCCTTCCTAACAGCACTGTGGGAGAACGTCACCACACGGACTGCAGCGGTTCAAGGCGGCGGCTCACCACCACCTTCTCAAGGGCAATTAGGGATGGGCAATAAATGCCGGCCTCGCCAGCGACACCCACATCCCATGAATGAATTTAAAAAATTCACCAAGCAACAACCTTTTCATTACTGAATGTAAACAAGGCATTATTAAATTTTAAGTTCCTTAATTTTAGTGGATATTTCCCCACAGTAATAGAAGGAAATCATGAATTGACAAATTAGCACCTTGGGCTCTCAAGAGCCACAATGGATTTTCGGTTTCCTTTTCTTTTAAAACAGGGGACCACGTTTTTCGGGGTCGCATGACTGTTGATGGTGCTGGATTACCGAAAGTAGTTCTTTGACATTAAGGTGGCTTCACAAAAGTTATGGAACAACCTTTGTAGAAAAAGTGTTGGTGCAGGAAGCGATTCAGAGCTGTTAAGAACTTAAGACCTTATCTACGGACATCGGCAGGTATCAAATGTTTCAGCGTGGTGATGATTGGACTAAGACTTTGCCTCTCAAAGGCTCGGCTTTAACCCATTTCAGGATCATTTGTTATCTTCTGAGATACCATGCTCCACAAGCACTTCTGTCTCTACTGTAAAAACACACTTGGGCATAATTTGCTTCTGATAATTATAATGGATAAGATAAATTGACACGAGTTGCTGTTCAAGCACTCGAAGGGAAAACTTACCTTCAGTTTAAGAGGATAATCAAATTTTCCTTGGAACAAAAAGAGTTCAGTCTAAGTGGTTCCTGCCCAATGCTGTGTATCAAGGAAGAAAGTTTTTTGCAGAAATAAGATTGAACACTGATCAGTGCTGTCAATCCAACAATACGGCTCCATAGAATTGGGATCGTTTTGAAATGACAATTGTACTCGAGCACAATATAGCAGGATATTTTGGGAACTAAAAGGTCCAAGAGGTTAAGTAAAATAAGATTTAAAAACACGGCGACAGCTTGGAAACATTTAGTCTATGTTTTAAGGGTTAATGATAATATTGTATTGGACAGTAAAGTTCCGCCAGGGCTCATGAATGAAATGAAATGGTAATTAATGGGATGTGACTGAAGCTGTCTGACAGAAGCAGAGAAAGTGCACCACCAAATGGGTCTAGGGTCATCACCCTAGGTGATTGAAATATGTGAGTGTACCCACGAGTAATGTCAGGCAAGTGTAGGTGAGAATAGTTAGTTGGTAGCTTTCCCTTTTGATGTTTGTGTTCTTGCCTATACTGAACAATAAAAAACTGCATTTAGTAGCCTGACCACAACCCAAACATCAGGACTATGCAGGGGAGATAAGCAAAGACCTTCAGAAGCACCCCCCAATCTTTTGTTAAGATAACCTGAAAGCCCAGGAATGGCTTCTATCTGATGTCAAGTGTGGCATGATCTTGGGATACTGGTGTGTATGCGCAAATGTGAGGCAACTAGCATGTGGAAAAGCAAGACGAAGGTGAAGAACAGGTATCAGACATGCTCAGTTACTTGACAACAGCATGACAAAGTGGTTAATGTAGTTCAGAAGAGTGAAAAAACTTTTTAAAATCAAGGAATTGACACATGCTCCATAGAGAAACCGACTAATTAAAGAGGGACATAGAATTTGAATTTCCAAAATTCAGGGTTGGTTTCCTTTGAGCTAACAATGAAATTGGGACAAATGAGGGCAAGGGAGAAAGAATACTTAGCAAGAATTATCTATGAGCTGGATAATGGTAAACAGAGAGCTGGAGAATCTTTTAAGTCCATGATAATACATTACATAGAAAGTTATGATTTTCTTTGTCTGTATCATGATGTGTAATATTAATAAAATGAAACAAACTATAAGAGCAAATGGCTCGAGAAAGGTATGTGATGCTAACAAGATGACTTTAGATAAGGCCATGCAGGGTAACCAGGGACTATTGGAGATTAAGACGGAGAAGTAGTAAAGGAAACCATTTTCTTTGATTACTTCTGTAGTTTAAAAACCCTAATATTGAAAGACTGACATGCATATGAAACAATGTGATGCTGACATTATAAAAAGGGAGGTGGGGGGAAACAGACATCTACCCTTGGGAATCATGTATGGTGGGAATGGTTTGTAACATAGGTCAGCATCCACGGGCTAAAAGAATATCAATGAGTTTTGCCATAGCACATATAATTAGCCTCAAAATTCTAATTGGAACAGTGTGTTGGTTCATATGATTAATTAAGAGACTGTCACAGAAAAACCCTGAATTTGGAATTGGCTGCTTTGATTAAATGATAAGAGAGCTAGTTCCTTCAGCCTGCGTTTAGATTAGGTGTTTTTAAACGTATAAACCACTCATGTTTAGGTTGGGCACCTTAATGCATAAACAGCACACGCTTATAAATATAAGATAGCAGCTAAAGATCACAAAATAGCCAAGTTAAAACCACTCAGAATACAGAATGACAGGCTGCCACGGAGAGAGGGAGAGAGAGAAAGAGAGAGAGAGAGAGAGAGAGAGAGAGAGAGAGAGAGAGAGATAGATATTATCGTCATTATCCCAGTGAATGTTCATAACGCTACGGAAATTCAAGTGGAAATTGGTTTAAGGGAGGAAGCCGAAAAGGTGGTTATACTGTTTGGACATCTGATTTCACCACTTCCAACACGTCTTAGACCTATACTTGTCAGGATGATCATATCAGAGCGCCACATAGTATAGGACAGCTAGGAAAGCATGGTGGGAATGTAATGCTTTGTTTAATATCCTCAATATACAAGAAAATGGATGTATTGCACCAGGTTGGGGTGGTCAGGTAAGCCTAAGGGGAATAATCCTTCGGCTTATGGTGGGGGATTCAGCGATGGTAATGCCGTTGAATATCATGGGGAGGTGGTTAGACTCTCCCTTGTTGGAGATGGTCATTGCCTGGCACTTGTCTGGCGCGAATGTTACTTGCCACTTATGAGCCCAAGTCTGGATGTTGTCCAGGTCTTGCTGCATGCGGGCACGGACTGCTTCATTATCTGAGGGGTTGCAAATGCGACTCCAGCCACTGGAGAGATTGCCCCGATTCCCACTGACTTCAATTTTACTAGGGCTCCTTGGCGCCACGCTTGGTCAAATGCTGCCTTGATGTCAAGGGCAGTCACTCTCCCCTCACCTCTGGAATTCAGCTCTTTTGTCAATGTTTGGACGAAGGCTGTATTGAGGTCTGGAGCCGAGTAGCCCTGGTGGAACCCAAACTGAGCATTGGCGAGCAGGTTATTGGTGAGTAAGTGCCGCTTGATAGCACTGTCGACGATACCTCCCATCACTTTGCTGATAATTGAGAGTAGACTGATGGGGCGGTAATTGGCTGGATTGGATTTGTCCTGCTTTTTGTGGACAGGACATACCTGGCTAATTTTCCACATTGTTGGGTATCTCAACATCTTATAATTGTTATGTTGTACTTCAACAACTTTTACTACTTATCTTGGACTGTAACTCTTAATAAAACCTTATGCTTGGAATAAAACACCACCTCGCCTTTTTGATTAGAGACCGAACCATAAACAGAACTTACAGCTTCCTAGTCCAATCCCACACCTCATATCCTTTAATAGCTATCTTTCTCAAATGATCTAATTCCTTTTAAAAAGAACTTCTGCTTCAACAATGGCATGGAATTGCACATTCTAACCACCCTCCGTACAAAAGAAGTCTTTTCCTAACATCCCTTTGAATTTGTGATCTTAAATTTGTGTCCTTTGTTACCACCTTGCCATCCAATGGGAACAATCCATCACTATTTCCCCTATTATAACCCATCATAATCTTGAAGATTCTACCAGGTCAACCCCCATCCCCAATTTCTCAGCTCCAGTGAAAAAAGCCCCAACTTCCCAAGTCTCTTCATAACTGTAACTATGAACTCGGGTCTGCCACAGTTATCTACTCAGATTCCGTGGCGTCAGTTGTGCACTTAATCGGTCCGGTTGCCTGCTTTTTTTTTAAAAAGGCAGTTGACTTCCATTGCCCCGTATCTGCTAGTGTGGTAGCTGGATCTTGGAGTCTACATTAAACAGCTTTGTGATCTGGACCGTGTGCATCTTACGCACATGTACCCATTTAATCTCTCTGGAGGCAGACTAAGTTGATCACTAGGCAAGGTGTTGTTTGGCTCAGTTTGTAAGCTTTATTCCACAGTAGGTAAAACATACAGAACACAGAGTCACTTGACAAAATAAGTTCACGTGCCATTATAAAAACAGGAACACGTGCATACTAGCCCACTTCATTACTCTCTTTAAAAGTTCCACAAGTGCAGCCATTCTGTAGCTTTGACTGACTGACTTTGGGTGTCTGTGTTGATTCTTAAAATACCTCCCTTCAAAGACTCAGATCAAAGAAATGTGTCAACACCAAAGTGCTAGATGCATCCTGAATGACCAGACGTTACTAACAAATCAGCGATTGTTTGGGATCTGTGCGAAACAGCTGCCCATTCCACATTTCTCATTTGTCTATGGATGACCAAACCCAGCATGAGTCTGGCTGTGGAAACTACTTCCTTTCAGGCCAACTTCTGTTCAAAATCATTTATGTCCAAGTCTTTTTCTATGGAAAAAATAGCTACAGTCTCAAACTGTGACATCCTGCATCCCTGTAAACATCTTACTGAATCTATACTGCACATTTTCCATTGAATTCTTTTTAATCTTTCCTGTATTCTGTTCCTGAAGATACAAAATAAAGGACGCCATCTGCTTTTTTTGTTAATAGCCTTTTCTACTTGAGCAGTCACCTTTAACGGTCTGCACATTAAGGGTCCTCTGCTCCTCTACTTCATTTAAAATCCGACTTTTTGGGGGAATTTAAAATCTCTATTCTTATTTCCAAAATGAATTGCTTACCATTTCTCTACACTGAACCACATCTGCCACCTATCTGCCCATCCGTGTCCCCCTGCAGTCCTTCATAGTCTCTTAAAAGTCTGCCAATTTGGTGTCACCAGCAAATTTTTATATTGTTCCCTCAATTCCTATGTCCAGATAATTTATGCATATAATAAATAAGAGCAGCGCCAACAGACTAATACCACTTACCATCTTTTCAGTCTAAAAAAAACTTCCCTTTACCTCTACCCTGCTTTCTGGCCTTCAACCATCTCTATCCAGGTAGCCACATTCCCCATAATTCCATGTGTCATAAATACCACATATTACCCTATCAAATACTTATTGAAAATCCATATAAACCACATCAACTGCATTTCTTTTATCTTTCATCTCTGCTATTTCTTCGAAGAATTCCAAAAGGTTGTTCAAGCATGATCCCTGCTTTAGAAATCCATATTGACTAGCTTTGATGAACTCTTTCTCCAAGTGCTTAGTGATTTTACCCCTGTATTGTAGCCTCTAGCAGTTTACCAACTGAAGACTAACTCTCCTATAGTTTCCTCACTTACCCCAGTCTTTTTTGAAAGGGTGTCACATTTTCCACCCTTTAGTCTTCTGGTACAATCTTCCTTTCATCACTTGAATTGCTCCCCAATAAATCAATGCCACCATCTATCATTCTACACATACAGCAGTTCAAAACTTTTAGCCACTGTCTGATTGTATCTATCTATACAATTAAAAAAAGCCTTATATCAACCATGCAGGAAAACTGACTGTCACACTTTCCCAGACAGTTTCCTAGAAGTAAAGGGAATTAGGGGTTACGGGGAGCGGGCAGGAAATTGGACATGAATTTAGATTTGAGGTTAGGATCAGATCAGCCATGATCTTATTGAATGGCAGAGCAGGCTCGAGGGGCCGATTGGCCTACTCCTGCTCCTATTTCTTATGTTCTTATGTTCTTACTTCAAGGCATGACACGTGCAAATTGTTTGTGTTTGGCTCAAATAGCCACAGTGTTAAATTGACAATGCTAATTCACAAATATAAACAAATCGCCAACTAGCACGAAACCAAATGACTTATTTTTTTTCCCCAATTACTAAATCAGGAACCACGAAAACTGTTTTTAAAAAAAGGTTGACTTTGGTCGCTGGGAATCTTAGATTTGAACCTGATCCTTCTACTCCATTGTGCATTGGAATCATGGATTACAGCACTACAGTGCACCTATGCGAGATTAAGATTACTTCTCACAGCTAAAATATTTAAATGCAATCATAACTTGGAAGAACAGAATTTTTAGCAGTCAGTTTTCCAAGGATTTTGGTTTATGAGCAACTGTCTGAATCTCAATTTTTTTAATGCTTAAGCATGTACCTTTTGACAAACAAGCACACACAAATAATGATAAAATTGATGGTGTTCATGATTCAATGGATATGCTGTTTTATAATGACGGAAACTTTTCCCTACATTGCAACAGTACTTCAAAAATACTTCATTGGCAGTAAAGTGCTTTGCGATGATCAGAGATCATGAAAGATGCTACATAAATGCAAGTCCTTTCCTTTTAACACGCATTATAATTTAGTTGAAATCCAGTGCTCATGGTCCAAAGAAATTGTACCTCTTCCTTAACTGTGTTTTCTTCTTTCCCACACTTTTTTCCCCCCTGTTGTATTTGTATCTGTGTCTGACTCATTTTCCCATCATTTCTGCCTTACTCTTGCTGTGATTGGCTCAGTGGAGCTTCTTTCACTAGAGCTGGAAAAGTTAAGGGGTGGCCTTATAGAGTTCAAGATTATGAAGGATTATAATAAAATAGTGATAGATATTTATACTGGTTGATAAGATGGCAACAAGAGGGCACAAATTTAAGATAATCACAAGAAGAATTAAAAGGGAGGTTAGAAAAAAAACATTCTTGAAACAGACTGTGGTTGGAATGTTAAATTGTCTGCCACAAAACTGTTGAAAAGAATCCATAAATTAAGACAATTAGATATTTCCTTGAAAAAGAGGAATAATAAAGAGTATCAGGAGGGAAGAGGAGTGGGATTAGACTGGGTGGAGGGCGGCATGTGGAGAAAAACATTAACAGATTTGATGGATCAAATGGCTTGCTGCTGTGCTGCAGCATTCTATGATTCTTGCCAACAGGAAATTGTCTTTTCTAACAAAATCTTTCCCTTGTCCAAATCCACTCTATGAAGTCCATATTTCTTTAACGATTTAACTTTACAGAAATGCAGCTGGTAACAGGCCTCCCTCTGCTGGCTGCACTTGTAAACGTAAACAGGACTTGCAGGAAACAGGAGAGTAGACCCACAAAATTGTGGGTTACCGCACCTATTCCATGAAAGTGAGGGTGGGAAGTCAGTCCCAGTTATTTGCACTCTTGATTTTAATATACAGTAAAGCTCAGCAAAATGCAGAGACTATCACCTAATACTGAATATATAAAAGGAAGGGGAGAGTAGCACGTGGAGGTCATTCTTTCTGGACAAGAACAAGAACATTTGCTAATATAAAACTGCCTTAATAGATATCATGGTTCCAGATTTAATGGCCACTTTTCACATGGATAGGACCTGGATACGATCTATGTTTGTTGAGGGTTTTTTTTTTAAAGCGAAGTGTCTAAAACGGGTTAGCTTTCCGAGATAGCCCCATGCTAAATCGTGGATTAGGCAAACAAATGGCAATTAAAATGAGAGATGGGAAGTTCTCTCAGAGACCAAAACAATGGATAATTTGTTAGCAATGTCTGCATATTCAGAAGTGCACATCGCACTTTGGCATTGGAAACCTTTTATGATCTTTGTGGGGCTGAGAGGCTTTTTTAAAAAAGTAAGAACCCAACCACCAAGAAGGAGGCGAGCGGCAAAAGGCTGCAAAGAGACTGAGGTGTGGTTGTGCAATAAGACAGGATACAGAGAGATTGTGTTTTTAAGGTGAGATAGACAATCCATTGGAGTAGGCTAATGTTCTCATGCTTGTTATTTTTGTGACAATACTCTGAACAGAAGTTGTACTGATTGTGACTGAATCTCATTGTGTTTCACCTACCGTGGAATAAAGCAGCTTACAATTCAAACCAAACTTTGCCTCACCTAGTGTTACATCGGTCTGCCTTTGGACAGATCGAAGGAGTGCACGTACACAAAACACAGAAATCCACTCCAGACCATAAGGGAGTTTTCACTGTTCCACTCCTGGGTCCTGTTACCACATAAGTAGATTTAGGGCAACTTCCATAAAATGTTGACACTCAGACCTCTTAATAGAGCGACTGAGACCACTGCACCCATGAAATTATCTACAGTAGTCCAAAATTTGTGACAATGGGATTCAAAATTTCAATATGCTTTTGTGAACCTGTGAACATGTTATAGGAATAAAGTTTACTCATTAACTACAACCAAAAGCATACAGATGGTGGTACATTGGCTTAGACCAGTGTTGCTCAATACATCAGCCACATGTGGCTAATTTGGAATCCAGATATTGAATACACGATTAGTAAATAAAAAAATGAGTAATGGACACTGTTGCTGGTACGGGATCTCAATATTCATTTCTGCAATGCATGCTTGCGGAATTTACCCTTTTTGTGCGTTCGTTCATAAAATGGTAAGACAAAACGCATGCGCAAGTGTTCTTTGATCGTTATTAGTACATTCAGCTGTATTGTATGAATGGATGCAAGACATTTTCTACTAAAATCAGCGCATGTGGCTAAAACAGTGTCACCGTGGCGACACCTGTGGCTAGTTAGCCATTTCTATTGGACAACACTGACTTTTAGATATAAGTTAATAGCATATTAGGAAGCTTCGATTGAGTGGCAAAAATGATTTGTATTGCACCTAATCACATCTCAAGAGTGCTCCACATGCAATAAATTCAATTGAAATGCAGCTCTCATTTTGAACACATCAAGATTCCACAAACATCAATACGATCATTTAATCTGTTTTGTTTGCAGAGAAATGTTGGCCAGTTCGCTGCAACAACTCACTATTCTTGTTGGAATAGTGCCTTAGAATCGTTAAGATTAATTGGCACAGACACATAAGATCTCAGTTTCCCAGGTTCTCCGAAGGACAGAACCTCCAGCAATGCAACAGTATCTCAGTATTGCTCTTGAGTGTCAGTCTAGAATGCTAACTGAGCCAAGCTGACAATGAACCCAAGATCAGCTAAGCTAATTCTGTAAAGTCCATTAAGTACACTGATATATTGCAGTGTTAAAAAAAAACTTTTGTTGTTCCTATTGTCGATCAAAGCTGCCTTTACATTCATAACCAGTATATTCGTCTTAATGGAACACGAAAAAAATGGATCAATACCAAGACAATCCAAAAGAAAAAGTTTAAGCAATTCTTAGAATATTGAGGATTTAGATGATGAGCTCAGTTTTGTTTGCACCTATAAAACTGAACAGCAAAGCTTGATTCAAATATTAATTTTACAACAACCCCAAATAAAAAGACAAGGAAAAGTACAGTGATTTGATATTTTGGAAAGGCGCATTATACGTATACACACACACACAAATGTACCTTTTCTCCACTGGAGTAAAAGAAGTATCGTAATCGGACGATATTACAATGATCCAGTTTTCGCATTATCTGCAGCTCACGATTCTGTTAAAAAAAAATCAGCAATTGTTTATCTGCATATTAACAATCAAGATTGAGTGCCAGTTATGTATGCACCCGACCAATGCTACTGCCAACAAAACTAAAAATATGACCAGATTGAAGCCACAGAAGTTGCCCTATCCCACTGAACTTGCTCCAATCACATTATCACTAACAACTTGGATTTATATAGAAACAGATACCATGTAGAGACAGATTAGGAGAGGTGACCAAAAGCTAGGTCAATAAGGTGGGTTTGGTGGCTTTCAAAGGAGTAGTGAGAAGGGGAGAGGCAGAGCGGTTAACGAAGGAGATTGAGATTAAGGTTGTCATGATGTGGAGATGCCGGTGATGGACTGGGGTTGACAATTGTAAACAATTTTACAACACCAAGTTATAGTCCAGCAATTTTATTTTAAATTCACAAGCTTTCGGAGATTCTCTCCTTCCTCAGGTAAATGTCATTTACCTGAGGAAGGAGAGAATCTCCGAAAGCTTGTGAATTTAAAATAAAATTGCTGGACTATAACTTGGTGTTGTAAAATTGTTTACAAGAGATTAAGGTTGACATTTGGAACATAGGAACAGGAGTGGGCCATTCAGCCCCTCAAGCCCGCTCCGCCATTTGATAAGATCATGGCTGATCTGTGATCTAACTCCATATACCTGCCTTTGGCCCATATCCCTTAATACCTTTGATTGCCGAAAAGCTATCTATCTCAGATTTAAAATTAGCAATTGAGCTAGTATCAATTGCTATTTGCGGAAGAGAGTTCCAAACTTCCACCACCCTTTGTGTGTAGAAATGTTTTCTAATCTCACTCCTGAAAGGTCCGGCTCTAATTTTTAAAGACTGTGCCCCCTACTACTAGAATCCCCAACCAGCAGAAATAGTTTCTCTCTATCCACCCTATCCGTTCCCCTTAATATCTTATAAACTTCGATCAGATCACCCCTTAACCTTCGAAACTCGAGAATACAACCCCAATTTGTGTAATCTCTCCTCATAACTTAACCCCTGAAATCCGGGTATCATTCTAGTAAACCTACGCTGCACTCCCTCCAAGGCCAATATGTCCTTCCGCAGGTGCGGTGCCCAGAACTGCTCACAGTACTCCAGGTGCGGTCTAACCAGGGTTTTTTATAGCTGCAGCATAACTTCTGCCCCCTTGTACTCCAATCCTCCAGATATAAAGGCCAGCATTCCATTAGCCTTCTTGATTATTTTCTGCACCTGTTCATGACACTTCAATGATCTATGTACCTGAACCCCTAGGTCCCTTTGGACATCCACTGTTTTTAACTTTTTACCATTTAGAAAGTACCCTGTTCTATCCTTTTTTGATCCAAAGTGGATGACCTCACATTTGTCTACATTGAATTCCATTTGCCACAGTTTTGCCCATTCACCTAATCTATCAATATCCCTTTGTAATTTTATGTTTTCATCTACACTGCTTACAATGCCACCAATCTTTGTGACATCGGCAAACTTAGATATGAGACTTTCTATGCCTTCATCTAAGTCGTTAATAAATATTGTGAATAATTGAGGCCCCAAGACAGATCCCTGCGGGACTCCACGAGTCACATCCTGCCAATGTGAGTACCTACCCATTATCCCTACTCTCTGTCGCCTTTCGCTCAGCCAACTTCCTAACCAAGTCCGTACTTTACCCTCGATTCCATGGGCTTCTATTTTAGCTAACAGTCTCATGTGGGACTTTATCAAATGCCTTCTGGAAGTCCACATAAATAACATCCATTGACATTCCCCTGTCCACTACTTTAGTCACCTCTTCAAAAAATTCAATCAGGTTTGTCTGGCACGACCGACCTTTCACAAATCCATGCTGGCTCTCTCTGACTGACTGAAAATTTGAGGTGTTCAGTCACTCTAGCCTTAATTATGGACTCCAGCATTTTCCCCACAGCAGATGTTAAGCTAACTGGTCAAAAATTCCCTGGTTTCCCTCTCTCTCCTATCTTAAAAAGCAGAACAACGTACAATTTTCCAATCTAGAGAACTTTGAAAGATTATAGTTAGGGCATCTGCAATGTGCTTACCTACTTCCTTTAAAACCCTGGGATGGAAACCATCTGGTCCTGGGGGATTTGTCACTCTTTAGTGCTATTATTTTCTTCATTACTGTTGCTTTACTTATGTTAATATTATTGAGTCCCTGTCCCCGATTCAATATTAGTTTTCTTGGCATTTCCGGCATGCTATCCTCTTTTTCTATTGTAAATACTGATGCAAAATAATTATTCAACATGTCCGCCATTTCCCCAATGACAATATCCCCACTTTCAGTTTTTAAGGGGCCAACACTGCTCCTGACCACCCTCTTTTTCCTAATATAACTAAAACTTCTTCATATAGGTTTTGATATCCCTTGCAAGTTCCTTTTCATACTCTTTTTGCAGCTCTTACTATCTGTTTTGTGACCCTTTGTTGATCTTTGTATCTTTCCCATTCGCTAGGATCTGTGCCTTTTTGTATGCCCTTTCCTTATGTTTTATACTGTCCCTTACCTCTTTAGTTGTCCATGGCTATTTTTTTTGGCAAATAGAGTTCTTGCCCCTCAGGGGTATAAACCGATTCTGTATCACGTTAAATGTTTCTTTAAACATTTCCCACTGATCATCAGTCGTTTTACCCATTAACAGATTTGCCCAGTTTACTGTGGACAGTCTCTGTCTCATCCCATTGAAGTCGGCCTTACCCAAGTCTAGAATCTTAGCAGCTGATTCACTTTTTTCCCTTTCAAACACTACCTTGAACTCGACATTGCCATAGGTTCTGCCACAACAATGAGACGGAGGGAGCAGCGTATGCACAATAGGCCAGAGTCAAAGGACTCAAGACTGCTAGAGGCAGGGGAATAAGTCTGAAGGAGGTTGCAGAGGTAGGACGGTGCAGGGCTGTGGAGGGGTTTGAAGACGAGAAACTTAAATGTAATATGCTGGAGGCGGGAAGGGCAGACAGCCGATGTAGGTCAGTAAATATTGGAGTGATGCATGAGCAGGACAGGATATAGGCAGTTGGAATTTGTGGAGTGTGAAAGTTGGGAGGCTATGAAGAAGAGCATTGGTGTATTGAGTCTACAGGCGACAAAATCATAGGTAACTGTTTCATCAGGGATGGGCTGAGGCAGGGGCAGAGGTGGGCAAATTTGCACAGGTGGAAAAAGGCAGTTGTGTTTTTGGACATTGCACTAGTTATTCCATGCGGGTTCGGTGTCGCTGACCACTCCCATAAGCAGACTTAATGTCTCCCATGATCCAAAGTGTGTCTTTACCTGTCCAATATCTAGATGCACAACAGCGTGGCCCAAGGATCAAACAGAGAATTCTTGCCACTGTACTTCAACTTACTGAAATACATTACAGACTGCCACATGATTCTCCTCTTCTTGGTAGGCAGATTGAATATACACTCTCATCAGGCCAAGACTTAGACTATAAATCAATGGACAATTTGGTCAAAATACAGATAATGAACAGAAATCAGTGCTACAGTATGGGACTGATTTTCTCCCCTCCCCATGATCTTTCAAAATAGGAAAGAGGCTTTGAGATAGTGAGATTAAAAATGCTGTTATAGAAGGGGCAATAGATATCAGAAATTTAAATAAAACAAGGAAAACAATAAGGGTCAATGTTCCCAAAAATTGAAATCAGAATTGAGTGGTACGTATGTCAATGTACAAAGCATTTGGAATAAAATTGGAGAGTTCAGAACATTAACTCCAAAGGGATACAATATAGTAGCTACAACAGTGCCTTGCCTTACGTTTGAACAGGACTGAGAACTTAATTATCCTGGTTAAAACATTTCCAGGAAAGATAGGGAGGGAAAAAGGAGGGCACATTGGCAGTATTAGTAAAGGATTCTATCACAGTGCTAGAACTCAAGGATGGCCTAGGACATTGCATTAAGACAAAATTCATACGCGTACAAGAAACAGGAAGTGAAATAGTACAATTAGAGTCATAGAGTTATACAGCACGGATAGAGGCCCTTCGGCCCATCGTGTCCGTGCCGGCCATCAAGCCCAGTCCAATCTAATCCCATATTCCAGCATTTGGTCCGTAGCCTTGTATGCTATGGCATTTCAAGTGCTCATCCAAATGCTTCTTGAATGTTGTGAGGGTTCCTGCCTCCACAACCCTCTCAGGCAGTGAGTTCCAGACTCCAACCACCCTCTGGGTGAAAAAGTTCTTTCTCAAATCCCCTCTAAACCTCCCGCCTTTTACCTTGAATCTATGCCCCCTTGTTATAGAACCCTCAACGAAGGGAAAAAGCTCCTTAGTATCCATCCTATCTGTGCCCCTCATAATTTTGTACACCTCAATCATGTCCCCCCTCAGCCTCCTCTGCTCCAAGGAAAACAAACCCAATCTTCCCAGTCTCTCTTCATAGCTGAAGCGCTCCAGCCCTGGTAACATCCTGGTGAATCTCCTCTGCACCCTCTCCAAAGCGATCACATCCTTCCTGTAGTGCGGCGACCAGAACTGCACACAGTACTCCAGCTGTGGCCTAACCAGTGTTTTATACAGCTCCATCATAACCTCCTTGTTCTTATATTCTATGCCTCGGCTAATAAAGGCAAGTATCCCATATGCCTTCTTTACCACCTTATCTACCTGTTCCGCCGCCTTCAGGGATCTGTGAACTTGCACACCAAGATCCCTCTGACCCTCTGTCTTGCCTAGGGTCCTCCCATTCATTGTGTATTCCCTTGCCTTGTTAGTCCCTCCAAAGTGCATCACCTCGCACTTTTCCGGGTTAAATTCCATTTGCCACTGTTCCGCCCATCTGACCAACCCATCTATATCGTCCTGCAGACTGAGGCTATCCTCCTCGCTATTTACCACCCTACCAATTTTTGTATCATCAGCGAACTTACTGATCATACCTTTTACATTCATATCCAAGTCGTTAATGTAGACCACAAACAGCAAGGGCCCCAGCACAGATCCCTGTGGTACCCCACTGGCCACAGGCTTCCAGTCACAAAAACAACCTTCGACCATCACCCTCTGCCTTCTGCCACTAAGCCAGTTTTGTATCCAAAGTGCCAAGGCACCCTGGATTCCATGGGCTCGTACCTTCTTGACCAGTCTCCTGTGCGGGACTTTATCGAAGGCCTTACTGAAATCCATGTATACCACATCCACTGCGTTACCCTCATCCACACGCCTAGTCACCCCCTCAAAAAATTCAATCAAATTAGTCAGACATGATCTTCCCTTGACAAAGCCATGTTGACTATCCCTGATTAATCCTTGCTTCTCCAAGTGGAGACTAATTTTGTCCTTCAGAATTTTTTCCAATAATTTTCCTACCACTGATGTTAGGCTCACTGGCCTGTAGTTCCCCGGTTTTTCCCTACTCCCCTTCTTGAATAATGGTACTACATTAGCGGTTCTCCAGTCCTCTGGCACATCCCCTGTGGCCAGAGAGGTTCTGAATATATGTGTTAGAGCCCCCGCAATCTCCTCCTTTGCCTCACACAGTAGCCTGGGATACATTTCGTCCGGGCCTGGGGATTTATCCATTTTTAGGCCTGCTAAAACCGCCAATACCTCCTCCCGCTCGATGTTAATATGTTCGAGTATATCACAGTCCCCCTGTCGTATTTCTATGTCGACGTCGTCCTTCTCCATAGTGAAAACAGATGCAAAAAATTCATTTAGAACCCCTCCTACATCTGCCGGCTCCACACACACATTGCCATTTTTGTCCCTAATGGGCTCTATTTTTTCCCTAGTTATCCTCTTACCCTTAATATACTTATAAAACATCTTAGGATTTTCCTTTATTTTGCTCGCCAGTGTTTTTTCATGGCCCCTCCTTGATCTCCTAATTTCCTTTTTCAGTATCCCCCTGCACTTTTTGTACTCCTCCAGGGCTTCCTCCGTCCTTAGCCTTTTGTATCTGCCAAAAGCCCTCCTTTTTTTCCTAATCCATTCTCGTATATCCCCTGACATCCAAGGTTCCCTGGAGTTCTTGGAACCACCCTTGACCTTTACGGGAACATGTTGCCATTGTATGGTCTCAATCTCCCTTCTGAAAGACTCCCATTGCTCCGATGCGGATTTTCCTACAAGCAGCTGATCCCAGTCCATTTTGGCCAGATCCTGCCGTATCCTATTAAAATCGGCCTTCCCCCAATTTAGAACCTTTATTTCCGGCCCCTCCCTGTCCTTTTCCATGACCACCTTAAATCTCACTAAATTATGGTCACTGTCACCAAAGTGCTCACCTACTAGCACTTCTTCCACTTGGCCGGCCACATTCCCTAGAATTAGGTCCAGTACCGCCCCCTCTCTTGTAGGACTTTCTACATGCTGGCTCAAAAAGCTCTCCTGGATGCACGTTAAGAATTTTGTACCCTCTAAGCCTTTTACACTCTGAGTATCCCAGTTAATATTGGGGAAGTTGAAATCCCCCACTATTATTACCCTATTATTTGCACAATTTTCTGAGATTTGCCTACATATCTGTTCCTCTATCTCCCCCTGACTGTTTGGGGGTCTATAGTACACTCCCATCAAAGTGCTTGCCCCCTTTTTGTTTTTAAGCTCCACCCATATGGCCTCATTTGAGGAACCTGCTAATATATCATCCCTCCTTATGGCAGTAATTGATTCTTTAATTAATATTGCGACCCCCCCTCCTCTTATACCTCCCCCTCTGTCTCGCCTGAAGATTCTGTACCCCGGAATATTGAGCTGCCAGTCTTGCCCCTCCCTCAACCATGTCTCTGTGACAGCAACAATATCATACTCCCATGTGTTTATCAACACCTTCAGTTCATCCACCTTATTCGCAAGACTCCTTGCATTAAAATAGATGCCATCCAGCCTTGCCCTCACATATTTGCCCTGTCTTCCAAGCTGACTGGTTTTTTTCTCTATATTTGGCTGCACATCACCCCCTATTGTAGCTCCACTCTGTATCCCATCCCCCTGCCAAGTTAGTTTAAACCCCCCCCCAACAGTGCTAGCAAACCTCCCCGCAAGGATATTTGTCCCGCTCTGGTTCAGATGCAACCCGTTACAGGCCACCATACAGTGAAGATGAGATAGAGGAGGAGATCTGTGGTCAGTTGAAAGAGAGAGGGAGAAAGAAAAAATAGCAGGGCAATAATATAGATGAATTTAACTATCCCAAGATAGACTGGAATAAAGTTCATACACAGGGCCAAACTGGGAAATGCTTTTTGTTTTTAAGAATGAATCCAGAATTGCTTCCTAGATTAGTCTGCTTCTAATCTAACAAGGAAAGAAGCATCGCTTGATTTAGTTCTGGGAAATGATGTAGGGCAAATAATTGATGAGAGTAGGACAACAATTGGGAAATAGTAACCAACACATAGGTTCAATGAAAGAGTCAAAGATAAGGGTGCTACACTAGAAAAAGGCAAAGTTCAGTAGATAAGGAGGGAACTGGCCCAAATTAACTGGGAGAAAAATTAGCAAATAGGTTATGGATCAGCAGTGGGAAATCTTCAAAAATATATTGCAATAAAAGCAAAGAGGGAAGTGTACCGAAGAATAGAGCACTGGATAAATAGAGAGCCTAAAAACAAGCTTATAAGGGAAGCAAATGATAAAATTAGGTCTAGCAATACAAAAGAAAAAAAATCATGGGGAGAATGTAGTAGGGAAATGAAAAGGGAAATTAGATGGGCTAAAAAGGAATGTGAAAAAGGCTAGCAGGTAAAATAAAAAGGAAATATTAAGGATTTTTATAAGCATATAAAAAAGTAAAAGAACAGTTGAGGGTAGGACCACTCAGGGATGGTGGAGGAATCTAATTAGAGGACAAAGGTATGGTGTAGATCCTAAATATTTTGCAGCAACTTTTACAAATTATGACAGAAGTGAAAATGTAATTTACTACGAAAAGAAAAAAATTATAGATAACTAGAAAAGGAATTGGTTCTAAAAAAAACCTCAAGATGAATAGGTCACTGGGACATAATGGCATACACCCTAGGCTGTTGAAAGTCAGAATAGCAGATTTTTCACTCTTCTTTAAACATGCAAGTTGTGCTAGGTGACAGGGAATGCAGGCAATATGATCCATATGGATTTTCAGAAGGTGTTCAATAAGCTCAGGAGAAAAATTCATATGTATGGTATAAAAACTCAGTTGACAGACAGAAACGAAAAGTTAGGGTTAATGGGTGTTGTTTAGATTGGAGAAGGATTGGAAGTGATATACTCCAGGGCTCAGATGCTGGGTCCATTTTTGTTCTAAATTATTATCTATGTAGAATGTGATTTGAGCATAGGGTGCACAAATCTCAAAATTTGCTGAATACAGAAGTAGAGGGTTTGGCAAACAATAAAAAAACTTTAGGAAGACATGGATAAGATAGTAAAATGGACAGATAGGTGGCAATTGCAATTTACTTTTTCTAAGAAAAATAAGCAATGGGAATATACACTCAATGGAAAGACACTGAAGGGTGTGGATGAACAAAAAGATCCAAGAGTTCAAATACATAATTCCTTTAAAGTCAAGTGCAGGTAGATAAAAACCATTAAAAAAGCCAATAGCATTTGTGTTTTATAAATGAAGTATAGAGTACAAAAATAAAGAGGTAATAATAATTTTGTACAAAACATTGGTTAGGCACAGTTAAAGAGTACTGTATGAGTTTTGAGTGTCCCGTTAAGGAAAGGCGTCGGTGGTAAAAGCTGCAGGGGAAGAAGGTGCTGTCGAAGTGAGTCCAGTGAGTTGCTGCGGTGCATCCTGTAGATTGTATATACTGCAGCCAGAGTGCACTGGTGATGGAGTGGTTGGTTAAAGCAGAGACCATTACCTCCTTTAAGGGAAAATTGGATTAATATTTGAAGCAGAGAAAGATACATGGTTATGGGGAGAGTGAGAGGCAGAGAGATTTATTTTTTAATTGCTGTAGCAATGACACGATGGGCTGAATGGCCCTTTTCTAAGCTGTAAAATTCTATGGCTCAACTAACACTGAATCTTGAAAGCAGATGTTCACTTATGTGAGGAGTCACAATCAGTCAAACTAGTCTGGACCTTCTGTTGCTTGTAGACTGCTTAGCTGGTTAAACCCCCAATTTGAGAATTATGGCCACAGAGTTATCAAGGACTATTGCCAATCAATGACCTTAACCCTTTTTCAGAGGCAGAGAACACAACCATCAAAAATCAACAGCTCCTTGTATCCCTCTCCACCCACATCTCCCTTCCCCTTCCCCCTCCCAACCCCACTTCCTTCGATGACTGCCCCCGGAAAAAACTCTCCCCCAAGTCACTTTTAAATTCCCAACTGTCTTGCCTTTGGCCCTCCATTCACCACAACATTTCTGAAGTTTCCGATCTGTTCAATCACACCCTCTCCTCCACTTTTGATGCTCTTGTCCCAATTAAAACCATTACTCCCTCTCACCCTGGTAGTTTCCCCGGTACAGCCCTCATCTCCGCTCTCTTAAGTCCAAGGGACGCAGACTTGAATGTTTATGGCGGACAACTGATTTCGCCATTCATCGCCAGATCTGGCTGGACCACAAAGCACTATTGGGTCCTACTCTCCTCTGCTAAAACTGCTCACTATTCCAGGATCAAACTGGTATGCAAAATTTCTCATCTTCACGACAAATAGTTGTCTTAAACCCCTCTCCCCTGCCTCCTCCACCTTCATCTCCAACAAGATGTGCAAGGAGCTCATGGACTTCTTTGAGACTATCTGTTCAGCTGCCTCTACCAATTCCCTCCCTTCCCTAAGCCCACCAAGCCAAACTTCCCCTAAGCTTACTCTCTACCCCAGCCCTGAATTCGCATCTTACTCTAGTTTCTTTCTATCTCCTCTCATGCCTTCTCTGAGCTCATCTTGACCATTAGGCCCACCTTCTGCTTCCTCGACCCTATTGCCACCAAATTGCTGACCATCTAACTTCCCTTCCTGGTCCCCATGTTAGCTGATATTGTTAACAGTTCCCTCTCCTCAGGTACTGCCCCCCCTCCCCTTCAAATCTGCCGTCATCACCTCTCTCCTCAAAACACCCATCCTCGACCCCTCTGTCCTTGCAAACTACCGCCCCATCGCCAACCTCCCTTTCCTCTCCAAAGTCTTTGAACGTGTTGTCGCCTCCCAAATCTGTGCTCATCTTTCCCACAACTCTATGTTTGAATCCCTCCAATCAGGTTTCCACCCCTGCCACAGTACTGAAACGGCTCTTATCAAAGTCACAAATGACAACCTATGGGACTGTGATGCATTATCCCTCCTCATCCTTCTCGACCCATCTGCAGCCTTTGACACAGTCGACTACACCATTCTCCTCCAACACCTCTCCTCCGCCGTCCAGCTGGATGGGACTGCTCACCTGGTTCCATTCTTATTTATCCAGTCATAGCCAGAGAATCACCTGCAATGGCTTCTTTTTCCCGCCCCCACACCATTACCTCTGAAGTCCAAGGGTCTATTCCTTGACCCCCTCCTATTTCTCATCTACATACTGCCCCTCAGCGTTATCATCCGAAATCACGTTAGGTTCCACATTTATGCTGATGACACCCAGCTCTACCTCACCACCACCTCTCTCGACCCCTCCACTGCCTCGCATCTGCCACATCACTTGTCCAACATCCGGTACTGGATGAGCAAAAATTTCTTCCAACTAAATATTGAGAAGACCAAAGCCATTGTCTTCGGTCTCCGCCATAAACTCCGTTCCCTCTCCCTAGCCACTGTCTGATGCTGAACTAGACTGTTCGCAACCACGGCGTCCTATTTGACCCCAAGATGAGCTGCGGACCACATATCCGTTCCATTACCAAGACCGCCAAGTGCCACCTCTAACATTGCCCATCTCGGCCCCTGCCTCAGCCCATCTGCTGCTGAAACCCTCATCTATGCTTTTGTTACCTCCAGACTTGACTATTCCAAAGCTCTTCTGGCCATCCTTCTATCTGCCACCCTCCATAAACTTGAGCTCATCCAGAACTCTACTGCCCATATCCTAACTCACACCAAGTTCCATTCACCCATCACCCGTGCTCGCTGACCTATGTCGGCTCCTAGGCTGGGAACGCCTCAATTTTAAAATTCTCATCCTTGTTTTTAAATCCCTCCATGGCCTCGCCCCTCCCTATCACTGTAACCCCTTCCAGCCCTACAACCCTCCGAAATCTCAGCGCTCCTCCAATTCTTGGCTCTTGCGCATCCCCAATTTTAATCACTCCATCAATGGCCGTCGTGCTTCAGCTGCCTAAGCCCTAAGCTCTGGAATTCCCTCCCTTAACCTTGCCACCTCTCTGCTTCTCTCCTCCTTAAAACCTACCTCTTTAACCAAGCTTTTGGTCACCTATCCTAATATCGCATGTGGCTGTGTCAAATTTTTTTTTGATAACACTCCTGTGAAGCGCCTTGGGACATTTTACTATGGTAAAAGCACCACGTAACTGCAAGTTATTGTTTTGTTGTGAGCCACCATTCTGAGCCAATTACAGTGTATTTGGGAATGAATGTTTAAATGGCCTGAGCTATCTCAATGAGCATATTAAATTTCCTAATATATATCCGGAACAATCTTGAAAATTACCTATTTACACATGTATAGCCCAGCGAATCCATACAGACAACTTGTCTAGTTTTGGATTGTTGTATATCGAAAATGCTAGGCACACTGACTGTTTGAAAGATGACTATTAATTTAACAAAATTCAAATCAACAGTCTAATACAAACAAAAATACATCTTTGTCACAGCCGTCTTGTGACCAAGATGGGGGGTTTGAAGTTCAGTCTGGGTTCAACAGGACACCAAGGCTTCACATTTTGGTTCAGCCTGAGCGAGTGGCTAGCAAGGAGGATGGAATCAATGGCAAGGGAAAAACAAGGTCATCAGTCTTCCTAATGTTCATTTGGAAGAAAATGCAACTCATCCATGACTTGACGTTGGATAGATGGTCTGACAGCACAGAAATGGTCACAAGGTTAAGAGTTATGATGAAGTAGAAGAGCTGGGTGTTATCAGCATACACATGGAAGCTGAACCCACGCCTGTGGATAATGTAGCTTTCATATGTGCATAAGAGAGGAGGGGAGCAAAGATATATCCTTAGGAAACTGCGGAGGTGACACTGCGGGGAGGGGGGGTGGGGGAAGAGAAGAGAAGCAATTGCTGAAGATGCTCTGGTTGCATTTACATAGATAGGAGAACTATGCAAGGTCGATCCAATGGAGCTAGACAACAGACAAAAGGAAATGGAAAAGGATTGCTCTACTCAACCCCACAACCACTTCTGTGCTGTCAGACCGTCTATCCAACATCAGATCATGGGTGAGTTGCATTTTCCTCCATCTGAACATTGGGAAGACTGATTACATTGTTTTTGCCTCTGCCATCTAGCCCCTTCCCATTTCACCATATCAAATGCTGCACCAATGTCAAGAAGGAATAACACATCAGGGAGGAACAACATGTCAGGGTCACAGTCACAGAGGATGGCATCATTTCTCAGTAATGATCACCAGGTGAAAGTGTTTGTGTTGTGTACAATTCAACGCCATGGGAAGGCAACAATCAACAACCACACTATAAAACTTCTAGGGTCCTACAAAACTGCATCATTTATCAGGCATTAATAATGATATTTTTTCCTGGGACTCGAGACATTGACCAAGGTTTTGCTGTACATAAAACTATTTTGGATATTAGACCTAGCCTGTATTTGACCATTTTTATTTCAACCAGGCTAAATGAATGACTATTTTCAAATTGGGTTGATTAATAAAATCAGTACAAAGCAGAAAAATCAAATCATTTTCTTTAAATCAATTTATGCCTTGTTACAGGGTTGTCAACGAAGGAAGGCATTCCATATTTTCTGGTAGCAGCAAACCAAACACTATTTTTGCATTTCCAAATCACAATTTCTTTATTGACTTAATATCAATAGAAAGTCTATAAAGAAACTGTGATTTGGAAATGCAATAGAAAGTCACAGAATTTCAACAATCCATTTAGACAATTATTTGTGGCTATGTTTTGAAATTCACTACTTGAGACAGGATTATGAAGCAACTAAGCAATGCAATATCAATTGGAGTAGTTAACAGATCTAGCACCAAAAGTGAATCTTCCTGTTGTAAAACTTATCCTATTTTTTTTTAAAAGGGACACTCCAGCTAACAAATTTTTGGATGCTTGACTTTAAATCTTTTTGTCCTATTACATGCATTTATTAAGCATTGCAATATTGTAGTAATGCTTGCTAGAGCACCAGTAAGAGATCCCATGGAAGATGGTGCAGCTTCAATCCCTCAACTATGCAGAGTTCCCAAACCCAGCTGCACTGAGAAAACGTGCCAAATTGAGACAGATCATCCCTCAAAAGGCGGAGAGGTAAAACTGGGAGCTGCTGATGTTTCCTGGTGGTCAGCCAAAGGTTGCAATGGCATTAACCTAGGAGCAGGCTGCCTACCATTACCCCCTCTATCACATGATGAGAAAGAAAGGCCGCATTCACCGTCAAAGCAGTGTAATGCATGTGATTTTGTTTTGAGGGAATCCATTTATTGCAGTGCTTATGAGGATTAAAAAAATAAATTAGGTTATTATTTTGTTCTCTTGGACTGTTTGATTCAGTGTGTACTCCCAAGTCTTGAGTGCAATTACTATTAAAAAAAATATTTTGGGATACAGTATATAAATAATTTAAGACATGACGTGGCAATAACAACTTGCATTTATACAGCGCCTTTAACATAGTAAAGCTTTCCAGGGTGCTTCACTAGAAATAAATTATGGGGAGGAACTTTTTGGATTTAATACAAGTTTTTAAAAAATGGTAATGAACAAAATAATGGGACTCAGACAAATCTCCAGGACCTGGTGGTTTCCACCATGTCCTGAGCACACTTACTATCAAAAGTAGTTAGTGAGGAAAGTGCAGATAAATTAATCATAATCTTCCAAAGCTCTCTTGATTTGGGAACTGTGCCATTGGATTGGAAAATTGCAAACATCACTCAATTATTTGAGAGAGAAAAATCAGGTAGCTGCAGACCTGTCAGTCTAATGTCAGTTATGGGGAAGTTACTAGAACCTGTCATTAGGGAGAGTGACTGAGCACTTGGCCGAATACAAGCTGATCAGTCAGAGGATTTGTAAACGATAAATCATGTCTGACTAATCTAGTTTAATTTTTTGTGGGAGTCACTAACATGGTAGATAAGGGAGTGTTTATGGATGTTATCTACATGGACTTCCAGAACACAAGAGAAGATTCTGCACAGGAGATTAGCAAAAATAAAACCACATGGAATTGGAGGCAACCTTGCGACATGGGTTGGAAATTGGTTGGCAGGTAGGAGACAGTAGGGATAAAGGATACATACCCTGATTTTTTTTTAAATTCATTCATGAGATGTGGATGTCACCGGCAAGGGAAGCATTTATTGCCCATCCCTAATTGCCCTCGAGAAGCCTTGACAAGTTGCTGCAGTGCATCTTGTAGATGGTTTATACTGCAGCCATGGTGCGTCGATGGAAGAAGGAGTGAAAGTTTAAGGTGGTGGATGCGGTGCCAATCAAGCAGGCTGCTTTGTCCTGGATGGTGTCAAGTTTGAGTGTTGTAGGAGCTGCACTCATCCAGGCAAGTGGAGAGTATTCCATCACACTCCTGACTTTTTTTTTATTCGTTCACGGGATGTGGGCATCGCTGGCAAGGCCAGCATTTATTGCCCATCCCTAATTGCCCTCGAGAAGGTGGTGGTGAGCCGCCTTCTTGAACCGCTGCAGTTCGTGTGGTGACGGTTCTTCCACAGTGCTGTTAGGAAGGGAGTTCCAGGATTTTGACCCAGCGACGATGAAGGAACGGCAATATATTTCCAAGTCGGGATGGTGTGTGACTTGGAGGGGAACGTGCAGGTGGTGTTGTTCACATGTACCTGCTGCTCTTGTCCTTCTAGGTGGTAGAGGTCGAGGGTTTGGGAGGTGCTGTCGAAGAAGCCTTGGCGAGTTGCTGCAGTGCATCCTGTGGATGGTGCACACTGCAGCCACAGTGCGCCGGTGGTGAAGGGAGTGAATGTTTAGGGTGGTGGATGGGGTGCCAATCAAGCAGGCTGCTTTATCTTGGATGGTGTCGAGCTTCTTGAGTGTTGTTGGAGCTGCACTCATCCAGGCAAGTGGAGAGTATTCCATCACACTCCTGACTTGTGCCTTGTAGATGGTGGAAAGGCTTTGGGGAGTCAGGAGGTGAGTCACTCGCCGCAGAACACCCAGCCTCTGACCTGCTCTTGTAGCCACAGTATTTATATGGCTGGTCCAGTTAAGTTTCTGGTCAATGGTGACACCCAGGATGTTGATGGTGGGGGATTCGGCGATGGTAATGCCGTTGAATGTCATGGGGAGGTGGTTAGACTCTCTCTTGTTGGAGATGGTCATTGCCTGGCACTTATCTGGCGCGAATGTTACTTGCCACTTATGAGCCCAAGCCTGGATGTTGTCCAGGTCTTGCTGCATGCGGGCTCGGACTGCTTCGTTATTTGAGGGGTTGCGAATGGAACTGAACACTGTGCAGTCATCAGCGAACATCCCCATTTCTGACCTTATGATGGAGGGAAGGTCATTGATGAAGCAACTGAAGATGGTTGTGCCAAGGACACTGCCCTGAGGAACTCCTGCAGCAATGTCCTGGGGCTGAGATGATTGGCCTCCAACAACCACTACCATCTTCCTTTGTGCTAGGTATGACTCCAGCCACTGGAGAGTTTTCCACCTGATTCCCATTGACTTCAATTTTACTAGGGCTCCTTGGTGCCACACAAGGCACAATGTCTACAAGGCACAAGACTTGTGCCTTGTAGACATTGGAAAAGCTTTGGGGAGTCAGAAGGCGAGTCACTAGCTGCAGAATACCCAGCCTCTGACCTGCTCTTGTAGCCACAGTATTTATGTGGCTGGTCCAGTTAAGTTTCTGGCCAATGGTAACCCCGGGATGCTGATGGTAGGGGATTTGTCAATGGTAATGCTGTTGAATGTCAAGGGGAGGTGGTTAGACTCTCTCTTGTTGGAGATGGTCACTGCCTGGCACTTATTTGGTGCGAATGTTACTTGCCACTTATCAGCCCAAGCCTGGAAATTGTCCGGGTCTTGCTGCATGCGAGCACGGACTGCTTCATTATCTGAGGGGTTGAGAATGGAAATGATACTGTGCAATCATCAGCGAACATCCCCATTTCTGACCTTATGAAGGAGGGAAGGTTATTGATGAAGCAGCTGAAGACGGTTGGGGCTAGGACACTGCCCTGAGGAATTCCTGCAGCAATGTCCTGGGGCTGAGATGATTGACCTCCAACAACCACTACCATCTTCCTTTGTGCTAGGTATGACTCCAGCCACTGGAGAGTTTTCCCTGATTCTCACTGATTTCAATTTTACTAGGGCGCCTTGATGCCACACTTGGTCAAATGCTGCCTTGATGACAAGGGCACTCACTCTCACCTCTGGAATTCAGCTCTTTTGTCCATGTTTGGACAAAGGCTGTAATGAGGTTTGGAGCAGAACCTAAACTGAACATAGGTGAGCAGGTTATTGGTGAGTAAGTGCCGCTTGATAGTACTGTTGAAGACACCCTCCATTACTTTGCTGGTTATTGAGAGTAGACTGATGGGGCGGTAATTGGCCGAATTGGATTTGTCCTGCTTTTTGTGGACAGGACATACCTGGGCAATTTTCCACTTTGTTGGGTAGATGCCAGTGTTGTACTGGAACAGCTTGGCTAGAGGCGCGGCTCGTTCTGGAGCATAAGTCTTCAGTACTACAGCTGGGATGTTGTCAGGGCCCATAGTCTTTGCTGTAACCAGTGCACTCAGCCGTTTCTTGATATCAAGTGGAGGGAATCGAGGAGTGGATTGGCGGGATGTGACAAGTTGTGTTCCCCAGCAATCTGAACTGGGGCCTCAGCTTTTCACCATATATATTAATGACTTGGATGAAGGAAAAGATATCCAAGTTTGCAGATGACACTACAGGTGGGAGACGAAGGTTACAAAGCGACTGGCAGATTAAGTGTGGCAAATGGAGTTTAATTTTGGATTGAAGAAAGACAAATCAGTTTATTTTTTAAATGGTGAGAAACTAGGAGCTGTGGAGCAGCAATGAGATTTGGGAGTCCATGTACACAAATCACTAAAAGCTAGTGGCCAGGTACAAAAAGCAATCAAAAAAGCTAATTGAACATTGGACTTTATCACAAAGCGGTTGGAATACAAGGGAGGAAGTAATGCTTCAGTTGTAGAGGGGCAGACCCCATCTGGAGTACTGTGTTCAGTTCTGGGAACCGCACTTCAGGAAGGATACACTGGCCTTAGAGGTGGTACTGCACAGATCCACCAGAATGATACAAGGGCTTAAAGGGTTAAATTATGAGGACAGATTGCATAAACTTGGCTGTATTCCCTTGAGTATAGAAGAGGAATGTGTGACCTAATAAAGTGTTTAAAATGATAAAAGGTTTCAATAGGATAAATACAGAGAAACTATTTCCTCTGGTGGGGGAAATACAGAACAAGGGGGCATAAACTTAAAATGAACAAAAATCAGGAAGCACTTCTTCACAAAAAGGTAGAAGAAATCTAGAACACTCTCCCCAAAAGCCTGTGGATGCTAGGTAAAATGAAAGTTTCAAGTAAGAGATCAATAGATATTTGTTGGGGAAGGATATTATGGGATACAGAACAAAGTGGGTAAACAGAATTGAGGTACAGTCAGCCATGATTTAATTCAATGGCAAAAAAGCTCGAGGGGTTAAATGGCCTACTCCTGTTCCTATGTCAGGGTGATGTGTGACTTGGAGGAGAAACTGATGATGATGGTGTTCCCACAGCATTACTGCACTTAGTTTTTAGAGGTTGTAAGGGAAGGAGATGCAGACTAAGCAACCTTGATAAGTTGCTGCAGTGCATAGAACAGCCAAGCCGTCGACAGGGTAGATATGGAGTCCAGTGGCAGGGGCACTAATCAAGCAAGTTACTCAGTCCTGGATGGTGCTGAGCTCCTCGAGTGTTGCTGGAGACCAGGCAAGTGGTGAGTATTCAATCATACTCTAGACTTAAGCCTTGTAGTTGGTGCATAGGCTTTGAGTCCAGCAGAGAGCAAATCGTCACAACATACCCAGCCTCTCCCTGCTCTTGTAGCCACAGTGTTAATATGCGTTAGTTACGTTTCCAGTAGTATCAATTTGTTTGACATACCCACCCAAAAAGGTAATTGAGCAAAGCACCAGGATATAATGGAATATTATAACCTACACTATTCTGCCCCGAGTGATTGCATTGCAGTGGACCTTCCACATTCTCTGCAGCACAGGAACTAGAGTGGTTTAGTTTATATCTAAACTTGTAATCTTCAATTAAATTATTACATCTGTATTTATCCCCCACCTTTAAGAAGGAGTGAATATAGCATTTAATGAGAATATTGCATATATCTGCCACATGACAAGGAAAGACAATTTTCTAATCTCTAATTTGCTTGAATCTGTACTTGTGCCCTCTTGTGCTGTGCTCTTAATATTTAAATACCATTGCCTTTCAGCACTAAAAAAAATTCCTTAAACATGTCTCCTCCAAAATGTTAATATATTCAAGTCTAAACTGGTTGAGACACATTACAATGCCCTCATAAAATGCACTTTATTCAACTCTATTATAACCAGTCAGGAGAATCCAAGTCATGGAAAATCTAAGCTAATGCAACAATTAACTGTATGGCTACAGGTTAATTACTAGGGACCATCTTAACATCTGGAAAAGTGGTGT
This sequence comes from Heptranchias perlo, assembly GCF_035084215.1. Lineage (NCBI taxonomy): Eukaryota > Metazoa > Chordata > Chondrichthyes > Hexanchiformes > Hexanchidae > Heptranchias > Heptranchias perlo. The sequence goes on from NC_090335.1 coordinate 51,751,036, forward strand.
GCTGAAAATGCACACTAAACAATTTCTCAATCATTCAACCAGTAAACTATGAATGCGGATGTTTGTGTACTTCTGCTAAAGATACTTCAGCTCAGTTAATAATTCAGTCTTGAAAAACACATACACAAGCACATACACGCCAGCTTGCTCTTCCTGCTAATGTTATTTAAAATATATGCCCCATCAAAATTGCTGTTGTGAAAGAAAAATAATAGGGTGCAGTGCTAAATGGCTCCTTAAACAACAGATTCAGGATCAATCAACTGACAGAAATGGCTACACAAAGAAACAAATTTCTCAGACAAACTTCATAGTTGATTCTCTATTCCACCCTTTGGCTGACAGCAAATTCTTCATTTAGGGTTGCAGATTTTACATTTTTTTCCTCCCTACATTCTAGTTTCTTTCTCCTTTAGCTAGTACGGTGGACCCATAGCCCTAGAAATCGGTTTAGGCCAGTTTTCAGGCTTGGAGTGCACACTAGAGGATCAATGAAATTGAAATTGGGTCTCATAATATATTCGGCGAGCTGGGGGCCACCAGAGGCCCGACAGAGGCCAGTCTCCACAGCTCCAATTTGGGTCAGCTGCTTTTTTGGGGGGGCGGGGGGCGGGGCAATGAGGAGAGAAGGAGACCAGAAGGGGAAACGAGCATAGGCCAATAGCCTGCAGTAGTTCTGCATATTAAAGTAAGCTTACAAAAAATGTGTTTGGTGGCAACTTTAAGGACTGCTGGTTAGGCTGCAGAAGGAACCAAAAAAATTGAGTGGACATTCAACGTTGACCAATTTCCCAGAGGGGTCCTTAAACAGGCGGTGGGCCCATCATTAGCATATGAAAGGGACCTAACACCCATTTCAGGTGGTGGACAGAATATTGCCGGAGTTAATATGATGTCAGACATATTTCAGGCATCCTTGCGACACAGGACACATCCCCCACAAAATTGCAACTTTTTGTCCCTGTTTCATGCCTGAATGCATCTGAATTTTGGACCAAGAACAATGGTTAAAATCCCCAAAACTGGATAGAATCTCATTTTGGTTTTCTGGACTGGAGCTACAAGTTATCCAGTCAGCGCAATGTTAGAGCACTGATACCTAATGCATTAACAATGCAAAAATGCCTCAAGACTGCACTAGCATCGAGGTGCCTAAAGTAAGCGTTATTCTATTCCACACAAGGTTTTGCCACTTCAACTTTATCCACATTATTTCATCTGCTTTTAAACTCAAAAACAGAGATTGTGGTACAGAGATAGGATATCCATCAATTGTCAAGGTTCTGAGATAAAGTGAGTTGGTAGCAATATAGCAGTGAAGTTCCAGTGATCTCATATTCAATCTCAATTTCAAGTTATGCCAATAGTCTAGCAACTAAATTGATTACTACAAATGTAACATTATTTTCAAATTGGCTATCAGATAGTTAACTATTATTTTATGGATATCAAAAGTTTTACTGAAGCACGATTCAAGATCTGCTTATTGGAGTCCAACCACAAACTATATTTCAATTCCATATAGTCTGACATTTAAATGTCCTCGGACTGCATCACAACATCCAAATCCCCAAACTGATCAAGTTGAGAAACAGATATTTTTCTTATAACTTGGATTAGCTCCTGTTACTTGAGCGGCAGCTTCTTCTTTTCCTACCCAGCCCTTAAAAGTCTGAACGATCTTTGTAAATGACTTTCTGAAATTTCCAGTTAAAATTAAATGTATCCCTTACCTTAAATCTCTTGTCCTGCAAAACCTTCTTGATGGCCACCAGCTCTCCTGTGTCACACAGTTTTGCCTGGTAAACCACTCCAAAAGAACCGTTGCCAATCACCTTGGTGTCGGTGTAGCTGACCTCCTGCGGCCGGTCTGGCCCCTGTCCAGGTGTTGCCACCACTGTTGTCACCTTACTGCCATCTTTGTCCCCTAATCAAAAAGGAAACCAGCACATCAGGAACAGTGTTCAAACCAAGTCAAAATGACACTGAATTAAAGATACACATCAGGAACCATGTGCTTACTAAAAATAAACCAAGTAGCGCTGGGCACATAACTCTCCAGTTGCTATTTTCCATTGCTTTATGTTGATCACAAAACAAGCAATTTTCCATAAACCAATATTCCTCAAATGTATTCTGTTTAAACACATACAACTTTAGACATTTATATTCAGTGGTAACATTTTAATTTCACCCCACTTTCTGGTTTACAGACCTGAAGGCAAAATTAACTTTGTCACACATATTGTTAGACTGAAGCCGGAGTTGGAGTTGGAATAACATCACAAAGATTTTGTAAGAGCAACAAAAAGAAAACAGGATAGTGTAACTTTGTTATTCCTTGGTATTTCCTCTCATTTTGCAATCCTTTGGCTTGCTACCGTAATCTTTTGCCCTCACTAGCACAATCAGCCTGGTCATCTCCACTTCACTCCTTTGCAGCACAAACCAGTCAGTCTGCGCTGCCTTCCCCAACCTCAAAACCATGATCGAGTCAATGTTCCTCCTGGTCAGCCTCATTGGTGTCTCTTCACACCTACCTCTCCAGCTTAAGAACCTTTCCCTCCCTAACGTAGTACAATCCATCTGGTCTCCATCAGCAAACCATAACTCAGGTGCCTAGCTATCAACATGCTTGTCCTTCACTGAACTGTCTCTAATACCTGGATGTCTTAGTCACAAAATGAACAGAACTACGGAGTTGGACCAGCGCTCTGTACAAATTCACTAAGATTTGTGTTCTATTCCTCTGACTATACAGCCAAAGATCTTATTTGTTTTCTTTGCTGCTGCTGCTGCACACTGCTCTAATGGACTGAGCAATCTATCCATTAGTACTCTTAAATCCCTTTCCTGTGTTGGGTCTTGTAGAATGATATCATTTAGCTTATATTGCCACTGCACATTCCCTTTCCCATTCTCATGACTTTGCATTTGTCCACATTAAACTACATCTGCCACTTGTCCATCTAGCTTCTCAACCTGTCCAGATCCTTCTAATTATGATCAGTCTGTTTCTCGTTGTTTGTGGTCCTTCCCAGTTTGATATCAGCAGCAAACTTGGGAGAACTTTGTTTCTGTCCCCACTTCCAGATATTCTAATTTAAAACTGTGTCTGTATGTTCACGGAGGAAACCTCAGACAGCCTTCCTACTGTAGGGGTAGAATTTTTAGGGCAAGATTATGAGATTCTTAGAAAAATAGATGTAACTGAAAGCTAATTGCCCCCATCCCAACAAACTAATTTAAATCACTGCTATTTTTACCTGGAGCCTGGTAACTGTCCTGTGTATGTGTCCTGAACAACTTCAATCGTCTCCAGAAATGGTCCCAACGTCGGAGAAATCTGAACCTTTCTCTCCTACACCAACTCGCAAGCCATGCATTCATGTACTTCATCTGTCTCAATATCTGGTGCAGTATGAGCCTCTGGTAGCAATTCTGACATTACTACCCCAGAGGTCTTGCACCTTTTATCTATTCCCTAGCTCTTGAAAGTGACCTTGCAAAACCTTGAACCTGTGTTTTCCCAGGATGTGGGTTCCAACATGAATCACAACATCTTGTTCTCCCTCCTTTTCCAAGTGCTTTTCTCCCTGTCCTATATCTGTAGCCTTGCACTTAGAAAATATACCAGAAAGTTCTCCCAGTCACAAATGCAGAGAGGCCATGTATCCCCTTATTATAAACTCCCCTACACTTATCACCTCCCTATTTAGTCTCCTTCCCTCGGGCTCCATGGTGCGATGGTATAATTCCTGATCGCCCTCCCCGAGTCACCATTATTGTTTGTTTTATAGGCATCAAGAACTATATCCCCATTAGCCAATTTTAGAAGCTCAAGGATCCCCATCACTTTCAACTCCCATCTCTCCTGATTACCCCTGCATATTGGTCACCAACTTAGTTTGTCTCATTTCGCTATCCATACGTCTCTCAATCTGTGGGGTAACCACCATGGGAAACGTGTCACTAAAAATTCTCCTTACCTCGTATGTTGTCTAGTGCAAGTAACTGTTCCTCAAGCTTGACAATCTTTTGCTCGTGTCACAATTGTCTGATATTTCATGCATGTATATTCTTCCTGGATAGATTATCAATCCAGATGACCCATGTTGCACACAAGTTGCCCCTGTAATCCTGCCATCTCTCTGCTGATTCTTTCATCTGACCTGTCCAGGCAGCTTAAGTTCGTTCTGAGTACCAAATTCTCACTCAATTTCTGTTTCACTCAGTCTCAGCTGAATCTCTGAAGTTCATGAAGTTCATGTCTCTTGTCGCAGTTCTACCGTAATATACCTATTGCTGTTTGTGGATTTTTGCTTGCACAAATTGGCTGCTGCGTTTTCCTAAATTACAAATGAGTACATTTCAAAAGTACTTCATTGGCTGTGAAGCACTTTGGGACATCCTGAGGTCATGAAAGGTGCTTTGTAAATGCAAGTTCATTCATTCATATTGGAAATTAGCAAACTTTTTTTCCTTAACTCCTGTCCCTACACCAGTCAACACAGTTGTTCAACCACCAATTAACACCTAGCTGTTTTTGCTTGAACTAGCACTAAGTAATGGTTACTCAACAACATGTCAAAATCTTATATTTTCTAAGTTAAGATTTAGTAATACATTTTTAAGCAATGCACTTAGCTCATACACACCACTGAACTCCCATAAGAATCAAAACTCAAGATTCTGGCTCACTGCCTCTGCTGAATCTCTCAAGTTTCTTTTCATCAAAAATAAATGGAAAAAACTTTTTAAAATTGGAGATGGGATAACACAATTCAGTGCTGGAGTTTTATCGAAGGAAAAAAAGTGTTACAGATTTGCAGCTGCTATGGATACTTTCTCTGGCTCAGTGGTATGAGTCGCTCATGTAAACAAGTCTAAGTAAGTGCCTTACTTTTATGGTAGCTGACTCATACTGCCCTATATGTATTTGTGCAATCAGGTAACCCAGGGATGCAACAGCTTCCCCTTTTGCTCTGGACTGGATATTCATGTCTTTTGCAAGTGTATTTCTTCCATCTCTCTGAAGGCAAACCAAGTGAATACCTGATGAGACAAAGCTTGATACCAAATAGTTATGCTGCTTTATTGCACATCAGATGAATGTAAGAACATAAGAAACAGGAGCAAGAGTAGGCCATATGGCCCCTCAAGCCTGCTCCGCCATTCAAAGTCATGGCTGATTTTAGCCCTCAACTCCACTTTCCCACCCGATCCCCATATCCCTTAATTCACCTCGAGTCCAAAAATCTATCTCAGCCTTGAATATACTCAACGACTCAACACCCACAGCCCTCGAGTAGAGGATTCCAAATATTCACAACCCTCCGAGTGAAGAAATTCCTCATCTCAGTCCTAAACGGCCAACCCCTTATCCTGAGACTATGCCCCCTAATTCTGGACTCTCCAGCCAGGGGAAACAACCTCCCAGCATCTACCCTGTCAAGACCCCCCCAGAATCCTTTATGTTCAATGAGATCACCTCTCATTCTTCTAAACTTCAGAGAATATAAGCCCATTCTACTCAATCTCTCCTCATAGGACAGTCCTCTCATCCCAGGATGTCCAGAGCAACAGGTATGATTGAAATAAATGAAACCAATCAATACAACTTGTCTTCAAGTAATTAAAAAAAAGACATTACACTCCTCACATCAGTGGGTCATCTTACTTAACTTGTACAGAGTAACTCCTCTGCATCCTGTCCTACAGCCCAGGGCAGGACCCTTGCTCCCTGAAGCCTTCTGTCCTGGGTTCTGAGCCTATCTTTTCTGAAGTCTCTACCACAGCAGCTTTTTCTCTTCATAAACTTCTCCCTCTCCAGAGAGAGAGAAATCAAAGCGTTTTCCAACGCAATGAGCGTGAAGTTTTTTTTCTCAATTACCTAGACAAGCTTATGAATTGCATGGTCTTAGTCTCTGGGGGAAAAAAATATTCCCATTTAGGATTTAAACTTTTATCTAGATGCCTTTTTGTTTTAGAAATTACAGGAATACACTTTTACTTTAAAAAATATTAAAAGTAACTCTTATTTTCAAATCCTCTCTTTGGAAAAATGGTTAATGCATCCAGAGACGTGACAACAAGTCATTTACATGCCCTCACCTTCTAATCAGTGACACCGTTTGAAAATTATTCAAATGAGCTACGGTGTTTTCCAATGCAATGAGAGAAAAAATCCAGTAATCATGCACTCAACCACCGATTGCTGCCATCAACACCACCACCAGTGATGAACATGTATTTCACCCTGGTGTTCTACAGTTCAGAGTGCTCCCCAGGCACAAGCCAGATTTAGAATGACAGATAACTAATCGTTGCTAGGAGCTTTTCACACTTCAAGTGGACATGCAATGAAAATGTCACATCTTCACATTACAATTTCTGAAATTTAGTGAGGGAACCCTACAGTGTCGCCATATGAAAACTTCACGTTTGTCCCGTTGTGTTTTGGCGAGATGCTAACACCTCACTGTACAAGATACTGCAAGTAGGAAGCAACAATGATTTCCAGTTGGGATACAATTAAAGGCATAAGGAAATAGTCCAAGCTAAATTGTCCAAACTCTCCAGTTAGGAAGATTGAAAAAAAAGTGTGGGGAGAATAAATTACACTCATGAAAAATGTGATCAGGGAAGATCATACAATTTTCATATGATTTCGGAGTATAAAGATCTTGAATTTAAATCTCAAAAGACTGGAACAGCAGTAATAGAATTGGACCACATTTTGAAAGCACCTAAAATTGGTTATGCTTAAGCAGCATTACTGACATTTACACACTTTATACCAGTAATGTTCAATCTGAAGTCTCTCAATAGATTTAATATACAATACTGTTATCTACAGAAGGGCAAATAAATTGTACAACTCCTATGGCTTTGCATCCATAGTCCTTTGGGACAGTACATTCATCTCACAATCCCTTGTGGCGTTTTCCTGGATTCACCTTTAACCCACTTAGCTCGAATGGAAAGATCAACGCTCCCTCTTCTGGATTGTCATGTTCCCTAAATAACTTGTAATTTCCCTTCATTATTTTAAACTTCTCGATCAGATCACCCCTCAGCCTCCTAACCTCCAGGCAATACAACTCAGATTCATCCAGTGTATCATAACTAATGTCCTTACCCGGTCTGGCCTATGTGACTCCAGACCCACAGCAATGTGGTTGATTCTTAATTGCCCTCTGAAATGGCCTAGCAAGCCACTCAGTTGTATAATCTTGCTTAAAAAAAGTCATAAGAATAAAACCAGACGGACCACCCGGCATCGGACCACTAGGCCCCGGACACGACAAAGGCAAACCAAGCCCAGTCAACCCTGCAAAGCCCTCCTCACTAGCAAGGAGTCTTACAACACCAGGTTACAGTCCAACAGTTTTATTTGAAAATCACAAGCTCTCGGAGCTTTCCTCCTTCGTCAGGTGCGTGTGGAGGAAAGCTCCGAAAGCTTGTGATTTTCAAATAAAACTGTTGGACTATAATCTGGTGTTCTAAGATTCCTTACATTTGTCCACCCCAGTCCATCACCGGCATCTCCACATCATCCCTCCTCACTAGCATCTGGGGACTTGTGCCAAAATTGGGAGAGCTGTCCCACGGACTAGTCAAGCAACAGCCTGACATAGCCATACTCACAGAATCATACCCAGGGATGGTGATGGAAGAGTCTGGGACGTTGGCTGAAAGGTATGTCCTGTCCCACCGGCAGGACAGACCGACCAGAGGTGGCAGTACAGTGATATACAGTCAGGAGGGAGTAGCCTTGGGAGTCCTCAACATTAACTCCAGACCCCATGAAATTTCATGGCATCAGGTCAAACACGGGCAAGGAAATTTCCTGCTGATTACCACCTACTGCCCTCCCTCAGCTGATGAATCATTCCCCCCCCCCCCCCCAATGTTGAGCACCACTTGGAGAAAGCACTGAGGGTAGCAAGGGCACAGAATGTACTCTGGTTGGGGGACTTCACCAAGAGTGGTCCATCACCAAGAGTGGCTCGGCAGCACCACTACTGACCGAGCTGGCTGAGTCCTGAAGGACATAGCTGCCAGACTGGGCCTGCGGCAGGTGGTGAGCGAACCAACATGAGGGAAAAACCTACTTGACCTCGTTCTCACCAATCTACCCGTCGCAGATGCATCTGTCCATGACAGTATTGGTAGGAATGACTACCACACAGTCCTCGTGGAGACAAAGTCCCGTCTTCGCACTGAGGACACCATCCAACGTGTTGTGTGGCACTATCACTGTGCTAAATGGGATAGATTCAGAACAGATCTAGCAGCTCAAAACTGGGCATCCATGAGACGCTGTGGGCCATCAGCAGCAGCGGAATTGTATTCCAGCACAATCTGTAACCTCATGGCCCGGCATATTCCTCACTCTACCATTACCAACAAGCCAGGGGATCAACCCTGGTTCAATGAGGAGTGTAGAAGAGCATGCTAGGAGCAATACCAGGCGTACCTAAAAATGAGATGCCAACCTGGTGAAGCTACAACTCAGGACTACATGCATGCTAAACAGCGGAAACAGCATGCTATAGACAGAGCTAAGCGATTCCACAACCAACGGATCAGATCAAAGCTCTGCAGTCCTGCCACATCCAGTCGTGAATGGTGGTGGACAATTAAACAACTAATGGGAGGAGGCGGCTCTGTAAACATCCCCATCCTCAATGATGGCGGAGTCCAGCAAGTGAATGCAAAAAAGGCTGAATCATTTGCAACCATCTTCAGCCTGAAGTGCCAAGTGGATGATCCATCTCGGCCTCCTCCCGATATCCCCACCATCACAGAAGCCAGACTTCAGATAATTCGATTCACTCCACGTGATATCAAGAAATGACTGAGTGCACTGGATACAGCAAAGGCTATGGGCCCCGATAACATCCCTGCTGTAGTGCTGAAGACTTGTGCTCCAGAATCAGCCGCGCCTCTAGCCAAACTGTTCTAGTACAGCTACAACACTGGCATTTACCCAACAATGTAGAAAATTGCCCAGGTACATCCTGTCCACAAAAAGCAGGACAAATACAATCCAGCCAATTACCGCCCCGTCAATCTACTCTTAATCATCAGCAAAGTGATGGAAGGTGTCGTCGACAGTGCTATCAAGCGGCACTTACTCACCAATAACCTGCTCACCGGTGCTCAGTTTGGGTTCCGCCAGGACCACTCAGCTCCAGACCTCATTACAGCCTTCGTCCAAACATGGACAAAAGAGCTGAATTCCAGAGGTGAGGTGAGTGACTGCCCTCGACATCAAGGCAGCATTTGATCAAGTGTGGCACCAAGGAGCCCTAGTAAAATTGAAGTCAATGGGAATCAGGGGGAAAACTCTCCAGTGGCTGGAATCATAACTAGCACAAAGGAAGATGGTAGTGGTTGTTGGAGGCCAACCATCTCAGCCCCAGAACATTGCTGGAGTTCCTCAGGGCAGTGTCCTTGGCCCAACCATCTTCAGCTGCTTCATCAATGACCTTCCCTCCATCATAAGGTCAGAAATGGGGATGTTCGCTGATGATTGCACAGTGTTCAGTTCCATTCGCAACCCCTCAGATATTGAAGCAGTCCGTGCCCGCATGCAGCAAGACCTGGACAACATCCAGGCTTGGGCTCGTAAGTGGCAAGTAACATTCACGCCAGACAAGGACCATCTCCAACAAGAGAGTGTCGAACCACCTCCCCATAACATTCAACGGCATTACCATCGCCGAATTCCCCATCATCATCCTGGGGGTCACCAGAAACTTAACTGGACCAGTCATATAAACACTGTGGCTACAAGAGCAGGTCAGAGGCTGGGTATTCTGCGGCGAGTGACTCACCTCTGACCCCATGAAGCCTTTCCAGCATCAACAAGGCACAAGTCAGGAGTGTGATGGAATACTCTCCACTTGCCTGGATGAGTGCAGCTCCAACAACACTCAAGAAGCTCGACACCATCCAGGACAAAGCAGCCCGCTTGATTGGCACCCCATTCACTCCCTTCACCACCGGCGCACCGTGGACCATTCACAGGATGCACTGCAGCAACTCGCCAAGGCTTCTTCGACAGCACCTCCCAAACCCGTGACCTCTACAACCTAGAAGGACAAGAGCAGCAGGTACATGGGAACAACACCACCTGCACGTTCCCCTCCAAGTCACACACCATCCCAACTTGGAAATATATCGCCGTTTCTTCATAGTCGCTGGGTCAAAATCCTGGAACTCCCTTCCTAACAGCACTGTGGGAGAACAGTCACCACACGGACTGCAGCGGTTCAAGAAGCTGGCTCACCACCTTCTCAAGGGCAATTAGGGATGGGCAATAAATGCAGGCCTCGCCAGCGACACCCACATCCCATGAAGGAATAAAAAAAAGTCTCTTCATTCCAGGTATCATCTTGACAACTCGATGCTAGACTTTCCAAGGCCAGGATATCTTTCTGGAGGGAGGGCCACTCAAAATTGAACGTAATATTATAAATGAGGCCTCACTATTGCAACAGTACTTTCTTGTTTTTATATTCTAAACCTTGCGATCAAGTCCAGCATCCCATCAGCTTTTTGATCACTTTTTCCACCTGTAAGCTAGCTTTTAACAATTTACATACATGCCCCCTAAAATCCCTTCATTCATCTACCCCATCCCTGTGCTTCCTCATTTAGATTATACTTTCATCTGCCATTCCTGAGTCTAAAATATACTCACATTTTGTTAAACTGCATTTGCCATTGTTTCACTTACTACTTCTGTCCTTGTGCAATTTCCTGTTCTCTTCTTCACAATACCTCCTAGCTTAGTATCATATGCAAATGCTCCTCTATTCCTAAAACCAAATATACACATCTGGGGAAACAATTTGTCACTGCCCACCAATCTAACAATTACCCTTTTATCCCAACTCTTTACCTCCTACAAGTCCTATTTATGCCACAAGGATCTCTCAAATTCCATGCACCTTAATTTTAGCTTGCAATCTCTCATGTGGGCCTTTGTCAAATACCCCCTAAAAATCCACTCTCACAACATCCGTTGATTATCCATCACCTCAGAACTCTATTTGGTTAATTAAATATATTCTACCCTTCACAAAATCATGCTGATTTCCCCTTGTCAGTTTATGCCTTTGGAAGTGCTCATTTACTCTGTCCCTAATGATAGATTCTCGTGATTTTCCCACTATTGATGTTAAACTCACTGATCTACAGTTATTTGTGTGTCCCTTCCTCCTTTTTTGAATAAAGATGTTACATTTGCTACATTACGGTCCTCTGGTACTATCCATGAATCTAGTGAGCTTTGGAAGATAAGTAATGCATTTCCAATTCCCTCACATATTTCCTTTAGTATCAAGTGCCTGAACCCAGAGATTTGTCTGGCTTCAATCCTGTTATTTTACTATAATTTTACTGTTCATATTATCCCAGTAAATTCTTCCCCTTCACTAATCCCGAGTCTTCCCTGTACCTCTGGTATTGCATCCTCAGTCTGCATTTGTTGTTTTAATTCTTGCCCCAATTCATCACCCTTTTGTAAATCATCTTTTATTTAATGCTGGCCCTAACCATGTAGACCATGGTTACATCAATCTAGAATTATCCCATTTACCTTTCATGGATAATCCACTAATTAACTTCTTCAATTGTCTCCACTGTTAGTCTATAGATTACCAACTAAGAACTTCTTCCACTCTATTCCCTGTACTGTATAGACTTACATTCCTCTAATAATTCATCACAGTCACTATAGTATTTCAAAATTTGCAAATGACACAAAGCTTGGAAGGGTAGTGAACAGTGAGGAGGATAGTGATAGACTTCAAGAGGATAGACAGGCTGATAGAATGGGCGGACACGTGGCAGATGAAATTTAACGCAGAAAAGTGCAAAGTGATACATTTTGGTAGGAAGAATGAGGAGAGGCAATATAAACTAGAGGGCACAACTCTAAAAAGGGGTGCAGAAAGAGAGATCTGGGGATATATGTGCACAAATCGTTGAAGGTGGCAGGGCAGGTTGAGAAAGCGGTTAAAAAAGCATACAGGATCCTGGGCTTTATAAATAGAGGCATAGAATAGAAATTACCTGAGGAAGGAGGAAGCCTCCGAAAGCTTGTGAATTTAAAATAAAATTGCTGGACTATAACTTGGTGTTGTAAAATTGTTTACAATAGAATAGAAAAGCAAGGGAATTACGATGAACCTTTCTAAAATACTGGTTCGGCCACAACTGGAGTATTGCGTCCAGTTCTGGGCACCGCACTATAGGAAGGATGTGAAGGCCTTAGAGACTTATTAGAGATTTACTAAAATGGTTCCAGGGATAAACGACTTCAGTTACGTGGATAGATTGGCGAAGCTGGGGTTGTTCTCCTTAGAGCAGAGAAGGTTGGGAGGAGATTTGATGGAGGTATTCAAAATCATGAAGGGTCAAGACAGAGTAGAGAGAGAGAGAAACTGTTCCCATTGGCAGAGGAATCAAGAACCAGAGGACATAGATTTAAGGTGATTGGCAAAAGAACCAAAGGCGACATGAGGAAAAACTTTTTTTTTAAAAACACAGCAAGTAGTTAAGATCTGGAATGCACTGCCTGAAGGGGTGATGGAGGCAGATTCAATTGTGGCTTTCAAAAGGGAATTGGACAAGTACTTGAAGGCAAAAAATTTGCAGGGCTACAGGGAAAGGACGGGGAATTGGGACTAGCTGGATTGCTCTATCAGAGAGCTGGCACAGACTAGATAGGCCAAATGACCTCCTTCCGTATTGTAACTGTTCTATGGTTCTATAGTAGACATAAATGTTCTTGAATTCAGTCAATAGCAAGAGCAGTAATATCACAGATAAAGTACTTTTTAAAAAAAATGTTAAAGCTCAAGAAATTAATGACTTGTATTTATATAGCGCCTTTTACATCCTCAGGATGTCCCAGAGTGCTTCAAAGTTACTGAATTACTTGTGAAGTGCAGTCACTAATATAGGCAAACAGAGCAACCAATTTGTACATAGCAAGATAATCTGTTTTTAGTGGTGTTGGTCGATTGTCCAGAATACCAGGAGAATTCCCCTGCTCTTTTTCGAATAGCACCTTGTGACTTTTTATGACCACCGGAACAGGTGGATGGGGCCTCAGCTTCATGTCTCATCCAAAAGATGGCAACCCTGGCAATGCAATATTATCCCAGTGCTGCACTGAAATGTCAGCCCAGATTATGTGCTGAAATTTTGGAGTGGTGCTTGAAAGCATAACCTTCTGACTCACTACCCATGAAACAAATATACATGGGGTCATCCAACTTTAACCTTTAAAATAAAGATTCTTAGTTCAAGTTTAGAACAACCACTCAGGACAGACAAAAATGTAAGTTGTAAATAATTTCCACTGAAGCTGCAGTTCCGACTCCTTTTCGTACAATAAAGAAAAGCAAAAACTAAATCACAAGGTTCTGTGACTTGGTACGATGCATATTGTTAAAGATGGATCACATACTCATTAGAACAAGATTTCCTGCAGCTTGCACTAAGTATAGAAATTTCCATGATATGCAACAGATCTGTGCCCAGAGAAGTGGTAATAAAAAACAATTTTTGAGAAGGATAAAAATGAATTCTGAGGAAACACGAAGTCAGCAGTGTGACTTTCAAATGGAAAAGACAACGTTCCACTCTACATGATTGGCCTAGAGGACCATCGGAACTAGAAGAAGTCATTTAAATTCGCCATAGTGGACTGAAGTTGCTGTTCATATTAAGAAATGTGAAATAATTGTACATTTGACGTAACATTTGCTTACAGGATACAATTTCTTAGATATCTTCAGCACTGGTCCTGAGCCAAAGGCTGACCACTAGACCTTCAATATACTGATCAATACTTCAGTTATACACCAATTTCTGATCAATTGGATACTTCACATTTCAAAATGATCTGAAGTACACACTTGCAACATAAACTCTAAGCTATAAAATAGGATTTTATATTTTCAAATTGGAAATTTCTTACAATCGGTACACATATTTGATTATGTGCGCACTGGACAATACTGAGCAATTTCTCTATTATGAACCCAAGTACACCCCTCAACAGGTCAAACGTTTAAGCATTTGCCTGAAAGCTACAAGTTATAGCTTTACAGAATATAAAAGCAATTGTGCTGCTGCCCATGAATTTGACCTGCATGAGGCAAATGTGAATTGATAGAGAAAACAGTGAGACAAGACGGCTGGCACTTCTATGACAGAAAGCAGCGAAGGCACAAACATGGTCCTCACCTGGAAAGTGAGAATGAAAAAGCAGCTTGTGCATGAAATACAGAAAAATGAGTATGCTGGGGCAATTGAGCAAAAGCAGGGCAAACTGCACAGAACAAAAAATAGCCCCAATAACTAGTCAATGGTGATCCAAGGATGAGTGCACTCTTTTAGAGTCATAGAGTTATACAGCACGGATAGAGGCCCTTCGGCCCATCGTGTCCGTGCCGGCCATCAAGCCCTGTCTACTCTAATCCCATATTCCAGCATTTGGTCCGTAGCCTTGTATGCTATGGCATTTCAAGTGCTCATCCAAATGCTTCTTGAATGTTGTGAGGGTTCCTGCCTCCACAACCCTTTCAGGCAGTGAGTTCCAGACTCCAACCACCCTCTGGGTGAAAAAGTTCTTTCTCAAATCCCCTCTAAACCTCCCGCCTTTTACCTTGAATCTATGTCCCCTTGTTATAGAACCCTCAACGAAGGGAAAAAGCTCCTTAGTATCCATCCTATCTGTGCCCCTCATAATTTTATGGGCAACAATTAGCAAGCACTTTCCAGACTACAAGACAAAGCTAATGGAATACTAGTGCTACACTGGGTCGCCTAAACGGTATGATTATGCCTTAGACTAAATGGAGAATGCAGATAAACTTGTGGTATGACATGCTTATCACCATGAATGAAAAGGGAACCTCTACTATTAACAAAAAAGCAATAGAAAACTGATTTACTGAAATGCTGGCAACTTCCAGGAAACTCCATTTATGATACTGAATCCATAACATTATCCAAGGTTGAAATGCCAATTTGCATACATTTATTATCGCTGTAAAAGAGCTGGATGACAGAAATTTTAATGAAGAACTGGATGAGAACTGTGTGGAATCAAAAACCAGGTGGCTTTCTATGTAAGTAAACATGCTCTAATGATGGAAATACTCAGGTCAGGCAGAATCTGTTGAGAAAGGAAAAAAGTTAATGGGGCAGAAATTGCTTGGAAAAGAACAGTGAGCTCAACAGCACTCGCTGTTGTTAGTGGCGAAATGGAGGAGCAAGTTCCAGCATTCGCACATGCAGTGAAATGCGGAAATCCGGAACTTGCTCCTGCTGGTTCACTGGCGATATGACAGCTTTGAATTAAAAGTATACCAGCTGCAATCAGTGAAATCATTGAAAAAGCGCCAACTTACTCATCTGCCCAGCTGGAAAGTAACTAATATCGTCAAAAACAGGTACTTAAAGATACCAGGTCTAAACTAAGTTGGGTAGTCTAGGACTAGGGGACATAGCCTAAAAATTGGAGCCAGGACTTTCAGGAGTGAAGTTAGGAAACACTTCTACACGCAAAGGGTGGTAGAAGTTTGGGACTCTCTTCTACAAACGGCAGTTGATGCTAGCTCAATTGTTAATTTTAAATCTGAGATTGATAAATTTTTGTTAACCAAAAGGTATTAAGAGATATGGGGCTAAGGCGGGTATATGGAGTTAGGTCACAGAGTAGTCATGATCTCATTGAATGGCAGAACAGGCTCAAGGGGCTAAATGTCCTACTCGTGTTCCTATCTAGCTTTCACTTCCTGGATTTCGCGTTCCAAGCTTGCAGAAACAGTTGCGCAGCTTGCCAAAAATGCTGCAATCTGACTGGTTGAGGAGAGAGAGTGATCTCCCGCTTCTCCCACGGGTCCTGGCTTCACTTGAACCAATACAGGGCTCTTCTCACTTCCTATTCAAGAAATTGCACCCAGTAAAGGCCACAGTAAGTTAGTGGGTTAATGTAAATCTATGGAGCAATAAGCAATGTTGGTTGACCTCTCCGAGCAATTTCTGGGCCAATGTTTCAGGTGTAACCCTTCATCAGAACACTACTTTGACAAAGGGCTATACCTGAAATGTTACTTTTATTTCTTTCTCCATAGATGCTGCCTGACCTGCTGAGTGCTTCCAGTATTTTATGTTTTTGTTTCAGTTTTTCAGCATTTTCTTTCGCTTTCTTTGGTAAATGTGAGCAATTAATGCGTTTACTCATCACTAACAATGATATGGTCATAACGACCAGATGAGTACAAGTCATCAATTTGGACGTATACAAAACCAAGCAAGCATGATTTGTAAAACAAGTACCACAACTGACTTCAATGGTATAAAGTGACAGCAACAAGCCACGTGCAGCAACTTCAACTGCTTCAGATGCTACAGTGAACACTGGACACATGCTGGTCAAACCAGATTCCATTTGAAGGTTTTAAAAGTGACGACCCTCTGATATGGATGAAAGTGAGTACTGTCAGTCTCATTATGATCGCGATAGATATTCAGAGTAAAGTTCCAACGATAAAGGAGGCAGTGCTGCATTTAATTCCAAAAAATGAAGCATGGCAAGTAGGTAATGCAAGGATAGGGGAACATCTAGCAGCTACCAATAACAAATAAGTTAGATATAAAAATTGAAAAGAAGAAGGAAACAGTCAAAGATAAAAGCACTTGACTTAGAAAAAGCAAATTTCTACAATAAAACGATAAATTAAGAAAATCTGGCAGATAAGACAGTTGGCAAACAGTACGAAACTAATAGATCATTACGGCTCAAACTAGACACCTTCCCAAACAAGTAAAGAGAGTACAATTAAAACTGGAATTCCTTCGAGGAGAGAAATTAAAATGAGTTAGAGCCATATAACAAATCTAGGGCTAAAAATCCGCCCCCCCAAAAAAAAAATCAAGCAGATTAGAGGAGTTGTAAAGAAAATTAGAAAAGATAAAGGGTATCAAAAAAAAACTCATGTAAGATTTCTTACAACACCAGGTTATAGTCCAACAGTTTTATTTGAAAATCACAAGCTTCCGGAGCTTACCTCCTTCATCAGGTGAGTGAGTGAAGGGTTCTAAGATCTCATAGCATATATTAGCCTGGGAGACGATCACAGCAATCAAAGGTGTCGTTGGTGTTCAGACAGGTTAGCCACGGAAAACATTACATCCCAGTATACTGAATACACAATGGGTCAGATTACAAAGCCAGAGAGGGGGAGAGAATGTCCAGTTGTATTAAAAACAGATAACTTTTTTTTCCGCTGGTGGGGTTACGTGTAGCGTGACATGAACCCAAAATCGGGATCTTGGGTTCATGTCACGCTACACGTAATCCCACCAGCGGAAAAAAAAGTTATCTGTTTTTAATACAACTGGACATTCTCTCCCCCTCTCTGGCTTTGTAATCTGACCCATTGTGTATTCAGTATACTGGGATGTAATGTTTTCTGTGGCTAACCTATCTGAACACCAACGACACCTTTGATTGCTGTGATCATCTCCTAAGCTAATATATGCTATGAGATCTTAGTACCCTTCACTCACTCACCTGACGAAGGAGGTAAGCTCCGAAAGCTTGTGATTTTCAAATAAAACTGTTGGACTATAACCTGGTGTTGTAAGATTCCTTACATTTGTCCACCCCAGTCCATCACTGGCATCTCCACATCAAAAAAAACTCAGCAGTGAATATAAAGGAAAACAGTTAAGGATTTTGTCTGCACCTAAAAAGAAAAAAAAGGGTTAATTAGAGACTAAAAAGAATGCCAGAGATACTAAGTGAGTACTTCGCTCTTGTTTTTACAGAAGAGAATATAATAAACTTATGGATAAGGAAGTAAATGAAAAAGCTATTGAAACTCAAAAGTGGAAAAGACAGGGGCCCCAATGGCATGTATCCTAAAACTAAAACACCCCCCCCCCCACCAAGTCAACAGTCCAAGCTCTTCATTCTTTTCTGTAAAAAGTTTGCTCACAAATATCAGTGCTACATGTCAGACTTTTGAAATTGGAATGTTTGCTTCACCAAGTTAGCAAGCACACACCTATTCACAACTATGGCCAATGTTGCACATGATTTTACTCAGCTAAGCACTTATAAGTAGTTGAAATTAGCTTTCTCCCTTCCACACTAAGAACTGAACTCTTAAGAAACTTATGATATTACAGCCAACACTTTTCTGTAGCACAAGAGAAATAAATATAACTTCCAAAAGAAAACCAATGCACATGTGGATGTAAAAAAAGAAAAGGCTGAACAGAGAGTAGTGGTGAACAGTTGTTTTTCAGACTGGAGGGAGGGGTACAGTGGTGTTCCCCAGGGGTCAGTGCTGGGACCACTGCTTTTCTTGAAATATATTAATGACTTGGACTTGAGTGTACAATTTCAAAATTTGCAGATAACACAAAACTTGGAAGGGTAGTAAACAGTGAGGAGGATAGTGATAGACTTCAAGAGGATATGGACAGGCTGGTGGCACGGGCGGACACGTGGCAGATGAAATTTAATGCAGAAAAATGCAAAGTGATACATTTCGGTAGTAAGAAGAGGAGAGGCAATATAAACTAGAGGGCACAACTCTAAAAGGGGTACAGGAACAGAGAGATCTGGGGGTATATGTGCACAAATTGTTAAAGGTGGCAGGGCAGGTTGAGAAAGTGGTTAAAAAAAGCATATGGGATCCTGGGCTTTATAAATAGAGGCATTAGAGTACAAAAGTATGGAAGTCATGATCAACCTTTATGAAACACTGGTTCGACCACAACTGGAGTATCGTGTCCAGTTCTGGGCACCGCACTTCAGGAAAAACGTGACTGCCTTAGGGAGGGTGCAGATGAGATTTACTAGAATGATTCCAGGGATGAGGAACTTTAGTTACATGGATAGACTGGAGAAGCTGGGGTTGTTCTTCTTGGACCAGACAGTTGTGAGGAGATTTGATGGAGGTATTCAAAATCATGAAGGGTCTAGACAGAGTAGATAGAGAGAAACTGTTCCCATTGGTGGAAGAGTCAAGAACCAGAGGACATAGATTTAAGGAGATTGGCAAAAGAACAAAAAGGTGACATGAGGAAAAACTTCTTTTTTTAAAAACGGAGTGAGTGGTTCAGATCTGGAATGCACTGCCCGAAGGGATGGTGGAGGCAGATTCAATCATGGCCTTCAAAAGGAAACTGGATAAGCACTTGAAAGGAAAAAATTTGTAGGGTTACGGGGAAAGAGCGGGGGAGTGGGACTACCTGGATTGCTCTTGCATAGAGCTGGCGCGGACTCAACGGGCCGAATGGCCTCCTTCCGTGCTGTAACCTATGATTCTATATATACACACACACTACAAGATTACATACGTTAATGATCACAATCTAGATTTGTGTGGCTTTCATCATTTAGTGATTCAAGAGTCAGCTTTTATTCGATAGTTGCTAAGAATTCTTTCCTCTGGATTTAAATGTTAGTTTAACACCTTACTTGTATTGGAGTCTATCGATTATTAAGTACTTTTAGGCCACCCAGTTTACACTTCAGCCCTTTTCTCCCCAGATCAGATCAGCAATGATGTCCATAGAGTTTTGTGGGAGGATCTCAAAGCCCCACTGACCCTCGCTAAGCTATCTGAAGCTCTCAACCAGTTCTCCTGAAACAAATCCCCGGGGCTGGATGGGCTGACCGTAGAGTTCCACAGAGCGTTCTGAGCAGTCCTGGAGAACAACTATCTGCAGGTCTTGGGAGAGGCATTGGCAACCAGAGAGATGACCCTGTCAGTGCAGAATGGTCATTGTCCTGCTGCCTAAGAAGAGTAATCTCTATTCTCTGAAAAACTGGCATCTGGTCTCAGCATGGATTATAAAATCTTTGCCAGGGCAATGTCCACCTGCCTTGGATCCGTGCTGGCCCATATAATGCACCCTGCCAATGCTAAATGGACCCGAGCCACTCCATTTATGATAACATCTATCTGGTCTGGGACCTGACCCACCATTCCCAAAGGGCTGGTCTGTCGAGCACCTTCCTCTCCCTAAACCATAGAATAGGCTCGAGAGACTGAAGGCCTACCCTTGTTCCTATGCCAGGACACCAGAAATACCCTTGCTCTTCTTCGAGTAGTGCCATGGGATCTTTTAGGTCCACTTAACATGTGGATGAAGCCTTCGTTTAATACCTCATCCAAAGACACCATCTCCAACAACGCAGCACTCCCTCCGTACTGCTGCGAACTGCCAGCTTACATTACACGCCAAAGTCTTGCAGTGAGGTTTGAAAACTCAACTTTCATTCTCAGATGAGTGTGCTGCCACTGAGCCAAGTTAGTAGAGTTGACATTCTCAAATGGACCATAAGTTCTGCCATCCCATTTGTGGAATAGAAATCAATCTTACATCAAAACTACAACACAGAAACAGGCCATTCGGCCCAACTGGTCTGGGCCAACGTTTATGCTCCACACAAGCCTCCTCCCTCCTTACTTCATCTAACCCAATCGGGATACCCTTCCATTCCTTTCTCAGTCGTGCTTATCTAGCTTTCCCTTAAACGCATCCAAGTTATTTGCCTCAACTACTCCTTGTGGTTGCACGTTCCACATTCTTATCACTCTTTGGATAAAGAAGTTTCTCCTGAATTCCATATTGGATTTATTAGCAACTATTTTATATTTATGACCTCTAGTTTTGGATTCCCCTCCACCTCCCCTCCCCCCAGGTGGAAACCTTTTCTCTACATCTACCCCATTAAGCTCTATTATCTTAAAGACCTCCATCAGGTCACTCCTCAGCCTTCTCTTTCCTAGAGAAAAAAGCCCCAGCCTATTCAGCCTTTCCTGATAAGGATATGCTCAGCGCTCTGGTATCATTCTTGTGAATCTTTTTTGCACCCTCTCCAATGCCTCTATAGCCTTTTTTATAATATGGAGACCAGAACTGCACACAGTACTGAAAGTGTGGTCTAACCAAGGTTCTATACAAGTTTAACATAATTTCTTTGCTCATTAATTCTATTCCTTTAGAAATGAACCTTAATGCTTGTTTGTCTTTTTTATGGCCTTATTAACTTGCATTGCTACTTTGTGTATCTGTACCCCTAGATCCCTTTGCTCCTCTATCCCATTTAGATTATCTAAGCAGTACGTGGCCTCCTTATTTTTCCTACCAAAATGTACCACCTCACTTACCTACACAGAAATTCATTTGCCAATTACACACCCATTCTGCAAGTTGACTAATGTCCTCTTGCATTTTGACACATTCTTCCTTTATATTAACTACACCACTGAATTTGGAGTCGTCTGCAATTTCGAAATTGTACTTCCGATTCCCGAGTCCAAATCGTTTATGTAAATGGTGAACAACAGTGGTCCCAGCGCCGATCCCTGTGGGACACCACTTCCCGCCTTTTGCCAGTCTGAGTAGCTACCCTTAACCACTACTCTGTTTTCTGTTTTGTAGCTAACTTGCTATCCAATCTGCTACCTGTCCCAACTCCACATGCTCTGACCTTAGCCATGAGTCTTCATTGTGGTACCTGATCAAAAGCCTTTTGAAAATCTTCTGTATGATACCAGGAATGAGAGGCTTTATTTATTAGGAGAAACTGGAGCTCTTTTCATCAGAATAAAGAAGTTAAGAGATCCAATAGAGGTGTTCAAAAATTATGAGCAGATTTGATGAGGTAAATCAGGATAAACTATTTACAGAGGTTGGTGAGTCAGTAATTAGAGCGCATAAATTTAAAATCGTTGCCAAAATAACAAAAGGGAGAAGTTAGAGAATTTTTTTTACTGCAGAGGACTGTTTGGGCATGGAATGCTCTACCCATTAACTGGGGTGAGGGAAGTGAATAAATATTTGAAGAAAAAAATTGTAACAGATAAGGGTAAAAGTTAGGGAAATGGGATTAAGTGTATAGCTCTTTCAGAGAGCCAGAACAGGCGCGATGGTAATGACTTCCTTCAGTGCTGCAAAATTCTGATTGTGTGGTACTGGAGGAAATGCAACAGGGCAACTTGGAGGCACTTCTTTCCAAATACAACTATTGAAAGTAAGCCTATGAGTGGCAAAACATCTTGAATATGTAACAGAGTTTAAATTGCAACATCTGATTTTCTAAAAATTACACATAGCCCACTCCTATCAGTTTTACACAAAATGTGCAGGAAGCATTAAGGTTTCAATAGGCTGCCTTTGTCAATGGCAGATCTACAGCCAGACCACGCCTTTAAAATGCATACGCAAATTATAACTTAAGAGCTTTGTATTTTTAGGCAGTGTGAATGTTGAGCACGTGCTTCAAGCATGGAATGGCATCAACGATCAGATAATTCAGTATCCCCAGTCTGGGCTGGGGGAAGGGTGACAGGTAAAGAAAATGGCCAGGGTTTTCACTCAATTATTGTCCAGTAATCCCTGCTATATCCAAGTACAGAATATCTGGCTAGGAAAGGATCAGGTTCAAATCTGATGCTTCCAGTGTTCTCTCCAGACCAATAGCCCCTATATGTAGAACTAGTCACTTGGATTGGGGAGCAAACTTGTGGATATATATCCCAGAACACCACCTTCAGGAAAGGGGAGAAAAATTGAAAGAAAAAAACAAAAGTATAGTTTGCTAGTATCCTGATGCAGCAAATATTAATTACCCTGTGCTAGTTTCCATCCCCAATCATAAACTACAGCATAGAATTAGACTGTTCAGCCTATAATGCCTGTGCTGGTACTAGCTCTTCAACTGTAGCTATTGACTCTAATCCCATTTCCCTGCCCTTTCACCATACCCTTTTAAAGGATATAGTTTCTGTCTCAACAGCCAATTGTGATGAAGCATTCCATGTTCTAAAAACCCTCCAAAAAACATTTCTAAACTCCTCTTTATTCTTTGTGATAATCTTGAGTCCATGTCCCCTTTGTACCAATTTGCTAACCAATGGCAATAATATTTTACGCTTCACCCTCTCAACTTGTAATAATTTTGAAAACCCTCATTAATCTCCTCCGTTCCAATGAAAAAGCACCAGTTTTACAAGTCTTCGTTTATAGTTCTTATTCCTTGTACAATTCTAATGTATCACTGCCGAATCTTTCCATGCCTTCAATAAAGGAGTGGCCAGAAATGCACACAATAGTCCAAGTGTAGCCTAACCAATCTATTGCACAAATTCAACATCACTTTCTTGCTTTTATAGTCAATTCCTAAAGCACAAAACTCAGAATCCTGTTTGTCTTTTATGGATTTTGCTACCCGTACTCCCACTTTGAAAGAGCTATGTCTTTGCATCCCTAAACCCCTCCCTTTCTTCACTTTAAAAGGTCTTATTGTTTAGGGTATACTTACTTTCCCCAAAGTATACGATTTCATATTTCTCTGCATGAGCTGCATCTGCCATTTATCTGCCCACTCCACTAGCCTACTTATGTATTGCTGCAATTTTTCTCAGTTTGCACATGCTCTCTAATTTGACATCAGCAAGGTTTAATACCATTTCTTTTACCAATGTCGACGTTATTTATACAAGTGGAAAACAAAAAAACAAGTCCCAGCACAAATACCTGAATCACACCATTACCCCCATCCTACTAATCCAAATCACATCCACCTTACCCCTACTCTTTGCACTTTGTCCCCTACCCATCTTTCTTTTCATGTCGCTATATTCCCTTCAATACCACGAGTGGAACTTTCAACTCCGGCAGCAGCGGCATCAGATTGGCTGCCCATTGCACGCCATGGCCGATTTTCCAATTATTGACTTCATAACAGGCGGCCAATTTGATAGCCAGTTTTACGCTCCGACCGAGATTGAATGTTCCGCCCCATATTACGAAAATTAATAAACAAGTCCCTTATGTGGCACTGAAGTATATACAAGTACCCATATTACCACAGACACAATTTGGCCACCAAACAGCAAGTGTAGGGCACTTTGTTAGATTCTAAATATGGAAAACAAAAAGCAAATTTCTCTGAACAAAATCAAGGCTCAATCGAATCAAGGCCCCACACCAGTGTGGTACTGAGTGGGTGCTGTGTTGCAAGAGTGGTTAATTCTTCAGATGCTACATTAAATTAAGGACTTGAATGTTTTAATCCGGCAGATGTTAAAAAACTCATGGTAACGTCTCAAGAGAAAGAGTGAGTTATGCCGGTGTCTGGGGCAACATTCCTCCTTCAACCACCAAACACAGATTAAATGATCATTCATTACTTTGTTGTTTATGGGATCTTGCTGTGTCCAAAATGACTGCCACATCCGCCTACATAACAGCCACTGTACCCTGAAGTAATTCATTATACATGAAGGGCTTTGAGGCATGACAAGTCTTTCTTTATGTTTCACCAATCTAATCATTCTAAGGAGTCACAGTACAAATGTCTTTCCAACAGATTAGTACAGATTTCACAAGCAAGGCCAGAGTTCTCATGAAACAACTGCATAAAGTAGAAGCTGCAGCCATGATCACAGCCATTAGGAATAAGGGAGGGAAATTCTGGAACTCTCGCTGAAATCAATAGTTGTTCTAGACAGTTTATTTGCCTCAGACCAATGCAGCAGTAAAAGATTGTGTTCTTTGAGATTCTATCAACACCCCAAATAAAAAAAGTTAAGTAGGCCAATAGACACTAAATTATTCAATTGAGACAAGGGTTTATCAAACTAACTGAAGAAATAAAATCTTTGCTCAATTGTCATTCGAGTTTAAGGGCTTCAAAATCAGAACTACCTCCTTACATTTATATACCACTCATATGGTTGTTGGGACCACTGCTAGTTATGATTTTTTTTAAATAACCTGGATTTGGGTATACAAGGCATAATTTCAAAGTTTGCAGATGACACGAAACTTGGAAATGTAGTAAACAGCAAGGAGGATAGTAACAGACTTCAGGAGGACATAGACAGACTGGTGAACTGGGCAGAGACACAGCAGATGAAATTTAAAGCAGAGAAGTGTGAAGTGATGCATTTTGGTAGGAAGAATGAGGAGAGGCAATATAAACTAAATGGTACAATTTTAAAGGGGGTGCAGGAACAGAGACCTGCGGTGTATGTACACAAATCTTTGAAGGTGGCAGGACAAGTTGAGATGGCTGTTAAAAAGGGATCCTTGGCTTTATAAATAGAGGCAGAGTACAAAAGCAAGGAAGCTATGCTAAACCTTTATAAGACTCTGATTAGGCCCCAGCTGAATTATTGTGGCCAATTCTAAGTACCACACTTTAGGAAGGATGTCAAGGTCTTAGAGAGGATGCAGAGGAGATTTACTAGAATGGTAACAGGGATGAAAGACATCAGTTACGTGGACAGTCCAGAGAATCTGGAGTTGATCTCCTGAGAGCAGAGAAGGTTAAGGGGAGATTTGATAGGTATTCAAAATCATGAAGGGTTTTGATACAGTAAAGAGAGAACCTGTTTCCAGTGGCAAAAAGGTTGGAATTAAGATGAGACAGATTTACGGTAATTGGCAAAGGAGCCAGAGGCGACACACAAAAAAATTTTTGCGCAGCGAGTTGTTATAATCTGGAATGCGCTGCCTGAAAGGGTGGAGGAAGCAGATTCAATAGCAACTTTCAAAAGGGAATTGGATAAATACATGAGAAAATTTCCAGGGCTATGGAGAAAAAGCAGGGGAGTGGGACTAATTGGATAACTTTTTCAAAAGAGCCAGCACAGGCACAATGGGCTGAAAGGCCTCCTTCTGTGCTGTATCATTCTATGAACATTTGAGCACTTTACAAGGGGGAAATCATGGAATCATAGAATGGTAAAAGCGTGGCAGGAGGCCATTCAGCCCATCGAGTCCATGTCATCTCTATGCAAGAGCAATCCAGCTAGTCCCACTGCCCTGCCCTATCCACGTAGCCCTGCACATTTTTTCGTTTCAAGTATTTATCCAGTTCCCTTTAGAAGGCCATGATTGAATCTGCCTCCACCATTCCCTCGGGCAGTGCATTCCAGATCCTAACCACTCGCTCTGTAAATAAGTTTTTCCTCATATCACCTTTGGCAAAAGAACCAATCACCTTAAATCTATGCCCTGTAGTTCTTGACCCTTCCACCAATGGGAACAGTTTCTCTCTATCCACTTTGTCTAGACCTTTCATGATATTGAATACCTCTATCAAATCTGCACTCAACCTTCTCTGTTCCAAAGAGAACAATCCCAGCCTCTCCAGTCTATCCACGTAATTTAAGTCCCCCATCCCTGGAATCATTCTAGTAAATCTCCTCTGCACCCCCTCCAAGGCCTTTACACCCTTCCTGAAGTGCGGTGCCCAGAACTGGACACAATACTCCAGTTGTGGCCGAACCAGTGTTTTATAAAGATTCATCATGTCTTCCGTACTTTTGTACTCTATGCCTCTATTTATAAAGCCCAGGACCCCATTTGCTTTTTTAACTGCTTTCTCAACCTGCCCTGCCACCTTCAACGATTTATGCACATATACCCCAAGATCCCTCTGTTCCTCCACTCCTTAGAGTTGTGCCCTCGTTTATATTGCCTCTCCTCATTTTTCCTACTGAAATGCATCACCTCTCATTTTTCCACGTTAAACTTCATCTGCCATGTGTCCGCTCATGCCACCGGAGTGTCTATATCCTCTTGAAGTCCATCACTATCCTCCTCACTGTTTACTACCTTTCCAAGTTTTGTGTCATCTGCAAATCTTGAAATTATGCTCCGTACTCCCAAGTCCAAGTCATTAATATATAACAAGAAAAGCAGTGGTCCCAGCACCGACCCCTGGGGAACACCACTGCACACCTCCCTCCAGTCCAAAAAAACGTTCACCACTACTGTTTCCTGTCATTTAGCCAATTCTATATACATGTTGCTATTGTCCCGTTTATTTCATGGGCTGCAATCTTAATTGCAAGCCTACCATGTGGCACTTTATCAAATGCTTTTTGAAAATCCATATACACCACATCAACTGCATTGTCCTCATCTACCCTCTCTGTTACCTCAACAAAAAACTCTATCAGGTTGGTTAAACATGATTTGCCTTTAACAAATCCATGCTGGCTTTCCCTAAATCGATCCACACTCGTCCAAGTGACTGCTAATGCTGTCCTGGATTATCGTTTCTAAAAGTTTCCCCGCCACTGAGGTTAAACTGACTGGCCCATAGTTGCAGGGTTTATCTATACAACCTTTTTTGAATGAGGGTGTAACATATGCAATTCTCCAGTCCTCTGGCACCACCGCTGTATCTAGAAGATTATGGCCAGGACCTCCGCAATTTCCCCCCTTACTTCCCTCAGCATCCTAGGGTGCATCCCATCCGGACCAGGTGACATCTATTTTAAGTACAGCTAGCCTTTCCAGTACTACTTCTTTCTCAATTTTTAGCCCATCCAGTATCTTAACTATATCTTCCTTTACCGAGACTCTGGCAGCATCTTCTTCCTTGGTAAAGACCGATGCAAAGTATTCATTTAGTACCTCAGCTACGCCCATTGCCTCCATGAGCAGATCTCCTTTATGGTCCCTAATCAGCCCCACCCCTCCTCTTATTACCCATTTACTGTTAACATGTCTGTAGAAGACTTTTGGATTCCCTTTTATGTTGGTCGCTAGTCTATTCTCATACTCTCTCTTTGCCCCTCTTATTTCCTTTTTCACTTCCCCTCTGAACTTTCTATATTCTCCCTGGTTGGCACTTGTGTTATCAATCTGACACCCGTCATATGCCGTTTTTTTCCCCACTTCATCTTACTCTCTATCTCCTGTGTCATCCAGGGAGCTCTGGCTTTAGTTGCCCTACCTTTCTTCCTCGTTGGAATGTACCTTGTCTGTACCCGAATCGTCTCCTCTTTAAAGGCTGCCCACTGTTTAATTACAGTTTTGCCTGCCAATCTATGATTCCAATTTACCCAGGCCAGATCTGTTCTTATCCCAGTGAAATTGGCCCTCCTCCAATTGAGTATTTTTACTTTAGAGTGGTCAGAGTCCTTTTCCATAGCTATTCTAAACCTTATGATACTATGATCACTGCTCCCTAAATGCTCTCCCACTGAACTTGCTCCACTTGGCCCGTCTCATTCCCTAGAACCAAGTCCAGCAATGCGTCCTTCCTCATTGTGCCAGAAACGTACTGGTCGAGAAAGTTATCCTGAACACATTTCAAAAAATCCTCCCCCTCTTTGCCCCTTATATTACTATCCCAGTCTATATTAGGATAAATGTAAGAAATCTTACAACACCAGGTTATAGTCCAACTGTTTTATTTGAAAATCACAAGCTTTCGGAGGCTTTCTCCTTCATCAGGTGAGTGTGGGATTCCATGGAAGGTTACCACATTTATAGTCAGAGAACAATACCTGGTGATTACAAATAATCTTTCCAACTGCTCGTTGTCAAGGCAATCAAAGTGTTCAGACAGAGAGATGTTACCTACAGGACCACCGAATATACAAACGGCCAGAACAAAAGACAGAGACAGAGAGAAACATCCAAAAGGAAGAGAAAGACAGAGAATGACCCGTTGTGTTAAAAACAGATAACTTTTTTTCGCTGGTGGGGTTACGTGTAGCGTGACATGAAACCAAGATCCCGGTTGAGGCCGTCCTCATGGGTGCGGAACTTGGCTATCAATTTCTGCTCGACGATTTTGCGTTGTCTTGTGTCTCGAAGGCCGCCTTGGAGAACGCTTACCCGAAGATCGGTGGCTGAATGTCCTTGACTGCTGAAGTGTTCCCCGACTGGGAGGGAACCCTCCTGTCTGGCGATTGTTGCGTGGTGTCCGTTCATCCGTTGTCGCAGTGTCTGCATAGTCTCGCCAATGTACCATGCTCTGGGGCATCCTTTCCTGCAACGTAGGAGGTAGACAACGTTGGCCGAGTCACAGGAGTATGAACCATGTACCTGGTGGGTGGTGTCCTCTCGTGTGATAGTGGTACCTGTGTCGATGATCTGGCATGTCTTGCAGAGGTTACCGTGGCAGGGTTGTGTGGTGTCGTGGACGCTGTTCTCCTGAAAGCTGGGTAATTTGCTGCGAACGATGGTCTGTTTGAGGTTGGGTGGCTGTTTAAAGGCGAGTAGTGGAGGTGTGGGGATGGCCTTAGCGAGGTGTTCGTCGTCATCGATGACGTGCTGAAGGCTGCGGAGAACATGGCGTAGTTTCTCCGCTCCGGGGAAGCACTGGACGACGAAGGGTACTCTGTTGGTTGCGTCCCGTGTTAGTCTTCCGAAGAGGTCTATGCGATTTTTCGCTGTGGCCCGTCGGAACTGTCAATCGACGAGTCGAGCGTCATATCCCGTTCTTACGAGGGCGTCTTTCAGCGTCTGTAGGTGTCCATCGAGTTTCTCCTCGTCTGAGTAGATCCTGTGTATTCGCAGGGCCTGTCCATAGGGGATGGCCTCTGACGTGGTTAGGGTGGAAGCTGGAAAAGTGGAGCATCGTGAGGTTGTCCGTGGGCTTGCGGTAGAGTGAGGTGCCGAGGTGCCCGTCTTCGATGGAGATTCGTGTGTCCAAGAAAGAAACCGATTTTGAGGAGTAGTCCATGGTGAGCTTCATGGTGGGATGGAACTTGATGATGTTATCGTGTAGTCTCTTCAGTGATTCTTCGCCATGGGTCCATAGGAAGAAAATGTCGTCGATGTATCTGGTGTATAGCGTTGGTTGGAGGTCCTGTGCAGTGAAAAAGTCCTGCTCGAACTTGTGCATGAAAATGTTGGCATATTGGGGTGCGAATTTGGTCCCCATAGCTGTTCTGTGTGTTTGGGTAAAGAACTGGTTGTCGAAGGTGAAGACATTGTGATCCAGGATGAAGCGGATGAGTTGTAGGATGGCGTCTGGGGATTGGCTGTTGTTGGTGTTGAGTACTGATGCTGTTGCAGCGATGCCGTCATCGTGGGGGATACTGGTGTAGAGTGCGGAGACGTCCATCGTGGTGAGAAGTGTTCCTGGTTCAACTGGTCTGTGGGTGCTGAGTTTTTGTAGGAAGTCTGTAGTGTCGCGACAGAAGTTGGGGGTTCCCTGTACGATGAGTTTCAGGATGCCCTCGACGTATCCAGAGAGGTTCTCACACAGGGTTCCGTTGCCTGATACGATAGGACGTCCGGGTGTGTTGGCTTTGTGTATCTTTGGGAGGCAGTAGAAGTCTCCCACGCGGGGAGTACGTGGGATGAGAGCACGTAGGATGCTTTGAAGGTCTGGATCGAAGGTCTTGATCAGTTTGTTGAGCTGGTGGGTGTGTTCTTTGGTCGGATCTGTGGGTAACCATCTGTAGTGTTCCTGGTTGTCCAGTTGTCGGTATGCTTCTTTGCAATAGTCCGTTCTGTTCTGTATGACGATGGCTCCTCCTTTGTCCGCTGGTTTGATGACGATGTTGCGGTTGATCTCGAGAGCGTCGATGGCGTTGCGTTGTGCTCGGGTGACATTCTGGACTGTCTTCAGTGCGGCTGATGAATCTGGCATTGACGCATTTCCTGACAGCTTGAGCACACATGTCAAGCTTAGGTCAGCGACCCTCCGGAGGAGTCCAGTTTGACTCTTTCTTCTTCGGTTGCTGTACCGCGGATCCCTCGGTCTGCTGTTCCGGATCGTTGATTGTCTCATTGGGTTCGCTGCTGAAATCTTGGGATTTGTGGAAGAATTCCCGGAGCCTCATTCTCCTGATGAATTCCTCTGTGTCCGCCGCGAGACCAATGGGGTCCATTTTGGTAGTGGGGCAGAAATTGAGCCCTCGGCTGAGAACTTCGATTTCGTCTGGTTGAAGGGTGCGGTTGGACAAATTGACGATAGACTTCCCTGTGGTTGCAACCGTGGTACCGGGGGAGGCTTGGTTGATGCTGGTGGTGATGCCGAGTTTCTCAAGCCTCCTGCTCTTGGTTTTCATGTAGGCAGCGTAGTTCCGTTGCCTCATCTGTTTGGCGGTGTCTCGTAGCTGGTCTGCTGTGTCCTGAGTACAGGTTGAGTATGGACTCTATCTTGGTTTCGAGGTTGCGACATCTGCTGTAGAGTTGGTGTACGAGATGGTTGCGGAGTGTGCGAGAGGTACGACGGCAGAGTCTCTCAGCGTAATCTGAGTTGTATGTCGACTTGAGTGGGTTCGTGATCTGTAGTATTTTCGGGATCTTGTCTGCTTTCTTGCAGCTCTGTAAAAACTTGATGTCTGTGTCTATATGCACGATCTTCTTGGATATCCTCTCCACTGTGAGCCGGCAGTTTGTGGTGTCGATAGTATTAGGATAGTTGAAATCCCCCGTTATCACTACTCTATAGCTTTGGCACTTCTCTGTAATTTCCCTGCACATTTGCTCCTCTATATCCTTCCCATTAGTTGGTGGCCTATAGAATACACCCAGTAGTGTAATGGCACCTCTATCATTCCTTAACTCTAGCCAAATAGATTCTGTCCTTGACCACTCCAGGATATCCTCTCTCTCCAGCACTGCAATATTCTCCTTAATCAATACTGCCACCACCACTCCCACCCCCATCTTTCTTTCCCTATCTTTTCTGAACACCTTGTATCCAAGAATATTTAGTACCCAATCCTGCCCTTTTTTGAGCCAGGTCTCTGCTATTGCCACATCATCGTATTCCCATGTGGCTAATTGTGCCTGCAGCTCACCAACCTTGTTTACCACGCTTCGTGCGTTCACACACACATGCACCGCAAACCCGTCTTAGACCTTCTTGTACTCTATCTTGATCTGACCCCATCTAATACCTTACTATTTTTTATGCTAGGGCTATCCTTCTCTCCTGATCCTTTGTACCCTTTGTTTCCCCTTTCCAATGCTACATGGATAAAAGACGACCTGGATCTCAAGTGGTAATCTTAAATTAGAAGAATGGAAGATGCAAACTGGAATATATTGCTGGAGATTACCCAAATAGTGAGGGGTGAGTCTGTGGAAGGGTTTGAAACTGAGAATGAGAATCTTGGAGAATGGAGTCAACAATGTTAAAATTGTAGAAATGGTCAAGGAGTGGCAAAGGCATACTTGGGTACCAACAGCAATTTAAGGACCTTTGGAAAAATGGGATGGTTAGAGGTAGGATGGTAATTTGCAAGAACTTACAGTCAAGGGGAGGTGGGTGGTTTTAAAAAGGGTGGAAGCAACACCTGAAGAGAGGGAGAAGTCAGTAATGCCCAGAACACAGAGACAAGAGGAAGCTGGGAGAGCAGGGTGAGCTTAAATGAAGAGCCCACTAACAGCCAGAGCAGAAGAAAGCTTAGAAATTGCAATGTAGGGGTAGTGGGGCAAGGATGGAGAGGGAGATGGCAGTGGATGGAAACAATTGGAAACAGAAGTCTACAAGCTCCTCACATCTAAAATCAGCAGCAAGGATGGAAGATAGACACCAGGACAACTCCCTGCAGGGAAGGGAAGTCTGTGGAAGTGATCAGTGGGGGTGAAGTTATTATTTTCCCTCCAAGAGTACTCTGAAGCAATGAATTTAGTTGCAGAGTGAGACAAAGTTCTGTTAAGAGATGGGTAAACTAGATATGATAGTGGACAGCCAAGCATGCTCTTCCCATGTACTTGAGATCACAGATACCAAGGAGTGGTAGGGTGGGAGGCTGCCTGGATCAATTGGGGGGGGGGGTAGGGGAAAGGGGTAAAGGAATCAAAGATAAAGGCAAAGAAATTGTTGATTGATGGAGCATGCAGATTGATGGAGTGTCGATGTCAGTGCAAGTGGCAGGTCTGTGGTAACGGTTCGGGTGAGATTTTTTTTCCCCCCAGGGCAAAAGACGATGCAGAGGTTAGAGGCAGGCATCTTGAAAGAGATGATACACCGATTACAGAATTACAAGTCAACGACAAGGTGAAAGTGGACATGAGCGGATTATGTGGAGGGTGAGGTTGAGGAAAATCAGAGGAGATGGAGTAGAATGAGCTTGAGTGCAGCTTATGAGTTGTGAAAAGTGCAGGCTGAATAAGGAAATTTTGATAAACGAGGTGCTGTAGACTTTGAAGGGGCTCCATGATAGGCAATGGGGATTATAGGAAGGGCTGTTCAAGTGAGAAAAAGTGCCAGAGGAGCATGAGGATTGGGCAAGACCTGGAGAGTTATGTCACATGCCTCCACGGGCAAAAGGACACAAGGTAATATGCAACTTGATAGGGGGCGGGTGGAAGAGAAAAAAAAAAGTTAACTGTCCATGAACCAACTTTTAGTCAGGCCTAGTGGAGACTAAATTTGGATAGAGAAGGAACAATAAGAGGAAGGTTGAAGAAGTTGACCACTGAGAAGCACAGTGGATGGGATAGATACCGGGAGAGGAGAATAAGGGACCTCAAGTTGCTGTTCAGGGAAAGCAAGCAGCAGGTCATGCAACAGGTACAACAAAGAATGCCCATAAGCCTGCCCAGAAGTCATGAGCCTGGCCTAACAACAAGAAAGGTCAGTAGGGGAGCAGTAATGGATACAATAGGTAATTGGGTAAGTAGGGTGCAATACAGTGAATCACATAGTAGGAGAGAGAAGATGGCTGGTGATGTAGAGGGAAAAAAAGAGACACAAAATGGTAGACAGAGATACAGGAGCTCAGGTGAGGAGCAGCAATCAGAACCTGTGCTTGAGCAGACAAGGAACCATGGTAGCAACAACATTAAACAAAGAAACAAAAATCAGTGTGGAGTTGAAGTATCAGCTAAAATTATGCAAGAAAATGGGAAGGTGTCACTGGAATTACAACATGCAGCATGCTGCCAAGCCGGGATCTCATTAATTTCATAGAAGGTATTAGTATTGGGGTCACATGTCAAATCAACGCAGCCCGTTTTAATTAAGGGCACACTCAATCTATGTAGCAAGTCAGACCAATCTGGCTGCTAAATGTGGACTGTAAAATCATGGTCAAGCTCCCATTGAGCTGTACTGGGGAAATACAAACCCAACAAAGACTAGATTTTCTTCAAATACATTAAGCCAACACCTCCTTTACAAGCTATCATATATTAAGCACCTTGCTATGGCTATGTTACTGAAAATTGAAAAGGCCCTAGATGGGTTGTGCAGAGGTGTCCATTTTTAACATACTGTAAAACTTTGGTTCCATACCTAGCTTTAGCCACTGGATTCGGACACTATACATGTCTCCTCTATTATCTATAGTTTAAAATGGCATTATCTTTTCTATCTTTGGGCTGGATTTGGCTACAAGTCAAGATTATACACTTTCCCATTTATTGCAACACTTGAATCTTTTGACAATTGACATTATGGGACATCCTGATATCAAAAACCTTTCCTGTAGGACAGAGAATACAACATAATGCTTATATGCAGCTGATGTATCATCAATGCTCGTGGTTATGACTATTACTTAGACTGGCAAAAGGTGGGAAGTGATGTTCCACAAGAATCGGTGCTGGGACACTGTTGTTCACTACTTATATCAACGATTTGGACTCGGGAATCAGAAGTAAAATTTCAAAATTTGCAGATGACACCAAATTGTTGGGTGTAGTTAATACTGAGGAAGACTGCGACAAAATACGAAACAATGTTAATAAACTTGCAGAATAAGCGTGCAAATGGCAAATGAATTTCAATATAGATAAGTGTGAAGTAGTGCATTTTGCTAAGAGTAAAGGAGGCCACACGCCTCTTGAAAAGTAAGAGTCTAAATGGAGGAACAAAGAGATCTAGGGGTACAGATACACAAATCACTAAAAGCAGTGCCGCAGATTAATAAGGTCACAAAACAAAAGCTAACAAAACACTGAGGTTCATTTCTAGAGGAATAGAATTCAAAAGCAGAGATGTTGAGCTCGAATGAAACCTTGGTTAGGCCACACATGGAGTACTGTGCACAGTTCTGGTCTCCATATTATGAAAAGGATATAGAGGCACTGGAGAAGGTGCAAAAAAGATTTACAAGGATGATACCAAAACTGAGGGGTGCTATCCATCAGGAAAGATTGAACTGGCTGGGGCTATTTTCTCAAAAAAGGGTGCAAGGATTATCCCGGCAACTACAGGCCAGTCAGTTTAACTTCAGTGGTGGAGAAGCTTTTAGAAACGATAATCCAGGACAAAATTAATAGGTCACCTGGACAAGTGTGGATTAATAAAGGGACGCCAGCACTGATTTGTTAAAAGGCAAATTGTGTTTAACTAACTTGATTGAGTTTTTTGATAAGGTAACAGAGAGGGTTGATGAGGGCAATGTGGTTGATGTTGTGTATATGGACTTTCAAATGGCATTTGATAAAGTGCCAAATAGGCTTGTCAGCAAAATTGAAGCCTATGGAATAAAAGGGGCAGTAGCAGCCTGGATACGAAATTGGCTAAGTGATAGGAAACAGCAAGTAGTGAAGATTGTTTCTCGGACTGGAGGAAGGTATACAGTGGCGTTCCCCAGGGGTCGGTACTAGGGCCACTGTTTGTTTTGGTATAAAAGACTTGGATGTACAGGGCAATTTCAAAATTTTCAGATAACACAAAACTTGGAAGTGTAGTGAATAGTGAGAAGGGCAGTATAGACTTCAGGAGGACATAGACAGGCTGGTGGAATGGGTGAACACTTGGCGGGTGAACACTTGGCAGATGAAATTTAACGCAGAGAAGTGCAAAGTAATACATTTTGGTAGGAAGAACGAGGAGAGGCAATATAAACTAAATGGTACAATTTTAGAGGGGGTGCAAGAACAGAGACCTGGAGATATATGTGCATAAATCTTTGATGGTGGCAGGACAGGTTGAGAAAGTGGTTAAAAAAGCATGCAGGATCCTGGGCTTTATAAATAGAGACAGAGTACAAAAGCAAGGAAGTTATGTTGAACCTTTATAAAACACTGGTTCGGCCACAACTGGAGTACTGTGTCCAGTTCTGGGTATTGCACTTTAGGAAGGATGTGAAGGCCTTAGAGAGGTGCAGAAAAGATTTACTAGACTGGTTCCAGGGAGGAGGGACTTCAGTTACATGGATAGACTGGAGAAGCTGGGATTGTTTTCCTTAGAGCAGAGAAGGTTGAGAGGAGATTTGATAGAAGTGTTCAAAATCATGGCGGGTTTAGATAAAAGTAAATAAAGAGAAACTGTTCCCATGGCAGAAGGGTCAAGAATCAGAGGACACAGATTTAAGTGATTGGCAAAAGAACCAAAGGTGACGTGAGGAAAAACTTTTTTACGCAGTGAATAGTTATGATCTGGAAAGCACTGCCTGAAAGGGTGGTGAATGCAGATTCAACCATGGCTTTCAAAAAGGAACTGGATAAATATTTGAAGGGAAAAAATTTGCAGAGCGACGGGGTAAGAAACTAACTGGATTGCTCTTACATAAAGCTGGCACAGGCTTGATGGGCCCAATGGTATCCTTCTGTGCTGGAACGATTCTATTCTATAGTTCTAGAAAAAAGGCTGAGGGGTGACCTGATAGAGGTCTTTAAGATTACGAGAGAGTTTGATAGGGTAGATGTAGAGAAGATGTTTCCACTTGTGGGGGGGGGGGGGGGGGGGGGGGGAAAGAGACCAAAACTAAGGGCCATAAATATAAAATAGTCACTAATAAATCCAATAGGGAATTTAGGAGAAACTTCTTTAGCCAGAGAGTGGTAAGAATGTGGAACTCACTACCACAAGGTGTAGTTGAGGCGAATAGCATAGATGCATTTAAGGGCAAGCTAAATAAACACAAGGGAGAAAGGAATAGAAGGATATGTGGATACGATTAGAAGGGTGGGAGGAGGCTAGTATGGAGCATAAACATTGGCATGGACCAGTTGGGGTAAATGGCCTGTTTCTGTGATGTACATTCTGTGTAATTCTATTCACATACAAGTTTAATCTCAATATATAAAGTGAACTGAGGCAAAACAGAAGCATTACTATTCAAGATACTGCCCCCCCCAACCATTCAGACATGAACAAATTTAATCATCAGGAATCTCTAAGTATCCTAGAAGCCCTCAGGAGACACAAACACTTTGGGGGGAAAAAAATTCACCAATGGAAAGCTTTTTCAAAGTCAAAATTTACATCAGTCAATAAAATATCCCAGTTAAAATTATAGTGGGATATCATTTACCCAAACAATTTGGGAAATATCCCTACTCAAGTGAATAATTTTGATAACTAATATATTGAATCAGAGTTACAATGAGTCTACAACACAGGCCATTTGGCTCAACTGGTCTATGCTGGCGTTTATGCTCCACACGAGCCTCCTCCCTCCTTACTTCATCTAACCCTATCAGCATATCCTTCTATTCCTTTCTCCCTTGTGTGATTATCCATGCTATTTGCCTCAACTACTCCTTGTGGTAGAGTGTTCTACATTCTTACCACTCTTTGGGTAAAGAAGTTTCTCCTAAATTCCATGTTGGATTTATTAGTGACTAACTTATATTTATGATCTCATGAAAATATATTTAATCATACTGAATTTTATGTTGCCTTGAAATGTACAAGATCACAAGTTATTTGTAATAAATCACATTTCCAGAATAAGTTTGCTGCATTTTCAGAATAGTGCAACATGATACATATTAAGCAGATTTAAAGACAGAACTGAAACTTTTAGTTTTAGAGATACTATAAGTAACAAATGTTACAATATAGTACACGTAATGTTGTTATTGGTCAAACACAAATGTTAATGCCCTGCGTCTCAGTACACGCAAGTATTTCCTTGCAACAGACTCCCACAGACTTTCCACCAGAAAGGCTGAGGTGACTCCATGTCCGGCTATATTTCTAACCATCCAATAGTGTGTTGTACGCCTCTATGTGCAAGTATAGGAAATTGCTTGATCCATGTCTTTGGCCATACCATCAACAACAGGAGAGCTGATAACAGTAGAAATTATCCATTCTTAGAACGCATCAAGGATCATCACTGCCCATGTTTGTCCACTCAGCAATTTCATTCCTACACTGCAATCTGAGACCAAATTTCAGTGTTTATTTGGTTCAATCATACATAAAAGTTTGTTTCGACTTGAGGTTTTAGAGCTTCCATTGTTGCAGGCATCAGCTATCATATTTCCATCACTGCAGGCAGCAGCTATCATACGGAAAGAATGGTCACCTATGCCTTATTAGACAGTCATCCTTTTGCAAGTATAGCAGGAAAGCCGATAAAGTCCTGTCTCATCACAATTGCAAGTTCCTTTCCTTTCAAAAGTTTAAGTCATTCTTAAACTATTCCACAGCATTCATATGTGCCAATAAATCACCTCCCTCCCTGTATTGATAATGGTGTTCTGAATTTTCAAAAAGTTTGAACCAAATAACACTCGTCACCTTGGTTTTCAAGATGAGCCTTTTGCCTCAATGAACATAATAGCGATACACTCTGACAGAGGGTCATCGACCTGAAACTTTAACTCTTTCTTTCTCCATAGATGCTGCCTGACTTGCTGAGTATTTCCAGCATTCTCTTATTACAATAGCAATACAACTTAACTGAGCTGTTGAATAAATAAGTAGTCTTTTAGAGTTTAAATTTCTGCTTGAATCTGCAAATTGAAAACTTATTGCCAAACTTGATTACACCTTAAGATTTCTAATGTGTTTGAGATCATGCATTCCAAATCCACTTTTGAAGGCTTATGCAGGTTTATGCTTAAGTGTGTGTCAATCTCTACCGTGGGCTGAATGTTCAATACTGCTTCCTTGGAGCTCGTTTGCTGCAGCTACTGGCAACACTGCAATTTTGGTAAAGCACACACAGGTAGACAGGGGAGAGTGGCCAATTCAGTTAGCTGACAATTTTGAGCAAGTGGTGTTGAGATAAAGAGAGCTCCATTGTACTCAAAAAGCTACGAGGGATACATGCACTGTAGTTTTGAAATATTAAAAAAACTTTCTTGATTTACTACAAAATGGGAAGAAACCCTCTCACTGCCTTCAGATCAAACCCAAGACAGACAAAAATGAGATCCAAGCCTAGAATCCCACAATATATGACAGCCAGTCGAGAAAATCAGGCTGGCTGACATCAAAACCAGGAGCTTCCTGCAAGAGGTCTGCTCATTTAAGTTGCTGAATGAAAACCACTCCATCTCAGAAAAGACCTTTTTGTGGTGCAAATCAAACTCCCAAATTGATCATTAACCATCTTATTTCCCCAACATGTTTCTTTAACATAGAGATATCATGAATTACAACAATAAAAACACTTAAGACAAGAATGCACACAATTTTTCCCCCTGTCGCTATGTTTGGATACTTTAACTTCCCACCCCTGCAAAACGAATCAAACTTGGCATATTTCCTAAATTTGGTCACAGTTGCTGCACCCGGATGATTTTTTTCAGCTAAACAAATCGGCACAAAAATGGCCACTTTGGGGACAATATATGCTGATGCAGCATGGTGGCAGGATACTGCTGCTGTAAGATATAGCCTGGAACACCTATACATGTTTATTTAGATATTTTATGCATTAGAGGCTAAGTATCCCAGCATGCTTTTCCAACAGGGCATGAAGCCCTTTATTAGATTTAGCAGCTGTCAATCTCCCACAATAGCTAGACTTACGGGCTGCAAATAAAACAAGAGTGAAGTCCTTGGTTATATCTGACAGTTATCGAGCTCTTGATTAGATCTAGCAGCTCCCATAATAGCTAGACTGAAAGGAATACGAATATAAAGGCAAGGTATAACAGAGCACAAGAAGTTCCAAGTGTGGAGGCAGAGAAAGAAAAGTCCTGATGTAAACACTCCTCCCAATAGCATTTCTGTTGTATTAATTGCTTTAACATGTTGAAATTACTGGGCCGTTCTTGAGCGCAAGAATTGTGCTTTGCTAGTGAGTAAGCTTATTAACTCTGACTGCTATGTGTTGTTTTAAATCTGCTATTAATAAAATATACTTGCTAAACGCCATATTGGTTCAGTCCCCTTCTGAATCTCTTACAAATTGGCAAGTCAGGCAGGAGACTGTATAGTGGGTTAAGGATTGAAAAAGACGCAAAGTACAGGGGTCTCAGGGCGATCTGTCGGTACCACAGATCAACCAAGGATAGGAGAACTATGATACAACCATAGGGCTAAGAGCTCCGATCCTCCAATTAAGTTGATCGCGGAGGCGACAAAAGCTTTCGAAGAGAAGTTATCGGGGATAGCAGGAAAAGAGGAAATGCAGAAATATCTGTCTGTGATTAAGGGAATTGAGGAGCTCTTGCCCCTGATGGAGGAGGAGCTGTTTAAAACAGTGAGACCATGTGGCTGGTCCAGTAGAGAATAAAGAGTTCTCTGTAGAGAAAGGGAGGAGCTGTTGTGCTATGTTGCTCACTTCTGTGCGGAGAGAACCGCAAATGTGGCCAAGGTATGGTTACATATGGGAAAATTCTCATTAGAGAATGAGATAGTTCGGAACAAAGTAAAATCCTGTTGGAAATGGCTGCTACTGCCTTTGAGGATTTTTAAGGAGAGATCGTGCAGGAGGGCGCTGAGTTAATATCAGGCCTCTCACAGCAGACAAATATTGTAAAAGAGTTCCATAAAAAATCTTGGGTTAGACACTTGGTGTAACAAAAGGGTTAGGAAAAAGAGAAAAGTTAAAAGACCATAGCAAAAATTTAAATTGCTGTGAGAAAGAAGTAGGATGTGTTTTCAGCATTTTCTGTTTTTATTTGAAAAGGAAAAGATTGCTGGATTTTGTTTTCGGTCTCAGTGTGTGTGAAGTGTGAAAGTTTGCTGCTGGCTACATGATCTTGAAAAGTTAACAGTGATGTTATCAACTGATAACCTGTTTAGCAGAAACTGCTGCTGTTTTGAACTGATTTGGAGTAACAGAGTTTTTGTTTAAATTATCAAATTATGAAACTGGCTTTATAGCAGCCAGTAATGTAAATTATGTGAATAGTCCCTAGGTGCACAACTTGGGATCATGAAAAATTTGGCATTTTCAGAGTTCCTAACCCATTACAGGAATCAATATTTTTTTTTAAAAAGGTGCATGAAAGCATGAATATGGTTGTTGAGATTTCAATTTAAGATTGTGCCCCCAGAATATGATGTGGAGATGCCGGTGATGGACTGGGGTTGACAATTGTAAACAATTTTACAACAGAATATGGGAGAATTCAGGTAGCAATGTTAGGGAAAAAGTGTTTGAAAATTGGCTTTATATATTTTAAATTAAAGATACGTGGTGTGGATTTATTTTGACTGAAGTACCACTTAAATAGAGGTT
This sequence comes from Heptranchias perlo, assembly GCF_035084215.1. Taxonomy (NCBI): domain Eukaryota; kingdom Metazoa; phylum Chordata; class Chondrichthyes; order Hexanchiformes; family Hexanchidae; genus Heptranchias; species Heptranchias perlo. The sequence goes on from NC_090335.1 coordinate 51,792,201, forward strand.
TTTTTAAAAAAAGTAAAAGACAGCTTTGGAGAATCAACTCCGGAAACTGCTATTGTGAGATTCACTCCACCCCACCCTCTATGGTTTTCACGAGCAAGAACTAATTAGCCCTTACTTCTGGTTGCCAAATTGCATTGCTGAAATTAATTACAGGCTGTATTAGTTTTTTTTTTTAAAGTTGGTCTCACATCTTTTGAGCTTCCAGCACTTCAATCTGCTGAGTCACAGTTGTTTGATTGGAAAGAGCAGTCACTGTACAAACATTTCCACTGTCCCTCAATAAAAAGTGACATTCACGATGGCCCTCTGATTTTTGTAGTTCCTACAGTCCCGTGCCATGAACTCTTTCGGATAGTCCATAATATTATTAGACAATGGCAAGTCGGGCACTGATAAATATCCCTTAGTAATTGACAGCATTTAAAGGTACTCTTGACTAAATTCATCATGGGTTCCTAGAGCCACCAATGGTACTGTTGTTCTGTTTTCATAGGTGTCCGTGTGATACTTCTAAGCCCAGCAGTGGGTGCAGGCTGGGGCCAGAAGTGGCAGGCATCTATGCATATCCTAAGAATGAGGAGGTCCGGAGCATCATTTACAATCTAACGAGTGGAGACCTGTTGGTTCTAGTGTCATCGCTGGTCAAGAACTGCAGGCAGATCTGGATGTGGCATTCTTTAAAGGCTATGAAAAAGTACTACCGACATCTTGGATGGCAAAACATTGACAAATGGGGATTGTGGTATGAGGATATACGTAAGGAACAAAGGGCCACATTTTTCTGCACAGACACGAGGGTACGATGGATGTTTCCCTGCACGTATGCCCGAGTGCAGACTTGATCTAAAAACTGCAATTAATACTTTAAAATGGGGGGCACAGGAACAGATGCAAACCATGTTTGTGAAGGACCCGTGAACAAACGTAGTGACGCATACACATGAAGCTTTTTAATAACGCTATATGATTAGAATTTATTCCTACGCTGCAAAATTTTTCCTTCTGTATCTTTTGTCATCTGAATTATGTAATTGAATGTACATAGCGTTTTATCATACAGTGCTTAGAGAAATTGTACACTATTACTAAGCACAATTCGGAAACTCACAGACAGACAATGAGAACATGATAAAACAATGCACAAGCAATTAGAGGGCTTACTTAAAAGGAATGAATAAGCAGACAGGGGATGTTATATCAGAACAAGGAGAGTCCCTGGTTTTAATTTAAAAAGGCAGAAAGATTAGGACAGGGTAGGGATAATGGCAACCATTCAGAACAAAGACTATTAGGAACAACTGATCTCAAAGACGATTATGTACGGAGGGTTTCTACTTAAATCATATTCAAAATGGGGTTAAATGGTATTGGATCCCAAATTTTACATTAGACAAACAAATGAAAATCTGGAAATCAGATGGGAATATGGATAATTTGTAAGATTCAGAAGGAAACCAAACCAATATGGTGTGTAGCGAGTATATTTTATTAATAGATTTAAAAGAACACTTAGCAGTCAGAGTTAACAAGCTCACTCACTAGCAAAGCATAATTCTTATGCTCAAGAATGGCCCAGTAATTTCAACATGTTAAAGTGATTAATACAACAGAAACGATGTTACCTGATGCTACTGGAATGAGTGTTGACGGTAGGACTTCCTTCTCTGCCTCCACATTTGGAACTACTTGTGCTGTTTCACACCTTGCCTTATCTTGGTTTTCATATTCCTTTCAATCTAGCTATTGTGGCAGATTGATAGCTGCCAGATCTAACCAAGGACTCCTCCCTTGTCTTGTTATTCTCAGCCCGTCAGTCTAGCTATTGTGGGAGCTTGATAGCTACCAGATCTAAACAAGGGCTTCTTGGCCTGTTGTAAAAGCATACTGGGATACTTAGCCTCCAATACATACAATATCTAAATAAACATGTTCTGGGTTATATCTCACACTCCATATCCATTCATTAAAATTTAATATATGCAAGACAGAAGATTTTAAATGTGGATCAGATGCACTTGTGCAATACCACATTGTAATCTGTAAAAACAAAAAAAATGATTCAGAATGGGTGGATTGGGTTACACAGCGAGTTAGCATGCTATCGTTTCACCTTCAGGTACAAAACTAGTGGAACAACAATATCATCGCAGCCAATTGCAAATACTCTACATATAATGAGGTTGTGTGTTTGGATAGTTTCAACCTAGTTTTTGTGTGTTCGTTTTCGGGATGCGGGCATCTCTGGCAAGGCTGACATATATTGCCCATCCCTCGTTGCCCTGCAAAGGTGGTGGTGTACATATTCTTGAACCACCACAGTTCATGCAATGAAGGTATTCCCACAATGCTGTCAGGTAGGGAGTTCCAGGATTTTGACCAGCATTGACGAAGGAACAGCAATACATGTCCAAGTCAGAATAGTGTGAGATTTGGAGAGGAACTTGGTGGTGATGGTGTTCCCATGCACCTGCTACTCTTGTCCTTCTAGGTGGTGGAGTTGGCAGGATTGTGAGGTGTTGCAGAAGAAGCCTTGGTGAGTTGCTGCAGTGCATCCTGTAGATAGTACACATTGCAGTCACGGTATGCCGGTGGTGATTGTTGTCTTTCGTCATTAGCTTAAACAGAGATAAAACGTATCCATAATTGGGCACTGAAGCAGCAATCTCAGAGGCCAGTATGATGGTTGGTGTGTGAAACAAAATTCACCACTGCAGAACAGAATCCTCTTCTGAGGATAGGTTTAAGGCATATTGTTGATGCAGCTTAGATGTACACCTTTACCGTACACCTGGTTATGCTATACCAGACCAGTATTGTTTCATGCAGACAATGGGGGCACCAAAAATGGAAAAAATCTTCCTTTACCCTGCACTGACTGCTCACCTTGATTAACATAATTAAAATAAAAGCTTTGGGAGATCATTTATGACACCTGGCCTTTATAGAGGAGCCGTTTAACACAGATACATAAATCAGTAATGCAAAACCTCGTCATTTTTGGGATATATTACATCAGATATTTGTGTAGAAAGACATACTTGTATCCACTCAACTTCAGGAAAATATTAACATTATGGCTCATCCACAAAAGTAATGCAGTATGCCTATTTTGTACCCTCTTCTCTTACTCCAAAGTATGTGGTTGAACTAAAAACAAACAGTTTTTTAAAAAGCTGTTCGTGGACCCACACAAGTACTTTGCACTTATGAAAAAGTCTGAGTAAAGGTCAATTAGCTTTTACTTAGGGAGCAGAGCTAGCTAATGTCCACTGTGAAATTGATGACTTTGGGGAACTAACATTACTTTAAACAGACAATACTCAATGCAATTTCCTCCTGGATCCCTCTTTGCAGGACAAATGTTTGGCTTTCTCTTTAGGCGCAATCCAAAATGATTTTCACAAGCTTACAAACAGCACTCGTGGTCCCCATGTCCCCATCCACCCCAGCCTAAAACAAAAAATAGCATTTCTTCCTGTAAATGAAATACTGGAGAAAAACAAATTATTTACAATAAATTTGGATTCAGCTTCCTTCCAGGTTTCATCTACCGTAATTAGAAAAAGAAAATACTGGATGCAGCGATCAGGTTTTTCTGACCCTTCTCCTGTTTTCTGATGTAGACCCAAAACTCTGTTTTCCAACACTATACATTTCTGACCGCCATTTATTAGTTCTAGGTGGAGAGTCTTATTTATTACATTAAAAAGGTGTTAAATAACTGCATTTGTCATCTCAATTTTCTGTTTTCTTGACATCTACTTTAATCAATCGCACTATGCGTTCCTCTCCAACTCCCTCACATACACCATGACATTTCAGCAGCCAACAATACCTTGCAGAGCCATCCTAAAGTTCTTCCCACGAATCATGCAACTTCAGTAGCGTTTCTAGAAATTCTGGCAACTATTTTCTTTACCAATGGACTTCCGAAATTGTCAGGTAAATACAGATTTTAGTATTTTACAGCATATTAAAAACCATGATATTTTACTTCTTCCCATATCAAGCATACACTATGTACTCATGGAAATTACACTTAGGACATCTCCTGAAGCAACTTGAATGCAACCAGCTGAGGCAAAAGTCCTTTATTCCCAGAACCACCTTTTTTTTTAAAAAAAGAGTCCAGTCTCACCAGCATCTAGCTGTTAAAACCATGGCAACTCCTAAAGTGACATTTGACAGTTTGTATACACAAAGTTCTTGTCAGCAGGTTTGTAAAGAGGAGGAAATCATTCATCAAGCTGAGTGAAAAACAAATAAATGAATGAATGCAATCGAGAGTTTAATCTCAATGTTTGAGCTCTCTTGATTTTTCTTCAGTACAGCCTAAAGTTGTTAAACTTGATATTCTTTTACTGTGTAGATGCATTGAAACTACAACCAGCACTTTTATATGGAGGGTGGAGTCCAATCTGGTCTTCAAATTCAGACTCCATATTCTAATCCTAGTACAATGAACTAATTTCTTTGGGGTTTAACAGAATTATTTATCCCATTGCCAATCTCCATGCACACCAACACTAATAGTCACATGTACACACGCCTGTATCTGACATGTAACATTCCTTAAACAAAGCATGCTGGGACTAAAACCCACTGACACTGTTGTGCTTGTGAATTCTATCTACACAAAGAAGTGGCTTTTAACGGACGTAGGAGAATGCCGAATTAAGGAGTTTGGATTGCATTGCAAATGTGCAACTGATTCTAGATTCATTGCAACATGAAAATACAAATGGGCAGAAGAAATGTTAATGGGCATTACATACTTCCGATGACGAACATAACAATTCTAACTGCATAACTTGCTTACAACGATGACAAAGTTAATTATAACCAGCATCATGGGACCTGCTAATCTCCTTAATGGAAGCAACTACGTTTGTATAACAAATTTGAATTGACATTTGAATTTCATAGAATTTTACAGAACAGGAGGCCATTCAGCTCAACCTGTGCTGGCTCGCTATCCACTTAATCCCATTCTCCTACCCTTCACCCATACCCTTATAAATTTTTGTTTTACAAATTATCCACTTCCCTTATAAAAGCCATTATGGATCGTCCTTCCACCACTAGTTTCTAGTGGGCCATCCAATATCCTAACAAACCTGTAAAAAAATTCTCCTTATGTCTCCCATCAGTCTTTCAGCAATTATCTTACATTCATGCTCTCTAGATATCAACTCACTGGCCTGTAGAAACAGTTTTCCCCTCATCAAAATCTGTCATAATTTTGAACACCTCATTGAAATCTACTGTTAAAATTGTCTGCTCTAATTAAAAGAGCTCCAGTTTATCTAGGCTCTCATAAATAAAGCCTCTCATCCTTGGTATCATCTTTATGAATCTCTTCTGCACCATCTTTATGATCTTGACATCCTTCCTAACGATGCCCAAAATTGAACACAACATTCTAATCACAACATTCTAATTGCAGCCTAACCGAAGATTTGTGTACGTTTGGCATTACCTCTTAACATTTGTACTCAATGCCCCTATTAATAAAACCTAGGATCCAATAGCTTTAATCAATTTTTTCTCCCACTTATAAAGATCTATGAATCTGAACCCTTAGGTCTCTGCTCCTTTTAAAGTTTTACCATTTAGCGTATATACCTTCTCCTTCATCCCCAAGATGCATCAACTCATATTTCTCCACATTAAATTTAATGACATCTATCTACCCAATCTACTAGCCTATGTCCTCAAATTTCTTACAATCATCTTCGCAATAAACCATGTTCCCTATTTTTGTGCCGAATGCCAAATTTTAATATTGTGCCCTATTACCCAATTTTAGTGCTTGTCTTCTGATAGTTGTAGGTTTGCAAAGATGATTCAGTTTAATAGCACCTCCAGAGTTTATTGAGGGCATGTCTGAAGTTACAATGGTTGGTTGGCCAGCATTACAGGTAATGGACAAGCATTAGTTTGTTAACATTTGTGATGTGATGTGTTGTCAGTTGATGCAGCATAGGCAACATTGAATGTGTCATGTTGGAAACAGACAGTCATAGTAGTTAGATTCTAAGTGGAGTCCAAATTTTATTATACAGTAGTGTCAGCAGTACAACAGCATAAAAGATTTAAAGCTTTATCTGCAAGCTAATCGTTCTACTGCAGCAAAGGTGCTGCTGAAGGCTGGACATGACAGATGCAGAAATACCAGTTCTTCAGTTAATTGCTGCAGTATTGCTATTAACACAGTGGTTGTTGCTACACTATTCAACACAGTTGGTGTTATTTCAGACAAGCAGCTGAACACTGTCATTTAAAACATGCTTTCACCCTAGTCCAGTTGATTCTCATTCCAAACTTGACAGTTTCTTCGGATAGGTGGCCCAGGGTCCAATAGACACTTGTCATCAAAAATGACCATGTAATTAACAGCACAAAATTAGTAATAACAGTATCACCAATGTAAATTCTAGCCAGTGACTTTGCCATTACTACTGTCACATACACAATGCCAATGAACACTTGAACACTAAGAATACAGTTAGTGGTGTCACTGTACAATTGAAACATGCCTTGCTAGTAAACCCAAGTCAGCCAGTAGCAGCCACAAGGCCTTTTCAAGATTGACAAAGTGTAAAATGGTCCGAACTCCCTGATTTTTGGCAGTAATTGGATTACAAAAGAACAGGTTGATGGTAGAAGCAACTGCATGAAGCCAATCTGCTAACACCATTGTAAACAGAGATACTATATGTTTCTGCTGATCAGGATATGAAGACTTGGGTGGGGACTGACTGTAGTGAGATCCTATGATACATGGAACAATTCAAAGCAACCGCCTTTCTACTTCCAAAAGGGGATATTGTTGGTCACTGGCTCCACCTGCCACACACTGAATTAAAAGAAAACAATTTGAGAATTATTAGGAGCGAGTCCTCATTTATAATGAAAACATTGGCATTACTCAAGAGCTTAATAACTGCTGCAGCATGGTACACTGAAAAAAAGATACCCAGACCTACCCATGACCAACAAAACCAATTAAATAAAAGAACCCCAAACTCCACATATTGTAGGGGGAAACATTTTCAGACAGTGCATCTCACTTTGGGGCTCAAATGATACAATCCACTCAAATTTTGCTTGTGGTTTGCAATGACATCTAAACTACTCAAGATTACTGCCTTATTGTCACTCCAAGATTTTATATCTTTCTGTGCAATGAGGGAGGTCTTTTGAAATAGCTTCCCATTGCATCCACTCTCAAGGAACCGAGTGCAAGTGACCATCCAATTGGAGAATCTAACATGTTTGTGTGTCAATAAATGACACTTAGGTGGGCTCACAGTGGCGATGATATGATGCACAATTTGTCAACATTATACCACCACTTTCAGACAAATGTTGCAAATCAGGTAGAAAGACCAAATTAAAGTCTTATAATTGTAGCTCGGCATTACTGTTTTGTGTATCAAAATGGTATGTTATGCTAAACTAAACAAGTTAAGCAATCCTGAAAGCACCTTGGGACATTTCTGTACGTTAAAAGGTGCTATATAAATGTAGGTTAGGGACATCAAGGTTTTCAGTACAAACCAGAGAATTTTACTGGCCTTCTATAATTCTCCAGCTACTTTCTCCTTCGTCATAATCAGGTGCTACATTCCGGAGCTTCAGTATGCCATCAGAACACCCCTCTCCCAGTAACTAATGTGTGTTATTTCTCTGATTCGCTCTCTTCCCCCTGTCCCCCTTCCACCCGCCCGCCCCCCAAATTAAAATCTAAGAACAACTTTAAATTAAAAACAACCCAATGGGGGAGAAACACATCCTGGAAACAACCTCCAATTTGGGTATCAATTGATTTCCTGAATGAGGGATGGCCTGAAAAGATTGGTTTCTGATGGATCTGTTCAATCAACTTCTCATGTAGGCATGAAAGACATGATCTCCTTATTTAAAAAAAACAAATTTAACACTTCATAACTAATCATTAAGTAGAGTGGATTACAAAGTTGGAGCAATGTCTAGGGAATAACCTGCATGCTATAGTCAGTCAAGAATAGCAGATCTTGGTGGAACGGGGAAACATTAGACCAAAATGGTGGATTTAGTCCATCCAGCAAGTGGAGGTGGAGTGTCCGCTAGCACACAGGATTCATTAAAAAGTGAGAAAAGTCAAGCATAGGAGAAGACCATTGGGCACACAAACTCGTCCTTCCAGTGCTCAAACTTACCCAGCCTCTTCATTCAACTGCATTCTAATTGCCATTAATGTCTTTGACTATTATCTTACCTGGTAAGCTAATCCCAAAAAAATCACTGAGTAAGGAATTTTTTTTGCAACATCTATTTTAAATTCACTTTACATTCTACTTTTAATGTAATATTCTAGGTTCACCTTATCTGTATCTTTTAATGTTTTATATGCTTCATTGAAGTTTCCCCCCCACCCCCTTAACATCTTTCTAGACTTGGGTTTGTAAAAATGTCCTCATAGTTAGGGCAAATGATTCGGCACAGTTCAACATCCAACTAATTTCTACACCTGCTGCATGCAGTTAAATTTGTTGCCTGAGCAGCTGAAGTGAAAATGCTAGTTTCCAAGTGGATTTGAGCAATAAATTATTTGCCATCATAACTCACCCGCTTCACACATTTTGTTCTTTTATGCGCCCCCCAATGCATCCATGTTCCTTTGGAAGTGCAGTGACCAAACTGTACACAGTATTTCAAGTGTGCTCTGACCTGTGCATTCCAAAGCACCAGCACTTCTGTAGACTTGTACTACATATGAATTTGCTTTTATAATTACTTCTCCACATTTCCCCAACTTAGAAAGTGATAAGCATACTTTTATTTCCAGGTGCTTTTCTAAGAATCCTTATGTCAGTGGTACTCCTTTGATTTTAAATCTATATCCAAAAGTGATGCCGTTCAAAATTCCACACTAGTCCCTTTGTATATCACTAAGGATAAGTCAAGTCTTTGTTTTCCTCTATTGGAGAAATGGATTGCTTTTGATTGAATCTGAGTTCCATCAGCTATGAGGTTAGCCCAAAATACAGTTCTTTTAGAGAATGATTGAAAGACTAGTTCCATGAAAATCAAGCATCAGCAGCCACCTTTATGACTTCAGGGCATTTTTATCACAATGAGTAATAAAATAGAAGGTATGATACTTTTCTGTCCAGAGACACTGGATCAAAGCAGACGGCAAACAGTCTTGGATCAAAACATAACCAAGTTCTAAGTAATTTGGCCCTCTTTTGGGCATGAAGCCAAGATCCCTATTCTTGGAGCAAGAATCTGACACGTGGAGCACTGTGTTTTTCTTAGGAGCTGGGGGGAGGAGGCAGGGTGGAAGACAGAAGAGGCCCATGGTCTCATGTCTATGCAACATCAGCATTTTCTCTGGTGTCACTGTGAGGACAAAAGTACATTTAGCAATAGTGACTACTTCCCTGATTACACGACTGCTCAAAACCATTTCATGTTGACCATCATTTGCCCAGAGAGAAACATGGCAGGAAAACTATCAACTGCCCCACCATTGACTGCCATGCTCCCACTGTTTAGAATTTCCTACCTGAATACATCTGCCTCTCCACCTACCGTTTGTCTTTTAAAACCCTTAACAGCCATTTTTTTGAACAAGCCTTTGGTTTCCCCCCTCCTAATCTCCTCTTTGGCTCAGTATCCATTCCCCACATCGTTACGAAGAAACTTGGTGCTATATAAAATGCAAGTTATAGGGTAAAGAGTTGAGCTATGTCTGTGAAGCTTGACATAACTATGATGAAACTTGTTCTTTCAAACTCTGAGAATTATTTAAACTTTCCTCTGTTTTGGTTAAATGAGATTTTACTGTATCTGGTTATTATGGTAGGACCTCATGGGGGCAATAGGGGTGCCTCTTCGCACTGACTACAATAAGGGGGCTGCCTAGGGTGACAGTATGCTAAGGGATACAATGGGCAGGGACACAAAATTGGTCAGTGGAGACCTAAAAATATTGCTACAACACACCAATGCTTCCTCTTCTATATTTGAGAAAAGTGCAATAGAAAGAGAGATCCAAAGAAAACAGAATGCAATATGATCAACAAGATTGCATATTACTTGAATCAACTGGGGGAGGAAGTAGGTATCCTGCCACACTGTAAAAAAAGTGGTTGACAATGCAATGAGCAATTTAGAGTTTTCCTACCTTGTTGCTGAACAGGGAAATGGTGGCAAACATGAAATGATTTTTTTTATAGTTATACCTGGTATGACAATGATCCTCTCAGAATCAGTCACCACATTTCTAAGAACGTAGGAACAGAAGTAGGCCATTCAGCCCCTCAAGCTTGTTCCACCTTGCAATTACAATCATGGCTAACCTGTATCTCAACTCCACCCACCTTGGTTCCATATCCCCTTACCTAACAGAAATTTATCAATCTCAGTTTTGACATTTTCAACTGACTTAACCTTAATAGCGTTTTGGGGGAAGAGTTCCAGATTTCCACTAGCCTTTGTGTGAAAAAGTGCTTCCTGACTTCACCCCTGAATGGCCTAGCTCTAATTTTTAGGTTATGTCCCCTTGTTCTGGACTCCCCCACCACAGGAAACAGTTTTTCTCTATCTACCCTATCAACTCCTTTAATCATCTTAAACACATCAATTAAACCATCCTTACTTAATCTTCTATACTGAAGGGAATAGAAGCCTAATCCATGCAACTGGTCCTCATGACTTTTACCCTTTCAGCCCCAGTATTATTCTGGTGAATCTGCTCTGCACTGCATCCCCATGGCCAATATATCCTTCCTGAGGTACGGTGCCAGAACTGAACACAGTATTCCAGTTGCAGTCTAACCGGAGCTTTATACAACTGTAGCATTACTTCCACCCCTTTGTATTCCAGCCCCCTTGAGGTAAAGGCTAACATTCAGATAGCCTTTTTAATTATTTTTTGCACCTGTCCACTAGCTTTTAGTGATTTCTGTACACAGACCCCTAAATCTCTCTGCTCCTCGCCATTTAGAAAATACTCTGGTCTATCTTCCTTAGGTTCAAAGTGGGTGACCTCATACTTCCAATTTAAAGAGACAATAACAAGTACCTGGAGGTGACTATAACACAGCAGTCTAATCAAAAGGATTACCACATCAAAAATCATAGGATCAGAGCACATACCATTTGCACTGATCTATACCTATGACTATATAGAAATGCATGAAGTTACAATATGGAAAGAGACCATTCGGTCCAACCAACCCACGTTGATGTTTTACCCTTTGTGCGAGAAAATAGTTCCCATATCCCTTCAACGCCTTTTCCTTCATCCACCTATCCACTCTAATGCTAACAAAGTTTCTGCCTAGAACACAGTTTTGCAATCACTCCTAGATATCTTTATACAGTTTCAATTAAATTGAGTAGTGTACTTTATTTTTGTATAGCAATGGCCATAAGTGTGATTTGTGTGCTTGAGGTGACAACATTCACACAAGATTAGTGAAGATATGAGAAATTATGTTAAATCGTTAACCTGCAGTTGAGCAGTAAATTCTATTGAAGTTTTGTTGAAACTACTTTGTTTGAATTTTTATAATATTTTATCTGCTGACAATTGTTAATAAACCTGCCATCAAAATGAGCTTTGAAAAAAATGGTTATCAATTTTGTATAAACAGACCTGAACATTACCAGGTACCCATATGTAGTTGGACTGCTCAATACTTTTCTATACTCAAATCAGGAACTACCTAAATAATAGCTCCAAAAGTTAACAATTTAAATTATTGTCAAGGTATTTTACCTTTCTTCCCCATCCATCTTTTTACTCATTTTTCCCACTACTCATTTACACCCACCTGTAGGGATCACCATTACAAACGGTCACGAGAACAGTCCAAGTTGCAGAGACTAGGCTTGTATTCCCTTGACAATAGAAGATCAAGCGGTGATATAATTGAGGTGTTTAAGATAATTAAAGGATTGGAGAGGGTAGACAGAGAGAAACCATTCCGTCTGGTGGGAGAGTCCAGAACCATGGGGCATAGTCTTAAAATTAGAGCTAGGCTGTTCAGGGGTGAAGTCAGGAAGCACTTCTTCACACAAAAGGTAGTGGAAATCTGGAACACTTTCCCTCCCACCCCCAAAATGCTGTTGAGGCTAGGCAAATTGAAAATTTCAAAACTGAGATTGATAGATTTTTGTTAGGCAAGGGTATTAAGGGATATGGAACCAAAACAGGTAAATAGAGTTAAGATACAGATCAGCCATGATCTAACTGAATGACGGAATAGATTCGAGGGGCGGAATGTCCAACTCCTGTTCCTACATTTATAGGCTCAGTTTTCCCTTCCAAAGGAAAGCATCTCTCCCCATGGTCCCACTGAGGTAAAGTACTCATCACCTCACCAGTCAAGTCACAGGCCAAACCCATATCCTATCACTCATTAATAAATCAAAACAAGATACCTCTATGATGTCACTATCAGAGCTAATTCAAATTTCTATTCCTGTGGCTCACTGGAATTGTGAATACGACAAAATTATGTTTTGTATTGTAGCCTCACACCTAAATACCACTGACAGGGAAGTATTCATATCCCAAGCTACCAATTACTTTCCACAATCCAACAAATGTGAAACTGGAGTGAGGAGCTTGCCATAGTGATTAGCACATTGCGATGCTGAAATGTACTGAATATTTTGGTAACCTTTTTATTGTTAAAACACGCATGAAGGTGGCTGGTGGTGCTTGAATTTTACTGAGCACTTTTTTTATTGTTAAGAAGTTATGGAGTTAGAAATCAAAAAAGCTCCACAGTAATATAGGTGAACTTACCTCCAATTTTTACATCCTTTATGGGGGGGAAACATAGGTGAAAACTAGATATTTCTGGAGTCAAGTGAAAACCTCACATAAATGTAACAATATTAAAACATTATAGGTTTGGAATAGCCCTAATACTCATTTTATACCTTACTTCTAGCATAAACTGATTAAAACTGTAAGCTGCTGAATATAATATATACACAAGGAAGAAAACATCATTTACGGTATTTGATGATTCGTTCCTCAGATTTCTTTCAAGTTGAATTCTCTGCTAATTAAGTTGAATAATGTCAGTGCTATGGCATGGAACATTTTGCATTTTTTCTATCAGGCAGTCATAGGTTAGTTATAACTTAGGATAGATGCATGATAAAAAGGGCTCCAATCGTGTCTTAAACCAACCTTGAGATTCACCCCCACCTCCCCTCCATGCAATGACAATTTAACAGTCACATTTCAGATAAGTTCAAATTTTTCACTTTAATGTGTCAAAACTAAAATGGATTTAGTGGATACCTTTTGCTTGAGCTATTGCATTTAATTTTGTTGAATGATTTCAAATCAAAAATCCGGAGATAAATTTTAAATACAAAGATGACGCAATGTCAGACATTTTGCCACAAAGTATTAGTGCTTAAATGTCAAAAAGTTGCCTGCCTTAGTTTCTTTTTTAAAAACTGAACACAAGCTAAAGGATTCAAATCAGACCCATGTATACGAGCAGCATTCAGATCCCTACTAGTTTTCTGCTCCACCTTACAAAATATACATTGCACAATAATTTGATCAGTCCAATGTATGTCCTGCTTCTACAAGAGTTTATGTTATATTAAAACAAAATTGGTGTACCATCTACATTAAGCAATACACAGCCCATCATTTGAATAGGATGAGAAAAATATCCCAGTCAGACCTCCTTTCCTTGCTCCTCCCAATGAAACTGGCATTCCATATATAAAAGAATATGAGATATAAAGCTTTAGTACATGTGTAACTAAGCTCTGATATCATTTTACTGCAGTTGTATATGTGGGCCTAAACAAATGTTATGGGTAACATCCAGTCGTAAGATTTTTTTTTCCCTGTTTCTGTCCTCCTCAATACCGACTTACGCTGGGTTATGGTTCCATAGTGCCAGCAATCCTCCATCACCTCACCCGAGTGACTATTTGATAGTGAGCATTGGCAAACTATCCAACCATGGAGGACATCACAGCTCAACCTGATCATCTCACCCAACATCCATGTACTTTTCAGTAAGAGCCACTCAATTGCAGTCAAAAGTAGAAACCCTGAGTATTTTTTTTGTCCCTAGACCAGAGACATTGAGGATAATTGGAGTACTCAATCTCTGCCCCAGCTTAAAATGTTACCATTCATCTGTTGAAACAGGTTAGCAAGCCAAATACTTTAAGCAGAGTTCGTGTGCAGACAGGAGTCCCACTAATATGAAATTTTAGTCATTTTCATCAACTCGAGTGATAAGTAGATGCAACAGATTGAACAGCAGAAAGATAATAAGAACATGAAGGAAAACCATCATTTGAAAACAAGGTCAGGAAACAGTGAATGAGGTATTAGGTACCAAAATTAGTAAACATGACCTTAGCCAATAAACTGGTCATTAATTGGCAACTAAAGCATAATTTAGAAACATCAGAAATTAGTTGTGGATTTTTTTTTTAAATCAGTAATTTCTACACTGCCCCCAACCCCGCCCCCCCCAAAATTATTTATTCTCTCCTGTTGCTAAGGTACCGGCAGCCATCTAAACAACAGAGGTTGGTAGACTTTTCAACCATCAAGGAATCAGAGCTGAGGCCAATTCAGTCCTTATGTGCACTTCCAAGCAGCGACTAGGATTCTTGGATATTGATTAAGACCTGTAAACCTGGTTGATTTTCCCTTCCCTAACCTAGGAGTACTGAGGGCAACTGTAGTGCCCCCAACTGCTTTGCCAACTGAGATTAATTAACTCAGCACAAACCAGCATTTGTGTCTGTGTCTGTGTTGCTTAATGCTACATCAGATAGTATCCACTAGACACCATGAATCAATTAACTTTTTTAAAAAACTGTCCTTTACAAAGACTTACCCATTCTGACAGTCTAACATGCATCATATATGTAAGGAGTCTTACAACACCAGGTTATAGTCCAGCAGTTTATTTGAAATCACAAGCTTTCGGAGGCTTCCTCCTTTGTCAGGGGAGTGTAGGATTCCATAAAGGTATAGCATATATAGTCAGAGAACAATGCCTGCTGATTACAGATAATCTTTCCAACTGCCCGTTATCAAAGCAATCAAGGACTTGAATGGTGTTCAGACAGGGAAACATTACATACAAGACTACCAAATACACAAACAGTCACAACACAAAGACAGAGAGAACAGAGAGACAGAGAGAGAGAACAGAGAGAGAGCAGAGAGAGAGAACAGAGAGAGAGAGAGAGAGAGAGAGAACAGAGAGAGAGAGAGAGAGAGAGAACAGAGAGAGAGAACAGAGAGAGAGAACAGAGAGAGAGAGAACAGAGAGAGAGAACAGAGAGAGAGAGAGAGAGAGAACAGAGAGAGAGAGAGAGAGAGAGAGAGAACAGAGAGAGACAGAGAGAGAGAGAACAGAGAGAGAAGCAGAGAGAGAGAGAGAGAGAGAGAGAACAGAGAGAGAGAGAGAGAGAGAGAGAACAGAGAGAGAGAGAGAGAGAGAGAACAGAGAGAGAGAA